>NC_134084.1:144444075-146944075 GCF_000715075.1 Nicotiana tabacum | reverse complement strand
TTCTAAATTGGGATTTGACACTATACAGAAAAGAAGTCGTACGAAGTACACCCTTCTTCATAATTTAGAAGACTCAAAGAGGAGAGGGGTTTCGGCATAATTTATATACAGTTCACGTAATATCAAAGCAGTAAAAGCAGCATTTAGCACATTAGGCTCAAAACATGTAAAAATCAGATAATAAATAAAGCCAAATAATAACAATTATTTTAAGCTCGAATTCTTAACCCTGAACCAGTGGTTCTGGGCCAAGTCCCCAGCAGAGTCGCCAGAGCTGTCACACCTCCTTTTTCCGCGCCCTATGGGGCGCAGGGGAGTTTTTTCCAATTAAAGGACAATCAAAACGGGATTGGTTTATTTATTTCAGAGTCGCCACTTGGGAGGTTTAGGGTGTCCCAAGTCACCAATTTTAATCCCGAATCGAGGAAAAGAATGACTCTATATTACAGTCTGCGTACCAGAAATCTAGATAGGGAATTCTGTTAACCCGGGAGAAAGTGTTAGGCATTCCCGAGTTCCGTGGTTCTAGCACAGTCACTCAACTGTTATATTTGGCTTGATTATCTGATTTTAAATACAATATGAACTTATGTGCAAATTTTATCTTTTAACCGCTTTATTATTATTGTTTTTACGAGAATGTGAACGTCGCTTAAAACATAGGTCTTTGGACTGCGTCACATGAAATGCACCCACAATTCGGAACATATTTTATTTGACGTTTTGGGATTTGGGTCGCATGAAATGCACACCCCAAGTTTTAAGAAAGTAAATTATTAAACACGCGCCTAAAGAAACTATCGCGTCATTATTTTGCGGAGGCCGTGAAATTCGCTAAACGACCCTCCTGAATTCTAAGTAATTTTAAACAAGTATTTACTGAGGGCCCCGCAATTTGCATTTTTGTTTGTCGAGGCTCGTCTCATTCTATTTATTTAAAGGAATTTGCACGTCATGGAAATGCATCTCAAACCACGTCACAATCAATGCACCCGTGATTAGAGACATATTTCGATTTCGTTGAGATTTGGATTTGGGTCACATAAATGTGCACCCGAGTTTAGGGAGATACATTATTAAGACGCGCCTAAAGCAACCAACGCATTATTATTTTTGGGGAGGGCCGTGAAATTTGTTAAACGGCCCATCCCGGAATCTAAGTATTTAATACATATATTTTGTGAGGGCCCCGCAATTTGTCCCTTTTATTCGGCGAGGCTCGTCTCATTTTATTCTTTATTATTATTATTATTATTATTATTATTATTATTATTTTTTAAAAGGATGCCATTTTTATGTCTTTAACAATACTAAAACTTACGGCCTCTTTACAACTAAAATCCCATGACTTGTTAGAAGTTTAATGAAAGGAGTTTAGTGAATGAGTGTTTCGGTAGTAGTAACAGCATGCACTAATACTATTTTTTTCGAATGACCTAACCAAAGGAAAGGACGAACAGATTAACGTCAAACTTGTGTCATAGAACGACTAGTCCAACTTAATTAAACGACATCAAATAAACAAGAATAACATAACATGAAAATGAACCAAAATGCAGACAATGAAACATAGGCAGAAAATTTCCATACCAATTTTTATATTGCATCTCAAACATTTAACGTAAAGTTTATTTATCTAATACATCGAGGTTTACTGACCTTTGCGCCTCGACAAACTCAGAACGACAAACTCGATTCCGACGGAACTCAAGCCGGACCTCTCTGAACGAAGAACAACGACGGAACCTCGGACAGCACCTCGACGTACCGGACCTCGACGAACCAAAGTCGACCTCGACGGAAAACAGAAAACTCGGCCAAGCAAGATCGCAGCAACCCACCGCTGCTCGGAGACGCAGCTACGACTGCTTGGCATGCAGCAATAGCTGCTCGTCGGACTGAAAATGGCGGACTGGTTCTTGGCTACGGCGAAGGAGAAAAATGGTCGTGAGGCTGCTTGGTTCAGCAGGTGGTGATGGAGGTAGGAGTTGGTTGTGACAGGCTGTCGACGATGGAGCTAGGAGGAGGAGGAAGGGTCGTAGGCAGTTTGGGTGGTTTGACGATGCTGAGGAAGCTGGTGGCGACGTGAGGAGATGGTGGTTGACGATGGTTATGGCGTTTAGACAGTGGTAGACGATGGAGGAGTTGGGTGGTCGTTCATGGAGGACCTGCAGGCAGTAGGTGGTTTCATGGGGTGTTGATGGTGGTTTTGGGCAAAAGCTGTTGGTCGTGGGGCGGAGAGGGGATCATTTGTGGTGGTGTCGGACGGTGGTGATGGAGGAGGAGGGTGGTAGTTTGGACGACGCAGGCAAGACGGAGAGGGGTCAGCTGGCCGGGCAACGATGGTGGTAATGGAGGTTGCTAGTGGCGGGCTGCTTGGAGGTTGACGACGGGCCTGTTTGGTGGTCTAGCGTCGGGTTGCTGACGGGGAGGGGTCAACTGGTGGTTATGGTGTCGTTTGGTTGGTGTTTTTACGTGGAGATCGGTGGGGGAAGGTGATGGGTTGAGGAGGAGTGAGCTAGTAGGGTTTCGTCTTCTTCTTCTCAAAGAAGAAGATGAACAGTATTCCTTGCCCCAAAATTTTCCCCAAAAATCCTTCCCTGTCCGTGTTTCATCCGTGTATTTAGCATGGGTTTGCCCAGCAAAATGAGCCCACGCGTGGTGGGGTTCAAGGCATATGTCCCCCACGCGTGGTGGGGTTCCCCACGTGTCCTGGACACGGTTTATTATGGGCTAGGTCCGAAAATTAGGCCTAAAACCGGGTAGTTTGAACCCGAATATTATTCTTTTGCCCGGACCCGAGAAATAGGAAAACGTTGCTTAACTAGTCCTATGTAAGCAAAATAACTACCAAAAATAAGACTAGTATTCAAACAAAACTATATATTTTTTAAATATTTTTTCAAGATTTAAAATAGCTACAAAATATTAATAAAACTATTTTTGTAATTTTCGTTTTTTAAATATTAAGATAAAATATGAAGTAATATTTTTTTTTGTATTTTTCAAAATTATAATGACTGCAAACATTAATAGAGCTATATTTTTTGTAATTTTCGAAATTAGATAAAGTACAAAAATAAAGTGCAATTTTTGTATTTTTCAAGTTTATGAGAGATACATAAACTAAAATTTATATATATTTTTTTTGAAATTTTCTTTTTGCAACGAAATAAAGTAAAAATAGTTAAAATAGCTATACTAGACCCAATTTCACATATTCACGCTAAAAATGTGAAAATTCTCGGGGAGGGTCAAAAATCACGTGCTTACATTGAGAATGTGTTCATATGCAATATATCTTTTTTTCTTAACATAGGGTTCGGAGAAGGGCCGCAACCAAAGAGGTAATAATGTAAACAGACTACCCTAATGCAGGCATTAGTAGCTGTTGGGAATAAACCTCGTAAAAATAGTATTCACGGTATTAGTGATAAACCGCAGAACACTAAGTTATGGTTAAATCAGCAAGAATAGAAATGCAGCAATAATGACACCAAGATTTTACGTGGAAACCCTTCTGAATAAGGGAAAAAACCACGGCCAAGAAGAGCAACTAATATCACTATAGCGAGGAATTTTACACTGTGTAGTAACGAGTAAAAAATACTCCTAAGACCACTACACCCTCAAAAGAAATAAACACTCTTTTGCTTTTTTCCACCTCACTACAATATCTCTCACACTCTATTTTTCTTCACAAACTATTTTCTTATAGTTTATGGAATACCTTGCTCTCTCTTTGTTGGTGTGTCGAAATGAGAGTTAAAGCTCTCCTTTTATAGCTAAAACCTCACTCTCTAAAGCCTACAATATTTGACAATTTACACATCCTTTTCATAATTTCAACAAGGTTGGCTACCAAACCAAACCAAGTCAATAAAATTGGCTACCAAATTATACAAATTCAACAAGGTTGGCTAACAAACCAAACCAAGTCAACAAAATTGGCTACCAAATCATTTGAATGAGATGGACACCATATCAATCTCCCCCTCCAATCTCATTCATCTAGAGGAGATAGCACTATCTTCTAGTTTGAGTGCATGCCGACAAGTTCTTTGCATAGCTCGAACTTGTCTCTTGGTACCACCTTGGTCAACATATCTGCAGGATTTTCACTCGTGTGAATCTTTTTGACTTGAAGTGATTCGTTCTCCACTTGCTCACAAATCCAATGATATCTGACGTCAATGTGTTTTGTTCTCGCATGGTACATGGAGTTTTTGCTCAGGTCTATTGCACTCTAACTGTCGCAATAGACAACATACTCCATCTGTCACAATCCAAGTTCTTGAAGAAATCTCTTGAGCCATATCATCTCTTTGCCAGCTTCAGTAACCGCAATATACTCCACTTCAGTTGTAGATAGTGCGACACACTTCTGCAACTTCGACTGCCATGATATAGCTCCCCCTGAAAAAGTAAACAAATATCCAGTAGTGGATTTTCTGTTATCAAGGTCACCTGCCATATCAGAATCTGTATAGCCCTTCAAAATTGGATTTGATCCTCCAAAACATAAGCATTCACGTGAGCTTCCTCTTAGATACCTGAGTATCCACTTTACAGATTCCCAATGCTCTTTTCCTGGATTTTCTAGAAATCTGCTAACAACATCGACTGCATGAGCAATATCTGGTCGAGTGCATATCATTGAATACATCAAACTTCCAACGGCAGAGGAATAAAGAATCTTGGCCATTCTCTCCTTTTCCTCCGTTGTTGTTGGACACATCTTCTTGCTCAACTTCAGATGACCAGGAAGAGGTGTGCGAACCAACTTAGCACTTTTCATATTGAAGCGCTCCAATACACGTTCTATGTACTTCTCCTGTGACAAGTAAATCTTCCTTTCGTTTCTCGAACGAGTAATTCTCATGCCTAAAATCTGCTTAGCATGACCCAAGTCTTTCATTGCAAAAGACTTATTCAATTGTTTCTTCAACTCGTCAATCTTAGAAGAATTCCTGCCCACAATCAACATATCATCCACATATAGCAAGAGGATGATAAAATCGTCATCAGAAAATCTTTGTACAAACACACAGTGATCTGAAGAAGTCTTCTTGTAGCCTTGCTCCCCCATAACAGACTCAAACTTCTTGTACCACTGTCTGGGAGCTTGCTTCAATCCATATAGACTCTTCTTAAGTTTGCATACAAGATTTTCTTTACCTTTTGCCTTGAAGCCTTCAGGTTGTTCCATATAAATCTCCTCTTCTAAGTCACCGTGAAGAAAAGCAGTCTTCACATCCATCTGCTCAATCTCCAAATCAAGACTGGCAGTCAAACCAAGAACTATCCGAATGGAGGACATTTTTACAACAGGAGAAAATATTTCGTCAAAGTCAATACCTTTCCTTTGACCAAATCCCTTGACAACCAATCTAGCTTTGTATCTGGGCTTCAAACTATGTTCTTCAGCTTTAACTTTGAACACCCACTTATTCTTTAAAGCTCTCATGCCCTTAGGCAATTTCACCAACTCATAAGTATGGTTCTCATGCAGAGATTTCATCTCATCTTGCATGGCTTCAATCCATTGATCCTTGTGCTCATCTTCTATGGCCTCCACATAACATTCAGGCTCTCCCCCATCAGTGGGTAATACATATTCATTGGGTGAATAACGGGAGGAAGGAGTACGAGGTCTAGAAGACCTCCTGAGTGGAATATCTAACTCGTCCACAGCTTCGTGCGTAGGAGCATCTACCTCATCAACATTAGCATTGTTATCCCTATCACCATCAATATGTTGATCTGGAATATGGTTCTGGGCATCACCATCATCATTGAGCCCACCAGTGTCATCCCCATTTGTATGAGGAACTTGATCAAGATTAACTAAACCTTCACAACTTGAAGATTTTAATTTCTCCGCTTTGTTAATATCTTCAATGGTTTGATCCTCCACGAAGATAACATCACGGCTTCTCACAACCTTCTTCTCAATTGGATCATATAGCCTGTAACCAAACTCATCAAGGCCATAACCAATGAAGATGCACTGTCTTGTCTTGGCAGTTAACTTTGACCTCTCATCTTTAGGCACATGTACAAAAGCTTTGCAACCAAACACTTTCAAGTGGTCATAGGAGACATCCTTGTCATACCAAACTTTGTTTAGAACATCACTTTGCAAAGCAACCGTAGGGGATAGATTAATAACATGTGCGGCGGTCAACAAAGCCTCACCCCAAAAGGAATTCGGCAACTTTGCTTCAGAAAGCAAACATCTGACTCTTTCCATCAATGTCCTGTTCATCCTTTCTGCTAAACCATTAAGCTGAGGAGTCTTAGGAGGAGTCTTCTGGTGTCTGATACCCTGTTGTTTGCAGTATTCGTCAAACGGTCCACAATATTCACCACCGTTATCAGTACGAATACACTTCAGCTTCTTTCCAGTTTCTCTTTCAACTGAAGCCTGAAACTGCTTAAAGACACCCAACACTTGGTCTTTAGTCTTCAAGATGTAGACCCAAAGTTTCCTTGAACAATCATCAATAAAGGTAGCAAAATAAAGTGCACCACCCAAAGTTTTTGTCTTCATTGGACCACATAAATCTGAATGCACCAACTCAAGCAACTTTGTCTTTCTTGAAGGAGGATGAGACTGGAAAGAAACTCTTTTTTGTTTTCCAGCCAAGCAGTGCTCACATTTTTCTAATTTTGCACTTTCAAAATTTGACAAAAATTTCTTCTTTGCAAGAATATTTAGTCCTTTTTCACTAATGTGGCTAAGCCTCTTATGCCATAACGTTGAAGAGTTATGGCTCTCAACGGCATTCACCATATCAACACAGGTAGAGGCCGTAGTCCAGTATAGATCACGACGCTTTTCCCCACGAGCCACAATCATGGAGCCCTTAGTGAGCTTCCACTTTCCAGCACCATTGGTATTGACATATCCCTCATCATCCAAAACGCCAACAGAGATCAAGTGCAAACGAACATCAGGTGCATGCTTTACATTGTTTAAAACTAGTTTAGTTCCAATACTAGTTTCCAAACAAATCGTTCCAACACCAGCCACTCTAGATACAGTCTCATTACCCATACTCAGAGTTCCAAAGTCACCCTGAGTATATGATGAGAAAAATTCCTTCCTTGATGTCACATGAGATGCGGCACCACTGTCCACAACCCAGCTTGACTCATCATAAGCAATATTTATCAGATCCGCATCAAGGACTGTAACAAGATCTTCTGTAGTGACAGTGGCCATACGATTGCCATCTTCTTTCTGTTCTTCCTTGTCTCTATTCTCCTTTTTCAAAATCCGGCAGAAATTCTTTGTGTGCCTTTTCTTCCCGCAATGATAACACTCAATATCTTTAAGTCTGCTTCTGGATTTGCTTCTATTATGTTCTCTATTTTGAGAACCTCGATTCTTGCTTCTCCCCCTAGAGTCAGTCACCAAGACATCTGATGAGGAGGAACCCTGAGATTTTCTTCTCATCTCTTCATTTAGAAGGCTGCTCTTGGCAAGATCCATAGAGATCACACCATCCGGAGCAGAATTTGATAATGAAGTTCTAAGAATTTCCCAAGAATCTGGTAGGGGGCCAAGTAGAAACAAGCCTTGAATTTCTTCGTCAAATTTAATGCCCATAGCAGATAACTGGTTCATGATCCCCTGAAAATTATTCAGATGATCTGTCATCGCGGAACCATCGTGGTATTTTAAACCCAACATCTTCTTTATCAGAAATATCTTGTTGTTTCCAGTTTTCCGAGCATACAAACTTTCAAGGTGCTCCCATAGGGTCCGAGCATGTGTATCCCCAGAAATATGGTTCAAAACATTATCGTCAACCCACTGTCTAATAAAGCCGCAAACATGCCTGTGTAACAGATTCCACCCTTCATCTGATTTATTATCAGGCTTTACAGTGGCGAATACAGGTTGATAAAAATTCTTGACATAGAGTAAATCTTTCATTTTGCCCTTCCAAATGGCATAATTTGTGTCATTCAAGGTAACCATTCTACTAGTGTTGGCTTCCATCGTTTATCACAAATACAAATTCTATTTATTAGGAGACCAAAGTAATTCTTTTCTGATGTGGAAGTTCAGACTGTGCTGCAACCACAGAGCATACTCAGATAGAACCTTGGCTCTGATACCACTTGTTGGGAATAAACCCCGTAAAAATAGTATTCACGGTATTAGTGATAAACGCAGAACACTAAGTTATGGTTAAATCAGCAAGAATAGAAATGCACCAATAATGACACCAAAATTTTACGTGGAAACCCTTCTGAATAAGGGAAAAAACCACGGCCAAGAAGAGCAACTGATATCACTATAGCGGGGAATTTTACAATGTGTAGTAACGAGTAAAAAATACTCCTAAGACCACTACACCCTCAAAAGAAATAAACACTCTTTTGCTTTTTTCCACCTCACTACAATATCTCTCACACTCTATTTTTCTTCACAAACTATTTTCTTATAGTTTATGGAATACATTGCTCTCTCTTTTCTCTCTTTGTTGGTGTGTCGAAATGAGAGTTAAAGCTCTCCTTTTATAGCTAAAACCTTACTCTCTAAAGCCTACAATATTTGACAATTTACACACCCTTTTCACAATTTCAACAAGGTTGGCTACCAAACCAAACCAAGTCAATAAAATTGGCTACCAAATTATACAAATTCAACAAGGTTGGCTACCAAACCAAATCAAGTCAACAAAATTGGCTACCAAATCATTTGAATGAGATGGACACCATATCAGTAGCTGCTAACACGGCTCGAACCCCTAACATACGGGTTGCATGGAGACAATTTTATCATTGCTCCAAGGTTTCCCTTTCAATAGACTAAGAAGTGTTACCAAATTTTGGCTTTAATGACAATGTTAGAATATGAGCTTCCAACACAATTTAAAACAATGAATTAAGTTAACTCAAACCCTTTACTAAATTTTGAGATACTCCTTTAGGATTGAATCCATCTTTCTATTTGTATTTGAAATGATGGACTTCTGCTATTGCTTCTTCTTTGAACTATGCATTACAATTTACAACCATAAAAACATGAAAATTTGATTTTCAAAGTTTCCTTTTTAAGTCCAAAGAATTCATTCTTCCCTTTGCAATAAAAGCATTTAGAAGTGAAATCAACTTTCTGTTGGGGTTGTAGGGACACCATTTTCATCCCTTAGATTTTCAGCCGCATATCTTTTGATCTTCAAACAAGTTGCTCTTTACTTTTTGGAACTTTAGATATTATCGTGACAAATCATGTTTACACAATTGTCAAAAATGAGAAGATAAGCTGGCTATCCAATAGTCAATTCAGAGAGACAGAGAGAAGAAAGAAATGGCTGAAGCTATTCCAAGATTTACTTGGAACACCAAATTCTCAAGCTCTTCTTCCATTTCTCGTCTCTCTCCTAATTTCCATCTCCTTTCCACCAATACCAAGAGATCACAACAGCTAAGTAATGGCAATTTCAGTTCTCATTCCAATTCAAGAATTCAATGCGAAGCAGCAAGCTTGGATGGAGCAAAAACAGCCCCAACACAGATCAAGAAACCGATAAACCGATATGAAATGGTTAACTTGACAACATGGCTGTTGCGGCAAGAACAAGCAGGCAACATTGATGCAGAATTAGCCATAGTTCTTTCGAGCATATCGTTAGCCTGCAAGCAAATTGCTTCACTTTTACAAAGGTCAAGTATTGTTAACCTTACTGGAGCTCAAGGCACTGTTAATATCCAAGGTGAAGATCAGAAAAAACTTGATGTTGTATCCAATGAGGTTTGTTGCTTTTTTACCTCCCAACAATTAGATTATTTTGATTTTAGTGTAGTGATCAGCTAAAAATGTTGTTTGTGCTGTTGTAGTTATTCTGCAATTGTCTAAGATCAAGTGGAAGGACAGGAATTATAGCATCAGAGGAAGAAGATGTACCAGTTGCAGTTGAAGAAACTTACTCTGGAAATTACATTGTGGTGTTTGACCCCATTGATGGATCTGCTAATATAGATATTGCCTTAACCACTGGATCAATATTTGGAATTTATGGTCCAGATCAAGTATGCCTTGTAGACATGGATGATGATTCCACGGTAATTCTCTCGCAATTTTAACATGAAACTTATGTATAATTACAACTATGCTTCAAACCCAAGCAAGTTGGTATCGGCTATATGAATCATCATTGTTCATATCGCTCCATTTAAACTCATCTCAGCTCAATATTGTATATAAAAAAAAACAGAACTAATTATGAAAAGCATAGAAAGTTGAAGGGGAGGCCATGGTTCAAGCCATGCAAGCCGTCATTAATGCTTGCATTATGGTAGGCTGTCTATATCACACTGCTATGGGTGCATTCTTCCTAGGATCCTGCGTGAACGGGGATGCTTTATGTACCGAGCTGCTCCTTTTTTTTATGAAAAGCACAAAAAGTTATTTATATTTTCTACCGACATCTAAAAAGAAACCTGAATCACCCAGAAAAACAAGTCTTCTTACTTAATATAAGGAGCTTTCAATTTAATTTGCATCTCATGATCCAGTAATTCTTGGATTTTCAGATTGACCAAGCCAGGGAAAAGTGTATCGTTAGCGTTTGTCAGCCAGGGAGCAATTTAGTAGCAGCAGGATATTGTCTTTATTCAAGTTCAGTGGTTTTCACACTCTCAGTTGGAAATGGAGTACATGCATTTACTTTAGATCCAGCATATGGAGAATTTGTTTTGACACATGAAGATATCAAAATACCAAAGGCTGGAAGAATCTATTCCTTTAATGAGGGAAATTATGATCTATGGGATGAGAAATTGCAGAATTATCTTGACCACTTAAGACAACCAGGTCCGAATGGCAAGCCATATTCAGGCCGTTACATTGGTTGTCTTGTGGGTGAAATCCACAGAATGTTGTTGTATGGCGGTATTTATGGTAATCCTAAGAACAAGAACGCCAAGAATGGGAACTTGAGGCTCTTGTATGAATGTGCTCCAATGAGCTATATCATAGAACAAGCCGGTGGCAAAGCAACAGATGGCACCCAAAGGATACTGGATATCATGCCTGAGCAGGTAAATTTGAGATCCTCTATTCGTAAATTATGTAATATAATGATAAAGAATGGTTCAAGCATCATAGTAGTGTATTTTTCTTCATTAGTCTATAAGACCTTAATTACTTTTCTTTGTTGCAGATACATCAACGAACGCCTATTTTTATTGGAAGCCCAGAAGAAATTGAGAAGCTGGAAAAGTACCTTGCCTGAGAGCTATCCAATTTGATTTCATCCGACAAAATGCAAGTTATGTACAATAGATATTTTAGTGTATCAAACACACAAAATGTACCTAGAGGCTTCTCTGTTACTCAAATCCATTACTAATGAAAGAATAGTGACTCTTAAAAAGGTCATTCTATTGGGTTTCATGAATCAAGTCAGCTGTGATGAATTCTAGCATATCAGCTTCCATATCCATCTGTCAAAGAATTTAGTCACTTTCTTGCATACGTGTTCTAATCTCTCGAGCTTCTGTTACTCTTAACTGCAAAGGCAATAAAGATATAGAATCGACTAGTCTTGTAGACTCTACTAGCTGTTTATACAAAATAAAAGGTAAAGCTGAAAGTGAAGCAACTACCACTTACCAGGACTTACAAGCTGGACACGCTTGGTTACAGATTTCACAGTTTTCACAGTATCTGAACCTGAAGAATCAATGACAAAAGTGAAAACCATTAATATCACCTTCACAGAAAAGATCACATGCAATTGCATAGTCAAGAATTCCCTTTTACCTAGTAAACTTGTATCTTTCTCTGAAAAGACTTCAGTAACTGTCGATGAAATCTGTGATGTAATCTGGTTTGCATCATTGTTGACATTTCCAGACTCATAAGGTGACCTGTGCATTAAACATTAGAAGAAAACTTAGATTTGTACCTTAACTGGCATTATATTATGGATGCAACAAGAAACCTTTCTTCATATACAAAAAGCAAGAATTTTTACCCTGAAAATGAATCTGGAGAAAAGTCCAGTTTGTCCTGGCAAGAATAATCAATCCCTTGTCCATCAATGTCAAAATCACGCAGCAGTTCAGAAAAACTAAAATTTGCACCCAGAGCATCTAAGTTAGGAAAATCCAAGTCAAAAATATCTCCTTCCTTCTCAGATTCAGATGTTGAAATCATGTCAGGAATTTGTGGCATATCTGAACTACTTGGAATGTCTGAGGCATCAAAATCCAGCCTACCTTTTACTTGATCTCTCTTCATAGGCCTCTTCAGGTTTGCTTTAACCGGTGAGGAAGTCGAAACACATTGATTTCTTTCTATGGAATAGTATGATATTTGTTTGGTGGGGGTCACTTGAATTGTCTCTGAAGAGATAATCATGCGGTTAGTCGACATTAGATGAGAGGGAGTAGCTTCTTTGCTGAAAGTTGCTGTCGAACAAATTTCTGGTGGAGAGATAGCTTTATCAATTTGGGATGAAGATTCTATTGGAGGTGTCTCAGGACCAGAAGAATTAGTTACAAGCGGCTGAATGGGGTAGTTCACCAAACACTCGTCAATGTTAAATCCTTGGATTGGTGACTTTTTTGGTTCATCAATGGGATCTGATAACTGAACTGCAGAGCTCTTCATAACATTGTTGTACTGATTGGTGGGTGACCGAGTACGAGATTTCTTGGCAGCTGTGGAAGCATATGAAACATCCTTGGACCCTTTTCTTTTTGAAGTTGTTGGGATGGAAGTTGGATAAGAAAATTTCATGGCATCTGCAGCAGTATTCGAAGGCACTGGTGCTGGCATAAGAGCTGAACCAGAACAATAACCTGATAAATTTTACAAAATAGAAGTCAGTTCCAGAAAGTATGTAATACTATGGATCTAAGGAATTGATTGTTTCCTGATTATTGCAGTTAATGAATAATATTGGCATTCATAACATGGAATAGCACATCTTTCAGGGGAAAAAGCAATGGATTGTTATTGTATCCTAGGAATGATGCAAATTCAATCAATCCTGTCTGATTAATAATGGTGCTATATACCAATCCTTTTTTCAAGGACCTGTGCGTTTATCTGCGAATATATGTCCACTCCGCAACAACAATACAAGTGCGAAAACCTCCTTTTGTATTATTTGTTGGAATAGATAATACATATATGATCAGATGCATATGTAGTTAAGGGCTGCATAGAGTTGGACACAGAATTCCTAATTCAAATTGGAATGTACTGAACTTTATTGAGGAGCCAACTTTAGTGAGTAAGACATCAGATAAGTCAGCCTATTATTGCAATGTACTAATTTGACCATCACATCAATGTACATAAAACTCTGGTTGACTCAAAGAGTTAAAAGAAGAAGAAAATCAAACTTGAAGTTCATCAGTCACAAAGGTATTACCACCAAAGACAATAGGAAAGATCAAGATAAGTGCGCCTATAACATCGTCATTGAAGTAATACACAGATAAAAGTGTGATATTATCCAAAGGTTTAAACGATCTATAAATGTAAGGTTGTCCATATATCATATAGCTCCAGTGATACCAAAATTGGGAATGTGAGACTCAAGGTGGCATATCTTAAGGTCTCAAGGACTGATGCTATAACGTTATGTTTGCTCAGGCGGTGCCACAGTTGGAAATTTGGGACCAGAAAAGTGTTTCCCAAGTGTATATATGTTGAAAAATTACATAAACCGAGACCTTGAAGCTACAACAAATTATGTAGTGCTCTAACGGTGTGAAAAGGAATTATTTTTGCTGGATGCAACCATTGTAGGCAAAATCTTGGAGCTACTAGCTCCCACCTGTTAAGTAAACCACTATAACACTATTGAGAAAAATATAACAAACAGATAAGCAAGTATGTATAAGGCTTTGGGGAGGATAGTTAGAAATAGATGTAAAAAGACAGAATTGAAACCTGTTGATTTGGGCATTGAAGAATCAGGAATTGAGGGAGGTGGTGTCACATTTGCACTTGCATTATAAGTGTTCATAACACCTTGCATCCCCCTTAGCAAATTCTGAACCTGCATTTTCTCTTGCTCCAAAAACACTTTCTGCTCTTTCAAACATATGTACTCATCCAACATTGCTCCTAAACTCAATAAACTCCTCGGCGCCTGTTCAAAAATAATAAAACATAAAAAACAGAAATAATTCAATGATTCATGGAATCTAAAATGTACACCTAACACTATATTTAATAGAATTTAAGTTTTGTGCATTGACATTATAAAATTTATTTACACAACAGGTCAATTATTGGATCATTAAGGTAAATCTCTTAATAACTAATGCATCTCCAATAAGTAATCTGGGGAAAATGGTAAGAACATACAATCTTAGGTTAAAATTCCTTGATAGTGCAAAAATCAAAACAAAAAATAAAGTGTCAACGTATATAACTTAAATCCATAGAGAAATGTGCGAAAAAATGTGAAACGGTTACCTCATGGATGGGAGATTTAGAGAGTAGATGTGAAGCTTCGGAGCGAAAAGTGGAGCGGGTTTCAGTGAAATGGTTATCAGAAAGGTAACGATCGACGATGAAAGCAATTTGGACAGGAGTAACTTTGCCTTTCCCTATGTTTTCAGCTCTTCTTGATTTGCTTTGTTTCGCCATTTTCACTTTCTGCAGATCGTAAGAAGCAGAGATTGGGGAGATGAAATATGTGAGGAAATTGGGAGGGAAAGTATATATATATGTTGGAGTTGTGAATGAGAAGGAGGGAAAGAATGGGAGAACGTGGAGGATATGACAATAAGCGCGGGACTATTTGAAAAGTGGTAAAATACAAAAGAGCGGTAAAATAACAAAAGAGTAATTTATTGTTAGAGCCTACGAGGTAGACATAAATATAGGTGAAATTTTCATATTAGCTGGTCTCCTCACATTTGTTAAACTATTTACAATCATTTTAGGGATCTTTACAAAAATAATTGACCATATTAATTACGTATTACTTTTTTTTAGCCATATACATAAATTTTACATTGATTATACATATATAATACATAATTATGCATATATTATACACTCATTGCCTATTTTTTGTTTAAGTGATAAGGCGGGCCGCTTTTTGGGTTAATTCTTCATCATTTTTAATAATAAGATGTTGTAATAAAATTAAGTGGACGTTTGGACATAAGAATTATAAAATTCGGGAAAAAGGTGAAATTTTTTTTCAAGGAAAAAATGATATTTGAAAATTAGAGTTGTGTTTTGACATGAATATAATTTTGGGTTATTTTTTAACTTTTGTGAGTGATTTGAAGTGAATTTTCTTTGAAAAAAAGCTTTTTGAAGTATTTTTAATATTCGAAAAATTCTGAAATTCATCTTCAAGCTAAATTAAAATTGTTATGGCCATTCGCTAACGTGTCCATCGCTAACGTGTCCATCCAGAAGCTCGATCAGCTTTTGATTAAAAGATGAGGGGGGGGACCCCAATCGGTTGGTTTTGCAGTGATTAGGATTGATTTTGGAAAGAGATGACTAATTTTCAGGCCATTACTTAACCTAGGTTTAAGAGGGGAGGGTTGGTTAGAGAGAAGAAAAGAGACGAAAGGTGTGTTTTGGTCGGTCTACTAATTAAAAGAGGGGGGACCCCAATCGGTTGGGGTTTATGATTGCATCTTAATAAAATTAAGCCAGCGTTTGGCCATAGATTCCCCAATTTGTTCTAAAAAATCTGATTTGGGGTGAAGTTTAGTTTGAAGATGAAAATGTGTTTGGACGTCAGTTTTCAAAACATATTTCCCAAATTTATTTTGAAAAAACATGAAACATGACTTATACTCACAAGTTCTAAAAACTATCACAAATACCTAACAGTACCATTATCAATAACATTCATTATATTATCGCAAACCATAATCCTGAATAGAAATAAATTTGGTATTAGATGACCGAGAAGATGAAGCAAAATTATTACAAAATAATAAATGGCGGGCTCTTTAATAAACTAAAAAAGTTTGGGGCAATTTTTAAAAAATATAATAGTAATATTTTGGCCCAAAACCAGCTTAATGGGATTTGGGATTTGAGATTTTTCTAAAATGTAGGTAAAATATATGGCCATAACACTAATCAAAAGCTGATCGAGCTTCATTTGGTCTGAGCTTTTGATTTCAGTCACGTTATAGAACCCTTAACTAATAAACCAACTGACTTTCCCATTTAAACACTCAAACTCGTGAAACCCTTAACTAATAAATACATTTTACCCTTGGCCCTACGCGCATGTATTACACATTCGCTAATGTGTCCATCCAGTTAGCAAATGACCAATGGGACTGTTACACGTCAAGGGCGCGAAAATAAACCCCAACCGATTGGGGTCCCCCCCCCCCACACACACACCAAAACACACTTTTCGTCTCTTTTCCTCTCTCTAACCAACCTTCCCCTCTTAAACCTAGGTTAAGTAATGGCCTGGAAATTAGTCATCTCTTTCCAAAATTAATCGTAATCACTGCAAAACTAACAAATTGGGGTCCCATCCCCCTCTTTTAATCGAAAGCTGATCGAGCTTTGTTTGGTCTGAGCTTTCGATTTCAGTCACATTATAGAATCTGAAGGTTAGTTTGTTTTTTTTATGTCGTTTTCTGTTTTGTCATCTAATTTCTTATGAAATAGTGTGGGTAATGTGTGATAATCAAAGCTATTTTTGTCTGCATGTGTAAGCACGTGATTTTTGCCCTATATGAGAATTACTCCCAAAAAATTCAAAAATAAAATAATTTTTCTTGGTGTGCAATTTTTGTGATATTTTGTGATATTTTGTGTAACTATTTGTATGTTTGTCTATGCATGTTTATTTGTTAAATTAATAAAAAAATACAAAATATGTCGCATTTTTGCATGTAGGATTTAATTCTACAATTGTTAGTAATTAAATTTGTTTACAAAAATTAAAAATTACAAAAATAGGCATCTTTTGCATTTTTAGCATTTAATGTCCAAATGAACAATTTTATGCTTAATTATTACTTAATTGTGCGTTAATTGTTATTGGAAGTTAATTTGCGCTTTTATAACTTAATTTAGTTCTTAATAATAATTTAAGTACTTTTATAATTTAGTTTTAGAAAAATAAAAGAAGAAAAGAGAACAAAAATATAAAGAAAAATCGGATTAGGTCACTTCTTCAATTTCAAACCACAGGCCCAAATAATTGCCCAACTTTCCCCATGACCCGGTCCACTTCAAATCGGGTCGACCCGGTCCGCTCCATTAACCCAACACCCCTTCTTCATTTTTGTCCAACACAAAACAAAACCAAAAAAATAAAAAAAAATAAAAGGTGAATTATCACTATTAATAGTTTTATTTTTTGTTTTTTTATATATAAAAAATCCGAAAATATTTTATTTTATTTTTATTTTTATTTTTATTTTTTTTAAAAAAATATATATAATAATTTCGGGAATGATTTAAAAAAAATAAGAAAAAGGGAAGTATTGAATAAAAAAAAATATAAAAGTAAAAATAGGCGAAATTCTCTTCTTCTTTTTTTTTAAAAAAAAAGTAAAAGAATGTAGAAAATTTAAAAAAATAAAAAGTTTTGTGAAAATTTTTAAAAAATTTAAAAGTAAAATAAGGTTGGAATTAAAAAATAAATATAAAGGTATCTGAAAATTTAAAAAATTTAAAGTAATTGAAAGTAGCATTTTTAAAAGAAAAAGAAAAGATAGTGGTTTGTTTTTTAAAGAAAAGTTAAATAAAGTGAGATTCTCTTTTAAAAAAATAAAAAGTGGGATTTTAAATAAGATAAAGTAATTAAAGTTGGAATTTTAAAAATAAAAGTAAATAAATGTGGGATTTCTTTTTCTAAAAAATAAAAGTAATTTGTAAGTGGGATTTCTTTTAATTAAAAAAAATAATAAAATAATAAAAAACAAATCTGAAAATTTCGAAAATTTTGCTATAAATAGAAGAGAAAATTTAGGAAGAAGGGGGTGGAAAAAAAGAGGAAAAACTAGATAGAGAGAAGAAAAAAAGAGGGGGCGGAGTGAGAAGTATACACTCGATATACATTTTGGATACACTGAATATACAGGGGCAGAATTCATTTTGGAGAGTTTTGAAGTTGAAAAAGAATAGTTACTATTTCATTGCCTCGCTTAAGATCTGAAATAGTCAGAACCTTCCTGCCTTTTACTTCTTCTCTATACTTGGAGTCGTTTATAGTCTCCTGGGTTTTCTGCTATTCCTACTGTTACTGGTCTATTCCTGTGTTGCTGGACTGTCGTTGTTGTGCTGCATTGTTACTACTGTTGCTGCTTCTCATCTTCATCTTCTCTTGTTTTCCAATACCAGGTACACGAATGTAATACTAGTTATTGCAAGCTAAAAATGTGGAAACATGAATACATATGAAGAATCGAATTTTGAAGTTTTAATTTCGCTTTTTCTCTGTTCCTTTTATTGATTGTATTTAGGCTATTTTATGTATTATTGAATAATAATTGGAATAAGAGAAAATAACATAAGTTAGTCTTTAATGAATCGGCTTGGCAAAACGGGTTAATTCACTAGCTATGAAGGTTCTAAGATTATCAACAGTAGGTTAATCGTGAACAAGTAGTTAAACTTAGCTAAGGCATGAATTTGAACTAAATTTCGTGAATTAGGTATTAAGGCATGATTTGAGTTCAAACAAAATTAGAAGAACGTTTAAGTCTAATAAACTTTCTATTAAGCTTTAGTAATTATGGTTAAATCCAGTTTCAAATGGTTGTGAATAATTAATTCCAATAGTTTTTTTTATATATAACAATGTGAGCTTCAATCTAACTATATTTGATTCTTTTGAATATTAGTTGTCGAATTTTTATTTTATTTATAATTTCGAATTTTTTTTAGTAAAATTCCCGTTCATCAATATTTGTATTAATATAGCAATTAGTATGCCATGCTTTCTTAAATAAAAAAAAGCTTGTAATTAATTAGGATTTTTTTTCTTTATTTTAGAGACTAATTTTAATAGAAAAGATGTAGTCGCTTTAGGATTTGTCCATTTAAAATAAATGAGATGAGCCTCGCCTAGTAAAATGTATAGATTGCGGGGCCCTCACAAATGTATGTGTTAATTACTTAGAACTCGGGATCGGCCGCTTAGCGAACTTCACGGCCTTTTCTCAAAATAACCCTGCGCTAGTCGCTTTAGGCGCGTATTTAATAATGTTATCTCCTTAAACTCGGGTGCACATTTATGTGACCCAAATCCAAATCTCAACGAAATCGAAATGTGTCTCTAATCACGGGTACATTGATTGTGACGTGGTCTGAGATGCATTTCCATGACATTGTTAAATTCTTTTAATAATGAATGAGACGAGCCTCGACAAACAAAAAATGCACAAGCTGCGGAGCCCTCTAAATGTATATATTAAAATACTTAGAATTCGAGGACAGGCCGTTTAGCGAATTTTACGGCCTTCCCCAAAATAACAAGACGCTAGTTGCTTTAGGCGCGCCTTTAATAATTTATTTTTCTTAACTCGGGTGCACATTTATGTGACCCAAATCCAAATCTCAACCGAGTCGAGATATGCCAAACAACTACGGGTGCATTGATGTAACGTGGTTCGAGATATGTTTCCACGACGTTGCAATTCTCGTAAAATAATAACAATAAGTAAGAAAGCGGTAAAAAGATAAAATTTTGCACATAAGTTCATATTTGTATAAAATCAGATAATCAAGCCGAATATAATAGTTGAGCGACCGTGCTAGAACCACGGAACTCGGGAATGCCTAACACCTTCTCCCGGGTTAACAGAACTCCTTATCCGGATTTCTGGTGCGCAAACTGTAATATGGAGTCATTCTTTTCCTCGATTCGGGATTAAAATGTGTGACTTGGGACACCCTAAATCTCCCAAGTGGTGACTCTGAAATAAATAAACAAATCCCGTTTCGATTGTCCTTTAATTGGAAAAACTCCTCTGTACCCTCGCGGGGACGGAAAAAGGAGGTGTGACAGTTCTGGCGACTCTGCTGGGGATGAATGGCCCAGAACCACTGGTTCAGGGTTAGAAATTCGAGCTTGGAATAATTGTTCTATTTGGCTTTATTTATTATCTGATATTCTTATATGTGGTTCATGTGCAAAATGATGTGTGTTACCACTTTGATATTATTTGACTGTATATATAAACTGCGCCGAAACCTTTCTCTTCTTACCTCCAGGGAGAAGCTCGCTGGTCGAGACTCCCTATTCTGTTAGTGTCATACCCAAGTATAAAGAGGCTCGGATAAGTTACAAAGCCGGACGACCCCGCGGGTCCCCGGTACGTAGCCCCCTCCTCAACTCGAGTTGTCCGCTCGTGTAAGCCAGGTCTAGAACAAAACCCAGTTTGAAGCTTAGTAAAACATAACTTCATGCCGGATCCCTAGTAGGAAAGCGCTTATTTGCATCATGTTACATTTGACTTAGGGGGCTCAACACAGGGGTTGGGCCCGTCTAGGAATAGCAACTTGGAATAAAAAAAAGACCATCATGTGGCATTTTATATGTTATCGCATTAATTTGCTTCAAATTTGCATGTTGACCAGCAGGTGGTAACGGGAATTTTGAAAAATAAATAAATAAATAAATAAAAAGGAAAAAAAATGAAAAAAGGAATTTCAAAATTTCTCGCTTAAAAGGCAGTGTCCCAATATTTTTGAAAAACCGTGATAAATTTCTTACCCGAACTACGTCGGTTTGATTCCCACCAGATGTGGGATACGTAGGCAACCCTTATCGGGTCCAAACCCATATCCCATATATATATATATATATATATATATATATATATATATATATATATATATATATATATATATATATACACACACACACACACACACAAAAATGTTTGGAGTCAAAAAAAAATTCCTTGTCTAAAATCACCCTAATAAATGTGCAGAATTAGCACAAGTAGGAGTTCATCTGAGGCCATTATAAAGAAAGTTCCTCTGGGCTTACGCATGTGGTGGAACAACTTGGGAGGATCAGGGCAAGATACAGTCAAAATATACTTGGGAAATTTGGTTGGATTGCTGGACATCGATCCACGAGGGGACGTTATCAGGGCTCTAATTTCATTTTGGGACTCGGCTCACAACGTATTTCACTTCTCAGATTTCGAACTCACCCCGACACTGGAGGAGTTGGCAGGGTACATTGGATGTCCTAACATCCCTATGAAAGAGCAGTATCTCATTGCACCAAGGACCGTAACCATACACAAATTCCTGGACATCGTAAAGATCCACAGAACGGTACATAACCCAGAGTTATCAAAAGGGTTTTGTAGTTTTGCATTTCTGTACGACAGGTACGGTCATTTGGGAGGGTTCAACAACCCCGAGAATAAGATTTGCAGTGGGGAAAGCCGTTTGAAATGGGAATGACATAGATGTATTTCTTTCATGATAGCCTTTCTAGGTTTTCTGGTGTTCCCTAGAGAGGATAGGAAAATTAACATACAAATTGCTGGGGTCGTCAGCACTTTGCTCAAGCAAGAAAACAGCACTCTAGCACCAATGATAATAGCAGATATTTTCCGCGCACTCACTATTTCCAAAACCGGAGGGGTTTTCTTCGAAGGATGTAACATACTACTGCAAATGTGGATGATAGAGCATTTATGTCATCGCCCTCAATTGCTGAAATATGGGTCATCACAAAAGACTTGTATAGAAGAGTTTCCCACCAGGATCGACGGTTTCAGATTACTGGAAGGGGTCGCCGAATGGGTCACGCTACTGCGCTCTATTTCAGCAAACTAGATAGAGTGGGCATTCGAATGGCTACCCATAGAGGAAGTCATACACATGTCAGCCACCAAATCTTATTTACTGTTGATGGGTCTCCAAAGTATCCAGCCCTACGCACCATGCAGAGTATTGAGACAGTTGGGACGATACCAAATAATCCCAAAAGAAGAGGATCTCAGTAGTCAGGTGATCGAAATCGGGCCTGGTGGGCAGTTCCCTGAGGCGGTCGTTCGGCGAATCTGGAATGAATGTCAAACCCTGAAGGTAGATACTTGTGTACGAGACAGGGCCAAGGGCGAAGTGTCGCCAAAATACCTCACGTGGTACCGAAGAGAGCTTGAGCACCAGAGACCAACTAAGAGAGCTCATATCCAAGGCTTTGAGGAATCTTCACAGGCAGAGTGGGGCTGGTTAAAAAGGGAAGAAGGTTACCGGGCTGAAATCGGGAAGCTAAAACAACAAGTCGAGAGGCTTATATTTGAGAACAACGTGCAAGTCGCCTCGGAGCAAGGCGAAAAGAACAAGCTAGCCCAAGAGAACCAAACACTAAAGGCCCGCCTACGCCAAGCCAGCAAAAGTAACATTGACCGACAGAAACGTCGCTCCGACGAAAGGTTGATAGCAAGTTTGAAAAATCAGGTTGTCCAAAGCCAAGAAGAATTAGAACAATCAGAAGCTCGCGTAGCAAGGATGAAGGTCAGATGGGCAAAATGCACAATGGCCCGGAGGCAGCGTCTGCAACAGGTCATAAGGGATTATGAAATGAGCATCGGGATATTAAGGGAAACGAACTCCACTCTACATGATCGGATCATCAAACAAGCACGAGATGCCCAGGCCGACAGAAGACATTGTTACGATGCAATGGCCTGCATGGAAAGACAAATGGAGTTGTTCCAGGATCGACTTGCCGACAATGCTCAGGCACTAGGATTGAAGAACCGACAAATCAGGCAATTGTTCATTGAAAGGGACAACATTTGAGGAAGGATCGACGAAATTGGGAATTACATCTACATGAAATGCCTAGCATGTGAGCAAATACCTCGGAAGACCCTCCTTGTTTCCATCATGGGCTGCGTCCACCGGATTATGAACGAGTTGAAGAGCTTGCAGAGGGACCTCACACCAAGGGCCGCGGAAACGCCGAATGATGCCTCGCGGACCCCTAAGTTGAAAAATTAATCTTTGGTCGAATCCCGTTTATTTGGCTTTGTGGCTGTCCCATATGTTGTTTTCTTTTCTTTCAGCCAAATCAATTTAAAAACTGTGGAGTCTGTACTGTTGCTATTCTTTTGTTTGAAGTAATTTGTAATAGCAAATTTTGATGATGAATTCAATGATTCCAAAAAATAATTTTGTGTGTCTTTACTTTGTGGCAGAACTACGCCTGGTCTGATTCACGCGGGGACATGATACGTAGGCAATCCACATAAGATTCGACCGCCTTTAATAAAGAAAGAAAAAGAAAAATAATAAATACAAGAATAAAATAAAATACAGGGTTTCCCAAAGTGCTTTAAAAGGACAAATGAGCAAGCTGGGATGACACGTGTTGTTTGAAGCAAAGCATGTTAGAAACGGTTAACTGCCTAGGAGCATTGCATCCTCGATGTGTTGTTATCAAATCTGTTAAGCTCTAACGCTAACAAAGTTTGTTGTTGTCTGCATCCAGACAGTTAGTTGTTAAAGAATTCTGGCAACACACCCTTACCAAACCAGATCCAAAGGACCAGTAGCAACAAGCATGACTACTTCAGAGAATAGTACCGAGGGAGAAAGGCCGATGAGCCAGTTGTTAAAAGAAGCGATGGAAAAGATTGAAAGGATGGGACTAAAGATGAATGCAATGCAGTTAGCTTTAGCCAAAGCACAAAAGAACCCTGAGCCACTGGGGCACATGCCGAAATACCATCACTCCGGCCCTTCAACAAGCCTCACAAATCCCCGTTATCATCAAGAAAGAAGCCCCCACGATTCCCAAGCTCCACCACCGCATCAACCTCTCCCAACACCAAATGTTCCCACTTTTGCGGGACCCACATCAGCCACCCTGCAGAGAACGGCCAGCGAGCCATTGTTTCAGGCTCCCGATACGCAATACTATCCCCCTGAGCCTACATTCCATGCCCCCGAACCACATGCCTACAATCCGCATTTGGAGGTACCGGCAGAAATTGAAAAGCCGGTTAAAGCCCCAGAACAAGATAAGGTATTGAGGAAATTCAAAAGCCTGGAGCAGTCCTTCAGGAACCTGCACGGATTGGGAAACCAGGTCAGCGTGGCCTACAAAGATCTATGCCCTTTCCCGGATGTCCAACTCCCGGCTGGGTTCAAGATGCCTAAGTTTGATTTATATGAAGGGCACGGTGATCCCATGGCGCATTTGCGGGGATTCTGTAGCAAAATGAGAGGGGCAGGTGGCAAAGATGAGTTGCTGATAGCTTATTTCGGCCAAAGTCTGAGCGGATCAGCACTAGAATGGTATACCAGGCAGGATTCCAGCAGATGGTACACTTGGGATGATCTGGCGCAGGCTTTCGCAGGTCATTTCCAATACAATCTCGGGATAGTCCCTGACCGTCTCACATTATTGAAGACCGTGAAGAAGCCCGGGGAAAGTTTTCACGAGTACGGGTTCCGCTGGAGAGAACAAGCAGCTAGAGTGGATCCTCCCATGAGAGAGGGAGAAATGGTGGACTACTTCTTGCAAACACTGGATCCAACCTACTTTGGTCACTTGGTGACGACGGTTGGAAAATCCTTCAACGAGGTAGTAAAGATAGGGGTCATGATAGAGGAGGGTCTGAGGTCTGACAAAATCCTGAATTACTCGGCACTCAAGGCCACAACCCAGGCTATTCAGAGCGGCACGGGAGGTGCGCTGGGAAGAAGGAAGAAAGAAGAAATTGCCACGATTGAGGCAAGCAGTTGGCCCAGGTCTGGCAAACCCCACTACAACCAACCCAGGCCCCACAGGCCAAACTACCCATACAGCCCAACACAACACTATTACCCACCTCGAGAACCACATTTCTCCATACACCAAGCCCAGACATACACTCAGCCTCCGGTTCGCCCGCAATGGCGCGCGGCGGCTCCACAGAACACATATGCACCACCACAAAACACTTATCCTCCACCGAGGGCATATAGAAACCCTCCAGGGGCAGGCTTTCGGGGAAATCCGGATTCTAGGAATGACAGGCTGCGGAAACACAGAACTTTCACCGAGTTGGGAGAAACCTACACCGCTTTGTTCCACAAATTGAGGCAATTGGGTTTGGTTAGTCCTGTCCAGACTCGAGAACCAAATCCCCCACCCCAGAATTTGGACCGATCAGTAAGCTGTGAGTACTGCTCAGGGATGCTGGGGCATGATACCGAAAAGTGTTGGAAGTTGAGGCATGCCATACAGGATCTTATTGATACCAATAAGATCGAGGTCCAGACACCGGAGGCTCCTAACATCAACCAGAACCCACTGTCAGCGCACCAAGAGACTTACATGATTGAGTTGGTGTATGAGGGAGGAGAGTTGAGAAAACCCTCACAAACAGTGATGATGATCCAGGCCGCTCCGAAAAAAGGACCGACCAGTGGAGGAACGGGGGTACAGTCCCAGGGAGAAGGCATCAAGCCGGTAGTGATATTGGGAAAGAGCCCGTCCACCATAACAAGCAAACCCGAGCCAAACAAGTTGGTAATATCAGGGGCTCCGCCCACACTTGAGGTTGTGTGGAAAGGGGTATACAGGGAACTGGTCACCATAAAGCCTGTAGTTCAGCTGCCGATGATTGATAGCAAGGTTGTGCCTTGGAAATACGAGATGGCAGTGGTGATGTACAAAGGAAAACAAGTGGAGGAAGTTAGTTGTGAAGCGCAAGGGCTGACTCGATCAGGTCGGTGTTTTGCTCCGGTGGAGCTGATAAGAACCAACCCCGCTATAACCAAGAAACCTGTGTCCGAAGAAGAGGCTGAGGAGTTCTTGAGGAAGATGAAAGTACAGGACTACTCCGTGGTCGAACAGCTGTGGAAAACACCGGCCCAGATCTCGCTGCTGTCACTACTAATCCATTCTGAGGAGCATTGTCGGGCCCTGATGAAAATATTAAACGAAGCTCATGTACCCAACGAGATTTCTGTAAACCACCTGGAAACCATTGCCAGCAAGATTTTCGAGGTGAACAGGGTAACATTCTCAGATGATGATCTGCCAGTGGAAGGTACAGAGCACAATAAAGCTCTCTACCTAACTGTCAAATGCGAAAACTCGGTAGTTGCTCGGGTATTGGTGGATAACGGTTCGAGTGCCAGTATTTGTCCATTATCCACTCTGAACCAGTTAAAGATCGACCACAGAAGAATCCACAAAAATAACATCTATGTCTGGGGATTTGACGGAAATGGAACAGCCACTATGGGGGATATTGTGCTTGAATTGACCATCGGTCCGGTCCAGTTTACCATGGAATTCCAGGTATTAGAAGCCACAGTATCTTATAACATGCTGCTAGGACGACCATGGATCCACGCAGCCAAAGCAGTGCCTTCCACCCTACATCAGATGGTCAAGTTCGAGTGGGATAGACAAGAGGTCGTACTACACGGCGAGGACACGTCATGCACCATGGGTGGCGCCATTGTGCCATTCATAGAGACCGATGATGACAAAGGTCCTTGGGTCTACCAGATTTTCGATACAATGTCGGCAAACAAGATTTCTGAGGGTGAGATCCTTCAGTACCCTAGGGTAGCTTCCGCAACAATCATGATGGTCTCGGAAATGCTGGGCAACGGGTTCGTGCCGGGAAAAGGCCTGGGAGTTGAGCTTCAGGGGATTGTCCAACCTGTCGCCATGCCCAAGAACTTGGAAAATTCGGTTTGGGGTTCAAACCAACCGCGACAGATAGGAAGCAAGCGCGAAAAATGAAGAAGAGAGTTTGGTTTCTGCCCAAGCCGGTGCCACGTCTCTTAAGGTCTTTTGTCAGAGCAAGCGCCAAGGGGCCGTCAGTCCCAAATATTCTAGGACCATTGATTGGTATGGATGGGGACCTGAATCAGAGTTTCGAGAGGCTATTCGCTGATGTCAGTATGGTAGAAGCTGGAGAGAGTTCCAGTAGAGCGGAGATACAATTTGTGGGGCCTGAGGCCAAGACCAACAATTGGATGGTTACTCCTCTTCCTGTCCGAGGGGAGTCTTGGTAGTAGGCTTTGATTTATGTTTTTTTGTTTGTTTTGTTTTGTTCGGATTATTCCAGGGTGTAATCCAAATTTTACTTTTGTTTTGTAAAGGTGTGAACCCTTTTATCCCGCAAGTTTAATAAAGTTCTCTTTTTTTTGTCTCATTTTAATTTTGTCTTATTCTTTTTCTTTCTGAACAGTTCTCTTTTTACTGGTTCTAATGACATGGCATGCACAACAGATCTTCGACCTAGTCTAATAAATCAATCTGAATCCGACTTAATGATACAAGAGGTCGTTTGTGACGATGAATCTGAATATGACGAAGATAAAGCCTTCGAAGAGATAAATCGAGAACTGTGCCAATTTGAAGAAAAACCCAAACCTAACCTAAATGACACTGAGGCTGTGAATCTAGGAGACGCTGATAATTTCCGAGAAACCAAGATCAGCATCCATATTGAGCCGAGTGTCAGGGAAGAATTGATCAAAACCCTCGTGGAATTCAAAGATGTTTTTGCATGGTCATATGATGATATGCCGGGATTAAGCACCAATTTAGTGGTTCACAAATTGCCCATTGACCCGGCATACCCTCCGGTCAAGCAAAAGCTAAGGAAATTTAAAACAGAAATGAGTGTAAAGATCAAAGAATAGGTGATTAAGCAGTTGCAGGCGAAGGTCATTCGGGTCACTCGATATCCCGAGTGGTTGGCCAATGTTGTACCAGTTCCAAAGAAGGATGGGAAAATCAGGGTGTGCGTCGACTACCGCAACCTCAACAAAGCAAGTCCCAAGGACAATTTTCCATTGCCCAACATCCATATCTTGATCGATAATTGCGCTGGGCGCGAGATCGGATCCTTTGTGGATTGCTATGCGGGTTATCATCAGATCCTAATGGACGAGGAAGATGCGGAAAAGACAGCATTTATCATGCCATGGGGAACTTACTACTATCGGGTAATGCCGTTCGGACTGAAGAATGCCGGGGCAATGTACATGCGAGCAATGACTGTTGTGTTTCACGACATGATACACAAAGAAATTGAGGTGTACATAGATGATGTGATCATAAAGTCTTGGCATCAGGAAGACCATGTAGCAGACCTAAGGAGATTCTTCCAAAGACTCCGAAGGTATGATATCAAGCTTAACCCGGCCAAATGCGCATTCGGGGTTCCATCAGGAAAGCTGTTAGGATTCATCGTCAGTCGACGGGGTATTGAGCTGGACCCATCTAAGATCGAATCCATCCGAGATTTGCCACCGCCAAAGAACAAAACAGAGGTAATGAGTCTGTTGGGTAGACTCAATTACATCAGCAGGTTCATCGCTCAACTCACAGCAACTTGTGAGCCCATATTTCGGCTGCTGAAAAAGGATGCTGCGGTAAGTTGGACGGCAGAGTGTCAAGAGGCTTTCGACCAAATCAAAGGGTATCTGTCTAATCCACCCGTGTTGGTCCCGCCTAAGCCAGGGAAGCCCTTAATTCTTTATCTGACGGTCCTGGAAAATTCATTTGGTTGTGTACTGGGGCAACACGATGACACAGGAAGGAAGGAGCAGGCCATTTACTATCTTAGCAAGAAATTCACAGTATATGAGGTCAAGTACACTCAACTCGAGAAAACATGTTGCGCCCTAACTTGGGTAGCTCAGAAGTTGAAACACTACCTGTCCTCGTATACTACTTATCTCATATCCCGTTTGGACCCATTGAAGTATATCTTTCAGAAACCTATGCCCACAGGGAGGTTGGCAAAATGGCAAATTCTGCTCACAGAGTTCGATATCGTCTATGTGACGAGGACAGCCATGAAAGCCCAAGCGCTGGCCGACCATTTGGCAGAGAATCCCGTTGATGAAAAATATGAGCCTTTAAGAACGTATTTTCCTGACGAAGAAGTGATGCATACAAGCGAGCTGGCGTTACCCGAGGAACCAGGTTGGAAGCTTTTCTTCGATGGAGCTGCAAACGCAAAAGGGGTTGGAATAGGAGCAGTACTCATTTCTGAAACAGGACGCCATTATCCTGTTACGGCTCAACTACGCTTCTATTGCACCAATAATATGGCCGAGTATGAAGCTTACATTTTAGGTCTGCGATTGGCTGCGGACATGGATGTCCAAGATGTTTTGGTCTTGGGAGACTCGGACCTCTTGGTACATCAGATTCAGGCCGAATGGGAAACACGGGACTTGAAACTCATACCTTATCGACAATGCTTGTACGATCTGAGCAAGCAATTTCGATCGGTGAAATTCAAACATATCCCGAGAGTTCATAACGAGGTTGCGGATGCATTGGCCACCTTAGCATCAATGTTGCACCACCCTGACAAAATGTATGTTGACCCTCTGCATATCCAGGTTCGTGATCAGCACGCTTATTGCAACGCGGTGGAAGATGAAGCAGATGGCGAGCCTTGGTTTCATGATATCAAGGAGTACCTCAGAATGGGGATATATCCGGAACAGGCCACTGGAGACCAAAAAAGAGCCCTTCGGCGTTTGTCGAATGGTTTCTTCCTCAGCGGAGGAGTTTTGTACAAAAGAACCCCGAATTTGGGATTGTTAAGATGTATAGACGTCGGTCAAGCCACGACGGTCATGGCAGAGGTACATGCTGGAGTTTGCGGACCGCATATGAGTGGATATGTATTGGCAAGGAAGATCCTTCGAGCAGGGTATTATTGGCTTACCATGGAGCATGACTGTATCTCTTTCGTGAGAAAATGCCATCAGTGTCAGATACATGGAGATCTGATTCATTCTCCGCCAACAGAGTTACATACGATGTCAGCACCCTGGCCGTTTGTTGCATGGGGCATGGATGTCATTGGGCCTATCGAGCCGGCAGCATCCAACGGCCATAGGTTCATTCTAGTAACCATTGACTACTTCACCAAATGGGTTGAGGCTAAAACCTTCAAGTCGGTAACTAAAAAGGCAGTGGTGGATTTTGTGCACTCCCATATCATCTGCAGATTTGGGATCCCAAAAGTAATCATCACGGATAACGGTGCAAATCTTAACAGCAGCCTGATGAGAGAGGTATGCCAACAATTCAAGATTACACACCGCAATTCCACCCCATATCGTCCCAAGGCGAATGGAGCGGTCGAAGCAGCCAATAAGAACATCAAGAAGATACTGCGGAAGATGGTGGAAGGATCCAGACAATGGCACGAGAGATTACCCTTTGCTTTGTTGGGTTATCGCACTACCGTCCGGACTTCCATAGGTGCAACTCCTTATTTGTTGGTGTACGTAACTGAGGCCGTAATACCAGCGGAGGTCGAAATTCCGTCCCTCCGGATTGTCGCTGAAGCCGAAATTGATGATGATGAATGGGTCAAAGCTCGACTAGAACAGTTGAGCTTGATAGACGAGAAAAGATTGGCAGCAGTGTGCCATGGTCAGCTATATCAGAAGAGAATGGCAAGGGCATACAATAAGAAGGTACGCCCCAGGAAGTTTGAAATAGGGCAGCAGGTATTGAAGAAGATCCTCCCACATCAGGTCGAGGCAAAAGGCAAGTTCGCCCTAAATTGGCAAGGGCCTTATATCGTGACCAGAGTATTGTCCAACGATGCTTTGTGTTTGACGGATATCGAGGGAAGATGTGTTGGCATGGCTATCAATTCGGATGCAGTCAAGAGATATTATGCGTAATTTCTTTGATTATGGCAATTATTGGTTCGTTTGTTTGTACTTGGTACTTATTGGATAATGAAATGACGGAGGCAATTATTTCTTCTATCCAAACACTTTTTACCCTTGTTTCCCCCTTTTGAGCCTTAAGTTATTCTTTCATATCCCTCTTTTGGAATCACTAATGAAAAAATAAATATAAAAAGAAAAAAAAGAGAAGGAAAAAGAAAATTGTAAAAGAAAATGAAAAAGAAGAAGATAAAATCACAAGAAAAACAAAACCGTGGGAACTACGTTTGACCTGATTCCTCAAAGAGGATACGTAGGCGCCTCACGGCTCGGTCATAGTGTGCATAGTGTACATAGTGTGCATAGTGTACATAGTGTGCATAATAGGCACAGTGTGCGTAACGCACGTAGCTCAACATAGTGTAAAAAATAAAATCCCCCAAGCAAGAAAACTGGGGCAGAGGTTATGTTTTGAAGTTCCAACAAAGGTTTGATTCCAAAAGTTGTAGCGGATCACCCATCAAAGTTATTTCATTTTTTTGATAGCCTTTCTTTTAGCCCCACACCAAAACCAACATCGACGTCCAAAAGACCTCCCAATCAATATCCAAGAGGTGCCAAGCCAGGCAAATAAAGCCGAGAATAATACACTGATCCCCGGCGAAGAAGAGGATCATAAAACTGGAAATGAATTGATAGTCCAAAGGAATCTCCAAAAGAGAGGGTCATATCGACAGCACTCCAATTCTCCGTTAAAGAAATAAAATGAGAGAGTCTTGGCGGTGAAAACCTTCGCAGGCACCACAAGGCGACGAAAGATGAGAGATATAAAACGAGAGAGTCTTATCGGTGAAAACCTTCACAGGCACCATAAGGCGCCGGGAGCTGAGAGAAAAGAGAGAGTCTCATTAGTGAAAACCCCTCGAAGGGCACTATGAGGAGACAAGACAGATCAACAAAAGGGTCCGCGTTCACAAAGAAATGGACACCCATTTATCCCCAGCAAGTAAGGTCATCAGGCAAGTTGATTGATACAAATAGACTGGGTCAGGAATCTACGGTGCATGTCATGATCACAAAGACCAGTCATGTCTTCCAGATAAGTTCTTCTCTTTTCCTTTTTCCACCAAGTATTGGTTCAGAGAGATTTTCCTCCTTTTCTATCTTTTTCATTTTTCTTGCTAAGAATTCGTTTTGAAAAAGATTTTTCAAAGTTTACTACCAGAGGCCGAAGGGGTAAAAAAGCAAAATACGAAAGGATAGGCCAAGAGCCGAGGCAATAGGACAAAAGGCATCGGCTGCAAAACCAAAGGACGAATTGTGTAGAAAGAAAGGTGACGTAAAGAGAGTGGAAAATGACGGGTGAAGAACTTGTGGACCAAGTTCCGAAAAGGTTTCCCCGCACAATGTTGATAAATCCCGGACCCAAATCCGAAGTGGTCAGACGCCACAAGAAAGGGAAATCAATCCGGTGCAAGATATCCCCAGGCAATGCAATTCTATGCCGTGCCATTCCGGGAGGAAATAAAACTCCTAAAGGAGTGGTTTTGGGAGGGAAGCGGACTCCCACAGTTTGATTCTGTAAAGAGAAAAGCAGAAAAGGGGGAAAACCATCCCCATCAGACAGGTCACCCCCAGCAAGCAACTTTGTCCCCCAACCAGTGGTGGGGGCACAGAGCAAGAAAAGAAAACCGGAAAATTAACACTAGGATTAAAACTAACAAAGTCCTTTTGTCTGTTGCAGGAAAATAAAGGTTGATGATGGCGGAAGGACGCGATGCCAGAAAGGTCACCAAAACTGGGGCAGAAAATTTTCTGTCGTTGTCAAAAATTTTCTCGGAGGAACGAGGAAACAAATTCAAATATTTTCTGTCTTTTCATTTCAAATTCTAGGTCGCCCACCAGTATAATGCGGGAATACATTTTTGTTCTAGGTCGCCCACCAGTATAATGCGGGAATACATTTCTGTTCTAGGTCGCCCACCAGTATAATGCGGGAATACATTTCTGTTCTAGGTCGCCCACCAGTATAATGCGGGAATACATTTTTGTTCTAGGTCGCCCACCAGTATAATGCGGGAATACATTTCTGTTCTAGGTCGCCCACCAGTATAATGCGGGAATACATTTTTGTTCTAGGTCGCCCACCAGTATAATGCGGGAATACATTTTTGTTCTAGGTCGCCCACCAGTATAATGCGGGAATACATTTCTGTTCTAGGTCGCCCACCAGTATAATGCGGGAATACATTTCTGTTCTAGGTCGCCCACCAGTATAATGCGGGAATATATTTCTGTTCTAGGTCGCCCACCAGTATAATGCGGGAATACATTTTCTGTCTTTTCATTTCTATTCTAGGTCGCCCACCAGTATAATGCGGGAATACATTTCTGTTCTAGGTCGCCCACCAGTATAATGCGGGAATACATTTTCTGTCTTTTCATTTCTATTCTAGGTCGCCCACCAGTATAATGCGGGAATACATTTCTATTCTAGGTCGCCCACCAGTATAATGCGGGAATACATTTTTGTTCTAGGTCGCCCACCAGTATAATGCGGGAATACATTTTTGTTCTAGGTCGCCCACCAGTATAATGCGGGAATACATTTCTGTCTTGTCATTTTTGTTCTAGGTCGCCCACCAGTATAATGCGGGAATACATTTTCTGTCTTTTCATTTCTGTTCTAGGTCGCCCACCAGTATAATGCGGGAATACATTTCTGTCTTTTCATTTCTGTTCTAGGTCGCCCACCAGTATAATGCGGGAATACATTTCTGTCTTTTCATTTCTGTTCTAGGTCGTCCACCAGTATAATGCGGGCATACATTTCATATTTTTGCATTCAGGCACCCACCTGTATAACGAGAGGAATACTTTTGAGTCTTATACTGCAGATCTTGAAATCAGTAACCCACCGGAATGGAGAAGGTTACAACAGGAATCCCCAGCAGGAAACAATAAAAATCCCTAGCACCGGAAAGCAGAAGGTTGCAACAAGAGGTCCCAGCACAAGTTCAAGCGCATGAGTCAAAAGGAAGAAAAGACGCGTCTTGAAAGAAGCGGCTTGTGAACATTAAATTATGCCCAACATAACAAATCTGATGAAGAGAGTCGTATCCCCAGAGGAACCGCCAAAAAGCTTAATGAAGGAAGCCATGTCCCCAGCGGACCGAACAAAATGATGAAAACTGGTATTCAGAAAAGCAAAGGGCCAGTGTCATCCCCAAATTCACGGAAGAAAAGCACCGGAGGAAACACAAGCCGACAAGAAAGCAAGGCAACAAGAACAAGTTGCAGTCTAGCCTAGCTTCTTGTTTTCTTTTAAGCACGGTGTAACAAAGAGATCGGTAAGCAGTGGTAATAGCATGCAACAACAGTAACATTGCAGTCCCACGGTAGTCCCAGCTACCAAAACTTCCCGAACTACATTGACCTGATTCCTGTTTAGCCCAGGATATGTAGGAAACCTTTGAAGCAAAGGTTCGGTCAAATCTTTTTCAAAAAAAAAAAAATGCTTCACACGGAGTACTCGGATGGGCAAAAATCGCTCGCTTTATCTTTGCACGAAAACCCTTCGTGTCTTCGGGCAAAGAGGGGCAGCTGTAAGCACGTGATTTTTGCCCTATATGAGAATTACTCCCAAAAAATTCAAAAATAAAATAATTTTTCTTGGTGTGCAATTTTTGTGATATTTTGTGATATTTTGTGTAACTATTTGTATGTTTGTCTATGCATGTTTATTTGTTAAATTAATAAAAAATACAAAATATGTCGCATTTTTGCATGTAGGATTTAATTTTACAATTGTTAGTAATTAAATTTTTTTACAAAAATTAAAAATTACAAAAATAGGCATCTTTTGCATTTTTAGCATTTAATGTCCAAATGAACAATTTTATACTTAATTAATACTTAATTGTGCGTTAATTGTTATTGGAAGTTAATTTGCGCTTTTATAACTTAATTAAGTTCTTAATAATAATTTAAGTACTTTTATAATTTAGTTTTAGAAAAATAAAAGAAGAAAAGAGAACAAAAATACAAAGAAAAATCGGATTGGGCCACTTCTTCAATTTCAAACCACAGGCCCAAATAATTGCCAAACTTTCCCCATGACCCGGTCCGTTTCAAACCGGGTCGACCCGGTCCGCTCCATTAACCCAACACCCCTTCTTCATTTTTGTCCAACACAAAACAAAACCAAAAAAATAAAAAAAATAAAAGGTGAATTATCACTATTAATAGTTTTATTTTTTGTTTTTTTTATATATAAAAAATCCGAAAATATTTTATTTTATTTTTATTTTTATTTTTATTTTTTAAAATATATATATATAATAATTTCGGGAATGATTTAAAAAAAATAAGAAAAAGGGAAGTATTGAATAAAAAAAAATATAAAAGTAAAAATAGGTGAAATTCTCTTCTTTTTTTAAAAAAAAAAAGTAAAAGAATGTAGAAAATTTAAAAAAATAAAAATTTTTGTGGAAATTTTTAAAGAATTTAAAAGTAAAATAAGGTTGGAATTAAAAAATAAATATAAAGGTATCTGAAAATTTAAAAAATTTAAAGTAATTGAAAGTAACATTTTTAAAAGAAAAAGAAAAGATAGTGGTTTGTTTTTTAAAGAAAAGTTAAATAAAGTGAGATTCTCTTTTAAAAATATAAAAAGTGGGATTTTAAATAAGATAAAGTAATTAAAGTTGGATTTTTAAAAATAAAAGTAAATAAAGATGGGATTTCTTTTTCTAAAAAAATAAAAGCAATTTGTAAGTGGGATTTCTTTTAATTAAAAAAATAATAAAATAATAAAAAACAAATCTAAAAATTTCGAAAATTTTGCTATAAATAGAATAGAAAATTTAGGAAGAAGGGGGTGGAAAAGAAAGAGGAAAAACTAGATAGAGAGAAGAAAAAAAGAGGGGGCGGAGTGAGAAGTATACACCCGATATACATTTTGGATACACTGAATATACAAGGGCAGAATTCATTTTGGAGAGTTTTGAAGTTGAAAAAGAATAGTTACTGTTTCATTGCCTCGCTTAAGATCTGAAATAGTCAGAACCTTCCTGCCTTTTACTTCTTCTCTATACTTGGAGTCGTTTATAGTCTCCTGGGTTTTCTGCTATTCCTACTGTTACTGGTCTATTCCTGTGTTGCTGGACCTGTCGTTGTTGTGCTGCATTGTTACTACTGTTGCTGCTTCTCATCTTCATCTTCTCTTGTTTTCCAATACCAGGTACACGAATGTAATACTAGTTATTGCAAGCTAAAAATGTGGAAGCATGAATACATATGAAGAATCGAATTTTGAAGTTTTAATTTCGCTTTTTCTCTGTTCCTTTTATTGATTGTATTTAGGCTATTTTATGTATTATTGAATAATAATTGGAATAAGAGAAAATAACATAAGTTAGTCTTTAATGAATCGGCTTGGCAAAACGGGTTAATTCACTAGCTATGAAGGTTCTAAGATTATCAACAGTAGGTTAATCGTGAACAAGTAGTTAAACTTAGCTAAGGCATGAATTTGAACTAAATTTCGTGAATTAGGTATTAAGGCATGATTTGAGTTCAAACAAAATTAGAAGAACGTTTAAGTCTAATAAACTTTCTATTAAGCTTTAGTAATTATGGTTAAATCCAGTTTCAAATGGTTGTGAATAATTAATTCCAATAGTTTTTTTATATATATAACAATGCGAGCTTCAATCTAACTATATTTGATTCTTTTGAATATTAGTTGTCGAATTTTTATTTTATTTATAATTTCGAATTTTTTTAGTAAAATTCTTGTTCATCAATATTTGTATTAATATAGCAATTAGTATGCCATGCTTTCTTAAATAAAAAAAAGCTCGTAATTAATTAGGATTTTCTTTCTTTATTTTAGAGACTAATTTTAATAGAAAAGATGTAGTCGCTTTAGGATTTGTCCATTTAAAATAAATGAGATGAGCCTCGCCTAGTAAAATGTATAGATTGCGGGGCCCTCACAAATGTATGTGTTAATTACTTAGAACTCGGGATCGGCCGCTTAGCGAACTTCACGGCCTTTTCTCAAAATAACCCTGCGCTAGTCGCTTTAGGCACGTATTTCATAATGTTATCTCCTTAAACTCGGGTGCACATTTATGTGACCCAAATCCAAATCTCAACGAAATCGAAATGTGTCTCTAATCACGGGTACATTGATTGTGACGTGGTCTGAGATGCATTTCCATGACATTGCAAATTGTTTTAATAATGAATGAGACGAGCCTCGACAAACAAAAAATGCACAAGCTGCGGGGCCCTCTAAATGTATATATTAAAATACTTAGAATTCGAGGACAGGCCGTTTAGCGAATTTTACGGCCTTCCCCAAAATAACAAGACGCTAGTTGCTTTAGGCGCGCCTTTAATAATTTATTTTCCTTAACTCGGGTGCACATTTATGTGACCCAAATTCAAATCTCAACCGAGTCGAGATATGCCAAACAACTACGAGTGCATTGATGTAACGTGGTTCAAGATATGTTTCCACGACGTTGCAATTCTCGTAAAATAATAACAATAAGTAAGAAAGCGGTAAAAAGATAAAATTTTGCACATAAGTTCATATTTGTATAAAATCAGATAATCAAGCCGAATATAACAGTTGAGCGACCGTGCTAGAACCACGGAACTCGGGAATGCCTAACACCTTCTCCCGGGTTAACAGAATTCCTTATCCGGATTTCTGGTGCGCAAACTGTAATATGGAGTCATTCTTTTCCTCGATTCGGAATTAAAATTGGTGACTTGGGACACCTTAAATCTCCCAAGTGGCGACTCTGAAATAAATAAACAAATCCCGTTTCGATTGTCCCTTAATTGGAAAAACTCCCATGTACCCTCGCGGGTACGGAAAAAGGAGGTGTGACAGCATGCACAAATTGTCATCTGTTAATTTGGAACTTTATATTAGGGTTTTGGGGAAAACAGTCGAATAGTCACTCTATTTTAGGGTTTTATCTTTTTCATGACTGATCTGGTATTTGAGGTTTAAAAAGTAGGGCTTTTGTCTGCATGCACAAATTGTGGGATTTTATATTAGGATTTGTGAAAAATAGTCGAATATTCACTTTATTTTAGGGGTTTTATCTTTTTCATGAGTGATATGGGATTTAGGGTTAAAAAAATAATAGGGCTTTTTTGAATATCAAAATATTCTTGTCTCCCACTTTGTTAAATTTTATGGCTTTTTAGGGCTAAAGTGTATCTGACTTGGCCTCCCTCCCCCCTCCTCCTTTTTTATACGTTTCAATGGTTGTCTATGTGAAATTGCAGTTTCATCATCTAGGTTGGTTAGTGGCTGATCCATTTATGAGGTATGTAAACGGGCAAACTTGGTCAGTTGTTCTTCAAGCTGACATTGATGAATTTCATATAATTCGTTTTCATGATTGGGCTAGGGATATGGGGTACTTAATAGTAGATAAATATGCATGTAAAATTAACCAAAAAGGAGAATTAGATTTCTGAAATATGATGTTGATGTGTTAGCTTTGTGTGAAGACCTTAAGGATGGGGATTTTATTGATGTGTATATATGCCACATCACTAATACACCATGTCTTGATTTGGACCTAGATAAAATGTGATAGAATATATGAGACCACCAAACTATATAGAGACCAGGTCCTCTATGAGTTTCTACTGAGAATGCTAATAAAACAGTAAGTGAATAGAACATAGAGTTTTTACGTGGAAAAATTCATGCTCAAGGGGATAAAAAAACCACGACCTACACTGGTAGGATTTCAACTTCACTACTGAGCAAACTTTAGATTACAACCTATGCAATATAGGAATTAAAACTCTTAATCACTCGCTAACTTGTAATACACCTATTACAAGCCACTTTGCAATACATATATTACAAAGACTTCAACTCATGACTAACTCTAGTCACGACACAAACACTAAGGGTTTATAGTTTTATAAGAGGTTCTCAGGTAACACTTCTAGATAAGGAAAGTAGGAATTACAATGAAAAACAATTACAAAGTTATAACTCAACTAAGGACATACAAATTACTAGCTCTAAGAACTGGTCCGTAGTGGTGTTAAACTTTGTTCTTGATGCACTTGAGAATTGAATGTTAAATGTCAGATCTTGAATGCTTGAATGAATTTCAAGTGTTCAAGTGATGTTTTGTTGTAATGTTTAATGTTAATACAACATGGATGTCATCACTTGAATGATGTAATCACTTGGTATGTCAAATGAGAAATGACTACAGAATTGCGCTGCATTGTTTCTGTGTACAGTGCAGGCAATCACTTTCTAGCTTTCCAGCTATAGACAGTTGACTTCGTACTGTTGTTAGGGAAACACAAGGGTATCAGGTCTATGTGTTGATATTGTATGTTCTGAAGTTATAATAGTTCATATTAATTGGAGTCCGTTGATTTGAGTTGTGTACCAAGCGTGTTAGGTTCCTTATCGAGTTCTTTGACAGTAAGTTTGTTAGATGACCAAATCATAAAGCTAAGGCATTATAAACCCATCAAAATGTTAAGTAATGGTGGTTTAAATATGGACCCCACTGATGTTCAGTCATGTGGCTTTAATGAAATGCCACATGAGCAAACAAGTGATGTTAATGCTAGGGCAACACACTCAGCTAACAATGATATAAATGGGGTTAATAACACTCATGGGAAGGGTAAAGAGAGGGATGCCGAAAGTGATTCTGATACAGAAGAGTCTAGTAAATATGAAGATGAGTTCTATAACTTTCATTTAGCAACTGATTCCGAGGGTGATGTTGAAGGTGATGAGGTAAGTATTGAGAGTGAGGATAAGGATTATGAGGCTATTTCTGAAGATGATGATGATGATGATATAGATGAGTCATTATATGGTGCTGATGAGGATATTGTTGGAGAGACAAGTGACCTAGAACCTGAAGTTGTTGCTGGTAGACAGGCTAAAGTGAATACAAAGAGTAGTAAATTAAGATCTAATGAAGTTAATACTGATGAGATACCTAGTAGACCTGTAGGTATAGACCCTGGTTTTGAAGACATGTATAAAGATAGGGGATCCAAATATGTTGGAAAGTTGGGAGGGGATGAGCAATATCTGGACAGTTCAGATCCAGGTAGTGAAGATACAGATTGAAGAAGATGGGGTGCATAACCCTCAACCAAGAAGATACAACAGCAGGGTATACTTTGATCCTGCTTGTAAGAAAAATTGTTTTCAGTTGGAAATGGTGTATGAAAATGTGAAATAGTTCAGATGTGCTTTGCAAGATTATGTTATACAAAGAAGAGTTCAAATTAATTTGAGTTCTAATGAGCAACACAGGGTTAGGTAAAATGTGTGAACTCAACAAGATGTAGATGGCATATTTTGGGAATTTTAGAGGGTCACACAGGGAATTTCATTATCAACAACTACTTCATGTTCATAAGTGTTTTAGAGCAACCAGAAATAAGATGGATAATACGGCATGGGTAGCTAAACATTTCAAGGAAAAGATCATCAACCAACCTGACATAAAGCTTAGGAAGTTGTAGGATTTGATTAGGATAAAATATGGTGTGTATGTGGGAAAATCCATATGTGTCAGGGCTAAACATAAGGTTGTGGGTCAGTATCTTGGTGATTACAAGTAGGAGTTTGCTAGAATATATGATTATGCTGACATGTTGAGGTCTACAAATCCTGGCAGCACTATTGTTGTGAAGACTTCAAATGAGACAATAAATAGTAAGGAGGTATTTGTGGATATCTATATTTGTCTACATGCTTGTAAAGTAGGTTGGTTGGAATGATGTAGAAATGTTATTGGCTTTAATGGAGCCTTTCTAAAGGATGTGTGTAAGGGTGAGCTACTATCATGCATTGGTAAAGATGGTAACAACTAAATGTATCATGTTGCTTGGGCAGTGGTTGAAAAGGAGATAAAGCACACAGGGTCATGGTTTTTTAGGTGCTTGATGCATGATCTGTAGCTCATAGAATCCCAAGGTGAAGGGCTGATCATTTTTGATAAGCAGAAGGCATATACTTCACTCATGTTCTTCCTATAATTACTTGTACACTTTATATATGTTTTTGATATTATAATTGTTTTTCTTGTTGCTTAAGGGACTTGTTGCATCTGTTTTTGAGTTGTTGCCAAATGTTAAGCACATAATGTGTGCAAGACACATAGGAGCAACTGGAAACAAAAGTGGAAAAGAGAGGAAAGAATAAAGAAGTTCTTGTCCTGTGCAAGGGCTTCATTTGAAGCATATTTGAAGGCTAAGATAGATGAGTTGGTAGAATTAGGTGATAGTAAGATCATTGGGGATTTACTGAGATACCCAAAACAATGTTGGCGTAGAGCATTCTTCAAAGATTGGAGTAAATGTGATTATGAGGAGAACAATATATGTGAAACCTTTAATAGTTAGATCTTGTGTGCTAGGCACAAGTCTATTATAACCATGTTAGAAGAGATTAGAGTGAAAGTGATGAAGAGGATAACTACCATGACAGAATTTGCAACAAGGTGGATTTCTGATTGTGATGATTTGGGTCATCACTTGTTTTAGAACTAAATTCTGTGGTCTGAGGCCTTGAAACCTCCTTTTCCTTACCCCGATTTGCGTACGCGGTCCGGGCGTATATACGGAACACTTTTATGCGGAAATTTGATGATAATGTTAATTTGGCCTCTAAATTTTAATTTAAGTTGACTTCGGTCAATATTTTGGGTAAACAGATCCGGACCCACGATTTTACGGACCCGGAAGGTCCATAAAAAAATATGGGACTTGGGCGTATGCCCGAAATTGAATTCCGAGGTCCCAAGCCTGAGAAATGAATTTTTGAAGAAAATTGTTTAACTGAAATTTTAAGAGTTTTTGGAAATTTGAATGTATTTGAAATTGATGGTATTGGGCCCGTATCTTGGTTCCGGAGCCTGATACAGGTCTTATATGGTGTTTAGATTGAGCTTGTAAAATTTGGTAAGAAACGGAATTGAAATGGCATGAATCGGACCCTCGGTTGTGAAATTTGAAACTTAGTGTTCTTGAGATTTTTCTTTGATTTTAATGCTAAATTCATAGTTATTGATGTTATTTTGGCGATTTGATCGCACGAGTAAGTCCATATGATGCTTTTGAGTTAGTATTCATGTTTGGTTTGGAGTCCCGAGGGCTCGGGTGAGTTTCGGATAGGTTTCGGAATGTTTTTAAACTTAGAAAAGTTACAAGCTTTCAGTTTCTGGTGTTCTAGAGTTTTGTTCTTCGCATTCGCGGAAGGACTCTCGCGAACGCGAAGGGTAATTCAAGCTGAAGGACAATTCCTTCTACGCGAACGCAAGAAACAGGATGCGAACGCGAAGCCTTGGGGGTGGTACCCTTCGTGAACGCGGACCTGCTATCGCGAACGCGAAGGCCTTTTGGCCGGGACATGGGGTTTTTGTTCTATGCGAATGCGGCGTCTGGCCCGCAAACGCGATTACTTGAGGAGCTAACGCTTTGCGAATGCGAGCCACTATATGCGAACGTGAAGGCAACTGGGCTTGACCCTTCACGAACGCGACAGGCCCTTCGCGAAAGCGAAGAAGGCCTGTCCAGTGAATTAAAAACAGTAGCAAAATCGTGATTGAGTCCATAACTTAATATTTTCAAAACTAGAGAGCATTGAGGCCATTTTCAAAGAACAAGTTCTTCCCCAAATCATTGGTATATGATTCTAAACTTTTTCCTTTCGATTTCCCATTGCATTTAATCAATTTTCATCCAAAATTCTAGGGTTTTATGGTAGAAATTAGGAATTTGGGTAAAATTAGAGTTTTTTGAATAATTGGAATTTAGACCTCATTTGGGGTCAGATTTCGAAACTAATTGGATATTTGGGCTCGTGGGTGATCGGGTTTTGGTCCGAACCTCGAGTTTCGACCATGTAGGCCCGGTGTCGATTTTTGAATTTTTGGAAAAAATGATAGAAAACCTATAAATAAGCATTGGGTATGAATTCTTTAGCATTTATTGATGTTGTTAAATTAATTTGGGCTAGATACAAGTAATTTGGAGGCGAATTCTAAATGAAAAGCGGTGTTTGAGGCTTACATTGTGTTTGTGGCATCGAGGTAAGTGTTTGGTCTAACCTTAGCTTCAAGAATTAGGAATTGTGTCTTATTTTCTATGTGTTAATTGTGGAGTACGACGTATAGGCATGGTGACGAGTATCTATATGTCGGTGTCAAGCATGCACGTGAGTTTCGTCTAGCAATTGTTGTGACTCCGTTGTAATTTATTTATGCTTAATATGTTGATTATCATTGTTGGTTCCCTTGTCGGGATGCTGTTGTTATATTCTTGTTCCCTTGCCGGGATGTTATGGTTTATGAAATCGTCTCCCTTGCCGGGATGTTAGTGTTACGACATTGTCTCCCTTGCTGGAACGTTATTGTTTACTATATTGTCTCCCTTGCAGGATATTGTTGTTGACTCTTGTACTCTTGCCGGGATTCTTTGTGATTGATGTTGACTTGTGAATGGGATCGGGTTGCACGCCTGCAACGAGATATATGAAATGGGAGCGGGTTGCACGCATGCAATGAGATATATCAAATGGGATCGGGTTGCACTCCTGCAACGAGGAAGAAATGAAAGTGGATACTGTGTTTATTTTCCTTGTTCTTGTTGGCATTTAAATTCTCTTTTAGTTTCTTTACATTCCTATTTTGATATTCTGTTGTTATTTGGTACTCCTCGCAGCATGTTTCCCCCTCCCATCTTTACTGTGAATATCTGCTTTTATTTTTCCGCCGTATATAATTTAACTGCACAGGTTTATTTGGTAGTCTGGTCCTAGCTTCGTCACTACTTCGCCGAGGTTAGGCTATGCACTTACTAGCATATGGAATCATTGTGCTGATACTACACTCTGCACTGTGTGCAGATACTGGTACCGGAGCGTTTGGACCGCAGTAAGGTTGCTGCCTTCAGTCCAACAGGCGACCCGAGGTAGTCCTGCAGGCGTCCACGGGCCTTGACGTCTCCTCCTATCATTTCTTTTCTGTTTTTACTTATTCAGAGACAAATTCGTATATTTCTATTCAGACTTTATTTGTAGTAATCTTAGACAGTATGTGAAATTGTGACACCAAATTCTAGGTAGAGTTGTTTTTAGACTTTCGCAGTTTGTATTAAGTTAAATTATCAGATTTCGTCTTCCGCTTTGTTATTGATATTATTATTTCCTCCGTTTGATATGTCGTTTTGAAATTATAAGGACTTAAAAACTTGAAAATGGTAATTAAAACAAAATAGTTGGCTTGCCTAGCTTTCACTAGTAGGCGACATCACGACCCGAGGGTGGGAAATCCAGGTCGTGACACTGATGTATCTCATATGGCAATGGGGTACATAGAGCAACAATCTCAATATGCAGTTAAGCATGAATTTAAATGTAGTGGGGACACTGGTATGAGATATAACATGGGGTTTACAAATATATTGTTGACTTCTCCAACAATACATGCATATGCAGATCATGGCAGCTCAAAGGAATACCATGCTCCCATGCAATATGTGCAATATCTTTTAAGAGATTTGAGCTAGCTGACTATGTTGTTCACTGGTACAGGAAAGAAACATACCTGAAGGCTTTTAGTTATTACATACAACCAGTAACCAACATGGATATATGGCTATCAACACAGAATCTAACTGTTGAGCCTCCTGTAATTACCAAGATGCCTGGTAGACCTAAGAAAATTAGGAAAAAAACTCAGTATGAACTTAAAAAGAAGTTTGGTAAGAGATCAAAGAAAGGGACACCAATGACATGCTCTCGTCGTAAGACAGTAGGCCATAATAAGAAGGGGTGACCTATCCTGGTAATGCATTTAATTTATTTCTTATTGTGACTTATACTTTGGTTGTTTCTATAACTCATTTTGTTTTTTGGAAATTTCAGAAAGGACAAGGACCTGGAACAACAGGATTCAGAAATGCTAGTGCTACTCAACCATCACAGGCTGCTCAAACAACAACTCAACAATCAGCTCCTGCAAGTGATTCTAGAACTGCCTTGACCAGAAATACTCAATCATCAGCTGTTGCAAGTGCATCTGTAAGTATTATTTTTTACTTTAGTTAATCTGTATTAGGACCATGATTTTTAAATTACTAGATAGTATTTTATCTTACATAAGGATACTGGAAGTATGAGATCAAGGACTTCTGAGGATATTATATCTAGTGTTAGAGGAAGGCCAAGAGCTAGTGGACTTCGAGGAAGACCAAGAACTACTGGATTTGGTATTTTCTCCTTTTGTCTTTTTGTCTTCTTGAGCCGAGGGTCTTTCAGAAATAGCCTCTCTACTCCTTCGGGGTAGGGACAAGGTCTTCGTACACATTACCCTCCCCAGACCCCACTAATAGAATTTCACTGGGCCGTTGTTGTTGTTGTTGTTGTTTAGTGATAGAGGAACAATGATATAAAGGGTAAGATCATTGAGGATTTGAAATTTTATTTTGATATTTGTAGTTTGGGTGTTATTGGCTTTCTATGCAGTGTGGATCAAGAGATAGGGTACATTCTTCTCCTACAAAAGTAGTGGATGCTAGGCAAACCAATATTGATCTTGGATACAGTACACCTGGACTAAGGTGGCAAGGAAGAAATGCTATAACATAAAGGCAACTTCAACAATAGTTGAGGAGAAGACAAACTCAAGCAAGCCTTAGCCAACCTCAAGTCCATTCTTCATCTCAGCCAAGCCAGTCTCCATGTCCAAACTTGAGCCAATCTCAAAAAAACATCAACCAATATCAACCTTAAAGATGACTGAATGTTTGTTTTTCTGATAACTTAAGTCTGTTAGTTGCAGAACTTAATTTGTAGGTTAACTCACGTATGTTTAACTATGACTTCTCTTTTGGAACAATGTTTAAACTATTTCTGCTACTAGACAACTTTCAGTGCTAATTTTGTCAACCAAGAAGGCTGATCGAACTTGGTTGTTTATATATGCCTGCTTGTTTATGTCAAAATTGCTTTTCATTTCACAAAACATACATCATTCATTTTGTCATTATCATTTTACATAGAGTTATGAAGACACTGATTAGTACTAACTAGACTAAGAAGAAAATTACAATTATTAGTGCTAATACAACAACTAAAGTTACAATGATCTTCACCCTCTTCCTACGTTGTAGTTGATCTCTCTCTCTCTAATTCTTGATAACAATCCTGAAATCACTTAGCTTGTTTATAGTGATCCGGAAGAGGTGGGTCAAACCACTTAAAAAATTACAAGAATTGGCTCGACCATAGTTTGAGCACTATAAAACCTTCTTCCTGGATTTGTTGGCTTCCAAGTGATGCAAATATGAGCTTCAACTCCACAATGACAAAATACAGGACTTTGAATCATTTTCACAGTCTGGAAAAAGAAAAAATATTTAAATAAAGCTTCACATTTTAAGAAATATGAAGGAATGAAGCTTCAAATGCTATATAATAGAGGGATAATGTGTTTTACATTGAAGAAATAAGAACCCACTTAAATAGGCCCCATTTTTTACCATTGGGCATTGGGAAAGGGGCTCTCATGCTCCTAAACATCGTGAGACTCACGCAGTAGGCTGACTAGGACCAACTGACGCTACATGGGATGGGTCAACAGTTAAATGTGTTTATTAGTTATGGGTTTCACGAGTTTGAGTGTTTAAATGGGAAAGTCCAAAGTTTGTGTATTGGTTTTCAAAAGCCATACAATTTTAAGTGGCCAGAAACCATTACGCCTTTTAAGAACTTGTGGGTATAAGTCATGTTTCATGTTTTTCCAAAATAAATTTGGTAAATATGTTTTGATAACTGATGTCCAAACATGTTTTCATCTTCAAACCAAATTTTAACCAAATCAAAAATTTTCAAAACAAATTTGAAAATCTATGACTAAACACTAGCTAAATCTAAGACAAGATATCATATGGATCTTGGGAATAAGTTCAACAATAAAAATAGCAAATAAAATTCTCCTATTAGTAGGGTGAAAATTCAGTGACTTGTCGTACGAATTATGTTTGCCCTCTGGAGATGAAAATAAATGTGTAGTGATAGACTGAGATCCGCATATGTTCATTCCTATCACATCGGACTGCTAGATTTTAATTTAGGAATTACTATGATAGTCTTAATTTGACAACTTAATTGCTGTAACACCCGATAGTTGATCCTCTTTATACTAGGTTCACCTGATATTGTTTAAGACGCCCACAATTGTATCTTCATCGAATAACACATCTATGGGAAGAAACATCGTCCGCTGCATAAATTTCTATAGCATCTATGGATTGAGTATAAGGAACAAGCAAATAAACCATTTATGGGAAGAAACATCTGCTGCTACATTTTGGAGACAGCACAATCTCATTTTCACTAAATTGATTCAACATCTTGCCCTCGCTCACTCAACCAATGAGCCCCAACCAATGGAGACAGCTTCATTGGAGACAGCACAATCTCATTTTCACTAAATTGATTCAACATCTTGCCCTCGCTCACTCAACCAATGAGCCCCAACCAATGTAGACCTGAATTTTCTACTACCAATGTGGCTTAAATGAAGATGCATTATTGAACTATGAAAATACCTATTGTAACTGCAAATCAAGCATTGAGAACAAGCTGTTGCTTCGACCAGCAAAAAGCACATATACATAAAAGGGGAAACAGAACAAGACAGCAGAAAACCAGCAATGTACTAGAGCAATAGTAACTTCATCATCATAAAACCAAGACAAGTACGACTAAACACAACCAACAGAAACAAGTACAATTACAATACTGCAGATTGTCTTTGAAACTAAGAGGAAAATTACATGAAAGCATATTATAGCTATCAAAGACCTACTATCCATTGCCATTGTCAATGCCAAAAGACCATCAACTGGAAATTGTGGTGCTTGGCATCATACATTCAAATTAAGCTTCATTAAGATCCTCTTCATCTTCCTCATAGTAATCTCCCTCCTCATCAGCAGTAGCATCCTGGTACTGCTGATACTCCGAAACCAAATCATTCATGTTACTTTCCGCCTCAGTGAACTCCATCTCGTCCATTCCTTCACCAGTGTACCAATGCAAGAAAGCCTTTCTCCTGAACATAGCAGTGAACTGCTCACTCACACGCCTAAACATCTCCTGAATGGAAGTCGAGTTACCAATGAAGGTAGATGCCATCTTAAGTCCCGTCGGTGGGATATCACAAACAGTTGATTTTACGTTGTTGGGAATCCACTCGACAAAGTAGGACGAGTTCTTGTTCTGCACATTGAGCATTTGCTCATCCACCTCTTTAGTACTCATTTTACCCCTGAACATAGCAGAGGCTGTCAAGTATCTTCCATGGCGCGGGTCAGCTGCGCACATCATGTTCTTAGCATCCCACATTTGCTGGGTAAGTTCAGGAACCGTCAAGGCCCTGTATTGCTGAGAACCACGTGAAGTCAGTGGTGCGAAACCAACCATGAAGAAATGGAGCCTAGGGAACGGGATCAGATTCACAGCTAGTTTTCTAAGATCAGAGTTCAATTGCCCAGGGAAACGCAAACAACACGTGACACCAGACATTGTAGCTGATATCAAATGATTCAAATCTCCAACTGTTCCATTCAAAAAAGATAAGACAGAATTAGACAAATAAGTCACAACAGGTATCAAATCATAGTGATCGGGTAGAGAGAAATGCAATGAAGATGGTGAAATGACTTACAGCTGGGGGTTGTAAGCTTGAGGGTTCTGAAGCAGATGTCATACAAAGCTTCATTATCAAGGACCATACATTCGTCAGCATTTTCAACCAACTGATGCACCGACAGGGTAGCATTATAAGGCTCAACAACAGTGTCAGACACCTTAGGAGACGGGAAAACAGAGAACGTAAGCATCATTCTGTCGGGATATTCTTCTCTGATCTTTGAAATCAAAAGCGTTCCCATTCCAGATCCCGTTCCTCCACCCAATGAATGGCAAACTTGAAATCCTATTAGAATCAAAACACCAAAAACATCAACAAAATGCCTCAAAATTAACGGAACTATATCAAAAAACACATTCAAACAACTTGTTTGGAAAAATGCCTAAGAGAAAATCCTGAAAATCAACAGCGGAAACACCAACAAATTCTTCGAAATGCACGGATCTATAACAAACAAACAAAAAAACACATGCAAATAAATGTTTGACAAAATGCCAAAGAGAATGGTCGAAACACAAACCTTGAAGGCAGTCACAGTTTTCAGCTTCCTTACGAACAACATCAAGGACAGCATCAATCAATTCAGCGCCTTCAGTGTAATGTCCTTTAGCCCAATTGTTACCAGCACCAGACTGACCAAAAACGAAGTTATCAGGCCTAAAGATCTGACCGTACGGACCAGATCTGATACTGTCCATGGTACCAGGTTCCAGATCCATAAGAACAGCCCTAGGAACAAACCTTCCACAGGTTGCTTCATTGTAATAGACATTGATTCTCTCAAGCTGGAGATCTGAATCGCCGTTGTAACGGCCGGTGGAATCAATGCCGTGTTCGGCACAAACAACTTCCCAGAACTTGGCACCGATTTGGTTGCCGCATTGTCCACCTTGAATGTGAAGGATTTCACGCATTTTTGGAACTGAGATCTGAAAAAAGATGCAGAAATTTGAAGAAAAATGTGTAGATCTCAGAAATGAGAGGCGGCAGAGAAGAGTAAAAGATTAAAGAGAGATAAATGTAGGGACATGAGAAAGGGTTTGTTTTTATAGTGAGGTTATAGATTTTTTAAAAGGCTTTTAGGGTTTGAAAAGAAAGGGACGGGATGAGCTGTAACGGATAGTGAATTTACGGTTCAGATGTATTTTCTATTTTTAAGAAGGGTGGAGATCTATTTTTTATACATTCAATTTTTTAGGAAGGAATTTGAAATTTGAAAATTTGTGGGGAACAGCTGGACCAGGAATTTAGTAAACGACAAGATTAATTAAAGTGTGACGTTGATTTTTTATTCACGACTTTATCAATGGGTGTCATTTGTATATTCACGAAATCTATTTTGATGACCTTTGTTTGAGTTTTGGAAACAATAAGAGCCCGTTTTGGACATAAGAATTCTTTTCATTTTTTCAAAAAAAAATTATTTTTTTTCGAAATCAGTGTTTGATCATAAAATTTTTAATTTTCACTTAAAGATAAATTTTTTAATTTATTGAAAATTTGAAAAACTCCAAAATGTCATTTTTCAAAATTTTCACTTAGATCTCATTGATGACAAAATACGGAAAGCGAGTCTCAAATGGTTCGAACAGGTACAAAGGAGAAGCCTAGATGCTCCGGTAAGGAGGTGTAAGCGGCTGGCATTGGAGGGCATTAGAAGAGGTAGAAGACGACCTAAGAAGTATTGGGGAGAAGTGATCAGATAAGACATGTTGAGGCTTCAGATTTCCGAGGACATGGCCCTTGATAGGAAGCTGTGAAGGTCGAGTATTAGGATTGTAGGTTAGAGGATAGTTGAGTATTTCCGTACTTCGCACCTTTGTGAGGCTAGTCTGGTAGGGTTTTTGTCGAAGTCAGATAGTGGTAATGTTGCGTCTTACTACTCTTTCGTTTTCCATAGTGTTGGGTCTTTGTATTATCTATTGCTTTTGCTTTGCATTTACTTTCTCATTTTCATGATGTTATTTTTCATATGATTTCTATTGGTGGTACTGATATTGTCTCCTTTTGTCTTCTTGAGCCGAAGATCTTTAGGAAACAACCTCTCTACTGCCTCGAGGTAGGGGTAAGGTCTGCGTACACAATACCCTCCCCAGACCCCGCTAGTGAGATTTTACTGAGTCGTTGTTGTTGTATATCTCACAAAACTTTAAAAATAATCCAAAATTATATTCGTGTCCAACACACAACTCTAATTTTCAAATAACATTTTCACTATAATTTTTTTTTTTTTTAGAATTTTACAAGTCTTATGTCCAAACGCCCACTATTTTGAAGTTTTACTCAAAGAAATATGATTAGGAAGATATTTAGCACAAAGTGAGAGTGACATTTGTGGTCGACAAGATGAGGGAAGCAAGACTAATATGGTTCAGACATGTAAAAAGGAGTTACACATATGCTATGAGAAGATGTGAAAGGTTGGCAATTGTGGGTCCAAGCAGAGGTAGAGGTAGGTTGAAAAAGTGTCGAGGAGAAGTAATTTGACATGACATGACACATCTTCAGTTTACTGAAGACATGACGCTAAATAGCAGGATAGGGGTAGTCGAGTTTAGGACATTGTATATGTTTCGTCTTTTTCGTATGATATTATTGTTATCATTTTCGTATTTTCTTCTTCTTCAATCTCTATTACTATATGTTGTTTCCCTTCCTTCGATTTTCTTACTTCTTTGTTATTTTATTGTTATTACTGTTCTTGTCTACATTTTCAACATGACTTCTTCATTACTATTTTCTTGTTCAAACATGCTGAGAAATGCTTTTCTTGGGTCGAAGGTTTACCAGAAATATTCCTACACCTCTACAAGGTAAGGATAAGATTTTTGTACACATTACCTACCATAGACTCCACACTGTTGGGATACTCCAATTTTTGTTTTCCTCATAAATAACATAAGCATAAGTTTTGTAGAAATCTTTGTATTTAATTACGCAAGATAAAATGGGAAACAATAATTGACTATTAATAATATATTAATTAATAACCAAAATAACAAAAGTAATTCCCATAATAGTAAGGAAAAAATTATTTTTATTGGAAAAATAGACAAATATTTTAAATTATACGTTATATACTAATTGTAATATATAAAATTAATTTATATATATTGTTTATGAGCCAAAGGATTCTAGTGTAAGTGGTGAATGATATCATTATTTTGAACATTTCAAAATGAATCAAATTACTGAGTCATACCATGAAAGTTTGGGAGAGGGTGGCTGAAGTGAGGGTGAAGAGGATGGTTTTTATATTCGACAATTAATTCGGTTCATGCTATGTCGTTATACTACGAAAGCTATACACCTTATTAGGAGGTTGGTGGAACAGTATAGGGAGAGGAAGAAGGATCTGCACATGGTGTTTATTAATCTGGAGAAAACATATATCAAGGTTCCTAGAGAGGTTCTCTAGAGATGCTTGGAGGCAAAATGTGTGTTAGTTTCCTACATTAGGGTGATTAAGGACATGTATGATGGAGCTAAGACTCGGGTTAGGTCAGTAGGAGGCGACTCACAGCATTATCCGGTTGTTATGGGGTAATACCAAGGTTCTGCGCTCAACCCGTTCTTATTTTCCCTGGTCATGGACGCACTAACATACCATATTCAATGGGAGGTGCTGTGGTGTATGTTATTCGCTGACGATATAATTCTGATTGACGAGACGCGAGCCGGTGTTAACGATAGACTAGAGGTTTGGAGACAGACTCTTGAGTCTAAGGGTTTCAAGCCGAGCAGGACTAAGACGGAATACCTGGAGTAGAAGTTCAGCAATGAGCCAAGGGACGCGAGCGTGGATGTGAGGCTTGAATCACAGGTCATTTCAAATAGAGGCAGTTTCAAGTATATTGGGTAAGTTATCCAGGGGAGAGATCGATGAGGATGTCAAACACCGTATTAGGGTAGGGTGAATGAAGCGGAGGTTAGCATCTGGAGTCATGTGTGACAAAAGAGTACCACCGATACTCAAAGGTAAATTTTATAGACCGGTAGTTAGACCAGCCATGATATATGGGACTGAGTGTTGGCATGTTAAGAACTCACATATCCAGAAGATGAAAGTAGCAGAAATGAGGATGTTGAGGTGGATGTGCGAGCTCACTAGGATGTATAAGATTTGGAATGGTGATATTCGAGAAAAGGTGGGCGTGACTCCCATTGATGACAAGATGTGGGAAGCGAGACTCAAATGATTCGGCAGGTACAGACGAGAAGCCTAAATGTTCGGGTAAGAAGGTGTGAGCGGCTGGCTTTAGAAGGCACGAGAAGAGGTAGAGGGCGGCCTAAGAAGTATTGGGGAGAGGTGATTAGGTAGGAATGTCGAGACTTCAGATTTCCGAGGAAATGACCCTTAATAGGAAGCTGTGAAGGTCGAGTATTAGGGTAGTAGGTTATGAGGTACTTGAGTCTTTTCCTAGTTCGCACCTCTGTGAGGCCAGTGTGATAGGATTTTTGTCTTAGACTACTAGTGATTAGTGTTGTGTCTTATTACTCTTTCGTTTTTCATAGTGCCAGGTCTATTTATTGGCTATCGCTTTTGCTTTTCATTTATTTACTGGTCTTTAAGATGTTGTTATTATTCCTGTGGTATCTGTTGGTGGTACTGATATTGTCTATTTTCGTCCTCTTGAGTCGAGGGTCTTTCGGAAGTAACCTCTTTACTCTCTCTCGGGATAGGGGTAAAGTATGCGTACACTCTACCCTCTAGACTCCACTAATGGAGTTTTAATGAGCCGTTGTATAATCAAAATGAAGCATATGAATCGACAGATGGGGTGAAAGAAGAAAAGATAAGACAAAAAGGACATTGAGTGTAAGTTGTCCAATTAACAAGATTTCATTGTCCCTATTGATAACAGGAATTCTCCGTATTGATTTATTTAACCCAAAAAAAAAATGAAATCTTTATAATTTAAGTAGGAAAGAGACGGGTATAGTTTCTTTTTTTTTCCCTCTTTTTTTCTTTTTAGAAAAACCAGAGGCAAGTAGAGTCTTGTTTTTCGAAGAGACAAAAATAAATGATATAAGGACAACTGATATCAGGGGTCGGTTTTACTTTCTGAAAATTGACATAGACTTGCTAAACTAAGGTGGCATCTGTATTTGGCTTTAGTCTTGGAAAACTCTATTAGAAAATTATTTTCAGTTAGTTTTTAAGTAATACTACGTGCTGTGGTATATGTTATCAGAAAACCTTTTTTGTTTCTCTTTAATCTTAACGGTCCCTAGATGTGCATTTAATAATCTTTCTGGAAAGTGTATTTAATAAGTCTTTCCTTTCTCCAACCTTCAATATATCATCTACTACTTTCCATTTGGCTTGACGAAGGTACAAGACCGGTTGAAAGGAGTCTCGGAATAACGATAAAATTATTTATGTGTGACTTTATAAGTCATGAGTTCAAGCTGTCAATACAATTATAAATCCTTAATTAAAATAGGGATCACACCCTTTGACCTGCAACTATTTTCCGGACCCTACTCTTAACACAAAATATTTTGTACATCAAATTACTCTTTTTGAAGGTACAAGACTGGTCAAAAAGCTCACAACTCACGACTCACAAGCAACTGAACAGAACAGAATCATATGAGTATTGTGTTGATTAGAATACTCAGAAACCATGTGGGTGTCACATGCTCTCACAGCTCACTCCAATGCAGTTTAGCAAATACAATCTAAGCAATCAACAAAATACTTACTAACGAATAACGATAAGATTCTTCATTGGAAGAATTCCTGCTCGGCAACTTGCCCGTACGGTCGCCCTAGCCTGCACGGCACACCCCTTTCTTACCCCCCGAATATATGCCAAATAAGACTTAAATCAACCCTAAATCTATATTTCGAAATCTATTCAAAAGTTCTCTCCACAATTTTATCCGTAACTTTGAAACACTATTTATAATTTTGAATTTATGTGACCTGATAGTCCTATAACGTATTAAGAAGATGGATGAAAATCAATAGTGAGTAGGAAGAAAAATGGAGTGTAGCTTAAAAATCCTTTGGTAGGTGTTGTATGGATCCAAATTTGGACGACCACGACCACTACTGAGTACGACAAAGAACGAGGTCCTTATGGCATAGCATCCTTTGGTTGTTGTAAAGGGTGACGACCGACAGTGGTTAGCGAGCGTACGTCGTCCGCAGCAATGTCAGCGCAATAAGAGACAATAGGAATGTGCTTTTCGAATATTCCTTATGTTGTACCTTTTTAGGGCTTAAAAAGGGGTTGTCTCTTATAAATAGAGGAAGAACATTTTTGTAGAGGGTATCGAAAAGTGAATACAAAAAAAGTCAACTCTTGTTTATTACCGTTTGGAGATCCATACCTCATTTTTTATCTTGGCCAAGAGCATCAATTGCAGTATTTTTTCTACAACCGAAGTTATCATATTTACGCTTAATCATTCTGTTTCGACATATTAAGAAGCATTATTCACCTTGTTCATCCCTTGTATCTTTTCATCTAGATTTTATTATACTTGGCTGAGATTTACCTCTCCATCTTTATTGATTGGTTTAATAAAAAAAGGTTTCAATATCTTTCGGTTAAAACTTTTTGGCGCCGTCTGTGGGAATTTCTTTAAGTTTTTAGTCTCATCACGACCCTTAAAAAGGATAATCGCCTCTTCCTAGCTTTGCACAAATTAACAATGGCAGGAAAAGGAGATGCAAGGCAAAAGGCAATAGTAGGCGTCACAACCAACCTCCTGAACACCATCAACGAAGACAGCAGGGAAGATAACGAAAACGAGACACCGAACATCACACCCAGAGGAGACGCTTCACCTCCCCCGCATGAAAGCGTAACTGCTTCGCGCGAGAAGGAAGCCTCCACATCTACAATAGGAGAAGCACCACCGGCAGTAAGAAAACTGCTGGAAGAATGGCTGACAAGTACTCTGAACAACATGCTCGATAAACCCGCTCAAAGGGATAACAGGAGCGTTGCACATGCAGCAAGACGCCCCTCGTATAGGTAACACTCATGTTGTTAATGACGTAGGTAATGATGCACTTGCAGCCATTTTAAAGAAAATAGAGGATATGGAAAATGAGAATAAAGCACTCCGTGACCAAATGAAGGAACACCAATAGAGAGTTGATAAAATACCAGGCGCCCTAAAATTGCTGCCAAAGCGTGACGTTGGTCGATTTATTGAGTAGCTATACAATGAAGAAGCGGCCCCCTGTGCCATTCCAAAAACCTTCAAAATGCTGCCCTACCTAAAGATATATGATGGTACTACCAATCCAGAGGATCACATCATCCACTACGTTAGAGCCGTAAAAGGTAACGATCTTTCAAAAGAGCAAGTACCGTCGGTGCTATTGAAAAAGTTTGGCAAAACCCTAACAGGGGGAGCCCTGACATGGTACTCTCAACTATCGGCACATTCGATAGCAACGTTTGAGGAAATGGCAGACAAATTCGTCACCGCCCATGCATGAGCCAAAAAGGCAGAAGCCAGGGTAAACGATATATTTGCCGTAAGACAGATGCATAGTGAGGGACTCAGGGACTTCTTAGCTCGATTCAACAGGGTGAGAATGAGCTCGCCGAATGTGTTAGAGGAAATGGCAATAGCAGCCTTCTAGAATGGACAAAACAGGAACGGATCGAGAGCGACTAGAAAATTGCTAAGCAGGCTCATGAAATACCCTCCAACCATTTGGGAAGAAATCCATAATGCCTACTGCGCCGAGGTAAGAGCCGACGAGGATGACCTCAATAGTCCAACCCAACAGTTGACATTAGTTCAACCCGAAGCAAGGAAAGATCATCATAACGACGGTCGAAGAGATCAGTCGGGGCCTCGCCTCGGCCGAGAAAGGCATCAGCCTTACGTCAGGACGTCTGTCCCTCCCCCACCACGACACATGGATGCTCTTCCTCGATATACAACGCCATATCGACATGAGAAAGGTATGCCTCCGCTCCTATCTGCTCACAATTTTTGTGTTTCTCCTTCAGAAATAGTATACGCACTAGAGAAACTCGGTATAAAGGTGCAATGGCCGCAAAAGATGAGGTCATGCCCCAACACTCGGAAGTCGAATGCTTTCTGCGAATTTCACCAAAAAAGGGGTCACAAAACCGAAGATTGCATAGGACTACGATAAAAGGTAGTGCGAATGCTAAGCCAGGGACACCTGAAATAGTTGTTAAGCGATCGAGGGCGGGCTAACTTCACCCGCGAACGCGAACAACCCCGTAGACCTCCAAAATCGTCTTCTCCCACTCGCACCATACAGATGATCATTGGTGGGGGCGATGGCACAACAATCAATCATGTCAAGTTCACCACCACATAGTAGCTCAAATGATCAATCACACATGAACGGTATGATGATCTCGAAGACAGTATCATTTTCGATAAGTCATATGCCAACGGTTTGTCTTTCCCTCACTATGATGCTCTTGTTATCACTTTACATATTGCGGATACTGATGTAAAAAGAATAATGGTAGATGACGGGAGCGACGCGTGTATTATCCATCCTCGAGTCCTCATACAGATGAGACTCGAAGACAAAATAATATCGCGCTGCATAACGCTAACGGATTTTAATAATGCAGTCGAGCGGACTTCCGGAGAGATAATGATACCCGTCCTAGCCGGAGGAGTCACCCTAGAAACGACGTTTCACGTCATGGACCAAGAAATAGCCTACAACGCCATCATAGGGCGCCCGTGGATACATGCCATGCGAGCGGGCCCGTCCAGTCTCTATCAAGTGATCAAGTTTCCTACTCCAAGAGGGGTATTTAGCATCCGAGGCGAGCACCACACCGCACAAGAATGCTATCGCTGTTACGTCCCGTAAGTTTAACGACCTTGATGTTGTTATATATATATATATATATATATTTGATATGGCATTTTAAGTAGGACATTTTTGTAAATAAAAAAAGGGTGGTTTGAAAAATATGATTGTATATAATTATTAATATTACTACTTTCGAATATGTTTTAAATTATACACATAAGATGATATAGCTTACGAAAATTTCTTTATTGTAAAGATAAAAATTATTTTCTCACATGAAAAGAAGGTTACCTTTTTACTATTTTAAGAATTAAGTGTATAAAAGTTTGTACTCTTCACTCTTTATATGAAATTAGGAAAATTAGAAATTGAGAAAATATATGCGTTTTTACATGGACATTTTAATAAAATAATAGTGTATGTATTAAGTTCATATGGTACCACATGACCATGATAGTAAAGTGTATTATAGCAAGTTATATAAAGTATATTAAAAATAAGTAGAATTTTAAGTAAGTTGGTATAATTTTTAATTATGCGAATAATTGGTTAATTATCGGGTAGCGAAATATTACCTAATTAATTAATTAATTAATTAATTATAGTATAACATTAAAATCCCCACCCCACCCCCACGTGGCAGCAACCACCTATGTATATATATATATATATATATCTTAAGCCACCATTCTAAAAAACACCTTAATTTAAAAAAAATCAAAAAATATTAACATGTATTCTGTAAGTTCTATGAAGGTGGTAAAAAAATCTTAGTTGATTCAATCCATTTTTATGCATTGGTCAGATGCTTCTCTTATGTGAATATAAAAGAAAACAGATTTCATCATTTCAACTATTTTGAACGTCAAATCTTATTGTTTTCACAAGGTTCCTATACCGAAATAAACTAGCAGAATACATGCATTAACTTCACTAGAGAGAACGTGGTGGCTAGGTTCTAGTTCAAATTAATTTGATTTCTAATAAGCTAAAGATAGCTAGGATTAGGTAGTTAAAGTTAGAGTACCTTTGAGAAATCAAAAAAATGGAGTCTTTGCTTATTAGGTCGTTTCAGAGACCATCCGTTCCACTTGCAGCAGAGTTCTCTCCACTCAAAACCAGTATGCACAGTATTAAAACTTGAATCCTTTTGCTGGGTTTTTAGCTAATGCATTGGTGGATTTTTACTCTGCTTGTGGCATTTTGGTTGATACAAATAAAATATTTCAGTGTATTTCACCTCAGGTGTGTTAAGGCTAAGCCCTTCCTTTATTTGACATGATCTCGTAATTGCATGTATTTGATAACGAGGCATAAAGAGAAGTTCGTACTCCGGAATTAAGCCCCGACCTTACTCAGGTTGTGTAGAAATTTTTCCTTCTTTCACTCTAGGGCAAATTGTCTTCCAATAGAAGTCTAATTTAAGAACAAAGTTAAATAAATTAGTGTAAAATTTAAGTGGTACGTTCTTAAAAAGTTATTTGTGACATAAAACTTTACAAATGAAAAATAACAAGTACTCAATAATTTCTGATATGTTGCATTTGAACCTTGTTAATAGGACAAAATCTATCACTTTTCATCCTACATTGATGTGTCTGGAGTTTTTAGGTCGTAGTTGCATTCCTTTCTATAATCCTTCACCTTTGTACAATAATTATACTTGCACTTTGAACTCTATTATTGTCATTGGGCATTCGCACTTTCTCCATAAATTCCTTAGTTTACAATATGTGATTCAAAGTCTTATACAGAGGAAAATATCCTTAGAAGTTAGATTGACAGAAAGCGTATATGCATTCAGAGTTTCATAGATTGAGAAAGAATAACTATACTATGACGTACCAAGATATTTTATTAACGTATTTTATATGCATTTCATGCATTTATACATGCATATTGACCCACGACCAGATGACGTTATATACACATAATACACAGTTCAAAAAGTGTATCCGGAAGGAATATTGAGATTATTACGTATTTTTATGCATTTCACTCATTTATACATGTGCATTGACCCATGACCAGATGGCGTTATATACACGTATATATGTAAATATATGTATATGGGATATGGGAAAAGGTTACGACATTATATACACACCACCACCTGATCAACTGGTATATGTTAATGATGTTGCCCACAGTGGCCGAGACGATATGATAGGATGCCCGCAGAGGCTTGATAATTTTATGAGCACATGTACCTATGCACGACATGACATTCATACGCATATGCATGACACTATAAGTATTTCCTGATTTACACAGTTATCCAGATTTACAGGATGAGTCATTTACTCCATGTTTCTTCCATGTCCTTTATATACTTATTTACATGCCTTACATACTCAGTACATTATTCGTACTGATGTCCTTTTGTTGGGGACGCTGCATTCATGCCTGCAGGTATAGATTATAAATTTGACGAGCCTTCATAATAGACAAGATCAACATTCAGCGAAGGATCGGTAAGACTCCACCCCATTCGGAGTGCAGCCGAGTCTATAAGTCATCGTGTCAGAGTTTGTTACAAACTTATGGGTAGGTCGATACCCTGTCCTATTTGATATCAAATAATCTTAGAGGCTTTGTAGACAGAGGTTTATTTTGTACAGTATGTCAGAGGCTTTGACGGCCCATATATATTCATATTTTAAGAACAATAGTTTATTGATACTGTGTTGTTAACTTATAGTTATACATTACGAGTTATGACCATGTTGGCCCATGATAGTTACAAAGAAAAAAAAGAGTTGCAGAGGCGCTCGGGCCAGTGCGGCACCGAGTGCCAGCCACGCCTCCCCGGGTTTGGGGCGTGACAAAGTGGTATCAGAGCAATTCGTGTTCTAGGGAGTCTACAAAGTTGTGTCTAATAGAGTCTCACTTATGGGTATGTTTTGCGCCACATTTATAATTGAGAGGCTATAGGGAATTTAGAAAATGTTACCCTCATTTTGTTTTCAGATCGTGCCATAGAGCTGAGTCGTAAGAAGTCAGTATGAAGCTTTCACTAAATTTTGTATGCACCAGAGGTGAATGTATTACAGTAGAGCTTTAAGGCGTAATTTTCACCTATATGGAAGGGAGGTTATGAAAGAAACATAAGATACGATGCGAGATTGAAAGGTAAGGTAAAGATAAGATGATACGAGGTACCCGATACAAAAGGTTGTGAATAGTCCAGAAATAACATAGAGTTTGGGTTTTAAGTTTAATTTACAGAGGAGACCCTAGTAAATTTTTTGCAAATCTCTAAGAGTTATCTAAAAGGGGGAAGGATGTTACACCCGTAAGTTTAATGATCTTGATGCCGTTATATATATATATTTGATATGGTATTTTAACTAGAACATTTTTATAAATTAAAAAAAGTGGTTTGAAAAATGTGATTGTATATAGTTATTAATATTACTACTTTCGAATATGTTTTAAATTATACACATAAGATGATATAGTTTATGAGAATTTCTTTAATGTAAAGATAAAAATTATTTTTTCACATGAAAAAAAGGTTACTTTTTTTTACTATTTTAAGAATTAAGTGTACAAAAGTTTGTACTCTTTACTCTTTATATGAGATTAGAAAAATTAGAAATTGAGAAAATATATGCATTTTTACATGGACATTTTAATAAAATAATAATGTATGCATTAAGTTCATATGGTACCACATGACCAGAGGTTGGTCACCAAGATGTTCAAAGATCAACTCTGTAGAACAATGGAGGTCTACATTGACGACATGCTGGTTAAGTCGAAAAGGAAAGAAAATCGTATCGATCATCTTAAAGAAGCCTTCGATATATTGAGACGGTACGACATGAAACTAAACCCTGAAAAATGCGCCTTTGGCGTGACCTCGGGTAAGTTCATCAGTTTCTTGGTATCTCAAAGAGGCATCGAGGTCAACACAGATCAGATTAAGGCCATCGAAGGAATAACCAAAATATTGACCAGCAAAAAGTAGGTTAAAAAATTGACAGGACATATAGCTGCCATGTCGAGGTTCATATCACGGTCATTGGACAGATGTCATAAGTTTTTCAATGTGTTAAGGAAAGACAACAGACTTCGTTGGAATTCAGAATATGTCAACGCCCTAAGAAAACTGAAAGCATACTTGTCCTCTCCACCCTTACTCGCCAAGGCAGATCTAGGCGAGTGCCTCATAGTCTACCTAGCTATATTCGAAATCGCGGTAAGTGCAGTTCTAGTCCGACAAAATAAAGGTACGCGATCTCCAATTTACTATATCAGCAAAACCCTAATCGATGCCGAAATATGGTATCCCCACCTTGAAAAACTGGCTCTAGCATTAGTCATAGCTTCACGAAATCTTAGACCATATTTTCAGTGTCACCCCATAAAGGTGGTGACAACCTTTCCTCTCAGGAGCATCCTGCACAAACCCGAATTATCGGGCAGGTTGGACAAATGGGTCATAGAATTGAGCGAGCACGATATAACATACCAGACGTGAACTGCAATAAAGTCGCAAGTGCTCGCCGATTTCATCACCGACTTCAGTGCAGAAATACTGCCCGAAGTCGAGCAAGAAGCGCTTCACACTTCACCTAAACGACCCGACCTCTGGATCCTCTACACCGACGGTGCATCCAACGCGTCGGGATCGGGACTGGGACTCGTACTCGAAGTCCCGACGGGCGAAGTAATTTGCCAATCTATACGATGCCCTAAAATGACTAACAATGAGGCTGAGTATGAGGCCGTAATTGCAGGATTGAAATTGGCCCTCAAGTATGGCGCTCGGCGAGTCATCCTCCGCTGCGACTCTCAACTTGTCGTAAACCAAGTTACTGGGACTTTCCAGATTAAAGAGTAGAGGTTGTAGAAATACCAGACCAAAATCCACAAGTTGCTACCACAATTCGACGAATACCGACTTGAGAAAATACCCCGAGCACAAAACATCGAAGCAGACGGTCTTGCCAAGCTGGTAGTAGCAACTAAAAATATCACTAAGGAGAATGTGGTCACCCTTCTCCACTCATCAATAGACCAAGTCGAGGTACATTCTATAAATTTAACTTGGGACTGGTGTAATCGCGTCATATCATATCTGTAGGAGGGAACACTCCCACAAGATAAAAAAGAAGCCAAAAAGCTCTGAATACAAGTGGCCAGATACAACATTGTAAACCACGACCTTTATAAAAGGATGTTCGGTGGCCCTTTAGCCAAATGCCTTGGACCAAATCAGACAAGGCGTGTGCTCGAAGAGGTACACGAAGGCCACTGCGGTGCCCATACAGGAAACCGGGCCCTCGTTAGGTTTCTTATTCGTGCAAGATACTACTGGACCATTATGAAAAAGAGGCTGCGGATTACATCAAGAATGTTAGCAATGCCAGAAATACGCCCCTATGATACACCAGGCGGGGGAACTCCTACATTCCGTCACTTCTCCATGGCCGTTTATAAAATAGGGGATGGATATCGTTGGACCCCTCCCAGTAGGGCGAGGTAAGATACACTTCCTTTGGGTTTTAACTGATTACTTTTCCAAATGGGTGGAAGCAAGTGCGTTCGCTCAAATACGCAAACAAGAAGTCATCGCGTTCATCTGGAAAAACATCATATGCCGCTTCGGCATCCCCAAAGAAATCAGTTGCGACAACGGACCCTAGTTCATCAGGAAAAAGATGACTGAGTTATTCGAAAAATGGCACATCAAGCAGATACTCTCCACGCCATATCACCCTGCCGGCAACAGTCAAGCGAAATCCTCCAATAAAACAATATTGAACATATTGAAGAAAAAGCTAGAGGACGCAAAAGGGCTATGACCGGAACTGCTACTAGAGGTGTTATGGGTCTACCGCACAACGCCAAAACCAGCACGGGTGAGACGCTGTATTCACTAGTCTACGGCACTGACGCATGTAGATATGTGATTTTCGACCCTCCCTGAGATTTTTTATATTTTAGCATGTAAATATTTAGTTTAGGCCTAATATCATTATTTCAACTAATTTTGACTCTTCTACTTTATTTTATTACAAGAAAATAAAAATTACAAAAAAATAATTTCATTAATATTCTGTAGTCATTTTTAATCTTGAAAAATACCAAAAATAGTTTTGTGTTAACGGTCAATCTTATTTTAATAGTTATTTTACTTAAGTAGAACTAATTAATAAATGAGGTCATATTTTAGTCTCGTTCGCGGAGAAAGAATAAACTTGGGCTCGAGCAACCCATTTTTAGGTCTAATTTTGGACTTAGCCCATAATTCTCAAGCCCATAATCCAAGGCTCATACCCCTTAACCTAAAAAAAACCCTATATAAGCCTAGACCCTAGACCTACATAGGAAAAAACAAAAAAAGACCTAAGGAAAAAAGCTGGCAAGCACCGCAATACAAGGACCCACCCCCTGAATCCCGTCTTCTTCATCCCCTCCAGTCGATGTTACTTCTTCTCCTCCCTTTTCACTGACCTTCAAACAGTAGCTCCACCATTCTATTCACTGTCACGCTGCCGCTAGCAACCAATCCAAACGGATCAGTGGCTTAGTTCCCTCACCTCCCATTAACACACACACATACAAGAACAAAAGAACACAAGAAAAAACGAATCAGAGTGTGTAAAACACTAGAAAATCGAAACGAAACATAAGTTTCAATCATCTTCTTTTCGATTTCTATTTCCGTTTTATTATGGAATTCGTTTGAGTTTTCGCTGTTTCAAGCTCGACTAAAACCACCATCCGCTCGAGGTCTCGTTTGAGGTTGAGTCCATTTTTGGAGCTCGTTTGTGAGATCTGTTCGGAGGCAAGTATTGAAGTTTCGAGTTCGTCGAAGTCCGGTTCGACAAGTCGACGAGAAACAGATTGATTCATTGTTTTCAATTCTTTAATCAGGTAATTATCAAGTACCTGCTATTTTTTTCTATTAGTATTTCTGTCTCTGTTTTGGTTCTTGTGGAAGAAGAGAGAAAGGAAACTTCAGAAACTAGGCAAGATTTCCTAAAGTTTTGGTGTATGTTCTTTCTTGGATTTTGGATGCAAAACTTAATTAGTATTTCAATCCCTATTGTGAAAGTTCTTTGACTTATGCTGTAATGCAATTGGGCAGTAAAAGTGGAATCTCTCAAAATTTTATTAATAGGAATTAAATGGACCTGGATAGGGTGTAATTATTAAAGTGAAATTATTGTTTGATTTGTTAATTATAAGTTAAATAGATTTTTCTTGTTAGTAGGAAATAAATCAATATTTATATATACTAGTAGTTTGCTTTTCGGCGCAATTAATAATAAATCCTCGTGACTACGGGTATGGTTCCCATGACGTGGTTGTGATACTTAATTTCAAAATTAGTTTTAAATAGGAATATTCGTAGTTCATGTAGTTGAGTACCTTCGTCTTAATAAAATTGAGGCGTGCCATGCCAAACAAAATTTATAATCCATGGCCCTCATAAGATTAGATTCAAGAACTAACATTTATAGGAAAAAGTTTGAGGTGTGCTATGCCAAATAAAATTCTTAAGTCCCTGGCCCTCATAAAACTAGCTAGCTTTTATAAAAAAATCGAGGTGTGCCATCAATTGAATTTTCCATGGCCCTCGCAAACGTTGTTATTAATTTGAACCTTCGTAGTTGCTTTAGGCGCGTTCTTTAGATTGATTTTCTTTCAATTACTAAAATCCGAGGGTACATTTCATGTGGCCTGGTTCTAACTTCCAACAAGGTTAAGTAGAACGTATCGTGACTCACGGGTGCATTTCATGTAGCGTGGTTTGCGATGTATTTTAAATAACCTTGGATTTTCCTTAAATAAATAAAAACGGTTTAAAAGTTAAACAATGCACATAGGTTTAAAAGTGTTTTAAAATCAGATAAATAGGCCAATAATAACAGTTGAACGATCGTGCTAAAACCACGGAACCTCGGAACGCCTAACACCTTCTCCTGGGTTAACAGAATTCCTTACCTAGATTTCTGTGTTCGCGGACTGTAAAACAGAGTCAATCTTTCCTCGATTCGGGATTTAAACCGATGACTTAGGACACCATAAATTATCCCAAGTGGTGACTCTGATTTCTTAATATAAATAATCCCGTTTCGATTGTCACTTTAATTGGAAAAACTCCCTTATACCCCCTCCAGGGGTAGTAAAAAGGAGGTGTGACAACGCAGTCATTCTCGTTGAGGTCGGGGAACTTATCTTGAGATATTCCAATGAGAGTGGACCAAGCAATGATGAATGCAGATTACGAGACCTGGATGAGGTTGAAGAATGAAGGGATATGACACACATAAGGATGGTGATCCAAAAACAACAAGCAGAAAGGTACTATAACAAGAAGGCCAAAGTACGACCACTTAGAGTCGGGGACTACGTGCTAAAAGCCAAAACACAAGCAGCGAAAGAGAAATTGGGAACGAACTGGGATGAGCCATATAAAATCACAGCAGCAACGAGCAAAAGAGCATTCCAATTAGAAACAATGGAAGGAAAACTACTACAAAATAACTGGAATGTTGCCCACCTCAAATACTTCCAACTCTGAAAAGAGATGTCGCCTAAGTCGTACTCTTTTTCCCCTGCCCGGGTTTTGTCCCAGTCGGGTTTTCTTTGGGAGGTTTTTTGTGAGGTGACAAGGGGGACGTCTCGAGGTTTGAAGTATTGTTCATTGCCCCGCCTACTGATTACATCTCTAGGCCGAGCAATGAAGGGGCTAGATATAAAGAATCTCCATTGTATGTATGAAAATCGACAGATATCGCCATTGTACGAGCGAAGTCGACATGTATCTATGACATATGAGCAAAATCACTCCATTATGTATACGAAATCAACATGCGTCTCCAATGTATGAATAAAACCGACATATACAACACTCCAGCAAATAAAATAGAACGCTACCCTCACGACGGGATACTACTTCGGCACTAGCTCGAAAGTAACATCCCAATGGCTAAGGCCATCATCGAATTAAAGAGTTCGACTTCACTCGAACCACGACGGGATACTACTTTGGCACCAGCTCGAAAGTAACATCCCAATGGCTAAGGCCATCATCGAAGTAAAGAGTTTGACTTCACTCGAACCACGACGAGATACTACTTTGGCACCAGCTCGAAAGTAACATCCCAATGGCTAAGGCCATCATCAAAGTAAAGAGTTCGACTTCAATCGGACCACGACGTAATACTACTTCGGCACAAGCTCGAAAGTAGCATCCCAATGGCTAAGGCCATCATCGAAGGAAAGAGTTCAACTTCACTCGAACCACGATGGGATACTACTTCGGCACCAGCTCGAAAGTAATACCCATAAGGCCAAGGTCGTTGCTGTCACACCTCCTTTTGGCCCGTGCCCGCATGGGCACAGAGAGATTAGGGGAGTTTTTCCAATTAAAGGACAATCGAAACGGGATTTATTATTTAATTCAGAGTCGTCACTTGGGAGATTTATAGTGTCCCAAGCCACCGGTTGAATCCCGAATTGAGGAGAATATTGACTCTGTATTACAGTCCGCGAACTAGAAATCCGGATAAGGAATTCTGTTAACCCGGGAGAATGTGTTAGGCATTCCCGAGTTCCGTGGTTCTAGCACGGTCGCTCAACCGTCATATTCGGCTTATTTATCTGATTTTAATACATGTTGAACCTATATGCAAATTTAACTTTTTACCACTTTTATTATTATTATTATTATTTTAAAAGAGAATTGCAACGTTATTAAAACACGTTTTGAACCACGTCACATCAATGCACCCATGATTTTGTACATGTTTTAACATCGTTGAGATTTGGATTTGGGTCGCATAAATGCGCACCCGAGTTTAGGGAAATAATGTTATTAAAGGCGCGCCTAAAGCGACTAGTGTATTATTATTTTGGGTAAAGCTGTGAAATTTTGCTAAACGGCCCATCCGAAATCTAAGTAATTTTACCAACACGTATATAGGGCCCGTAGCTTGTGTACTTTTGTTTGTCGATGCTCGTCTCATTCATTATTTTTAAAGGAATTTGCAACGTCGTGGAAATGCATCTCGAACCACGTCACAATCAATGTACCCGTGATTAGCGACACATTTCAACTCCGTTGGGATTTGGATTTGGGTCACATAAATGTGCACCCGAATTTGAGAAGGTAATGTTATTTAAAGTACGCGCCTAAAGAGATTAACGCGTGGTTAATTTGGGAAAAGGCCGTGAAGTTCGCTAAGCGGCCGATCCCGAGTTCTAAGTAATTAATACATACATTTGTGAGGCCCCCACAATCTATGCGTTTTATTTGCCATGATGTAGCAAATAAACAGATGTATTTTAGTACAAAACACATGACGACCATTACTAAAGGTTTATTGCAACGTGAATCGCTTTCAATTGACTTCACGAAACAAATTACCAAAACTGAAATTAATCTAACTATCCTATTAACCTAACATAAAACTAAATACAACCACTGCTCGAGATCATACATTCAAGACATATCGAGTGATAATCTAGCTAATAAAGAAACAGTTTCAGTTTATTTATACAGTCATGTCAAATAGAACTAACAGCTGCATTTCCATTTCATCTCAACTTCAACTTCAAATTCGAGCTTACATCAACACAAGTTTTTTAGAATGTGTACCTGAAAATGGAATACAATGGAGAAGAAGAAGGAATGATCAGCACAACAGATAGCACAACACAACAGCAACAGTAACAGATATCCAGCAGCAACTCAGGAAAACCAGTTAAAAATTCCCCAGCTATACCAAACAGCAACACAAACAAACCAACACAGCAATAACAACACCCAAAATAAACCTAAGTTGAAACCAACTTCAAACCAAAAGACTAGTAGAAAGCAGTCCAAGAGTCAACATTAACTAGACAACATACTAGTTTCAACTTCAGGAAGGAAACCAAACAGCTACAACAGACCCAACTTACTCAAAATCAAATCAGCAACAACTCTGGACCCCAATGGCACAATAACAAACTCCATGAATGCCTAACCCTTTTTCCTTTTAAACTGATTCTCCCGAGCTAAAGAAGAAACAAGAACTAACTTAACATCTATCCTAGACTGATTTTAGGACCCTTTTTCATTGATTTTCAAACGTGTGACTTCTTGAAAGAGTGGTGTTTTCAAAAGCCAACCCTTTTTAAACTCTCAAACAATGATTTTTTTTTCCAGATTCAAAAGCCCCTCCTCTAATTCTGTCCAGGCCCCTATTTATATCCAACACTTGACCTTGCCCCCCCTCAAAAGCATTCAGGCAGAATTTTTTTAAACTAATTCTGCCCACGATCTCTTTTTCAATTCCACTAGAATATGTTTTGTTCCCCACTAAACTTCTTTTTATTTATTAATCCCACGCGGGTATGGGCAGCCTATTTTTCTATTCAAATCTCTTAAACCTTGTGAAATGGTGCCCATGATCCCTTACACAGTCATCAACCCCCACTACTGTTTTAAACTATTTTATTAGTTTAATGGTACTTTAATGTTACTGACAGAACACTAAGTCATTTTCAGGTTTCTAGCCTAAATTACCCCCTGGGAATATGAACTACTGCCCTGTCCTAAACCTCCTAATCTGATTTCTAAGTTATAAACCTAATAACTAATTTCTTACTGATCACTAAAGTACTACAGCTATAACCAATTCACAACTAAATTCAAACGATGACTCAATCAAAATTTAAGCAGTATGAATCAAATTATTATAAGGTTATTCTAACATTCAAGACTGTAAAACTAATCGGCGACACTTATCGAATCGACTACACGAACACATACAATCAATAGCAAATAATCAGAATCGAACAGGCACAGAGGTGATTCGAGTCATATTGATAGAAACATGGATTTATAATGAAACTTAACTAGTCAACGAAGCTCATTCGAATCGATTATATAGTTTATTATATACTCGACCATGACCAGAAAAAGTTCGACCAAATAAAAGGTCTTTGAAGAAGGACAGAATCAATCGACCAAAAATTGAAAAATCAATAAAACTACACTAAACAAATAAACAGATATAAACAAACACAAAATGGAACAAACAGGAAAGGAAAAATACCTCAAGAACTCGGAAACTGGACGACCCTGATTCGAATTCAGACTCAAACTCTTTGAGGTCGAACGGACCTTAATCGAGTGTTCTCAACTGAGAAGCTGGAGGTTGATTCGAGGCAAACGGTTAACGAATCCGTAACAAGGGTGGTCAGATGGCTTAGGGGCATTAATTGGGTGACCGGCGGCGTTGTTGCCGCCGGGTTTCAGGCGGAGGTGTAACAATGGCGGCTAGGGTTTGGGTCTGGTCCATCTCTGAGCTTGAGAGAGACGATAGGGTGAGGGGGGGTTTGGTTTGGGGCGTGGGGTAAGGGATTAGGGTTATATACGGAGAAGGGGAGTTTGATTTTGGCCGTTGGATCAATCATGATCAACGGCCTGGATCATTTTACTAATAGGGAATGACATCGTTTGGCCTGCTACGAGACTGGGTCGGCCCGGGGTGAAATGGACCGGGTTATGGGGGAAGCCTGGGATCATTAGATCAAAAGAGACGGATGGTTCAGATTTTGCGCATCAAAACGATGTCGTTTGGGTGGTCTTGGTGACAGACCAAATTGGACCGAGTGAGGGGTGTTGAATTGGGCCTGGTTTTGGGTTGTTTTGGACGGCCCAGTTCCGATTTTGTAGGTATTTCCACTTGTTTTTCTTTTCTTTTCTTTTAATTTCTAATTAGCAAAAACTTCTACAATAAATTGTAAAACCAAAATTAACCTACCAAAATATTAATTAACACTTAACTACAATTAACACACAAAATTTAACACCAATTAGAACCAAAAATCACACAATTGTACACTAATTGACAAAAATAGAACAAATACATATTTTTGTGATTTTCTTTCTTTTAAAACCAAACTATGGTTTAATTAATTCCAAAATACACAATTAAATCCTAAATGTGCATGCAACAAGTATTTTTGTATTTTTTTAATTAATTAAACAAAATAAACACTCACAGACAAAATAATTACGAAAATGTCACGCGAAATTCTTAAACTTGTACCCAAATGACATTTGTTTTATTTTTCGATTTCTTTTGGAGTAGTTTTCGTGAAGCAAAAATCACGTGCTCACAGCTGCCCCTCTTTGTCCGAAAACACAAAGAGTTTTCATGCAAAGACAAAGTGAGCGGATACGAGCGATTTTTGCCCGTTGGAATACTCCGTGTGAAGCATTTTTGAAAAGATTTAACCGAACCTTTGCTTCACAGGTTTCCTACATATCCCTGCTAAAAGGGAATCAGGTTAATGTAGTTCGGGAAGTTTTGGTAGCTGGGACTACCATGGGACTGCAATTTTGATGTTACTACTGTTACTACTGCTTTCCGACCTCCTTATTACACCGTGCTAAAAGAAAACAAGAAGCTAGACTAAACTAGGGATTACAACATCTTATCTATCTTCAAACTTGCTCTTGTAGTCTTCCTTCTGATTTCTGCAGCGGAATTTATGCTGGGGATATTTTGTTGTAACCCTCCGCTTTACTGACTTCTGACTTGAAATTGAGTGTAGTCCTCTGTTCTACAGGCGGGCTCCTAACTTCGAACTTGAAATTTAGTGTAGTCCTCTGTTCTACAGGCGGGCTCCTGACTTGTTTTGAAATGTACTCCTCCTCAACAATTTCTTGAAATGTACAGGCGGACTCCTGACCTCAACAATTTCTTGAAAACATAAAACCTCCGTTCTCCAGGCGGGCTCCTGACCTCAACAATTTCTTGAAAACATAACACCTCCGTTCTCCAGGCGGGCTCCTGACTTCAACAACTTCCTAAAAATATAACACCTCTATTCTCCAGGCGGGCTCCTGACTTTAACAACTTCTTAAAAATATAACACCTTCATTCTTCAGGCGGGCTCCTGACTTCAACAACTTCCTAAAAATATAACACCACTATTCTCCAGGCGGGCTCCTGACTTCTACAATTCCTTAAAATGTAACACCTCCGTTCTCCAGGCGGGCTCCTGACTTCAACTACTTCTTAAAAATATAATACCTCCATTCTCCAGGCGGGCTCCTGACTTCAACTACTTCTTAAAAATATAATACCTCCATTCTCCAGGCGGGCTCCTGACTTCAACTATTTCTTAAAATATAATACCTCCATTCTCCAGGCGGGCTCCTGATTTCAACTACTTCTTAAAAATATAATACCTCCATTCTCCAGGCGGGCTCCTGACTTCAACTATTTCTTAAAATATAATACCTCCATTCTCCAGGCGGGCTCCTGACTTCAACTACAACTTGAAAATATAATACCTCCATTCTTCAGGCGGGCTCCTGACTTCAATTACTTCTTAAAACATAATACCTCCATTCTCCAGGTGGGCTCCTGACTTCAACTATAAATATATAACACCTCCATTCTCCAGGCGGGTTCCTGACTTCGACAACAACTTAAAGATATAACACCTCCATTCTCCAGGCGGGCTCCTGACTTCAATTACTTCTTAAAACATCACACCCCCATTCTCCAGGCGGGCTCCTGACTTCGACTACAACTCAAAAATATAACACCTCCATTTTTCAGGCGGGCTCCTAACTTTGACTATTTCTTAAAAACATAACACCTCCATTCTCCAGGCGGGCTTCTGACTTCAACAACTTCTTAAAAAATGCGTTTTATTGCTGTTGCTCCTTCCTGCCTCCTGGACCATTTTCCTTCTAACTCGAAATTATCTTCTTCCAAAACTGCTTCCCTCAAAACTGGTATTTCATTCCTCTAAAAATCGCTGGGGATAATACCGGTGTTTTGTTAAAAAATATGTTATTTTCCTCCTTCAAAAACTACTTCCCTTAAAGCTGGTGTTTTCCTTCCACTGGAACTACTTCCCTTAAGACTTGTGTAATCTTCCTTCCGAAATTGCTTCCTTTAAAACTTGTTTGGCCTTCTTCCGAAAACTGCCGGGGATACCATCTTTCCCCAAACTTGTGTTATCTTGCTTCTTACCTAAGTGGGTACCGGACTTCCAGAAAATTTCAAAATGAAAGAAAATTTTCTGCCCCAGTTTGACAATCTTTCTTATATCATGATGTCTTTTCATTATCTATAACATTTCCTGTCCCTGCCTCAAATCAAAGACAAAAAATTTTGTTAGTTTAAAACGTGGTGAGTGGTCGTGTCACTCCTGCTGGGGATGGTTTTCTCTTTCTCCTTTCCCAGCTTTGTGTTCCATTACATTACCAAAGCTTGCTGGGGATGAGATTATTTTGTTGGGGATGATATTCCTGCTGGCGATCATATTCCTGCTGGGGATGGTTTTCCCCCTCTTCTTTCCCTGCTCTGTGTTGTCCGACCCTCTTGGAACTTGGTCGATAATCTACCAGGGATGCTCTTGTTTCTTGACGATTCTTTATTCACCAATTATTGCTTCCCACTTTTCTCCATACTCTCACCGAAATCCTAGACCAATCCATCATTTGGTCTTGCAACGAACGTCTTTCTCGTTCCATTGCATTATCTTTGGCCCGTCCTATCCACATTGTGTTTTTGCACCATCTTGGCAACTGGTAATAAGCTCTGAAAATCCTTTTCAAAAACAAACTGTTGGGGAGATAAAGTCTTTACAAATAAAAAAAATGATGAATTCAAGAAAATAAGAGAAGAGTAGTTTTCTGAAAAAATGTTGGGGAGAAAAAAAAGAAAAGAACTTATCTGAACGGTACAACCGATCCCAATGATCACGTCGTGCATTTTGGATTAACCAACCCAGTCTATTTATATCAATCAATCTTTCTGATGGCCTTACTTTGTTGGGGATATGTAAGCGCCTAATTCTTTTGTCGACTCAACATCTTTGCACTGCTTGATGCCTCGACGGATCCTTTCCGTCAATCTTATCTTGTTTGCCTCTTTTGACCCCTTGTCGCCTCATAGTGCCCTTCGAGGGGTTTTCACTAATAAGACTCTCTCATTTCCCTCAACTCCCGTCTCCTTATGGTGCCTGTGAAGATTTTCACCGATAAGACTCTCGTTTTATTTTTCTCAACTTACGTCGCCTTATGATGCTTGTAGAGGTTTTCACCGATAAGACTCTCTCATTTTATTTATTTTTTTAGCTGGGGATTGGAGTTTTATCGATATGACTCTCTCTACTGGGGATTCTTTCGGCTATCAATTCATTTCCAGCTTATGATCCTCTTCTCTGCTGGGGATCATAGTGTTATTCCCAACTTCCATTTGCATGACTTGGCACTTCTCGGATACTGATCGGGAGGTCTTTTTTGGACATAAATATGGGTTTTTATGTATGGCTAAAAGAAAACGGGTATCAAAAGGTTCAAAATAATTTTGATGTGTAAAACATTACAACTCTTGGAATCAAACTTCCTTCCCAAAATTATAAACACAACTTCTGCCCCAGTTTCTTGCTTGGGGATTTTTATTTTTTTACACTATGACCGAGCCGTGAGGCGCCTACGTATCCTTTTTGAGGAATCAGGTCAAACGTAGTTCTCAATTCTTTTGTTTTTCTTGTGACTTTTCTTTTGTCTTTATTATCATTATTTTTCTCTTCTTTTTTTCTTTTATTTTCATTACTGATTCCAAAAGAGGGGTACGAAAGAATAAATAAGGCTCAAAAGGGGAAGCAAAGGTTGAAGTGTTTGGATGGAAGAACAAATTGCCTCCGTCATTTCATTCTCCGATACCATGCCAAATGCAAACAAACAACAATTACAATCAAAAGAAATCATACATAATATCTCTTAACTGCGTCAGAATTGATAGCCATGTCGACGCATTTCCCTTCGATATCTATTAAACATAAAGCGCCATTGGACAACACTCTGGTTACAATGAATGGCCCTTGCCAATTCGGGGCGAACTTGCCCTTTGCCTCAGCCTGATGCGGGAGGATGCGTTTCAGCACCTGCTGTCAAAATTCTGGGGATGCACCTTTTTGTTATATGCTCTTGCTATTCTCTTTTGATATAACTGGCCATGACACACAGCTGCCAATCTCTTTTTATCGATCAAGTTCAATTGCTCTAAACGGGTTTTGACCCACTCGTCATCATCAATCTCAGACTCAGCGACAATCTGAAGGGATGGAATTTCAACTTCCGCCGGTATCACTGCTTCGGTTCTGTATACCAACAAATAAGGAGTTGCACCTACTGAAGTACGAACAGTGGTGCGATAACACAACAACGCAAATGGAAATTTTTCATGTCATTGCCTCGAACCTTCTACCATTTTCCGAATATCTTCTTTAGGTTTTTGTTGGCTGCCTCAACTGCTCCATTCGCCTTGGGACGATATGGGGTGGAATTGCAGGGTGTAATCTTGAACTGCTGACATACTTCTTTCATCAAACCGCTGTTAATATTAGCACCATTGTCTGTGATGATCACTTTTGGGATCCCAAATCTACAGATGATATGGTACTGAACAAAATCTACCACTGCCTTCTTGGTTACCGACTTGAAAGTTTTAGCTTCAACCCACTTAGTGAAATAATCGATAGTCACCAAAAAGAACCTATGACCGTTGGTAGCTGCCGGCTCGATAGGTCCAATGACATCCATGCCCCAGGCAACAAATGGCCATGGTGTTGACATTGTATGCAATTCTGTCGGCGGAGAATGAATCATATCTCGGTGTATCTGACACTGATGGCACTTCCACGCGAAACTGATACAATCATGCTCCATAGTGAGCCAATAGTACCCTGCTCGAAGAATCTTCTTCGCCAATACATATCCGCTCATATGTGGCCCACAAACTCCAGCATGTACCTCTGTCATAACTGTCGTGGATTGACTAACATCTATACATCTCAGCAATCCCAAATCTGGTGTTCTTTTATACAACACTCCTCCACTGAGGAAAAATCCATTTGCCAGTCGCCGAATGGCTCTCTTTTGATCTCCGGTGGCCTACTCCAGGTATATCCCCATCCTGAGGTATTCCTTGATATCATAGAACCATGGTTCGCCATCTAGCTCTTCCTCTAACATGTTGCAATAAGCATGCTGATCACGAACCTGAATATGCAACAGGTCAACATGAATTTTGTCTGGGTGGTGCAACATTGATGCTAAGGTGGCCAAAACATTAGCAATCTCATTATGAACTCTTGGGATGTGTCTAAACTCCACTGATCGAAATCGCTTGCTCAGATCGTGCAAACATTATCGATATGGTATGAGCTTTAAATCCCTTGTTTCCCATTCACCCTGAATCTGATGCACCAGGAGGTCGGAGTCTTCTAAGACCAAAATGTCCTGGACATCCATGTCTACAGCTAGCCGTAGACCCAAAATGCATGCCTCATACTCAGCCATGTTGTTGGTACAATAGAACCGCAGCTGAGCTGTAATAGGATAATGATGTCCTGTTTCAGAAATAAGTACCGCTCCTATTCCAACTCCCTTCGCATTTGCGGCTCCATCGAAAAAAAGCTTCTATCCTGGTTCCTTGGTCATTTCCAACTCATCTATATGCATTACTTCTTCATCAGGAAAATACGTCCTCAAGGGCTCGTATTCTTCATCAACAGGATTCTCAGCCAAGTGATCAGCCAATGCTTGGGCCTTCATGGCCGTCCTCGTCACATAGACGATGTCGAATTCTGTGAGTAATATTTGCCATTTCGCCAATCTCCCTGTGGGCATAGGCTTCTGGAAAATATACTTTAGTGGATTCAAGCGTGAAATGAGATAAGTAGTATATGATGACAGATAATGCTTCAATTTCTGGGCCACCCAAGTTAGGGCGCAACATGTCTTCTCGAGTTGAGTGTACTTAACCTCATAGCCTGTAAACTTCTTGCTGAGATAATAGATGGCTTGCTCCTTCCTTCCTATAATGTCGTGTTGCCCCAATACGCAGCCAAACGAATTCTCCATGACCGTTAGATAAAGAATTAACGGTCTTCCCGACTCAGGTGGAACTAACACATGTGGATTTGATAAATATCCTTTGATTTGGTCAAATACTTCCTGACATTCTGCCGTCCATTCTACCACAACATCTTTCTTCAGTAGCCAAAAAATGGGTTCACAAGCTGTGAGTTGAGCAATAAACCTGCTGATATAATTCAACCTTCCTAACAGACTCATTACTTATGTCTTGTTCTTCGGCGGTGACAAATCGTGGATGGATTTGATCTTTGACGGGTCCAACTCAATGCCTAGCCGACTGACGATGAATCCCAACAGCTTTCCAGATGGAACACCAAATGCACATTTGGTCGGGTTGAGCTTAATATCATACCTTCGAAGTCTTTGGAAAAACTTCCTTAGGTCTGTTACGAGGTCTTCCTGATACTTGGATTTTATGATCATGTCGTCCACGTATACCTCAATCTCTTTGTGTATCAGGTCATGAAACATAGTAGTCATTGCTCTCATGTACGTTGCCCCAGCATTCTTCAAACCAAATGGCATTACCCGGTAGCAATAAGTCCCCCACGGCGTAATGAAAGCCGTCTTTTCCGCATCTTCTTCATCCATCAAAATCTGATGATACCCAGCATAGCAATCCACAAAAGACCCGATCTCACGTCCGACACAATTATCGATCAAGATATGGATGTTGGGTAATGAAAAGTTATCCTTTGGGATTGCCCTATTCAGATTGCGATAATCGACACACACCCTGATCTTCCCATCTTTCTTCGGCACTGGCACCAAATTAGCCAACCAATCAGGATATCGAGTGACCCGAATAACCTTTACTTGCAGCTGCTTGGTTACTTCCTCTTTAATCTTCACACTCATGTCTGTTTTGAACTTCCTCAATTTCTGCTTGACGGGAGGGCATACCGGGTTAATGGGCAATTTGTGAACCACTAAATCCGTGCTTAACCCCGGCATGTCATCATACGACCATGCAAAAACGTCTTTGAACTCAATAAGTGTTTTGATTAGTTCTTCCCTGATATTCGGTGCAATGTGGATGCTTATTTTAGTTTCCCTGATATCATCTGCATCCCCTAAATTGATGGCTTCTGTGTCATTTAAGTTGGGATTGGATTTCTCTTCAAACTGGCTTAACTCTCTATTTATTTCTTCGAAGGCTTCGTCCTCATCGTATTCCGATTAATCATCACAATCGACCTCTTGTACAATTAGTTCGGAATCAGATTGATTTTTTAGACTGGGTTGAAGATCCGTTGTGCATGTCATGTCATTGGAACCAATATAAAGAGAACTGTTCAGAAAGAGAAAAGAAGAAAACAAAATTAGAACAAAATAAGAAGAAAAAATCTTTCACTTTATTAAAATACGGGATAACAGAGTTTCACACTTTGCCGAATACAAAACAAAACAGGATTACAACCCTGGAATAATCCAAAAAGACAAGAAAGAAAAATCAGAGCCCACTACCAAGACTCCCTCCGGGTAGGAAGGGGAGTAGCCATCCAATTGTTGATATTTTCCCTAGGCCCCACAAACTGTACATCTAACCTACTGGACCCTTCTCCAGCTTCTATCATGTTGACATCGGCGAACAACCTTTCAAAACCCTCATTCAAATTTCCATCTGGCCCAATCAGTGGTCCGAGAACTTTCGGGACCGACAACTTTCTGATACCTGCTCTGACAAATGATCTGGATAGGCGCGGGATTGGCTTGGGAAGGACCCAGACTCTTTTCTTCAACTTGCGGGCCCGTCTCACATCCGCCGCTGTAGGTTTGAACCCCAACCCAAAGGTATCCAGATTTTTGGGCAAAGAAACTAGCTGAACAATACCCTGAAGATCAACCCCTAAACCTTTGCCTGACACAAACCCGTTCTTCAACATCTCCGAGGCTACCATGACAGTTGCAACTGCTATTTTGAGAAGTGGGATGCTTTCACCTTCGGGAACTTTGTCCACTAAAACAATATCGAAAACCTGGTAAACCCACAGTCCTTTATCATCATCAGTCTCTATGAAGGGTACGATGGCATCACTTACGGCGCTTGCATTGTCTTCCCCATGTACTACGATCTCTTGCCTATCCCACTCGAATTTGACCATCTGATGTAATGTAGAAGGCACTGCTTTGGCTGCGTGGATCCAGGGTCGCCCCAACAGAAGATTATATGACACTGCCACGTCTAACACTTGAAACTCCATGGTGAACTCGACTGGACCAATTGTTAATTCAAGTATGATGTCACCCACTGTGTCTGTACCACCACCATCAAACCCTCGAACATAGATGCTGTTCTTGTGAATCCTGTCACCATCATCCTTCAGTTTGTTCAATATGGCCAAAGGACAGATATTGGCACTGGACCCATTATCAATCAGTACGCAAGTGACTACCGAGTCTTCACACTTCACAGTCAAATAAAGGGCTCTATTATGTTTTGTACCCTCCACGGGCAACTCATCGTCTGAAAAAGTGACCTTGTTGACCTCGAAAATCTTGTTTGCTATTTTCTCCAAATGGTTCACAAAAATCTTATCCGGAACATGGGCTTTATTCAGAATTTTCATCAATACTCAGTGGTGCTCGTCTGAATGGATCAACAATGATAACAATGAGATCTGTGCCGGGGTCTTCCTCAACTGCTCCACAATGGAGTAATCTTGCGCCTTCATTTTCTTTAAAAATTCTTTCGCCTCTTCCTCGGTAACTGGATTCTTTGTCGCTACTGGATTGGCCCTTCTTAACTCTACAGGAGCAAAACACCTTCCCGAACGAGTTAACCCCTGTGCCTCACATATTTCCTCCACAACTTCCTTCCCCTTATGCATTACCATTACTTGACTATAGCTCCATGGCATAGCTTTCTCGCTGATTATTGGCAACTGCATTACTGGCCTGATAACAACTGGTCCTGTGCATGCCCCCTTCACGACTACTGGCTTGCTTGATATCCCTTTCACCGTTACTTTGACCGGCTCTGGATTCTTGGCAACATCAGACGAACTCTTCCCCATCACCACCACTGGCTTGCCTTCTACCCTTTCCGACTGCACTACCGCTTTTCCACAGATCGCCTTTTCTTTCGGACTGGCACGAATCATCATTACCGTTTGTGAGGGCTTCTTGAGCTTCCCTCCTTCGTGCACTAGTTCGATCATATGGGCTTCATGGTGTGCCGACAACGGGTTCTGATTGATGTTAGGTGCCTCTAGCTCCTGGACCTCGATCCTATTTGTGTCAATAAGATCTTGTACAGCAGTTTTCAACTTCCAACACTTCTCAGTATCATGCCCGGGAGCCTCCGAACAATATTTACAGCTTACTGAGTGGTCCAGATTTTTGGGAAGGGGATTTGGCAATTTGGGCTCCACAGGACTCAATAGGCCAAATTGCCTCAATTTGTGGAACAAAGTAGTATAGGTTTCTCCCAGCAGAGTGAATGTTCTCTGCCTCTGCACCCTTTCATTCCTAAAAGTCTGATTCCCACAGATACCTGGTCTCGAAGGATTCCTGTAGGCCCTTGGTGGTGGATATATGTTTTGTGGAGGTGGATATGTGTTTTGTGGAGGTGGATATATATTTTGTGGAGGTGGATATGTATTCTGGGGAGCCAGCGCATGCCATTGCGGGCGAGCCGGAGGCTGGGTGTAAGTTTGGGCATGATGGACAGAGAAATGTGGCTCTTGTAGTGGGTAGTAGGGCTGTGGAGGGACGTATGGAATGTGTGGGTAATTTGAGTGATGGGGTCTAGGTTGGTAGTAAGGGGGGGGCTCTGGATCTTAACCAAGTACCTGCCTCGACTGTTGCGATATCTTCCCTTTTCTTCTTTCCGAGCGCACCTCCCGTGCTGCTCTGGATGGCCTGAGTGGTTGCTTTAATCTCCGAATAGCTCAGGATTTTACTGGACTTAAGTCCCTCTTCAATCATACCGCCCATTTTTACTACTTCGTTGAAAGATTTGCCAACTAACGTCACCAAGTGACCGAAGTAAGTTGGCTCCAGAGTCTGCAGAAAATAGTCCACCATTTCCCCCTCTCTCATCGGAGGATCAACTCTTGCCGCCTGCTCTCTCCAACGGAACCCAAATTCTCGGAAGCTTTCCTCGGGCTTCTTCTCAAGTTTCAGCAATGTCAGACGGTCAGGGCCGATCTCAAGGTTGTACTGGAAGTGGCCTGCAAAGGCTTGTGCCAGATTGTCCTAGGTGTACCACCTGCTAGGATCCTGTCTTGTGTACCATTCCAGTGCAGACCCGCTTAGACTTTGACCAAAATGAGCTATCAACAGCTCGTGTTTTTCCCCGGCCCCTCTCATCTTACTACAAAAACCACGCAGATGTGCCATTGGATCACCGTGCCCCTCGTATAGATCAAACTTTGGCATCTTGAATCCTACCAGCAATTGAATGTCGGGGAATGGGCATAGATCTTTGTAGGCCACACTGACTTGGTTACCTAACCCATGGATATTCCTGAAGGACTGCTCCAGGCTTTTAAACTTTCGAAGCACTTCGTCTTGCTCTGGGCTCTTAGCTGGCTTTTCAGTCTCTACCGAGATCTCGAAGTAAGTATTATAAGTATGAGGCTCGGGTGCTTTGAAGGTTGGTTCAGGGGGGTGATATTGGTTATCGTGAGCCTGAAACAACGGCTCACTGGATGATCTTTGCAGCGTGGCTGGTGGGGGTGCCACGAAAACATGAACATTTGGTGGAGGAGGGTTCTGATTGGGTTGTAAAGCTTGGGGATCATAGGCATTTCTTCCCTGATAGTATTGGTGACTGGGGAAGCTTGTCGAAGTGTCGGGGGGAGGGTATTTCGGCGAGTGTCCTGGTGGGAGAGTGGGAGTAACTGGAGGGTTAGGCACTTTTTGTCCCCTAGCTAAGGTCGGCTGCATTTCTTTCATCTCCTGTCTCATCTTATCCATTTCCTCCTTCAGCATTTGATTCTCCATTCTTTCATCCTCGACACTTTGGTCTGAACTAGTCATGCTTTTTAGTATGGGCCCTTTGGATCTTGTTTGGTAATGGTAATCTGCCAGAACGTTCTAACAAACTAACTGGTTCGAAATCTTTGGAAGGACAACAAACTTGTTAGCGTTAGAGTTTAACACATATTGCAATTTCACGTTGGGGGATGCAATGTTCCTAGGCAGTTTAACCATTTCTAACATGTCTTTGCTTCGATCGCATGCGTCATTCCGGCTTACTTTGTTTGTGCCTCGTTTAAGTGTTTCTGAAACTTTCTTTATCTCTCTTTTTATTTCCTTCTTTTCCTTTCTTTTATTCACTTTGCCTTTTCTTTTTTTCTTTTTAGTGGTGGTCGAATCTTATGTGGATTGCCTACGTATCATGTCCCCACATGAATCAGACAGCGCGTAGTTCTGCCCTATAAGTGCGAAAAGCAAAAAGATAATTTTTGGAAATTTTCGATTTTTCATTAATAAACATTCTATTACAAACCAGACGCTTTTTGGAAAGGAAAATAACAGACTCGAAACCAAACCAAGTACGAACTCAATAACTACTAACATACTTTGATGCAGAATAAAGACAGACTTTAACAGGCAACAGACTCTAAGAAAAAGAAAATGAAGATTCAAACAATGAACACATTAAAGTTTTAAATTTGGGTGCCCGCGGGGCGTCATTCGGCCTCGCCGCGGGTTTAGGTGTAAGGTTCCTTTCCAGCTATTCCAATTCATACATGATTTGCTTCACAAATATCATCACCACCGAGAAGAAGGTAGTACGGGTCATGTTTTCACACTCCCGACATTTCCTGGTAATAGCATGAGCAATAGTCAGAATCTTGTTCCTGGTTCAGCGTTTCCCTAGGAGTAGGTGTTCTATCTGATCCCCTCTAGCCTTCAAAACCCAATAATCATGCAGATGTTGTTTCCGTAACTGCTGTATTTCATCTTCCATCGAGGCCATCAGATTATAGTAGTGTTTACTCTCAGTTCAAAAGCCTTGGTTTGTTTAGCCGCCTCGCACTCTAGGGTGGTCACCTTCCTTTTTAGACTAACAATGGTCTTTTCATGATCTTTCCTTGCCTGCTGTAAGTACTATGTGCGCTCTTTCGTTCTCTTTTTCCATTGTGCCCGGAGTTGTGCTATGGTATCCTTAGATTTCTTCAAATCATCCCGGCACTCACTGATTTCCTTTTTCAACCCTTTTATTAACCACTCATCCGACTGACTCCTTTGTTGTTTGTCAGCATCTCTCCTCATTTATCGGACTTGGGCTTTCAGTGCCTCATTTTCTTGGGCCAATTTGCTCTTTTCTCCCCGATCGGCATCAACTTACAGACTATTTTCAAATTCCAGGTCTCTAATCTGTTGCCTCACCTTGCCTACTTCAGCCCGGTATTCACGCTCTTTGGCCAACCACTCCCACAGTTCTTGTGACGCCTCAACGAACTCTTGAATGTGAGGTTTTTTGGTTGGCCATTCTGGTTCGTCTATTATAATGCCCTTCTTTCTGTACCAGGCGAGATAAGCCGGTGAGACTTCGCCTCTGGATAGGTCGCGCACTCAAGTGTTTACCGTTAAATACTGGCATTTATTCCATATATAACGAATGATTTATTCATGAAATTGGCCGTCGGTGCTTATCTCGACTGTATAAACACTGAGATCTTCATCTGGGTGTACCACCTGACACCTTCCTAACTGTCTCATCACCCAGTAGGGCGCATAAGGTTGAATACCTCGGAGTCCCATTAAGAGGAAGTAAGGCCCTGTGGCGGGCATATACACAATTTCTTCAACAGGAAGCCAACCCAAGGTCCACCCTATTTGTGCTGCAGTGATGGCGCAAAGGCAAGATACCCAATCTTCAGACCCTTCTGGCAATTTGAGCCCTGAAACCCTCGTGTTATATCCTTCAATGTAGCCTTCGTTTGTAGACCTATAGCTCATATACTGAGGATGATGACACAAATGCTCGATCATCCACATCTGCAATAACAAATTGCATCCTTCAAAAAAATCTGCCCCGGCTTTACAGGCTGTGAGAGCTCGGTATATCTCGGACACTATCACAGGGGCAAACGTGCTTTTGTTGTTGGTAATCAGGACCTTGACGACTCCAGCCACCTTCAAATCAATATTTCTGTCTTTCTGAGGAAACACCACAATGCCCAAGAACGCTACCATGAAGGCGAACCGCCTATGTTCATCCTATTTCGTCCAATTCCCTCTGCTGCAAACCCCGCTTTCCAGATCGTCGAACCCTCCTATGTGCCCATACCTCTGGTATATGAACTGCAGAATAGAAAAACCCCTATCCAACTCAGAGTACGGGACTCCCTTGCTTATCTTCAGTAGATCCATGAACTTGTGCGAATTGACGGCTCTTGGACCAATCAGATATACGCTATGGGCCGGGTCTTAAAATGTAACCAAAGCTTTTATGATGTAACATCTGGGTCTGACGTTCAACAAACTGGTGAGACCTCCCAGATGTGGTTTGATCTTATCTCGCTATGACTTTTCCAACTCCTCCCACCACAAGCGCAACTCCAAAGGGGTCTTGCTCCTAACTGTTACCGGCAAACTTGGACCCATGCTCATTCTGCATGTTTGTTTGGGGTGATTAAGACTCATTGGACTCAAAGAAAGAATAAACTAAAATTGACACACATTTAAATAAAACTCCGATCTTGTCAATACGGCCTTTCAGCACTTCGAAGAAGATTTAAAGGCTGTGTTTTACCAACCGGACAAAAATCTTGAAAATGACCAACAATGGCTGTTCTCGCAAAAACAGCCTTCCGGCGTCTTTTCAGGGACATTCGGCTATTTTATTACACGAATGGAATCACCCGACTTATTTATGACGACAGATTTGAAATTTTGACATTTTTGGCTATTTTGGCAAAAAGGGAGGTTGGACCCGATGAGGGCTGCCTACATATCTCACATCCGGTGAGAATCAAACCAGCGCAGTTCGGACAACGAAAATAACCTAATTCTAAAAACAAGACTTGTTTAAATAAATTACACTAAAAAACATTTTTTCATTTTTTTTTCATTTTTTTCTTTTTTTCCCCTTTTCCGATATTCCAGTATTTTCAGAAGCCGGTCAGCATGCAAGTCTGCAACAAATAAATGCGTAAAACAAATAGGATGCAGCAGGATGGTCTTTTTCATTTTAGGTCGCTTGTCCTAGACGGACCCAACCCCTGTGTTGAGTCCCCTAAGTCAAGTGCACATGATGTAAATAAGCATTCCTACTAGGGATCTGGCATGAGGTTTTGTTATACTAGGTTTATCCTGGGTGTTTGTTCTAGATCTGGCTTACCCGAGTGGACCATTCGAGCCGAGGATGGGCACTGCGTACCGGTAACCAAAAGATCATCCGGTTTTGCAACTCCTCCGAATCCTCGTTCTATTTTGGGATATGAAACTAACAGAAAGAAGTCACGACCTGCGTGCACTCCTCAAGAGAGAGAAGAGAGGGATTTCGTAGCAGTTTATATATACAATTCAGATAATATCAAAGCGGTAAAAGCAACATTTTAGCACATTAGGACAAAACATGTAATAAAATCAGATAATAAATAAAGCCAAATATAACAATTCATCTAAGCTCGAATTCTGAACCCTGAACCAGAGATTCTGGGTTATGTCCCCAACGGAGTCGCCAGAGCTATCACACCTCCTTTTGCCCCGCGCTCGCAGGGGCGCATAGGGATTAGGGGAGTTTTTTCAATTAAAGGACAATCGAAACGGGATTTATTATTTAATTCAGAGTCGCCACTTGGGAGATTTATGGTGTCCCAAGTCACCAGTTGAATCCCGAATCGAGGAGAATATAGACTCTGTATTACAGTCCGCGAACCAGAAATCCGGATAAGGAATTCTGTTAACCCGGGAGAAGGTGTTAGGCATTCCCGAGTTCCGTGGTTCTAGCACGGTCGCTCAACTGTCATATTCGGCTTATTTATCTGATTTTAATACATGTTGAACCTATGTGCAAATTTTAACTTTTTACCGCTTTTATTATTATTATTTTAAAAGAGAATTGCAATGTTATTAAAACACGTTTTGAACCACGTCACATCAATGCACCCATGATTTTGGACACGTTTTAACATCGTTGAGATTTGGATTTGGGTCGCATAAATACGCACCCGAGTTTAGGGAAATAATGTTATTAAAGGCGCGCCTAAAGCGACTAGCGTATTATTATTTTGGGTAAAGCCGTGAAATTTTTCTAAACGGCCCATCCGAAATCTAAGTAATTTTACCAACACGTATAGAGGGCCCCGTAGCTTGTGTACTTTTGTTTGTCGAGGCTCGTCTCATTTATTATTTTTAAAGGAATTTGCAACGTCGTGGAAATGCATCTCGAACCACATCATAATCAATGTACCCGTGATTAGCGACACATTTCGACTCCGTTGGGATTTGGATTTGGGTCACATAAATGTGCACCAGAATTTGAGAAGGTAATGTTATTTAAAGTACGCGCCTAAAGAGATTAACGCGTGGTTAATTTGGGAAAAAGGCCGTAAAGTTCGCTAAGCGGCCGATCCCAAGTTCTAAGTAATTAATACATACATTTGTGAGGGCCCCGCAATCTGTGCGTTTTACTAAGCGAGGCTCATCTCGTTTATTTTAAAAGGACAATCCTAAAATGACTACATTTTGTATTAAGTTCGTCTCTAAAATAAAAGAGAAGAAGTCCTAATTAGTTAATATTATAAAAGCGGGCTTCGAGTTCAAGTTCGAGTCCAAACAAAAGGACGGTCCTTTTAATTTAAACCCGCTACCTAACTCAAACCCCCAAACTTATATTGTGTTAACTATATACTGAAACCTTTAAATCAGGCCCAAATTAAATGGGCCAACTAATTCTACTTGTGAACGAACAACAACAGGTGGGCCTTGAGGCAAGCCCAAAACCGAATGGGGCGTGCCAAACTGCGTAGGAGAGATCGAGTCCCTGAAGTCAAGCATTTACTTATTCATTTGCATGTCATTATGTAAGCATCCTGATTTTATAGTGGAAGCAGTACGCCGTTCTACTTGGAACAACTTGAACAAAATAACCACAACACTCTTTATGGGCCAATTTTAACATGTCATGATGTAGCAAATAAACAGTCCTACTTTAGTACAAAACACATGACGACCATTACTAAAGGTTTATTGCAACGTGAATCGCTTTCAAATGACTTCACGAAACAAATTACCAAAACTGAAATTAATCTAACTATCCTATTAACCTAACATAAAACTAAATACAACCACTGCTCGAGATCATACATTCAAGACGTATCGAGTGATAATCTAGCTAATAAAGAAACAGTTTCAGTTTATTTATACAGTCATGTCAAATAGAACTAACAGCAGCATTTCCATTTCATCTCAACTTCAACTTCAAATTCGAGCTTACATCAACACATGTTTTTTAGAATGTGTACCTGGAAATAGAATACAATGGAGAAGAATAAGGAATGATCAGCACAACAGATAGCGTAGCACAACAACAACAATAACAGATATCCAGCAGCAACTCAGGAAAACCAGTTAAAAATTCCCCAGCTATACCAAATAGCAACACAAACAAACCAACACAGCAATAACAACACCCAAAATAAACCTAACTTGAAACCAACTTCAAACCAAAAGAGTAGCAGAAAGTAGTCCAAGAGTCAACTTTAATTAGACAACACACTAGTTTCAACTTCAGGAAGGAAACCAAACAGCTACAACAGACCCAGCTTACTCAAAATCAAATCAGCAACAACTCTGGACCCCAATGGCACAGTAACAAACTCCATGAATGCCTAACCCTTTTTCCTTTTAAACTGATTCTCCCGAGCTAAAGAAGAAACAAGAACTAACTTAACATCTATCCTAGACTGATTTTAGGACCATTTTCCATTGATTTTCAAACGTGTGACTTCTTGAAAGAGTGGTGTTTTCAAAAGCCAACACTTTTTAAACTCTCAAACAGTGATCTTTTTTTTTTAGATTCAAAAGCCCTTCCTCTAATTCTGTCCAGACCCCTATTTATATCCAACACTTGACCTTGCCCCCCCTCTCAAAAGCACTCAGGCAGAATTTTTTTAAACTAATTCTGCCCATGATCTCTTTTTCAATTCCACTAGAATATGTTTTGTTCCCCACTAAACTTCTTTTTATTTATTAATCCCACGCGGGTATGGGCAACCTATTTTTCTATTCAAATCCTTTAAACCTTGTGAAATAGTGCCCATGATCCCTTACACAGTCATCAACCCCCCACTACTATTTTAAACTATTTCATTAGTTTAATGGTACTTTAATGTTACTGACAGAACACTAAGTCATTTTCAGGTTTCAAGCCCAAATTACCCCCCTGGGAATATGAACTACTGCCCTGTCCTAAACCTCCTAATCTGATTTCTAAGTTATAAACCTAATAACTGATTTCTAACTGATCACTAAAGTACTACAACTATAACCAATTCACAACTAAATTCAAACAATGACTCAATCAAAATTTAAGCAGTATGAATTAAATTATTATCAGGTTATTCTAACATTCAAGACTGTAAAACTAATCGGCGACACTTATCGAATCGACTACACGAACACATACAATCAATAGCAAATAATCAGAATCGAATAGGCACAGAGGTGATTCGAGTCATATTGATAGAAACATGGATTTATAATGAAACTTAACTAGTCGACGGAGCTCATTCGAATCGATTATATAGTTTATTATATACTCGACCATGACCAGAAAAAGTTCCACCAAATAAAAGGTCTTTGAAGAAGGACAAAATAAATCGACAAAAAATTGAAAAATCAATAAAACTACACTAAACAAATAAACAGATATAAACAAACACAAAATGGAACAAACAGGAAAGGAAAAATACCTCAAGAACTCGAAAACTAGACGACCCTGATTCGAACTCAGACTCGAACTCTTTGAGGTCGAACGGACCTTAATCGAGTGTTCTCAACTGAGAACACTTCGACTAAGGTCGGTTAGACCCCAAATCATCCTTTAATTTGGACGGATTCAACCTTTGGTTTTCTAGGGTTCTTGGTTCCATTTGGGGTTCGAATGGTTCTGGTCTGATTCGAACCAGGCCAAAGGTATTTTGGGCACGAGGGAGGTCAGGAGGTGTCGTGGTGTGTGTTTGGGACTGGTTGGGGTAGGTTTAGGTTCTGTTCGAATCTTCGATTGAAGATTCGAGAAGCTGGAAGTTGATTCGAGGCAAACGGTTAACGGATCCGTAACGAAGGTGGTCAGATGGCTTAGGGGTGTTAATTTGGTGACCGGCGGCGTTGTTGCCGCCGGGTTTCAGGCGGAGGTGTAACAATGGCGGCTAGGGTTTGGGTCTGGTCCGTCTTTGAGCTTGAGAGAGACAATGGGGTGAGGGGGGGGGTTTGGTTTGAGGCGTGGGGTAAAAGATTAGGGTTATATACGGGAGGGGGAATTTGATCTTGGTCGTTGGATCAATCACGATCAATGGCCTGGATCATTTTACTAATAGGGAACGACATCGTTTGGCCTGCTACGAGACTGGGTCGGCCCGGGGTGAAATGGACCGGGTTATGGGGGAAGCCTGATATCGTTAGATCTTGGGAGATCAATGGTTCAGATTTTGCACATCAAAACGACGTCGTTTGGGTGGTCTTGGAGACAGACCAAATTGGACCGGGTGAGGGGTGTTGAATTGGGCCTGGTTTTGGGTTGTTTTGGACGGCCCAGTTCCGATTTTGTAGGTATTTCCACTTGTTTTTGTTTTCTTTTCTTTTAATTTCTAATTAGCAAAAAATTCTACAATAAATTGTAAAACCAAAATTAACCTACCAAAATATTAATTAACACTTAACTACAATTAACACACAAAATTTAACACCAATTAGAAACAAAAATCACACAATTGTACACTAATTGACAAAAATAGAACAAATACATATTTTTGTGATTTTCTTTCTTTGAAAACCAAACTATGGTTTAATTAATTCCAAAATGCACAATTAAATCCTAAATGTGCATGCAACATGTATTTTTGTATTTTTTAAATAATTAAACAAAATAAACACTCACAGACAAAATAATTATGAAAATGTCACGCGAAATTCTTAAACTTGTACCCAAATGACATTTGTTTTATTTTTCGATTTCTTTTGAAGTAGTTTTCATGAAGCAAGAATCACGTGCTCACAGTTGCTAACGAAAAGATTTCAATTAAACTCAACACAACAGGTTTAACATTTCAGCAAAGATTCGAAATAACATGACTGCGGCAGAAGCCATCGACAGACGAACCAGAAAAAGGAAATAACTCAGAGGTACACTACTAAAATAATTTTCATTACAACAAATATATTTCAAGTATTTGTTTTTTTACAAAGGGCTCAAAGATGCCCTCACAAAAATAACGAAGCAAAAGTAAATACAATCGAATACTATGCCACATCGTTCCGCGTGGCATACACCTCTTCGTACCAAGAATCGGAGGCAGGTTTGTCTGCATCACTAGAATCCACATCATCCCCACCAGGCGTGATATGTCATACCTGCATGCCTCATGAGCTGCACGGGCCTTGGCATATACATCCCGAAGCTTTGTCTCAGACGCCCTCCCATCAACATAAAGAGCCTTATACACATCGAGCCAAGCTTCAACATAAACCCATTGCTCATACAAATGGGGAGGCACGACAGGGTCAGCCAAAGCATGAGATGTAGAGGGTTGCGACTGACGCCGCACGTCCTCCATTTTCAAAGAAGCTACCTGCTCATTTAACGCGAACAATTCTGCCTCCAAACCTTGAATACGCCCCGCAAGTCCCACTACATTATGCGCAGATGCCTCCAACTCCTTGTCCCGCTCCAATCTACAAATACGGAAGGTGTCTTCTAAAGCCGCTGCCTCAGAGACGGCAGCTGCCCTGTCCCTTTCGGCACGGGCCAATCTATCAGCAGTTGCGCTTAATTCACTTTTAAGGTCAACGACCTCCGCGGCCTTCATGTTCAGTTCGGCGGTTAAATTGACCACCTTTTCTTGGAGGTCGACATTTTCAGCCATCACTCCCTTATTTAGCTCAAGATCATTCTCCATGACCTTAAGGGTTGCCTCAAGCCCACTATAACGTGCAACAATCTTCATCCCACTCTTCCAATTCCTCAACCTTATGCACCAATTGATCCTCCATCTGCTTAAGCCCCTCACAAAAAAACTGAAAATCGCAATCCTGAGTGAAAATGCCGGCCATCGCACGATGCTTGGTGCAGTATTCTTGATACTTGGAGGACATCTTCCCATAGACGATCGTCCTCATCCTTTTTCGACGCTCATGCTCGATCTCCATAATGAGGGTCTGATATGAAAAACAAAGTTAAAACAAAAGGATAGTCCAAGAATAGCAAAACAGATCCAACGACGAGAAGAAAATAGAGGCATTTACCTGTAGAGCCATGCCGAAAATGCTCCGTGACAACTCCGCATCACTCATCGCTCTAAGTGCCTCGTTCTCAGGAGCAGCACATAAAGGGGCAAAAATGGACGCCACCTAATCACAGTTCGACAACAAGTCATAGTCCCTGGGGACGATTATGCGTCAATCAGAACCATCTGCTCTGACCTCCACGTGAGTGTAATGCTCCAAATATTCGTGAACATCCCCTGGGTCAATGTCTGAACCCGAGCCGTCGCCCCAGTGCGTAAGCCCCCTCCAACAGTAGATGATGCGCCACCCTCAGCGGAGCGCACAGACCCTCCCCCTAGGTATACTCCCTCTATTTTGGGAGACCTCCTCGCCAAGATAGCATCCACCATGAACGCAGACACAGGTGTCGTCTCTGACGCACCCGTCCCACTCTTACCAATATCAACGGCCACGTCTTTCCCGAGCTTTACCCGCCTTTTTTTCCTCAACGAAGGTTCATCCCTATTAGAGGACTCATCCACGAGGTGATAGACCGGCAAATAGGAGATCTCTTCCCTCATGACCATATCCCGAGAGGAGTCTGTCACCTGTACCGGCTGAGCACGACCCCCTCGGACGGACTCCTCCAAAGTAAACTACATTCCTGTCGAGGCGACGGTTTGGCGAAATGCAGGGACTGGGGCCCTCCGCCTAGAAGTTCCACGACCTGTCATCACAAAGAATCATATCAACAGATAGTGGCAAATAGCCGAAGAGCATTACATAGGAAAACACTTACCAGATGAGACCTTCGACCAAAAATGTTTCACAAAAGCGGGCCAGTCTTGAGTCTTCGCTGCGTGATGCAATAAATGGGCTACCTACCTTATACCGACAATGGGATGGGGTGTATGTCCCACAGCTGCAAAATAAAGCTGCAGATAATTGTCAAGTCAAATAATGAAAAAAAGAGTAAACGGGTTGCGACACCTATGATTATTATTCTATCACTCCGGGAAGCCAGCAGGATCCGACACAATGTGTTCAGTTCTGACAAAGAAATACTTGTGCCAAAATTTACGGCTCTCCCGGTCATCAATTCCGACCACCAGCCCTTTGGTCCCACGGTGCCTCAAATAAACTGTAGTACCATGTGAAAACTATGGGAAAACAAGTGTAAAAGGCGGTGAATGTCAACTTCGCACCCCCAACTCCGCATACTTTGTCAACACTAGAAATATTTTATACGTGCACGGAGAAAGCTGAACCGGGAAAACCTGATAAAACCGACAGAATTCTTCTGCTAATGGGAGAAGGGGGAAGGAATGACCAATCATAAAGGGATATTCATAAAATGTGCAATACCCCGGTCTACGGACTTCCACGAAGTCCCTCCCCGCTGGAACCATCTCGATATGAGAAAGAATGTTGTACTTAGTACAGAGGGCATCTTTATGGGCCTGTTCAGTTTTAGATACCACCGGAGCGAAAGTAGGAGCAGGCTCTTCAAGGAAGTCACTTCAAGATATGGGGTGTCTCGGCAGTAACTCATCCACGATGGGAAAATTGTCCCTTTCCTCCACCGTCATGTCCTCGCCACCAGAGGGAGGTGCCATGGATAATGGGGTGGCGTTAGAAACCCCCTCATGAGATCGATGTGTTCTAGGAATGTCTATAGTAGAATCTGTGTTAGTAGAAGAAAGAAGAGTCAAGAACGGTGAACGAAAGAGAGGAAGCAAAGAAATCGTAAGAACAAAAGCTGAAGATATGATAGGGGATAACCAAAGAAGAAATGGCCAAGAGTTTTCGAAAATACAAACCCTTCACCTATTTATCGGGTTGGGTAGCACCAGAATCGAAGCGGAAGGCTGCAAATGGCACTAAAACCGAAGCGACAAACCGTCAAACTGTCTCACGAAGAAGCGTAATGATGACGTACGTGGAAATGACGTCACTTCCCCAATAAGACACACCACCCAGGGTATCGTGAGACGCGTTACTCTTCCGTTGTTTGTCAAACCGTCGTGATTTGCAAGTCAAGTTTCTCCGCAGGTATAGGCGACGTCCGCTTATCAAGGACGCATCAGGCCGCGACCTCGACAAACGAAGAGACTAACTATATGGGTTCAAATTTGGATGACCACGACCACTACTGAGTACGGAAAAGAACGAGGTCTTTATGATGTAACATCCCTTGGTCTTTGTAAAGGGTGACGACCGACAGTGATTAGCGAGCGTACGTTGTCCGCAGCAATGTAAGCGCAGCAGGAGACAGTAGGAATATGCTTTTCGAATATTTCTTATGTGTATCTTTTAAGGGTTTAAAAGAGAATTGTCTCTTATAAATAGAGGAAGAACATTTTTGTAGAGGGGATTGAAAAGTGAATACAAGAAAAAGACAACTCTTGTTTATTACCGTTCGAAAATCCATACCTCATTTTTTATCTTGGCTAAGAGCATCCATTGCAATATTTTTTCTACAACCGAAGTTATCATATTTATGCTTAATCATTCGGTTTTGACATATTAAGAAGCGTTATTCACCTTGTTCATCCCTTGTATCTTTTCATCTAGATTTTATTATACTTGGCTAAGATTTACCTCTTCATCTTCATTGATTGATTTAATTAAAAAGATTTCAATATCTTTCAGTCAAACAGGTGTTGCAGAAGAATGAAAATCATATATAAAAATATTGTTGCCATAAAGGGTATATATATAAATTATAATGCAGTCGTTAGTAGTGTAAGACCATCTCCAACCCTTCCCATTTCTCCATAATGGGGGCAATTTTTGCCATAATGAAGCTCCAAAGCTCCCCCATTTTTGCCTCCAAAATGGGGGATAAATAGTGTTACTCCAAATATGGAGGTACACTATTCATCTCCCCGTAACTATTTATGATTATTTTATTATTTAACTCTTTTAATTTATCTCTTTATATATACCTAATTATGTTTATGTAATATCTTTATAATATTAATTTTACATCTTAACTATATTTTATTATTATTTAACTCTTTTAATTTATCTCTTTATATATACCTAATTATGTTTATGTAATATCTTTATAATATTAATTTTACATCTTAACTTTGGTGTATAATTTTGATAAATTAATTTTCGTGCATTTATTATTTTTATGTAAAATTGTAAGTTAATTTTAATATAAGTTATAATTGTACAAAAAATATATAATCATCTCAAAAAATGAATGGTGCGAATATAAAATATTAGATGTTGCTAAAATTGAAAAGTAAAAATTAAAAATAAAATACTTTAAAATTGGAAATACATGAAAATTAAAAATTCATTAAATTAAAATAAGGACAAAGATGATCATTTTGCACTTCATAATGCATTAATAGATCATTTATGGGAGCATACTAGAGGTAGAAGTTGAATATTTATGTAATATTTAATATGAATTTTATCATAATGTAATATATATTGAATTATCTTGTATCTCAATGATTTCACTTTTATTTGAAGTATCCGTTGATATATATAATCTATAATATTTGCTTACAAATTTTATTATTTAGAAATTTATTTATATTAAATTATATGTGATGAATATGTAAAAAATAAAAAAATAGATTGAATTAATAGAAATAAGAACATACAATTAAATAAAACACAATAATATAATATTGATGAGAGAGAAGAATATAAAATGGAATATTCTTGGAGAAAACTGCATTTTGGAGAAGAAAATGGAGGTAAGGGTTGGAGATGACCTAAGAACATTAAAAAAATACAAATGAACTTTTTGCAATTGTGGAATGTGGATTTACACCGGAAATTAGCATTTAATCCATACATAATGAACTAACTATATTACACAAGATGGCATTATAATGAACTAGCTATTTTACACAAGATGACATTTGAAAGAGTTTGTGAAGGATGTGAAAAGCTGATCTTTATTGATCGTATAAGGAGTGCTATGACCTCCTATATTTATAGTTACAAATCTACAAGAGATGCTATATAGATTTAAAAGAGAACTAATCTATGTAGGACTCCTATTCTATCTCACCAAGCGCAACTGTGGTACAACTAAGGTGCAACTATAGCAAGCTTGTCTAAAAAAAATATGAACCTTACAAAATTCAGTAATCAATATTTTCATATAAGAAGTGTGTTAGAGTTCTTTGTAAGGACCGCAAGATTATCCCAAGTAAGAATCTTACAACCCAACATAAGATGTTGGCAATGGGTATAGAGATTAAAAGGAGGAGAAAGAAAGGGTTATGTATGACATGCCAAAGATCAAGTGGGCTAGCCTTACCGCTAGAGCCTAGGAGATGGGGGAGAAGTTGAGGGCAATATGGGCTTGGGGGAGCAGTGAGGATGCAAACAATATATGGGATACGATAAATAGTTGTATTAGAGAAGCATCTACAGAGGTGTTGGGGGGTCTCGAGGGGATTGGTGGTGGAATGGAGAAGTTCAAGGGAAAGTGGACGCCAAGAAGGTTGCTTATGCAAAGTTAGTGGAGAGTAGGGATGAAGAGGAGAAGAAGACGAATCCGAAGAGGTATAAGATGGTGAAGAAGAAGGCGAAGTTAATGGTTACAACAGCGAAAATGGCATCGTTTGAACGCATATACATAGAACTAGAAGGCAAAGGCGGGGATAAAAAGTTGTACAAGTTAGCCAATGTAAGAGAAAGGAGGACTCGAGACCTGGACCAAGTGAAGTGTATTAAGGACGAGGATGGAAAATCATTGATGGAAGAGGCATATATTAGATGAAGAAGATATACTTTTATAAACTCTTGAATAAAGAGCGGACATCAATATTGTGCTGGACAATTTGGAGCACTCCGAGAGTCGTCGAAATTTTAGGTATTATAGGCGTATAAAAGTCGAGGAGGTCGAGAGGACTATGCATAGAATGAGTTGCGGAAGAGTATTGAGGCAAACGAGGTCCCAATAGAATTTTGGAAGAGCGCGAACATGACATATTTGGAGTGTCTTTATGGATTGTTTAATGTCATTTATAGTAGGTAAAAATTACCGAGGAATGGAGATAGAGTACAATGATTCCGTTATATAATAACAAGGGTGATATCTAAAATTGTAACAACTATAAGGGTATCAAGTTGCTAAGCCATACTATGAAAGTTTGGGAAATGGTGGTAAACATGAGGGTGAAGAGGAACGTATCTATTTTTCGAGAACCAGTTCAGATTCATGTCGAGATGTTTGACTATAGAAGTCATTCGTCTTATGAAGAGATTGGCGGAGCAATATAGCAAGCGAAAGAGGATTTATATTTGGTGTTCATTAACCTAGAAATGGATACGAAAAAGCCCCAAAAGAGGTTATGTGGAGATATCTGAAGGCTAAAAGAGTACCCATCAACATACACTATGGCGATTAAGGACATATACGCTAGAGCCAAAACACGATTAAGGATGGTGGGAGGAGACTAAGGAAGACAGTTATAATGGAGTTGCACCACCGATCAACATTTAGCCCGTTTCTATTTGCCTTGATGATAGATGAATTTACCTGGCATATTCATGGAGAGGTACCATAGTGCAAGCTATTTACAGATGACGCAATATTGATTGACGGGTGTGAGGCAATGTCAATGATAAGCTGGAGGTTTGAAGATAGACCCTGGAGTCTAATTTCAGTTGAGCAAGACAGAATACTTGGAATACAAGTTCAGTAACATAACTCAGGAGGCCGACGTGGAAGTGAGGTTTGATACACAAGTCATCCATAAGAGATGAAGTTTCAAGTGTCTTTGGTCTATAATACAAAGTAACGAGAGATTGATGATGATGCAATATATTGTGTTGGAGCGGGATGAATGAAATAAAGGCTCACATCTGGGGTCTTGTATGATACGAATATGCCTCCACGACTTAAAGATAAATTTTACAAAGTGATGATTCGACCGACTATGTTGTATATGGCAGATTATTGGCCAGTCAAGAACTCTTATGTTCAGAAGATGAAAGCAACGAAAATAAGGAAGCTAAGATAGATGTGTGGGCATACTAGAAGAGATACAATTAGGAATAAGGATATTCGGGACAAGGTATGTCACGACCCAAAATTCACTAAGGGTCGTGATGGCGCCGGACACCGCTGTCAGGAAAGCCAACCAAAATACTTAATTAAATTCTCATTTTAAATACTTCCGAAATCACTTCTTCTATAAGTTTAAACAATACATAGTAAATTTCTCTGAATAAATAATGAAATATTTAACAACTCTTAAAATTTCTGAATAAACCCATAAACATCCCAGAACTCGGTGTCACAAGTACATGAGTAATTTCTATGAATAATGTAATACAACAACCGTCTGAAATATAATATTGGACAAAAAATAAATACAGTAATCTGAAAGAGACTTGCTGGCTGTGGGTTGTCTCGGGAAATGCAACTCACCTGAGTCTCCCTATCAACCATGATGCTACGCTCACTAGGCCACTAGAGACGCATGTGCCTGTGCAACAAAAATCCACAAAAGTGTAGTATGAGTACGAAAACAACGTGTACCCAATGAGTATCCCGTCTAATCTCGAAGAAGTCGAGACGAGATGATCGACTTCGACACTTACTAGTGGTCCAATAATGATATATTATTAATGCGAATAATCATGGATTTATTAAGAATGACAGTAATTTCAAGTAAGTCACGAACATGTGAGAGTTCCTTTGTATATTAAAAGTCTCCGGATTCATAATCCATTAGTTTTCAATTATCTCAAGTCGGGGAGGGCAAATATCAATGTCAATAAATCTCCAGGCAAGCAATACAAGCATACGCAAATCATGCCGAGGTCGTACGACCCGATCCAACAGAAATGTAAAATATGCACTGCCGAGGGTCGAACGGCGCGAACCATAGATGCATCTATTACCCCGCTCGTGCATCATACATGCGACGCGGTCAGCATAAATAAACAAATACCCCGCTCACGAATCATACATGCGATGCGGGCACACATAGATACACACAGTCAAACAGCCAATTAATAGTTTATCGTGAAATGTTTATTCCAATAAAAGCCAATTCTCTTTTAATGATTTAAGAAAAAAGAAGCTTAATCTGTTTAGAAATTCATTCACTAATTCGATGTGATTTAAGCCATTCAAGCTGTCAATAAGTTTACAAATAATCCAAGTATAACATGCTTTTGGGTCCTAGACTACCCGGACAATAGCATAATAGTAGCTACGCACGGACTCTCGTCACCTCGTGTGTACGTAGCCCCCCACAAATAGGAGCACATAACCAGTTTACTCACCTATGGGGCAATTCCCTCTTACAAGATTAGAAAGGAGACTCACCTCACTTCGAAGATCCATAACCGGCATTTCACGCTCTTCCGAAGACTCAAATTGATGCACAACGCTCCAAAACTAGCCAATAATAATACCAATCCATCAATATATAATCAATTATCCCTAATGATCCAATTTATAACAACTTCTAACCCCGATCGAAAGGTTGACAAATACGCCCTCGGGCCCACGTGCCCGGATTCCAAAAATTTTCGAAGATAAACTTTACCCATAACCTCACGAACTCAAATATATAATTTAATCTCAATTTCATACCCAAAATCGTGGTCAAATTCCAAGAATATAAATTTTCTACGTTTTCCCTCAAATCCCAAGTTTTCTACAAATTTCATGCTCAAATCCATACATAATCAATGTATTTAACTCAAGATAGGTAGGGATAGCTTACCTTATCGTTGATGATGAAAATCCCTTCTTGAAGCCCTCCTAAATCGCCCCAAAGTAGAGAAAAATGGGTGAAATGAACTCAACCCCGCTTTTAAAACATTCTGCCCAGCGACTTCCACACCTGCGGACCCTTGACCGCTTCTGCGGTTCCGCATGTGCGGCACTTCTAGCGCTTTTACGGATATCTTACCAGGACCTCCCTTCCGCTTCTGCGATTCAATCACCGCAGGTGCGGTTCCGATTCTGCGGCTTCTCCACCGCATTGGCGATCCCCTTCTCTTTGGTCCAAACTGCATCTGCGGCTCCTCTGGCCGCTTCTACGGCCCAATTCTCGCAGGTGCGATTATGACAGCAACCAAGAACTTCAGCCTTCCAAAAATTCCATTTTCGATCCGTTAACCACTCGGAATCCACCCGAGGCCCCCGGTACCTCAACCAATCATACCAACCAGTCCCAAAACACATTGCGGACTTGCTCGAGGCCTCAAATCATATCAAATAACGCTAAAATCATGAATCGACCTCCAATCCAAGTTTCATGAACTTTAAAATTTCAAACTTCTACTTTTGATGTTTAAATCTATCAATTCACGTCTGATTGACCCCAAAATTTTGCACACAAGTCATATTTGACGTTACGGATCTACTCCTACTTCCGGAAATGGATTCCGATCCCGATATTAAAAAGTCCACTTCCGGTCAAACTTCTCAAAAACCTTCAATTTTCTATCTCTATCCAAATGGCTCCAAAATGACCTACGGACCTCCGAATTCACTTTCGATCGCGCTTCCAACTCCAAAATCACCATACGGAGCTACTCCCTAGTCGGAATCCCAAACGGACGTCGATAACGCTGAAATGCACTTCAAGCCAAACTTATGAAATTTCTTACAAAATGCTAACTTCCACAATAGGCGCCAAAACGCTCCCGGTTCATCCAAAACCCGATCCGGGCACATGCCCAAGTCCGAAATCATCATACGAACCTGCTGGAACCTTCAGATCACGATTCCGAGGTCGTTTACTCTGAAATCCAATCTTAGTTAATTTTTCCAACTTAAAGCTTCCGAAATTAGAATTCTCTTTCCAAATCAACTCTGAACTTCCCGAAATTCAATTCCGACCATGCGTACAAGTCATAATACCTGAAATGAAGCTGCTCATGGCCTCATACTGCTGAGCAACGCGTTGGAGCTCAAAATGACCGGTCGGGTCATTACATTCTCTCCCACTTAAACATACATTCGTCTTGGAACGTGCTAAGAACTACGCTGGGGGTTGCCCGAAATCACTGTTTAACACCTCGTGCACTTACCCGTGCTACTACAACCCAGTTGAGCACATTAGCTCGATCAATTCTGAAGATATTCCCTTTTATTCAAGCAAATAAGCCTTAGAGCCCAATTCCAACATCCAGAATTCTCTGCCAGGCCTATTCCAACATACGAACACCGTATCAATAACTACCCGCAACACCAAAACATGACTGCGTACCTTAGCTGAATTCACAACTTGCACCACTTTACTCACAGGACCACAATAACATTCTATGATCGAATATATTGAAATTCCATGAATCTGATGCTCCCATTGCACCTCATGACCTACATAGGTCTTGCTCTAATTCTTACAATACCGACATGACGGATGAGATGTGCAGAAATTCATAACCACTGCCGAATCAACAATTCATTGGGTCTATGCTCCTAGCAGGAATCATCACACTATTCTGAACCAAATAGTGGTCTTAGCTCCTTAATATACTTCATATAATCAGGTTGCACTGATCCGAAGTCCAATGATCTCGTCTCACCCAGTACGAACTGCTCAAGTAATAAGCCACCCCGAACATAACCAAAAGTCTCATATGATGCCACAATGTGCCAAATAGGCTACCAAGTCGAACGCGATACAAAGGAAAGCAAACTTCAAAAAGGAAATACAATTACCCCGCTCGCGAATCATACATGCGACACGGTCAACATAATTAAACAAACACCCCGCTCGCGAATCATATGTACGACGCGGGCACACAACTAATATGAGCTGTCCTCATAAAAATAGGAAACAAAACACATAAAAATAGATACGGGGAACTGTGCTCAGCATCACACTGTTGCAGCGCGCAACCCAATCCAAACAACATAACCATGGCGGCGTGCCACCCGATCCACCCATAAAACTCACATAAGGAGATACACACCGAGCTAGATCGCTCATTTCAATAAATTACCGAATATCGGTCACAAGTAAACTAAGTGCATAATTCCATCCCTGGGGAGACATATAGCGCCATAAGCTACAAAACTCAAGCACAACAGAGGTGCGATATACGATCTGAATCTCAAAAGCCATCATGCTCGTATAACATCATCTCTACGCGGAGCCTCAACACATAATAAATTCACCAAGCCTTATCACAACTCGTACGGCGCAATACATCATTACACGAAATAGCTAACGACAAAATAACACCCCGATTACTCTTCCATAAGGAGCGCTTTGTTGAAATGAACACATCTGGTCTGATATAGAGCCTATATTCACATTTAAATCCATCCACCGACCTCGAGTCGATCCTGATCGTACCAAACTAGGCCAATAGCCTATCAAAGGTCCATACTAACTTCCCATCACAACCGGAGTAATCCCCCACAGTTCACAACACAATAGATCGGTGCCCTCCAGGCATAAATTCTCAATTTAACGATATCACCACAATCTTCGCACTTGGTTTTAACTTATCAACCAATCAAGTGACTACATGCCACACTTATACCACCTTCCCGTGGGGCACGCTCCCATAACCTTCCGTAACTGATAACAAGTCTGTACACCCAAACCACCGGCCACACTAACGCTGAAAAGCGATCAAGAATCCTGAACCAGGATGCAAAGCCCGCTTTCACAAAACAGCGATATCAGGTGACGCTGAAGATAATACCAACTTACCTTAAACATCGAAACCCCCTTTTCCTGCTCATCCGAGCTCGTGACATCCTTGTCAACACCGAACTGCAACTTGGATCTTCGCTTCCAATTCCATACCACTCGCTGCACCCAACATGCCAATATACGATAGAACACGTTTTTCATCATAACTCCGGAACCACTAATATATTAACACTTCATTATAAAACTTTTCACTTAGCTCACTTCAGGAGAACCATAGCAACACACAGGTGAGTTCTCATAACCGTAGAATATACAAATCTCTAAGTAGTGGTCTAAGCCACTATAGCCTTTCCGAGACCCGCCTACACATAATAGGCTATAACGGTAGAGTACTTCTGAATAACATCGATTACGGCGGCCGACAAGCCTCACACGTACCGTCACAAATCACTTGCACAACTTGATCACGCTTGGAGAACTGATCGCTACCACCAATATGCCAATTCAACTATGGCTAACCAATCCATCTTCTTCCAATTTATCCTTGATTGCCTTAGAGGTAATAACAATTCCATTCAACACATAACACACTTCATCCGCAATCATCCCGAGTGACCTTGAATCACAAGACCATGCTGTCTCAAATCCCACGAACCATTCCATATTTCCCTTGCGTGCACATTTGCATCCCCAACTAGCATGCCCATACTGATAATCCCTTTACGAATCCGAAGTCTTTCCCCATTCTCCTCCCAATTGCTACACTGTAAGTCAAAACATCATAGGACATTCCGGGCCTCTTCTCGTAAGCTGCTATAAAGCTTGATTCTTAACTGTACCTATAGGCCCGAAATCATTAGGCATCACACTTTAACCCTTGAATTCACTAGGACCGTTGTTGAGAGCCACCCGCTCTGACTTGGCCCCGAATATAATCAACTCCATGAATCTTCTAGCACATGAGTACCCTCTCGACGAAACACCTGGCAGAATCACTTCCCTAGGAACCCCCATCCATACAAAGCACAAATCCTGAATCCTTTCCCAAATATGAACATGAGCCAACAAGGCCAACCATAACACACCTTTAACAATCCATTTGCTCAAATTACCACTTATGTTCTTGTCCCATAGCTGAAATAACCCATCAACATGCTAATAACCGGAAACCTCGCAAGTAGTTAACCATGCAACCCAATCATAGGCGGTAGGACTCTCCCACTTAGCTCGGAGCCACTATTACACAACTCTAGAATTCACCAGGATTCTTAATCTCTTATTGACATAACCCTACACAATCAACCGCCAAAATTCTCGGAATCCTTATGTAAACCCCCCCCCCCTTTTTGCTCTGAATCGTCAACCACATTCGCACGACCAATTTCTTTGTTGTATAACCAATAGAATTCTTCGCAGATGTTTTGCCAACCATGCAACCGCTAACCTGCTCGCAGGGAATAACCCATCTGGGGAATCACTTCCCGACATCTTCCAACGTTGCTGCACGGGGTACAATCACTACGACATCAATAGCCCATCCTGAGTTCGAGCTCACTCTCTAGCTGCACAAGTCCATTCATCCCTCGTGGACATCAATTAAATATGCGGCAACAACCTTCCAATCCGAAATTATGTTGTATCCTTCTTCATTTCAAGCAACTCCTTCCCATTATATCAAATCTTCTACCGTATAATGGGCCATGCTTCCAATTAACCCTGTGGGCCCTAATCACTAATCTCTAAAATTCTCAAATCATTCCAAACTTTCCTTAAGGTGCACAGTCATCTTACCACAATGCCAATATGCAACTCCGCCACTCTCCGACTTTGGCGGAACTCATCCCTTTAATCGACTACTCGACCTTCGCTTCTTATACTTGGCCTTCTAGAAGTTTTAGCCACCACCTAAAACTTCCCACATGTCCTTCCTCGTCCTTTGCTGCTTAGTTGTTGCCTTAAATAAGATCTATCTTCGTAGCACTTGGACCCACAATCGCTACTAACTTTAAACCTTTCTGAAGATCATCTTTCTTGAGCCGTCAACATTAGAAACACTGATTCGATCTGAACTACCGCATCCCATGATATTTAACAGTTGTTTCTCCAATATTATTTTACAATGTCTTACCCCAAAGGCGAATCGCAGAAACCATAACATCGGCGAACTTAACACATATAATTGAGGACGACGACACTATATCACATTTCATCTGCCACGCTCAAAAATACCAAGCCTCATTACCCCACCAGCCCAAATCTGAACATTCTTAGCCCGATTGAGTAAATCTCCCCTCAAGATCATGCATTGAGTAAACCTCTCCTCAAGCCATTCACTGCCCCGACACTTAGGCAAACATCCTACCATCATAACAATACCGCGGAACAATCGTTCATAGGAATCATGGCAACTTGCGCCTAGTCTCAGAGCTCTCAGAAGTACCGCTACTGAGCTGGAATAATAGAATATCCTTCGACAAGGCAACGATAATAGCCCAACTAACTATACCGGGAGAACATCCCGCACCACATATGTAGTACCATTACGATTCTTCTTCTCGATTTTAAACAAGCGCTTCACATCGCATAAGATTGGGTAGGAAAGAAATAAAGGCATAAGCCTCGAGGAATCAAATCGCACGATGAGGAATCAAGAAGAGAAGTACCCCTAACAGCCCTGTAGCCTCCCGAAGATAAGTACAGATGACTTTGTACCGATCCATGAGACTCTACTAGACTTGCTCATGACTTGTGTGATCCAAAGGAACCTAGTGCTCTGATACCATGTTGTCACGACCCAAAATTAACTAAGGGTCGTGATGGCGCCGGACACCGCTGTCAGGCAAGCCAACCAAAATACTTAATTACATTCTCGTTTTAAATAATTCCGAAATCACTTCTTCTATAAGTTTAAACAATACATAGTAACTTTCTATGAACAAATAATGAAACATTTAACAACTTTTAAAATTTCTGAATAAACCCATAGACATTCCAGAATCTGGTGTCACAAGTGCATGAGTAATTTCTAAGAAATAATGTAATACAACAACCGTATGAAATACAATATTGGACAGAAAATAAATACAGTAATCTGAAAGGGACTTGCTAGCTGCGGGTCATCTCGAGAAATGCAGCTCATCTAAGTCTTCGTATCAACCATGCTGCTACGCTCACTAGGCCACTAGAGATGCATGTGCCTGTGCAACAAAAATGCACAGAAGTGTAGTATGAGTACGAAAATAACGTGTACCCAATGAGTATCCTGTCTAATCACAAAGAAGTAGAGACGAGATGGTCGACTTCGACACTTACTAGTGGTCCAATAATGATATATTATTAATGCGAATAATCATGGATTTATTAAGAATGACAGTAATTTCAAGTAAGTCACGAACAGGTGAGAGTTCCTTTTTATATTAAAAGTCTCTAGATTCTTAATCCATTAATTTTCAATTATCTCAAGTCGGGGAGGGCAAATATCAATGTTAATAAATCTCCAGGCAAGCAATACAAGCATGCGCAAATCATGCCGAGGTCGTACGGACCGATCCAACAAAAATGTAAAATATGCACTGTCGAGGGTCGAATGGAGCGAACCATAGATGCATCTATTACCCCGCTCGTGCATCATACATGCGACGCGGTCAGCATAAATAAACAAATACCCCGCTCACGAATCATACATGCGATGCGGGCACACATAGATACACACAGTCAAACAGCCAATTAAGAGTTTATCGGGAAATGTTTATTCCAATAAAAGCCAATTCTCTTTTAATGATTTAAGAAAAATGAAGCTTAATCTGTTTAGAAATTCATTCAGTAATTCGATGTGATTTAAGCCATTCAAGCTGTCAATAAGTTTACAAATAATCCAAGTATAACATGTTTTTTGGTCCTAGACTACCCGAACAATAGCATAATAGTAGCTACGCACGGACTCTCATCACCTCGTGCGTACGTAGCCCCCACAAATAGGAGCACATAACCAATTTACTCACCTATGGGGACAATTCCCTCTTACAAGGTTAGAAAAGAGACTCACCTCGCTCCGAAGATCCATAACCGGCATTCCACGCTCTTCCGAAGACTCAAATTGATGCACAACGCTCCAAAACTAGCCAATAATAATACCAATCCATCAATATATACTCAATTATCCCTAATGATCCAATTTATAACAACCCCTAACCCCGATCGAAAGGTTGATAAATACGCCCTCGGGCCCACGTGCCCGGATTCCAAAAAATTTCAAAGATAAACTTTACCCATAACCTCACAAACTCAAACATATAATTTACTCTCAATTTCATACCCAAAATCGTGGTCAAATTCCAAGAATACAAATTTTCTAGGTTTTCCCTCAAACCCCAAGTTTTCTACAAATTTCATGCTCAAATCCGTACATAATCAATGTATTTAACTCAAGATAGGTGGGGATAGCTTACCTTATTGTTGATGATGAAAATCCCCTCTTGAAGCCCTCCAAAATCGCCCCAAAGTAGAGAAAAATGGGTGAAATGAACTCAACCCCGCTTTTTAAAACATTCTGCCCAGCGACTTCCGTACCTGCGGACCCTTGACCACTTCTGCAGTTCCGCAGGTGCGGCACTTCTATCGCTTCTACGGATATCTCACCAGGCCCTCCCTTCCGCTTCTGCGATTCAACCGCCGCAGGTGCGGTTCCACTTCTGCGGCTTCTCCAGCGCATCTACAGTCCCCTTCACTTTGGTCCAAACCGCATTTGCCACCCAATTCTCACAGGTGCGGTTATGACAGCAACCAACAACTTCAGCCTTCCAAAACTTCCATTTTCAATCTGTTAACCACCCGGAATCCACCCGAGGCCCCTAGGACCCCAACCAATCATACCAACCAGTCCCAAAACATATTACGAACTTGCTCGAGGCCTCAAATCATATCAAACAACGCTAAAATCACGAACCGACCTCCAATCCAAGCTTCATGAACTTTAGAATTTCAAATTTCTACTTTCGATGTTTAAATCTATCAATTCAAGTTCGATTGACCCCAAATTTTGCACACAAGTCATATTTGACATTACAGAACTACTCCAACTTCCGGAATCAGATTCTGATCCCGATATCAAAAAGTCCACTTCCGTTCAAACTTCTCAAAAACCTTCAATTTTCTATCTTTAGTCAAATGGCTCCAAAATGACCTACGGACCTCCGAATTCACTTTCGATCGCGCTCCCAACTCCAGAATCACCATACGGAGCTACTCCCAGACTCGGAATCCCAAACGGATGTCGATAACACTGAAATGCACTTCAAGCCAAACTTATGAAATTTCTTACAAAATGCTAACTTCTACAATAGGCACCAAAACGCTCCCGGGCCATCCAAAACCCGATCCGGGCATACACCCAAGTCCGAAATCATTAAACGAACCTGCTGGAACCTTCAGATCCCGATTCCGAGGTCGTTTACTCTGAAATCTAATCTTAGTTAATTCTTCCAACTTAAAGCTTCTGAAATGAGAATTCTCTTTCCAAATCAACTCTGAACTTCCCGAAATTCAATTCCGACCACGCGTACAAGTCATAATACCCGAAATGAAGCTGCTCATGGCCTCAGACTGCTGAACGACGCGCTGGAGCTCAAAACGACCGGCCGGGTCGTTACAAGGTAAGAGTGGCCTTTATGGTGGACAAGATGCGAGAAGCGAGGTTGAGGTATTTCGGGCATGCGAAGAAGATATGCATAATAACCTCGTGAGGAGGTGCGTAAGGTTGACAATGGTGGGTCTAAGGAGAGGGAGAGATAGACCAGAAAAAATATTGTAAAGAGATGATTAGGAAGGATATTACACATCTTCAGTGCCTGTTTGGCCAATTTTCATTTTTGGCCAAAAGTACTTCTTCTTTTTTTTTAGTCAAATTACCTAAATTAAGGTGTTTGACCAAGCTTTTTAAAGGGAAAAAGTGCTTTTGAGTCGAAATAGAAATAATTTTGGAGAAGCAGAAAAAAGTAGTTTCTCTCCATAAGCACATTTTTGAAAAGTACTTTTGAGAATTTTTTTTCCTTAGAAGCACATTTTAAAAGCTTGGCCAAACACTAATTGTTGCTCAAAAGTCTTTTGCAAATTAATTAGTCAAACACAAACTACTTCTCACCAAAAATGTTTTTTTGAAAAGTAATTTTAAGAAAAATACTTCTCAAAATAAGAAGCTTAGCCAAACAGGCTATGAAAACATGTCTTAAGATAGTGCGTTAGTAGATAGTCACACATTTTTCTTCTTTGTACCAGTAGTATTAGTATAACCCCTGTATTTTCTTATTTGTAGTTTTCATTACTATTTGCTATTTTCTTGCGTTAGTTATCTTAATTCTGTTGTTATTATTAATGTTTTGTTTTTCATGTTTTCTCCACTACCATATTTCTTTTTTTTCTTTTACTATAGCTGGGATTATGGTTTCTATGAGCTAATCGATTATATGTATTGTTGCTGCTATTGTTGTAATAATTCACAATTCAAGTCGCAATGTTACAAATTTAAATTCAATGATCTTCTAAAGTTCTGATATATAAGGGAGTTTTTTCAATTAAAGTGATATTATTCAAAATGAGATTATTTTATTTATTTTTCAGAGTCGCCACTTGGAATAATTTATGGTGTCCCAAGTCACCGGTTTATTTTAAAATCTCAAATCAAGGAAAATTTGACTTTTTTTTAAAATATGCGAAACCAGAAATTCTAGGTAAGGAATTCTGTTAACCCGGGAGAAGGTATTAGGCATTCCCGAGTTCCGTGGTTCGAGCACGGTCGCTTAACTATTAATAATTTGCCTATAATCTGATTTATTATATTTTTTAAACCTACTGTACATTTTTAACTTTATAACCACTTTTATTTATTTAAAATCGCTTTTTAGGATTTATGGAATTTATCTCTTGCACTGTAATGACCCAAAAGGTCATCACTTGTTTTTAAAATGAATTTTGCATTTCGAGGCCTTAAAAACCTCTTTTAGCATCACCTTGATTTGCGTGCACAGTCCGAACGCGTAGCCAAAAAGTTTATATGTGAAAATCTGTGAAAAATAATAAATTTTGACTATAAAATGAATTAATTTGACTTCGGTCAACGTTTTGGGTAAATGGACCCAGACCCATGATTTGACGGTCCCGGAGGGTCCGTGAAAAAATATGGGACTTGGGCGTATGTCCGGAATCGAATTCCGAGGTCCCAAGCCCGAGATATGAATTTTTAAAGAAAATTATTTTCTGAAATTGTTTAAAGGATTTGGAAATGAATTTTGATTAGAACATATTGGTATCGGACCCGTATTTTGGTTCCGACGCCGGGTACATGTCTTATATATGATTTAAGATAATTCTGCGAAGTTTGGTAAGAAACGGAATCCGTTTGACGTGATTCGGACCTTGAGTGCAAAATTTGATGTTTTAAGATGTTTTGAAATATTTCATTGATTTTGAGGTCTAATTCGTTCTTTAAGGGGTTAATTTGGCGATTTGACCGCATAGATAAGTTCATATGATGTTTTTGAGTTAGTATGTATGTTTGGTTTGGAGCCCCGAGGGCTCGGGTGTGTTTCAGAAGGTTTTTGAACTCATAAAAGTTGCAGGTTTTTGATGTTCAGTGCCCAAGGATTTTTCTCTTCGCGTTCGCGTGGGCACACTCGCGAACGCGTAAGGCAAATCTCCCAGGTGCCAAATTTTTTCTTCGCGAACGCGAGGCTAAGGGGGGATACCCTTTGCGAACGCGACCCAGCATATGCGAACGCGATGACTTATGAGCCTGGGCAGGGGAGTATTATACCTACGCGAATGTGACCACCTGGACGCGAACGCGAAAGCTCGAGGAGTTAGTTCTCCATGAACGCGAGCCTATTTCTGTGAGCGCGAAGGCCTCTCAGGCCTAGCTCATCGCGAACGCATAGAGCAAATTCGCCCAATTATTTTAAGTTCCAAAAACAGAATGTATTACGGGAATTCCACCATTTTTCATAAACTTCATCTTCTCCACACCTCTTGGGCGAGTTTTGAAGAGGAACTTCACCATAGCTTCATAGATACAATTGATTTGGAGTCAAATTCAAAAGGAAAGACGGTGTTTGAGGCTTGAGTTGGCCGTGGAAGTTCGAGGTAAGTGTTCGGTCTAACCTTAGCTTGATGGATTAGGAGTTGTGTCCTATTTGCTTCTTGTTGAGTACGACGTATAGGCATGGTGACGAGTATCTATACATTGGTGTCGAGCATGACCGTGAGTCTTAAATTGTAATTTATTTTGTGTTCTTAAATAGTACTACGGATGCTTTAATTGATGATTCTCGATATTAGGCAAGGATTAAGTTTGTTTTCGTGGAAATTACTTCTGATTGAGTATTGGTGTTAGCTGACATGAGTAGAAGTTGGGTTAAGATTGGTTATAGTTGTTTCTCCCTTGCCGGGACGTATTTACTTTTACTATCGAATCCCTTGCCGGGATAGTGTAGCTTATTGTTGGTCCCTTGCCGGGACTCTTGGTATGGTTGTTGCTAAAGGTATATAAATGTTATGTTGGATCGGGTTGCACGCCGCAACAATACTATATATGGAATGAGTTATACGCCGCAACAATACTATATATGGATCGGGTTGCACGCCGTAACAATGTTATGTTGGATTGGGTTGCACGCCGCAATAATACTATATATGGAACGGGTTGCACGCCGCAACAATGTTATGTTGGATCGGGTTGCACGCCGCAACAGTGATATAAATGGATCGGGTTGCACGCCGCAACAGTATTAAATGATAGGGATCGGGTTGTGCACCGCAATAGTGTTATTATGATTTTGTTGTAAATCTTGAATTGTTCTCTCATATTTCTCTTAAGTTTCTGCTGGATTCGATATTTCCCCCGTAGCGTGTACCCCTCCCATGTTAATTGTTTATTCCTGTTTATTTTCCGCTGTATATTATATAACTGCACAGGTTCATCTGGAGTCTGGTCCTAGCCTCGTCACTACCTCACCGGGGTTAGGTCAGGCACTTACCAGCACATGGGGTTGGTTGTGCTAATGCTACACTCTGCACTATGTGCAGATTCCGGAGCAGCTTTTGGACAGTAGCACTTGGGGAGCCTGCCTTCAGTCCAGCCAGAGATCTCGAGATAGTCCTGCAGGCATCCGCAGACCCGTCGTTCTCTTCTACTTTATTATGTACTTTGTTTTCATTAGATTTCGAGACAGATTGTATTTCTTTCAGACATTTATTGTAGTAATCTTAGTACGTCCATGATATTGTGACACCGTATTCCGGGTAGAGATGTGTATTGTCATTATCATACTGGTCTTGGTTATTATATTAGATTAAGTCTTCCGCTTGATCTCATTTATCGTTAATATCTAAATGTTGGATACCTGTTAAATCAGATTGTTAAAAAGGGTTAAAAATGGAAGCGTTAAAAAATTTCTATGTTTAGTAGCTTGCCTAGCTTTTACGAGTAGGCGCCATCACGACTCCCGAGGGTGGGAAATCCGGGTCGTGACATAAACAAGTTACGATTGTCGTATACTCGTTTATTTTGGAACACACCGCAAATCACGCTACATGAAATGCACCCGCAATTTGCGACATGTTTATTTTATTATTGTTCGAAGTTGTTATGATCGAGTTACATGAAATGTACAACCGAGTTTGAGTTTTGGAATTAGGTATTATAACTATGTCACGAGAATCGTGCCCATAATCACAATAATTTAATTACGCGCATAAAGCAAACTACGATATTCGAGGGTACTCAATTTTTACTATTGAGGAGATTAAGTGTTCAAGGAAAACTTTATTACGGGCGCGTATGAATTAAGGCAGAAGAGACGTTAATACCACATCTGTTAAGACTACATTGCACGAGATATCTTTCCTATTTATGAATTCCAAAAAACTTTTGCTTTATCTAGTCAATGATTGATATAAACCGAATATTAAAACCTATCCCTAAATTACAGGTTTTAAGGGAAGCCAAATCAAAGGAACCGACAAAGCAGTTAAAATGATAGAATAGATGCAAAGCAGTAACAAAAAACCTATCACAGTACTCGCCACCAAATAAATGCATCTACTTTGAACCCAAGTTCCTAAATATTATTAACTCCATTTTCCAATTCTGCAATTTAATTCCACCTATGGTCTAATAAAAGGTGCATGAAGAACTAGCAAGAAACTCACATACTGCATTAACAAACTTACAGAAACCAACCCATATTGGCATGAAAATTAATCTTTCCTCTTCTCTCTCTCCACAAATTAACTATGAAGCAATAGATACATCAAACCAACAAATTTAAAGGAGAAACAACATATAAGGTTCATGAAATTAGAAAGCTTATAAAACCATAAATTCCAAGTCAGCTGCTAGCAGCTCAGCTTGAAATATAAAAGAACAAAAGAAGGAGAAAAACAAAACAATGCAGAAATCAGATCTCCGGCAACGAGTTATGGAAAATGGAATTTGTGGAAGGAAGTATAGAGATGAAGAGTTGGTATAGCATTTACAAATGGACAAACGAAACCAGATCTCCGGCAATAACACTTGCAAATGGACAACGAAATCACATCTCTAAAATCAACAAATTTACTAATTAATTTTTTAAGTCATGATTTTACCACTAAATCTCAGCAGCTATATGTTCGTACACATTGCAATAAATTATTCTAATAATGAACCCAAACGATAACAGGTAAGAAGCAGAGATGTCTCAGATTTGAAGACAAATATGTTGTTATAACTTACGGATGACCTTCCATTAACCACAAATATTACACGAAGCAGGGAAGCCAAGAGGAGTACCTAATGCCTGAATCAAAAGCTGAAATGGCCAAAAATCAAGGAGAAATGAAGACGACGGGATCCGGCAAAGCAGTAGCAACATTGATTTTCAGCAACAACAGTCCTTTAATAGCTCTATATCCACTGGAGCTGACAACAATGGAGTAGTAAAAACCCAAATGGGTATCAGCAGGATGAAAATCTTCATCTCCTTTTCTTTCTTCAAAATGTCATACAAAACTGATAAAGAAGACTGTTGATTTTAAACCAACGATTTAGGAAAGAATTCAAACTTTTTGTTCCTCCATGGAAGTTTTGAAAATTGAAATGTGGAAAGTATATGTGCTTAATGGGTATCTGAATTTTGATTCTTTTTGCCAATAAAATCCTAGGGAAAGTGTCACACCTCCTTTTTCATTATGCCCCCGAGAAGGGGTATATAGGGATCAATCGAAACGTGATTTATTTATTAAAAGATTCAGAGTCACAACTTGGAATAATTTATGGTGTCCCAAGTCACCGGTTCAAATCCCGAATCGAGGAAAAGATTGACTCTGTATTACAGTCTGCGAACCTGAAATCCGGGTAAACAATTCTGTTAACCCGGGAGAAGGTGTTAAGCATTCCCGGATTCCGTGGTTCTAGCACGGTCGCTCAACTGTTGTATTTGGCTTAATTATCTGATTTTAGAAACACGTTTTAACTTATGATGTCATTTTAAACTTTATAACCGCTTTTAATTATTTTTAAGGAAAAATTGCAACGTCAATGCACCCGCGGCTCTCGACATATTTTATCTAACATTGTTGAGATTTGGATTTGGGTCACATAAATGCGCACCCGAGTTTAGGAAGGTAATTTTTCAATAGCGCGACTAAAGCAAATTACGCGTTTGCAACTTTGCGAGGGCCATGAAAATTTACTAAATGGTGCGCCTCGAATTCTAAGAATTCAAGTATTAATTAAATGAGGGTCATGCATTTGAAGATTTTATTCGGCATGGTACACCTCGATTCCATTTAACTAAATTTAATTAGCGGCCTATTAAAACTCATTTTACTATTAAGAAAAGGTTTGATCGAAGTTGCGCGAACGCATACTCCGGTTTTGTTTTTTAGAATCATAATTATGTTACGCGAACGTATACACAATCACGATGGTAGATTAAATGCGTGCCTAAAGAAACATTTCTACATATGTTCATTGTGCACAGTCCATCGGCTCATTAATTTTACAAAAATATGCAAGACCAAACAGTTGCCCATATAGTCTTTGAATCTAAACAAAATTACACTAAGAAGATTATGCACTAACATTTAGTAAATAATTAAAATGGCCTCAACTCAAATAAATAAACAAAACCAGGGAACATTCACCTACATATAGAAATAAAATAGAAAATTTGGCAGAAAGCTATTAGAGCAAATCAGAACAACAAACACATTAATCAATCGGATTCGAGCGGGGATTATAATGTCGACATGATCCTTAAGGTTTTCCTCTTCCTCTTTTAACTATCTGCTTAATGGAAAGCTCTTGATTATGTACAGCGAAAACAAGCAATTGCTTTACATTTTTAAAAGCTAACCTCTACTCTCGAACACCTTCAATTAAAGTTCCAAATTAATTTCTTACAGACCCATATTCCAGGGAAAACATCATGTATGTCAAGTGGACAAAATAATGAAGAGGCAAATTTGACATTGAGAAGCAGCAATCAACTTCTGAATATTGGCTAAAACTGTAAAATAATTATGTAACACATCTTCCATCTTAAACGCAAATCATCAAAAATAACTCCAACTCAGATTTTACGGGGAAAACAAAATTGATCAAAATACCTCATGCTATGAACAAATCCCACGGTTCCAGCATACTTCAATCCATCGTTGTTTTCAGAATGAAGGGAATTAAAGGGAAAGAGATGAACATGAATTATAGCTCTTTGATTAACAAAATTTCAGCAGCTACAACCTCGAATCAAGCGGATTCTTCAAGTAATTACAACGACAAAACAGGAAGCCGGAACCGGAAGAAAACTCAAGCATCAAAACGGACTGTCCTGAAACCTCTTTATCTCTCTGTTACCGTTCCCCTCTACTCTTCGTTTATTTCTTTTTGATTGTCATGTCTTCTTGGTCTTTGTTTTGTGCAGGTTATGGCTGCCTAGGTTTGAGGTAAAGAAGATTTCTGTTTGTGAGGTGGTCGACGGAAACAACTGATTTCAGCTCTTGGTGTATAGGTCCTCTTTTCGTTATTTTGGAATTTTTCGTTCCCTTCGGGATTTTTAGGTTATCTCTTTATTAAAGAAGAGGAGAAATGGAGGTCCTTAGGTTTTCCTTTTTGTTCCCCTTGATAAAACGGTTGATCCTCTAAGTATATTCTAGAGTTATTTTTAGACTAGTTTTGGTTATATAGAAGAGTTTTTAGGTTAAGGGGTATGGGCCTAGGAATTATGAGCTTGAGAATTATGGGCTAGGTCCAAAATTAGGCCTATAAATGGGTTGCTTGAGCCCAAGATTTACTCTTTCCTTGCGAACGAGATTAAAAATACGATCTCATTTATTAATTAATCCTACTATTAAAATAATTATTGAAATAAAACTAACCGTTAATACAAACCTATTTTTGGTATTTTCAAATATCATATTAAAATAAAAATACGGTACTATTTTTGTATTTTTTAATATTAAAAATGACTACAAAACATTAATGAACTTATTTTTATAATTTTGATTTCTTGTAATAAAATAAAATAAAAGAGTAAAAATGAGTTGAAATAGCTCTATTAGACCTAAATTAAATATTTTACGCTAAAAATGTGAGAAATCTTGGGGAGGATCAAAAATCACATGTCTACAGAAAGGACAAAAGACTGTCAGGAAAAGGAAAATGAGCTTCTTTTTGTAACCTGGAAAAGCTAAAAAGGAAGGTGGGGGGGGGGGGGGGTTCTTATTTTTGTTGAGGGGAGCACCATTTTTTGATTTTTTGGAGGAGGAGAGATCCAATTTTTTTTTTGTCTAAGATCTGATGTCTTTAGGTCTAGCTTTTGGTCTTAATTAAAAGGGAAGGGAAATGAGTATTGAGCTTTGGGCTTAAAGGGATTTGGGTCATGAATTTGGGCTAATTAATTTTGGCCCAATACAATAAGACTAAATCAAAATCTTTTTTCCCAGTTTCTTTTTCTTTGATTTTAAAATCTAATAAAATCCTAAAATAATCCTAAATCAATCTAATTTATAAAAGTTAAAATTGTTTATTTATTAAAATAATTAATTAACTTAAAACTAAATAAAAACACTATTTTCTAATGACTAAAAGCTAAATATGTAAAAATGACCATTTTCGTGATTTTTCTTAATAAAATTAATTTCTACATGCAAATTGAACCTAAGATGGCATGAAATTAAAAAGTTATAATTTTTTATGATTTTTTTATAATTTTAAAATATTAAAAATGCATGAAATGCAACTAAGTAAAGAAAAACTTCTAAAATCCCATAAAAATTATTTTTGGTCTATTTTTAGGAGTTATTTCAAGTAGGGAAAAAATTAGGTGCTCACAGCTGCCCCTCTTTGCTTGGAAACATGAAGAGTTTTCGGGCAAAGATAAAGTGAGCAATTTTTGCCCGTTTGAAACTCCATTTGGAAGCATTTTGAAAAAGTTTGACCGAACCTTGCTTCGGAGGTTGCCTACATATCCTTGGCTATAAAGGAATCAGGTCGGTGTAGTTTTGGAAGTTTTGGTAGTTGGGATTACCGGGAAGCTGTGATTTCACTGTTGTTGCTGCTGTTTCTGCTTGCTGAGCTCCTTATTACACCAAAATGAAAATCAAAAAGTAAACTAGCCTATCAGCTACGAGTTACAAGATTCCTATCTATAAATCTTCTGGAGCTCGATCTTAAGTCTTGACTAGATGCGGACTCTGATATGAATCTTGATGCTCATTAGCTGTAGGTGCTAGTTTATTCTTCTTCAGTTTTTGAAACAAAACGGGACTTGCAAGGCTTGCAACTTCAATCATATCTTGAGCAGTTCATATCTTTTTTGCCTTTGCACTTTGTTTCACTTCTTTTCTTTTGTTCTTTTTCTTTTATTCTGGATTGAGCCTTTTTTTGGTTGTCTCTAAACTTGTGCCTCAAGGTAAAAACCTATTGAGGCACCAAAACAAATAAACGAACGAAATTTTTCTGCCCCAGTTTTCACTAGGAAAATTTCATGAGTTATTACAACAAAAATCTAAACTACTTCTTTATTGAAAGCAATAAAATCAGTATTGTGTATTCTTGGGAAAAAAGAGATTAGGGAGTGGAGCTCTATATCTAAAATGAAATCAAATGGGGATCGGAGGTCCTAAATTGGAAAGATTACCAGGTTATGCTGGCATCAACTAAAGAATGAGACCTTGTGCCAGAAAAGATTACTAGGTTATGCTGGCAAAGCTAGGGAGTGGAACCCTATGTTGGAAAAGATTACCAGGTTATGATGGCATCAGCTAGGGAAAAGGACCTTATATTGGAAAAGATTACCAGGTTATGCTGAAAAAAATCACTGGGTTATGCCGGAGAAGTCATCGGGTTATACCGGAAAGGTCCTCGGGTTATGACGGGGAGGTCCACATGTTATGCCGGGAAAGTCATCGGGTTATGCCGGGGAGGTCCACGGGTTATGTCGGGAAAGTCATCGGGTTATGCCGGAAAAAGATCCTCGGATTATGCCGGGGAGATCCACGGGTTTTGCCGGAAAAGGTCCTCGGGTTATGCCGGGGAGGTCCATAGGTTATGCCGGAAAAGTCATTGGGTTATGTTGGAAAAAGGTCATCGGATTATACCGGGGAGGTCCACGGGTTATGCCGGAAAAGTCATCGGGTTATATAGGAAAAAGGTCCTCGGGTTATACCGGGGAGGTCCACAGGTTATACCGGGTAAGTCATCAGGTTATGCCGAAAAAGATCCTCGGGTTATACCGAGGGATCAACTAGGGAGTGGAACCTTATACTGAAAAAGGACTACCAAGTTATGCTGGCAGCGACTAGGGAATGAGACCCTTTGTTGGAAAAAGATTATCAGGTTATGCTGGCATCGATTAGGGAATGGGACCCTATACTGGAAAAAGACTACCAGGTTATGCTGGCAGCGACTAGGGAATGAGACCCTTTGTTGGAAAAAGATTACCAGGTTATGCTGGCATCGACTAGGGAATGGGACCCTATACTGAAAAAAGACTACCAGGTTATGCTGGCATCTACTAGGGACTGGGACCCTATGTTGGAAAGATTATCAGGTTATGTTGGCATCAGCTAGGGAGTGGGACCCTATGCTACCATGATTTTGAATTTTCTTCTTTCTTTTCATTTCATTTTTTTTATTTTAAGAAAATGAGTAAAAATGCAGGAAAAAATTTGGAGGAGACTTCCCTTTTGGATTGATTATTACTGCAACGTTGTTTCTAGCCCTTGCGCAGTTTCTTTTTTGTTGCACCTGCTTCTTGCAAGGTTGCTTTGGATTTCATCTGTTTCATGTTTTCAAACAAAAAACAATTGTTAGTTTGAAACGGTGGTTGGTTTTGTGGACTTGATTTTTTCAATCGCTTGATCTTGGCCCCGCTTTTTTGATGAAGATCTCAACTGCAACTGTTTGTTCCCTAAGGACCGATTTCATTTCAGGCCCTGGAGAGCCTCTGGTTTTTCCAAACTTTTCCATGACGGTTGGTCGGTGGAACTCAACCTTTTCGACTTTATCTTGCCTTCGCAGGCCTTTCCCTTTCGACTTGTTGTTTTTTCTTTTTTTAACTTCGGAGCATTGGGGAACTTTTTTCTCCTCAAACTTTTTCGCAATGGCTAGTAGCATGGGATTTAACCTTTTCCAACTTTATTTCGCCTTTATAGGCCTTTTATTTCTGGCTACTTTCTTTCCAACTTCAATTTCAGAGCATTTGGGGTCCCTTGGCTTTTTAAATCTTTGCCTAGACGGTTATCCATGTGGGACTCAACCTTTTCAACTTCATTTGCCTTTATAGGCACTTCAATTTGATTTTCTCCTTCCAAGAGTTTTCAATTTCAAAACATCAGCCACCATGGCCGATCGAAGTCGACTTGATGTCCCTGACGATGCTGGGTTCCCCTTTTTGCATATTAGCTTGTATCAAATGAGAACCCCGTAAATCGGTCTTACCATCCTTTCTTTGTCTTAGTTTCAAAACAGAGTTAGACCGAAAAGGATTCAAAGAAAATAAACAATGGCAGGGAAAATGAGTTTAAAACAAGAAGTGTCCCTTTGGGGAAAAGGAAAGAAGGACTTATCTGGAGTACATGCGGACTTCATATGAACATGACATGCCTTTTGGACTAGATGCCTGATCTGTGTAAACTATCCGACTCTCGAAAATTCATTACAACTTTTGCCTCAAAGTCGAGAAACCTTGCCAGGACTCTGTCGATGCCGATGGCTATGAGGATCTTCTTTTCGATCAGTGGCGCCCTTTGTGGGTTTTCACTAGCTGGCCACTCTCATTTATCTTCTCACCATCGCCTTATAATGCTCTTTGCGAGTTTTCACTAACAAATTCTCTCATTTTAGTTTCTCTGCTTACTGTCGCCTCATGGTGCCCGTGTGAGTTTTCACCAATAAGACTCTCTCATTTTATTTCTCTCATTTGGTTGCATCGGATCCAAGTAGTTGTATCCTCTAATTTTGAACATCTTACCGATTGGTCGGAAGGACTTGAACATAGTTTGGGGTAAAAATGATTTGGATTTAATTACAACTTTGGAACCTTTCAGGCGAAAACATCGTCGAACCATTGTAACTTCTGCCCCAGTTTCAACTTTTGGGGAAATTTGAATTTTTATTTTGGTGTGACTGAACCCCAGAGAGAGGCTGCCTACGTATCCTTTTAGAATCAAGTCGAACGTAGTTCAGGAAACTTTGTTTTTGATTTTCTTTTGTTTTTCTGTTTTGTTTTGTTTTCTATTTCCTTTTCCTCTCTTTTTTTTGTTTTTTTTTCAATTCATTTTCTTTGTCTTTTCTTCCCTTTTTGGTATCTTTCTTTTTTCTTCTATTTTCATTTTTTTGTCACTTTTCAATTTTTTTTTCAATAACACTTTCAGGTTCCAAAGAGGGTAATCAAAAAAGAATAATTGGCTCAAATGGTGTACAAAAGGGTTAATGGTGTTTGGGTAGCGAGAATGAAAGTCTTTGTCATCCCAACCGGAGAATATTAATACTATTTGGAGGATCAAACATAGTACCTTTTGGATGTATTTGCATTGACAGTTATTACAGGGACATTTCCTTCGATGTTTTCCAGGTACAACGCTCTCTTTTGGCAGTACTCTTGTTGCAATGTATGGACCTTTCCAATCTAGAGCCAATTTTCCTTCAGCTATTTCGAGTCTTTGCTTTATTTCCTTAAACTTATCTTCATTGCATTTTGATTCTTGACTCGTTATTTCGAAGTCTGACAATGTTTTAGGATCTGGGCATGAAGTCCGCAAGCATGTCATGTTATTGAAATCTGCATTTAACTGAACTAAACAGAGAATAAGAAAAGAGACATTCCTCGACAATGAAATATTAATTTCATTTGATTTTTTGGTTTTTGTTTTTTTTTTCAATTCTTTGAAGATAGAAGGGTTTACATCGGAAAGTAATACAATAAGGTAAAACATCTGGATCACACCCTGAGATAATCCAAATGCATAAAGGATAGCAAGACTGGCTACTAAGACTCCTGTCTGATGGGGAACTTTCATGCTTGGCGACCTATTTTTGGCTTTTCTTCTGTCTCGGCAATGGCTGCAATGACCTTCAGTGCCGGATCAAATTCCTCATATTTACAAATCATTCCGACTATTGGTCCGATGTTGTGGGCAAGCAACAGATTGTTCATCACATCAGGAGCTTCTTCACCTCGAAAGTCAATTCTTTCAGCTTCAATCAAGTCTTCAACTGCCCTTTTGTGGGTCAAACAGTACTCTATACTGTGTCCCACTGCTCCAGAGTGGTATTCACATCTAGCATCAGTTCGGTGCGATGGGGACTCGGGGTTCGACCGGTTCGGGGCCACTGATTGCAATAGATTTAGCCTGATTAGTCTTTGGAACAAGCTTGAATACGATTCACCAATATGGGTGAACTGATTCTTTCTGAAAGGCTCTCTTGGGCGCGGATTGTATTGGGAAACATTTGGTTGGGGATTATATGGAGCTTGGTAAGGATGAGCATTTATGGGTGGTGGAGCTCGGTTTTGTGTATAATGTTGTGGCCGCGTGTAAGGTTGCGCGTTCATCACTGCATAGAGAGAGGCGATGCCACGACATAAGCAACATCTTGATGGGGATAATAGTGTGGTAGGACCATAGTTGGCACATATGATTGGCTGAATGACCTGCGGGCCCCTTCGAGCTTGAAGCCATCATGGCTCCCTCTTCAACCCCATTTCTATTCATCAAACTCTCTGAACCATTCTGAGCAGCCTGTGATGTGTCCTTAAAGGCAGCATGACTTAAGATTCGCCACTTTTTTTAAACCGTTTTCAACCATTTCTCCAATTTTGATAGTCTCAGCAAACGACTTTCTCATAGCGGACATCATGTTCTGGAAGTAGTCCGCCTCTTGGGCCTGTAGAAAGACCGCGACCATTTCAATTTCGTCCATTAGAGGCTTTACCCTGGTAGCTTGCTCACGCCATTTGATAGCATATTCGCGGAAGCTTTCCGCGGTTTTCTTTTTCAAATTGGACAAAGATTTTTGTCGGGAGCGATGTCCATATTATACTGGAACTGGCGGACAAAATCTCGGGCCATATCGTCCCATACGTGCCAATGAGTAATTTCTTGATTCGTATACCACTTAGAAGTGATTCCGGTGAGGCTTTCCCCAAAATAGGCCATTAACAACTCCTTTTTTTCACCAGCGCCTCTCAACTGGTTACAGTATCATTTCAGGTGAGCGACCGGGTCTCCATACCCATCGTACTTTTCAAATTTTGGCATCTTGAAGCCAGCTGGCAAGCGGACATGGGGAAACATACAAAGGTCAGAGTATGCCATGGTTATTATTCCCACACTTCATTAGACCTCTCAGGCAGTGAGTCTGGAGCGGATGACATCTCTTGCCCCTCCGAGTACTCCAGTTCCAATAGAGCATATCTCCGATCCTAGTTCCTATATGAATTTCTTAGTTTGGAATTGCCGGGGATCGCATAATCCTGAGTTTAGTCGTCACTTTAGGTCTTTGTTAGATAATCACAGACCTGTTCTAGCAATCTTACTTGAAACGTACATGCATGACCACTCAAGGCTTCGTGATGACTTTAACTTCACTCATATGTCACAAGTTGCTGCTAACGGGCTAATAGGGGGACTAGTGGTACTATGGAATGATGAGGGCATCAAGGTCACAGAGATGAGAATTTCTGAGCAAGATATACATTGTATGGTCCAGGTATATTCTAATAAACCCCCATGGTTGTTATCTGCTATTTATGCTAGTAGCCATTCTCATTTAAGAAATTTACTTTGGGATAGTTTAATTAATTTACAAAATACTCTTGATATGCCATGGTTATTAGGAGGTGATTTTAATGAAATTATGAACTCTAGGGGGAAATTTGGTGGTCTTCTTATAAGAAATGGTAGAGTAGATAGGTTTGTTAATTGCTTAAATTACTGTAAATTATTAGACCTCGGCTTTCATGGTAGCCATTTCACTTGGACTAATAAGCGTAGATATGGTAACATAATTCTAGAGAGGCTTGATCGTTTTCTAGCAAACTATGAATGATTAAATTTGTATCCAGAAGCTGTGGTAAAGCATCTTCCACGAACTTACTCGGATCATTGCCCCCTTCTAATTACACTAGATCCCACTCCCAGGATACCACAAAAAAATATTTCGCTTTGAAACAATGTGGGCATCTCACCCACAGTTTCCAGCTTTAGTTCGTAACATTTGGTCAGGGGTTTATTCTTTGCCTCAGACTACAAAATTATTCTAGGCTGCTGCTACCCTTTGGAACAAACAACAATTTGGGAATATTTTTCAACAAAAAAAAACTTTATTAGCTAGACTAGCAGGAATTCAAGCTTCGATGCATTATCCTACTAGTATATTCCTGCAAAATTTGGAACTAGACCTTTCTATGCAATATAGTAAAATATTACGTTTAGAAGAGAGATTTTAGAAATTAAAATCCCGTATCAATTGGTTAAATGAGGGTGATGTGAATACAAAATTTTTTCATATGACTACTATTCATAAACGTAGGCGAAATAGAATTTTTGGACTAAGAGACTTGGTGGGCAATTGGATTTTCCATCAAGATGACCTAAAGCAGCATATTACTGCTTTTTATCAAACTCTATATTCACAATTAGGCAATTAACTTCTAATAAAAACTACAACGATTCTTACAATTTTAATCTTTCTATACATGATAATCAACAGTTGGAGGAGCCTCTTGGACAACATGAGATTAAAAGTGCCTTATTCAGCTTTAAACCCTATAAATCACCTGGTCCGGACGTACTTCATCCTTTTTTCTATCAAAAATTTTGGTCAGATGTAGGCAATAAGGTTACTTTATTTTGCCAAGACATTTTTAATACTAAGGAAATGCCTTACGAATTAAATCAAACCTTTATATGTCTTATTCCTAAGGTAAAGAACCCTGCTACTATTCAACAATATCGTCCTATAAGCTTATGCAATACTTTGTATAAGTTGATTACCAAGCTAATTGTAAATAGGCTAAAACCTATCATTGCTAAGATAATAGGACCTACTCAAATTAGTTTTCAACAAGGTAAACGAGCTTCTGATAATGCTATTATAGTATAGGAAGTTTAAACTATTTTAGGAATACTAAAGGTAAAACTTCTTACATGCTTTTGAAATTAGATCTAGAAAAGGCGTTTGACAGGTTGAAATGGTCATTTATTCGGAGAACACTTATATATTTTAATATTCCTGCTTCACTGATTACTTTAATCATGTCATGTGTTACAACAACTTCGGTTTCTATTTTAATTAATGGTTCTAGGACTCCATATTTTGTTCCGACAAGAGGCATTCGTCAGGGTGATCCTTTGTCACCTTACTTATTCATAATGTGTATGGAAATGCTCTCACGTAGCATTTCATTATCAGTAGATTACCTACAATGGAAACCCATTAGCCTATCTAGAAATGGTCCACAGCTTTCACACCTTTTATTTGCGAACGACATTGTTTTGTTTTCAAAAATTACTACTAAGAGTTGTCATGCAATAGTTGATGTTCTAGACCACTTTACCTCTTGCTCCGGTCAACAAATTAATTTTGAAAATTCTAAGGCTTACTTCTCCAAGAATAGCTCCCAATCTGACCGGAATTTTGTTATAGAGAATTTTTCAATTAAGGAAGGGACTTCGTTTGGTAAATATTTAGGGTTTCCTATATTCAGTACTCGACCTAAAAACGAGGACTTTCAACTCCTTCTAGATAATTTTAAGAATAGATTAGGGGGATGGAAAATTAGTTTTTTAACCATGACAGGTCGCACTACTCTTATTAAATTTACTCTGAATAACCTTCCTAATCATATTATGCAGTATATTCAAATTTCCAAACATATTATCAAAAAAAATGGAGCAATACCAGCGGAAATTTCTTTGGGGCACTACCTTAACAAAGAAGAGAATGCACCTTCTCAAATGGAATGTTGTAACAACCCCAAAAGTTATAGGTGGTTTGGGCATTCAAAAATTAGGGCAAAAAAATAAGGCTTTACTAGCATGCCTTGCTTGGAGAATTTGCCAATCTCCTCAAGCAATGTGGTCAAGGATTCTTATTAACAAATACATCCACAAAAATATTGTGTTGAATAATTCCAAAAACTTGGGATAACATCCTAAGAGGCTGGAACATTTGCCAAATGAGTATTAAATGGAGAATAGGAGATGACAAGCATATTAGTGTTTGGGACGACCCTTGGTTAAAGCCAGCCACAACATTGCGCTCTATGATACAAGGCCCCTTAACTTTGGAACAAACGAGTCTAACAATTTCTTAAATACTTAATCCCATAGGATGGAATAGGGAAATAATTCCTTTTGACCTAGGGCATAATATTAATCGTTTGATGGATGCTACTTACGTATCCCATTTTCGCAATCAAGCAGATCCAATCTACTGGGGTCTAATTCGAACTAGCAAATTTACTGTTAATTCTATGTATACCACACTTGAGGTAGACACACAGTCTTCTACGACTCACTCTCATACTTTTTCATGGATTTGGAAACTCCCTATCCATCCAAAAATTAAAACCTTTATTTGGCTTCTTTGCCATAATAGGTTACCAACCAGACTTTACTTAAAAAACTCTAATATTATCCAGGATGCTACTTGTTTTTAGTATCAAAGGGAGGATGAATCTATTAAACACATTTTTCTCGATTGCTTAAATGCTAGGAAATATTGGCAAGAATTGGGTTTCATGCACCTTATTAGTTACATCACCAACTTGCCATGCACACATACTTGGGTACGTGAACTCATTTTTAATAAAAACTCCAACCTTCCTTTCCACATCAACTCTCATACTTACTTACCTATTAGTTTATGGAATATTTGGCTTACACGAAACGATAACCTGTTTAACATGACTAGAGTTAATATTCTCCATAATCATATTACTCAACAAGCAGCGGAATTTACTTACTTGGCTTCGTATACTTGTAAAACTAATCGTATAATAAAACCAGCTAAGAATATCAAATTGAATCCTCCAACTGCTCTTTGTTATAAACTTAATACTGATGGAGCTTTTTCAGCTAATACGGCAGGCATATGAGGATTAATTAGGAACTCCAAAGCTGAATGGATTTTAGGTTTTTCAGGATCTGCACCACATGATTCATCCATTTTTGAAGAGCTCTACACAGGGCTTGAAATTAGCTTATGAAAATAACATTGCACCTCTGGAGGTGGAGGTAGATGCAAAGGATCTTATACTATTATTACATTCTGAAAATAATGCTTTCTCTAACTTAATTACTGATTGCAGGTATTATCTGGCCCAGCTAGGTAACCCTATAGTCAAACACGCGTATAGAGAGCAAAATATGGTAGCAGACCGACTAGCAAAAGCAAGCATTTGGAAAGGAATATTTTCCAAGAGTTTTTAAACATGTTCCTAATTTTATTAAAATAACTTTTTTTACGGGACAAGGCTTGTTTGGAAGGAACCCAATCACACCAAGACACTGCTTGGCAAAATTACAGTGGCAATATGAATTGCCTATATCCGTGTGTAACTAGTTGTCATGATAATAATTTCAATAGGATGACCATGACAGCTATAAATACTAGTAGTAGTTTAGGATTTTGTAATACAACAATGGTTTGTGATAGGATGTCAGTTAGGCCCCAGCCATCCGTACGCGGTTATTAAATGCTTATATATATATATATATATATATTATCTTTTCAGACAAAAAAAAACCATAGCAATAAACAATCAATTTACAAGTTACTTTCATAACGAAATGCCAAAACGTGATAGTCGCGTTGTGCCAAGACAACCACCGGTATTACAATTGAATCCTAATATTTTGCACGATACTAATACAAAAGAAATTAGAATTAACAATAATTACTAAACTTAATCATTTTAAGTTCTATAGAACTTCTACGGGAGAAATTAGGATTAACAATAATTAATGTTTTACTCTTATTTTTAGAACACTCTTTATGAGTAAACTCTTATTTCCTACAAATCTCACTCTCATAGAAGTGCTAATCTAATATGAAAAATGTGCACCGTACTATGATAACTTAATGTTATACAACTACCAAGAGTGTATAACTATTTTGTAGATTTGTAGACGTAGGAAATAAGAATCCACCCGTAAAAGACACTCTAAAAGTCTAAGAATATAACAATAATTATAATAATATGTTTTTAAACTGCGATATAACTGTGGTTGCTTCGATATAACATATTCCGTCCGTTTCGCGAACTATTTCCTTTTTGATTCGTTCCAAAAAGAATAAATTCCTTCTAAATTTGAAAACAATTTAGCTTAAACTTACAATTCTACCCGTACTGAGAAGTTTTTATAAACATACAAATTGACAAATAGTCTGGGACACTTTTTAATTTATTTATGATCACAAATTTCAAAAATTTCATTTTTTCTTAAATTCCGTACCCAATCAAAACATAAATTGGAACATAGAGAGTATTAAAATACTAATCTTTCTTTAAGTCACATTATGCGCAATCTATGTAGTATAAAAATTATGTTCCTATAACTGTACTCAATATTTGGTGAACGTAAGCTATTGTAAAACTAAAATTAATATACTATAATACTAGAAAAAGCATCTCAGAATATTTTCCCCATAATTTTCTTCATTTAAAGAATCAAAGTGCAAGGATAACGAGTTATACTACTCATCATTGATGCTTTTATCGGATAGTGAAGAAATTCGCTAAAAAGAAAAAAAATATCAAAAAAACAAGTTGGATCTCAGTTACAAAAATCGTCTTCAATCCCATAGATGGGAATTCTAGAAAGATAACGCAGTAATAATATTTTCATCATCATCGATCCAAATAAATCATCCAATTATCCCAAAAAGGCAAAAACAAATAGTTTAAACGACACTTTTTAAATTATAGTTAAAAACGGGATCTCAGCTATAGAGAAAAGTAATCTACATTTCCAATGTGGAAATTTCAGAACTCGGATAAATTCTTTTTCACATCCTCGATCCCATAGTAGAAAATACATGTAAAAAAATTCAGTAAATTTAACAAAACAAATGGAAGTAGAAATAAATAGTCAGGAAATTATTGGTTGGATCTCAGAAAAGTGAAATACCGAAGAAATGATATATCCACATGTTGAATATTTCAGTCTTTGATGTTTCCTCATCGATCCATTGCAAAAATAAAAAATAAAAATAAAAACAAAAATTAGAGAACAGCAGAGAAAAATGAAGCACCGATTTTGAAGATACAGGAGAGGAAGGGTGACTGAGTGAGGAGTTTTGAGAAACCCTAGCGTCGATTAGAAAAGAAGCTGAAATAAGCACTATTTATACAGAAACTTTGAGAAGCAGAGAGAGTGGAATACGACAGCGTTTTCGGATAATGCTTTTCGGATTAGGCACTTTGCAAATGTTGGACTAAACCCTAGCTAATATAGTGTGGAAAATTTAAATTGCAAGATAAGTCCTCAATTAAGTTTCTTAGACAAATTTGACCCTTGGACTTCTTGAAATTATTCTCAGTTACCTTGAGAGGGGGCCTAGGCTTTAGTTCAATACTTCAATTATAAGATTGGAATGCAAAGACTCAAGTATTTGAATTGATGTTCTCATTAGGGGAAGTATTATGAATGCACGGAATTGTGGATGTTCAAATTGAGAAAGTGAATCAATTAAAGCAAGTAAAGTAAAGATAAGTAGAGAGACTAATATATTATTTCATTTCAAACTTGTATAGAGTAAAATATGTCATGTTAAGTGATTGCATAAGGGAGTGATACGTGGATCCGAACGCAGAAAATAGCCAAAACTGGAGACAACTATTCCATCTGTTACAAGAAAAAATGGTGATCATAAAGATGAAAGAAATGCCTACCACCCGCATTTAATGGAGAATATTCTACATTATTTAATACACTGCCCGTTATAAGGGAATTTGGCATTTATGTTCACCGTTACATCTTTATCAACGTCCCTCATAATTGACATTAAAGAAGGGCATGATCCTGGACCTCTTTCGTAGCTTTAAATAGTGAGCTCAGTTGTCATTGTAAATGATACGAATTTTCTGGCAACCTTATGTTATAATCTGTTCAAAGCTTTATGCAGTTTGAACTTTTAGCTTTTTGATTCTATTATTGTTGTACACGAAAGCACTGCTCCCGGTACCATTGCTTATGTTGTTTCATTCTCATCTCAACGCTAAGTACTGCATATTATTTCAATTCTTCTATTATTTTATGATTAAATTAATTCACTTATCTAGAAAACCACGTATAAGTTCAAATGTATCATTTTACGGGTAAATAGTTGGTGCCCACTGCGGGGCCTAGACAATCGTGCAATTAAGTTGGGCATTGCCTCTTTTATTAACATATTTTGATTACTTGTTCTTAGAAAAAAATCACAGAAAATGGCAGACAATGGTGTTAATAACACACACAATCTTAAAGCCCAAGGAGACTAGCCTCAGCATGAGGATTCAATCAGTGATACCCACAATGAGGGTAACAACACCACGATGGTCCATGGCAGGCGGTACTTGCGACATATTCGGAAGACGACTCTTGATGATGCTGAAGAAGAGCATATTGTTGAAGCGGTGAGGGCCCCGCAGGAGCAACAACAAGTCATTTTAGGCCACCTCACGCGACAGGATAAGGCTATGACAAAACTAATAGGCGTTATCGGGTGCTTCCAACAATGCGAACGGACGAGGTCCAGTTCCTCCCGGTGCTCCCAAAAATCAAACAACGTAGAGGATCGACAACAACACCCTGAGGAGTGAGGTCGACTTCAATGGGGCCGGGGGAAGCAGATCCGGTCACAACAACGAGAGCAATCCCTTCAAAAATGAACTCTTACAATCTTTGAGGGAAGTAAACACCTAGATGGACCGAATCCCGGGTGCACCACCGGTGCTGGAAGGGTCGGACTCAAAGAAGTATATTCAGTTGCTATACAAACCAAGCGTGACACCAGAATTGATCCCGAAGTAATCTAAAATGCCTGACGTGCCAAAATATGATAGGACTTCGGACCCTAAGGAGCATATTACCACCTATACAACGGCGGTAAAGGGGAATGATTTAGCTCCCCACGAGATCGAATCTGTTTTGCTAAAAAAATTCGAAGAGACTATCATGAGGGGAGCCTTGACATGGTATTCATTGTTACCTGAGCATTCCATATATTACTTTGAGATGCTCGCATATTATTTCATTAAGGCTCATGCCGGGGCCAGAAAGGTGCAGGCCCCGAAAACTAACATATTCAGAATTGCACAAGGAGAGCCTGAGTTGCTGTGAGCATTCATAACTCGGTTCTAGAAGGACATGATGTTGCTCCCGGCTATTCTAGGTGAATGGCCAACTGAAGCTTTCACCAAGGGTTTGAACCCGAGAAATTTCGATGCCTCCCAAAAAATTGAAGGAAAGCTTGCTCGAATTCCAGGCGACGACTAGGCAGATGTTCACAATCGGTATGAGCCAAAGATAAGGATTGAGGATAATCAGCTAGGCTTCCCATGCCGCTAAAGATCGGGAGAAAAATAAAGAAAAATTAAAAGACGATTTCTACAAAGACATGCGATCTTCGAGGGGTCGATTTTTACCTTACGAATGGGCCGAAGGACGCGACAGAGGTTTATAGTCAGCAGACAGGTTTGTTACTGATAGAAGAATTAATTGCGGCTGAAATAACAGATCGATACAGGACAAGAAAGAATCAGGTTCTCGAGATCCTTCTTATCCCAGATATTTAGAATACAACTTCAATGTTAGTGTAGTAGAGTTAGTATCAGCTATGAGAAATATTAAAGAAGCATGGTTCCTAAAGCCTATGAGGTCTGATCTCAGCCGAAGAGATCCTAATTTGTGGTGCGAATACCACGGAACGAACGGCCACCGAACTGGGGACTGTTGACATTCGTGTGAAGAGGTGGTGATACTACTAAAAAATAGCCATCTCAGGGAACTCTTAAGTGACCAGGCCAAAAATAATGATAGATGTATCCGTGATAACACGAAGCCCTCAAAAACAAAAGAAGACCTCTCGCGCCAGACGATCAACATGATTTTCGGGAAGGGGGGAACAAGATAAATGAGGTTACTTTCTCGGTGGCAAAAAAGACAAAGGCAACATTAACCCACGGCAAGAGGCTCCGGGAAGTCGCTGAGGACAACATCACTTTCATAGAGGAAGACACATACGGATTATTGCTACCGTACAACGACGCATTGGTAATTTATTAAAGTGTATTAGATTTTAAAATCAAACATGTTTTGGTGGATCCGGGAAGTTCGACCAATATCATACAATGGAGGGTATTGGAGCAATCCAAACTTACCAGAATCATCATACATGCCACAAAACTCCTTGTCGGGTTCAACCTCGCAAGTGTGACAACCCGAAGAGAGATCTTGCTACCCACAAATGTCGATGGGGTGATGAAAGCGACCCTTTTTAAGGTTGTGGGTGGTGATATGGGTTACAACATTATTCTGGGAAGATCGTGGTTTCACGAGATGAAAGACGTACCGTCAACGTATCATCAGTTGCTGAAATTTTCAACTCCCAGGGGGATTAAATAGATAAAAGCGACCAACCGGCGGTAATGGAGATGAATGCGATTTTGGTCTCCAGTAGCAAAGCAAGAAGCATGCGGCATAACAATTATAGGAATTGGCGCCTGCTTCCGAGTCAAGTGAGGCTAACTAGAGGGAAGAAGCGTCAGAATCTTACCAGGTGCCAAGATATTTCCAGGTACTTGAAGAGACGGACGCAACAAAGTCTACAGCAGGAGAGCTTGAGCAAGTCGCATTGTTTGAAAAGTTCTTGGAGAGGAAATTCCACTTGGGGACAGGACTGCACCTCGAGCTCATGTCTGGATTTATTGAATTTCTTAAGTTTAATGCCGATTATTTTGCGTGGTCGCATGCAGATATGATAGGTATCCCGATAGAAGTGGTCGTACACAAGCTAAGCTTGGACCCCAGCATTCCTCCGGTGAGATAAAAGAAATATCATATTGCCAAGGCCATGAATAAATTCGTCAAAGAGGAGGTAACTCGTTTACTTGATATAGGTTCGATCTGAGAGGTAAAGTATCCAGACTGGCTAGCTAACGTAGTAGTAGTTCCTAAGAAGAACAATAAATTTTGCTTGTGCGTGGACTATAAGGACTTGAACAAGGTCTTCCCAAAGGACTCGTTCCCACTACCAAACATCAATCAAATTATTGATGCAATGGCTGGGCACGAGTTAATGAGTTTCCTCGATGCTTAATCCGGGTACAACCAAACTAAGACCGGAGGATTAGGAAAAGATTTCGTTCATAATGAATTTTGGCACATATTGCTATAATGTGATGCCCTTCGGGTTAAAGAACGCCAAAGCCACTTATCAGCGGCTCGTAAACAATAGATTTGAAAAACAGATAGGGAAAATCATGGAAATTTATATAGATGATATGTTTGTTAAGTCGTTGAACGCAGGTTACCATCTTAAGCACTTGCAAAAAACTTTTGACATCCTAAGGAAGCATAATATGAAGCTTAATCCTGCGAAGTGCACGTTCGGGGTCAGCTCCGGCAAATTTATAGGATTTTTGGTGTCACAAAGGGGGATTAAGGTAAACTCCGATAAAATCAAAGCCATCGAAGATATCCCTGACTGGCTGTCAAGTGTGAAAGAAGTTTAAAGGCCCACAAGGAGACTGGACGCTATAATCAGGTTCATTTCCCGATCATCAGAAAAATGTTACCGTTTCTTTTCATTACTAAAGAAGAAGAACAACTTTGAATGGACCCTGGAATGTTAGCAGGCTTTAAGGGATTTGAAAAGATACTTGTCAAGCCCTCCATTACTATCAAAGCCGAAGGAAGGTGAAAAATTGTTAATCTACCTAGCATTCTCGGAGGTAGCGGTAAGCGCAGTTTTAGTCCGTGAGGATGAAGGTACGCAATCCCCCATTTATTACGTTAATAGAATTTTAACGGGAGAAAAAACTCACCACCCATATTTGGAAAAGCTAGCCTTAGCTCCGTAGTCGCTGCTCGAAAGTAGGGGTGTTCAAAACCGAACCGAAACCGAAAATCGAACCACAAAAGTGGCTTAATGGCTTATTGGTATCAAGTTAACGGTTTAGCGAATGGGGAACATATTGAATTTTTTTTTATTAACGGCTTATCGGTTTGGGGGCGGATTATTCAATTTTCTTAACAGATAATCTGTTAACCCGTTAAGATATATATATATATATATATATATATATATATATATATATATATATATATATATATATTAAATAATAAAAATCTCTTCTTCCACTACCGGTACAGTACTCTATTAGTCTTAGATATTTAGATTTTAGACATTAGAAACCCTAACAGCCTAACATCTAAAAGTCTAATTTCACCCAGCGGCCAGAGCAGCAGACTCGTCGTCTCCCTCTTGCCGACTCGCCTCTCTATCTCGCCGACTCGTCGTCTCGCCTTTCCCTCTCTCCATAGCCAGAACATCAGATGGTAAGTTTCTTTTCCTGTTGATGTCTTCAGAATATTCGGTCCTCACTATTGTTTACACCTTTAAAATCAGAGAGCATCTCAAAGTATTCAGCCATTTCACGGATCTCCAATCACTGAGATTTCTCCTGAAATTGACATTCCAATTGTTGCCTTCTCTGCCTTGTGCTATTTTGAGATTGATTTTGACAGTTTTTGTTTAAATATCCGTTAAGCAACTTGTTATTTTCATTCCTTTTCTTTTCTTGTTGCAGTGACTCATAACATGGTTGAAAATATACAAAGTGACAAGGTGATGGGTGAAAGTGGGGCTTCTAATTCAAATGCAATAAGTCAAACTGAAACAACGGAGTCAAATATAACCAAAAAAAAGAAAAAAAGGCCTGTTGTGTGGGATCATTTTACAAAATTTATTACTTCCTAAGGGAGTACAAAAGCAAAATGTGACTATTGCTTTATTGAGTATTGTTTTAAGACCAAAAAGGGTACGTCGACACTTCTTTCTCATATGTCCTAAACGCCCTACTATTGTTGATAAAAAACAATCAAATTTAGGCTTTCAATCTGTTCCGGGGGGTAGTCAGGGTGACGTAGTTGTTGTTACTTGAAATTTTGATCAAGAAGAATGCAGGAAAGCGTTAGGTTGTATGACAATAATAGATGAGCTTCCCTTCAGCTTTGTTGAGAAAGAAGGTTTTAAAGACTTCATGAAAGTGGCGTAACCTTATTTTCGGATCCCTTCCTATAGTTCTGTAACTAGGGATCGTTTTTTATCTTTTTAATGAAGAAAAGCAAAAGTTGAAGAGGTCTTTTATAGAAACGAAACAAAGAGTATGTATTACCACTGATACCTGGACTTCTATATAAAGAATCAATTACATGTGTATCACTGCCCATTAGATTGATAGTGAATGGAATATGCATAAGAGAATAATTAATTTTTGTCCTATTATTAGTCATAAAGGCGAAGATATGGCAAATGGTATTGGAAGGTGCTTACGTAAGTTGGGGGATAAATAAGATCTTCACTGGCACAATTGATAATGCAAGCTTAAATGATGTAACAGTAAAAGAATTATCTAAGCAATTAACAAAAATGGAAACTAACTTGATGAACGATAATCACCTTCACGTGAGATGTACGGCTCACATCATGAAGTTTGTGGCCAGGATGGTTTACAAGAATCCTCAGTGTCTATTGAATGTGTTAGACATGCAGTGAGATATGTTAGGAAGTCTCCTGCGAGGTTGAAGATATTTCAAGAATGTTTTGATGATGAACAACTCAATTGTAAAAAAAACTTTATGCTTGGATGTTCCAACTAGGTGAAATTTCACCTACTTGATGTTGCACAAGGCTGTTGAATTTGAAAGTGCATTTTCAAATTATGCTTCTAGTGAAATTGGCTTGAGACATTATCTTGAGCATTCTTATATTAAAGTTGAAATTCCTATAGGTGAACTTTTGAGTAGTGATTTGGAGAATGTAAAAAGAATTACAAAGTTTCTTGAAATCTTCTATCTTCTTACTCTTAAAATATCTGGATCACGTTATGTTACATCGAATATTCATTTTCTTGAAATTTGTGTGGTTGCTGTTTATTTGAAGTAATTGATAGCAAATGAAGATATAGTTTTAAGTGAAATGGCAAAGAAGATGAAAGAAAAGTTTGATAAGTATTGGGGTGATCTAGGGAATATGAACAAGATAATTTTCATCTCATGTATTTTGGGTCCATGTTACAAGCTCGAATCAGTTGGCTATGTACTTGTAAAGATGTTTGGTGTAGATCCCGGGGCAACTATGCAATCAGAAGTGAAAAAGTACACGACTTCATTATTTAGTAAGTATGTAAAATTCAGCTCAAAAGGTGTCGTGCTTGCTTCTTCTTCAGATTGTTCTTCATTGGACACTTCTACTTCTGGGCTTTCTAGCAGTCAAGTAAGCACCCAAAATACAGGACTTTTAGAATCACTCATGCAAGATATAAAAAATATAAAAGTGAGAGTAGAGGTGTGGATACTAGAACAAAGTTAGATAGATATTTTGGTAAAGAAACCGAGGATGATACTAAAGAATTTGATGTTCTTCTCTGGTGGAAATTGAACTCAGCTAGATTTTCTTTTCTTGAGGAGATGGCTCGTGATGTATTAGCTGTTCCGATTTCAAGTGTGGCATCCGAATGTGCGTTTAGTATGGGAGACGTCTTCTTGATTCATTTAGGAGTTCATTAACTCCTAAATTGGTGCAAGCTCTAGTGTGTCTTCAAGATTGGCTTCGAAATGAAAAAATAAAATAACATGTTAGTGTTGAGGAAAATCTTGATAAAATCGAGCAGCTTGAACAAGGCAATAATATTGTTACTATATTTGTTGTATATAAGTGTTGTGGATATGCTTATATTTATCGCACGACTCATTATTTTAATTTTTTTCTTCAGATTTAGCCAGTGATAGAAAAGACCCTTCCATAATTGACGTGTAGTGTTAATATATCTAGTAAGAATTCGAATTGTAATATAGTGTTAATAAATCTGTTAATACGTTTATCGCATTACTCATGTTTGTGCATAATTTTAATTCTGTTACAAGAAATCTTTTTCTAAAATATCTTTATGTGTGTCCTAGAGCTTTTTGGCAGTTATCTGTTGGTGAAGTGGAGAGCTTGTCTCCCAGTCCCTTGGACACATACAACTACTACTATCTTATCTGTTGGGTGAGTAGTTATCTCTAGTTGTATTCTGGACTTCATCGTGGACATGCCTGTTGAGGCTGATGCAGTTATATGGAGGACATTACTAAGTTCGTGCCACATTCATGATATTAATGACAATACTGGAGTGGGATAGAAGGTCAGAAGGAGGTTGCTTGCATTGGAGCCTAAAAGGAGTGGGAATTTGGTTATGGTAGCAAACAAGTATGTTGAAGTTGGATTATGGGAGAAAACAACAAAACTGAGAAGAGGTATGGGGGTCAGACGACTTAAGAAGGTAGCTGGAGAAAGTTGTGTGCCAATCTATTAGATTCTATGGAAATTATTCTCAAGTTGCTGAGGAAGTTGTTCCTAAACAAACATAGTTCACATCAACATGATTAAAAACAATATGACTGGTCCAATATATGACTAGTTGTTCAACATGCAAGATGTTGTAAAGTATCACTTGAACTTTGACAGGTGTAATTGCCATGTTAGGAAGTGTTAAGTGTTAATAGTGATTTGTTATCTCTGCGTAATGTGTATAGATTAATCATTTTGACAGATGTATTCCGGACTCACTTTGTTATCTCTGTCAGTGTATGGATTAATCAGGTACTAGCAAATAGTGACTTAAGCATGTGTAAATTAAATGGTATGTACGTCATGTGCAATTGAAATTTGCAACCATTGCTCCAATATCTTAGTCTGCTTTGAACTCAAAGCAACGTATTGTGCACTAGAAAATTTCTCTAGTGTTCAAAGGTGTCAATTTTGGTGTAACAACTAACAGGATGTAACCTGAAGGACCAAAATAGTCATCTGTAACACAAATTAAACTAGGTCGATAAATCGCCCGATAGGAGCTAAACTGATACCAATCCGTCTGATATCTTATCGGGTGGCTAGCAGATTAATACATTTAAAAGCTGATAATCGATAAGCCGAACCGTTAAAAGTAAATAACCACCTGATCTGCCCGATAAGCAGCCCTACTCGAAAGATGAGGCCTTACTTCCAATGTCACCCGATAGCTGTGGTGACCACCTTTCCCCTGCGGAATATCCTTCATAAACCCGAACTCTTGGATAGGTTGGCCAAATGGTCCGTTCCGTCTAAATGAGTGAATTCGACATAGAATACAAACCTAGGACTGCGATTAACTCACAAGTTTTGGCCGACTTTGTGGCCGATTTTAGTCTAGGACTGCTGCCTCTAGTAACCAAAGAGGCAGTGATAGTGTCGGAATCGCCATCGGGAGTTTAGACCATGTTTACAGATGGAGCTTCCAACGTAAAGGGGTCCGATCTCGGCATAGTATTGATCATGCCTTCGGGAGAAACCGTAAGGCATGTCATAAGAACGACCCCTTTGACTAACAATGAAGCAGAGTATGAAGCTTTGATTGTAGGACTCGAATTGGCCCGGAGACTAGATTCTGAGGTCATAGAAATCAAATGCGATTCCCAGCTGGTGGTAAATCAGGTTTACATGATCTTCGAAATCAAAGAGGAGCGCATGCAACAATACATAGTGAAGGCTCAAGCTCTGCTTGATCGGTTCCAGGAGTGGTCAATTATGTATATCTCGAGGGAAGAAAATGCAGAAGCGGATGTATTATCTAACCTTGGTTCATCAACGGAAATGAAAGGATCAGATTTTGGGATGGTAGTACAGATCACACACTCGGTTCTGCACACAAATAGCTACTATAAAGTGAATACGACTAATTTGGTCTGGGGATGGAGGAATGAGATCATAGATTATCTTGAACACGAGAAATTTCTCGAAGACTCCAAGGCATCCCGGCCGCTGCACGCCAAAGGAGCACGATATAGCTTCAAAGGAGGTCAACTATACAGGAAATCTTTTCAAGGCCTGCTGGCCTGATGCTTGGGAACTTCCGAGGCTAATTATGTTATGTGAGATGTCCACGAAGAGATATGTGGAAGTCATTCGGGCATAAACTCCTTGGTACTAAAATTGGTAAGGGTAGGATACTATTAGCCCTGAATGGAACAAGACGCCAAAGAATTTGTACAAAATGCGATAAGTGTCAACGCTACGCGCCACTGGTACATCAACCATAAGCAGAACCATTGCACTCAGTTCTGTCTCCATGGACATTCATGAAGTGGAGAATAGATATCGCCGGACCACTACCGCTGACTCCTAGCAAGGTAAGATTTCTTTTAATTTTGACTAATTATTTTTCTAAGTGGGTTGAAGTAGGTCCTTATCAGAAGATCGGCGAACGTGAAGTGGTGGATTTCTTATAGAAGAATATAATTTGCAGATTTGAAATACCAAAAGAGATAGTCTGCGATAACGGGCCACAATTTATAGGCGCAAAGATCACAAAGTTCCTTAAAGACTTGAAAATCAAAACAACCACATCTTCGCCCTATTATCCGAGCATAAATGGTCAAGCAGAATCAACGAAAAAAGTGATTATACAAAATCTCAAAAAGAGATTGGAAGCAAATAAAGGTAAATGGCATTGAGGAATTACCTGGAGTGCTATGTGCATACCGAACAATGGCCAAGTCGAGCATAGGAGAAACTCATTTCTCTCTTGTGTACAGAGCAGAATCCTTAACCCGATGGAAGTAGGGGAGCCTACCTTGAGATATTTCTAAGCAAGTGAAAAGGCAAATAACAAAGCAATGCTAGTCAACTTGGAGCTACTCGATGAGAGCAGGGACTTGGCCCATATAAGGATGGCAACCTAAAAGTAGAGAATAGAAAGATATTATAATCGAAGAGCCAACCTCCATTATTTCAAAGTTGGAGACTTGTTTCTAAGGAAAGTAACTCAAAACACTCGGGAACTCAACGCAGGGAAGCTAGGTCCAACATGGGTAGGCCGCTACCGGGTTTTAGCTATCACCGGAAAAGGTTCATACAAGTTGGAGAATCAAGATGGAGAAAAGTTTCCAAACACCTGGAATGTGGCACACCTCAAGAGATATTATTGCTGAAGAACATCACATGTACTGAATGTATGTGCTCCACTCTTTTTCTCTTCGTACAGTTTTTGTCCCGATCGGGTTTTTCTAGCAAGGTTTTTAATGAGGCTGCAACGGAAAGCATACTACAAAAAAGTTTCAACAGCAGCAATAAGACCTTCTAATAACAAGGCACACAAGCGAAGAATCACATGGGCGGTTAGATAATCTTTCATTCGATAGCAAGTTCCTACTGGTAAGTTAAGTTTGCTATCGAACAAAGTTTACCCGACCGCTCACAAGTGCAAACTATTAGGGAATTGTTAGATAGTCTTTGGCTCAATAACATAAATTCCTAAGGGGAAGTGAAATTCGTTATTGAACTGAAGATTATCTAGAATTTCATTAGTGGAGTCCTCGAAGGTGCAAAAGTTCTAGTGTTCAAATTTGCATTCATCGCATTCGAACACTGGGGGGATGATATGAGGATACGAAAACAATGACTACCATGTCGACCGGAGTACGAAAATCAAAAACATAGTTGTATCATCGGAATCGAGGACTGCATGGTCAGGCCCATAGAAATAAGTTGTACAAGTTAGCCTCAAGAAATGGCAATTTCTTTTTAGCATAACGAATGCTTATGTAATTTTTGAAAATGTAAGGAATAAAGTAAAGTTCTTTTATTTCTATCTTGTTTCTTGTCTGAACGATGGATTGATTTTTTCATTTGAAACTTAAACAAGTACTTCAAGTGCTAGTGCCGTAATGAACAGGAGACGTCCTCTTCAACAAAATCTTAAACATAAGAGGGCCCTCTCTTATAAAAACCCTCACGATAAAAGGTTGATTTTGGAAGAACTTATGCAAAGAATCCAAATGCTTTCGGGGAAAAATGCACCCGAAGCCTTGCACAAAAAGACGCAAAAAAACAAAATTGCACAGATACTTGAATGAAAAAAGATGCAAGAAATAAACTTGCACAAAACACTTAAGCAAGAAGGAACACAAAGATTAAAACTTGCATGAATGTTCAAACAAAAGAACACAAAAACACTCATGCACTACTTAAGAAAAAGATGTTTTTATTTACAATAAAAGTACCAAAATGGCACAAGTACAAAAATTGGAAAAAGAAATGAAAAGCTAAACTGCTGCATCTCCGGAACCCGGAGGAAGAGAAGCATCCACACCCCTAGGGGAACTGGGTAGATCCGTAGCCTGTTCTATGTCTTGTTATTCATCATTTTGGCCCTCAACATCGTCACCTTCCGGTTCCTTTCTAGTTTTACAGAACTCAAAACTGAAACCGGAACCAGAAGAATCGGTAGCATCAGGACTAGCTGAAAGACCTCTTTTTGCGGCTAACTCCAACTCAAGGGCCTTAGTAATTTTAGCGTCAAAATCTACGACACCCGCTTTGGCCTATTCCAAGGCTTTTCTCCTCAAGCTATACATAGAATGAATTTTTTCAACAATGAGGGAAGTCGCTCGGCATTAAAGTTCTTATTTAAGTTGGTCAACCTCAACAGAAAGATTCTCCCGCACGAACCTAACAGACCGGAGGTTAACATCGAGATTACAGATAGTAAATCTGAAAAGTCTATTATGCTCGATAGTCCTCTTATACTTGTTATCCAATTGGACATATTTCGCCCCGATAGTAGCAAGCTCTTCAGTTTTGGAGTTCAAGGATGCCTCTAAATTATTTGATCTTTCAGCAGAGGTAGCCTCACGATCGGATTCAGCAAGAACAACGCTATGGACTTCAACCCATTTGGCCTTAGCCTCTTTAAATTGAACCCTCAGCGGGGTGATCTCCTAGCTAAGGGTCTCTGCTTCTTGCTCACTTTGCTGTAAACGATCCTCCAACATAGCAGCCTCCGCAGCTTTGGCTTCCAGTTCTAAGAGGCGAGCAATAGTTTGGTCCCGCTCGGCTAATAGTTGATCCCACTCGGAGGTAAGTTCCTCCTTTTCCTAATTCAACATTTGGATGCCCTCGGAAGCAAGGAAATTAGCCAGCGAAACAAGAAAGTCAAATTCAAAAATAATACTAAATCAAAGATAGAAGAAATGACAAAGAAAATGAAGAATATACCGTTGAGGCATTGTGCATAGTATTGTTCAACAAGCACTCTCCCGAGAGATCCTGTATCTTTTCCCAATCTTTTTCTAAAGCCAAAGGCTTCAGATAGTTAGCAGGTTCCACCGACCAGGACAATGGATTGCATCTGTTGGAGACAAAGAGAGTAACGTTTTTCCTCCTCCTTTGCGGATCTTCTAAGGGGGCGGCATAATTTCCCCCAAATTCCCATGAACTAGGGACTGGGAAAGAGGAACATCCTCTTCTCGAACAGATGCGGGTGATATAGATGATGCAACAGTTGCTGATGGAAGAGTGGGTGAAGAAGGTGATGTAGATGATGGCATTGAAGAGTGAGAAGCAGCTGCGGAAAATGCAGTTCTGGTTGTTGGTTGCTCATTAACTAAAGATGTCAGGGGTACTCAGCCTCACGGTACCGAGCATAGCGACTGTGATCGAGCAATAGAGTTGGCATTTTCTACCATCTTAAACTCCCAGCAAAGTACCAAGACATCATTCTCGGTTGGTGTAACTAACTTAACAGGTTGAGAATTCTGTTGAGTTGATGATGATCGTCGTCTTCTATGTAGAGAAGCTCCCTCATCACTAGCTTCTCCATCATTGTTAATCATTATGGTGTTTATGGCCGGCCTGGACGGAGGGCTCGTCACCATAAATTCTGGAGATGACTCTAGGGCAACATTCTTCGCCCTCTTATTCTTTCCCCGACCACAGAGGAACACTTTCTTTTTGGTTACTTGTTCTCTGGTATGGACTCCGAGAAGAAACACTTGCACCCGAAGCAGGGCTAGAGATACCTGTTTGAGTAAGCGCCTCCTAAAGTAGCCTCGTTGCATCAACAGGATCAGCCAAAACATCCTCCTCGGGGACGACAACCGAGCCCTGGGTTAGACCTGAATTCGGCAAAGAGAGAAAGGATTAATCAATTTCCTCACACAAAAAGCAAAGACGAGATGCGTCTAAGTTACCATGATTTTTGGCCTTCCACCCGTATTTAAGGGCCAATTTTTTCCATGTGGGGATTTCGGGTGTAGTGACATCCAAGTTTTTTGGACCCACTGGTCCAAGCCTTCAATTCTATGTGGAACCCACTGAGTTGCTGAAACAGGCGAAATAAGGAGGATCGATAAGGATATGGGAAAATTTATAATGAAAGAAATATTAAACAAGGAGTTTACGAGTGTGATTCCATGATTCCGGAAAGGATGAAGCCATTGCCAAAATGATATCACTAGTGGCAACTGTAGCGAATCGTTCCTCTACCCACGGTCGTTGTCATCATCCATGCTAGATAGTAGAGCATGGTAGCCGCGTTTGCTGAAAATTATCATTCCCCCACGAAAGATTTTGAGGGAATAGAGGTTCATCACATGAGCTAGGGATAGCTCATCTCTCATTTCTTAGCACAAGCGCCGAAGTCAAGCAATCGTCCTCCACACAGAAGGACTTAATTGAGTCAAACATACCTGATAGCGGAGACAAAAATTTGCAATAATGGAATCAAGCTCTCCATTCAGACAAAACGCTCCCAAAGTAAAGGGATACGTGTGAAAGTATGTAAAGCCCTCTTTGGGTAGGGTTACCCGCTCCGCCAAATCAGGAGTGATAATGTCAAAATCTTGGCAACGACAATCTTCATTCACAATAGGAATACTGGAAGGACGGATGGAAGAAGGGTATCTGTCAACAACCCATGTATGAGAGTTAGCAGAAGGAAACTTCTTTTTGAAATCTTTGGTGGTAATTAGGCTCTGTTCGACGATTCTACTCACCATAGGGGGAGCGACATCATCAGTTTTGGCTTTGTTCTTTGAAGAACTAGGTTTTCTTGAAGAGGAGGACATTTCTTATCAGTGAAAGAGTTAACTCTCAAAGAAGGAAGTCAAAGAAAGGTTGAAGTTGGAAGATGAGTTGAGTAAAGAAAGTCTTAGAAAATTCAGAGTGTTATGAAGTGTAAATTAAGGAAGTTGATGCTTATAAGTAAAGGTTTAAGCGGCTAAACTCGTGACCATAATTACCTCGATATCTGGCAAAGGTTATGTTGAATCATGTGATGACACGTGGTCGGGCATTAAATGCGGAGAGACACACATCAAATCAACCGTCAGAAACTTTTCAGAGAGGGTTAGTGAAATTTTCGCCAAAAAAATATTTCTACCAACTTCCCGGTGACACAAAGACTACGTCACTGTAAAGTAGGGGGGCTATTTGTATAGGGTAAAATATGCTATGTTAGTGATTACATAAGGGAGTGACACGTGGAGCCGAATGCAGAAGATAGCCAAAACCGAAGACAACTATTCCATAAGTTACTGGAAAGAATGGTGCTCATAAAGATGAAATAAATGTCTACCACCCAGTAGCATTTAATAGAGAATATTCTATAGCACTTAGTACACTGCCCATTATAAATAATTTGTCATTCATGCCCGCCGTTACAATTCTTCAATGACCCTCATAATTGACATTAAAAAGGGTGCATGATCCTAGGACCTTGTTCTCTAGGTGCAGCTATAAATAATGGGCTCTATTATCATTGTAAAGTACACGAATTTTCTGGCAAACTTATGCTATAATCTGTTCAAAGCTTTATACAGTTTGATTTTTTAGCTTTTTGATTCTATTATTGTTGTACCTAGGGCTGCTTATCGGGCGGATTGGGCGATTTTTTACTCTTAACGGTTTGGCTTAACGGTTATTGGTTTTTAAATGTATTAATCCATTAGCCACCTGATAAGATATCGGGCGGATTGGTATCAGTTTAGCTCTTATCGGGCGGTTATCGGCCTAACATACATATTCACTAAATTGTGTTTTCCCTGTTGGACATGAAATAGCTGAACTGATTATAGAGCATGAATCAGAAGCAATGTAGAGGTAAGTGGTTCAACACTTTACGAAGAAAGATAGTAATCCAGTTTCACAAATGATGATTGAGGCCAACAAGGAAAGTGCTAGAGGACATTGTCTTCAGAATCATAGTCTCCGGCTGAATTTAAAGAATAGAACACCACCAATCATCACAAATGAGAAGCATGATACAAAAAGCACAATAAAACGCGTGGCAACATTTTTATCTAGTTGTATGTTGAACAAATATATTAACCGTGCTAAACTCCATTGATGTCTTTCAGTGAAGGAAATGATACATCCAACTGAAGTAGTGCCACATATATACACTACTTATTTAATTTAGTGAATATGTATGTTAGTATGAAACTTGATTACATTAAATTCCTTTCACTCTCTTCTTCTGCAACTTCTACTTAAGAATATAAAATTTAGCAGACATCATCAAACAACAAAAAGAACACTAAGTTACTCTTTTGCACAGAAAAATGCTTCTATATACAGAGCAAATAAACACCATCGCAAGTGTACTTTATGAGCTGTCCCAATTAGGAGCCCACAAAATTAACTAGCGACCTTTTTTTTCTTACTGCTCGTGACATACAAAAATCAGATCAAGATAGTGAGGATACTTGCTAAAGATCTTCAGGACTGTACTAATAAGTCAGCAGAGCTACAAACAGTTTTACAAGTAATACAATGGAGTGTCTGGAATAATTAGAAAGAAATCATGTTAGGGATGGACTTACTATTAGTGATAAACATGTTTAATGGTAAAGTAACAGTTCCATGGGAACATCAGTCAGGTATTCTAGAGATAAGAAGAGGTATACAACAGATAAAGTTGGTTCATTGTTATAGAGAAGGTAACTGTGTGGCTGATGCCTTGGCACACAGTTACATATTTGCAAAGATAGCACTAACTATACACATTTGCAAGATTGCCAGCACCTAACTTCTTGTGCATCCAGTCAATGATATCTTGAGCAATAGTCACATTTTGCTTTTGTACTCCCTTCAGAAGTAATAATTTTTGTAAAATGATCCCACACAACAGACCTTTTTCTCCTTTTCTTGGTTATATTTGACTTTGTTGTTTGAGATTGACTTGTTGCATTTAAATAGAAACCCCACTTTCACCCATCATCACCTTATTACTTTTAATATTTTCAGCCATGTATGAGTCACTGCAACAAGAAAAGAAAAGGAATGAGAATAAAGACATCAAGTTGTAAACTAATTGTATTTGGTTATTAAAGTGGAACACATTTATAACAAAGAAATAGTGTAATTGTATTTTAAACTTACTAATTTAAACTTTATAATTTTTAAATTTGCCTAAATCCAACATATCTAATATAGATGTCTTTATTCTCTATAATCTGATATAAATTACTATATTAGATGTCGACTTCCACCAGCCACGATAATCTGATATGAATTACATAAATTACTTCACAAACAGGAAAATTTCAAAATTGTATAGGCTTCTCGTTATAATATAAAACACTGTTTTATTAATTTTAGATTAAACCTAAAGTTAAACCAAACTGAAGTTATTACCTGCTAAAGTTAAACCTAAAGTTAAACCAAACTGAAGTTGTAAACATCCTAGTAATTTAATAACTAAATACGATTAATTTGCACAGTATAAAACATAAGAACAGAGAAATGAAGACGAAGAAGAAAACCCTACAATTATCAAAATCAACAACTTCTTCAACTACTTGAGTTGCCTCATATTGCACCTCTACTATAGTAGAAATTTGTGAGAAATACTCCTATTTAAAGTCTCAGCAAAAACCAAAAAATCTTATTCATAAGTAAGAGTACCTGGATAAGAAGATAAGAAACCGCGACTCGCGAGAGGGAGAGACGAGACAGCAAGAGGGAGACCGGTGGTTGGTGGAAGTCGACGACGACTGTTGGCCGGTGGGCGGTGGCTGCTGGTTTAGGCATTAGGTTTTCTTTGGAATTAGGAATAGACAAGTTTGTTTAGAGACAGAACAGACTGGGTTTAGAGTTTAGAACATAACAGACGGGTTTGTTTTTGTTATTTATTTTCAAGGGTTTTAGTTTTTTTTTATATTTAATATATATAAATAAAACTCTCTAGGCCATTATCTGACCTTAAATATTTTAGTTTGATTTGAAATTGAGTTTCAATGAGAGACACAAAGGCTTTTATAGTTTGCAAGGCATTGCTTTTACAGCTTAGGAGATGGGTCCAAGTGGACCTGCTATAGTCATCTACTAGGGTGAGGAAGTATTTAAAATTATTGTGAGTTGCCACATGGTAAGGTCCCCATAAGTCCACATGGAGAAGATCAAAAGCTTTGGTGGTGATACTGGTTCTTTGAGGGAAAGGCAATTTAGTCTACCTTGCCATGGGACAGAGGAATGGTTGTTTGGGTGAGAACTGGATTGGTATTGAAGAGATACCTCTCATTTTGACAAAAGGTACATATCCCAGCCTATTGTGCCACAATAAATCTGCATCAATGTTATTAGACATGGAAGAATGCAAAACTGAACTCTGAGTTTTATTGCACGTGGGTATATTTACAAATGAGTGATAAGGCGAATGTGACCTATTTACATCATGTGAAGCAGGTAAAGTATGAAATGGAAATGAGCAGTTGGCAGTAGATGTAGCAGAACAAGAGTGCTTCAAGCAGCTTGAGCAAAGAAGGTATAATCCATCCTCGACCTTACCAAATCTCCAAAGGCCTCTTCATTGAAGGGGCCTGTAGAAGACATAAAGAATCAGAGAAGGCAACTAAACTTTTAAGTTGGGAAGTTAGGCAGTGAATAGAGATCAAATTATATTTGAAAGAAGGAACATAAAAGACTTTATGCAAGATGATCTGAGGTGCAAGTGTAACAGTCCCAATTTCAGTCACTTTTACTCGATAACCATTTGGTAGGTTAATTAACAAGGGATATGGTAAGACTATAGTATTAGACAAGAGGGACTTATTGAAGGTCATGTGGTTGGAAGCTCCTGAGTCTAGGATCCATATATCAGTACTTGATGTAAAACATTTGCATAATAATAAGCTATAATCAATGGAGGGAACAGAAGCAGAGCAAGCCATTGTACCTGCAAAATTCACAACTCCATTAGGAATACTGGAGGTCTTTTTACCATTTCTAGAATGAAAATGCTGTAGCAGGGAAACTAGTTGCCAATATTGTTCTTTGGTTAAGTTGACATTGGAGTTGCAGTTGCCTTCTAGAGATTCCACTTCTTCCTGTTTGCCAGAGTTGGTTTCAGGTGTACATTGGCCACAGTTCTCTTTCCTCTGTTAAATTTGGGATTTGGATTTGAGTTGAACCCCTGGGGTTATCCATGCAGCTTATAACACTTTTCTTTGGTAGTAGTCACAAAAAGGACGTGGTCTGGTGATATTAGGAGGGTAATTGCAGGGAGAATAGTTGGTTCTAAAATTGTTGTTCCTTGATGTGTCAACATTGAACGAGACAGAATCTGCATATTGTTGGCCATTTCTGATATTACTCCTCGGGACACGGATATTTAAAGACGAAGAATCCATCATAACATGATTGTTTGGCTTAACTTCCCTCTGCTTCTCTTCTTGAACTAGTAGGAAAATGCTTGTGCCATAGAAGGCAAGGGGTTCATCATAAGAATGTTGCCTCGCACAGTTGTGTACACTTTATTCAGGCCCATCAAAAACTGAATCAAACGCCTGTCTTGTTCAGCTTTAGGCATACTTTCCTTAGCACCACATGTGCATTGACAGGTGCACTGTGTCTTGGCACTCAGTGTACTCAGTTCCTCCCACAGCTTCTTCATTTTAGTGTAATAACCTGTGATGTCCAAAACTCCTTGAGAAAGATCATTAATTTCCTTCTGAATTTGATATAGTTTGGTTCTGTTGGTCAAATCGTAGCGATCCTCCAACTCTTTCCACAACTCGACGGCATCATTTGCATATTCAACAGTCAGCAATCTCCTTGGCAAGAGAATTTAGGATCCATGATGTAACCATATCGCCGCATCGTTCCCATAGTCGAAATTTCGAAGGCTCTTTCTCTGGATCTGGTCATTTGCATTCACCATTGATGAAATCTAATTTGTTTTTGACAGATAGGGCTTGCATAACACTCCTTCTCTAGGATATGTACCCTAAACCACCGAAAGTAACTGGAACTAACATCGTGCCGTGGATTATTTGAAGGATGCATGTAAAGAGGACTACTAGCATCGACACCGGACTCCACCTCGAGGACAGATGGGGAACCATCGGACTCAGTACTCGAATCAGTGATAGCCACGGGATAGGACTCAATTTGATAAAGATAGAATCAAAAATCGAAGAGAGAAAAGACAGATCGAACAATTGAAGATAAACGATCTTCTAGGGCAAAACTCAAAAAATGAAAAATTGGGGAAAAGGTTCAATTGACCTTATTGAAGATGATGAGGAGACGGGAGAGTGAGATGCTAGACTCTGATACCATGTTGAGCTGCAGATGCAGCAGAAAAATCGAGCTCGAGCTAGAGCTCCAATGGTGGAAATTCTGGAAGCTTCATAGAGGGAGATACTGAGAGAAGATATTTTTGTATATAAAATGAATAATATGTAACAATGTATTGTACAAAACTAATGTATATACACTTGTATAACCTCTATAACTGATAACTAACAACTAATTAAGCTACAACTAAGTGACAACTAAGCTAAGTAGTAACTAACTACTATACATAAATACATAGCTCAACAACATTCAATATGACACAAGAAGGCACTTATGGAATAAAGAAACTTACATTGCAAAACACACCAAAAAGCAACAACCAGATGTCTAAGAATCAAATTAGTAAGGAGGCTATTATCTCAGTTGCAGACACAACACCCAATATCCAAATGTCTAGTTCCTCAGATGAAGAAGAAGATGTCCCTGGTAGTGAATATGAGCTAGGTAAATCAGATTCAGAAAATGATGAAGATAGCTCGGGGGTGAAATCTAGAAGTTATGAACGTAAATATAAGAGCATAGAAGAAGGACCTTTCAGTGATGGTACATGCAATAAGCTGGTAGAAGCTTTCACTGGACACCAGGTTTATGTTCCAAATATTTCACAAGCTTTTATTGACATTACAGATCGAGCAAACCTATCACTGGGAGGTACTACATCTACTGTGCGAGGCAGAGAAAGCAATAGGGACAGAAGAGGCAGAGGCAACACAACTAGCAAGTCCATACTAACCAAAAATCAACCCAAATTCACCTTTCATGATTAGATCTCTATATTGGAATATCGGGGCATTAAGGGTTCCATTGAGAGACTGAAAATGCTTATGAAGTAATACAAAATAAATTTCGTGGCCATTCAAGAACCTTTTTGCAAAAGATCTAAACTTGACAAATACAATAATTGGTTAAGATATCACTATGCTTATGCTAATTGCAATAATAAGATTTGGATATTCTCAGACAAGGATTTTGTTCTCTCAGTTCTCTATGATGGTAAGCAACAACTCACATGTTCACTAGAGAGTGAGGAAGAGGATATCACTATAACTAATATCTATGCTAAAAGAAAGGTTCCTCTCAGGGAACCACTATGGGAAGAGCTGAGGCAGACTTATTCAAACCACATGAAGGAATGGATGGTCATGGGTGACTTCAATTGTATTATTGAACTATCTGAAAAGATTGGTGGTAATCCTCACAGAATGGAAAAGAGTTTCCCTTTAATCGAATGCATGACGGACTGTGAATTAAATGATCTTGGTTATATTGGCTCTACATACACATGGTGCAATCTCAGAACTCCATCAGAAAGGATATGTCAGAGACTAGATAGAGCTCTTGCAAATCAGGAATGGCTCTCGAAATTCCCCAACACCACGGTTACTCTCTTGGTCAGAAAATGATCAGATCATGCTCCTCTTTTAATTGTTGCTGGTAGCAATGATTATTAGCCCCCAAATATTTTAAATTCTTAAATTTTTGGGTAAATGAACCTGGTTTTAAGGAGATTGTTCAACAAGCTTGGCAAATTCAAGTGGAGGGATCTCCTATGTGGAAGTTCCACCTTAAGTTGAAAAACACTTATAAGAACCTCTCTTGGTGGTCTAAAAATTCTGTAGGGGACATATTTGCTCTGACTAATGATAAAGAAAGAAGGTACCAGAGCTAGAAAACATTTGTATTCATGACAACTCTGTTGAGAATATGGTCAGGCTCAATGAATCCAATGCTCAACTTATCAGACATTACAAGATAGAAGAAGCCTTCTGGAGAAAAAGTCTTGGATTAAATGGCATGCCAAAGGTGATCTCAATATTAAATTCTTTTATTCAGTTATTTCTTCTAGAAGGCAGAAGCTGAAACTGAGTAGAATTAAGAATGATATAGGAATCTGGATTGAAGAGCAGAACAATATTGGCCAGGAAGCAGTCAAATTTTTTGAAAATTTATTTACTGAGGAGAATCTGAATAGAGATCTCTCCTTAATTCAATGTCTACCCTCTAAGGTTACTAGTGAGGATAATGACATTCTATGTGTATATCCGACTATTCAGGAGCTAAAAGAGATAGTCTTTGACATGAGTTTTGACATTGCACTTGGGCCAAATGGTATGTCAAGGCTCTTCTACCATCATTGTTGGGATATCATTGCTGAGGACCTACACAATATGATTTTAGACTTCTTCAATGGGAGTTGCCTTCCTAGATCTATATTGCACTCCTACTTGATCCTTGTCCCTAAGGTCAAATCTCCTCAGGAATTCTTTGAGATGAGGCCTATTAGACTCAGTAACTTCTCTTGCAAAATTATCTCCACGATGCTTAATAGTAGACTTTCCAAGATTATCAATAAATTAGTGTCCTATAATCAAACTGGTTTTATGAAGGGGAGATCAATTATAGAGAATATCATCTTGACTCAGGAAATGATTCACAACATGAACAAGAACGATCCTAATTCTAATGTGGCTCTGAAGCTAGACACTGCTAAGGCTTATGATAGAGTCTCATGGAGTTATTTGTGCCAGGTTCTACGACAAATGAGATTTTCTGAGAACTGGATTCATATGATTTGGAGAGTGATTGCTAATAATTGGTACTCTATTAATATCAATGGAACCAGACATGGTTTCTTTAAATCCACTCGAGGTCTCAAACAAGGGGATCCCTTATCTCTTTCATTATTCATTATTGGTGTTGAGCTCCTTTCTAGAGCAATGGACATGCTATTAGTGGATAATTTCATCCATTTCATCATTGATGGAAATGGACCTAGCATCACATCTATGCTATGCAGATAAAACCATTCTTTTCTCTTCAGGAGATTCAAATTCTATCACTAGGATGATGAACACTCTAGAGACATATGAAAGGTCTATGGAGTATGGACAACTCATTAACAAAAGAAAATCTGGGTTCATTGTCCACCCTAAAGCCACTGATATCTTTATTCAAGAGATGAAACAAATAACGGGATTCACTCAACATCAATTTCCTTTACCAACCTTGGTTCCTATATACATAGGTAGGAAAAGGATTTCATATTTTTCTGATATGGTGGCTAGATTGTCACACAGAGTCACAGGGCGATAGATGAAAACTCTCTCATTTGCAGGAAAGGCTGTTCTTGTTAAGGTAGTGCTTGCTTCCTTACCTCTGCACATTATCTCTGTGGTTCAGCCACCAAAAACAATCATTAAGCAAATAGCGAGGGTGATGCCTAACTTCATTGTGAATCAGAAGGTAAGAAAAAACATCATTAGATATCTTGGAGAAAGTTGTGCTTTCCTACTGACTAGGGAGATGCAGGTTTTAGACCAATTCAAAGCTACTGTGATGCATTCCCCGCCAAGAACTGGTGGAATTTCAGAACTAACTTTTCTATGCTCAAGGACTTCTTGAAAGCTAAGTATTATAAAAGATCTCATGCATTTCAAAGAGACGGACTTATGTTGATTCTCATACCTGGAGAAGATTAATGGAGGCTAAAACTAATTTTGAGCAACATATTCTTTGGAAGATAGGTTATGGAAACATTTCCTTTTGGTGGGATAACTAGTTAGGGATTGGACCTCTAGCTAGACAAGTACCACAAGGTTATAGATCCAAAAAGATTACAGTTTCTCTCTTCATTAATTCTAACAGGTGGAAGGAGCAGGAACTCAGAAAGATCCTCCCTGATCACAATGTATATCAGATCCTTAATATCACCATTGAGCCTAATAGAGAGGATTATCCTATTTGGCTGGCTGATGAAAATGGCGAGTTCTCATGCAAATCAGCATGGAAGGCTACCAAAGTAAACAGAAATTCCTCTCTCACTCCCAAGAAAATCTGGCGCTCCAAAATCCCCTTCAAAGTATCCTTTTTATGCTGAAACTATTACATGAGAGCTTGCCTACAGATGACAAGACTCAAAGATTTAATTACCAGGGACCATCTAAATGTGATTGTTGTGGGAATCCTAATCAGGAAAACTATTGAACTTTTATTTTGTGAAGGGGATATGAAGCTGATTTGGACTTTCTTTTCTACTTCGTGTGAGATCCCTTATCAACCTCAATCCACCAGAGATATGCTTATCAAATGGTGGCTTGCTAAGCCAAAAAATAGCATACATGAACTACTTCAATGTACCCCCTCTATCATCTGTTGGGAGATTTGGAAGAGTAGATGCACCAGGAGATTTGAACATACTACTTTATCTATTATGAGAATCATTAATCGAGTCATCTGATTAACTAGTCTGATCTTGAATAGCCAATTTATCTCTTTGAGAGTTAACAACAAGTGGATGTATATATATGACAGAGTAGAAAGGCTAAGCAAAAACTACACATCAAGTTAAATACGGATGGATGTTGCAAAGGCAATCCTAGAGAAGCAGCCGGAGGTGATATTCTTAAAGACCATATGGACAATCCGATCCTGCCACTATTCTTACTTTGGTGTTTGTAGAAACAACAAAGTTGAGACTATGGCCTTACTTAAAGGGTTGCACTGGTGCATCAACAATGGGCACACCAATATTTTGGTGGAAACTAACTCCTTATTACTAGTCAGAATGATTAAAGGGGAGAACAAGATTCAGTCATACCTCAGGGATTATATCCATCAAATCAAATACCTGATGATTTAAGGGCAAACTCATGTTGGTCACTGTTACAGGCTCGTTTGCTAATATTGGAGTGGAGACTAAACAGGAGAGATTCTTCACTCATGGCCTCACCACGAGAGACTAAAACTTTATTGAAGAATATCAAAATGGCTTTATTCGCTCCAGAATAAGGTCCAAGAAGGGGCATTTCATATTTGATAATAGTTAAGACTACTCAAGTTGTATTGACATATAGGTTTCATTTCAAAGCTAGCTCTTTCATCTATAACATGATAGGGAATTCCTCTCTTAGTGAAAACTTAGACAATGCACAGAATTATCTTCGATCTCACTCACTCACTCTCCATGTATCTCTAGAGGCTAAGGTTTATGTCCTCCTCTGTGTATTCTTTTGGATTATCTAATAGACAGGTAAGGGCAATGCCAACCCCCCATCCCAACTACCATAGGGCAGCATACCCTGGGTGATGGCTTGAATAAAAAAAATACTAGCACTACTATACCGGATCTCATCATAATGTCAAAGTTAAACGTGCTTGGGCAAGAGTATACTGTGATGGATGACTCCTTGAGAAGTCCTCGTGTTGCATCCGGACCTCACTTGTGGATATTCAAAAGGCGAAATACATAAAGCGCCCCTTTAAGTTGTGCCCAACGATCATTTGAACATCTTAACTTGCCTTATGACCAGACAAACATTTCTGCTTGGTAGAAGTATATTCTCTTAAACACCATCCGCTGACATGACAAATTTTGTGTGTTACACTTACATCTACACGTGTGAAGATCTTGAAAATTAGGTTTATCTTTTTTTCCCTAAAACCAATGTGGACCCTACCACCTCCTCCAATTTTCTCCGTCTTCTGCGCTGCGCTGCACCATTTATCTTCTCCATCTTGAAAATAAATTCGAAAAAAGACGAACAAATAAAACAAGTTGAAACAAAAACCCAGCTGATAGCAATTGAAAAATGAGAAAAAGGGTTAGAGAAGAAAAGACAACTCATTCAGAACAATAATAGTAAAGATTAAAGAAAAGCAAGCGAAATTTGTAAAGCTTTTCTACACCGACTACCGGCGGCGATATCGCATTTGCCATTGTTTCACCGTTGAAGACCCACCATGCCTTTGAACCTCTTCAAATTCAAACCCACAAGAGTCATTATAAACAGGGGCATAAAAAATTAGAGAAGGAAGCAATATCACCGAAAACTTTTTGGCCAGAAAAGTGAGTACTTAACGGAAACTTTTCTGCAATCTTCCCTCTTTCATATTGTCCCCAATTATCTTCTCCATCTTCACCCTCCATGACAGAAAAAAACACAAAATTTTCATCACCATCCGCCATTAAACAAATCCAAAAACAATAAATCTTCTCTATTACACCACCACATAACCACTAACACTTCCTTCAATTTCCCTTATCGACCCCAAATCTGAAAAACTAAAAAGAACCCATCTAAAACCTTTGTCTGGTTTTGTTTATTCTGCTCCTATTGGCATTCCTCGATGTGTTTAGGCACGGAGTAGAGGTTTTCGGTGGCAATGTTTCCGGTGGCAATGTATAAAGAGGAAGCTGCAACTTCCATGGTGTCCAGCGTCCATGGTGTTGGTCTAAGTAGGTTTTATGGTGGTTTAAGGTCTGATTTGGGAAAATAGAGTCTTTTTCTTATTTTTTAAATTAAAAATAACAACTATTTCTTAATATAAACTATACTTTATTTAAGAAATGCACGTGTCATTTAATAATTTGTCAAATTGACATGTCATCCGCGAGCGTAACTTATGAGACGCACCTGTGTTAAAATAGAAGTGTCTGTATGGTGATAAGGCAAGTTAAGTTGTTCAGATGATCGTTGGGGACAACTTAAAATGGCGCTTTATATATTTCGCCTATTCAAAATAATTTACAGAATGAATTGATTTAGCTCTCTATTAAGAAAAAAAGTTGCTTGTAAGTTGTTGCTAAGAGTGTTCATAAAAATTCGAAAAATCGAACCAAACCGAAAACCAAACCAAATCGACCAAAAAAAACCGATACTTTTTGGTTTGGTTTGGTTTTGGTTTTGAATTTTAAAAAACCCATCAAATTTGGTTTGATTTTGGTTTTAATCAGAAAAAAATCAAAAAAACATCGAACCAAACCGACTATAGGAGTAGCTATTTTAAATTTGTTATTACATCTATATATATGTATATTTTTATACAAAGTTTCAAAAATTTAATGGTAAATGTTAATAGTTTGCACTTTTGTATAGTTATTGACCTTTACATTCTAGTTTGATTGGTAGTTTTCTTTAGTTAAGTGTAAGAATCCATTTCGTATTAAAAATAATATATTTTTAATTGAGTCCTTAAATTATTCATCATTATTTAATTTAATTATCATCAATATATCTTGGTAAATAATAGATTTTTCAAAGGGAAATTGATTTGATAGTGTTACATTGAAAATGTGGTCTCCGAAATATGTGTTTGTTAGTGATGTCTTATATTTAAGAAAAAACCGACAAATAATCGAAAAAACCGAAAAATTGACAAAACCCGACATAAACCGAATCGAGAAAAAACCGACTTAATTAGTTTGGTTTGGTTCTAATATTTAAAAACCGACTTACTTGGTTTGGTTTCATTTTAGAGAAAAACCGATCCAAACCGAACCATGAACACCCCTAGTTATTGCAGTGCTAATTGTGAGCCCCTTCGGGAAATTGCTTGCAAGCTACTTGCTTGATTGCAACCAGTGGCAGACCTAGAGCATTGAAGGTGAGTTCTTCGGAACTCAGTAATTTTTGCGTCTACTCTGTATATATATTAAGAAATTCATTAAATATTTATAAATAATTAACTGTGAACCCAGTTAGTATTGCATATTAATTTAATATTATGGTAGGACACCATAAACCTTAAATCCTGGATCCGCCTCTGATTACAAATTTACAACCCCTTCAGGAAGCTTCTTACATGCTACGTGTTTGCACTATTAGTAAGTTATTTGCTTGAGTGCAAGTCTCTTCAAAAAGCTGCTTGCATACTACTTGCTTGATTGCAATTTTTTAGAATGCAAATCTCTTCAGAAAAGTACTTTCAAGTTGTTTGCAAAGGAGTACTAATTATGCACAATTTTATGTATTCATAACACGTTTACATTTTTCAGTGTTCACGTTCTTTTTACGTTTGTACTGCATTGAGCCTTTGCAAGAGAATTTTACGTTTCACTTATTTTTTGTTTTTGCTTCACTAGTGTTTAACCGAAAAATAGATTTTTGGTCAAAATTAAGATTTAGAAGAAAACGGGTTACTAATAACCAAGTTTTACTTCACTTTCCTGATCGGCTATTTGTAAAATAGTGAAAATTATAGAGGGAATTAGCAAAAAGAAATAAGGAATAATCCAATAATAAATCCCTAAAATCAAGGTTATAAAGCAAAGAATTATAGAATGTATTTCAGTAGTACTTGGAATTTGTCCTTACAAATAAAATTATATATCCTTATATAGGAGTGTACAATCATAACGGTTTTTCATATAATTTAGGTTTATTATGGGCATTAATTGTATTGATTGCCCATTACCACAGATAGTCGTAATTGGCATATTTATTGCTTTGAATGCCTTATAAATGTTCCGATTTCCCTTCCTTATTTACTTCTGGTTCATGTATCCTTCCTTTTTTTTATCCTTATTCATTCCGTCCACGCCTCTTCTTTGACAAATGTCAGGCCCGATTCTTTTTTCTGTACTGTCTCGTGGGTATTTCTCCCGTGTCTTCCTATCTTAATTAATTCTATTAATTGAGAATGTCATTTGTTGCTATATCACTGCTCCACGCGTCATGCTTCGTCAGCATACTAGCATTCCATGTGTAATGCCTTTTTTCCACCAATACAGATAGCCCCTCCACTTTTTGAATATTATGGACTGATTATTCGGGAAGTGGAAATCTTTTATGACAGGAACTCTCTGCCGTTGTTTTTCGAATATAATCATGTCTTCTTCAGAACCGATGTGACATACATCACATCCATTTAATGCCCATGCCACGTGGCCTCTAACGATTGGTGCTGCAGTTTCTCAGCGCTTTTTAGGGTTTCTCTGCGGCCGCGTCAGTCACGATGTGACGGTTCCATTATGATGCTTTATAATGACCAAATTTAACAATGATCATGTCTCCTTATAAATACTTCATTCTTTTTTGATTTCTTAGAGTCTTCCTTCTTTAATATCCATCATCTTACTCCTGCTTTGTATCTTTCTGCATCTTTCTTCTGCCTTTCTTTGGACAATCATGTCTTCCCCAGATCTTCGCAAGGTAGTGATTATTGATGAGTTTGTTCCTTCTAATGCTCCCACTAGAATCAGGAGGGGTGGTAGGTTTCATAGTCTTGGTTCAATATCTAACTATGGTTATTCCTCTTAGAATAATGCTACTAAACCATCTTCTTCTAGGCCTGGGGCTCCTTTAACTCCTAGATTTTCTTCTAAAAATAGAGATTTAGCTAATCTTATGCGTGAACCTATAGTTGCAGAGATTGTTCCTCAATAATTTTCTTTTGTAATTGATCGTGAAACCATAAGAAACCAAGTTTCTTCCATGGCTTCCCTTAGCTCTGCTGGCCTTTACCCAAGTTTGATCACTACTGGCCTTATTTCCCTAGTTCGTAGAAAGTGTCACTAGAAATAAGATTTCCCAATTTTAGTTCCTGGTGACAACCAGAGAATTACTTCCTATCATGCAGGTTTTTCATTTGTCTATACCTACCCCTTCACTTTAGCGTTCAAACCTTCTATTGATCTAGTAATCTTTGAATTCTATCATTATTTCAATATGTGTCTTGGCCAGATTGGCCCCATAGTATGGAGGGCTGTTGCATGCCTTCATTATTTAGCAGAACCAGTTTTCGTGCCTTTTACTTTTCGGCACTTGCTTCACCTGTACTCCTCAAAGTTGTTTCGTGAAGTTGTCTTTACTCTCGTGGCTAGAAGTAAGAGAGTTTGGTCAGTCTAAAGACGGTAGGGACCGTGGCTGGTATGTATGTTTTGTTGCTGCTCCTACTAGTGGATTAGTGGGCGAAGAAAATATTCCTTTCCCGAAGAAATGGAACTTTGCATGTAAGTTTTTTTTCTCTTTAAAATATCTCAAAACACTTTATTATAATCAGATACCCAATTTTTCAGTAACCATGGAGGTTTTTGATGAAATTTCCAACTTTTGTGCTTGGGTAGAAAAGATGTTTACAACTGCAACTATGGAGAAAAGATATTGGAAATACCTTTCTCAAAAATTTAGTTGGAAAGTAAAGACGCACGGTAATTTTTACCTTCATAGTCTCTTCCTTTCTCTTCCTTGTTTATTCATGAATTTATCACCCCCCCCCCCCTTTAGGGTTTCCTATTCGTGGCACTAGTCATAAGTCTTGCTCATGAAAGAATTTTAAGTGCTTCTTCTTCAAAGAGGAAAAATGATGGGGCCCGTGGCTCTGATGGCGAAGAGGAAATAGATGAGGTTTCTTTAGTGTGAAGACCACGAGTTAGAAGACGTGTGATTTCTGATGATGAAACTACTCCTTCTCGTGACCCTCCAACAAGTTCAGTACCCTTTAGACTCACGGATGAGCTAGAGAGTGCTCTTTCAGTGATTTCCGATGAAGATGCTGCTATCCTCCCCCTGACTTTGTTGATTGATTGTTTGATCATGGCTTCGAGAGTGATAAAGCTATTGGGCTTCTTTCCGAAGAATTGCCTCTTGCTTCCCTTCCAGTTTCGGTTTCTATTAACCCCCCTCCCCCCGTGTCTCTTTCTGATGCTACCCCTGTTGTTACTCTCGTGGCTGCTCCACTTCGTCTGTTATTCCCATGGCTACCTCCCATGTAGAGACAAAACCTTTTAGCAGCAGGATGACAATGAAAAGAGTTGTTGTTGAGGTTCCTGAAGGTGAAAACTTACTAAGAAAATCTGGTCAAGCCGATGTATGGTTGAAGCCTCTACTAGGTCCCGTGAAGAAGAGGAAGTTAGAAAGCCATATCTCTCTGACTTTAATGAATGATATCGTTCATTCTTCTTTGAAGGTACAATTTTAATTGTATTTCCTTTCTTTTCTTTCTCCTATTCATCACTCTTTTTTTTGCAGATCAACTTGATTAGCACATAACCTATGAAAAGAGTTTCTCAGACGGAGCATCAAGTTATAGATTTTCACACCGAAGCTGACAACTGGAAAGAACAATTCGAAGGTCTTCAACTGGAAAAACAGGTTCTGGCAGAAGAAAAGAATGCTTTGGAACAACAAATGAGGGTGATTGCTGCTGAATAGCGATTGACAAAGCTTCTTCTAACCAGGTTAAAAACGACAAGGATATACTTGAGTCCTCTTTCACTGAACAACTTTCAAAGGCAACTGAAGAGATAAGAAATTTGAAGAACCTCCTTAACTAGAAAGAAGTTTATACGAGTGAATTGGTTCAAACACTTACTCAAACTCAAGAAGATCTCTGTATCTCTACTAGTAAGATTCAGTTCTTGGAAAGTTCTCTTGTATCTTTGAAGACGACTTATGATGCCTCTGAAGCAGAAAAAGAAGAGTTGAGAGCTGAGATTGACCAGTGGGAGAAGGACTATGAGATTCTCGAGGATAAACTATCATTGGATGTGAGCTGGGCTTTCTTAAACACTCGCCTTTAGACTCTAATTGAAGCCAACCAGAAGGGTTTTGACCTTAATGCTTAGATTGTTAAGGCTAAAGAAGCAATTGATAAAACTCACCAACATCAAAGCTTTTCTTCACCTGAAGACAAAGGTCCCGAGGGTGATGGAAATGGACTTGTTCCTGGTGAAGCTGATATTCAAGCTTCTTCTTCTCAAGTTAATCCTTCTTCTCCCATTGATGATGCTCCGGTGGATGATGCTCCTTAGTTTTTTCTTACTTTTATGTTTGTTCAACTTTTGGAAGTTTGTTGTTTTTGGGAAGGCTGCTTTTCGGTTACCCCTATCTTCTTTTGGGGTTTAATAACAAACTAATACCTCTATTTTCCCCAAAGTAATATATATGTGTTTCGGTTAATTTTACCATTTATTTTGCTCTTTGATATTTGAGCTTTTTCCTTGCATTTAAAAATGCTTTAATAATCCATGATTTTGATTAACACGGATTTTTATAAAAAAAAGGGCCCTTTTATGTAAACGACACTAATGAAGATGACGTCTTATCTTCATATTGGTGTAAATATATGAAAGACTAAATAGACAAAAAGGAAACAGTTTGAGGAAGTTTTATGTTTTAAACTTTCAAATAAATTCCGTACATCATTTTCTCTATTATTCGTCCAACACTTTCACAACTGCTTTTTTTGTAGCATATTTTCAGATACAAAATCGGGTTTATTATACCGTGACTAAATTTTGGACTTAACCTAAAACTCGTAGGAATTTGGAATGTATCTTGTATCCTTCTCGCGAGTTCACACCTTCTCAAGGTTGCTTCAAGGTTTTTGATTTAGGCTTGATTTTTGGCTCTTTTGCTTCTTTCTCTATATGCATAGTCCCCATAATGTTAGAGCTTTGAAGTATAAAATCTCGAACACTGGATTACTCCTTCTTTTTGGTCCATTCCCTGAAAAGGAAAATACAAACGGAACTCGGAGATATACGTTTAGATGATGACTGCATAACCCTTTTTTCCATCAGAAAGGTTGCAATCTAGATCGTGAATAATTTAGTATTCCCGCGTCTTTTAGGTCTAATATCATCATTTGGTACGGGCTAGCTTTTTGCCTATCATCTAAAATTATTAGTAAAATTCAAAAGAACAAAATAAAGTTATATCTAAGTGATACCTAACCATGGGTACTTCCTTTGTCTAAAAGTAATACTTCTTTGGAAGAACAACATTCTAGTTTGATGGTAGTATGCTGTCATCCATGGTCTCCAACTCATATGCTCCATTTCTAGTGATGCCTCGAACACTTATAAGAGCCTTCTCAATTTGGACTTAACTTTCCCGCATTAGTCGCTTTCGTTGATCGAAACACCTTTTTAAGAACGAAGTTCCTAATCTTGAAGAAGTACCTCAGATTTGCTTTCCTATTGTAATATCGCTCAATCATCTGTTTTTGAGCTTCCATCCTTATTCGCACTGTTTCTCTCCTTTACTCTAGTAAATCCAAATTCATTTGCATTTCTTCCTCATTTGATTCCTCAGTAGCATGTGTGTACCTCGTACTTGGTTCACTTATTTCTACTGGAATTAAGGCTTCAGTGCCATAGACAATTGAAAATGGAGTCTCATCCGTATTTGTTTTTGCTGTCATTCGATTAGCCCATAATACTCCTAGTAACACTTCTGGCCAATTGCCTTTTGACTCCTCTAATCTTTTCTTCAAACTATCAATAATAACTTTGTTTGTTGACTCAGCTTGCCCATTAGCTATGGTATGGTAAGGCGCAAATGTAATCCGTTTAATCTGCAAACTTTGAAAGAACTCTGTGATTTTCGTGCCTATGAATTGTGGGCCGTATCACACACGATTTCCTTTGGATCTCCAAAGCGACAAATAATGTTTCGCCAAATAAAGTCCATGACTTCTTTTTTCGCACCTGTTTGAAAGCTCCTGCTTCTATCCATTTTGAAAAATAATCTGTTAAAACTAATAGAAATCGTACCTTTCCTTTAGCTTGAGGTAACATATATCCATGCCCTATTTCATAAAAGGCCATGGCGAGATAACTGAATGTAACAATTCTACTGGGCGATGCATGTTATTGGTGTATCGTTGATACTTATTGCACTTGGCCACAAAGTTTTCTGCTCCTTCCTCCATTTTTGGCTAATAGCATCCTGCTATTATTAAAATCTTCACCAATGATCTTCTCCCATCATGATTGCCATAGTGCCCCTCATGTACTTCCCTTATCACATATTCCGTTTGTGAAGGAGCAAGGAACCATGCCAAAGGTTCACCGAATATTTTTCGGTATAAGTTTCCACGAATTAAGCAATATTGGGTGGCTTTTTGGCAAAGTATCTGTGACTTCTTCTTGTCTTCGGGTAAGATTCCATACTGCAAAAAGTTGACAAACTCGTTCCTCCAATCCCAAGTTAAATTATTAAAATTTACCTCGTTCTTGTCTTGATCGACCACCGAATGAAACAAATGTATTACAATAGCATTTTCTGCATTTGTTATCTCCATAACAAACGTGAGGTTGGCCAACACATCTGCTTCTGCATTCTCCTCCCTGGGTATTTGCACAGCCTTCCACAATTGAAATTGTCTGACTAATTCCCATAGCTTTTCCATGTATTGTTGCATTTGTGCCTCTCTTGCTATGTAAGTCCCCTGTATCTGGTTAACTATTAGTTGCGAGTCACTTTTGATTACAATATGTTCTATTAGCTTCGAGGAACCGCTAGTAAATAAAATACAAGTCCCCGGATTAGATCCGGTAAATACCTGTAATTCCTTTTCTACCTCAGGAATTAAATTCGTGCTGAAATCTGTTACAAAATATGCTAAAACCTATGATTTTATTGCCATTCTAGGCTGATATATGATATCATACTCACTGAGTTCTATTTATCACTTAGCTAACCTACCAGATAGTTCTTATTTATGCAACATATTCCTTAGAGGGAAAGCAGTTATTACTGAGATAGGATCACATTGAAAATAAGGTCTCAACTTTCTAGATGCTTAACTAATGTTAAAGCAAGCTTTTCTAGATGAGGATATCATGTATCGGCATCTAACAAAGATTTACTAACATAATATATTGGATATTATTTATCTTTATCCTCTCATACCAACACCGCACTTACCACCACTTCTGATACATCAAGGTAAATAAGCAGCCTTTCTCCGTCTTTTGGTTTGGCTAGCAAAGGCGGATTTGAAAAATACATTTTTAGGTCCTTAAGACTTGTTGGCATTTATCAGTCCATTCAAATTGATTCTGCTTTCTCAAAACTGAAAAGAATTTAAAACCCTTTTCCGAAGATTTTGAAATAAATCCGCGGGCTGCTATTCTTTATGTTAATCTTTGCACTTCTTTTTTGCTTGTGAGTGCATTCGGTGTTTCTTCGATAGCTTTGATTTGTGCATGATTCACTTCAATACCCCTGTTAGAAACAATAATACCTAAAAACTTACTTGAAGCTACGCCAAAAACACACTTTTCTGGATTTAGCTTCATATTGTATTTGCGGAGAATCTGAAAAGTATCTAACAGATGTTGAAAATGATCTCCCACTTGTGTTGATTTGACTAGCATATCATCAATATAGACTTCCATAGTCTTTCCCAAATATTCTTGAAATATTTTAGTTACCAATCTTTGGTACGTGGCTCCAACATTTTTTAGACCAAATGGCATGACTTTGTAACAGTAAGTCCCCTAGTCTGTGATAAACAAAGTTTTTTCTTCATCTAGAGGATCTATCTTTATTTGGTTATATCTTAAGTATGCATCTAAAAAAGTTAACAACTCATGTCCTGTGGTAGCATCAATTAGTTGATCTATATGCGGTAAAGGAAATGAATCTTTAGGACAAACTTTATTTAAATCAATATAATCTACACAAACTCGCAATTTCCCGTTCTTTCTTGGAACTACCACAGTATTAGCTAGCCAGTTAGGATATTTTACCTCTCGTATTGACCCAATTTTTAAAAGCTTTTGTACCACATCTTGGATTACTTGATTTTTAAAGGATCCCTACTTCATCTCCTTCTGATTGACAGGTGGATATGATGGGTCATCATTCAGTTTGTGGGTCACCACCTCAAGTGGTATACCTATCATATGTGAATGCGACCAAGCAAAGCAATCTGTGTTAGCTTTTAAAAATTCAATTAACTTACCTTTCATTTCTGGGCTTAGGTTTGCTCCGATGTAAAAATTTTTGTCTGGCCGGTATATAAATAGCACCACCGCTTCAAGTTCTTTGGTAGTTGTCTTAATATTTTTATTTTCTTCTAGCTCTTGAATAACATCGGGTCTTGAATCAACATCAGTTTGTCCTGGAAAGGCTTCGGTTGAGGTTTGTATTACGATGTCCTCAACTGAATTCTATAGTTGCTATTTTTCTCCTGCAACATCATTTACCGTGCTTGTAGCTACCATTGAATTGATACTTCTATAAGCTTGTTGATCTCCTCGAATCTGCTGAATCCTCTACTGTGAAGGAAATTTAATAACTTGATGCAATGTGGATGGTACAACATCCATATCGTGAATCCATGGACTTCCTAGAACTATATTTTAAGTCGTGTCCGCATCTATCACTTGGAACTTTGTGTCCTTGATAACCCCTTATGCAAATATGGTAAGCACAACTTTCCCTTTTGTGATAATGCTTGAATTATCAAATCCAGACAAAGACCATGCCTTTGGTATCACCTTGTTGTTAGCTTGCATTTCATCCACCACCTTAGTAGAATGATATTCACGGAACTGCATGGGTCAATCAAAACTCATTTTACGTTACTATCATGTACGAATAGAGATATTACCAGCGCGTCATTGAGAGGAATTCTGCATCTTCGTCATCAAATGTTATATTGTCTCCATCCAAGATTTGGCAAACTCGTTTCCCATGAGTGACTGTGACTTTTGACATCTTTTTTTGCAGCTGGTGTCACACCATAGACATCGTCTCCCCCCATTATTACATTGATTGTTCTTTTTGGCGACGGGGGTTTCTGTTCTTTATATACGATTGTCTACCTTTTTTGCTGAACAGGTCAGTTAGATAACCTTGTTTCAACAAATACTCGACTTCTCCCTATAGTAACCTACAATCTATTGTTCTATGACCATGATCGTTGTGAAATTCACACCAGAAATCTGGATTTCTTTTGCTCGGATCTGATCTCATCTCTTTAGGTCATCTCACCTTGTCTCCCATACCTCTTAAAACAATCACTAACTCATAGGTGTTGACATTAAAACTGTAATCACGACCCTCGCATTTGTATTGGAGTCATTGCTCGTGCATCCCATTCCTTTCTGAATCTAGATGAAGAACCCGTATATTTTTGCCTTGATATTGATTCAGACCGTGTGTTTTCTTACTTAGAATGAGAATCTCGCTCTGCAGGTCCCATGTAAGGCTTGTACCTATTTTTCCCGGTCCTTATTTCTGATTCTGAACATCTCGATCCTGCTCTTTCATCAATCCTTGGCTGTGCAACCATATCTTTTCTATCCGCAGCTTCGTGTTGTACCTATTGTACACCTCATTCCAAGTTGTTCCTGGAAATTCTCACAAACTTTCCTTTAGTCTCCTCGTGGCTTCTGAAATATTCTCGTTTAAATTGTTTGCGAATGCCATAGTTTCCCAGTTGTCAGGTACTCGTAGTAACATCATCATCTCCTATTGAAATCTATCCACAAACTCCCTGAGTAATTATGTATTTCCTTGTTTTACTTTAAAGATGTCTTCCATCCCTTTTTCCACTTTCTGAGTTCCGAATATGCTTTTATGAATGAATATACAAGCTCAGCAAAATAATCAATAGAGTTTTCAGGTAAAAAAGAATACCACGTTAATGCTCCTTTCGTGAGTCTTTCACCAAATGTTTTAACCAAAACTGATTCGATTTCCTGCTTGGTTAAATCATTGTTATTCATGATAGTTGTGAATGCAGTTACATGATCTCGAGGGCCAGTTGTTCCATCATATTTTGGAATATCAGGAATTTTAAACTTTTTAGGAGTCGGCAAAGGTGTTTCACTTGGCTTCCAGGGATGTTTTGAATATTTATCAATAACTACCCCTTTAATAACGGGCGGTATGCCAGGTATTTGCTCTATGCGATTATTTTGCTCTTTCATCTGTTTCTACAAAGTTAGTACCAAACTTTGTAAATCAGAATTATTTGGTATACCTGACCTTCCATCACGAGATTCACTGGAGTTCCTCCGCTTCCAAAATTGTCGATCCCAGAGCGTGGGTTTTCTAGGGTAGCGGTATTAACTGGTGGAGTAGTTTGTGGTGCAGTTGGCAATCCCATAACAAAGGATCTAAGAGCACTGTTCACATGCTCTGCAATCAATTGTTTTAGAGCGTCTTGTTCGACAATTTATTTGTCCCCTTGCTGATCATTAGCGTGTGACACAAATCTTTCAGGTGATCCGTCACGAGAATGTTGAGGAGATCCTTACGGAGAGAGGGGAGGTGGAGTTGCTCCCTCATGTGGGTTTAGCTGGTTGATATCATTAATAGTCGACATAGTTGTTTGTCAGAAAAAGAATTTGAAAAGTGAAAAAATTATCAGATTCCCAGTAACGGAACCAATTTGTTTAACTGAAAAATTGATTTTTGGCAAAGCTTAGATTTAGAAGAAAATGGGTTACTGATAACCAAGTTTTACTCCACTTTCCTGATCAGCTATTTGCAAAATTGTAAAAATTATAGAGGGAATTAGCAAAAAGAAATAAGGAATAATCCAATAATCAATCCCTTAAATCAAGGTTATAAAGCAAAGAATTATAGAATGTATTTCAGTAGTACTTGAAACTTGTCCTTACAAATAAAATTCTGTATCCTTATATAGGAGTGTACAATCATAACAATTTTTTCACATAATTTGGGTTTATGTTGGGCATTAGTTATAATGATTGCCCATTACCACAGATAGTCGTAACTGGCATATTTATTGCTTATGCCTTATAACTGTTCCGATTTTCCTTCCTTATTTACTTCTCGTTCATGCATCCTCCCTTTTTTTGATCCTTATTCATTCCGTCCACACCTCTTCTTTGACAAATGTCAGGCCCGATTCTTTTTTCTGTACTGTCTCATGGGTGTTTCTCTCGTGCTTTCCTCTCTCAATTAGTTCTATTAATTAAGACTGCCACTTGTTGCTATATCACTGCTCTACACGTCATGCTTCGTCAGCATACTAGAATTCCACGTGTAATGCCTTTTTCACCAATATAGATAGTCCCCCCACTTTCTGAATATTCTGGACTGATTATTCGGGAAGTGTAAAGCTTTTATGACGGGAACTCTCTACCGTTGTTTTTCAAATATAATCATGTCTTCTTTAAAACCGATGTGGCAGACATCACATCCATTCAATGCCCATGCCACGTGGCCTCTAACGATTGGTGCTACAGTTTTTCAGCGCTTTTTAGGGTTTCTCTGCGGCTGCATCAATCACAAAGTGACGGTTCCATTATGATGCTTTATAATGACCAACTTTAAAAATGATCGCGTCTTCTTATAAATACTTCATTCTTTTTTGATTTCTTAGAGTCTTCATTTTTTAATATCCATCATCTTACTCCTGCTTTGAATCTTTCTTCTGCATTTCTTTGGACAATCACGTCTTCCCCAGATCCTCGCAAGGTTGTGATTATTGATAAGTTTGTTCTTTCTAATGCTCCTACTAGAAGTAGGAGGGGTGGTAGGTTTTATAGTATTGGTTCAATATCTAACCATGGTTCTTCCTCTCAGAGTAATGCTACTAAACCATCTTCTACTAGGCCTAGGGCTCCTTTAACCCCTAGATCTTCTTCTAAAAATAGAGATTTAGCTAATCTTGTGCGTGAACTTAAAGTTGCAGAGATTGTTCCTCAATAATTTTCTTTTGTAATTGATTATGAAACCATAAGAAACTAAGTTTCTTCCATGGCTTCCCTTAATTGTGCTAGCATTTACCCAAGTTTGATCACTATTGGCCTTCTTTCCCTGGTTCGTGGAAAGTGTCACTGGAATCAAGATTTCCCAGTTGTAGTTCCTGGTGACAACCAGAGAATTAATTCCTATCATACAGGTTTTTCTTTTGTCTATACCTACCCCTTCACTTTAGGGTTCAAACCTCTTATTGATCTAGTAATCCTTGAATTCTGTCATTATTTCAATGTGTGTCTTGGCCAGATTGGCCCCATAGTATGGGAGGGTTGTTGCATGCCTTCGTTATTTAGCAAAACTAGTTTCTGTGCCTTTTACTTTTCGGCATTTGCTTCACCTGTACTCCCCAAAGTTGTTTCGTGAAGGTTTTTTTACTCTCGTGGCCAGAAGTAAGAGAGTTTTGGTCAGTCCTGAAGACAGTAGGGATAGCGGATGGTGATAACTAGGAATTATAATGCATTTTACACTCCTTCATGCTCAGGTTTTGATTAGAAATATGTACAAAATAGTACCAAAGGCTCACAAGTTGTGCATGATTGTAGGTTTGATCAACAAGGTGACAAGGTATCAAAAACCAGCTCAAAAGGGAGTGAAACTTTCACAAGTACCAAAACCAGGCAAAGCTCAGTCAAATAAGGCTAGTGCGGCCGCATACCATTCTGTGCGGTCCGCACAAGTGAAGTTCAGAGAGTGTGCATCTCAGGCCAAAAGGCAATGCGGCCGCAAAGGATTTTCTGCGATCCACATTGGATTCACTACGGCCGCACTCGATTTAGTGCGATCCACAGAGCTAAGGTTCAGAGAGTTGTCAGTTTGAAGATTGAAGCCCAATGCGGTCCACGCTCCATTTCATGCGGACCGCACTAGAAGCCACTGCGACCGCACTCAATTTTGTGCGGTCCACATTGCCCAAGTTCAGAGAGCTGGATATTCAAGTCAAGAGCCTTAGTGCGGCCGCACCTTATTTTGTGCGGTCCGTACTAGACCCCGCAAGGGTATTTTTGTCCAGATTTTTTAGCTTAGTATAAATAGCTTCTTTTCCCATTTTTAGGTCATCAGATAGTTTGTACTGAAGGTTGCGCTCGTGACTTCGATATTTTTAGCTGTTTTGAGTAATTTTAGCTTTATTTCAACATTGAATCTTCAAGTTTAATTTAGCAATTAATTAATATGAGTTTTTCTTCATCTATTCCTTTGTTTTCTTCTCTAATTATGAGTAGTTAGACCCATAAGCTAGGGTTGTGGCTCAACCCTAGTTTGGGTAATTGATGAGTCTTGTGTTTTGATGCTTGATTGTCTATGGGTGTTTGATATTTGGACTAATTTCATGTTTAATTGCTGAATTAGTGGTTGCAAACACTAGTTTGTGTTTAGTTGACTTTGGCTCTTCTTGAGAAAGAGAGCCTAAGTCTCTGAAATTGGTCCAACAAGGAATTGGGGCGTACCCGAGATTGATAGCCCCAATTAAAGGGTTAAACCTAGAGATAGTAATACCCGACTTGAACCTTGATTGCTTGTGAAAATTTGCATACCCAATTGGTCATGAGAAAGTCAATTCGTGCCAAATCACTCGAACTACCGAGAGGTATAGAGTGAGTAGAATCGTGCAATGGTTATATCATACTCCCCAAATGTGACAATCTAGCTTTAGACTCAAGAATTCGTCAATTGACCACCTAGGCGAAAGTCACTACCCTGGTGCCTTTTTAATCATTTGAACAACTCGCAATAGTTTAACTTTAGATTATTTTAGTTTAATTGAGCATTGTAGTTTTATAAAATTAGAATCATAATCAAAACCAAAAATGTGTAGAAGTGCAATTTAGAGCAAATGCACAACTCCACTTTAGATAGACAACCGACTCCAATATCTAGCTCCCTGTGGAGAGCGATCCCGACCTTAATCAGGTAAAAGCTGCTTCAACCTCTCTCGCTACTCAATAGTAGTGCAGGGTTGGCCTCAATCACTTTTTGGAACCGTTGCCAGGAAGCTAACGGTTTTGGATATCTATCTATATAGTTTTGTGTATTGTTCTTCTTTCTTTCTGTGTTACTAATTTTTTTGTGTCACAACTTTAGGTACAAAATGGCAGCAAACTTAAACAATGCACCTCTTGGAGATCTTCCGCCGAGGGAGGAAGTAGATGATAATGTTGAAGATGAGGTCCTTGCTGTGCCTCACGGACAAAGGAGAGGCCGCCAGTCCAATGATAATATTCCAAACCCTCCCCTGCCACCTCCAAGAGTGGCTCCTAGAGTGCTTCCAAACCAAGGCTATGCAAGTGCAATTGTCCCACCCCGGATCCGGGTGGGAAATTTTCAAATAACCAATGTGATGCTAACTTTGCTGGAGCAGCGTGGGTATTTCACGGGCGCTGCAAATCAAAATGCTTACAAACATCTCAAGGGGTTCGTGGATACCTGTTGGGGGAGCAAGCAAACTAATGTGTCCGAGGATGCTCTCCGGTTGAGACTCTTCACATTTTCACTTAGAGGGAAGGCATTGGATTGGGTTGAGCGACTTCCCAACCATTCCATCACTACTTGGGATGAGTTGGCGGATAAGTTCATTGCAAAATTTTTCTCACCTGGGCATATGGCTGTATTAAGAGATGAGATCTTGGCGTTCAAGAAAGATCCCACAGAACCTTTGCATAAGATTTGGGAGCGCTATAGAACAATGGTGAAGGAATGCCCCAACAATGATATGACCGAGGCGATGATCCAACAAACTTTTTAACGGGCATTAACACAACAAACCAATGCATAGTGAACTATTGGGGGCAACATTATGAAGTTATCTTATGATGAGGTTTGTGACATACTTGACGAGATGGCTGACACTTCTTCTGCATGGCAAAGTAGAGCTAACGTGCCCCAGAGTGACCCCACGGTCACTCATTAGCACAAGGAGTTACATGATCATGGGCAGGCTATAGCTGAGTTGACAACTACTATGAACCAACTAGCAAAGGCACAGTTGCAACAAGTTCAAAATCTTCGCCAAGTGAATGCCATGGAGGGTGTTAACATGCTTGTCAACAAAAGAAGACAAAGAGGTCAACAGAGCCAAGGGAATTCGGAGCAATTTGACAATGATTGTGGTGGATTTCAAGATGATGGTTTTGATGGACAAAGTGAAGAGGTGTAGTACGTGAATAATTATCAAGGCCAAAGAGGCAATTCTGCCAACCAACAACAATGGAAACCACAAGGCAATTGGGCAATCAACAACAACAAGGCAATGGTAATTGAGGGAATAACAACCAAAACTCCAACTGGGGCAATCAGAACAACAATCAAAACAATCAAGGAAATTGGAATGGTAATAACAATTGGGGTGGCAACAACAATCAAGGTGGATGGAATAATGGAAACCAAAGAAATCGGGGTCAAGGCTTTCAAAGGCCCTCAATGTACCAACAACCGAACAATCCACCCCCATTTCTATCTCAAGGTCCCAGTTCTTCTAGCAATGATATGGGGAAAATTGAAATGATGTTTGAACAGATGATGAAAAAGAGCACGGATTCTGATGCTCAGTTGTCTTCCCACAATACTTCGATTCAGAATTTGGAGGTTCAGTTGGGCCAAATCTCACAGTCCTTGAATACTCACCCTAAGGGTGCTCTACCAAGTGATACGGTAGTAAACCCGAAAGGTGGGAACAATCATGTTATAGCAGTAATTACAAGGAGTGAACGAGGCGGTGATGTGAATGCCTCCAAACAAAAGCAAATCTTGAGTGATGATGTTGAGTTGTAAGAAGATGAAGTTCCTTTTGTGGTTGAAAATGTGATTGATGATAATGTGAATGAAGAAGTGAGGATTGATATTCAAGATACCGAGGTAGAAACTCAAAATGATGTGAACCCATCTAGGGAACACGTAATTGACATGCCATAGCCGGTTGTGCCTAAAACCAAGGCTCCTTTGCCAAGCCCACCTCCACCTTATCCTCAAAGGCTTGCGAAGCAGAAAAATGAGAACCAGTTTAAAAAGTTCATAGACATGATGAAGAGCTTATCCATTAATGTGCCTTTAGTGGAGGCTCTTGAACAAATTCCAGGCTATGCTAAATTCATGAAGGACTTGGTGACAAAAAACGGTCTATGGATTGTGAAACCATAAAGATGACTCACCAAGTTAGTGCAATAGTGCATTCAATGGCCCCGAAGCTTGACAATACCTGTGCTTTCACTGTTCCTTACACCATTGGGAGTGCGGACTTTGCAAAGGCTCTATGTAATTTGGGGAATAGTATCAATTTGATGCCCTACTCAGTTTTCAAAACTTTGTGTATTGGGCAACCTAGGCCGACTTCCATGAGGTTGCAAATGGTGGATAGAACGATGAAGAGACCATTGGGTATTATTGATGATGTGCTCGTCCGGGTGGATAAATTTATCTTGCCATCTAACTTTGTGATCTTGGATTGTGAGGTGTATTATAAAGTTCCTATCATATTGGGGAGACCTTTCCTCACTACGGGGAAGACCTTAGTTAATGTGGAAGCAGGGGAACTCACCTTCCGGGTGGGTGATGAAAAAGTGGTCTTTCATGTGTGCAAGTCAATAAAGCAGCCCAACAACACCGAGGTGTGCTCTTTTGTGGACCTTGTCACAGCAGTGATAGTCGATGACACCAGTGCAATGATCAATGTAGAGGACCCATTCGAGGCCGTATTGTTGAATCTTGATGTCAATGATGATGAGGGCCGAGTGGAGTGTGTGAATGCTTTACATAGAATGGGCTCTTACTCTTATGAGCCTAGGAAACTCTCTCTAGATTTCGAGAATAGGAAGACTCCACCAACAAAACCTTCAATTGAGGAGCCTCCGGTGTTGGAGTTAAAACCGTTGCCTCCACACCTCCGGTATGAGTTCTTAGGCCCAAGTTCTACTTTGCCAGTTATTCTTTCCTCTTATATTACTAACATGCATGTTGATGCTACATTGGCGGTGCTTCAAAAGTGGAAAAAGGCAATTGGATGGACTTTAGCTGATATTCGGGGGATAAGCCCCGCATTCTGTATGCACAAGATTATTTTGGAAGATGATGCAAAGCCCTCATTGGAGCATCAAAGTAGGTTGAACAAGGCAATGCAAGAAGTTGTGAAAAAGGAGGTGATCAAGTGGTTGGATGTTGGGGTTGTGTACCCCATCTCTGATAGCTCTTGGACTTCACTTGTGCAATGTGTACCGAAGAAGGGTGGCATGACCGTGGTTGCAAATTAACAAAATGAGTTGATTCCTACCAGAACCATCACCGGTTGGAGGGTATGCATGTACTACCGCAAGTTGAATAAAGTGACCCGCAAGGATCACTTTCCTTTGCCTTTTATTGATCAGATGTTAGACCTACTTGCTGGGCGTGCCTTCTACTGTTTCTTGGATGGGTATTCTAGGTATAACCAAATCTTGATTGCTCCGGAAGATCAGGAGAAGACCATATTCACTTGTCCATATGGCACCTTCGCCTTTTCTAGGATGTCTTTTGGGTTGTGTAATGCACCAGCTACATTCCAGCGGTGTATGATGGTCATTTTCACTGATATGGTGAAAGAAATTTTGGAGGTATTCATGGACGACTTTAGTGTTGTGGGAGATTCAATTGATGAGTGCTTGAAAAATCTTGATAGAGTCTTGGCCCGTTGTGAAGAAACCAATCTTGTTTTCAATTGGGAGAAATGTCACTTTATGGTGGAAGAGGGCAAAGTTGTTGGGCATAAAATTTCAAAACATGGTATTGAGGCAGATAAAGCAAAAATTGATGTGATTTCAAGGCTCCCTCCCCTACATCTGTCAAGGGAGTTCGAAATTTTCTTGGGCATGCGGGGTTCTACCGGAGATTTATCAAAGACTTTTCGGAGGTAGTGAATCCTTTGTGCAAGTTGTTGGAAAAAGATGCCAAGTTCGTGTTTGATGACAAATATATGCAAGCCTTTGAACTTCCCAAACATAAGTTGACCACCACTCCTATCATTACCGCATCTAATTGGAGCTTACCCTTTGAGCTCATGTGTGATGCGAGTGATGTTGTAGTTGGGGCGGTTTTGAGTCAAAGAGTGAACAAAATATTTCATCCGGTGTACTATGCGAGCAAGACAATGAATGATGCTCAAGTGAACTACACGGTGACCGAGAAAGAACTTTTGGCTATTGTGTTCGCAATGGAAAAATTTCGGTCGTATCTCATGGGTGCCAAGGTCATAATCCATACCGTCCATGTCGTACTCCGGTACTTGATAGCGAAGAAGGATTCTAAAGCTAGACTGATACGATGACTCTTGTTACTTCAAGAGTTTGATTTAGAAATTGTGGACCGGAAGGGTAGTGAAAACCAAGTGGCGGACCACTTGTCCCGCTTGGAGGAGGAGGGGAGGCCTCGTGATGGCCTAGAGATCAATGATTCATTTCCCGACGAACAACTCCTTTCGGTGTCGATGAATGGTATGCCATGGTTTACAGATGTTGCTAATTTCCTTCTGACTGGTATAACCCCGTGTGAGCTCTCTTCTAACCAAAGGAAGAAGCTCAAGCGGGATAGTTTGGATTTCTATTGGGATGAGTCGTACTTGTTCAAGATTTGCACAGATGGTATGATCCGAAGGTGTGTCTTAGAGAAAGAGCAATTGAGTATCTTAGAGGCTTGTCATTCCTCTCCTATGGTGACCATCATGGCGGGACGAGGACGACTTCTAAAGTTCTTAGTTGTGGGTTTTATTGGCCAACTTTGTACAAAGAGGCAAGTGAACTTGTGAAGAGGTATGACTAATGTCAAAGAGCGGGTGAAATTTCGAATAAAGATGAAATGCCTCTCAATACCATCCTCGAGGTTGATATTTTTGATGTATGGGACATTGATTTTATGGGCCCATTTGTTAGCTCGTGTGTGGGAACACATACATTCTTGTGGTGGTGGACTATGTTTCAAAGTGGGTTGAATCCGTGGCTTTGCCCAACAATGAGGCCCGGATTTTTGTTGCATTTCTCAAGAAGAGCATTTTTACAAAGTTTGGTACTCCTTGTGCAATCATAAGTGATGGGGGGTCTCATTTTTGCAATAGAGCTTTTGACACTTTGCTTGCAAAGTATGGTGTCAATCACAAAGTTTCTACTCCCTATCATCCTCAAGCGAGTGGCCAAGTTGAAGTCTCCAATAGGGAAATCAAGAGCATATTGTCAAAGACGGTCAATGCAAATAGGACCGATTGGTCAAAGAAGTTGGATGATGCTCTATGGGCTTATAGGACTGCTTACAAGACTCCGATTGATATGTCTCCGTATTGATTGGTGTTTGGGAAAGCTTGCCATCTACCGGTTGAGTTAGAGCACAAGGCCATATGGGCTTTGAGGAAGCTAAATCTTGAGTGGGATGTTGCAACCAATCTTCGTGTATTCTGATTCCATGCCTACACTAGTTCGTCCTTATACAAGGACAAGATGAAGTACCTTCATGATAAATATGCTCGTAGCAAGGAGTTCAAAGGGGTGATTTGGTTCTCTTGTTCAACTCTCGGTTACGTCTGTTTTCGGGAAAGCTTAAGTCAAAATGGAGTGGACCTTTTGAAGTGGTATGTGTGACCCCGTTTGGTGCACTTGATTTAAAGAACAAAAATGGGAAAGTTTTCAGAGTAAATGGGCATAGGGTCAAGCACTACTTGGGAAATATTGATGACACCCACGTGGTGGCATTTCTTCATCTCAAATGATTTGATGGTAACCTGCGTCATGCCGCGATGTTAAATCAGGCGCTTCTTGGGAGGTAACCCATATGTTCTTCTTATTTTTCTTTGATTTTCATTGTAGTATAGGATTTATTTTTGGACTGACTGTTGTGAGATACTACAGGATTGTGTTGATACAGTGCAGGACAAAGTGGAAAAAATTTGTTCAAGTCTCTGAAGTTTGCAATGCAGATCGCACTACATTTTGTGCGGCCGCAAAGAACTTAGTGCGGGGGCACACAAATCAGTGTGGTCCGCACTGATAATGGACGAAATAACCGCGGCCGCATTATACTTTGTGCGGTCCGTGGTGGACCATTGCGACCGTAGTGGTATTTTGTGTGGACCGCAATGGTTGCCTTTCTCAAACATTTACAATGCTGTGTGGTGCAGACCGTACTGCCTTTTGTGCGGTCCGCGGTGGGTAGGTAAATTGGGCCCAATGACTTTTTCTATAAATAGTACCTGAGGCCCACTATTTGAACTTTTCGATCATTTTGCTCTAAAAGCCCTAAAATCATTGTTCATCACTAAAATTGCACGAATTCATCTGCATAGTCTCGATTAATTATCATACGTCTCACATCTGGTAACTTTTACTTCTTTTCAGTTGTTTAATTTTATTATTTTCATTAAATTTTTGTTTTCTTAGCTTTTCTTCTATTCTTTCCCGTATTTCTTTTGGATTGGTAGCTTAGGTTAGTTCATTTGCTGCTTAAGTTAGGATTAGGTAGTTAAAATATTGGGCAAACACTTAGGGACTCTTTAATTAGTAAATATTTGGACTTAAAATGAACATTTGATAAACCCTAAGTTGGTGCTATGTTTTGGTACTCTGTGCGGACCGCGGTGGAAATTGTGCGGTCCGTAATGGCATTTTGTGCGGACCGCATTGCTCAAAGTACTGAAACCTGATCATTGAGGACCGCTGCCGCATTGCATTTTGTGCGGTCCACGGTACCTCAATGCGGACCGCATTGCCATTTTGTGCAGTCCGCAGTGTATTTAGTCAGAGAGTGGGTAGTCTGAACCCCACCTTTGTGCGGACCACGGTGCCATTTTGTGTGGTCCGCATTGGCCTCTGTGCGGATGCACTGCATTTTATGCGGTCCGCACTCTGTAACATTTGATACTGTCTGCAATATTTTCTTTCCTGCAACTGTGAACTTCATTGCTTCTACTGATACTAACAAACCATAACTGAATGTTGTTTGCAGACAATGGTGAAATCTAGAGGCAAAAGTGGTAAACAACTAGCAGAGGAGAGTCCTCCCAGGATGGTAAAGGTAAGAACATGATAAGACTAACCCCACATGTCCGTCAAAACATAAAGAAATAAGGAAAATCATCAGAGCGGCAGATAGGGCCATTGACCAGTCAGGGAGTAAGTATGAGCCCTCCCGGGATATATCTTCAGACTCCGTGCCAGAGTATGTTGAAGACTGGCCGGAGAGAAACAGATTGAGAGATACACATTCACCTCCAGCTTCTCCCACTGCCCAAGCTTTAGTACGAGTTTCTTCTGAGTCATCTGAGGGCTCAGCTGACGGTAGTAGAAATGAATACTCCACCTCTCCCACAGCTTCATTATCCGGAGAGGGTGCAATACTATATAACGGGGAAAAAATAGAAGGGGTGAGCCTCGGGTTGGCGGGGTAGAATGAACTAGAAATCCGGAGGTGTGGCAAGACCGCTTTGTGAGTGAGGTGGCCTATTATAAGTTCAGAGAATGGTGGCATGTGAGGAAATTGATTCTGGAGCGGAGTTTTGTGGATAGAGACATCTTGCCTCACAACCCCAATGTGAGAAGGTAGTTTAGAGAGAGAGTGGGCCGGGAGTACTTCTTAAACACCTTTGAGGATGCAAACGATCACATGGTCAAGGAATTCTACACCAATGTTGCCCACATCAAAAAGGGCACCAAAGTGACCAAGGTGCGGAATTTGAAAATACTATTTGAGGGGAAAGCAATAAATGACTACTTGGGCTTCGATGAAGAGGATGAAACACTGTATTTGGCAAATATGGAATTAGGTGAGAAGGTCCGTCCTTGGTTGGCACAGTATCTGGCAATCCCAGGTACCACCCCCAATTGGTTGAATGCGGGAGTGAAGATCTTAAGGAGAAGTTTGAATTTCGAGGCTAAGGGGTGGGAAACATTCGTGTACAGCAGATTGGACCCCACTACCCGTGACAACTCACTCCCTCTTCACTAGGCAATACTGGTAGAATCAATTATGGCGGGGTACCCGATTAATGTCGGGAATGTCATGTCTCGGGTGATTATGCAGGTAGTCAGTGAAGGTGACAGAAACTACCCCTTCCTCAGCTTTTTAACCATGTACTTCAGGGACCTAAAAGTAGAGAAGCGTCCATTTGATATCAAAGTGAAAGAAAAGGCCCTGTTCTTATGGTACAACATGTAGGGTGATGACAACCCTAAAAGAAAGAACTACAAAGGAACAACCACTGCTTCAACTGGCCAGTCTGAAAAGCCAGTAGTGGTAGTGGCTCCTACTTAGACTTCTTCCACCTCAGCGGACATGCCCCCTGGTCCATCCACTTCAACAATTCCAGACATACCTTCCACCCTGACCTACCTAGTGATGGCCCACCGTCTGAGCCAGGCCCTTCTCAGCATCAACAACTGGCCGTAGACAGCTTCTTCTAAGTTGTCTGTCCTTACTTCTACAATGGTAGCTCAGTCGGGACCTCCGCCTCCACGGGTCCCACAGTCAATTGAGGATGCTCTCAAGGATATTCTGGACAATCAAAAGAAAATCCTTGACACTCAAAAAGTTATTACGGATGCTGTGGATTCTCATGGGAAAGCTCACAAGAAGCTTTCTAGGGAGGCTAAGAAGATGAGGAAGATGCGGGCTTCCAAGGAGTCCGTGAAGGAGTTGAGGTTGACAAGTTGAAGGCAAATCACCTGCCTTTGGATTTATTGCTAGATGACCCGATGCCAGCAGCCCATCCCTAGCCAGTGCAGTCGAAGAGGCCTCACAAGAAGAAGAGGGTGATTCCCCGTGCAGATGACGCAGTCATACAGTTGGAGGACCCACAGGGAGATTCCTCCAGCCAGCCCCAGGAGTTAGCCCAGGCCTCGGTCCAGGTCCCAGCAGAGCAGCAGGTCATAGGGAGCCAATCTCAAGTTCCCGAGCTTACAGAGGACCCAGGGACCACTCAGGATCCCATGCAGACAGATGAGCCATAGGGAGTTTCTATATCCTCTTCCCTTTTATTTTTGGTGCTTATTTTCTTAGTTGGCATTAAGGACAATGCCATCTTTCATTTGAGGGGGTAGACCCTACTTTGATTTGATTGGATGAATGTATATATTTGACAGATTTTATGCTTTCTTTATTTTTCATCTTTGGTATGTATATAATTTTAGCACTTTATTACATTTCCCGCACTTTTTATCTTGGGTATGTATATAAAAGTATGTTCCATTGTATATATTCATCTCCCTTATTGTATATTCGATTAAACCCCCCCTCTTGTAAATATTCATTTTACTTTCCGCAATTTTTTCTTTCTTAACTTCTTATTTGTGTTCGTAGCTTCTTGTTTTGGATTTTTGCAATAAGCCTTTGGTTTTCTTAATGCCACGGTTCTTTCCAAATGTGGAATTTGTGTGAACCGGGTGGCTCTTCCCGATGATGGATAACATGACTACCTTCTTAAGGGTTTGAGTCTGTTTTTCTTTTCTCTTTACTTTTTAGTAGTTAGTGGTTAAGGGTGCCTCAAGCAAAGCTTCACTTGGGCCTAGCACATTTGCTTTTGATCTCATGGTCAAAAACAAATTGTTGTGTTTAGAATGGTGAAAGTCGTGACCTTGAGACTCTTTTGTTGACCGATAATCATCAAGTGTTTTTTTGAGACCATTGTGTGCTCAAATCTTATCTAATATTGTTGTGGGCCCCCGACTCTGTGTCTTTAGCGATCCCATAGCTTGTGTGGTGAGAAATTTGCATTGCAAGTCTAAGTCTCGAGCCATTGGTCTAGAACTTGCCCTGAATGTTTGTTGAGGCAAAATCCTAAGTGAATTTTGACTTGAGACATGATTATAGGCTCTCCTTGATCCAAATGATAGCTTGAACACTTCCATACCCCACCAATGATAAAAATCCCTAGTCAACTCTTTTGAGCCTTAGACCTTTTTCCTTCAAGAACCATAATACAAGCCTTTACCCGTTCTAAAAGATACCCTCTCTTGGCACCCGATCTTTACTTAGCACATGGAATAAGTATAAGTTTGGGGGAAGAGACGAGGATGGCAACAAAGTGATAAAAAGGTACAAAATGAAGAAAAGAAAAGGCAATGAAAAAGAAAGAAAAGCAAAAAGACAAAAAGAATGTTCAATGTAGAAATGAATAAAAGGGATTCAAGAAAATCAAAGAATGAAAGGTGTGGAAAATTGAGAAAGGAGAAAAGATTTGAAATGAACAAGAAAGAGTGACAGTGTGTCTCTATAACCTCTTAGAAAGAAGTGAAATGACTTAAAAAGTCAAGTGAATGTGTGCCAAAATGAAACAAAAGAAGTGCTTAAGGGAAGAGGGAACCTACTTAGACCAAACATTTCCTACCCTGAACCAAAAGCCTTCACTATGTCTCCACAAAAGCCCTATATGATCTTGAGTTAAATGAAGCTTACATTAGTGGTGACTCACATAAGGGGTAAGTATATGGTACTTAGAGCCGGACTTGTGACTTTTCCTTGAGAGAGATGAGTGTGTTTCCATTAACCTCGTTCTGAGTGCCACTATCCTAAAGGTGAGGTTTGCTTAGGGAAAGTTGAGGATGTATGAGTTTGGGTTCCACAATGACCAAAGTAATAGAAAAAGTTCATTGATATGTAGAGTCAACTCTTGATGCTCTTGTGTCTCACTTAATCTATGGTGTTTAAAAGAGTAAATATTGTTAATGATTCATTTGTATTGAGGACAATTGTTAGTCCCAATTGATGCTAGATGAGGTCACTTTAGGACAGCTGAATTTTCTTGGATTTTCTCTTAAGGGGTGGGTCTTATTTTGTTTGCTTGAGGACAAGCAAAAGCTTAAGTTTGGGGGAGTTGATAACTAGGAATTATAATGCATTTTACACTCCTTCATGCTCAAGCTTTGATTAGAAATGTGTACAAAATAGTCCCAAAGGCTCACAAGTTGTGCTTGATTACAGGTTTGATCAACAAGGTAACAAGGTGTCAAAAACCAGCTCAAAATGGAGTGAAACTTGCACAAGTACCAAAACAAGGCAAAACTCAGTCAAACAGGGCCAGTGTGGCTGCATGCCATTCTGTGCGGTCCGCACAAGTGAAGTTCAGAGAGTGTGCATCTCAGGCCAAAAGGCAATGCGGCCGCAAAAGATTTTCTGCGGTCTGCATTGGATTCACTGCGGCCGCACTCGATTTAGTGTGGTCCGCAGAGCCAAGGTTCAAAGAGTTTCCAATTTGAAGATTGAAGCCCAATGCGGTCCGCGCTCCATTTCATGCGGACCACACTAGAAGCCACCGCGGCCGTACTCGATTTTGTGCGGTCCGCATTGCCCAAGTTCAGAGAGCTGGATATTCAAGTCAAGAGCCTTAGTGCGGCCACACTTGATTTTGTGCGGTCCGCACTAGCCTCGCATGGGTATTTTTATCCAGAATTGTCAACTTAGTATAAATAGCTTCTTTTCCATTTTTTAGGTCATCAGATAGTTTGTACTGAAGGCTGTGCTCTTGACTTCGTTTATTTTAGCTGTTTTGAGTAATTTTAGCTTCACTTCAACATTGAATCTTCAAGTTTAATTTAACAATTCATTAATATGAGTTTTTCTTCATCTATTCCTTTGTTTTCTTCTCTATTTATGAGTAGCTAGACCCATAAGCTAGGGTTGTGGCTCAACCTTAGTGTGAGTAATTGATGGGTCTTGTGTTTTGATGCTTGATTGTCTATGGGTGTTTGATATTTGGACTAATTTCATATTTAATTGCTGAATTAGTGGTTGCAAACACTAGTTTATGTTTAGTTGACTTTGGCTCTTCTTGAGAAAGAGAGCCTAAGTCTTTGAAATTGGTCCAACAAAGAATTGGGGCGTACTCAAGAGATTGATAGCCCCAATTAAAGGGTTAAACCTAGAGATAATAATACCCGACTTGAACCTTGATTGCTTGTGCAAATTTGCATACCCAATTGGTCTTGAGAAAGTCAATTCGTGCAAAATCACTCGAACTACCGAGAGGTATAGAGTGAGTAGAATCGTGCAATGATTATATCATACTCCCCAAATGTGACAATCTAGCTTTAGACTCAAGAATCCGTCAATTGACCACCTAGGCGAAAGTCACTACCCTGGTGCCTTTTTAATCATTTGAACAACTCGCAATAGTTTAACTTTAGTTTATTTTAGTTTAATTGAGCATTGTAGTTTTATAAAATTAGAATCATAATCAAAACCAAAAATGTGTAGAAGTTCAATTTGGAGCAAATACACAACTCCACTTTAGATAGACAACCGACTCCAATATCTAGCTCCCTGTGGAAATCGATCCCGACTTTAATCGGGTAAAAGCTGTTTCGACCTCTCTAGCTACTCAATAGTAGTGCAGGGTTGGTCTCGATCAGCTGGTATGCACGCTTTGTTGTTGCTCCTATCAAAAGACTTCATTATAATCAGATACCTAATTTTTCAGCAACCATGGAGGTTTTTGATGAAATTCCCAACTTTCATGCTTGGGTAGAAAAGATGTTAACAGCTGCACCTATGTAGAAAAGATATTGGAAATATCTTTCTCAAAAATTTAGTTGGAAAGTGAAGACGCGCAGTAATTTTTACCTTCAATGTCTCTCCTTTCTCTTCCTTGTTTATTCAGGAATTTCTCATCCTCCCCCCCCTTCCCTTTTTGAGTTTCCTATTCGTGGCATTAGTCCCTCGTCTGTTCCATTAACCAAACTTTCTGTAAGTCTTGCTCAGGAAAGAATTTTAAGTGCTTCTTCTTCAAAGAGGAAAAATGATGGAGCCCGTGGCTCTGATGGCGAAGAGGAAACAAGTGAGGGTTCTTTAGTGTGAAGACCACGAGTCAGAAGACGTGTGATTTCCAATGATGAAACTACTCCTTCTCGCGACCCTCCAACAAATTCAGTACCCTTTAGACTCACGGATGAGCAAGAGAGTGCTCTTTTAGTGATTTTCGATGAAGATGTTGTTATCCTCCCCCTGACTTTGTTGATAGATTGTTTGATCATGGCTTCGAGAGTGATGAAGCTATTGGGCTTGTTTCCGAAGAATTGCCTCTTGCTTCCCTTCCAATTTCAGTATCTATTAACCCCCCCCCCCCCCCCCCCACACACACACACCCCGAATCTCTTCCTGATGCTACCCCTGCTGTTACTCCCGTGGCTGCTCCACTTCGTCTGCTATTCCGTGGCTGCCTCCCATGCAGAGACAGGACCTTCTAGCAGCAGGATGACAATGAGAATAGGTGTTTCTCTCGTGCCTTCCTCTCTCAATTAATTCTATTAATTGAGAATGTCATTTGCCGCTACATCACTGCTCTACGTGTCTGCTTCGTCGGCATACTAGCATTCCACGTGTAATGCCATTTTCCCACCAATACAACTAGACCAGTTGTTGAGTTTTTGCTGTGTTTGAAAACGTAGCCTTTTTCAAACCAAAGCAGCACAAACAATAGTTTTCAATCTTTTGAATCATGCAAACTATTTATTACTTCATTTTACAGAATTTGTATTGTCCGGAAAAAAATAAATTAGAACTTAATAACAGGAAATTGATAAAGTGGCTTTGTTCTGGAGGCGCTTATGCTTTACTTATCATCGAAGACCACAGTTTACTAATAAGATGCTTCCAGCTGAAATTTCAGATAAGTACCAGTCTAGCAGATGCCTGAACAAAGCCAATAAAATTATCACAGGACTAAAGAAAGAAAAGAAAGTAAAGTGAATGGAGGAAGAAGAAAATATAACACATAAGAAAACAATAATTGTAACTAAATTGTATCGTAAAAACAGATTGAATGGAGGAACTAAATAGCTACAAAGTACAAAGTCCAGGAAGATATAGGTTTTCCATTTTTGTTTTCAAATTTGTATAGCTCCATCTTGGTCTCAGCCAACAAACAACATCACTGTGTATTTTTCTTTTTAAATAAGTAAAAACATCACTGTTTAGGCTGCAGATTATGAACTAGTATCCAACACTGGATACAATTTTGAATAAAAACTGTTCATAAGTTTTTTCGGCTTAAAACACTGTAAAATATTTCCTTGTCATGCATTAGCTGCACTTTTGTCCTTATTTTCATTTTCCGAGGTGTCAGGTTTGCTGCTGACAGCGGGGGAAGAATCCATCAAGCTGGCAGCAATTGCAGCTTTCAGATCCTCATCTTCTTGATCTAAAAGCATTCCATCTTCCTCATACTGGCGGTATGGGTCAGAAGGCCACGAAGTTTGACCACTTCTGCCACCAGTTCTCTGTGCTGCGTTGCAGGACTTGGTAATCCTCTCTGCATCTTCTGGTAACAGCCATTGTCCATATCCATTAGAAGCTTCAGAAGAACTGATCGGACATTCCTTGGGAAAATTTCCCTTCACCAGAAAAATGCTCCAGCCAAACCCTTTCAAAGAGTCTAAATAGGCTGAAAGGTAAAATTTGGAAAGGTGCTCAGGCGCAGCCTTAAGACTGTCAAAGTTGTACCACTCCCCATTTACTTTCCTGATACAGAACCAATGGTCCTGCAAGTGACAGATAAATGCACTTTCCAGTTCTGGATCAATCTGAGCCGGCTCAGCAACTGGGCTGTCCAGTGGAATGATTTGCAGATCCCACACCTCCAGTGCCTTTTGCAAAACCTGCCACCCAATTTCAAGTTAAAAATTAAGCTCTGCAGATAAAGCATAATGGTAATATAAGAAAAGCAATGGAAAAATAGATGCCACAGGAACAAGCAAGTTGTATGTTCATAGTGCCTGATTCCCTAGTTATGTCACACGCTAATTTGTCTTGCTCAAACTCAAACAGTTTAAACAAAACTTTGGGCTACATAAATGAGCAATAAACCCAGGCTAAAGCTAGACATTTCACTTGCTAACGGGGCAAACTAGATTTGCATTTCCACCATTCTTTTATGTCTAGCTAGTATATTTAATGGTGGCCTCAAAATCAATACCACCTGCATATCCAAGGAACAGGTAATCATTTACCATAGAGGATAAACAACATGAGAATAAATAAAATGCATGTCGGTAGGTTGCATTGAAGAAAGGAGAATTATTAAAAGGTTAACAAGAACTTTTAAATTCCAAACCAGCATACAGACATGTAGATCCAGTATTGGCTACATATCTATCTCTCTTTATTATCACCTGTGAATTTACATGCTTTTGATAGGGACAATTAATTGGTGATCTTCAAGAAATAAGATGGCAATGAGCAGCACTCCTGCCTCTCAACACCTTCCGTGATAATTACCTTATTTACAAAAATTTCATCCCATAAACATGCTCTTACATGCTAAAAGTAGACCACTAGGGATATTGACAATCATTATAATTCCTTCTTTATTTTGGAAGAAGGTATGTGTATAATAATCTTTCCTTCTATATCTGTTGAAAAAATAGGCTTGCCGAGCTTATGTTTTCAATTGATCGAAATTGGGACCCTACCAGATATTTAAATATTTGAAAGAGAAGATGTGATATTTGATTAGGAGACTAACATCAGACAACATTTACTGCAGTCACAAATGCTACTTTCTAATCTTTTTTATTTTTGCTTTTTTTAATAACGGAGGTGTTTAAGCCCGTGTGCTGGCACCTCAACTATTCCATCGAGTACCCATTACCTTTTCACTAGCACAGGCATCAATATACTATCAATCAAAGCTCTTTCACAACTAATATGCCCTAAACTATAAATAAAGTTCTCAAAGAACTTTCAAAATCAGGATGAAGAGAAAATTATAACTAAAGAAGAAACCAGGATCATTTGCCAAACAGCATTTGCAAACAGCAGGAATCAGAGCAAAAGCTCATCAACAGTTTGACAACGAAATGCCATACAAATACATAGTGGTTTTCATCCATATTATGTTCTCTCCTCATTGTTGCTCAAATTCTATCACTTTTTTCCCCTTTCTTTTTCTCTCTTTTTCCCTTTTTGATACAGTGGCGATATCAAGCCAGCTTTGCATCTCGGCTAGTCCATTAAATACTTGTTACCTCTCACCAGCACATGTACCAGGTAAGTCTGTCCACCAAGACCTAGACAGATAACACAAGTTCACCTAGTTTCATCTCTATTCAGATTTCACTAGATTGTTACTCCACCTCTTTGACCGAGGGCCTCTTTTCTCTTTCTTTTTATAAAAAAGTTCTTTTTTGTTCAAAATATGACATGTCATACTTTTGCGTAAGCTGGTGATCAATCCTTAGATATAAGAATGATTACAAGACCATCTCATATTTAAAAGTTACACCCATCAGCACTCAAACTAAATATTATTGATTGTATTTCTCCTTTTTAAACTTCAAAGTTCAATCACGTCAAGAAAGAAACTAATTTACTTCTTTGATGTTGAGCTTGAATCTAGTCTCCTAATTAGAAATCTCTTCTTTAGTTTCCACAAACGCAGAATTCATTATGCTTGGTACACATTTACAGAAGTCCCATAAGAACATTAAACTTTGTTACCTGAAGAGAATATAAAACCAGATTGCATTTGGTAATAAAAAATTTTAACAACAACAACAACATACCGTGGGGTCTGGTAATAAAAAATTTTATTTACCAAACAAAAAAAGAATATAAAACCAGAGGAAAAATCTTGCTCACTAAAAATATGGAGCCTTCTCTTCAATACAGACTCAAATCCATTGCATACACACTAAATGTTATAGAAATAGTTGACAAAATAATCTGATAAGATTCTTATTGTGTTGGAAATTGGTATCCATTCCATTCATAGACAGGATATATCATATTAAACTTGGATTTTGCATCCTTTATATACAAGATTTCATTACAATAAAAGGCTGGATCCTGTGTTCCTTGGTAATCAATAGTTTTATGACAGTTCAAAACTGATGAGATATTTCCTCAGTTCATATGTCTACATATTTCGTCAGATCTGAAATTGCACTCCTGCTGAAGTCAGCTCTGCCTAAAGTGAATAAAACACGCACCATAAATCAACTCAATTACTATGACAGAAAGTGATACAATTTCTACACTCATGGAAGTTCAATTGATGACTATGTTTTTTTTTTTTAAAAACTGAGGAATATCTGATGGCAACTGGTGCACGGTTTAAAATTCGGTGGATAATGGGTCCGACCTTCTGCCCTTCTCCAATTAATACCAAGCTTTTGTTTTCGGGCAGGGTTCGAACATGTTACGTGCACCTAACCCACAGATCACATGTTGCGCCCTTACTACTAGATCAACTCCAAGTCCCTGGGGCCAAATGATGGTAAGCTGCGCATTCAGATTTTAGAAAGAATAAAATATATTCATCTCACAAACTTCATCCAGAAATACAAAGCAACACTCCACCACTATCACCCCATAAAGGTCCCTTAATGACGTGTAATTCAAACCGGTAATAATTATGCTACAGAAAAGGGTTTTCGACTTCCGTATTACGTATTGTAAGTGACCATGATAACTCTTTATGTAGGAAAGAGATAATATTTGATTAGGAGACTAACATCACACAACATTTACTGGGGGCTAACATCACACAGCATTTACTGCAGTCATATCAAGGTGCTTTAATCAAAATTCTTTCACAACTAAAAGACCTTAACTCGACATAAAGTTTCCAAATTAACTTCCAAAGTGAGGATTGAAGGGAAAATTTAACTGAAGTAGAAACCATAGTCATCTGCAAAACAAAAAGGGATCAGAGGAAGTACCTATCAAGGACTTTGTTAACAGAAGAATATGCTAATACATAGTGATCGTCATCTAAGTTATGACCACCTCCTTTTTCTTTTTTTAAGAAAATGTTTACCTCCTTTTTCTTCTCCTTCCTTTTTAAGATAATCTTTTTTTGTTGGGAAGTCGGGTGGTTATATTAGATCATTTCATATATGTCTTGTGATGTGGTGATTATTTGCTAGATTAACGAGTTTAAAAATTGAACCCATCAGTGCACAAACTTGGGTTTAAATAATACTTCTCCTTTCTTCACTATAAATCTCACTGAAAAAATTTACTTCCTTCATATTGATTCATGGTAGATCTGCCAAGGACAAATTTAATTAACTGGCATGATATTACAACTAATAATCTAGTATGAACCTGGTCTACTGAATAGAGATCTCATCTTTAGTTTTCACATATATAAAGTTATCATGCATACGTAACAGAATGTTTACCGAAAATTAAAAATTTTATTGTTCACTGAAGAGAACCAAAACACAGCTTGCACGACGAAGCATCCCAACAGGCAGTTTGGATCTAGAAACCAGGCCCAGACAGAGGTAACACATGGACCCCACTCTCCAATAGAGGACGCGTTCCAGTCCCCCAAATCTATTGTCAAAAAGGAAGCAATTTGATATAAATTTTCGACACTATACATTCAGATGTTTCCTCTTCCTGCTACTACTTTGATATCCTTTTCATTTATAAATAAGATATTGCATTAAAGCTGGACGAGTTCCTACAATATCAGTACTTAAGTGACATATTTAAAATTGATAAGATATTTGTTTACGCAATTTGTTGGGGAGGGGCGTGTTGGCTTGGGGAGTGGGTGGTGGGGGAGGTAGTGCGGAGACAATATGTTGAGGATTGCTTTCCTGGTGGGAGGTAGCACTATAGCAGGTAACGGGTGGAACAATCGAGGTGCACACAAGCTCGTCCAGACACCACCATCATTAAAAAAGAATATGATTATGATTCTTGTAAATGGAGTTAGGGCGTAGTGCACGATTCATAGTAAGGAGGTACTATGGTAAGTTGCTACTTGCAAGTTAGAGAGAAGTCGTGTTTCCTCATCTATCAATTTGGATCCTAGGGTGCCAGAAAGATATGCTTTTTATGCTTGGTTAGTGGTTAGGGGTGCGATTCTGACGGTCAAAAACCTGGGAAGAGGAGGATCACATATGTTAGTTAGTGTTTAATGTGCAAACAGTTGGGAGAAGACGTGGATGATCTCTTACCGCATTGCGAAGTAGCATCAAGTTTGTAGTGGGAGTTTTTTAGATGGTTTGGAGTACATGAACATGCCGAAACTATGAAGAATGCACTATTTAGTAGGCCGTTTAAAGGAAGGAATTGAAGACACCTTGTGTGGGTTGTCATTTTATTAGCACTTACGTGACAACATGGGGGGAAAGAAATAGCTAACTTTTGAATGGGAAAGAGCTTGATTTTGTGCAGTAGAGGAATAACCTCATGATTTTAGTTTTTTTTGGCGCACCCATGAGATTCTTATTTGTATAGAAAATTAGGCGTCTTTCGTAGAGAATCATAAATCATATCTTCATGTGGATTCTCTATTTCTTTGGTATATCTCTGTGCTTTTGTATGGAGTGCTTTTCCATTATTAGTAAAATTATTCCGTAGGAACATGCTATCATGCAATACGTGAATTTCCACCTTGTTGAAGATCTATTAGCGCACCAGAATTTCCACCTTGTTTAAGATCTAGTGGTACTAGCGAAAGGCTTAAATGAATAACCATCGTTGTCAAGAACTTTACTTTTTGAAATGGAAAGTACAAATTTTGTTTAGGCATTTTATCAAATCCAGAATTCGAGACTATTTCTGGAATCCAACTTTACCGAAAACAAATGCAAAATACACATTAACCCTAAATACAATTATAGGAAGTTCCACAATCTCTGCATTCATGGAAGTTTACTTGACTGCTTAAGCTATTTTTGCATATTTTAGAAAACAACATACTAAATTGATCCCACATGCATCTCCCAAGGTTAAATAACAGATAAAATACCACGATAGCAACGAGAGTCCAGATCAGCAAATTCAAAATGAAAGTATCTCATCAAAATAATCATTTAAATCTTCAAAATGTAGCCAAACTCATTGGGAACTCTTGACTTCCAAATTTAAATATCATTACTATTTAGATTAACAAATTAACATTTTTCACATCCAAGGACGTGGCCCAGTGATCAATGGTCAATGATGGGTGAAAACCTTGGAGACCAGGGTTCAAATCCATAGACAAAAAAGGCCAGGTTATTTATTCCAATCGATCTAAGGCTTGGTGGATGGAGTTATCCGATACTTACGTCGGTGGAAGGTAGCAGGTACCCGGTATAATAGTCGAGGTGCGCGCAAGCTCGCCCAAGCATCATCCTTATTAAAAAATAGAAATTTTCCAAAGTATGGTAGGGCATATTGACAAAACATGGCAATATCCATGAAGATGAATTTGCCCATTATATTCAAATGGTAGCAATACTGGTAGAAAGGAATGCAAGGGAAACTACGTCCTGCACCCTTGATTATATTGCAGGTTTTGGATACGAAAAACAGAGGAATAGGTTTAGAAGATACAAAAGTGATCTTTTTTGTCCCAATTTGGTACCTTATTAATAGAATTTTTACCTTATCAAAAAAGAAGAAGATACAAAAGTGTGTTCTCAAATGATGTTCCGATCCAAGTACCATATCATTATTATAAAATACAGAAAACCGTCTCTGCTTCTCATTAATCAAGTACAAACTGCAGATATTGCTATCAGTTTATAACTCTAAGCTATACAAGTAAGACTTGATTGTGAATCAGCAACTCCGTGAGAGAAGTGTCATCCATTAGGACTTGAGAGAAATTTCAATTCCATAATTGAGCAAGTGAGCTAGGTCAGATGTGGAGCTACACAGAAGATGGACCTGGCTCTTTTCCTATTGAAGCTCGATTGAGTTTCTGGCAAATCATTTTCACCTAATTACATGCTTGCATATTATACACAATCAACCAAGCTTGAGCCAAAAACATTTAGCACACACATGACGCATTACAGGACTATGTATACCAAAGAAGTGTTAATTTAGATTTTATGCATCTAATACAAGGGTTTCAATCAAAAAGCGAGTTGAAACTCAGCTGGAACAGTTCAAACCTTATCACAATAGGATTATGAATTTCAACACAGGATTTCAAAAGGGTTTAAACTGCTCAACACTACTGCTTTCACATCAATGCTAAATACTCAAGATAAACATCATACAATAAAGAGCTCTAGACTACCGAAAACCTATCATTTCCTTATCAATCTTAGTTTGAATTAGCATTATTCAAAAGCTGACTAAAATTGACTCCTTGAGTCACACCAATAGTCATCCGATGTCAAACATAGCACAAAAGATACAAAGCAGCATTCAAAATAAGCAACTTACGCATCAATTTTCCAACAAAAATCCTGTCTTTACTTCCATATACGCTCAATGAAAAAGGTAAAAACATTAATTACACATAAATTTAATTTCCATTCATAAATCACTGCAGAATCACAAGACTTCAATTTTCAATTAGCATAAAGCGCATAAACATAAAATACACGTGTCTGTGTGTGAACCTGGATGCTGAAATCGCCGTCGAGGGAAACATTATGAGACTGTTCCGGAACAAAGTCGCCGCCACCTTGTACCATCATCTGCCGCTCCGCACGGTCCAGATCGGAAGCCACCGCCGCCAAATCGAACTCTGAGAAGAACGGCCCTTGTAAAACGGTGTTCACACAATGCACTGCGCAAAGCTTAGATTCTTGTACCTCATGGTACAACATCCCTCCATTGCTCACACCTTCCATTTTCCCTTCAACTTTCTTTGCCTTATCACGAAGCCAAAGCAAAAAAACCCTAGCTTTTCGATCAGAACACGCCTTTTATTTTTTTATTATCAAAATATAGTCTGGGTGAGAGATGTGAATGTGAAGTTCAGTTAATTTGGAAGGTAGAACAGGTTAGACTTGAGGGTGCAGAAACAGAGTTTGGTCGCTTCTTTATCCTTCTTCCTAATTGACACGTCATCTGCTATTCTCGGACCCAAAGGTTAAAAAAATTGATATATATTCATTTATTTGCATTAAATCATAGTATAAATAGATTATTATGTCGATCACACGAGCTCTCATCCATTAATGATGGTTAAATGATACAAACAAGTAATTTTTTAGCTGTTTTCGCATAGATTAAGAAATTCACATTTTAACATTAATTAGTAATAAAATTGATCACATTAATATTTATTATCTCTTCACATAAATACTCCAACATTATTTACTCCAAGGGGAATGTAGAAAAAGAATAATTAATTCATTCTTGAAATCTGAAAAAATCACTTATTTTGGACACAAAAAAAGACCAAAAAATTACTTATTTTGAACAGGAGAGAGTAGTATTCTCATCCGTATTAATCAATTAAAAATGATAAAATAACTATGTATACATTAATTGTGAATAAATATTTGCCGAGTTGAGAAACATCTCATTTATTCATTGTCTTTTTTCTTTTCTAATATTGTTTGTCTTTTGGCAAAATACATAAATATTCCCTTTAAGTTGTCATGAACTATCCGGCAAATATCTTATATGAGCTCATTTTCAATTAAACACTTTAAGTGATTATAAAGTGTATCAAGTAAATACTCGACGTAATCAGCCGATGTGTGTGATACACATTTCAAAATAATTTTAAGAACCAATTGGTATTAACACGTGGCTAAACAATTAAAATAAAATTAATAAAAAATTAGAAAACCTAATAAAATATAAATTACAAATTAGTCACCACCACTACCCTACTTCTTTCTTTCTTTTCCCCTTTTCCTTCTTCAACTCTTCTTCCCCAACAACCACATATAACAAAATACACAATCTTTTAATCCAGAAAATAGCTTAATTACATAATTATTTGTTTTGCTGGTAGGTTAAATCAGGTTTTCACATAATTTTGCAGGTGCTTCTTTAAGGGCCCATTATGAATAACATTATTGTGCTTCATTTCTTATAATTCCGTCGCCGCTGATGACACCGAGCAAAACAGGTAGAGTTTCGCTACCAGTTGCTAAACGACAAATTAATTGGACCATGAAATTTTTCAAATTATAGCCTCAAAAGGGAATTGGAGAAGGTCGATTGCCGGAAATGAGATTGAATTTTTATGCATGATCAGTGACTTTGTTATGGAGTAGTGGTTGTTATTGATTTTTTTTTTAAGATTGAAGGAGAAGAGATGAATTAATGGCGGAAAGTGGAACCGTGAAAGAGTTGTTGATATTCCTGTGTTTAGGTCAAGAAAATTTGGTGATGGAAATGAATTATTTTAGGAGTAAAATGGAATTAATATGGGAAAAATTAAAACAGTGGGATCCACATTAAAATTATGGTGGAGATGAATTTTTCGGTGAAGAAAGTGAAATTAACCGGGGGGAGGTTATAGTGGGACCCACAAAAAAATTAAGTTTAATTTGAAAGACGAGAACAGAAAAACACAATAAGATCCATGTCATCCTAAGGTATCTACTAGGCACACTTTTACCGAGTAGAAGTGTCTAACCGAAAATAGACTCAGTTAAGGGGTTTGCCTCATGATTGAGGACAATTTAAAGGGACTATTTATGTATTTCGTCTTTCATTAAAAAAATCCTAATATAACTGCATTCCAAAAGTTAGTTTATAAACTAAATAGTGCTAGACCATATAAAGATACTACTATTACTCAGTATCTAAACCAAATTACCAATAATATGATATATATAGAGAGAGGATAAATCAAGATCAAAGAAAGGTGTGTACGGGTAAAATCGGGGGCAAAGTTTCCTACGATTCCCCGGTGAGAGGACGAAGGGGAAGCACAGATCGACGAAATAATAGTTGAGGTCGGCAACCCCTCATATCGAGACCTAGGAAGAGTGAACGATATATATGACATCCGACATGGTAAAGCAACGCGCTCCGGACCGAGTATAACTTCTAGACCTCGGGAGAGGCGGTGAATGGTTATGCATGACGGATAGGGGACCGTAATATTTGTCCTCAATCAGATATGACGGCGCGAATCTCGTTCAATATCGATTATGGATCAATAATTACCGGAAAAAGAAGATTTTACCTTTTTTAGACTTATACTAGGACTGAAACTCTCCTACTATATAAAGGGGAAGTTTATCTTTAGTCTGACACATTGTAATACGCAATTCAAGGCAATATATGTAAGCCTCGTGAATTTTTATAATTAATTCAGACTAATTTCGAGATTTAAGGATGTAAGTTAATTAAACTGAACTATAAAAGATTAATTAATAAAATTATATTATTGGATAAGTAAGAAACTAAGGGTTGTCCATGACTAAGGGGACAAGGAGACAAGAGCATTAAATCGAATTAAAAATGAACAAAGGAATGGAAATTAAGAAAAATTTAGTAGCTTGATAATGGAACTCATTTGAATATAAAATGAGAAGTCAAAAGAAAGAGGTCCAAGGCAAGTTAGAGCTTGCAAAGGCAATGAACTGAAGTGGTAGCGCCAAAGTCGGCGTCCGCATTTTTTAGGAAATGGGATAGGTCGCGCGATATTGGCGCGTCGCGCCTGCCCCCGCGTCCCAACGACTAAAGCTAGTTGTTTCTTTTTTGGCAAGGAATAAGAATGGGCCATAAGACAGATATTTTAATACTTAAGATATTTTAATTATTTGGGACTTAATTATTGAAAATCTAGAGAGAAGGAAGAGCCATCTACCATTAATATATCTTTAAGGTATGAATTAAATGTCTTTCTTTAGTAAAATTTGGTTCATTTATTATATCTCTTAACTCTCCAACATCATGGAATTCATAGATCTTTGAAGAAAATCTCAAGGACACTTCAAGAACTCAAATCTAGAAAATTCTAGGGTTTGACAAAGAGGTAATATCTTCACTCCAAACTTAGGTATTATACTCCATGGGCGTAGTAGAGTGTATTATGAAGGTAGAATTTTATTTAAACTTCTATTCATGAAACCCTAAAAGAGTTGGTTGGTAGGGAGGATGAATAGTGTTGGGTCTTATTTGAACGATGTTATTTCAATCTTCTAGTGGAACGAATAGATCCCACAATATGTTTAATGAAGGATTTGGAGTCAAAATTCAAGGATTTACCTTCAAGTGATGAAATGGGGATTTTTGCTAAACTTATGAAATTAGACTTAAAGTTTTAGACACTTAGTTGGGTTAGTTAGTATTGTTGTGACGCGTTATTGAATTATGTGAGTTCGTATATGTAGATTGAGGCTTGTCGGCATTATCGGATCATTCGGGTAAGGTTGGAAGCGATTTGAGGTACGTTGAAACTTATTACCTTCAGAGCTTTTCTCCAAACTCATATCAAAACACGATTAAATTGGGCTTCTAAATATGAGTCCTATCTTGTGGGGACGAGCGAGTTGGGATTGTACCATTTCTTGCATCATAGAAGATTTGAGTGCTATGAATATTATTTTGTTGAAATGTTATTCAAATTTTAAAACTAAACAAATGAGAATAGCACTTGTAGTATTTTTTTTTTTAAAACGCAAATACATGAGTTGTGAAATATTTTAGATTTAACTATTTTCAAATAATTGATTTAGCTATGAATATTGTCATCGATAAATGTAAAGGTTTTGGGAGTTACTTAAGTTCACCGAGATTGACCTTGGATATTTTTTCTCATTAGGTCATGAAACTACACGTGCCGGTGTAGGCGTAGAACCTACCTTACGGTTGGGGACTACGACAGTGTACTTCCCATTAGGGGGTACTATCGTGCTACTTTATTAGCACGGCTGAGTCGATTCGTGCGGCACCACGATGAGACGACCTGAGCAAGTAGGGTATATGATACTTGCCGCTAGGTACATAACCTAGTTGACCTTTCCTCGTGTCAGTGATAGTATAGTGCTCCCGGTAAATGAAAAATCTAACATGATTTTGTAAAGATCAACGCTAAAGGAAGACATTGAAATGTGTTTTATCTTATTATTTTATTTCTAAATTGTTAATTGATATAAATGTTTCCTTCTTATATCAATTGTTATTGCATATCTTACAACTTCTTAAGGCTTGTGTTATATTTTTTGTTGGGGAACGGTTCGTGATTCGTCCTAGACATGTGGAGCTTAGGCCTTTCGGCCACATTTTTATTTCTGTTTTTAGGGACTGGACCTGAGCAGCTTGGACCACGTGGGTAGGACAGCTCTACATTTCCTGTTGATACTTTTGGCGAGACTCCACCCTCGCACCCGTGGAGGACTTTATTATATTATCATTCTTTTGAGCCACCGGGTTATGCCTTAGTTGGCTATGTCATTCCGTATCACAGAGATTCCATAGACAATAGTAGTATTCATTTGACTGAATACATAGGCAGCCCCTTAAACTTGCACCTATTGAACCTGTACCTATTAGACACCTATTGTTGTAAAAAATGTATCTTTTAAGCACTTTTTGCTGATGTGTCAAACGCGCGGTTCTCACTTCTTCCTAACACGTAAAAGCATTAATTTTACACTATCCTGCCGGAAGCACGAGTTCTCTCCGAAAAAATAAAAATTCAACGATCATCTTTTTTAGCCTACATTCTTCTCTTCTCCGGCTATATCAACCAAGTCAACCATTTTTTTCCTTTTTCTTCAGATGTAGCTATCGCTACCACCACCTCACTCGAAAGGCTTGTTCCTTTTTACCGCATTAACTTATGTAATTATCTGAGCATATGCCAAATTGGGCGGCCATGGTTTTTTCCTTCCAGAATTCGATGGTGATAACCAGTTGTGTTGATACCAATTAGATTATTTGAGTCAAATATATCGGTCAACGCCATCCACTATGAAAAATCCACAAAACATAACCATGTTCCTCACCTTCTCTTTTTCTTCAACAAAACCCATTCATTAATTCAACAAAACAGAGCCTTGTTTTCCTCGCCTCTCTTTCTTCAACTAAAACAACTTACTCAATTTTGAGTTCTTCAGTAGACCTCTTCCCCAATTCTTGAGGAATTGAAGTATGTAGGCTTCTCTTCTTCAACGCCCAGTTGAGGATTAGTGGTGTATAACATTAAGCATAATGTGGCAAATTGTACAACTCCATGAATGTGTGTCTGTTGTTTGCTTTGATCGATAAAAGAAGAGATCTAGTGGGTTTACCGTTCGTTAGACAGATTATTTCAGTTTTACTTTTTATATATCTTTTCTTTGTTTGCTGACATGTAATATTTTTATTAGTTCTGGTTGTTAGGTCAGAAGAGAGTGATATGCACGCACTTCATTTGGTTTAGAATTGTCATATTTGTGTTTAATAGACACATTTTGATAAAGATAAGGTGTTTAATAGGTACAAGCCTTAGTATAAGTGTATAATTGGAAAAACAGTACAAGTTTAAGAGGTTGTTTATGTATTCAGCCTATTCATTTTGGGTTGTAATCCTATGGTTACTCATATGGCATGCATGAATGAAACTTTCTTCTACCTTTTTGAAGTTTTCTTTCGAAGTAAAATAATTGCTTAAAGATTATTTTTTTATGATTTGGGTTATATATAAAGATGATTGTATTTGAAGAGGCTTTCATATCCCCTATTAGGTATATAGATGAATATTAATTTATGGGATGGTTCACTCAGGTCGGGTAGAGTACCGGGTGCCGGTCACGTGGTTTTAGGGCGTGACAATACAAAAATTTACTTTTGTCTTCTAGCTATAGTTCAAGGCATTACTTGTTTGTCATGACCGAGCTTGCACCGAGGGTCCGATCGAGGACGAATTCCTCTGTTCAATCTAAGATTAGATTTGGTCACCATATTGCAATTGGTTTGATCATCTATTTTGTTACTAATTCATCTATCTTTTCTTCTTAGTTGTTCATATTAAATTAAACCATGTATCCTTCAAAACGCATATAAATTTAATTGTTACTCATTTTTGGGGTAAAACAATTTGGCGCCTATTGTGGGGCTAAGAATAATAGTGGTTATTTGATACGAATATTCATAACACACCCTATTTATGCTTACTCTTTGAAATCTTAATTTCAGGTCAAGCCTAAAAATGTCAAACTCTCAGTCTGCTCATTTGACGTTGAGTCAGTCCACATTGGCGAAAATAATAATGTGGTTCCCATTAATGATTGTAAGCACGTGATTTTTGCTTCACGGACAATCACTCCAAAAGAAAACAAAAAAATAGTGACAAATGACCTCGCTGTGCAATTTTTCGATTTTTCGTGACATGTGCTGTTAGTCATTTGTGGTTCGGGCTATTTTGCATTTAATCTTATCGATCAAAATACAAAGTATGTCTGTCATGGTAATCAAACCATAATTCGGTCATTAAAAGAAAATTCACAAAAAATATGCAGCTTTTATTCTAGGCTGTGATTTTAACCATTTTTAAAAATTTTAATATGTGTGTGATAATTGTTTAGGTGTTGATTAATGGGTGTTTTTAAATTCATTTTAATTTAGTTGTATTATAACAAAAAAAAGTGAAGAAATCGGATTGGACCCCAAATGAGGCCCAAAGCCAATGCAAGACCAAGCCCAACCCAGGCTGCCCCAGCAGGACCCCAAACGACATCGTATCAGTATCCCTGTTGGAACCGTTGATCTGATTCAAACGGACGGTCTTGATCAGACTGCTCATTTACCCAAACGACGCCGTTTCAGGCAAGATGATCTAAGCCGTCCAACCCCCATTGATCCAACGGATCCATGTCCTCCTCTAGACCCGTTAACATGACCCGGTCCATTCCCCCTACCCGGTCTCACCCACCATCACCCTCAAACGACGTCGCCCCCCTTTAATGAATAGATCCTGGCCCTTGATCTCACATGATCCGACGGCCAGGATCTAAACCCCTAGATCGTATATAAGCCTTCTATCATACCCCACGCCCCCTATCCGAACCCCCCCTTCACTCGTCTTCTTCACCAAACCCTGAACCCCCCCGAAACCCTAGCAGCCGCCATGGCTTCCCTTTCACCAGAACCCGGCGGCATGGACGCCGGTGACCACCCCCTGAACACCCTAGGACCACCTCACTGTCCTGAACACGGATCTGCTATCCTTTTGCTTCGAATCAGTCCCTAGTTTCTCGAATCTTCATTTGAAGATTCAAGTCGAACCATGACCTACACCAAACCACACCATACTCGTACCAGACACTCCCCAGACCTCCCTCGTGACCAAACCAGGCTTGGTTTGGTCCGAATCTAACTAGGGAAGCATAAATCTCAAATCCGCCTTTAGAAACCCTAAAAATTCTGATGTCCGGTCGGTGTCCATTTGAACCAGACGATTAGGGTCTAATGGACCTTAATCGAAGTGTTCTCAGTGGAGAACACTTCGATTAAAGCCCGTTCAACCCCAATAAAGGTCGATTCAAATCCGAGTTAGGATTTGCTGATTCCTTTTCCAAGACTCCCAGGTATTTTTACTTTATTAGTTCATGTGTTTTGTTATAGTTAAAGGTCTGTTTGTATGGCCAATTGTCTGTAGTTGATTTGCTGTGAATTCTAACTGCCCCGTCCATTTTGCCCAAGGTTTCTATGTTTGGTCAAGCCCTTCTTCATTTTTTGTGTATGTTTGTAAGCTGTGCAGTCAGCTGAATTTAAATTTGATCGATTAATTAGTCCCCAGTACAACTTGGTTTATGTCAGTGCAATTTGAATCACATACTGATACTTTTGGATTTCTGGTCATTGGTTTCGATTGTATGTATTACAATTAGTATAGTCGAGTCGATATACGTCGTCAATTAGTTCAGTTTGGAATGGCGATAATCTGATCTTTGTCATTGGTTTGTCTGCTGAGATTTTGTTGAATTCAATTAGGAACTGAGTGTGTGGCTTGAGATTTGTTCAAATTGAATCAAAAAACATTTGAGGGTGTGTTATAGTTGCAGTTCAGGCTGTGATTTTTAAATGGATAACATGTTCTCTTGGTTTAAATTGTGGGTAGCATGTGTATGGTTAGCTGTTAAGGAATTAAAATAATTGGACAGCATGTGCTGTCAGATTATATTCCTGCTGCCCATGCTTTGGCTAAATAAATAAGAGATTAGGACACTTTAACAACAAAATAGAGAGGGTCTGTCAGGGACCTCATGGGAGGTCTGGTTATTTAAAATAACTGAGTGGAAAAACAGCAGGGAGAGGGAATTCTGAGTTGTCCAGCAGACTGTAAAGTGCTGAGGGTAGGCTATAAAAAGGCAGACCTTCCGTTAGAACATGGGGGATTTTTTTTGGAGCCTGGAGAGAAGGTTTTCTTAAAAAAGGCTTAAAGAAAGAAACATAAATTCTCAGAATATTGTAACCAAACACTGTCTGAAACTTACATAAGAGTTCAAGCTAGTCAAAGCTGTCTTGGCCAATTGTTGTTGGTTATTTGCCAAGTTGTTTGGGATCATTGGATTGTTGTTGCTATTGCCATGAACATTCTGGTTCTCGGTTGTTTTCTACTCTGTTTTCTGGGATTTTCTGCTTGGTTCTCTATCACTTGAAGGCTTCATAATTGAGGCTGGTTATTGCTGTTGGTTGTTGTTGCTGTGTTTGCTGCTTGGTTGCCCGTTGCTGACATCTTTCTTCTTCTCCTGTCTATTGTTCAAACATCCAGGTACACGACTAATACTGTCAATGTAATCTGAAGTTGAGTATGAATACAAAGAGAAGAGTTGAAGATCGTTTATTTTATGTATAGCCTGTACACTGAATGATATGTAATGTATGATAGTTTACATTTTGTTCGGATACTGAGTTAGTTTTCACACATAGCAACTGTCAATGTAGGGTAATTTGACATCCAATTGTGTGCGTAGGCTGTTGGATAAAAAATTTCGACCATGTAGTAGGTTGTAGCTCAGAAATTAATTGAGTTTGTGATTAGCATGTCCAGTAACGCGTGAACTATTCATCATTAATTAACTGTTTTTCCCTTTAATGAACTGTCCCGTTATAACTGATAAACCACGCCTGTAGAACAAAGAACAAGTTCACGGCCTCAACTTCACGGGGGTCGAGCCCAGGTTGAAACAGACCAAGCAGGCCCGCACCGGATAAATAGTGGCCCAGGTCTGGCCCATCCCGCATGAGCTGGATTTGGGCCCATAATGTTCGATCCGCTGTCCGTGCGCGTAGCCACGTTTTCTTATTATGTAAAAGCATTTTGAATCCTGCTATAGAAAAATCTGCAAGCATGTAATTAACTAGGACTATCTCTGTTTTCAATTAGTAGAGACAAACGCGACAGGAAGCGTAGTTGCTATAGGATATCCTTTTAAAATAAGAATGAGATGAGCCTCGACAAATAAAAAACGCACAAGATGCGGGGCCCTCGTTAAATGTATATATCAAAGCATTCAGTTTCCAAGGCGGGTCGTTTAGCAAATTTCACGACCCTCCCGGAATAATAACGCGATAGTATCTTTAGGCGCGTGTTTAATAATCTATTTTCTTAAACTCGGGTGTGCATTTCATGCGACCCAAATCCAATTCCTAAAACATTGAATAAAATATGTTCCGGATCGCGGGTGCATTTCATGTGACGCAATCCAAAAACATGTTTTAAACGATGTTCACATTCCTTGTAAAAATAATGATAATAATGATAAAAGCGGTTAAAAGATAAAATTGACACATAAGTTCACATTTGTATAAAATCAGATAATCAAGCCGAATATAACAGTTGAGCGACCGTGCTAGAACCACAGAATTCGGGAATGCCTAACACCTTCTCCCGGGTTAACAGAATTCCTTATCCGGATTTCTGGTACGTGGACTGTAATATGGAGTCATTCTTTTCCTCGATTCGGGATTAAAATTGGTGACTTGGGACACCCTAAATCTCCCAAGTGGCGAATCTGAAATAAATAAATCAATCCCGTTTCGATTGTCCTTTAATTGGAAAAAACTCCTTTGTACCCTCTCGGGTGTGGAAAAAGGAGGTGTGACAGCTCTGGCGACTCTGCTGGGGACTTCCTGACCCAGAACCACTGGTTCAGGGTTAGAAATTCGAGCTTAAATAAATTGTTATATTCAGCTTTATCTGATTTTGTTACATGATCTGTGCTCAATGTGCTAACTAACTGCTTTACCGCTTTGATATTTTGTGAACTGTATATAAATTGTGCCGAAACCCATATCCTCTCTGAGTCTTCTAAATCATGAAGAAGGGCGTACTTCGTACGGCTTCTTTTCTGTATAGTGTCAAATCCCAATTTAGAACGAGGTTCGGACAAGTTGCTAAGCCGGTGAAGCTTCTGTATTCCCGGTACGCTGCCCCTCCGGCTCGAGCTGTCCGCTTGGGTAAGCCAGGTCTAGAACAAACACCCAGGTTCTGAACCTAGAATAACTCAACTTCATGCCGGATCCCTAGTAGGAACGCTTATTTGCATCATGTGCATTTTTGACTTAGGGGACTCAACACAGGGGTTGGGTCCGTCTAGGAATAGCAACCTGAAACAGAAAAGGCCATCCTGATGCATCCTGCTCACTGCTTGAGCATTTATTTGCTTCGAACATGCATGATGACCGGTTTTGAATGTTGGGAATTTTTTACAAAAAAAAAATGACAAAGTTCAGATATAAGAGAAAATGGGTATATTTACTTAACAGTTTGTTTTACTAAAAACAAGGGAAAAGAGAAAAGAGAAAAATAAGAAGCTGAGAATGAGGAATGAGTTTTTATTTTAGTTTACTTTATTTTCAAAAAAAAAGAAATAAAAAATAATAATAATAAATAAATAAACTAGTTAGTTTATTACCCGAACTACGTCGGTTTGATTCTCACCGGATGTGGGATACGTAGGCAACCCTCATCGGGTCCAACTCCTTTTTTTTTCATTTTACCAATAATGATATACCATATATACTTTATTATGACCTGAGAGTCATGGTCTGTCCACGTATTGTTTTTTTCCAAATTTTTTTTGTTTGGAGTCAAAATAAAGGTTTTTGTTTTTGCCTAAAAAATCACCTTAATAAATGTGCAGGATGAGCACAGAGCAAAATGAACCATTCTCGGCCCTCAGCGAGGTCCCTCTACAACTACACATGTGGTGGAATGACTTGGAAGCCGATAGCAAAGGGATAGTGGGAAGAGTATTGGAAGGTTTTGTCAATTTGTTGAGTGTTAGGCCGAGGACAGATATTCTGGAAGCTCTAATACCATTTTGGGACCCAACCCGCAATGTATTCCGCTTTGTTGACTTTGAACTTTCACCAACACTTGAGGAAATCGCCGGATATGCGGGATTGAATGAGAGGTTAAGAGGGCAATATTTACTTTCGCCGAGGCCAGTATCTCCGCATGCGTTTCTGGATCTGCTAAGCATCAGTCGGAAGATACAACATGATGATTTATCGAGAGGATGTTGTGATCTCCATTTCTTGTATCAGCGGTACGGAGCTCCGCAAGGTTTCGAGGAACCAAACCTTGGACTAACTCATGGCGGGAACAGAAACAAATGGGAAGCAAGACGTACTTTGGCTTTCATTACAGCGTTCTTGGGAGTCATGGTCTGTCCTAGGAAGGATAAAAAGATAGAGATAGGCCTTGTAGGGATGGCCGACGTTGCAATCAAAAGAGCCGACAGTACTGTGGTCCCTCTGATTTTGTCTGAAATCTACAGAGCTTTGACTATATGCCGAGAAGGGGGCAAGTTCTTCCAGGGCTGCAATCTGTTACTTCAGTTATGGATGCAAGAACACCTCCATCACCGAGTAGGATACATGAACCACGGGTTAACCGAGAGGAATTGTATCAGCGGTTTCGAGAAGCGCATGACAGGCGCCAGATTTCCTAAAGGTGTCGAAGCATGGTTTACACGGTTAAGGTCAACAACAGCTGACCAAATTGAATGGGCATTCGGTTGGTTGATTGTTACTGAGGTGATCTACATGTCGGCTGGAGAATGTCATGTTCTCTTAATGGGACTTCGCAGCATCCAGCCATATGCCCCTCATCGGGTATTACGACAGCTGGGCAGGTTTCAAGTAATCCCTACTGATGAAGATTTGAGCAAGCATGCCTTGGAGCTGAGCCCGGGAATCATATTTCCTGAGGGGAAGATTAGAAAGCTGTGGCACGAATGTAGATTCTTGGAACCCAAGACCATGGTATGAGAACTAACTAAAGGTGAGGTAGACCCAAAGTACGATGCTTGGTTCAAAAGAAGGTTTCAGATTCGGCAAAGACCTGCTAAAAGAGCCCACGTCCAACAATTCACAGATGATTCACAGGAGCAATGGGGATGGTTAAAAAGGGAGGAAGGTTACCGGATTGAAATCGGGAAGCTAAAGCAACAAGTTGAAAGGCTTGTATTTGAGAACAACGTGCAAGTCGCCTCGGAGCAGGCTGAAAGAAATAAGTTAGCCCAAGAGAACCAAACCCTGAAGGCCTACCTTCGCCAAGCCAGTAAGAGTAACGTTGACCGACAGAAGCATCGCTCCGATGAAAGATTGATAGCAAGTTTGAGAAATCAGGTCGGCCAAAGCCAAGAAGAATTAGAACAATCAGAAGCTTGCATAGCAAGGATGAAGGTCAGATGGGCAAAATACACAATGGCCCAGAAGCAGCGTCTGCAATAGGTCATAAGGGATTATGAAATGAGCATCGGGATATTAAGGGAAACGAACTCCGCTCTACATGATCGGATCGTCAAACAAGCACGAGACGCTCAAATCGACAGGAGACATTGTTACGATGCAATGGCCTGCATGGAAAGGCAAATGGAGCTGTTCCAAGATCGACTTGCCAACAATGCTCAAGCACTGAGATTGAAGAACCGGCAAATAGAGCGATTATTCGCTGAAAGGGACAACATTCGAGGAAGGATCGACGAAATTGGGCACTACATCTACACGAGATGCCTAGCATATGAGCAAATGCCTCGGAAAACCCTCCTTGATTCCATCATGGGCTGCGTCCACCGGATCATGAATGAATTGAAAGGCTTGCAGAGGGACCTTACACCTAGAGCCGCGAAAAGACCGAATGACGCCTCGCGGGCCCTTAAGTTGGAAAATTAATCCTTGCTCAAGTCCTGTTTATTTGGCTTTGTTTTCCCATATGTTGTTTTCGTTTAGTCAAATCAAGTTAAAACTGTGGAATCTGTACTGTTGCTATTCTTTTGTTTGAAGTAATTTGTAATAGCAAATTTTGATGATGAATTCAATGATTCCAAAAAGAATTTTGTGTGTCTTTACTTTGTGGCAGAACTACGCCTGGTCTGATTCGCGCGGGGACGTGATATGTAGGCAATCCCCATAAGATTCGACCGCTTTTAATAAAGAAAGAAAAGAAAATACAAAAATAAAATAAAATAACAGAAAAAGGGGACAAATGAGCAAACCGGGATGACGCATGTTGTTTGAAGCGAAGCATGTAGAAACGGTTAACTGCCTAGGAGCATTGCATCATCTATGTGTTGAGATCAAATCTGTTAAACTCTAACGCTAACAAAGTTTGTTGTTGTTTGATCCAGACAGTTAGTTGTTAAAGAATTCTGGCAACACACCCTTATCAAACCAGATCCAAAGGACCGGTAGTAATAAGCATGACTACTTCAGAGAATAATGAGGAAGAAAGGTCGATGAGCCAGTTGTTGAAAGAAGCGATGGAAAAGATTGAAAGGATGGGGATAGAGATGAATGCAATGCAATTAGCTTTAGCCAAAGCACAAAAGAGCCATGAGCCACTGGGGCGCATGCCGGAATACCCCCATTCCGGCCCTTCCACAAGCTTTCCAAATCCCCGCTATCATCAAGAAAGAAGCCCTCATGATTCCCAAGCTCCACCACCCCATCAACCTCTCCCAACACCAAATATTCCCACCTTTGTGGGACCCACATCAGCCACCTTGCAAAGAACGACCAGTGAGCCATTGTTTCAGGCTCCCGATACGCAATACTATCCCCCTGAGCCCATATTCCATGCCCCCGAGCCCCAGGCCTACAATCCGCACTTGGAGGTACCGGCAGAGATTGAAAAGCCGGTTAAAGCCCCTGAACAGGATGAGGTATTGAGAAAGTTCAAAATCCTGGAGCAGTCCTTCAGGAACCTGCACGGTTTGGGCAACCAAGTCAGCGTAGCTTACAAAGATCTATGCCCTTTCCCGGACGTCCAACTCCCAGCTGGGTTCAAGATGCCTAAGTTTGATTTATATGAAGGGCACGGCGATCCCATGGCACATTTGCGGGGATTCTGTAGCAAAATGAGCGGGGGCAGGCGGCAAAGATGAGCTGCTGATAGCTTATTTCGGCCAAAGTCTGAGCGGATCTGCACTAGAATGGTATACCAGGCAGGATTCCAGTAGGTGGTACACTTGGGATGATTTGGCGCAGGCTTTCGCAGGTCATTTCCAGTACAATCTCGAGATAGTCCCTGACCGTCTCACGTTGTTGAGGACTGGGAAGAAACCCGGGGAAAGTTTTCGCAAGTTCGGTTTCCGCTGGAGAGAGCAAGCGGCCAGAGTCGATCCTCCCATGAGAGAGGGAGAGATGGTGGATTATTTCTTACAAACATTGGATCCAACCTACTTTGGTCACTTGGTGACAACGGTTGGAAAATCCTTCAACGAGGTGGTCAAGATAGGGGTCATGATAGAAGAAGGTCTGAGGTCTGACAAAATCTTGAATTATTCGGCACTCAAGGCCACGACCCAAGCTATTCAGAATGGCACCGGAGGTGCGTTGGGAAGAAGAAAGAAAGAAGAAATTGCCACGATCGAGGCAGACAATTGGTCCAGGGCTAGCAAGCCACACTACAACCAACCCAGGCCTCACAGGCCAAACTACCCATACAACCCACCACAACACTACTATCCACCTCGAGAACCACATTGTTTCGTACACCAGGCCCAGACATACGCTCAGCCTCCGGTACGTCCGCAATGGCGTGCGCCGGTTCCCCAGAACACATATGCACCCCACAAAACACCTATCCTCCACCAGGAGCATATAGAAACCCTCCAGGGGTTGTCTTTCGAAGAAATCCAGCTGCTAGGAATGGCAGGTTGCGGAAGCAAAGAACTTTCACTGAGTTGGGAGAAACCTACACTGCTTTGTTCCACAAATTGAGGCAGTTGGGTTTGGTTAGTCCGGTCGAGACTCGAGGACCAAACCCCCCGCCCCAAAACTTGGACCAATCAATAAGCTGTGAGTATTGCTCAGGGATGTTGGGGCATGATACCGAAAAGTGTTGGAAATTGAGGCATGCCATACAGGATCTTATTGACACCAATAAGATCGAGGTCCAGACACCGGAGGCTCCCAACATCAACCAGAACCCACTGCCAGCGCACCACGAGACTCACATGATTGAGTTGGTGTATGAGGGAGGAGAGTTGAGAAAGCCTTCACAGACAGTGATGATGATCCAGGCCGCCCCGAAAGAAGGATCAACCAGTGGGGGAACGAGGGTACAGTCGCAAGGGGAAGGCGTCAAGCCAGTAGTGATATTGGGAAAGAGTCTGTCCGCCATAACAAGCAAACCCGAGCCAAACAAGTTAGTAATATCAGGGACTCCACCTACGCCTGTAGTTGTGTTGAAAGGGGTGTACAGGGAACTGGTCACTATAAAGCCTGTAGTCCAGCTACCGATGATTGATAGCAAGGTTGTGCCTTGGAAATACGAGAAGGCAGTGGTGATGTACAAAGGAAAACATGTGGAGAAAGTTAGTTGCGAAGCGCAAGGGCTGACTCGATCAGGTCGGTGTTTTGCTCCGGTAGAGTTAAGAAGAACCAACCCAACTGCAACCAAGAAACCTGTATCCGAAGAAGAGGCTGAGGAGTTCCTGAGAAAGATGAAGGTACATGACTACTCCGTGGTCGAACAGCTGAGGAAAACACCGGCCCAGATCTCGTTGCTGTCATTACTGATCCATTCTGAGGAGCATCGTCGGGCCTTGATGAAGATATTGAACGAAGCTCATGTGCCCAACGAGATTTCTGTAAACCACCTGGAAACCATTGCCAACAAGATTTTCGAGGTGAACAGGGTGACATTCTCAGATGATGATCTGCCGGTGGAAGGTACGGAGCATAATAAAGCTCTATACCTAGCTTTCAAATGTGAAAACTCGGTGGTAACTCGAGTATTGGTGGATAACGGATCAAGTGCCAATATTTGTCCACTATCTACCCTGAACCAGTTAAAGATCAACCACGGAAGGATCCGCAAGAATAGCATCTGCGTCCGAGGATTTGACGGAAATGGAACAGCCACTGTAGGGGATGTTGTACTTGAATTGACCATCGGTCCAGTCCTGTTCACCATAGAGTTCCAGGTGTTAGATGCCACAGTATCTTATAACCTTCTGTTAGGACGACCATGGATTCATGCAGCCAAAGCAGTGCCCTCCACCCTACATCAGATGGTGAAGTTCGAGTTGGAAAGACAAGAGGTCGTGTTACACGGCGAGGACACGGCATGCACCATGGGTGGCGCTATTGTACCTTTCATAGAGACCGCTGATGACAAAGGTCCTTGGTCTACCAGATTTTCGATACAGGGTCGGTAAACAAAATTGCTGAGGGAGAAAGCATCCCACACCCTAGGGTAGCTGCTGCGACAGTCATGATAGTTTCGGAAATGCTGGGTAATGGATTTGTGCCGGGAAAGGGCTTGGGAGTCGAGCTTCAGGGGATTGTCCAACCTGTTTCCCTGCCTAAAAATCTGGAAACTTTCGGATTGGGGTTCAAACCAACCGCAGCAGATAGGAAGCAAGCGCGAAAAATGAAGAAGAAGGTTTGGTTTCTGCCCAAACCGGTGCCACGTCTCTCAAGGTCTTTTGTCAGAGCAAGCGCCCAAGGGCCGCCGGTCCCAAATATTCTAAGACCATTGATTGGTATGGATGGGAACTTGAATCAGAGTTTTGAGAGGCTATTCGCTGATGTCAGTATGGTAGAAGCTGGAGAAAGTTCCAGCAGAGCAGAGATACAGTTTGTGGGGCCTGAGGCCAAAACCAACAATTGGACGGTTACTCCTCTCCCTGTCCGAGGGGAGTCTTGGTAGTAGGCTTTGATTTATGTTTTGTTTGTTTTGTTTTGTTCGGATTATTCAGGGTGTAATCCAAGTTTTACTTTTGTTTTGTAAAAGTGTGAACCCTTTTATCCCGCAAGTTTAATAAAGTTCTCTTCTTTTGTCCCTATTTTAATTTTTGTTTTGTTCTTTTTCTTTCTGGACAGTTCTCTTTTTACTGGTTCTAACGACATGGCATGCACAGCAGATCTTCGACCTAGTCTAATAAATCAATCTGAATCCGACTTAATGACACAAGAGGTCGTTTGCGATGATGAATCTGAATATGACAAAGATAAAGCCTTCGAAGAGATAAACCGAGAATTGTGCCAATTTGAAGAAAAACCCAAACCTAACCTAAATGACACTGAGGCTGTGAATCTAGGAGACGTTGATAATGTCCGAGAAACCAAAATCAACATCCATATTGAGCCGAATGTCAGGGAAGAATTGATCAAAACCCTCGTGGAATTCAAAGATGTTTTTGCATGGTCATACGATGATATGCCGGGATTAAGCACCAATTTAGTGGTTCACAAATTGCCCACTGACCCAGCATACCCTCCGGTCAAGCAAAAGCTAAGGAAATTTAAAACAGAAATGAGTGTAAGGATCAAAGAAGAGGTGATTAAGCAGTTGCAGGCGAAGGTCATTCGGGTCACCCGATATCCCGAGTGGTTGGCCAATGTGGTACCAGTTCCAAAGAAGGATGGGAAAATCAGGGTGTGCGTCGACTACCGCAATCTCAACAAAGCAAGTCCCAAGGACAACTTTCCATTACCCAACATCCATATCTTGATCGATAATTGCGTTGGGCGCGAGATCGGATCATTTGTGGATTGCTATGCGGGTTATCATCAGATCCTAATGGACGAAGAAGATGCGGAAAAGACAACATTTATCACGCCATGGGGAACTTACTGCTATCGGGTAATGCCGTTCGGACTAAAAAATGTCGGGGCAACCTACATGCGAGCAATGACTGTTGTGTTTCATGACATGATACACAAAGAAATCGAGGTGTACGTCGATGATGTGATCATAAAGTCTTGGCGTCAGGAAGACCATTTAGCAGACCTAAGGAGATTCTTCCAAAGACTCCGAAGGTATGATATCAAGCTTAACCCGGCCAAATGCGCATTCGGGGTTCCGTCAGGAAAGCTGTTAGGATTCATCGTCAGTCGACGGGGGATTGAATTACACCCATCCAAAATCGAATTCATCCGAGATTTGCCACCGCCAAAGAACAAAACAGAGATAATGAGTTTGCTGGGTAGACTCAATTATATCAGCAGGTTCATCGCTCAACTCACAACAACTTGTGAGCCCATATTTCGGCTGCTGAAAAAGGATGCTGCGGTAAGTTGGACGGCAGAGTGTCAAGAGGCTTTCGACCAAATCAAAGGGTATCTGTCTAATCCACCCGTATTGGTCCCGCCTAAGCCAGGGAAGCCCTTAATTCTTTATCTGACGGTCCTGGAAAATTCATTTGGTTGTGTACTGGGGCAACATGATGACACAGGAAGGAAGGAGCATGCCATCTACTATCTTAGCAAGAAATTCACAGTATATGAAGTCAAGTACACTCAACTCGAGAAAACATGCTGCGCCCTAACTTGGGTAGCTCAGAAGTTGAAACACTACCTGTCCTCGTATACTACTTATCTCATATCCCGTTTGGACCCATTGAAGTATATCTTTCAGAAACCTATGCCCATAGGGAGGTTGGCAAAATGGCAAATTCTGCTCACAGAGTTCGATATCGTCTATGTGACGAGGACAGCCATGAAAGCCCAGGCGCTGGCCGACCATTTGGCAGAGAATCCCGTTGATGAAAAATACGAACCCTTAAGAACGTATTTTCCCGACGAAGAGGTATTGCATACAAATGAGTTGGAGTTACCCGAGGAACCGGGTTGGAATCTTTTCTTCGATGGAGCTGCAAACGCGAAAGGGGTTGGAATAGGAGCCGTACTCATTTCTGAAACAGGATGCCATTATCCTGTTACGGCTCAACTACGCTTCTATTGCACCAATAATATGGCCGAGTATGAAGCTTGCATTTTGGGTCTACGATTGGCTGCGGACATGGATGTCCAAGACGTCTTGGTCTTGGGAGACTCGGACCTCTTGGTACATCAGATTCAGGGTGAATGGGAAACGCGGGATCTGAAACTCATACCATATCGACAATGCTTGCATGATCTGAGCAAGCGATTTCGATCAGTGAAGTTCAAACATGTCCCGAGAGTTCATAACGAGGTTGCGGATGCATTGGCCACCTTAGCATCAATGTTGCACCACCCTGACAAAATGTATGTTAATCCTCTGCACATCCAGGTCCGTGATCAGCACGCTTATTACAACGCCGTAGAAGAGGAAGCAGATTGCGAGCCCTGGTTTTATGATATCAAAGAATACCTCAGAATGGGGATATATCCGGAACAGGCCACTGAAGACCAAAAAAGAGCCCTTCGGCGTTTGTCAAATGGTTTTTTCCTCAGCGCAGGGGTGCTATACAAAAGAAACCCGGATTTGGGATTGTTGATATGTATAGATGCCGGTCAAGCCATGACGGTTATGGCAGAGGTACATGCTGGAGTTTGTGGGCCACATATGAGCGGATATGTATTGGCAAGGAAGATCCTTCGGGCAGGGTATTATTGGCTCACCATAGAACATGACTGTATCACTTTCGTGAGGAAATGCCATCAGTGTTAGATACATGGAGATTTGATTCATTATCCACCAACAGAGTTACATACGATGTTCGCACCCTGGCCGTTTGTGGCATGGGGCATGGATGTCATTGGACCTATCGAGCCAGCAGCATCCAACGGTCATAGGTTCATTCTAGTAACCATTGACTACTTCACCAAATGGGTTGAGGCTAAAACCTTCAAGTCGGTAACTAGAAAGGCAGTGGTAGATTTTGTGCACTCCCATATCATCTGCAGATTTGGGATCCCAAAAGTGATCATCACGGATAACGGTGCGAATCTTAATAGCAGCCTGATGAGAGAGGTATGCCAACAATTCAAGATTACACACCGCAATTCCACCCCATATCGTCCCAAGGCGAATGGAACAGTCGAAGCAGCCAATAAGAATATCAAGAAGATACTGCGAAAAATGGTAGAAGGGTCCAGACAATGGCACGAGAGATTACCCTTTGCTTTGTTGGGTTACCGCACTACCGTCCGGACTTCCGTAGGTGCAACTCCTTATTTGTTGGTGTACGGAACTGAGGCTGTAATACCAGCGGAGGTCGAAATTTCATCCCTCCGGATTGTCGCTGAAGCCGATATTGATGACAATGAATGGGTCAAAGCTCGATTAGAACAATTGAGCTTGATAGACGAGAAAAGATTGGCAGCAGTGTGCCATGGTCAGCTGTATCAGAAGAGAATGGCGAGAACATATAATAAGAAGGTACGCCCCAGGAAGTTTGAAGTAGGGCAGCAGGTGTTAAAGAGAATCCTCCCGCATCAGGTTGAGGCAAAAGGCAAGTTCGCCCCAAATTGGCAAGGGCCTTATATTGTGACCAGAGTGTTGTCCAACGGTGCTTTGTGTTTGACAGATGTCGAGGGGAGATGTGTCGACATGGCTATCAATTCTGATGCAGTCAAGAGATATTATGCGTAATTTCTTTAATTATGGCAATTATTGGTTCGTTTGTTTGTACTTGGTACTTATTGGATAATGAAATGACGAAGGCAATTCTTTCTTCTATCCAAACACTTTTACCCTTGTTTTCCCCTTTTGAGCCTTAAGTTATTCTTTCATACCCCTATTTTGGAATCACTAACGGAAAAGATATGAAAAGAGAGAGAAGAAGAAGAGAAAATTTTAAGAGAAAATGAATAAAAGAGAGAAAAAAAAGAAGAAGAAAAAGAAAAAAAAGAAAAAAAGAAGAAGATAAAAACCACAAACCTAGGGAACTACGTTTGACCTGATTCCTCAAAGAGGATACGTAGGCGCCTCACGGCTCAGTCATAGTATGCTTCATAGTGTACATAGGATGCATAGTGTACATAAATACGCATAATAAGGCACAGTGTACATAACGCACATAGCTCAACATAGAGTAAAAATAGAATCCCCCAAGCAAGAAAACTAGGGCAGAGGCTATGTTTTAAAATTCCAACCAAGGTTTGATTCCAAAAGTTGTAGCGGATCACCCGTCAAAGTCATTTCATTTTTGATAGCCTTTCTTTTAGCCCCACACCAAAACCAACATCTACGTCCAAAAGACCTCCCGATCAATATCCAAGAGATGCCAAGTCAGGCAAATGAAGCCGAGAGTAATACACTGTTCCCCGGCAAAGAAGAGGATCATAAAACTGGAAATGAATTGATAGTCCAAAGGAATCGCCAGAAGAGAGGGTCATATTGACAACACTCCAACTCTCCGGTGAAGAAATAAAATGAGAGAGTCTTATTGGTGAAAACTTTCACAGGCACCATAAGACGACGAAAGATGAGAGATATAAAACGAGAGAGTCTTATCGGTGAAAACCTTCACAGGCACCATAAGGCGCCGGGAGCTGAGAGAAAAGAGAGAGTCTCATTAGTGAAAACCCCTCGAAGGGCACTATGAGGCGACAAGGCAGATCAGCAAAAGGGTCCGCGTTCGCAAGAAATGGACACTCACTTATCCCTAGCAAGTAAGACCATCGGGCAAGTCGATTGATACAAATGGACTGGGTCGGGAATCTATGGTGCACGTCATGATCACGGGGACCAGTCATGTCATCCATGTAAGTTCTTTTGAATTTCTTTTCCCACCAAGTATTGGTTCAGAAAGTTTTCTCCTTTTCTATCTTTTTCATTTCTCTTTCTAAAAATTTTGTCTTGAAAAGAATTTTTCAAAGCTTACTACCAGAGACCGGAGGGGGATCCATCCGATGCAGGGTAACCCCAACAGTCTTAAAGGCTAGCCCCGGGCAATACAATGTTGAGCCCTGCAGTTTTGGAGGAAGTAAACTCCTAAAGGGAGTGGTTTCGGGAGTAAAAGCAGACTCCTACAGCATGTACTGTAAAGAGAAAGCAGAAAAGGGGATAAATTGAAAACCAATCCCCAGCAGGCTGGAAACCTCCAGCAAGCAACTTTGTCCCCTAACCAGTTATGGGGGCACAGAGCAAGAAAAGGGAAAGAGAAGGAAAATCATCCACCGGAAAGAGACCTCTTCCCACCATGAGAGAAACTGACTAAATCCTTTTGTCTGCTGCAGGAAAATAAGAATTGATGATGGCAGCAAGACGCGATGCCAGGGAAATCACCAAACCGGGGCAGAAAATTTTCTGTCGTTGTCAAAAAATTTCTCGGAAGAACGAGGAAACAATTTTAATACTTTTCAGTTTTAGGTCGCCCACCAGTAAAATGCGGGAATACTTTTCAGTTCTAGGTCTCCCACCAGTAAAATGCGGGAATATTTTCAGTTCTAGGTCGCCCACCAGTAAAATGCGGGAATACTTTCAGTTCTAGGTTGCCCACCAGTATAATGCGGGAATACATTTCAGTTCTAGGTCGCCCACCAGTATAATGCGGGAATACATTTCAGTTCTAGGTCTCCCACCAGTATAATGCGGGAATACTTTCAGTTCTAGGTCGCCCACCAGTAAAATGCGGGAATACTTTCAGTTATAGGTCGCCCACCAGTAAAATGCGGGAATACATTTCAGCTCTAGGTCGCCCACCAGTATAATGCGGGAATACATTTCAGTTCTAGGTCGCCCACCAGTATAATGCGGGAATACTTTTCAGTTCTAGGTCGCCCACCAGTATAATGCGGGAATACATTTCAGTTCTAGGTCGCCCACCAGTATAATGCGGGAATACATTTCAGTTTTAGGTCGCCCACCAGTAAAATGCGGGAATACTTTCAGCTCTAGGTCGCCCACCAGTAAAATGCGGGAATACTTTCAGTTCTAGGTCGCCCACCAGTAAAATGCAGGAATACTTTTCAGTTCTAGGTCTTCCACCAGTAAAATGCGGGAATACTTTCAGTTCTAGGTCGCCCACCAGTAAAATGCGGGAATACTTTCAGTTCTAGGTTGCCCACTAGTATAATGCGGGAATACATTTCAGTTCTAGGTCGCCCACCAGTATAATGCGGGAATACATTTCAGTTCTAGGTCGCCCACCAGTATAATGTGGGAATACATTTCAGTTCTAGGTCGCCCACCAGTAAAATGCGGGAATACTTTCAGTTCTAGGTCGCCCACCAGTATAATGCGGGAATACATTTTAGTTCTAGGTCGCCCACCAGTAAAATGCGGGAATACTTTTCAGTTCTAGGTCTCCCACCAGTAAAATGCGGGAATACTTTCAGTTCTAGGTCGCCCACCAGTAAAATGCGGGAATACTTTCAGTTCTAGGTTGCCCACCAGTATAATGCGGGAATACATTTCAGTTCTAGGTCGCCCACCAGTATAATGCGGGAATACATTTCAGTTCTAGGTCGCCCACCAGTATAATGCGGGAATACTTTCAGTTCTAGGTCGCCCACCAGTAAAATGCGGGAATACTTTCAATTCTAGGTCGCCCACCAGTAAAATGCGGGAATACATTTCAGCTCTAGGTCGCCCACCAGTATAATGCGGGAATACATTTCAGTTCTAGGTCGCCCACCAGTATAATGCGGGAATACTTTTCAGTTCTAGGTCGCCCACCAGTATAATGCGGGAATACATTTCAGTTATAGGTCGCCCACCAGTATAATGCGGGAATACATTTCAGTTCTAGGTCGCCCACCAGTAAAATGCGGGAATACTTTCAGCTCTAGGTCGCCCACCAGTAAAATGCAAAATGCACAAGCCTGCCATGCTTGTCCTACTTGAAATAAAGATGGCAGACCACCAGAATCTGGCTCAACAACTTCAGTTCAAGATGATCATTCAGTCTCCGGTAGTAGGGCTATCTGGGGGTATAGTGTTTATGTGGAAAGAGGAGTTTGTGGCAGTTAAAGAAGTGGCAACTACCCCTCAAGGCATCTATGCAATGGTTAAGGTAAGTCCCAACCACCCTCCATGGCTCTTCTCTGCTATTTATGCTAGCAATTTCTTAGAAAATAGGAGACTCCTATGGGAGAACCTAATCACAATATCCAAAAACCTAAAAATCAACTGGTTTATAGGAGGAGACCTCAATGAAGTCTTAAAGGCGAGGGACAAATTTGGGGGCAATCCCATAATCCTGAGCCGCAACAACTTGTTTTGGAACTGTATAAATGAGTGTAACCTCATATACCTAGGCTATAAAGGAAGAAAATACACTCGGACTAATAAAAGGTACAATAACAAAACCTCTCTAATCCTAGAAAGAATAGATAGTTGCTTCGCAAATAAAGGCTAGATTGAACAGTACCCTGAAGCTACTGTACTGCACCTTCCTAGGACCCACTCAGATCATTGCCCTTTACAAATTAACTTGGTAGGGCCTCCAAACAACAAACTATCAAGGCCTTTCAGGTTTGAGTCAATGTGGGCTAGCCACCCTTCTTTACCTAACATCATCAATAGGGCATTCTCAAACCATTCCACCCTTCTTCAATCCACTGAAAGCTTCAGGACTCTAGTCACCAAGTGGAACCAGGAAGTCTTTGGAAACATCTTCCATCAAAAGAGGAGAATCCTGGCAAGTTACCAATTCAGTAGTTACCTGTTATACCTTGAAACAAAGTTAAATGTTGAACTCAACCTAATCCTCAAAAATGAAGAAGACTTTTGGAAACATAAGTCTAGGATTAACTGGCTAAATGAGGGTGATGCTAGCACCAGATTCTTTCACACATCCACCCTCAAAAGAAGAAGGAGGAACAAAATCCTCTCCCTTAAAGAGGAGAATGGAAACTGGCTTCATGACCAGAATGATATTCATACATCAATTGTGGGTTTCTTCACTGATCTATACACAACATCCCACACTAAAGCCCCTGGGACTTTCACAATCCACTATATCATGTCACCCATTCTATCTGAAAGCCAAAGAGCTTTTATGGACAAACCTCTTCATGTGAATGAAATTAAAATGGCAGTCTTCTCCCATAAATCCTTCAAATCTCCTGGCCGTGATGGCCTCTACCCCTTATTTTACCAAAAGTATTGGGACATAGTAGGGGACCCTGTCACAAACTTCTGTCAAAAATGCTTCTCTACAAGCTCTATGGATAACACCATGAACCAAACTCTCTTGTGCCTAATCTCTAAATGCCCCCAAGCTTCAATGCTAAATTTTTTTAGGCTCATTGGACTTTGTAACACCATTTACAAGTCAGTCACAAAAATCATTGTGAACAGAATAAAGCCTATTCTGCCCCATATCATTGGACCAAGCCAAGCAAGCTTCCTTTCTAATAGGAGAGCCTGTGATAATGCCATCATTGTCCAAGAATATATCACACACTTCAGAAAAATGAGGGGAAAAAGTGGCAACATGATCCTAAAAATAGACCTAGAGAAGGCCTTTGATAGGCTAGAATGGTCCTTTATTAGAGACACTCTAGCTGCTTTCAATTTTCCCCAAGGCTTATCCAAGTTCATCATGTCATGCATCAGTACATCATCCATTTCCATTCTTTTCAATAGGGGAAAACAGAGTCTTTCAAACCCTCAAGAGGCATTCGGCAGGGAGACCCTATGTCTCCCTACCTATTCATTATGTGCATGGAAAGACTATCAAGATCTATTGATAAGGCAGTCCTACATGACCAATGGCATCACATAAATATAAGTAGGTCTGAACCAAAAATATCCCACCTCTTCTTTGCGGATGACCTTACCCTTTTTCTAAAGCTAATGACAGGAACTGCAGTACCATTCTTTCAATATTGTAGAACTTCAATGAGTAGTCAGGATAGAAAATCAATCTCACCAAATCTAGAGTCTTGTTTTCTTCAAACATTCCAGAGGATGCCATATAGAACCTCTCCAATTATTTGTCCATCAGACACATAACATCCTTTGGAAAATACCTTGGATTCCCCATTCTTTAAAAAAAAAACATCTGCAGACTTTGAATTCATCATTGATAACATGCAATCCAGGCTGGCTGGTTGGAAAACCAAATGCCTCAACATGGCTGGGAGAACAGTCCCGGCCAAAACTTCTTTGAACAGCATTCCAAGCCTTACCAATCAGATTGATAAAATACAAAGAAACTTTCTTTGGGGCACCACCCCTTAAAGGAAGAAGTTACATCTGATCAAGTGGGACGTGGTCACTAAGACCAAGGCTGGGGGGGGGGCTAGGGCTCCAAAAGGCTAGTATCAAGAACAAAGCTTCCCTCACAAATCTTGCATGGAGGACCTATAAGAATACTAATAGTCTATTGGCTAGAGTTCTAATTCACAAACATTGCAACATGTGTAATAATGCTAGATCAATTAGGACATTTAGACACCCTAGACACCCAAATTCTCCAATCTGGCAGGGCATCCTAAAGGGCTAGGAGATATGCAACAAAGCAAGTAGATGGGTAGTCCACAAAGGAAATAGAGTTAGTTTCTTAAATGACACATGGATCCCTAATCAGCCAGCAATCAGATAGATGATTGAGGGCCCATTAATCCAAAATGACCTAGACGCCAAGGTTAGCTCAATCCACAACCTGGGCAATTGGGACTTATCAGCTTTGTCCATTACCCTTCCTCCACATATTATGAACATGGTGAACTCTGTGTTCATTCCCCCTGTTACAACTAAGGATGACAATCTTATATGGGGTTTGACTCCTAATGGCCAGTTCTCAAATAGTTCTGCTTACTCTTTCCTAAGTGGGACTGACACCAACCTCCATTCTGGTGAGGAAGACTCCTTCAAATGGATCTGGAAGCTACAAGCCCCCAACAAAATCAAGTACTTCATCTGGCTCCTAACCCATAAGAGACTTCCAACTAGGAGCTTCCTCCCCTATAGTGGAATCAACTGTGTCCCACAATGTTATTATTGTAACAATGGACAGGAAGACATTGCTCATATTTTCTTTGAATGTCCTAATGCTATCCATTTCTGGAATGAAATTCTCCAATTTTCAATGGCCACCAGTGGAAATCAACATGGAACTCTATAAAAAATGTCCCTTTCAACAACTATATCCTTTGGGACAACCTCATTCCCTTTTGTTTATGGCACATTTGGTTAACCGAAAACAACAATTTATTCAATGATAAGAAGGAGCACACCAATGCCACAAACACAGTCTCAAAAGCAATTGAATACCTTATTCTTACAAAGAATGACTCAACAAAGGTAACTCACCAGATCTTGTTAAAATAGGAACCACCAACCAGAGGTTCTTACAAACTAAATACAGATGGAGCAGCAAGGGGGAACCCATGAATAGGAGGATCAAGAGGAGTATTCAGGAACCAGAATGACGACTGGATATTGGGTGACATGGATAATATCCCTCGCACAACAAACACTAGGGCAGAAGTACAGTCCCTCATACGAGGTCTACAACTAGCGGAGCGAAACAATTTAGTTCCATTAGAAATAAACACTGATTCAGCTGAAACAATCAATATGCTTTTAAATGGAAGTTTGATTTATGACCCTCTAATTTGTGAATGCAGGTCAATCATCCAAAGGATGGACAACGTGGTAGTGAGGCACATCTACCGGGAGCAGAACATAGTAGCTGATGCATTGACCAAGGAAGCAGCAAAGGAAATATTTTTGAATAAGTTTATGACATTATCAGTTCCTCCGATGTTTGTCAATGATGTATTTTGGGCAGACATCCTAGGAACTGAACTAGTTAAATCTTTTGTGGGTTGTAACTTAAACACAATCGTGCATAACATTACAACTATGGGGTCTCTTCGATTCTCCAATAATGCCCCTGATGTAGTTCCTTTTGTTAACTAGCATATAAATACTATATCCCTTTTAACCAATAAAATAAAATAAAATATATTTGTTATTTTTATTTAGTTTAGATTATTTATTTGCTTAAAGACTAGTGCCCTTTTAGCGTAGTAAAATATAGAGTCTTTTAACGTAGTAAAATATAGAGCCTTTTAGCGCAGTAAAATGTAGAACCTTTTAGCGTAGAATCTCTATAGTTTAAGTATCTACTATATTGATAGATCAAACACAAACTCTATCCACTTATAATTTACAAAAATTAATTATTTAATTTATAAAACAAATACACAGAATTATGAAAAATATTGAAATTGATACACATAAGAATTCAGGATAGCTTGGTGCTACTGGGCCTCAAATATCAAGCCTGTAACCCATAGGTATATACTCTATCCAATTAAATATTTAAATATTAATTATTTACAAAACAAAACAAACATACAAAATTCTAAAAATATTGAAATTGACACACATAAGAATTCAGGAAAGCTTGGTGCTGCTGGGCCTCAAATATCGAGTCTGGAACCCATAGATATATACGTTGTCCAATTAAAATTTAATTATTTAATTTTCAAAACAAACACACAAAATTCTAAAAATATTGAAATTGACACACATAAGAATTCAAGAAAGCTTGGTGCTACTAAGCCTCAAATATCGAGCATGAAACCCATAGATATATATGATGTCCAATTAAAAGTTAATTATTTAATTTTCAAAACAAACACACAAAATTATAAAAATATTAAAATTGATACACATAAGACTTCAGGAAAGCTTGGTGCTACTGGGCCTCATATATCGAGCCTGGAACCCATAGATATATATGTTGTCTAATTTAAAATTAATTATTTAATTTATAAAACAAATAAAATTATGAAGAGTATTGAAATTGACACACAAAAGAATTCAGGATAGCTTGGTGCTACTGGGCTTCAAATATCGAGCCTGGAACCCATAGATATATACTCTGTCCAATTAAATAATTAAATTTCTTCTGTGTAGCTTGGTGCTACTGGGCCTCAAATATCGAGTCTGGAACCCATAAATATATACTCTATTTAATTTACAAACAAACATATAAAATTATGAAACTAACATGTAAAATAATAAAATTGACACACATAAGAATTCAGGATAGGTTGGTGCTACTGGGCCTCAAATATCGAGCATGGAACCCATAGGTATATACTCTGCCCAATTAAATAATTAAATATTAATTATTTACAAAACAAACACATAATTAATATTGTTTAATTTATAGTAGACGACATAGACGTGCCGCATGTGCATCCTGGACCTTTCTCCGATGAACTATTACTGTTACAGGGCGATCATAGGTCCACCTACGTATGGGAGGGAGAGTTACTGGACCAGACTCTCCACGTCAGGAGAGTGGATGACTTGTGGGACTTTATGAGGGGTAGATATTTCCATTCCCGTGTAGTCCAGCACCTGCGGGATACAGGCTTCTATAGGATTTTTTAGATTGGGCGGCTGCAACTTGATTGGTCTATGATCACGGCCTTGATAGAGCGGTGGCGACCGGAGACACACACTTTCCACCTGCCCATTGGCGATGTCACCATCACGCTGCAAGATGTTGAGGTTTTATATAGGTTGCCTGCTGATGGACTGCCCGTTGCACTACCTCAGTAAATGAGATCTATGTCACGTGCCCAGTATTTGGACTTGCTGCAGCAGTTCACTGGTTTCAGGCCACATGATGCAACTACAACTTCAGGGGCCAGTCGCATGGCTTTGATAGCTATTAGACAGCATTTGGAGATATTGCACCCCGATATCACCGGCGAGACAGATGATCTACATATTTACGGTACACGAGGTTGGTGCTGCTCCTTATTTTTGGGGGTGTCTTGTTCCCGAACACTTCGGAAAATCTAGTGAGTTTGCGATTTCTACATCATCTTCAGCAGCTAGATGATTTACCCCTAGTACAACTGGGGTGTTGCTGTTCTCGCCTACTTGTACAGGCATATGTGCCGGGCGAGCATGGGCACCCAGAGCGACATATGTGGTTTTCTGCCGTTTCTACAGGTGATAACATATTCGAATACTCTGTTCATTACTTCCAATTCTATCTAGTCAAAAATTTTCTTAAACTTTACGTCAACCTTGTATGTTAGGTTTGGGCCTGGGAGTGGATCCTGCAATTGCGGCCACCTCTACCACTATTACCTCCAGATGTAGCACCTCCGTTTCTCCCTCAAGGTAGGGGGTGGATTTTCCGGCGTGGAAATTACCGAGCCATTGAAGCTCATCATAATCTCCCCCTTGTCAGGGATGTGTTGGATATACTGGAGGGTGCACAAATAAATGTGTACCTAAATTTACTTGTTATAAATTCACTTGTGTTGCACATAGTCACTTTTATGTTATTATTTAATAGTTCATCTGGATGTCATACATCGACGACTTGATAGTTGGCCTGCCCGATTATACTCGGTCCGCCGACTGATTTGGAGCACTTTCATCCCGCTAATGTGCCTCGATATTGTGGAGCATCATGCCACAGAGCGGGTACTTTGCCAGTTTGGCTGTCCGCAGACTATACCGAGGGGGCCTACATGGCAGGCTACACATTATCAATGGGATAACGTTCGAGGGCGGACAATGCATTTGTAGCATGGCTAGAGGCACATGTCCATACTTGGGACCGGCGAGAGGACCTGATTCCGCCCCCACCTTCACAGATCCAGGCGGCGACTATTCAAATGTATGCGTCCTGGTACCGCCGCATTACCTGATTTTTTATCGAAAACCCCATGCATCAAGATGGAGGTCGGTACAGACCATACGCCGGGAGGCACGAGTCACTAGTATGTTATTTGGTATTCTTACTAATAACTGTGATATAGCATTCTGTAATTAATATTTTAAATGTTGTGCAGGCTATTGGTCATCATCTATTCTACCAGTTGGGACTGCAGATGCAGCAGAATGCCGGCGATCCTGCGGTCGCTGAGTATGGACGGCAGGTGACAGAGCTGGCTCTCCGGACACTGCAGCGAGCCAAAGAGGGTGAGCGCTTAGATCACGACACTGATTATGTGACGCCAGAGCACCACCATCGGGTCGTGGGGGCTGGCGAGGAGGTGGTACCTAGCAAGGGGGCGTTGAGGCACCTGTTGAGGCACCTGATTAGGAGGTTGGAGCTGATCTGCCGGGTGACATTCCTCATCCAGACGAGCATCCCAACAGCATGCCATCGTACAACATTCAGCTGGCGCTGCCAGTATCGCAGGTGACCCCATCAGATCCATTATTGATTACGGGCACGAGCTTCACCGGAGGTTGGGAGCATCTCTTTCCAGGCCCATCGACCGCAGCTAAGGATCGCCCGACCCGAGACATGGATGGTGGGCGCAGGTTGAGTTTTAGCTCTTCGTCGTCAGGTGCGACGAATCTATCACATGCGCAAGTATGTTTGTATTACTATTAAATTTTAATTTATTTTTTTCTCAATGATTTGCCATAAATTAATTTTTAATTTTTTTATTAAGGCTTCATCCCAGCCCATCACTGAGGCCACTTTGTGCGATGCTGAGGACACCACGAATGCTTATATTCAGGAGCCTGATGAGACCATGGTAAGAAAATATTTTTGACTTAACACGTACATTACTAATATACATTTTCATATACTGAGCTTACTTATTATTTTGTAGGTTGATGATGGACCGACGACCCCTTCTACCGACCCTGCCAGCCCAACTGACGATCATGCTGCAGCGCATCCTCATAAAGAGGCGACTTGATGAGGATGATCCTGATAGTGTATCCGGGCAGGAGGGGATGCGCCTCAGGCCAGCAGCTGCATTGAAGCACAAAGGCTGTGGGACTCATTGATTTTTTTTTTTTATATTTTATGTAAATAATAAATTATGTAAATAATAACAATAATTTTTTATGCTTACATAATATACGCATTATGTTTTTATTACCCCGTTTCTTCTTTATTTTAACAGTACAACACAAACACAAATATAGAAACGTAACATAACTTAAATTCAGTACAACTAATGAAAACACATGACACGGAAAACATAAAGATACACTACTACGCTCAAGACGTACATGTCATTGTTTAGTCACCACCTCCTAGTATTCTCTGCTCCAACCACTTAAATTTTTCTTCTAGCTTATTTTTTTCTTCTTCCACCTCTTTGAGTTTCTCCTTCAACTCCGCAACTTCTCGTTTGGATTGTCGCTCTCTTTTCCACTGTTTCAAACACAAATAATGAAGATGCTGCAACTTTTCTTTGTAGTATTCCTGCAGACAGGGTTCATCAATCCATACCTCAAAATTGCAAACAGGTTCGTCGGGAACCCTATAATACTTTTTCATACACGCCCAATAGCGGCGTTCAACTTCACCATCATTCCAACAGTCTTGCATCATGCATTTTTTGCTGCACTCGCACCTTGACACATAAAGGGGTTCAGACATTTGTTAAAGCGTAAAAAAAACCTTGCTTTTATGGAAATATTTGCTATTGGTTATTGTTAGGCGCAAAAATAACTAGAATGCGCCCGTTATTTATAGGCAAGACAACACACAAAACGTAGTATTTAATCGCGCTATACATATTTACTTTTCCTGGAACGAAACAACTTTTTTGCAGTCGGTCAGCTTTTCAGACCGACAAGACAACACACAAAACGTAGTATTTAACCGCGCTATACATATTAACTTTTTTTGAAACAAAACAGCTTTTTTGCAGTCGGTCAGCTTTTCAGACCGACAAGACAACACACACGTGCAGACTTCAATAAGCCGTTGAATGACTCCGACACATTTGTAGTCAGGGCTCCCTATCGTCTGCCACCATTAGCATGCAATGTCCACTTGTGAAGCTCATGTCCCACCAGCCAATTATTGGCTCTTTCGTCTAACTGCCGGATCGCTTCCATGCGCCTCGTGAATTTCCACTACAACCTCACTCCCCCAATGTAATGTAACCCTTATTTTTGACTCTTCAGACATTATAAAAAATGCTTGATAACAAGAAGAAAAGTTTCAACGGAAGTTAAAATATTTTTGAATGGATTTTCATAAAATCCTAGCGCCTTTAAGTAAGGCAATGCCTAGCTCGAGGGGCTGGACTTTTTTTGATGTATAGCGCGACATTACACTGCGCTATACCCATTTGAATTATTGTTATGTCAGTTAACCTCAGGAGACTTATTGGTGGGCCCACAAGCAGGTATAACGCGGTGTAATACTGCGTTGTATATATTTGAATTACAGTTATGTCAGTTAAATGCAGGAGACTAATTGGTGGGCCCACAATCAGGTATAGCGCGGTACACCGCGCTATATATAATGCGATATTATACCGCACTATACTTTAACGACAGAAATACCGTTAAAGTATAGCACGGTGTAATACCACGTTATATATAAAAAAGTATCTTTTTTTAGGCCGTAAAAACGTATTTTGAGTCCAAAAAGTTGGCATTTAGGTTTCAGACTCAAATAATACGATTCTAGTTGTAAAAGTAGAACAATTTTTTCCTCTGCTTCTTTCTATTTGTTTGTGCAACAAACAATGGCTTTAGCTCCCTCTTCTCTTCTCAAAATAACAGTACTAGTTGTAGTTATTCTACTACTAACTTCCACTTCCACCGCCCTCTCCATCACAAAACAACTCCTATCATCAACAATATCCACAAATAATAATATGACTATAAATATAAATATTACTATTACCACTATTCCCACAACATTGACGTATCCTGATTTCAGTTCCAATAATCTTCAACAAGACATTCCTAATTGTAATGAACAGGGCAAGGATCCTCGTCCAACATCCAAGGACACAACTTCAAAGCATATAAGTGGATTAGAAGTGGCTTTTATATTTGTTGTCATCACTATTCTGGCTTTTGCATGTTTTGGTTGTACTGTCTGTATAATCAAGCGCTATGTCTTAAAAGATCCTTAATCTAGTGTATAGTCAGCATACTTACTTTGATATTAAATTATGATTATGGGTATTGTACTTTGGACAATTTCGAGTAATTTCAGTTCCCCCTCAAATAGTTTGAGTAAAAAATATTTTTTGATGTATGTTAGGTAAATCCTTCTCATGCAATTACCCATCAAGTGCTTCCCTTTTTTATTTTTAAGTTTTCGTCAAAACTAAGATTTTTTTTAGTTTAATATCAAAACTAAAGTTTGATTAATTACACTTTAGTCTTTCTCTGTTTCTTGTTCTTTTTACCCTAATTGGTTATATATCTTGGGTCATCCACTTGTAAAATGCATACTATTAATTTAATAAGGTGCTTAAAAAGGGAACAAAATATGGTCTACATGATGCCTTAAATTGGTGAGAAAATTCACTATATAGTTTAGCCAAGTTGCTTCATAAATGCAACTTCACAATTTGCTGCATACTTGCAGTTTGGAACTAAAATGGACCAAATATTCCCTAAACGTATGTGTGTACGCTTAAATATGCCATAATTAGTCTTTTAATTATGCTCAGTTTGTTTCCGTATGAAATAAAGGCACATTTGGGACCCGTTTGGCCATATGTTTTGCCAAAATAAATTTGAATTTTATTTGGCAAACACATATTTGGCAATAGATTTTGCATACATTTTGGCAAAATCCTACAAAATATCATTATTATATGTTTTAAAAATTGCCCCAAACTTTTGTATTTTATAAAAGAGCCCACTATTTATTATTTTGTAACAATGTTGCTTCTTCTTCTCGGTCATCTGATAGTGTATCATGTTCAACCAAAGGCACCAACACATCCCAAAACCTTATTCAAACTTGTTCCAATCTTCAAAACACCTCAAACAACATCAAATCAACTAAAACACATCGAATTCAAGGCTAAGTTTCTAAAATCTTCCGAATTTCGATTTTGATAAAACCCCGACCAAACCACGTCCGAATGACCTAAAATTTTTCACATATATCCCAAATGACACAGCGGAACTACTACAACTCTCGAAATTCCATTCCGACCCCTAGATCAAAATTTCACCTACCAACCGGAAATCACCAAAAATCCACTTTCGCCAATTCAAGCCTAAATCTACTCCGGACTTCCAAAACTCATTTTGATCGCGCTCCTAAGTCCCAAATCACCTCCCGAAGCTAACCGAATCATCGGAACTCACATCCTAGCCCTCTACACATAAGTCAACATCCGGTTGACTTTTTCAACTTAAGCTTCCTTAAAAGAGACTAAGTGTCTCAAACCTTACAAAATCATTCTGAATTTGATCCGCCCAACCCGATACCACATAACACGGATAAAAAAAAGCATAAAGAAGCAAAAATAGGGAAAACGGAGCGGTAACTCATGAGACGACTGGCCGGGTCGTCACATGCTCGAACCCTCGGAACGCCCGAAACAATACTAAATCTAGGAATCTGTCACACCCCAATCTTGGGAGGTATGGCTGGCACCCGATGCCCGAAGGCCCGAGCGAACCAACCATGAGATATGATCTGAAATATAATAACTTGCAGGCAGAAGAGCCCAACACGACATATATATATAAACTAGGCCAACAAGGCTGCAACAACAGTATAACAGCTATCTAGAAGGGTATGACAGCTATCCAGAAGGCCGATAGGGCCATACAAAAAAAAATATACATGCAATGACCGCTAGTCTGCAAGCCTCTAAGAGTGTAAGACAATCTCAACAGGCCGGGACAAGGCCCCCGACATTCCCAAAACTACACATATACATCTGTAACAGTACCTATGGACTCCAAGTCAGCAACTCCGAAGAAGTGGAGTGCAAAACCCAACACTGATCCTGGGGGTCCTACTGAGGAGGCATGCTGCTCTGTCTATCCGAACCTGTGGGCATGAACACAGAGCATAAAAAGGCGCCAGTACGAAATATGTACTGAATATGTAGGGCGACAAGTGTCACATGAAAAATGTAATTAACAAGAGAAGAGATATAGAAACAATTTGAATTCTGAAACTAGCCTCGATAGGAAACTAAAATTCAACATGGATATAATTGTATGCTCGTGGAATAGTCGCTCACTATCGCTACTTATAATATATCACATTATATAATAATAAATCCCTTTGTGGGGATATAATATCCATAACATACCCAACCATAATAAAGGCTCGGTAGAATCGTATCCGGCCATATGAAGCTCGGTAATCCCAAATGATCAGTGGTTACACAATAGGTGTCATACCCGGCCGTCTATAGTGCGGCTCGGTAATGAAAGTAAATACATACATATATTAAATCATGAATTATATAAGTGCAATGCAAAATTAACCTTAAAAGACGTATTCTAAGAAGAGTCGAAGTGGCCTATCATCATTATTCCCCGACTATCATGGTTGTCGCTAAAATATTTAATTTTCAACTATGAGCCAACAAGTACTAAGAACAAGAGATTTATGTGTTATGAGTACCTTTGAAGTAAGTGTTACTTATTCATGATTTATATGAACGTCGAAAGGAGAACGAGTAAAAAGGCTCGAGTTCTTTTTACACAAGGAACAAGGAAAACCGAGAATTCATAGATATTCTCTGAAGTAAGCAATCTATGAGAAAGGATCAGGTCTAAGCATCTTTATAAGTTGAAGGTGAAATAACTCGAATCCGACGAAACAATTTGATAAACGTTTATTCGAATTCTAGTCATGCCGAAAAGTATAGCGAAAGCCCTACATACCTTGTCGATGGAGTTATATACGGTTTTCGAGACCTCGAAAGCCTTAGGAATGATTTCCTACATAATACGAACCATTCAATATCAAATTCAAGATCATATCTTATATAATTCTTCATTTAGACATTTATGCGAACAACTTGCGGCCATGAATTTGTAGAACCTTTTGTAGTTTAATTTCCCCCCAACACACAACCAAATTTTTACTTTACTACATCTTCTCATCGACACGATTCCATCCATGTCTTCACAGATCCAAACAACACACCACCAAACATATAGAACAACCCCAACAATCAAGTCATATTAAGAGAGGTTTCTTAAAAAAATCAAGAACATTTCTATAGAGGTTTCAACTATTTCTTAGGAATTCTTATGGTAGAAGTTTACAAAGATCAAAGAGGAAGTTAAATCATACCTTGTGTGACCAGAATTACTTTAAATTCGAGATTATTTCAAGGCGGAGTTTTCCTACGAAAAGTGAAACACCGAAGAATTCACGATTCCGAAGCTACCATGGTGTTCTCTATCTTGAGGATGACTAAATTGTTATTATGATTGGCTAGATGGATAGGAGGAGTTTGAGAGGAAATCCCTAGGTTTTAGGTTCTGTTTTGGAGAGGATAAAATATAGGGGTTCTATTTTAAATTGACTTAAATAAAATAAATTTTAACTAAAACCGGCTAAGCACACTATTCCCGTAACAGTGTGCACCCCTGTACGAAAATATTAATATCTCTCTACTCCGATGTCGTATTAACGAACAGTTTATTGAATTAGAAACTAGACTCATAGACCTTCGATTCGGTGGGTAGAACACACCACAACTCCTAGTATATTGAGAGAAAGGCTCATCAACATTTTATCAAAATTTCAGTAAAATTTAAAACTCGTAACTTGCGGCGATCTTTGTCGAATTTTTAATCACAACTCGAATGACTTCCAATCTTAACATATAACTATTGCATCATTTAAATATCTCATAGAAATTATCTTCCTATTGAATTAGCCCCTTTACAACATGATAACGCCAAATACACAAGGTGTAACAGAATCACCCCTTAAACCAATTGAATCAATCTTATGAACTTCAAGTTCTTCAATTTACTTCCCATGCGACGAAACAAACTTACACTACTCGGATTGACACCAAATTTTGTGTGCAAGTCTTAAATGGCAATATGGAACTATTTTTGATCTCGGAACTCCGTTCGAACCTCAGTAACACAAAAACCCGCTCCAAACCAAATATTTAAGAACTTCAAAATCCTTAAGGAATCAACTTTCACTATCAGGCGCCAAAATGCTCCCAGGTCATCCAAAACCCGATCCGGACATACGCCCAAGTCCGAAATCATCATATGAACCTGTTGGAATCTTCAAATCCGGATTCCAAGGTTGTTTACTCAAAATGTTGGCCGAAATCAAAATTGGCCTTTTAAGCCAACCTTAAGGAATTAAGTGTTCCGATTTCAACCCAAACTCTTCCAAATCTCGAACCAACTATTCCTGCGAGTCATAAATCAGTAAAAGCAAGTACGAGAAGTCTTATCTAGGGGAACGAGGTTCTAAAAAGCAAAACGATCAGTCGGGTCGTTACAAAAATTAGATAAATAATTTTAAATAATATATTTGAGTTACAAATAAAATTAAAATGAGTTCATGAAAATGATGAATACAATGTCTCTAAAATAAATAATATTAATTTAATATTCTAGAACAATAGTTCAGATATATATAGTTCAAAATAAAAAAAAACTGCAAATTTAGGAATTTATATTGATTAAATAGATCAAAGTAGAAATTTATCTATTGTACTTTTCCATCGGCTTCTCAATACGAAAGTCAAACTGTTTAATTTTTATTTTAATATGTCAGTTTGTTAATTTTTTTACATTATAAATTATAGGTATTAGGAAAATAAAATTTCTATAATTAAAAGTATTTAGTAGAATATTAAGTCTTAGCAAAAAATAAATATAATCCTCAATCAATATAACGTGGCTTAAAATGAACAAAAGAAGTAGCTTTTTATCTATAAAAACATAAAAAGAAGAATCAATAAGAAATAAATAAATATTATCAAATTTAAAAAAATTCCTTTTGCATTTATTAAAGAGAGAGCTTATTGCTAAATAATTGACTTTTTTTAAAAAATTTCACAAAATTTATATTATAACATTATATGGGCATAGTCAATTAATGATATACAATAAGATTTTTTATTTATTTATGTCGAGTCGTTAAAGATTGACATACCATGTAAGAATACATTCTAAAATTATTTATTAATAAGGATATCTTTAATAAATACAAGTAGTTAATTAAGTTACAAATATTAAGAAAATAAATATGCATTATAATTTTTCTATACGTAGTTCAAACAAGAAAAAAAATTATATAGGTTAATATTCTAATTGATTTTAAAATTTTAATAATATTAGAGAACTTCAAACATATTTCAAATAAGAAAATATTTACTAATAATTTTGAAATTTTATGTGATTTCAAAGTGGGAACATTTTAATACAATATAAATGTATCGTTCCTACAAATTATTAGGTTTATAATATTAATCTTTGTAATTGTGATAAAATTTAGTTGTAAAATATTAATTTAGAGAAAAAGAAAGGATGATAGCAGTACAACTATTTAATTTTGAGTGAATATAGAACATTTCATTTGTATTTTATTTTTGGTTTCGAAATTAAACAAATGAAAGCCAAAATGCGAAATAAAAACAGTTGAAGACTTATCTTTCTCTTTCTTTTCTTTTCTTTTAGCTTGTTATTATTTTTCCTTTTGAAGATATGTTATATTACGCATATGTTAAATAAGGAAGGTTTTGAGACACAAAATCTAGTTGATTTTAAAGTCCTAAATATTAGAAAAATAATTAAATAACTATTCCTAAATATTAGGGAGATAATTAAAATGACTATTTGGTACAATATGAAAACTTTTTTTAAAGGGCAAAAGAAGCAAACGATATTTCGCTATAAGTTTTCGTGCTTTTAATATAGTATAGATATGTGCTGATCGTCTTGCTTATAATTTAGGTAATTGATTGACAAAACCTTTTCAAGAATACTCTAGAAGATATTTAACTTCATAAGTTCTCAAAATGAATGGGAAATAGACATTGATTCCTTGATTTCATTTTAATACAATGAACATTGTCAAAGATATCTAAACTAATTTGGCTAGCAGCTTGGAACTATTTGATCTCCTCTTGCATTAAGATCAAGGCAAATGTGTTTTAATTTTGTTGCGTTCTGAAAATTTTCTAGTAGTAATTTTGAAGAAACTATTTTCTTGACAACTTGGTGTTTTTTAAAAATATATTTTGATTTGGAATTGTAGAACACTATTTGGCCTAATGCCAACAAGTTCAAGAATTTGGAACTTTGTGCAGATGATATACTTTTGACGCTGGTTAATTATTGGAAGTAGAGATGGTATTATTTTGTGAATTGTTTAGTATTATCACGTGATCAGGAGTTCACGGGTTCGAGCCGTGTAAACAGCTTCTTGCAAAAATGTAGGATAATGCTACCCTTGTGGTGCTGCTCTTCCCCAAACGCATAGCTGGATAGTAGAAGTATGTAGTATTGTTTACCAAAAAGGGACAACTGTCTGTGGGGCAGGGGCGTTGCCGAATAGAGGGAGAGACAAACGTTCTTGCCTTATCCTTCACATACAAAACAAACGCAAATACCTGGTTCAAAAAGCACCAAGTAATGCATCCTACTCACCATTTATACAAGAAAAATTCCAGTCCTCAAATGCCCGCATCAATCTTCTCACCTCCATCCAAACTCATCTCTCTGATCAAACTGCCCTCATATCTCTTCAACTACTTGCCACTAATCATCTTTACTTTTGGCAAGCCTTGTACCAACATTTTCTTTCTTCTGTTTTCTCACAGTTTCGTTACAATGGCTGATTACATCACAAATACTAGAAGGAATTCCAATACACAGTTATTACAAGAACTTGAAGCACTGAGTGAAACACTCTATCAGCCAAACACTTCTTCAACTAGCACAACCCGAAGAACTGCCTCCCTTGTCCTTCCTCGAACATCTGTCCCTCCAATTGCTATAGCTGATGATCCGATAACCAGTGCTAAAAATGATGACAGTGTCATCAATCCTAAGCCAAGGTCGAGGCGCATGTCATTGTCGCCATGGCGTTCTCGTCCAAAGCTGGACATCGAGAGCGAGGACAATACTACACAACAGAGCAGCAGCAGCACCAAGTCATTGAAGAAGTTGGATAGCAAAGTCGAGTCCAACTCCGAGAAAAAAGGCCTATGGAACTGGAAACCAATTCGGGCTCTCGCTCACATTGGTAAGCAAAAGCTAAGCTGTTTGTTCTCAGTTGAAGTCGTCACGGTTCAGGGACTACCTACATCCATGAACGGGCTTAGGCTATCAGTTTGTGTTAGAAAAAAGGAAGCCAAAGAAGGAGCAGTACAAACTATGCCATCCAGAGTTTCACAGGGAGCTGCTGATTTTGAAGAGACCCTTTTCATTAGGTGTCATGTTTACTATACCCCAGCTACTACTACTGGTAGTAATGGAAGTCGCTTTAAATTCGAGCCGCGTCCATTTTTGATATATGTGTTTGCTGTGGATGCAGAGGAGCTTGATTTTGGAAAGAACTTAGTGGATTTGAGTGAAATGATTCAGGAGTCCATAGAAAAGAGCTTTGAAGGCAACCGAATTCGCCAATGGGACACGAGTTATACTCTTTCTGGGAAAGCCAAGGGGGGAGAGCTAGTTCTCAAATTGGGATTCCAGATAATGGAGAAAGATGGGGGAATTGGAATTTACAGCCAGGCTGAGGGGCAAAAGACGGGGAAAAATGTGAACTATTCATCATCATCATCATTTGCTCGCAAGCAATCGAAAACATCTTTTAGTGTCCCAAGTCCAAGAATGACTAGCCTAAGTTCATCTAATTGGACTCCTTCACAAACAGGAACAACACCAAATCTTCTAGGAATTGATGAGCTGAATCTAGATGCTGAGCCTGAAAAGGAACCAGAGTCAAAAGCAGAGGATCTTGATCTCCCGGAGTTTGATGTTGTGGACAAAGGAGTTGAAATTCAAGATAAAGATGAAGCTAAAAAAGAAGTGGAAGTAAAAGAAGAGGAGGAAGAAGCAGAAGAAGAAGAAGAAGAGCAATCTGAAGGAAATTCTGATAAGAGATCGGTATCAAGTCATGAGGTTGTTAAGGAGATTGTGCATGATCAGCATCATCTGACTAGATTGTCAGAACTTGATTCCATTGCTCAGCAAATCAAAGCTCTTGAATCCATGTTTAAAGATGAAAATCAAGTCAAGACAGAGGATGACGACTCTGAATCGCAAAGGTTGGATGCAGATGAGGAAAATGTGACAAGGGAATTTCTTCAGATGCTCGAAGATTCAGGTGGCGCTAATCAGTTCAAGACGGATCAACAAGAAACCCCCACATTAAAGCTGCAAGGAGGAGATGAAGATAGCAAAAAGAGAGAATCAGTCATATTTATACCAGATCTTGGAAAAGGGTTGGGTTGTGTAGTTCAAACAAGGAACGGAGGTTTCTTGGCGGCCATGAATCCTCTTAATACTGTTGTTTCTAGAAAAGACACCCCAAAACTTGCAATGCAGATATCAAAACCATTTGTTTTTCCATCAATTTTGTCGTCTATGAATGGATTTGAAATATTTCAGAGGATGGCAGCTATTGGGATGGAAGAATTTACGTCCAAGATCTTATCGATGATGCCAATGGAAGAACTCGTGGGTAAGACAGCAGAGCAGATAGCTTTTGAAGGTATTGCTTCAGCTATTATTCAAGGGAGGAACAAAGAAGTAGGTGCCAGCTCAACTGCTGCTCGTACAGTTGCAGCAGTGAAATCGATGGCAACAGCGATGAACACAAGCCGAAATGAGAGGATTTCTACAGGGATTTGGAATATCAGTGATGAACCGTTGACAGTGGACGAAATTCTTGCATTCACACTGCAGAAAATGGAGGCAATGACAATCGAAGCCCTGAAAATTCAGGCAGATATCGCGGAAGAAGAGGCGCCTTTTGATGTTTCCCCACATTCAGCACACAAGAAAGATGATCATGGTCATCCACTGGAGTCCGCAGTTCCTCTTGAAGATTGGGAAAAAGATGACAAAAGTGATAATGTAGTGATATTTGTTGTGGTTCAACTGAGGGATCCATTGAGGCAGTTCGAGGCAGTTGGAGGACCAATGATAGCACTAATTCAAGCAGTTCATATCGATGAGAAAACTAATGACATCGACGAGGAAAAGAAGTTTAAAATAGCATGCTTGGCGATTGGCGGATTGAGAGTTGGAAGCGGAGAAAAGAAGAATGCATGGGACACAGAAAAGCAGAGATTGACTGCAATGCAGTGGCTGGTGGCTTATGGACTTGGTAAAATGGGGAAGAAAGTAAAGAAAGGTTCAGCAGTAAAGGGCCAAGATTTGCTATGGAGCATATCATCACGTGTAATGGCAGATATGTGGCTCAAGTCAATAAGAAATCCAGATATCAAGTTCATCATGTAGACAGCAAGGGTATAAATCATTTTTCATCATTCTTTCCACATTCCAAAAAGAAATAAGCAACAAATAGTTGTTAATGTTTGCATTTGTTCTTGGTGTGTAGATCTATTCCATTTCTTGTAGGAAATACTGAAGTGCTGCATCAGGTTTCTTTAGTAACTAGATGGGAGTGCCCATGCTATGCACGGGCGTGGGCATGGTATCTTTGTTTGTGTTTTTTCATAGATCCTTGAAAGGTTATTCAAGATTGTAAATGAGATTAATTTTGTCTTTCTACAAGTAATAAGGAAGCTGTCAATTTATAATTTGACATGGTCGTTAATTGTTTGGTACTTTGAATGGTCATTTCGTGATAAAGTTACGTATTTTTCTGTGAACAATTAATCATCCTGATGTATTCTACTTGGATAGGATAATTGATGATTTCGAATGTATGACTAAACATCCTTACACTTAGCTTAAATCACTTTACTTGGGAAGTTATCAGGTCCATTTGGAGAGGTATATCCCCCATTTGAATTCAATCTTGGTTTAAGTAAAACAAAACAACATCATGAGCATATTAAAACACAAGCAGATTGTCTAAGACATTGATAGAATTGGAAAGTAGATGCACAGTCTGCTGTTAAATTGTGCCTATGACTGACTATCAGATTTTTATGTAATAATTCCCTTGAGTACCTGAACTCTCTATGCATCTGAAGCCAGCAAAAAAGAAGTAGAAGATTATCTACTAAAAGCCACTTGTACGAGTCTTATGCTTATATATTTGCGTGTAGATGACCAAGCCAGACATTGTGATGCTGAAAAAACAAAAAAAAATATTCAAGAGGAATCTCCTTGCCATTTAGAAATGAGGAGTAAAGTAGGGGTTTCCATTGTGCATTTGAGCAATGAAAGAATGTGGTAGTTCAAGTTCTGTTTTGATAGTGGCCTTTGACAAATGGAGCAGTATCAACCTTGAAAGGAAATTTTATGACCAAAAGAGATATCTTCTGCCAAAATGTATTTCACTAACATGTGAAACTAGTGCATCAGCGGAATATGTTGCAGGATTTTGTAAGGACACGAATCTATTATGCTGCTGTAAGTGAGAAAGACAAAAGAGGTGGATCCCGTATCGTCAAGAATATAACTCTTGAACTTATATCATCACTGGAATGAATTGTCAATAATATCACGGTGCTTTACTAAGGCAAGGACTACAAAGCTGCAAAAAGCCTGGATTATACTATAAGAGCTTAGCCTCTAAAATTGTCGCGGGATTCCTTCTAAATCACAACATTGAAAAAATAAATGTTACTATCAATTTTCTTAACATCTTTTAGGGGAATGCTTATGTGCAAATGAAATAGATCAGCTTTGGCACTTCATCTTTAAATTTTTGGATAGTTGAATCTAATGGCACACTTCTTGCAGAAGAGTGCATAAAGTATTGGTATCTTCTTGTTTTACCACAACCAACCGACACCCTAATGTCTTTCTTTAAGCTCTCATATGTTCGAAAACAAGTAGCCGCACCATCTCGTAAGACTCAAGGAAAGGTAGTACTAAACAGCTTTTGAAGTTTTCAGATGATTTAAACAAAATACTAACTTGAGCAATGCTTTAGTACAACTTCTACCTATACAAGGTTCAGTGGTATAGGTGACACAATCCTACCTTAGTGGAGAAGTAGTTTTGTCTCACTTGCTGATCTTCCTTGCTCTGAATGCAGATGTGTCTGAATACTTGTTGATATGTTATACATTGTCGTCGTGCCCTCTACTAAATACTTGGCCATCTAATTGAACTGCAATGTCAAAATCAGGTAGTAAAAATTAAGCACAAATTCACAGGCCTGAGAGATATTCCTTTCATTTATGTTCGAGTAATAGCAGCTTTCTTAATAGAGCAAAGAGATAAAGCATAGCTATTGAATGTAGACAGAAATACGCAACTAGGGCCATGCTCTCTGGGACTCATAAAGGTGAATATAAGTTGTGTATTTGAGCTAGAAATCACTGTCAAACATTCGTTTGTTAGATTGGATTGAAGGATTGAACTGAAATACCTGTTTGCCAATTTTGTATATTACCTCGTCCAAGTATTTCCAGAGATTCCAATCACACCCCCGAAAAAAATCTAATTTTTGGCTGTGTTTTTGAAGGGAGTATGCTGTTTTACTATTTTACCAGAACAGGTTTTAAATAAGATTTTATGGATAAATATAATTTTTTTTGAACATCTCATAAATAATATTATTTAAATGTATTTTAATTATAAAATAAATATTAAAAGAAAATTAAATATAAAAGAATCAAGAAATTAGGGATCATGAGTTTCTTGTTCATTGAATCATAATTTTTTTTTTTCTTTAACTCTTCAAGATATGACGAATATAATATATAAGAATATTTAATGTAAAATTTATTTTAGAGAATAAAAAAATATTAATATTTTGGTTGAGTTTTGTTCTTAATAGATAGATGATGATAATAATAATAATAAAAATAATAATAATAACAATATAATTTTTAAATACGTGTTACACGTTTATCTCAAAGCAATGATGTCACGACCCAATTCTACTATAGGTTATGATGGCGCCCAACACTATTGTCAGGCAAACCAACGCGGAAATATTAATAGATTCTAGCTTTACTTTACAAAAAGTGTTACAACAATTTCTTAATTTGCATTTTTAAAACAAGTGATAATTAGTAATGTACACAAATAATTATACAATCCCAAAAGAATAGTTTACCAATGTGTGCGCCAAGACCTGGTGCCATAAATATGTGGGCATCTAGTAGAATATACAAAAAAATAAATCTATCCTACTGTCTGAAATAGAATAAACAACCAAAAGTATAGAGAGACTCCATCATGCTGCTGGACGACATAGGAAGGGAGCAGCTCACCGTGAAAGTCTTGGACTATGATCAAGAACACGCACCAGACTGGTAGCCAGATGTACCTACCTCAGATCCTGTACAATTAAGTACAAAAGCGTAGTATGAGTACATAAATAATATGTACCCAGTAGGTATCCCGTCTAATCTCGAAGAAGTAGAGACGAGAGGTCGACTTGATACTTACTAGGGTCAAATAATATAATAAGGTGTTATGCTAAGCATGGATATCACAGATAATTATCAATTTATAGCAAGAAGTGATAAGTCATGCCTAGATAATATCACAGTTAGCCATTTACATTTCAGAGCATTTAACAAAGTAAGTCATGAATAAGATTTCACATAGATATCATACGCACATTATGCCGAGGTCGTACGACTCGGTCCAACAGAAAAGAAATTGTGCACTGTCAGAGGGTCGAATGGCGCGAACCATAGATGTATCTATTTCTACCGAGGCGATCGGCCCGATCCACAAATATCAATTATCATCAAGAAGGTACATAAAAGTGCATTTATATTCAAATAAATTCATACAAGTGTTCGAGCAAGTGCATACGTTCACATATGTTCTTTTCCCAAGTCCCTAGCATACCCTAAGTGATCTCATTAGCATAAAAGGATATAAACATTCATAATATGGCATGATACAGATACTAATCTATCTAGATAATTAACATAATAGTAGCTACACATGGACTCTCCTCACCTAGTGTGTACGTAGCCCCCCGCATTTAGTGACAAATTATTCAATTATTTTACCTATGAGCACAATTCCCTCTTACAAGGTTATAAATGAGACTTACCTCGTTCCAAAGCGTACTTCCAATACCAAGAACGTGCTCAAACCCTCAATTTGGAGCAGAACGATCCAAAACTAATTAAACGAGGTAGGAACTAGTCATTACAAGCTCACAAGTTCGCATTCTAACTATTAGAGTAATTCCCTACCCTAAACACAAGTTTCCTAAAATCCGACCCCGGGTCCACGCGCCCGGATTCCGAAATTTTTTGAAGAAAGTTGTTCTTTATAAACTAAGGATTAATAATATGTGATTTCTACTTCATTCCATAACAAATTTCGTGGTTAAATCTAACTTTCATTGAAACCCTATGTTTGGCTCTAATCCCATGATTTTTCCTTAATCTTTGTGTGTTAATCTACCCAAGACTCAAGTATTAAACTAGAAATAAGTGGGATGAACTTACCTCAAGATGCTATGTGGAATATCTCTCTTTGGAAGCTCCCAAATCGCCCAAACAATTGTGGATATGTCTAAAAAATGACACATTTTCGTAATAAATGAAGGCACTGCCTTCAGCGATTCCGCACCTGCGGTTAGGGGACCGCATCTGCGGTCTCGCTTCTGTGAGAGGGGGTCTGCATCTGCGGAATTGAGCCAGGGGATGTGACCGCTTCTGCGGTATTGGAGCCGCTCTTGCGAAGCCGCTTCTGCGGAGAAGGAGCCGCATTTGCGATTCCTGGGCTCCTCCCCTTGACCGCTTCTGCGATGAGTCGACCGCACCTATAGTTTTGCACCTGTGGCTGACTAACCGCAGGTGCGGTTATGACAGATAGCTGGAGCTTCATCTCCTTTCCAATTTTTCCAACTTCACTCGAGCCTCGTCCGATTGATACTCGGGCCATCGGGCCCCGTCCGAACATACCGACAAGTTTGAAATCATAAAACAGACTCGCTCAAACTCTTGGAACGCTCGAAACAATGCTAAATCTAGGAATCACTCCCTAAAACCAATTGAATTAAACTTATGAACTTCAAGTTCTTCAATTTACTTCTAACGCACCGAAACGTACTTATACTACTCGGATTGACACCAAATTTTGCGTGCAAGTTTTAAATGTTATATTGGACCTGTACTAGGCTCCGGAACCGATACCAACATGATCAAGCATTATTCAATTTCATTAAATCCTTAGAATTCGAGTTTAACAATTTCTAACAAAAATTTATTACTTGGGCTAGGGACCTCAGAATTCGATTCCTGGCATACGCCCAGGTCCTATATTTTCCTACGGACCCTTCGAGACCGTCAAATCACAAGTTCGAGCCCGTTCACTAAAAATGTTGACCAAAGTCAAACTTAGCCTTTTAGGAAAATCTGAGGGAATCAAGTGTGCCTATTTCAACCCAAACTCTTCCAAATCCCAAACCAACCATCCCCGCGAGTCGTAAATTAGTTAAAGCAAGCACGGGGAGTCTTATTTAATGGGACGGGGGTTCTAATAAGCAAAACAACCATTCAAGTCGTTACATTCTCTACCTCTTAAACAAACATTCATCCTCGAACGGACATAGAAAAGTACCTGAGCTAGGAAAAAGATGGGGATATCTACTCCGCATGTCCTCCTCGGATTCCCAGGTCACCTTCTCAACTGGTTGACCCCTCCACTGGTCCTTTACCGCGGAAATCCTCTTGGATCTCAACTGGTGATCCTGCCTATCAATAATGGCAACTGGCTCCTCCTCATATTCCAGACTCTCATCCAGCTGAATAGTACTGAAGTCTAACACAAGGGACAAGTCGGCATGATACCTCCGAAGCATGGACACGTGGAAGACTAGATGAACTCCCGATAAGCTGGGGGGTAAAGCAAGCTTGTAAGCAACCTCCCCAACTTGCCTCAACACCTCAAATGGGCCAATAAACCTTGGGCTCAACTTGCCCTTCTTCCCGAATCTCATAACACCCTTCATTGGCGAGACTTTCAAGAGAACCTTCTCGCCAACCATGAATGATACATCACGCGCCTTCTGATTCACGTAACTCTTCTGTCTGGACTGAGCTGTGCGAAGCCTCTCCTGAATCAACTTTACCTTTTCCAAGGCATCTTTCACCAAGTCTGTACCGTACAACTTAGCTTCACCAGGCTCAAACCACTCGATAGGAGAAAGACATCGCTGACCATATAAAGCCTCAAATGGAGTCATCTCTATGCTGGACTGATAGCTATTATTGTAAGTAAACTCTGTCAAGGGTAAGAACTGATCCCACTGTCCCCCAAAGTTAATCACGTATGCTCTGAGCATGTCCTCCAAAATCTGAACTGTCCGCTCTGACTGTCCGTCGGTCTGAGGATGGAATGCTGTGCTAAGCTCCACACGGGTCCCCAACTCACTATGAACGGCTCTCCAGAAATGGGAAGTGAACTGAGGGCCTCTATCTAATATGATGGAAACAGGCACACCGTACAACCGGACTATCTCCTGAATATAAATCTGAGCCACTCTCTCTGAAATGTAAGTAGTAGTCATAACCGGAATAAAGTATGCCGACTTGGTCAACCTATCAATAATGATCTATATTGCATCAAACTTCCGCAAGGTCCGGGGCAACCCAACTACGAAGTCCATAGTAATGCGCTCCCACTTCCACTATGGTATAGGCATCTACTGAAGTAAGCCACCTAGCCTCTGGTGTTCATACTTAACCTGCTGGCAATTCAAACACCTAGCCATATACTGCACTATGTCTTTCTTCATCCTTCGCCACCAGTAATGCTATCTCAAGTCATGATACATCTTTGTAGCACCTAGATGAATAGAATACCGCGAACTGTGTGCCTCTTCTAGGATCCTCCCCCTCAAACCGTTAATATTAGGAACACATAGGCAACCTTGGAGTCGTAAAACACCATCCTCGCCTATAGAGACCTCCTTGGGATTACCCTGTAGCATTGTCTCTCTAAGAACCACCAAATCTGGATCATCAAACTGCCGGGCCTTGATCTGCCCCAATAATGAAGACTGAGCAACAACACACGCAAGGACTCAACTGGGCTCTAAAATATCTAACCTCACAAGTCTGTTAGCGAAGTACGGAATGTCCAAAGCTAGTGGCCTCTCCTCTACTGAAATGAATGCCAAGCTACCCATACTTTCTGCTTTCCTGCTTAAGGCATCCGCGACCACATTTGCCTTGCCCGGATGATAAAGAATGGTGATGTCATAATCCTTCAGTAACTCAAGCCATCTACGCTGCCTCAAATTGAGATCCCTCTGCTTGAACAAATGCTGTAAGCTGCGATAATAAGTGTAAACCTCACATGACACACCATACAGATAATGCCTCCATATCTTAAGAGCATGAACAATCGCCACCAACTCTAGATCGTGCACATGATAATTCTTCTCATGAATCTTCAGCTGACACGAAGCATATACAATAACTCGCCCCTCCTACATCAATACACAACCCAATCCAACGCGTGAAGTGCCACAATATACCGTATACATCCCTAAACCGGAAGGCAACACAAGAATTGGTGCTGTAGTCAAAGCTGTCTTGAGCTTCTGAAAGCTCGCCTCACAATCACCGGACCAACGGAAAGGAGCACCCTTCTGGGTCAATCTAGTAAAAGGTGATGCAATAGATGAAAATCCTTGCACGAATCGTTTGTAATAACCTGCTAACCCCAGGAAACTCCTGATCTCGGTCACTGAAGTAGGACGTGGCCAACTCTGAACTGCCTCAATTTTTTGGGATCCACCTTAATACCCTCTCCTGACACAATATGCCCCAAGAATTCCACTGACTTTAGCCAAAACTCACACATGGAGAACTTAGCATACATTTTCTGCTCTCGCAAGGTCTAAAGCACTACTCTCAAATGATGCTCACGCTCCCCCAGGCTACGTGAGTATATCAAGATGTCGTCAATGAAGACTTTGACAAAGGAATCGCTATAAGGTCTGAACACCATATTCATCAGGTTCATAAATACTTCTGGAGCATTAGTCAAGCCAAAGGACATTACCAAAAACTCATAATGACCATATCTAGTACGGAAAGCAGTCTTTGGAACATTTGAGTCCCGAATCCTCAACTGGTGGTACCCTAATCTCAAGTCGATCTTAGAGAACACCCTATCACCCTGCAACTGGTTGAGCAAATCATCAATGTGTGGCAACGGGTACTTGTTCTTGATGGTAGCCTTGTTCAACTGGCAATAATCAATGCACATCCACATGGTCCCATCCTTCTTCTTTACAAACAACATTGGTACACCCCAAGGTGACACACTTGGTCTAACAAACCCCTTTGCTAATAACTCCTGAAGCTGTTCCTTCAACTCTTTCAACTCTTTCGGATCCATACGGTGCGGTGGTATGGATATAGGCTGGGTACCTGGAGCCAATTCAATACAGAAATCAATATCGCGATCCGATGGCATGCCAGGAATATCAGAAGGAAATAAATCGGTGAATTCCCAAACCACTGGAACTGAATCAATCATCGGAGACTATGCGGTGGTGTCCAGAACATAGGCCAAATAATCCAAACACCCCTTCCCTATCATATGCCGAGCCTTCAGGAAAGAGATAACCCGACTAGATGTATCAACTGTGGAACCCTTGCACTCCAACCCTGGCAACCCTGACATTGCTAATGTAACAGTCTTGGCATGGCAATCAAGGACGGTATGGTATGGGGATAACCGATCCATGCCCAGTATGACCTCAAAGTCAATTATATCAAGTAACAAAAGATCTATTCTACTCTCGAAACCATAGAATGTGACCACACATGACCGGTAAATCCGATCCACAACCACAGAATCGCCCACAGGAGTGGAGAGATGAACATGAGTGCCCAAAGGCTAATGAAGAACAACTAGGCAAACATAGATGATACATATGAATAGGTAGACCCTGGATCAAATAATACCGGTGCATCTCTACCGCAGACGGAAATAATACCTGTGATAATGGAATTTGAGGCCAATGTATCTGGCCTGGTCGGAAGGGCATAGAATCTGGCTGGAGTGCCGGCTGGCTGGCCTCCACCTGATTGAGCAGTAATTGGCTGACCTCTCCCTGTTTGGACTCCACCTCTAGGACATCCCCTACCAGTCTGTCCCCCACCTCTAGACGGTTGGGCAACCGGTGCTGAAATCATAGGCTACTGACCCTGCTGTACTGCCTTGCCCTGAAGCCTGGGGCAGTATCTCCTCATATGACCAAGGTCTCCGCACTCAAAACAACCCCGCGGTGCAGCGACCTACTGCCCTGATGGCTGACCCTGATGGCCTGTAGACCCACTGGAAGAAGCCTGGATAGTCGGTGGATGGTATGAACTCTCCGGCATAGCACTGAAATAGGAACTAGAAGAACCCTAGGACCTGAATACCCATTGGAAGAACCCTAAATAGCTGGTGGGCGATAAGAACTCTCTGGTATGGCGCTGAAATAGGGGCGTGCTGGAGCACTCCAAGCAGGTGGTGGTGTTGAATATGGGGGCCTGGAAATCTTCACCACTAGCTGATAAGGAGTCCCCATCTCCACCTCTCGGGCCATGTTGGCCCTAATGCCGAAATGCAACCCTGCAACGAACCTCCGCACCCTATCTGCGTTAGTAGGAAGTATCATCAATGCATGGCAGGATAACTCAAAAAACCTCACCTCATAGTCGATCACAGACATCTGACCCTGATCAAGTTGCTCAAACTGATACTGTAGCTCTTCCCTCTCAGAGGGTGGAATATACCTGTCCAAGAATAATTGTGTGAACTGGCCCTAAGTGATGGGAAGAGAACCTGCTGGCCTACCAAGAACGTAAGATTGCCGCCATCTGCGGGCCCTGCCCTCTAGCTGGAAAGTAGTGAAGTCAACCCCATGCGACTCCAATATCCTTATATTGTGCAGTCTGTCCCTGCACCTATCAATAAAATCCTGAGCAGCCTCATGACGCTCACCCCCAAACACAGGAGGATGAAGTCTAGTCCATCTATCCAACAAATTCTGCGGGTCACCATTCGCAGTTGGTCTAGGCTCGGGCACTACTACAGCAACTGGTTGGGCCCCATCTGCAGGTAGGGCACCCGAAGTTTGATACACTGCAGCTGCATGACCAGGATCCTGAGCAATAGGGGTCTGTGCTCCCCCTCCTACCTGTGATATAGCTGGATCCGCTGGAAATAAACCAGCTTGAGTCATGGTGTCCATGAACAACAACATACGACCCATAACCTCCCGAAAACTCAGCGCTGTCATAAAGTCCGTCGGGGTAGGCTCAGCTGCGGCCACCTCGCCCTGCTCCTCAATGATAAGGTCTCCTGCAAGATCTGTCGGTGGTGCTACTAGAACAGCTCTGGGATGCCCTCGTCCCCTGCCTCGGGCTGGTGCCCTTCCCCGACCTTTGCCTCGGCCTCTAGCAATAAGGGAAGCAACTCCTCCGGGGTCTGGAACATCTGCCGTGCGTGTCCTCACCATCTGTGAGAGAATAGAAGAGAAAAATTTAGTATACCAACTACTGTACGATAGGAAGTGAAAAGAGTAGTTTCCTAACACCCTATAGCCTCTCGAAGATAAATACAGATGTCTCTGTACTGATCCACAAGACTCTATTAGGTTTTCCCATGACTTGTGAGACCTACGTGAACCTAGTGTTCAGATACCATGTTATCACGACCCAATTCCACTATAGGTCATGATGGTGCCCAACACTATTTTCAGGCAAGCCAACGCGGAAATATTAATAGATTCTAGCTTTACTTAACAAAAACTGTTACAACAATTTCTTAATTTGTATTTTTAAAACAAGTGATAATTAGTAACATACACAAATAATTATAAAATCCCAAAAGAATAGTCTACTAATGTGTGTGCTAAGACCTGGTGTCACAAGTATGAGGGCATCTAGTAGAATATACAAAAGAATAAATCTATCCTACTGTCTGAAATAGAATAGACAAGCAAAAGTACAGAGAGACTCCATCATGCTGCTGGACGGCATATGAAGGGAGAAGCTCACCGTGGAAGTTTCGGACTATGATCAAGAACGCGCACCAGATGTACCTGCCTCAGATCCTGTACAATTAAATAAAAAAACGTAGTATGAGTACATAAATAATATGTACCCAGTAAGTATCCCGTCTAATCTCGAAGAAGTAGAGACGAGAGGTCAACTTGATACTTACTAGGGTCAAATAATATAATAAGGTATTATGCTAAGCATGGATGTCACAGATAATTATCAATTTATAGCAAGAAGTGATAAGTCATGCCTATATAATATTACAGTTAGCCATTTACATTTCAGAGCATTTAACAAAGTAAGTCATGAATAAGATTTCACATAGATATCATGCGCACATTATGCCGAGGTCATACGACCTGATCCAACAGAAAAGAAACTGTGCACTGCCAGAGGGTCGAATGGCGCGAACCATAGATGCATCTATTTCTACCCAGGTGATCGGCCCGATCCACAAATATCAATTATCATCAAGAAGGTACACAAATGTGAATTTATATTCAAATAAATTCATACAAATGTTCAAGCAAATGCATAAGTTCACATATGTTCTTTTCCCAAGACCCTAGCATACCCTAAGTGATCTCATTAGCATAAAATGATATAAACATTCACAATATGGCATGATACAAGTCCTAATCTACCCGGACAATTAACATAATAGTAGCTACGCATGGAGTCTCCTCACCTAGTGTGTACGTAGCCCCCCGCATTTAGTGACAAATTATTCAATTATTTCACCTATGGGGACAATTCCCTCTTACAAGGTTAGAAATGAGACTTACCTCGTTCCAAAGCGTACTTCCAATACCAAGAACGTGCTCAAACCCTGAATTTGGAGCCGAACGATCCAAGATTAATTAAACGAGGTAGGAACTAGTCAATACAAGCTCACAAGTTCGCATTCTAACTATTAAAGTAATTCCCCACCCTAAATACAAGTTTCCTAAAATCCGACCCCGGGCCCACGCGCCCAGATTCCGAAATTTTTCGAAAAAAGTCGTTCTTTATCACCTAAGGATCAATAATATGTGATTTCTACTTCATTCTGTGAGCACGTGATTTTTGCCGTATATGAATCACTCCCATAAATTCAAAACAAAGTAATTTCTTTCAGTGTATGCAATTTTGTGGATTTTTGTGGCATTTGCTGTTAATTGTTCGCATTTTGTTTGTGCATTTTAACTAGTGAAAAATACAAAAAAAAAAAAAAAACGTTGCATTTGCATTTAGGGTTAATTTTACATTTTAGGATTAATTTGAAAATTAATTGTTGCATAAAATGGAAAAATCACAAAATTAGTTTAATTTGCACTTTTAATTTTAGCTTTGATTTTGAGTAGTTTTCTTTTGTTAATTTGTTTTTAATTAATTATGTTAGTTATCATTTTAGGTTTTATTAGTTTTTTTAGTTCTAGGAATTAATTTTGATTTAATTAAATTTCGAAAAAAGGAAAAAAAAGGAAAAAGGAAAAAGGAAAAAGAGTTTTGAATAAAAAATGAAAAGGGTTGGGCCAGTTTTCAAACTAAACTCCCAGGCCCAAATCTTCCAATGTGAAACCCGTCCAAACTACCCAAAACCCGGCCCAAACCCACACCCTGACCCGGTCTGGTTCCCCCACTCAACAAAACGATGTCGTTCCAGTTCCCTTCATCTTGACCGTTGAACGGGTCTGATCGGACGGATCAGAACTAGGGAGGTAAGGATATTTATATGTCCAAACACTACCCTACCCCCTCATTTCATCTCGTTCAACCCTCCCTCCTGAGACTCTCAGCAAGAACCCTAACCCGCCGCCCCCTTTCCCCACTGCTTCGAGCCCGGCGGCAACGCCATAGACCACTCGAATCCCCATCAAAATCAACATCACAACACCCCATGGCTCCCTCATACCAAATCCGGTACTCGTTTCCCTCGAATCTTTCCAGAACCCGTCGAATCTTGATTTGAAGTGTGAAACCCTAAAAACCCAAAATCAGATTTTGTGCATGCAAGGGCTATTTCCTCGATTTTCCTGAGTGTTCAAGGCCGATTTATCACGAAACAATGATGGTCGCTGGTTGTTGACAAAGAACAAGCTATTAACATTATTTTGGGATAAATTGGAAATCCAGTGTTGGTGTCGAGTTTAGTCGATAAGCTTCTTTATTTTTTCTGGCCATTTCTGTCACTTCACCGTCTTCCTCTTCTTTTTTTCTCCTTTTTCTTTAATTAATTTTTATTCTGACTAAAAGTTGATAAAAGTTTTAAACCTAGGTTTTCATTTTGGTGTTCGTATTTATTCTGTGTGTTCTCCAATTTTCTTTTCAAATTTGTCGTCAGTTTTGTTTGATTTGTGTATGTTGCCTGTTTAGCTTTATTTAGGTCACGATTTTTGATTCTTCTAATTGTATAATTAGCTGTGGTTGATTAGGTAATATAGTTTAATTATAGTTCATTAGTTAGCCTAAAAAGAGAAATCAGTCATTTAGCTAGAATTTTAGTTTTAAAATCTCCCAAGTGATTATTGATTCATTAAAATGAGCTTCTGATTTTGTTTGGGTCTTGAGGCCATTCTCGACCCCACTGCAAAAGCCTTTTAAGTTTTGGGTCAAGATTGACCCATATCTGCTTTGGGTTCAGGGGTAAAAACAGGGCAATTAAGGGTTAGTTTGGGTAAAAGACATAGGGAATCTAGGTGTAACTGACTAGGGAAGCTTCTAGGAAGCTGGGGTTGGGGTTATTCTGAATTTCTAGATTGTACCTCAAGGACCCCTAAGCTAAAACAAGAACTCAAAAGGGGGGTAAAGGGTAAATAAGCAGTTCTGAGGGCTGCCCTATTGGCTGGGCCTATAAGAGGTATCATTCTTGCCTTTCAAGGAAAAAGAAAAAAGAGGAGAAAATCCGAAAATCCTAGACAGCTAAGGATACAAAAATTTTACTGTTCTATTGAAAAATTTCTAGAAATTCCAGTGATATTTCCTCTGTGTTAATTTCTGAACAATTGAAGGGTAAAATGGTTTGAATCATTTGGTGTATAAGTGTTTCGATTCATTTCTGGTTCAAATTTTGATTGCTGGTTTGGAGTCGATTTTTGGGGTTGATTACTTCGTTCTCTGGGTTCAAAACTAGTTGGGAAAGTTGCTATGTGTTGCTGCCTTGTTGCTGATCTTCTTCTCCTTTTTATTTTCCATTCCCAGGTACTCTTCGACCTTCTGAATGTATGAGATGCAAATTTGGAAAGCTATGACTGTTTGAAGATCTCAAAAATGAACATTGTTTTTGAACCATGATTGTTAGCTATGTTCAGTTTTCTCCTTAAGAATTCATGCAGTAGTAATGTGATGTAATAGTGATTTTCTTACTGACTCATTTTTAAGGTAGTGGCAGTGTGATGTGTCTTTTGGAGTTTTATGTTGCAATTTGTCTTATAGAATGCATAAAACCTATTAGCTCATTGAATCCTACTTAGATTAGTATACTGATTTCTCGCCATTGACAGATAACGACTTACATGTGCATGCAATTTAGTTCATGAAGTTTTAGCAATAGGATTGGTTGTTTACAGTTCCTCTCCTCTTATATATGAAAGTTTAAAGACGGGTTTAAATTAGAGTTGTACGCCTGAAAGCCATAAGCCATTTTTAGATGTTGAATAAGGATTTCAAGCTGGCATGGATTTGAATAATGAGGTCTTAATATCAAAAATGGTTATAATGAGGATTTCCTTTTCTTTCTGTGTGTTCAAATTTTAAAATGATGATTTCTTCGTAGTTTTGTAAGCATTAAAATTAGTAGTTTTGGCATGTATTTTACTGAGAATAGAATGATTCCAAATAGTACGCGCGCCCTCATAGGCTCGACTTCGAGCCGTTGTTTTGTGTTTTGCCCGGTTTTTTGGGTTGGGCATGCTTGAGGCGTCCATTTGAGCATCAACAATACAAGTATTCACAATTGGGTTTGGGCCAGCCAAGCCCAAACGTGGGAGGAAATTGAAATTGGGCCTTCGCCCCTTCTAAATCATTGTTTTCTGAGTATGTAATAGGTTTAAATTCACTTAGCGAATGAAGGTCGGTACTGTTAATTTAGGTCTTAACCATAGATTTCTTTCGATCAGTCCGTCTATTAGATTCGAGGTGCACCAAACCAAACAAACCTTAAAATACACGACCCTCTTGTGATTTAGATGTAAGCAACAAATGTTTGTAGTTTGCTTTAGGCCCATTTAATATACCACCGTGATTGTGTATACGTTCGCGTAACATAAAGGACTAATTCGGAGTATGCGTTCGCGCAACTTTGACTAAATTTTCTTATTAATAAACAAGCGGTATTAGTTGTGGACACGTTCGCGTGACATGATTTCTGACGCACCAAAAGAATGGAGTATACGTACGCGTAACTTAGTTCTTTAATTACGAATAGATTAAGTGATTAGAAGCGGTTAAAAAGAGGTAAGTGCACATAGGTTCTAAAACAAGTAACTAGACAAGTTAATAGGCCAAGTATGATCAAAGCGACCGTGCTAGAACCACGGAACTCGGGAATGCCTAACACCTTCTCCCGGGTTAACAGAATTCCTTATTCGGATTTCTGGTTCGCGGAATGTAGTACAGAGTCAATCTTTTCCTCGATTTGGTATTTAAACCGGTGACTTGGAACACCATAAATTATCCCAAGTGGTGACTCTGAATATTTAAACAAATCCCGTTTCGATTGTCCTTTAATTGGAAAAACGCATTTATATTTATACCCTTTACGGGGTGTAGTTAAAAAAGAGGTGTGACAGCTCTGGCGACTCTGCTGGGGATCGAACCCAGAATCTCTGGTTCAGGGTTCAGAATTCTAGCTTGTTAATATGATTTTGCTTGGCTTTATTTGTTGTTGATATTACTGTATTCTGTGAACCTTTTGTGCTAAATGCTATCTGTTTACCACTTTAATATTGTTTGAATTGTATATAACTGTCTTCTTACGCCACCCCCTCTGAGTCTTCTGAAAATGGTGCACATGTTCGCGTAGCCCACTTTTTCTATAGAAGTTATACCAAATAGAGTGAGGTTTGGCAAACGACAAGGCCGGGTAGACTTCAGTGCTCCCGGTACGTCGCCCCCTCTTCGGCCCCAGTTGTCCGCTTGGGTACCTAAGTCTAGAACAAAACCCCAGGATTCAAACCTAGAAAAATACAGCTTCATGCCGGATCCCTAATAGGAGCGTTTGTTTGCATCATGTGCATTTGACTTAGGGGACTCAACACAGGTGTTGGGTTCGTCTAGGACAGGTGTGGCCGAAATAACAGACCATCCTGATGCATTCTATGTGCTATGTGTACATTTATTTGTTTTGGCTTGCATGCTGACCGGTTAGGGAAAAGAAAGCAAAAAGAAAAACCAAGAGTGATGTAGGGAAGGAAATAAAGCCCGATTCTAAAGAAAACCCCAGTATTTGAAAAACATTCCGAAGCTCTGCCAAAATTTTTCAGAAAAGAAAGTTATTTCAAAAGAGTCAAACACTGTGTTCTTCCAAATGTGTCAAAACTGACTGAACTACGCAGGTCTGATTCTCACCGAATGTGGGATACATGGGCAACCTACATAAGGTTCGGCCTTATTTTTGAAAAAAAGAAAAACAAGAAAAGAAAGTCGGTGGTCGAGTGAATGCAATCTGGATTCTTGATCAAAATAAACCGATCCAGCTTCGGCAATGTCTTAAACCGTTCTTGCCAAGATAGCCTCAGAGTACTTTTCAGTTGTCGAAAGGCTATTTTCGTAAAAGAATGGACGAGTTTGTAAAGGGTCATAAAATAATCCCCCTCGGCCTCAAAATTCATGTGAAATTGGGAAGGGTCCGCATTTGCAAAAACAGTCACTTGGCTAAAATTGGCATATATGGGAAGAAATCATGGGCCTTTGATTTGGTTTTTTCTTTTCTTCTTTTCTTTTCTCTCTTTTTTTTTCTTCTTCAAAAAACCTTTTTACAAAAGGGTCCACTCGAGTCAACTTTAACCTTAACCTTCCACAGAAACAGAATGAATACCATCCTGGATCCGCCAGAAGTAGTCAGGGAACATGCTCAGTTGCACTTGCGTATGTGGTGGAATGATCTAGATGAACATGGTTAGAAATGGGTGAAAAAGCAATTGGGTGCTCTTATAAACATTTTTGAGATCAAACCACGGGAAGATCTGATCAAGGCTTTGGTAACTTTCTGGGATCCTGTTCACAATGTCTTTCATTTCTTGGATTTTGAGATCACCCCTACTTTGGAGGAGATAGCCGGGTACATTGAATTCCGACGGGATTTGAGGAAGCAACAACTTATATTTCCAAGGGCTCCATCGGTCCACAAGTTCTTTGATCTCCTGAATATTAGTAAACAGATGAATAAAGAACGTGTGAGCAATAGGTGTTGTGATTTCCATTTCTTATACTTCAGGTTTGGGCACTCTGCTGGTTTTGAAATGCATGAAAAGGGTCTGAGCAACAAACAAGATAAGGGCCTTTGGCAAATTCATCGCCGGTTCGCATTTATTGTGGCATTCTTGGGGATCATGGTTTTTCCAAATGCGAAAGGGACGGTGCATATTTGTATGCTATAATTGCACAAATCCTCACTACCAAGGAAGATCATACACTTGCCCCGTTGGTGCTGGTGGATATTTATCGAGTATTGACTTTATGCAAAGCAGGCGCTCAATTTTTTGAAGGTTGCAACATCCTTCTGCAAATGTGGTTGATCGAGCACCTTCGCCATCATCCCAGGTTCATGAGTTATGGTTCGAGCCCGAATAACTTCATCACTAGTTACGAGGAGAGGGTAACCAGAAGGGTTTGAAGCATGGGTCTCTCACTTGAAAGTTCTTAACACAGGTCAGGTCAAGTGGACTATAGGATGGCTCCCGAGGACAGAAGCCATCTATATGACTGCTACCAAAGGCTACTTGAGGTTAATGAGCGTAAGGAGTATTCAGCCATATGCACCGCAGAGGGTCTTGAGGCAATTGGGAAGGTATCATATTGTGCGTGAAAATGAATATCTAAGCACCTAGGTCATAGAGTTACATCCAGAAGCTACATTGCCCGAGGCTGTAGTTTAGCAGGATTGGAATAGCTGCCGGTATCTAAAAAATGACACCCAGGTATCAGGCATCGCCAAGGGGGAAGTAGATCCAAATTATGTTGCTTGGTTTGAGAAAATGTCTTATGTAAATAACGAGCCAGAGCCCGAGAGGCCCGCCAAAAGGCCTCTTGTTCAAGCCTTTGATGATAAAATTCATGAGAGGTTAGCCTGGGGGGAGAAGGAAAAGGAATATAAGGCCATCATCCATGATCTACGAGAAGAGTTGAGAAATGTCACCTTCAACAATGATTTGCAGACACAAGAGGCCGAATGTGAGAGGAGAAGATTGGTGCGAGAAAATGAAGCCCTTAGAGCTCAGGTTCGATAGTTGAAAATTGAAGCCGAGAACCCAGGCCGAAGCAGGAAAGCTGAAAGGCTCATTTATAACCTTACTCAAAAGGTACGTGACTATGAAGATGACCTGTAGAAAGCTGAGTCTGAACTAGCAAAAGACAGGCAAGGTTGGCTAAAAGTGCCGAAAGGCGTGCAGCTTTTGTTCAACAGATGAAAGAAAGATATGAAAAAGGGGTCACAGGTTGGGAAAAGGCAATTGGCAACCTCGAGGGTGAAATGGCTAAACAAGCCAAAAATTTTAAGGCTGAAAGAGAACATTGTTACGCCTTAATGGCACGAAGAAAGAGACTTGCAACAACTCCAAGAGCAGAATGTATTTAGCGACTTGCCTTAATCGTCGGGTAATGGAAGATCTCTACCACCTCCAAGGGGATTTAGCGAGTCGTCCCGCGGCGAGGCCGAATGATGCCCCGTGGGTCCCGGGGGCAATTAAGGCACTGATGTATTCGTGATTTCTTGAGTCTATATTTTCTTTTCGTTAAAGTCTGCCAGTTTGTCTTGGAGTCTGTATTTCTTTTATCAGAGTATGTGGGTTGTTTATTTTTCGAGTCTGTATTTCATCTTTCATCAGAGTCTGTTAGTTTTTGTTTAAGTTTATTTCCGAGTCTTATTATGAAAAAATTTGAAAATTCCAAAAAATATTTTATTATTTTTATCTCCAAGAACTACACTTGGTCTGATTCATGCGGGGTCATGATACGTATGCAATATCCATAGGATTCGACCGTAACCAAATGAGAAAGAGAGAAAGAAAATAAGAGGAAAAACAAGAGACTAAAGAAAAAGAGCGGAAAAACAAGAAAGAAAAGAGAGAAAATAAGAAATCAAGAGAGAATAAAAACAAAGAGAGAACAGAGGTAAGAGTGAAAGGAAGGAAAAGAAAAAGAAAGAAAAAGGGGGAAGTTTGCAATTGAAAGTAAGAAAAGGCCGGGATGACGCATGCAACCGATCAAATACATAATAGAGACGGTTAACTATTTAGGTGCATTCATGCCCAATGTGCGGTTACCAATCTGTTAAAGCCTAATCACTAACAAGGTTGTTGTTTGATGTATTGAGTTCAGGCAGGTGGTTAGTTGACTGGGCATTCTGGCAGCTCATTCATACAACACCCAATCAAAATACAGGCTGAATATGGCCAACCAAGAACCGGAGACAAGTATTGTTGACCCGTCAAAAGAGGTGGAAGAACTAGATGTTAATGCAATTAAGGAGGAGATGTATAAGTTAAAGCAGCATATGGCTGAAATGTACCAAGCTTGGGCCAAGGGGCATCCACCACCGGTTTATCCCACCAACCCTGCTTATATCCCACCATCGGCCCAACCTCAGTAGCCTCCCACTGTGAACTCATCTCCAGCCTTTCCCCTTTACCAACAATGCTATGGCGCCACTTCCCATACTTCTCAAGCTCCACCACCCAAACAAGTCCCATACCACCCCCAACCAATTACACCTGTTTTTGTGGCACCTCCTCCTGCTACATTACACCGATCTTCCAGTGAACTTCTATTCCAAACTCACGACAACCAGTACTATCCCCCTGAACCCACCTTCAAAGTTCTAGAACCATATTCTTGCACCCCTCATCTTGATCTCCCGGTAGAGATCGAAAAGCCACCCAAAAATCCCGAGCATGAAGAGATGATTAGAAAGGTCAAAAGCTTAGAACAATCGTTTCGAGATATGAGGGGGTTGAGAGGTCAAGTAAGTGTGGCCTATAAAGATTTATGTCTGTTCCCAGATGTTCAGTTACCAGCAGGGTTCAAAATGTCCAAGTTTGATCTGCACGATGGGCATAGTGACCCAGTAGCACACTTAAGAGGATTTTGTAGCAAGATGAGAGGAGCAGGTGGAAGAGATGAGTTGCTGATGGCATATTTCAGCCAAAGTTTGAGCGGATCAGCATTAGAATAGTATACTGGACAAGATCACAGCAGGTGGTACACATGGGATGATTTGGCCCAAGCCTTTGCCTGCCATTTTCAGTACAACCTCGAAATTATCCCAGACCGTCTGTCATTGACAAAGATTGAGAAGAAGCCCAGTGAGAGCTTCAGGGAATATGGATTCCGTTGGAGAGAGCAAGCAGCGAGGGTTGACCCTCCGATGAAAGAAAGTGAGATGGTTGATTATTTCTTGCAGGCTTTGGAACCCACTTATTTTGGTCACTTGGTGTCAGCAGTGGGTAAGTCCTTTAATGAAGTTGTAAAAATGGGAGGCATGGTTGAGGAGGGACTCAAGTCCAACAAGATCATGAGTTATTCAGCAATCAAAGCAACAACCAAGGCCATTCAAAACGGTACTGGAGGTGTACTCGGGAAGAAGAAGAAAGAGGATGTTGCTACAATTGAGTCGGGAGCTTGGGTTGGATCCAGGAACCTTCCACGTTACTACAACCCGCCTTGACCCTACCACCAAACTTACCCCCACACTCTATATAGTCCACCACAACACTACTACCCACAGCCCGATCCCTATTTTTTAGTCCATCACACACAAACCTATACCCAACCTCCCGCTCATGCACAATGGTGTGCGCCGGCTCCACAAAGTCCATACCTAGCTCCAAAAAATGTCCATCCACCCCCGAGAGCCTACAGAAATCCTCCTGGGACAGGTTTCCGGCCAAATAAAGCCTTTAAGAATGAGAGGTTGCAGAAACAGAAGACCTTCACTCCTTTGGGAAAATCATATGCTAGTCTATTCCATCAACTGAGATAATTGGGTATGTTGAATCCGATCGAGGCCAAACTGCCAAATCCCTCTCCCAGAAATCTTGACCGCTCGGTGAGTTGTGAGTATTGTTCAGGGACCCCGGGTCATGACACAGAGAAATGCTGGAAATTGAAAACAGCTATTCAAGAGCTCATTGATACTAATCGGATCAAGGTCCAAGCCCCGGAGGCACCCAACATCAACAAGAACCCGTTGTCGTCCCATCATGAGACTAATATGATTGAGATAGTGCATAAGGGAGGGGAGCCTAAGAAGCCTTCACAAACCATCATGATGATTCGGGCTAGTGAAGCCAAGCCGTTTGAAAAGTCAACAAGTGAGAAGTCTGTGATCAAGTTGAACGGGGCAAATAATGAACCATCTGTGGAGGTCAAGAAGGGGTCCTCAAGTGACATTGCAGGAAAACATGAAAGAGCAAAAGTGGTTGTGCTAGGAGTGACGAACAAGCCTGTGGTAATTGTGAAGGGCGCCTGCACAGATCCTGTCATTATCAAATCGGTAACTCAATTACCCATAGTCAACAGCAAGGCAGTCCCATGGAATTATGAACGAGTGACAGTGACTTACAAGGGGAAAGAGGTTAAAGAAGAAGTGTGAGAGACTCATGGTTTGACTCGATTGGGGAGATGCTTTGCCCCGAAGAGTTGAGAAAAGCTAAGACCTCAAAAGATAATCCAGTGTTGGTGAAGAAAGCGGTGACTGAGCAAGAAGCAGAAGAATTTCTGAGAAAGATGAAAGTACAAGACTATTCCATTGTGGAGCAGTTAAGGAAAACACCAGCTCAGATCTCGCTTTTGTCATTATTGATCCATTCAGACGAACACCGTCGGACTTTGATAAAGATCTTGAACGAAGCCCACGTACCAGACAAAATCTCAGTAAACCACTTGGAAAAGATAGCTAACAAGATATTTGAGGTAAATTGAGTCACTTTTTCTGATGATGAGTTGCCCGTGGAGGGTACTGAGCACAATAGAGCCCTCTATCCGACGATGAAATGTGAAGATTCCGTGGTTACTCGGGTACTGGTTGACAATGGTTCCAATGCAAATATTTTTCCTCTTTCTACTCTGAACAAGTTGAAGGTGGATGGTGAAAGAATTCATAAGAACAGTATCTGCGTTTGGGGATTCGATGGTGGAGGGAAAGATTCAGTCGGGGACATAGTGCTCGAGCTTACAATAGGGCCAGTTGAATTTACTATGGAATTCCAAGTGCTCGATGTGGCTGTTTCTTATAATCTGTTGTTAGGATGACCCTGGATTCATGCTGTCAAAGCGGTCCCGTCCACTCTGCATCAAATGGTTAAGTTTGAATAGGATAGACAGGAAATTATTGTGCATGGCGAGGATAATTTGTGTGTTCCTAGTGATGCCATTGTTCCGTTCATAGAGTTTGAAGACGACAAGGGGTCATGGTTTAGCAGGTTTTTGACATGGTATCGATAGAGAAAATTCCAGAAGGGAAGCGCGTGCCAACTCCAAGGGTAGCTGCTGCATCAGTCATGGTAGCCGTTGAAATATTGAAAAATGGTTTTGTACCGGGCAAAGGTTTGGGTGCATCTCTGCAGGGTATCGTACAACCGGTTTCTCTTCCTAAGAACTTGGACACGTTTGGTCTGGGGTTCAAGCCCACAGTCGCAGACGTGAGAAGAGCCAGAAAAATGAAACAGAGAGCATGGGCCCTTCCAAATCCAGTCCCGTGTCTTTCCCGATCATTTGTTAGGCCTGATACCATAAAGCGCCTAGTGACGGCGATTCCCATTTCGATAGTTGATGTGGATGAAGATTTGATGGAAAGGTTCGAGAGGATATTCACCGATGTGAACGTGTTGGAAGCTGGAGAGGGTTCTAGCAAGGCGGATGTACAATTTGTTGGGCCTGGTGCAAAGATTAACAATTGGGAAGCTACTCCTCTCCCCATCAGGAGGGAGTTTTGGTAGTTTGCTTTGATTTTCTTTCAATTTATCTGGATTATTCTAGGGTTGTAATTCAGATTCTATGTTTTGTCCGTTTGGATGTATAAACCCCGTTATCTTTAATTTCAATGAAATGCAATTTCTCTTTTCCTCTCTTCCTGATAGTTTTATTTTTGTTTTCCTTTTTTCCTTGTACAGTTCTTTTATGTTGGCTTCAATGATATGACATGCATGCGGAATCTCCGGCCCAGCCTTAAAAGCCAATCTAGTTCTGAAATAGTAATTCAAGAAATAGAATGTGATGTTGAATCGAAATATGACGAGGATGGAGCATTTGAAGAGATTAGTAAAGAATTAAGACATTTTGAAGAAAAACCCAAGCCTAACCTGAGTGATACAGAAACAATCAATTTAGGGGACCAAGATAATGTCAGGGAAACTAAAATAAGTGTCCATCTTGAACCACGGCTCAGAAAGGAGATAATTGAAACACCATTCGAGTATAAAGATGTTTTTGCATGGTCCTATGATGACATGCCAGGTCTAAGAACTAGTTTGGTGGTTCACAAATTGCCCACTGATCCGGTATTCCCTCCTGTCAAGCAGAAGCTGAGGAAATTTAAAACTGATATGACTGTAAAAATTAAAGAAGAGGTCACCAAAAAGTTTGAGGCCAAGGTCATTCGGGTCACTCGATATCCCACTTGGTTAGCCAATGTAGTGCCTGTGCCAAAGAAGGACGGCAAGACCAGGGTGTATGTTGATTATCAAGACCTCAACAAGGCGAGTCCCAAAGATAACTTCCCATTGTCGAACATCCATATATTGATCGATAATTGTGCCAAACATGAAATTGGTTCTTTTGTGGATTGTTATGCGGGTTACCACCAGATCTTAATGGATGAAGAAGACGCAGAAAAGACAGCATTCATCATGCCATGAGGAACGTACTGCTATCAGGTCATGCCATTTGGTTTGAAAAACGTTGGGGCAACCTACATGAGGGTGATGACGACCATATTCCACGACATGATACACAGGGAGATCGAGGTTTATGTGGATGACGTGATTGTAAAGTCTAGAAAGCAGTCTGACCATGTCAGATATCTGAGAAAGTTCTTCCAAAGGCTTTGCAGGTACAATCTCAAGCTCAATCCTGCAAAATGCGCATTCGGTGTTCCATCTAGAAAGTTGTTGGGATTCATAGTCAGCCAACGAGGTATTGAATTAGACCCGACAAAAATCAAAGTCATCCAGGAATTGCCACCTCCGAAGAACAAGACTGAGGTGATGAGTCTATTGGGAAGATTGAATTACATCAGCCGGTTTATTGCTCAGCTCACGACAACATGTGAGCCTATTTTCAAATTGTTAAAGAAAGATGTTGCAGTCAAGTGGACAGATGAATGTCAGGAAGTCTTTGATAAGATAAAGGGGTACTTGTCAAACCCACCTGTGTTGGTCCCGCCAGAACTAGGGAGACCTTTGATTCTGTATTTGACAGTCTTGGACAATTCATTTGGATGTGTGTTGGGACAGCATGACATCACTAGCAGGAAGGAGCAGGCCATATATTATCTCAGCAAAAAGTTCACGTCTTACGAGGTTAAGTACACTCAGCTTGAGAGGACGTGTTGCGCTCTAACTTGGGTAGCCCAGAAGCTGAAACATTATTTGTCCTCTTATACTACTTACCTTATCTCTCGCTTGGATCCGTTGAAGTATATCTTGCAGAAGCCTATGCCCATGGGAAGGCTCGCAAAGTGGCAGATCTTGCTCACAGAATTTGACATTATCTATGTGACTAGGACAGCAATGAAATCACAAGCATTGACCGACCATTTGGCTGAGAATCATGTGGATGAAACATACGAACCCTTGAAGACTTACTTCCCTGATGGGGAGGTAATACACATTGATGAGTTGGAACAAATTGAAAGGTCAGGATAGAAGCTTTTCTTTGATGGTGCTGCTAACATGAGAGGCGTCGGAATAGGAGCGGTACTTGTTTCTGAAATAGGGCATCATTACCCTGTTACAACACAACTTCGGTTCTACTGTACTAACAATATGGCGGAATACGAGGCATGCATTTTGGGTTTGAGGATAGCTATGGACATGGGTGTCCAGGAAGTCTTGGTCTTGGGTGACTCGGACCTTCTGGTACATTAGATTCAGGGAGAATGGGAAACACGGGATTTAAAACTCATACCGTACCGGCAATGTTTGCATGATCTTTGTCAATGGTTTTAATCAATATAGTTCAGGCATATTTCAAGGATTCATAATGAGGTCACCGATGCTTTGGCTACTCTGGCGTCAATGTTACATCATCCGGATAAGGCTTATGTAGACCTGTTGCATATTCAGGTCCGTGATCAGCATGCTTATTGTAACATGGTAGAGGAAGAGCTCGATGAGGAGCCTTGGTTTCATGACATCAAGGAATACATCCGAAGGGGAGTATATCCGGTACAAACCACAGGTGATCAAAAGAGAACAATTCGTCGCTTGGCAAGTGGATTTTTCTTCAGTGGAGGAGTTTTGTACAAAAGAACTCAAGATCTTGGGTTATTAAGATGTGTAGATGCCAAATAGGCCGTGGCTATCATGACCGAAGTACATTCTGGAGTCTGTGGACTGCACATGAGTGGGTATCTGCTGGCAAAGAAGATTCTCCGGGCAGGTTATTATTGGCTCACTATGGAGCGAGATTGTATCAATTTCGTGCGCAAATGTCATCAGTGCCAAGTGCATGGAGATTTGATTCATTCTCCCCCATCTGAATTATACACAATGTCTGCACCATGGCCTTTTGTTGCTTGGGGAATGGATGTCATTGGACCAATCGAGCCAGCAGCATCCCACGGGCACAGGTTTATTCTGGTGGCCATCGATTATTTCACCAAGTGGGTAGAGGCTAAAACATTCAAGGCTGTAACCAAAAAGGCAATGGTTGATTTTGTGCATTTAAATATCATTTGCGGTTTGGGATACCGAAGGTGATCATTACAGACAATGAGGCTAATCTCAATAGTCATCTGATGAAAGAGGTATGTCAGTAGTTCAAGATTACACATCGCAATTCTACCCCATACCCCCTAAGGCGAACGGAGCAGTTGAGTCGGCCAACAAGAATATAAAGAAGATACTTTGAAAAATGGTGGGAGGTTCTAGGCAGTGGCATGAGAAGTTGCTGTTTGCATTGCTCGGTTATCGCACTACTGTCCGTACTTCAGTAGGGGCGACTCCTTATTTGTTGGTGTATGGCACCGAAGCAGTGATACCCGCAGAAGTGGAAATTCCAACCCTTCAAATTGTCGCAGAGGCTGAGATCGATGATGATGAGTGGGTTAAAACCTGTCTGGAGCAATTAAGTTTGATTGATGAAAAGAGACTGGCAGCGGTGTGTCATGGCCTGTTGTATCAACAGAGAATGGCAAGAGCATACAATAAGAAGGTGCATCCACAAAAGTTTGAAGTGGGTCAGTTAGTATTAAAACGTATTCTTCCTCATCAGGTTGAAGAAAAAGGAAAGTTTGCCCCAAATTGGCAGGGGCCATTTGTTGTAACTAGAGTGTTGTCCAATGGCGCATTATATTTGACAGATGTAGAAGGGAAATGTGTGAAGATGGCTATCAATTCTGATGCAGTCAAGAGATACTATGTATGATTTCTTTGTTTGATTGTACTTGTTTGTATTTGGCATGTCTCGAATATTGGAATGACGAAGGCATTTTGTTCTGCTATCTAAACATTTTATCCCTTGTCACCCCTCTTGAACCTTATTTGTTTTCTTTCATACCCCTCTTTCGGAATCAGTAGCAAAGATCAGGAACACAACAAAGGAGAAAAGAAAAGAACAAAAGGGAGAAAAGAAAAATGAAAATCAAAAAAAAAGAAGGAAAGAAAAGAAAAGGGAAAAAAGAAAGAGAAAGAAAAGAATGAAAAGAAAAAAGAAAGAAAGAAAGAAAACAACAAAAAGAGAAAAAGAAAGCAAAAAGAGAAAGAAAAGAAAGAGAAAAAGAAAATCACAACAACAAAGTAATCTCAATGACATGAACTATGTTCAACCTGATTCCTTTTAAGGATATGTAGACAACCTCATGGTTCGGTCTCATCAAAACAAAAATTCAAAAGTCCCCATGCAGGAAACTGGGGCAGAAATTGTGGTTGTTATGAGAAACCTGATTCCGAAAGTTGTAATTCTAACCCATTTGAATTGTTTTGAGCCTTTTATACCCTTTCTTTCTAACCCTATCCAAAATCCCACATTACGGTCCAAAGAAAAACCTTTTGACAAGTCTTTGAGAAATGCCAAGTCGAGCTGGTAAAGGTAATTCATGTCAGGGGAAACACTTTGGTTCAAGCAGGAAAAACAAAATGAGAGAGTCTTATTGGTGAAAACCTTCACAGGCACCGTAAGGCGACGAGAGTTGAGAGAAACAAAATGAGAGATTTTTATTGGTGAAAACCTTCACAGGCACCGTAAGGCGACGGGAGTTGAGAGAATTAAATTGAGAGAGTCTTATTGGTGAAAACCCTCACGGGCACCTTAAGGCGAAAGTGAGGTGAAAAGTCAACAAGTGAGAAAGCTCTGTTGGTGGAAAACTATTTCAAAGCATCGCATGATGAACAAGGTCAAGGTTTGGGTAAAGTAATCAAGTTATGGAAGTTCTAGGGCAACAAAGTACGACAACTGAAAGCTGATTGGTTGGACAGATTGGGCCGATTAGTCCGAAATGCATGTTATGATCATTGGTACCAGCTGTTCTAGTTAGATAAGTTTCTTTTCTTTCTCCTTTTTGTAGTCATCCGGTTTTGGATTCTTCGTATCCTTGACTCGTAAAATCATTGCATTTCATTTTTTTCTTTTTGGGGTTTATTTGTCTAAGATGTTTCAATGTCAGTCCTACTCAAAGCAAGTGAAAAAGGATTTCAATGCTCACTACCAACTTCCACAATTGCAAAGCACAGTGTGGTCAGAGTATACTAAGGATAACATGATGCAAAGGGGGGTACAAGGAATCAAAGAAAATTTCATCGGTGGAATGATTTGGTAATGTCATGGAAATGTAAAGGTTCAGATAAAGGAATTAGAGGTAAAACAACAGCATGGGTATAAAACACTTGGTTCGCCAAAGGTCATGGGGTTTGAAAGTCAGTCAGAAAGTTAAAGCGGTTCGGGGCCAGTTTGGGGAAGCCAGTCAGAACAAACCAATGCAGTGGAAAGATCTTCAGCAAGAATGCTATCAGCTAACCACCATTTTAAACTGACAAATTTTCTTTGATTGAAACAGTGACAGAAAATTTGTTTGTTCCAGAGGAACTCACTGTAAGGGAAAAGCAAGCACTAATCAGGTTTGACCGTAAACTTTCAGGACCCTCCTGGAAAATGTGGCTTAGTTAAAATTCAAAACAATCATGATGTAGCATAATTCAGCATAAATGTATCCCAAAAGAATATAAGTTGGTTTCAATGTTTGCATGTTTAAGATAAGATTCAATTAGGAGTTTTCAAGACCTTCCTGAATAATAGGATGTAGTTAAAAACCTTCTTAGATAACAGGACTTGGCGGAAGTAATACCTTTAAAAGATACAGCTTAGATCTATAATAGTCAGTTGTCAGGACCTCCCTGGATAATAGGACTTAGCTTTCAAATTTTTAGTAACAGTTGGAAGAATGATTCAGTTTAACACTCACCCACGTGCCCAACTACCAAACTGGGGCAGGAAATTTTCTTTGTTTTATCTGTTTTGCTGAAGTCAGGAGCCCGCCTGGAGAGCAGGGAATACATTTCAAGTTGAAGTCAGGAGCTCGCCTGGAGAGCAGGGAATACATTTCAAAGTCAGCCGTCAGGAGCTTGCCTGGAGAGCAGGGAATACATTTCAAAGTCAGCAGTCAGGAGCCCGCCTGGAGAGCAGGGAATACATTTCAAAGTCAGCCGTCAGGAGCCCGCCTGGAGAGCAGGGAATACATTTCAAGTTCAGCAATCAGGAGCCCTCCTGGAAAATAAGGGAGTACAATTTAAGTTTTAGCTTTCAAATTCTTTATTTTGTCTATTTTGAAGTCGGGAGCCCGCCTGGAGAGCAGGGAGTACTTTCAAGTTGAAGTCAGGAGCCCGCCTGGAAAGCAAGGAATACTTTCAAGTTTAGCAGTCAGGAGCCCGCCTGGAGAACAATGAAGTACAATTCAAGTTTTGCTTTTCAAAATTCCTGTTGATATTCGATAATGTGATTCGTTTTACACTTACACATGGGCCCACATACCCAAACTGGGGCAGAAAATTTTATTTGTTTTGTCTATTTTGCTGAAGTCAGGAGCCCGCCTGGATAGCATGGGAATACATTCACGTTTTGAAGTCATGAGCCCACATGGATAGCATGGGAATACATTCACGTTTTGAAGTCATGAGCCCACCTGGATAGCATGGGAATACATTCAAGTTCAGCGAGCAGGAGCCCGCCTGGATAGCATGGGAATACGTATCAAGTTCAGCAGTCAGGCACCTACCTGAAGAAGGGGAAGACATCTCAGCTTACAATTCAAGGGGATAGCAAATGGATATCACCGAGAGAATGGAGGACAACAAGAAACACAAGAGCAAGTTTGAAGATTTAGATAGAATTTTCTAAAGCATAGATCATAGTCTAGTCTAGCTTCTTTTATTTTTGACATGGTTTAATAAGGGGTTCAGTAAGCAGCAGCAACAACAGTGAAAGCCCAGCTTCGAGGTAGTCCCAGCTACCAAACATTCCTGAACTACACTGATCTGATTCCTTTTAGCCAAGGATATGTAGGCAACCTTGGAAGCATGGTGCGGTCAAATATTTCAAAAATGCTTCCCACGGAGTATTCAAACGGGCAAAAATCGCTCGTATCCGCTCACTTTATCTTTGCACGAAAATTCTTCGTGTTTCCGGGCAAAGAGGGGCAGCTGTAAGCACGTGATTTTTGCCCTATATGAATCACTCCCATAAATTCAAAACAAAAGTAATTTCTTTCAGTGTTTGTAATTTTATGGATTATTGTGGCATTTGTTGTTAATTGTTCGCATTTTGTTTGTGCGTTTTAACTAGTGAAAAATACAAAATAAAATATTGCATTTGCATTTAGGGTTAATTTTACATTTTAGGATTAATTAGAAAATTAATTATTGCATAAAATGGAAAAATCACAAAATTAGTTTAATTTGCACTTTTAATTTTAGATTTGATTTTGAGTAGCTTTTTTTTTGTTAATTTGTTTTTAATTAATTGTGTTAATTATCATTTTAGGTTTAATTAGTTTTTTTGTTCTAGGAATTAATTTTGATTTTAATTAAATTTCGAAAAAAGGAAAAAAAGGAAAAAAGGAAAAAGAGTTTTGAATAAAAAATGAAAAGGGTTGGGCCAGTTTTCAAACTAAACTCCCAGGCCCAAATCTTCCAGTGTGAAACCCATCCAAACTACCCGAAACGCAGCCCAAACCCACGCCCTGACCCGGTCTGGTTCCCCCCACTCAACAAAACGACGTCGTTCCAGTTCCCTTCATCTTGACCGTTGAACGGGTCTGATCGGACGGATCAGAACTAGGGAGGTAAGGATATTTATATGTCTAAACACTACCCTACCCCCTAATTTCATCTCGTTCAACCCTCCCTCCCGAGACTCTCAGCAAGAACCCTAACCCGCCGCCCCCTTTCTCCACTGCTTCGAGCCCGGCGGCAACGCCATAGACCACTCGAATCCCCATCAAAATCAACATCACAACACCCCATGGCTCCCTCATACCAAATCCGGTACTCGTTTCCCTCGAATCTTTCCAGAACCCGTCGAATCTTGATTTGAAGTGTGAAACCCTAAAAACCCAAAATCAGATTTTGTGCATGCAAGGGCTATTTCCTCGATTTTCCTGAGTGTTCAAGGCCGATTTATCACGAAACAATGATGGTCGCTGGTTCTTGACAAAGAACAAGCTATTAACGTTATTTTGGGATAAATTGGAAATCTAGTGTTGGTGTCGAGTTTAGTCGGTAAGCTTCTTTATTTTTTTAGTCCATTTTTGTCACTTCACCGTCTTCCTCTTCTTTTCTTCTCCTTTTTCTTTAATTAATTTTTATTCTGACTAAAAGTTGATAAAAGTTTTAAACCTAGGTTTTCATTTTGGTGTTCGTATTTATTCTGTGTGTTCTCCAATTTTCTTTTCAAACTTGTCGTCAGTTTTGTTTGATTTGTGTATGTTGCCTGTTTAGCTTTATTTAGGTCACGATTTTTGATTCTTCTAATTGTATAATTAGCTGTGGTTGATTAGGTAATATAGTTTAATTATAGTTCATTAGTTAGCCTAAAAAGAGAAATCAGTCATTTATCTAGAATTTTAGTTATAAAATCTCCCAAGTGATTATTGATTCATTAAAATGACCTTCTGATTTTGTTTGGGTCTTGAGGCTATTCTCGACCCCACTGCAAAAGCCTTTTAAGTTTTGGGTCAAGATTGACCCATATCTGCTTTGGGTTCAGGGGTAAAAACAGGGCAATTAAGGGTTAGTTTGGGTAAAAGACATATGGAATCTTGGTGTAACTGACTAGGGAAGCTTCTAGGAAGCTGGGGTTGGGGTTATTCTGAATTTCTAGATTGTACCTCAAGGACCCCTAAGCTAAAACAAAGAACTCAAAAGGGGGGGGGGGGGTAAAGGGTAAATAAGTAGTTCTAAGGGCTGTCCTATTGGCTGGGCCTATAAGAGGTATCATTCTTGCCTTTCAAGGCAATAGAAAAAAAGAGCAGAAAATCCGGAAATCCTAGACAGCTAAAGATACAAAATTTTTACTGTTCTATTGAAAAATTCTTAGAAATTCTTGTGATATTTCCTCTGTGTTAATTTCTGAATAATTGAAGGGTAAAATGGTTTGAATCATTTGGTGTCTAAGTGTTTCGATTCATTTCTGGTTCAAATTTTGATTGCTGGGTTTGGAGTCGATTTTTGGGGTTGATTACTTCGTTCTCTGGGTTCAAAACTGGTTGGGAAAGTTGCTGTGTGCTGCTGCCTTATTGATGATCTTCTTCTCCTTTTTTTTTTCCATTACCAAGTACTCTTCGACCTTCTGAATGTATGAGATGCAAATTTGGAAAGCTATGACTGTTTGAAGATCTCAGAAATGAACATTGTTTTTGAACCATGATTGTTAGTTACGTTCAGTTTTCTCCTTAAGAATTCCTGAAGTAGTAATGTGATGTAATAGTGATTTTCTTACTGACTCATTTTTAAGGTAGTGGCAGTGTGATGTGTCTTTTGGAGTTTTATGTTGCAATTTGTCTTATAGAATGCATGAAACCTATTAGCTCATTGAATCCTGCTTAGATTAGTATACTGATTTCTCGCCATTGACAGATAACGACTTACATGTACATGCAATTTAGTTCATGAACTTTTAGCAATAGGATTGGTTGTTTACAGTTCCTCTCCTCTTATATATGAAAGTTGAAAGACGGGTTTAAATTAGAGTTATAAGCCTGAAAGCCATAAGCCATTTTTAGATGTTGAATAAGGATTTCAAGCTGGCATGGATTTGAATCATGAGGTCTTAATATCAAAAATGGTTCTAATGAGGATTTCCTTTTCTTTCTGTGTGTTCAAATTTTAAAATGATGATTTCTTCGTAGTTGTGTAAGCATTAAAATCAGTAGTTTTGGTGTGTATTTTCCTGAGAATAGAATGATTCCAAATAGTACGCGCGGCCTCATAGGCTCGACTTCGAGCCACTGTTTTGTGTTTTGCCCAGTTTTCTAGGTTGGGCACGCCTGAGGCGTCCGTTTGAGCATCAGAAATACAGGTATTCACAATTGGGTTTGGGCCAGCCAAGCCCAAACATGGGAGGAAATTGAAATTGGGTCTTCGCCCCTTCTAAATCATTGTTTTCTAAGTATGTAATAGGTTTAAATCCACTTAGCGAATGAAGGTCGGTACTGTTAATTTAGGTCTTAACCATAGATTTCTTTCGATTAGTCCATCTATTAGATTCGAGGTGCACCAAACCAAACAAACCTTAAAATACACGACCCTCTTGTGATTTAGATGTAAGCAACAAATGTTTGCAGTTTGCTTTAGGCCCATTTAATATACCACCGTGATTGTGTATATGTTCGCGTAACATAATTACGATTTTTAAAAAAAGACTAATTCGGAGTATGCGTTCGCACAACTTCGACTAAATTTTCTTATTAATAAACAAGCGATATTAGTTGTGGACACGTTCGCGTGACATGATTTCTGACAAGCCAAAAGAAAGGAGTATACGTACGCGTAACTCAGTTCTTTAATTACGAATAGATCAAGTGTTTAGAAGCGGTTAAAAAGAGGTAAGTGCACATAGGTTCTAAAACAAGTAACTAGACAATTTAATAAGCCAAGTATGATCAAAGCGACCGTGCTAGAACCACGGAACTCGAGAATGCCTAACACCTTCTCCCGGGTTAACAGAATTCCTTACTCGGATTTCTGGTTCGCGGAATGTAGTACATAGTCAATCTTTTCCTCGATTCGGGATTTAAGCCGGTGACTTGGGAGACCATAAATTATCCCAAGTGGCGACTCTGAATCTTTAAACAAATCGCGTTTTGATTGTCCTTTAATTGGAAAAACTCCCTTATATTTATACCTTTTGCGGGGTGTAGTTAAAAAGGAGGTATGACACATTCCATAACAAATTTCGTGGTTAAATCTAACTTTCATCGAAACCCTAGATTTGGCTCTAATCCCATGATTTTTCCTTAATATTTGTGTGTTAATCTACCCAAGACTCAAGTATTAAACTAGAAATAAGTGGGATGAACTTACCTCAAGATGCTATGTGGAATATCTCTCTTTGGAAGCTCCCAAATCGCCCAAAAAATGGTGGAAATGTGTCAAAAATGACACATTCCCGTATTAAATGAAGGCACTTCCTTCAGCGATTTCCGCACCTGCGGTCTCGCTTCTGTGAGAGGGGGTCCGCATCTGCGGAATTGGGCCAGGGGGTTTGGAGCGCTTCTGCGGTATTGGAGCCGCTCCTGCAAAGCCGTTTCTGTGGAGAAGGAGCTGCATCTGCGGTTCCTAGGCTCCTCCCCTTGGCTGCTTCTGCGATGAGTCGACCGAACCTGCGGTCTCGCACCTGCATCTGACCAATCGCAGGTGCAGTTATGACAGATAGTTGGAGCTTCAGCTCCTTGCCAATTTTTCCAACTTCACTCGAGCCTCGTCCGATTGACGCTCGGGCACCTCGGGCCCCGTCCTAACATACCGACAAGTTTGAAATCATAAAACAGACTCGCTCGAACCCTCAGAATGCTCGTAACAACGCCAAATCTAGGAATCACTCCCTAAAACCAATTGAATCAAACTTATGAACTTCAAGTTCTTCAATTTACTTCTAACGCACTCGAAACGTACTTATACTACTCGGATTGACACCAAAGTTTGCGTGCAAGTCTTAAATATTATATTGGACCTGTACAGGGCTCTGAAACCAACATACGGTCCTGATATCAATATGATCAAGCATTATTCAATTTCATTAAATCCTTAGAATTCCAGTTTAACAATTTCTAACAAAAATTCATTACCCAGGTCCCATATTTTCCTACGGACCCTTCGGGACCGTCAAATCACAAGTCCGAGTTTGTTTACTAAAAATGTTGACCAAAGTCAAACTTAGCCTTTTAAGAAAGTCTTAGGGAATCAAGTGTGCCTATTTCAACCCAAACTCTTCCAAATCCCGAACCAACCATCCTCGCAGGTCATAAATTAGTTAAAGCAAGTGCGAGGAGTCTTATTTAGGGGGGCGGGGTTCTAAAAAACAAAACGACCAGTCGGATTGTTACAAATGAATATAAATTTTAATATTATTTTTAAAAAATGAGTTATAAAATAGTATTTTAAGAAAAAAACTAAGTTCCTGAAAATCATAAATACTTATCTTATTTAGTTAATGCATTAAAGGAAGAAATCATACCCTACAACGTCCTCTCATATCTTATTGAATTACCATTATATTATAGAATTTTATTAAAAATGCATGAATACTCGAAAAACATATGTTTATATTATATGAGAGAATTATTATTCAATATTTATCGATAGTTATTTAATGCTGAAATATCTTATTAACATTGATAAATTATATTTTTCATCATGTTCCTTTCTTTCACCTGCACCTTATAATTGTATAAAAATTGGATACTACACACATATAATTCACAAAATAATAAAGCCTATGCAAAAGACAATTGAAAATTTTGAACCATAAAGAAGAAAAGGAACACGTATGACCTTGAACGAAATAACTACATGTCCACAAAGTAATGCGGAAAAATTACCTATTGGCAGCATAATACACTTTGACATAGTTTTTAAATCTTTTGCTAATAACTCTCTATCGAGATGATCATCTTAGCTTGCTCCAACGGAAAAGAGGCCTTTAAACTCAAGAAATTTAACAATGTCATACATAAGAAAATAGTCTAAAGGAGCATACTCAGAAGAAATCGATTTTAAAATTAAAGCACAATTTGTTTGAAGTAATACTTGTACCTCTACCTTTCATTAATTGACTCTTGAAAAAAGAATTTATAATAAGTAACTTCATATCTCAAATTCTACGGATGAATAATTTTTGAAAATAAATTACCATATCCTAGCCGCAAAAAGCACATGTGTATATCCACATCCATTACTAAAACACAGATTTTAGCGACAGATAATTCTGTAGCTAAACAAAAAAATTTGTCGGCACCCACTACTAAAAAACAGATTTCAGCGACGGACAAATTCTGTAGCTAAACAGAAAAATTCATCGGTAATCTCATTCAGTGACGAATTAGCGATAAATTATCAAGAAATTCTACTAGCTACGAGCGACTTAGCGATATATTAGCGATGAAATTCATAGCTAATTCAGTTTTTTTTTATAGTGACCACACATAAAAGAATTATAGTTATCGAAGAAACTAATAGATTTGGAGGAAAAATAGAGATTGACAAGTTTTGAACGATAAGGTTATTTTCCCTTGATTCCTTCTCACCTTTTGTACATGAAAATCCGTACATGAATCTTGTCTCCTATTTTTCTAGTATTCTATAATACTTGTACAACCTAAACCCACGCAAACTTGGTTTTGATTTACAAAAGTAAATCCTTTTAGCTTCCAACTCTAAATCTCGTGAATCTCTCTAACATTATGTCATGTAACTTAAATAAGGAAATTATTTATATAATGCAAAATTCTAATGGATTTTAAAGTCTTAAATATTAGGATTTTTAAATAGTTGAAAGAAGGTTAGATTTAATAACTAAAATTTTAGTTGATTAAGAATCCTAAATATTAAAAAAATAATTAAATAACTATTTTGTCTAGTGCAAAATCTATTTTTAAAGAGTAAAAAGGGCGAACAACATTTTGATAATGACTTCGTACTTTTAATATACAAAAAAGGACCAAAATTATCCCTAAACTATTGAAAATAGAGCAATTTTGTCCTCCCTTTGATTTTGGTATCAAAAATATCCTTATCCTTGACAAACTAGCTCACTTATACCCTCAAAACTAACGGTACTCCACATAGGCACAAAGCATCTAAAACGAATTATATTTTGCTAAGGTGGATCTCCACCGAGGATCGACATTATCTTCTCAAACCTAAAGAAAACCATGGCCGACCATCAAAAATTGCACTAGGAGGAGAACCATCCACAACGACAAAGAGCCAAATCTACCTTTTCACCACCAAGATATTCATTGCAGCTGTCACAATTCTAATAACCTAAAAAATAACTTTGAGTTAGAAATTCAAGATGTGAAGTTCAAAATTGTGAAATGCTTATCTAATCAATTCTTCATCTGCAAAACTAAAAACAAAAATATCAAACAACATTAATTATAACACATAATCCTTTAATAGAAGTGTTCACCAAATTCAACATGTCATTCAGATATAGATGAAAAACAAAGAAATAACACCCACTACAATAAGACAACTCATGACCGCAGTCCACAGAGCTCTACTGCTGAAAAAAGGTAACCTGTCATTATTAATAGTCCACCAGAACACTGAAGGTGTCGACCTTCTCCATCACCTCTAAAACACTACCAATGAGCTACACTCTAAACCCATTTTCAAAAATTTAAATTTCTTCGTGAAAAAGCTTTAGATTTGGCTGGCAATATCGCCCTCAGCACAAACCCCGACTAGAAAACCTTTAGATCTGGACAAGGCCTTTCTGGCGCGAGTTATCTTTTTCCGCCTAGGTTGCTGCCCCTTTTTTCTGGTATTAATTGGTGATTCGTGCAAGGAAGAGAAGATGAAATAAAAGAGAATCAGCTGGAATAACTGGCAAGGGGTACTGGTGACGTCTTGGTGGATAAACAACAACAATGGTGATTTTTGGAGTAGTTGAATAATTATTATTATCCTCCAAAATTAAAAGAAGATACTAATATCTATCCTACGTGGAGATCCAATTCAGCCACAAATAATATTTTTCAGGTGCTTTGTGCCTATGTGGAGTAACCGTTAGTTTTGAGGGTATAAGTGAGCTGTTGTCAACGGTATGGACATTTTTGATACCAAACTGAAACTGAGGACAAAATTGCTCTATTTTCAATAGTTTAGGGACAACTTTGGCCCTTTTCCATTTAATTTAGTATAGATATAGATATAGATATAGATTATTGAAAGATTTTTTAACTTATTCAAAGATAGAATTAAACATTATAAAAAAAAGTCAACTATAATTTTTTTACACTAAAAAGAAAAAGTTAAAATTTTCTGAATATTCTTTCTAAACCATTTTAGGAAACCAACAAAGATTCTTGCTTGGTTTCATTAATAAATATTAAAGAATAAAACATAGAAGTGCTCGATGGTTGTCAAATTATCATTGCTATCATTCACCAACTCCAGTAAGAGAGTGAAAAAGTTAAAAATAACAAGGAAAAAAATGCATTACCTGGTTGAATTAAATCTAATTACACCAACCATTCCGTGTGTAATTTTATTCGGTATAACAATAATAATATATTCAGTGTGGAAAGAGCCGTGTGTATGAAGACCATCGGTTCAAACAAAACAGAGTCACAACAACTTGTAAGAAGAATAAAAAGAAGCAATAATAATAATAATAAAATAATAGCAAAACCAAAACAGAAGCAACATAAGGTAGTAATAGAAATTTAGGGATAAAGGAACCAAAATGTGATTCTTTTGAACTCAAATAACAAAAATGTGTGAAAAAAAGTTAGTGACCAAAATATGTATAACGCCTTTTTAAAGGGTGCTATACCTTAACGGTCGTTTGCCTAGTTAAGGTATAGCACCCTTTTACTATAATTTGAAAAGACAGGCAGTATAGAACGACCAAAAAAGCTCGAGTGGAGCCCATTCGTCCCACAAAAAAGTGAAGATTCTCGGTCCCCCATCCTAACTAAGGCATTATCTCATTGTGGGTTGCTCGTTTCGGTTCCAAATCGTCAAATCTTCAACTTTCCAAAAACCTTAAATCGAGGTATTCCGACTTAGTTTTTGTTAAAACTCGTATAAAAAATACATATTAGTTATTTTTAATATGTTCTTTGTTGTTTTGTGATTGTTTTGTGATTTAACTATTTTGTTATTTTTATCCGGACTATGATATTAGCGTGCTAAAAATTAGTAAAAATAGAGAAATTATTGTTGTTAAAAAAATATTAACTAGTTACTTTTTACTGTGATATACGTATTTTCGTGAATGTTTTGTGATTAAATTTATTTGTTGTTTTTATTTGGTTTAGATTATTTATTTGCTTAAAGACTAGTAAAATAGATAAATTATTACTTTAGTTCCCTCCAATGGTATCTTGTGGCCTAATGTAGTGCTTGTATTTGTAATGTAGAGTCCTTTTAGCATAGTGAAATGTAGTTCTCTTTAGCGTAGTATCCTTGTAGTTATTGAAATTAATCATTTTAGTATCACTTATACCCAAAAATACGTCAAAAAACTGATAGTTCAAACACAAACTATGTCCAATTCTAGTCAACGATCGTAAGAAAATAACACGAAAAAACAACAATATTTCCCGGACTAAGTATGAGAAAACAACAATATTTCCAGAATACCTTGGTGTTACTGGACCTCAAATATCGAGCCTCGAACCCATATATAAATATTTAATAATTAAATCTTGTATAATTATAAAAATTATTTAAATAAGTGAGTCATAAATAAAAATATATAATAATAAAACTAACATATAAAATAATAAAATTAACATATAAATTAATAAAACTAACATATACAATATTAAACTAACATATAAATAATAAACTAACATTTAAAATAACATACATGTTGATTGATAAATCAGAAAAAATTTCTCATCATGAATACAAGAATTCAGGATATCTTGGTGCTACTGGACTCAAATATCGAGCCCAAAACTCATATGTGAATATTTAATAATTAGATCTTGTATAATTATAAAAAATAATTATATAATTCTATTATAGTAAAAAATAAGTGAGTAATAAACAAAAATATATAATAATAATAATAATAATAATAATAATAATAATAATAATAATAAAACTAACATATAAAATAGTAAAATTAACATATAAAATAATAAAGCCAACATGTAAATTTTCTCATCATGAACACAAGAATTCAGGATACCTTAGTGCTACTGGGCCTCAAATATCGACCTTGGAGCCCATATGTAAATATTTAATATTTAAATCTTGTATAATTATGTAAAATAATAAAACTAACATATTAAAGTAATTACTAATGTAATTAATATTATTTAATTTACAAAAGACGATATGTAGATTCCGCCTTTGCATCCCGGACCTGCCAGCCTGAAGCTACTGTCGTTACAAGGCGATCATAGGTCGTCCTACATATGGGAGGGACAGTTACTTGCCCAAACGTTCCGCACCAAGAGAGAAGATGATATGTGGGGCTTTCTCAGGGACCACCCTCTCTATCCTCGTATAGTCAGACGCTTCCAGGATATGGGCTTTTATAGAAATTTAGAGATCAGCCGGCTGCAGCTGGATTGGTCGATGATCACGGCCCTGATAGAGCGATGGCGATGCACAATTCCATTTGTCCATTGGCGAAGCCACTATCACGCTTCAGGACATGGAGGTCCTGTATGGGCTGCCCGTTGATGGACACCCTATTGCTTTGCCGCCTGGCATGAGAGAGTATAGACGAGATCAGTACCTGGATATGTTGCAGCGGCTCACGGGTTTTCAGCCAACGGATAAGTGTGAATGAGTGGCCGCTCGCGGCTTGTACCGCCACCGCCCGCCTGGTATACCACACATTACCAACGGGATGATCGTTCCAAGGTGGACCAAACATATATGACATGGCCGGAGGCGCAGATCGATATTTGGGACCAGTGGCATGACCTGATCCTCCCCCCCTCCACCTGACCGGACGGATGGTGAGCATGAGTATATGGGTTGGTACCGCAGTGTTACCCGACTTTTCGTCGGGAATCCCATTCATCGCACTGGCGGTCGGTACATTCCATACGCCGGGAGGCACGAGGCACTAACCTAGATTCTGTAAATTATATTTCACATGTTGTGTAGGCTATTGGCCTTCATTTGTTCCACCAGTTAAGATTGCAGATGCAACAACATACCGGTGAGAGAGCGACCATTTTGCACGAGTATGGCCGACAGGTTACAGATTTGGTTGTCGGACATTGCAGCAAGCCCGAGATGATGAGCGCTTAGGGCACGAGCCTGCTTATGTGGTGCCATAGTGGTACCATCGTGGGGGCACTAGTACAGCCTGAACGTGGTTGACGTGGCAGGCGTGCCCCACGAGGTAGGAGTTTCCCACGAGGTCGTGGGGTTCGGTGAGGAAGTGTTCCCCAGCAAGGGGGCGTTGAGGCACCTATTGAGGATGTTGGAGTTGATAAGCCAGGTGACCACCCTGATCTTAGTGATATGCCTTCATTTAGCCTGGGGCTTACCACCCTGATCCTAGTGATATGCCTTCATTTAGCCTGGGGCTTACTCCAGGGACTTCGTAGGTGACCCCGTCAGCTCCATTGTTGATCGCGGGCACATGCATTACCTCACATAATTTGGATGCGTATTTTTCTGACTCTCTAGAGGAATCGACGGTTGCTGATATTCGTCCGGTACGAGTTGTGGATAGTGGGCGCCGGCTGAGTTATGGCTCATCATTGAGGGATGCTAGGGATCTTTCACATGTGCATGTATGTTTGCATTACTGTTAAATTTAAATTTATTTTTATCTCATTGATTAACTATAAATATATTTATGTTTTTTTATAAAGGCTTCATCCTCGCCCATCATGGAGGCCACTATGTGCGATACTAAACTGGCTGGGACGGATGATTATATTTAGGAGCCCGACGAGACCATGGTAAGACAATTTTAAATTTCTATGACTTAACACATACATTACTAATATACATTTCATATACTAAAATATCTTATTATTCTGTAGGTTACTGCTGGACCGACGACCCCTTCTACCGAGCCTATCTGCCCTACTGACAATCATATTGCAGCGCATCCTCAGATAAAGAAGAGACGTGATGAGGATGATCCTGATAGCGTAGCCGGGCAGGATGGATACGCCTCAGGTCAACGACTGCATTAAAGCATACAGAATGTAGGACACATTGATTTTTTTTTTGTATTTTATGTACATATGACATTCAGTAAATAATAGCAACTATTTTTATTATTTACATCATATGTGCATTATGTTTTTATTTCTCCGGTTCTTCGTTATTTTAATACTACAACACAAACAAAAATATAGCAACTTAACATAATTTAAATTCAGTACAACTAATGTAAAATACTACACTCAACACATACATGTATTTGTTTAGTCACTACCGCTTAGTATTCTCTGCTCCAACCACTTAAATTTCTCTTCTATTTTATTTTTTTCTCATCTGCCTCTTTTAGTTTCTCCTGCAGTGCTGCAATTTCTTGTTGCATTTCAGCGATCTAGCGTTGGTATTCAGTTTTCATATTCCAAACATACTGCAGAATTAATTTGTAGTATTCCTGGTTAATAGTTTCATCATTCCATTCCTCAAACATACAATGATTTCTGTCATTGCCTCCAAACCTGTATACATACATATAGTATCTGCTCCAACATAACCATAGGACTAACATTCCTTCAACATCGCACGTTTGCCACAATAGCACCTTGGTTGGTCATTACGTCCAGACATTTGATAATGCAAGAAAAATGAGAAATTTATGGAAACTTTTGCTATTTGTTTTGGTTAAGCGCAGATAATAACTAAAATGCACTAGTTATTTATAGGCAAGACAATCCACATAATGTAGTATTTAACCGCTCTATGCTTCGTGTGTTAAAGATTCTTTCGAGTACAAAACAGCTTTTGCAGGCGAGTAGCTTTTTACGTCAACAAGACAACCCACATAATGTAGTATTTAACCGCGCTATGCTTCATTTGTTAAACATTCTTTCGGGTCCAAAATAGCTTTTTCAGGTGAGCAGCTTTTGCAGGCAAGCAACTTTTTACGTCATCAAGACAACCCACATAACGTAGTATTTAACCGTGCTATGCTTCGCATGTTAAAGATTGTTTCGGGTACAATACAACTTTTCCATAAGTTATCTTTTGCAGGCGAGTAACTTTTTCATATTTGTTAGAAATAGTATAAGGAGGTTTTATATAAAATTTGAAGTCATTTAATGGAGATTTAGACTATTTTTGAACAAGAATTGCAACTGAATATCGTGGAAAAAATTCGCCTACAAACACTTGCGTCTTTTCTGAAATTTAACTCAAATCTTGCTCAAATATACTCCAAATCACTTCAAATTTAAACTTTTAGATCATTTACTTAAGATTATAATACCGAACTATTAATGTTAAATATCAATAAGATTTAACAGCAATGGAAACATAATTTTATTTTATACATTCTTCAAGATAAACAAGTTCATACACTTATTACAATCACATTACAAACAAGATAAACAAAACACTACGTGTTTCCTTGATAGTTGGGCATAATAGATAAACTTCCACCAGGAGCTGGATTACCACCGCCACCCAAACCAGCTGAAGGATATTTACGACGATCGTGTCCTGTTTGCGGGCATATGCCACATTTACGCGCATAAACAGTATCACCAACATTCATTTGATTCCGTATATGCGTTCTTTTTTGTACTTGTAGCTTACGCAAATACTCCTTGTTACACACCATTTTAAATGGTTCCGGCGGCAATGCTCAGCACCTACTGGCTGCAACTGCCCACTATAGATGTTTATGTATGCAACAACACTATATTGTTTATAAACATAGTTAGTTGGCCTTAAACCTGTATGTTGAAAGCACTTGATGGCATGTGAGAATGGCATGTGGTAGATGGACCATTTCTCACAAGAACACAACATGTTGGCTTCATTTACGGTATGTATATTATTCCCTCAATTTTGATGGATAGCGGCGCGAACTTCAAAAATATTTTGCTCATTGCAATACTGTAAAATGAATGCCAATGTGCTCGCCTCCTGTATTTCTCAAATCTTTTTATTGAGTTTGGCACAAATTCAACACCCTTCTCCATCAATTCTGATGCACCTCTATACCTTTCAACAAACCTCTCTACCATTTGTTTGAATGACATCCGCACCATGGCAGTGACAGGCAATCCACTTGCAGACTTCAATAACCCGTTAAAATACTCTGACATATTTGTAGTCAGGGTTCCCCATCATATGCCACTATCCGCATGCAATGTCCACTTGTCAAGCTCATGTCACATCAACCAATGATAGACTCTTTCATCTTCCTACCTGATCGATTCCATGCGCCTCCTGAATTTGCACTCCTAGTGATCAGCTACGGCCATCCACATTAAATCTTGCAAGTCCTTGTTGAGATATTTCTTCTAGAAATTGGACTTCAGGTGCCTCACACAGTAACAGTGGTATGCATACGGTTCCTTCCATTCAGGCAAATGTTGTATAGAACTTAAAATACCGCTATGTCGATCAGATATTAGACAAATACCTGAACATTATTTGATAACGTGCTCCTTCAAGTGGTTCAAAAATAGTGTCCATGTTTCTTGGCTTTCATTGGCACAAATAGCAAAAACTGGGGGAAATATTTGTCCATTAGCATCTACTACAATAGCAATCAACAGCTTAATATCGTACTTTCTATAGATATGAGTACCATCTATGGATATTACCGGCCGACAATACACAAAACCATCAATTGCTGGTTTAGATGCCCAGAACACGTATCTGAATATATATTTTGGTATTCCCGGACTCCGCTCAAGCTTCCATTCAACAACAGTCCCGGGGTTAAAGTTTTGCAATGCGGCCATGTATCAGGGTAAGGATGCAAATGACTTACCCCAGTCACCATAAACAATTTCAAATGCACGTTTGCGCCCGAGATATGCCTTTATTTTGGTAATGGTACACCCATATTCCTGGTGGATGGATGTAATACACTCTTTGATCTTGTACTTTATGGACGCTTCAATGTATGGAATCAAGACAAGAGAAATCTAGTCAACATCCAAGTTGAAGTGATTCCCACTGAATGTGTCCATTTCACAACTGTGGGTGCCAATATATTTACCCACAACCCACATTTGTTTTCTTCTTCCTCGCACATAAACTATCTACGACAAACAACCTTATATGGAGATGACTCTCATACCGTCATCTCACGACACTCTTTTACACTGTACATTTTCACTGCCCTGCTTAGGCACGCTTTATCAGGAAAAAGGATGCCCTTTGACAACACCGTTGGTCTAGACTCACCCCACATTGCTAAAAAAATTTCGTCAAGATCCCTTGTGAGGGCATCCACATCCGGCATACTTGGAAAATGATCAAGGTAGGTAATCTCCTTGAATGAAACGACACGTGGGACTCATACACTTTTGGTCTAACAGGGGGTGGAGCATGCTCCCTCATCAAATCAGGTCCAACATTCTCTTCCTCCCCCTCATCACCCTCATTAGGGAAGGGTGTTTCATCACCGGACTCATCGGCATTGTTGTCATAATCACTATTCTCTTCTTGACTTAGTGCATCTGCCAGATCCCGATTAAAAATGTCATCTTCAGGCAGTTGAGTCAGGACACGACTTTAAGCACGTGATTTTTGCTTCACGGACAATCGCTCCAAAAGAAAACAAAAATAGTGACAAATGACTCCGCTGTACAATTCTTTCAATTTTTCGTGGCATGTGCTGTTTAGTCATTTGTGGTTCGGTCCATGTTGCATTTGATCTTATCAATCAAAATACAAAGTATGTCTGTCATGGTAATCAAACCGTAATTCGGTCATTGAAAGAAAATTCAAAAAATATATATATGTGCATCGTCCGTTCTAGGTTGTGATTTAACTTGCTTAAACATTTTAATTTGGCGTGATATTGGTGTTGAAGTGTTACATTGTTGTTTGTTTTAATTTCATTTGTTTTATTATTTATTTGTTATTTTTAATTTTTTGTTTTAAAATTAGAAAACAAAGAAAAGTGATAAAAATTGATTTGGGCCCAAGAAATGAAACAAAATAGGCCCAAAACCACGTCCAAGGACCCGGTCCAAACCAGGCCTGCCCAGGCACCTCCCAAAACGACGCCGCATCAGGCGTCTGATCTGAGCCGTTCAAACACACCCATCCAACGGTCCACATACACACCCATACCCGACCTGTTTAGCTGGTCCAACCCAACCCATCACTTAAACCCAAACGACCCCGTTTTAATACCAAACGACCTCGTCTCACCCCTCACCATCAGATCCAAGCCGTTGAGATCATCTGATCCAACGGCTCAGATCTAAACCCCTAGACCATATATAAGCTTTCTATCACACCCCACGCCCCCTATCCGAACCCCCCTTCACTCATCTCCTTCCCCAAAGCCTGAAACCCCCCAAACCCTAGCAGCCGCCCTGATTCCCCTTTCACCAGAACCCGGCGGCATGAACGCCGATGACCCCCTCTTGAACACCCTAAGACCCCCTCACTCTCCTGAACATGGATCTGTTACTCCCTAGCCTAAAATCACCTCCCATCGTCTCGAATCTGGATTTGAAGATTCGAGACAAAACTCGATCTATGCCAAACCTCACCATCTTCATACCAGACACTCCCCTGACCTCCCTCGTGACCAAACTAGGCCTGGTTTGGTCCGAATCTACCCACAACTTCTAAAAAACCAGATCTGAAAATCCAGACCTTAGAACACATGAACCTGGGGAATCCGGCTAGCCTTAACGGGGGTTTGAGGTCTAATAGACCTTAATCAAGGTGTTCTCATGTGAGAACACCCTGATTAAAGTTTGTTCGGCCTCAAAGGGTCAAAGTTGAGTCAGATTTGGTTCAGTTTTGTTTGGACATTTTTTGGTAAGTTTTCTTTTCCTTTTTGTTTTATTCAACTGCTAGTTAAGTTGTCAGCATGTTTCGTTGTGTATGTTTGGTTATTTTCTTTTGTTATTTTCCATTCGGATTTCTTCCATCTATGTCAAAGACCTTTTATTGGGTCAGTTGATTTTCTGTGTGTTCTGAATGTATTCTGTGGTATACATGATCGTCAATTAAATTAGTCGTCAAATGAGTTAATTCATATAGGTTCCCAGTGATTGAACAAAGTTGTCTGAAGTCATTCGGGACTCTATACGTGTTGTTTATATGAACGATTGATTGTTATGTGTTACGATTAATATAGTCGAGTCGATGTATGTCGTCAATTAGTTTCAGTCATTAATGGTAACAACTTGATCCGTGTTGTTTATTTCTACTGTGATCGTATTTGAATCCCATTAGGAACTGAATTGTATTGCCTATTGGTTTTGTTCAAAGTTGAAGTAAAAGAACATCTAGGGGGTAGGTTATAATGGCAGTTCAGACTTTGAGCTTAAATGGATGCCATGTTCACTTAGTTCAGATGGTGGGCAGCATACGTATGGTCAGTTGTTTTGGATTAAAATAGCCTGACAGCACATGCTGTCAGATTATATTCCTGCTGCCCATACTTTGGTTAAATAAACAAGAGATTAGGACACTTTAACAACAAAAAGAGAGAGGGGCTGTCAGGGATTTCATGGGAGTTTTGTTATTTAAAATGAGTGAGTGGAAAAACAACAGGGAGGGGGAATTTTGAGTGGTCAAACAGACTGTAAAGTGTTAAGGTTAGGCTATAAAAGAGGCAGACTTTCCATTAGAAGGGATATTTTTCTTTTGGAGCCGAAAAGAGGAGGTTCTTCTGGAAAAAAAAACTTAGTCTTGAGAGAGGTCTTGTGAGTTAAAGGAAACTGAAAAACTATAAGGAAATTTCCAGAAACACTGTAACCAAACACTGTCTGAAAACTACAGAAGAATTCATATTGGTCAAGCTGTCTTGGCCAAGTTCTGTTGTTTGCCCTGATTGAGCTGGTTGTGATTGTTGAACTGCTGGTGTTGCTGCATTGAATACTCTATTATTTCTTTTGTTTCACTACTCTTTTCTGGGATTGCTTGTTTGGTGCTCGACCATCTGTTGGTTTTCTTTGTTCTGGAAACTGTTGCTGGTTGTCTGTGGACTGTGGAAAACACTTGTGGTTGTTGGTTTGTTGTTGTGTTGTTGCTGTGTATCTGCTGTTGCTGTGTTTGTTGCATACTACCCAGCTGATCATTCCTTTCTTCTTTTATTCTTTATACCAGGTACACAACCAATACACTGTCAAATGTAACTGGAAAATTGAGCATGAATACCAAAAGAAAAGACCTGAAGTTGACTTTCATACATAGATTGTTACATTAGATATCATGTACTATATAATAATTTTCATTCCTGTGTTGACAATAGAAGTAGCCTGTATGCCCAGTGTATATCAATATAGATTAGCTGAATGATAGTTTATATATGTATGCTGATAGGTGAAAATATTCCCAATGAAATAGGTTGTATCTTAGACTTAGTTTAACTTTGTAGTATGTCCTTTAATGTAGGCCAAGCATGAAAATCGTACTCTACTAGTTAAGTTCTTTCCTTTCTGATAAACTGCTTCATATAACTGGTAAACCATGTTTTAAGACAAAGAACACGGAGACTGCAATCTCAACCTCATGAAGGTCGAGCCCAGGTCGAAACAGACCAAGCAGGCCTGCATCGAACAAACAATGGCCCAGGTCTGGTCCATCACGCATGGGCTGGATTTGGGCCCTTAATTTTTGCTCGGCTGACTGTGTACGTGGCCGTGCTTCTGATTTTGTGCAAGCACTCGGAATTTTGTATAGATAACTTGCAAGCATGTAATTAACTAGGGCTATCTACTGTTTTCAATTAGTAGAGACAAACGCGACAAGAAACGTAGTTGCTATAGGATATCCTTTTAAAATAAGGACGAGATGAGCCTCGACAAAAAATAAAGAAAAAATCACAAATTGCGGGGCCCTTATTAAATATATATATGTTGAAGCATCCAGTCCCTAAGGTGGGTCGTTTAGCAAATCTCACGACCCTCCCGGAATAATAACGCGATAGCCTCTTTAAGCATGCATTTAATAATTTTACCTTCTTAAATTCGGGTGCGCATTTATGTGACCCAAATCCAAATCTTGAAGGATTCGAAATGTGTTTCTAATCACGGGTACATTGATTGTGACGTGGTTCGAGATGCATGTCCATGACGTCGCAAATTCCTTTTAAAAATAGAACGAGACGAGCCTCGACAAACAAAATGTACAAAGCTGCGGGGCCCTCTAGATGTATGTATATATTAAAGTATTTAGAATTCGGGATATGCCGTTTAACGAATTTTTACGACTTTCCCCAAAATAACAAGACGCTAGTTGCTTTAGGCGCGCCTTTAACAATTTATTTTCCTTAATTCGGGTGCACATTTATGTGACCCAAATCCAAATCTCAACCGAGTCGAGATATATCGATAACCACGGGTACATTGATGTAACGTGGTTCGAGATATGTTTTCACGACGTTGCAATTCTCGTAAAAATAATAATAATGACAAAAGCGGTTAAAAGATAAAATTTGCACATGGTTCATAATTGTATTTAAAATCAGATAAATAAGCCGAATATAACAGTTGAGCGACCGTGCTAGAATCACGGAACTCGGGAATGCCTAACACCTTCTCCCGGGTTAACAGAATTCCTTATCCGGATTTCTGGTACGCAGACTGTAATATGGAGTCATTCTTTTCCTCGATTCGGGATTAAAATTGGTGACTTGGGACACCCTAAATCTCCCAAGTGGCGACTCTGAAATAAATAAACAAATCCCGTCTCGATTGTCCTTTAATTGGAAAAACTCCCCTGTACCCTCGCGGGTACGTAAAAAGGAGGTGTGACAGCTCTGGCGACTCTACTGGGGAATTTACCCAGAACCACTAGTTCAGGGTTAGAAATTCGAGCTTAGATGAATTGTTATATTTGGTTTTATCTGATTCTGTTACATGATACATGCCTAATGTGCTAAATGATGCTTTTACCGCTTTGATTTATGTGAACTGTATATAAACTGTGCCGAAACCCTTCTCTTCTTACCTCCGGGGAGAAGCTCGCTGGTCGAGACTCCCTATTCTGTTAGTGTCAATACCTGAAATAAGAAAGAGGTCGGACAAGTTACAAAGCCGGACGATCCCGCGGGTCCCCGGTACGTAGCCCCCTCCTCGACTCGAGTTGTCCGCTCGGGTACACAGTCTAGAACAAATACCCAGGTTGTGAACCTAGTATAACGAAACTTCATGCCGGATCCCTAGTAGGAACGCTTATTTGCATCATGTTGCATTTGACTTAGGGGACTCAACACAGGGGTTGGGTCCGTCTAGGACTAGCAACCTGAAATGAAAAGACCATCCTGCTGCATCCTATTTGTTTTGCGCATCTATTTGCTTCAGTTCCGCATGCTGACCGGTTTCTAAAAATAAAAGGGAAAAATAGGAGCGTAGGGAGATAATTACTTCTTTTGGAAAAACCAATGTCCGAGTAGTGTCGAAAATAATATAAAAATTACTTCTAGTTGGATTTTTTTTTTAAAAAAAAAAATAATATAAAAATTTTCTTTTTATCATTTTCAAAATCAAAAGAAAAAAGAGAAGGTATTTATTTAAAAGTAAAAAAAAAACGGAAAATTCATAATTCAAAAATGTTGTTTCTTTCGTAGTACCCCTTTTATAAACTCAGACTAATAGTCCAAATATTTCCTAAAAAATAAATATTTTCTTTAGTCTTTATCTCTTTTCAAAAGAAAAAAAAATATAATAAAAAATATATATTCTCGTTTTCTAGGTTTATTTGATTTTCTCTATTCACGATATCCCGAACTACGCCGGTTTGATTCTCATCGGATGTGAGATACGTAGGCAACCCTAGTCGGGTTCAACCCCATTTTTGCTAAAATAACCAAAATCAATAAATAAATAAAAAAAAAGAAAAAAAAGAAAAAGAAAAGATGTGTCAAATTTTAAAAGAGTCATAAATAAGTCAGGTGATGCTGTTTTATCATAAATAGCCGAATGTTCTCGAAAAGGGACGCCGGAAGGCTGACTTTGCATAAACAGCCACCTTTGGGTCTTGTTTAGCATTTTTGTCCAGTTGACCCACACAGCCTTAAATCTTCGTCCCCGAAGTGTTTAAAGGCCGTGTTCAGAACTTGATCCCCTTTGTAAAATATTTTTGAGTCAAGTCATTTTGTTAAAATCACCTTAATAAATGTGCAGGATGAGCACGATGCAAAATGAACATTTTTCAATAATGACCAAAATCCCTGTCAAGTTACGGCTATGGTGGAATGATCTAGGTGTTGAAGGACAAAATGAGGTCAAGAAATATCTGAAAGGTCTCGTGGGTTTGTTGGAAATCCAGCCTCGGGGAGATATCATAAGAGCTTTGGTTACCTACTGGGACCCGGCACACAATGTTTTCCATTTCTCTGATTTTGAACTGACCCCGACTTTGGAAGAAATGGTCGGGTACATCGGGAATGCTGAACTTCCGTTGAGGCAAAAATACTTGGTCACCCCAAGAGTTGTCACGGTACATCGGTTCCTAGATTCATTGAAGATACCCAGAACGGTCCACAACCCGGATCTGGCAGCCGGATTTTGTACTCCATGCTTCATATATGATAGGTACGGTCATGAGGGGGGATTCAATAATCCAATCAACAAACTGTGCAGCAAAGGTGTTCGTCAGAAGTGGGACAAACACAGACGGGTAGCTTTCATGATGATGTTCCTGGGCCTTCTGGTATTTCCAAGGAAAGACGAAAACATTGATTTGAAGATATCCGGGGTCGTCAGAACTTTACTCACGCAAAATGACAGTACTCTCGCACCTATGGTGGTATCTGACATCTTTTGAGCTCTTACAGCTTGTAAAGCTGGGGAAATTTCTTCGAAGGTTGTAACTTGCTCCTACAAATATGGATGACCGAGCACCTCTGCCATCATTCCGAGATTTTGAGCCATGGTTCCCCAGAAAAGACTTGCATAGAGGAATTTTACACGAGAACCAAAGAGATCAGTTTGCCCAAAGGAGTCCTGGCATGGACCTCGTTCTTTCAAGCTCTTACTGCCAGCCAAATACAATGGACGTTAGGATGGTTGCCTGTTGATGAGATCCTATATATGTCGGCAGCTAAAACTCATTTCTTACTGATGGGACTTAAGAGCATTCAATCTTACGCACCCTGCCGAGTTTTGAGACAGTTCGAAAGATGCCAGACAGTACCTCATGAGGAGGATCTTAGCACTCAAGCAGTTGAGATAAGTCCTAACGGACAATTCCCAGAAGCGAAGATTCGCCAAATCTGGAGTGAGTGTCAATATTTGAAATCAGATACTTGCGTGCGGGATCGAGCTAAAGGAGAGACGGCGCCAGGTTACCTTGCAATGTATAGAAGGGAATTTGAGCATGAAAGGCCGGCTAAGAGACCCCACATCCGGAATTTCACCGAATCATCACAAAGGCAGTGGGATTGGTTAGCGAAGGAAAGAGGCTATTGCGCCGAAATCAGCAGGTTGAAGCGACAAATGGAAAGCTTGAAATATGAGCACAATGTGCAAGTTGCTACCAATCTGGGAGAGCGGAACAGGTTAATTTAGGAAAACGAAATGCTCAGAGCCCAGATCAAACAGATAAGGGTGGATGCAGATAAATAGCCAAGGCATCAATCAGACGAACAACTGATAAAAAGGCTAAAAAGTGAAATCAGGGAATGGCAAGATGGTTTGGAGAAATCCGAAAACGTCATAGCAAAGCTCAGGGCACAGTGGGATACAAGAGCAGATAAACATCGCCGATACCTGAATCAATTGGAAGGCGACCACGAGAAAACTGTTGCTAAAATGAAGAGAGAGATGGCTACACTTGAAATCAAAGTAGCTAATCAGGCCAAGGATCTCCAAATTGAGAGCAGATACTGGTACGACTTGTTGACCCGAATGAAGTTAGAAGTACGGCAACTGAAGAATCAGCATATCCAGGATGCTCAGGTATTCAAGATGTGAAACGATCAGATAAAATGCCTACTTATAGAGAAGAAGAAAACCAGAAATAGGATCAAGGCCATTGCCCATGCCATCACCCGACGATGTCTACGATGTGAGAACATGACCAGCGTTACCATCCTCTCGGCAGTGATGAGTTATGTCAAGAAGACCATGCTTGAGCTGGAGCAACTTGAGAGGGATCTCGCACCTAGGACCGCGGCAAGGCCGAACGACGCCCCGCGGACACCAATTTTCAAAACCATAATGTACTCATAAGTCAAAGTCTGTATCTTAGCACTTTTTGCTTGTTTTTTTTATCAGGGTGATTTCTGGTCTATTTTTGAGTCTAGGCTTATTTTCAAAGTTTGCTCTTTCGTTTGCAAAATGTAGTTTGTAATAGGCCATTTCAACAATAAAAGGTTGTTTGCTTTTATGCTCATTTGTGCAGAACTACGCCTGGTTTGATTCACGCGGGGACGTGATGCGTAGGCAATCCCCATAAGATTCGACCGCTCTTAATAAAGAAAGAAGAGAAAATACAAAAATAAATAAAAAGGGAACAAATGAGCAAACCGGGATGACGCATGTTGTTCGAAGCGAAGCATGTAGAAACGGTTAACTGCCTAGGAGCATTGCATCCTCTATGTGTTGTGATCAAATCTGTTAAGCTCTAACGCTAACAAAGTTTGTTGTTGTCTGATCCAGACAAGTTAGTTGTTAAAGAACTCTGGCAACACACTCCTATCAAACCAGATCCAAAGGACCGATAGCAACAAGCATGACTACTTCAGAGAATAGTAACGAGGAAGAGAGGCCGATGAGCCAGTTGCTAAAAGAAGCGATGGAAAAGATTGAAATGATGGGACTAGAGATGAATGCAATGCAGCTAGCCATAGCCAAAACACAAAAGAGCCCTGAAACACTGGGACACATGCCAGAATACCCTCACTCCGGCCCTTCCACAAGCCGCCCAAATCCCCTTTATCATCAAGAAAGAAGCCCTCATGATTCCCAAGCTCCACCACCCCATCAACCTCTCCCAACACCCAATATTCCCATTTTTGTGGGACCAACATCAGCCCCTTTGCAAAGAACGACCAGTGAGCCATTGTTTCAGGCTCACGATACACAATACTATCCCCCCGAGCCTACGTTTCATGCCCCCGAACCACAGGCTTACAATCCACATTTGGAAGTGCCGGCAGAGATTGAGAAGCCGGCTAAGGCCCCTGAACAGGATGAAGTATTGAGAAAGTTCAAAAGCCTGGAGCAGTCCTTCAGGAACTTGCACGGGCTGGGCAACCAAGTCAGCGTAGCATACAAAGATCTGTGCTCTTTCCCAAACGTCCAACTCCCGGCTGGGTTCAAGATGCCTAAGTTTGATTTATATGAAGGACACTGTGATCCCATGGCACATTTGCGGGGATTCTGTAGCAAAATGAGAGGGGCAGGCGGCAAGGATGAGCTGCTGATAGCTTATTTCGGCCAAAGTCTGAGCGGATCTGCACTGGAGTGGTATACCAGGCAGGATTCCAGTAGGTGGTATACTTGGGATGATCTGGCGCAGGCTTTTGCAGGTCATTTCCAGTACAATCTCGAGATAGTCCCTGACCGTCTCACATTATTAAGAACTGGGAAGAAACCCGGGGAAAGTTTTCGCGAGTTCGGGTTCCGCTGGAGAGAACAAGCAGCTAGAGTCGATCCTCCCATGAGAGAGGGAGAGATGGTGGACTATTTCTTACAAACATTGGATCCAACCTACTTTGGCCACTTGGTGACAACAGTTGGAAAATCTTTCAACGAGGTGGTCAAGATAGGGGTCATGATAGAAGAGGGTCTGAGGTCTGACAAAATCTTGAACTATTCGGCACTTAAGGCCACGACTCAGGCTATTCAGAGCGGCACGGGAGGTGCGCTGAGAAGAAAGAAAGAAGAGGTTGCCACGATCGAGGCAGGCAGTTGGTCCAGGGCTGGCAGACCACACTACAACCAACCCAGTCCTCACAGGTCAAACTACCCATACAACCCACCACAAAATTTCTATACACCTCGAGAACCACATTGTTCCGTACACTAGGCCCAAGTATACACTCAGCCTCCGGTTCGCCCGCAATGGCGCGCGCCGGTTCCCCAGAACATATATACGCCACCACAAAATACCTACCCTCCACCAAGGGCGTATAGAAATCCTCCAGGGGCAGGCTTTCGGGGAAATCCAAATGCTAGGAATGACAGGTTGCGGAAACAGAGAACTTTCACAGAGTTGGGGGAAACCTACACCGTTTTGTTCCACAAGCTGAGGCAATTGGGTTTGGTTAGTCCTGTCCAGACTCGAGAACCAAATCCCCCACCTCAGTATTTGGATCGATCAATAAGTTGTGAATACTGCTCAGGGATGCTCGGGCATGACACCGAGAAGTGTTGGAAGTTAAGGCATGCCATACAGGATCTTATCAACACCAATAAGATTGAGGTCCAGGCACCGGAAGCTCCTAACATCAACCAAAACCCACTACCAGCGCACCACGAGACTCACATGATTGAGTTGGTGTATGAGGGAAGAGAGTTGAAAAAACCCTCACAAACAGTGATGATGATCCAAGCCGCCCCGAAGGAAGTCTCAACCAGTGGGGGAACGAAGGTACAGTCACAGGGAGAAAACGTCAAGCCAGTAGTGATATTGGGAAAGAGCCCGTCCGCCATAACAAGCAAACCCGAGCCAAACAAGTTGGTAATATCAGGGGTTCCGCCCGCACCTGCTGTTGTGTTAAAGGGGGCATATAGAGAACTGGTCACCGTAAAGCCTGTAGTCCAGCTGCCGATGATTGATAGCAAGGCTGTGCCTTGGAAATATGAAAAGGCGGTGGTGATGTACAAAGGAAAACAGGTAGAAGAAGTTAGTTGTGAAGCGCAAGGACTGACTCGATCAGGTCGATGTTTTGCTCCGGTGGAGCTAAGAAGAACCAACCCAGTTGCAACCAAGAAACCTGTGTCCGAAGAAGAGGCTGAGGAGTTCCTGAGGAAGATGAAAGTGCAGGACTACTCCGTGGTCGAACAGCTGAGAAAAACACCGGCCCAGATCTCGTTGCTGTCATTACTGATCCATTCTGAGGAGCATCGACGAGCTTTGATGAAGATATTGAACGAAGCTCATGTACCCAATGAGATTTCTGTAAACCACCTGGAAACCATTGCCAGCAAGATTTTCGAGGTGAACAGGGTAACATTCTCAGATGATGACCTGCCAATGGAAGGTACGGAGCATAATAAAGCTTTGTACCTAGCTGTCAAATGTGAAGACTCGGTGGTAACTCGAGTACTGGTGGATAACGGCTCAAGTGCCAATATTTGCCCACTATCTACCCTGAATCAACTAAAGATCGACCACGGAAGGATCCACAAGAACAGTATCTGTGTCCGAGGGTTCGACGGAAACGGAACAGCCACTGTGGGGGATGTTGTACTTGAACTGACCATCGGTCCAGTCCTGTTTACCATGGAATTCCAGGTGTTAGACGCCACAGTATCTTACAACCTGCTGTTAGGACGACCATGGATACATGCAGCCAAGGCGGTGCCTTCCACCCTACATCAGATGGTGAAGTTCGAGTGAGAAAGACAAGAGGTCGTGTTACACGGCGAGGATACAACGTACACCATGGGCGGAGCCATTGTACCTTTCATAGAGACCGCTGATGACAAAGGTCCTTGGGTCTACCAGATTTTCGATACAGGGTCGGCCAACAAAATTTCTGAAGGAGAAATCATCCCGCACCCTAGGGTAGCTGCCGCAACAGTCATGATGGTCTCAGAAATGCTGGGTAATGGATTTGTGCCAGGAAAAGGCCTGGGAGTCGAGCTTCAAGGGATTGTCCAACCTGTCTCCCTTCCTAAAAATATGGAAACTTTTGGATTGGGGTTCAAACCAACCACAGCAGATAGGAAGCAAGCGCGAAAAATGAAGAAGATGGTCTGGTTTCTGCCTAAGCCGGTGCCACGTCTCTCAAGGTCTTTTGTCAAAGCAAGTGCCAGGGGGTCACCGGTCCCGAAGATTCTAGGACCAGTGATCGGTATAAATGAGGACCTAAATCAGAGTTTTGAGAGGCTATTCGCTGATGTCAGTGTGGTAGAAGCTGGAGAAGGTTCCAGCAGAACAGAGATACAGTTTGTGGGGCCTGAGGCCAAGACCAACAATTGGACAGTTACTCCTCTTCCTGTCCGAGGGGAGTCTTGGTAGTAGGCTTTGATTTATGTTTTGTGTGTTTTGTTTTGTCTGGATTATTCCAGGGTGTAATCCAAATTTTACGTTTGTCTTGTAAAAGTGTGAACCCTTTTATCCCGCAAGTTTAATAAAGTTCTCTCTTTTGTCCTATTTTAATTTTTGTTTTGTTCTTTTTTTCTTTCTGAACAGTTCTCTTTTTACTGGTTCTAATGACATGGCATGCACAGCAGATCTTCGACCTAGTCTAATAAATCAATCTGAATCCGACTCAATGATGCGAGAGGTCGTTTGTGACGATGAATCTGAATGTGACGAAGGTGAAGCCTTCGAAAAGATAAACCGAGAACTGTGCCAATTTGAAGAGAAACCCAAGCCTAACCTAAATGACACTGAGGCTGTGAATTTAGGAGACGCTGATAATGTCCAAGAGACCAAAATTAGCATCCACATTGAGCCGAATGTCAGGGAAGAATTGATCAAAACCCTCATGGAATTCAAAGATGTTTTTGCATGGTCATATGACGATATGCCTGGATTAAGCACCAATTTAGTGGTTCACAAATTGCCCACTGACCCGGCATACCCTCCGGTCAATCAAAAACTAAGGAAATTTAAAACAGAAATGAGTGTAAAAATCAAAGAAGAAGTGATTAAACAGTTGCAGGCGAAGGTCATTCGGGTCACTCGATATCCCGAGTGGTTGGCCAATGTGGTACCAGTCCCAAAGAAGGATGGGAAAATCAGGGTGTGCGTCGACTACCGCAACCTCAACAAAGTAAGTCCCAAGGACAATTTTCCATTGCCCAACATCCATATCTTGATCGATAATTGCGCTGGGTGCGAGATCGGATCCTTTGTAGATTGCTATGCGGGTTATCATCAGATCCTAATGGACGAGGAGGATGCGGAAAAGACAGCGTTTATTACGCCATGGGGAACTTACTGCTATCGGGTAATGCCGTTCGGATTGAAGAACGCCGGGGCAACATACATGCGAGCAATGACTGCTATGTTTCATGATATGATACACAAAGAAATCGAGGTGTACGTCGATGATGTGATCATCAAATCTTGGCGTCAGGAGGACCATGTAACAAACCTAAGGATATTTTTCCAAAGACTCCGAAGGTATGATATCAAGCTTAACCCGGCCAAATGTGCATTCGGGGTTCCATCAGGAAAGCTGCTAGGATTCATCGTCAGTCGACGGGGGATTGAGTTAGACCCATCCAAAATTGAATCCATCCGAGATTTGCCACCGCCAAGGAACAAAACAGAGGTAATGAGTTTGCTGGGTAGACTCAATTACATCAGCAGGTTCATCGCTCAACTCACCGCAACTTGTGAGCCCATATTTCGGCTGCTGAGAAAGGATGCTGCGGTAGGTTGGACGGCAGAGTGTCAGGAGGCCTTCGACCAAATCAAAGGGTATCTGTCTAATCCACCCGTATTGGTCCCGACTAAGCCAGGGAAGCCCTTAATTCTTTATCTGACGGTCCTGGAAAATTCATTTGGTTGTGTGCTGGGGCAACATGACGACACAGGAAGGAAGGAGCAGGCTATCTACTATCTTAGCAAGAAATTCACAGTACATGAGGTCAAGTACACTCAACTCGAGAAAACATGTTGCGCCCTAACTTGGGTAGCTCAGAAGTTGAAGCACTACCTGTCTTCATATACTACTTATCTCATATCCCATTTGGACTCATTGAAGTATATCTTTCAGAAACCTATGCCTACGGGAAGGTTAGCAAAATGGCAAATTCTGCTCACAGAGTTTGATATCGTCTATGTGACGAGGACAGCCATGAAAGCCCAGGCGCTGGCCGATCATTTGGCAGAGAATCCCGTTGATGAAAAGTACGAGCCCTTAAGAACGTACTTTCCCGACGAAGAGGTAATGCATACAAATGAGATGGAATTAACTGAGGAACCGGGTTGGAAGATTTTCTTCGATGGAGCTGCAAATGCAAAAGGGGTTGGAATAGGAGCAGTACTCATTTCTGAAACAGGACGCCATTATCCTGTTACGGCTCAACTACGCTTCTATTACACCAATAATATGGCCGAGTATGAAGCTTGCATTATGGGTCTGCGCTTGGCTGCTGACATGGATGTCCAAGACGTCTTGGTCTTGGGAGACTCAGACCTCTTGGTACATCAAATTCAGGGCGAATGGGAAACACGAGATCTAAAGCTCATACCATACCGACAATGCTTGCATAATCTGAGCAAGCGATTTCGATCGGTGAAGTTCAAACATATCCCGAGAGTTCACAATGAGGTTGCGGATGCCTTGGCCACCTTAGCATCAATGCTGCACCACCCTGACAAAATGTATGTTGATCCTCTGCACATCCAGGTCCGTGATCAGCACGCTTACTGTAATGCCGTAGAAGAGGAGCCAGATGGCGAACCCTGGTTTCATGATATCAAGGAATACCTCAGAATGGGGACATATCCAGAACAGGCCTCTGGAGACCAAAAAAGAGCCCTTCGGCGTTTGTCGAATGGTTTCTTCCTCAGCGGAGGAGTGTTGTACAAAAGAACCCCGGATTTAGGATTGTTGAGATGTATAGATGCCGGTCAAGCCACGACGGTTATGGCAGAGGTACATGCTGGAGTTTGTGGGCCACACATGAGCGGATATGTATTGGCAAGGAAAATCCTTCGAACAGGGTGTTATTGGCTCACCATGGAACACGACTGTATCACTTTCGTAAGGAAATGCCATCAGTGCCAGATACATGGAGATCTGATCCATTCTCCGCCAACAGAGTTACATACGATGACAGCACCCTGGCCGTTTGTAGCATGGGGCATGGATGTCATTGGACCTATCGAACCAGTAGCATCCAACGGCCACAGGTTCATTCTTGTGACCATTGATTACTTCACCAAATGGGTTGAGGCTAAAACCTTCAAGTCGGTAACCAAAAAGGTAGTGGTGGACTTTGTTCACTCCCATATCATCTGCAGATTTGGAATCCCAAAAGTGATCATCACGGATAACGGTGCGAATCTTAACAGCAGCCTGATGAGAGAGGTATGCCAACAATTCAAGATTACCCACCGCAATTCCACCCCATATCGTCCCAAGGCGAATGGAGCGGTCGAAGCAGCCAATAAGAATATCAAGAAGATACTGCAAAAGATGGTGGAAGGATCCAGACAATGGCACGAGAGATTACCCTTTGCTTTGTTGGGTTACCGCACTACTGTCCGGACTTCCATAGGTACAACTCCTTATTTGTTGGTGTACGGAACTGAAGCCGTAATACTGGCGGAGGTCGAAATTCCATCCCTCCGGATTGTCGCTGAAGCCAAGATTGATGATGATGAATGGGTCAAAGCTCGGTTGGAACAGTTAAGCTTGATAGACGAGAAAAGATTGGCGGCAGTGTGCCATGGTCAGCTGTACCAGAAGAGAATGGCAAGAACATACAATAAGAAGGTGCGCCCTAGGAAGTTTGAAGTAGGGCAGCAGGTATTGAAGAAGATCCTCCCGCATCAGGTCGAGGCAAAAGGCAAATTCGCCCCAAATTGGCAAGGGCCTTATATCGTGACCAGAGTATTGTCCAACGGTGCTTTGTGTTTGACAGATATCGAGGGGAGATGTGTCGACATGGCTATCAATTTTGACGCAGTCAAGAGATATTATGCGTAATTTCTTTAATTATGGCAATTATTGGTTCGTTTGTTTGTATTTGGCATTTATTGGATAATGAGATGATGGTGGCAATTCTTTCTTCTATCCAAACACTTTTAACCCTTGCTTCCCCTTTTGAGCCTTAAGTTATTCTTTCATACCCCTCTTTTGGAATCACTAATGGAAAAGACATGGAAAAAAAGAAAAAAAAGAAAAGAAAAAAAGAGAGAAAAGAAAAGAAAAAAAATCTTTAAAGGAAAATGAAAAGAAGGAGAAAGAAAAGAAAAAAAAACAACAAAGAAAAAAGAAGATAAAATCATAAGAAATACAAAACCGTGGGAACTACGTTTGACCTGATTCCTCAAAGAGGATACGTAGGCGCCTCACGGCTCGGTCATAGTGTGCATCACAGTGTATATAGGATGCATAATGTACATAGTGTGCATAATAGGCACAGTGTGCGTAACGCACGTAGCTCAACCTAAGTGTAAAAATAAGATTCCCCAAGCAAGAAAACTAGGGCAGAGGTTATGTTTTAAGTTCCAACAAAGGTTTGATTCCAAAAGTTGTAGCACATCACCCATCAAATTATTTTCATTTTTATAGCCTTTCTTTAGCCCCACACCAAAACCAACATCAACGTCCAAAAGACCTCCCGATCAATGTCCAAGAGATGCCAAGTCAGGCAAATAAGGCCGAGAATAATACACCGATCACCAGCAAAGAAGAGGATCGTAAGACTGGGAATGAATTGATGGTCAAAGGAATCTCCAGAAGAGAGGGTCGTATCAACAACACCCCGATTCCTCGAAAGAAATAAAATGAGAGAGTCTTATCGGTGAAAACCTTCACAGGCACCGAAAGGCGACGTAAGATGAGGGATATAAAATGAGAGAGTCTTATCGGTGAAAACCTTCACAGGCACCGAAAGGCGACGTAAGATGAGGGATATAAAATGAGAGAGTCTTATTGGTGAAAACCTTCACAGGCACCATAAGGCGCCGGGAGATGAGAGAAAGAGAGAGTCTCATTAGTGAAAACCCCTCGAAGGGCACTATGAGGCGACAAGACAGATCAACAAAAAGCGACCACATTCGCAACGAAATGGACACTCATTTATCATCCCCAGCAAGTCAGACCATCGGGCAAGTCGATTGATATGAATAGACTGGGTCGGGAATCTATGGTGCACGTCATGATCACGGGGACCAGTCATGTCCTCCAGATAAGTTCTTCTGAGTTTCTTCTCCCACCAAATATTGGTTCAGAAAGATTTTCTCCTTTTTCTATCTTTTATTTCTCTTCCTAAAATTTGTCTTAAAAGGGATTTTTTTCAAAGCTTACTACCAGAGACAGAAGGGGAATTCATCCAATGCAGGATAATACAAACAGTCTTAAAGGCCGGCCCCAGGCAATGCAATGATCGTGCCTCGCAGTTTTTGGAGGAAGTAAGCTCCCAAAGGGAGTGGTTTCGGGAGTAAAAGCAGATTCCCACAACATGTGCTTAAAGAGAAAGCAGAAAAGGGAACAAATTGAAAACCAGCCCCAGCAGGCTAGAGACCCCCAGCAGGAAAACAAAGGATTGATGATGGCAGCGAGATGCAACACCAGGGAAATCACCAAAAACCGGGGCAGAAAATTTTCTGCCGATTGTCAAAAAATTTCTCGGAAGAACGGGGAAACAATTTCAAATACATTTAAGTTCTAGGTCGCTCACCAGTATAATGTGGGAATACATTTAAGTTCTAGGTCGTCCACCAGTAAAATGCGGGAATACATTTAAGTTCTAGGTCGCCCACCAGTAAAATGCGGGAATACATTTAAGTTCTAGGTCGCCCATCAGTAAAATGCGGGAATACATTTAAGTTCTAGGTCGCCCACCAGTATAATGCGGGAATACATTTAAGTTCTAGGTCGCCCACCAGTATAATGTGGGAATACTTTTAAGTTCTAGGTCGCCCACCAGTATAATGCGGGAATACTTTTAAGTTCTAGGTCGCCCACCAGTATAATGCGGGAATACATTTAAGTTCTAGGTCGCCCACCAGTATAATGCGGGAATACATTTAAGTTCTAGGTCGCCCACCAGTAAAATGCGGGAATACATTTAAGTTCTAGGTCGCCCACCAGTAAAATGCGGGAATACATTTAAGTTCTAGGTCGCCCACCAGTAAAATGCGGGAATACATTTTAAGTTCTAGGTCGCCCACCAGTATAATGCGGGAATACTTTTAAGTTCTAGGTCGCCCACCAGTAAAATGCGGGAATACATTTAAGTTCTAGGTCGCCCACCAGTATAATGCGGGAATACTTTTCAGCTCTAGATTTTGGAATCAGTAACCCCACCTAAAGGCGGAAGGTTACAACAGAGACCCCCAAGCAGGAAACAATAAAATCCCCAGCACCAAGGAGTGGAAGGCTGCAAAAGCAAGCGCGCGATTTAAAAGGAAGAAAGAACGCGTCTCAGAAGAAGCAGTTGGGAACGTTATAGCATGCCCAACATAACGATTTTGATGAAGAAAGCCATACCACTGAAGAAACCATGGAAAGGCTTAAAGAAGAGGGCTATGTTCCCAGCAGATCAAGCGAAGTGATGAAAACTGGTATTCAGAAAAGGCGAAGGACCAGTATCATCCCCCCAAGTTCACAAAATAAAGGCATCAGAGGAAAGCGCTGGCCGATAAGAAAGCAAGGCAACAAGAACCAGTCGAGGATAGATGAGATCTCATGATCCATAGTCTAGCTTAGCTTCTTGTTTTTCCTTTCAGACAATGTAACAAGGAGATCAGTGAGCAGTAGCATCCTACAGCAGTATGCAACAACGCACAATAGCAGCGAGCACTACAGTCATACGGTAGTCCCAGCTACCAAAATTTTTCGAACTACATTGACCTGATTCCTGTTCAGCCCAGGATATGTAGGAAACCTCTGAAACAAAGGTTCGGTCAAATCTTTTTCAAAAAATGCTTCACACGGAGTACTCGGACGAGCAAAAATTGCCCGCTTTATCTTTGCGCGAAAACCCTTCGTGTCTTCGTGCAAAGAGGGGCAGCTGTAAGCACGTGATTTTTGCTTCACGGACAATCGCTCCAAAAGAAAACAAAAATAGTGACAAATGACTCCGCTGTACAATTCTTTCGATTTTTCGTGGCATGTGTTGTTTAGTCATTTGTGGTTCGGTCCATGTTGTATTTGATCTTATCAATCAAAATACAAAGTATGTCTGTCATGGTAATCAAACCGTAAGTCTGTCATTGAAAGAAAATTCAAAAAATATATATATGTGCATCGTCCGTTCTAGGTTGTGATTTAACTTGCTTAAACATTTTAATTTGGCGTGATATTGGTGTTGAAGTGTTACATTGTTGTTTGTTTTAATTTAATTTGTTTTATTATTTATTTGTTATTTTTCATTTTTTGTTTTAAAATTAGAAAACAAAGAAAAGTGATAAAAATTGATTTGGACCCAAGAAATGAAACAAAATAGGCCCAAAACCACGTCCAAGGACCCGGTCCAAACCAGGCCTGCCCAGGCACCTCCCAAAACGACGCCGCATCAGGCGTCTGATCTGAGCCGTTCAAACACACCCATCCAACGGTCCACATACACACCCGTAACCCGACCTGTTTAGCCGGTCCAACCCAACCCATCACTTAAACCCAAACGACCCCGTTTTAATACCAAACGACCTCGTCTCACCCCTCACCATCAGATCCAAGCCGTTGAGATCATCTGATCCAACGGCTCAGATCTAAACCCCTAGACCATATATAAGCTTTCTATCACACCCCACGCCCCCTATCCGAACCCCCCTTCACTCATCTCCTTCCCCAAAGCCTGAAACCCCCCAAACCCTAGCAGCCGCCCTGATTCCCCTTTCACCAGAACCCGGCGGCATGAACGCCGATGACCCCCTCTTGAACACCCTAAGACCCCCTCACTCTCCTGAACATGGATCTGTTACTCCCTAGCCTCAAATCACCTCCCATCATCTCGAATCTGGATTTGAAGATTCGAGACAAAACTCGATCTATGCCAAACCTTGCCATCTTCATACCAGACACTCCCTTGACCTCCCTCGTGACCAAACCAGGCCTGGTTTGGTTCGAATCTACCCACAACTTCTAAAAAACCAGATCTGAAAATCCAGACCTTAGAACACATGAACCTGGGGAATCCGGCTAGCCTTAACGGGGGTTTGAGGTCTAATAGACCTTAATCAAGGTGTTCTCATGTGAGAACACCCTGATTAAAGTTTGTTCGGCCTCAAAGGGTCAAAGTTGAGTCAGATTTGGTTCAGTTTTGTTTGGACATTTTTTGGTAAGTTTTCTTTTCCTTTTTGTTTTATTCAACTGCTAGTTAAGTTGTCAGCATGTTTCGTTGTGTATGTTTGGTTATTTTCTTTTGTTATTTTCCATTCGGATTTCTTCCATCTATGTCAAAGACCTTTTATTGGGTCAGTTGATTTTCTGTGTGTTCTGAATGTATTCTGTGGTATACATGATCGTCAATTAAATTAGTCGTCAAATGAGTTAATTCATATAGGTTCCCAGTGATTGAACAAAGTTGTCTGAAGTCATTCGGGACTCTATACGTGTTGTTTATATGAACGATTGATTGTTATGTGTTACGATTAATATAGTCGAGTCGATGTATGTCGTCAATTAGTTTCAGTCATTAATGGTAACAACTTGATCCGTGTTGTTTATTTCTACTGTGATCGTATTTGAATCCCATTAGGAACTGAATTGTATTGCCTATGGTTTTGTTCAAAGTTGAATTAAAAGAACATCTAGGGGGTAGGTTATAATGGCAGTTCAGACTTTGAGCTTAAATGGATGCCATGTTCACTTAGTTCAGATGGTGGGCAGCATACGTATGGTCAGTTGTTTTGGATTAAAATAGCCTGACAGCACATGCTGTCAGATTATATTCCTGCTGCCCATTTGGTTAAATAAACAAGAGATTAGGACACTTTAACAACAAAAAGAGAGAGGGGCTGTCAGGGATTTCATGGGAGTTTTGTTATTTAAAATGAGTGAGTGGAAAAACAACAGGGAGGGGGAATTTTGAGTGGTCAAACAGACTGTAAAGTGTTAAGGTTAGGCTATAAAAGAGGCAGACTTTCCATTAGAAGGGAGATTTTTCTTTTGGAGCCGAAAAGAGGAGGTTCTTCTGGAAAAAAAACTTAGTCTTGAGAGAGGTCTTGTGAGTTAAAGGAAACTAAAAAACTATAAGGAAATTTCCAGAAACACTGTAACCAAACACTATCTGAAAACTACAGAAGAATTCATATTGGTCAAGCTGTCTTGGCCAAGTTCTGTTGTTTGCCCTGATTGAGCTGCTTGTGATTGTTGAACTGCTGGTGTTGCTGCATCGAATACTCTATTATTTCTTTTGTTTCACTACTCTTTTCTGGGATTGCTTGTTTGGTGCTCGACCATCTGTTGGTTTTCTTTGTTCTGGAAACTGTTGCTGGTTGTCTGTGGACTGTGGAAAACACTTGTGGTTGTTGGTTTGTTGCTGTGTTGTTGCTGTGTATCTGATGTTGCTGCATTTGTTGCATACTACCCAGCTGATCATTCCTTTCTTCTTTTGTTCTCTATACCAGGTACACAACCAATACACTGTCAAATGTAACTGGAAAATTGAGCATGAATACAAAAAGAAAAGACCTGAAGTTGACTTTCATACATAGATTGTTACATTAGATATCATGTACTGTATAATAGTTTTCATTCATGTGTTGACAATAGAAGTAGCCTGTATGCCCAGTGTATATCAATATAGATTAGCTGAATGATAGTTTATATATGTATGCTGATAGGTGAAAATATTCCCAATGAAATAGGTTGTATATTAGACTTAGTTTAACTTTGTAGTATGTCTTTTAATGTAGGCCAAACATGAAAATCGTACTCTACTAGTTAAGTTCTTTCCTTTCTGATAAACTGCTTCATATAACTGGTAAACCATGTTTTAAGACAAAGAACACGGAGACTGCAATCTCAACCTCATGAAGGTCGAGCCCAGGTCGAAACAGACCAAGCAGGCCTGCATCGAACAAACAATGGCCCAGGTCTGGTCCATCACGCATGGGCTGGATTTGGGCCCTTAATTTTTGCTCGGCTGACTGTGTACGTGGCCGTGCTTCTGATTTTGTGCAAGCACTCGGAATTTTGTATAGATAACTTGCAAGCATGTAATTAACTAGGGCTATCTACTGTTTTCAATTAGTAGAGACAAACGCGACAAGAAACGTAGTTGCTATAGGATATCCTTTTAAAATAAGGACGAGATGAGCCTCGACAAAAAATAAAGAAAAAATCACAAATTGCGGGGCCCTTGTTAAATATATATATGTTGAAGCATCCAGTCCCTAAGGTGGGTCGTTTAGCAAATCTCACGACCCTCCCGGAATAATAACGCGATAGCCTCTTTAAGCATGCATTTAATAATTTTACCTTCTTAAATTCGGGTGCGCATTTATGTGACCCAAATCCAAATCTCGAAGGATTCGAAATGTGTTTCTAATCACGGGTACATTGATTGTGACGTGGTTCGAGATGCATGTCCATGACGTCGCAAATTCCTTTTAAAAATAGAACGAGACGAGCCTCGACAAACAAAATGTACAAAGCTGCGGGGCCCTCTAGATGTATGTATATATTAAAGTATTTAGAATTCGGGATATGCCGTTTAACGAATTTTTACGACTTTCCCCAAAATAACAAGACGCTAGTTGCTTTAGGCGCGCCTTTAACAATTTATTTTCCTTAATTCGGGTGCACATTTATGTGACCCAAATCCAAATCTCAACCGAGTCGAGATATATCGATAACCACGGGTACATTGATGTAACGTGGTTCGAGATATGTTTTCACGACGTTGCAATTCTCGTAAAAATAATAATAATGACAAAAGCGGTTAAAAGATAAAATTTGCACATGGTTCATAATTGTATTTAAAATCAGATAAATAAGCCGAATATAACAGTTGAGCGACCGTGCTAGAATCACGGAACTCGGGAATGCCTAACACCTTCTCCCGGGTTAACAGAATTCCTTATCCGGATTTCTGGTACGCAGACTGTAATATGGAGTCATTCTTTTCCTCGATTCAGGATTAAAATTGGTGATTTGGGACACCCTAAATCTCCCAAGTGACGACTCTGAAATAAATAAAAAAATCCCGTCTCGATTGTCCTTTAATTGGAAAAACTCCCCTGTACCCTCGCGGGTACGTAAAAAGGAGGTGTGACAACGACATTCAAGTTGATCATTTTTTTTGCACAACAAACAAAATAATGAGTTACTCAAATTGAAAAATACTTTACATATAGCTATATAACTTCACTTACAAATCGTAATGTGTTGACATCTCATGATAGACATTATCTAGTTGGTGATGACTCCCGTATGGACCACCATGATAGACACACTAGAACTATGCATATTCCAACTGGGCGTTGGTTCATAACTCGTAAAATTCATATTTGGCCGGTAACCCCTGTGAAATATATGAGTGTTAATAAAAATTCAATACAGTAAAAATAAATATCGCAACACAAAGGAAAATTAAGGTTTACCACTCGTCTTGTGTATTATGTAAAGTAAGAGAGAAATTATTTCCTCGCTCCTTATTCGTCCGTGGAGATAAGTTTAGATGAGGCCAAACTCTTTCAGCCGGAACCTGTTCGGCTAAAACTGCTCCAAAATAACCACCCGATGATTGAGGGATTTCCCTTCTTTGTACAACCTCATTATTGCGAACGTCTTCAGCATTGACATACATTTACAATAGTTTTATCACAATAAATTTCCTGTATTCATCCGGAGTCCTCAAAAAATCTCTCAGAGTTTTATCGTCTTCGATGTTAAACTCAGTATAACAAGCAACCCCTTGCGGAGCCACATGATACAGATATCTTCCGGTTATTTTAAGGTTCACCGAATATTTGCTTACACTCATTTTTTTTATATAACAACGATATCAATGTATTCTACTCCATGTTAAGTGGCAACTTAACATAAGACTGTGGAGATAAACTATATCTTACTGAGTTATTCGCCAACACAACCTCACCCCCTCCCCCCAATATAATGAAACCCTAATTCTTCACTCTTCAGACATTATGACAAAATACAACTTAAGGAATAAAAATTTCACAAGACTTGAGAATTTTTTTGAATGAATTTTTACAAAGTCCTTAACGTCTTTAAATAAGGCAATGGGGGTTGAATTTTTTGAGGTATAACGCCTTTAATAAGGGCATTATACACATTTGAATTATTGTTATGTCAGTTAAGCGCAGAAGAATTGTTGGTGGGCCCACAAAATATGTATAGAGTCTTTTATTAAGGCGTTATACCCCAAATTCAGGTATAGCGCCTTAATAAAAGGAGCTATATGTATAACACCCTTTTAAAGGGTGCTATACCTTAACTGGGCAAACGGTCGTTAAGGCATAGTGCCCTTTAGAAGGACGTTATATATGTTTTGGTCACTAACTTTTTTCCAACGCATTTCTATCGTTTGAGTCCAAAAGAATCATATTTTGGTTCCTAGGGTGGGGGGAGGGGGGATACGAGAATAGTAATAAAACTATTGGTATGGGGAAATATACCTACTAATCACAAAAATATTGGCCCCTTAGAAGTAGAAAACATCAGAATCCATCATAAATTTTATTTTATTATTCATATTTTTTAACTTTTCAACCACCAAAAATGACGTCATAAATCTTTCCCAAGGTCTAAACATTTCTTTTACTTTTTTTTTGGAAGTTATTTATAATATTATACTAGTTCTTTTTCTGTCTCACTAAAGCATGTAGCAAGGAAGCAAAAATTCAATCCAAGCCCAAATTAGAATAGATGCAAGCTTTATTGCTTACTCAAATAGGAAGTTGGCATGCTAATATGCTTTATAAATCTAATCTAGAAATTAATTGAAACTATTTAAACCATTATGTTAGTGTATGGGTCAAAATCTATCTTTAGAATATTTAAGCCAAGATATTGCTAAGGGAAGAGTACCCAAGTCGTCGTTTGTCGAAATGGACCAAGAAGTAGTGAAGTCTGTGGTCGAAAAGTCAGTCGCCGTTTGTCGAAATGGACCAAGAAGCAGTGAAGTCTATGGTCGAAGAGTCAATGAGAGCCGTAGTCTCGAGGTGCCAACAAGGGTCGAGGTCGAGGTCGAGTACCGTTGATAGAGCTGTAACAACTAGTCTTCAAGATAGGATTAAAGATAATATTCTAGTGAATATTCTCTGCACTTGTACTATTAGAGTTTCTTAGGAACATGTCCCATATAAGTAGAAAAAGAGACAATGATCGGAGACATGTGATATTCATTTGTAAAAACACACTTTGACTTGAGAAAGAGAATCAAATCTCATTTGCTAAGATACAAACATCACCTTTTCACTAAGATTCTTGTCTACACTTTTTCACTAGATCCAAGAATAACTCAAATATCCAAGGGATTGTCTATCATTCATCATTATCAGAAAGAACATCCCCTCATTCCATCATTTCTTGGGTGACACACTCATTTTATTTACTTAAATATCATTTATTGTTATTAAATGCTACATTGTTATTTCTGATTTGTGGAATATTCACTACATGCCACTGCCACTGTCTGATCGTTCTTGCTTAGTATTTATTGGTTTTTAAAAAAACCCCATCTAAGGATATTATAGTTAGCTAAGACTAACCCTTAGTTACGAAAATTTAATTATTTGAACCAAGATCTATATTTTTAAAAATAATTTGGCATCTCTATGGGGATTTCTTAGTTAAATTTTTAGTTTCCTTTAGATCAACAATTAACGCAGGTCACTAACATAAAAAAATCCCGAGATCTCCTTTCTTTGTGTGTACAAAACCCTACATGGCAAGTAACCAAGAAGAAAGGACAAGAACAACAACTTGATGAATGTCATCAACGAAAGTTGTGAAACAGTAGGCAAGGACACGACTCCCAACACGCCCCCAAGGAGAGAGAGGTCACCATCTCCACTTGCAGCATAACAAAACCCAACGGAAAAGAGACCTCTACGTCTACCGAAGAAGGGACGCCTCCAGTTGTGAAAAAACTCCTCAAGGCATGGCTAATCGACACGCTAGCAAGCGTCCTCAACAAACCCTCCCCAGGTGGGACTGCAGAAACCGCAAGGGCTTGCACGATACAACAAGCAACAGTGCAACCAACCCCTCCCTCTAACGATAGGTATTACTCAAAATGTCATTGATAGTGCAGGTGGTAACGCCCTCACTGCCATTCTAAAAAGGATGGAAGAAATGGAGAATGAAAACAAGGGGCTCCGAGATCAGATGAAAGAACACCAAGAATGGATCGATAGGATACCGGGCGCTCCTAAGCTGCTGCCGAAAAGGGACGTTGACCGGTTCGTAGAACAGTCATACAATGATGATGTAGCCTTGCATGCCATACCAAAGACCTTCAAAATGCTTCCCTACCTCAGGATATACGATGGCACAACCGACCCTGATGATCATGTGACTCACTACATCACCACCGTGAAAGGAAACGATCTTGCTAAGGAACAAGTGTCCTTCATTTTGCTGAAGAAGCTTGGAAAACCCCTCACATAAGGGCATTAATATGGTATTCGCAGCTACTAGCATGCTCCATAGAACTTTCGAAGAAATGGTCGACAAGTTCGTAACCTGACATGCCGGAGCCAAGAAGGCCGAGGCGAGAGTGAACGACAAATTTTCTACTAAGCAGTCCCTGGGGGAGACAAAGGGACTTCCTCGCCTGATTCAATAGAGTAAGGATAACTCTGCCAAACATATTCGAAGGGATGGCAGTCGCAGCTTTTCAGAACGGGTATAATCGAGAAGGATCAAGAGCAACTAGAAAACTATTAAGTCGATTGATGAAATACCCTCCAACCACTTGGGACGAAATCCACAATGCTTATTGTGCCAAATTTCGAGCAGACAAGGACGATCTTAACAGACCAACTCACTGGCTAACCTCGGTACATTTCGAATCTAGAAAAGAATAAAGAGACAGTACCAGAAGAGATCACCTGATTTCATAACCTAACAGGGAACAAGACCAACCATATGTCCGGGAGCCCACCTCATCCTACCTTCGCTATAAAGAAGGCCCCCCAGACCAAGGACAGGGACTCATCAGAACAAAAGAGGTATGCTTCCTTTATTATCTGCTCACAATTTTGTGTATCGCTTACAGAAATTGTCTATGCCCTTGAGAAACTCGGAACAAAAGGGAAGTGGCCGCCAAAGATGAGATTACACCCAAACACTAGAAAGTCCGACGCCTTATGTGAGTTCTACCAGGAATGCGGGCACAAAACTAAATATTTCACCGCCTTCAGATAGGAAGTCATAAACATATTAGGGTAAGGGCACCTCAAAGAACTGTTAAGAAACAAAGGGAGGCCCAACTTCCCTAGAGGACGTGAACATCATGGCTTGCCAAAGCCGCCATCCCTACCTCGTACCATCAACATGATCATCGGCGGCAGTGACGATGCCTCTGTCAACGGCATGAAGTTCACTACCACTAACAAACTCAAGCGACCGATCACCAATGAACGATATGATGAACTTGAAGAGAGTATCATCTTCAATGAGTCAGATGCCGACGGTTTGAATTTCCCTCATAATGATGCCCTTGTTATTACTTTATGCATTTTAGATACCAATGCCAAACGAATCATGGTGGATGATGAAAGCGGTGCATGAATTATCAATTCCTGAGTCCTTACCCAAATGAGGCTCGAATATAATATAGTTTCATGTTGCACCACGCTAATCGGTTTTAATAATGCAGTTGAGCGAACGTACGGGGAAATTACACTACTCGTCTTGGCTGGTGGCATAACTCTAAAGACAATATTCCACATCATGGACCAAGCCACCACGTATAATGCTATAGTGGGTCGACTATGGATACATCCCATAAGAGTCGTCCCCTCCAACCTATACCAAATGAATAAATTCCCAACCCCGTGAGGGATATTCAAAATACGCGGAGAATACCACATATCTTGGGAATGCTACTGCATTTTCTTAGACAACACAACCATCCAATAGAGAAAAGACAAAGAAAAAGAGGCAGAACAATCAACATGGTCGAGGTCGGAGCAAGATAAGATCGAGGACGTCATCAAGGATCTCGACACTATTGAAGCCATATGATCGACCATAGAAGACCTCGACCTCGTTTAATTAGACCTCAACAATTATAGCAAGAAGGCCTATATCGGCTGCAAACTGTTGGAACTGGGTAAATTTTGTCAATTCTTAACAACTAACGTAGATTTTTTCCTTTTAGCCATGCAGATATGTCAGGTATCCCAAAGGAAATCGCCACACACAAATTAAATGTCGACCCATTCCACCTCAGTGAGACAGGTCATGCGTAAATTCAACCCTTCTATCAACGACGCAGTCCGTGAGGAGGTGGAAAACTATTAGAAAATGGTTCCATTAGGGAATCGAAGTACCCCAAGTGGATCGCCATGTAGTGATGGTCAAAAAGAAAAATAGGAAATAGTGGATGCGTGTGGATTTCACAGATTTGTACAAAGCATGTCCGAATGATTCATTCCCATTACCTCATATCAACCAACTCATCGACGCAACATCCGGCCATAAGCTACTAAGTTTCTTGGACACTTACTCAGGCTATAATCAGATCCTCATGGAAGAAGAAGATTAGGAAAGACCACATTCATCACCTACCAAGGAACGTATTGCTACGAGGTCATGCTATTTGGACTATAATACGCAGGGGCTACTTATCAAATATTGGTAACAAGGATGTTCTAAGACTTGCTCGGCAAAACAATAGAGGTATAAATAGATGGAATGCTAGTCAAGTCCAAAAGGAAGAAGATCACATCGATCATTTAAAAGAAACTTTCGACATATTCAAACGGTATGAAATGAAGCTGAACCCAGAGAAATGCGCATTTGGGGTAGCTTCATGAAAGTTCTTGGATTTTCTGGTATCGTAGCAAGTGATCGAGGTCAACCCAAGCAAAATCAAAGCCATTGAGGGGATACCAGAACTCTTAACTACCAAAAAACAAGTCCAAAGGTTGCTAATCATATCGCCGCCCTATCAAGGTTCATATCGCGGTCATCAGATAGGTGCCGTAAATTCTTTGGTGTGCTTAAGAAAGACAACAACATCGAATGGACGTTTGAGTGCATCCAGGCTTTGCGAGAACTAAAGACATACCTATCATCACCGCCCTTGCTTTTGAAACCCGAACATGGGGAGCAACTTCTCGTCTATCTAGTTGTATCCGAGGTAGTAGTAAGCACAGTCTTGATCCGCAAAAACAAAGGTACACAATGTACCATCTATCGCTGAGACGAGGTACCTACACCTCGAAAAATTGTCTCTTATCTTCAAGAAAGCTTAGACCCTATTTTCAATGTCACCCCATCTCGGTCGTCACAACTTTCCCCTTTGAGGAGAATTTTGAATAAACTTGAGCTATCGAGAAGGCTGGCCAAATGGGTCATCGAGCTAAGTGAGCACGATATTACATACCAGCTGCGAACAGTGATAAAGTCACAAGCGTCGCCGACTTCAGCACACAAATAATGCCTAAAGTTGAAAAGAAAGCCATCCAAAATTTCCTCCAAACACAAGACCTCTGGGTCCTATACACCGATGGCGCATCCAATCCATCAGGGTCTAGACTGGGACTCATACTCGAGGTCCCAACAGGCAAAGTGGTTCTCCATTTCATAAGGTGCTTGGATATGACTAACAGTGAGGCCGAGTATGAGGCCGTAATTGCAAGATTAAGGCTAGAACTCAAATATGGGGAAAAACGATTGAAACTCTGCTTTGACTCCCAGCTCATAGTCAACCAAGTCACAAGGACTTTCCAAATCAAGGAACAAAGATTGCAAAAATACCAGACCGAAATCTGCAAGCTGTTGTCTCAGTTGATGAATGCCAACTTGATCAAATCCCACATGCATATAATGTGGAAGCAGATGGCCTCACCAAACTAGTCACACCTACCAACACATCATGACTGGAGATAAAAACATAGTCTACCTCCTCAACTCATCACTGGACCAAGTTGAGGTAAGAACCATAAACTTAACTTGGGACCGAAGCAATTGTAATATCGCATGTTTGCAGGACAACACACTACCAAGGGACAAAAAAAAGGCCAAAAAACTAAGAATGTAAGCAGCCAGATACAATCTTCTTCATAGCAACCTGTACAAGAGGACTTACGGCAGCCCTTTGGTGAAGTTCTTGGGCCCGAACCAAACCCAGCGCGTCCTCGAAGAAGTCCATGATGGCCATTGCGGAGCTCACTCCGGCAATCGAACACTAGTCAGATGCCTCATACATGCGGGATGCTACTGGCCCACCATGAAAAAGGATACCGCAGACTTCATAAGAAAATGTGAACAATGCCAAAAAGTACGCCCTAATGATCACCAAGCAAGTGAACACCTCCACACTACAAGAAGAGGGAAATTTGGCGACAATATTTGGTGGCAACTCTATTTGTTGCAAAAAATATTATACGAGTAGTGGTGACTTTAAAAGTCACTGCAGAAGGTAAATATTTAGTGGCGAGGTTTTTAGGTCGCCCCTAATATGCGCTACTAATACTGAATTTTACATTTCCGCTAAAAACATAATTTTGGATCCATAGTTTTAACACCGACTTGTAAATAGTCGCCTCAAAAAGACAACTTGTACCGACTAGGTCGCTCCAAATAGAATAATTGATTTTATTTTAAAATAAAAAAGTACTAAATAGAATGTCCAAAAATATCAAATGCTCTGTTTACTAGGTTTATTTGCTCCAACAATAGTTCTTTGTTGCGTTTCTTCTCCGTAAAATTCTCAATATTTTCTCTGCTCAAACACCTCACAATCTCTCAAATAGCTCAAATTACAACATGTGAACCATTCGGTAGAAACAACTCAAAATGCCTAATCACACATTGTGAATTGTGACTCCATCGGGTATGTGCTCAAATCCCAAATACTTTACGGTGGTAATTATATTCTCAAATTTTACCTCAAATTTCTCTAACCCACTTTAAAATCTACAAGAATAGCCAGTCGTCTAAAGACAAAGAAGGAGGAGGAAAGTTCAAAGTTTGAAAATCATTGTGAGGGTAAGTTGTTCGAAGCCATTCGAAGTTTTGAAGGCTCAATGTCTATCTATCTCTATTTTTATTTCCCATATTTTGTCGATTCTCAGTCTCGACGGTCGTCTCTCAGTTATCTCTTTCTTTGGATATGTTCGGATTGGTTGAAATTCTAGACCTTTTGGTGTTGTTATTGTGATTGAATATTTGATATTACACTGGGTATCTCGAATTTTGTAAGTTTTGCAAATAAAAGGGCTTTTTAAAGTTAAATTTACCTGGTTTTTTAGCTTTGAAGATTGATTCTGTTGGTATTTAAGTATCTGAGTGTTAAGAAATTTCCTAAAGTGTTTAATTTCCGGAACATGAGCATTTTTTCTTGGTTTAATCCGTGCCTTATTCACTTATAAGCATTCTTCACATCAGCCTAATATATTCTACACTAAGCAAAATCCGAAAAGAAGTCTATACTAAACATCATGAAGAAAAAGCTCGAAGACGCTAAGGGACTGTGGTAGAAAATGTTACCAGAAGTATTTTGGGCCTAACGAACAACTCCGAAGATGAGCGCAGGAGAGACGCCCTACTCTTTGGTCTATGGGGCTGAGCTAGTAATACCGGTCGAGGTCGGAGAACCCAGCCTAAGGTAATCCCATGAAAGCGACGCAAGTAACAACGAGAGCAGAAGGCATGAACTCGACGAAATAGACGAACGGAGAGACATGGCCTACATAAGAATGGTCACCCAAAAACAACAAGCAGAACATTATTATAATAAGAAAGCAAAGGTCCGGCCGCTTAAAGTCGAGGACTACGTACTGAAAGCCAAAACTCAAGCGAGCAAAGATCCCCGAGAAGGCAAGCTGGGAACAAACATAGACGGTCGGTACAAAATCACAGCAAAAGAGAACAAAGGTTCATTCCAACTAGAGACAATGGAAGGAAAGATAGTACCAAATAACTAGAATATCAACCACCTCAAATACTTTAACTTCTGAGAGAAAAAGTGTCCCCAAGTCGTACTTTTTTCCCCTCACTTGAGTTTTGTGCCATTTGGGTTTTCTCAATGAGGTTTTTAACGAGGCGATAAAGGGAATGCTTCGAGTTGAAGTACGTGAGGGTAGGTTCGTGGTTACTATTTTATTGCTCGACCTCTTAATACTCTCTAGGTCAACCAATAAAGGGACTAGATAGACTGAGACTGTGATTGGAATGCCAGCCAACACCTAAGAATCTGTAAATTTCTCCAAACATGGAACCAAAGCAACGATGTCAAAGAAATAAGAAACTTTATGCTTATCAGCACACCTTTTTCGCATTAAGTTTATGTTTGATTACGATCAAACAAACACCCACCAGCCCTCGACCATGATTTAATGAAAGGTTATGTTCAACCCCGCCCGAACAAACACTAACCGACCCTCGGCCACGATTTAATGAAAGGTTATGTTCAAACCTACTCGAACAAATACCTACCAACCCTCGGCCGCGATCTAACGAAAGGTTATGTTCGACCTCGCTCGAACAAACACCTACCGACCCTCGACTGCAATTTAATGAAAGGTTATGTTTGATCCTACTCGAACAAATATCTACCAGCCCTCAGCTGTGATTAATGAAAGGTTATATTCGACCCCACTCGAACAAACACCTACCGACCCTCGGCTGCGATTAAATGAAAGGTTATGTTCGACCCCGCTCGAACAAACACCTACCGGCCCTCGGTCGTGATCTAATAAAAGGTTATGTTCGACCTCGCTCTAACAAATATCTACAGGCTCTCGGCCGCGATCTAACAAAAGTTTATGTTCGACCACGCTCGAACAAACACCTATCAGCCATCAGCCACATCCCAAAAAAGAAATAAAAATATACACAAGTACATAAAATAAACCACAGGAAGAGAAGAAGATGCAAGGAACAACTTTGATATTTCACAAAATTAAAACTCTTTACAATAGGCTTGTGAAGACAGCGGCAAAAATATACAAAAAACCAAAAGAGAAAACTAGTGGCCACCACCATCACGACCTTCAACATCCTCGCTGACTTGGTCCTCAACAGCATCGCCACCCTGACCATCAATACCCTCTCCATCGCCACCTTCGCCCTCAGGATATGCAGTGTCATACTACGCATTCTCCTCGAGATGGTCTACACCATCATCCCTCTCGTCTTTACCGGCCTCAGGCATAGCGGGATCATACCCACAAGCGACTCAAGTTTCACTAGCCTTAACACGAGCATCTTCGAGGGCAACCTCAGAAATGGATCTCGATGCATGCAAATATCAAAAGACATCTAACTGGGCCTCGGATGAATCCACTTCTCATACAACTCCCGAGGAACATTAGGAAAATCTAAAGTACGGGAAAAGGACAGCTACGCCAGTAATCAGGCCTTCTAGGCCTCAAGAGCATCAACACGATCGTAGAGGACAAAAGTCTCTTTCTCCAACTCTTCAATCCTCTCATCGAGTCTTGCCATTTCTAAGTCATTTTCACGCTCAGAACGAAGAGTCCGAATCACCACCTCAAGAGACTCCTCCTTCCTCAAAGTTTCTGACCGATCGAACTCCGCTTTCTCTAGATCCTTTGCCTTCTCGGCAACCTCGTCTCTTAGAGCCCCCGCCCTGAATTGACACTCTTCAAGATGGGCTGGAAGAAAAACCACCTGAGCTTGGAGATCACTGCACTGGGCTTCGACCCCCTTGCTGAGCTCAAGCTCTTCCACTTTGCTCCTCAACGTCCCATTCAGGACGCTGCACTTCCCCACCAACTGCACCAGTTCCTCGTCCCTAGCCTTCAAGTCTTTATTCAATCGGTGCACATCATCACCTTCACGAAGCTGATGCCAAGTTCTCGGTACTTCTCAAGGACTCTAAAGTACTTGTCCTTCAACTTCACATAGATATCTTTACGCCTCTGCTCCCTACGAGCACTCTCTATTTCTAAGACGACTGTCTACAAAAACGAATACAAGAAGTTAGAGACTATGAAAGAATAATACAAAATGAGGCACATACTCATCTCATCTACATCCATGTCGAAATTAGTTCCAATATCCTCCTCAGCAATAGTCTTACCTCTATCATCAGTTGAAGGAAGCACATCCGCCGCAACACCGGACGATGAGGCCTCTTCACGTCTTGGAAGAATAGGGCCATCACAGTCCACCACGCCTTCGACCGCAACCTCTTCAGGTCATATATTCATATCCTCCAAATAAATGGTCTTGAGACTAGCCTCTAGGCTCTCCCTAATATGCTCTATGGCCGTCTTCCGAAGGACAAAGCCGTCGTCTCCCACAGCGGTGGTCGCTGACCTCTTACCCACAACATCCATAACCCTCCTCTTACCAGGCATCAAATACCCATCACCAGGCAAATTCTTGTCGTCCTCATGGATAAGACGGTACAAGGGAGGAGCTGAGGTTTACACAGCTGAAGAACCGATAGATTCGGATGCAACCACGTGAGGGACTTGGGAACGAACAGAAGCATCTGCAGTCGAAGAAGGGATTGGGGCACGAACAGAAGCAGACACAGTCGAAGAAGGGGCGGGAGCCAAAGAAGTAGTAGATTTCCTCTTTCGGAACGAGGGTGCGAGAGCTTTCGACCTCTTCGAAGATCCCCTAATCGAAGCTAGGAAAAACACAAGGAAAGGGAAAGGGAAAGGTTAGCAAAGGTAAACAAAAAGAAAGAGAACAAAGAAACCGACGATAAAAGGAACTTACCAGTCGAAGGGAGAGCAGGCCCAAACTTCTTGAAAAAACCCAAACACTCACGGATCCCTACGGTGTGAGGGAGGAGCCGACCAACCTAGTCAGAAATGTCTTCAACCAAAGAAGGAGGCGAGGTTCGGTTGCATAAGAAAAGGACAAGAGGTCAAAGCTCACGACTAAGCACGGGAGAAAAATCAGATACCTATAAAGAAGGAAATTAGGTAGTTAAGAGCACAATTCCAAGCCTCAGAAAAATCGTCGATATTGGCCACCACGTCCTCGGTTCTGAAAAAGAATTGGCGGCTGAATTTGTCGTCCATCTTCACCATCAAGTACTCACCTCCTCGGTGGCAAAGATTCAACATCGTCCCCCTATAAAAGCTAGGGGTGGACAGATGTATTAAATGCCGAAGTGTGAGTTCGACCTCAGCTAGCTCGACAAATTTTATGAGCATCCTTATAAGGTTGTAAAAGTATGACGCAAGCTGAGCTGGGTAAACTCCATTATAACGACAGAATTCCTCCGCCAGTAGAAAGAAAGAGAGAGAGTGTAGCCGACTTGGAAGGGGTAGGCGTAGAAGGCGCAGTACCTAGGATGCTGGACCTACACCATGTCCCACCCAGTCGGGATTAATTCAACATAATTAGGAATGCTAAACTTAGCCTTAAGCTCTTCTAACTCATTCACCGTCATCACTGACCGAGAGGCTCTAGAGTTAGCTTCAGGTAATTTGGTGAAATTGGATCTGGAATCAGGGTTGCGAGGAATTATCTCCTCCACCAATGGGAAGGCTCCATCCTCGACGACGACATGAACATTCTACTCGTGAGGGGGAAACACCATTGCCAAAGGGATCGCATCGCTTCCTTCACCAGACTCAAAAGGCATGTTAGAAATATTTTGATAAAAGAAAGAGAGGTACCAAACGAGGAAGAACTAAGAGCAATACAAATCACGGGAACAGAGAAGAGAGGTTCGAAGCGAGAAAAGAGCAAGAGAGTAATATAAGATTTCGAAACAACAGAACACTTAAACCTCAAAATCGTAGCCAAATACATCATTTATAAGGGTCTTGGCACAAGGATCGAAAATAGTTCATCATTACTGGCACGTGAATCGAAGCGGTAGGTTCAATCAGAGGTCACATGCGAAACGAAGCAATGTATCGGGAATATGCATCATAATGACGCATGATGTCATGACGTCATCCTAACTCGTGGACAACATAACTCGTGAACAGAGAAGAGAGGTTCGAAGCGAGAAAAGAGCAAGAGAGTAATATAAGATTTTGAAATAACAGAAAACTTAAACCTCAAAATTGCAGCCAAATACATCTATTTATAAGGGTCGTGGCACAAGGATCGAAAACAGTTCATCATTACTGTCACCAGAATCAAAGCGGCAGGTTCAATCAGAGGTCATATACGAAACGAAACAATGCATCGGGAATATGCGTCACAATGACGCATGACGTCATTACATCATCCTAACTCGTGGACAGCATAACTCCAACAAATCGCCCGGGAAAATCGAAGCGTTTGAAATGAGCATCCCACGAAGGGCCACGTTGCCAGTTCATTGTAACCACCACGACCTGCACAACTCGCTCGATTGTTTCGACCACAACGAACAAGACCCGCTTATCTAACCTACCTGATGTCGACCTCAATAAGGGGATGGACTAACTGTATGGGTCAAAATCTATTTTTTAGAATATTTAAGCTAATATAGTACTAAGGGAAGAGTTCCCAAGTCGTTGTTTGCCAAAATGGACCAAGAAGCAGCGAAGTCTGTGGTTGAAGAGTCAACGAGAGCCGTAGTTGAGGTATCAAAAAGGGTTGAGGTCGAGTACCATTGACAGAGCCGTAACGGCTAGTTTTCAAGATAGGTTATTAAACAGAAAATTTTCTAGTGGATATTCTCTGCACTTGTACTATTTGAGTTTCTTACATATCCCATATAAATAGAAAATGAGACAATGATATGGGACATGTGATATTCATTTGTAAAAAACACACTTTGACTTGAGAAAGAGAATCAAATCTCATTTGCTAAGATACAAACATCACATTTTCACTAAGATTCTTGGCTACACTTTTCCATTAGATCCGAGAATAACTCAAATATTTAAGGGATTGTCTATCATTCATCATTGTCAGAAAGAACATTCACTCATTCCATCCTTTCTTGGGTGACACACTCATTTTATTTACTTAAATATCGTTTATTGTTATTTATTATTATTAAATGCTATATTGTCATTTTTTATTTGTGGAATATTCACTATATACTTGCTCAGTATTTATTGCTTCTTTAAAAATTCCATCTAAGGATATTATTATTAGCTAAGATTAATCATTATTTACATAAATTTAATTATTTGAATTAGAATTTATATTTTTTGGCCAAACAGATGGTTATCACGTTTAAGCCTGAACTCGCATTTTAGTAAGAACGACTACACTTGAGCTGACACTTCGGTAAGAATTGAATATGAAATTTGATAATTATAATCTCAGCTCACACTTTAGTAAGATTTAAATAGACTTAAAACTCACATTTAGGTATAAGAACTAAAAAATATGAAATTCGATCAGCACCCGCGCTTTACCTTTGTTTTTTCCCTTCAATTAGTCTATGCTCATCGATCTCCGGGCTTTCATTTAGTGGTATGATAATATGTGAGTTAAGACACGTCATTAGAAACGGATTCCGAATTTCAAGAGGATGAGCGCACTTTTATAAAGAAGTGCATCTAGAATTTATATTTGATGGTTTAACTTTATCATGAATCCACTACACTTTTTGAACCCACTGCACTTTTGAAATTATAGGTTCAAAATTATATTCTTTTTAAAATTTTAGTAAATTTCAAATATATTTATACTTTATGCCGAAAATAAGTCCGTTCGGAGTAGGATCCGAATTGCCAATTTCACTTATAGAGGTGCACCCAATAATAGTTACACCATAGGAATCTCTGAGCATGAGCGCACACACATATATTAATTTTGAAGAAATGTAACATTATTATACATGGTTTAAGGAGAGGAGTATAGGTTCACGTTAACCCATATCCCTCAAGCTGGATACGCCTCTACACGTCATATATTTCAATTATGTCACTCTTATTCATCGAATTTCAAATTGTATGTTATGGTTACTAGAAAAATAGACCATTATGGTTCGGTCCTTCCATGAACCTCGTGCATAGCAGAATCTTAATTCACCGGGCTGCCTTTATGCTATGGTTACTTAAAAATATCTAAATTGTAGTAAAAGCAAACAAAATACATCTCATTATCAACTATAACAATTGTCCAAAGGGTAGGGCCTTTGTCTCACAGCTATTACAACATTACCATGAGCCTCTCACTTTTACGTTATTGTTCTTTTCCCCTCTGTTTCAGCAATTTACATTCCCTAAAACTTTAACTTAGTCTCTCGTGTTTACGAGATATAGCAAGGCTTGCGTATATACTATACTCATTCCACATATTGTAATAACACACTACTATGTTGTTTGTTATTACTCCATCCGTTTTATATTAAATGAGGTAGTTTGATTCAGCACGAAGTTTAAGAAAAAAAAAAGAATTTTGAAACTTGTGGTCTTAAAAGCTTAAGGGATAAAAAGTTTATAGGGCCATGACATTTGTGTGGCTATAAAAGCTTCCCATTAAGGGTAAATGGGTAAAATAAAAGAGTTTAAAGTTGAATTATTTCTAAAGTTAAAAATGTGTCATTTGTTTTGGAATAAACTAAAAAGGAAAGTACCTCATTTAATATGAAACGGAGGGAGTATAAACTTTAACTCAATCTCTCTACATTTACGAGGTAGGAGTAAGATTTGTATACAAACTATCCTCCTCATATTCCACACCGTAAAAATACACCGGATATATTATTTGATGTTGTAGTAAAATTTTAACTCAGTCTCTCTCGTTCTCTTTTTTGGTGCACAATTTAAGATATTTGAGTTAATATATCACCAAATCCATCACCCACCTCGTTACTTTTTCATATTAATAATAGAGGCAGAAACACAGAGCCTTAACTCATGCAGTGTACTATAAAAATCAAATCTTTGAAGTTGCAAATACTACTAAAGCCTTCAACTTTTTCAAAGGAATTAATTCTTTTTTTTTTTCTCTATCCGCGTCATTGAAATGGCAAGAGTAGAGTTGTCCCGCGTGGACTTAGAGTGCTCCGGCCACAGTCACCGGAGCTCCGTCAGTGTCAATATCTCCGACACCGATAAGGGTTCTTGTTATTCTCAGTTTTATTCCACTGCTGATGCATGTGCCAATGAGTCTAATAATTCAGTGGATATAGAAAATGGAGATGGTGAAAGTAAGGTGAAAATTGAACGAGACTGTAGAATTTGCCACCTGAGTTTGGTGAGTGAGTGCGAGGTTGCCATTGAATTGGGATGTTCATGTAAAGATGATTTGGCTGCTGCACATAAGCATTGTGCTGAAACATGGTTCAAGATCAAAGGAAATAAGTAAGTAGACACAAAAAACTTGAATTTTGCATTTTTATTTGAATTATTTTTTGGTGTTTTAATTTATGGTTGGTGAATCGTGAACTGCTGATAATGATTACTGAGATTTATAGCTTGAATTTCCATTTTGTTCCATAAATTTTAGGATTTAAGTTGTATAATAGTAGTAAAAAGGCAGTCAGGCACACTAAGCTCCCGTTATGCGTGGAGTCCGGGAAGGGCCGGACCACAAGGGTCTTTTGTACGCAGTCTTACCCTATATTTTTGCAAGAAACTGTTTTCACGGCTCGAACCTGTAAACCTCCTAATTACATTGCAGCAATTTTAGATACTCCCTTTTTAAGTTATATAATACTGGCAGTGTAAAATTTTTTAACTAGCAGTAGCATATCAATTACTAGTTTCACTAGGTTAATTAAAGGTTTTACCGTGTTGAAGCAAAGGGTCAATTAAGTTATTAAGATAATTGCTCAGTACGTTAAATGTAATGATCGGCAACTCAACATGATTTTGGGCTTATGTTATGTTCTAGACAGAGGCGGAGCAAAGATTCCAATTTTATGGGTTCTCTAATTTAGAACGACGATTTCGAGTGGTTATAATTGGGTTCTAAATTTAATATTTGTATATATTTAATAAATTTATTAACGATAAATACATTGTTTGAGCAAAAGTCACTGGATTCGACTGAACCTCTTACTAGGGTGTCAATGAATATTTAAAAACCGACTAAACCAACCTAAGCGTACCGTATCAGACCGATTTTTAGATTTCTTTTAATAAAACCTACTATATAAATTTATATCTGTACAGATAATTAGGGTAAGTTTTTGTTTTATAAAACTAAATCGAAAAAAATATCGAACCGTACCGAATAAATTTACAATGTGAAAAATATATTTATATATTGAGTTTAAAAATAATAAAGCATTAAATCTTTCTTGGGCCTTAAAATTACGAAACAGTTACAAGCCAACAAGTAATTAAACTCAAAATTTTAAATCCCAAACCTATTATGCTGCTCCTATTGAAATTAAATTATTTCGAGCATATTCACTAGCAAGACATAAGGTATTGTAGCGATTATGAGTAGCAAACTACAATGTATTGAATATGTTTCTTTTCATATGATTTAGATTTATCTTTTTAAATATTTAATCTTCTATAGACTTTATTATTGGAGCCCGACTTGGTTAATATCTTTCCATTCGTGTGATTTATATTTTCTTTGTATTTGCTTAGTTTCTTTTTCGCTGTTATAGAATAGTGATGGATCTATACTCTAGTCATCTTTCATAATTTTTTTAATTCTATCACCTTTTAAACTATAAAAATGTCTAGAGAGTTTTGCTAGTCCCATAAAAATATGTATTTTATTGTATTCTATTTCTACTAGTGACTTTTACATGACATTTAACAAAAATTACCGAAAATTAACCGAACTGTACCGATTTCGAAGAAAAACCGACATGATTGGAACAGTTTCAAAAAGTCTAATTTTGGTTATACATAATAGAATAACCAAAAAATTGATATGGTACAAATTTTATAAAATAATGGGCCGAACCAAACAATTGACACCCCTACCTGTTACGTAGCTTCTCGCTCCTCCCGTGGTCCTAAGTTCTTTCACTTTAAGGTTTGCAATCGAATGAGTTGGTGATTCTTGTTTTGGAAGTGTGTAGTTTTAATTATCAGTAAATGATGTGTAAGAATAATATTTTTCTGAAGTTTTGGTCTTGATGTCGTCTGTTTTTTGTGGGGAAAAGATGCTACTATGATATATTTTTAAGGGAAAAGCCAAAAGCTAATTACAGAAGCTGGAGTGCTGGACAAGAATAAAATGAAAAGCAAACGAGTAAGCAATGATCGGTATAATTCAGATTTGCAAGTACAGCAACAATTCTACCTACTGTGCCCTTTTATGAACTTTTGGGACATAAAGTTCCTAAATTCTAACTAAATTTTAATATGAGCATTCTTTATCCAGGTGGAGATTGCCCTTGAGGAACAAAGTGTTTATTTTTATCTTTCCCATTAAAGGATTATAATATGCTGTCTGCACATGCTGCTTATTTTATTTTTTTCTATGCACATCTATTCTATGATAGAAGAGGAGCCTTGGAATAATTGGTAAAGTTGCTGCCGTGTGATCAGGAGGTCACCGGTTTGAGCTGTGGAAATAGCCGTTTGCAGAAATGCAGGGTTAGACTGCGTATAAAAGACGTTTGTGGTCCGGCCCTTCCCCCGGGGTGTAGCGGGAGCTATTCTCTGATAGTGGCCTCTCATGTTGGCATTTTGATGTTGAAACTTTCATCTTTGAGTTGGTTCGTCTGTTAACACAAATTCATCTGCAATAAAATTACATCTCCATGATGTGTTGTTTTGGTTTTTGGAACAATAATTTAACTCCAAAATATCCCTAGACTAAATGGTTATAAATGTGCCATATGGATTTGGACAAGGAACTGCATACACTGTTTTGCATATCTAGTATTAGTAAATGGTAACAATGTTTTGGTTTGCTTCCATACCTTTCATGGACAATGTAGATTCATATGCAATCACTTAGCTCTTTAGAAAGTACTTGTGTGTGTGTGTGTGTGGGGGGGGGGGGGGGGGTTACTATAATTTGAATAATGGTGATGAACATTATTTAAATATGATCATTATCCAACTATGGAAGTCACAGAACAAGAAGTTCAGTATTCTGTTCCTGGTTTTCCAGAAATTTTTTGGTTTATTATAAAAAAACAAATTTAGTTTTCAAACCAAATAATATAGCATTTGGTTATTGAAAAACTTGCTTGAATCCAAACACCACTAAAGTGTATAAATTCAAACATACATGTACACATGCTTAAAATATTTGTTCTTTCATCTGCTGACTGTTATGCTTTATTTTGGATGTTCCTCCTTCCATAAATGCAGGACTTGTGAAATATGCAATTCGATTGCACACAATGTTGTTGGTCCAAATGACATTGAGTCAGCACAGCAAACAAATGAAGTAAATGCTTTGGCTACAAATGCAGCCCCTGCACTATCAGTGTCTTCAGAATCTCGAACTTGTTTGAATGGTCATCGATTTCTGAATTTTCTTCTAGCTTGTATGGTATTTGCCTTTGTCATCTCTTGGCTCTTCCACTTTAACATCCCCTCATAGCAAACATGTCCTCATAGACGATGAAGTTTCTCGAAGGATTTGAATATATTTTTTCTCTAATATACTAGATCCAATAAATGGTGGGAATGTGAGCCTAACTATAAGCTGCTTTGGCTGAATTTGAAGGTAAACCCTCATAACAATCTCTACATTATCAATTACTGCATAACGATCCTCACTTTAGTATTCACTTCATAAACAATCTCTTCATTATAACCCCGACATAACAAGTATGTGAACTAAAGGACCCGAAAATGTAGTTTTACATTGGAAATGATACAAGCAGACATGGGCTATCGTGTGTCTATAGAAGGAGAGCATTGCAACAACCAAATGCTGCTAGAAGAGCAACAAAGTTTCATGTCTACTTGTCTAGTACAATCTAGGTAGTGCTGTGATTCAAACATTTCCGTATGCTGTCATCTCCAACTATCCGATGGCTAGACTAACATTATGAAATATAAAGTGCCAGATGTTCGCGGAGTACAAAATGAAAAAGATAATTTATTGTCTGAAAAAGATGGAGTTCCATTATACATTTGATGCCATTGCTTTTTAATCATGAGCACCATAGAGACATTAAAAGAATTGAACCTTGATCTTGTATTCCTACACTAGACCAAAACTATTGGACTTAGAGGAACACCAGGGATCATTTGCTAAACCAACCTTGTAATGATATTGAAAGAGAAGTGCTTTTTACCAGCTTTGCTTAGTTGCAATCCATGTATTGTCTATACACTGTTCGTCACTGCTTCAACATGCACTGTGCTCCCATCTATACACAATCCAGAACGCTATTCTCTATAACCATTCTGCAGAATTTCCATTCAAAGGTTTGTTATTCTCTTCCTTAGTTTTGCTATCTTTGCTCAGTGGTAGAAACAATGCTGCACTAGTGCGGTCAGGCAGTTCTGAAAGAAAAAACTCAGTGCTTCAGCTAATTTTTCATCCTTGCACATTAAGCTAAAAGGGGAGAGTAGCCATACTTAAGTTCATTCAAAGAGAAGATTAGGATGCTAACCTGGCAACTGTTTGTCAACAAAGAACACTGCTAGATTAACTGTGTACCTGTCATAGAGCTCAGTCAAAGTCAGAAAATTACTTGCAAACAACCGTGTCAACACAGAACGTCAAGCTGAGAGTTTCACTCACCATGCTACAACAACGTCCACAGTGTAGTGTTTGCGTGATGCAACAATCAAGATGCTCTGAGCAATAACAGCTAACCAAGCGCACAGTTTTATGATCCTATAGAATCAAATTGAGCAATCAGACAAGTTTAGGCTGTCGCAAAACACTTAATTCAAGCCTTCTTTGTTCTTCTTTTAGGGCATCCATTTTACATTAAAGAAAATAAAGGGCAGCCCGGTGCACGAAACATCAAGCGTTCACGCAAGGTCCAGGAAGGGGCTGCACCACAAGGGAGTGTAATGTAGACATCCTATCCTAATGCAAGCATCAGTAGCTAATTCTACGGCTCAAACCCATAACTTATAGGTCACACGGAGAACTATAGAAATAGAACACCAGCAGCTCAAGAAATAGCATATAAATCATATACCCCATGAAGCTATTTCAGTAAAATATTGCAGACATAAGAAAAAAGGCACCTAAGTCAGGTTAACGAAAAAGAAGGGGAAAAAAAAAAGTTAAAGGGAGAGAGGTTCTGTTATGTTGAATAAAATTCAGAATTAACTATCTTCCCCAGCATTCACCCATAGAATAGTTTCATTCATCAGAAATAGAGCTCAAATCTGAAAATCAGATCTTACAGAGCATTATACAGCATATTACTGCTAAATACCTTCTTGTGCCATATTTATGATAAGTACGCACAAAGACTAGAGAGAATATCATATGAGATGAAAATATCAGATCACCACAACCGTAAAGCAGCCCCCTAGGAACTGCACATTCATAAACATCGATCGCATAAGCACATTGTAACAAGAACAACTGAAATACAACAGTGAGTAGGGTAAAATATATCTCACAATTAATTAACAAAACTTCTAAAACACTATTCGGAGAAGGCAGTGTGGCAAGCTTTGAACCCTGAAAAATTAGAAGATAGACAATTTACATATCGCCAGCTCATAGACAACACAAGAGTGCTAACTGACAAAGGATCAACCAAATGCGACAAGTCTTTACCTCACGACAGTGATAATTTGGACCAGGAAGCTGTGTAGAGTAGAATGTTATGATCCGAAGGAACTGACAAGCCTGCAGTGAACTATCATTTAACCGCCTTAGCAGATTGGCAATGAATCAATATTGACTTCTCTCTAAATGTTCTCTTATTTGTGGCCAAGCAGTAACCTAAGGATAACTTATAAAGCATTCAGAAGAGAATTAAAGTTATCCTTGACAACAACATTAAACTGAATATAGAAGCCTAATGATCATATCGAGTTTCACATATTAAAAAAAACACAAGAATGATGTCTAAGAGAATTGGTCACTTACAACTAAGAAAGCCAAGACCCTGCACCATATCAGAACTGTATAGATCTTTTTGATCTTGAAAATGAAAGGATGGAATGTCCACTGCAGCAAAACAAGAGCAAGAGTTAGAACAACAAGATACAATATCAATCCTAAATGGCAAGTATATAGACTAAAATTAACAACCAACTAAAAACTCCAACGCCCGTTGGAAGTTATGGAAATATCCTACAGCCAGATTGGAATAATATTAGAATCTAATGTCCAGGCTTCACCAATTTCTCAATCCTGAAGCAGCCTGATCTCACAATTTCCCATGAGCAAATTACAAATTACAAGAATGAAATACACAAAGTATGACAGATTCAGCATTAGCTGATGGCAGAATATCACCAAAACCAACTCACCAAGACAAAAGACAGAAAGATGGTAGTGAATAAAGTTTCACTTATGTAACCTTTGTCTTGACCAAGCTCCTGAGTTTACAATTGGAAAAAAAAAAAGGAAGAATATGAGCAGGCATCTCTGTAAAGAGAGGAGGTAAAGAGAACCAACAACTAATAAAACCAACCGGAAGAAGAAAGAAGCCGACATCCTGAAGAGTAGGTCCAGGCCGATGTATGTAGTGAACCCCTCGAGCAGCAAGTCCATGTATGTACTGAAGAAAGAAGGGACATTTACATTTTACAACATGCATGGTAGGTCTAACAAAAACACTAAGGTCATGAAGAAAAACAATTAAGGAGAAACTGAAAGGGAAATGAGGTATCGAATATGACAATGACAAATAGTAGCCAGGAACACTTTCAACAGCAGCTAAATATAAAAAAAGAATAAAAATCACAAATTACATCGTTCAATAAGAAATTAAAGAAAATGCAAAATTTGATGGCTCAAAATTCTGCTGCTTTCCCCCCTCCCCCTCGCTTCTCCTAGACACAGAAGAAAAGAACACAGAAAGTATAGAAGAAAGGAACACACGACTTTAGGAAAATATTCAGAGTGAAGTGACTGCAAACAAGATTCAAAAATGTGAAAACTATTAAAGCTTAACCTGAACTTATAATTCTTTAAAGCATATAAGTCATAATTTTGCAAAGAAGTAAAAAAAAAAAAAAAAGATGATTAACATCCTTATTGAAAAGCTAATCAAGGCACAAACTCTGATCAAGAACTCCTAGAATCTTCAGCTAAAACCAACACACCCCCACATAAAAAAATAATTCCTTTCCATGTCACGCCCCTACATACAACAAAAACAACCATTATGCCTAACTAGTTGAAGTCGGTTACAAGAATCATCTATATAAATTCCATGCCACAGCCTAAATGGACAGCCCGATGCACTAAGCTCCCGCTATGTGCGGGTCGGAGGAAGTGTCGGACCACCAGAGACGAATCTAGGATTTTAATTCTACGGTTTCAACATTTAAAGTTTTTAGCAGTGAACCCATTATATTTTAAAATTATGAGTTCATATCTACTGTTTATTATAAATTTATGCTTCGCGTCGAAAGTACTGGATTCAGTTGAACCCGGTAGATGTATGGTGCATTCGTCCCTGCGGACCACAAGGGTCTTACCCTATATTTTTTGCAAGAGGCTGTTTTCGCGGCTCGAACCCGTGATCTCCTGGTCACATAGCAGCAACTTTACGTGTTACGCCAAGGTTTCACTTCATGCCGTAGTCCAAATGGTGCAAGAGAAAATTGGTGAAACGATATCTTACTAACAAATCAACAACAACCCAGTAAAATTCCACAAGTGGGGTCTGGGAAGGGTAGTGTGTACGCAGACCTTGTTTCCGAAAGACCTTACTAAGAAATCAAAAACAGAAAATTGAGGGTTGATCAATATAAACCTGAAATGTCAAACCGCCAAAAATATACTTCCAATTCTCCGCAAGAAGACTGATTTCTGTTGCAGTCTCTGCACATACTCTCTTCCATAGCTGCTCTCAATAACAATAAAATAAAACAAAAATTAAGAATTTTCTGAAGCAATAGCAAGAAAGAAAAAGGAAGTTCCAAACTTGAAGAAATGAAGTAAAAGACTAACCTTTGAAGCCTCACGACCAATGTAAAACGACATCGCTCTGCTATGTAACCACCAAAGTGTCATATTACATTACAAAACCAATTATGAAAGTCAACATGGTTCATCCTAAATCCTAGTACGTACCTTCTTTCTTCTCACACAATTCAATTATAACAACCTAAATTTCAATCTGATTGCTAGCCTAAACATAACTTTAATCTCAATATTTTTGTGAAGATTGAATTTTCATGCTATGTGTTATAAGCGTGTGATGTAATTATATATAATATCTGAAAAATTATATAGAGTATCTACTTTTTTGGAGTTCGATTAGTCTCTGCTAAAACGCGAGTTGGACACGGAGTGGCAGTTGAAAGAAAAGAGAGGGGAAATTTTAAAATAATGGAAAGAACGAATCGAGCCAAAAATGGACAATTTTGTCTTTTGTTGTTGATTTTGCTGTACTTATTGCTCTTTTTGAAATCAATATCCGAATTTAATCCGTATTAAGTAGAATAGCAACTAAGGAACAAGTAGCATAAGGCATAAGCCACTACTACGCCAGCGAGGCACTAAGGACGGGTTGCTAGCAGAGGCGGATTTAGGGCCGTAAGGGTGTTCACCCAACCCCTTTGTCGAAAAATTACATTTTATATGTAAGGCAAAATTTATTATATATCTTTATATATTATGTTTTGAATCCCCTTGATATAGTGATTAAAAATGTTCAAAACCTTTGTAATGTCATTGGTTCTATTTCCACTAGCTATAACCTTTTTAACTTTTTCCTTTTTTTAACGTTCTTGGTGGTAATCCTGCCTCCGCCACGGGTTGGTAAGCCCAAATGAGTCCATTCTCTGCCCGCCCTTCAACAACTCTTCAACTAATAGTAAGGAACAAATTCAGCTAAAATAGTAAAACTCGTTCAATTCGTCTAGACTTGGAGGGGTTAACTCTGGCTAGGTATATGAGTAATATATATATATGGGTCAATATGCTCGATAAATACAGGTCTCAAGGTTTCAGGGACAGCTATGTCTTCCAAATGTTGAATGAATCAGATATAACCAGCACCTACACCTACTCCATGACTAGAGGCGGCGAACATGCAGATCGGGTCGGATATAAGCGGGTCAAAAACAAATAATTTTAAAAATGGATAAATTATTTGACCCGGCCCGTATTTGAGACGGATTAAAAACGGGTTATCCGGCGAATAATATGGATAACCATATTATCCATGGCTTCTTGAATATGATAACTTATGAGAGAATTCCTAGTCTCCCAAACTCGATGAATCCTAATTTGAGGCTTTAAAACTATAAAAGTTAAACACATTAGTTATTCATTGGTTATCCGATCCATTTGATTAACCATTTTTCTAAGTGGATAATATGGTTCTTATCCATATTCGACCCGTTTTTAAATAGTTCATTATCCAACCTATTTGTTGATGAATAATATGAGTGGATAAGTATTTTCTTTTAATCATTTTGTCACCTCTATCCATGAATGTGGATCACCTACTCCATGACTGTGGATCACTATTATTATAGGGTGACTTTCACTAATAGGATCATTTGATGCCGTTTAAAGTTTGACTTGTGAAAGGAACATCAGGCCAGTATTTTGGGGAGCTCTCGTGATAATGATAAGATTTTTTCATATGATAATCACTAGGATTTTTCAGCATTGTGGCTGAAATCCTAATGATCACCATAATTATATATTAAGGAAAATTTCTTGCGATTGCATGACTGATCTCAATATTCTGACCAGTATGCTTCAAAATTCTAGCCGAAGGCTATTCTCTTAAGACTTTGTTTTAACGGGGTTAAAATTTAAATGACGATCCTAAAAAAGGTTCATAAGCTTCATACATGAATTAACGCAAATAGCTGTCGGTGAATGTATAATATACATATAATTCGTATATATACATATATATATATATATATAAGCTGTATATAATTATTATATAATCTATGTATGTCGGCTAGAAAAAGTAAATCTTGAATCTGACCGGCTATTTGTGTGGCAATCCCCAAAATAAAAACTTTTTGCAAGTCCAACCCAGCCCACTTAAAGAGTACTTTTTCATAAGCCCAACTACCAGTTTCAATCCACTGAGGTTTTGTGTCAGTGTCGTGTTCCCGATTTCGTGACCTTACCGGAGATATAAAGTCAATATACCTTCCTCATCATAGCGATACTCAGTACAAAGATAGAGCTCTGTCCTCTTCGACCAAATATTCGACAGGTAAATTAAATCTCCGTTCTAAATTCTTCTTGTAGTTTTTCAATGAGATATGTCTATATTAACCGATGATTTGTTGTCTCTGTTGGTGCATATACATAGTTGAGCAGTTTATGACTTGAATTGTAATATTAACAATGGAGGTGGCTTCCAATTTCCAAACATTGTCTTTCGGACCTCGAATCAGTCGACCTCACTACCTCAATATTGTGAGTTTTTGTAACATTTCTCGCCCTGTTACATTTAAATTTTCTTGCTGGCTAATTTCGTTTTTTTGAGTAGTGGGGTTGTCTAAAAGGGGTTTTCTGTGCTAAAGAAAAATGTTGGGAGCTTAAGTTCACAAGCTGAGCAATTTTATAGTTTTTGGTTCCTAATGCTTGTTTAGGATTTTTCTTTTTTTTTTTTCATTCCCAGGGTGTTGATTTTAACGGGAAATTTACTTTTGAGGGATCTTACTTTTTTCCTCTTATGTTTTGGACTTAGTCGTTTTTCATGACGTAGAAAAAGTATTTTTTTTTTTTCGTTTCAATGAACATGAGTATTTTGGGGAGGGTGGGTTGAGGAGACTAGCATAAAAAATTATTTTATCCGAAAGTGTTTTTCGGAAATGTTTTCACTCACCAACCAAAATAAGGGAAAATAAGTGATAAAACAACTCATTTTCCAGGAAAATATTTTCCTTCGTACCGAACACATCCCCGGTGTTCATTTCCTTAGCTTAGTGTTAACATTTCGATTGATTATGGGTTCTTTTTTCTTTTTGGTCTTTGAATATTTGATCGGTTGACAGTTCTTTTATCCAACAACAAATCACATGCTTCCACATTTGTTCTAGTTCTCCTCGGATTGCTGCTCCCTTTCCCTTCTTTTTTCATCACTCTTTCTCTCTTTTTTGTCTCCTTCCCTGTTCTTATTTCCTTCTCATCTTGTGCCGGATCATTAGCTAATAGACACTGACACATGTACTGTAGAAAAGGGATAACGTGATTGCTGAATTTGCAAGGAATTGAATGGATGATTTAGAGCTTGGGATACTAATGGTTAATAGTTGTGCATCAAGTCATAAGGGTATATGCGGGAGGTTGTGGAAGTGTCGTTTTTGAAAAACTAATGAATTTAGGTGGAAACAGGTTGTAGAGTTAGTGGTGGTGAAGGTATGAATGTGGTGTAAAGCTGTTACTACACTGAAGGAATCTATAGGTCCTAAAGTAAATTTCTTTGATAGGTAACAATTTCCAAAGCTGAAGGGAAGGGCCCATAATAGAGGAATATAATCTTTTGCTCCAGTGGGAAGTGTCCTTGGTAGTTTTTGTTTATCCTTTGCTACTCATATAAAGTTTTGTTACTAAATATGGTAGTTCTGAGATTTGTGTTTCATCTACTTCTGTTTGGTAGTCATGCTGTGTCTCTTCCTGTTGCCTTGTTGTGCTGCTGTCGCTGTTTCTGTTTTTGCTGTCTAATCTTTCTATCGTTGTAAGTTCGAATACACTTAAATCATAAGCTTTTCTTTCATCATTTTGCTGATTAAGAGCTCATAAGCCCCTCATCTTCATCAGCTATATTATATTGTAATCAGTTTAGCCACCAAATGTGTTCCTCTGGGCTGCTGGGGCATTAGCACCAGAGTGAGTGGAGATGAAACTTTGGTTGGGGTACAGGGAGAAAGTTTAGCAGTAGACTTGTTACCATACTATGAGGATTGTAGTTGAAATTTCCAAAAATAATGGAATTGTCTTCAATTGTGCAGTTGTCAGTAGTCTCAGTTTTCTTCTTCTATTACTATTATTAGTTTTATTCTGGTATGGTTAATGTTTGATGAACCACAATCTTGGCAAAATTTGATATGTATTTAATTTCGTAACCAACTTTCAATTGTAGGGACGCATTGAGGTCAGAGGGCACATAGCTTCAGCTCATTCCAACATCAATGGTGTTCAGATCGATCACTGCCTTGCTTCACCTTTTCAAATGCAATTCAATGCAGTTTCAGCTGGCAGAATTAAGATAGGGTCTGCATATTTGCCTGGACGCTGTGCTTTTGATTTAAAATTTGGAAATTTCAGTAAGTTCTCCTTGCTTAGCTTGAAGATATGCAAAAAGTATGACTTACCTCTCAAAGGAAAGTTATTTACAAATCGGATTGATGAATGCATTAATTATTCATTATCTTCTACATCCCTTTATAGATGCTTGTTTGCCTGCTGATGTAACTATTGTCTGATGCTGATCTTCTTGGGTAGAGTTGCAGTTCACATAGTGCTGTTGCGCTCTTTGGTTTATAAGTTCATATCGGGATTATATGGTTAACAATCTCTATGTTTGTTCTTTTAATGAATAATTTATGTAAAAACTTTTGCTTTTGAGTGTTTGATATAAATCATTTTAATTTATCATTGTTTTAGTGGTGGGTCTCTGGTAATAGTATGATTTTATATTATTTGCTCTTTTTTTGTACTTTGCTGTGACTTTAAATAGACAAGATATGGAACACTCAATGTGGTATTGTGAATGCAGTGTAATTACAGAATAGTGTAAACTTGTGATTTTCACCAGAAAAAAGCAGTTCCTTTTAAGGTTTATTTCTTGTTAAGCGTGCTTTGGTATCTTCCATGAAGATGAACACATACATTAATGAGGAGGAACTTTTGCACTTAAGGATGGGAAGCTTTGATGTCGAATTCTACTCAGTTGAGATTGTGTAATCTTCTTGAAATTTTCTTTACCTTAATCGGAACTTTATATTTATTTAGTTAAGAAATGGAAATAGTCTACCCACACTTGCTTCTGTTTTCTCTGTATCATCTAGAGGTTAGGACCTACCTCTATCTAAGATATTAGGAAATCTCTCTTGTGTAAGCAAGCAACCGATTCCTTGGAAAAAGAAATAAGTCAGCTAAACCCTATCTTTTCCGTTTTAAGTATTGTGCTTCTGATCTATGTTACTCGGACTCTTCAAAAATGCCGTCGGGTGTGTGTCGGATCCTCCAAAAGTAGTGGATTTTTGGAGGATCCGACACGGGTGAGGCAACATTTTTGAAGAGTCCGAGCAACATAGCTTCTGATTCTTCCTGACTGTACTTTACTCCTTATCAGTTGTCTCAAAGTGCACGTTTGCAAAATTCCTAGAGGCCAGTTTCTTAGACGAGTCTTGAGATTAGTGTTACGTGCAGCATGTCTCATACCTGCTAAGTGTGTTACATCTGTTCAATTTTTTCTTTTTAATTTTTTGTTTACTTCAATATCTTCTCTCCTAAGCTGTAAAAACATCTAATTGTGTATTTATTCAGAACAGCACCTTTTAGGCAAGGTTCCCATACACATTCACTGAGACCATGCCGCGTCATGAGTGAGGATTCAGAAGGAAATTTGAGCGGTGAAAACATCTTGCTAGATGAGGAAACCTTGGAGCAGGATTTAAAGAATGCTATTAAAGAGGAGAACTATGCCCGAGCAGCAAAAATTAGGGATAGCCTCCGGCTTCTCCAGGAGGACAGTAAGGCCTCTGTGCTAGCAGCAAATGCTCGCTTTTACAACTCTTTCAAACATGGAGACTTAGCTGCAATGCAAACCCTCTGGTCAAAGGGTGAGAATGTCTGCGTCGTGCACCCTGGTGTTAGTGGCATAACTGGCTATGATCTTGTAATGGGAAGCTGGGAGTTTGTGTGGGCGGAATATGATTTTCCACTTGATATCGAGATTAGGGATGTTCAAGTTCATGTTAGAGGTGATATCGGGTACGTTACATGCATTGAAATGGTCAGAACCAAAGGCAGCAGCTGGGGAAAACAATTTGCTACAAATGTTTTCGAGAAGGTTAATGGGCAATGGTTTATGTGTATTCATCATGCATCATATATCGACTTGTAAAATGTGATGAACAATAAAGCTGTTGTAGAGGTTGTGGAGATTGAATGAGTATTTTAGGAGCTGAAGTCTTGAAATCTGGGTGCAGAAATTTTGTAGTTTTGCTTCTATTATAGGTGTTGGTGACCTATTATTATTAATGAATTATAATACTAGTACTAGTATGTCCATGAAGTATCAAATTGCTTAAAATATGTAATTTATTTCTTCGAATCTGTATTTCCAACTTTTTCCACTTGATGGATGACTTGAAAATAGCATATTTTTCAAAATACATTTCATTCAGTTTTCTAGTGAAAATTGAACTTCCAAAACTTTTAAATATTTTATTCGTTGAATAAATAAAATTAAAAGTTAAACATTTTATATGTTGAATGAATAAAATTATAAGTAACATTTATAATAAAATTAATAAAAAATAATGGTTTTTGATTTATTGATTTAGTTGGTGTTTGGACATAAGAATTATGAAATTCCGAAAAAAGTGAATTTTTTTTCAAACTGAAAATGGTATTTGAAAATTAGAGTTGTGTTTGGATATAAATATAATTTGGAGTTGTTTTTGAATTTTTATGAATGCTTTGAAGTGAAATTCAAAATTTGAAAAATTCTAAAAAGCTGATATTCAAAAATTTCACGTTGATTTTGAAAAAAGTGATTTTTTTTCGAAAAAGGGAATCTTTTTTATGGCCAAACGGGCCCTTACAGCTTGTTTGGATGGTTGTTACGCATCGTTTCATAATGTATCGTATTGTATTGTATTGTATTGTATTGTATCGTTTGATAAATACAATGTGGATAAATTGTGTCGTTTGTCATCGTTTCATGATATCACGCACCAGCAATATGAAGAATAAACTAGCAATATTATAAAGAAAAATTATGATACAACATAAAATTACTATATAAAAAGGTAGGATAAATAAAATAAAATAATTTAATAATAATAGAGGGTGAGATTGAGAGAAAAAGACAAGGTAACGATGCGACCACACCAAATTGGTCGTTACATAATATGGCACATTTCGTCGTTATGTAACAATGGATTTAACGATACAATACAACAAAATTTAAGTAACAATCAAAACAAATATTGTATTTAAAGTAACAATACGATAATGACACAATGGGTAAGAACCATCCAAACAAGCTGTTAGTTATTTGAATTATAACTTTTTACTTGTATCTCTAGAAAATTTCTTAGTTCAGTATAGGGCTGTATTTTGTCCCGGGCCCGGGCCTTAGTGGGCCTAACGGGCCGGGCCTCGCGGTCCCGGGCTTCGTGGTCCCGGGCTCTGGCGGTCCCGGGCCTGGCGGTCCCGGTCTTCGTGGGCCTAATGGGTGGAACCGGCCCGTGACGGGCCTAAGCCCACATGGTCCTGTGCTTAACGGGCCGGGCTCGTGGGCTTCGCGGGCCTAGCGGGTTTTTTTTTTTTTTTTAAAGACAATTTCTTGTAGTATCATGGCTATATTAATATGTAGTATATATGTATATCTAATTATTAAAGTGCTTGACGAAAAAGAAAATAACAAAACAATAGTAAAACACTAAATTGTCATGCATAAATATCACTTCTTGATATTATATTGTATCTTATGTATATATATTCTCTTATATATTTTCTTTTAGTATATATATTGTATCTTATGTATATATTGTAGCTTATAAATATATTTTCTTGTAGTATATATATTGTATATTATGTATATATTGTAGCATAATATATTTTCTTGTAGTATATTATATTGTATCTTATGTATATATATTCTCTTATATATTTTCTTGTAGTATATATATTGTATATTATGTATATATTGTAGCATAATATATTTTCTTGTAGTATATATATTGTATCTTATGTATATATATTCTCTTATATATTTTCTTGTAGTATATATATTGTATATTATGTATATATTGTAGCTTATAAATATATTTTCTTGTAGTATATATATTGTATATTATGTATATATTGTAGCATAATATATTTGCTTGTAGTATATTATATTGTATCTTATGTATATATATTCTCTTATATATTTGCTTGTAGTATATTATATTGTATCTTATGTATATATATTCTCTTATATATTTTCTTGTAGTATATATATTGTATCTTATGTATATATTGTAGCTTATAAATATATTTTCTTGTAGTATATATATTGTATATTATGTATATATTGTAGCATAATATATTTTCTTGTAGTATATTATATTGTATCTTATGTATATATATTCTCTTATATATTTTCTTGTAGTATATATATTGTATATTATGTATATATTGTAGCATAATATATTTTCTTGTAGTATATTATATTGTATCTTATGTATATATATTCTCTTATATATTTTCTTGTAGTATATATATTGTATCTTATGTATATATTGTATCTTATAAATATATTTTCTTGTAGTATATATATTGTATATTATGTATATATTGTAGCATATAAATAATTCTAAGTATAGACAAAGAAATATTGCGAAAAGAAGCTCATGGGTAGAAGCAATAAATTTTATTACCAAAAAATGACATATCTTTCTTAGTCATCCTTCCCCCAATGGAATGAGCACAACAAGGTACTAATACCACCATTAGAAGGAAAAAAACTAAGGAAGATGTGCCAAAATACAAGTTACATATTATTCTATGTATTATCTCTAACAAATCTCATAAATCCTTCAAGGTTCGGAGGAGGTTGCGTTGGTGGTGGTGGAAAAGAAGCTTGTTCATCACCACTTCCGGGCGAAGCCGAATCCTCCGTAAGTTCCGCTATCATTTCTTCATAAGCTTCATCTATCGCCGGTTGTGCTTCTGCAATTCCAAAGTTTCTTCTTTCCGAGCGGATCCAATCTCTAAACAATACTGATTTTTCCAAGCTATCCCTCATAGACGCTCTATGATCACCTATTTGCAGTCTTGCTTGACTGAAAGCGCTCTCTGATGCAACAGTTGAAGCTTGAATTGATAAAATATCCCGAGCCATCCTTGCAAGAACAGGAAAATGTTTTTCCCTTGCCTTCCACCATTCCAAAAGATCAAAAGAGCCGTCTGGATTCTCCTTTTCAAGTCCCTGAGACAAATAAACTTGAAGCTCATTTAGATGTGAAGTTTCATCATAATTTTCACCTTGAGACCCCCTGAACTCCGTCCAAGATTTAAGAGCTTTTAAGCCCGCAACTCTTTTAGAGGATTGTGAGCTAGACGAAGTAGGGGTTGGAATAGTTGGCCTAGCATGCTCTAAGGCAAGTTGATAAGCATTATAAACTGTTTGAGCGTTAATCTTAATTGAAGCTTTTGCATCTGCAAGTGTCGCAATTTCCTCATTTGAAAGATCTAAAGCCTTATAAATATTTGAATACCAAAAATGAGGACCTCCCAATTTCATTGTAGGATTTAGCATTGCAGCAAGACCATAAATAGGAGGGATAGGAAAAAAATATTTTTTAAACTTTTGTTTCATTTCATTTATAGCAAGTTCATAAATATCCCCACCCTCACTAAATTCAACAAACAAATCAGATAGTGCTGCAATATAAACTAAACAGTTTGAAATAGTAGGATAATATTGCCCAGAAAATGCATTTGTTGCAATTTGAAAATGTTCTAAAAAATCTAAAAGAATTTTAACATTAGTCCAATCTTGAGTGGTAAGCATTTCATCATCATCTTCACCACCTACCCGAGAATTAAACGTTGCATTAATTGGGTTTCTATATTCATATGCTACTACTAAACTTTCGTACATACAATTCCATCTAGTCGGGCAAGGTTTAGGAACCTTTCTTTCTCTAAGGCCATATTCATCACATTTTTTAAAATACTCTCTAAGTCTACTTCTACGGTTTGAATAAAAAAGCCAATTAAGAGCCATTCTAACCTTTTCAATTTCTATGTTTAATATTCGCATACCATCACCGACAATTAAATGATAAATATGACAAATACATCTAACATGGAAAATATTAGTAAATGCAGGATTTAGTGTTGTTGTAAGCATGCCTATAGCACTGGTGTTACTAGAAGCATTATCCATTGAAATTGCCATTATTTTATCGCTAAAGCAAAAATATCTACAAATATCTGCAACAGTGTTAGCTATAAATTTACCTGTGTGACGCGAATTAATTATTCTATATGCAATTATGCGTTTTTGCATTATCCATTCTTCATCTATCCAATGACTTGTAACAGTTAGGTAATCACAATCATTACCACTTCTACCAATATCAGTAGTAATAGAAATCCGATTAGGTATATGAGTAAATAAATAACGCAAATATTGTTCATATTCATGTTTGAATTTATAAATATCACTCTTAACTGTTGCGCGAGGCCAACCTTTATAAGTAGGATTAAACACTCTTCTAATATAATGAACCCAATTAGGATTAGAAGCAAAAGTATAAGGTAAGCACATAACAGTAATCATCTTTGCTAATTCTTCACGATCTCTATTTGGATCGTAATATAAAATACCTCCAGTGACAGTGTTAATTCCTGGTTGAACTAGATTTGAACCTGTACTAGGGTTAATCGCAGAATCTACACTTGTCCCCTCTAGATGCGCTTTCATTTGAAAAAATCTAGCCTTATCTCTAGGGTGTGTTTTTATGTGCCTAGTCAAACTACCTGTGCCGCTACGGTCTCCTACATATTTATGCGACATTAATTTCCCACAAGTTTTACACTTAGCCTTATTTTTTCTCTTACTTGAGTAAAAAAATTCCAAACTAATGATGTTTCTAAGCGTTTAGCAGGTTCTCTATTAAAAGTAGGAGTTTCTACAGGTGGGTCGACCGGTGCATCACTTGGGTTATTAAGAGGACTAGTAGGTGTATCATCTAAATCCGGTGCTTGAGTTTCATCATCATCCTCATTTTCCTCATTATTTTCTAAGATGGTTTCATTAGGATAAAGAGCATTCATAATTTCATCATCTAATCTATCACCTGGTGCAACATTATGATAAAATTCACTATCGGTAAATTGAAAACAAGGGTGATCACTATCAAGAATTACGGAAGGAGGAGGACGTCTAGGTTGGCGACTACTTTCAACTTGCTTATCTTTTCTAGGTCGGGGAGCCGGGGGAAGGGTAGTTGGTTGGCCACTACTTTCACCGGTTTTATCTTTTCCTTTACCAAACATTTTTTTCAAAGTAAATGCCATATTAATTATAATTATGCAAACTAAACCACACAAAAATATATTATAAAAACGTAAGAGTTGAAACGAGTTTACCGGATTGCCGAACAACTTCTTGAAAATTGAAAATCGTTGAACACTTGAAAACTTCAATTCAACAACTTCACAATTTTTCACGAAATTTCAACAATAAATTAAGTAATTGTAGTAGAGAGATTGAGAGAGATTGAGAGATATTGAGAGATATTGATGAATTGGTGAATAAAAATGAAAGAATGAGGGGGTATTTATAGTTGAGAAATGGGGAAAAGTGTAATTATATAAAGTTTGGGGTTAAAATAAAGTTTGGGGGCCAAATGGCCATTTTTTTAACTTAAAAAACGGTCATATTTTCAGCCCAAACGGCTAGATTTTAAATATGGCCGTTTGATTTTTTTTTTTTTTTTTTTTTTTTTAAAATAGCCGTTGGGCCCGCCAGGCCCGCCAGGACCGGCCCAGGCCCGCCTGCCGGTCCCGGGCCAAACGGTCCCGGGCTCGTGGGCTCAACCATGGAGACCAGCCCGTGACGGGCTCAGAGGCCCACCAAGACCGGCCCACCCAGGACCGGCCCACCAGGCCCACCAGGCCCGTTAGGACCGCGGGCCCGGTCCGGTCCGGTTCAGGCCCGGCCCACCGAGCAGCATTAGTTCAGTATCTTCACGCCTTGGCCCGATTTCATATCTTAGGTATTCGGAGCAACTTTATTAAAGTAACTTTTGCTCATTATTTTGTGTCTTTAGTAGAAAGCAATTTCTTGGCACTGGTAGGTAAATACTTATAAAGGTTGCCGAACTGATTTAAGATGCTGCTCTAAAGTTTCCACATCACCATTCAAAAGAAGTTACAAGAATTTATTTAGAATATTATACTCAATATTTATACCATCAATTAGTGGAAAATCACACCATTCAGTATACAGTAATAGAGAGAATATATTGACACTATCTATACACACGTTTTTACTTTGTTAAAGTAAATAAGTTTACTACAAGCTACTACTAAGAAAGTAAAGAATTTCTAAGCAAAGTTAGAAGATAATTATATGTAACTTTTAACACCCCCCCCCCCAAATAAAAAATTATAGGTAACTGTTTATACTATATAAAATTAGTTATCTGAAAAATAAGACAGGCATATAATAAGAACAAGTTAAACTATACTAATACTGTAAAATTATTTATATTATTGATGGATAAGTTAGACTCGAGTTAGAATAATAGAGGGTTTGAGATTAATGTTGAATTTTATAGGACGAATGGTTTTTATATCTATATATGGTATGGTTGATCCTTATTTCTCTTGTAGGCTGAAGATCTCACTTTCTATTCCATGGACAGAGAATGGGGCAAGTGCATATATAGTCATTCTCAGGGATGCTATTTATAGATAGGTGAATATTTATTTTGTTCTGAAATTTTAAATTAAAAATCTTAACTTCAGAGGACATTTTTATCCTAAAATTCTGAACTTAAAAACTACAAGATATACAGACTAATTTTTAAATAGCAACCTTTTGTAATGGCTACCTGGTGTTACACGTACAACAAATTAAGTAGGTAGCCTCTTTTCCATGTTTCCTCCATTATTGCAAATGAGAATAAAGGTGGTTCATGCATATAAATCAGTGAGAAACCTCCAATTGTGCGAATATCAGAAAAAAGATTGCTAGCTAGAAGTCACAATCCAAAAGCATATGTTCTCTTTCATTTTTACCCTTAGTTGCGAGATTTATATACACACACTCAGAGTTGTTTTACATGATCATTGTAATTAACTTATAATGATATACTCCCTCCGTTCACTTTTACTTGTCCACTATACTAAAAATATATTTCATTTTTACTTGTCCACTATATTAAATCAAGAGAAAGATAATATATTTTTCCCTGTTTTACCCTTATCATTAATTGTTCATTTTCAAAATTATTTCTCAAGACCTTTTGAAATGCTATTATTATTAGAGGGCTATATGGTAAAATACATATACAATTATTATTTTTTAAGAGGCGTGAAAAGTTCAAAGTGGACAAATAAAAGTGAAAGGATGGAGTAATAGTAATCATTTTTACGAGGTTGCTTATTAATGTTTATAGTCTAAATTTACCTGTTATTATCTTATAAATAATCTGATTAAATATACATCGTAACTACATGGTCGATATTTTCAATCTTTTTAGCTTCAAAAACATGTTAAAAAGAAGATTCCATTTCTGAAACTTTTCCCTATAAATACATATCCCACACCATAATATATCCTGCAGCAAGCAACTCCTTGTATCACTATATATTTTCTTCCTAAAAGATTTACTTTATTATTTCCTTTCCCAATACATACAAGAAAGCAGAAATGTCTTTAATGCCACTATTTAATGGTCGCAGAAGCCATGCACGCCGTGTACAGAATCCGTCACCAACAACAACAATTACGCATCAATCCCAAATAAGTCAGGGTCCGAATCAACAAATTCCTTATTTTCCGCCAACAACAATTACTACGCATCAACCCAAACAAGTCGAGGTGGGCAGGATCGTCCCGCCCATGAATTTTATCTTCAAAACCCTCGTTCTCTTATAGCACCAGCTCTATCATTCCACAATGAGCCCCAATCTATAGCTCAAATTGAGTATAAAGGAACACCAGAGGCACATATATTTAGAGCTAATTTACATGGATATAAGAAAGAAGAAGTGAAGGTGCAGGTGGAGGATGAAAGAGTACTAAAGATAACTGGGGAGAAGAAATTAATAGAAAAAGGATATGATAACTGGCACCATTTTGAAAGAAAAATTGGGAAATTCTTGACTGCTTTTGATCTGCCTCAAGATGCTAGAGCTGATAAAGTGAATTCATCAATGGAAAATGGGGTGCTTATTATCACTGTTCCTAAGAAGGGAATCAAGAAATAATGAGTTGAATTTCTTTTTTTGCACACTATACAGTTTGATATATATTTATATTTTGTGTCAAAGATATTACGTTCAGTATTAATGTAGTGATGTGAAATAAAGAGGAAAAAAGAAAGGAAAGTAACGACTTTTTAATTAATGGAGACAATGGATTAGACTTGCTTGTGTAATAGTATTAGCTACTCATATAAATAAAGGGTATTTATTTCATATTTATTTTTCTTTAATTTGTCCAAATTTGGAGTTAAAATACCAACTAATCACAACACACGTGCCAATAGGATAACTCTCACACCTACCTCTACTTCCCTTCCGCTCATAAACAGCCTTCCAGCAAGGAGAAAGAGATAAAGAAGAAAATTCTCAAATTCCCACAAATGGTTTGAATAAGCATTCATTAGAGAGGGAATGTCGGATGAGACACTATTTGGCCTTCTTTCAGGAGTTGTAGATAGTATCACCTTTAGCTGGTAGCTAGCAAAGAAGTTATCCCCTATCAACGTATATAGTTGAGGGCAAACCGAGGTTTTACCCGCAGCTTCTGTCCATGAATCTTCTTTCGCTTGGTTACGGGACTAGAGCGAATCGTCTCTTGTGCTACGGTCTAATATATGTGTCAAAGAGCGGATTCTCTTGCAGCGGATACGGGGCATGCCCCTGAGCCTATTGATTCAATTCCTAGCAAGTCCTGTCTCTCTCCTTCACTTAAAACACAGCCTATGATGATTCTCAATTCCTTTTTTTGAAACTTCAGTAGGCTCCCCCTTCTTTGGCGATAAGGCTCATCAGTAGATTGACTACGAGGCCGAAGAGTCTTACTACAGGGGTTACCACTCCTGCAAGACTGATTTGAAATCATTCTCCGACGTAGCCCACCTTGTCTCGCCACGTGCGCATGTCACTATCCAAATCCTAACCTGTCGTGATGGCACCTAACGGCGTATTAGACAAGCCGACATTTACGAGATAACTCCAACAAATTTAACAAAAATGGATTCAAAGCAGTTTAAATGATAAAATTTCCCATAAGCAAGATAGTAAATCCAAAGCACAACACAGAATAACAACTCCTAAATCGAGGTGTCATAGAGCACATGAGCATCTAAATGTCACCAGGCTAGAATACACTGTCTAAGATAGTCCAAAACTAAATACAATAAAAGGAAAGATAGGGAAAAAGAAAACAAGGTCTGCGAACGCCGGGCAGCAACCTCGAAGTCTCCAAAGGGGTCAACTGCGCAGAGTATCAACACCCACTGTATCCGAAAACACCTGGATCTTCACACGAAGTGCCGGGTGTAGCGTGAGTACAACCAACTCAGTAAGTAACAAGACTAAATAAAGAACTAAAAATAGTGACGAGCTACATAGTTATAGTTCAATTTTAGTAGTCCGAACAAAGTAAAACAGCGATGCTTTTAAGTCCATCCATTTAAGTCAAATCAGTTTATACATGTCAAGTTCAAGTAAAACAGGATGCAATACCTCTCGGAAATTTCAAAAAAGTGATATATGGCAGCTGAGTACAAAATAATGAAATCAATGCATCCTCTTAGAGCAACAATCACCCAGTTCTCCCATTTACTCCATCCTCACCATCACTCATTCCTTACAGTCACTCATTCCTCTCAGTCGCTCGGCACTCAACCCTCGCACTCAGTAGGTACCTGCGCTCACTAGGGTGTGTACAGACTCCGGAGAGGCTCTTTCAGCCCAAGCGCTATATCAAGCCAATCATAGCATAAATCAATGAAACATGCTGCGGCGTGTAGCCCGATCCATAAATAGTATAATATAGGGATCCACGGCCTTACTCAGTCATAAATCTATCCAGTCTCTCGAGCTCTCAGAAATCATGAAAATCAGCCCAAACTACAATAATACGATGTAACAACAAGGAATAATAAAGACTGAGATATGACATGTGAGTAAAAACTGAGATAGAATGAAAAACGCAATTAGCAGGTAATTCAACATATAACACGAACTCTATGGGTCCCAATGGTACCAACATATAGCTTAAATATAATTTCTAACATAATTTACAGTAAAATTTCTATAACACATGGAGAGCATATAGCTATCAACAACTTGTTCAACTTTATAGTTCCATAGAATGGACCAAGTCACAATTCCTACGGTGCACGCCCACTCATCCGTCACCTAGCATGTGGATCACCTCCAAAACAATCACAAGGCACAAGATACAGGGTTTCATACCTTCAGAACCAGATTTAGAACTGTTACTTACCTCAATCCGAGCAAGTCTCTACTCCAATACGCCTTTGCCTCGCAAATCGGCCTCTGAACGCCTCGAATCTAGCCACAAACAATTCGATACAATCAATACTGGCTAAAGGAATAAATCCCACAAGAAAATACAAAGTATTAATCAAAAATTGAAATTGGCACAAGGACGGCCCCCGGGCCCACGTATCTAAATCCAATAAAAATCACAAAACACGAAAGTCCATTCAACCACGAGTCCAACCATACCAAATTTATCAAAATCCAACACCAAATTGTAACCCAAAACCCCCAAATCAACTCTCAAAATCCCTAGCCTCAAACCCCCAATTTACACCTAAAAAACATACCAACTAGTTTGGAAAATCAATTGGGAAACATAATTATCGAATAAATTTAACCGCAAGTGACTTACCTAAAGAATCCCTTCGAAATCCCTCTCAAAAATCTCCCAAATCCGAGTTTGCAAAGTCAAGAAATGATAAAACCCTCGGAATCCAACGTTTATATTTTCTCCAGGTTTTTCGCACCTGCGATAACTTACCCGAACCATGGCCAGATGATGGGCCACGGTAAACTGGATGAGCCATCTAAGCATGCATATAAGGACGATCCCTGCCATAGTGGAACTGACCCCTGAAGGAACACCGCTGAAACTACCCGGTCCCCGAGGCCTTTTGGCTTAGTTTTCACCCCGCTCCTGACTGCGGACCATCTCTATCTGCCGAGCAATGTCGACCACTCATCAAAAGTAGCACCGGACACCCTCTTCCGGGTCATAAGCAACTGCAACTGATATGTGAGGCCATTAATGAACCTCATAATCCTCTCCCTATCAGTGGGAACCAACCAAACTGCGTGACGGGCCAATTCAGAAAACCTCATCTCGTACTGCGTCACAGACATGCCATCCTGACATAACTGCTCAAACTGTCTGCGCAGCTCCTCTATGTGAGACTGCAGCACAAACTTCTTCAAGAAGAGTACGGAGAACTCCTGCCATGTAAGAGGTGCTGCACCGACTGGCATGGGCCTCTCATAAGCCTCCCACCAGCTGAAGGCAACCCTACTGAACTAAAAAGTAGTTAACAAGACCTCATTGGTCTCCAAAATACCGACTATGCGAAGAATTTGCTCACACCTGTCAAAGAAGCCCTGAGCATCCCAAACCTCTCTAGTCTCTTCTACTCATCCTCAGTCATAACAGGAACCACATGGGACTGAGCAGCTACAACCGGCTAGGCTAGTAGTGCCCCCGATGTTTGGAGTCCCGCATCACCTGCTCTGGTGGGCGGGCGTCAGGAGTTTGAGTACCTCCCCCGGCCTGAGAAGTGGCCGTTGCGACCAAAACTGAGACCGCTTGAGCAAGACTGGTACACATGGTCAGAATCTGAGCCAAGGCCACCTGAAGACCTAGAATCACAATAGGCACAACTGGTGCTTGGCTGGCCCCACTGGCTCATCCACAACTAGAACATGCTCCTGAACTGGGGCAATTAGCGGATCTGCAGGTGCTGTCTTAGCTGTTGTACGAGCTGCACCTCTTCCCCAACCGCGACCTCGACCTCTCGTGGCCCTATTTGGTAGTACTGGTGGCTGTCCATCTTGCTTGGTAGCACGTGTCCTCACCATTTGTGAGAGAATAGAATACAGAAGTTTAGTTACCAGAATCAACAATCCGTATGACAAGAATACAAGAATGTGATATTTCCTAAGGGTTCATTAGCCTCTCGAAGATAAGTACAGACGCCTCCATACCGATCCGCAAGAATCTACTAAACCTGCTCATGACTTGTGAGACCTATGTAACGTAGGCTCTGATACCAACTTATCCGACCCAAATTCTAACCTTTTGTGATGACACCTAAAGTGGTACTACGCAAGCCAAGATTTATGAGATAACTCCAACACGTTTAACAAAAATGGATTCAAATCAATTTAAATGATAAAATTTCTCATAAGAATGATAGTAAATCCAAAACACAATATGGAATAACAACTCCCAAATCGGGGTGCCACAGAGAACATGAGAATCTAAATGTCACCAGTATGGAATACACTGTCTAAGATAGTCCGAAATTAAATACAATAAAAGGAAAGATAGGGGAGGAGAAAACAAGGTCTGCAAATGCCGGGCAGCTACCTCCAAGTCTCCAAAGGGATCAACTGCGCAGAGTATCAATACCCACTGTGCTCGAAAACACTTGGATATGTACATGAAGTTCAGGGTGTAGCATGAGTACAACCAACTCAGTAAGTAATTACACTCATCCAGGTGCTACATTCGCGGGAGCACTCTCACTCAGTAGGTACTTGCGCTCACTAGGGGTGTGTACAGACTCCGGAGGGGCTCCTTCATCCAAGCTCTATATCAAGTCAATTATGACATAAAATCAATGAAACATATTGCAGCGTGCAGCCCGATCCAATAAATATTCTCAAATCAAGACCTCGACCTCACTCGGTCATCAACTTCTCCAATCTCCCGGGCTCTCAGAAATCATGAAAATTAGCCCAAACAATAATGATATGATGTATAGACAAGGAATAATAAAGACTGAGATATGATATGTGAGTAAAAACTAATACAGAGTGCAAAAGGCAATTAACAGGTAATTCAACATATAACAGGGTCTCAACAATACCAACATACAGCCTAAACATGATTTCTAACATGATTTATAGTCAAATTTCTATAACACATGGAGAGCATATATCTATCAACAAGTTTATTCAACTTTACATTTCGCAAAATGGACCAAGGTCATAATTTCTACGGTGCACGCCCACTCGCCCGTCACTTATCATGTGCGTCACCTCCAAACCAATCATAAGGCACATGAAACAGGGTTTCATACCCTCAGAACCAGATTTAGAACTGTTAGTTACCTCAATCCGAGCAAGTCTCTACTCCAGTACGCCTTTGCCTCGCAAATCGGCCTCCGAACGCCTAGAATCTAGCCACAAATAATTCGATAAAATAAATACGGGCTAAAGTAATAAATCCCACAAGAAAATACGAAGTTATTAATCAAAATCCGAAATAGGCTGAAGAACTAACACCATGTTGAGCAATCATTCAACAAAGGAAAGGGTGTAGCATGATGAACACAATTATACATTAAGAGGGCTTAAGAAGCAAGTTTATGGAGTTAACAGGACAAACACACACACATGCTAACAAGTTTCTGCTAAGAGTACTTAGTAAAGCAGTAAGTAAATGAGGAACAGGATTTTTACATGGAAAAATCCCGCACAAGGGAATCAAAAAACCATGACCTACACCTGTAAGCTTTTAACTTTACTAACTTGTAATCTTACCTATTACAAGCCACTTTACAATACTTCCTATTGCAAATGATTTACTCAACTAACTTGTGGTACCTTTACCACAAGCCACTTTGTGACTATCCTAGTTACAAAGGCTTTTTCTAACTTGTGGTACTTTCACCACGAGCCACTTTGCAATTCTACAAATTACAAAGACTTTTCTTTATGACTAAATCTTTTCACAACCTAAACTCAGCGAGTTTAAGGATTTACAAGAGGACTCCTAATCAGTATGCTTCTAAGTAAGCGATTTAGGAGATATAGTAAGTACAATAACAAGGTTACAACTCAACTAGGATAACAACAATCAATCTTTTAGGAACTTGTCCGTAGTGGCATTCAACCTTGTTCTTCAAGCTTGAGAGGATGATGAGTTTTCTGTTTTTGCAAAAGGCTTGAATAAAAAACAGAAACCTTCCAGTAATCCCTTTGTATGAAGCTTCATCGGGTACATCTTGATCACATCACTTTAAGTGATGTGAGTGCTTTGTTTGGTTAGAGAGTGAGTGGGTTGACAGTGTATTGCAGTGCGGCAGACAGTGTCGTCAGTCACTTCAGTTTCAGCTGTGTCAAATGACTTTGTACTGCTACATAGGAACCACAGGAGCACCAAGTTCTTGATTGGTTCCTAGCTCCTGAATCTGTAGCAGTTCATCCTTAGCTGGGATCCGTTCAAGTTTGTAGCAATCCAAGTAGGTCAGGTTCCTTATCTGGTTCTTATCAGTAAGTTTGTTAGATCATAAAAACATAAGGCAAGAGTATTTAAGATCTATCAATTTCCCCCCTTTTGATGATAACAAACTTAAACAGTTATAACAGAATTAAGACAGAAGAAAGCAGTGTCAAAGAATTCCCCCTAAGACGATGCCTTAATTTTAAGTCTGATATAAGAACCAGTTCCCCAATGTGGTTCCCCTAAGCTCTTTTCCCCCCTTTTTGGCATCATTAAAAAGAATAAGATCACAAAGAAGTCCAGCCAAGCTAACTCATGCCACATATGTACACACTAGCATGAGGAAAAATAGAATACAAGAGAAAGCACTAGACAAATTAAAAGAGGATTTATATTAATAATAAATTTTTTAAGCCTCTTCCTCTGAAAGAAGGAAGAGGCAGCATTTGGACTTGATCACGGGAGCAGTAGTAGTACATCCCAACCACACAAAAAAAAAAACAAGAACATCCACCAATCAACAACAAGGAAAAGGAAAAAGGAACTCATCCAGATAACTGGTCACTGAGGAGAAACTTAGGGGGCACTAGGAGAAAAAGGGCTTGGAAGCAGCTGCAAGTGTCTGTAGAACAAGATCTATTCGGGCGTTTCCCAACTTTTGCTCGTTGAGCAGTTTAACTTTCAGGTTCTCAACTTGCGCCCCGAGGTCAGCATTTTCTTGGGTCAAACGGATCACCTCATCATTCGACAGGGGAACCGCTCAAGCTTGCTGGCCTTCCAGGATGGCATTCCTGGCCTTCAGTCGATGTATCTCCTCAGCTGGGCTATTTTGGGCATTGATGAGTTAAGACACAGTTGAAGTGCTTCCTACACCCCCATACTTCTCAATACACTCGCACTCTTCCAAGGTTGTCTGTGAGAATGTCTGCTTACGGGTCCCTACTTTACCTGTTCCTAGTGGAACATCAAAGTATTTGAACACTTTGCGTGAGCAAGAATCCATAGGGAAGCCCGTGATTGCCATCCTTGAAATTAGCCACTTTCTATATGTGCTCAATCATTATGGCAGGAAAACTCACAGGGTTGAAACCGTCCAATTGCTCCATTAAGAATAAATCAGATTTGGAAGTGATAGATCGCCTTTCTGCTTGAGGCAACAGGACTTTGTTCACCAGTTCAAACAACAACTGGTAGATAGAAAGCAGTGCTTTCTTATGAACCTGGTCCCCCTTCATATTAGAATTACCTTTCATGATTGCATTTCAGAAGTTGTATTGAAAAACATCTCGTACACTAGACACCCCAACAGTAGGAACCTGCAGAATTTCCCCAAGTAATTTCATGTCAAAGATAATATCCACCCCATTGACTAAAGCACATACATGGTCAGTATCCACTGGAAAGAGACTGGCGAAGAAACTCTTGACCTCCTCCTCATACACTTTAGGAGCGTCAATGTAGAACAGATGTGCCCATTGCTGAAACTCCACCATTTCTAGAAGCTGATGCATTCCTGCTATCTCAAAGATTGTTGGGTCAAACATGCGACCCAGCAAAACCTTTTGATGCCTTAGTCGCTCAGATCCAAGGCAGACGTCACTTCTGGCTTTCTTCCCAGAACTGGGTTCTTCAACTATTTCTAACTTGCGTTTCCTATGCTTTTCTCCACTAACTTTACCTTTCCCTTGGACTTGACAAGAATATCTTCATCACTCACTGCCTCCTTTGTCTTGGACTTGGAAGTAGATCCCTTTTCTATGGAGACAGACTCAACCTTTTTTGAGGACCTCCTTATAAGGGAACCAGGTTCCTCAGGAGTTCCTTCCTCCACCACAACTACAAGGATAGATTCATCACTTGCACGGACACCATTCTTTACTAACTTTCTCCTTTTGTTCTTACTACTTTTATTTCTCTTTTGAAGTGTAGAGTCGTAGGCTACTTTGACTTGAAGCCTGGTAGTAGGTCACTTACTTTCAGACTCATGAGTGGTGACAACCCTGCGCTTACCTAAGAATGCATCTAGGGCCACATTGTCCAGGTCTTCTTCATTACTAAACCACATTGCTGGTAATTTCCAGGGTCACAGCATCGAAAGCAGGTACAACACTATCCTAGGGATGAGAGTCCTGACCTGGGTCCTCCGGAGAGGGATCAGGTTCCTCATGAGATACCCCAGTAGTGTATACTGTTGCATCCCCTTCAACAGCCAGAATGGATCCTTCTACCCACACTTTTTATGGCTCTTGTCTCTGAGAAATAACTTCAGGCAATATGCCATCTGCAGATACAACAAACACAGTCTTTTTGTCTTCAACAGGTGCTTCCACAACCATAGAGTCGACGGTAATGATGGCGGAGCCTTTTGTGAAGTCAGTATTTTCACCTTGTTTTCCAATTAGGGTTTGACTGGTGTGGGCAGCAGATGATGTTGAGGACAGAACAATATTTTTAGGGGTTTCTGAGTAGGGAAGAGGTTGGGAAACTAGGGAAGTTGTGATTATAGTAGTAGAAGTGATAGAGAGTGATACAGACTTAGTGAAAGAGAGAGGTTCCATGGATGGGTCACAGGTTTTCTCAGCCATTGGAAGAGGTGTTGTGATGATCCTTCCTTTTGGGTAAATCTAGAATAGGGCTTATGGTTAGAAAGAGTAGACAAGAGGGTTTTTTTTTAAAACAGAAAGGACAATTATGAAGGGAGAAGAATAGGTACCGGTACTGAAACGATGGTTAGGCGTGGAGAATCATGACGTTTCATAGGGAGATGGAACGTTTTGAATTGAAGGGACATGACATCCGGATCTGAAAAGTTGATGACATGGCAGTTGTATTTTGTGCCTTTTAAGACGTGTATTAAAGGATGTACAAAACTATTGACCTTTAGTACAAGAACCTGGTTCTTGAAAATATTTTCTTCAAGCCCTCCCTTTTTTTTGAAAAAAAAATTAATCTTCTTTTATCAGTCATGTACTGCATCTACTGCTTCTATGCTCATCATGCATATTTACCTTCAACGGTATTGAAGTGAGTTAGACAGGACCAGAAAATACTTTGAACCTATTATTTATTAATAACTCTAGCCAACTCAAAAAGGAATCAGGTTCTTAATTTGGCCTCAACAGTCCCAACTTTACTCTGTTTCTTTCGAACTGTTCTCTACTTAGTGCCTTGGTAAAAATGTATACAATTTGATCTTCGGTGCTGCAGAACTTCATGCATATCAACCCTTTCTCCACATTATCTCTTAGAATGCCTCACATCAATATGTTTGGTCCTTTTATGTTGGACTGGATTTTTTGCCATGTTGAGTGCACTGGTGTTGTCACATAGGAGAGGCACACTCTCAGTGAGAACTCCAAAATCCTCCAGTTGCTGCTTGATCCACAGAAGCTGAGCACAGCAGGATGCTGCAGCTACATATTCATCTTCAGTTGTTGAAAGAGCCACTACGTTTTATTTCCTTGTATCCCAAGAGATAAGACATGATCCTAAGAAGTGAGCCATCCCAGAAGTGCTTTTTCTGTCCACAAGATAACCTGCATAGTCTGCATTAGCATACCCAATTAGATTAAAATTGTCACCTTATGGATAGTATAGCACCGGGTGCTGCGTGCCTTTGAGATATCTCAGTATTTTTTTGGCGGCCTTCAAGTGAGATTCCTTGGGATTTGATTGAAACCTTACACACAGCCCCACACTGAAAACAATATCAGGTCGACTGACAGTGAGATAGAGAAGAGACTCAATGATGCCTCTATACATTGTTTGATTCATAGGAGATCATGTTTCATCCATGTCTAGTCGAGTGGCAGTTGCAATGGAAGTGTCTATTACCTTTGATGCTTCCATGTCAAACCTCTTCAAGAGTTTCCTGATGTATTTTGCTGACAGATAGAAGTACCTTTTGGGGACTGTTTTACTTAAAGACCCAAGAAGAAATTTAATTCCCCCATCATGCTCATTTCAAATTCACTCCCCATAAGTTTTGCAAATTCTTCACACATAGAGTCAGCTGTTGCTCCAAAAATGATATCATCAACATAAACTTAAACAATGAGTAGGTTCCTTCCTTGTTTCTTTAAGAAAAGAGTGTTTTCAATCTTCCCTCTCTTAAAGCCATTTTTTAAGAGAAATTTTGACAATCTTTCATACCACGCTCGAGGAGCCTACTTTAGCCCATACAAGTATTTGTCCAATTTGAACACGTACTCAGGGTGCTCATGACTTTCAAACCCAGCGGGTTGCTTCACATAGACTTCTTCCTTAAGTAGTCCGTTCAAAAATGCACTTTTGACATCCATTTGGAACAAGGTGAATTTCATATGAGAAGCAAAGGCAATCAGAATTCTGATGGCTTCCACGCGAGCCACTGGAGCAAATATTTCATCATAGTCAATCCCTTCCTCCTGATTGTAACCTTGAACTACGAGCCTAGCTTTGTTCCTTGTGGTAATTCCAAGCTCATCGAGCTTGTTTCTGAATACCCACCTGGTTCCCATAATGGTTCTATCTAGGGGTCTAGGTACCAGGTGCCAAACGCTATTTCTCTCAAATTGACGCAGCTCGTCTTGCATGGTTGTAATCCAATCTGCATCTTTTAAGGCTTCCTTGATGTTCTTGGGTTCTATCTGGGAGAGAAAGGCTGAGAAGGCAAGTAAATTTCTAGCTCTTGACCTGGTTTGGACTCCGAAATCTAGAGGAGTGATTATGTTGTCTATAAGGTGAGAAGATGTCTCCAGTTAGATGATTGGGGTTTATTCTGAGAGGAATAAGGTATGTTTGGCCGATTCTCCTCTATCCTTCTCTTAGATGCTAGTGAAGTTCCCTGAACTGCATCAACCACTCTTTCTTCAGCTTCAGTGGTTGTAATTAAAGTGCTTGGTTCTGTAGATGATGAGGCAGTGTTGTCTTCATTTGCCTCCTTCATTTGACTCATCATATCTGCCTTTTCGTTTGTCATGTTAATGACTTCGCCAGGAACAAGTAAGGGTTGTCCATCTTGATCTTCCTCAACGTTCTTCTCAAATGATGGGTGTGATTCATCAAAAATAACATGGACGCTTTCTTCAACACATTGAGTCTGCTTGTTGTATATCTTGTAAGCCTTGCTTTGAGAAGAGTAGCCAATAAATATTCCTTCGTCACTTTTGGCATCGAACTTACCAAGCTGATCTTTTCCATTGTTGAGAACATAGCATTTGCATCCAAACGTTCTTAGGTAGGTTAGCTTGGGTTTTCTTCGATTCAGCAGTTCATACGGGGTCTTGTTCAGAATTGATCTGATCATGCACCTGTTCACTAAGTAGTAGGCAGTGTTGACAGCTTCAGCCCAAAAGTTCTTTGCAAGTCCACTGCCAATCAACATTGTTCTTGCCATTTCTTCTAGAGTTCTATTCTTTCTTTCTACTACTCCATTTTGATGTGGAGTTGTAGGAGCTGAGAAGTTGTGAGAGATACCATTTTCATTGCAGAAATCATCAAATTTGACATTGTCAAATTCTGTCCCATGATCTTATCTAATGCATACAACTCTAGACTCCATCTTTACCGGGATTTTCTTCACAAAGGCCACAAATACTTCAACCGTTTCATCTTTTGTTCTGAGAAACAGAGTCCATGTGAATCTGGAATAGTCATCCATGAGCACGTAAATGTATCTCTTTCCTCCTCTGCTTTGCACCCTCATAGGTCCACACAGATCCATATGTAGGAGCTCAAGTGGTCTTGAGGTGCTCACATCTCTTTTTGACTTAAAGGAGGATTTTACATATTTTTCTCTAGCACAGGCATCACATACCTTTTGAGTTTTGAATTGTGACGTAGGCAAACCATGGACCGGGTCCTTCTGAATTAGTTTGTTCAGAAGGGAGATGCTTGCATGGCCCAGTCTTCTGTAAAGATCACCACTCTGTAAAGATTAGAAATCAGGAATATAGATGTTCTTGTATCTTTTGGCCACCAAGACTATTTCACTAGTCACAAGGTTAGTGACTGTACATATTTTGGATAAGAACTCCACCTTGTTTCCCTTATCGCAAATTTGAGAGACACTCAGGAGACTGTACTTAAGTCTATTGACATAGTACACATTTTCAATAGAGTGAGTGAGTGACTTCCCAACTTTTTCAACTCCAAGAATGTACCCCTTTTTGCCATTGCCAAAGGATACACTCCCTCCTTGCATGGATTTTAGTGAAAGAAAGTTTGTGGTGTTCCCAGTCATGTGTTTTGAACATCCACTATCCATGAACTATTGTTGATCACTTCCCTTTACTGTTCCCTGCACAAGAAATTAGGAGTTAGTTTTAGGAATCCAAGCAAGTTTGGGCCCCTTGTAGTAACCAAGAGGATGAATAAGAGCTCTCTTAGTCCATACAGGTAATGTGCGTTTTCTATGAGTAGAACCTAGTCGTTTTTTTGTAGTCATAGTTTCAGCAGCCACCTTATCTTTTGGTACTGATTGATTCTTGGCCTGGACACCTTCCTTGGAGTGCCCAGTGTTCCCACGTTGGGTACGAGGCCAGTTATCAGATGCAGTGGCACTCTTACTGTGAGGGTTGTAAGGAGCTTTCTTCCTTGGGAACCCTGTCCCCGCCCTTTTTTAATGACATTAGTGAACAAGGCAGGGGTAGCTTTTACGGACCAGGTCCACTTTAGAGACTTCTCAAGATCTTTCATTGCTTTTTCTAGATTGGCTTGGAGGAGCTCATTTTTCTCAATTTCAGCGCTCATCCTATATATCAAGGCCTTCACCTCATCTTCAAGCCTAACATATTCATCACTAACTATCTCCTTTCTTCTTTCAGGTTTTTAGGTTTTGACTTAGTCAAGGGCTCTACTATTTGTTCCCTTTGGTCAGCAGTTTCTGCCAAGAGATCACTCTTTTCTTTTCTAAGAGTTTCAATGGCTTTTTTTATCAGTAATGTTACACCCCGTAAGTTTAACAACATCGATACTATTATATATATATATATATATATATATATATATATATATATATATATATATATATATATATATATATATATATATATATATATATATATTTGATATGGTATTTTGAGTGGAACTTTTCTTGTAAAGGAAAAAATGGTTTGAAGATGATTTTATATAGTTATTCATATTACTACTTTCTAATATGTTTTAAATTATACACTTAATATGAGAAAGGTTTATGAGATTTTTTTTATTGTAAAGATACAAAATATTATTTTCTCACTAGAAAAGAAGGTTATCTTTTTACTATTTTAAGAATTAAGCGTACGAAAATTTATACTCTTTATATGAGATTAGGAAAATTAGAAGTTGAAAAGTGGTATCAGAGCAGTTCTTGTCCTAGGGAGTCTACAAAGTCGTGCCTAGTAGAGTCTCACTTATGGGTGTGTTGTGCGCCACATTTATAATTGAGAGGCTATAGGGCATTTAGGAAATGTAACCCTTCTTTTGTTTCCAGATCGTGCCATAGAGCTGAATCGTAAGAAATCAGTATGAACCTTTCGCTAGATTTTATATACATCAGAGGTGCAGGTATCATAGTAGAGCTTTAAGGCGTAATGTGGAAGGGAGGCTATGAAAGAAACAGAAGATACGATGAGAGAATGAAAAGTAAGTAAGGTAAAGGTGAAGAAGTTACGACATAATCAAGTACAAAAGGTTGTGAATATTCAAGATTTCAGATACAGTTTGGTTTTTAAGTTTAATTTACAGAGGAGACCCTAGTGAAAATTTTACAAATCTCTAAGAGATAACATTCAAGGACGAATGTTTTAAAGGGGGGAAGGATGTTACACCCCGTAAGTTTAACAACATTGATACTGTTATATATATATTTGATATAATATTTTGAGTGGAACTTTTCTTGTAAAGGAAAAAATGGTTTGAAGATGATTTTATATAGTTATTCATATTACTACTTTCGAATATGTTTTAAATTATACACTTAATATGAGAAACGTTTATGAGATTTTTTTTTATTGTAAAGATACAAAATATTATTTTGTCACTAGAAAAGAAGGTTATCTTTTTACTATTTTAAGAATTAAGCGTACGAAAATTTATACTCTCTATATGAAATTAGAAAAATTAGAAGTTGAAAAAAATATATATGTATTTTTACGTGAATGTTTTAATGAAATAATAATGTATGTTTTGATTTATATGGTACTACATGATCATGATAGTAAAATATATTATAATAAGGTGAATAAAGTGAGTAATACTTTAAGTAATTCGAAATAATTTTTAATTATATAGAAAATTAATTAATTATTGATTAATAGGAGATTACCTAGTCAATTAAGGAATTGGTGGGTATTAATTAAGGTCTTTGGATAAAGACCATGGAATTTAACGTGGCAACAAAACCTTGTCTAAATTGTGAGTCTTGCATTATGTGAAAAGGTGGCATCTTTAGGAGATAATTGTAGTCCAAGTCATACCTAAAAGTGGGGCCATTCAATTTGACAAAGAAATAACACTATGACTACTTCATCATCCCAACAGTAGTTAAAACTATACACAAAAGACTTTAGTTTTCTATATACACAGCAAAAATTCTATCCACATAGTATTTCTTTACTTTTCTTTTTGTACCACTTTTGCGTTTTATTGAGAATATGAGTTGTACTCCTGAAGACAACTCAAGAAGTCTCATTGGAATTGTTTGATTTTATCAACCGTGAATATGAAGGCATATTTGTCTTGAAAACCTTAGTAAGTTAGAAAGTAAAAATATAGAATTGAGAACACCACATGGGAAGAAGACAAGGGGGTAAACCAATAGAAAAAAGAACTTATTGCTAGAGAAATGGAAAGGGGTTAAAACTAGGCAAAGAGCTTAGAAGCTTTGAGAACGGCAGTTTGCTTGATCAAATTCTGAATATCCAGCAGTATCTAGCCGTATCCATGGATCTATCCGTGGCAATTATTGGAGCTGTCATTTACTGTATCCTACCAAAGGTCTATGCTAGTAATCTTGTGTCACGAAAGAAAATGTATTTGGGTTTAGAATGGTTGTCGAGGAATTCGCCAATTAGACTGAGAAACGAAGCACAAGAGCAAATTAAACTAAAGTTTTGGATTATCACCGAGTCATCAGTTGAGTAAACTTCTGTTTAAAGGGCTTCCAACTGCTGCTCAACTATGTTAAGGTTATTTCTTCTTTCTTTTGGCATGATTCATGTAATGATACATAAACGTAATATTATTCCATAAGTGTTTCTACTCTTAGCAGTTAAGGATGTCTATGTTATTCATTCCGGTAAAGGGATATTCAAGCATGTCTAAGTATGTATCATTATTTACCACCGGTTGGGCAATCATGCATATTCATTTACCACCGAGCTACGGCCGGTCAGACAGTCATGCATTTACCACCGAGCTACGGCCGGTTGGGCAGTTATACATTTACCACCGTGCTACGACCGGTCGGACAGTTACCACCGGTTGGGCAGTCATGCATTTACCGCCGTGCGATGGCCGGTCGGGCAGCTACCACTGATCAGTTGGGCAGTCATGCATCTTACGATATGGATAATAGAAATAGTCTCAAAGAGAAGTATTATATATGTAAGTATGATAAATATGCAGATAAGGTGGAACTTCAGATATTCAGGATGATTCTTATATTTCTTTACTTAATGTTGAATTATGGTTATGTTTCAGTTCTGCCTTACATACTCAGTACATTATTCGTATTAATGTCCTTTTGTTGGGGACGCTGCATTCATGCCTGCAGGTATAGATAATCAGTTTGACGAACACTCATAGTAGACGAGATTGTCATTCAGCGAAGGATGAGTAAGACTCTACCTCATTCGGAGTGCAGCCAAGTCTGTGAGTCATCTTGTCAGAAGCTTTCTACAGACTTATGGGTAAGTCGGTACCCTGTTCCATTTGATGTCAAATAATCTTAGAGGCTTTATGGACAAAGGTTCATTTTGTATAGTATGTCAGAGGCCTTGAAGGCCCATATGTATTCATGTTTTAAGAGAAATGGTTTAGTAATACAGTGTTTTCCCACTTGCAAGTTATACATCACGAGTTGTGGCCATGTTGGCCCACGATAGTTACAAAGAAGAAAAAAGGTGCAGAGTGGTTCGCTCGGGCCAGTGCGGCACCGAGTGCTAGCCACGCCTCCTTAGGTTTGGGTCGTGACAAGTAGTTACAGTGACTAAGTCTTTTTTAGTATGTTCAGATTCTTCTAGTTCTAAGAACAAAGAATCACTATCCTCCGCAAGACTATAAAATGCAGTAATTAAAATATCAGCTAAACACATGAGTTTTTTTGGAGAGTAGGATTTCAGATTTTTCTGAACATCCCTGAAGTTTACCTCTTCATTGCCATTGTCTTCATCATTGTGTGATTGAGCCATCAAAGCAGGCGTTGAGTCATATCCAATCTCCTTGCCTTCAACTGCCATCGTAGAACTATCATCAGTATTAGATTTATCTTGTTTTACTTGTGTAGTTCCCTCATAAGCTATTTGCAAAGGCTCCCATATTTTCTTGGCAGTGTCGCATGTAGAGATTCTGTCGTACTCTTTAGGTTCCAAACCATATACCAGAATTTTTTGGCACGAACATTTTTCTCCATTGCTTTCTTGTCTGCTTCGATGTATTCTCCGCTGGTCTTTTTTCTTGAAAAAGGAAATTCATTTAGTACCTTGATTGGAACAAACAGACCATCGCAGATAACATCCCAAAGCTCGCAATCCTCAGCAATGATGAAATCATGCATTCTAGCTTTTCACCACCAGTAGTATTTTCCATCAAGCTTGGGTGGGTGGTAGATGGATTGACCTTCTTCAAAATTTAGTGGAGTCGTCATGAGGATCCTTCCTAGGTGTTAACCTGATAGGAGGAACCTGCTCTAATACCAATTGTTAGTTTGTATGGGTCCACCAAATCTTAGAGTACCTGGTCCTCTACAAGTTTCTGCTAAGAGCACTTAGTAAAGCAGTAAGTAAATGAGGCAAGGGGATCAAAAAACTACGACCTACACCTGTAGGCTTTTAGCTTTACTAACTTGTAATCTTACCTATTACAAGCCACTTTACAATACTTCCTATTGCAAAGGATTTACTCAACTAACTTGTGGTACATTTACAATACTTCCTAGTTACAAAGGCTTTTCTAATTTGTGGTGCTTTCACCACAAGCCACTTTGCAATTCTACAATTACAAAGACTTCTCTTTATGAATAAATCTAGTCACAACCTAAACTCAGCGAGTTTGAGGATTTACAAGAGGACTCCTAATTAATATGCTTCTAAGTAAGCGATTTAAGAGATATAGTGAGTACAATAACTAGGTTACAACTCAACTAGGACAACAACAATCAATCTTTTAGGAACTGGTCCGTAGTGGTGTTCAACCTTGTTCTTAAAGTTTGAGAGAATGATGAGTTTTCTATTTTTGCAAAAGGCTTGAATAAGAAACAGAAACCTTCCAGTGATGTCTTTGTATGAAGCTTCATCAGGTACATCTTGATCACATCACTTAAAGTGATATGAGTGCTTTGTTTGGTTAGAGAGTAAGTGTGCTGATAGTGTATTGCAGTGCGGCAGACAGTGACGTCAGTCACTTCAGTTTCAGCTGTGTCCAAATGACTATGTACTGCTACATAGGAACCACAGAAGCACCAGGTTCTTGATTGGTTCCTAGCTCCTGAATCTGTAGCAGTTCATCCTTAGGTGGGATTCGTTCAAGTTTGCAGCAATCCAAGTAGGTTAGGTTCCTTATCTGGTTTTTATCAGTAAGTTTGTTAGATCATCAAAACATACGGCAAGAGTATTTAAGATCTATCAGGGATTAAGAAGTAGGTCTATTGAATTAACAGAGTAAACACACACATGCTAAGTCTCTGAAAATCAAGTTTGGAGCAAGATATTAGCCAGAATTAGTCAGAAAATCCTTTAAATGAGTGAGACGCTCACATTCTGAAATCCAACAAAAATTACAAAATCTGAAAGCTCATTCAACCACGAGTCCAACTATACCAAATTTATCAAAATCTGACACCAAATCGTCACCCAAATCTCCCAAATCAACTCTCCAAATCCCTAGCCTTAAACCCCCAAATTACACCTCAAAAGCACACCAACTAGGTGGAAAACTTAATAGGGAAACATAATTATTAAATAAATTTAACCACAAGTGACTTACCTCAAGAATCGCTTTGAAATCCATCTCAAAATCACCCAAATCCAATTTTGCAAAGTCAAGAAATGATAAAACCCTCAGAAACATTTATATTCTGTTCAGGTTTTTCACACCTGCGACAACTTACCCGCACCTGTGACTTCGCGGGTGTTATTAAAACATCCGCTTCTGTGGTGGGTTCCACTCTTGAGTACCAAATCCCGCTCCTGCAGGCGTTCTTCTGCGCACACGGAGCCACTTCTGCGGACCAACTCATTATGCCCTCCTCCACTTCAGCTACCCACCAAGCGCAAGTGCGGTTCTGCACCTGCGGGAGTCCTTCCGCATCTGCTCTCCACAACTCACCCATCCAAACTCCGCTTCTGCTCATCCCTAGCTCGCCTTGCGATGAAAATTCCGCAGGTGCAATTACACCAGCAGATGACCAACTTCAGCAATCTCCCAACTTCAACTCGTGATCCGTTAACCACCTGGAATCAACCCGAGGCCTCCGGGACCTCAACAAAACATACCATCAAGTCCCAAAATATTATACGAACTTAGTCGAGCCCTCAAATCACCTCAAATAACATCAAAAACACGAATCACACCTAGATTTAAGCCTAAAGAACTTAGGAAATTCCAACTTCTGCAAACAACGCTGAAACCTATCAAATCACGTCCGAATGACCTCAAATTTTGTACACAAGTCACAAATGACACCACAGACCTACTTCAACTTCTGTAATTCCAATCCGACCCCGATATCAAAAAGTTCCCTCCCGGTCAAACTTTTCGAAAATCCAACTTTTCGCCGTTTCAAGTCTAATTCAACTATGGACCTCCAAATTACAATCCGGACACGCTCCTAAGTCCAAAATCACCCAACGGAACTAACGGAACTATCAAAACTCCATTCAGGAGTCGTTTACATATAAGTCAATATTCGATCAACCATTTCAACTTAAGCTTTCCATTATTAGACTAAGTGTCTCAATTAATTCCGAAATCCTTTTGGACTCGAACCGACTAACCTAGTAAGTCATATAACAGCTATAAAGCACAAAAGGAGCAGTAAATGGGAAAGCGGGGCTGCAACCCTCAAAAAGATCGGTCGGGTGGTTACAACGCAATAATAAAGTAAATGCCCACCATGTCTCGCCACACGCGCATAATAATATTCCCATCTTGTCTCGCCACATGCGCAAACCCACATATATAGACTACATTGTCACGCCGCATGTGCAAATATCAATAATAATAACAGGACGGACAACCTACGTGCAAACACCTCGACAAAATCCTCTTAACAATATCACGTGTGCCAAAACATAACAATACAATAAAATGACTTTCACAACATGTGCTCATATGCCATAATATTTCCTCAAAACAGTTTCAATACCATAGCCACGCATAGCCCTCGGCTCAACAACACTGAGTACAACAACAACAACAACAACAACAACAACAACAACAACAACAACAACAACAACAACAACAACAACAACAACAACGATAACACAAGAGTACGACAAGTAAACCAACACAAGAACTTCAGAACACAAAGAAACGGAAGAACGACCTGACAAGGGAAGACACAACAGGGAATGATGGTCTCAAAAAGACTAGCTCAACATGGGAGAGGTAATATGTAACAACGATTCCATAAAAGTGCAATTCGATGATAAGAGAGATAACATGAATCAATGAACCCAAATAAGAAAATGTCAACAATAAACGGGATAACAAAACTTCAATTAAGGATAAGAAATTACGAAATAAATAATAATAACTTCAGTTAAGGTTAAGCGATTACAAAAGAAATAATAATAACTTAAATTAAGGTTAAACAATTATGGAAGAAATAATAATAACTCCAATTAAGGTTAAGCAATTACGAAAGAAATAATAATAACTTCAATTAAGATCAAGCAATTACAGGAAAGACAACAAGGCAAATAAAGAAGCAACAACTTCCATTAAGGAACATAAGAGTTTAATTTGCAACAAGGGTAGAACATGAAATCAATTAATTCCAAATAAGACACATAAGGGTGATTTTAGTAAATAGAGGATTTAACATGCTAAAACAACTTCACATATAATGAACATAAGAACCTAAGAGTCCTAAACGGTCAAATTTTCACAAATAAGCCCAAGCACGTACTCATCACTTCGCATACACGGCCTTCACATGACACAATTAGCACAAATGACTCAAATCCTAAGGAGTTGTTCCCCCACACAAAGTTAGGCAAGATACTTACCTCAAAGAAGCTAGACTGATACTCTGAAATGATCTTCTCGAGTGAAACAACCTCCGTACAGCCCAAATAAAGCCAAAATAACTTCAAATCATAAATACAACTCATAGGAAACAATTTCGGACAATAAAACTTCGGTCTTTAATTAAAACTAAAAAAGTCAACCAAAAAGTCAACCCATGGGCCAACATCTCGTAACCCGATAAAATTTACAAAACTCGAACCCCCGTTACGATATGGGTCCAACCATAAAATAATTATCAAATTCCAATATCGAATCGCCTTTCAAATCCTCAATTTATATTTTTAAAAGATTTTACAAAATTCTCATTTTCTTCTATTCAATTTACTAATTTAATGATGAAAACAATTATGGAATCATGAAATATAATCAATTTTGGATAAATAAAACTTACCCCAATCAAACACATAAAGAACCCCTCAAAAATCGCTCAAATCCGAGGCCTACAACCCAAAATATGATAAAAATGGTGAAATCCCCGTTTTTAGAAACCTTGCGAGGAAAGCTGCATTTACACGTGAGACTTATAAATTATATATGACACCTGAAACTTATAAATTGCATTTGACACTTGAGACTTATAAATCGTATTTGACACTTGCGATTTGCCTTTGTTCCCTCAAACAACAAAAAACCAACAGTCTTTCCCGACACGAAAATGGGCATAACTATCTCATACGACCTTGAAATGCGACGATTCTTGTTTCTATGGTTCTGTAATTAAGATATGGATTTGATGATTCAATCGAATCACAAATCAAAGGTCATTTTCACAATATGGTACTCTTTATCCCAAAAGAGACGATGCCGAAATATCAAATAAGAGCGTGGCACAATCCATACCCATCCGAAACTCACCCGAGCCCCTGGGACCCCAACCAAGTATACTAACAAGTCTCAAAATATGATACAAACTTACTTGAAGCCTCAAATTGCCTCTAACAACACTAGAATCACGACTATCGAATCAAGCCTGAGAAACTTATGAACTTCCGAATTCCAAAACTAATGTCTATCCATATCAAACCAACTTCTAGCCTGTTTGGCCCAGCTTATTTTTGGCCAAAAGTGCTTTTTTTTTGTTTTGCCAAAAGCACTTTTGGCCTCAATTTAAGGTGTTTGGCCAAGCTTCTGGAAGGAAAAAAAGTGCTTTTGAGAAGAAGCAGAAACAGTTTTGGAGAAGCGGAAAAAAGTAGCTTCTCTCCAAAAGCACTTTTTTGAGAAGCAGTTTTTTAAAGCTTGGTCAAACACTAATTGCTGCTCAGAAGTGTTTTTCAAACTAATTAGCTAAACACAAACTGATTCTCACCAAAAGTACTTTTGAGAAAAGCACTTTTGAAAAAAAACACTTCTCAAAATAAGCCGATTTTTGCAGCTTCGCCAAACGGGCTATTCGATTGACTTCAAATTTTGCACACAAGTCATAAATGCTAGTACAGACCTATTCCAACTTCCAGAATCAGGATCTGACCACGACATCAAAAGAGTCAACCCCGATCAAACTTTCCAAAATCTTCCATTTTTTCCAACTTTCGTCAATTCCTGCCGAAATGACCTACATACCTCCAAATCCAATCAGGACGCACGCCTAAGTCCTAAATCACCATGTGAAGCTATTGGAATCATCAAAATGATATTTCAGAATCGTCTACATAAAAGTTAAATTCTGGTCAACTCTTACCGCATAAGTTTCAAAAACAAGAATCCTTCTTCTAAATTGATCCCGAAAATTCCGAAAACCAAACTCAACCACACACGCAAGTCATAACACGTAATACGAAGCTGCTCGAGACCTTAAACCATCGAACGGACGTTAATTTTCAAGACGACCAATTGAGTCGTTACAGTTCGCCACTGATTGGTGCCCCGACTTTATATCCTATTTCACACCGAAAAGTTTCATACTGGGTGATAAAATGTTCTCTGACAAATACATACACTGGAAGGTGAATATATAAAGTGATAAACATTAAGAGGTCAAAATCTTACGCTCAAATCAGTATTGTTTTCATAGAATAAAACGTATTGAAAGAGTGTTCAAAATAAAAGAGTTTAGCACATGATAATTTTCGTTGTTGTAAATAAAGGAAATACTATTAATAACTAGTTATCATTACGTACTTTTACTTGCCTTTGATATATGAAGTACCCATATAGATTTACAAAAAGAAATCATTAGAGAAGATTATCAGAAAATATGATCATGGGTTAAATAGTTTTATTATTAAAAAATAAAGTTCTAATATAATATGACATATTAAATATGTAATTTATAATTTTGGAGTCCAATTACAGTAATCAGATAATTTTATTGTACTAAAAAAGCAAAAGGTGACTATCCGATGCAGGAGCGGCCCGATGAATTTTATGGCCTAAAGCCAAATTTTATGAGGGGCCTTAATTTTTTAAATTTTATTTATTTATTTATTTGAAGTCTATTTTTTTAACTTTTCTTAGACACAAAGTAATAAATAATTTTCTTATAATCAATAACTCCTAATAAGTATTTTTCATTTGATAATATAGCTAATCCATTTAATCTTTCTTGAGAGAGTGTTGATGTTAGGTAAGATTTTATCAATTTCAATTTTGACAACTTCTTTCCGCTGAAGCAACAGTAATAAGAGTTATTAACATTATTCCATAAGCAATATAGACATTTGGAAAAGAATAAAATATTTATATCTGATTGAGTGTATCAATTAAACAGCTGCTCCATCTTCTAATTGTACTATTTTTTTTGATACTTTTAATTTAGAAAATAAATCTAAACCATCAATATCGAGTTGATTATTATTCTTTAAGGAATATTTAATAATATTTAAAATTTTCATCATCTAGTGATCTTAGTTCTTACCGCTAAATGGAAAATTAAAAATATTTTCATATGTTTTGAATTGTTCAAATCTATTTTGAAGGGAAAAATAATCTTGTCTACTATGTATAAAAGTAATCAACTCTAAAGGACTCTTAGAAAGATTTTGAGATTTTATAATCAATATTCTTATCAAATTGTCACTTTCACTATATCACATGTTTCTTACAAAATTTGGGTTCGATATTCATTTCAAGTGCAATTTCATTGTTAGACATCATAGCAGTTCATATTCTATTTCAAGAAATCAAACTTTTTCACTTCACAAAATATTTTTTAAACTCATACATAGCCTATTAGGTGTAACAAAAAATGAAGCTCCCATAAATATGGGGCCAAAGCAGTTGCTTTACTTGCTTAATTTACTCTTAAGTTGGATAATGTAGGACAAGTTTTAGAAGTCATGAAAAAGACACGGGACGATATCTAAAGCGTGCATGGTGACACGCGGATTCTGATCCTAGCCCCACACGTATACCCACAGCCCACTATTTTTTCAAATCTCTCCGTACATAAATAAACCAATAATATTCTTACACGTGGAAGTTCGTTAGCGTTCACGCATTTTACATTTATACCGTCTTCCACGTAGAGAGGGAAAGATATTCTCATTGTCAGTTCATTTCCCCCCAAAACATTGTTCAATTCTCTCACAAATGGCAGACAACGAAAACTTCAGCGACGGAAGTGATAATAATACATTCTACGATCTTCCACTTACGGAAGCTCAGAAGATCGTGAGACACAAGTTCCTTTACGATCTAAACTACATGTATCAGGATTTGGCTAATGACACACTTGAGATACGAAACTTGCGCAAAGTGCTAGGTGAGTACGACTTTTACAAGCCAGTACTTGATCCGACGAGTGGTGCAGAACGTGCAAGGGAAATCTATAAGCTGACACAGATATTGTATGACCTTCTAATGGAAAATACTAGGCTAAATCCATTGCGTGAAGGTACATTTCCTTTGATATGAACCAGGGGTGGCTCAAGGGGTAGGCTAGTAAAGCATTTGCTTTAGGCCCTTAAATTTTTTTGGGGCCCCAAAAATAATTGTTAATTTTTTATCTTATTTTTGTTTAGACAATATTGAGTTTATACAAACTCCTTATAAAAGTAGAAATAAAGACCGCTTATTTTTAACAATAGAAATATTTTAGAACTTTGAATTAGGATACTCAAATCTTCGTATTGGTAAATAATATTTTTTACATTAAAATTTATAATAATACATTGTAAATACGTGGCTAACATCTTAGTAACTTAAATTTTCTTACCAATATAAATATTAGTACTACGTATTATATTTTGTAAGATAACTAAATTACAGACAAAAAGAAAGGAAAAAACCAAAGTAAATATTAGTATTACATTTTACAAGATAACTACAGTATAAACAAAACCAAAAAAAAAAGGCTCCTTATTAAAATTTGGCTTTAGGCCACGAATTTTATTGAGATGTCCTTGATATGAACAAACTCAGTTTTGCTTCATTAATCTAGTTACGGTTACCTATACATGTTTTGATTCCTATATTTTGACTCACAAATATATATTGCTGTGGAAGGACTGACTGATTCTATTTTTGCCGATCTAAACATGGATGGAGATGGTAAGCTCTGTTACTTACTCTGTTTATGAATTGTGGATTATCTCTGTGATTCTCGAATTTTGTTTTGATGTTATATATCGCTACCGGAGTTTGAGTTTATGATTGTGGTTGATGACTTAGGGTTTTAATTAGCATGAGGTTTACAGCTTGTTTGGATGGTTGTTACGCATTGTATTCTATCGTATTGTTACTTTAAATACAATGTTTGTTTTGATTGTTACTTAAATTTTATTGTATCGTATCGTTAAATCCGTCGTTACATAACGACGAAATGTGCCACTTTATGTAATGACCAATTTGGTGTGGTCGCGTCGTTACCTTATCTTTTTCTCTCAATATCGCCCTTTATTATTATTAAATTATTTTATTTTATCATTTACTCTATCTTTTTATATATTAATTTTACCTTGCATCATAATTTTTCTTTATAATATTGCAAGTTTATTCTTTATAATACTAGTCCGTGATATCATAAAACGATGGCAAACGACACAATCTATCCAAACATTATATTTATTAAACGATACAGTACAATACAATACTGTACGATACGATACATTATGAAACGATGCGTAACAACCATCCAAACAAGCTGTTAATCAAAAGTAAATACTTATCCGTTTAGGATTATCAACATTTATTCAGGCTGCAAGTTCTGCAGGAAACTCCAGAATTTAGTGTCATTTTTTATAACTCCAAAGTCAATCACAATATCCTTGATACTTTTAATTGCTTGATTTAGTGCTCACTTAGAATGTTTTGTAATTAATGCCTATGAGTTTGGTTGCTGGTTGCCATATTTCCTGATTTAGATTGTGAGTAATTTGATAACTTTGTCATCTGAATACCGATAGGTGGAGCCTGCTTCTCATATAAAGTTGTTTTTAGTTTCCTTCTTTAGTGTTTTGGAAATTAGACCGCTAATGTCAAATTGGTATAAAACGAGTGAAGGATTATTTGTTATTGATGAGCCAAATTGGAAGAACTGAAAATAGCTGCACACATATAGATTCTCTTAATCTATTACTAGTACTTGAGAGAAAAGTGATTCCATCTCATAGTTGTCTAAAACCCAGGCAATCCAATCTTTGCCATTAGCTTCTTTTCCTCGACTACTCTACATAGACTTTGTGACTATTGTAAGCACGTGATTTTTGCCCTATATGAGAAATACTCTCAAAAAATGCAAAATAAAATGATTTTCCTTGGTGTGCAATTTTGAGTACTTTTGTGATATTTTTAGATAATTATTTGTATTTGTCTGTGTTTGCTTATTTGTTAAATTAATAAAAAATACAAAAATATGTCGCATTTTGCATGTAGGATTTAATTCTACAATTGTTAGTAATTAAATTAGTTTTACAAAAATTAAAAATTACAAAAATAGGCATCTTTTGCATTTTTAGCATTTAATGTCCAAATGAAAAATTTTATGCTTAATTATTACTTAATTGCGCGTTAATTGTTATTGGGAGTTAATTTGCGATTTTATAACTTAATTTAGTTCTTAATAATAATTTAAGTATTTTTATAATTTAGTTTTAGAAAATAAAAGAAGAAAAGATAACAAAAATACAAATAAAAATCGGATTGGGCCGCTTCTTCAATTTTCAACCCCAGGCCCAAACAATTGTCCACGACCCAGTCCACTTCACACGGGTCGACCCGGTCCGCCCCATTAACCCATTAACCCAACACCCCCCTTCATTCAAAAAACAAAACAAAAGAAAAAACAAAAAGAACAAAAAACCCTAAAAACCAAACTACCATCCGCCTCCCCCCTCCATCTTCTTCTTCCCCAAAAACTCAAACACCCCAACGTCCATGGCTGCTGCCATTCACCAGCCCCGTCAACCACCAACTCCCCCTTGCGTCGTCACTATCCCGTCGACCACTGCCCAAACCACCACAAAAACACCACCTCCTTCCTCCAGTACCACCCGCGAACCCTACTGCCCAAACTGCTAGTCCATCGACTTCTTCCTCCGTGAAACTCATCACTACTGTCGCAACCATTCCTCCATTGAAGCCGACGACCACAGCTGTTGCTGCTGCGTCGTCACTGCTCAAACGACCCTCCACAGCTGCTCAGTCCCGTCCAAATGACCACCGGAGCCCCGACGAGCAGCAGTTGTTGCTGCTGCGTCGTCACTGTTCCATCACCTTCTTCCACCGTTACACCCAGTCACTGCCATGGCCAAGCTCATCGTCGACCAGCTGCTCATGTTGCTGTGTCTTCTCCTTCGACGTCCTTAAGCCGAACAGATCCATCGAGCTGCTGCTACTGTTTCTCTTCCTCACGCGAGCACCAAACATGCCCCCCAGCTGCTTTTGCCTTCCACTTCATCGTCCAGTTTGCTATTGCATCATCAACGTGTTCGTCGTCGTTTGGTTGAGCTTTGGTCGAGGGTCGCCGAAACAGTCCGTATGTATGATTGTTCGATTCGGTTAGTAGATTTTCGAGTTTTATTCTGTCCGCATTTTGTTTTGATATTTTCGAATCTAAAATCGGCGAATGTTTGTTTTGTTCATGTTTATGTTTAGATATTTGGATTTTGGTTTTGTTCATGTTCATGTGTTGTTTGTTAAATTAATTTTTCAGATTTCAAATGAAAGATTAATTAGTTATTTTTCATGTTTATTTCATGTTTGTATTGTTGTTTAAGTGAATATTTGTTAGTTTAATGTTTGTTAGATCCAAATTGAAATTTAATTGGTTATTTCTTCAATTTGTTTCATGTTGTTATGTATTTTCCAGAAATTAGTAATGTTGTTTGAACCATGTGAATCCGTCATGTTTTGTTGCTTAAAAATAGATTTAATTCATGTTCATCTTTGTTTGAAGTTCATGTTTAAATCCAGTGATTTAATGTGAGTTTGTGTTTGTTTTTGATTTGTTAATTTAATTTGAATCATGCATATTGTTGTTTGTATTATTGTCTCTTTGTTCATCCATTAATGGTCTAAATTAACCAGGATTGGTTCCCGATATGGTTGATTTATTTCCATTAATTTGGAGTTTGTGTTGTTCATCATGTTCATGTAAATTGTTGTTGAAGATTGTTGAGAAATTTGTCATCTTGACTATATTTTGGTTGAGTTATGATTAATTGATTGTTTAGAGCAGAGGGGTAATTTGGTAAATTGCATTGCATTCGGGGGTAGATTTGTAATTGCAATAAGGTCGGAGGGGTAGTTTGGTAATTGAACATTATTTTGATTCTTTATGTTAAGCATGGGGGACAAATATAATGGGGTGGGGTTTTTGAGGTATTTGCTTAATATAATGGGGGACAAGACAAAACATAATGGGGAGGAATCTTGTACTTTTTTAATGTAGGCATGGGGGACAAATTATAATGGGGAGGAATCTTGTACTTTTTTAATATAGGCATGGGGGACAAATTGTAATGGGTTGGGAATGTGTTAGTTATTTAATGTAGGCATGGGAGACAAAATTTAAAATAAAGAAGACATTTAATAGTGGGCCAAAGCATGCCATTGGGAGAATAATTTTGGGGTTGGGAATTGAAGACTTGTCTTGCTATATATATAGGGTCATTTGACACATTTTAGGGAGAGGTTTTTAGGGACTAGAACTTGAACATTGAGAGAAAAAGGGTGGAGATTATTGAGAGATTTTTTTTACACTTGAGAGTTGACATACTTTTATACTTAAGAGAGTTTGTGATAGTAAAAGAGAAAGACAATTTGAACTTTCACTCGAACAATTCTGTTTGTTTTTCTTCGAGTGTTATTCAAAAGTCAGAAACTACTGCATCTCGTATCTTTTCTCTCTTCTGCTTTGACTGCGATTGTACTTTTGCACTGCTGAGTTTTCAATCTGTTACTGGGTCATTCTACTGGTTGTTACTGGTTTTGCGGTGTTGCTGAACCTGTTGTTGCCGCGTTATTACTGTTGCTGACTCCTACTTCTTTTGTTCTTGTACTGCTGTTTCCAGGTACACATTTGTACACTCTTGGCTTGAAGCGAAAAATGAAATAATAATCAGGCTCCTGTTCCTGTTGAATTCTTTTGTTTGGATCTGTGTTTGAATATTAAATTTCCTTTCTTTGTATAAAATGTAGTCGATTAATTAATGAGTAATGAAGTTGCATATGTATGATTTCTTCATCTAATAATGCTACTTTAAATTATTTGAAGAATAGTTAATCTGCTTTGATATTATTGTGTATCCCTCTCATGTTCTAGCATTAGTAAATAATAGAATATAAAAATAAAAGCCGTTTTTTTTCGTACACACTCGATCGCAATTTTCCAATCGCATTAGCCGTAAACTAATAACTAATAAGTTACGTTTTCAGCATGTAAATAATTAAGAAATTTTCTTTTATTTTAGAGACGAACTTAATAGAAAATATAGTCACTATAGGTTTATCTTTTAAAATGAAAATGAGACAAGCCTCGTCAAATAAATCACAAACCGCCAGGGCCCTCAATAAAATACATAACCATTGATTAAACCTTGGATTTGGCCGTTTAATAAACCTTCACGGCCTCTTCCTAAAATAACAATACGTTAGACTCTTTAGGACGCGCCTTAATAAATCTTACCTTCTTAAACTCGGGTGCACATTTATGTGACCCAAATCCAATTCTCAACGGAGTCGAAATGTGTTTCTAATCACGGGTACATTGATTGTGACGTGGTTCGAGATGCGTGTCCATGACGTTGCAAATTCCCTTTTAAAAAAATAAGAATGAGATGAGCCTCGCCAAATAAAAATACAAAATTGCGGGGCCCTCAGTAAATATTTGCTTTCAAATTGCTTAGATTTCAGGATGGACCGTTTAGCAAAATTCCACGGTCCTACCCAAAATAAATACGCTAGTCGCTTTAGGCGCGCCTTTAATAAGTTAATTTCCTTAAACTCGGGTGCACATTGATGTGACCCAAATCCAAATCTCAACGGAGTCAAAGTGTGTCGACGACCACGGGTACATTGATTGTAACATGGTTCGAGATACATTTTCACAACGTTGCAATTCTTGACAAAAATAACAGTAAATGTTAAAAGCGGTTAAAAGTTAAAATTCGCACATAGGTTCATATTCGTATAAAATCAGATAATCAAGCCAAATATAACAGTTGAGCGACCGTGCTAGAACCACGGAACTCGGGAATGCCTAACACCTTCTCCCGAATTAACAGAATTCATTATCCGGATTTCTGGTACGCAGACTATAATATAGAGTCATTCTTTTCCTCGATTCGGGATTAAAATTGGTGACTTGGGACACCCTAAAACCTCCCAAGTGGCGACTCTGAAATAAATAAACAAATCCCGTTTCGATTGTCCTTTAATTGGAAAAAATACCCTTGCACCCCCGCGGGTGCGTAAAAAGGAGGTGTGACAGCTCTGGCGACTCTGCTGGGGATCTAGACCCAGAACCACTGGTTCAGGGTTAAGAATTCGAGCTTAGAATAATTGTTATTATTTGGCTTGATTTATTATCTGATTTTATTACATGTTTTGAGCCTAATGTGCTAAATGCTGCTTTTACCGCTTTGATATTATTTGAACTGTACATATAAAATGTGCCGAAACCCTTCTCTTCTTACCTCCGGGGAGAAGCTCGCTGGTCGAGACTCCCTATTCTGTTAGTGTCAATACCTGAAAATAAGAAAGAGGCCGGACAAGTTACAAAGCCGGACGATCCCGCGGGTCCCCGGTACGTAGCCCCCTCCTCGACTCGAGTTGTCCGCTCGGGTACACAGTCTAGAACAAATACCCAGTTTATGAACTTAGAATAACTCAGCTTCATGCCGGATCCCTAGTAGGAACGTTTGTTTGCATCACGTGCATTTGACTTTGGAGGCTCAACACAGGGGTTGGGTCTGTCTAGGACAGATGTACCAAAAAATAAAAATGACCATCCTGATGCATCTTATTTGCTACTACTTGCACATTTATTTGATTCGGACTTGTGTGTTGACTGACTTGTGAATATCAAGAATAATATTTTAAAATTGAAAAAAAAAAAGAAATAGCGGTTAGGGAATTGATTGTTTATTTTTGAAAAGAAAACAAATGCCCAAATACTGTCAAAACTCTGCCGAAATTTTAAGAAAATGAGAAAAAATGTCTTATTAGTTTGTTTTATTAAAAGTTAAGAAAAGAAAAAAAAAATCGTTGTTCTGTTTTGTTTTTCAAAAAAAAATAAATAATAATATATAGTTTGTCTTGCCATGAAAAGGAAAATGAAAAAAGAGTCTTATTTTTAAAAGAGTTTTTTTTTATGAAAATGCCAATAAAAATAAAAAAAAAATAATAAAAAGAGTCAGGCGTTGAAAGTGATTTTATTATTTGTTGCAAATATATCTATATACATATATAAATCCAAAAAGTTTTTCTTTATTTCCAAAAATATATATATATCTTTATTTTCCATTATTGATTTCTTTAGAAAGTCTTTTTAATTGTTTTTGGTTAAAATAAATAAATAAATAAAATAAAAATAAAAATAAAAATATTTTTCTTTTAAAAAAATATAAAAATCCGAAAATGTTTTGACTCCGAAAATATTTTGATTCTTCTTTCAAAATTGAAAAGAAAATTCAAAATTCAAAAAAAAAACATTTTTAGAAGCATTTCTTTTATTAAAAGTAAAATTCCAAAAATATTTTTTTTTCTTTCTTTAGAATAAGAAAAAAAAACGAAAATTCAGAAAAAATATATCTTCCTTTCACTTTTGAAATTCTCAAAGTTTAAATCAAAAGAAAAGGAATTTTTACAAGTCTTTCTTTCAATAAGAAATCAAACAAAAAAAATACTTCCTTTCTTCTTTTAAAGTAGTTCTTTCGCAAATTAAAAAAAAAAAAAGAAGTTAGTTCATCTACTTATTCTTGACTGCCCGAACTACGCGGGTTTGATTCTCACCGGATGTGAGATACGTAGGCAACCCTCATCGGGTCCAACCCCACCTTTTGCTAAAATAGCCAAAAGCAAATAAATAAATAAATAATAAAAAAAAACGTCCAAAATTTTAATTCTGTCATAAAGAGGTCGGGTGACGTTGTTTTGTCAAAACATAGCCGAATGTTCCCAAAAGGGACGCTGGAAGGCTGACTTTGCATAAACAGCCACATTCGGGTCATTTTTAAGATTTGGTCCAGTTGACCCACACAGCCTTTAAAATCTTCGTCCCCGAGACGTTGAAAGGTCGTGTTTGCAATATTAACTTTTCTAATTCGAAAAACGATAAAAAGAGTCATAAATAAGTCAGGTGATGTTGTTTTGTCATAAATAGCCGAATGTTCCCGAAAGGGACGCCGGAAGGCTGACTTTGCATAAACAGCCACTTTTTGGGTCATGTTTAGGATTTTTGGTCTAGTTGACCCACACGGCCTTATTAATCTTCGTCCCCGAGGCGCTGAAGGGCCGTGTTTGCAACACCAGGTTTTTATTGTAATTCGAAAAAAACAAACAAAGAGTCAGCGGTCAGGTGAATACCGTTCGAATTTTGTCATAATAAGCCGAGCCAGCTTCGGCCGCGTCTTAAACCGTTCTTGCCGAAATAGCCTTAGAGTATCTTTCAGTTGTCGAAAGGTTATTTTCGTAAAAGAACGGACAAGTTTGTAAAGTGTCAAAAAATAATCTTCCCCGGTCTCAAAATTCATGTGAGATTCGGAAGGGGCCACATTTGCAAAAATAGTCGTTCGGTTGCATTTGTCAAACGGGGAAAGAAACTGGCCGTTTGTAAATCTTTTGATTAGAATATGTGGGTTGTTTGATTTTCGAGTTTGTAGGTCATCTTCAAACCTTTGAAACCCAGTTTGTTTTAATATGAAAATTGAAAAAAAATGTTTATTATTGTTTATCTTTATTTGGTCCGAACTACGCAAGGTCTGATTCATGCGGGGACATGATACGTAGGCAATCTCCATAAGATTTGACCACCACTAAAAAAAATAAAAAAATAAATTAATAATAATAATAAAAAGAATAAATAAATAAAGGAAAGTGTGGGAAATTTTCGGAGGGGCACAATTGTATCTCTGATATATGATTGTCTGTCAAATGCCCTAACACTAACGTTGATGGCTTCCCTTTGCTGTGTTCATATATAGAAAAGTGGTTGGTTGTGGTAGCTCTTCCCTGCAAAGCAAAATCAAAGGACAATGGCTCAGAACTGCAGAACCGAGTGGGTCGGTATCGATGACCGACAACAATTGGTCGAACGGAATAACGGGTTGGTAGAGGAAGTGAAAATGCTGAGACAACATGTGGCAGATATGTATCAGGCATGGATAACTGGAAAAGCACCACCCCCTCCACCGCCAAGCCTCTTGAACTCTGTCATTTCCCAAGCACCCAACACCATAACGGAAGATCCCCCATACTCTCCATCCCAACCCACTTATGGCAGCTTTCCCAGCTACCCGAGTAGCTCCATCACTCCTCAATGCTTCTCCGCTCCCCAAAACCACTTCTTTCCCCGCCATACTTCACTTTCCAGGCACCCGGCTCCACAAAATGCCTACCCACCTACACAAGCCTACCAAAAGCCACCTGGATCAGGTTTCCGGCCCTGTCAACATGCAAGAATGAAGAGGCTGCTGAAACGAGGAAAGGCTCTCACCCCCATCGGGGTATCTTATGCCAGTCTGTTTGAAAGGCTAAGGCATGCTGGCTCGATTGAGCCACTCCCCGCATGTACTCTAAATCCACTTGCAAGGAGCTTTGATCCGGCAGCGCGATGCGCCTACCACTCCAATGTCATAGGGCACAACAAGAGAGCTGTCATAGTTGGAGAAGGGAAGTAGAGAAAATGATCCGAGAAGGGCGGGTTGTGATTAATAACAGTGACATGGAGCACTCGAACCCCCTCGAGAACTTGCCGACGGAGGTTGATGAGATTGAAGCTGGTAATGGTCTCGGCAGTATTGATGCAAAGCTCAGTGGCTAAAATGCCAATTTTGATAAAGTGGGAGGACGTTTCGTTCCTTGGTCAGCAAGAGAGAAGCTTGTGGTGGCTCATTTTGTTGTCATTTCTGTTGTTCGGATTATTAGGGTTATAAGTCGGATGTTGTCTTGTCCAGTTTGTTTTAGGATTTTGTTCTGGATTGTTTTGTTTGTTTTGTTATTTAAACCATTTCACCGGTAGTCTAATACAAAATCCGGTCTTTTATTATTTCCAGTCATCTTTTTGTTTAGTCCTTTTATCATTTTTGTTCAATGCCGATTCTAGGGACATGACATGCGCACCCAGTTTGGGCCTAGTCTTAAAAGTTAATCATAAAACCCTGGGAAGGTGATCAAAGCATTTAAAGGAAATAAGAACGGTTTGAGAGTATTTGGAGCCCGAGTCATGTGGAACTGGGGCAAGTTAAACACAAAGAAAACCGTTAAAGAAAGATTAGCCTAAATTGGCATGAGGGTCGTTCATAATAATGAGAATGAGAGTGTCGCCCAACGGTGCTTTAGAAGTGACAAATGAACAAACATATGTTGAATATAATTGTCAAGTCCAGCACCATCGGAAGAGACTATAAATCTATTGTTTAATTGTGTTGTTTGCACTTGGCATGTTTTGAAGACTGGAATGACGAAGGCATTTTGTTCTGCTACCCAAATACTTTATCCTTCGTTAACCCCTTTTGAGCCTTATTTATTTTCCTTTCATACCCCTCGTTCGGAATTAGTAGCAACGAATAGAATACGCAAGCGCGACAGGTAAACAAAAGAAAAAAAAAGAGAAAGAAAAGAAAACAACAAAACGAAAAAAAGAAAAAGAAAATGGTAACAAAAAAAAAAGTCAAATGAAAAAGAGGAATTGGGAACTACGTTTGACCTGATTCCTCAAAGAGGATACGTAGGAGCTTCACGGCTCGGTCATAGTTTTGAAAAATAAAATAAAAAATTCAATTAAGATATCCCCAAGCAAGAAACTGGGGCAGAGGTTGCGTTCGTTGTAAATAAATCTGGTTCCGAAAGTTGTAATTAATAACCCAGAATCGATGCACTTTTGAGCCTTTAATACCCTTTCTTTCTAGCCCTATCCAAAACCCACATTATGGTCCAAAGAAAGACCTTCTGATCAATCTTCAAAAGATGCCAAGTCAGACAAATGAAGAGTCTTACCGGCGAACATAACATTCTGTTCCACAGCAGAAAGGACTCTAATCTCCAACAGAAAGAGTCATACCAGAAACACTCCAAAATCCCCAGCTGGAGAGAGATATAAAACGAGAGAGTCTTATTGGTGAAAACCTTCACAGGCACCATAAGGCGATGAAAGCTGAGAGAGGAACAAAAAATGAGAGAGACTTGATAGCGAAAACCCTTCGGGCACTACAAGTCGAATAAGATTAAGAATCCGATGGGGAATCGCCAATTGAAGATCTTGAAAGATGATTGACGGTAAAGGATAGGCCACATGCGCATGTCATGGCCATTAGAGTCGGTATCTGCATTTGATAGGTTTTATTTATAGTTTCTTTTGTTAAAGAGTCGTCTTTCCCTTGGTCTTTTTATTCTGTTCCTTTTTTTATCTTTTTCCTTTCATAGAAAAATCCCCAATAGAGTCTGTCTGGTCAGAACAAGTGTGAATTGACTTCAAAATATGCCATCAGCTTTCCAATTATGCCAGATGAGATCTGACTAGTGCACCCAAATGGTATAGTCGTCAAGGAACAAGCGCGAGGCCAGTGTCAAAAAGATATCCCCAAAAGGGAGTTGACAAAAAGATTGACAAGTGTCAAGAGGGATACCATCGCCTTTACCAAAAGTTATAAACCTCAAGGCCAAGGCCCATGAACAAAGCAAGGAAAGCAGTGTGCATGATTTGGGGAAATTCATGCTAGACTAAAAGGTCGGTGAAATGCCAGTTTCCGAGCTATGCCACGAAAGAAGAGGGATATCCCCAGCAGGAAGGGATTATCCCCAGCACATAATATCATCCCCAACAAGTTGTGGAGCACAGATCAAGGAAGAGAGAAAGGGAAAGTCATCCCAGTAGGAGTATCACAACCAACCACCGCGTTTTAAACTAACAAAATTTTGTTTGATTTGAAGCAGGTAATGGAAATAGCATTGATGCCAGAACTGCATGCCACAAGGGATATTATCAAACTGGGGCAGAAAATTTTCCTTCCATTTAGAAAAATTTTCTGGAAGTCAGGTACCCCCAGCTGATAACATTTTATCCCCCAGCAGGTAAGTAAATAATCCCCAGCAAGTGTTGAGGTAAGACATTTTCAAGCCTTAAGGATATTTTGGGTTCATCCGCCCTCGAATAGGATATTTTGGGTTCGTCCGCCCTCGAACAGGATATTTTGGGTTCGTCCGCCCTCGAACAGGATATTTTGGGTTCGTCCGCACTCGAACGGGATATTTTGGGTTCATCCGCCCTCGAACAGGATATTTTGGGTTCATCCGCCCTCGAATAGGATATTTTGGGTTCATCCGCCCTCGAATAGGATATTTTGGGTTCATCCGCCCTCGAATAGGATATTTTGGGTTCATCCGCCCTCGAATAGGATATTTTGGGTTCATCCGCCCTCGAATAGGATATTTTGGGTTCATCCGCCCTCGAATAGGATTCTATTTTTAAAGTTGTTGTCCATGCCAGGCGCCCACCTGTATAACGAGAGGAATACTTTCAGTCTTTAAATTTCTTACCAGGCGCCCACCTGTATAACGAGAGGAATACATTTCAGTCTTTAAATTTCTTGACAGGCGCCCACCTGAATAACGAGAGGAATACTTTTGTCTGTGCATTTCATATTTTAGGCGCCCACCTGTATAACAAGGGAATACATTTTGTGTCTTTACCATTAGGCGCCCACCTGTATAACAAGGGAATACATTCCACGTCTTTACCCATAGGAGATGTATTTCCTCCTAAAGTTTATTTTTACCCATAGGAGATGCATTTCCTCCTAAGTTTAGTTTTACCATAGGAGACGCACTTCCTAAGTTCATTTTACCCAATAGGAGACGCACTTCCTAAGTTGAGTTTCACCGATAGGAGACGCACTTCCTAAGTTAAGTTTTACCAATAGGAGACACACTTCCTAGATCCATTGTACCAATAGGAGACGCACTTCCTAAGAAGTTTCACCATAGGAGACGCACTTCCTAAGTTAGTTTCACCAACATGAGATGCACTTCCTAAGCAAGTTCCACTAATAGGAGACACACTTCCTAAGAATAATTTCACCAATAGGAGACGCACTTCCTAAGGAGACGCACATCCTAAGATAAGATTCACCAAGAGGAGACGCACATCCTAAGTTTAGTTTCACCAATAGGAGACGCACTTCCTAAGGAGACGCACTTCCTAAGAATAGTTTCACCAGTAGGAGACGCACTTCCTAAGAATAATTTCACCAATAGGAGACGCACTTCCTAAGGAGACGCACATCCTAAGATAAGATTCACCAAGAGGAGACGCACATCCTAAGTTTAGTTTCACCAATAGGAGACGCACTTCCTAAGGAGACGCACTTCCTAAGAATAGTTTCACCAGTAGGAGACGCACTTCCTAAGAATAATTTCACCAATAGGAGACGCACATCCTAAGATAAGATTCACCAAGAGGAGACGCACATCCTAAGTTAGTTTCACCAATAGGAGACGCACTTCCTAAGATAAGTTTCACCAATAGGAGACGCACATCCTAAGGAGACGCACATCCTAAGAATAGTTTCACCAGTAGGAGACGCACTTCCTAAGCCAAGTTTCACCAATAGGAGACGCACTTCCTAAGTTATTTCACCCAATAGGAGACGCACTTCCTAAGTTAAGTTTTACCCATAAGAGACGCACTTCCTAGATCCATTGTACCAATAGGAGACGCACTTCCTAAGAAGTTTCACCAATAGGAGAGGCACTTCCTAAGGAGATGCACTTCCTAAGAATAATTTCACCAATAGGAGACGCACTTCCTAAGGAGACGCACATCCTAAGATAAGTTATTTCACCAGTAGGAGACGCACTTCCTAAGAATAGTTTCACCAATAGGAGAAGCACTTCCTAAGTAAGTTTTACCCATAGGAGACGCATTTCCTAAGTTTATTGTACCCACAGGAGACGCACTTCCTAAGTTTATTGTACCCAATAGGAGATGCACTTCTTTAAAGTTTATTTTTACCCATAGGAGATGCATTTCCTCCTAAGTTTGGTTTAGTGTTACCCGTAGGAGATGCATTTCCTCCTAAGTTTAGTTTTACCCATAGGAGATGCATTTCCTCCTAAATTTAGTTTTACCCATAGGAGAGGCATTTCCTCCTAAGTTAGTATTGAAGTTGGGAGCCCGCCCATATAACAGAGGCATATATTTCAGTCTTTACTTTCAAGTGTTGAAATTGGGAGCCCGCCCAGATAACAGAGGCATACATTCAGTCTTTATATTTCCAGAGTTGAAGTTGGGAGCCCGCCCAGATAACAGAGGCATACATTCAGTCTTTAATTTTCAAGTATTAAAGTTGGGAGCCCGCCCAGATGACAGAGGCATACATTCCAGTCTTTATTTTCAAGCATTGAAGTTGGGAGCCCGCCCAGATAACAGAGGCATACATTCAGTCTTTACTTTCAAGCATTGAAGTTGGGAGCCCGCCCATAATAACAGAGGCATACATTCATTCTTTATGTTTCAAGCGTTGAAGTTGGGAGCCCGCCCAGATAACAGAGGCATACATTTTAGTCTTTAATTTTCAAGTGTTGAAGTTGGGAGCCCGCCCATACAACAGAGGCATACATTTCAAGATCAAGTCAGAAGACAATAAAACAGAGGGTTACAACAAGAATCCCCAGCAGGAAACAATAAAATCCCCAGCACCGGGAAACAGAAGGTTGCAACAAGAGATCCCAGCACAAATTCAGGCGCCTGAGTCAAAAGGAAGAAAAGAGGCGTCTTGAAAGAAGCAGCTGGTGAACATTAAATCATGCCCAACATAACAAGTCTGATGAAGAAAGTCGTACCCACCAGAGGAACCGCCAAAAAGCTTAATGAAGAAAGCCATGTCCCCAGCGGACCGAGCAAAATGATATTCAGAAAAGCAAATGGCCAGTATCATTCCAAGTTCAAGGAAGAAAAGCACCGGAAGAAGCACAAGCCGACAAGAAAGCAAGGCAACAAGAACAAATTTCAATCTAGCCTAGCTTCTTGTTTTATTTTAAGCACGGTGTAATAAGGAGATCAGTAAGCAGTGATAACAGCATGCAACAACAGTAACATTGCAGTCCCACGGTAGTCCCAGCTACCAAAACTTCCCGAACTACATTAACCTGATTCCCCTTTAGCCAGGGATATGTAGGAAACCTTTGAAGCAAAGGTTCGGTTAAATCTTTTTCAAAAAATGCTTCACACGGAGTACTCAGACGGGCAAAAATCGCTCGCTTTATCTTTGCACGAAAACCCTTCGTGTCTCCGGGCAAAGAGGGGCAGCTGTAAGCACGTGATTTTTGCCCTATATGAGAAATACTCCCAAAAAATGCAAAATAAAATGATTTTCCTTGGTGTGCAATTTTGAGTACTTTTGTGATATTTTTAGATAATTATTTGTATTTGTCTGTGTTTGCTTATTTGTTAAATTAATAAAAAATACAAAAATATGTCGCATTTTGCATGTAGGATTTAATTATACAATTGTTAGTAATTAAATTAGTTTTACAAAAATTAAAAATTACAAAAATAGGCATCTTTTGCATTTTTAGCATTTAATGTCCAAATGAATAATTTTATGCTTAATTATTACTTAATTGCGCGTTAATTGTTATTGGAAGTTAATTTGCGATTTTATAACTTAATTTAGTTCTTAATAATAATTTAAGTATTTTTATAATTTAGTTTTAGAAAATAAAAGAAGAAAAGATAACAAAAATACAAATAAAAATCGGATTGGGCCACTTCTTCAATTTTCAACCCCAGGCCCAAACAATTGTCCACGACCCAGTCCACTTCACACGGGTCGACCCGGTCCGCCCCATTAACCCATTAACCCAACACCCCCCTTCATTCAAAAAACAAAACAAAAGAAAAAACAAAAAGAACAAAAAACCCTAAAAACCAAACTACCATCCGCCTCCCCCCTCCATCTTCTTCTTCCCCAAAAACTCAAACACCCCAACGTCCATGGCTGCTGCCATTCACCAGCCCCGTCAACCACCAACTCCCCCTTACGTCGTCACTATCCCGTCGACCACTGCCCAAACCACCACAAAAACACCACCTCCTTCCTCCAGTACCACCCGCGAACCCTACTGCCCAAACTGCTAGTCCATCGACTTCTTCCTCCGTGAAACTCATCACTACTGTCGCAACCATTCCTCCATTGAAGCCGACGACCACAGCTGTTGCTGCTGCATCGTCACTGCTCAAATGACCCTCCACAGCTGCTCAGTCCCGTCCAAATGACCACCGGAGCCCCGACGAGCAGCAGTTGTTGCTGTTGCGTCGTCACTGTTCCATCACCTTCTTCCACCGTTACACCCAGTCACTGCCATGGCCAAGCTCATCGTCGACCAGCTGCTCATGTTGCTGTGTCTTCTCCTTCGACGTCCTTAAGCCGAACAGATCCATCGAGCTGCTGCTACTGTTTCTCTTCCTCACGCGAGCACCAAACATGCCCCCCAGCTGCTTCTGCCTTCCACTTCATCGTCCAGTTTGCTATTGCGTCATCAACGTGTTTGTCGTCGTTTGGTTGAGCTTTGGTCGAGGGTCGCCGAAACAGTCCGTATGTATGATTGTTCGATTCGGTTAGTAGATTTTCGAGTTTTATTCTGTCCGCATTTTGTTTTGATATTTTCGAATCTAAAATCGGCGAATGTTTGTTTTGTTTATGTTTATGTTTAGATATTTGGATTTTGGTTTTGTTCATGTTCATGTGTTGTTTGTTAAATTAATTTTTCAGATTTCAAATGAAAGATTAATTAGTTATTTTTCATGTTTATTTCATGTTTGTATTGTTGTTTAAGTGTATATTTGTTAGTTTAATGTTTGTTAGATCCAAATTGAAATTTAATTGGTTATTTCTTCAATTTGTTTCATGTTGTTATGTATTTTCCAGAAATTAGTAATGTTGTTTGAACCATGTGAATCCGTCATGTTTTGTTGCTTAAAAATAGATTTAATTCATGTTCATCTTTGTTTGAAGTTCATGTTTAAATTCAGTGATTTAATGTGAGTTTGTGTTTGTTTTTGATTTGTTAATTTAATTTGAATCATGCATATTGTTGTTTGTATTATTGTCTCTTTGTTCATCCATTAATGGTCTAAATTAACCAGGATTGGTTTCCGATATGGTTGATTTATTTCCATTAATTTGGAGTTTGTGTTGGTCATCATGTTCATGTAAATTGTTGTTGAAGATTGTTGAGAAATTGGTCATCTTGACTATATTTTTGTTGAGTTATGATTAATTGATTGTTTAGAGCAGAGGGGTAATTTGGTAAATTGCATTGCATTCGGGGGTAGATTTGTAATTGCAATAAGGTCGGAGGGGTAGTTTGGTAATTGAACATTATTTTGATTCTTTATGTTAAGCATGGGGGACAAATATAATGGGGTGGGTTTTTTGAGGTATTTGTTTAATATAATGGGGGACAAGACTGGGAGGAATCTTGTACTTTTTTAATGTAGGCATGAGGGACAAATTATAATGGGGAGGAATCTTGTACTTTTTTAATATAGGCATGGGGGACAAATTGTAATGGGTTGGGAATGTGTTAGTTATTTAATGTAGGCATGGGGGACAAAATTTAAAATAAAGAAGACATTTAATAGTGGGCCAAAGCATGCCATTGGGGGAATAATTTTGGGGTTGGGAATTGAAGACTTGTCTTGCTATATATATAGGGTCATTTGACACATTTTAGGGAGAGGTTTTTGGGGACTAGAACTTGAACATTGAGAGAAAAAGGGTGGAGATTATTGAGAGATTTTTTTTACACTTGAGAGTTGACATACTTTTATACTTAAGAGAGTTTGTGATAGTAAAAGAGAAAGACAATTTGAACTTTCACTCGAACAATTCTGTTTGCTTTTCTTCGAGTGTTATTCAAAAGTCAGAAACTATTGCATCTCGTATCTTTTCTCTCTTCTGCTTTGACTGCGATTGTACTTTTGCACTGCTGAGTTTTCAATCTGTTACTGGATCATTCTACTGGTTGTTACTGGTTTTGCGGTGTTGCTGAACCTGTTGTTGCCGCGTTATTACTGTTGCTGACTCCTACTTCTTTTGTTCCTGTACTGCTGTTTCCAGGTACACATTTGTACACTCTTGGCTTGAAGCGAAAAATGAAATAATAATCAGGCTCCTGTTCCTGTTGAATTCTTTTGTTTGGATCTGTGTTTGAATATTAAATTTCCTTTCTTTGTATAAAATGTAGTCGATTAATTAATGAGTAATGAAGTTGCATATGTATGATTTCTTCATCTAATAATGCTAGTTTAAATTATTTGAAGAATAGTTAATCTGCTTTGATATTATTGTGTATCCCTCTCATGTTCTAGCATTAGTAAATAATAGAATATAAAAATGAAAGCCGTTTTTCTTCGTACAAACTCGATCGCAATTTTCCAATCGCATTAGTCGTAAACTAATAACTAATAAGTTACGTTTTCAGCATGTAAATAATTAAGAGATTTTCTTTTATTTTAGAGACGAACTTAATAGAAAATATAGTCACTATAGGTTTATCTTTTAAAATGAAAATGAGACAAGCCTCGTCAAATAAATCACAAACCGCCAGGGCCCTCAATAAAATACATAACCATTGATTAAACCTTGGATTTGGCCGTTTAATGAACCTTCACGGCCTCTTCCTAAAATAACAATACGTTAGACTCTTTAGGACGCGCCTTAATAAATCTTACCTTCTTAAACTCGGGTGCACATTTATGTGACCCAAATCCAATTCTCAACGGAGTCGAAATGTGTTTCTAATCACGGGTACATTGATTGTGACGTGGTTCGAGATGCGTGTCCATGACGTTGCAAATTCCCTTTAAAAAAAAATAAGAATGAGATGAGCCTCGCCAAATAAAAATACAAAATTGCGGGGCCCTCAGTAAATATTTGCTTTCAAATTGCTTAGATTTCAGGATGGACCGTTTAGCAAAATTCCACGGTCCTACCCAAAATAAATACGCTAGTTGCTTTAGGCGCGCCTTTAATAAGTTAATTTCCTTAAACTCGGGTGCACATTGATGTGACCCAAATCCAAATCTCAACGGAGTCAAAGTGTGTCGACGACCACGGGTACATTGATTGTAACATGGTTCGAGATACATTTTCACAACGTTGCAATTCTTGACAAAAATAACAGTAAATGTTAAAAGCGGTTAAAAGTTAAAATTCGCACATAGGTTCATATTCGTATAAAATCAAATAATCAAGCCAAATATAACAGTTGAGCGACCGTGCTAGAACCACGGAACTCGGGAATGCCTAACACCTTCTCCCGGGTTAACAGAATTCCTTATCCGGATTTCTGGTACGCAGACTATAATATAGAGTCATTCTTTTCCTCGATTCGGGATTAAAATTGGTGACTTGGGACACCCTAAAACCTTCCAAGTGGCGACTCTGAAATAAATAAACAAATCCCGTTTCGATTGTCCTTTAATTGGAAAAAACTCCCTTGCACCCGCGGGTGCGTAAAAAGGAGGTGTGACAACTATTAAGATCAATCTATTAGATGTTCTGTGTCAAGGATGATTGTTAGGGTGCTTAGTTCAAATAATTTGTAATGAATTTAAAAAGTTTGAGTACTGAATAGCATGCTATGAACATTTGGAAATTTAAAGGGAAGAAGATGTTGTGCTCTCTGAATAAGAAGTTAAGTGATCAAGTCTTGATAAGTATATTTACCTCGATAGTATGCATCTTCGTTCTTGGCCTTACATCTTAAACTGTAGCCCTGCTTGAGGAAATTAAATGTTTTCCTTTCGCATTGTGATACGCTTATCTCAATTCTTTTAAACAAACCAAAATATTGCTCCTATACGTTAACAACTAAAAGGACCAGCATTGGATAATGACACAATTCCATTTTGGAATCCTTCGGTGGACCAAGATTTTGTATAATCCTTCTCAGGATCAGTCTATGTATCTCAAAAATCAAAACATGCAGGTTAGCTTAATCTAAAATAATTTTGCTAAAAGAAAAGATGGAATTTTGAAATGTATGCAATTCATGGTACGTAAGTAGTAAGACGAAACTGTTGACAAGATAGGAACCAGGATACAATTCAGTTAGTTTCAGATGGCTGGTTCTTCTAGTCATAGTGATAGTAAGAAGCTGCTATATTTCTTTGCAATTACACATGCGTGAGAAATAATACAAGGAAAAATATACGTATTATTGATGTACTTTAACTATAATACAAGGTACCCCTATTTATAACAATACACAATACCTACACTAGTTCAATCACATGTAGGTTGATCACGTCCAACTCTAGTCCTAAAAAGGATCAGCGGTCGCTGCAAATATAATCCGGTCTAAAAGTCGGGAGTCGAATCCCACTGAGAACTAAGGCATAGCTATATCTGTTTAATATCACTAAAAAGACAAGTTTGAACAATTTTCTAAATCATAAAGATTGAGATTTATATTTCTAACTAATTAACTAGCAAATACTAGAAAACAGTAAAATTATCAACTAACGAGACAAAGGGTTGGAGACTAAATTAAGGAGGTCTAGAGTTATGATTTCCCCAATTGTCGGAATCCTTCTAGCTATGTTCCCTACAATTTTTTCAATGTATTCTCTACTGATCGTGAGCACTTTAGATGCCGTAATTCTCTATCGAGCAACTACAATAATTTACTAGACATATTCTCTCGAACTACGCTAGTTGGCTTTATCTAACCGCTCATTATGACCACGTCAAGGCTTTGTTATTTCTAAACCTACCTTTAAACCCGCTGTATTGATTTCTCACATACGTTAGGAGTGACGTTGTTCAACAACCACCTAAATATGTATCCTTTCTCAAGCAACACATAATAAATAGGCACAGTCAATCGATGGCCATTCAATCAACAACAATAAACACGTAATTGAACAAGTAGAGAAATCCAACGGCTCAATTATATAAAAACATAACAAGAATTTATCCTACAAAAGGTTTTATCAAAACCCTAGATAACAAATTAGTTAATCATAATAGTATATAAAACTACGATACTAAAAGTCATAACCAACAATGAAAAATAGGAAGAGGAAGGAAAAACTCGTAGAAGAATTCCCCGCCTTGCTCCTATTGTGTCTCTGCCTCCTTAGGTCAAATCTGTGTAAAAAATTGGTCTCCTCCCCTCAAAATACCGTTTTTCCATGTATATATACCAAGTAGGGTCGGGCCCAAACTATTATACCTTCTCCTATGCGAAAAAGGACAAGTTTCCAGGTCTGGACGCCCGCGGCCGCGGCCTGAGTGCGGTACGGGCGCGGTATTTGGCAAGTCTACTGCCTCAGCCTGCTTCAACCCGCCTCATGTCCGCGATTTCGACCGTGGTTTTCACCCTGTTTCGTTTGGAATTTGAAAAAATGTAAAACATAAAAGTTGTAGCTCTTTGAGTTATATTTCCAACCATATATTGTAAAGCCCAAATGGAGTTCTGAGCAAAAGGTTATGTGCATTTTACTAGACAGCACGCAATATACCGACTCGATTCTTCGTTTTGTTGCTCTATCATCCGTCGATCCCCGAATACGATCCCGGCCTAATTCCTTGGGCTTTTACTCAGATTTCAAAGCTCCAAATCACTTAAATTCATTTCATAACATCTATATAACTCGAAACCACTCCTACAAGGCATAAAACACACAATTAGTGCAAAACACTAACGATTAAAACGCAAACTCAACTAACGTGCAATAAATTTGAGTGTAATAAGCGACTAAAATACGTAATTATAGCCGATCATCAACACCCCATACTTAAACCATTGCTCGTCCTCGAGCAATCAAACTACACTTTTTTATAGACACGACCTTTTTAAACAATTCTCCTAACTCATCACACCAAGAGTATTTAAAATAGACTAAGCACAAAAGCGTAACATATTTACCTCAAGATTTGACTCACAAGTACCATGCATTATTCATAACTCACATGCATTATTCACAACTCACCTACTTACTCTAACATAGAGGTCACTGACATTACCTTTCCTTCATGAATCAAGTGCCCTCACACAACAAAAGAGAGTAGTTCCACACAATAAAATTTAAGAACACTTAGGAACTCAAGATAGAAAGAATTCACTCACTCTCAGAAATAACATTCATATGCCACAAAAGTTGCACCATAAGCTTGCCCGTAGTGTACTACTCTACTAATCGAGCTCATTCAGTCTAGGATCAAGTATGACTTTATTTGGTTGTAATGTAGGTTGCGGGACATGTATGACATATTTGGATATAAGAGTGACTACATCTCCCTAAGCACTTTAATACATATACTTTAACATTCAAACCCTATACCTATGTCAAACCAAACTCCACCTTCACATCAATGTATATTACCCCATTCTTCTTTAAGCACACTTACATCAAAAGCCACCACTTATCAAGGAATATTTTTTCACAACAATACATCTATTTTTTTTTTCTTTTTTTTTTTCAATTCAAGTGGCTCTTACTTTTTCAAAACAGTGCACCTTTCTCCTTATTTAATTAGTTCCACTCAAAAGCCAAACCAACCACCCCACACTTTAACCTTTACAAAGTGCATGAACAATTCAAGTGCTCATGAGAGTTGCAAGGTTCAAATAGATAATTATTTCAAACAAATGGGTAAGGCTTGTAATGTGGTTGCCAAAGAAACAAGATTACAGGCTCAAAGGGGTTAACTATGATACATAAAAACTAGGTGGGTACAATATACATATCTGGATCAACAAAGAAACGCTTATATCACTTCCAAGACTGAACAAAACTACTATTTCGCTTTGCAAACACACAGGGCAATTTCTAGGCATCAAATGTAATGCATAGAATATAACAAATCCTTACACACACATGGTACATAACTCACTCAGGATTACACTCATCAAGACACTCTAGTCAAAGCAGTTAAGCAAATTTAAGATTATACAATTTAAGGTACTTATACAAGAGTCAAAAATTGAGCCTAAGCGTCACAACCAAAGTACTCACTATTCTCAAGGCATAACAAAGTCAAGAGATATTGCTTCAATTCAAAACACAACACATTGGCTCCTATTCCTAAAAAAACTAACTACACCCGGTTCAAATAAAACCCTTGGAAAAGAACTGTGGTTTAAAGAAAAACCAAGGGGGAATTGCTACACTACCTAACAAAAGAAAATCTTTTATTTTATTTTTTTCTTTAGACTTAAATCCCTCAAGAAAATTGTCTAATAAATTCATCGTCAGGAAAAGTCCATTCTTTAAAAAAAATATTATTTAATTAAACTAACACAACTAAAGTAGCATGAAAAGTCACCCAGACAATCTCCTCACCCCACACTTAAAATTATGCATTGTCCCTAATGCACACCATAACTAATAAAAGGGTAAAAGAGACTCCCCGGTAGGTCAAAGGCAGAAGCACTAACAACTCATGGGGTACTCAGACTTCTCCCAAGCTTGGTCCTTCGTGCGGGTACCTCACACTTAGTTCCAACCATTTGGTTTGTTGTTGCATCCTTCCAATAGCTTTGCTTTCCATGTTCCTAGAAATAAAAAATCGACACTACAAGAATACAACAACAACAACGGCCCAGCATAATCTCACAAGTGGGGTCTAGGGAGGGTAATATGTATGCAGACCTTACCCCTACCCTGAGGGGCAGAGATGATGTATCTAAAAGACCCTCGGCTCAAGAAAGCCGACACTACAAGAATAATACAATAAAAATAAATAAAGCTGGGTTGCCTCCCAACAAGCGCTTGATTTAACGTCGCTGTACTACGTGAATCACTTTTTGCCTCTACCTCGAGCTTATGAATTGAACCCCCAATTTGGCATCAAGTTTTCGACTATGCTCCAGGGGTGGAGGAACAAATCTAATTGGCCCAAGAAACATTGTACTATTATACACTTCTTGGCTTTTTGATGAGGTATGTAGTCCTGTCTTTCTGGCAAGAAAAATTCCAGAATGTAGGCACCTTGTTCCTCATTCCTTGACTTCTCAATCGGCTCAGATGACTCTATTTCCATATCGTCATCCAAGCACAATGTAGAAAAATGTTTGGAGTGTGGACCAATGTGCTCAAACACATGAACTTCAGGACTTTCAACATCCTCAACATCAATGATATTAGAGTCAACAAAATTTATATCCTCAATGTCCTTGGTTGACTCTAGTCTCACTTCTTCAACATTGACATTCTCAAATTGTAGTTGGCTAGGTTGTTGATGTTCTACTCTGACCTCCCTAATTAACACCTCAAATTCATGCTCTTCTTGGCTACTATCATCAATATTGGCTTGTTGAGCATTAACAACTCCAATCACTTGACTCAATTGAGCCTCCAACTTGCGAATAGTTGCCTCTTGCCTTTCTATCTGCAATTGTTTTTCATTATTTTGTTTCAGAAGGCACTTCAACATATCCTTGATCTCTTTCAGGTTTGCATTCCCAGGTTCTTTGTTCCTATTAACTTCACAAGAAAAGGTAGAACCATCATAGTAAGGGGTTGGGGGAAGATAAGAAATATAAGCACAACCATTAAAGTGACCATTTTTACCACCACACACGTCACACACATTCCACAAATAATATTGAGTTGGTGCACATAACTCGCGCTCGGAAATATTTTGATAATTTTGATACAGGTGGTTTTCTTCACAGTATGTATGAGCATCAGTAATAGAATTATCTACACCTAAATTCCCATAATTCCAACATGTCATGTTTCTCAAATCAACAGTTATAAAAAAATACAAAACAAAATAAAAGTTCAAACTTGAACCCTAGCAATATATATAGCTACAACTACACCGTTAGTTCCCCGGCAATGGCGCCGAAATTTGATCACGCCCAACTCTAGTCCTAAAAAGGATCAACGGTCACTGCAAATATAATCCGGTCTAAAAGTCGGGAGTCGAATCCCACTGAGAACTAAGGCATAGCTATATCTATTTAATATCACTAAAAAGACAAGTTTGAACAATTTTCTAAATCATAAAGATTGAGATTTATATTTCTAACTAATTAACTAGCAAATACTAGAAAACAGTAAAATTATCAACTAACGAGACAAAGGGTTGGAGACTAAATTAAGGAGGTCTAGAGTTATGATTTCCCCAATTGTCGGAATCCTTCTAGCTATGTTCCCTACAATTTTTTCAATGTATTCTCTACTGATCGTGAATACTTTAGATGCCGTAATTCTCTATCGAGAAACTAAAATAATTTACTAGATATATTCTCTCGAACTACGCTAGTTGGCTTTATCTAACCGCTCATTATGACCACGTCAAGGCTTTGTTATTTCTAAACCTACCTTTAAACCCGTTGTATTGATTTCTCACATACGTTAGGAGTGACGTTGTTCAACAACAACCTAAATATGTATCCTTTCTCAAGCACATAATAAATAGGCACAGTCAATCTATGACCATTCAATCAACAACAATAAACACATAGTTAAACAAGTAGAGAAATCCAACGGTTCAATTATATAAAAACATAACAAGAATTTATCCTACAAAAGGTTCTATCAAAACCCTAGATAACAAATTAGTTATTCATAATAGTATATAAAACTACAATACTAAAAGTCAAAACCAACAATAAAAAATAGGCAGAGGAAGGAAAAACTCGTAGAAGAATTCCCCGCCTTGCTCCTATTGTGTCTCTGCTTCCTTAGGTCGAATCTATGTAAACAATTGGTCTCCTCCCCTCAAAATACCGTTTTTCTATGTATATATACCAAGTAGGGTCGAGCCCAAACTATTATACCTTCTCCTACGTGAAAAAGGACAAGTTTCCAGTCCTGGACGTCTGCGGCCGCGGCCTGAGCGCGGTACGGGCACGGTATTTGGCAAGTCTACTGCCTCAGCCCGCCTCAGGTCCGCGGTCGTGGTTTCGACTGCGGTTTTCACCCTGTTCCGTCTGGAATTTGAAAAAATGTAAAACATGAAAGCTGTAGCCCTTTGAGTTAGCTTTCTAACCATATATTGTTGGAGCCCAAATGGAGTTCTGAGAGAAAAGGTATGTGCATTTTACTAGACAGCGCGTAATATACCTACTCGATTCTTCGTTTTGTTGCTCTATCATCTGTTGATCCACGAATAAAATCCCGGCTTAATTCCTTGCACTTTTACTCAGACTGCAAAGCTCCAAATCACTTGAATTCATTCCATAACATCTATATAGCTCGGAATGACTCCTACAAGGCATAAAACACACAATTAGTGCAAAACACTAACAATTAAAACGCAAACTCAATTAAAGTGCAGTAAATTTGAGTGTAATAAGCGACTAAAATACGTAATTATAGCCGATCTATCATAGGTCCACTCTTATTTACATAACAACTACCTAACAACATGTTTGTGACATGTACATGTTTATGACATGTACATGTTTATACTAGCTAGTAGTAGCAGTAAGTAACAATCTAACAAGGTACTAATTAGAAAATTATTTTTCCTTTCTCTGTTTTCACTCTTTTTTAGTGCTTGTAGATTGATTCGTGTTTCATAACTTGTCATTGGCAAATAATCGAAGTTTACTTTGCTTTACTAATGGGTCAATTATAATAGAGTGAATGATTGTATATGACTAGTCCAGTTAGACAAGCTAGCTGCTAGTGGCTTTTTATAATGTTGTGAAGGTTGGTTTGCAAAGTGCATTTCATTACTTGTAGTACATAACGGATTGATTTTTGCTTTCCAAAAATACATAACTAATTGCCATAATAGTAGTGATGATGATAATTAAGTCTGGAAAATAATTAAAGTGTCTATATATACTCTTGATTTTCTGAAATTCTAGTATTACATAGAGATATTGTGTAATTCGATAATGTTTTCTTTTCTAGAACACCCACGTACTAACTATAACTCCAATATTTATGTGAAACAAATGAGTATTGGCATCAATGAAAGTTCATTCTAGAATTCTATTAGAAATGACTATTCTTTTTAATTTGTTTGTTTATCTTATTAAAGTGAAGATGGTGATGCAATGGGAGATCCAGAGGATTACAAGGCTTTAGCAGGTGAAGATGGTGATCCAGAGAAAGAATCAAATTGATTTTGCTTTCCAAAAATTGTCTCGGTAACTTTTACTTTTAGTAGAAAAAATTGTGCAAGTAAAGCTGTGAAGTATTATGACAATGACTTAGTTGGCCTAATAGCTAGTGATATAGTAAGAGTGTTACATTGCGGCGAGATGATGGTTACTTCTTTCTCATTACCCTCAGACGTGCTTGTGAAATGGTAGACATGAAGGACTGCATGCATTATTACGAAGCCATTTGCACAATTACTTTCTCTCTCAGTGCTCGTAAATATTTGTATAACGTTTGCTTTAATTGATACTCCATACCGTAGTGGAGAGGAAAACGAGGGCAGTTGCACAATTTCTGCACAGGAAAGTAATTTTGTTTATCTATTTTTCGGTCAAATGAGAGAGGAATTAGACTGCCCTCGTTACGGTCTTCAAGAAGTGAGAGAAGGAATCATAAAAGAAATAGCTTTCGACTAAAGACGCAGACGATGAGCAAAAGTCTACTTTAATAAAGTAGCTCGGGGGAACCTTAAGACAGGACATCGGGGCGAAGGTATGAAGGTACGGCAATGCAGCCCAGTCTGGTCTGAGGAGGAGTGGGACTGTGAAAGCTGCAGCAAAGGGAAAGGACTTTCACCAGTTTCTTGAGTGAGAAGCGGATATTGGTGAAAAAAGGAAGTCGAAACTTTTTTGATAATTTTTTGGACAAAAAATACTTTTCTACTACTTAAAAAAAAGTTACATAAATGAGTAAAACGCAGTACTATACTGCGAATTACTTTAATGAAAATTTAGCCGTTAAAATAAAACGCAGTACTATACTGCGTTTTACTTAAAAAATTTTTTTTTTGTAATTCGCAGTACTATACTGCGTTTTACTAAGAAAATTTGTAAAATACAGTATAATACTGCGTTTTACACTGAAACGTTTTTGGCCCCACCAATAATGAACTGACATAACAATAATTCAATACATAAAACGTAGTATTGTACTGCGTTTTACATAGAAAAATTCTACACCTCAACGTCGGACTTGCCTTATTTAAAGGCGTTCCAATTTTATGAAAATTCATTCAATACTTTACTTCAAACTTACGTTCATACTTCTCTCTTCTTCTTATCAATCATTTTTCTACAATGTCTGAAGTGACAAAAATAAGGGTTACACTATATTGGGGGGGGGGGATTGGGGGGGGGAGGTTGTGTTGGAGAATAACTCTGTGAGGTATAGCTCACCTCCACAATATCATGTTAAATTGCCGCTTACTATGAAGTACGATAAATTGGTATCGTTATTATGTAAAAAAATGAATGAGAGGTGGCGATCGATTAACCTTAAAATAACCGGTAGATTTCTGTATTCAGTGACTCCGCAGGGGTTTGCTTATTATTCTGAGTTTAACATCGAGGATGATGAAACTCTTAGAGATTTTTTGCGGATTCCGGATGAATACAGGGAATTTATTGTAATAAAATTATTGGAAATGTACGTCAAGGTGGAAGACGTTCCCAATAATGAGGGCGTGCATAGTAGGGATAATCCCCAGTCATCGGGTGGTTATTCTGGAGCAGTTTTTGCTGGACAGATTGCTGATGAAAGAGCTTGCCTTGATTTAAACTTGTCACCACCGGCGAATGAGCAGCCACAAAATAATTTTTTGACTTTATATAACCAACAAGACGACTGGTAAACTTCAATTCCGTGGGTGCTTTAGCGATGTTTATTTTATGTTTTAATTGGATTTGTATTAACACTCATATTTTTCATAGGGGGTACCGTCCGGATACGAATTTTACAAGTTATGACCCCGCCCCTAGTTGGAATATGTGTAGTTCTGGAGTATTGGACCACGGTGGTCCATCCGGGAGTCATCACCAACAAGAAAATATCCATCATGAAATGTCAAGTAAGTACGACTTGTAAGTAAAGTGATATGGCTATATCTAAAGTATTTATCTAGTTGGGTATATTATCATTTTGTTATTTTTGTGCAGTGAAAACGAGATTCTTGAAGCTCCTGACCTCACACAGTTGCCCATAGACGACGTATTTACTCGTGATTTGGCAGATGCGCAGAGTCAGGAAGATGATAGTAATTATGACAACAATGCGGATGAGTCTGGGGATGACACACCCTTCCATGATGAGGGTGATGAGGAGGATGAAGTGAATGTTGAACCTGAGCTGACGAGGGAGCATGTTCCTCCACCTCTCGCTAGACCAAGAGTGTACGAGTCCCACATGCCATTTCATGAGCGGAATATTCCCTACCTTGATAATTTTCCAAGCATGTCGAACGTGGATGCCCTCACAAGGGATGATGATAAATTTCGGTCAGCGATGTGGGATGAGTCTAGACCAGCTGTTATGACAAAGGGCATGTATTTCCCTGATAAAGCTCGCTTAATTAGGGCTGTAAAAATCTACAGTATAAGAGAGTGTCGTGAGATGACGGTAAGTGAGTCAACTACGGAGAAATACAAGGCTGTATGCCGTAGAGACTTTATGGGTTATCACTGGATGTTGCGTGCCACCAAGAAGAAATCAGGTTTGTGGAAAGTGGGTAAATTTATTAGCGAGCACAGATGTGAAATGGACACATACAATGAGAATCACTTCAACTTGGATGTGGACTTGATTTCTCTTGTCTTGATTCTATATTTGCAAGTGTCCATTAGGTTCAAGATTAAAGAGTGTATTACAGTTGTCCACCAGGAGTATGGTTGTACTATAACCAAAAGAAAGGCATATCTCGGTCGCAAACGTGCCTTTGAACTTATTTATGGCGACTGGGATAAGTCTTTTTCAAATCTGCCCAGGTACATGGCCGCACTGCAACACTTTAACCCCGGGATTGTTGTTGAATGGAGGCATGAGCGGAGTCCGGACAGACCCGAATATATTTTCAACTATGTGTTCTGGTCATTTAAACTAGCAATTGATGGTTTTGTGCATTGTCGCCCTGTTATTTCCATATATAGTACTCATGTCTATGGAAAGTATGATATTAAGCTTTTGATTACAGTTGCAGTAGATGCCAATGAGAAAATATTTCCACTAGCTTTTGCCATATGTGCCAACGAAAGTGAAGAGACATGGACGCTTTTTTTGAACCACTTGAAGCAGCACGTTGTCAAACAGCGTTCAGGTATTTGTCTAATATCTTATCGGCATGGTGGAATTTTAAGTTCTGTACGTCACTTGCCTGAATGGCAGGAACCATATGCATACCACCGTTACTGTGTGCGTCACCTAAAGGCCAATTTCCAGAAGAAATATCCTGACAAGGCATTGCATGACTTTATGTGGATGGCTGCAACTGAGCACCAGCACTGCAAATTCACGAGGCGCATGGAAGCGATCCGGTAGTTAGAACCACGAGCCTATACTTGGTTGATGGGGCATGAGCTTCACATGTGGACATTGCATGCTGATAGCGAAAGACGATGGGGAGCCCTCACTACAAACGTGTCGGAGTCATTCAACGGCTTGTTGAAATCTGCCCGTAGACTGCCTGTCACTGCCATGGTCCGCATGACATTCAAACAGAGTGCGAAGAGGTTTGTTGAAAGGCATGCAGTTGCATCAGCATTGATGGACAGGGGTGTTCAATTTATACCAATACCCATGAGAAGATTTGAAATGTCCAGGAGGCGAGCACAGTGGCATTCATTTCTTCAGTACGATCATGAACGAGGTATTTTTGAAGTTAGGACCACTATCCGCGGACACCGTCGGAATAATCTATAGACGGTGAATGAAAATAGAAGATTATGTTCATGTGGAAAATGGACCATCTACCACATGCCATGCGCACATGCATTGAAGTGCTTTCAACCAGTTGGATATGGGGAAACAAACTATATTGATAGGCAATACAGTGTTGCTGCATACGTAGACACGTATAGTGGGAAGTTGCAACCATTAGGTGCTGAGCATTATTGGTCGTCGGAACCTTTTAAGATGGTATGTAACAAGGACTATTTGCGCAAGCTGCAAGTGCAAAAGAGAACGCATATACGGAACCAAATGGATGTTGGTGACACCGTTTGTGCGCGTAAATATGGCATATGCTCGCAAACAGGACACGACCGTCGTAAATGTCCTTCAGGTGGTATGCGTGGCGGTGGTAATCCGGCTCCCGGTGTAAGTTCGTCGAATGTACCCAACTATCAAGGATACCCCTAGTCTTTTATTTTGGTATTGTTTTTAGTAATACGTGTTTGTACTTGTGTATGTTGCAATATATATCAAATAAAATTATGTTCCACAATTTGGAATGAGTAAAGAAAAAGCTGTTTAATTGTAGGAAAATGTAAATAAAGCATTACTACAGCACAAACACAAACATAACAGGCCAACATAATAAAAATACATGAAATATGAAAAATACACTAAACACATACATGCCAATGTTTAGTCCCGGTTGCCATTTATTCTCCGATCCAACCACTTAAATCGTTCTTCCATTTGTTCTTTTTCTTCTTCTACCTCTTTCAGTTTCGCCTTCACCTCCGCAAGTTCCCGTTTATATTTTTCTTTTCGTTCCTTTTGTGCTTCACAATTCCATTGTGCTTTCCATTTTTCTTCTCCCACCTCCTTCAGTTTCGCCTTCATTTCTACAATAATTCTATCGCTTTCTCTTTGTATTTCCCGTTGGCATAAACACATATTATGAAGAAACTGCAGTTGTTCTCTATAGCATTCCTGATAACAAGGTTCATCAACCCATTCCTCAAAATCACAAATAGGTTCGCCGGGAACCTTGTATAACTGGTTCATACAACACCAGTAGCGGCGTCCAACTTCACCACCGTCCCAACAATTTTGCATCGAGCATTCTTTTCCACAGTTGCACTTTGGTGGATGAAGATGTTGAGCCATTTAATGAAATATTTGCTTTTAGTAAAAAAACCTTACTTTTAATGAAATATTTGCTTTTACTAATTTTTGAGAAAACAAAATAACTACAATGATGTCGTTATTTATAGGCGAGACAAAATACATAAAGCGTGGTATAGTACTGCGTTTTATGGAGTTGTCTTGTTGTTCTGAAAAAGATGGAAACCATGTGAAAAAAGCTGGTTTATTGCAGAAAAATTTAATACATAAAGCGTGGTATAGTACTTCGTTTTATGGAGTTGTCTTATTGTTCTGAAAAAGATGAAAACCATATGAAAAAAGCTGGTTTATTGCAGAAAAATTTAATACATAAAGCGTGGTATAGTACTGCGTTTTATGGAGTTGTCTTGTCGTTCTGAAAAAGATGAAAACCATGTGAAAAAAGCTGGTTTTAGTTATCCTTTGTGCAGTGATGGTTTTAGTTCTACTGTTTGTTTTTGTGTTACGTTTGCAATGTTTGTGTTTCTTGTGTACTGTTTAAGTAAAACTGTTGTTCAAACACAATTAAAATAAAAATGTTGTTAAAAGATAATTGTTATCATTATTTACATAATGCACTATTTACACAAACTAAAAACCTAAGTAAATCAGTGAGTCCCGCAGCCTGTGGACTTCAGTGCTGCTGCTGGCCTGAGTCGCATCCCCTGTCGCCCGGGTACACTATCTGGATCATCATTATCAAGTCGCCTTTTTATGTGAGGATGTGCAGCAACATCGACACCACAACTGGCAGGATCAGAAGAATAGGTCGTCGGGCCATCAGCAACCTACAAAACAAGTACTAAACTTAGCATGGGACAAAATATATTTGTATTGTACGTGTTAAGTCAAAAAAATATTTTCCCACCGTGGTCTCGTCGGCCTCCTGAATATATGCATCCGCGGTGTCTTCATCAAAGCATGTAGTGGCCTCAAAGATGGGCTGGGATGAAGCCTTCATAAGAAAGTTAAAAATTAATTAATGCCAGATCATTAAGGAAAAGAAAACAAATTGAAATTTTAAAGTAATACAAACATACCTGCGCCTGTGGTAGATCCGCATCAATCGCCGGGGATGAGGCATAACTCAACCTGCGCCCGCCATCCACGTCCCGGGTGGGCCGATCCTCACCTGCGGTAGATGGGCATGCAAAGTACTGGTATACATCCCCGTCAAATATACCCATGATCGACAATGCTCCTGACGAGGTGACCTGTGATGCTGGCAGAGATAGCTGAAGGCTGTACGAAGGCATGCTGCTGGAAGGCTCATCTTCCCGAGGTATATAACCCGGCTGATCATCTCCAAGCACCTCAACACCAAAGTCCTCATCATGTCCCTCAACAAGTGGGTCGACAGGTGCCTCAACGCCCCCTTGCTGGGGACCACCTCCTCACCGTCCCCCGCGACCCTGTGGGGAACCCCTCCCTCGTGCCCTACCCCTGCCTTCTGGGACACCCCTACCCCGATGGTAGTCCTCTGGCACCGCATACTGAGCCTCGTGGTCCAACCTCGCGGCATCTCTCGCCTGAAACAGGGTCCGACGAGCCAACTGTGCCACCCGCCGGCCATAGTCAACGACTGCAGGGATGTCAGTATGCTGCTGCATCTCCTGTCCCTACTGGTAGAGGTGATGATGCCTAATAGCCTGTGAAATATTTAAAATATTAATTAAATAACGCTATATCACAATTATACGATATTAATAAGCCAAAAAACATACCAGTGCCTCGTGTCTCCCGGCGTATGGTCTGTAGCGCTCGCCAAGTACATGAATGGGGTTCCCGATAATCAGTCGGGTGTGACAGCGGTACCATGACGCATACATATGAATAGTGGCCTCCTGGGTAAATGTAGGTGCTGGCGGAATACGGTCAGCTCGCTGCTCCTCCCAAATAAGGACCTGCTGCTCTAGCCATCCCATACATATATCGTCCAGCCTGGCACGGTCATCCCGCTGATAGTCTATAGCCACCCATCCAGGCTCCCTCGGTATAGGCTGGGGACGGTGAAACTGGCGAAGCACACGCTCTGTGACATGATACTCAACCATATCGAAGAAGATCATCGGGATGGAGGTGCTCCAAAGTAGTCGATCGACTGAGCAATAAAAGGCCAGCTGAGCTAGCAACTCATTGCTGTATGGCGTCCAGATGAACTACCAAATAATAATATAAAAGTGAGTATGCGCAACACAACTCAATTTAAAACAAGTAAGTGTAGGTACATATTTACCTGTCCGTCCACCAACATATCTAGCACATCCCTGATAAGGGGGAGATTATGATGAGCATCGGTCCCTCGGTAGTTCCCACGCCGGAGAATCCACCTAGAAGCTAGAGGGATAAATGGATAAGCCTCACCAGGCGCAAGTGGTGGTAGAGGTGGCTGCAACGGCATGATCCGCTGCCAGGCCCAAACCTAAGATAAAAGGTTGATGTAAAATTTATGAGTCATTTCGACCATATAGAATTCAGAGAAATGAACAGAGTATTCGAAAATGTTGTCACCTGTAGGAGGGGCAGAAAACCACATATGTCCACCGCTGGGCCCATGCTCACCCGACACATGCTCCTATACAGGTATGCAAGAACAGTAGCACCCCAACTGTACTGGGGTAAACCCTCCAACTGCTGAAGATGATGGAGAAAGCGCATACTCACTTTACTCCCCGAAGTGTTCGGGAACAAGACACACCCAAAAAGCAGGAGCAATGCCAACCGCGTGTACCTCTCAATATGGAGATCCTCCGTCTCGCCGGTAATGTCTGGGTGCAAAAACGCCATATGATCTCTGATGGCTGACAAAGCAACACGACTGCCCCAAGCGTCACCCTAAGGTCTGTAACCAATAAAATGCCCCATCATATCCAAAAACTGTGCATGCATCATGGATCTAATGTATTGGGGCAGTGGTACGGCCCGTCCATCTACGCGCAGCCCGTACAAAACCTGAACATCCTCCAGCGTGATGGTGGCCTCTCCCATGGGCAAGTGAAAAGTGTGCGTCTCCGGTCGCCACCGCTCTACCAAGGCCGTGATGAGAGACCAATCAAGCTGCATCCGTTCAAGCTAAAAAATCATATAGAAGCCCGTAGCCTGTAGGCGCGCGACTACGTGTGCATGGAAAGGATGCTCCCCGATGAACTCCCACAAATCGTCAGGTCTCCTGGGGCGGAGAGGCTGCATCGATAGTTGTTCCTCCCATACAAAGGAGGACCTATGGTCGCCCTGCAACACTAGTAGCTGATCCTCGGCAAGTCCGGGATGCGCAGGTGGAGGAAAGTCCATGTCGTCTACTATAATTTAAACGAAATTAATTGTGTGTATTAGCTTAGTAAATTAAATAATTAATTTAGTTTAAAATTGGAATGAATAATTATGTATGGGTTCCAGGCTCGATTTTTGAGGCCCGGTAGCACCGAGTTATCCTTAATTATTATGCGTGTCAATTTCAACATTTTTAGAATTGTGTGTGTTAGCTTAATAAATTAAATAATTAATTATGTTTAAAATTGGACTAAATAATTATGTATGAGTTCCAAGCTCGATTTTTGAGGCCCGGTAGCACCGAGTTATCCTTAATTATTATGCGTGTCAATTTCAACATTTTTAGAATTGTGTGTGTTAGTTAATAAATTAAATAATTAATTATGTTTAAAATTGGACTGAATAATTATGTATGGGTTCCAAGCTCGATTTTTGAGGCCCGGTAGCACCGAGTTATCCTTAATTATTATGCGTGTCAATTTCAACATTTTTAGAATTGTGTGTGTTATCTTAATAAATTAAATAATTAATTATGTTTAAAATTGGATTGAATAATTATGTATGGGTTCCAAGCTCGATTTTTGAGGCCCGGTAGCACCGAGTTATCCTTAATATTATGCGTGTTAATTTCAATATTTTTAGAATTTTGTGCGTTAGCTTAATAAATTAAATAATTAATTATATTTTAAATTGGACTGAATAATTATGTATGGGTTCCAGGCTCGATTTTTGAGGCCCGGTAGCACCGAGTTATCCTTAATTATTATGCGTATCAATTTCAATATTTTTATAATTGTGTGTGTTAGCTTAATAAATTAAATAATTAATTATGTTTATAATTGGACTGAATAATTATGTATGGGTTTCAAGCTCGATTTTTTAGGCCCGGTAGCACCGAGTTATCCTTAATTATTATGTGTGTCAATTTCAACATTTTTAGAATTTTGTGTGTTAGCTTAATAAATTAAATAATTAATTATGTTTAAAATTGGACCGAATAATTATGTATGGGTTTCAGGCTCGATATTTGAGGTCCGGTAACATCGAGTTATCCTTAATTATTATGCGTGTCAATTTCAACATTTTTAGAATTGTGTGTGTTAGCTTAATAAATTAAATAATTAATTATGTATAAAATTGGGCTGAATAATTATGTATGGGTTCCAAGATCAATTTTTGAGGCTCAGTAGCACCGAGTTATCCTTAATTATTATGCGTGTCAATTTCAACATTTTTAGAATTTTGTTAGCTTAATAATTTAAATAATTAATTATGTTTAAAATTGGACTGAATAATTATGTATGGGTTCTAGGCTCGATATTTGAGTTAATTTTACAACATATATTAATTTGTTGTTTTTGTAAGTTTATTGTTATAAATTAAATAATTAATTTTGTAAAGTGTAATTGGATAGAGTTTGCAGTTACTACATACTTAAACTACATAGACTCTACGCTAAAAGGCTCTACATTTTACTACGCTAAAAGGCTCAATATTTTACAACACTAAAAGGCTCAATATTTTACTATACTAAAAGGCTCTATATTTTACTACGCTAAAAGGCTATTTATTTTACTACGCTAAAAGGTCACTATTACATATAAAAACAACTAACATAAAATACAAATATGAACAACAAACAAAATAAATAATATTAATTTTTTAACAATACAAATAATTTATCAAATTTTAACAATTTTTTGTACCAAAGCTAATAAATCAATCCAGGTATAAATAAGATACAAATTTAAATACAAACATAACACAAATTAACATGAAAACACATTAAACAATACAAATATGCATGTACTAGACGAGTTTCGACATAAACAAAATCGAAATACCTCGATTTAAGTTTTCTGAATTTGATTGAAATCGAATTTTTGCACCCGAAAGAAGGAATCCAAAGCTTGTCTTATATGTGGGACCTACACTCTTTGCTCTTTAGGTGACGGGTGGGGCCCAATTTTTTTTTTTTAAGTTTTAAAGTTTGACACGGGGGTGGGGGACCAGCAGAATCAGAATTTTTTAAAAGGGTGTTCGTCGGTTCTGTGGTCCAAGGAAGAAGAAGGGGGTTTATTTTGTTAAAGTTGTTCGCAGTATTATACTGGGTTTTACTTAAAACGCAGTATAGTACTGCGAACAACTTTAATAAAATATAGTTGGGCCAAGATTTTAAGTAAAACACAGTATTGTACTGTGAATTACAAAAAAAATATTTTTTTTAAAGTAAAACGCAGTATAGTACTGCGTTTTACTTTAACGGCTAAATTTCCGTTAAAGTAATTCGCAGTATAGTACTGCGTTTTACTCATTTATGTAACTTTTTTTTAAGTAGTAAACAAATATTTTTTATCCAAAAAATCATCAAAAAAGGTTTCGAACTCCAATTTTAAGTCTGGTCCACGTATTGGGGCATTGCATCCAAAGGTCCAAGGGTCTCTTATTTTTTGTTTTGCATCGTTAACAGGAACGAGGAACAGGGAATGTTCTGCTTTTCCTTTAAATAAGTATATAATCTACTATAAGTAGTAGCTTTCTTTTTCAGGATATTAGTTTCATTAGTTACATTTTAAATGATCTGATAGCGCATATTTTTTTTTAAACTAATTATAAATTATATTTTGTGTTAAACATATCAATTTACTTGGACTGAAGCTATAATTATGCTTTTGGTGACCCTGAAAATGTTAAAGTTTAACAAACAAAAAAGTCCTACTTCAAAGTAACCGTGCGTACGTAGAATCATTTACAAGATTTATACAACTTGAAATTCAAAAGTTAAATATGTTATATGTTGAATGGAATATATTATAAGTAATATCTATAATAAAATATTAAAAAACGATGATATTTGATTATTGATTGAGTTGTTTGAATTATACTTTTTACTTGTATACCTATAAAATTTCTTATTCGCAAAGAAATCCTTACAGTAGAGTGAGTTGCACTGCAGTATCTTCATACTTTTTCCCAATGTCCTGTCTTAAGGTAATGCTGCTTGGTGGGCCGGGCCTGAACCGGATCGGACCGGGCCCGCGGTCCTAACAGGCCTGGTGGGCCGTTCTTGGTGGTCCTGAGAAGCCCGTGACGGGCTGGTCTTCATATATTAGCCCACGAGCCCGGGATCGTTTAGCCCGGGACCGTCAGCCGGGCCTGGGCCGGTCCTGGCGGGCCCAACGGTTATTTTTTTTAATTTTTTTTTTTTTGTTTTTAAAATTCTCCAACGGCCATATTTAAAATCTAGCCGTTTGGGCTGACAATTTGACCGTTTTTAAGTTTAGAAAATGGCCATTTGGCCCCCAAACTTTATTTTAACCTCAAACTTTATATAATTACACTTTTTCCCATTTCTCAACTATAAATACTCTCTCATTCTTTCATTTTTATTCACCAATTCATCAATATCTCTCAATCTCTCTACTACAATTACCTAATTTATTGTTGAAATTTCGTGAAAAATTGTGAAGTTGTTGAATTGAGGTTTTCAAGTGTTCAACGATTTTCAATTTTCATGAAGTTGTTCGGCAATCCGGTAAACTCGTTTCAACTCTTACGTTTTAAGAATATATTTTTGTGTGGTTTAGTTTGCATAATTATAATTAATATGGCATTTTCTTTGAAAAAAATATTTGGTAAAGGAAAAGATAAAACCGGTGAAAGTAGTGGCCAACCAACTACCCTTTCCCCGGCTCCCCGACCTAGAAAAGATAAGCAAGTTGAAAGTAGTCGCCAACCTAGACGTCCTCCTCCTTCCGTAATTCTTGATAGTGATCACCCTTGTTTTCAATTTACCGATAGTGAATTTTGCCATAATGTTGCACCAGGTGAAACATTAGATGATGAAATTATGAATGCTCTTTATCCTAATGAAACTATCTTAGAAAATAATGAGGAAAATGAGGATGATGATGAAACCCAAGCACCGGATTTAGATGATACACCTACTAGTCCTCTTAATAACCCAACTGATGCACCGGCCGACCCACCTGTAGAAACTCCTACTTTTAATAGAGAACCTGCTAAACGCCTAGAAACATCATTAGTTTGGAATTTTTTTTACTCAAGTAAGAGAACAAAATAAGGCTAAGTGTAAAACTTGTGGGAAATTAATGGCGCATAAATATACTGGAGACCGTAGCGGCACGTGTAGTTTGACTAGGCCATGCTAGGCCAACTATTCCAACTCCTACTTCGTCTAGCTCACAATCGTCTAAAAGAGCTGCGGGCTTAAAAGCTCTTAAATCTTGGACGGAGTTCAGGGGTTCTCAAGGTGATAATTATGATGAAACTTCACATCTAAATGAGCTTCAAGTTTATTTGTCTCAGGGACTTGAAAAGGAGAATCCAGATGGCTCTTTTGATCTTTTGGAATGGTGGAAGGCAAGGGAAAAACATTTTCCGGTTCTTGCAAGGATGGCTCAGGATATTTTATCAATTCAAGCTTCAACTGTTGCATCAGAGAGCGCTTTCAGTCAAGCAAGACTGCAAATAGGTGATCATAGAGCGTCTATGAGGGATAACTTGGAAAAATCAGTACTGTTTAGAGATTGTATTCGCTCGGAAAGAAGAAACTTTGGAATTGCATAATCACAACCGGCGATAGATGAAGCTTATGAAGAAATGATAGCGGAACATGCGGAGGATTCGGCTTCGCCCGGAAGTGGTGATGAACAAGCTTCTTTTCCACCACCACCAACGCAACCTCCTCCGAACCTTGAAGGATTTATGAGATTTGTTAGAGATAATACATAGACTAATATGTAACTTGTATTTTGGCACATCTTCCTTAGTTTTTTTTCCTTCTAATGGTGGTATTAGTACCTTGTTGTGCTCATTCCATTGGGGGAAGGAAGACTAAGAAAGATATGCCATTTTTGGTAATAAAAATTATAAGACATACCCTTGAATATCTTTTCGCAATATTTCTTTGTCTTTACTTGGAATTATTTATAAGCTACAATATATACATAACATACAATATATACTACAAGAAAATATATAAGTAATAAGTTATAATATATTATACATAAGATACAATATATATACTACAAGAAAATATATAAGAGAATATATATACATAAGATACAATATATACTACAAAAAAATATATAAGAGAATATATATACATAACATACAATATATACTACAAGAAAATATATAAGTAATAAGTTATAATATATATACATAAGATACAATATATATACTACAAGAAAATATATAAGAGAATATATATACATAACATACAATATATACTACAAGAAAATATATAAGAGGATATATATATACATAACATACAATATATACTACAAGACAAAATATATAAGAGAATATATATACATAAGATACAATATATATACTACAAGAAAATATATAAGAGAATATATATACATAACATACAATATATACTACAAGAAAATATATAAGTAATAAGCTATAATATATATACATAAGATACAATATATATATACTACAAGAAAATATATAAGAGAATATATATACATAACATACAATATATACTACAAGAAAATATATAAGTAATAAGTTATAATATATATACATAAGATACAATATATATACTACAAGACAATATATTATGCATGACAATTTAGTGTTTTACTATTGTTTTATTATTTTTCTTTTTCGTCAAGCACTTTAATAATTAGATCTACATATATACTACATATATATTTTTAATATAGCGATGATACTACAAGAAATTGCCTTAAAAAAAAACAAAAAAAACCCGCTAGGCCCGCGAAGCCCACGAGCCCGGCCCGTTTAGCCCATGACCATATGGGCTTAGGCCCGTCATGGACCGGTTCCACCCGTTGAGCCCACGAAGCCCGGGACCTCCAGAGCCCAGGCCCACGAAGCCCGACCCGTTTGGCCCACGAAGGACCGGACCCGGCCCAGAATACAGCCCTATCTTAAGGTTCTCCAAACGACTTTATTAAGGCAGGCTTTTACTCGTTATTTGCATTTTTACTAGAAAGCTATTTCTTGGCACTAGTAGGTAAATAGTTAATTGAAGGTTGACCAGATTTGAGATGCTGCTCTAGAATCTCACAGCACCATTCAAAAGAAGTTACTGGACTTTCTTTAAGAGTATTCTATTCAATATTTATACCACCAATTAGTGGGAAATTTGTCACGGCCCGGACTTCCCACCCTTGAGAGTCCTGATGGCACCTACCAGGCAAGCCGAGTGTTATAGATCTTATTACCCTTTTTCCTTAACCTTTTTAACAATCTCAAATTAACATGCGATCAACAACGGAATAATAATAATAATAATAATAATAATAATAATAATAAAAGAAATGCGGAAGACGAAATCTGATAAATTAACCAAATACTAGTGCGAAAATTCCAAAATACAACTCTACCAGGACTAATGTCACAATATCAGGGACCACCTACGAATACTACAAATAGTGGTCTGAAAAGAAAGATACAAGTCTGTCTCTGAAGTAAATGAAAACAGAATATAAAAGATAGAAGGGGACGCCAAGGCCTACGGACATCTGCAGGACTACCTCGGTCTCCCGCTGGACTGAAGGCAACAACCTCGCTATGGTCCAAAAGCTCCGATACCGAGATCTACACATAGTGCAGAGTGTAGTATCAGCACAACCGACCCCATGTGCTGGTAAGTGTCAAGCCTAACCTTGGCGAAGTAGTGACGAGGCTAGGACAAGACTACCAAATAAACCTGTCCAGTTGAAGCATATACGGCAAGTAATAATAATAGGAACTAGCAGTTAAAGATGGGAAGGGGAAACATGCTGCGGGGAATGTCAAGTACCAACAGAATCTCAGGAGAAAAAAAAAACATAAAGAACATCATAAATTTCGAATCAGTAAGAATAAGGAAAACAGTAACGAATCAATGTCCACTTTTATTCTTTACTGTTGCGGCGCGCAACCCGATCCAAATTATATAACACTGTTGCCACGTACAACCTGATCCAAATCATAGAATACTGTTGTGGCGTGCAACCCGATCCAAATAATATATCACTGTTGCGGGGTGCAACCCGACCCTTCTTGTCCTCCCTTATTACTCCTTGTTGCGGCGTGCAACCTGATCCTATATAATATTGTTGCGGCATGCAATCTGAACCCAATATACAAATCAACACCAATCACAAAAGAATCTCGGCAAGGGAACAATAAGGAAACAACAATATCCCGGCAAGAGAATCAACAACAAGAATTAACACATCCCGACAAGGGAACCAACAGTAAGAATTAAATACGTCCCGGCAAGGAAATCAGCTATAACCAAACTTGTACCAAAAATTAACTTCACAAATGAAATCTCAACTGGAGCCAATGTTCAACAATAAACAAATACCACGAAGATAATCATAATTCTTGCTCAATATGGAGAATCAACAATTTAGGCATTTGTAGTACTTATTTAGAAACACAACGAGTATAATTTAAGACTCACGGGCATGCTTGAAAACGATGTATAGATACTCGTTACCACACATATACATCGTACACTACACTAGCACATAGCAAATAAAGTACAATACCTATTCTTTCAAGCTAAGGTTAGACCAAACACTTACCTCGAACTTCCACGGTCAACTCAAGCCTCAAACACCGCTTTTCTTTTAGAATTCACCTCCAATTTACTTGTATATAGCCCAAATTAATTTAACAACATCAATAAATACTAAAGAATTCATACCCAATGCTTAATTATAGGTTTTTTTTTATCATTTTCCCCCAAAAGTCAAAAATCGACCCTGAGCCAGCTTGGTCAAAACTCGAGATTCGGACCAAAACCCGATCAGCCATTCACCCATGAGCCCGAATATGCAATTAGTTTCGAAATTCAACCCCAAAACGAGGTCTAAATTCCAATTATTCAAAAAGCCCCAACTCTACCTAAATTTCCAATTTCTACCATGAAAATTCTTGATATTTTATTAAAAAGTGATGAAAAACGTTGGGTAATTAAAATAATAGAGTTATAATTGATTACCAACACTTTAGGGATGAATTTGTGTAAAGAAAATTGCCTATAGGTCTTGGGAGTTCGAAAATATGAAGAAAATGGGTTCTGCCCGTTTTGAAATCTGTTTTAAAAAGACTGGGCAGGCCTTCATCGAGTTCGCGATGGGCCTGCCGCGTTCGCGATAGGTCAGGCCCAAATGGTCTTCGCTTTCGCGTTGGGTGGCCCGCGTTCACGGAGTTTTAGCTCCTCAGTCCTTCGCGTCCGTAGTCAGAGGGCCGCGTTCGCGTGAGCCTGAACGCGTTCGCGAAGGGTAACCCTCCCCTCCAAAGCTTCGCGTTCGCATCCTAAGCTCCGTGTTCGCGAAGAACAAACTGACACCTGAGGAAATTTGCCTTACGCGTTCGTGAGTGAAGCCACGCTAACGCGAAGAACAAAGTCACTATGCACCTGAAACAGCAAAACCTACAACTTTTCTAAGTGTAAAAACATCCCGAAACCTATCCAAAACTCACCCAAACCCTCGAGGCTCCGAAACAAACATGCATACTAACCCAAAAACATCATATGGACTTACTCTTGCGATCAAATTGCCAAATTAACATCTTTAACAACGAATTTAGCATCAAAATCAAAGAAAAATCTGAAGAACTCTTAAGTTCAAATTTTAACAACTGAGGGCCCGATTCACGTCATATCACATCCGTTTTTACCAAATTTTACAGGCTCAACTTAAATAGAATGTAAGACCTATACCAGGCTCTAGAATCAAAATACGGGCCGATACCATCAAATTCAAACACATTTAAATTTCCAAAAGCTCTTATAATTTTAGTTAAATAATTTTCTTCAAAAATTCATTTCTCGGGCATATGCCCAAGTCCCATATTTTTCTACGGACCCTACGGGGCCGTCAAATTATGGGTCCGGGTCCTTTTACCCAAAATGTTGACGAAAGTCAACTTAAATTCAATTTTAAAGGCCAAATTAGCATTTTCATTAAATTTTCACATAAAAGCGTTCCGGATATACGCTCGGACCGTGTATGCAAATCGAGGTGAGATAAAGGGAGGCTTTTAAGGCCTCGAAACACAGAATTCACTTGTAAATCATGTGATGACCTATTGGGTCATCACATCCTCCACCTCTAAAACAACCATTCGTCCTCGAACGGATATAGAAAAGAAGTTCCTGAGTCAGGGAAAAGATGGGGATAACGGCTTCGCATATCGGACTCAGACTCCCAAGTAGCTTCCTCGGCAGGCTGACCTCTCCACTAAACACGAACAGAATGGTAACTCTTCGATCTCAACTGACAAACCTACCAGCCTAGAATGGCCTCCAGCTTCTCCTTATATGTTAGATCCTTGTCCAACTGGACAGTGCTGAAGTATATCACATGGGATGGATAGCGGTGATACTTTCGAAGCATGGACATATGAAACAGGGGGTGCACAACTGATAAAATCGGTGGCAATGCAAGTCTATAAGCCACCTCCCCCACTCGATCAAGAATCTCAAAAAGGACCAATGAACCTAGGGCTTAGCTTGCCCTTCTTCCCAAATCTCATCACACCCTTTCATGGGCGATACCCGGAGCAACACCCGCTCTCCGACCATAAATGCCACATCACGAACCTTGCGGTCGGCATAACTCTTCTTCCTGGACTGAGCTATACGAAGCCTATCCTGAATGATCTTAACCTTGTCCAAGGCATCCTGAACTAAAATCTGTACTCAACAACCGAGCCTCTCTCGGATCAAACCACCCAACTGGCGACCGACACCGCCTACCATATAATGCCCCACAAGAAGCCATCTGAATGCTCGACTGGTAGCTGTTGTTGTAGGCAAACTCTGCTAAAGGCAAGAACTGATCCCATGAACCTCCAAAGTCCATCAAGCTTGGAGCATATCATCCAAAATCTGAATAGTATGCTCGGACTGCCCATCCGTTTGAGGATGAAATGTTGTGCTCAACTCAACCCGCGTACCTAACTCACGTTGTACTGCTCTCCAAAAATGCAAGGTAAACTGTGTACTTCGATCAAAAATGATAGACACGGGCACACCATGAAGACGAACAATCTCCCAGATATAGATCTCAGCTAACCTCTCGGAAGAATAGAAGACTGCCACAGGAATGAAATGCACTAACTTGGTCATCCTATCAACAATAACACATACTGCATCAAACTTCCTCTGAGTCCATGGGAGTCCAACAACGAAGTCCATAGTGATCCGCTCCCACTTCTACTCAGGAATCTCAATCTTCTGAAACAAACCACCAGGTCTCTAATGCTCGTACTTTAACTGCTAACAATTCAAACACCGAGCTACATAGGCAACAATGTCCTTCTTCATCCTTATCCACAAATAATGTTGCCGCACATCCTGATACATCTTAGCGGTGCCCGGATGGATAGAATACCGAGAACTATGGGCCTCCTCTAGAATCAACTCAAGAAGCCCATCCATATTAGGCACACAAATATGACCTTGCATCCTCAAAACTCCATCATCTCCAACTGTAACGTGCTTGGCACCTCTGTACCGCACCGTGTCTCTAAGGACAAGCAAATTAGGATCATCATACTGTCGATCTAGGGAACGCTCAAATAATGAAGAACGAGCGACTGTGCAAGCTAGCACACGGCTAGGCTTAGAAATATCCAACGTCACAAACTGATTGGCCAAAGCCTGAACATCCAAAGCAAGCGGTCTCTCACCGACTGGAATATACGCAAGGCTACCCATATTAGCTGATTTCCTACTCAATGCATCGACCACTACATTGGCCTTTCTCAGATGATACAAGATGGTGATATCATAGTCTTTCAACAGCTCCAACCACCTCCTCTGCCACAAATTTAGCTCCTTCTACTTGAACAAGTATTGCAAACTTTTGTGATTAGTGAACACCTCACACGACACACCATAAAAATAATGCCTCCAAATCTTAACACGTGGACAATGGTTGCTAACTCCAAATCATGAATTGGATAATTATTCTCGTGGATCTTCAATTGTCGCGAAGCATATGCAATAGCATTGCCATTTTGTATCAACACCGCACCAAGTCCAATATGCAATGCATCAGAATTACTGTATATGGCCTTGAACCTGTGGGCAAAACCAACACTGGTGCCATAGTCAAAGCTATCTTGAACTTCTGAAAGCTCTACTCACACTCGTCCGACCACCTGAAATGGGCACCCTTCTGGGTCAACCTAGTCATCAGGGCTGCAATAGATAAAAACCTCTCCACATACCGATGGTAATAACCCACCAAACCCAAGAAACTCCGGATCTCTATAGCTGATGTGGGTCTAGGCCAGTCGTTGATTGCTGCAATCTTCTTAGGATCCACCTGAATACCCTCTGCTGATACAACATGACCCAAGAATGCAACCGAACTCAACCAAACCTCACACTTTGAAAATTTGGCATACAACTGATTATCCCTCAGAGTCTGAAGAACAACTCAAAGATGCTGCTCATGCTCCTCCCGGCTGCGGGAATAAATCAAAATATTGTAATGACCTGACCGGTCATTTTGAGCTTTTGTATTTGGCTCGCCAGTTCTCGGGCATGACTAGCCCCGTGTGATGTATTATGACTTATGCAAATCATCAGTTTTGGTTTTCAGGGTAATCGAAATGAATTTGGAAGAATAGTTCTTAGTTTGAAGCTTAAAATTTGAAAAGTTTGACCAAGTTTTGACTTGTTAGTCTATGATCTCAGATTGGAATTTTTATGATTTGGTTAGCTACGTTAGGTGATTCAGGACTTAGGAGTGTGATCGGAATGTATTTTGGAGGTCCGTGGAAGGTTTAGTCTTGAATTGGCGAAATTGGGATTTTGGCGTTTTCCAGTTGATAGGTGAGATTTTGATATAGGGGTTGAAATAGAATTCCGGAAGTTGGATTAGGTTTGTTGTGTCATTTGTGCACAATTTTAGGTCATTCGGATGAGGTTTGATAGACTTTTTGATCGAATTTGGAATTCAAAAGTTTTGGAATTTTTAGGCTTGAATCCGAGGGTGATTCGATGTTTTGATGTTGTTTTGAGCATTCAAAAGGTTGGAAGAAGTTTGAATGATGTTATGGGATGTGTTGGCATGTTTGGTTGAGGTTTCGAGGGCCTCGGGTGAGTTTCGGGGTGGTTTCGGACCATTTTTAGGCCATTTCTAGTTGTTGGGTTTTGGCTTTAGGGGTGTACAGTGTGTTAGCATAGATCTGACCGCGTTAGCATAGAGAAAATTTGGAAAAATGGAGTTGTGCTATGCGATCGCGTAAGTGTTCCCGCGATCGCATAGAGAAAAATCTCTGCTGCACTGACCGGACTTTGGAAGCTTATATCTCACAATCTATAAGGAATTTAAAGATGATCTAAAAGTTGTAGCCCTTGATGTCTAGTTTGCAGAAAATTAAACCAATTGTAATTTGGAGTTTTGTACAAAACGTTATGACCATTATACTAGAGGTTGTCCGGAACAGTTGGAGAAGCCTGTTGGAAAAATTTGTTCTACGCGATCGCGGGGGAATGGCCGCGATCACATAGGATAAAAGAAGGGTTGGAAAATTTTGTTCTTTGCTATCGCATTAGTTTGTCTGTGGTAGCATAGGGTAAATGCCTGGGCAGATTATAAAGTACTCTATTTCGAGGATTTCGACCATTTTTGCATTTTTGGAGCTATGGAGCTCGGATTTAGGCAATTTTAAGGGATTTTCAGAGGATTGATTGAGGCAAGTGTTCTTCACTCAAAATTTGGTTAAATATCATGATTATGTATTGATTCTTATCATTTAATTTGGGAATTTGGGATGAAAATTGGGAAAAATGGAAGAAGGTTTGGAGAGTTGATTTTGGGGATTTGGATGACCATTTGATGTCGGATTTTGGTGAATTTAATATGGGTAGACTCGTGAGCGGATGGGTTTTCCAGTTTTATATTTTTTATCAGATTCCGAGACGTGGGCCCGAGGGCCGATTTGAGCCAATTTCGGGATTTTTGAGTTAATTTGACTATTTTCGCTTTGGCTTTGTTCCTTTAGCGTATATTGATGATAATATACTGATTTTGGTTAGATTTGGAGCATTCCGAGGCCGGGTTGAGAGGCAAAGGCATCGTGGGCTAGAGTTTGGACCAGGTTGAGGTAAGTAATGATTGTAAATATTTGTCATGAGGGTATGAAACCCCAAGACAGCGTTGTGCTATATTGAGATGATGCACATGCTAGATGACGAGTGTGGGGTCGTGCACTATTGGGGATAGTGACTTAGTCCGTCTCGAATGACTGTTTTACTGCGTATTTGATTGAAAATTGTTTGCTATCATTATGTTTTGGGCTGAATGCCATATTTGGGCTTCATGCCAACTGTTTTGGACCCTTAGGAGATTTTTACTACTATTCCTCACTATTTTGACTTCATACTTGTACTCAGTCATGCTATATTTCACTGCTTTCATAACTCAGCCATGTTTACTTTGTTTTCACATCTTAAATGATATTTTGAGCTGAATATCATATTTAACTATGCCCGAGTGTCTTTTAGAGATTTCTGACTGAGTAGGGCCGATGGCCTGTGTTGTGAGGTTATTATGGGATCGGGCTGCGCACCGTAGCGGTATTATGCTGATTCATAATTATGAGGCCGATGGCCTGAGTTGTACACCAAAAGGTGGCTTGATATGAGTCCAAGAGCCTGTTTGATTATGCCACGAGATGACTTGATGGGTCGTAAAGGGCCCCTCCCGGAGTCTGTACAACCCCCCTAGTGAGCGCGGGTACCTTGAGTGAGTGATATATTGATTATGCCATGAGATGGCTTGTTATTGTGCTTGGGCGGTAAGGGGCCCATCCCGGAGTCTGTACACCCACACTGAGAGCGGGTACCCATTGTGAGTGATATGTTGTAGCCCGAGGGGCTATTGTTGTTTCATATTGAAGGCCGAGGGATTTTTCCTGATCCATGTTTGCCCGAGGGCAATTCTTGATTCATGTTATGCCCGAGGGGCTGATTACAAGTGATTGTGAGGTAGCCCAAGGGGCTGGTTCTGTTGATATTATGCCCGAGGGGCAGTTTATGGTACATGTTTTCCCGAGAGGCTATTTATGTTTCCATCATTTTTAATCACTATTTTATCACTCGTTTGAAACTATTGAAGGTTGTTTTAAAAGTTTTTACTGAAACTGAGCTTGATTTACTAATTAATGATTTTCGTACTATTTTGAAAATATACTGCATTTGTTGTAGCGTTATGACGTGGCTTACATGTTTTCTTACTGCTCAGCTTCCATTTACTTTATTACTTACTGAGTTGGCATACTCACATTACTCCCTGTACCTTGTGTACAGATTTAGGTGTTTCTGAACCCGTTAGCGGGTGTTGATTGCTTAGTGGCAGAGTCATCGGAGTTAGTAAGATAGCTACCCGACGTTCGCAGCACTGCTTTTCTCCCTCTTGTCTTCCTTAGACTGTCCTTAGTACATTTTTGGACTCTTTGTTGTATTCAGACCTTAGTAGATGCTCGTGACTTGTGACACCCCAATGTCGGCCTTGTGTATTCATTTCGCACTATTCACTTAAACTTTTATTATGAAATATGTGATTAATTAAAGGCTTAAAAATTGACTTTCATTGATTAATGGTTAATTTGGGAGTTGTGTCGGCTGTCCTAGTTTCACGATAAGCGCCATCTCGACTGGATCGATTTTAGGGTCGTGATAAGTTGGTATCAGAGCCTAGGTTACATAGGTCTCACGAGTCATGAGCACATTTAGTAGAGTCTCACGGATCGGTATGGAGACGTTTGTACTTATCCTTGAGAGACTGTAGAACCTTTAGGAAATCCCACATTCTTGAATTCTTATCATGTGTCCTTGATTCAGCTTGAAATGTAACTCTTGAAATTCCTTCCACGCATTAGTATGCGCGCATGAGCGCTTAATATCAGATATGCATTGATGGTTTGTGATTCCCTGATCGAGGGGTGAGATATGATCCTTGTGTGTTGATGTTGGGCCAGTCTAGAGGATTTGAGGATGGCTTTTGCCTATAGCTTGAGCTCTGAGGCATTGATTGTGTGAGTATGTGCTTTTTGAATTTATATGTTCGGTAGTGTCCCTATTAGTGGAAGTGATGGATGGATAGCTATGTGATGAGTAGGATGTGACTGTGAGATGTGTTCATGTGATTTGAATGAGACCAGAAGGGTCTTCTTGGGTGTAGAAAGAACTATTTGGTACTTGATTTCCATCTTGATTTGATGTATAGTCCCGAGTTGTTGGTGTGTTGAATGATCTTTTCATGTTGTCAAGTTGGGGAGTGAATTAGATTTCACGTTGTGATATGAGTTCAGACTCAGGAAGAATTGAGTGATTACGTGATGTTTATGATGGTGGAAGGGTATAAAGAGATATTAGTTTGAGGCAAAGCAGGTGGGTTATCTCCTGCGAAGCATTCTGAAGTTGTGTGATCCTTATGTCATTTGTTGGAAGACCTCTTTTACCAGTGAAATATATGTGTTGCAATTTGAATTTGGGTCGCTTAAGAGAGTGGTCTTGACTGTTACGAGGGTGAATGCGAGATTTGCAGAAGATTTGAAGTACTAGATGGTTTGTGTTGCACGAGCTTATGAAGGATTTAGTTTAATCTCACCACGGTATTATGGCAGTAATAGAGTATATACATTATGAGTTATTGTGTGTTTTGATCTATGGCTTTAAGCCAAGTGGGGAAGTCTGCTATTGATTAGTTGATTGCACGGTTATGTGCTATGTTAGTTCCAGTTTGAGGCGTACTGGTGAATCAGTTATGGTTTACGGAGGTTGAGATCGACGATGGCTCGAGTAAAGGAAATTTCAATAAAGGTTATATTATGCTTTATGGTTGTATGAGAATCGTGGAATGACTTGAGTTATTATTGGTAAAGGATGTACAATGCATAGAATAGGAAGTTGCTTGGTTGCATTAAGGTGGGGTTACATTCTGCGTTGTCAGAGTGCTATTGGAGCACAGGTCATCCGGTTCGTTTGATCGGTCTAATTGCGGTTTGAGTAGAGTTGATGACTCTCGAGAATGGTTCTAATGGGTTCAAGATTTTACATGTAATAATTAGAGATTTCCAGGTTGTATATTTGGCTAGAAACTGATGTTTGCATTGGAGGGTGTCAAGACTTGTGGTATTTCCATATCATTATGGATTCTACACATCAGTATCAGGAAGGTGAAGGTAATGGCTTTAGATTCGCAGGAAGTCTCTTCAGGGAAAGTATTTCAAATGTGGTTCTTTTAGGGATATTTGATATAGTAGTCAACGACTTATGAATCGTAGGACGGTGTGGCTTTATGCTTGGGTCTCGTATGGTGAGTCTGGGTCGAGGATTGTGGTGTTATAGCGAGAAGAAGTATCAAGTTGAAGGTAAATCAGAAAGAACTTGGATAGATGGGATAGCTTGGTAGTAGGCCGGGTTGGCATGATAAGGATATGATTATTTCTTTGGGTGCTTACAAGGTAATGAGTTTCTACATATATTTCGCGTTAATGCTCTTGGGTTTTTGTGGCCTGCGTAGCTTGTTTGAGTTAGAAGGATTCAGTCCTGATGGTTTAGTTTTGTGCAAATGGAATTCGGAGAGTTCTTGATGGTTTCTACCAGTATTAGAGATGTATATTTTCTACGAGCGTGAGGAGCATGGAATGTATAGTGATTTTCTTCTAGATGGGATCACTAGAAAGTTTTTGGCTAGTTGAGTACGTAGTTTCTTGTGGCTCGGAATGGATATGAAGTTCTCATGTTTATCCTAGGATAGTATGGTATATGCGGCATGTTGTGTAGGATTGATATTTGCATGTGTAAGGTCACAGTTCAATTTTGAAAGGAAGGTCACAAATTCTTAGGTAGCTTGGACAGTTTCAGAAGACTAGATAAATGAGATCACTGATTGGTGTGGCTTGATGAGGGTATACATTTTTGAAAGGGTGATGTGTTTGAGTTGAGGATACTTCATTAGTATTGCAGCACTCTCTTGTTGGATCGACTGCTGATATTCGAGTTTGCTTGGAGGCACAGAAGAATTATAGGAGTACCTCTCGTGGAATGATTGGGTATTAGAGGTGTGTTGTATATTTGGACAGTGGAGTGATTCGTGTGCTGTATGAATTTGGAGACTGGGAGTCCTCATAAACAGGTTAGGTCGTGGTTGTAGACTGCGTATATCGGTCTTGTGTGGTAACTATTGGAGGTTTAGAGACCCGAGTGAATCCTTATTGATTAGTATGCTAGATTTTGGTGTGATATGGGGTATGGGCTGGTTGTCTTCGTATCGTGTTATTTTGGGCTGTTGCACTAGGACGACGACGTTGGCTATGCCAGGAATGCCACTGATTGAGTGGTGAGGTTCGACGGATTATGTTCCCAGTAGGGTGGTCTCATTTTTGAAGACCCAGCGGATGGTTGGGAAGGATTATCTTTCTTATTTGGCCTTCATGATGGATGTCAGTGCAGAGACTCCTACCATTGATTTAGTTCCGGTAGTGAGGGATTTTTCGGATGTGTTTCCTGCTGCCGGGCATGTCGTCGGACAGGGTTGTTGATTTAAGTATTGATTTGGTGTCGGGCACCATATCATATGGCATCGGCGGAGTTAAAGGAGTTGAAGGAGCAACTTCAGGAACTCCTTGATAAGGGGTTCATTGGTAGGCCAATAGGGATGCGTGTTCTACATCGAGTCGGCTTGGTTGACTCTGAGTTGTATTGTTGAGGGATGTGTTGATTCAATTGTTATTGAGCTTATTAGTGATCTGGGAAGATCTATGAGTTACCTTTCCGTGTTGCGAGGCATTAGGATTTGTTGGTTATAGGCACATATGGTGCGGTTTTATTGGGGTTTCTCAGTGGGATTCGAGCGGGAAGAGTATTGGGTATTGCTCAGCAGATGGCATATCGGTTGTGTCCCTTGGGTTTATGTAATGTTATGTCAATTGCTTCGCCATGGTTATCATGATTTGCTTTGGTTCTAGACATCAAATTGCGCGTGGTTGTCGATTTTGAGCATAGTGACTTGAGGTGTTTCATGTGGACCAGTGTTTGGATAGAGTCGTGCATTGCAGCGAAGTTATGTGGAGGTATGACCCTTCGGGTTAGATTCGTGTGTTCTATTTCTACGATGTGTGACGGGTTCTTAGCATTGTGTGCGGTGGTACTGGTGAGCTTGCGGTACAACTCTCTTATTTGAGTCATTTTTCATGATTTGAGTACGTTCGGATTGTTGCTTATTGGTGTGTGGATTGCACGAGTTGTGGCTTTAGATTGTATTGATGTGTCATGTCACTAGAGTAATTGTGTTGGATTAGATGAGATTGTTGGGATCTAGAATGAATACAAACGGATTTGGTTTCAGCGTGTTGGAAGGATAATATCGATGTTCGACTCAGAAATTTTCTATGGTCCTTTCCAAAGGAGAAGTGGCTTCACGAATGGTTGATTTGAGGAATGGATATGACTTTCTATGTGTTTCATTTATCATTGACAATATACAAAAGTGTTGGAATGAGGCTTTATTTTATAAGAGGTTTATTATCTATATTCGGTTGTTCTGAGTAACTGACGCGATCAGAAGTTATCGCTACGAGAGTTTGAGCTATATGGTATATCATGTAATTGCATTTGAGGCTGCAAGTATGGTTTGTTACAACTGGTTTGGGCTTATCCAGAGTATAGATGTGAGATTCTGATCTTGTAGATGATTTCAGAAGTAGAAATGTGGTTCTAAGGTTTATGGGCTAGGTTGGATTGCGAAATTTCAGTTATATTGTGTTATCGAACCTATATGAGATATGGTGACGTGGGATCACCCCCCGGTATGTGCATGGTAAGGTTACACAGTGATTTGATGGGTTTCAGAACAACTCTAGGCACGTTCGAAGACGAACATATGTTTAAGTGGGGGAGGGTGTAATGACCCGACCGGTCGTTTTGAGCTTTTGCATTTTTCTCACCAGTTCTCGGGCATGACTAGCCCCATGTGATGTATTATGACTTATGCAAATTGTCAGTTTTGGTTTTTAGGGTAATCAGAATGAATTTGGAAGAACAGTTCTCAGTTTGAAGCTTAAAATTTGAAAAGTTTGACCATGTTTTGACTTGTTAGTATATTATATCGGATTGGAATTTTTATGATTTGGTTAGCTCCGTTAGGTGATTCGGGACTTAGGAGCATGATCGGAATGTATTTTGGAGGTCCGTGGAAGGTTTAGGCTTGAATTGGCGAAATTGGGATATTGGCGTTTTCTGGTTGATAGGTGAGATTTTGATATAAGGGCCAGAATGGAATTCTGGAAGTTGGAGTAGGTCCGTTGTGTCATTTGTGACGTGTGTGCAAAATTTCAGATCATTCGGACGATATTTGATAGACCTTTTGATCGAATTCGGAATTTAGAAGTTTTGGAATTCTTAGGCTTGAATCCGAGGGTGATTCAATGTTTTGATGTTGTTTTGAGCGTTCTAAAGGTTGGAACAAGTTTGAATGATGTTATGGGATGTGTTGGAATGTTTGCTTCAGGTCTCGAGGGCCTCAGCTGAGTTTCGGGGTGGTTTCGGATCATTTTTATGCAATTTCTAGTTGCTGATTTTTGGCTTTAGGGGTGTACAGTGCGTTAGCATAGATCTGACCGCGTTAGCATAGAGAAAATTTGGGAAAATGGAGTTGTGCTATGCGATCGCGTAAGTCTTCCTGCGATCGTATAGAGTAAAATCTCTGCTGCACTGACCGGACTTTGGAAGCTTATATCTCACAATCTATAAGGAATTTAAAGATGATCTAAAAGTTGTAGCCCTTGATGTCTAGTTTGCAGAAAATTAAACCAATTGTAATTTGGAGTTTTGTACAAAACGTTATGACCATTATACTAGAGGCTGTCCGGAAGAGTTGGAGAAGCCTGTTGGAAAAATTTGTTCTACGCGATCGCGGGGGAATGGCCGCGATCACATAGGATAAAAGAAGAGCTGGAAAATTTTGTTCTTTGCTATCGCATTAGTTTGTCTGCGGTAGCATAGGGTAAATGCCTGGGCAGATTATAAAGTACTCTATTTCGAGGGTTTCGGTCATTTTTACATTTTTGGAGCTATAGAGCTCAGATTGAGGCGATTTTTGAAGGGATTTTAGAGGATTGATTGGGGTAAGTGTTTTTCACTGAAATTTGGTTAAATCTCATGATTATGTCTTGATTGTTATCATTTAATTTGGGAAATTGAGATGAAAATTGGGGAAAATGGAAAAAGGTTTGGATAGTTGATTTTGGGGATTTGGATGGCCATTTGATGTCGGATTTTGGTGAATTTGATATGGGTAGACTCGTGAACGGATGGGTTTTCCAGTTTTGTGATTTTTATCGGATTTCGAGATGTGGGCCCAGGGGTCGGGTTTGAGCCAATTTAGGTATTTTTGAGTTAATTTGATTATTTTCTCTTGGGCTTTGTTCCTTTAGCGTATATTGATGATAATATACTGATTTTGGTTAGATTTGGAGCATTCCGAGACCGAGTCGAGAGGGAAAGGCATCGCGAGTTAGAGTTTGAACCGGGTTGAGGTAAGTAATGATTGTAAATGTTTGTCCTAAGGGTATAAAACCCCGAATTTCACATCGTTGTGCTATATTGAGGTGACACACATGCTAGATGACAAGCGTGGGGTTGTGCACTATTGGGGATTGTGACTTAGTCCATCCCGAATGACTATTTTACTGCGTATTTGATGACAAATGTTTGCTATCATCATGTTTTGGGCTGAATGCCATATTTGGGCCTCGTGCAAACTATTTTGGACCCTTAGGGGATTTTTCCTACTATTCCTCACTGTTATTGGCTTCAGACTTGTACTTAGTATATTCCACTGCTTTCATAACTCATCCATGTTTACTCTCTTTTGACATCTTAAATGATATTTTGAGCGGAGCATCATATTTTACTGTGCCCGAGTGGATTTTAGAGATTTCTGACTAAGTAGGATCGAGGGCCTGTGTTGTGAGGTTATTGTGGGATCGGGCTGCGCGCCATAGCGGTATTGTGATGATTCATGATTATGAGGTCGAGGGCCTGAGTTGTATGCCACAAGGTGTCTTGATATGAGGCCAAGAGCCTGTTTGATTACGCCACGAGATTGCTTGATATTGCGCTTGGGCCGAAAGGGGCCCCTCCCGGAGTCTGTACACCCCCCCAGTGAGCGCGGGTACCCTGAGTAAGTGATATATTGATTATTCTACGAGATGGCTTGTTATTGCGCTTAGGCCATAAGGGGACCCTCCCGGAGGTTGTACACCCCTAGTGAGCGCGGGTACCCAGTGTGAGTGATATGTTGTAGCCCGAGGGGATGTTGTTGTTTCATATTGAAGCTCGAGGGGCTGTTCCTGATCCATGTTTGCCCGAGGGGCAGTTCTTGATTCATGTTATGCCCGAGGGGCTGATTACGATTGATTGTGAGGTAGCTCGAGGGGCTGGTTCTGTTGATATTATGCCCGAGGGGCGGTTTATGGTACATGTTTTGCCCGAGAGGCTGTTTATGTTTTCATCATTTTTACTCACTGTTTTATCACTTGTTTGAAACTATTGAAGGTTGTTTTAAAAGGTTTTATTGAAACTGAGCTTGATTTATGAATTAATGATTTCCGTACTGTTTTGAAAATATACTGCATTTGTTGTAGCGTTATGATGTGGCTTACGTGTTTTCTTACTGCTTAGCTTCCATTTACTTTTATTACTTACTGAGTTGGTATACTCACATTACTCTCTGCACCTTCTGTGCAGATTTAGGCGTTTCTGAACCCAGTAGCGGGTGTTGATTGCTTAGTGATAGAGTCATCAGAGTTAGTAAGGTAGCTGCCCGATGTTCGCAGCACTGCTTTTCTCCCTCTTGTCTTCATTAGACTGTACTTAGTATATTTTTGGACTCTTTGTTGTATTCAGACCTTAGTAGATGCTCATGACTTGTGACACCTCGATGTCGGCCTTGTATATTCATTCCGCACTGTTCATTTAGACTTTCATTATGAAATATGTGTTTAATTAAAGGCTTAAAAAATGACTTTTTATTGATTAATGGTTAATTTGGGAGTTGTGTCGGCTGTCCTAGTTTCACGATAAGCGCCATCATGACCGAATCGATTTTTGGGTCGTGACAAGTTGGTATCAGAGCCTAGGTTACATAGGTCTCACGAGTCATGAGAAGGTTTAGTAGAGTCTCACGGATCAGTACGGAGATGTCTGTACTTATCCTTGGGAGGCTGCAGAACCTTTAGGAAATCCCACATTCTTGAATTCTTATTGTGCGTCCTTGATTCAGCTTAAAATATAACTCTTGAAATTCCGTCCACGCGTTTGTATGCGCGCATGAGCGTTCAGTATCAGATATGCATCGACGGCTTGTGATTCTCTGATCGAGGGGTGAGATATGATCTCTGTGTGTTGATGTTGGGCCAGTTTGGAGGATTTGAGGCTGGCTTTTGCCTATAGCATGAGCTCTGAGGCGTTAATTGTGTGAGCACTGAATCACTAGGCATGACTAAATACGGGGCAAAATAAGATGACAGATAGGAGTATGTAGACCCTGGATCAAATAGAACTGAAGCATCTCTACTACAAACCAGAATGGTACCTGTGATAACTGCATCGGAGGCCTTAACCCCGGGCCTGGCTGGAAGAGCATAACATCGGGGCTAGGCCTCACCACTCTGAGCTTCTTCCCTAGGACGGCCTCCTGTTGGCTGGCCTCCACATCTAGCGGCCTGGCCTCTACCTCTAATATCTCTACCTCCATCTCTAGCACCTCTACCCCCACCCCTAGCTAGCTGAGCGGACGGTAGAACACCCGGTGCCTGAACCATGGCACGGGAACCCTGTTTCTGCGACTGAACACCCACTAATCTCGGACCTGCCCTCCGGATATGACCATACTCATCACACTCAAAGCATCCACCTGAGTGCTACGGCTAAGGAAATTAAGACTAGCCCTGGCGGGCCTGACTGACCATGAGAATTGCTCTAAAGAAGAGGTGCTCTGATAGGAGTTGATGGTGCACGGTAGGACTGCTGATCAGAATATTGCACATGAGAACCACAGCCACCTGGTGCACCATGAGAAGTCTGAAGTGCTGAATGACGGCCTGGGAAGATGGCCCCTACCAAAAGAATCCCTGCCTCTAGATAAGGCACCGCTGAACCTGCCTGAATGACGGGGCCTCTTGTCAGACCCCTGACCATTCCCATGTGATAGAACCATCTTACTCTCTTGGCCATATTGGCCGCATTCTGAAAAGAAATCTCGCTCCCAGTCTCCTTAGCCATCTACAATTGAATCGGCTGAGCGAGTCCCTAAATGAACCTCCTCACCCTCTCTCTCTCTATGGGGAGTATAATAAGAGCATGACGAGCGAAACCAATGAATCTGGTCGCGTACTGAGTGACGATCATAGAACCCTGCTAGAGACGCTCAAACTGCCTCTGATAGTCCTCCCTCTGAGTGATAGGAAGAAACTTCTCTAGAAATAGCTGAGAGAACTGATCCCAAGTTAAGGCAGGCGACCCAACTGGCCTAGCCAAACAATAATCCCTCCACCAAGTCTTGGCGAAACCTGACGAATGAAAAGCAGCAAAGTCGACCCCATTGGTCTCCACTATCCCCATGTTCTGAAGAACCTCAGACAGTTGTCTAAAAAATCTTGGGGATCCTCTGAAGATGTACCACCATAAGTAGTAGTGAACAACTTGGTGAACCTGTCCAATCTCCACAAAGCATCGACAGACATTGCTGCTCCATCACCGGTCTGAGCTACTACACCCAGCTGAACTGCTCCAACTGGATGAGCTGCTGGAGTCTGAAATTGGGGAGCCATCTGCTCCAGAGTGTGGGTAGCAGGAGTCTGTGCTCCTCCCCCAGCCCGAGAGATGGCTGGTGCTACAGGAAGTAAGCCTGCTCGGGTGACACTCTCCATAAGGCCCACTAGATGGACCAGAGCATCCTGGAGTACTGGGGTAGCAATGAACCCCTCTGGGACCTGAGCTGGGCCCACCGAAGCTGTCTGGGCCGGAACCTCATCATCAAACTCTACCTGAGGCTCCGTCGTTGGTGCTGCTGCTCTGGGCAGAGCTCTGCCCCTGCCTCGGCCCCTAGCACAACCTCAGCCTCGTCCTCTGCCCCTCGTAGGAACTGCTGCTGGGGGCTCGAGCTACTGGTCAGTGGATGAAGAAGCACGTGTTCTCGCCATCTGTGAAAGAGCATAGTAGAAATTCAATTAGCATTGAGAAACCAAACCGCACGATAGATATGAATAGAAGTTAAACTGTTCCTAACTCTGTAGCCTCTAGGGGATAAGCATAGACGTCTCCGTACGGATCCCTCAGACTCTACCAAGTTTATCCGTGAATTGTGAGACCTAAGCAACCTAGAGCTTTAATACCAACTTGTCACGACCCGGACTTCCCACCCTTTGGGAGTCGTGATAGCGCCTAGTTGTGAAAGCCAGGCAAGCCGAGTGTTATAGATCTTATTGCCCTTTTTCCTTAACCTTTTTAACAATTTCAAATTAACATGCGATCAACAACGGAATAATAATAAAAATAAAAGAAATGCGGAAGACGAAATCTGATAACTTAACCAAATACTAGAGCGAAAACTCCAAAATACAACTCTACCCAGAACTGGTGTCACAATATCACGGACCATCTATGAATACTAAAAACAATGGTCTGAAAAGAAAGATACAAGTCTGTCTCTAAAGTAAATGAAAATAGAACATAAAAAATAGAAGTGGACGCCAAGGCCTGCGGACGTCTGCAGGACTACATCGGGTCTCCGCTGGACTGAAGGCAGCAACCTCGCTATGGTCCAAAAGCTCCAGTACTGAGTGTTGCACACAGTGCAGAGTGTAGTATCAGCACAACCGACTCCATGTGCTGGTAAGTGTCGAGCCTATTCTCAGCGAATTAGTGACGAGACTAGGACAAGACTGCCAAATAAACATGTGCAGTTGAAGCATATACGACAAGTAATAATAACGGAAATTAGCAAATAAAGATGGGAATGGGAAACATGCTGCGAGAAATGTCAAGTACCAACAGAATCTCAAGAGAAAAAAAACATAAAGAACATCTTAAATTTCGAATCAATAAGAATAAGGAAAATAGTAACGAATCAATGTCCACTTTTATTCTTTATTGTTGCGGCACACAATCCGATCCAAATCATATAACACTGTTGCAGCGTGCAACCCGATCCAAATCATAGAATACTATTGCGGCGTGCAACCTGATCCAAATCATATATCATTGTTGCGGCGTGCAACCCGACCCCTCCTATCCTCCCTTATTACTTCTTGTTACGGCATGCAACCCGATCCCATATAATATTGTTGCGGTGTGCAACCTGATCCTAATATACAAATCAACACTAATCACAAAAGAATCCCGGCAAGGGAATCAACAACAAGAATAAACACATCCCGGTAAGGGAACCAACAATAAGAATTAAATACGTCCCCGCAAGGGATTCAACTATAACCAAACTTATGCCAACAATTAACTTCACAAATGAAACCTCAACTGGAGCCAATGCTCAACAATAAACAAATACCACGAAGATAATCATAATTCTTGCTCAACACGGAGAATCAACAATTTAAGCATTTGTAGTACTTATTAAGAAACACAACAAGTACAATTTAAGGCTCACGGGCATGCTTGACACCGACATATAGATACTCGTCACCACACCTATACGCCGTACACTACACTAGAACATACCAAATAAAGCACAATACTTATTCCCTCAAGCTAAGGTTAGACCAAACACTTACCTTGAACTTCTATGGCCAACTCAAGTCTCAAACACCGTTTTTCCTTTAGAATTTGCCTCCAATTTACTTGTATCTAGCCCGAATTAATTTATTTAACAACATCAATAAATGCTAAAGAATTCATACCCAATGCTTACTTATAGGTTTTCTATCATTTCTCCCAAAAATTCAAAAATTGACCCCGGGCTCGCCTGGTCAAAACTCGAGATTTGGACCAAAACCCAATCACTCATTCACCCGCAAGCCCGAATATGCAATTAGTTTCGAAATCCGACCCAAAAACGAGTTCTAAATTCCAATTATTCAAAAGTCCTAACTCTACCCAAATTCCCAATTTCTACCATAAAAATTCTTGATTTTTGATTAAAAAGTGATGAAAAATGTTGGATAATTGAAAGAATAGAGTTTAGAATTGATTACCAATACGTTGGGGATGAATTGTGTGAAGAAAATCGCCTCTAGGTCTTGGGAGTTCGAAAATATGAAGAAAATGGGTTCTGCCCGTTTTGAAATCTGTTTTAAAAAGACTGGGCAGGCCTTCATCGCGTTCGCGATGGGCCTGCCGCGTTCGCGATAGGTCATGACCAAATGGCCTTCGCGTTCGCATTGGGAGGCCCGCATTCACGGAGATTTAACTCCTCAGGCCTTCGCGGTCAGAGGGTCGTGTTCGCGTAGAGCAAATTGAACTCCCTCCCCCAGGCCCACTAACCCTATGCGTTCGTGTGAGCCTGAACGCGTTCGCGAACGGTAAACCCCCCCCCCCCAAAGCTTTGCATTCGCGTCCTGAGCTCAGCGTTCGCGAAGAAGAAACTGACACATGAGGAAATTTGCCTTACGCGTTTGTGAGTGAAGCCACGCGAACGCAAAAAACAAAAGCACTGTGCACCTGAAACAGAAAACCTGCAACTTTTTTAAGTGTCCTGCAACTTTTCTAAGTGTAAAAACATCCTAAAACCTATCCAATACTCACCCAAGCCCTCGGGGCTCCAAACCAAACATGCATACTAACTCAAAAACATCATATGGACTTACTCGTGCGATCAAATTGCCAAATTAAAATTTTTAACACCGAATTTAGCATCAAAATCAAAAAAAATCTCAAGAACTCTTAAGTTCAAATGTTAACAACCAAGGGTCCGATTCACGTCATATCACGTTCGATTCTTACCAAATTTTATAGGCTCAACTTAAATACTATGTAAGACCTGTACCGGGCTCCGGAATCAAAATACAAGCCCGATAACATCAAATTCAAATACATTTAAATTTCCAAAAACTCTTATAATTTCAGTTAAACAATTTTCTTCAAAAATTCATTTCTCGGGCTTGGGACCTCTGTCACACCTCCTTTTTACACTCGAGAGGGGATATAAGAGAGTTTTTCCAATTTAAGTGACAATTGAAACGAGATTATTTATATTAAATCAGAGTCGCCACTTGGGATAATTTATGGTGTCTCAAGTCACCGGTTGAAATCCCGAATTAAGGAAGTTTGACTCTGTTCTATAGTCCGCGAACACAGAAATCCAGGTAAGGAATTCTGTTAACCCGAGAGAAGGTGCTAGGCATTCCCGGATTCCGTGGTTTTACCACGGTCGCTCAACTATTAATAATTATCCTAATTATCGATAAATTACATATTTTATACCTATTGTGCATTTTAGTTTTTCAACCGCTTTTAATTATTTTGGCCGCTATTTTTTGGGATTTATGAAATTATTTCTTGAAGAAGTTACGATTGTCGTACACTTGCCGTTTTGGAACACACTGCAAACCACGCTACATGAAATGCACCCGCAATTCACGACATGTTTATTTTATTAAAGTTCGAAGTTGTTATGATCGGGTCACATGAAATGCACACCCGAATTTAGGAATTAGGTATCATGACTATTCCACGGGAATCGTACCCATAGCCCCATAGTCACGATAATTTATTATTGATCACGCGTAAAGCAAGCTACGATGTTATGAATTGATTTTCTTAGACCACTGCGAGATTGTTTTTTTGAAAAAAATGTCCGGCAACAACCAAACGTCCCAAATAAATCGAGGATCCAAACTTATGTGTTTCTAATACCTCTGATCAACACTTGAAATTAAGATCAAACTATATAATGCACATGACTAACGAGAAACAAGATAAAATTATTTAATAAATAGACACAGATAATTGGATAAACCTAGACGCATAATAAAATAGCACCTCATCCAATTAGCCCCATGTACATCGGCCCACACTTAACAAATTTATTAAATAATAAGACTTCAAAAACACTTAGCCATTTTACATCAAATTCACCCATTAATTGCAGGCATCAACTAATTTGGAACAATTATATTTCTATTGGATACTCAAGATTTAGAAAGGATCTTTAGCAAGTAAGTCAAAGTAAAGAATCATGGATCAATCATGCAAGCAATCATATAAAGCACAAAGCTGCAAAATAATATCATGATGTCAATGTCAAAAACACCTAGAAACCATAAGAATTTGATTAATTAGTAATTTATGTTCCCTCCACCACTACCTCCTGCTTACGCACAACAAAAGATGAATCTGAACAGAGCTCCATAAAGTAAATATTCTTGAGCTAATTCCAAGTGACAAAACGAAACAGAAGAGCATATTCTCTCTATAGATTCAGGTTTGACTATAGGCTGCTTTTTTTATTGACTCAAGTTTTTTTTCTTCTGGAATCTAGGTCTATTCGCCACTCAAGATCTTAATCCTATGCACAACAAGGAAGAAAAGTTCACACTGAATTCATTTAGCTTTTCTTATAACAACTAAAGCAGCATAAAAATTTAAATGGCTATAATATAAATAACAAAGCAATAGTACCATAAAAGAGTTAACTTTGATGGCAAACTGATCTCGTGGCAACCTCGTGCATCTTTGTGCCACAAATTGATAAAGAACGACAACGACGGTTCAGCTAGCAAAGACCAAAACTACCAAAAAAATCCGTATCCAAAAACGCGAACACGACTTCGAACCCGAACCGGAGCTGCGCTTGAAACATCGACTACGTCGACACACTAAAAAACTCAAATCTAACTCGGAGAACTCAACCAAACTCCGATAGTTTTGGGAGATGGTTCAACGAGCTGATTTGGGGTGTTTTGACTGGTTATGGCAAGAATTTTGGGGTCGTTTTGGAGGAGATCTGTGGGGAAGCAGCGATGGAGTGTCGAGAGGCTGGTTTTGGTGTGGTGTGTCTTTGTTTTCCAATTGAAAACACAAAGAAAAGGAAATTGGAAAGTGGGGAGGGGAATCCGCTGGCGTGTATAACAAAGAGATGAGAGTCTCCAATTTTGGAGTGCTGCTGAAGCTTTTTGGAATTAGGTCCTCAGGTGCTAGTAACGGCTGCCATTCTTTTTGTGTAGGCTAGGTCTAGGAATTGAAAAACTTAGGGTAGGAAGGGTATTTTATATGGAAGTGGGAAGTGATGATAACCATTGGATTAGAAGAAAATAGATGGCTAGGATTAAATTTTGCATTTAAATGGGCTAATGGTTGGGAAGAATGGGCTAAGGGTAATTGGGTTGGACCATGTCTTTTTGTGTCTCAATTTTGGACTAAGAAGACTCCAAAATTATTATTCAAAACTATAGCTAAATTCCTTTAATATAAGATAACTATACTACATGATGCAAAAACAAATTCTAATTAATTAAACTAAACTATATTAAAACATGAAACTATTATATATTTTTTGTATTTTCAAGATTATATAAAGATAAAAATAAGGTACTATTTTTGTATTTTTTTTTACTTTATGAAAGGTACATAAAATAAAATATTTTTGTAATTTTTATTTTCTTGTAATAAAATAAAGTAAAAGAGTCAAAATTAGTTAAAATAGCGATATTAGACCTAAATTAAATATTTACATGCTAAAGTATAAAAAATCTTGGGGAGGGTCAAAAATCACATGTCTACAACCTCGGAATTCAATCCCGGGCATACGCCCACATCCCATATTTTTCTACATGCCCTCCGGGACCATCAAATTACGGATCCGGTTCCGTTTACCCAAAATATTGAACAAAGTCAACTTAAAAATAATTTTAAAGGCCAAATTAGCATTTTCAGCAAATTTTTACATAAAAGCATTCCGGTATACGACCGCACACACAAATCGAGGCGAGATAAAGGGAGGCTTTTAAGGTCTCGAAACACAGAATTAACTTGTAAATCAAGTAATGACCTTTTGGGTCATCACAAAATTACACCAATATTCAGTATCCTATAGTAAATAGAATATATTGCCACTGTCTATACACACGTTTTTAGTTTCTTAACGGAAATAAGTTAACTACAAGCTACTTACAGATGTAATTGGTCTCCCCTATCCTCCCCTTTAGACTTTTGCGGAACCATATAAAAAAGTGAACAATATCTACAAAAGTTAGAAGATAATTATATGTAACTTTTGCCACAAAAAAAAATTATATGTATAACTGCTTAGACTATATGAAATTAGTATTCTGAAAAATAATACATGCATATAATAAGAACAAGTTAAATTACACTAATACTATAAAATTATTTTATATTATCGATGTACAAGTTAGACTCGAGTTAGAGAGTAATAGAGGGTTTGAGATCAATATTGAATCTTATTGGATGATTGATTTTTATATCTATATATGGTATGGTTGATCCTTTTAATTTGGTAACCGAATCCCGTTGATACCCAATTTTTCCCTATATATTTTAAATATGCATAGATACTTTCAAAATAGCATATATATATAAGCATTCACAAGATTTTTATAATTTTTTCCATAATTTTAGTGATTTAAATTGATTTATTTCCTCCCCTTTTATTCATAAAATCCCCAAATTATTGTTATGGTAATTTAGTCATTTAATTTCTATATTTATGCCAAAATATGGTTAATATATTTTTTATGTATTTTTATAATTGCATTTGGTATTTTTAAGCTAAATTGCATATAATTGCAATATTAGCCCATTTAATGTATAATTACATTCTATATGCGTAAAATTGGTCCCTATATTTTTAAAATGATAAATATCTATTTTTAATCTTTTTCGTACATAAAACTATTTTTCAAAAATTATTTATTATTTATTATAAATTAAATATAGGAAAATTGGCTATTTAAATTATAGCCAGATAAAACATTTCAATTACAGCCTAAATTGAACCCAACCCCAGCCCAATTTCCTACCAAAAGACCCCCCTAACCCTACCTCATTTCCAAATCCCGCCGCCTCTGTATTCTCTCATCTCTCAACCACTCAACCTAACCCTAGCTCCTCTTCAACCGCCGCCTCCTTCTCCGGTCTTCTCCGGTGACCAACCTTTAACTCCTAAGCCTCCAATGGCTCCTATATTGCCATGCTCATCTTATCTGAGGCCTTCAAGGGCCCTGGGCCATGCCGGTTTGTATTTAGGGTTTGCTATCTGGCTGTTGATGGCTACTCCGGTGTGATTTCGAGCAAAACACACTGTATCTGTTACGATCTTTGGGTTTCTAAACAGGTTCTTCCATCTCTACTTGGGTTTTTTCTAAAAACCTAATTTTTGTTTACAACTCCTAGATCTGTACGATTTTTAAACAATTTGAGTCTGTTCTTTTGATGTTTTACACCATTCTTGAATCTCTTTTACAAAAATCATCGATTTCAAGTATTTTTTACCTTCTTCTCAAACTAGGGTTTTCTGAACTTCTTCTACACTTTGTTTAAACCGATTCTTTATGTGCAAAACTTCTATCTCTTGCATATTTTGACTGATTCTATGAGTTTACTCCTTTTTCAACTCGCTTATGTTGAAAGCCCTAATTTCTTAGTTCCAATCTTGGGTTTCTGAGTTTTGTTTGATAACGTGTTCAGTTAATTTGTATGTTTCTATGATTCTGTGATTTTTGCCCTATGTTTGCTTGTTAGGGTTCCTAATTGCGGTTATCCCTGCCTATTGCATGATTTTTCCCTATTTTGTTCACCAATATTTCTGATTTTTCAATTCTCCTAACTGCATCATGCTTAGCCTACTAATTCAAACTATGTTCTACATGAATCCCTAATTTTATGTATGATTCTTGTCCTACTCGACCTCTTAGGGTTCTGGTTTTGCTTACCATGTGTTTGTTCTTATAAAATGGTACTAAATCAGTACTATCTTCTATTTTTGAATCCTTGAATCTTTGTGATTGATCCCTCACTGATTCCGTATGATATCTCTACTGATTTTTACCTTGTAGAATGTTTTCTGACCTTATTCTATGGTCAATTATGCTATTAATTGATTTCTTAAGTCTTTCCTTGATTTAAATATGCTGAACCTAGCCTCTATTGCATGTTGTGTACTTGTACTATGTAGAGAATATTGCCTTATTTGTCATGTTCATCCTTATACGATTTCCTTCCTTATTTTTCATATGTCTATTATTGTTTGAAGTTAACTCCTCGATTAAAGGGAGTACTTGCCTTGATTCCCTGACTGACTGATTCTAAGTTCCACAATTACTGATGAACTTTGATTCCTTACCATATTTTCTACTTGCTTTCAAACTATAAATACCTTAGTCTTTCCTTAACACAACACACGAACACTCTTGGTTCAAAAACTCTCTCTCTCTCATACTTAAAACTTTCTGCTCTCTTTTGTGTTATTGCTACTATCCTAAGTTAGCTGGTTGCAAGTCAAGGCTAACCATTATGTTCTCCTATTCTTTAACTTTGCTTACTGTCCTCTTTACTAGTATGTTCTAGTTTCAATTCAAAGTTCCAACAATAATATGATACTTTTATTGTTTCAGTTCATCCTATTTCTAGTTTGTTTCTATTTATTGTTTTATTGTGAAATTTATAGTTGATGTTTACATTATTATGTACTCCCCTTCCCTAAGACCAGTATATTACCCCTTTGTGTTATCTGTGAACATGTCTGCACCAATTATCTCTATGTGTTTACCACCATGTGCTCCATGTATCCCCAAATCCCTATCACCCATGTATATGAATTTGTTTTTTGTGTCTGATTCTGTGACTATGTCTGGTCAGCTGTTTCTGAGCATGTCTATACCAATTCCTAGACATTTGCTTGATTATGTGTTCACAATCAAGTGTTCTATGTATCCCCAAATCCCTTGACCCCTGTTTTGACTACTGAACTTGTTTTAGTTTTGTGACTCATGGCTGTGTGTGAACATGTCTTAAAGGTGTTGTGTTTGGACTGTTGTTCACTACTCCAATCTCTTTTCAAACTATCACTGTGGTTTTACTAAATCATTTTCAAACAAACTTCCTTTTTAATACAGTTTTTCATTCAAACCTTTCAACTTATGTCAAGCACTTTCACTCTACTCCTAAGTCAATAAGTTCTGCCCCCTCCAGTATGTGTACTGCCTTGGGATCCTCTTGAGAACTCTCTGAACTCTGGTATACTGAGGTTGGCACTTCCACACTGTACTTATTTAATTTTGGTTACCAAGTCTAGGTGTAAGCACTGCCCGGGATCCTTGAGATCCTTAGGGAACTCTGATACGCCTAGACTATGATTTTGTCTATGGAATTGAGGCATTTGAGGCTATTGGAGGCTTTCGGAAATCTGGGCCTAATTGAAGGCTCCATATAGAATAACTTCTTCTCTTCTCATTTACTTATGTAATTCATTCATATGGTCTGTAATAACTTGTAAACAAATATTGGGGTAATTAGTGAAAGGGATGGGTAGATACATGTTTATGGGGTAATACGGGTAGAAATCATGCTCATAGGATTTTGTATTTAAATCTGATTCCTTTACCAAGTAGAAATCATGCTCATATGACTTTACGTTTAAATCTGATTGCTTTACCAAATAGAAATCATGTCTGCAGGTCTTAGAATCAGCTTAATAAATAGACGTTATGCCTATAAGATGTAATTTAACCCAATTTCTATTATAGCAAGTGTTTATGTATGTTTCCATGTGTGCCAGTCTTTAAACTCCGTATTAAACTGAGATATCATGCCTATAGGGAACGATATCAAATCCTGCCTATGTATCTCGCCTAGGTTTATATAATTCAATCCGGTTAACGTTTGATTCACTTCTGAACTGGTTTTATTAAGTTTATATTTCTGAAATAAGTCTTTTCAAACTGCCTTAATCCGCTATTAGACAGCATGCCCATAGGACTTTAAAAGTCTGTTTTAAAATCTGCCCTGTTTTTTAATACAAAATGCAGTCATCAGTATTCCGCGTATAGGAAAGCTTGTAGGGCGTTTTCAAAACTGCGATTCTAAAACTGTTTTTATGACTTAGTGTTTTTCTGATCCTAACAGGCTTTAAGAAACCAATAGGCAACTGCTAGGGTCATTACTCCTGAGTTTATAAAAGCAAATTGCTTGTCTTCTGCATATTCACCTAGATATCCTGCCTTAGGATGATGTTTAATAAGAACCCTTAATTTTGTTTGAGTCGTGCTGTTTATATGCCATGTTTGAGGAGGAAACTTTGAGCCTCTATTTACTCCCTTTCATTTTATGTGTTAAAGTCCTAGTTGTTTTGCCTGTCGTCTAAGAATTTTCACCTTTAAAACCTTAGGGGTCTGTTTAGAACCACCTATAGGTAGAGGTTCTAAATCTCTCCAGGACCATTAAGAAGGGACGGGTAACAACACGCAATAGAAATCGCGGACCAAACACTCGCTTTGCATGACCACTAAGGGGATGGGAAGGGTAGATATGGGATATAATGGCTACGCACTAATGTCACGTGTAGCCCCTCATCAAGGAGTGTTCGATACCCCATTCAGCCAACTAGCCTAACAATTCAAGCTTATGAAGAACATTATGTAAAAGGAAGGTCGTCACAACGGCTATAAGGAGGCATTAAAAATAAGGCCTAAGCTTTCAAGAAGCGACTACGAGAGTTAGGGCCAGTTTTTCGAGGTGCAAATAACAAGTCTCCGCTCCTGACAAAATTTTGATAACATAATAGACAGGAAATTGCATACTTTTATCTTTCCGGACTAGCACGACACTTACCGCTTAGATTTCTTGTATGACAGGTACAGACACGAAGGGGGATTCTTAGAATATGGGAAGAAGCTGGTTAACAAATAGAACCAACACACATGGCGAGGCCATGGATGGAAGGCATTCATTGTAGCTTTCTTGGGGTGCATGGTCTTCCCAAGAGGGGACCGGAAGATCAACATTCGGTTATCTGGGAAATGATTCCTCCATTCTTCCTATGGTTTTAGCAGATACCTTTCGTGCCTTGACCAAGTGTTGGGAAGGAAAAGGTTTCTTTGAAGGTTGCAACCTCCTACTCCAGATGTGGTTCATGGATCATCTTTTCCGTCATCCTTATCAAGTAGACCACCGTACTTGTTGGGGTAATCATGTTCGCCAGTATAATGCTAGATTGAAGAGTGAGCTGGAGATTCGCAGTTTTCCAAAAAGTGTCCAAGATTGGAGGGAGTATCTTCTCTCCTTAATAGATGATCAGATTACATGGAATTATTCTTGGTTCACCGCAGTATATGTCATATATAAGTCATCTTGCCATCCGTTTTTTATATTGATGGGGTTTCGGGGTTATTAACCATATGCTCTCATGAGAGTTCTACGTCAGTTGGGTTACAAACAAATAGTGCCCCCGATAGAGAGTATGGAAAACTTTATCTGGGAAGCAACATTAGAGCATCCCAGTCATGAAGCTTATGCTCAACGTGTTTGGAATGGCACTAAGATACTCAAGCGTGGCACCATGGTGGCAGATCGAGATGGGGTGAGTTGAATCCTTCTTATCTTGATTGGTTCTATAATCAAGATGCTCTCGCAGACAGACCAGAGACAGTCGTGAAGAGCACCACAGAGTGGGAGGCTGAGATTCGAAACAGAGTTGGGCTGGTTGCGGAAGAGATGAAAAAAGGCTATGAATCTGCCTTTGGAGCACTGCCAGAAGAGCTCGGCATTGATAAAGTAGACAGGGATCTACTGTATGATGTTTTTGAGAAATATAAAGCTTAGTGGGCACGAGAAACGCAAGCACTCAAAGCCAAAATTCGAAAGAATAATATAGTCACAACCGCTCAGCAACAAGAAGAGATAGAAGCCCAGTTCAGAGTAGTCCGTGATCATGAGTGCATGAGTTACACTCCAGTAATCAAATGTTTAAGGGATCAGTTAGAGGGAGTTGAATCAAGTAAAGAGTGCCAGATCGGTGATTTTAAAATAGAAGACACTACTACCAGAAGGTGATCAATCGGTTGGAGGGGGAGTTACTAGAAATTCGGCGCCAGAAAGATATGGCCTTGGACTGCAAGTGTGATGCGCTGGATCTAGCTGAGACCCGTGGTCAGCAAAATCAAGAGTTGCATTTGGCTCAGGAATACATTAGGGGAAAGATCCTCGAGGTAGTCACATATACCTTAAGAGCATGCAGGAGTTGCCAAGGAATGACGCCTGAGCAGTTTGCATAAGTATCATTGAACATTGCTCGTCATATATGTGCCGACTTGGAGAGGATATACCGCAATGTTAGGGGTCAGCCGCATGAACAAGCGCCTTGATTTCAGTGATGCTGGTGGATTATACTTCAAAGATCAAAGTCTTCTTTTAGTTATCAGTCCTTTTTCATTATTCTTTTGTTGTTTTTGAGTCTGTAAGAGTCTTTTGGTGTTTTGAGTCTTGTTGTTTTGCCTTTTATCCTAAAAAGTCTGTTTGAATCAGGTTTGGTCTTGTTTATCTTTATGTAATTCTTGTGTTTTTGAGTCTTGTATCAAAAAAAATATATTGAAAATCAATGAAAAAATTTTTGTTTAGAAAAATTCGAAAATGAACCAAATAGATGTTTGTTTTGTAAAAAAATGGTCATGTAGCTGAACTATGTAATGATCTGATTCATGCGGCTACATGATACGTAGGCAACCTACAAAAGGTTCGATCAAATATTTTTTAATGAGTCTAAAGTAAGGGATCAAAATAAGGTGAGTGAAAGGAAAAAAAAAAAGAAAAGGAAATAACAGCGCCAATAGATATTAACCTTATAAGCCGAAATGAAATATGAAGCCTTCTAAAAGCATGTTAGAGATGGTGATATATTAGGAGCATAGCATATCTACGTGTGATTCCTATCTGTAAAATGTTTAACCCTAACACATTGTTGCCTCTTATATAGTAAGCTTAAGGTGGTTGGTTTGTGGTGAAACTGGCAATACATCATTACTTCACAAGGTCTAAGGGAGCGGTGGTAATGGATAGCAGCGATGAAATCGAGTTGGTCAGTGCCAATCAGCAGGCTCAGTCAGTTGAGCAAGAGTCGGAGGAGATAAGAAAATTGAGACAGCAATTGTTAGATGTATATCAAGCTTGGGTTTCTGGTTGACCTCCACCCCAGAGTCCCTCAGAGGGAACTTCCACCATACCCCAGTCTACTCAACCACCGCTCCATGCAACGAGTGATTATATTCTACCACCATGGTATGTGCCAAACTATAGCCTCAATGCGCCCTCCGATACCTCTAATATGTGACCCCTAGTTTCACCGATCAGGAACACCCCTCTCGTCATGTCTGGCGTATCGGTATATACAATCCCGCCACCACCTCCTATGACGAGGCCAAACAATGAGCCACCATCTCATGCTAACAATGAGCCACCATCTCATGCTTATGATGGCCAATACTATTCTCCAAATATGGCTTTTAAGGTCTCAACTCCATATAATCAGACTCCTCAATACGAGTCACCAGTGGAAAATTAAAAGCCTGCCAAGACGGTTGAGCCAAATGAGATGGCCAGAAAAATGAAAAGTCTTGAACAAAATATTAGGAACATACAGGGACTAGGTGGTCACAAAAGTGTTTCATTCAGTGGTCTATGCATGTTCCCTCACATCCATTTGCCACGAGGGTTCAAGACCCAAAATATGAGAAATATGATGGACACGGCGACCCTATCACCCACTTGAAAAGATACTGCAACCAGCTGAAGGGTGTAGGAGGACAAGAAGAGCTGCTGATGGCTTAATTTGGGGAAAGCCTTATAGGGGTAGCTTTCAAATGGTTCATTGACCAAGATATCTCTCACTGGTATGTTTGGGATGACATGGACCAGGCCTTTGTCAAACAATTTTAGTACAACATTGATATTGCGTTGGATCGTAATTCCTTGTCCAATATGAAGAATAAGCCGACTGAAAGATTTAGGGAGTATGCCATCAAGTGGAGGGAGCAAGCGGCTAGAGTTAAGTCACCAATGGATAACCATGAGTTGATCACTATTTTTCTAGAGGCTCAAGAGCCTGATTATTTCCAAAACATGATGTCCGTAATGGGCAGACCTTTTGCAGAAGCAATCAAGATAGGGGAAATGGTTGAAAATGGCCTCAAGGCTGGCAACATTGTAAGTCAAGGTGCTCTCAAAGCCACCACTTAGCCGATCCAAAATGGCTCGGGAAGTTTGGCAAATAGAAAGAAAAGAGATGAAGGGTCCATGATGACTTCGGGATAGAGAAGTTCATAGAGGGGCATCACACCCTTATGTACAAGTTCAACAGGGGCAATCTAACTACCCTCAACACTATTATCCCAAACCAATTCCTCAATATTCTGTAGGCCCACCATAATATACAGTGTTTAATGCTCAATCCTATGCTCGGCCTCCCAATCAACAGGTACGGGTACCAGCTTCAAGGATCCCCCGACCTCAGCAGCAAAATTTTCGAGCACCCTACAATGCTCGTCCTAGGCAGGATTATGGTCGAGAGCAGAGGCTGTGGAAAAATTCACTCCATTAGCTGAATCATACTCTAGTCTATTCTAGAAGCTGAAGCAAATGGACATGATTGGACCCATCGCTCCCCACCATATGCATCCTGATTCACATGGATTTCAAGCAAATGCTAGATGTGAATATTATTCTGTTGCCCCGGGGCATATCACTGATGACTGTTGGACTCTGAAAAGAGCCATAGAGAGACTCATTTCTGAAAAATTGATTGTAGTGCCGAATGGCGAGGACCCTCATAATGTGACAAACAACCCGTTGCCAGCACACAATGATGTTCATTTTATGGGAATGATTGGCCGAGATCAAGAATACAAGTCGGTTGGTCGAGCAGAAATGACAGTGGGTGCAATTCAAGAAGGAACAGGTCTGGAAGTAAGTCCAAGTTGATATGTTCCGTTGATTGTGAAAGGCGCCCCGAGCTTAGAAAAGATAACTTTATTCGTTCCCAAGGTCTCGAGGTTAGAAGTTCACTCTAGTGATCCAAGCGTAAGGTTGTATGTACTTGGAGGCCACACTGTCACAAGGCAGAATCAAGGAGGTACGAAAGGTATAACAGAGCCGATCATAATCAAACTTGTCGTGCAATCTCCTATGACAAACACAAAAACCACTCCTTGGAACTACAATAAAACTGTGATGACCTACAAAGGCAAGGAAATCATAGAGGAAGTGGGGGAAACTGGAGGTTTGACTCGATCGGGGAGATATTACTCTCCAGAAGAGTTGAGGAAGGCCAAGCAAATCAGACAAGGTCAATTGCCAATAAAGAAACCAGCCATTGAAGCAGAGGCGGACGAGTTTTTGAAAAAGATGAAAGTTCAGGATTACTCAATTATCGACCAACTGAGAAAGACTCCTGCCCAAATCTCTCTACTATCTATGCTCATACATTCCAAAGAGCATGCCTGTTTACTAATCAAGATCCTGAACGAGGCACATATCTTAGAGGAGACCACAGTGAATCAGTTAGAGAAGATGACCAACAGATTTTTCGAGGTGAACAGAATCTCCTTTACTGATGATGAACTTCCCGAGGAGGGAGCCAGGAACAATAGGGCTTTGCACTTGATAATCAAATGTGAGGGGCATTATGTAAAGCGAGTCATGGTTGATGGAGGCTCTAGTGTAGATGTATGACCTCTCTCTACCTTGCAAAGCATGAAGATCAATACAAACAGAATCTGACCTAGCAATGTTCGCATTCGGGCTTTTGATGGCTCAACGAGAGATACCATTGGGGAGATCAACCTCACCGTGACGATTGGGTCGATTGACTTTAATATTGTCATCCAAGTTGTAGACATGGTCACTTCTTATAACTTTTTTCTTGGAAGGCTGTGGATCTATACGACCCGAGCTGTGCCATCCACCTTGTATCAGATGCTCAAATTCAAACATGACAGGCAAGAAATTATTGTTCACGAGGAATATGAGTCTTCCATTTATAAAGACCCATTAATCCCTTGTATTGAGGCTAAGGAAGTGTGTGAATCCATTATGTATCAGGCTTTTGAAGTGGTTGTTGTGGACTATGTTGAGGAAGAAAAGCCCATACTGCATCCTCGTCTTTCCGCCATATCTGTAATGGTGGCTGCAGCTATGCTGAGACAAGGTTATGAGCCAGAAAAAGGCTTAGGGGCATCATTGCAAGGAATTTCGGAGCCTATTTCTCCGTTCAGTAACCAGGGTACTTTTGGCTTAGGCTTCAGGCCAACACAAGCAGACGAAGACAAAGCCAAGCATCGCAAAAATAAGGGATGGGTCTTGCAACAACCTATCCCTTACATTTTCTACATTTTTGTCAAGCGACGACTCCAAGAGGGTCAAAATTCCTCGGCGTATGCAAACATTGATGAAATTTGCCATGGTCTCAGCCAGATGTTTTCTGAAGTGAATATGATCCAGGCTGGTGAAGGCACTAGCCATGCCGATATGCAACTAATTGACCCAGGCACCATGCTCGACAACTAGGAAGCAACTCCTCTCCCCACAAGGAAGGAGTCTTGGTAGTTTGCTTTTGCAGCTTCTTTTGTATTTTGGGTTACTTTTAGGGTTGTAATCTAAACATCTCAGTATGATTGTTTTTTTTATGTTAAACCTTCTATCCTTTCGAATTCAATGAAATGCAGTTCAGTTTCCTATTAAGTTTTGTATCTTTTCCTTTTCCTAATTCCTGTCATTTTATTTCCATTTCAGTTTTGTTAATGTCGACTTTAATAACATAACATGCATGTGGAATTCATGCCAGATCTTAAAAAGCTGTCTAATATCGAAATAATGCATCAAGAGGTTGAATATAATGAAGATGAGGTTGTTGAGGAAATAAAAAGAGAGTTGGAACAATTTGAAAACAAGCCTAAGTCCAACCTCAATGAAACTGAGCCGATTAATATCAAATGTCATGAAGAAGTTAGAGAAACGAAGATAAGCATTCACACTGAACAAAAACCCGGAGATGCCGTGATTTAACTTTTGTTTGAATACAGAGATGTGTTTGCTTGGTCTTACGATGATGTGCCGGGTTTAAATTTTGATCTAGTGGTTCATAAGCTTCCTACGTATCCTAGTTTTCAACTAGTCCAACAAAAGCAACGAAAATTTAAATTAGACATGAGTGACAAAATCAAAGAGAAAATAATGAAGCAACTGAGCGCCAATGTGGTTAGATCTGTCTGATACACCACCTAGGTGGCAAATGTTGTGCCTGTGCCAAAGAAGGATGGAAAAACCAGAGTCTATGGTGACTATAGGGATCTGAGCAAAGCAAGTACAAAGGATAATTTTCTTTCGCCAAATATCCACATTCTTGTAGATAATTACGCAAAGCATGAGATACAATTGTTCGGGGATTGCTACGCTGGGTACCACCAAATTTTAATGGATGGGGATGATGTAGAAAAGATAGTTTTCACCACTCCATGGGGTAATTATTGTTACAGGGTCATGCCATTTGGATAAAAGAATGCAGGGGAAACTTACATGAGGGCCATGACTACCATTTTTCACGACATGATGCACAAAGAGATTGAAGTATATGTCGACGATGTCATCATAAAATCAAAGGCACAAGCTGATCACGTCTGCTATTTGAAAAAGTTCTTCGAACGGCTTCAAAGGTATGACCTTAAGCTTAATCCAGCCAAATGTGCATTTAGGGTTCTATCTGGGAAACTCCTTAGTTTTATGGTCAGTCAGAGAGGCATCAAATTGGATCCATCTAAGATAAAGTCCATTCGAGATCTGCCACCCTCGAAGAAAAAAAAGGAAGTCATGAGTTTGCTCGGGAGGTTGAACTATATCAATAGGTTCATTGCTCGGCTCACAAACACGTGTGAGCCCATCTTTAAGTTACTGAAAAAGGATGCAGCTATTAGGTGGACGGACGATTGCTAAATAGCTTTTGACAGGATCAAAGATTATCTGTCAAAACCCCCTGTACTGGCCCCACCTAAACCTGGTAGGCCTTTGTTTTTATATCTATCGATGATGGATAATTCCTTTGGATGCATTCTAGGGAAACATGATGCAACAGGCAAAAAGGAACAAGTAATCTATTATTTGAGCAAGAAGTTCACCAATTATGAGTTTAAGTACACCCTTTTAGAAAGGACATGTTGTGCCTTGACTTGGGTCACTTAGAAGCAGAGACATTATATTTTGGCCTACACTACTTACCTCATATTCAGAATGGATCCTTTGAAGTACATCTTCCAAAAGCCAATGCCCACTGGCAGGCTCGCAAAATGGCAAATCCTGCTCATAGAGTTCGACATTGTCTATGTCACTCGCACCGCGATGAAAGCACAGGCTTTGGCAGATCATTTGGTAGAGAATCCAGTTGCTAATGAGTCCATGCCACTTAGCACATACTTCCCAGACAAAGAGGTCAACACAATAGAGGAAGTAGTTCCAGACGATAACCATGTATGGAAAATGTATTTTGATGGGGCTATCAATATCAAAGGAGTTGGGATTGGGGCATTCCTCATCTCACCTATTGGACATCAATACCCTGTAACGGCTCGACTTCGGTTCTTCTATACCAATAATACAGCAGAATACGAAGCTTATATCATGGGTCTGAAAATGGCCATCGATCTGGATGTGCATGAACTATTGGTTATAGGAGATTCCGACTTGCTTATCCGGCAAGCCCAAGGAGAATGGGAGACTCGAGACATCAAGCTTATTCCATACAGACAATGTGTGCAAGACTTGAGCAAAAGATTCAAATCCATCGAGTTCAGGTACATTCTCAGGTTTCACAACGAGCTAGCCAATGCCTTGGCTACTTTAGCCTCGATACTCCCTTATCCAGGCAACACTCATATTGATACACTAGAAATCCAAGTTCAGAATCAACACGGTTACTACAATACAATTGAGACAGAACCGGATGGTGAACCATGGTATCATGATATAAAACGATTCCTGAAAATAAGAGAATATCCAGAGCATGCCAAAGGAGATAAAAAAAGAACTATAAGGCGGCTCACCAGTGGTTTCTTCCTGAATTGGAAAATTCTGTACATGAGGACCCCAGATTTAAACTTGTTGAGATGCATAGATGCTACAAAAGTAGAGCGGATCATGAGTGAAGTGCATTCGGGGGTATGCGAACCTCACATGAATGGATATTTTTTGGCGAAGAATATTCTGCGGGCAGGGTATTATTGGCTTACTATGGAGCGAGATTGCTTCAGTTTTGTTCGCAAGTGTCACCAATGCCAGATTTATGGTGACCTGATTCACTCGCCTCCTTCAGAGTTGCATCCCATGTCCTCTCCTTGGCCTTTCGTTGCTTGGGGAATGGATGTAATTAGGTTAATTGAGCCAAAGGCTTCAAATGGGCATATATTCATTTTGGTTGCAATTGATTACTTCACCAAGTGGGTGGAGGCCGTCACTTTCAAAGTAGTCACCAAGAAAGAAATGGTAGACTTTTTTCATTCCAACATCATCTATCGCTTTGGTATCCCAAAGACCATTATCACTAACAATGCAGCCAATCTAAATAGTCATTTGATAAAGGAGGTATGCGAACAATTTAAAATCATGCATCACCATTCTACCCCTTATCAGCCAAAAGCCAATTGAGCAATCGACGGCAAACAAGAACATCAAGAAGATTCTTAGGAAGATGATCCAAGGTTCCAGGCAATGGCATGAAAAGTTGCCTTTTGCTCTTTTGGGATACATCACAACAGTTCGCACATCTGTTGGTGCAACTCCTTATCTGCTTGTATATGGAATTGAAACTATAATACTAGTAGAAGTCGAAATTCCCTCTCTCCGAATCATTGTGGAATCAGAGATTGAAGACATTGGGTGGGTCAAGAGTCGATTAGAACAGTTGATTGATGAAAAACGGCTAGCAGCAGTGTGTTTTGGACAGTTATACCAGCAAAGAATGGCACGCTATTACAACAAGAAAGTGCAACCAAGCCACTTTGAGGTAAGCCAACTCGTTTTGAAACACATCCTTCCGCACCAGGTAGAAGCTAAAGGAAAGTTTGCCCCGAACTGGAAAGGACCCTACATCATCAAGAAAGTGTTACCAAAAGGGGCCTTGCACTTGGTAGATGAAGAAGGGCGGGTACCAAACATGATTATTAATGCAGATGCAGTCAAAAGATATTATGTATGATATATGTCTACTGTAGAACTTTCACGCATTGATTTTCTCAGATCGAGATGATGAAGACTATCATTTGCTCGCTATTCCAAATAGGTGTCACTCTTTTGTTAACCTTTTTGAGCCGTATTTGTCTTCTTTGTTTTGCACCTTCTGGAACCTGTGTACTAAAAAAAAGTCAAACAACAAAGCTTCAGAGTCATTGAACTACGTCCGACCTGATTTCGAAAGGATATGTAAGCAGCATTACTCGGGGTTTGGTCCCATCACAAGAAAAAATCCATATTCCCAATACTCCAAAATTGGGGTAGAAATTTGTTTTATTTTATGGTTTTTCTATAAAAACGGTTCCAAAATTTGTAATTCAGTTCAAGGTTCATTTCGCCTTTTTACTTTTCAAGAACTTCTGATCAATTTTTTGAGAATGTTTGAAGTCCCCATGCCAAGGGCACAATATCTTAGTCAAAAAAATAAAAAAATAAATGAGAGAGTCTTATCGGTGAAACTCGTACATGCACTATAAGGCGATAGTGAGCAGAGAAATGAGAGAGTCTTATTGGTGAAAACCCAGATGGGAACCATATGGCAACGGTTAGTAGAGTAATGAGAGAGGTTAGTCAGCGAAACTTGCAAAGAACGCTACTAGCTGAATGAGCGTCTTCGATTCTCTAGCATGAGCACAACCAAGACAATTTCAAGATGATCATTTGCGACGAATTTTGAGAATTAGATAGCACAGACGGATCAGGTTCCCGGTCCAAAATTCATGTCATGATTCATTAAAGTCGGCACATACCTCCAAATAAGTCTCCCTATTCCTTTCCCCTAAAGGGACACCTTTTGTTTAAGCACAGTTCTTTTTCACTTCCAATTATTATTCTATTTTTACCCATAATTTTGAGTCCCTTTTGGTCTAATCCTGCATCAAAAGTGAAGCAAAGAAATGGCTGTAAAACTAGCTACAGTTTCCCGTAATATCGAGCACAATTTGGGGTATATATAGCATTGATGAAGGTACGAATCCATCTGTGATCTCATTTGATAAGGCGAACAAAATGTCTCAAAGGAACTAAAAAGGTCGCCTAAGCAAGACCTACTTCATGAGAAAAGTTGATAAGCACTACGGCCACAAACTGATACTGGGTGCAAGACAACTAAGTTTGTATTTTAAAGAAAAATTGTCTTGCCTTAGAGACAAGGGTAGCAGAACCATGGACATCTGGGTATGAAATAGTTGGGGGCAACATTAGAAAGACAAGGTCTCCAGAAAATGATACAGAGCAGTCGAGCATCTCGGTACCACGCTGACAGAATCGTTTCTTTGACAGTAGTGGTCGTGAATCAAACTATTCAGGGCATCAAGGCCACAAACCAACCACCACTTGGAAAACTCACAAATTTTTCTTTGTTTGAAGCAGGAACAAAGCAGTGCAGAATGGACATTCTAAAAGAACGAATGTAACCAAACGTAAGCTCCTTAAAATCTCCATTTTTCTTTTATTTTCAGCATGCATCACTACTGTTCATACCTCCCATTTTCGTAGCTTAACTCAGGTTGAATCATTTCGCCTAGGGGGATCCAGCTCATAGTTACGGGTAGAAGTACTCTTCGCTCAGGGTGTTTGACGTATCTTAACTCAGGTAGAACCATTTTTCCTAGGGGGATCCAGCTCATAATTCTGGGTAGAAGTACTCTTCACTCAAGATGTTTTATGCAACTTCACTCAGGTAGAATCTTTTCGCCTAGGGGGATCCAACTTATATTTCCAGGTAGAAGTACTTTTCGCTCAGGGTGTTTTACGCAGCTTAACTCAGGTAGAACCATTTTGCCTAGGGGGATCCAGCTCATAGTTTCGGGTAGAAGTACTCTTCGCTCAGGGTGTTTTACGTAGCTTAACTCAAGTAGAACCATTTTGCATAGGGGGATCCAGCTCATAGTTTCGGGTAGAAGTACTCTTCACTCAGGGTGTTTTACGTAGTTTAACTCAGGTAGAACCATTTTATCTAGGGGAATCCAGCTCATAGTTCCAGGTAGAAGTACTCTTTACTCCGAGTGTTTTACGTAGCTTAACTCAGGTAGAACCGTTTCGCATAGGGGGACCCAGCTCATAGTTCGGGTAGAAGTACTTTCACTTAGGGTGTTTTATGTAGCTTAACTCAGGTAGAACCATTTCGCCTAGGGGAATCCAACTCATAGTTTCGGGTAGAAATACTCTTCGCTCAAGATGTTTTATGCAGCTTAACTCAGGTAGAATCCTTTCACCTAGGGGGATCCAGCTCATAGTTTCGGGTAGAAGTACTCTTCACTCCGAGTGTTTTACGTAGCTTAACTCAGGTAGAACCGTTTCGCCTAGGGGGATCCAGCTCATAGTTCCGGGTAAAAGTACTCTTCACTCAGGTTGTTTTACGTAGCTTAACTCAGGTAGAATCTTTTTTCCTAGGGGGATCCAGCTCATATTGTCGGGTAGAAGTACTCTTCGCTCAGGTTGTTTTCATAGCTTAACTCAGGTAGAACCTTTTCGCCTAGAGGGATTCAGCACTTTATCAATAATACAAGGCTCCAATCCCTGGTTACATTTCTTTCTAGTAATAAAGGGCCCCAATCCCTGGTTACAATTCTCTTCAGTAACACAGGTTATCAACCCCTAGTTATATCCCTTCCTAGTGATACATGATACCAACCCATAACTATACTCCTTTTCGGTAATAGAGGGTGCTAACCCCCGGTTACGTTTTCCTTCAGTAATATAGGGTACCATCCTCTAATTCCATTCCCTTTGGTAACACAGGGTACTACCCCGTGGTAGCATATCTTCACATAGTAGTTTATACTAATGTCTTTGTCTTCCTTACAGTGAATTAGATAATTTACAACTCTTTCAAATAACTCATAAAATTTTCCTAGTTCTAGACTGGGGCAGAAAAATTTTGTTCGTTTTGTTCGTCTTTGATGGCTTTGCAGGACCCTACCGTAAAGAACATATTGTAGAGATTAAAGCTTGCAATTTCAGTTCTCTTCAGAAGTAAGAAGATTGTTGATCATAAGACAGTTGGAGTTAGTTTCGATGAGGTGTCAGCAACTCGGCGTCTCAAGATTCATCTTCTCAAGTTCTGAGCAGGAAATCAAACAATCGAGAATGAGCCATAACCTTTTCTTCAAAAAAGCATCAAGATCCAATCTAAGGTCAACACAAGCGAGCAGGTCAAGAATCATGATTTGACTCCAGAAGACACATAGATAGGAATTTTGTACTCTTAGTTTGCAGAAGTATGTATTGCTCTCCTCTTTTTCTTTTGATGTAAGAAGCGAGTAATAGTAACAGCAATAACAATAACAACAACAACAACAACAACAGTCTTAACTCTAGTGTCTGGTAGTCCCAGCTGCTAAATTTTTCCAGAACTATACTGACATGATTCCTTTATAGCCAAGGATATGTAGGCAACCTCAGAAGCAAGGTTCAATCACTACCTTTTTCAAAATGCTTCCATTGGAGAGATATGTGAGCAAAAATTATCCATGACATTCACTTGTCTTTGCACGAAAACTCTTCATGTTCTCGAGCAAAGAGGGGCAGCTGTAAATGCCTAATTTTTGCCAATCCCTATATATATATATATGTATGTGTGTGTGTGTGTGTGTGTGTGTGTTTGTTCTTATTTGTGTGTGTATAGGTTTTAAGAGTTGATTAATGATTTGATAAATGGGATAGGGATTGGCAAACCAGACTTGGATTGGCAAAAACCCTCGAGAGAAATAGAAGGATCTCTTGGGCAATTCATGAAGTTGTTAGCTACTAGTTTCAAGCATCCTTGTTGAGTATTCTGGGTTATCTTAACACTGAGTTGTTGTTGTCTTTATTGGTGTATCTGCTGCTATTCTTGCTCATTCTACTGCTATATTTTTATAATTCTGCGAGCCAGGTAACCTTTGAACTTTGCAATGCAGATTTTTCTATCAAATAATTGAAGATATGGGTCCGTTCAGCTCTTTGGATATGCTTTATGTACTTTACTAGAATAGTTGAATGTTTAGCATGTTACCCGTGTTTTATGCTTGTAAAACTGTAATATTTGGCTTAATCTTCAATTCTGATTTACATTTGTAGCTAATACAACCTTATGCTAAGTTCCTTAGCCAAGCTGAATAAGCATTTTCATTGCCAGAAGCTTTCTCTTTGCCTTGGTTTCATTTTTGAGTTTTGTTACCTTACGAGGCCTCTTAGTGCTAAAAACATAATTGATAGTAATACTTCTTTTCTTGTTTAAGTTGAGTTGAAGTTGGGAAATAGTATATGACATAATGAGTGTCCTGGGCTAGAGGAGAGAACCAATGAAAGAATGCCTTAATGTGTCATTACAATTTTGAACTTCTATTTGGTTGAGCTTAATGCACACAATTTTCTCAGTTAAATATCTAGGAATCCATGTTCTTTAATGCATTATTTTTAGCTACATGTCCTAATTGGGTTTACATCATTTTTAAGAATAACCCAGGTCACCATCACCTTTTGTACTAAGTTTTCTATCCATTTCTCTTCTTTAGCATCAAGGCTACCGAAAAATTTAATTTTTATCAAGTTTAAGTGATAAACGAGTTTTGGAGTCAGTCTTCTAAATACTAGGCTTCATTATTAAAAATAGTTTTCACTTAATTTAAGCGCTAGGCAAATTTTAGGAACAAGTCTAGCTTTATATTAGTTTCGTCATTTTAATTAATAACAACAATAATAAGAATAAGGTTATAAGCAGGTTCAATATTAACTAAGTTTTATACATCGTCTTACCACAATTAAGCTACAAATAGGCATTTTCTTTTACGATAAAGATGAACAATTATTTTTCCATAATCTAACCCCTATAGTAATTCATCTTAACTAAGATAAATAATTTCGTCTTAACCGATGTCGGGAAGACTCGCTTCGGAATAAAGACATAAATAAAATAAGAAGGTCATAAGGACATGTCATGTTTCAATTCTTTCAAGTAATTACAAGTTTTATTTAATTAACTTCGAGTAGGCTCCACTTTTGGGTAAGATGCACGAACTAAGGTCGGGGATACTCGTCTTGGTTAGTGTAAGCTTAGGACAGGGATACTCGTCCTAGTTTGAGATTAACAAAGTCATCAATAATATAATGGGACATAGGCAAACATGAAAATCAAATAAAACACAGTTCACCCAAAAATTAATTCAAGCCAATTTGAGTTAATAAAAGTGATCGTGCTATAACCACGGGACTTGGGGAATGCCTTACACCTTCTCCCCGGTCAATAGAATAGCCGGACTTTATTTTCGCAGACCAATAATAATAGAGTCAAACCTTCCTTTGACTAGGGATTCAAACAAAAGGTGACTTGGAACACCCAAAAATCAATTCCAAGTGGCGACTCTGTAAATAAAATAATCCCTACTCAAGTTTGTCACTTTAATTGGAAAAACTCTTTAACCCACAATCCATAACACACATTATCTTTTGGAGGGGTAAAAAGGGGTGTGACACCGAACAGATCCTGATGTAGCAGTCATGACTATGGCAAAATTAGAGAACTGGAGTAGGAATTTGGGCAAGAGCGTTAATACTAAAATAATGGAAGGCCTAATGCAGAAAGCGAGACTAATCACTCAGAGTGACAGAATCTCCAGAAGGGCGGAGACAACCCTATATATGGAAAAAGCGGCGAAACTCTCTGAGTAGTCTCTGACGCTTGATAAGATGCAAGTCTCTTCGAATTTAATACCCCAAGCACGTGTTGCCCCACGATTCAATAATATTTTCGTCAGTTCTCGAGGTAATCATGACCATGATTTTAGCTGCCTATATCTTTACTTATACGCATCAATTTACCGCTTTTACTTCTAAAAATTTCATAAGCTCTTTTATCCTCTTTGCACTTAAATTCCTTCTGCTTTCATCTCTTTTCGATTTTATTCAAAAAGCTTTATCATCTTCTCACTATTATGGCTTCTTTCACTAAATCTCTTAAGAACCATGGTCTTCTCTTCGATGGAGATCTGAAGAGAAGCAAAAATAAAGAGGTTGATGTTGATCCCCCTACGGTAAGTTATATCATATCCAAATATTTGAGCACAGTCAATGACTTCCAAGAGAAGTTCCCTTCAGCGAATCTTCAAACTTGGGTTGTTTTTAGGTATCCCTTTTCTATTCTCTCTTACAGTATTCTTACTGTGAATGTAGATTGTAACCGCCATGATCTAAACATCATTGCTTCTGACCTGGTGGAGCGGGTTACTTTCACCAATAAAGGTTTTACGTATGTCTATTTGTACCCCTTCACTTTGGGCCCCCTTTTTTATCGAGGGACTTAACCCCGTGATCTTAGAGTTCTGCCATCGGTATCAGGCCCGTTTGGCACAAAAGGGCCCCTCTGTATGGAGAACGGTGGATTGTTAGCGCCAACTATATACGTATACGAGGAAAACTCTAACCCTGGCATATATGATGAAGCTCTACTCCCCAAATTTTTTCATGGGGGAGTAATAAATTTTAGTAAACGTAGCCACCATGCTCTTTTTACCAGCATGGATGATGACAGTGACCATGGATGAATGGAGTGGTTTGTCATCACTACTACTAAGGATATCATCCCGGCCACGACTCTATCCTTCCATGAATCATGTAACTGTTCACGTAAGTTTGTGTTTCATTCTTTCCTTTGTAATAAAGAATTGTTCCATGTTATTGATGATCTCTTTGTTCTCGTTATTTAGCTACTCAGTGGACACCACTAAGGGTTCAAGGCCTGGACCAATAGGTCCAGAAGCTTCTGGATATACAAAGCTAGAAGCCCGTCGGTGGAAGGAGATGACTCCTAAATATGGGTGGAAGGCCAAGAATTATGGTAAATTAAATCCTTCTTCCTTATGCCTATATATGAACATAAATAAATTTGCTAACTATATCTTTTGCTTGATTCAGGACTTCCGATGGGCTCTGTCACCTGCCCCGAGGTCGATGTCTTGGCTGACCCTGTGGAGACTGTAAGGTTTTTGCAAGATGCTCTTTCATCTCTGTGGACGACCCCAAATTGGCCAATGCATCTGTTTCTACGTTTTTTTCTCTCGGGGTATGTGTAATTGACCACTCCCTAAACATGCAAGAAAAGTTTGAACATTAACCACATACAGTTATATGCATTCCTCCTTTGCATCAAAAATCTTATACACTTGGTTTACCACCAACTGTGAATCATATTTAATTTCTATGATTTTAGAACCAAGTTCCCATGCCAGTTCAAGTCCTGCAACCAAAGCTCATACTAGGCTACATTGTTAGTTAATAGAACAGTTTTAATGACCTACCTTAAGGTTTCCCCTGAGGGCGTGATTAGGATCACCCAGAGCCCGGACCCTTTAACATTGGAAGCTCCATCCGTGAACAAGGTCCAAATTCCTGATGTCATTTCCAAAACCATCACCGCTTCTTTAGCAGCCAAGGGTAATAACCCGAGACTGAAATCGACTGCAACGGCGGACAAAACTTGCGATTTGATCGCAGTCTTGGGCTTATATTCAATTGATAGGTTACAAGTACCTTGGGCATAAGTACTTTATTTTGTGTTTTGATGATCTAATAAACTTATCATCCAGAACCAGATAAGGAACCCGTTACACATTTACAAGACCTTGAGATCACAAAGTTCCAAGTTGGGATCCATCGTGGAATATAACTCAACTCTTCAAAGTGGAAGACAGCTGAGGGAACAGGTCCCTACCAGTTTCCGAGGAGACTGTATGAAGTCAACTCTCCAGTAGGAAACTGGCTGCCTGCACACGCTATTGTACAGGAACAATGCAGCAATCAACTTTCTATGGAAGACGTTTTACCTACCTTGCTTACATCATTTTAAGTGATGTCACACACGTGTAAATACAATCAAAGAAGGTAAAATAACCTACTTCATGAGAGAACCAGATAAAGGACTTGAAGCATGTCTGGTACAATCATTCAAGTTAATTGACTCAAGATAATTTGGGTAGTGTGCTTTTGGATTCACAAGAACCAGATTAGGGACCTGGTCCCTTGGTGTTTCCCTGACAAAAGTATAAGTCAACTATACAATTGGAAAGCAACTGCAGAAAGTGACTGCCTGCAACTGTACACACAACAGTGCAACAGTCACTTCCCATTAGGAAGAGGCATGTACTAACCAAGAATTGACATCACCATGATGATGTCTTTTGTAGTATAAACCTGGTGCAAGGCACAAGACATTCTTCTCAACACTTGCAAAATTAAAAGAAGATATTCTCTCAAGTGCTTGCTACAACCTCTCTCAAGAACAAAGTTGTTGCAACCTCAAGGACCGGATCCAAGATTGAAGATATCTTAAGTCCTTAGGTTTGTTGAGTCTTTGTTATTTGTTCTTCATTTGTAACTATTATCTTGCTTTCTTAGAAGCTGTGTTTTAGGAAACCCAAAATCACAAACCCTCTAAGTTTGTGTCTTGGCTAGAGTTAGTCGAGTTGTGAAGCCTTTGTAATAGAGTTATTACAAAGTGGCTTGTAATAGTGTTATTACATGTTAGAGTGATTGAATTCTTTGTAATAGAGTTATTACAAAGTGTCTTGTAATAGTGTTATTACAAGTTAGAGTGATTGAAGTCTTTGTAACTAGAGAGTGACAAAGTGGCTTGTGGTAAGAGTATCACAAGTTAGTTGAGTTGAAGTCTTTGTAATGGAGTCATTACAAAGTGGTTTGTAATAGGTGTTTACAAGTTAGTGAAGTTAAAAGCCTACAAGTGTAGGTCATGGTTTTGTCCCCTTGAGTTGGGATTTTTCCACGTAAAAATCCTCTTTGTTCTTTACTTACTGTCGAGCTACTGTGGGAACAATTAGAGAACCTGATTCCCTATACTGGATGGTTGTACAGTCTGTTGCTTACAGTGGGAACTGATAGAAAATCTGGTTCTCTATACAGTCTGGTGGACGATTAGTTTCTAATAATTGGTATCAGAGCAGGTTCTTTCTAAAAGGTTAACACTTAAAAGGGATCTACATAGCTGCTCCACCAAACTTCGAGGAAGGACAATCAACGTACAAACCATCAAGATTCAACGGCCAATACTATGGCTGATGGAAAACAAGAATGCATGACTTCATTACGGCTGAGGACTCAGAGCTGTGGGATGTAATCTGTGATGGACCTTTTGTTCCCATGAAAATTGGTGGTGAGGGAACAGTTACAGTCCCAAAAACAAGAAAAGAGTACAACGATGCTGATAGAAAGGCTATTGAGAAGAATTTTAGGGCAAAGAAGATTTTTGTTTGTGGCATCGGACCAGATGAGTACAACTGCATCTGAGCTTGTCAGTCTGCTAAGGAGATTTGGGAAGCTCTTCAAACTGCCCATGAGGGAACTACTCATATTAAGCAGTCCAAAATTGATATGCTTGTCACACCTCCTTTTTAACACCCGAAGGTATATGGGAGTTTTTTCAATTAAAGTAACATTATTCGAAATGAGATTATTTAATTTAATTTATCAGAGTCGCCACTTGGGATAATTTATTTTGTATCCCAAGTCATCGGTTTATTTTTAAATCCCAAATCGAGAAAATTTTGACTTTTATTTAAAAGTCTGCAAACTAAAAATTCTAAGTAAGGAATTTTGTTAACCCGAGAGAAGGTGTTAGGCATTCCCGGGTTCCGTGGTTCTAGTACGGTCTCCTAAACTATTAATCTTTGGCCTATTATCTGATATACTACACGTTTTTAACATATTGTGCGTTTTTAACTTTATAACCGCTTTTTAATTATTTTATGGAATTATTCTAGAACAAGTCACGATTGTCATTCACTTGTTTGTTTGATACACATTGTGAATCATTTCACGGGAACCGTACCCTCGATCTACAACATGTTTAATTTATTAAAGTTATTAAAAGTTATGGTCGGGTCACATAAATATACCTCCGAATTTGGAAATTAGGTATCACAGCTACATCACGGGAACTGCACCAGTAGTTATAATGATTTTATTATAAACACACCTAAAGCATTTCTACGAAATTTTAAAAGTGTTTTTACACTAGTTACAATATTGATGTGAGGGCCATGGGTTATGGGTTTCATTTATGGATGACACACCTCAATTTATTTTAAAAGGTTTGTGTTCAAATTAAAGAGAACTGCGGATATTCATACTTAAAACTAATTTGAGATTAAGTATCACAACTACACCACGGAAATCGTAGCCATAGTTGTGATGATTTTATTACGTGCCTAAGGCAAAACTACGAATGTTCATGGTTTGATCATCTCCTGCTCTTGAGATTATCGCAAGGGCACGCAGTTATGGAGTTCATTTTTTGGTTGAACTTCAGTGAAAAGTACACTAAGAATGAAGATAACCAGTTTCCTAGATTACTTATTAACGTCACGAAATAAGTCCTAATGGACTTCAATGCCTTGGCCTAACATCATAATATTAGAGTCTGTTTATCCCAAATTAATCACCAATAACAAAACTATCCAATTATAGCTTTCACATAACCAAATGAAAATAAGCAACTGAGTATTCAATAATCCACCGAAACGATTTCATGCTAGCCATAGCTAATTTTAGTAACGAAAAAATGGAATAACTTTTCCTGCCTTTTGTTAAAAATAAGACATGACCGAACTAAAAGATGATCCCAGTAATACTTAATCTGTAAGTAAATAATTATCTTTTAAAAAAACAAAAATGACTCTCTAATCCCATTTTATTATTAAAATTATTTTGGTAAGTGGATACGTTAGTAAATAAATTTGCCATTAAATTGATTACGACAATCAAACTCAATCGTATAAAATCAGATCCTTGAATATTATTCCTAATTGAAAAAATTGAATATTATTCTTCCTAAAACACCAGATTTCATCGCTCTTTCACACTATAAAAAATAAAAATATTTTACCAACACAATCACTTTAAAAATAGAGAAAAAACACAATTCAAAAGGAAACCTCTTATTCTATCATCCATGAAAACTACTCTATTCTTGAAAACGACTACAGTAACGATGAAAACAATTCGAGCAAACAAATACTAATCTTCACAGATAAGATACAGGGGAAGTCATAAACTATTTTAGGCAGAATTGTATTGAGGGTCTAAATTCAGAAAAATTTTAACACAGGGAAAGCTTGTTATGAGCTTCAAATAATAAATTATCACCAATAGTGTCAACATAAATCTCATTTAAAACAAAATATCTACATTGGGGAAAACAGTACCTTGATTGCCAAAGGAAAACAAACAATTTCACAGAACAATGGAGGAAGAGAATGTGTGGAGCTCAGCTAACAGTACGAGTCAATAATCAGCAAAATCGAACAGCCCCCAAACAATTCACTTTTTTTTTCTTTTTTGAACTCAATCAAACCCCATTCTTTAAGAGCCAGCGGTCACAAAAAATTGCAGAAATTTTCTTGTAATCTTCTGATTTCTTTGGAATAAAAACTCGAACGAAGAACACAAACTCAGACCATTTTTTTTATTTCTAAAGAAGGGAGACTAAAACTTGAGGAATAAAAAAAAGCTCAAGAACCCTAGAAATTCTACTCTACTGATTTTCTGGAAAAAAAAAATTCTCTAGCCCCCCCTAAACAAGAAAAACCTTACCTTATATATAAACCTAAAAAAATCTCGAAGCTTCTGCCAAGAATCCGAAGAATTCCACCCTTTGTGAACAATTTTAGGGACAAATGGAAGGCATGGATTAATTTTCATCCATCCATGGTTTCCATTCATCCAGCAAATCGCTCAAGAGTACAAAAAATGTGCAAATCCGGAGGAAATTTTCTTATTTCTGTCAGAAATCCGTTAGTGTGAGTGAACTCGCCCTCAGGCGGGTTGGGAATGAATTTGGGTGAAGGGGATGATGAATAGGGACTAGACACTGTTTCTTTGGTCTCTAGGTTTAGGGTTTGATTTGGGTAAAAATGTTATAAGGAGTTTATATATTAAAGGAAAAATGGGCGGATCAGAGGCAGGTTTAGGTCAGGGGTCATGGGTTGGGGCGGTTAATTGGTATTTGGGCTGGGGAAGTTTGGTCAATTTAAATTCCCAACCCAATTGAACTAACCCTTTTCAATTTCGTTTCTTTTTTTTTCTTTTCCTTTTTTTTCTTTTCTTTAATTAATGAAATCCTAAAATTAAAATTCTAAATTATCTAAATTATAAAATTAACTAATTATCTAATTACAAAAATTAAAAAAATTACTCAATCCTAAATTAAAAGAGAAAAAATAAATAATCTAAAAATTAAAAGGTAAAAATATAAAATGGGCCATTTTTGTGATTTTTATTTTTGAATAAAAAAATTAATTTACTAATTAATCCTAAAAAATATAAAACAAAACTTAAATGGAATGTATGGTATTTTTGGCATTTTTCATGATTTTAATAAAAATTAAACATGCACAAAAATGCAAACAATTAATAAAAATCCTACAAAATTTATATCAAATGGCAAATAATTGGAAAAAATCTATTTTCTTGGATTTTATAAGAGTAATTCATATATGGAAAAAATCACATGCTCACAGCTACCCCTCTTTGCTCGGAAACACGAAGGGTTTTCGGGGCAAAGATAAAATGAGCAATTACGAGCGATTTTTGCCCGTTTGAAATTCCATGAGAAGCGTCTTTTGAAAAAGTCTAACCGAACCTTGCTTTAGAGGTTGCCTACATATCCTTGGCTATAAAGGAATCAGGTCAGTGTAGTTCTGGAAGTTTTGATAGCTGGGACTAACAAAAAACTGTGATTTCACTATTATTGCTACTGTTTCTACTTGCTAAGCTCCTTATTACACCTAAATAAAAGATGAAAAGCTAAACTAGCTAAGTCTATCAACTACGAGTTACAAGATTCCTATCTATAAACCTTCTAAAGCTTGATCTTGAGTCTTAGCTGGTTCTTCTTGCAGACTCCGATCCGAATCTTGACTCTCGTTAACTACAATTGTTGATTCACTCTTCTTCAACTTTTTGGATCAAGGCGGGACATGCAAAGCTTGTGACTTCAATCGTATCTTGGGCAGTCCGCATATTGTCTCTACTTCTATACTTAGAGTTCAACTTCTTTTCTTATTCTTCCTTTCTTTTATTAGGGTATAGACTTCTTCTTTTAGTCATCTCAAACCTTGTGCCTCACGGTGAAAACCCGTTCAGGCACCAAAGCAAACAAACGAACGAAATTTTCTGCCCTAGTTTTCACTAGGAAAATTTTGTGAGTTATTTGTAACAAAAAATCTAAACTATTTCTTTATTGAAGGCAATAAAATCAGGATTGTGTATCCTTAGGAAAAAGAGATTAGGGAGTGGAGCCCTATATCTATAATGAAATCAACCAGGTAGTGGAGACCTTATATTGGAAAAGAGACTGGGTAGTGGAGACTCTATATCTAAACTTACTTCAACTAGGGAGTGGAGACCATATGTTGGAAAAGCAGACTAGGGAGTGGAAACCCCATGTCTAAATTAAATTCAACTAGGTAGTGGGGACCCTATATTGGAAAAGCAGACTAGGGAGTGGAGACCCTATGTCTAAAGTAAATTCAACTAGGGAGTGAAGACCCTATGTTGAAAAAGTAACTAGGGAGTGGAGACCCTATGTCTAAAGTAAATTCAACTAGGGAGTGGAGACCCTATGTTGGAAAAACAGACTAGGGAGTGGAGACCATATGTCTAAAGTAAATTCAACTAGGGAGTGGAGATCCTATGTCTAAAGTAAATTCAACTAGGGAGTGGAGACCCTATGTCTAAAGTAAATTCAACTAGGGAGTGGAGACCCTATGTTGGAAAAACAGACTAAGGAGTGGAGACCCTATGTCTAAAGTAAATTCAACTAGGGAGTGAAGACCCTATGTTGGAAAAGTGACTAGGGAGTGGAGACCCTATGTCTAAAATAACTTCAACTAGGGAGTGGAGACCATATGCCTAAAATAACTTCAACTAGGGAGTGGAGACCCTATGTTGGAAAAGTGACTAGGGAGTGGAGACCCTATGTATAAAATAAATTCAACTAGGGAGTAGAGACCATATGTCTAAAATAACTTCAACTAAGGAGTGAAGACCCTATGTTGCAAAAGTAACTAGGGAGTGGAGACCCTATGTCTAAAATAAATTCAACTATGGAGTGGAGACCCTATGTTGGAAAAGCGACTAGGGAGTGGATACCCTATGTCTAAAATAAATTCAACTAGGGAGTGGAGACCCTATGTTGGAAAAAACGTAACTACAGATTGGGGACCCTAGGCTACCATGTTTTTGAATTTTCTTCTCTTTTTTTTTATTTTATTTAAGAAAAAATGAGTAAGGATGCAGGAAAGAATTTGGAAGAGACTTCCTTTTGGATTGATTATTGCTGCAAAACTGTTTCTACCCCTTGCACAATTTCTTTTGGTTGCACCTAATTCTTGCAAGGTTGCTTTGGATTGCACATGTTTCATGTTTTCACACAAAGAACAATTGTTAGTTTGAAACGGTGGTTGGTTTGTGGCCTTGATTGTTTTGATCTCGGCCCAACTCTTTCGATGAAAACCTCTATTGCTCGATGCCTTTCTAGAGATCGATCTCTTTTCTAAACTCAGGGATCTTGACTTTTCAAAATTTCACATTATGGTTCACGTGTGTGGGGTTTTGGCCTTTTCATCTTATTTTACCTTTATGGGCACTTGACTTTGGATTTCTTTCCTTTTCAATAATTTTGACTCTGAAGCATTGGCCATTATGGCCAGTCGAGATCGACTTGATGCACCTGCTGAGGCTAGGTGCTTTTCCTTGAATTTGGATTTTGTTAAGTAGAACCCTGTAAACCCAATCTTGCCATCTTATCTTTGTATTAGTTTCGGAGAAAGATTAAACCAAAAGGGATTCAAAGAAAAGTAAACAATGGACAGGGTAATGAATTAAACAAGAAGTGTCCCTTTTGGGGGAAGAAAGAAAGACTTATCTGGAATGCATACAGACTTCAATAGACATAACATACTTTTGGACTGGACACCCGATCTGCGCAACCATCCAATCTCTCATAAACCCATATAACTCGTATTTTAAAACCGAGAAACCTTGCCAGGACTCTATCAATGTCGATTGGTTGTAGGGAATTCCTTCGTTTCGATCAATGGCGCCCTTTGCAGGTTTTCGCCAATTGACCTCTCTCATTTCTCTTCTTACTGTCGCCTTATAGTGCTCTTTGCGAGTTTCACTAACAAGACTCTCTCATTTTCAGCTTCTCTTCTCACCATCGCCTTACGGTGCCCGTATGGGTTTTCACCAATAAGACTCTTTCATTTCCAATTTCTCTGCTTACTGTCGCCTCACAGTGCCCGTGTGGGTTTTCACCAATAAGACTCTCTCATTTTATTTCTCTGCTTACCATCGCCTTACGGTGCCCGTGTGAGTTTTCACCAATAAGACTCTCTCATTTTATTTGCATCGGATCCAAGTAGCTGCATTCTCCGATCCTTGAACATTCTTACCGATTGGCCGGAAGGACTTGAAAGGATTCGAGTAAAAATGATTTGGATTGAATTACAACTTTGGAACCATTCAGGCGGGATCATCGCCGAACCATTGTAACTTATGCCCCAGTTTCAACTTTTGGGGGAATTTAGATTTTTATTTTGGTGTGACTGAACCCCAGAGAGGCTGCCTACGTATCCTTTCGGAATCAAGATGAATGTAGTGCAGGGAATTTTTTTTTTTATTTTCTTTTGTTTTTTTGTTTTAATTTGTTTTCTCTTTCTTTTTCCTTTCCTTTTTCTTTCTTTTTCATTTTTTCTTTCATTTTCTTTGTCTTTTCTTCATTTTTTTCATTTTTTCAAAAAAAATTTCAATAACACTTTCATATTCCAAAAAGGGTAATCAAAGAAAAGTAACTGGCTCAAAGGGTTTGCAAAGGGTTGATAGTGTTTGGATAGCGAGAAAGAAAGTCTTCTTCATCCCAACCGGAGAACATTAATGTTATATAAAGGATCCAATATAGTACCTTTTGATTGCATTTGCATTGACAGTTGTTTCAGGGACATTTCCTTCGATGTCTCCCAAGTACAACGCACTCTTTTGGCAGTACTCTGGTTGCAATGTATAAACTTTTCCAATATGGAACCAATTTCACTTCAGCAGTTCCAACTCTTTGTTTTATTTTCTTAAAATTATCTTTATTACAATCTAATTCTTGATTCATTATTTCGAGGTCTGACAACATTTCAGGATCTGGGCATGAATTCTGCAAGCATGTCATGTTATTGAAATCTGCATTAACAGAACTAAAAAGAAAATAAGAAAAAATGACAAGGTTAAGAAAAGAGACATTCCTGGATAATAAAATATTAATTTCATTTGATTTTTTTTATTTTTGATTTTTTTTATTTTCAATTTTTTTCAATTTTTGAAGATAGAAGGGTTTACATCGGAAAGTAAGACAATAAAGTAAAACATCCGGATCACACCCTGAGATAATCCGGACGTAGAAATGATAGCAAGGTTGGCTACTAAGACTCCCGTCTGATAGGAAACTTTCATGCTTGGCAACCATTTTTTGGCTTTCCTTCTGTCTCGGCAATGGCTGCAATGGCCTTTAGTGCTTGATCAAATTCCTCATCTTCACAAATCATTCCGACTATTGGCCCGATGTTGTGGGCAGGCAACAGATTGTTCATCACATCAAGAGCTTCTTCATCCCGAAAAATAATTCTTTCAGCTTCAATCAAATCTTCAACTACCCTTTTGAGGGTCCAACAATCCTCCGTACTATGTCCCACTGCTCCAGAGTGGTATTCACATCTAGCATCAGCTCGTGTGAGGGGGACTCGGGGTTTGGCCGGTTCGGGGCCACTGGCTGCAATAGATTTATCCTGATTAGCTTTTGGAACAGGTTTGAATACGATTCACCAATAGGGGTGAACTGATTCTTTCTGAAAGGCTCTCTTGGGCGAGAATTGTATTTGGGCAGGGATCATTTGGTTAAGGACTATATAGAACTTGGTAAGGATGGACATTTCTGATAGGTGGAGCTCGGTTTTGTGGATAATATTGTGGTTGCGGATAAGGTTGCACGTTCATCACCGCATAGGGAGGCAGTGCCACGGCATAAGCAGCATCTTGAACGGGATAATAGTGTGGTGGGATGATATGAGGCACATATGATTGGTTGAATGACCTGCGGGCCCCTCTCGAGCTTAAAACCATCATGGCTCCCTCTTCACTCCCATTTCTGTTCATCAAACCCTCCGAACCATTCTGAGCAAACTGTGGTATGGCCTTAAAAGCAACATGAATCAAGATTCGACCTGTTTTTAAACCGATTTCAACCATTTCCCCAATTTTGATAGCCTCAGCGAGCGGCTTACCCACAACAAACATCATGTTCTGGAAGTAGTCCGCCTCTTGGGACTGTAGAAAGACCATGACCATTTCAATTTCATCCATTGGAGGCTTTACTCTGGCAGCTTACTCACGCCATTTGACAGCATATTTGCGGAAGCTTTCCACGGTTTTCTTTTTCAAATTGGACAAAGTGTTTCTGTTAGGAGAGATGTCCACGTTATACTGGAACTAGCGGACAAAATCTCGGGCCATATCATCCCACACGTGCCATTGGGTGATTTCTTGATCCGTATACCATTTAGAAGCAATTCCGGAGAGGCTTTTCCCAAAATATGCCATTAACAGCTCTTCTCTTCCACCAGCACCCCTCAGGTGGTTACAATATCATTTCAAGTGAGCGACCGGGTCTCCGTGCCCGCCGTACTTTTCAAATTTTGGCATCTTTAAGCCAGCTGGCAAGTGGACATGGGGAAACATACAGAGTTCAAAGTATGAGACACTCTTTTGGCCACTCAGACCTTGCATGTTTTTCACACTTTGTTCCAGGCTCTTCATCTTCCGAACCATTTCCTCTTGCTCAGGATTTTTAACAACCTTTTCTTGCTCCACCGAGAGGTCATATTGCGGAGGTTTAGTGAAAGAATATGGGGTCACATATGTTATTTCTGGTTGAAGTTGTGGACCCTGAAAGATGAACATTGGAGGCTGTGCCTGGGGGCGAACCACAAAAGGCCTGCCAGGAACATTGGACAGTATTGGAGGGTGCCCGCATGGGAGGAGTGGGTTGGGCACAGGGGCGTTGAGGTTTTCACCTGACCTGGGGATCAACTCAGGGAACCGAGAGATTGCACTGGGCGGTTCTTTACCATTAAACCAGGTGTCCCACATTTCCAATATGTGGAGACACAACATCTTATTCTATTCAGCAACTACTGATTCTAGCTGCGGAATAGCCGATGTCGGGCTATCCTCAAAACTGATGATTGGTAGATTGCTTGCGGAGGCCATCTGTACCTTTAGATCTTGTGAAGGAAGGGAGACTAGACTACTGACAAAACCAACCACCAAAACCTGGCCAACTTGAACATCCAACAACCTTGTTAGGTTTGAGACACTTAACAGATAGGAAATCGCATGTTTGGATGCAATGCACCTAACAGTTAAACGCTTCTACCATGTGTTTGAACGGTTGTATGTTTCATTCCGACCTTAACTAACCCCTTCAGTATGTACCTCTCTTCTTTTATTTCTGTCTCTCTTTAATCACTCTTGATTTCTTTTTCAATTATTTTCTGTCACTCTTTTATTTTTGTCACTCTCTTTCTTTCTTCTTTTTTTCACTCTTTTCTTTTATTTTTCACTCAATTTTTGTTTTCTTCCTTTATTTCTTTTTTGATTGTTTTTCACTTAATTAATTCTAAGTCTATGATCGAATCCGGTGGGGATTGTCTACGTATCACGACGCTGCATGAATCAGATCTTGCGTAGTTCGGAAAGATCGAGAATGGAGTAAATAAGCTAACTCATTTTTTTTTACTTTTTATAAAACTCAGATCATGAAGGCTTTAAGACTAAAGAAAAACCTTTTTTTATTTTTGATTTTTTTTTCTTTTTGGAATTTTCGAAAAAAATACATTAAAAGAAGAAAGAAAATATATTTTTTTGGATTTTTGATTTTGATTGATTTTTTGTTTATTTATTTTTGAAAGAGAGACTTCTAAAAATTCCTTTTCTTTTGATTTGAACTTTGGGAATTTCAAAAGTAAGAAGAATTTTTTTTAATTTTCATTTATTTTCTCTTTTTCTAAACAAGAAAGAAAATATTTTTCCATTTTGGATGTTGCCTCTTAATTTTCGAAAGACAGACTTTTTTAAGAAAAATATTTTGGATTTATGAGTTTTATTATTATTATTATTACAAAAGTACTTCTAAAAAAAATAAAAATATTTTTGGACTTCAATTCTTTCAAGTTTTATGACATTCACGAAAGAAAGACTTTTAAAGAAGGAAAAGAATATTTTTTTTGGATTTGTTTTTTAATTTTTGGGGAAAATACTTCAAAATAAAGGAAACCCGTATTTTGGATTTTGATTTTTTGATTTTTTTTTTAGTTTTTTTTAAAAAAAAATTCGTATGAAATACTTTAGAAAGAATGAAACTACTTTTTTGAGTTTTAAAAAACTTTTTCCTTTTTTATTTGAATTTTCTAAGGAAAGATTTATAAGGAACTAAAGAGAAATGTTTTTGGATTTTTGAAAATTGTGGTCGGAATCGAAGAGGTTTGCCTACGTATTTCACATCCGGTGAGAATCAGATCTGCGTAGTTTGGTCAGGTTTGACATAATAAAAGACATGAAATGTTTTGAAACAATTTTCCTTTCCCTTTCTCTTTTTTTTTTTTTTCAAAATTTCAGCAGAGTTTCGGTATATTTTGGACATCAGGTTTCCAAAGATGGGTAATTATCTCTCTCATACCTCAATTTGATTTTTCCAAGTTTTTTCCCTTATTCTAGAAGTCGGTCAACATGCAATCCAAAGCAAATAAATGTACAAGTAGCAAGTAAAATGCATCAGGATGGTCTTTTGATTCTGGGGTCCACCTGTCCTAGACGGACCCAACACCTATGTTGAGTCCCCCAAGTCAAATGCATATTGTCACGACCCAAAAATTCCTCCGAAGGAGTCGTAATGGCGTCTAGTCTCTAAACTAGGTAAGCCTAACATAAATTGAAATAACATTGATGCTCACTAACTTTAAATTAACCAACTCTGAATAAATCAAAATTCTCAAAATCGGTGGTACAAGTCACAAGCCTATCTGAGAGAAATTACACAAAATAATACATCACTGCCCCAAAACAAAGGAGCAAATGGAAACAAATACAAATGACAGTGACTCCGACCTGTGAACGCTGTAGCAGGTTTACTTCGAGTCTCCACCGCGATGACCCGCACAGCTACTATCAATCTACCTGGATCTACACAAAAAATGTACAGAAGTGTAGTATGAGCATACCACGGCGGTGCCCAGTGAGTATCAAGACTAACCTCGGTGGGGTAGTGACGAGGAATAGTCAAGACACCTACTGGTCAAATGAAATGAACAGGATATGATAACGAAACATCAAGATAAAGATAACGAAGTAATATCAGCCGTGGAGAGAAAATCCAAGTACAAATAGAATAAACAATAAAGGAAAAACATGGATAGTAACGAACAAAAACCAAGTAAATCAGATAACCCAAGCAATTCAACACTGACATAACAGGGATGGAGACAAGTAAGAATGTATCCAAATAAAGAAAACAATGTCAACTCAATCAATCACATCATGTTTAATATACCATCCCGATCATTTCAATCCTCAATTTCTCATATCATAATCTCATCTTTCGAACTTTCAGTACATATGGCACCTTGTGCCCACATATTTTTCCATCTCACCCTTAACAACCAAATCCACATGATATACAATACAAAATGTCCTTACAAATGCACTTAAGATGTTCAAGAAGTCCTATTTACATAATATAAATTAAATTACAATTTCTCAATAAATTTGGAAAAATCGACGAGAAAAGATGAAGTTGTTCATAGAAATCATTCGAGTAAGAAAGTAACCCTTTCAATTTAAAATACAACATCGGAAGAATTGTTACCTTTAACAGGGGAGTTAATAACTTAAAACTTAATAGAAATTCCTTTTTAAGAAAAATTCAACATCAGACGGTTTAAGAGGATATAATTGAGAAAACTAATTGAATTAAGGATGTAACAATTATTGAAGTTTGACGTATATATATATATATATATATATATATATATATATATATATATATATATATATATATGTTTATATATATACATATAAATACAGTGAGGTATTGAAAACATTGTGGATTCTAACACAAAGCATCACAACAATAAAGGAGTTACGCAGTTTAAACATTTGAATTGATAACAACAAATAAACATAGCAGCAGAAAGTGCACGGCACCAAAATCCAATTACTAACAAGAATAAGGAAAACAAACACAGAATTTCACTTTCATTTCATATCTCATTGCAGGCATGCAACCCGATCCTATTTCATATATCTCGTTGCAGGCGTGCAACCTGCTCCCATTTTATTTATCTTGTTGCAGGCGTGCAACCCGCTCCCATTTTATATATCTTGTTGCAAGCGTGCAACCCGCTCCCATTTCATATACCTCGTTGCAGGCGTGCAACCCGCTCCCATTTCATATACCTTGTTGCAGGCGTGCAACTTGCTCCCATTTCATATACCTTGTTGCAGGCGTGCAACCCACTCCTATTTCATATATCTCGTTCCAGGCGTGCAACCCGATCCCATTTCATATATCATCATCAATCATAAAAGAATCCCGGCAAGGGAACAAGAGTATAACAACAACCTCCCGACAAGGGAGACAATATCATAAACAATAACATCCCGGCAATGGAGATAATATCATAAACAATAACATCCCAGTAAAGGAGACAATATCATAAACATTCACATCCCGGCAAGGAAATCAACAAGTACATAATAAGGATCACGGAAAAACCAAGAAAAACGATAACCTCAACAAAACAAAAAGACATAATAAGCACGTGATAACTACACCGGTAACCACAATAATTGGACATGTAACATATTTGCACGAAGTCATAGAGGAACTCACAATCAAGAAGTATCAAAACAATAAGGAAGGCAATCACTTCAGTTAAGACAATTAAGGATCAATGTAACACGTACGAATTAAAGGAAAGCTAACAACGTCATATGGAGCATATAGAGGCAAGTTAAGCAATTAGGAAACCCAATCATAACGAGATACTTCCACATAAGGACCTAAGAACCCTAGAGGCAAATTTTCCCCAAATAAGTCCGAGCACACACTAATCACCTTGCATGCATGGACAACAAATAGCATCTCAATTCCTAACGGGAAGTCCCCCACACAAGGTTAGGCAGGATACATACCTCAAAGACGACAACTCGGTACTCTAAAATGGATTTCTCGGGTGAAAAGAACTTCGGACAGCTCAATTCCAACTATAACAACTCCAAAACACACATAAATCGAAAAAGGAACTATTCTGAATAATAAAGTTTCAATCTTTACAAAAATATAAAAATCGACCCAAAAGTCAACCCCCGGTCCTGTACCTCGGAACCCGTCAAATTTTACAATATCCGATCACTTATTCCAAAATGAGTTCAACCATATAAAATTTATCCAATTCCGATACCATTTGGTCCCTCCAATCATGATTTTTCATTTGAAAATTTTCTTCAAAAACCAACGCTTTCCCCAACCCAAACCACAATTTAAATGATAAAAATAAAGAAAAATTCATGGAATATATTTAATTCTAGTTGAAGAATACTTACCCAATCGAATTTCGTGAAAACCCCACCAAATATCGCCAAGAACCAAGCTCTAGAAGTCAAAATATGATGAAAATGGTGTAACCCTTAATTTTGGAATATATTCTGTCTGCCCAGTTGTTTGTTCATCGCGATCGCGTAGAAGAAAATAGCTATTGGCCCAAAATATTCTATGTGGTCGCGTAAGGAAGGATGCGATCGCTAAGAGTAAAATTGGTGGACAGTATGTGATCGCGAACAAACCAATGCAATCGCATAGAAGGAAAATGTTGTTGTCCAAATTTGTGATATGCTAACAAATCAATGCAATCGCGTAGAAGGAAAATGTTGTTGTCCAAATTTGTGCTATGCGATCGTGAATGAGTCAATGCGATCGCATTAAAGGAAAAAATGGCAGGTTGACATTGTACTACGTGATCGCGGCTAAGCCTATGTGATCACATAGAAGGAAATACCAGATAGCAGAACAACAGTTCAAACATAGGTAAAAATGACCTGTAGCCCATCCGAAACACACCCGAGGCTCCCGAGACCCCGACTAATCACACAAACAAGCATATAACCTAATACGGACTCGCTCGAGGTTTCAAATCACATAAAACAATACCAAAACAACGAATCAAACTTATGAGTTTCCAAATCTTCAAATTTCAAAATCTCATGTTGAAGCCTATCAATTCAACTCGGAATAACGCCAAATTTTGCAGACAAGTCCAAAATAACATAATGGAGTTGCTTTAACTCTCGTAATCGCATTCTGACCCCGATATCACAAAAGTCAACTATGGGTCAAACTTCTCCATTTTCCAAACTTCAACTTTTCCAACTTACGCCGAAATGCCTCAATTTACCCTACAAACGTCCATATCTGAATCCGGGTGCGCCTAAATCCAAAATCACCATACGAAGCTGTTGAGATCATCCACGACCCATTCCGGGGCCGTTTACCTAAGAGTCTAATTCCGGTCAAATTTTCACCGTTTAAACTTCCAAATCTAGTTTCCTTCTTCCAATTTGACTCTGAATCATCCGTTAACTGAATTCAATCATGCGCGCAAGTCAATACATATATTATGAAGCTACTCGAGACCTCAAACTACCAAACTGGGCACAATTGCTCAAAACGGCCAGTCGGGTCGTTACATCCTCCTCCACTTAAACATACGTTCGTCCTCGAACATGCCCGGAGTCGTTCCAAAACCATTGAACCACTGCATAAGCTCACCATTCATACACTTGAGGGTGTTTCCCCATCATCCAACCTATGAAGAACTGACAATGCCACTTAACGGAAGGTCTCATCTCCTCTTTAGTCCATAACCTTAGAAAAGAACCCAACCCTCAACATCTGAAATTCCTCATAGGACCCGAATTCCACATCATCACACTGAGCACACCCAAACAAGATGAATCGAGCCAAAAATTCCAATCCCGAATGCAATCACATGCTGCTCGACACAACTTAATGCTCGAAGCAATAACCTCTGACCATCATAGTTGTTCAAATAACACCCTGGATGCCGGCAACACACCTCACATTGAATATAACCTTATTCCGGACCTCCACAACATTGTCCATGATAAAGAAACATGCGGGAACTCATAGCCTCCTATGAAGTCAACAAGTCAAGAAACCCTTTCGTCAGCCAGGGCCATTATCCAAATCTTAGCAGAAATACCTACATACTTCCAAACACTCCTCACCCCCAATACCATAGTACCACTCTCAGGTATAAGAACCACATCTCGACCAATACAAGCAGCCTAACGGATGACTCATCATGGAAATACACAAATTCTCACACTACACAGTTCGTACACTGAACCAGCAATACTCAATTACGTAACACAAATAAGGAAAAGTAAAGTAGAAAAATTTTCTAACAAGTGTAACATGTGCAACAACAAAAATATAGTTTTCAACAAATTGTTCCACAGAGGAAAAGTAGAACCCCAAATAAACACAAGGAAAGGGTATCTCATATAACATCTGATGCGGCGCGTAGCCCGCTCCCAAATACTCATCAAGCCAAGATACTCGGGTCCACTGATCATATGAATACTGATATCAAGCACAACATTGTGCTCAAGTATAACTGTGGGAACAATGAATAGGAGTAATAAAATAGGAGAGAAGGAAGCACATATAAGGTGCAATGAGCAAATCAACATCACGAGGGTTATCTCACCTGTATCTCCATAAGGCCTGAACAAAATTATAACATGCGAGGGAAATAATCATACAACCTCACTGCCTAACACAGTATAGAAGAGTAGCACATAACATAGACTAGGGGCGCAAACAGTATTCACTCTGCCTGATAACATAACCATGATGACAATTCACAGGAACACACAAACTCGAATACAAATTACATATTCTCGCTGATCTTCCAAATAGGCCCAAACCAAATCCTGATCTTTCCCAATTAGGTAAATATTCTTCAAAAATCAAAAAATAACCTATCGATAATACATGCTATTAGTTACCCCATTCTCAACATTCCTTCACAATCCACTAACAAAAAATAGCCCACATACGGGTACACCTAGTCCCAAAACCTCAGGAATACTAAAAATTCCATACCCGAACTCAACTATGTAGATCAAATGGTTGATACATCACTCACCTTCCATCATCCTGTCTAAGCACCCCTATAAGATTCCTGCCGCGCAACAAAACATGAATCCTCGAAAACTTCAGAAACGAGTAATCACCATGTTACCAGCCACGCACTGCAAACTAAAACACAAGGTCCTTTCCAAAAATTCACACTCTTCACATATGGTAGCCAACAATGCCAACACTCTATTAGCTTCAGATACCGATTCAGGAGAAACTGCAATGTACCACATATTCTTTATGCCCATAGTAGATACCCAACTCAAGCCGTAGTCAAACCATCGAGATCCGCCCGCATGCAACTAAGCCATCAGAATTGCACCACTCCAACTCAAGTGAGTCGCACAAACCGTCCAATCCAATAGTGCTGCCATAATGCTAGTAGATAATTCCCATTCAAAAGGACCATTTACTTCCATTGTTATGCTGATCCAACACTACTGAACTGACTCATTTCTTTGGATAGTCGATATACAATAATCCCAATCAAAGTCCCAAATACAGATAATCCCAACATGAACCACGTAGCCAGAAGCTCATAAACCACTGAATTCCTCTGAAGCACCCCGTCCTGCCGCAACTATGGCACCCACACTGAATAGACCTTCTATGAATCTGAAGTTGTCCCTCTGACTCCCCTTGATGCTGAAATATAGATCCATTATTGACGTAGAAATATTGCAAGCCCCAATATCATCTCATGCAAAATCTCGATCCTTGGTCAAATGCAAAATCCGAGAATCTACCAATATTACATGTATACATGCCTCCAGCCAAACTGATATAAGTCTTACTCTGCAATCTGAATGCCGCTATTGGACTCCTCCACTTGGTGCAAAGCCATGGAAAACAACATTTGATAATCCACAAAACTACTCTTCACAGCTCGCACAACACAAATCACAAGGTACTCCAATATTGCCAACTACTCCCAATCAACACCCACCTCATGACCTTGCCAAAAATTGTGACTACTAGTCAACCAATTAAATCTTCCCAGCTCGCACTCATCAACCAGATATCGAAAACCGTTGCGTCTCTATACGAACAACTAAATAGTCTCTCAATACCTCTGGGTCTTCAGTCTGAACAACATATTGAGACAATGTCTGAGTATCCCTGACTCCTTCGCAGTCCGTTTGTAGCATTACGAACCACCGGCGTATGGAGAACGCTAAGAGCATAATATTATACACGAGTGGATGTAAAGGAACATAAGTTATATACTTCGAGCTGAATCAATATCGCATGATAAGGAATGAAAGAAGGGGAATTTCCTAACAGTTCTGTAGCCTCTCGAAGATAAGTACAGACGTCTCCGTACCGATCTGCAAGACTCTACTAAACCTACTTGTGAATCGTAGCACCCATGAACCTAGAGCTCTGATATCAACTTGTGACGACCCAAAATTCCCTCCGAAGGAGTTATGATGGCACCTAGTCTCTAAACTAGGTAAGCCTATCATAAACTGAAATAACATTGATACTCACTAACTTTAAATTAACCAACCCAGAATAAATCAAAATTCCCAAAACCGGTGGTAAAAGTCATAAGCCTATCTGAGATAAATTACACAAAATAATACATCACTGCCCCGAAACAAAGGAACAAATAGAAATAAATATAAATGAAGGTGACTCCGAGACCTGCGAACGCTGTAGTAGGTTTACCTCGAGTCTCCACCGCGATGACCCGCACAGCTACTATCAATCCACCTAGATCTATACACAAAAAATATACAAAAGTATAGTATGAGCACACCACGGCGGTGCCCAGTAAGTATCAAGACTAACCTCGGTGGGGTAGTGACGAGGAACAGTCAGGACACCTACTGGTCAAATGAAATGATCAGGATATGGTAATGAAACATCAAGATAAAGATAACGAAGTAATATAAACTGCAAAGAAAAAATCCAAGTACAAACAGTATAACTAATAAAGGGAAAACAAGAATAGTAAAGAATGGAAACCAAGTAAATCAGATAACCCAAGCAATTCAACACTGACATAACAGGGACGGAGACAAGTAAGAATGTATCCAAATAAAGAAAACAATGCCAACTCAATCAATCACATCATGTTTTATACACTATCCCGATCATTTCAATCCTCGATTTCTCATATCATAATCTCATCTTTCGAACTTTCAGCACATATGGTACCTTGAGCCCACATATTTTTCCATCTCACCCTTAACAACCAAATTCACATGATATACAATACAAAATGTCCTTACAAATGCACTTAAGATGTTCAAGAAGTCCTATTTACATAATATAAATTAAATTACAATTTCTAAATAAATTTGGAAAAATCGGCGTGAAAAGAATAAGTTGTTCTTAGAAATCATTCGAGTAAGAAAGTACCCCTTTCAATTTAAAATACAATATCGGAAGAATTGTTACCTTTAACAGGGGAGTTAATAACTTAAAACTTAATAGAAATTCCTTTTTAAGAAAAATTCAACCTCAGACTGTTTAAGGGGATATAATTGAGAAAACTAATTGAATTAAGGATGTAACAATTATTGAAGTTTGAAGTATTGGAACGTATAAATAAATATATATAAATACGGTGAGGTATTAAAAACATTGTGGGTTCTAACACAAAGCATCACAACAATAAAGTAGTTAAGCAGTTTAAACATTTGAATTGATAACAACAAATAAACATAGCAGCAGAAAGTGCACGACACCAAAATACAATTACTAACAAGGATAAGGAAAACAAACACAGAATTTCACTTTCATTTCATATCTCGTTGCAGGCATGCAACCCGATCCCATTTCATATATCTCGTTGCAGGCGTGCAACCTGCTCCCATTTTATTTATCTTGTTGCAGGCGTGCAACCCGCTCCCATTTTATATTTCTTGTTGCAAGCGTGCAACCCGCTCCCATTTCATATACCTCGTTGCAGGCGTGCAACCCGCTCCCATTTCATATATCTTGTTGCAGGCGTGCAACCCGCTCCCATTTCATATACCTTGTTGTAGGCGTGTAACCCACTCCCATTTCATATATCTCGTTGTAGGAGTGCAACTCGATCCCATTTCATATATCATCATCAATCGTAAAAGAATCCCGACAAGGGAACAAGAGTATAACAACAACATCCTGCAAGGGAGAAAATATCATAAACAATAACATCCTGCCAAGGGAGACAATATCATAAACAATAACATCCCGGTAAGGGAGACAATATCATAAACAATCACATCCCGGCAAGGGAATCAACAAGTACATAATAAGGGTCATGAGAAAACCAAGAAGCACGATAACCTCAACAAAACAACAAGACATAATAAGCACGTGATAACTACACCGGTAACCACAATAATTGGACATGTTACATATTCGCACGAAGTCATAGAGGAACTCACAATCAAGAAGTATCAAAACAATAAGGAAGGCAATCACCTCAGTTGAGACAATTAAGGATCAATGTAACACGTAAGAACTAAAGGAAAGCTAACAACGTCATATGGAGCATATAGAGGCAAGTGAAGCAATTAGGAAACCCAATCATAACGGGATACTTTCCACATAAGGACCTAAGAACCCTAGAGGTAAATTTCCCGGAAATAAGTCCGAGCACACACTCGTCACCTCGCATGCATGGACTACAATTAGCATAGAAGACTTAATTCCTAGGGGGAAGTCCACCACACAAGGTTAGACAAGATACTTACCTCAAAGACGACAACTCGATACTCTATAATGGACTTCTCGGGCGAAAAGACCTTTGGACAGCTCAATTCCAACTATAACAACTCCAAAACACACTTAAATCGAATTAGTAACTATTCCGAATAATAAAGTTTCAATCTTTACAAAAATATATAACTCGACCCAAAAGTCGACCCCCGGGCCCGCACCTCGGAACCTGTCAAATTTTACAAAATCCGATCACCCATTCCAAAATGAGTTCAACCATATAAAATTTATCCAATTCCGATACCATTTGGTCCTTCCAATCATGATTTTTCATTTTGAATTTTTTCTTCAAAAACCAACTCTTTCCCAACCCAAAACACAGTTTAAATGATAAAAATAAAGACAAATTCATGGAATATATTTAATTCTAGTTGAAGAACACTTACCCAATAGAATTTCGTGAAAACCCCACCAAAAATTGCCAAGAACCAAGCTCTAGAAGTCAAAATATGATGAAAATGGTGTAACTCTCGATTTTGGAGTACATTCTGTCTGCCCAGGTGTTTGTCATCGCGATCGCGGGAGAAGTGATGCGATCAAGTAGAAGAAAATAGCTACTGGCCCAAAATGTTCTATGCGGTCGCATAAGGAAGGATGCAATCGTGAACAAACCAATGCAATCGCATAGAAGTAAAATGTTGTTGTCCAAATTTGTTTTATGCTATTGCGAACAAATCAATGCAATCGCATAGAAGGAAAATGCTGCTATCCAAATTTGTGTTATGCGATCGCGAACGAGTCAATGTGATCGCATAGAAGGAAAATATGGCAGGTTGACATTATACTACGCGATCGCAGCTACGCCTATGCGATTGCATAGAAAGAAATACCAGATAGCAGAACAACAGTTCAAACATAGGGAAAAATGACTCGTAGCCCATCCGAAACACACCCGAGGCTCCCGTGACCCCATCTAATAACACAAACAAGTCATATAACCTAACACGGACTCGCTCGAGGTTTCAAATCACATAAAACAACACCAAAACAACGAATCAAACCAAAAATCAAACTTATGATTTTCCAAATCTTCAAATTTCAAATCTCATGCTGAAACCTATCAATTCAACTTGGAATAACGCCAAATTTTGCAGACAAGTCCAAAATTACATAATGGATCTGCTCTAACTCTAGGAATTGCATTCCGACCCCGATATCACAAAAGTCAACTATGGGTCAAACTTCTCCATTTTCCAAACTCAACTTTTCCAACTTTCGCCGATATGCCTCAATTTACCCTATGGACCTCCAAATCCGAATCTAGATGCACGCCTAAGACCCAAATCACAATATGAAGCTATTGAGATCACCCAAAACCCATTCCGAAGACATTTACGTCCAATTCTGGTCAAATCCTCACCGCTTAAGCTTCCAAAACTAGATTCCTTCTCCCATTTCTACTGTGAATTAACCGTTAACTAAATTCAACCGTGCACGCAAGTCAATACACATATCACGAAGCTACTCGAGACCTCAAACTGCCAAGCCGGGCACAATTGCTCAAAACGACCAGTCAAGTCGTTACACATATGATGCAAACAAACGTTCCTACTGGGGATCCGACATGAGGCTGAGTTATTCTAGGTTTTAAAACCTGGGTATATTATTCTAGACTTGGTGCACCCGAGTGGACAACTCGAGCCGAGGGGGGCTACGTACCAGGAACCAAAAGGTCATCCGGTTTTGTAACTTGTCCGAGCCTTTTTCTAATTTAAGGTATGACACTAATAGAAAGAGGAGTCACGCCAGCATGCACATCCCCGAAGATGAGAAGAGAAGGGTTTCGTAATAGTTTATATACAGTTCAAATAATATCAAAGTGCTAAAAAGCGACATTAAGCACATTAGGCCCAAACATGCAATAAAAATCAGATAATACATAAAAGCCAATTATAACAGTTATTCTAAGCTCGAATTCTTGAACCCTGAACCAGAGATTCTGGGTTCAATCCCCAATAGAGTCGCCAGAGCTGTCACACCTCCTTTTTACCACCCGAGGGTATATGGGAGTTTTTCCAATTAAAGTGGCATTATTCGAAATGAGATTATTTAATTTAATTTATCAGAGTCGCCACTTGGGATAATTTATTTGGTGTCCCAAGTCACCTGTTTATTTTTAAATCCCAAATCGAGGAAATTTTGACTTTTATTTAAAAGTTTGCGAACCAAAAATTCTAAATAAGGAATTCTGTTAACTCGGGAGAAGGTGTTAGACATTCCTGGGTTCCGTGGTTCTAGCACGGTCGCTTAAACTATTAATATTTGGCCTATTATCTGATATACTACATGTTTTAAACCTACTGTGTGTTTTTAACTTTATAACCACTTTTTAATTATTTTATAGAATTATTCAGGAACAAGTCACGATTGTCGTACACTTGTTTGTTTGATACACATTATGAATCATGTCATGGGAACCGTACCCACGATCTACAACATGTTTAATTTATTAAAGTTATTATAAATTGTGGTGGGGTCTCATAAATATACCCCCGAATTTGGAAATTAGGTATCACAGCTACGTCACGGGAACCGTACCCGTAGTTATGATGATTTTATTATAAACACACCTAAAGCATTTCTATGAATATTTAAAAGTGTTTTTACACTAGTTACGATATTGATGTGAGGGCCATGGGTTATGGGTTTCATTTGTGGATGACACACCTAAATTTATTTTAAAAGGTTTGTGTTCAAATTAAAGAGAACAACGGATATTCATACTTAAAACTATTTTGAGATTAAGTATCATAACTACACCACGGGAACCGTACCTGTAGTATGATGATTTTATTACGTGCCTAAGGCGAAGCTACGAATGTTCATGGTTTGATCATCTCCTACGCTTGAGATTATTGCAAGGGCACGCAGTTATGAAGCTCATTTTTTTGGTTGAACTTCAGTGAAAAGTAGACTAAGAATGAAGATAATCAGTTTCCTAGATAATCGTATAAAATCAGATCCTTAAATATTGTTCGTAATTGAAAAAATCGAATATTATTCTTCCTAAAACTCCAGATTTCATCGCTCTTTCACACAATAAAAAATAAAAATATTTTACCAACACAATCACTTTAAAAATAGAGAAAAAACACAATTCAAAAGGAAACCTCTTATTCTATCATCCATGAAAACTACTCTATTCTTGAAAACGACTACAGTAACGATGAAAACAATTCGAGCAAACAAATACTAATCTTCATAGATATGATACAGGGGAAGTCATAAACTATTTTAGGTAGAATCGTATTGAGGGTCTAAGTTCAGAAAAATTTTAACACCGGGAAAGCTTGATATGAACTTCAAATAATAAATTATTACCAATAGTGTCAACATAAATCTCATTTAAAACAGCATATCTACATTGGGGAAAATAGTACCTTGATTGCCAAAGGAAAACAAATGATTTCACAGAACAATGGAGAAAGAGAATGCGTGGAGCTCAGCTAACAGTACGAGTCAATAATCAACAAAATCAAACAGCCCCCAAACAGTTCACTTTTTTTTCTTTTTTGAACTCAATCAAACCCCATTCTTTAAGAGCCAGCGGTCACAAAAAATTACAGAAATTTTCTTGTAATCTTCTGATTTCTTTGGAATAAAAACTCGAAAGAAGAACACAAACTCACCTTTTTTTGTTTTCTGAAGAAGGTAGACTAAAACTTGAGGTGTAACGACTCGACCAGTCATTTTGAGCTTTAGTGCGTTCTTCGGCAGTTTGAGGTCATGAGCAGCTTTATTTCAGGTATTACGACTTGTACGCATGGTCGGAATTAAATTTCGGGAAATTCGGAGTTGATTTGGAAAGAGAATTCTCATTTCGGAAGCTTTAAGTTGGAAGAATTGACTAAGGTTGGATTTTTGAGTAAACGACCTCGGAGTAGGGATTCAAAGGCTCCAGCAGGTTCGTATGGCGATTTTGGACTTGGGCGTATGTCCGGATCGGATTTTGGAAGACCCGGGAATGTTTCGGCACCTATTGTGAAAGTTAGCATTTTTGAAGGAATTTTATAAGTTTGGGTTGAAGTGCATTTCAGTGTTATCGATGTCTGTTTGGGATTCCGAGTCTAGGAATAGCTCCGTATGGTAATTCTAGAGTTAGGAGCGCGATCGGAAGTGAATTCGGAGGTCCGTATGTCATTTTGGAGTCATTTGGCTAAAGATAGAAATTTGAAAATTGTTGAGAAGTTTGATCGGAAGTGGACTTTTTGATATCGGGGTCAGAATCCAATTCCGAAAGTTGGAGTAGGTCCATAATGTTGAATATGACTTGTGTGCAAAATTTGAAGTCAATCGGATGTGATTTGACGGGTTTCGGCATCGAAAGTAGAAGTTTGAAATTCTAAAGTTCATAAAGCTTGGATTGGAGGTAGATTCGTGGTTTTAGCGTGGTTTGATATGATTTGAGGCCTTGAGCAAGTCCGTAATGTGTTTTGGGACTTGTTGGTATGATTAGTTTGGGTCGGGGGCCTCGGGTGGATTCCGGGTGGTTATCGGAACGAAAATGGAATTTGGAGAAGTGCTAAAGCATCTGCTTCTGTCATAACCGCACCTGCGGTTGGTCGACTGCAGGTGCGAGACCGCAGAAGCGGTCGTAGCCTAGTAGATGCGGCCTAGAGCTAGCCAGGACAAACCGCAGAAGAAGCTTCGTAGATGCGGCTTCAAGACCGCAGAAGCAGCCCCACCCCTTTTAGCTAATTCTGCAGATGCGGCCTCCCTTTGAAGATGTGGGACCGCAGATGCGAAAACTGCTGAAGTAGTCAGCTTCATTTATGTCGAGCTCCAACCATTTTTGACCATTTGGCACTCGGGTATTGAGCGATTCTGGAGCTCTTGAGAAGGGATTTCAACATAGCATTGTGAGATAAGTTCATCCCCTTATTTCTAAGTTTAACACTCGAGTTTTGGGTAGATTAACACCTAAAGATTTGAAAAAATCTAGGGGTTAGAGCGAGACCTAGGGTTTTAATAAAACTTAGATTTTACCATGAAATTGGTTATGAAATGGATTAGAAATCATATATTATTGATCCTTAAGTTATAGAGAATAATTTCCTTCGGAAAATTTCGGAATCCGAGCACATGGGCCCGGGGATGAATTTTAGGAACCTTGCATTTAGGGTTGGGAAATTGGTTTAATAATTAGAATATGAACTTTTGAACATGTATTGACTAGTTCTTACCCCATTTGAATAGTTTTGGATCGTTCGGCTCCAAATTAGAGGTTTCAGCGCGTTCTTGAATCAGAATATAGGCTTCGGAGCGAGGTGAGTCTCATTTCTACCCTTGTAAGAGGGAATTATCCCCATAGGAGAAATAATTAAATATGTGCTTCTAATTGTGGGGGCTACGTACGCACAAGGTGATGAGAGTCCATGCGTAGCTACTATTATGTTTAAGTCCGGGTAGTCTAGGACTCAAAAGCATGCTATACTTGGATTATTTGTAATCTTATTGATAGTTTGAATTGCTTAAATCACATCGAATTAGTAAATGAATTTCTAAAAATATTTAAACTTCTTTTTCTTAAATTGTTAAAAGCGAATTAGTTTTCTTTGGATAATTGTTCCCTGATGACTTCTTGATTGACTATCTGTGTGTGTTTAAATTCTGGAATGGGCCGAACGCCTCGGTAGATTAAATAGATATATCTATAGTTCGCTCCATTCGACCCTCTAGCAGTGCACAGTTTAAATATTGTAGGATCGGGTTGTACGTCCTCGGCATGATTTGCGCATGTTTATATTGCTTGCCTTGAAACTTATTTGAAGTTATTGTTGCCTCTTCCCGGCTTGAGAATATTTGTAAAAATGATGAAAAGGAATTTGGAAATTTCCTATAAAAGAAAGAATTGCTTACTTGCTTCATTTCATTGAATTACAATCATGTTTATAAAAATCCCCGATTTACTATACTATTGAGATAACATTATTGGACCACTAGTAAGTATCGAAGTCGACCTCTCGTTTCTACTTCTTCGATATTAGACGGGATACTCATTGGGTACACGTTGTTTTCGTACTCATACTATACTTGTTGTGCTTTTTGTTTCACATGCACATGCATCACTAGTGGCCTGGAGGGCGTAGCAGCATGGTTGATGCGGAGACTTAGGTGAGCTGAACTTCTCGAGATGACCCACAGCCAGGAGAGTCTCTTCCAGATTATTGTATTTATTTTCTGTCCAATTTGTATTCCAGATGGTTGTTGTATTGTATTGTTTCCTAGAAATAGCTCATGCACTTGAGACATTCTGGGATAGTTATGGGGTATTTTGTATTGACTTCTTGAGTTGTATATTTAATTTGAACTGAGTATCTTTTACTAGTAAAAATTGAAGAAAAACCAGTGTTTTTCACAATTATTAAATGAGAATTTAATTAAGTATTTATGGTTGGCTTGCCTGACAGCGGTGTCTGGTGCCATCACGACCCTTAGTGGATTTTGGGTTGTGAAAACATGGTATCAGAGCACTAGGTTCCCTTAGGTCTCACGAGTCTTGAGAAAGTCTAGTAGAGTCTCGGGATTGGTACAGAGACGTCTGTACTTATCTTCGGGAGGATATAGGGCTGTTAGGAGTACTTCCATTCTTGATTCCTCGTTGTGTGGTTTGATTCCTTTGAGACTTATGCCTTCACTTCCTTTCCATTCAATCTTATACGATGTGAAGCGCTGATCACGGATCGTCGAGTAAGAAAATTGTAGCGGTAACTACGAAGGTGGTGCGGGGCGTTTCTCCCTGCGGGGTTTTTTGAGCTATTGCCATCGCCCTGTGGAAGGAAGTTCTGTCGTTTCAACTTAGTAGCGGTACTTCTGAGAGCTTTAAGGCTAGGCACAAGTTGCCATGATACTTATGAACGGTTGTTCTGCAGTATTGATATGATGGTAGGATGTTTGCCTACGTGACGGGGCAATGAATGACTTGAAGGGAGGTTTACTTAGTGCGTGATTCAGAGATTCAGTATTTTATTTCCGGCAAAGGAAAGGCAATCAGACTAAGAATGTTCATATTTGGGTTGATGGAGTAACGAGACTTGGTATTTGCGAGCGTGGTGGGATTTTCTTCTATGATGAGGTGTCGTTTTCCTTGTTGAATGAACTAAGTTCGTCGGTGTTATGATCTTCTACAATTCGCCTCTAGAGCAGGATAGTGTGAAATAATATTGTAGAAACGATTGTCAGAGATCGCAGGGTGCGGTGGTTCAGGATTGAAGGTGTATTCCTAATACTGACGGCTCGAGAAAGATGATCTTCAGAAAGGTTTAAAAGTGAGTAGCGGTTTATTGGTTCAAACGCTACCAAGATAAATTTCGATCTAAGGCAATAGCTGAGCAGCAAAGAATGAGGAAGTACATGTAGGAAATGTCAAGCGGTGGTTAAAATTTCTAGAAGGCCAGGTATAAGGAGCGAAGGTCGAGTAGTCGACTAAAGGGATGAGTTTCTCCAAAGTGGGAGAGTGGCGGAGTTGCATATGGGTCTGGTGGTAGGATGGCTACACACCTTAAGGAGAGTTTGGAGTGATTTGGGAATTTTAGTGATTGGTGATTAGGGCCTACAGATTAATTTGAAGTGTGGACTATTATGCGGCAGAAGACTTGATATAACGGGAAAGAGCTGCATGAAATGAAGAAGGATACAACCTAACTTTGAATTGGAAGGATGTTGCCGCACATTTAATTGATGTCCATGAGGAGTGAATGAACTGGTGCAGCTAAGAGTAAGCTCGGACTCAGGATGGATCATTGATGTCGCAGTAATTGCACCCCGTGCAGCAACATTAGAAGATGTCAGAGAGTAATTTCCACAGGGTGTTATTCCATGTGAGCAGGTTAGCAGTCACGTGGTTGGCGAAGCTTCTGCGAAGAATTCTATTGGTTATACCGCAAAGAGATCGGTCGTGCAAATATGGTTGATGATTCAGAGTATAAAAAGGGGGTTTTACAGAAAGATTCTGAGAATTTTTGCGGTTGATTGTGCATGGTTATGTCAATAAGAGATAAGGAATATTGGTGAATTTCAGAGTTGTGTAATAGTGGCTTCAAGCTAAGTGGGAGAGTCCCACCACCTACAATTGGGTTGTATGGTTATCATCTTGTGAGATTTCGGGTTATCGGCGTATTGGTAAGTTATTTCAGCTATGGGAAAAGAACATAAGTGATAACTTGAGCAAAGGAATTGTTAAAGGTATGCTATGGTTGGCCTTATTGGCTCATGTTCAGACTTGGGAAGGATTTAAGATTTATGCCTTATATAGATGCAGGTTTCAAGGGAAGTGATTCTGTCGGGTGCTTCGTCGAGAGGGTATTCATGTGCTAGAAGATTCATGGAGTTGATTATATTCTGGGCCAAGTCGGAGCGGATGGATCTCAACAACGGTCCTAGTGGATTCAAAGGGGCAAAGCGTGGTGCCTAATGATTTCGAGCCTATAGGTACGGTTAAAAATCAAGCTTTGTAGCAGCTTATGAGAAGAGGCCCAGAATGTTCTATGATGTTTGAACTTGCAGTGTAGCATTTGGGAAATATGAAGTGGTTCATGGGATTTGAGGCAACATGATCTCGTGATTCAACGTAACTCGGGATGAGTGCGGATGGACTGTGTTATGTATTGAATGGAGTTATTATTATTTAAAGGCAATCAAGGATAGATTGAAAGAAGATAGATTGGTTAGCCATAGTTGAATTGGCATATTGGTGGTAGTGATCAGTTCCTTCAGCATGATCAGGTTATGCAAGTGATTTGTGAAGGTATGTGTGAGGCTTGTCGGCCGCCGTAATTGATGTTATTCAGAAGCATCCTACTATTATGGCCTGTTATATGGAGGCGAATCCTGGAAGGGCTATGGTGGCCTAGACCACTAATTAGAGATTTGCATATTCTACGGTTATGAGAATTCACTTGTGTGTTGATATGGTTCTCCTGAAGTGAGTTAAGTGAAAAGTTTTTATATAATGAAGTGTTAATCTATTAGTGGTTCCAGAGTTATGATGAAAATCATGTTCTATCGTATATTGGCATGTTGGGTGCAGTGGATGGTATGGAATTTGAAGTGAGGATCAAGGTTGCAGTTCGGTGCTGACAAGGATGTCACGAGCTCGGATGAGTAGGAAAGGGGTTTCAATGTGTAAAGTAAGTGGGTATTGTCTTCAGCGTCACCTGAGATCGGTGTTTTATGAAAAAGGCTTTGCATCCTGGTCAAGGATTCTTGATAGCTTTTCAGCGTTAGTACGGCCGGTGGTTCGGATGTACAGACTTGTTATATGTTACAGAAAATTATGGGAGCGTGCCCTACGGGAAAGTTGTATAAGTGTGGCATGTAGTCACTTGATTGATTGAAGAGTTAAACCAAGTATGAAGATCATAGCGATGCCATAAAATTGAGAATTGATGCCTAAAGGGCACTCGGTTTATTGGATTGTCCACTGTGGATGATTACTCCGGTTATGTTGGCTGTTCTTGTATGTTATGAGAAAAAGGGTGATTATGGACCTTTGAAAGGTTATTATCCTGGTTCAGTGCGATCAGAATTAGCTCAAGGTCTATGGATGGATTTAAATGTGAATATGGGCCCTATATCAGGCCAGGTGTGTTCATTTCAGTAATGCACTGCTTATGGAAGAGTAGTCAGGGTGGTATTTTATCGTCAGTTATTTCATGTAATGATATATTGCACTGTGTGAGTTGTGAGACGGCTTGATGAATTGCTTATGTGTTGAGGTTCCGCGTAGAGATGATGTTATATGAGCAAAATGGCTCTTGAGATTCAGATAGTATATCGCACCTCAGTTGTGCTTGAGTTTTGTAGCTTATAGTGCTATATGTCCCCTCAGGGATGGTATTATACACTTAGCATGCTTGTGACCGAAATTTGGTATTTTGTTGTAATGAGCAATTTAGCTCGATGTGCATCTCCTTAGGTGAGTGTTATATGTGGATTGGGTGGCACGCCGCCATGGGTATATTATTTGGATCGGGTTGCGCGCCGCAACAGTGTGATGTTGAATACAGTTTTCATACTTCATCTTATGTGTGTTTGTTTCCCATTTTCTGAGGAAAGTTCATATTAGTTGCGCGAGTTGAGTAGTTCCTTCTAGAGTTCGTTTCCCTTTGTATCCCGTTCGAATTGGTGGCCTATTGGCACACTGTGGCATCATATGAGACTTTTGATCATGTCCGGGGTAGCTTATTGCCTGAGCAGTTCGTACTGGGTGAAACGAGATCATTGGATTTAGGATCAGTGCAATCTGATTATATGAAGTATATTAAGGAGAAACGACCATTACTTGGTTCAGAATGAGGTGACGGTTCTTGTCAGGAGTATAGACCCAATGATTTGTTGATTCAGAAGTTGGTTATAAGTTTCCACATACCTCTTCCGTCGTGGCGGGGTTGCAAGAGTGGAACAGGACTTATATGTGTCATGAGGTGTGTTGTGAGCGTCAAATTCGTAGAATTTTGTCGGCTATTATGATCAGAGAATGTTATTATGGTCATGTGAATATTGCGGTGCATGGTGTGAATTTGGCAAAGGTATGCAGTTGTGTTCTAGTACATCGTGTGGGGATTGATACAGTGTTCGTATGTTGGAAGCAGGCCTGACAGAGAATTTCGGATGTTGAAATTTGGCTCTAAGGCTTATTTGCCTAAATGAAAGACAATACCTTCAGATTTGATCGAGCTAATGTGTTCAACTGAGTTGTGGTAGCACGAGTAGGTGCACGAGGTGTTAAACAGTGATTTCGGACAACTCATGCGCAGTTCTTAGCACGTTCGGGGACGAAGGTATGTTTAAGTGGGAGAGAATGTAACGACCCGACCAGTTGTTTTGAGCTTTAGTGAATTCTTCAGCGGGTTGAGGCTATGAGCAGCTTCATTTTAGGTATTATGACTTGTACGCATGGTCGGAATTGAATTTCGGGAAGTTCGGAGTTGATTTGAAAAGAGAATTCTCATTTCGGAAGCTTTAAGTTGGAAGAATTAACTAAGGTTGGATTTTTGAGTAAACGACCTTGGAATTGGGATTGGAGGCTCCAACAGGTTCGTATGATGATTTCGGACTTGGGCGTATGTCCAGATCGGGTTTTGGAAGACCCGGGAACATTTCGGCACCTATTGTGGAAGTTAGCATTGTTGAAGGAACTTCATAAGTTTGGGTTGAAGTGCATTTCAGTGTTATCGATGTTCGTTTGAGATTCCGAGTCTGGGAATAGCTTTGTATGGTGATTCTAGACTTGGGAGCGCGATCAAAAGTGAATTCGGAGGTTCTTAGGTCATTTTGAAGTCATTTGGCTAAAGATAGAAATTTGAAGGTTGTTAAGAAGTTTGACCGGAAGTGAAATTTTTGATATAGGGGTCGGAATCCAATTCCGAAAGTTGGAGTGGGTTCGTAATGTTGAATATGACTTGTGTGCAAAATTTGAGGTCAATCGAACGTGATTTGACGGGTTTCGGCATCGAAAGTAGAAGTTTGAAATTCTAAAGTTCATAAAGTTTGGATTGGAGGTCGATTCGTGGTTTTAGAGTGGTTTGATATGATTTGAGGCCTTGATCAAATTCGTAATGTGTTTTGGGACTGGTTGGTATGATTGGTTGGGGTCCCGGGGGCCTCGGGTGGATTTCGGGTGGTTAATGGAATGAAAATGGAATTTGGAGAAGTGTTGAAGCATCTATTTCTGTCATAATCGCACCTGCGGTTGGTCGACCACAGGTGCGAAACCGCAAAAGCGGTCGTAGCCTCGTAGATGCAGCCTAGAACTGGCCAGGCTAAACCGCAGAAGCGGCTTCGCATATGCGGCTTCAAGACTACAGAAACGGCCCAACCCCTTTTAGCCATTTCCGCAGAAGCGGTCCCTTGACCGCAGATGCAGAAACTGCTGAAGCAGTCAACTTCATTTAAGTCGAGCTCCAGCCATTTTTGACCATTTGGCACTCAGGTATTGAGCGATTCTGGAGCTCTTGAGAAGGGATTTCCACATAGCATCGTGAGGTAAGTTCATCCCCCTTATTTCTAAGTTTAACACTCGAGTTTTGGGTAGATTAACACCTAAAGATTTGGAGAAATCAAGGGGGTTAGAGCTAGACCTAGGGTTTTAATAAAACTTAGATTTTACCACGAAATTGGTTATGAAATGGATTAGAAATCAGATATTATGATCCTTAGGTTATAGAGAACAATTTCCTTTGGAAAATTTCGGAATTCGAGCACGTGGGCCCGGGGATGAATTTTAAGAACCTTGCATTTAGGGTTGGGAAATTGGTTTAATAATTAGAATATGAACTTTTGAGCATGTATTGACAAGTTCTTACCCTATTTGAATAGTTTTGGATCGTTCGGCTCCAAATTGGAGGTTTGAGCACGTTCTTGAATCGGAATATAGGCTTCGGAGAGAGGTGAGTCTCCTTTCTAACCTTGTAAGAGGGAATTGTCCCCATAGGAGAAATAATTAAATATGTGCTTCTAATTGTGGGGGCTACGTACGCACGAGGTGATGAGAGTCCGTGCGTAGTTACTATTATGTTTAAGTCTGGGTAGTCTAGGACCCAAAAGCATGCTATACTTGGATTATTTGTAATCTTATTGACAGTTTGAATTGCTTAAATCACATCGAATTAGTAAATGAATTTCTAAAAAGATTTAAACTTCTTTTCCTTAAATTGTTAAAAGAGAATTGGTTTTCTTTGGATAATTGTTTTCTGATGACTTCTTGATTGATTGTCTGTGTGTGTTTAAATTCTGGAACAGGCCGAACGTCTCGGTAGATTAAATAGATGCATCTATGGTTCGCGTCATTCGACCCTCTGGCAATGCACAGTTTAAATATTATAGGATCGGGCTGTACGACCTCAGCATGATTTGCGCATGCTTGTATTGCTTGCCTTGAAACTTTTTGAAGTTGTTATTGCCTCTTCCCGGCTTGAGAATATTTGTAAAAATGATGAAAAGGAATTTGAAAATTTCCTATAAAAGAAAGAATTGCTTACTTGCTTCATTTCATTGAATTACAATCATGTTTATAAAAATCCCCGATTTACTATACTATTGAGATAACATTATTGGTCCACTAGTAAGTGTCGAAGTCGACCTCTCGTATCTACTTTTTCGAGATTAGACGGGATACTCATTGGGCACTCGTTATTTTCGTATTCATACTACACTTGTTGTGCATTTTGTTGCACAGGCACATGCATCACTAGTGGCCTGGTGGGCGTAGCAGCATGGCTGATGTGGAGACTTAGGTGAGCTGCACTTCTCGAGATGACCCGCAGCCAGCAGAGTCTCTTCCAGATTATTGTATTTATTTTCTGTCCAATTTGTATTACGGACGGTTGTTGTATTGTATTGTTTCCTAGAAATAGCTCATGCACTTGTGACACCGGGTTCTGGGATAGTTATGGGGTATTTTGTATTGACTTCTTAACTTGTATATTTAATTTGAACTGAGTATCTTTTACTAGTAAAAATTGAAGAAAAATCAGAGTTTTTCACAATTGTTAAATGAGAATTAAATTAAGTATTTGTGGTTGGCTTGCATAACAGCGGTGTCCGGCGCCATCACGACCCTTAGTGGATTTTGGGTCATGACATGAGGAATAAAAACAAAGCTCAAGAACCCTAGAAATTTTACTCTACTGATTTTCTAGAAAAAAATATTTCTCTGCCCCCCTAAACAAGAAAATCTTACCTTATATATAAACCTCAAAAAATCTTGAAGCTTCTGCCAAGAGTACAATCAACGTGCAAATCCGGAGGGAATATTCTTGTTTCTGTCAGAAATCCATTAGTATTAGAGTGACGTGGAGAGATGGAACCCATGTGTGAGTGAACTCTCCTGAGTTTCAGGCCGGTTGGGAATGATTCGGGTGAAGGGGATGATGAACAGGGAATGGGCGCCGTTTATTTGATCTCTAGGTTTAGGGTTTGATTTGGGTGAAAATGTTATAAGGAGTTTATATATTAAAAGGGAAATGGGCGGATCAGAGGCGGGTTTCGGTCAGGGGTCATGGGCTGGGGCGGTTAATTGGTATTTGGGATGGGGGAAGTTGGGTCAATTTAAATTCTCAGCCCAATTGAACTAACCCTTTTCAATTTCGTTTCTTTTTTTTCTTTTTTTTCTTTTCTTTAATTAATGAAATCCTAAAATTAAAATTCTAAATTATCTAAATTGTAAAATTAAACTAATTATCTAACTACAAAGATTATAAAAATTACTCAATCCTAAATTAAAAGAGAAAAAATCAATAATCTAAAATTTAAAAGGTAAAAATGTAAAATGGGCCATTTTTTGATGTTTATTTTTAAATAAAACAAATAATTTACTAATTAATCCTAAAAAATATAAAACTAAACCTAAATGCAATGCATGGTATTTTTGGCATTTTTTATGATTTTAATAAAAATTAAACGTGCACAAAAATGCAAACAATTAATAAAATCCTACAAAATTCATATAAAATGGCAAATAATTGGAAAAATCTATTTTCTTGGATTTTATAGGAGTAATTCATATAGGGAGAAAATCACATTCAGGTTAAGCAATCCAAAATTGATATGCTTACTACTGAGTATGAGCCTTTTGAGATGAAGGAGGATGAGTCTATTCAAGATATGCACACACGTTTCACCTCCATTATCAATGAGCTTCACTCCTTTGGTGAGTCATCCCAAGAAACAAGCTGGTCCGGAAAATACTTAGTATTTTACCAGGTTCTTGGGAAAGTAAAGTGAATGCTATCACTGAAGCCAAGGATTTGCAGAACCTAACCATTGATGAACTCATTGGAAATCTCAAAACTTATGAGATGAAGAGAAAGAAGGATCTTAAAAAAAGAGAGCCCAAGAAGGAGAAGAACATGGTTCTCAAGGTTGCCAACAAAGACTCAAGTAGTGATGAATCCGACATGGAGTATCTCACTCTAAGATTCCAAAAGATGATTCGAAAAAATGGTGGGATTCCAAAGAAAAGAAGTTCCAGCAGGAATTTCGACAAGGAGTATCTCAAGGTTGCCAACAAAGACTCAAGTAGTGATAAATCCGACATGGAGTATCTCACTCGAAGATTCCAAAAGAAGAAAATGATTGCTGCCATAAGTGTGGAAAGTTTGTACACTTCATTAAAGACCGTCCTCTTTATAAGCAGGATCATTACAAAACCAACACTAAAAAGGCCACTAAAAGGAACCAGGTCCATGATAGAAAGTTCAAAAGAAGAGATGTTGCTGACAACATGGTGAAGCAAGCCCTGGTTGATTGGGAAAATTCCTCTAGTGAATCTGAAGGTGAAAATATGATGGTTGCTGACAATGGATCTTCAGAATATGAGTCAATCTTTGCACTCATGGCCAAATCTGATGATGATGAGGACAATGAGGAAGATGAGGTAAGTTTTCTTGATGTTCAAAGAAATTTGAAAACTTACTCTAAGAAAAAATTGATGCCCTTAGAAAATGTGTTCATTGATGCCTATCATAGCCTCATTAATGAGAAAAATTCTTTAGTAGAAGAAATTGGTGGCATTGAACAAGAGAGGGATTACATGGTAGCTTCCATTATAAACTTAGAGGAAACCATTGAGAGTCTGAAGAAAGAAAAAGAGGTTTTAACTAAGAGTAATGCTAACATTGAGCATGAGAGAGATGACCTATTAGTGGTAGTTGTAAACTTAAAGGAAACAATTGGGGAACTTAAAATGAAAAGTAGGCCTGAGAATTCTCAAAAGGGAAAGGAAGTTGCAAGTGAGACACACATTAAGCTTGAAAGTGAGTTAAATTCAGTGAAGTCTAGTCTGTGTGCTGAGCTTGATAAAAACAAACAACTTCAGGAAGAACTAGGAAGAGTGAAAAGTGATCTTGAAAAATCACTTAAGTGGACCTGGTCCTCTGATGCTATCACTGCCTTGTACACAAACAATGGGAGGAATAGGCAGGGAATCGGGTTCCAAAGGGAAAAGACTCCCTACAACCCTTATAGCAAGTACGTTATTGTACCTGACAATTGGCTTTGCACTCACTGTGGCAACACTGGGCACTTTAAGAAAAATTGTAAGGCTAGAATTCAGTCTCAACAGAAAAACAAAGTTTTTGCTGAAAAAGTAACTGTTGCTACGGAACCTGGTCCTCCACATAAAAATGTATAATGCCTGCTTGGACCAAAAGAGCCCTCATTCACCCCTTTCCTCATTACAAGGAACCCAAACTCATTTGGGTTCCTAAGTCTAACTCCTGATTTTCTTGTACAGGGAACAATGAAAGAGAGCAGCCTACAATGGTACATGGATAGCAGCTACTCAAAGCATATGACTGGAAGTACAAATGATTTCCTTTCACATAAGGCCCTGCAAGAAGAGAGTGTCTTTGGAAATAGCTAAAAGGGGTACACTCTAGGAGTAGGAAGGATTGGGAAGTCACTCACTCACTCAATTGAGAACAAGTACTATGTCAATGTCCTGAAGTACAGTTTCTTGAGTGTTTCTCAGATATGTGACAAGGGAAATAAAGTGGAATTCTTGTCCAAGATATGGACAGTCACAAATCTTGTGACTAGTGAGGTGGTGCTTGTGGCCAAAAGATAAAAGAATGTTTACATTGCTGATTTTAAGTCCTTGCATGGTGGTAATCTAACATGCCTAAGTGTCATTGATGATGATGCTGAGTTATGGCGAAGATGATTGGCATGTGAGTTTCTACTTGTTGAACAAGTTGGTTATGGAGGACTTGGTTCATGGGCTGAAGCAGTCAACACTGCTTGCTACTTGATTAACAAGTATATGATCAGGTCCCTTCTCGAGAAGTCTCTCTATGAACTGCTCAATGGGAGAAAAGCCAAGTTGACTTACCCGAGAGCCTTTGGATGCAAAATGTTTTGTTCTCAACAATGGTGAAAAAGGGTCACATAACAAAGAATATGAAGATGGAGAATTCACAAATGCTCCTGGTAAAGCTATAGATATTGCAAATGGAAAGACTGATTTGATGAGTCAAGTCAAGCAGAAGGATGAAGGAGATGCAGTAGAATCTCCAAAAGGCATAGAGGATCCTGGTCCCTTTATCACCTCGACTTAAACTGAACATAGGGTTGTTGATGCAACGTTAGGTACTCCTGATGCAGAATAAAATAGTAGAAGTCATAATTCTATTGATGTAAATGATGATTCACATATGGAAGAATCTGGTCCTTCAAATTCTGAAGTTCAAGTATCCAACTAGAAGCAAAAGAGTTCACATCCCTTCAAAATGTAATGACATCCTTAGACTCTGGTATTTAACCTAGTTCTAAGGTAAGGAACATGTTTTCCCTCCTAGTGTTCTTGTCTTAAATCGAGCCTAAGAACATCAAAGAAGCATTGAAAAAATGCTAACTGGATAGCTGTTATGCAAGAAGAACTCCATCAGTTAAGAGGAACCAAGTGTGGCCCTTAGTCCCTAGGACTTCATATAGAATAGTGATTGGAACGTGGCCCAAAACATTCTCCCTTGAAGGGTGCCAAGGGAAGTTTGAGGTATCCTAAAGGAATGCAGGACCTGGTCCTCGTCTATTGTTCAGGAGATTCTTTTGATTTGGTTGGATATGTTGATGCTGATTATGTTGAATATCTAGTGGACAAAAATAGCATTTTTGGAACGGCACATTTTCTGGGGTCATACTTTATCTCATGGGGTACAAAGAAACAAACTGTGTGGCTCTTTCTACTGTTGAAGCTGATTTGCGATCAGTACTTCGCATTTGCGAAGGTTGACTGCCTGTATGAAGTTCTGGAAGACGGAGGACCATGTAGCATACATCTTCACCAAGGCACTGATCAGGGAACAATTTGAAAGAAATCGTCTGGAGTTGGGGTTGATCAAGCTCAACTAAGGACCTGGTCTCTCGATGATTGGCTATGTTAAGAAGAAAAGGTACAATGCTAAAAAGTGTTTTTGGCGACATCTAACTCAAATCTATACTGTTACAGGTATACATATATGGCAGTTTCACGACAAAAAAACAAGTAAGAGTGACATTGCACTTCTAGGAGTCTTTGTTGAAAATTTTCAAAAACCGTCAAGGAACCTAGTTCCTGTGACTCAGGTTAGTAGTCTCTCCAATAATTATATGCCTTTTTAAGCTGCTGAAGTGTCATGTCATTAATTTATTTCTTCCTTTCTCCTGCCTCTCCTCCTAACTTTTGAAGTCCAAAATGTTAAACCTTTTCTGAACTGACCCGTTGCCCCAAAAAGGCATGTCTTTATCTTACACCCAACTAAAAACGATTCTTTTCTTCAAAACCAAAATCAACCTTGTCACAAAAGAATCCTTCTTTCCAAATATACCAGAAGTGAACCCAACTCTCTCACTTTCAAAAATCCTAACTCTATCAATATCAAAACCCTAAGAAGTCTTTGGTAGATTTTGATGGAAGTTTAACTGAAAGAAAACAAGGTAGATCTAATATTCTAGAGCGTGAGGCTAAAGTTGTTGTTGGATTTGTGGAAGTCTTGAAGGATGGAGAAATTGGTAAATGTGAGGACTGAATGAGGGACCTGATCCCTCAAGTCCTTCTCATGAAGTCAATTTTAATGATGATCTTTTTCTCTTTGAAGTTCTATGTTTAAGCGAACTTTCGATCCAGTAAAAAAGATTGATGAAAAGTAGGTTGATTGATGATGAAGTGGTGTGACCTGCTGATGTGATTGTGAAAGAGAGAATGAAGTAATAAAAGAAAAAAGGGGGGAGACATGGCTGCTCAGGGATAGAAAGGGTAGTGTAAGTGAGGAACCTAGTTCCTTATAGAAGCAAAAGGTTGAGTTATCAGGTTTGGAGAGATAGAATACTCTGAAGTCTCAAAAAGTGTTATTAGGCAAAGTGTTGACTCTGATATTGCTGAAAATGGAGGAACTTCTTGACATTGTTGAGTTCGAAAAATAGAATCACCTCTTTGTTCCTCCAAGTCCCAACGTTTATGAAGAAGAAGTAAAAACTTCTATGTTTTGTGTGCATGGGAATGAGTTTGTTCATGATGAGAAGAAGCTTGGAGAGATTCTTGGTGATCTAATTGATGGTTCAGCCTACTCAGATAGGTTGAGCACCAGGTCCTCATAGACCCTTGGCAGAATAGAATACTAACTTGAAGGGTGAGAATGAAAGATTGAGGAAACGTGTGGAGGAACTAAAAGAGCAGAAGATCATTGATAAAAGGAGAGTAAATGACTGAATGGACAAGCTCATCAAGGCCTTAGCCCCTTACTTTTCCTCTTGCCCAGTGATCCATGTCTTTCACTCCTTCCAAATTCCCTTGAATTCGTATCTTCTTTTGATCCCTATATTTGATGACATTGGTACTTTAGTTGTTTAAATTGTCATATTATGTATTGTTGAAACTACTGTTCTTTTACTATAATTACTCTACTATGGGAAATCACTCTATTTTGTGCAATGATATTCACTTGTTGTTCTTGTTATTATTTATGCTGTGCTGCCCAAGTGGCATGAGTTAATGTTGTTGAACTTCTTTTTGGTTGTACTTCTTCTGTTATTCTTTTCGACAATGCCAAAAGGGAGAAGTTATAGAGGTGTCAACATAGGTGAGGAACAGAATCAAATTGATATGTTGTGTTATGCATGAAAGATAGCTCTGCTTCGCAGGGGGAAAGTTGCTGATAATATGTTGATTATAGGTTAGATCCGTAGGGAAACATGTGAGGAATCTGGTTCTCAACTGCAGAAAGTGACTGCCTACAACTGTACACGTGACAGTACAATAGACAGTGCAGTAGTCACTTCCTATTAGGAAGAGGCATGTACTAACCAAGAATTGACATCACCATGGTGATGTCTTTTGTAGTATAAACCTGGTGCAAGGCACAAGGCATTCTTCTCAATACTTGCAAAATTAAAAGAAGATATTCTCTCAAGTGCTTGCTACAACCTCTCTCAAGAACAAAGTTGTTGCAACCTCAAGGACCGGGTCCAAGATTGAAGATATCTTAAGTCCTTAAGTTTGTTAAGTCTTTGTTATTTGTTCTTCATTTGTAAATCCTATCTTGCTTTCTTAGAAGCTGTGTTTTAGGAAACCAAAAATCACAAACCCTCTAAATTTGTGTCTTGGCTAGAGTTAGTCGAGTTGTGAAGCCTTTGTAATAGAGTTATTACAAAGTGGCTTGTAATAGTGTTATTACAAGTTAGAGTGATTGAAGTCTTTGTAATAGAGTTATTAATAAGTGGCTTGTAATAGTGTTATTACAAGTTCGAGTGATTGAAGTCTTTGTAACTAGAGAGTGACAAAGTGGTTTGTGGTAAGAGTATCACAAGTTAGTTGAGTTGAAGTCTTTGTAATGGAGTAATTACAAAGTGGCTTGTAATAGGTGTTTACAAGTTAGTAAAGTTGAAAGCCTACAAGTGTATGTCATGGTTTTTGTCATTATTAACTTATATGAGTCCACCAAACTGTAGAGCACCTGATCCTTTATGAGTTTCTACTGAGAATACTTAAGAAGCAGTAAGTAAAAGAGACAGCGGATTTTTACGTGGAAAAATCCCACCCAGGTGGACAAAAACCATGACCTACACTTGTAGATTTTCAACTTTACTAACTTGTAATGTAACTATTACAAGCCACTTTGTAATAACTCTATTACAAAGTATTCAACTCAACTAACTTGTGGTACTCTCACCACAAGCTACTTGTGACTCTCTAGTTATAAAGAGTTTAAACTTATGACTAATCCTAGTCACAACATAAACTCAGAAATTTTATGGATTTTGGGTTTCCTAAAACATAGCTTCTAAGAAAGCAATATAGGAGTTACAATGAAGAATAAATAACAAGATTACAACACAACTACGGATACACATAGACTCATTGTGAAACTGATCCTTTAGTGGAGTTGTCTTCTTGTCTTGACACACCAGTGACTTCAACACCGGATGAACACTTTAATGCTTGAGAGAATATCACAAAATGCACACGTGAAAATGTTGTGCCTTGCACTAGGTTGTTATACTATAAAAGGCATCACAATGGTGATGTCAAATCTTGCTACACGCTTCTTCCCAATGAGAAGTGACTGCTGCACTGTCTGCTACATTGTTGCATGTACAGTTGTGGATCGTCACTTTCTGCATTTGCATTCAAACTATATAGTTGACTTGTACTTCTGTTAGAAAACCCTAAGGGACCAGGTTCCTATTGTGTTCCTCTTTGTAACAGTTGCGGATAGTCACTTTCTGTGTTACGTTCCAGCTGTACAGTTGACTTGTACTTCTGTCGGAGAACCCTAAGGGACCAGGTCCCTGTTGTGTTCTTCCTTGTGGTTGTTCACTCACTTGCTGGAGATCAGTTTGAACATTGTTCATTTGAAATGTACACCAGTTGGGTCAGGTTCTTTATCTGGTTCTTGACAATACGTTTGTTAGATCATCAAAACATAAGAAGCATAAGGCAAAGACATTGAAAACCCATCAATTGGTATCAGAGCGGGTTCTTTCTAAAAGGTTAACACCTAGAAAGGATCTAAATGGCTACTCCACCTAACTTTGAGGAAGGACAATCAACCAATGGACCTCCTAGATTCAACGGTCAGTACTACGGCTGGTGGAAGACTCATATGCATGATTTTATAATGGCTGAAGATTCAGAACTGTGGGACATCATCTGCGATGGTCCATATGTTCCTATGAAAAAGTTTGAAGAAACTGGACCAATGGTGCCGAAAGATAGAAAGGAGTACAGTGATATTGACAGAAAAGCTATAGAAAAGAACTATCGCGCTAAGAAAATCTTGGTACGTGGTATAGGACCCGATGAGTACAACAGAGTCTCAGCTTGTGATACTACCAAAGAAATATGGGAAGCATTGCAAACCGCACACGAAGGAAATACTCAGGTTAAACAGTCCAAGATTGACATGTTCACTATAGGAAATACACCAGATTCACATCCATTATAAATGAGCTTCATTCACTTGGAGATGTTATTCCCAAAAACAAGCTTGTAAGGAAAATCTTCAGTGTTCTACCTAGTTCTTGGGAAAGTAAGGTAAATGTCATCACTGAAGCTAAAGATCTACAAACTCTAACCATGGATGAGTTGATTGGTAATCTAAAGACATACGAGATGAAAAGAAAGAAAGACAGTGAAAGGAGAGATCCAAAGAAGGAAACAACTGGTACTCAAGGCTGAAAGTAGTGACTCAAGTGAAGAAGATAGTGATATGGCCTATCTTACTAAAAGATCTCAAAAGATGGTTCGAAGGAATGGTGGTATACCAAAGAGGGCTAGTTCAAGTAAGGGAAGGAACAATGATCTCTGTCACAGGTGCGGAAAGCCAGGGCATTTCATCAAAGACTGTCCACTTGTGAAACAGGAGTAATACAAACAAAACCTTGACAAAGCAGCAAAAAGGAACCTGGTTCCAAACAAACGATTCAATCGAAAAAGTGCAGGTAATAATATTGTGAAGCAGGCTCTTGTTGCTTGGGGAGACTCTTCCAATGAATCAGAAAGGGAACTAGATACAGAAAACAACTCCATGATGGCAGTGGAAACTGAACCAACGAAGTATGACTCACTGTTCGTGCTGATGGCTCAGTCTGATGATGATGAGGTAAATTTCAAGGATGTTCAGAGAAATCTGAAATCCTACTCTTCTAAGAAGTTAAGGTCATTAGCAAATGTTCTAATTGATGCTTATTATAGCCTTGATAATGATAAGAACATCCTGACCATAGAACTACGAGAAGTTGAACAATCTAGAGATGATCTGGTGGTCTGTGTAGTGGACCTAAATGAGACCATAGCTAACCTTGAAAAAGAAATGGAAGCTTTGAATGATAAAATAACCAGTGTAGAAAATGAGAGAGATGACCTGATGGTAGTGGTTGTTGACTTAAAGGAACAAGAAGGTCTTAGCAATGAGAAACACATTCTTGAAGAAAAAATTGCAACTACTGAGCAAGAGAGGGATGATTATTTAGTGATAATCACTGACTTAGAGGAAACTATTGAGGGACTCAATAGAGAACATAGGACTGTGAGTCTTGGGAAAGGTAAGAAAGTAGCTAGTGAGACACACATCAAGCTTGAAAAGGAATTAAATAATGTAAAAACTAGTCTATGTGGTGAACTTGAGAAAAATCGGCAACTTCAAGCTGAATTGGAGAAAGTAAAAAATTGATCTTGAGAAATCTCTGAAGTGGACCTGGTCCTCAGATGCTGTCACTACCATGTATTTGAAAAATAGTGGAAACAGACAGGGAATCGGGTTCCAAAGGGAGAAAACTCCTTACAACCCTCACAACAAGCATGTCACTATTCTTGATAACTGGTTGTGTACCCACTGTGGGAACAATGGGCAATTCAAAGAATATTGCCAGGCCAGGGTTCAATCTGTTCAGAAAAACAAAGTGTTTACTGACAAAGTGACTACTAACAAGGGACCAGGTACCGCTCGCAAGAAATGAATATTGACTGTATGGACTAGAAAAGCCCTTCTCCATCCCTTTTATCATAATAAGGGACCCAAACTAGTTTGGGTTCCTAAATCTAACCCATAATTTGCATGTGCAGGGAATAGTGAGAGGAAACGGACTACATGAACCATGGGCAGTGGATGCTCAAAGCACGTGACTGGAAGCACCATGGATTTCTTCTCACTGAAAGCCCTGCAGGAATGGAATGTATCCCTTGAAAAATGAGGGGGTACATTCTCAGTGCTGGAAAAGTTGGAAAATCTCTTTGACACTCAATTAACAACGTGTACTATGTGGATGGCCTGAAGTACAGTCTCCTGAGTGTTTCTCAAATCTGTGTGCCACGACCCCAAACTGAACACGGTCGTGATGGCGCCTCTCGTGAAGACAAGGCCAGCCGACACAATCCCCAAGTTCATTTCAAAAGTTTTAATAAGTCAATTTAAGCCTTTTAGTTAATCAAGTATTGCATAATGTAAGTTTAAAAGAATAGTGCGGAAATAGATACAACCCGACATCGAGGTGTCACAAGTCACGAGCATCTACTAAGGTCTAAAATACAACTAAATTTCTGTAAATGTAATAAATACAGACTAATGACATCAAAGGGAGAAAAACAGTGATGCGGATGTCGGGCAGCTACCTTGCTAAACTCCAAAGACTCTGCCTCTGATCAACCAATACCCGTTACTGGGTGCAGAAATACCTGAATCTCCACATAAGGTGCAGAGAATAAAGTGAGTACTCCAATTCAGTGAGTAATAATCATAACTAAAGACTGAGTGATAGGAAATCACGAAAAGTATATCAACATGTTGTATAAAGTAGTACAAAACCAATTAGAAAGCAATGAAGCTGTGAAATCTCTTAAAGCATCTTTGCTCAGTTTTAAACTTCTTCAAAAAATGGTTTTTTAATAGTTAAGCAATTGAATGCAAAGCAATTAGAACAGATAGGCACAGAAAATCCGCCCCTCGGGCACAAATACACAATTAAACAGGTAAATAACAGACAAATAAGACAGATAAGCACATAAAGGATTGCCCCTCTGGCACAATGTCAACAATACCAGCCCCTCAGGCTATATCTCACATCACAATGGGTACCCGCGCTCACTGGGTGTGCAGACTCCTGGAGGGGCCCCTTACGGCCCAAGCACAATATCAAGTCATCTCGTGGCATCATCACTAGGCTCTCGGCTTCATATCAACAAGCCACCTCGTGGCGTACAAATATCAGGCCCTCGGACTCATAATAATAATCAGTGTGTCACCGCTGCAGCATGTAGCCCGACCCAAATTTATCCTCACAACACAGGCCCTCAGCCTTACTCAGTCAAAATCACATAAGTCATTCGGGAAACGGTAAAACATGATGCTCAACCCAAAATATTATTTGAAATATCATTTAATATGTTAAAACAGAGTAAACATGGGTGAGTTATGAAAATTGTAGATTATAGCATGACTGAGTACAAGTATAAAGTCAAAACAGTGAGAAAATATCAATAACAGTCCCCTAAGGGTTCAAATAATTGGCACGAGGCCCAAATATGGCATTCAACCCAAACATGATGATAACAAATAGTTTTCAATCAAATACGCGGTAATATAGTCATTCGGGACGGAGTAAGTCACAATGCACGACCCCACACTCGTCATCAAATATGTGTGTCACCTCAATATAGCACAATAATGTGCAAATCCGGGGTTTCATACCCTCAGGACATCATTTAAAATCATTACTCACCTCAAACCGGTCAAATCTCTAGCCCGTGATGCCTTTACCCCTTGAATCAACCTCCACTCGCGTCGAATCCATCCAAAATCAGAATAACGGCATCAAAATATGCTAAGGGAACGAAGCCCAAGCAAAAATAATCAATTTACAACATAAATCCCGAAATTACCAAAACACGACCCCCAGGCCCACGTCTCAGAATTTGATAATTTTTATATCAATAGATTCCTTATCTCCCCACGAGTTCATACATATCAAAAGTACCAAAATCCGACCACAAATGATCCTTCAATCCTCAATCAAAGGTCTAAGTTTCCAAGCCCTAGTTTCTCTAACCTTTGATCCTTAAATTCCATTAATTACAAGCCTAATTCGTGAAATAATACCATAGAAACGAGTTTTAGGTCCAAAATCCTTACCTCAATGAAGTTCCCTTGAAATCCTCCTTCAAAATCGTCCAAAAAGCTCCAAAGCCGACTTAAAAATGGTGGAATGACTCAAAAATTGCGAAGGAAACAATTTATACTTTCTGGCCCAGGCATTTTCGCATCTACGGTCAGTCCACCACATCTGTGGTACCGCTTTTTCGGTCCAAGAGCCACTTCTGCGGTTTCTCACTTAAACGCTCACTTCCCCTTCTGCGATGCACTAGCCGCATCTGTGTCTTCGCAGGTGTGGTCCCACAACCGCATCTGTGGTTCCTGCCTTACCAGGCATTTTTCGCTTCTGCGGCCCCCTTCACGCATCTGCGACATCGCACCTGCGGTCCCAAATCTGCAGGTGCGGAAATACCAGAAGTAGAAAATTTGTAGCTCACCAAAATTCCAAACTTCTCCGTCAACCATCTGAAATCACCCCGAGGCCCCCGAGACCTCAACCAAAAGTACAAACATATCCTATAACCTTATTAAAACTTATACAAATCTTCAAAACACCTCAAACAACATCGAATCAACCAAAACACATCGGATTCAAGCCTAAGTTTCCAAATTCTTCTGAATTACGCTTTTGATAAAAAAACCCAACCAAACCACGTCCGAATGACCTGGAATTTTGTACAAGCATCCCAAATGATGCAACGGAACTACTGCAACTCTCGGAATTCCATTTTGACCCCTATATCAAAATTTCACCTACCAACCAGAAAATGCCAAAATCTCAATTTTGCCAATTCAAGTCTAAACCTTCCACGGACTTCCAAAATGCATTCTAATCACGCTCCTAAGTCCCAAATCACCTAACGGATCTAACCAAATCATAAAAATTTTGATCCGCGATCATATACAAACAAGTCAAACCTTTCAAATTTCAAGCTTCAAACTGAGAACTGTTCTTCCAAATTCACTCTAATTACCCTGAAAACCAAAACCGACGATTTACATAAGTAATAATACAGCACATGGGGCAAGTCATGCTGGAGAACTAGCGAGCAAAGTGCAAAAACTCAAAACGATCGGTCAAGTCGTTACATTATGATAAAGGAAACAAAGTAGAGTTCTTATCAAAAGTGTACACAATTACCAATCTAGTAACTGGCAAAGTGGTCTTAATGGCCAAAAGAAACAAAAACATCTACGTTGCTGACTTTGAATCTCTGCAAGTTGGTGATATGAGATGCTTGAAGTCAGTTGATGATGACGCAAAACTTTAGCATGGAAGATTGGGGCATGCAAGCTTCTCAGTTCTGAGTATATTAATTTAGAAGGACCTGGTTCGTGGTCTGTCAAAGTCAAGATTCACTTGGAGAATGGTTCTTAGAACAAAGAATGAGACTTTCGAGGTGTTTATGGCCTTTGTCAAGAAAATCCAAGTGAAGATAATATTGAAGGTAGTATGCATCAGATCTGACCACGGGACAGAATTTGACAACGCCAAATTTGATGAGCTTGTAACAAAAATGGAATCACACACAACTTCTCAGCACCAAGGACTCCACAATGAAATGGTGTTGCTGAAAAAAAGAACAAAACTCTGGAAGACATGGCATCGACAATGCTCATCGACAGTGGAATCGCCAAAAATTTCTGGGCAAAAGCAATAAACACTACTTGCTACTTGGTGAACAAGTGTATGATCAGGTCCCTCCTGAACAAAACCCACTATAAGCTGCCAAATAGAAGAAAACCAAAGACAATTTATCTGAGAATCTTTTTAAATAAAAATGCCATGTTTTCAACAACGGAAAGGACCAGCTTAGGAAGTTTAATGCAAAAGGCGATGAAGGAATCCTTCTAGGATACTCCCCATAAAACAAAGGCCACAAAGTCTACAACAAAAGGGAACATTGGGTGGAAGGAAGTGTTTGTGTGCTATTCAACGAGACACCTTCTTCTAACAAATGAGGAAACAATGATGATCAATATAATGAACCATCTCTGGCCCCTGGGAAATATCTGAGGTTTCAAATGGAAAGGCGGATATGATTAGTAAGATGAAGGAGATAGGGGAAAGACAATGCAACATCCTCTTCCACTTCTCATAAGGAACCTGGTACTTCAATTACTACCACTGAAGCTGAAGAAAGAGTGGAGATGCAGTGCAAGGCACTCCACAAGTAACAGAACAAGGAGTGCAGGGAAATCCAATTAACCTACCAAGTTCCTCTACCAATCAAACCTCAGACCCAAACTGGAAACACAAAAGCTCCCATCTACCTGATAACATAATCGCTCCCCTTCATTCTAGTTTTAGACAAGAATAAAAAATTCAAAAAAAATCTTTCTTAGTCCCTTCTGTATTTCCACTCCAAAATAGAATCCAAAGTCAAGTTCCAAGGAATCCCACTTGAAGGCTGCTAAAAGAAGTTTGAGATACCTTAAGGAAACTCAGGACCTAGTCCTGTATTACCTCTCAGTTGACAGTTTTAATCTTATTGGGTATACTGATGTTAACTATGCAGGTAATCTTGTGAACAGGAAAAGCACTTCTGGAATGGTTTACTTGCCATGATCATGTCTCATCTCTTGGGGCACAAGGAAGCAAAACTCAATGGCTTCGTCAACAACTAAAGCAGAATGTGTAGCGGCAACATCCTACTGTGCTCAAACCCTATGAATTAAGTAGCAACTGGAAGATTTTGGGGTATTTTCTGATGGTATACCATCTCTATCCAGTTCAAAACAAGAGGACCAAGCACATTGAGGTGTAGCATTATCTTTTGAGGGTAAATATGGAGAAAATAGTTGATCGGTGAAAAGTCCTGCAGCACAAAAGACCAAATTCCAGATATCTTCACCAAAGCCTTGAGTAGGGAACATTTTTGAAGAAACAAAGTGAAGCTGGGGTTATTGAAATCTAATGGAGAACCTAATTCTCCATCAGTTGGCTATGAAAAACACCTTAAGGTAAAATTAGCTAAAGTGTTTTCTAGCCAAGCCTAACTCACATCGATACAGGTGCAGGTAAACACGCATGACGATCATAGAAGCTAAATGTACAGTTATGAACTGCGAAAAAAGAGCTGCTAAAATATTTTTCAAAAATGTTCAGGCATCAAGTTCCTGTACCACAGCTTAGTAGTAATGTGCTTGTTCTGCATGCCTTCTAAAAAATGTTAATCAAAATTTACTCAACTGCCACATCATCCAACTTTTCAAAATCTGCATGTCATGTCTTGTCTTTCAAATCGCTTCATCCCCTCTGCATGATAACACTTTCCCACAAACCTACCGCCGTTTTCAGAACTATTTAGAACCTGTTTCTCTCTCTTCTCATCATTAGCCCTTCTTCCAATAAAATTTTCTTTCTCCGTCACAGCAAGTCATGAACCTTCATCTCTTCTGTATATCTGTGATCCTCTCTTCATCTCTCTCTCTCTCTCTCTCTCACTCTACTTGTCTACCAAATACTCATATAATGGCAATCGAACGATCTCTTTCTTCTCCCACTATTAACACCACTCCTACTTCCCTATCATCCTTAAAATCATCCCCAAAAATTCACTATTCCACTCTTTCCAATACTAGTATATCCACATCCGGTTCCTCCTATTTTCCTATAGTGTCTCCTTTTCTAACAAACCCTATTTTCCTTCCATGTATTGAAAACCCTATGTCTCATCATTCCTCTGATCTCATCAAAGAACACTCAGGAGGTTTTACTTCTCAAGTGTCAGAGGTCTCTAAGGATGATCCTGATCAGTATTTGAACTCCTCCATTTTGGACTTAGTGACTCTCACAGAGTCACCAGAAAAGGAAGCAGTGCATAACATCATGGCTATCGCTGCTAAGAGTCTGATGAATGAATGAGCATATCTCTTGTCAGAGTATCAGGGGGAAGAAACTCCTCCTAGGTGATGTAAGAACTATAGTACTCCTCGAGTATTTGTCTCATGAGACGTTCCCAGAAAAACCTACTGAAGAACCTGATTCTCTTCCAGGAAACCCACTTTTGCACCTCCTGATCATCCTAAGCTCTTAGAATTCTCCTCCGAGTCACCCACTAGCAGGTCGTAATAGAAAGAGGTCTTTGAGTCTACATTGCATAAAAGTAGGAGGAGTGTAAAGAAAAGGAAAAAGAGGTTGATGAATCAAGGGAAATTTGTTACTACCACGAGCATTCCAGTAAGTTGTGTTGACAAAAATGCTCCAAATGAACCTGGTTCCTTAGTGAAACAATCTATAAAAGCTCAAAAGTCTGTGGATGAAGCTTCCGATGAAACTATTGAGAAACAATATGGTGCATCCGTGAAGGGCAGCAACAAGTCTAAGAAGAGTCTAGTTGAGCAAGCCATGTCTGAAGATGATGTTGTGGGGCTAGTAAGTTGGAAAGGAAAGTCTGTTGAAGGATCTAGCAAATGAAAACAGGAAACTGTAAAGGAACCTGGTCTTCTGAGGACCATGCCCAGTGATAGTGGTCTTTGGCAAGAGAGATTAAGAACTCAGAAAGTTTTGTGGGGTTGTACATTTGACCCAGCAATTTCAGAGATGGCCGGTATGAGATAAATTCTAGAGATAGTGGAATTTCAGCAATGGATCACTTGTTTCAGGGGAGCATGCCTCTGGTGTATGAAGATGCGGTACAAAATCTCTACACATCTCTCTTCACTATTGAGGGGGATCACATTTGTGGGCTAGTAAATGGAGTAGACATTGTACTCGACGCTTCAGCATTGGGAAAGGTTCTCAAAATTCCATGTGAAGGAATGTCCTCGGTCAAAGGTGTTTATGGTGTAAACTTTAGGAGAGCTATCATGAAAGAGCAAGCTATTCAGTAGGGGGAACAGGTGCATAAGAAGGTATTACTTCCTGAGTATCAGCTTCTTTTTGAACTGGTCAATAAGGTGCTTTTACCTCGTTATGAGAGGCGGTCTATTGCTACAAATTCGAATATGGTCTTAATGGAGGCGCTTGATGAGTTTGTCCTAATCAATCTGTCAGCAATCATGATAGATCATATGCAAAAGGTGGCAAACTTTAAAGGTGGGAATCATGGGCTACCATATGGCTTTCTCCTCACTCAAGTGTTCAGATTTTACAAGGTTCCCTTAGGTAATCCCAGAGTGGGCACACACAAGCAAACCTTCTCTAAAACTACTCTGGAAGAATGTGAGTGCGTAGAACGAGTTGGTGGAAGCCTCTCGACCATTTCTCAGCTGATCAATGCTTAAAATGTAGCGTCTGAAGAGATCAGAAGGTTGAGGGCTCAAAATGCCATACTGAAAACTCAGCTCAGTTAAGCAGTTAAAGGATCTGATTCCGTTAATGAAGAAGTTGCCCGACTGACAAAGAAAAATGATAAGTTTCGTGCAAAACTGCTTGAAGAACAACTGTCTGCAAATGCCCGACTGGAACTGGTTCTCAAAAACATTGTTGCCTCCTCTTCCAAGCCTCCCTCTTTTAGTGTCCCTTAGGATCCTCTTAGTGACCAGCTAATTTTTGATCTAATGTTTTGTGGCTGTTTTTTTCCTTTTGTTTGTCTTTTTTGTGATAGGCATGATGGATTTCACCACTACTACTCCTATTTTGCTTAGTCCATTGTTAATATTAATGAAATAACTCCTCTTTTTACATGTACAATGTTGTTTTCCTCTGGCTTCTCTCTTCTGTCATGATGTGTGCACATATGTGGCATGAGTTGGCTGTGTTAGACTACTTTATGTTGATTGCCTGCTTGTGTATCTTTTTTATGATGCCAAAAGGGGGAAAAGGTCAGGGATTCAGGACTTGTGCAGAAAGGGTCAGGGGTAACTTGTGTAGAAACTTGCTGCAAATATAAGGGATCTGATTAAGGGGGAATCAAAAGCAAAAGGTTAGGGGGAACTCGTGTAGTTTCTGGTACCTTAGCTAGTCATTTTTGCTCTAAACAAATACTATCACTGCCTAAGTTTGTCATTATCAAAAAGGGGGAAATTGATGGGTTTTCAATATCTTTGCCTTATGTTTCTTATGTTTTGATGATCTAACAAACTTATTGTCAAGAACCAGATAAAGAACCTGACCCAACTGGTGTACATTTCAAATGAACAATGTTCAGTCTGATCTCCAGCAAGTGAGTGAACAACCACAACGAAGAACACAACAGGGACCTGGTCCCTTAGGGTTCTCCGACAGAAGTACAAGTCAATTATACAGCTGGAACGTAATAGCAGAAAGTGAATATTTGCAACTTTTACAAAGAGGAACACAACAGGGACCTGGTCCCTTAGGGTTCTCTGACAGAAGTACAAGTCATCTATACAACTGAAACAAAACTACAGAAAGTGACTATCCGCAACTGTACACGCTACAGTGCAGCAGACAGTGTAGCAGTCACTTCTCATTGGGAAGAAGCGTGTACCAAGATTTGACATCACCATTGTGATGGCTTTTGTAGTATAACAACCTGGTGCAAGGCACAAAATTTTCACATGTGCATTTAGTGATATTCTCTCAAGCATCAAAGTGTGCATCCGACATTGAAGTCACTGGTGTGTCAAGAATAAGAAGACAACTCCACTAAAGGATCAGTTTCACAATGAGTCTATGTGTATCCGTAGTTGAGTTGTAATCTTGTTATTTGTTCTTCATTGTAACTCTTATCTTGCTTTCATATAAGCTATGTTTTAGGAAACCCAAAATCCGTAAACTTTCTGAGTTATGTTGTGACTAGGATTAGTCATAAGTTTAAAATCTTTGTAACTAGACAGTCACAAAGTGGCTTGTGGTGAGAGTACCACAAGTTAGTTGAGTTAAATCCTTTGTAGTAGAGTTTATTACAAAGTGGCTTGTAATAATGAGATTACAAGTTGGTAAAGTTGAAAGCCTACAAATGTAGGTCGTGGTTTTTGTCCCCTTGTATGGGATTTTTTCACGTAAAAATCCCTTGTCTCTTTTAGTTATTGCTTCTTAAGTATTTTCAATAGAAACTCATAAAGGATCAGGTGCTCTACAGTTTGGTGGACTCATATAAGTTAATAATAATTGATAAGTTATGGTACTTTGAGTTTTGATGATTTGCCAAACAGTCTTGAGGAACCAGTTGTGATCAACTCCTTAGGTTTGGTTCTCATGAGAAATATGGCTAATTCGTTCGGGGAACAATGTGGAGATCTGGTTCTCATGGGGAATATCAATTCTATGTTTGTCATCATCAAAAAGGGGGAAATTGATAGGTTACAAGTACCTTGGGCATAAGTACTTTACTTTGAGTTTTGATGATCTAACGAACTTACTATCCAAAACCAGATAAGGAACCTGTTACACATTTACAAGACCTTGATATCACAAAGTTCCAGGTTGGGATCCAGCGTGGGATATAACTCAACTCTTCAGAGTGGAAGGAACAGCTGAGGGAACAGGTCCCTACCAGTTCCCGAAGAGACTGTATGAAGTCAACTCTCCAGTAGGAAAGTTGCTGCTTGCACACGCTATTATACAGGAATAGTGCAATAGTCAACTTTCTGTGGAAGGATTCTTACCTACCTTGCTTACATCATTGTAAGTGACGTCACACACGTATAAATGCAATCAAGGAAGGTAAAATAACTTACTTCATGAGAGAACCAGATAAAGGACTTGAAGCATGCCTGGTACAATCATTCAAGTTAATCGAGTCAAGATAATCTGGGCAGTGCTTTTGGATTCACAAGAACTAGATTAGGGACCTGATCCCTTGGTGTTCCCCTGACAAAAGTATAAGTCAACTATACAACTGGAAAATAACTGCAAAAGTGACTGTCTACAACTGTACACGTGACAGTGTAGCAAATAGTGCATCAGTCACTTCCCATTAGGAAGAGGCATGTACTAACCAAGAATTGGCATCACCGTAGTGATATCTTTTGTAGTATAAACCTGGTGCAAGGCATAAGACATTCTTCTCAACACTTGTAAAATTAAAAGAAGATATTCTCTCAAGTGCTTGCTACAACCTCTCTCAAGAACAAAGGTGCTGCAACCTCAAAGACCAGATCCAAGAATGAAGATATCTTAAAGTCCTTAGGTTTGTTGAGTCTTTGTTATTTGTTCTTCATTTGTAACTCCTATCTTGCTTTCTTAGAAGCTGTGTTTTAGGAAACCCAAAATCGCAAACCCTCTAAGTTTGTATCTTGGCTAGAGTTAGTCGAGTTGTGAAGCCTTTGCAATAGAGTTATTACAAAGTGGCTTATAATAGTGTTATTACAAGTTAGAGTGATTGAATTCTTTGTAATAGAGTTATTACAAAGTGGCTTGTAATAGTGTTATTACAAGTTAGAGTGATTGAAGTCTTTGTAAAATAGAGAGTGACAAAGTAGCTTGTGGTAAGCGTATCACAAGTTAGTTGAGTTGAAATCTTTGTAATGGAGTCATTACAAAGTGGCTTGTAATAGGTGTTTACAAGTTAGTGAAGTTAAAAGCCTACAAGTATAGGTCGTGGTTTTTATCCCCTTAAGTTGGGATTTTTCCATGTAAAAATCCTCTGCGTTCTTTACTTACTGTCAAGCTACTGTGGGAACAATTAGAGAACCTAATTCCCTATACTGGTTGGTTGTACATTCTGTTGCTTACAGTGGGAACTGATAGAGAATTTGGTTCTCTATACAGTCTGGTGGACGCTTAGTTTCTAACATCAATATCAAACTCACTCATTTCGATAGCCCATTTAGCCAACTGGCTTAACAATTCAAGCTTGTGAAGAACATTTTGTAAAAGGAATGTAGTCACAACAGCTATAAGGAGGCATTGAAAATAAGGCCTAAGCTTTCGAGAAGCGACTACGAGAGTTGGGGCCAGATTTTTGAGGTGCGAATAACGAGTCTCCGCTCCTGACAAAATTTTGATAACATAATAGACAGGATATTGCGTACTTTTGTCTGTCCGAACTAGCACAACACTTATCGCTTCCTCTAGGACTGCTAAGTATATTAATAGTTGATCACCTTCCCCCATCTTTGATAATAGCTGGGGGCTTGATAGATAATGTTTCAGGTCTTTTAAGGCCTATTGACATTCTGGAGTCCATTCAAAATTGTTCTTCTTCTTCTTCTTCGGAAGAGAGAAGAAGTGATGACATTTTCTCGAGGATCGAGAGATAAACTTGCTTAGAGCGGCCAATCTTTCGGTTAACCTTTGTACTTCCTTTATGCTTGTCAGCTGGTCTGGGATTTTCTTGATGATTTGATCTTATCAGGATTTAGCTCTATCACCCTTTGTGAGACCAAGAAACCCAATAATTTACCGAAGCTTATCCTAAACGCGCATCTTTTCGGGTTGAGCTTCATGTTGAGCTTCCTCAAGATATCAAAGTTTTCCTGGAGGTGTTTTAAATGATCACCTAAATTCAAACACTTGACCAATGTTTCATCTATGTATACTTCTATTATTTTACCTATTTATTTCTCTAACATCTTTTTCACAAGCCTCTGATAAGTGGATGTGACGTTTTTAAGCCCGAAGGGTATCACATTATAATAATATATGCAGAAGTTCATTATGAATGAAGTTTTTTTTCTGATCCTCCAGGTTCATCTCAATTTGGTTGTGCCGGAATAGGCATCTAGAAAACTCATTAACTAGTGCTCCGTCATTGCATCAATTATTTGATTGATGTTTGGCAGTGGGAACAAGTCTGTAGGGCACGCCTTATTCAAGTCTTTATAATTTACGCACATTCGAATTTTGTTATTCCTTTTTGGAACTACAACTACCTTAGCTAACCATTCGGGATACTTTGCCTCCCAGATTGAACCGATATCAAGTAGTTGAGTTACCTATTCTTTAACAAACTTGTTTCTCACCTCAGCTATCAGGTGATTCTTTTGCCTCATCGGAGGGACGCTTGGGTCCATGCTTAGCTTATGCACGACCACCTCTAGTGGGATACCTGTCATATCCGAGTGCGACCATGTAAAACAATCAACATTAGCTTTAAGAAAATTAATAAAACCTGACCCGAGTTCGGGATTGAGTCCTATTCCCAAGTGAAATTTTTTCTCCAAAATTTATTCAAACAAATCCACTTGTTCGAGTTCTTCTACCGTGGTCTTGGTGGCATCTGTCTCTTCTAGTACTTGAAAGTATCTTGGTACCTGGTGGAATTCCAATGACTCCTCGCCTTTATCATCTTCACTCGGCTCGGGGGCAGGCGTTAGTTCTTGTAACTACTATTTGTTGGGTTCCTTCCTTTTACTGCTGGAAATTGACACTGCATTCATTTCTCTCATTATCGGTTGATCTCTTCTTATTTATTTGATTCCTTCTAGGGTCAGAAATTTCAGTGTTGATGATATGTTGATGGTACAACCTCCATCTCATGTAACCATGGTCTACCGAGAATTATGTTTTAGCCCATGTCGCCGCCCACTACTTCAAATAGGGTGGTCTTCGTGACCCCTTCGGGGTTCGTGGGCAGAAGGATCTTTTCTCGGGTTGTCACACTTGCCAAGTTGATCCCGGCAATGAGTTTTGTTGCCAAAATGATACTTCCGATTAATTTGTCTTGATCCATAACTCTCCATTGAATGATGTTGGTTGAGCCTTAGGGGTTAACCAAAATACATTTAATCTTGAAATCTAGAAATTACCATGGCATCGTTATGTGGCAGAAAAAGTCCATCGACGAGGGGGAAGGCGTACGGACCACTCCATTCGAAGTGTCACAAAAGGCTGTTGTGTCTTTCTTCGTGAAGGTGATGTCACCTTTGGTGATTTCTAAGAGTCTCTTGCTGCGAGTCACCGATACTTTTATCTTCTTGACCGCCGAGAAGGTTACACCATTCATTTTATTCCCTCCAAAAATTATGTTGATAGTCAACCGATAAGGATCTTCCCATAGTTTGAGGTCTTTGCGTTGTCCAGGCTGCAGGCGTAATTATATTTGGCTCGGTCACTCAAGAACTCCCTAAGATGGTCATTATTTAATAGCATTTCCACCTTATCGTGTAGATATTGATAGTCTCCGATCTTGTGACCGCGCATCACATGATATTCACACCATAAGTTAGGATCCCTCTGGCTGGGATTAGATCTGATTGGCCTCGGCAATCGCATATCTTTTATATTCCTCATCGTCGATACCAACTTCATGACACTGGTGTTGAAAATTAATCTGACTACCCGGGATAAGTGGAATCCCGAGTCCTCGATACCTCTTTGCCTTGTAACAATCTATTATTTCGGCCACAGTCAGTTCTTCTTTGGGGAGCGAATCTATCCGCAGATCGGAACCCTTTGATGTCGCGTCCCTCGGTGCTCTCATAGGGCAAAAATCGGCCTTTAAAATATCACCAATCTGCATCAAAATCATCCTTGACCTTATACCGACTTTTGTCTAGGTCCTGCCCTTTGGTTGATGTCTGGAACTCGAGATGATCATCTTCTATCCTTTTTTTCAATTCATAATGATTATGGTCATTCGCCTATGTGGTCTCTTGAAATTCTAGCATGATTTCCTTCAACTTTTGGGAGGCGTCAAAGCTCATTGGGTTCAAACCCTTAGTGAATGCCTCCGCTGCCCATTCGTCTGTGATAGCCGGTAATAACATTTTTTCTTTCTAGAATCTGATCACGAATTTCTATAGCAATTTAGACTCTCCTTGTGCAATTTTGAGTATGTCCGTATTCTAGGCTTGGACCTTCCTAGCCCCTACATTGGTGTTAATGAAAGAATCTGTGAGCATTTTAAAAGAATCTACTGAGTGCTCGGGTAGGAGTGAATACCATGTTAAGGCCCATTTCGTGAGGGTTTCTCCAAAGCTCTTCAATAGAACTGACACAATCTCATGTTAGGCCAAGTCATTTCCTTTCACCATCGTTGTATAAGTTGTGATGTGCTCTTGAGGATCTGAAGTCTCATCGTACTTTAGTATGTCAGGGATCTTAAACCATTTTGGGATCAATTTAAGTGTTGCGCTCGGTTTAAACAACAATTGTGTGTACTTCTTCGAATTCGGACCCTTCAACACTGGTGGTGCACCTGAAATCTGGTCCATTCGGGCGTGGAACTTCTTCGCGTTCTGATCCATCCGCTCGTTCATCTCTCTTATGAATCTCATCATTACCGTTATCGTTACCAGATCTGTTACCGATTCCCCAGGCTCCGTCGAAACCGCCCTCACCCCTCGAGGTGTTGTTATCAACTTTTTGGGCTGTTTGATTTGCAGGAGCACCGGGAGGAACTGGCCTCTTCCATTTGCGTTGTTGGAAGCACATGATAATGCCTGCTTCGATTTTGTCATGATGTAGTCCTGCCTTGAGATATGGCCCAAAATGTCTTTCTATTGTTCCCTCAAGATCCTTACCATTTCTGCAATGTATTCGTCCTTCGCATCATCGAGAGTTAGTTCCCACACATGTCGAGGGTATTGTCTGCCATGGACCGGAGTTGCCACATCCCCCTCGTTTTGGGTATCACTGATCGAATCCTCATGATGAGGCATATTTTCATACGCCTCAAAGTTGTGTGCGATGTTGACATCGTTAGCTGCCATTTTCGATTTTTGCTATGAAACAAAGAATCAAACGAGCTAGGAATAGATGCAAGGATCAACTCAATTACGCAATTGTCTAAGCCCCACGGTGGGTGCCAAATTGTTTACCTGTAAAACGGTATAGTTGAATTTGTTACGTGGTTTATAGACAAGTGAACTGATTTGATCCAAAGTGATAAACAAATTAGATAAGAAATCAGACTTAGCATTAAAATCGAAGGGAATGACGGGCCTGGCTCCGGGAGCTATGCTTCCAAAGACAGAAATAAAGCAGTTTAAAATAGAAAGTAAAATTATATTATTGAGCTTGAGAATATAATGTAGCATAAGTTTTGCTAGAGATTTCGTGTCCTTACAATGATTGTTGAAGCTACTATTTATAGCTATACCTAGGAAACAAGATCCTAGGATCGAGCCCTTCTTAAATGATAATAAAGGGTGTCATTGATGAATGTGCAATAGCAGTCCATGAATGTCAAAATACTCTGCAATGGCTGACTATTTAATACTAGGGAATATTCTTTATTAAATGCTATCTGGTGACAAATATCCAATCTACTTCCGTTGATTATGCTCCCTTTAGGGTCTATCCAATTCCAACTGCAGCTATTGTCCCTGGTCTTAGTTCTTACTCGATTTGTCTTTCGCCTCTTCACGTGTCAAGCGACCATTTTTACCATACACAATCACAAGTTTATTTGGAGGTTTGACGAGTATGTTAACTCTTGGATTGTAGAAGAATGGTAAGAAAACATGTTCTTTGGCCGAATTAGTGATCACATTATGCTCTCCATTTTTGTACATTGCATTACTTAATAAATGTGGTCATTATTAAAGCTACATCCATAAAAATTATTACTACTAGAGGTATCAAATGAGTGGGTTGAGTTGATTTTGGGCGGATCAAAATGAGTTGAGTCAATAAATAAGGGGTTATAGACCCACCCAAAAATAACTTGGGCTGAGATGAGTTAGGTCAAAATGAACTGAGTTAATTAATGTGTATTATTTTCTTATGAATTGTTTAATTATCAAATAAGACTTTTTTTATTTTGTTATTGTTATAATATTATCAAATAAACAAAATATTTTAAAGATATCTTAGCAAAGTTACTCATGAATTATTGGGCTAAAAATCAGCTCAACTTTAGATGAGTTGAAATGATTGGGTCAAGATGGACTTAATTCAATAAATGGTCGGGTCAATGACTAGCCCAACCTTGTGTGAGTTGGACGGGTCAAATAGATTTGGACTCAAATTGTCATCGTTAATTATGACATAAAAATAGGCTATCATATTCATAATTAAGTGATAAAAAGTTATAAACAGTCACATGATGTAGAATTTTGGAATGTATTTTAGTAATAATTATACATTTTTTATGATAAAGATAGGTGTTGGAAAAAACAAATTATATTCTTTAATGGGTACTGGCTAGTACGGCTCACAATCCCAAATGCGGAGAACACGTGTGATAGTTAACCTCCTCCCTCTATCTTGCATAACAAGTCATTTAATAAAAATCTTACTTTACAATTTTACTACTTTATGCACCTACATTGTTTTTACGAGTCAAATAAGTATTCCATCATTTATTTATTACTCCCATCACACAAATATGGTGTAGACATGTGGGAAAGCTGGATACAGCTGGCATCCACTAGCTTTAGCACATGGGATCTACCATTGAGATTGTTCCATGTGTATAAGGTTAAAAGGGGTAGTTCGGGCATAGGGGTTTTAAGGGGCTAGTTTTTATTTTGACAGTCTATATAAAGCAGACAAGATATCTCCAAATTCATTTCCCTCCCAAATATCTCCCAAAATTTCATATTTTCACTTTCCCGCTTTTTTGAATTCCCCTCTCCCTCTCTCTCTCAAAATGGTGATAACTGACGAAGAACTCTTTCCATTTACGAGACACAGCCAAATGATACAATGGAGATCAGGCAGGCTCGTAGAGATTTTATCGAAAAGGAAATTGAGTTCAACAACTATATGAAGACAGCTACACTTGACCTGGAGACTGTGAGGAACCTCTACTATGCAAAAGGTCTTAGTAGCCGCTTGTACGATCTGTTGATGAAGAATGCAAAGTATAATCCATATACAGGTAGTTTTAAATTTTTTTTGATATGCAAGTAGTTGCCTTTCCCACATTATCTAAAAATTTGATTCGAAAATTTGATATAGGCATTGAAGGACTGGCAGACACAATTTTCAGCGATCTAAACTCTGATACAACTCTGGAGATGAAGGAAGGCACTAATCTGAAAGCTGATGGTAAGATCTCAACATTCTCGGCTTTGTTTGTTGAAATACATGCTATATTAGATCTGATAATTTCACTGTTGAATTTGTGTTTAATCTTATTTAAGTTGAAGTTCTATTAAATACAGATATTGTGTTATTAGATAATTTAATAATGTGATCCTTAAAGCATACTTAAAATTTAATTGATAAATATCTCAACTGAATTGTATGTAGTAGAAAATGAATATCTATGAGAAATTGCGATCCTTAACATTGTATTGGGAAAAAACTGAGTTTGAATATTAAAGATTACGTGTCATGACACGTGAATTGGTCAAAAGGTCAAAACGCAATAAATAGTGAAGAGGTACGGGCGACAACAGATATGGGGAGAAGAAAGCAACATAGGTGTGGACCATTACTCAAATGGCACGAGTCTCGTACCTATTCGAGTCATTTAAAGACCGAAGATCGGAAGAAGTTGAAGATATGAATCTGATGACGTAAAAGAGTCTAAATACAGCATTAAATATCAAATACGTTAGAAAATTTGAATTAAATAGAAATGATTGTGTAACGTTTCTTCTAATGTCATTTATTGCTCATAATTGTCTTAAGATAAAGGCATTACACCTTCTCCTAGAATCAACTATAAAAGGAGAAGGACTCAACATCTGTAGGGATACGAAATATTATTGAGATTACACTGAAATATAAAACTACTTATTACTTTATTATTCTCAGAATTTTTCTATTATTTTCGTCTCCAGATTATCAGTAACCCAAATTTCTCTTTATTTCTAGCTTTGACCAAAGACTTAGATTTTTGGTTAAACAAATTGTTCCGTTACCGGGAATCTGATAATCTATTCTTTTTACGTTACATCCTACCTGTTGTTATCATCATGTCAAACAACAATGAAAACATTCATGAAAATCAAGCACATCAAGTGGATGGAGATCAACGTGATGATCTTTCCCCTCAAGGTTCTCCACGTGGATCTCATGAGGGCACTCCTAATGATCAATCTGAGCATGTTGATGGAAGAGATGAGGTTTTACAAAAAATAATTGACGCACAGGTTGACAAAGCTTTAGAAGCTCTAATCCGTCGATTACCTGCTGCACCATCAACACCAAATGACAACACGTTGGAAAATCCCCGTTTTGGGCTGATTAATTCGGGTAATGGAGCAACCCCCAGTGATTCACAAGTGGGGGAACCAGGTAATTCAACTACTTCTCATTGGCAAAATTTAGTACTAACCTTGCAGAAACAGCTTAAGGAACAAAACGAACGCATAGAGCAAATCCCCGGAGTTCCACCTGTGATTAGAGGAGTGGATATGGACAAATATTCACAATAACCTTGGAAGCCAAGTGTTGTTCCCCTTCCAATTCCTAAAAAGTTCAAAATGCCCGGCATCCCAAAATACGATGGTACAACAGATCCATGTGACCACGTGACTGCATTTACAACAGGCGTGAAAGGCAATGACTTGACCAAACAAGAAATTGAATCAGTACTGGTCAAGAAATTTGGAGAAACACTCACCAAGGGCGCATTAACCTAGTATTTTCTTTTACCTGAAAATTCTATAAATTCTTTTGTTGAGCTTGCAGATTCTTTTATTAAAGCACACTCGGGAGCTCAAAATGTTGAGAAAAGAATGGAGGATATTTTCAAAATCAAACAAGGGGACTCCGAGTTGCTCAGGGATTTTGTTGATAGATTCCAACGTGAAAGAATGACTTTGCCTCGCATTCCTGATAATTGGGCTGCAATAGCTTTTGCAAGCAACTTAAATGACAAAAGTTCAGAAGCCACGAGAAGGCTTAAGGAAAATCTTTGTGAATTTCCTGCAACTACTTAGAATGATGTTTATAACAGGTACAGTACGAAGCTGTGAATCGAGGAAGATACCATTCCCCAATTTCATCATGAAGAAAGGAGTAGTTCAAGGAGATCAGAGATCGAAAAGAGATCAGGTAAGAATATGTATGATCCATATATGGGACATGCAGGGAAAGACTCACGGTCAAAGCATGATAGTCAACGATATGATTAAAAATCAAGGAACAGGGAATCTGGTTCTTCATCAACGTTCAGAAATGACCGAAACAGACAAGAGTCGCGAGATGATGACATAAGTTTAAAGGCAAGGTTTGGTGGATATAACTTTAATGTCACTACTTCTGAGCTCGTAGCTGTTTTGAGAAGCATGAGAGATAAGGTACGATGGCCAAAAAAGATGCGGTCAAATCCAAATAGACGCAATCCAGACATTGGTGCGAATTACACAATGATCACGGGCATAAAACTTCAGAATGTAGATTCTTATAAAGTGAAGTGGATCATCTATTGAAACAAGGGTATCTCACTGAGTTATTTAGTAAGAAAGGTAAGCAAACCTATATGAAAAATAGACAAGAGCCATCAAAGCCCCTTCACCCAAGAGAACCGTGAATGTTATAAGTGGGGGAGAAGATATTTACGGTGTAACATATACGGTTTCCAACAAGGTTTTTAAAGTAACGATAACACACGGGAAACAGGTACGACAGGATTTAGAAAACGAAAGTATTTCTTTCGATGATGCAGATACCGAAGGAGTAATGACCCCACATAACGACGCACTGGTAATATATTTACTTGTACATGATACTAATGTAAAACAAGTTTTGATTGATCCAGGAAGTTCCGTAAATATTATACTATTAAGGGTATTACGTGAAATGCAAGCTGAAGACAAAATGATACCTAAGGTGCATACCTTGTCCGGGTTCGACAATTCAAGTGTGGTAACAAAAGGAGAGGTAATTCTAACAACTTTTGCTACAGGTGTTGTTAAAGAAACTAAATTTCAGATAGTAGATATGGAAATGGCTTACAATATGATCATGGGGAGACCTTGGATCCATGATATGGATGTTGTCCCATCAACTCTACATCAAGTTATTAAATTCCCATCACCGTGGGGAATTTGCCAAATTCATGAGGATCAGTAGACAGTTGGGAGTATCAACGCTGTAACAGATACGAGCACCATAAATAAAGAAAAATAGCAATTACAGGAAACAGTTGAAGGTATCAAGGATCAAACCTCAACTGAACAAGAAAAGACAGATTTAGACTCGAGACCTGGTACAATTCAAGAACCTGAAGAGAATAAAAATATCAAAACAACAATCGAAGAGCTCGAGGCTGTGATATTATTTGAGCAATGGCCTGAACGGAAGGTTTATGTTGGAGCCAATTTAAGCTCAGACATGCGAGATATGTTGATTGAATTTTTAAAAGCTAATGTGGATTGTGTTGCTTGGTCTCATGCTGATATGACATGGATACCACTAGATGTGATGAATCACAAACTAAATGAAGACCTATCCTTCACACCAGTAAAGCAAAAGAAAAGAAAGCAAGGAGCTTTCAAAAATCAGGTGATTCAAGATGAGGTCCAAAAGCTATTGAAAATTGGGTCAATCCGCGAGGTAAAGTATCCTAATTGGTTAGCAAACACAGTTGTTGTACCTAAGAAAAACGGTAAGTGGCGGGTTTGCGTGGATTATACAGATCTTAACAAAGCCTGCCCAAAAGATTCTTTCCCTTTACCGCATATAGATCAGTTAATTGATGCAACTGCAGGACATGAACTTTTGAGTTTTTTAGATGCATATTCGGGGTACAACCAAATTAAAATGGACCCCAGTGATGAAGAAAAAACTTCTTTCATCACAGACAGGGGGACTTACTATTATAAAGTAATGCCCTTTGGTCTCAAAAATGCTGGAGCAACCTATTAAAGGTTGGTCACTAATATGTTCCAAGAACATTTAGGAAAAACCATGGAGGTATATATAGACGATATGCTCGTCAAAACCCAGCATTCTCATGATCATATTTCTCATTTATCTGTTACATTTGAAATTTTACGAAAATTTAATATGAAACTCAATCCAAAAAAATGTGCATTTGGGGTTACCTCAGGCAAATTTTTGGGTTTTCTCATTTCTAACCGTGATATTGAGGTAAATCCTTCTCAGATCAAAGCAATAAAGGAGATCCCTAATATCCTTACGAGTAAAAAAGAAGTCCAAAGGCTAACGGGAAGAATTGCAGCCTTGGGGAGATTTTTTCCCAAATCTTCAGAAAAATGTTTTAAATTTTTCTCCGCACTCAAAAAGCAAGATTATTTTGAATGGAACGAAGATTGCCAACAAGCCCTTAAAAATTTAAAAGCTTACTTATCAAATCCACCACTATTGGCAAAACCAAAGGAAGGAGAAAAGCTACTCATCTATTTGGCCGTGTCAGGAGTTGTGGTAAGTGTTGTCTTAGTCCGTGAGGACCAAGGTAAACAATCTCATATCTATTATGTAAGCAAGTCTTTACTAGATGATGAAACACGATATCCACAACTAGAAAATTAGCATTAGCTTTGATCATGACATCTAGAAAATTAAAACCTTATTTTCAATGTCATCCCATTGTTGTAGTTACTGCTTTTCCATTACGAAACATTTTGCATAAACATGAATTGTCATGAAGGTTAGCAAAATGGGCTATAGAATTAAGTGAATACGAAATCATTTATCAAACTAGGACTGATATAAAATCTCAAGTATTAGCCGATTTTGTAGCTGATTTTAGCCAGGGGATGCATTTAGAAGCAGAAAAAGAATTACAAGTTTTTAATGGTGCAAACCCAGGGACTTGGATTTTATTCATTGATGGTTCGTCTAATGTAAAAGGAGCAGGCCTAGGAATAGTTCTCATACCACCTACGGGTGAGACTATTAGACAGGCTATAAAATGTCATTCTATAACTAACAATGAAGTGGAGTATGATGCTGTAATTGCAGGTCTAGAATTGGCACGAGAACTCGGCATAACACAGATTATAATCAAAAGTGATTCTCAACTCGTGGTCAATCAAATGCTGGGGACTTATACAGCCAGGGAGACACGAATGCAAGAACATCTCGAAAAGGTACATGAACTAATAAAGCAATTCCAAACTTGGAAGGTAATGCAGATCCCAAGAGATGAGAATGTGGAGGCAGAACCTTGCCATCCAATGTGAGGGTAGAACCTTGCCATCCATTGTCTCCAACTCGTATGCTCCTTTTCCCGCAATGTCACGAACTCTGTAGGGTCCTTCCCATGTTGGACTTAGCTTTCCTGAATTAGCAGCTTTTGTAGATTGGAACACCTTTTAAGCATGAAGTCCCCAATTTTAAAGAATCTGAGGCGTGCTTTCCTGTTATAATACCGTTCAATTACTTGCTTTTGTGCTGCCATCCTTATTAATGCAGCTTCTCTTCTTCCTTCGAGCAAATCAAGGTTCACCTGCATCTCTTCATCATTTGATTCCTCTGTTGCTTGAACGTACTGTGTGCTCGGTTATCCTATTTCAACTGGAATTAAGGCCTCCGCACCATAAACCATTGAAAATGGTGTTTCTCCCGTGGTTGTTTTTGTCGTTGTACGATAAGCCCATAATACTCCAGGTAATACCTCAGGCCAATTACCTTTTGAATCCTGTAACCTTTTCTTCAAGTTGTTGATAATGACCTTGTTTGTGGATTTCGCTTGTCTATTACCCACTGGATGGTATGGCGCAGATGTTATCCTTTTAATTTTCCAACTTTGAAAAAATTCTGTGATTTGAGCTCTTATGAATTGCGGACCATTATCACGCACGATTTCCTTTGGTACTCCAAAGCGGCATATTATATTCCTCCAAATGAAGTTTTTAACTTCTTTCTCTCGTACCTGTTTAAATGCTTCTGCTTCTACCCATTTAGTGAAATAATCAGTAAGTACAAGTAGAAACTTCACCTGACCTTTTGCTTGTGGTAATGGACCTACGATATCCATTCCCCATTTCATGAAGGGCCACGGAGCTATGACAGGATGCAGTAGCTCAGCTGGTCTATGCATATTATTGTCGTATCTTTGACATTTATCACACTTGGACACGAAACCGTTTGCTTCTTCTTCCATTTTAGGCAATAATACCCGGCTCGAATCAGCGTTTTTACCAGCGACCTTCCTCTTGTGTGATTTCCACAATGTCCTTCATGTACTTCCCTCATCACATATTCTATTTGGGAAGGTCCGAGACACCTTGCTAATGGTCCACCGAACATCTTTCGATAAAGATTTCCTTGATGTAAATAATAACGAGCAGCTTTTTTGCGAAGTGCATAAGCTTTTCTTTTATCATCAGGCACGGTTTCGCGCTGTAAAAAAACAATAATTTCGTTTCTCCAATCACATATTAAATGATTAAAATTTACCTCGTTCTTATCAGGTTCGAGAACGGAATGAAATAAATGTACGACTGAAGCATTTGCGTCGTTTGCTACGTCTGCTGCAGATGCGAGATTAGCTAAAGCATCTGCCTCCACATTCTCATCTCTTGGGATCTGCATTACCTTCCAAGTTTGGAATTGCTTTATTAGTTCCCGTACCTTTTCGAGATATTCTTGCATTCGTGTCTCCCTGGCTGTATAAGTCCCCAGCATTTGATTGACCACGAGTTGAGAATCACTCTTGATTATAATCTGTGTTATGCCGAGTTCTCGTGCCAATTCTAGACCTGCAATTACAGCCTCATACTCTGCTTCATTGTTAGTTATAGAATGACATTTTATAGCCTGTCTAATAGTCTCACCCGTAGGTGGTATGAGAACTATCCCTAGGCCTGCTCCTTTTACATTAGACGAACCATCAGTGAATAAAATCCAAGTCCTTGGGTTTGCACCATTAAAAACTTGTAATTCTTTTTCTGCTTCTAAATGCTTCCCCTGGCTAAAATCAGCTACGAAATCGGCTAATACTTGAGATTTTATATCAGTCCTAGGTTGATAAATGATTTCGTATTCACTTAATTCTATAGCCCATTTTGCTAACCTTCCTGACAATTCATGTTTATGCAAAATGTTTCGTAATGGAAAAACATTAACTACAACAATGGGATGACATTGAAAATAAGGTCTTAATTTTCTAGATGTCATGATCAAAGCTAATGCTAATTTTTCTAGTTGTGTATATCGTGTTTCAGCATCTAGTAAAGATTTGCTTACATAATAGATATGAGATTGTTTACCTTGGTCCTCACGGACTAAGACAGCACTTGCTGCAACTCCTGACACGGCCAAATAGATGAGTAGGTTTTCTCCTTCCTTTGGTTTTGGCAATAGTGGTGGATTTGACAAGTAAGCTTTTAAATTTCTAAGGGTTTGTTGGCAATCTTCATTCCATTCAAAATGATCTTGCTTTTTGAGTGCGGAGAAAAATTTAAAACATTTTTCTGAAGATTTGGAAAATAATCTCCCCAAGGCTGCAATTCTTCCCGTTAGCCTTTGGACTTCTTTTTTACTCGTAAGGATATCAGATATCTCCTTTATTGCTTTGATCTGAGAAGGATTTACCTCAATACCACGGTTAGAAATGAAAAAACCCAAAAATTTGCTTGAGGCAACCCCAAATGCACATTTTTCTGGATTGAGTTTCATATTAAATTTTCATAAAATTTCAAATGTAACAGATAAATGAGAAATATGGTCATGAGAATGCTGGGTTTTGACGAGCATATCGTCTATATATACCTCCATCATTTTTCCTAAATGTTCTTGGAACATATTGGTGACCAACCTTTGATAGGTTGCTCCAGCATTTTTGAGACCAAAGAGCATTACTTTATAATAGTAAGTCCCCCTGTCTGTGATGAAAGAAGTTTTTTCTTCATCACTGGGGTCCATTTTAATTTGGTTGTACCCCGAATATGCATCTAAAAAACTTAAAAGTTCATGTCCTGCAGTTGCATCAATTAACTGATCTATATGCGGTAAAGGGAAAGAATCTTTTGGGCAGGCTTTGTTAAGATCTGTATAATCCACGCAAACCCGCCACTTACCGTTTTTCTTAGGTATAACAATTGTGTTTTCTAACCAATTAGGATACTTTACCTCGCGGATTAACCCAATTTTCAATAGCTTTTGGACCTCATATTGAATCACCTGATTTTTGAAAGCTCATTGCTTTCTTTTCTTTTGCTTTACTGGTGTGAATGATGGGTCTTCATTTAGTTTGTGAGTCATCACATCCGGTGGTATCCCTGTCATATCAGCATGGGACCAAGCAAAACAGTCCACGTTAGCTTTTAAAAATTCAATCAACATACCTCGCATGTCTGAGCTTAAATTGGCTCCAACATAAACCATCTGTTCAGGCCATTGCTCAAATAATATCACAGCCTCGAGCTCTTCGATTGTTGTTTTGATATTTTCATTCTCTTCAGGTTCTTGAATTGTATCAGGTCTCGAGTCTAAATCTATCTTTTCTTGTTCAATTGAGGTTTGATCCTTGATACCTTCAACTGTTTCCTGTAATTGCTATTTTTCTTTATTTACGGTGCTCGTATCTGTTACAGCGTTGATACTCCCGGCTGTCTGCTGATCCCCATGAATTTGGCAAATTCCCCACAGTGATGAGAATTTAATAACTTGATGTAGAGTTAATGGGACAACATCCATATCATGGATCCAAGGTCTCCCCATGATCATATTGTAAGTCATTTCCATATCTACTACCTGAAATTTAGTTTCTTTAACAACACCTGCAACAAAAGTTGTTAGAATTACCTCTCCTTTTGTTACCACACTTGAATTGTCGAACCCGGACAAGGTATGCGCCTTAGGTATCATTTTGTCTTCAGCTTGCATTTCACGTAATACCCTTAATAGTATAATATTTACGGAACTTCCTGGATCAATCAAAACTCGCTTTACATTAGTATCATGTACAAGTAAAGATATTACCAGTGCGTCGTTATGTGGGGTCATTACTCCTTCAGTATCTGCATCATCGAAAGAAATACTTTCGTTTTCTAAATCCTGCCGTACCCGTTTCCCGTGTGTTATCGTTACTTTAAAAACCTTGTTGGAAGCCGTATATGTTACACCGTAAATATCTTCTCCCCCACTTATAACATTCACGGTTCTCTTGGGTGAAGGGGGCTTTGGTGGCTCTTGTCTATTTTTCATATAGGTTTGCTTACCTTTCTCACTAAATAACTCAGTGAGATACCCTTGTTTCAATAGATGATCCACTTCACTTTGTAAGAATCTACATTCTGAAGTTTTATGCCCGTGATCATTGTGGAATTCGCACCAATGGTCTGGATTGCGTCTATTTGGATTTGACCGCATCTCTTTTGGCCATCTTACCTTATCTCCCATGCTCCTCAAAACAGCTACGAGCTCGGAGGTAGTGACATTAAAGTTATATCCACCAAACCTTGCCTTTAAACTTCTGTCATCATCTCGTGACTCTTGTCTGTTTCGGTCATTTCTGAACGTTGATGAAGAACCAGATTCCATGTTCCTCGATTTTTGATCATATCGTTGACTATCCTGCTTTGACCGTGAGTCTTTCCCTGCAGGTCCCATATATGGATCATACTTATTCTTACCTGATCTCTGATCTCCTGGAACTGCTCCTTTCTTCATGATGAAATTGGGGAACGGTATCTTCCTTGATTCGCAGCTTCGTCCTGTACCTGTTATAAATATCATTCCAAGTAGTTGCAGGAAATTCACGAAGACTTTCCTTAAGCCTTCTCGTGGCTTCTGAACTTTTGTCATTTAAGTTGCTTGCAAAAGCTATTGCAGCCCAATTATCAGGAACACGAGGCAAAGTCATTCTTTCACGTTGGAATCTATCAACAAAATCCCTGAGCAACTCGGAGTCCCCTTGTTTGATTTTGAAAATATCCTCCATTCTTTTCTCAACCTTTTGAGCTCCCGAGTGTGCTCTAATAAAAGAATCTGCAAGCTCAGCAAAAGAATTTATAGCATTTTCAGGTGAAAGAGAATACCAGGTTAATGCGCTCTTGGTGAGTGTTTCTCCAAATTTCTTGACCAGTACTGATTCAATTTCTTGTTTGGTCAAGTCATTGCCTTTCACGCCTGTTGTAAATGCAGTCACGTGGTCACGTGGATCTGCTGTACCATCGTATTTTGGGATGTCGAGCATTTTGAACTTTTTAGGAATTGGAAGGGAACAACACTTGGCTTCCAAGGTTATTGTGAATATTTGTCCATATCCACTCCTCTACTCACAGGTGGAACTCCGGGGATTTGCTCTATGCGTTCGTTTTGTTCCTTAAGCTGTTTCTGCAAGGTTAGTACTAAATTTTGCCAATGAGAAGTAGTTGAATTACCTGGTTCCCCCTCCTGTGAATCACTGGGGGTTGCTCCATTACCCGAATTAATCAGCCTAGAACGGGGATTTTCCAACGTGTTGTCATTTGGTGTTGACGGTGCAGCAGGTAATCGACGGATTAGAGATTCTAAAGCTTTGTCAACCCGTGCGTCAATTATTTTCTGTAAAACCTCATCTCTTCCATCAACATGCTCAGATTGATCATTAGGAGTGCCCTCACGAGATCCACGTGGAGAACCTTGAGGGGAAAGATCATCACGTTGATCTCCATCCACTTGATGTGCTTGATTTTCATGAATGTTTTCGTTGTTGTTTGACATGATGATAACAACAGGTAGTATGTAACGTAAAAAGAATAGATTATCAGATTCCCGGTAACGGAACCAATTTGTTTAACCAAAAATCTAAGTTTTTGGTCAAAGCTAGAAATAAAGAGAAATTTGGGTTACTGATAATCTGGAGACGAAAATAATAGAAGATTTCTGAGAATAATAAAGTAATAAGTAGTTTTGTATTTTAGTGTAATCTCAATAATATTTCGTGTCCCTACAGATGTTGAGTCCTTCTCCTTTTCTAGTTGATTCTAGGAGAAGGTGTAATGCCTTTATCTTAATGAGGCAATTATGAGCAATAAATGACATTAGAAGAAACGTTACACAATCATTTCTATTTAATTCAAATTTTCTAACGTATTTGATATTTAATGTTGTATTTAGACTCTTTTACGTCATCAGATTCGTATCTTCAACTTCTTCCGATCTTCGGTCTTTAAATGACTTGAATAGGTACGAGACTCGTGCCATTTGAGTAACGGTCCACACCTATGTTGCTTTCTTCTCCCCATATCTGTTGTCGTCCGTGTCTCTTGGCTATTTATTGCGTTTTGACCTTTTGACCAGTCCACGTGTCATGACACGTCATCTTCAATATTCAGACTCAGTTTTTTCCCAATATACAACTGTGAGAAATTCCGATCCTTAACATAAAAATGAACAAAGCGTACAAATTATCCTAAAAGTGATCTTTAAAGCACACATAGAATTGAATTGGTAAATATCCCAACTGAATAGTTTGTAACTATAGTAGAAAATCAATGTCAACATCGGTGATAAATTGCGATCCTTAAACCACACATAAAATTGAACCGAGCGGAAACATTATCTCACATAAAGTTGATCGGCTTGTCTGTTGATTCTGTGGAAATTGCCTGTGAAAGATTTATAAATTATATGACGGCTGATTATCTTAATTTGTTAAACTTAGATATTCTTACTTTATGTGTTGTGGTGAGTATATTGAGTAGAACGACGATAAAATCAAGGAATTTTTTTAATTGAATTCTTAATTTGTATGTCCTATTTTTCTCCTTTTCTTTTTCACTTGATGAAGCACGTCGTGAGATCTCTACATCTAAAAAATGTGTTCATCAAGAAGATCAGTAATCTATTTAAGCTCTACTATATTTTTTCTCAACTTTTCTTGCCATGCTTGTTGGAAGCTGGTCCTCTGAACTATCTTAAGACTCAGAAATTAGTTCCATAGAAGTAATGTCATTCATATCTGTTTTTTTTTTCCGTTCATGGGAAAAGAAGTGGGGATTTGACTATTGTAAAACATATATATTCTATACTTTTTCTCGTATCATTGTTCCTATAAATCTTCCAGCCCAAAGTCCTATATTTAAATTTGAACTAGAGTATTGAAACAAATTATTTTCTGTGAAAACAACATTTTATTTAATGCTCTTGAGTTAAGATGCTATGGAATATGAAGGAACCTCAAAATTGGCTGTTATTGAAAGCTGATATTTTGAGTTTACTTTTGATTGTTGAAATCCAAAGTAAATGTTGATTGAAACAATTGGATAGTGAAAATTTTAAATCTCGGCTTATTAGTTCCTTGGATGTCTGTACGTCAAAAATTCTTGTTCATATCTGATAAAGAATGTAACTTTAGAAGGTTACTAATATTTGGATGTGTAATTAATAAAGTAATATTAATGATACTAATTAGACCTTTAAAAATTATCGAGGACCAATGTCCTTCATTTGGTATTTTTATTAATGAAGGTTCTTTTACAATTTTTAGAGAAACGACTATTTCAATCGAAATCAGTTCTTTACAATAATTTGTGGAGTAGTATTTAATCTTCCAAAGCTATGAACAAGAGGCATGGAAATTATGTATGATCTAGTTGTTTAATTATTCTGTGAAGTTATCTTATTGTTGTGTATCTAATTTTTAAGGTGAAGATGGTGATTCAAAGGGAGATCCAAAGGATACCTAGAGGCCTTGGCAGGAGGTGGACGCATTTTCAAAAGTCTTTGATATACTCAGTAATAAATAAAGACTTTTGAAAATAGTTTATATCAACATTTCGTACTCAACATTTAAGGAGATATAAACTGATATATTTGCGATATGTAAATAGTTAATTGCGGTAAATACTTAGTAATGTGATTGAGATTGAAAAAAGAAATTTCTCTACTGTTTTTGTTCGCGTCACTGTAGGAGTTTGGTATGTGAATCTATGGTTAAGCAATTTGGATACGAAAGTTGGTTGTTATTGATAGCTGGTTTTTGAATTTGCTTCTTATTGTTGATATTCAAAGTAAATGCGGAATTTGAAGCAATTGGATAGTGAAATTTTTAAATCTCGGCGAATTAGTTCCTTGGGTATCGAAAGCTAAAGTCTAAAATTTTCGTGGCAATGAACATTTGTTGAAGCAAACTGTTGGGTGTTGAGATTAACTCACTGATTTGTGCTTTGCAATGTTTTAGACTCTGATGACCCGTTACACAAGTATGACTAGTTGTGCAATGTAAAGTGGAGTAATATTTTAGAAACTTCTAAAATGGCCAAACAACACCAAAAACAAAATGTAAGTCATTTACGGGACAATAATTATGGTCAAAGTGCAATGCTGGCGTGGCATGTGCTATGCTGAGAAGTGAACAAGATCTTTAGTCACGTTAACTCTCTTTCCATACTTTTTGACTCTAAACACAGATTTATTAGAAAGGCATTAGAATATGGGATATGACAAAAGAAAAGACTATCTAGATGTTTAGACAGGGATAAGTAAATTATTAATGGTATAATTATTGATCAATTCTCCTGCCATACAAGGTCGTGAAGGGGTTAAATATCATTTTTCTGCAAAACACCTTGCGACAAAAATGAAGAAAGTAGGTTGCAGTTCCAAGAAAAACATGACCCAACCTTTCTTTCTCCTTTCCACTATTTAAAAACTACAAAACTTTTATTCTTTCAAACAAGTAATTCTCCAATCTAAAACCAAACATTCTTCACCATCATGTTCTTCTTGAACTATTTTTGCTCTATACCTCCCCAAGTGTTCACTATCAAAAACTAATAGTAACAACATTTCATCTGCTTCTAAAACTTCATATATACTGTGAAATTATTCTTGCAAAATCATTTATGGTTCAGTAAGTCAAGCCCTACAGAAGAAGGAGAAGGAATTAACCCTCTGAGAGATAATTTTACAATACGTGTGTTGTTACAAAGATGGATGTTGCTTTTATAAGTAAAAATTGTTATAGAGAGGTAAAATAAAATATAAAAAATCGATTTCGAGAAAAACTTGGCTATTTTAGTAAAGTGTTGTTACAAAATAATGATGTGATAGAGAGGTTTGACCGTAGTTAAAATGGATACAATTGAGTTTAATTGATTTAAAATTTTGAGCGAATTGCTAATGTAATATTACGCATAAAAGATACTAAATCACAAAAAAATTGTGATATATGGTCCATTTGCCCACTAGTGAAAAAATTCTAAACCGTTAACCCAACACCGATAACCCAATAAATAATTAACGGTTCGGGTTATCGATTTTACCCGATATATGCCCGGCCCTACTTTAAGCAGTACAAACCATATTCAGCCAAGAAAAGGTTTCAGTTAGCCGAAAGTATAAAGTTATCGGCCTATTGGTTATTTGGTTTTGGTTATAATGGTAAGACCGTAAGAGTCATATAATTTTATGTGCAACAATCTGAATTTTACATATCTCAAGGAGCTCATACACCAAACACACAGTCAATACCCAAACCAACTCCCGCCGGCCCTATTTGTCCCTTTTTCCTTGTGGCACATCTGGAACACTCGCAACCTGAACACGTTTAATGACACTCACCACACTATCAGTACTTCTTATATCATCAACCACGTTACCAAATTCCTTTTTTGTGCCCACCCTCTGAGATCTAAGAATACCCTCATTTCCATGCATGTAAAATGGGAACCTCCCAAACGAGGGTCTTATAAACTCAATTCAGATGGCGCCGCTTGCCCTACCATTGGAGTCTCAGGATATGGTGGAGTCATTCGAGATTCCAATGGGAACTGGATGGTGGGATACACTGGTAGCTCAAGGCACACATCCAGTTTACATATGGAACTAATGGGACTCTTACAGGGCCTTCTTATCGCACACCATCGTCAACTCACACCTTTGGAAGTGGCCATTGATGCACAAGAGGAGAGGTAAATACATATGCTACAGACCGATAATTTAATTTACTCACACATTCTTAATGATTGCAGGTCCGCTCTCCACCAGTTGGCTGATCCTGACGTTACTCATATATATCGGGAGCAAAATCGAGTGGCGGATGCCATGGCGAAGCATGGGATTAGGAATACTGTTGCCCAGTTATGCTAGTTTTTTATGACGCCCCTGCTTTTGTCTTGAAGATATTGCACGATGATAAACAAGGCTCAACACACCGGCGTCAAACAAATCAGACTGCAGTTCACAGCTCTTTTTTGTTAATTCCACATGTATCACAACCTCCTACTAGTAGTACTCCCCACCCTACCTTTTTGGCAGTGGACTCTCACCTAAATCCACCAAGGGATGGAAATGACTTTTTGTATACTGTAGTGGATCAGCCACCATAATTTGCTCCCGCTATGTAATGATCTTCGCTATATAATATATACTACTACTCTTCCATGACCCAAAAAAAAATGTGCAACAATAAGTTATGTGACTTTGGTACAAAAATAATATACTTTACTTACTATTTATGAAAGTGATTTTTTCTTTCCTATACCATATATGAAACCTTATTATCAAAAATGTGCATAGTTTTTAATTTACCCGCCCTGTTCATATTTTTTCTACAGTTATTATACCAATCATTAAATACTAATTAATAGTAGCTGAATATTCCTAATTTATCGAACTAAAATTGAGGAACAAAATATTCTAAAAAGATTTGGCGTAAATCAGATCAAATCATATTCTTCTAGATATTCCTATTTAGGTGCCCTACAATTATGGAAGTAAATATTCTTCCAGATATTTTCCACCATTGATAATCATTAAAAAGCTTGAAAGCTTTTAATTCAAATTTGGGTTTTCAAAAATCATTATTTGTTTGGATTGGGTGTTGTTGAAAATAATCGAGAATATAGTTTGGAGTTTATATCTCAATTTTGAGGGGTTTTGGTGAAGATTAGACTTGGTTTTGACTGAATTTTAGATTGAAACTCGAAGAAGAAGAAGACATATTGCAGAAATTGTAGATAAATTGTAGATTATTTGTATTTTGATGGTAGATGCTTTATTTTCTGTTTTCACAAATAAAAAGCGGCTAAAACTCCTACAAATCTTCTGAAAAAACGCAATTATGTCAAAAATCACAATTATGATACAATTGGATGGGAATTGGGATATAAAAATTCAATGTACCCAGTTTGTAGATATTTTGTAGATAAATTGTAGATTATTTGTATTCTGATTGTAGATGCTTTGTTTTCTGTTTTCACAAATAAAAAACGACTAAAACTTCTATAAATCTTCTGCAAAAAATGCAATTACGTCGAAAATGCCAATTATGCTACAATCGAATGGAAATTGGGATATTAAAATTCAATGTACCCAGTTTGTAGATATTTTATAGATAAATTGTAGATTATTTGTATTCTGATTGTAGATGCTTTGTTTTCTGTTTTCACAAATCAAAAACGCCTAAAACTTCTACAAATCTTCTGCAAAAAACAGTCTACAATTTATCTACAATTTTTCTACAATTGCTGCAATTCTTCTTCTTCTTCTTCGAGTTTCAATATGAAATTTAGCCAAAACCAAGTCTAAATCTTCACCAAAATTCCTCAAAATTGAGATATAAACTCCAAAACATATTCCCAATTATTTACAACAACACCCAATCAAAACAAATAATGATTTTTGAAAACCCAAATTTGAATTCAAAGCTTCAAAGCTTTTTAATGGCTGTTAATGGTGGAATTGCTGCTCTCTTGTCTCTTTGAAGGTTTGTTCTTCTTCATTGAGAAAATTTGAAGCTGAAGGTAAATGTGTGTATGAACTTTAAAGATTTGACTTCAATTTGATGAACTTTGTTGTTCTTCATTGATGAACTTCAATTGGAATAAATTGGGGAACCAACTTTGTTGAAGGGTTTCTTCAATTTTCTGTGAATTTAGAGGGAGAATTTGGTTTCAGAAGATGGAAACTGGTAAAAAGAACGTGGGTATGGATAAAACGTGGCTAGGACTGAGGGGTTAGGAGAGAGAAACATGCAGATTCCTTTATTAATGAGTAAAAAATGTACAATTAATTATGGTATAGAATTGATAATTTGGTATACTAAGTGTAATTAAGTCAAACCTTAAACAATGAGATTAATAAGGTTTCCTATGTAGCATAGGAATGTAAAAATTCCTTTATGAAATTAACCAAAAGTTTGAGATGCAATTAGAGTTTTATCAATAACTTGAGAATAATAAATCAATAATATAATAATAAACATCACAGGATTAGTATAAGGGAAAAATGACTTAGCATATATATATGAAACCTTTTTTGTTACTCCCTATTTGAGCAAACAAATGCTAAATCAATTAGTAATAAGTTAATGGGATGAATCTCAGTTGAACTTAATAAATCCTAGACCAAATAGAACAAAACCCTTATATAACGAGTAGAGTTTAGGAGCATTAAATAGAGAGATTAATATGTTATGATTGACAAAATATGTAATATCATAAATATGTAATAAATGCAAGAAATGACAAGGGTTGTAGTGTGAAGGAATTGTCACCCAATGATTGTGTGATTGGGTACTTCCTTTCTCTGACGACATGAAAAAGCAAGCAGTCAATATATGTATGGGATCTTGAGATTTATGAATAAAGGTTGAACAACATGTGCTTGAATAAAATGAATAAGACAACTCTTTCATATATTCTTCTCTCAACTTTACAATACCTCTTAGTTCTCAAAAAGGCAGATCCCCTGTTTGTTCACCATCTCCTCCTATTTATAAGGGACATTCCCCAAAAAATCCTAAAAATACAATATAAAGAATATCCAAAGGAATATTCTTTCTGAGTTTAAGTTACTATTATTATCCTATCTCAGCTGCCTGCTTCTAGTCATCGGCCTACATTTGGACGACCGTCAGTCGTTGTGTCATGGTCGACCCCGTCCTATGTCTTCCTTATCCGTTACTGTGGTTACCAAATCTAGACCTATACAGTTAGTCCCTCTGCTTGTTGAGGTCGTAGCCCTGCACGTCCTCGATAAGCGGAAATCATTCATTTCTATTGTGGGAGAATTTGGCTACTAAATTATGCCGGGTTGAATAAGATCGAGAAAACGACACAACCTGCAGAATCCTGATTGATGTGGTTATCAAGATGTGACGTCACTACCACGCTCGCCATCATTACGCATCTTCCCGAGACAGCGTCGGTGTGCTTGTCACTTTGGTTTTAGCGCCATTGATTGTCTTCTACTTCGATTCTCATGCCACTCAACCCTATACATTGGTGAGGGTTTCGTTTTTTAGAAATTTTTGCCATTTCTTTCCTTGTGTGTACATTATTCTTCTTTGATCATCTTTCTTAATTCTTATCTCTGTTTCTGTGATTCTGCTTCCCATATTCCCGTTCAATCACTGTTTCTCCCTTCAGGTTTACTAGCACGCCTTCTGTTATCGAGATGTCCCAAACCTTTCGTGCACACGATGAAGTTTCTGATGCTACTCCGTTGTCAGTGGCCCCTCATTCCGGTAGTGAGGATATTGCGGCTAATGAGGGTGATAGTTTCCCTACCGTAGAAGTGATACTCCCCAGAAACCCTTTGTTCCGGAATAATTTTCATAAGGAACATGCTCCTTCTCCCATTCTGGTGATCTCTGAAATCGGGCCATCTCAGATAGATGAACTCCGATCTACATACCATATTCCTCCTCACGTCGAGATGGTTCCTGCTGGGGGGAACATCGTAGAGGTCCACAGACCTGGATATTGTGCAGGTAGTGTCGTAGATTACGACACGTAATCATTCCCATAGATTACAACCTTTTGGCGAACTCCGAGCAGGTAGTGTCGGCATTTGCTCCTTTGTCGCTGCTTCCAGGAACACGGTGCTTCAGGCAATGAGTGATGCAGAGCTATCACGGAGTATTTCCGGCATGGCTTTGCGGGTAAGTATTTTCTCTCTTTTGTTTTGTTTTTGGATTTGTTTTGTATATGTAATCTACTTAAGTTGACTTTCTTTTCTTTGCATGTAAGACTCTCATAATAGATATTGAGCGCGATCGGAGGGATGAACGAAGGATGACTATTTCTGGGAAGGTGGCCTCTAAGTACAAAGAGTACCGCCACCAAGCACCGTGCATTGGCCAATGTCTTCGCTCAAGATAGCAATTTTCAGCTGTTTCGCGATGGACTTAAGCAGAAAGAGGAAGAGTTGGCATAGAAAGTTGAAGAGCTGAAAGAGCGGGATGAAGAGCTGATGAAGGCTATTGGCCGATGCAGTGAACTTGAGGCAGCTCTTAAGGCCAATGAGGATGAGTTCGAGATGAGCAAGGGGGTGATGGCCGAGAACGCAACCTTCAGGTACGGGTGGCCACCTTGACTACTGAGCTTGGGTGAAGAGAAGTGGAGGCTGTCGATCTGAGAGGTGAATTGAGCGTTAAGGCTGATGAATTGGTTCGTGCTGAAAAGGGCAGGTTGACTGCTGTATCTGAGGTAGAGGCTTTGGAAGACGCCATTTGTGTTTGCACGTCTGAGTGGGACAATGATTTGGAGATGTTGGTGCTCAAGGTAGCGAGGTTAGAGGAACAAATCTAAGATTTGGAGGCAGAGTTGTCTGTATTGAACGAACAGGTTGTTGCTTTAAAGGCGGAGGAGGTAAGACAGCAGTCGCAACCCACCACATCTCATACTTTAGTTGATCCTATTGTGTCGTGGGAGTTGTATGAGAGGTGCGTCCATGCAGAGGCTCAGCTTGATGTGTACAAGTCCATGCAGGCTATCGAGAAGGTTTTCGAGGCAGAACTCAAGGGTGTTCATGTTAAAGCACGTGCAGCTCATGAAACATGCGGTTATGATCCCGGTACGCCTGGCGGGGATGATGTCGATGATGATGATGCGGACATGCTCGCCTCTGAGTCTTGGTATAACGAGGAGTATGCCACAGGGGATGACGCGTCGTAGGGCTATTGTATTATTTCATTTGGTTTTGTTATTTTTGTGAGGGTGTCTTCAAGCCCTTTGTAAAACGTTTTTGTAATATAACAGTTGTAATGGAATGATTACCATTTTGTTGTGTCCTTCGTGATTGTTATTTATTTGTTGTGAGGGGGTCGACGGATTTTCCGCCGCTTGTGTATAATGTTTTGGTGTAGTTGATTGTCAGTCTTGGTAACTCGGGTGAGGTCAAATGTTAAATGATTCGAGTGAGGTCGAATGCTAAGTTATTCGAGTGAGATCGAATGTTAAGTGATTCGAGCGAGGTCGAATGTTAAGTGATTCGAGCGAGGTCGAATGTTAAGTGATTCGAGCGAAGTCGAATATTAAGTGATTCAAGCGATGTCGAATGATAAATGATTTGAGCGAGGTCGAATGTTAAGTGATTCGAGCGAGGTCGAGTGTTTTCTTTTAGAGATGGCCTTTGGCCGTAGGGGTGTTATTTCGAGTTAATGTCGAAATGTTAACCCGTTGTAATTCGAGCAAGGTCGATTGTTTTCTTTTGGCAATGGCCTTTGGCCGTAGAGGTGTTAATTCGAGTTAAGGTCAAAATGTTAATCTGTTATAATTCGAGCAAGGTCGAATGTTTTTTTTTGGAGATGGCTTTTGGTCGTAGGGGTGTTATTTCGAGTTAAGGTCAAAATGTTAACCCATTGTAATTCGATCGAGGTCGAATGTTTTCTTTTGGCAATGGCCTTTGGCCATAGGGGTGTTATTTTGAGTTAAGGTTGAAATGTTAACCCGTTGTAATTCGAGCAAGGTCGAACGTTTTCTTTTGGCAATGGCCTTTGGCCGTAGGGGTGTTATTTCGAGTTAAGGTTGAAATGTTAACCCATTGTAATTCGAGCGAGGTTGAATGTTAGATGCGAAAAAAATGATGGAGAGTAAAATGTTGCTTTATTTCACTTCGTTGGAGAATATCATGGCAGAGTACAAAATGCTTCTTTATTCCATTCACTGGATTATTATACATGTCTGTTTCATACATATATTGGAGAAGTTTTCATGTATCTAGTCCCTTCATCGTTCTTATCGGCACGCGAGGCGATGAATTATACTTTGAACTTCGAGACGTCCCCCTCATCGCCTCATTAAAAACCTCCTCGAGAAAACCCGATTGGGAGAAAACCCGGGTGAGGGAAAAAGAGTACGACTTGAGGGGCGTCCTTTTTCAGAAGTTGAAGTATTTGAGGTACGACATTCCAGTTGTTTTGTAGTAGTTTTCCTTCCATTGTTTCTAGTTGGAATGCTCCTTTCCTTTCTCCCGCTGTGATTTTGTACGGCCCATCCCAATTGGTTCCCACTTTGCCTTCTTTCGGGTCTTTGGTCGCTTGTGTTTTGGCCTTGAGAACATAGTCTCCGACTTTGAGTGGTCGTATTTTGGCCTTCTTATTGTAGTACATTTCTGCTTGTTGTTTTTGGGCTACCATCCGTACATAAGCCATATCTCTTCATTCTTCTGCCTCGCCGAGGTCTTGTTTTCTATTCTCGTCGTTGTTTGGTCCGCTTTCATCGGAGTATTTCAGGCTGGGCTCTCCGACCTCAACAGGTATCATGGTGTCAGTCCAGTAGACTAATGAATGTGGCATTTCGCCTGTGCTTATTTTTGGCGTGGTACGGTAGGCCCATAATACCTCTGGTAGCAACTCCGACCATAGCCCTTTTGGCATCCTCAAATTGTTTCTTTAAGATATTCAATATTATTTTGTTGGAGGATTTTCCTTGACCGTTACCAGCTGGATGATATGGCGTGTAGAGTATTCGCTTGATGCGCCATTTTTCGAAGAACTCGGACGTCTTTTTTCGGGTGAACTGGGGCCCATTATCGCAGCTGATTTCTTTAGGGATGCTGAAGCGGCATATGATGTTTTTCCATATGAATGTGATGACTTCATGTTCGTGTATTTGAGTGAACACACCTGCTTTCTCCCATTTGGGAAAAGTAGTCAGTTAAAACTAAAAGGAAACGTGTCTTACCTCGCCTCGCTGGGAGGGGTCCGACAATGTCCATTCCCCATTTGATGAACGGCCATGGAAAAGTGACAGAGTAGAGGAGTTCACCCGTTTGATGTATCATAGGCACGTACTTTTGGCACTGTCGCATCTCTTGATATAATCTGTGGCTTCCTTTTTCATAGTGGGCCAGTAATACCCTGCTCGAATGAGGCATCTGACGAGGGCTCGGTTGCCTGTATGGGCACCACAGTGACCTTCGTGTGCTTCTTTGAGCACGCGCCTTGTTTGACTTGGCCCTAGGCATTTTGCCAAGGGCCCCCCAGACGTTCTCTTGTATGGGTTGTGATTTATGAGGTTGTACCTGGCCACCTACATTCGAAGCTTTTTAGCTTCCTTTTTGTCTTGTGGGAGTGTTCCCTCCTACAAATATGTCACGGTGCGGTTGCGCCAATCCCAAGTCAAATTTATGGAATGTACCTCGAGTTGGTCTATTGACGAGTGGAGGAGGGTGACCACGTTTTCTTTGGTGATATTCTTGGTGGCGACTGCTAGTTTGGCGAGGTCATCCGCCTCGATGTTTTGACCTCGGGGTATCTGGTCGAGTCGACATTCATTGAATTCCGGCATTTGTTTGTGAATTTCTGCCTGGTACTTTTGTAGCCTTTGCTCTTTGATTTGGAAAGTCCCTGTAACTTGGTTGACGACGAGTTGTGAGTCGCATCTGAGGACGACTCGTCGTGCTCCTTATTTGAGAGCTAGCTTTAACCTTGCAATTATGGCCTCATACTCGGTCTCATTGTTATTCATATCGAGGCACCGTATGGATTAGCGAATAACTTCCCATGTTGGGACCTCGAGTACGACGCATTGGCTGCATCGTCGGTGTAAAGGAACCAGAGGTCGGGTTGCCTAGAGGAAGCTTCTTGCTCAACCTTGGGCATTATTTAGGCACTGAAATCAGCGACAAAGTCGGCGAGTATCTGTGATTTTATTGCTGTTAGCGATTGATAAGTTATATCATGCTCGCTTAGTTCTATGGCCCACTTGGCCAATCTTCCCGAATTCGGGTTTATGTAGGATGCTCCGTAGGGGGAAAGTTGTCACTACCGATATGGGGTGGCACCGAAAATAGGGTTTAAGCTTTCCTGAAGCTATAACCAATGCTAAGGCCAATTGTTCGAGGTGGGGGTACCTCGTTTCGGCGTGGACTAGGGTTTTGCTAATATAATAAATTGGGGATTGCGTACCTTTATTCTCACGGACTAGCACCACACTTACTGCGGCTTCTGAGACGGCCAAACATACTAGGAGACGCTCGTCGGGCTCCGATTTGGCAAGTAATGTGGGCGAGGATAGATATGCTTTTAGTTCTTTTAAGGAATTGATGCATTCTGAGTTCCACTGGAGCCCTTGTCATTTTTCAGCACATTGAAGAATTTGTGGTAACTGTCAGATGACCGCGAGATGAATCTTGACAGAGCGGCTATACGGCCAGCTAGTTTTTGCATCTGTTTCTTGCTGGTCAACACCTCAGGTATCCCTTTAATGGCTTTGATTTGATCTGGATTGACCTTGATGCCTCTTTGTGATACTAAGAAACCAAGAAATTTGCCCAAGGTTACGCGAAGGCACATTTTTCGGGGTTTAATATCATGTTGTACCGCCTCAGTATACCGAAGGCTTCCTTCAGGTGATCGATGTGGTCTTCTTTTCTTTTTTATTTAACCAACATGTCGTCAATGTAGACTTCCAATGTTTTGCCGAGTTGATCTTTAAACATCTTGGTGACCAACCTTTAGTACGTTGCCCCCGTATTCTTCAACCCGAACGACATGACTCTGTAGCAGTATGTTCCCTAATGAGTAAGGAAAGTAGTTTTCTCTTGGTCCTCTTCCTCCATGAGGATTTGGTTGTAACCCGAGTAGGCGTCCAAGAAGCTTAGCAACTCATGTTCTGTTGTTGCATCGGTGAGCTGGTCGATGTGCAGAAATGGGAAGGAGTCTTCTAGGCATGCCTTGTGTAGGTTTGTGAAATCTACGCACATACACCATTTTCCATTTTTCTTTTTTACCATGACCACGTTAGCGGCCCATTGGGGTATTTTGATTCTTGGATGGAACCGTTGGCGAGGAGCTTCTCCACTTCGTCACATACGGCCTCATTGATTGCAGTATTGAATTTCCATTTTATTTGTCGTACTGGCGGATAGAGTGGGTCGACATTCAACTTATGTGTGGCCACGTCTTTCGGGATACCCGGCATATCTGCATGGGAGAAAGCAAATAGATCGGCATTGTCAATTAAAAACTTGTGAAATTTACCTAGTTCTAAGAGTTTATGCCCGACGTAAGACTTTTTGTTATTGTCGATGTTGTTTAGTTGGACGGGATCGAGATCTTGTACCATTGATTCAGTCGCTTCTATGATGTTAGGGTCCCTGATAAAATCTGTTTGTACGTCAAGTCCAGTACCCGACTGTGGTAATTGCTATGCCTTTGCGTCTGTTCCCTTCATCTGTTGGGTGTACGTGCATTCTTGGGTGGTGCGTTGTTCACCTCGGATGCTGAATATTCCCCATGGAGTAGGGAACTTGATTACTTGGTAGAGGCTTGACGAGATGGCCATCATGTCGTGTATCCATGGCTGCCCTATGATGGCATTGTAAGCTGTGTCTTGGTTCATGACATGGAATATTGTTTCCAAGGTGATGCCTCCGGCCAGAACGGGTAGCGTTATCTCCCAAGAGGTTCGCTAGACTGCATTGTTAAAACCTGTTAGTGTTATGCAATACGGTATTATCTTATCCTCGAGTCTCATTTGTGCGAGGACTCAAGGGTGGATAATACACATGCTGCTTTTGTCGTCTACCATTATTCTTCTTACATCAGTGTCTAAAATACGTAAAGTAATAACAAAAGCATCGAAATGAGGGGAAGTCAAACCGTCGGTATCCGACTTATCGAAGATGATACTATCTCCGAAGTCGTTGTACCGTTCGTGGGTGATTGACCGTTTTAGTTTATGCGTGGTGATGAATTTCACATGGTTGATCGTTGCTTCATTGCCTCCACCAATGATCATTTGGATGGTGCAAGTGGGAGAAGGTGGCTTTGGAGGTCCCTGGTGTGGTTCGCGTCCGCGGGCAAAGTTGGCTCGCCCATAATCGCTCATCAGTTCCCTCAGGTGCCCTTGGTTTAACACTCTCACTACCTCTTGTCGCAGACCTATGCAATCCTCGATTTTGTGACCTCGTTCCTAGTAAAATTCATAGAGGACGTTTGACTTTCGAGTATTTGGGTCGGACTTCATCTTTTGTGGCCATTTCACCTTCATGTCGAGCTTCTCTAGTGCGTACACCATTTCTGAAGGGGAAGCAGAAAAACTATGAGCTGATAAGAGTGGAGGCATACCTCTTTCGTTTTGTTGAGTCCCTATGTGCGGCCTGGGCGGCCCTTCCGTATGTCGAGGAGGTGGTAGGATGGTTGTTCTAACGTATAGATGATGTCTTTCTCGGCTGAGACAGGGGCCCGACTGATCCATTTGATAATCGTTACAACGATCTTTCCTCTATTCTGCTTGAACTGATGTCAACCATTGGATCAGACAGTTAAGGTCGTCCTCATCGATTCTCACCTCGACATAATAGGCATTTTGGATTTCTTCTCGAGTGGTGGGAGGGTATTTCATGAGCCTGCTTAATAGTTTTCTGGTTGCTCTTGACCCGTTCCTGCTCAACCTGTTCTGGAAGGCCGCTACCGCCATCCCTTCTGATACATTTGGTAGGCTCATTCTCACCCTGTTAAACTAGACAAGGAAGTCCCTGAGTCCCTCGCCAGGCGATTGCCTAACGGCGAATATGTCATTCACCTTAGCTTCCGCCTTCTTAGCCCCTGCATGGGCGGTGACGAACTTGTCGGCCATTTCCTCGAACGTTGCTATTGACCGCGCCGATAGTTGTGAATACCAGGTTAGGGCTCCCCCTGTTAGTGTTTTGCTGAACTTTTTTAGTAGCACCGATAGTACTTGATCCTTCAAAAGATCATTGCCCTTTACCGTTGCAGCGTAATGGACGATATGATCTTATGGATCTGTAGTACCATCGTATATCTTCAGATACAGTGGTATTTTGAAGGTTTTGGGAATGGCGTGTAGAGCCGCTTCTTCGCTGTATGGTTGTTCGACGAATCGACTAACGTCTCGTTTTGGTAGTAACTTTGGGGCGTCTAGTATCTTATCAACCCTTTCTTGGTGTTCTTTCATCTGGTCGCAAAGCGCCTTATTTCATTTTTCATTTCTTTTATTTTCTTTAGGATGGCAGCGAGCGCATCGTTACCTGCATCCACAGTGGGTTAAGTGTTACATGTTTGAGGAAGAAGCTGCTTGCTAGTAGTTCTTACGATATCTGCTTGCGCGGTGTGTCCATTCTCTCTTTTACCAGGTCTGTCGAGTATATTGTTTAGAGTGCTTGTCAGTCATTCTTCTAGTGGTTTCTTCACCGCTGGTGGTACTTCTTCAACTGTAGATGTGGAGGCTCCCCTTTCGCGTGAAACCGTCACGCTTTCGTGAGGGGGAGGTGAAATACTTCGCCTGGGCGTAGCGTTTGGTGTCACATTCTCGTCGTCTCCCCTACCATCTTTGTTGATAGTGTTCAAAATGTAAGTAATGACGCCTGCTATCTCTTTCAGTCTCGTATCTCCTTTTCCTATCATCGTTAGTTTGTGCAAATGTAGAAGGGATGATTTTTTTTTATGATCTTGAAAGAACTATAGTTTCAACTAAAACTTCCCTACAGACGGCGCCAAATTGTTTGAGCAAATAAATGCTAAACCGATTAGTAATAAGTTAATGGGGTGAATCTCAGTTGAGCTTAATAAATCCTAGACCAAATAGAATAAAACTCTTGTATAACGACTAGAGTTTAGGAGCATTAAATAGTGAGCTTAATATGATATGATTGACAAAATATGTAATATCATAAATATGTAATAAATACAAGAAATGACAAGGGTTGTAGTGTAAAGGATTTGTCACCCAATGGTTGTGTAATTGAGTACTTCCTTTCTCTAACGACGTGAAAAAGTAAGTAGTCAATATGTGTATGAGATCTTGAGATTTATGAATAAAGGTTGAACAACATGTGCTTGAATAAAATGAATAAGACAACTCTTTCGTATATCCTTCTCTCAACTTTACAATATCTCTTAGTTCTCAAAAAGGGCAGATCCCCTGTTTGTTCGCCATCTCCTCCTATTTATAAGGGGACATTCCCCAAAAAATCCTAAAAAATACAACATAAAAAATATCCAAAGGAATATTCTTCTGTCTCTTTCTGAGTTTAAGTTACCGTTATTTTCCTATCTCAGTTGCCCGGTTTAAGTCGTCGGCCTTCATTTGGACGACCATCAGCCGTTGTGTCGTGGTTGACCCCGTCCTATATCTTACTTATCTATTACCATGGTTACCAAATTTAGACCTATACACTCCCCCTGCATCTCTTCACAAAGTTTCATTGATAGAAAAATAGCTAGTGTTAAACAAAAATAATTATGATTTGTGTAACTTCAGTCTAGTCTTACTGATTATCTGTATTGTAATATTAGGAGACAATGTATCAACTAATTTATTTCTGTACTAATACTTTAGGCAATATGGTCAAATAATAGAGGATCAAAATTTACCAAAATATTAAAGCGAGGAGACTGAAACACAATTGATCTAACAAGTGAAGAGTTTGATGCTTTTGCATCAATGTTGGGTGCCTGTCCAACCACTTCGCGGGATGTCCCAACCAGAGGCACCGAAATTTGAAGATTATTAATTCGATCTTCTACTTCTTTTAAGTTATTGAGATCTAAATTAATAATTATATAATTTTAATCAATCTTTTTAAAATAAAAACATGATTTAGACCAAAGTTCCTGAGTTGGGCTAAATCATAACCTACACACTAGCTTTGCCCTTGGTCCCACCATTTGATATGTCTCAACATCCAGGTTGCACATGGCACGGAGCTCTAATCTCCTCCATTTTGCTTCTTCAACATCACACAAGTTTTAGAGATAATTTTAAGTGCTTTTCCTAGTTTGTTTCTTGGCACAAAAGTGTCATTTAGTAAGAGCACAACATAAACTTGATCAGCACTAAGTTTTCTTATCTGCAGAAATAGTTAGAAACAATTGTTGTGAACATGTTCAGTTCGTTGTGGCATGTTATTATTAATTTATCTATTGCTTAGTCGTACCTTTGGATATCGATGGGTAAGGAGAGTCAGTAAATGGTTGAATGCCCGAATACTGATGGGATCTGACATTTATGAATTGTCTACAAGCTTTGTAATTCCAGCACAAAGTTTATGGAAGTCTTTTTATCGTTTCAACTCTTTACTAAGAGCAGCCTGTTAAAAGATATGGGAGAAATGAGTATTGACACCCAATTTTGTCCCTATAATATTAAGTTATGTCTAAGTTCAAACAATTATTTGTGTCTTGCTTTAACATTTGAGAATTTTCATACTTGTAATAAATTAACGTGCTTTGCTTGTTATGTGCCATTTACTTGAACATTAGGCCTAGTCACACTTGTAAGATATTACTCCCTCCGGTTCACAATAAGTGATCATTTTACCTTTGGCACACCCATTAAGGAAGTACGAACTCTTAGAAGAAAAAAAAATGTATTCACCACTTTAATTAATTGTTACTTTGACACATTGGAATATGTAAATAAAGGCAAATTTTGGAAAAATAAAATAAACTCCTCCTTGATTATGTAAATGGACACTTATTTTAGATCAAAACAAAAAGATAAAAAGGTCACTTATTGTGGACCAGAGATGGCTTAGAATACTTCACAAGTCTTTAAGAAAATTATATACGGAAGGTAAACGGTCTTTATATGCAGATTTTAAGGAATATCTTATATCTTCCTCTTAAAATTAATTGAATCCTTACCTAATATTTCTGATAACCTAATATTAATGGTGTTAATATTCGCAATACTTAGTTAATATAATAGGTGCCTCTAACTCGTCTTAAAAATAGGTAGGTGATAACTCCTAATTTAACAATAAAACCCTAGAATCACCACCTCAATAAATTGCCAAAACATATGTATTTTAACTAAACGCAGTAATCATGCGATTTATCGTTTAACAATAAAACCCTAGAATCACCACCTAAATTATATACGGAAGGTAAACGGTCTTTATATGCAGATTTTAAGGAATATCTTATATCTTCCTCTTAAAATTAATTGAATCCTTACCTAATATTTCTGATAACCTAATATTAATGGTGTTAAATATTCGCAATACTTAGTTAATATAATAGGTGCCTCTAACTCGTCTCAAAAATAGTTAGGTGATAACTCCTAATTTAACAATAAAACCCTAGAATCACCACCTCAATAAATTGCCAAAACATATGTATTTTAACTAAACGCAGTAATCATGCGATTTATCGTTTAACAATAAAACCCTAGAATCACCACCTAAATTGCTTACGCTGGAGCCTTTGCAGCATTTATCGGGAAAAACATGGTGATGATCTTTAATTTTGTAGTTTTTGTCCAGGCAACAAGTAAATCTGGATTTGTAATTGACCTTAGAAATTTAGAAATAAAATTTAGAAATTTTCCATCGACCTTCATTTCCACTAAGCTAGATGGAGTTAAATAAAATTTAGAAATTTTTCATCGACCTTCATTTCCACTAAGCTATAGAATCTTGAACATAGTAATTATCTACAAAAGGTTGAACTATGATAGCAGCTTAAGAAAATTGATTTACTATTCTCATAATAGTTTGGAGAAATATTTTAGTACATACAGATCCAACATATTCCATCTATAAGCTAGAAATAGTCTTATAAACCTAGTACACAATTGTTTTAATTGATCCTATAAAATGACTCAATTTCTTCTATCTACAATCTATCAAAGAACACTAAATCGAAATCTAGGCTTCAACGGACTTCCATGTGAAGATCTGACCCTAAACACATGCTCTTCCCTGTGAATTTATCTACTTCGACAATTCATCAATAGATCTTCGAGATGGCGTATTCAATATGTTATGCTTTTTGTATTTTCCCCTATTATCCTTTGTATTTAACTAATCCACTATGTCTTGGATAAGGAACTTATTTAAATTGATTTCTTTCCGGCCATAATTTTTAGGTCAAAAGCGAGGAGTGCTAACTTCGTCTTGTTTTGCTTCATTCAACTCGTTTAAGACTGTAAGTTACATTCTTCATTCACTTCATATGGATGAAAATGATAAAATTGATCAAGTGGTTGATGAAAGTAAAAGGTTCTGAGTCTACTGCTGCAACTACCCACTCGACAGTTACAAAACAAAGGAAAAAACGATCTCGGACATGGGATTTTTTTGAAGAAAAAGTTGATGCTAAAGGAAATAATAAATATGCATGTAGATATTGTAGACAAGAATATTTTGAGATAAAAGGCAAAAGTACGACACAAATGAATAATCATATCAGTAAATGTCCAAGGAATCCTTATAAAGTTGAAAAAAGGTTAAAAACTATTACAATATCAAATAGTACCGGGGGTAATAAAGGTGATCTTATTCCATGAAAATTTGATCAAGAAGAGTGTAGGATGGCTTTGTGTCGTATGGTGATTGTTGATGAACTTCCATTTAGTTTTGTTGAGAAGGAAGGCGTTAGAAACTTTATGAAAGTGGCACAACTTTGTTTTCATATTCCTTCCCGTACTATTGTTACACAAGATTGTTTTGCTCTTTTTAATGTGGAAAAAAATAAATTAATGAAGTTTCTTAAAGGAACAAGTCAAAGAGTAAGTCTTACCACTGATACATGGACATCTATTAAAAAAATTAACTATATGTGCATCACAGCCCATTGGAGCGATAGTGAATGAATTATGCATAAAAGAATTATTAACTTTTCTCCAATTACTAGTCATAAAGGTGAAGATATGGCAATGTGTATTATTGATTATTTGCGTGAGTGGGGTTTGCAAAAGATTTTCACTGTCACAGTTGACAATGCTAGTTCAAATGATGTGACCGTGGAGAAGTTGTCTGACAAATTAGATGATTGGGGAACCAATTCCATAAATGGTCAACACCTTCACATGAGATGTATGGCTCATATTATAAATCTTATTGTGAAAGATGGTTTAAAAGAGTCAGTTATTTCTATTGCTCGTGTTAGATGTGCAGTCAGATACATTAGACAGTTTCCTGCTAGGTTGAGGAAGTTTCAGGAATGTTGTGAAAGTGAAAATATTGTCAATAAGTCTTTATGCTTAGATGTCCCTACAAGGTGGAATTCCACCTACTTGATGTTGAGCAGGGCTATTGAATATGAGCGTGCAATTAAAGAATATTCTGATCGTGATACCAGTTTGTCACGTTATCTTATGTTTGATGCTATTTCGGATGGAAAGCCTGCAGGTGTGCTTAGAAGAACTGATTGGGATGATGTAAAGAGAATTGCACAATTTCTTGAAATATTTTATAATCTCACTTTGAAGGTGTCCGGATCACTTTATGTAACATCAAATGCCAATTTTCTTGAAATTGGTCAAGTTGTTGTTTACTTAAATCGATTAATAACAACTGAAGATGAACTTTTGAGTGAGATGGCATCAAGTATGTGGAAAAAATTTGAGAAGTATTGGGGTGAACCAATAAAAATGAACAAAATAATTTTCATTGCTTATGTTTTGGATCCTCGCTACAAGTTTACTACTGTTAGTTTTGTACTTAAGAAGATGTTTGGAGATGAAGGGATAATTATTGAAAAAAAGATTCATACTTATATGAGTTCATTGTTTAATTAGTATGTCTCTAAGTTGGTTTCAAAAGATACTGGTGGTAAAGTTTCTACCTCTTTGCCAAGCTCTTCATTCAGCACAATGAAAACTTCAACTCCTGGTTTAGGTGACCTTTTAGATGAAATAAGGAAACATAAAGTTGTAAGTGGAGGTGTAGATTCTAAAACAAAATTGAAAAAGTATCTTCCAGAAGATCCTGAAAATGAAAGACCGAACTTTGATATCTTGGTTTGGTGGAAGGTGAACTCACCTAGATTTCCTATTCTTGCTAAGATGGCTCGAGATGTGCTTGTTATTCCTATTTCAAGTGTGGCATCTGAAAGGGCATTTAGTACCGGATGGCGTATTCTTGACCAATTTAGGAGATCATTAACTCCTAAATTGGTTGAAACTCTAGTGTGCCTTCAAGATTGGCTTCGGAGTGAATCACTTCCTGTAAATATTGAGGAAGATTTAGATTTTCTCAAGACACTCGAGGAAGGTATGTATATTTTAATTAATTTTATTGTATTGCTTAAGATAGTTAAATAATATATTAATTGCTTGACTTGTTAATATATATTCTTATTAGATTTTACTAATCTTGGCAAAGAAGCTTCCACCGACGATGTTTGCTAGAGTTTGTTAGCTGCTATGTAAGTTCTCATTTTAAATAATATACTTGTAAAAGAATATGATATATTACAAAGTTCTTAATATTTTTCTTTTTAATAACTTGAGGGTTGATTCTTGATTTGCTGCCCATTTGCAGATGGAGTCAATGGCTCTTCTTCAGCTGCTTCCATGGCTAATTTTGCCTTAGTTTGAATTGGTTTCAGACTCGATTTTCTCCATCTTATGGACTCCATTAATGTAAAGAACTTGTTCTCAATAACGTTTCTATTTTTCTGGAAAAAGAGTTGTTGTTATACTCCTACATGCTTTTGTATTATTACTATAGAAGTTGAAAAACATCAGTAGTAGCTAGCTTTTAATTTTGTCCTACGTTGAATACTTATGTCCCATATGAATATGGCTAGTATTACTGACGGTACACTTTGTGTTGGGTCATAATGTTGGGTTTGCTTGATATTTTTGCTCCTTATGATTTTTTACTAGTTAATAAATGTTCTTCCTAGATATTGGTTTTGTTAAATTACCATGTGTTCGAGATTTGCTACAATGATACTGGATGAGAATTTGAAATTGAAGGTCTATAGCTTAGAACGAGAACTTAGTTAGCGTTGACTTTTAGTTGGGTCATAATATTTGAAAGAGAGAATTGTTTCAAAACTATAGTTTCCGTGACATCAATTGAGACGCAGTGGTGCTTAAAGCCCTCGAAGTGGTGTTCTTTTTCTGGTTGTTTGCTATGTATATTTAGGTGAGGAATAATTTCATGATGCAAGTATTTAGTCAGGTACCCTTTTTTCTTTGATGTAGAAATGGGTATTTTTCTTTATTTGCGTATTCTTCTGTAGTCATCATAGTGATATACTTTCCGTTGAATCCCGCAAATTTTCTTATTGGTATAATCGATAACCGAATCGATAAGTCCCAAAAATCGATAAATCAAAATCAAAAAAATCGAAACCTTATTGAAACGATAACGATAAGCATATGTACAAATTGATAATCGATAAGTAATTATCTATAAGGGTCAAAATCGAATCGATAAATGGAATGCACACCCCTACTTTTGATCGTTTCAACTCTTTACTAAGAGCTTCTAAATCACTAGCACAAAAGACTACAATCTGAACCTGTTAAAAGATATGGGAGAGATGAGTGTTGACACCCAATTTTGTCCCTCTAATATTAAGTTATGTCTAAGTTAAAACAATTATTTTAACATTTGAGAATTTTCTAAATACTTGTAATAAAATAACGTGCTTTGCTTGTTATGTGCCATTTACTTGAACATTAGGCCTAGTCACACTTGTAAAATATTACTCCCTCCGGTTCACAATAAGTGACATTTTATTTTTGTTACATCTATTAAGGAAATATGAACTCCTAGAGAAAAAAAAGATGTATTTACTAAATTAACCTTAATTAATTGTAACCTTGACACATTGGAATATGTAAATAAGGGCAAATTTTGGAAAAAATAAAATTATTTCATTCTTGATTATGTAAATGGACACTTATTTTAGACCAAAATAAAAAGGTAAAAATGTCACTTATTGTGAACCAGAGGACTTAGAATACTTCACAAGTCTTTAATAAAATTACATACGGAAGGTAAACGATCTTTATAAGCAGATTTTAAGGAATATTTATATCTTCCTCTTAAAATTAATTGAATCCTTACCTAATATTTCTGATAACCTAAGATTAATGATGTTAAATATTCGCAATATTTAGTTAATATAATAGGTGTCTCTAACTCGTCTTAAAAATAGTTAGGTGATAACTCCTAATTTAACAATAAAACCCTAGAATCACCACCTCAATAAATTGCCAAAACATATGTATTTTAACTAAACGCAGTAATCATGCGAATCACAAAATTCAAATATTCATCAATATGGTTAAAGAAAAATCACAATTAGCCTACAACTAACATTCAACAAGTTTGCCTGAAACAAAATCTCATTCACAAAATTAAAAGAAATTGTGCGAAAAGGCACATTATGAGTACAAGCCCAAAGCAAACAATGTCAAGCATAACTTGGTCGTGAAAAATAACCCCAGCACCCATCTGTAGGGAACAATTCCACAAATTCCATACTGTTATGCAATGCCTTCCTGATGTTCTTTGGAAGGGCAACGTAAGGTTAAATAACCGATGTCAGTGCGATTGCTGTCCGCCAATGAGGTCCCCTCCGCACGCTAGACTAGATTGTCAGTGTCGTGCGGGAACACCAATGTCACGAGCAATTGCGAAAGCTGAGAGAAAATGGGGTTTTAAATGATGATGATGATTTTATTGATGACTGAAATGCTGATTACAAAGATGCGGTGTCGAGGGGGAGAGACACCAGAAAAATGCTTGCTTGAAAATGTTTGATTGTTTGGTCCCCCTTAATAATGCTTAAAAAAAATAAACCAACATTACATGACTAGTCCTAATAAAGCTGTAGAAGCACACTGAATGGAAATGAAGTAAACTAGCCTATAATTACAATGAAAAGGACTTAGTTTATTACAAGGTAGAACTAAGTCCGATGGCAGCAACTTTGTCTTGCGGGTTAGGGTTTGCGCGCGCATTGCTGTGGGCACGCGCGACACTTGCTGTGTTGGCCTGAGGCTGGGTACTGGTGCTTGGCATCAGGGACTGTGCGCGAGGCGCTGTTAGAATGGGCCTACAGCTGGGCGCTGATGAGGCATCAGGATCTGCGCGCTCGGCATTGTCAGGGCGCACGGCGCTGTTGCCATTGGCCAGCCCTTGGGCGCTGGCGAGAGGCATTGGTGGGGCGACAGAGGCGCATGCGCGCTTGTCACTTGGCGCAGCCAAGACCACGGGGCCGACCATGGCGCTAGGCATTGTGAAGCTTGCTAGGCCTCCATGGGTTGCGGCCAAGGGGTCATGGGGCGTGTCTGGAAAGCAGCCCATGAAATTCTCCCCCACCTGAGTTGGCGCCGTCCTCGGAGCCTTATGATGATGATGATGATGATGCTTCTGGTGGTTGTTGGATGGGAGGTCTGCGCCCCTCTGTTCTGTGAGCTTGCTGTTGTAGCGACGCAATGATTTCATGCGGCTGACATGGAAGACTGGATGGATCTTCCACCAGGATGGAGTTTTCACCTGGTATGTGGACTTCCCAATGCGTTTTTCAATGGGCAGGGGTCCGATGTATTTTTGTTGCAGGCGAGGGTCATGGGTCCTCTCTGCAAACAAGTACTTTGGGATGCATAACATTACTTTGTCCCCTGTTTGATGTTGGGCAAAGCAAAGATTTTGTTCGGTGAATCTTTTTGCCCGCTCTTGGGCTTTGACGAGATAGCTCCACACTATCCCCATGTTTCACTCCCATTCGCTCGAGAAGTTGGCAGCTCGAGGAGATTTCGGCATGGTTGATGCATTCACCGTTTGCGGGAGAAATGGTTGCTGTCCGGTAACAATTTCAAAAGGGCTTTTGTTTGTATGATGGCTCTTTTGAGAATTGAAATACAGTTGAGCAGCATCCAGGAGCTTCACCCAATGCTTCTGTGATCCGGTTGCAAAGTTGCGGAGATATTCCTCCAGCATGTCATCGAACCGGTCTGTCTGGCCATCCGATGGTGGATGGATGTCTGAGTTGTGACTCAATGTTGACCCAAAGCACCTGAAGAGATGGGTCCAAAAGTTGCTAGTGAAGCGTAAGTCGCTGTGAGCACGTGATTTTTGCCTCACGAAAACAACTCCAAAATAAATCAAAAATAAATAAAACAAATCTCTGTTAGTGTGCAATTTTTAGAATTTGTGTGGTGTTTGTTAATTATTTGTGTTGTCCGTAAATGTTTTTTTTTATAAATAAACAAAATTAAAATAAAAATACATGTTTCATGCATATCTAGGATTTAATTATGCACTTAATAATTGATTTAAAAATAAAATCACAAAAAAATATGCATTTGTTCTATTTTAAATGTTCCACTGTGTGATTAATGTTTTGTCTATGTGTTAATAATTGTTAAAAAGGTAATTAATATCTTTGTAAGGGTAATTTTGTTTTTATAATTTTAATTAGGATTTTAATAATTAGGGATAAATTTAGGAAATGGAAAATAGGTTGAAAAAAATAAAAAAAAATCGGACCTGGATTAAAATCCAGGCCCAAACCAATTAGTCCCCTCACAGCCTAATCCAAATACCCATGTCCGGTCCAATGCAACCAAAACCAAACGACGACGTTTGGTCTTGTTTTATCAAGGGCCGTTGGATCAAATCCATCCAACGGCTGAGATCTTACAAACCTAACCTGTGATCCTTACCCGATCCAGTACCCGGTTCAACCCGTCTCCCCAACCTAAACCAAACGACATCGTTTGGTTAAGTGAATAGATCCTAGCCATCCATTCTTCTTGATCTAACAGTCAATATCCATCCACCCCTTCCCTATATAAATCCTAAACCCATACCCCAGCCCCCTAACTAAACACCCCCTGCCTCTCCATTATTCATCATCATCTCCAAAAAAACATACCCCTAACCCTAGCCGCCCTCATTCCCCACCGCCTGAAACCCGGCGGCAACAACGTCGCCGGTCACCACCTTAACACCCCAGACTCTTCACAACCTCCTCTTCACGGATCTGGCCTTAGTTTCCTTCGAATCAGGCCCCAACCCTTCGAATCTTAAATCGAAGGTTGGCCTGAAAACCTTATCTTCTCCAATGGCCTCCAAAATAACACCACAGCTTCCCCTAAATACCCTCACCACGGATCTGTTAGTTGCATGGCTCGAATCCTACTGGAACTGCTCGAATCTTCATTTGAAGATTCGAGTGAAACCTGACCCTATCCCAACCTACCTCAAACTCACACCAGTTACCCACCTGATCTCCCTCGTGCCTAGAATACCATTGGTTTGATTCGAATATACCTAGAAATGTTCGGATTTGAAATCAAAAAATCTGAAACCCTAAAAATTTCCAGTCATGGAATTTGTCTAATTCAAGTGAGGGATTGAGGTCTAAGAGACTTTAATCGAGGTATTCTCAGTTGAGAATACTTCGAATAAAGTCTGTTCAGCCTCAAAAGGTCCAAGTTCGAGTCGACCCTGTGTCCGTGTGAATTTAAAAATTCAAAGGTATTTTTTCCTATTTCTTTTTATATTCTATGTATATATTGTTGCCTGTTTCAGTAGCTGGTGTAAGTTTTCATATTTGTTTAGTTGATTCCGTGATTCTGTCTCATACCCGTCTATTTGATCAGAATTATAGCAATGTTTCTGTTTGTTGTGATTGTTTATAATGTGTATAATCGACTCGATTAAGTTCGTCGATTAGTTGTTTTGTAAATTCTAGTTTCCGTTAATGATAATTGTAATAGCATGCTTATTTGTTTTGGATTGATTATTATCATTGAAGTCAGTTAATTAGTTCTTCCCAATTAGTTAACTCTCGTTTAATAAGTCAGAAAGTTTGTCAATTTGTGTGTTGATTTCTGAACCAGTTGGTTTCAGGGCATTGTCAGTATATTGACAATGCTCCTGTATTTGTTTAATCTCAGTTCAATGCTGAAATTCAGTTTAACTTGTTATGTTGAATTCAGTATAATGTTGTTGTGATGTTGGGTTTGAATTCAAGTTTACAAGGGTTGGGTAGATACAACTGTGTTAGGAAGTTGATTAGGATTGGTTCTAGCTGTTTAAATCAGAAGGATAATTAAACCTGGACAAATTTTAAAATCTATTTTGTATCAGATTCTGAATTTTAGTTTAAAGGCAGTAATAACAGTAATTACAGTAGGATTTCTGGGGTATTTCTGGGATAAAACAATGAGGGTAATATGATAATAATAGTGGGCTGAAAGTGGAATGTTAATGGCTTTTAATTTAATGGGATAATGGGAAACAAAGGGTAATGGAATGCTGGAAATCAGGAAAAGTTCACTTAATGGGATTTAAAGTAGGTAAAAGCAGATTTTGGATATGATTTTCTGGTTTTAATAGAAGAAGGGGTCCAGGCAGCACTTAAGACAAGGGGGACAGACCTGTATAAATACAGGAAGCAGATTTTTAAGAAAGAGGACTGATATTAAGACTGATTTTAAGACTCAGATTTTGAAGAAAAGAAAAGAACTCAGATTTTAAAAAAAAAAAAGAGATCAGAAATTAAGAGAGGAAAACTGAACAGAAAAATCAGAAATAGGAATCTGAAACAGATAGAAGAAAGAAACTGAAATCTGAAGTGTTACCTTTCTAGAATCTATCCGTTGTTTGTTTGTGGATATTGTTCGGTTTAAATCTGAAATTTTCCTCAAATTTTTGTCACTGTTCACCCGAGTTAACGGGTCTTGTTCAGACTTGCTGTGTTATTGGTATATTCTGCCGGTATTTTGTTGCTGCTATTACTGCTGAAATTTACTCCTTCTACTTTCATTTCCAGGTACATATCTTTTAAACTCATATTGTGAAGAGCTTCAACATGACAAATAAATGAAGCTTGGAAATTATAATTCTGTTTTCCATTCGTCTAAGTTCATTAGTTTAAATTTCAGCTTTGCTTCATGTTGGTTAACTAGTAGTGAGTTCGACACGATGGCTATAAGTTAATTGTCTTATTTTGAAATTCGTATAAAAGCTTTGTAATAATGTTATCCATTTCGAAATCTCATTAGTTTAGTTATATTTGAACTGTCAAAATAAGGAACATGGCAGAAAGTTGGCCATTATTTAAACTTTATGGTATTGTTAGTTAGGTACAGCATAATATGGAAATATCAAGGAAAAAATACAATATTGGTTTATTTTGTTAGTTAGTTAGTTGTTGTTTAAAGCTAGGTGATGTTGGTTGCATTTTGCTATATTATGACATAACAATGGTTATGTTTACAATCAATAGTTGAAAGTTGCATTAGTAAAATCCGCTATGTTCACAATGTCAAAATATGGCGAATAATGTTGTATGCAATATCATTTTATTAAGTCAACAGGTAGATTTGTTCTCTTTCTTAATAAAAAATGGCCTAGAAATTTTACAATGCGAAAGTTAGCGTTTTCCAATAGTTCGCATAGGTTGAGAATAGAAATCGTTTCGATTATGTATATCCCAAACTCAATCATAAGCAGAATTAACTAAAATAATCATGCATATCAGATTAAGAACAAGCGATGTAGAAGTAGATTAGATTTATAACGTGTAACAATTTTAAGAGTGCAAAAATAGCATTCGTTGCAAAAAGAATAATGAGAATTCTCCGAAAATATCATTTCCTTTCAATAATTGATTTTTTTTAGTTTCATACGCTATTCACATTTTTAGTATACATATGTTGTATTTACTAAAAAATAGTGTTAATCATATGTTTATTCTTATCTTTAAATTTGAATAGCTTGGAGGAATGTAATTCATACGCGAAAAATATAATCAGCGGTCAACATTTAATAAACTGTGAATTCTTTTCAAAGAATTTAAGGGCATCTCAAAAATGGGAATTTCTCATGATTTTCACATGAAAATGTATGGATATAATAAACAATTTGTGGAAAATCCATAATACCATTATGAATATTTTACGCGATTAGGGATGCGTTCGCGTAACCTGATTATATTTTTAAAAGCAAATTCGGATTATGCGTTCGCGCAACTTCGAGCGAATATTTAATAAAAGGGATTTCTCCAAGGATGTTAAAATAATTTCATATAACCCGAAATGTGCAGTTCACTGTTTAATCATACAAGGGCGACGATGTTCTTAATTTTATTTCTAACTTCGAACGTATGATTTTTTTATAATAAAAATATAAAAAATATTATCAACCTTTTTATGTACACGTATGCGTGGCATGATTCTTTATGATTATAAAAGGTATATAATACGAGTATATGTACGCGTAATTTGTTTATATAATTGTAAACAATCTAAATAAAAGCGGTAACAAAATCATGCAATAAAAAATGTATTTAGTAAAATCAAGATAATTAAGCCAAGAATAAAAACAGTTGAGCGACCATGCTAGAACCATGGAATTCGGAAATGCCTAACACCTTCTTCCGGATTAACAGAATTCCTTACTCAGGATTTCTGGTTCGCAGAATAACAAACAGAGTCATATTCTCCTCGATTCAGGGATTAAAACCGGTGACTTGGGATGCCTTAAAATTCCCAGGTGGAGACTCTGAAACAAATAAACCAATCCCGTTTCGACTGTCCTTTAATTGGAGAAAACTCCCTACGCACCCTCGCGGGCGCGGAAAAAGGAGGTGCGACAGCTCTGGCGACTCTACTGGGGACTTCTACTACTGTAACCCAGAATCTCTGGTTCAGGGTTTAAAAAATTCGAGCTTTAAATAACTGTTATATTTGGCTTTATTTATTATCTGATTTTTTACATGATATATGCCCAATGTGCTAAATGACACTTTTACCGCTTTAATATTATTTGAATTATGAATATATACAACTACTACGAAACCCCCTTCTTTCTGAGTCTTCTAAATTTATGGTGCACACGTGCGCGTGGCCCACCTTTCTGTTAAAGTCATACCAAATAAGACGAAGTTGGGACAAGTAACTAGGCCGGGTAGACTTTCGTGCTCCCGGTACGTTACCCCCACTTCGGCTCAAACTGTCCGTTTGGGTGAGCCAGGTTTAGAACAATATGCCTCAGGTTTTTCACCTAGAATAACTCAGCCATGTACCGGATCCCTAGTAGGAACGTCTATTTGCATCATGTACATTTGGCCTTGGAGACTCAACACAGGGGTTGGGTCTGTCTAGGACAGGTGAACCCGAAATAAAAAGATCATCCTGATGCATCCTACTTGCTACCTGTGCATTCATTTGCCTCGAATTTGCTTGTTGACTAGCTTAATTGAAAATATTTTTGAGAGCCGAGGAATAAAATGGGTTATTTTTAGAAAATTCCCAAAAAAAAAATAGTTTTAAACCTTGAAATAAAAAGTGTTTAATAAATAAAAAATTGAAAATGATTTTTTTAGTGTATATTTTCAAAATAAGTCTTGACTTTATTAAAATTAAATTTCAGATACAAAATGAGCACCACACAAAACCCCCCATCCACGAATACAGACGAGTTTCTATTTCAGCTTCAAATGTGGTGGTATGAATTAGGCGAAGACGGTCAAAAATGGGTCGTCAAGCATTTGGGAAATCTCACGGATATTATGAAAGTCAAACCCCGTGATGATCTGATTGCGGCGTTAGTAACCTTTTGGTACCCTGTTCACAATGTCTTTCATTTCTCTGATATCGAGCTTACTCCTATATTAGAGGAGATAGCTGGATATGTTGGTTTTGACGGAAGTCTAAGAAATCAAAGCCTGATATTTACAAAGGCTCCCTCGGTACATCGATTCTTCGGTCTTCTGAACATCAGTAATCAAATCAGGAAAAGCAATGTCATCAACGGATGTTGTTCTTTCAACTTCTTGTATTCAAGGTTCGGAAAGCCAGATGGATTTGAAATTCACGAGAAAGGCCTTACTAACAAGCAAACAAAGACACCTGGCAGATTCATCGTCGCTTCGCCTTCATGGTGGCTTTTCTAGGAATCATGGTCTTCCCAAATAAAGAGCGAACAATTGATATTCGCACGGCAAAAGTTGTACAAGTCGTCACCACAAAGGAAAATCACACCCTTGTCCCAATCATTCTCTCATACATTTATCGGGCGTTGACTTTATGTAAATCAGGAGCAAAAGTCTTCGAAGGATGCAAAATTTTGTTGCAAATGTGGGTGATTGAACATCTCCAACATCAGCCCAAGATCATACAGTATGGGCCAAGCAATGATAATTTCATCGAGAGTTATGAGGAAAGAATAAAAGATTATAAGTCCCCAGAAGGGATAGAAGCATGGGTATCTCATCTAAGGGCTTTAACGGCAAATCAAATTGAGTGGACTTTGGGATGGCTCCCGATGAGGGAAGTAATACACATGTCAACCTCAAATAGTTATTTGCTACTATTGGGATTGAGAAGCATCCAGCCATATGCGCCACTAAGAGTCCTAAGACAACTAGGGAGATACCAAGTAGTTCCTGATGATGAAGATTTGAGTATGCAAGTAATCGAATTACACCCTGAAGCCACTATTCCCGAGGCTCTAATTCAGCAGATGTGGAATGGATGTCGATACTTGAAAAGTGATACTCAAGTCCCAGATACTACAAGGGGTGAAATAAATCCTGGGTATGCAAGGTGGTTTGAGGAACGGTCTCGCGTGGATGATGTACCAGAACCCGAGCTAAGAAGGCCAACAAAAAGACCCCATGTTCAAAACTTTAATGATAAAATCCAAGAGCTGTTGATTTGGGGAGAAAAGGAAAAAAGGGTACAAAGAAACTATCCATGCCCTAAAGGAAAATCTGAGGAGCCTAAGTCTGGAGAAAGATTTGCAAGCACAAGAAGCTGAAGGCGGGAAGAAGAGTCTAGCTTGTGAGAAGGAAAATCTTCATGCTCGATTTCAAAAAATGAAAAAGGCTTCTGAAACACCAATGAGGAGTTGGAAGGATCAAAAAACTATCGCCAATCTTTTTGAAAAAATGCAAGACTATGATTCCATTCTTGCTAAAAACGAAAGGGCGTTGAGCAAAGCGAAAGAAAGAATCCAACAATTAAACGAAGAAGCCAGATCTAATAAGGAACGCCAAGTAAGGCAATCCGAAGAAGACAGGGCACAATTCAAGAAGGAAAAAGACCATTGGATACGATCAGAAGACCAACATCGCACAACTAGAAGAGGCAAGAAGATACAACAGAGAACATCAACAAGCGGACATCGATAGAGAAAGAGCGCAGGCAAGATTAGAGCAGGCCAGACTCCGAGCTCTATTAGAGTCAGATCTAGATCGTGAAGACCGTGTCAGAGATATAGCCACCACTCACCAGCAGCAATTGCAGAACCAAGACCAACGTCTCCAAGATTTCAGGGCACAAATCCACGACCTGGCGGTCTACACCTCTCAAAGTTATGTAAACTGCCAAGGAATGAATTATGAAAGGTTTACAGAGCATGCACCCATTTTTGCCCGTCATCTAGAAATAGAGTTGGAAAGGATGTATCGTACGCTGGGAGGTCATCCAGGTCAAGCCCCACATTGAGCAGATAATCCAATGATTGACAACAAAAGTGGAAAGTGGGGCATGTTGTAAGATGTTAAGAGTTGTATCTTTTATTTTGATTTAAGTATGTGTGTTTCAAACCATTTTCTTATAAGGTTTTCAAATGTAATGTCTGTTCCATCTTTGTATAATGAATAAAAGTGTTTGCCTTACGGTCCGAACTACGCAAGGTCTGATTCATGCGGGGGCATGATACGTAGGCAATCTCTATAAGATTCGACCACCACAATAAAAAAATGTATATAAGAAAATAAAATAAGAGTGAACAACAATAAAGACCAAGAAAAGCTGGGATGACGCAAGCAGCCGAGCAAATGCATAATAGAAATGGGTTATTTGTCTAGGAGCATTGCATCTCAACGTGTAATTATATATGTGTTAAACTCTCAAAACTAACAAGTTTGTTCATTTCCAGAATTCAAGCAGTTAGTTTCTAAAGAGTATACTGACATATTATCGTTATCACACGAGATCAAAAGGACCAATACCCGAAAGTATGTCTATCCCAGATGTTGACACAGGTATTGAGCTAGAGGAGATGGATGTCGGGAAAATGAAAGAAGAGATGTTTAAACTCAAGTAGCAAATGGCTGAAATGTACCAGGCCTGGTCTACAGGACAGTCACCCCCATCTTACCCAACTAACCCTGCTCCATCGATGGCCCAAACTCAGGATAATCTTACCCCTGAATTATCCCCAAATTTCCCCATCTCCCAACACTACCGAGGCACCACCTCTCAGACACCGCAGTCTCCACCTCCGAAACCAGTTCCATACTTTCCTCCACCTGTGACTCCTGTTTTCGTAGCACCTCCCCCGGCTACATTCCACAAATCTCCTAGTGAGCCTATATTCCAGGCCCAGGACAATCAATACTACCCCCCGGAGCCCACCTTCAAGGCCTCCGAAATCCATCCAACTACTCCTCGTTTTGACCTCTTAACCGAAATTGACAAACCAGTCAAAAATGCTGAACAATAAGAGATGTTCAGAAAGGTCAAAAGCCTAGAACAATCGTTCCGATACATGCGAAGGTTAGGAGGACAGGTCAGTGTGGCCTACAAAGATTTATGCTTATTCCCAAATGTGCAATTGCTAGTTGGCTTCAAGTTGCCCAAATTTGACCTATACAATGGGCACGACGACCCAGTAGCCCACTTAAGGGGTTTCTGCAGCAAGATGCGAGGAGCTGGGGGAAAGGACGAATTATTGATAGCTTACTTCAGTCAAAGTTTAAGCGGATCAGCTTTGGAGTGGTATACACGCCAGGACCATGGGAGATGGTACACCTGGGATGACCTGGCACAGGCATTTGCATACCATTTCCAATACAATCTGGAAATCATCCCAGATCGACTATCTTTGACAAAATTTGAGAAGAAACACAATGAAAGTTTCAGAGAGTATGGCTTCCGGTGGAGAGAACAGGCAGCCAGAGTGGATCCTCCTATGAAAGAGAGTGAAATGGTAGACTACTTCCTTCAAGCCTTGGAACCAACTTACTATGCCTATTTGGTTTCAGCGGTAGGAAAATCATTCAACGAAGTAGTAAAGATGGGAGGTATGGTGGAAGAAGGCCTCAAGACGAATAAAATCATGAGCTATTCAGCCATCAAAGCGACTACTCAAGCTATTCAAGGCGGGGTAGGAGGAATCGGAAGGAAGAAAAGGGAAGAAGCAGCGGTAGTTGATTCAGGAACTTGGTTGGGATCGAGAGGTTCACCTCCTTACTATAATCAACATCGACCTCACCAATCAACTCACCACCACAATTCATCTCAACACTACTATCACCTTCGGAACCTCATTTTTCCATCAATCATACACAAGCATACAATCATCCACCGGCACACGCTAACTGGCGTGCTCCTGTCATACCAGGTACTTACCCACGAGCCTATCCTGGACCAGGTTTCAGGCCTAGGCCAGCATTCAGGAGAGAAAGGGAACAGAAAAAGAAAACCTACACCCCATTGGGAGAGTCCTACACTAGTCTGTTCCACAGGCTGAGACAGCTGGACATGCTAAGACCAATACAATCCAAGCTACCCAATCCTCCTCCAAAGAATCTGGACTACACCATTAGCTGCGAGTATTGTTCCGGTACACCAGGCCATGATACGGAAAAATGTTGGCATTTAAAAAATGCAATACAAGAGATGATTGATACCAATAAAATCGAGGTTCAAACCCCCGAAGCTCCCAATATCAATAGAAATCCAATGCCAGCACATCAGGAGGCCAATATGATAGAAATAGTACAGGTAGATGGGGAGACAAAGAAGCCGTCAGAAACTGTCATGATGATCAGGTCTCATGAAGCCAAGCCGGATAAGCAGTTAACAGAGGAGAAGTCGGTATCTAAGCAGAACAGAAATGGTGATGAACCATCTGTGGTAGTCGAGAAGGGATCTTCGAGCAAAGTAGCCACAAAGCAAGAAAGGCCGAAAGTGATAGTACCGGGGGTTGCCAGCAAACCCATTGTATTCGTGAAAGGAGCCCGTATAGATCGGGTTATTATCAAACCTGTAACCCAGCTACCAGTGATCAACAACAAGGCCATTCCATGGAACTATGAATGGGTGACTGTAATGTACAAGGGAAAAGAAGTTAAGGAAGAAGTCTGTGAGGTGCAAGGCTTGACTCGCTCGGGAAGATGTTTTACTCCCGAAGAGTTAAGAAAAACTAAAAATAATCTAGCACCAATAAAGAGAGCTGTGACAGAAGAAGAAGCGGAAGAGTTTTTAAGAAAAATGAAGCTCCATGACTATTCTGTTGTGGATCAACTGAAGAAGACGCCCGCTCAAATCTCGTTATTGTCATTACTGATCCATTCAGAGGAGCACCATCTGGCTTTGATGAAAATCCTGAATGAGGCTCATGTTCCCGATAAAATCTCTGTAAATCATTTGGGAAGAATAGCCAACAGAATCTTTGAGGCAAACAGAATTACATTTTCTGATGATGAATTGCCTGTGGAAGGGACTGAGCACAATAGAGCTCTTTACCTCACCGTGAAATGTGAAAACTCCGTAGTAACCCGGGTATTGATTGACAACGGGTCAAGTGCAAACATCTGCCCTCTCTCCACTTTAAGCAAATTGAAAATCAAAGAGGAGAGGATCCAGAAGAATAGCATTTGCGTACGGGGGTTTGACGGTGGAAGCAGAGATTCATTTGGCGACATAGTGTTGGAACTAACAATAGGGCCAGTTGAATTCACGATGGAGTTTCAAGTACTGGACATAACTGTTTCTTATAATCTGTTGTTGGGTCGACCATGGATCCATGCTGCTAAAGCAGTCCCGTCAACAATACACCAGGCGGTCAAGTTTGAATGGGATCATCAAGAAATAGTTGTGCATGGGGAAGAAAGTTTAAATGCTCACAGCAGTGCCATTGTACTGGTCGAGGGAATAGAAAATGACCAGGGACCATGTGTATACCAAGTGTCCGATACAGTGTCGGTAGAGAAAATTCCAGAGGGGAAGTACATTCCGAATCCAAAGATAACCTCTGCATCAGTCATGGTAGCCTATGAAATGTTAAAAAATGGTTTTATACCCGGCAAAGGTCTGGGTTCATCTTTGCAAGGAATCATACAACCAGTATCTCTCCCCGAGAACTGGGGAACATTTGGTTTGGGATTCATATCCACTGTCACCGACGTGAGAAAGGCCAGAAAGCTGAAACAAAAGGCATGGGTTCTTCCAAAACCAATCCCACATCTATCAAAGTCTTTTGTCAAGATCAGTGCTAAAAACCGCCCGATAACAACAATTCCTAAATCCTTGATAAAGCCTGAGGAGGAATTAATTGAAAGATTCGAGAAATTGTTCGACGATGCGAATATGGTGGAAAGCAGTGAAAGTTCTAGCAACACAGAAGTGCAATTCGTCAGGCCAGAGACAAGGCTCAATAATTGGAAAACCACTCCTCTCCCCGTTCGAAAGGGGTCTTGGTAGTTTATTTTGATTTTCCTTCAGTTTGTTTGGGTTACTTCAAGGTTGTAACCCCAATGTCTATCTTACAGTTTGTTTGAAGTGTGCAAACCTTGTTATCTTTCATCATCCAATAAAAAGCAGTTTCCTTAAAAATCAATCTGGTTCCGAAATAATAATTCAAGAAATATATTGTGATTATGAATCAGAATATGATGAGGATGAGGCTTTTGAAGAAATTAGTAAAGAGTTAATTCATTTTGAAGAAAAAACCAAACCTAACTTGGGTGATACCGAAGACATCAATATAGGGGACACGGATAATATCCAAGAGACTAAAATAAGTGTCCACCTTGAACCAGAAATACGGGAGGAGTTAATTAAAGCACTCATAGAATTCAAAGATGTTTTTGCATGGTCATATGACGATATGCCAGGTTTGAGCACTGATTTAGTGGTTCACAAATTGCCCACCGATCCAATGGTGCCTCTTGTCAAGCAGAGGCTGAGAAAATTCAAACCTGATATGAGTGTGAGAATAAAGGAAGAAATCACCAAACAGTTGGAAGCAAAGGTCATTCGAGTCACTTGATATCCTGTTTGGTTTGCTAATATCGTTCCCGTACCAAAGAAAGACGGCAAAATTAGAGTATGCGTCGACTACCGCAATCTCAACAAAGCAAGTCCAAAGGATAATTTCCCATTACCCAATATCCATATTTTGATCGATAAAAAAGATAATTTCCCATTACCCAATATCCATATGTTGATCGATAATTGCGCCAAGCATGAGATAGGATCTTTCGTGGATTGTTATGCCAGGTATCATCAAATTCTGATGGATGATGAAGATGCAGAAAAGACAGCATTCATCACACCATGGGGAACTTATTGCTACCGGGTAATGCCATTCGGTTTGAAGAACGCCGGAGCAACCTACATGAGAGAGATGACCACAGTGTTTCATGATATGATACACAAGGAGATTGAGGTATACGTGGACGATGTGATCATAAAATCAAAGCATCAGGACAACCACGTTAGGGATTTGAGGAAATTCTTCTTAAGACTTCGCAGGTACAACCTCAAGCTTAACCCTGCCAAATGCGCATTTGGAGTTCTATCTGGAAAGTTGCTGGGATTCATAGTCAGTCGGTGAGGCATCGAGCTAGACCCATCAAAAATCAAAGCCATCCAAGAATTGCCACCTCCAAGAAACAAAACTGAAGTAATGAGTTTGTTGGGAAGGTTAAATTACATCAGCAGGTTTATTGCTCAGCTTACGACAATCTGTGAGCCTATTTTCAAATTGTTGAAAAAGGATGCTGCGGTCAAATGGACTGATGAGTGTCAGGAGGCGTTTGATAAGATAAAAGGATACTTGTCAAACCCACCTGTGTTGGTCCCGCCAGAGCCAGGAAGACCTCTGATTCTTTACTTAACGGTTTTGGAAAATTCATTTGGTTGTGTATTGGGGCAACATGACCTCACCGGCAGAAAAGAACAGGCCATCTACTACCTTAGCAAGAAATTCACAGCTTATGAGGTTAAGTATACTCATCTGGAAAGGACGTGTTGTGCCCTAACTTGGGTAGCTCAGAAATTGAAACACTATTTGTCATCCTACACTACTTACCTCATTTCGCATCTGGATCCATTTAAATATATTTTTCAAAAGCCGATGCCAACAGGAAGACTTGCAAAGTGGCAGATATTGCTCACAGAATTTGACATCATTTATGTGACTCGGACTGCAATGAAAGCCCAAGCATTGGCCGATCATTTAGCCGAAAACCCGGTCGACGAGGAGTACGAGCCATTGAAAACCTATTTTCCCGATGAAGAAATAATGCATATCGATGAGATCGAGCGAATTGAAATACCTGGCTGGAAACTTTTCTTTGATGGGGCCGCTAACATGAAAGGAGTTGGGATAGGAGCTGTAATTATTTCTGAAACAGGGCATCACTATCCTGTTACGGCTCAATTGCGATTTTATTGCACCAATAATATGGCTGAATATGAAGCTTGTATTTTGGGGTTAAGGCTAGCCGCAGACATGGGTATCCAAGAAATCTTAGTCATGGGAGATTCGGATCTTCTAGTACATCAAATTCAAGGAGAATGGGAAACCCGAGATTTGAAGTTCATACCATACCGACAATGTCTACATGATCTTTGTCAGCGGTTTCAATCAGTGGAGTTCCGGCATATTCCAAGAATCCATAATGAGGTTGCCAATGCATTGGCTACCTTGGCACCAATGTTGCACCATCCAGACAAAGCTTATGTCGATCGACTACATATTCAAGTCCACGATCAGCACGCTTATTGCAATACGGTTGAAGAAGAATTTGATGGTGAACCATGGTTCCATGACATCAAGGAGTATATCAGGATGGGGATATATCCCGCACAAGCCACAGGAGATCAAAAGAGGACCATTAGGCGATTGGCAAATGGATTCTTCTTAAGCGGGGGAGTTTTGTATAAAAGAACACCAGATCTTGGATTATTAAGATGCATAGATGCCAGGCAAGCTACGGCTGTCATGTCTGAAGTACATTCGGGAGTTTGTGGACCCCACATGAGCGGATATGTGTTGGCAAAGAAAATCCTCCGAGCTGGTTATTATTGGCTTACCATGGAGCGAGATTGTATCAGTTTTGTGCGCAAGTGTCATCAATGCCAAATACACGGAGATTTGATTCATTCTCCACCATCCGAGTTACACACAATGTCGGCACCATGGCCCTTCGTTGCCTGGGGCATGGATGTGATTGGACCAATTGAGCCGGAAGCATCCAATGGGCACAGGTTCATTCTGGTAGCCATTGATTATTTTACCAAATGGGTTGAGGCCAAAACATTCAAATCAGTAACCAAGAAAGTTGTGGTCGATTTTGTCCACTCAAATATCATATGTCGATTCGGAATCCCAAAGGTGATCATCACAGATAACGGTGCTAATCTTAACAGTAACTTAATGAAAGAAGTGTGTCAACAGTTTAAGATTACACATCGCAACTCTACCCCATATCGGCCCAAGGCGAATGGAGCAGTCGAGGCAGCCAACAAAAACATAAAGAAGATACTTCGGAAAAGGGTAGAAGGTTCAAGACAATGGCATGAAAAACTACCATTGGCATTATTGGGATATCGCACTACTGTTCGCACTTCAGTATGAGCAACTCCTTATTTGTTGGTATATGGCACTGAAGTAGTAATTCCTGCAGAAGTTGAGATTCCTTCCCTTTGGATCATCGCCGAAGCAAAGATTGATGATGATGAATGGGTCAAAACCCGTCTGGAACAGTTAAACTTGATTGATGAAAAACGATTGGCCGCAGTATGTCATGGTCAATTGTATCAAAGAAGAATAGCAAGAGCATACAACAAAAAGGTGTGTCCACGAAAGTTTGAAGTGGGTCAACATGTGTTGAAACGTATTCTTCCACATCAGGTTGAGGCAAAAGGCAAATTTGCCCCGAATTGGCAAGGACCATTCATTGTGACCAGAGTATTATCAAATGGTGCACTATGCTTAAAAGATATTGAAGGCAAATGCATAGACATGGCTATCAATTCTGACGCGGTAAAGAGATATTATGCATAACTTTTTGAATGTTTGTATTTAGCATTATTTCGAAGATTGGAATGATAGAGGCAATTTATTCTGCTATCCAAACACTACACCCTTTTGCTTCCCCTTTGAGCTATATTTGTTTCTTTCCTACCCTCTCTTGGAATCAATGAAAATCAAATATGAAATAATTAAAAAAAATCACTATTATTGAGTGAACTACGTTTTACCTGATTCCTCAAAGAAGGATACGTAGGCGCCTCACGGCTCGGTCATAGGGTGCACGATATGCATAATGTGCACAAAAAGAAACATCAAGAGACCCCAATCAAGAAACTGGAGCAGGAATTGTATTGGTAATAAGAAAAGATTCCAAGAGTTGTAATTTTTAAACCCATATCAAAACTGTTTAACTTTTGATACCTTTCCATTTCCAACCACATACCAAAAAGACCTTTCGATCAATCTTAGAAAAATGCTGGGTCAAGCAAATGAAGATGGTTCATAACACTCTGGTACAAACAAGAAAAGAAAGTAAAAATAAGAGAGTCTTATAGGTGAAAGCCTTTGCAGGCGCCATAAGGCGAAAAGGAAGTAAGAAATGAACAAATGAGGAAGGTTTGTCGGTGAAAACTCTTTGAGATATTACAAGTCAAACATGTCTGTAAAATGAAAAATGAAGTTGGGTTATGGAAATTTTGGGGAAAACAAAATGAGACAATCAAAAGGAGATTGATTAAAAGACTGGGTTGATTAATCCAAATTGCATACCATGATCATTGGCGCCAGTGACTCCAATCAGATAAGTCCTTTATTCCTTCTCCAACAATCATCCATTGGATTTTTCTTTTTAGATTGTCGAAATCATCATATTTTCGTCACTAATAATCTTACTCTTCTAAAGCTTTTGAGATGAGTTTTGTTCCAAACAAATAAGAAAGAATGTCAAGGTATACTACCAAGATTCAAGGTTGCATAGGACAAAAATACGGCCATGATGGGCAGGAGGTAATAAAAAATAATAAGATATGGGTGTAAGAAAAATCAAAAGCGGATCAGCAATGTCAGGAGAACATATGATTACGGTTAAAAGGGTTTGAAGGAAAACATACAAATGGGGATCCTATAGGTCAATTACAAGGACAAACAGTCTTTTCAACCATTCCAAGGCAACAAAACAAGACGAAGAGAAGCCCCATCGTCGGCAAGAATGCCCCAGTTAACCATCCTGTTTTAAAACTAACAAAGTTTTCTTTGATTTAAAATAGGGGCAAAAACAACATTTGTGTCAGGAAACACCCGGAGAAAGAATTAAAGAAGAAGTCAGGCGTCCACCTGGAGAATGAGGATAAAGAATTTAAGAAGAAATCAGGCGTCCACCTGGAGAATGAGGATGAAGAATTGAAGAAATCAGGCGTCCACCTGGAGAATGAGGATGAAAAATTTAATAAGAAGTCAGGCGTCCACCTGGAGAATGAGGATGAAGAATTTAAGAAGAAGTCAGGCGTCCACCTGGAGAATGAGGATGAAGAATTGAAGAAGAAATCAGACGTCCACCTGGAGAATGAGGATGAAGAATTGAAGAAGAAGTCAGGCGTCCACCTGGAGAATGAGGATGAAAAATTTAAGAAGAAATCAGGCGTCCACCTGGAGAATGAGGATGAAAAATTTAAGAAGAAATTAGGCGTCCACCTGGAGAATGAGGATGAAGAATTGAAGAAATCAGGCGTCCACCTGGAGAATGAGGACGAAAAATTTAAGAAGAAGTCAGGCGTCCACCTGGAGAATGAGGATGAAAAATTTAAGAAGAAATCAGGCGTCCACCTGGAGAATGAGGATGAAGAATTTAAGAAGAAATCAGGCGTCCACCTGGAGAATGAGGATGAAGAATTGAAGAAGAAATCAGGCATCCACCTGGAGAATAAGGATGAAGAATTTAAGAAGAAATCAGGCGTCCACCTGGAGAATGAGGATGAAAAATTTAAGAAGAAGTCAGGCATCCACCTGGAGAATGCGGATGAAGAATTTAAGAAGAAATCAGGCGTCCACCTGGAGAATGAGGATGAAGAATTTAAGAAGAAATCAGACGTCCACCTGGAGAATGAGGATGAAGAATTGAAGAAATCAGGCGTCCACCTAGAGAATGAGGATGAAAAATTTAAGAAGAAGTCAGGCGTTCACCTGGAGAATGAGGATGAAGAATTTAAGAAGAAACCAGGCGTCCACCTGGAGAATGAAGATGAAAAATTAAAGAAGAAGTCAGGCGTCCACCTGGAGAACAAGGACAAAGAAAGGAGGAAATCAGGCGTCCACCTAGAGAACAAGGACAAAGGAAGGATGAAAAAGGAAGCAGAAGTCAGGCGCCCACCTGGAGAATAAGAGAATACAACTGAAGCAGCAGAAATCAGGCGCCCACCTGGAGAACAAGGGAATATAATTGAAGTATTGAAATCAAAAGCCCGCTCGTATGAGAAAGGAGCACACTTAGAGTTAATAAAGCAGAGAAGTCCAACAAAGTCCCCAGCAGGAAACAACAAGAGTCCCAAACAGAGAAAGAAAATACGGGACACAATGAAAGGGAATGCGGAATAAGCCAAATGCCCAAGAATCACCAAGATATCAAGACAACAAGAAACGCAAGGGCATGGTCTAGATAAGATTTTATAATTCATGTACCATAGTCTAGTTTAGCTTTTTGTATTACCTTTGAAACAAGGTGTAATAAGGAGGTCAGCAAGCAGTAAAAGCAGCACGAAACAGCAGTAGCATCACAATCCCATGGTAGTCCCAGCTACCCAAAACTTCCCGAACTACATTGACCTGATTCCTTTATAGCCAAGGATATGTAGGAAACCTTTGAAGTAGAGGTTCGGTCAAATCTTTCAAAAAATACTTCCCACGGAGTATTTGAACGGGCAAAAATCACTCGTATCCGCTCACTTTATATTTGCACGAAAACTCTTCGAGTTTCCGCGCAAAGAGGGGCAGCTGTGAGCACGTGATTTTTGCCTCACGAAAACAACTCCAAAATAAATCAAAAATAAATAAAATAAATCTCTGTTAGTGTGCAATTTTTAGAATTTGTGTGGTGTTTGTTAATTATTTGTGTTGTACGTAAATGTTTTTTTTTATAAATAAACAAAATTAAAATAAAAATACATGTTTCATGCATATCTAGGATTTAATTATGCACTTAATAATTGATTTAAAAATAAAATCACAAAAAAATATGCATTTGTTCTATTTTAAATGTTCCACTGTGTGATTAATATTTTGTCTATGTGTTAATAATTGTTAAAAAGGTAATTAATATCTTTGTAAGGGTAATTTTGTTTTTATAATTTTAATTAGGATTTTAATAATTAGGGATAAATTTAGGAAATGGAAAATAGGTTGAAAAAAATAAAAAAAAATCGGACCTGGATTAAAATCCAGGCCCAAACCAATTAATCCCCTCACAGCCTAATCCAAATACCCATGTCCGGTCCAATGTAACCAAAACCAAACGACGACGTTTGGTCATGTTTTATCAAGGGCCATTGGATCAAATCCATCTAACGGCTGAGATCTTACAAACCTAACCCGTGATCCTTACCCGATCCAGTACCCGGTTCAACCCGTCTCCCCAACCTAAACCAAACGACATCGTTTGGTTAAGTGAATAGATCCTAGCCATCCATTCAGCTTGATCTAACGGTCAATATCCATCCACCCCTTCCCTATATAAATCCTAAACCCATACCCCAGCCCCCTAACTAAACACCCCCCCTCTCCACTATTCATCATCGTCTCCAAAAAAACATACCCCTAACCCTAGCCGCCCTCATTCCCCACCGCCTGAAACCCGGCAGCAACAACGCCGCCGGTCACTACCTTAATACCCCAGACTCTTCACAACCTCCTCTTCACGGATCTGGCCTTAGTTTCCTTCGAATCAGGCCCCAACCCTTCGAATCTTAAATCGAAGGTTGGCCTGAAAACCTTATCTTCTCCAATGGCCTCCAAAATAACACCACAGCTTCCCCTAAATTCCCTCACCACGGATCTGTTAGTTGCATGGCTCGAATCCTACTGGAACTGCTCGAATCTTCATTTGAAGATTCGAGTGAAACCTGACCCTATCCCAACCTACCTCAAACTCACACCAGTTACCCACCTGATCTCCCTCGTGCCTAGAATACCATTGGTTTGATTCGAATATACCTAGAAATGTTCGGATTTGAAATCAAAAAATCTGAAACCCTAAAAATTTCCAGTCATGGAATTTGTCTAATTCAAGTGAGGGATTGAGGTCTAAGAGACTTTAATCGAGGTATTCTCAGTTGAGAATACTTCGAATAAAGTCTGTTCAGCCTCAAAAGGTCCAAGTCCGAGTCGACCCTGTGTCCGTGTGAATTTAAAAATTCAAAGGTATTTTTTCCTATTTCTTTTTATATTCTATGTGTATATTGTTGCCTGTTTCAGTAGCTGGTGTAAGTTTTCATATTTGTTTAGTTGATTCCGTGATTCTGTCTCATACCCGTCTATTTGATCAGAATTATAGCAATGTTTCTGTTTGTTGTGATTGTTTATAATGTGTATAATCGACTCGATTAAGTTCGTCGATTAGTTGTTTTGTAAATTCTAGTTTCCGTTAATGATAATTGTAATAGCATGCTTATTTGTTTTGGATTGATTATTATCATTGAAGTCAGTTAATTAGTTCTTCCCAATTAGTTAACTCTCGTTTAATAAGTCAGAAAGTTTGTCAATTTGTGTGTTGATTTCTGAACCAGTTGGTTTCAGGGCATTGTCAGTATATTGACAATGCTCCTGTATTTGTTTAATCTCAGTTCAATGCTGAAATTCAGTTTAACTTGTTATGTTGAATTTAGTATAATGTTGTTGTGATGTTAGGTTTGAATTCAAGTTTACAAGGGTTGGGTAGATACAACTGTGTTAGGAAGTTGATTAGGATTGGTTCTAGCTGTTTAAATCAGAAGGATAATTAAGCCTGGACAAATTTTAAAATCTATTTTGTATCAGATTCTGAATTTTAGTTTAAAGGCAGTAATAACAGTAATTACAGTAGGATTTCTGGGGTATTTCTGGGATAAAACAATGAGGGTAATATGATAATAATAGTGGGCTGAAAGTGGAATGTTAATGGCTTTTAATTTAATGGGATAATGGGAAACAAAGGGTAATGGAATGCTGGAAATCAGGAAAAGTTCACTTAATGGGATTTAAAGTAGGTAAAAGCAGATTTTGGATATGATTTTCTGGTTTTAATAGAAGAAGGGGTCCAGGCAGCACTTAAGACAAGGGGGACAGACCTGTATAAATACAGGAAGCAGATTTTTAAGAAAGAGGACTGATATTAAGACTGATTTTAAGACTCAGATTTTGAAGAAAAGAAAAGAACTCAGATTTTAAAAAAAAAAAAGAGATCAGAAATTAAGAGAGGAAAACTGAACAGAAAAATCAGAAATAGGAATCTGAAACAGATAGAAGAAAGAAACTGAAATCTGAAGTGTTACCTTTCTAGAATCTATCCGTTGTTTGTTTGTGGATATTGTTCGGTTTAAATCTGAAATTTTCCTCAAATTTTTGTCACTGTTCACCCGAGTTAACGGGTCTTGTTCAGACTTGCTGTGTTATTGGTATATTCTGCCGGTATTTTGTTGCTGCTATTACTGCTGAAATTTACTCCTTCTACTTTCATTTCCAGGTACATATCTTTTAAACTCATATTGTGAAGAGCTTCAACATGACAAATAAATGAAGCTTGGAAATTATAATTCTGTTTTCCATTCGTCTAAGTTCATTAGTTTAAATTTCAGCTTTGCTTCATGTTGGTTAACTAGTAGTGAGTTCGACACGATGGCTATAAGTTAATTGTCTTATTTTGAAATTCGTATAAAAGCTTTGTAATAATGTTATCCATTTCGAAATCTCATTAGTTTAGTTATATTTGAACTGTCAAAATAAGGAACATGGCAGAAAGTTGGTCATTATTTAAACTTTATGGTATTGTTAGTTAGGTACAGCATAATATGGAAATATCAAGGAAAAAATACAATATTGGTTTATTTTGTTAGTTAGTTAGTTGTTGTTTAAAGCTAGGTGATGTTGGTTGCATTTTGCTATATTATGGCATAACAATAGTTATGTTTACAATCAATAGTTGAAAGTTGCATTAGTAAAATCCGCTATGTTCATAATGTCAAAATATGGCGAATAATGTTGTATGCAATATCATTTTATTAAGTCAACAGGTAGATTTGTTCTCTTTCTTAATAACAAATGGCCTAGGAATTTTACAATGCGAAAGTTAGCGTTTTCCAATAGTTCGCATAGGTTGAGAATAGAAATCGTTTCGATTATGTATATCCCAAACTCAATCATAAGCAGAATTAACTAAAATAATCATGCATATCAGATTAAGAACAAGCGATGTAGAAGTAGATTAGATTTATAACGTGTAACAATTTTAAGAGTGCAAAAATAGCATTCGTTGCAAAAAGAATAATGAGAATTCTCCGAAAATATCATTTCCTTTCAATAATTGATTTTTTTTAGTTTCATACGCTATTCACATTTTTAGTATACATATGTTGTATTTACTAAAAAATAGTGTTAATCATATGTTTATTCTTATCTTTAAATTTGAATAGCTTGGAGGAATGTAATTCATACGCGAAAAATATAATCAGCGGTCAACATTTAATAAACTGTGAATTCTTTTCAAAGAATTTAAGGGCATCTCAAAAATGGGAATTTCTCATGATTTTCACATGAAAATGTATGGATATAATAAACAATTTGTGGAAAATCCATAATACCATTATGAATATTTTACGCGATTAGGGATGCGTTCGCGTAACCTGATTATATTTTTAAAAGCAAATTCGGATTATGCGTTCGCGCAACTTCGAGCGAATATTTAATAAAAGGGATTTCTCCAAGGATGTTAAAATAATTTCATATAACCCGAAATGTGCAGTTCACTGTTTAATCATACAAGGGCGACGATGTTCTTAATTTTATTTCTAACTTCGAACGTATGATTTTTTTATAATAAAAATATAAAAAATATTATCAACCTTTTTATGTACACGTATGCGTGGCATGATTCTTTATGATTATAAAAGGTATATAATACGAGTATATGTACGCGTAATTTGTTTATATAATTGTAAACAATCTAAATAAAAGCGGTAACAAAATCATGCAATAAAAAATGTATTTAGTAAAATCAAGATAATTAAGCCAAGAATAAAAACAGTTGAGCGACCATGCTAGAACCATGGAATTCGGAAATGCCTAACACCTTCTTCCGGATTAACAGAATTCCTTACTCAGGATTTCTGGTTCGCAGAATAACAAACAGAGTCATATTCTCCTCGATTCAGGGATTAAAACCGGTGACTTGGGATGCCTTAAAATTCCCAGGTGGAGACTCTGAAACAAATAAACCAATCCCGTTTCGACTGTCCTTTAATTGGAGAAAACTCCCTACGCACCCTCGCGGGCGCGGAAAAAGGAGGTGCGACAGCTCTGGCGACTCTACTGGGGACTTCTACTACTGTAACCCAGAATCTCTGGTTCAGGGTTTAAAAAATTCGAGCTTTAAATAACTGTTATATTTGGCTTTATTTATTATCTGAATTTTTACATGATATATGCCCAATGTGCTAAATGACACTTTTACCGCTTTAATATTATTTGAATTATGAATATATACAACTACTACGAAACCCCCTTCTTTCTGAGTCTTCTAAATTTATGGTGCACACGTGCGCGTGGCCCACTTTTCTGTTAAAGTCATACCAAATAAGACGAAGTTGGGACAAGTAACTAGGCCGGGTAGACTTTCGTGCTCCCGGTACGTTACCCCCACTTCGGCTCAAACTGTCCGTTTGGGTGAGCCAGGTTTAGAACAATATGCCTCAGGTTTTTCACCTAGAATAACTCAGCCATGTACCGGATCCCTAGTAGGAACGTCTATTTGCATCATGTACATTTGGCCTTGGAGACTCAACACAGGGGTTGGGTCTGTCTAGGACAGGTGAACCCGAAATAAAAAGATCATCCTGATGCATCCTACTTGCTACCTGTGCATTCATTTGCCTCGAATTTGCTTGTTGACTAGCTTAATTGAAAATATTTTTGAGAGCCGAGGAATAAAATGGGTTATTTTTAGAAAATTCCCAAAAAAAAAATAGTTTTAAACCTTGAAATAAAAAGTGTTTAATAAATAAAAAATTGAAAATGATTTTTTTAGTGTATATTTTCAAAATAAGTCTTGACTTTATTAAAATTAAATTTCAGATACAAAATGAGCACCACACAAAACCCCCCATCCACGAATACAGACGAGTTTCTATTTCAGCTTCAAATGTGGTGGTATGAATTAGGCGAAGACGGTCAAAAATGGGTCGTCAAGCATTTGGGAAATCTCACGGATATTATGAAAGTCAAACCCCGTGATGATCTGATTGCGGCGTTAGTAACCTTTTGGGACCCTGTTCACAATGTCTTTCATTTCTCTGATATCGAGCTTACTCCTATATTAGAGGAGATAGCTGGATATGTTGGTTTTGACGGAAGTCTAAGAAATCAAAGCCTGATATTTACAAAGGCTCCCTCGGTACATCGATTCTTCGGTCTTCTGAACATCAGTAATCAAATCAGGAAAAGCAATGTCATCAACGGATGTTGTTCTTTCAACTTCTTGTATTCAAGGTTCGGAAAGCCAGATGGATTTGAAATTCACGAGAAAGGCCTTACTAACAAGCAAACAAAGACACCTGGCAGATTCATCGTCGCTTCGCCTTCATGGTGGCTTTTCTAGGAATCATGGTCTTCCCAAATAAAGAGCGAACAATTGATATTCGCACGGCAAAAGTTGTACAGGTCATCACCACAAAGGAAAATCACACCCTTGTCCCAATCATTCTCTCATACATTTATCGGGCGTTGACTTTATGTAAATCAGGAGCAAAAGTCTTCGAAGGATGCAAAATTTTGTTGCAAATGTGGGTGATTGAACATCTCCAACATCAGCCCAAGATCATACAGTATGGGCCAAGCAATGATAATTTCATCGAGAGTTATGAGGAAAGAATAAAAGATTATAAGTCCCCAGAAGGGATAGAAGCATGGGTATCTCATCTAAGGGCTTTAACGGCAAATCAAATTGAGTGGACTTTGGGATGGCTCCCGATGAGGGAAGTAATACACATGTCAACCTCAAATAGTTATTTGCTACTATTGGGATTGAGAAGCATCCAGCCATATGCGCCACTAAGAGTCCTAAGACAACTAGGGAGATACCAAGTAGTTCCTGATGATGAAGATTTGAGTATGCAAGTAATCGAATTACACCCTGAAGCCACTATTCCCGAGGCTCTAATTCAGCAGATGTGGAATGGATGTCGATACTTGAAAAGTGATACTCAAGTCCCAGATACTACAAGGGGTGAAATAAATCCTGGGTATGCAAGGTGGTTTGAGGAACGGTCTCGCGTGGATGATGTACCAGAACCAGAGCTAAGAAGGCCAACAAAAAGACCCCATGTTCAAAACTTTAATGATAAAATCCAAGAGCTGTTGATTTGGGGAGAAAAGGAAAAAAGGGTACAAAGAAACTATCCATGCCCTAAAGGAAAATCTGAGGAGCCTAAGTCTGGAGAAAGATTTGCAAGCACAAGAAGCTGAAGGCGGGAAGAAGAGTCTAGCTTGTGAGAAGGAAAATCTTCATGCTCGATTTCAAAAAATGAAAAAGGCTTCTGAAACACCAATGAGGAGTTGGAAGGATCAAAAAACTATCGCCAATCTTTTTGAAAAAATGCAAGACTATGATTCCATTCTTGCTAAAAACGAAAGGGCGTTGAGCAAAGCGAAAGAAAGAATCCAACAATTAAACGAAGAAGCCAGATCTAATAAGGAACGCCAAGTAAGGCAATCCGAAGAAGACAGGGCACAATTCAAGAAGGAAAAAGACCATTGGATACGATCAGAAGACCAACATCGCACAACTAGAAGAGGCAAGAAGATACAACAGAGAACATCAACAAGCGGACATCGATAGAGAAAGAGCGCAGGCAAGATTAGAGCAGGCCAGACTCCGAGCTCTATTAGAGTTAGATCTAGATCGTGAAGACCGTGTCAGAGATATAGCCACCACTCACCAGCAGCAATTGCAGAACCAAGACCAACGTCTCCAAGATTTCAGGGCACAAATCCACGACCTGGCGGTCTACACCTCTCAAAGTTATGTAAACCGCCAAGGAATGAATTATGAAAGGTTTACAGAGCATGCACCCATTTTTGCCCGTCATCTAGAAATAGAGTTGGAAAGGATGTATCGTACGCTGGGAGGTCATCCAGGTCAAGCCCCACATTGAGCAGATAATCCAATGATTGACAACAAAAGTGGAAAGTGGGGCATGTTGTAAGATGTTAAGAGTTGTATCTTTTATTTTGATTTAAGTATGTGTGTTTCAAACCATTTTCTTATAAGGTTTTCAAATGTAATGTCTGTTCCATCTTTGTATAATGAATAAAAGTGTTTGCCTTACGGTCCGAACTACGCAAGGTCTGATTCATGCGGGGGCATGATACGTAGGCAATCTCTATAAGATTCGACCACCACAATAAAAAATGTATATAAGAAAATAAAATAAGAGTGAACAACAATAAAGACCAAGAAAAGCTGGGATGACGCAAGCAGCCGAGCAAATGCATAATAGAAATGGGTTATTTGTCTAGGAGCATTGCATCTCAACGTGTAATTATATATGTGTTAAACTCTCAAAACTAACAAGTTTGTTCATTTCCAGAATTCAAGCAGTTAGTTTCTAAAGAGTATACTGACATATTATCGTTATCACACGAGATCAAAAGGACCAATACCCGAAAGTATGTCTATCCCAGATGTTGACACAGGTATTGAGCTAGAGGAGATGGATGTCGGGAAAATGAAAGAAGAGATGTTTAAACTCAAGTAGCAAATGGCTGAAATGTACCAGGCCTGGTCTACAGGACAGTCACCCCCATCTTACCCAACTAACCCTGCTCCATCGATGGCCCAAACTCAGGATAATCTTACCCCTGAATTATCCCCAAATTTCCCCATCTCCCAACACTACCGAGGCACCACCTCTCAGACACCGCAGTCTCCACCTCCGAAATCAGTTCCATACTTTCCTCCACCTGTGACTCCTGTTTTCGTAGCACCTCCCCCGGCTACATTCCACAAATCTCCTAGTGAGCCTATATTCCTGGCCCAGGACAATCAATACTACCCCCCGGAGCCCACCTTCAAGGCCTCCGAAATCCATCCAACTACTCCTCGTTTTGACCTCTTAACCGAAATTGACAAACCAGTCAAAAATGCTGAACAATAAGAGATGTTCAGAAAGGTCAAAAGCCTAGAACAATCGTTCCGATACATGCGAAGGTTAGGAGGACAGGTCAGTGTGGCCTACAAAGATTTATGCTTATTCCCAAATGTGCAATTGCTAGTTGGCTTCAAGTTGCCCAAATTTGACCTATACAATGGGCACGACGACCCAGTAGCCCACTTAAGGGGTTTCTGCAGCAAGATGCGAGGAGCTGGGGGAAAGGACGAATTATTGATAGCTTACTTCAGTCAAAGTTTAAGCGGATCAGCTTTGGAGTGGTATACACGCCAGGACCATGGGAGATGGTACACCTGGGATGACCTGGCACAGGCATTTGCATACCATTTCCAATACAATCTGGAAATCATCCCAGATCGACTATCTTTGACAAAATTTGAGAAGAAACACAATGAAAGTTTCAGAGAGTATGGCTTCCGGTGGAGAGAACAGGCAGCCAGAGTGGATCCTCCTATGAAAGAGAGTGAAATGGTAGACTACTTCCTTCAAGCCTTGGAACCAACTTACTATGCCTATTTGGTTTCAGCGGTAGGAAAATCATTCAACGAAGTAGTAAAGATGGGAGGTATGGTGGAAGAAGGCCTCAAGACGAATAAAATCATGAGCTATTCGGCCATCAAAGCGACTACTCAAGCTATTCAAGGCGGGGTAGGAGGAATCGGAAGGAAGAAAAGGGAAGAAGCAGCGGTAGTTGATTCAGGAACTTGGTTGGGATCGAGAGGTTCACCTCCTTACTATAATCAACATCGACCTCACCAATCAACTCACCACCACAATTCATCTCAACACTACTATCACCTTCGGAACCTCATTTTTCCATCAATCATACACAAGCATACAATCATCCACCGGCACACGCTAACTGGCGTGCTCCTGTCATACCAGGTACTTACCCACGAGCCTATCCTGGACCAGGTTTCAGGCCTAGGCCAGCATTCAGGAGAGAAAGGGAACAGAAAAAGAAAACCTACACCCCATTGGGAGAGTCCTACACTAGTCTGTTCCACAGGCTGAGACAGCTGGACATGCTAAGACCAATACAATCCAAGCTACCCAATCCTCCTCCAAAGAATCTGGACTACACCATTAGCTGCGAGTATTGTTCCGGTACACCAGGCCATGATACGGAAAAATGTTGGCATTTAAAAAATGCAATACAAGAGATGATTGATACCAATAAAATCGAGGTTCAAACCCCCGAAGCTCCCAATATCAATAGAAATCCAATGCCAGCACATCAGGAGGCCAATATGATAGAAATAGTACAGGTAGATGGGGAGACAAAGAAGCCGTCAGAAACTGTCATGATGATCAGGTCTCATGAAGCCAAGCCGGATAAGCAGTTAACAGAGGAGAAGTCGGTATCTAAGCAGAACAGAAATGGTGATGAACCATCTGTGGTAGTCGAGAAGGGATCTTCGAGCAAAGTAGCCACAAAGCAAGAAAGGCCGAAAGTGATAGTACCGGGGGTTGCCAGCAAACCCATTGTATTCGTGAAAGGAGCCCGTATAGATCGGGTTATTATCAAACCTGTAACCCAGCTACCAGTGATCAACAACAAGGCCATTCCATGGAACTATGAATGGGTGACTGTAATGTACAAGGGAAAAGAAGTTAAGGAAGAAGTCTGTGAGGTGCAAGGCTTGACTCGCTCGGGAAGATGTTTTACTCCCGAAGAGTTAAGAAAAACTAAAAATAATCTAGCACCAATAAAGAGAGCTGTGACAGAAGAAGAAGCGGAAGAGTTTTTAAGAAAAATGAAGCTCCATGACTATTCTGTTGTGGATCAACTGAAGAAGACGCCCGCTCAAATCTCGTTATTGTCATTACTGATCCATTCAGAGGAGCACCATCTGGCTTTGATGAAAATCCTGAATGAGGCTCATGTTCCCGATAAAATCTCTGTAAATCATTTGGGAAGAATAGCCAACAGAATCTTTGAGGCAAACAGAATTACATTTTCTGATGATGAATTGCCTGTGGAAGGGACTGAGCACAATAGAGCTCTTTACCTCACCGTGAAATGTGAAAACTCCGTAGTAACCCGGGTATTGATTGACAACGGGTCAAGTGCAAACATCTGCCCTCTCTCCACTTTAAGCAAATTGGAAATCAAAGAGGAGAGGATCCAGAAGAATAGCATTTGCGTACGGGGGTTTGACGGTGGAAGCAGAGATTCATTTGGCGACATAGTGTTGGAACTAACAATAGGGCCAGTTGAATTCACGATGGAGTTTCAAGTACTGGACATAACTGTTTCTTATAATCTGTTGTTGGGTCGACCATGGATCCATGCTGCTAAAGCAGTCCCGTCAACAATACACCAGGCGGTCAAGTTTGAATGGGATCATCAAGAAATAGTTGTGCATGGGGAAGAAAGTTTAAATGCTCACAGCAGTGCCATTGTACTGGTCGAGGGAATAGAAAATGACCAGGGACCATGTGTATACCAAGTGTCCGATACAGTGTCGGTAGAGAAAATTCCAGAGGGGAAGTACATTCCGAATCCAAAGATAACCTCTGCATCAGTCATGGTAGCCTATGAAATGTTAAAAAATGGTTTTATACCCGGCAAAGGTCTGGGTTCATCTTTGCAAGGAATCATACAACCAGTATCTCTCCCCGAGAACTGGGGAACATTTGGTTTGGGATTCATATCCACTGTCACCGACGTGAGAAAGGCCAGAAAGCTGAAACAAAAGGCATGGGTTCTTCCAAAACCAATCCCACATCTATCAAAGTCTTTTGTCAAGATCAGTGCTAAAAACCGCCCGATAACAACAATTCCTAAATCCTTGATAAAGCCTGAGGAGGAATTAATTGAAAGATTCGAGAAATTGTTCGACGATGCGAATATGGTGGAAAGCAGTGAAAGTTCTAGCAACACGGAAGTGCAATTCGTCAGGCCAGAGACAAGGCTCAATAATTGGAAAACCACTCCTCTCCCCGTTCGAAAGGGGTCTTGGTAGTTTATTTTGATTTTCCTTCAGTTTGTTTGGGTTACTTCAAGGTTGTAACCCCAATGTCTATCTTACAGTTTGTTTGAAGTGTGCAAACCTTGTTATCTTTCATCATCCAATAAAAAGCAGTTTCCTTAAAAATCAATCTGGTTCCGAAATAATAATTCAAGAAATATATTGTGATTATGAATCAGAATATGATGAGGATGAGGCTTTTGAAGAGATTAGTAAAGAGTTAATTCATTTTGAAGAAAAAACCAAACCTAACTTGGGTGATACCGAAGACATCAATATAGGGGACACGGATAATATCCAAGAGACTAAAATAAGTGTCCACCTTGAACTAGAAATACGGGAGGAGTTAATTAAAGCACTCATAGAATTCAAAGATGTTTTTGCATGGTCATATGACGATATGCCAGGTTTGAGCACTGATTTAGTGGTTCACAAATTGCCCACCGATCCAATGGTGCCTCTTGTCAAGCAGAGGCTGAGAAAATTCAAACCTGATATGAGTGTGAGAATAAAGGAAGAAATCACCAAACAGTTGGAAGCAAAGGTCATTCGAGTCACTCGATATCCTGTTTGGTTTGCTAATATCGTTCCCGTACCAAAGAAAGACGGCAAAATTAGAGTATGCGTCGACTACCGCAATCTCAACAAAGCAAGTCCAAAGGATAATTTCCCATTACCCAATATCCATATTTTGATCGATAAAAAAGATAATTTCCCATTACCCAATATCCATATGTTGATCGATAATTGCGCCAAGCATGAGATAGGATCTTTCGTGGATTGTTATGCCAGGTATCATCAAATTCTGATGGATGATGAAGATGCAGAAAAGACAGCATTCATCACACCATGGGGAACTTATTGCTACCGGGTAATGCCATTCGGTTTGAAGAACGCCGGAGCAACCTACATGAGAGCGATGACCACAGTGTTTCATGATATGATACACAAGGAGATTGAGGTATACGTGGACGATGTGATCATAAAATCAAAGCATCAGGCCGACCACGTTAGGGATTTGAAGAAATTCTTCTTAAGACTTCGCAGGTACAACCTCAAGCTTAACCCTGCCAAATGCGCATTTGGAGTTCTATCTGGAAAGTTGCTGGGATTCATAGTCAGTCGGTGAGGCATCGAGCTAGACCCATCAAAAATCAAAGCCATCCAAGAATTGCCACTTCCAAGGAACAAAACTGAAGTAATGAGTTTGTTGGGAAGGTTAAATTACATCAGCAGGTTTATTGCTCAGCTTACGACAATCTGTGAGCCTATTTTCAAATTGTTGAAAAAAGATGTTGCGGTCAAATGGACTGATGAGTGTCAGGAGGCGTTTGATAAGATAAAAGGATACTTGTCAAACCCACCTGTGTTGGTCCCGCCAGAGCCAGGAAGACCTCTGATTCTTTACTTAACGGTTTTGGAAAATTCATTTGGTTGTGTATTGGGGCAACATGACCTCACCGGCAGAAAAGAACAGGCCATCTACTACCTTAGCAAGAAATTCACAGCTTATGAGGTTAAGTATACTCATCTGGAAAGGACGTGTTGTGCCCTAACTTGGGTAGCTCAGAAATTGAAACACTATTTGTCATCCTACACTACTTACCTCATTTCGCGTCTGGATCCATTTAAATATATTTTTCAAAAGCCGATGCCAACAGGAAGACTTGCAAAGTGGCAGATATTGCTCACAGAATTTGACATCATTTATGTGACTCGGACTGCAATGAAAGCCCAAGCATTGGCCGATCATTTAGCCGAAAACCCGGTCGACGAGGAGTACGAGCCATTGAAAACCTATTTTCCCGATGAAGAAATAATGCATATCGATGAGATCGAGCGAATTGAAATACCTGGCTGGAAACTTTTCTTTGATGGGGCCGCTAACATGAAAGGAGTTGGGATAGGAGCTGTAATTATTTCTGAAACAGGGCATCACTATCCTGTTACGGCTCAATTGCGATTTTATTGCACCAATAATATGGCTGAATATGAAGCTTGTATTTTGGGGTTAAGGCTAGCCGCAGACATGGGTATCCAAGAAATCTTAGTCATGGGAGATTCGGATCTTCTAGTACATCAAATTCAAGGAGAATGGGAAACCCGAGATTTGAAGTTCATACCATACCGACAATGTCTACATGATCTTTGTCAGCGGTTTCAATCAGTGGAGTTCCGGCATATTCCAAGAATCCATAATGAGGTTGCCAATGCATTGGCTACCTTGGCACCAATGTTGCACCATCCAGACAAAGCTTATGTGGATCGACTACATATTCAAGTCCACGATCAGCACGCTTATTGCAATACGGTTGAAGAAGAATTTGATGGTGAACCATGGTTCCACGACATCAAGGAGTATATCAGGATGGGGATATATCCCGCACAAGCCACAGGAGATCAAAAGAGGACCATTAGGCGATTGGCAAATGGATTCTTCTTAAGCGGGGGAGTTTTGTATAAAAGAACACCAGATCTTGGATTATTAAGATGCATAGATGCCAGGCAAGCTACGGCTGTCATGTCTGAAGTACATTCGGGAGTTTGTGGACCCCACATGAGCGGATATGTGTTGGCAAAGAAAATCCTCCGAGCTGGTTATTATTGGCTTACCATGGAGCGAGATTGTATCAGTTTTGTGCGCAAGTGTCATTAATGCCAAATACACGGAGATTTGATTCATTCTCCACCATCCGAGTTACACACAATGTCGGCACCATGGCCCTTCGTTGCCTGGGGCATGGATGTGATTGGACCAATTGAGCCGGCAGCATCCAATGGGCACAGGTTCATTCTGGTAGCCATTGATTATTTTACCAAATGGGTTGAGGCCAAAACATTCAAATCAGTAACCAAGAAAGTTGTGGTCGATTTTGTCCACTCAAATATCATATGTCGATTCGGAATCCCAAAGGTGATCATCACAGATAACGGTGCTAATCTTAACAGTAACTTAATGAAAGAAGTGTGTCAACAGTTTAAGATTACACATCGCAACTCTACCCCATATCGGCCCAAGGCGAATGGAGCAGTCGAGGCAGCCAACAAAAACATAAAGAAGATACTTCGGAAAAGGGTAGAAGGTTCAAGACAATGGCATGAAAAACTACCATTGGCATTATTGGGATATCGCACTACTGTTCGCACTTCAGTATGAGCAACTCCTTATTTGTTGGTATATGGCACTGAAGTAGTAATTCCTGCAGAAGTTGAGATTCCTTCCCTTTGGATCATCGCCGAAGCAAAGATTGATGATGATGAATGGGTCAAAACCCGTCTGGAACAGTTAAACTTGATTGATGAAAAACGATTGGCCGCAGTATGTCATGGTCAATTGTATCAAAGAAGAATAGCAAGAGCATACAACAAAAAGGTGTGTCCACGAAAGTTTGAAGTGGGTCAACATGTGTTGAAACGTATTCTTCCACATCAGGTTGAGGCAAAAGGCAAATTTGCCCCGAATTGGCAAGGACCATTCATTGTGACCAGAGTATTATCAAATGGTGCACTATGCTTAAAAGATATTGAAGGCAAATGCATAGACATGGCTATCAATTCTGACGCGGTAAAGGAGATATTATGCATAACTTTTTGAATGTTTGTATTTAGCATTATTTCGAAGATTGGAATGATAGAGGCAATTTATTCTGCTATCCAAACACTACACCCTTTTGCTTCCCCTTTGAGCTATATTTGTTTCTTTCCTACCCTCTCTTGGAATCAATGAAAATCAAATATGAAATAATTAAAAAAAAATCACTATTATTGAGTGAACTACGTTTTACCTGATTCCTCAAAGAAGGATACGTAGGCGCCTCACGGCTCGGTCATAGGGTGCACGATATGCATAATGTGCACAAAAAGAAACATCAAGAGACCCCAATCAAGAAACTGGAGCAGGAATTGTATTGGTAATAAGAAAAGATTCCAAGAGTTGTAATTTTTAAACCCATATCAAAACTGTTTAACTTTTGATACCTTTCCATTTCCAACCACATACCAAAAAGACCTTTCGATCAATCTTAGAAAAATGCTGGGTCAAGCAAATGAAGATGGTTCATAACACTCTGGTACAAACAAGAAAAGAAAGTAAAAATAAGAGAGTCTTATAGGTGAAAGCCTTTGCAGGCGCCATAAGGCGAAAAGGAAGTAAGAAATGAACAAATGAGGAAGGTTTGTCGGTGAAAACTCTTTGAGATATTACAAGTCAAACATGTCTGTAAAATGAAAAATGAAGTTGGGTTATGGAAATTTTGGGGAAAACAAAATGAGACAATCAAAAGGAGATTGATTAAAAGACTGGGTTGATTAATCCAAATTGCATACCATGATCATTGGCGCCAGTGACTCCAATCAGATAAGTCCTTTATTCCTTCTCCAACAATCATCCATTGGATTTTTCTTTTTAGATTGTCGAAATCATCATATTTTCGTCACTAATAATCTTACTCTTCTAAAGCTTTTGAGATGAGTTTTGTTCCAAACAAATAAGAAAGAATGTCAAGGTATACTACCAAGATTCAAGGTTGCATAGGACAAAAATACGGCCATGATGGGCAGGAGGTAATAAAAAATAATAAGATATGGGTGTAAGAAAAATCAAAAGCGGATCAGCAATGTCAGGAGAACATATGATTACGGTTAAAAGGGTTTGAAGGAAAACATACAAATGGGGATCCTATAGGTCAATTACAAGGACAAACAGTCTTTTCAACCATTCCAAGGCAACAAAACAAGACGAAGAGAAGCCCCATCGTCGGCAAGAATGCCCCAGTTAACCATCCTGTTTTAAAACTAACAAAGTTTTCTTTGATTTAAAATAGGGGCAAAAACAACATTTGTGTCAGGAAACACCCGGAGAAAGAATTAAAGAAGAAGTCAGGCGTCCACCTGGAGAATGAGGATAAAGAATTTAAGAAGAAATCAGGCGTCCACCTGGAGAATGAGGATGAAGAATTGAAGAAATCAGGCGTCCACCTGGAGAATGAGGATGAAAAATTTAATAAGAAGTCAGGCGTCCACCTGGAGAATGAGGATGAAGAATTTAAGAAGAAGTCAGGCGTCCACCTGGAGAATGAGGATGAAGAATTGAAGAAGAAATCAGACGTCCACCTGGAGAATGAGGATGAAGAATTGAAGAAGAAGTCAGGCGTCCACCTGGAGAATGAGGATGAAAAATTTAAGAAGAAATCAGGCGTCCACCTGGAGAATGAGGATGAAAAATTTAAGAAGAAATTAGGCGTCCACCTGGAGAATGAGGATGAAGAATTGAAGAAATCAGGCGTCCACCTGGAGAATGAGGACGAAAAATTTAAGAAGAAGTCAGGCGTCCACCTGGAGAATGAGGATGAAAAATTTAAGAAGAAATCAGGCGTCCACCTGGAGAATGAGGATGAAGAATTTAAGAAGAAATCAGGCGTCCACCTGGAGAATGAGGATGAAGAATTGAAGAAGAAATCAGGCATCCACCTGGAGAATAAGGATGAAGAATTTAAGAAGAAATCAGGCGTCCACCTGGAGAATGAGGATGAAAAATTTAAGAAGAAGTCAGGCATCCACCTGGAGAATGCGGATGAAGAATTTAAGAAGAAATCAGGCGTCCACCTGGAGAATGAGGATGAAGAATTTAAGAAGAAATCAGACGTCCACCTGGAGAATGAGGATGAAGAATTGAAGAAATCAGGCGTCCACCTAGAGAATGAGGATGAAAAATTTAAGAAGAAGTCAGGCGTTCACCTGGAGAATGAGGATGAAGAATTTAAGAAGAAACCAGGCGTCCACCTGGAGAATGAAGATGAAAAATTAAAGAAGAAGTCAGGCGTCCACCTGGAGAACAAGGACAAAGAAAGGAGGAAATCAGGCGTCCACCTAGAGAACAAGGACAAAGGAAGGATGAAAAAGGAAGCAGAAGTCAGGCGCCCACCTGGAGAATAAGAGAATACAACTGAAGCAGCAGAAATCAGGCGCCCACCTGGAGAACAAGGGAATATAATTGAAGTATTGAAATCAAAAGCCCGCTCGTATGAGAAAGGAGCACACTTAGAGTTAATAAAGCAGAGAAGTCCAACAAAGTCCCCAGCAGGAAACAACAAGAGTCCCAAACAGAGAAAGAAAATACGGGACACAATGAAAGGGAATGCGGAATAAGCCAAATGCCCAAGAATCACCAAGATATCAAGACAACAAGAAACGCAAGGGCATGGTCTAGATAAGATTTTATAATTCATGTACCATAGTCTAGTTTAGCTTTTTGTATTACCTTTGAAACAAGGTGTAATAAGGAGGTCAGCAAGCAGTAAAAGCAGCACGAAACAGCAGTAGCATCACAATCCCATGGTAGTCCCAGCTACCCAAAACTTCCCGAACTACATTGACCTGATTCCTTTATAGCCAAGGATATGTAGGAAACCTTTGAAGTAGAGGTTCGGTCAAATCTTTCAAAAAATACTTCCCACGGAGTATTTGAACGGGCAAAAATCACTCGTATCCGCTCACTTTATATTTGCACGAAAACTCTTCGAGTTTCCGCGCAAAGAGGGGCAGCTGTGAGCACGTGATTTTTGCCTCACGAAAACAACTCCAAAATAAATCAAAAATAAATAAAATAAATCTCTGTTAGTGTGCAATTTTTAGAATTTGTGTGGTGTTTGTTAATTATTTGTGTTGTACGTAAATGTTTTTTTTTATAAATAAACAAAATTAAAATAAAAATACATGTTTCATGCATATCTAGGATTTAATTATGCACTTAATAATTGATTTAAAAATAAAATCACAAAAAAATATGCATTTGTTCTATTTTAAATGTTCCACTGTGTGATTAATGTTTTGTCTATGTGTTAATAATTGTTAAAAAGGTAATTAATATCTTTGTAAGGGTAATTTTGTTTTTATAATTTTAATTAGGATTTTAATAATTAGGGATAAATTTAGGAAATGGAAAATAGGTTGAAAAAAATAAAAAAAAATCGGACCTGGATTAAAATCCAGGCCCAAACCAATTAATCCCCTCACAGCCTAATCCAAATACCCATGTCCGGTCCAATGTAACCAAAACCAAACGACGACGTTTGGTCATGTTTTATCAAGGGCCATTGGATCAAATCCATCTAACGGCTGAGATCTTACAAACCTAACTCGTGATCCTTACCCGATCCAGTACCCGGTTCAACCCGTCTCCCCAACCTAAACCAAACGACATCGTTTGGTTAAGTGAATAGATCCTAGCCATCCATTCAGCTTGATCTAACGGTCAATATCCATCCACCCCTTCCCTATATAAATCCTAAACCCATACCCCAGCCCCCTAACTAAACACCCCCCCTCTCCACTATTCATCATCGTCTCCAAAAAAACATACCCCTAACCCTAGCCGCCCTCATTCCCCACCGCCTGAAACCCGGCAGCAACAACGCCGCCGGTCACTACCTTAATACCCCAGACTCTTCACAACCTCCTCTTCACGGATCTGGCCTTAGTTTCCTTCGAATCAGGCCCCAACCCTTCGAATCTTAAATCGAAGGTTGGCCTGAAAACCTTATCTTCTCCAATGGCCTCCAAAATAACACCACAGCTTCCCCTAAATTCCCTCACCACGGATCTGTTAGTTGCATGGCTCGAATCCTACTGGAACTGCTCGAATCTTCATTTGAAGATTCGAGTGAAACCTGACCCTATCCCAACCTACCTCAAACTCACACCAGTTACCCACCTGATCTCCCTCGTGCCTAGAATACCATTGGTTTGATTCGAATATACCTAGAAATGTTCGGATTTGAAATCAAAAAATCTGAAACCCTAAAAATTTCCAGTCATGGAATTTGTCTAATTCAAGTGAGGGATTGAGGTCTAAGAGACTTTAATCGAGGTATTCTCAGTTGAGAATACTTCGAATAAAGTCTGTTCAGCCTCAAAAGGTCCAAGTCCGAGTCGACCCTGTGTCCGTGTGAATTTAAAAATTCAAAGGTATTTTTTCCTATTTCTTTTTATATTCTATGTGTATATTGTTGCCTGTTTCAGTAGCTGGTGTAAGTTTTCATATTTGTTTAGTTGATTCCGTGATTCTGTCTCATACCCGTCTATTTGATCAGAATTATAGCAATGTTTCTGTTTGTTGTGATTGTTTATAATGTGTATAATCGACTCGATTAAGTTCGTCGATTAGTTGTTTTGTAAATTCTAGTTTCCGTTAATGATAATTGTAATAGCATGCTTATTTGTTTTGGATTGATTATTATCATTGAAGTCAGTTAATTAGTTCTTCCCAATTAGTTAACTCTCGTTTAATAAGTCAGAAAGTTTGTCAATTTGTGTGTTGATTTCTGAACCAGTTGGTTTCAGGGCATTGTCAGTATATTGACAATGCTCCTGTATTTGTTTAATCTCAGTTCAATGCTGAAATTCAGTTTAACTTGTTATGTTGAATTTAGTATAATGTTGTTGTGATGTTGGGTTTGAATTCAAGTTTACAAGGGTTGGGTAGATACAACTGTGTTAGGAAGTTGATTAGGATTGGTTCTAGCTGTTTAAATCAGAAGGATAATTAAGCCTGGACAGATTTTAAAATCTATTTTGTATTAGATTCTGAATTTTAGTTTAAAGGCAGTAATAACAGTAATTACAGTAGGATTTCTGGGGTATTTCTGGGATAAAACAGTGAGGGTAATATGATAATAATAGTGGGCTGAAAGTGGAATGTTAATGGCTTTTAATTTAATGGGATAATGGGAAACAAAGGGTAATGGAATGCTGGAAATCAGGAAAAGGGTCACTTAATGGGATTTAAAGTTTTTAAAAACAGATTTTGGATATGATTTTCTGGTTTTAATAGAAGAAGGGGTCCAGGCAGCACTTAAGCGAAGGGGGCAGACCTGTATAAATACAGGAAGCAGATTTTTAAGAAAGAGGACTGATTTTAAGACTCAGATTTTGAAGAAAAGAAAAGAACTCAGATTTTAAAAAAAAGATCAGAAATTAAGAGAGGAAAACTGAACAGAAAAATCAGAAATAGGAATCCGAAATAGATAGAAGAAAGAAACTGAAATCTGAAGTGCTACCTTTCTAGAATCTATCCGTTGTTTGTTTGTGGATATTGTTCGGTTTAAATCTGAAATTTTCCTCAAATTTCTGTCACTGTTCATCCGAGTTAATGGATCTTGTTCAGACTTGCTGTGTTATTGGTATATTCTGCCGGTGTTTTGTTGCTGCTATTACTGCTGAAATTTACTCCTTCTACTTTTATTTCCAGGTACATATCTTTTAAACTCATATTGTGAAGAGCTTCAACATGACAAATAAATGAAGCTTGGAAATTATAATTCTGTTTTCCATTCGTCTAAGTTCATTAGTTTAAATTTCAGCTTTGCTTCATGTTGGTTAACTAGTAGTGAGTTCGACACGATGGCTATAAGTTAATTGTCTTATTTTGAAATTCGTATAAAAGCTTTGTAATAATGTTATCCATTTCGAAATCTCATTAGTTTAGTTATATTTGAACTGTCAAAATAAGGAACATGGCAGAAAGTTGGTCATTATTTAAACTTTATGGTATTGTTAGTTAGGTACAGCATAATATGGAAATATCAAGGAAAAAATACAATATTGGTTTATTTTGTTAGTTAGTTAGTTGTTGTTTAAAGCTAGGTGATGTTGGTTGCATTTTGCTATATTATGGCATAACAATAGTTATGTTTACAATCAATAGTTGAAAGTTGCATTAGTAAAATCCGCTATGTTCATAATGTCAAAATATGGCGAATAATGTTGTATGCAATATCATTTTATTAAGTCAACAGGTAGATTTGTTCTCTTTCTTAATAACAAATGGCCTAGGAATTTTACAATGCGAAAGTTAGCGTTTTCCAATAGTTCGCATAGGTTGAGAATAGAAATCGTTTCGATTATGTATATCCCAAACTCAATCAGAAGCAGAATTAACTAAAATAATCATGCATATCAGATTAAGAACAAGCGATGTAGAAGTAGATTAGATTTATAACGTGTAACAATTTTAAGAGTGCAACAATAGCATTCGTTGCAAAAAGAATAATGAGAATTCTCCGAAAATATCATTTCCTTTCAAGAATTGATTTTTTTTTAGTTTCATACGCTATTCACATTTTTAGTATACATATGTTGTATTTACTAAAAAATAGTGTTAATCATATGTTTATTCTTATCTTTAAATTTGAATAGCTTGGAGGAATGTAATTCATACGCGAAAAATATAATCAGCGGTCAACATTTAATAAACTGTGAATTCTTTTCAAAGAATTTAAGGGCATCTCAAAAATGGGAATTTCTCATGATTTTCACATGAAAATGTATGGATATAATAAACAATTTGTGGAAAATCCATAATACCATTACGAATATTTTGCGCGATTAGGGATGCGTTCGCGTAACCTGATTATATTTTTAAAAGCAAATTCGGATTATGCGTTCGCGCAACTTCGAGCGAATATTTAATAAAAGGGATTTCTCCAAGGATGTTAAAATAATTTCATATAACCCGAAATGTGCAGTTCACTGTTTAATCATACAAGGGCGACGATGTTCTTAATTTTATTTCTAACTTCGAACGTATGATTTTTTTATAATAAAAATATAAAAAATATTATCAACCTTTTTATGTACACGTATGTGTGGCATGATTCTTTATGATTATAAAAGGTATATAATACGAGTATACGTACGCGTAATTCGTTTATATAATTGTAAACAATCTAAATAAAAGCGGTAACAAAATCATGCTGTGAGCACGTGATTTTTGTTTTCGCGCGACAATTGCTCCAAAAAGAAATAAAAAAAATATATAATTGGCCCTGCTGTACAATTTTCGGATTTTTGTGCGGCACCTTGTTGATTTATTTGTGACTTTGACCCATTTTTATTTATTTACTTCATTAAAATAAAATTCAAAAATATATGTGTCCTGCATAATTCAAACCGTAATCCGGTCGTTAAATAGAAAATCATGAATAGGCATTTTCGTCCGTGATTTTATTTGGTTTGACTTTACCTGTTTTGAAATATTTTAAGTATGTGTGCAAATAATTGTATTTGAGTGTGTATTTAATTTTAATTTGATGTTTTGGCTTAGTTTTGTTTTAAAATAAATAAGAAAAAGGAAATAAAAAATAATAATAATAATAAAAATAAAGAAAAGACCCCTTCCCTTCCGGACTTGGGCCAATTTTAACAAAATTGGCCCAAACAAACAGCCCAAGACCCAGGCCTGCCCGGTCCAGGCCACCTGATGCCAAGGACGTCCAAACGACGTCGTTTGAGTCGTGCCTGATCTGGGCCGTTGATCTCAGAGTGATCAACGGCCAAGATCAATTCCCCATAACCCATCTAAACCCGACCCATCTTACCCGGACCGAACCCAACCCTCAACCCTCAAAACGACACCGTTCCATTTAAGCCTTCAGATCCAGACCGTAGATCTAGATTGATCTAACGGTCGAGGTTCACCCACCCACTAACTATATAAACCATTCACCATACCCTGCCCCCCTAGCCAACACCCCCGCCTTCGTCTTCACCAAACCCATCCCCTTCAAACCCTAGCCGCCCCTGCACACCTTCACCAGAAACCTGGCGGCCTGAACGCCGGTGACCTCCACCTGAACACCATAGAACCCCCATGCCACCTTGAACCTAAATCTACCAACCACACACTTCGAATCACCCCCCAGGTCCTCGAATCTTCATTTGAAGATTCGAGTCAAAACTCGATCTACACCAAACAACCCCAGCTTCATACCAGACACTCCCCGGACCCTCCTCGTGACCAAACCATACTTGGTTTGGTCCGAATCTAACCAGGGAAACATGAATCCCGGATCTGAGTTTTGGAACTTTGTAGTTCCTCGTCACTAGTTCATACCCGTTCGAGCCAAAGAAATTAAGGTCCAAGGGACCTTAATCGAAGTGTTTCTCTGAGAAACACTTCGATTAAAGTCCGTTCAGCCTTAAGAAAGCCTGTCCAAGTCCGAGTCAAGGTTCCCGATTTTTCAAGATTTGAGGTGAGTCTGCCTTCTTCCCTTATTTGTTTTGGTCCATGTGAGTGATTAAATGTCTGTTCATGTTTTGTTTCAATTTGTGTCTTTGAATTTTTACCAACTTCCGTTTGTCCACCTTGCCTGAACCACTATGTTTGTTTGAACCCCTCATATTCTGATAAGACATATGTATTGGTGGTATTCCAAATTTGTACTGATTAGTTGACTCCTCGAGGGTATTTCTGTTTAGTCAGTATAATTCAAACCATGTATCGACACTGTTTAAATGTCTGATTTTTGGCTACGATTGTGTATGTTAATGCTAATATAGTCGAGTCGACATGTGTCGTCAATTAGTTTCAACTGTCTGAACAAAGTAAACCGATTTGCTTCTGATGAACATTTGTTGAAATCAATTCAGAACCAGTTTTGTTTACTTATAGCTGTTGATTTGGATCAGTCAATGTAAAAAGGATTGTTTATGTTTAATTTCTGAATTGGAAGGCATGTGCACTCGTGCACAGCATGTGCATTGGTGCACCTCATGTGCCTTGTGCACAGCCTGTTTTTCTGCATTAAGAAGCTTTTAAGTTTTAAACAATTTGACAGCATATGCTGTCAGATATATTCTACTGCCCATACTTGCTTTTAGATAATAAAATGAAAAGTTGAATCTGCCAGGGAATGTGAATGGGTTTTAATACTTAATTAGCTAAAGTTGGAATTGAAAATGGAAGGCACATGGGAAGGGTACTGTGATTTCTGAAAACAGGCTGTTAAAAAGAGTAGGATAGAGGCTTATAAAAGAGGGAGAAAAGAAAATACACGGACTGGGAGGAATTTCTGAAGGAGAGAGCTGAAATACACACTGAGAAGTATACACACACAGACATACATAGAGAGACACAGGGGGAGCCTAAACTGAAATTTTGAGAATTGAAGTTCTGGGGGAAAACAGTAAAAAACTGGAGAAGGTCTCTTTCTGATAACTTAAGTATAAGTTCAAAACTGCAGACTGATATTGGATTCTTGAAAAGAAAGAAGATAGGGAAAGGGATAAACAGAAAATCAGCAATTACTTCTGTCTTGTTTGTCTGATTCCCAGTCTTGTTCAACCTGTTCAATCAACTCTGTTTTCTTCCAAGTATCAGCTGAGTTCATTAGTTGATTCATATTGTTCGTTTCCCCTGGATTGGTCTGTCTTGGAGTATTATTCCTACTGCATTTTTTGCTGCTACCTGTCTACCATTTCTTGTCGGTTCTAACTGTATCTTGCACTGGGAGTTGTTCTATTGGTACCTGCTGTTACTGCTGCTGTTTGGTATCGCTTCTATTGTCCTACTGACCCCTTGCTCCTTCTGTTGTATCCAATATCCAGTACATACTAAGACTCGCATTTGATGTAACAATGAAAGCATGAATCAAAAGATTTGAAGGAGTTAGAAGCACCTGTTGTATTGCTTATGAATTGCCCTTTAATGTTGTTAAGATATGTAGTTTCTTGGTCTGTTAGCCTAATAGAGACACATTAGTAAGGTTATACTTAATTAAAGTTTATGCCAATCTGAAACAGTGACATTTTATTCGTTTAGTAGTACATAAGATGTAAATACAATCCATGAAATGTGCAGCCATTTTAATACAATTGTTAACTCAAACTCGCTATTTAAGCATGTTTCGAATATGTAAGGGCAAACGATTGTTTAGATTTAGCTAAAGACAATACAGTTTCAAACTCTTGAGTTTCAGTTTGCGTGAAGCAGTTTACAGGATGAGTTTCAAATACCACTAGTCGCATTTCCTAAACAAGCAATTTTAATTAATCTTGTCTGAATAAGTTAAAGTTAGGGAGCTCTTGTAACAGTCGTAGCATTTCATCAATCCCATATACATTTCTTTTATCAAGTTCAAGGCATGTTTTCATGAGGTACAATGTTTCTTCAGTCCGTAAATAATTAATCGGACGATTAGCTAAAATCCGGATTTGGGCCAAACACATAGTTAAAAATAGCACGCATCTTTTCTTCTATTTTTAAGAGATAAACACATCAGAAATGTAACCGTTTTAGGATGTTCCTTCTAAAATAATGAGACGAGCCTCGCCAAATGAGATGTAAATCGCGGGGCCCTCAATAAATAACCTTGATAATTATCTAGAATTCAGGATGGGCCATTTAATAAATTTCATGGCCTTCTACAAATAATAACGCGCTAGACCCCTTAGGCATCCTTAATGAATTACACTCTTAAACTTGGGTGTACATTGATGTGACCCGAATCCAAATCTCAACGGAGTCGAAATGTGTTAACAACTACGGGTGCATTGATTGTGACGTGGTTCAAGATGCATTTTCACGACGTTGCAATTCTATAAAAATAAATGATAATAATAAAAGCGGTTTAAACTTAATAAAAGCACATAAGTCACAACCTGTATTTAAATCAGATATTTAGCCATTATAACAATTTAAGCGACCGTGCTAGAACCACGGGATTCGAGGGTGCCTAACACCTTCCCTCGGGTCAACAGAATTCCTTACTTAGAATTTCTGGTTCGCAGACTTCATTTGGAAAAGTCGAATATTTTCCTCGATTTGGGATTCAAGATAAACCGGTGACTTGGGACACCAAAAGCCAAACCTTTCCCAAGTGGCGACTCTGAATTAAATAAATAATCTCATTTCGAATATTGTCACTTAAATTGGAAAAACTCCCACCCGCGCATCTTACCCCTCGGGGCGGGGCGCGCAAAAAGGAGGTGTGACACATGCAATAAAAAATGTATTTAGTAAAATCAAGATAATTAAGCCAAGAATAAAAACAGTTGAGCGACCATGCTAGAACCATGGAATTCGGAAATGCCTAACACCTTCTTCCGGATTAACAGAATTCCTTACTCAGGATTTCTGGTTCGCAGAATAACAAACAAAGTCATATTCTCCTCGATTCAGGGATTAAAACCGGTGACTTGGGACACCTTAAAATTCCCAGGTGGCGACTCTGAAACAAATAAATCAATCCCGTTTTGACTGTCCTTTAATTGGATAAAACTCCCTACGCACCCTCGCGGGCGCGGAAAAAGGAGGTGCGACAGTCGCGCCTACTAACAATGTCTTTGGGCAGACCCCAATGTTTGACAATGTGCGAGAAGAAGAGTCGAGCTGTATCTTCTGCTGATGCGTTTTGCGGGGCTGCTATGAAGGTTGCATAGTTTGAAAATTGATCTATGACAACCATGATGGATGCAAGATTACTGACTTGGGGCAATCCCATGATGAATCTGAGGGAAACACTTTCCCATGGTCTCTGTGGGACATGTAATAGCTGCGAGGGTCCCGTCTGTGATAAGTGATCCGACTTGTCCTTGTGGCATGGCTGACAAGTCTTCACACGCTGAGGAGCGTCACCAGTCTTTTGAGGCCGATGACATGATGGTTGATTGTTGCTGCGAAGGGTAGCCGGAACCAGGGGTTCATTTCTATTGACTACCTTCTCCAACTGCATGGCCGAGATGTTTTCAGCGGCCATCTTTATGGGAAAGCATGGTATGGTGCAGGGCTTGGCCCGATTTCCTCCCATCATCAGGAGCATGTTGGCATATGGTACCGGTATGGTGTTGGTTTGCCTCATGAACTCCAAACCCACTATGATGTCGAAGTCATCTATGATTGCGATGCGCAGGTCGATGTTTCCCTTGTATGGGCCAAGTTTCACTGGGACATTTGTAGCTGTTCCACCCAATGTCTGGGGTGGTGAGTTGATAGCCTTGACGCGGTCTTTGCTCTTTTGCACAACAAGACCCAGGAGCTCTACTTGAGTTGACGACAAGTAGTTGTGGATGGCACCCGTGTCTATCAATGCATGAAGGGGCTTGCCGTTCACTTTCAATTCGACAAACATTAGGGTCCTCTCTTGCTTAAGAGGTCTTTCGTCCATCTTTTCCTTCCCTTTCTTGGTTATTGGAACTGAGATTTTCTTAGGAGGACATGTACTGGTCCCCGCTAAGGCATGCGGGATAGAGCCAACAATTGCATTGAAGGCGCCTACCTGGTCTTCTTCTGATGTGTCTGATGCATCTGACTTATCCTCGACAGTCTGTTTTGACATGAATAGCCGAATGTTCCCGAAAGGGACGCCGGAAGGCTGACTTTGCATAAATAGCCACTTTTGGGTTTTGCTTAGCATTTTTAGACCCACACAGCCTTAAAATCTTCGTCCCCGAAGTGCTTAAAGGCCGTGTTCAAAGCTTGGTCCCCTCTGTAAAATATTTTGAGTCAGTCATTTTTGTTAAAATCACCTTAATAAATGTGCAGGATGAGCACGATGCAAAATGAACATTTTTCAATAATGACCAAAATCCCTATCAAGTTACGGCTATGGTGGAATGATCTAGGTGTTGAAGGGCAAAATGAGGTTAAGAAAAATCTGAAAGGTCTTGTGGGTCTGTTGGAAATCCAGCCTAGGGGAGATATCATAAGAGCGTTGGTTGCCTATTGGGACCCGGCGCACAATGTTTTCCATTTCTCTGATTTTGAGCTCACCCCAACTTTGGAAGAAATGGCCGGATACATCGGGAATACTGAACTTCCGTTGAGGGAAAAATACTTGGTCGCCCCAAGAGTCGTCACGGTACATCGGTTCTTGGATTCATTGAAAATACCTAGAACAGTCCACAACCCGGATCTAGCAGCCGGATTCTGTACTCCATGCTTCATATATGATAGATACGGTCACGAGGGGGATTCAATAATCCAATCAACAAACTGTGCAGCAAAGGAGTTCGTCAGAAGTGGGACGAGCACAGACGGGTGGCGTTCATGATAACGCTTCTGGGTCTTCTGGTATTTCCCAGGAAAGATGGAAACATTGATTTGAAGATATCTGGGGTCGTCAGCACTTTACTCACGCAAAGTGACAGTACTCTCGCGCCTATGGTGGTATCCGACATCTTTCGACCTCTCACAGCTTGTAAAGCTGGGGGAAATTTCTTTGAAGGTTGTAACTTGCTCCTGCAGATATGGATGATCGAGCACCTTTGCCATCATTCCGAGATTTTGAGCCATGGTTCCCCAAAAAAGACCCGCATAGAAGAATCTTACGCAAGAGCCAAAGAGATCAGTTTGCCCGAAGGAGTCCTGGCTTGGACCTCGTTCTTTCAAGCTCTTACTGCCAGCCAAATACAATGGAAGTTGGGATGGTTGCCCGTTGATGAGGTCTTATATATGTCAGCGGCTAAAACTCATTTCTTGCTGATGGGGCTTAAGAGCATTCAACCTTACGCACCCTGCCGAGTTTTAAGACAGTTCGGAAGATGCCAGACAGTACCTCATGAGGAAGATCTAAGCACTCAAGCAATTGAGATAAGTCCTAACGGACAGTTCCCAGAAGCAAAGATTCGCCAAATCTGGAATGAGGGTCAATATTTGAAATCAGATACTTGCGTGCGGGATCAAGCCAAAGGAGAAACGGCGCCAGGTTACCTTGCATGGTACAGAAGGGAACTCGAGCATGAAAGGCCAGCTAAGAGACCCCACATCCGGAATTTTACCGAATCATCACAAAAGCAGTGGGATTGGTTAGCAAAAGAAAGAGGCTATTGCACCGAAATCAGCAGGTTAAAGCAACAAGTGGAAAACTTGAAATATGAACACAACGTGCAAGTTGCTACCGATCTGGGAGAGCGGAACAGGTTGATTCAAGAAAATGAAATGCTCAGAGCCCAGATCAAACAGATAAGGTTGGATGCAGATAGACAACCAAGGCGTCGATCGGACGAGCAGCTGATAAAAGGGCTAAAAGGTGAAATCAGGGAATGGCGAGATGGTTTGGAGAAATCTGAAAACATCATAGCAGAGCTCAAAGCACAGTGGGATACAAGAACGGATAAGCATCGCAGGTACCTGAATCGATTGGAAAGCGACCATGAGAAGACTGTTGCTAAGATAAAGAGAGAGATGGCTGCACTTGAGATCAAAGCAGCTAATCAGGCCAAGGATTTCCAAATTGAGAGCAGATACTGGTATGACTCAATAGCCCAGATGAAGTTGGAAGTACGACGACTGAAGCATCAGCATGTACAAGATGCTCAAGTTTTCAAGATATGCAGCGATCAGACAAAACGCCTGCTCGTAGAGAAGAAGCAAACCAGAGATAGGATCAAGGCCATTGCCCATGCCATCACCAGACGATGCCTACGATGTGAGAACATGTCCAGCGCTACCGTCCTCTCGGCAGTAATGGGTTATGTCAAGCAGACTATGCACGAGCTGGAGCAACTTGAGAGGGATCTCACGCCTAGGACCGCGGCGAGGCCGAACGATGCCCCGCGAAAACCGATTTTTAAAACCATAATGCATTCATAGGTCAAATCTGTATTTTAGCATCTTCTGCCTATTTTTTTTTTCATCAAGGTGATTTTCAGTCTATTTTGAGTCTAGGTTCATTTTCCAAGTTTGCTTTTTCTTTTGCAGAATGTAGCTTGTAATAGAACATTTCAACAATGAAGAGGTTTTTTCTTTTACGTCCGTTTATGTTTTTCGAACTACGTAATGATCTGATTCACGTAGGCATCGTGATACGTAGGCAATCCTCATCGGATCCGGTCGCATTTCTTTTACTACAAAAATAAAATATATATATATATATAATAAATAAAATAAAAGGAAAAACAAAAGAGAAAAGGAAAGAAAATAAAAAAGGGGAAAACTAATAAGAGAAAAATGCTGGAATGACGCATGCTCTTGTAGCAAACATATAGTAATCCACTTAACTGTATAGGTGCATCATGCCCAACGTGAGATTAACTATCTATTATTTGCTGCAGAATTAACCGTGCGTTTGTCATTGAGCATTTTTTCCAGGGTTTTTGAAAAGACGGTTGGTTTGGTGAAAGTCTGGCCTCGCACTCATACTTCACGAGGTCAAGGAGAGGTGTTCAACTACCTATTGTTAGGACCAGAAGCAGTACTCACACTTACTTCACCAGGTCAAAAGGAAGTGTGGAAATGTCTTCGGAAATTCCATTGCAAACAGTCCCCGTCTCTGAGGAGAGCTCAATCTCAGCCGTCCTCACACCTGAATCCGCAACTGCGGAGGAAAATAGAATCCTACGGCTCCGCATGTTGGAAATGTTGGATGACTGGAACAATGGGAAAGAGCCGCCAAGTGTCGTCCCCGGATTCCCTGAATTATTCTCCAGGTCAAGTGGGACTTCTAATGTCCCCATATATTACCCTGCTTCCCCATTTGGGTACCCAGCCACCTCCGCCTTCTCCGCAGGATCACCTTCTGAGCCTCATCCCCGAATGTCGGCCACTGATGCAAGCATGAACATCTTTACTGCATCGCCTTGCCCAGCTACGGCACAGCCTGCCACATACAAGCCAAGCTTTGACTCATCCTCTTTTACATTCCAAGCGCCATCGTTCTCAATGGAACCAACCAGGTTCGCTACCAACAATAATCCTCTACCGCCTCAGTGCGAACTCGCACCGGGACAGGATCAGAACCCCAGGATTACGGAACAAAATGAGATTGCTAAGAGAATGAGAAGCCTTGAACAAAGTTTGAAGAATATGCAAGGGTTGAGCGGACAAAAGAGCGTCTCTTACGCTGACCTGTGCATGTTCCCTCACGTGCACCTGCCAACGGGTTTCAAGACCCCCAAATTCGAGAAATACGATGGGCACGGTGACCCCATTGCACATCTTAAGAAATACTGCAACCAATTGCGGGGAGCCGACGGAAAAGAAGAACTGCTAATGGCATATTTTGGGGAAAGCTTAGTGGGGATAGCTTCGGAATGGTATATGGATCAGGAAATGTCCCGATGGCATATATGGGATGATCTCGCCAGAGATTTTGTAAAGCAATTCCAGTATAACATCGACATTGCGCCAGACCGAAACTCTCTGTCGAATTTGAAGAAGAAGCCTTCGGAAAGCTTTAGAGAGTATGCTATTAAGTGGCGTGAACAGGCGTCGAGAGTGAAGCCTCCCATGGATGAAGTGGAAATGGTCACTACCTTTCTCCAGGCGCAAGAGTCTGACTATTTCCAAAACATGATGTCGGCCATGGGTAAGCCATTCGCAGAAGCGATCAAGATAGGAGAGATGGTAGAGAATGGGTTGAAAACGGGAAGGATTTTGAGTCAAGCAGCCATAAGGGCAACCTCTCAGGCCGTCCAAAGCGGGTCGGGAGGAACGACAAGGGGAAAGAAGAAGGAAGAAACGGCTATGGCAGCCTCTGAAGCAAGGGAGTATCGTCATCCCAGGCCCCATTTTCCGGAAAGGGCCCCACAACACTACTACCCCCACTCAAATGTGGCATATGCTCATCAACCTTATATGGTCATGAATGCCCAACCTTATAACCATCCACCACAACAAGCCAACCGAGGCCTAGCTCCACCTCCCAGAAATCAGCCTCCTTACCGCAACCACTATAACCCACAACCCCCGCAGAATAACTACCGCCCCCAGGAGCCACCTCGACGGCGGACTTTCACGCCCATCGGTGAACAATACTCTACATTGTTCCCTAAGCTAGTCCAGTTGGGTTTCTTGCAACCAATTCCCCAAACGAGGCAAAACCCGACATCTCCTTCTTATAAAGCCGGAGTCAGATGCGCCTATCATTCAGGGGCCGAAGGACATGATACAAACGACTGCTGGTCATTGAAAAGAGTGGTCGAAAATTTGATAGAGCAGGGAAAAATAGTGCTAAGGGACGAAGAGATCCCAAATGTGACTAACAATCCATTGCCCGCTCACAATAATGGGCCGCTGGTCGGCATGATTTGTGAAGACAAAGAGTTCGACCCTGCCTTGAAAGCCATAATTGCCATTGTCGACACGGGGAGGAGGCCTGAAATAGACCAGAAATCAGAAAGGGGGGAGGAGGTCAAGGCTGCGGAAAGCAAGCCTGAAAAGAAGGTGGAGAAGAAAGTGGTACCGGCAAAGGGTGGAGTTCTTTACATACCGCGAGGTCAAGCCAAGAAGACGCAGAACTTCGGGATCAAAAAGACAAAACCTATGTATGTGCCAAAAGGGGCCTATGTGGTCCGGGGGACGATTCAACCACCTCGGCTGAATGAGCCAGTGGTTATCGGACGCGTGCCACAAAAGCCAATGACCAACCCATCCACAGTGCCGTGGAATTATCAAAAGACTTTGGTAACATACAAAGGTAAGGAGGTCATGGAAGAACTTCCAGAAAATACTTTCGTTGGAGGGTACTCAAATACCCAAGAACTGAACAACGCCACACAAAGGCGCTTCCCTCCAAAGGAGCCCGTGAGTGTTGAAGAAGCGGAAGTGTTCTTCCAACAAATGAAGATGCCGGATTACGAAGTGATAGATCAGTTGCGCAAGCACCCTGAGCAGGTGTCCATGCTATCATTATTGACAAGGTCGGCCGAGCATCAAAAGATCTTACTAAAGACCCTGAATGAGGCATATGTGCCGGTTGAAACCTCGGTGGAGCAATTAGAGCGGATGACAGAAAGATTCTTCGCCGTCAACCAAATCTCCTTCAGCAAGAACGATCTACCCCCGGAAGGAGCAACACACAACAAGGCATTACATTTAACAGTCAAATGTGAGGACTACTATGTCAAGCGGGTAATGCTGGATGGGGGATCAGGTGTTGACATTTGCCCGCTCTCCACGCTGCAAAGAATGGAAATTGAGACCGGAAGAATCCGACCCAACAACGTCTGTGTAAGAGCTTTCGATGGTATCAAGAGAGACACCATGGGAGAAATAGACCTGCTGCTGGTCATAGGACCAGTTGAATTTCGAGTCACTTTCCAAGTGATCGACATGGACACATCTTACAATTTCCTCCTTGGCAGGCCTTGGATCCATGCGGCAGGAGCCGTGCCTTCTACTCTTCACCAGATGGTGAAGTTCGAGTATGAAGACCAAGAGATCGTGGTCCATGGAGAAGACAAACATGCCATTTATCGGGACCCATCTATCCCGTATCTTGAACCAAGAGAAGGGAGCGAGCATACGGTCTATCAAGCTTTCGAGGTGGAATTGGCAGAGCAGCACGAAGAGGGAGTACCTTGCCCCCAGCCTTTCTTGTCTAACGCTTCGGTTATGGTAGCCAAAGAGATGATCCGACACGGATTTAGGCCAGGGAAGGGGCTTGGACGAACCCTTCAGGGAATGACGGAACCCATTACTTTACCAGTCATCAAGAAACCTTTTGGACTAGGTTTCAAACCTACTCCAACAGACGAAAAATGGGCAAAGAAAAGGAGAAATGAGGGCTGGAAGCTGCCTCAACCGCTGCCGGATTTATATGCGACTTTCGTCAGGCCAAGGTACGCGGAAGAAGAAGATGATGAGGTCTTCACAGCTGAGGAAATCGAGGAAATATGTGGGGCGATGAGAGAAATGCTCTACGAGGTCCACATGGTTCAACCAGGTGAAGGCACAAGCACTGCTGAGATGCTGTACATGGGACCGAACGCCCAACTTCAAAACTGGAAGGCCACGCCATTCCCGACTAGACGAAAGTCCGGGTAGACCTGCCCTGCCACCTTTCCTGTATCACAAGTTGTCCCCGGGACCTAACTTGAACGTTTTCTTCTTTTCGATTGTTGTTTTGAATTCCTAGTTGAAAACATTGTTGTATACCAACTTTCCAAAAGAAATATACAAAAATACAAAAAAAATCATCATTGCTTTCCTATTCTTTCTCTTGTTCTGATTTTTATTACTTTTCCTCTTATCTTCCTTTTCAGTCCTAATAATGCGGCTTTAAATATGACATGCTTGCGGACTTCACGCCCAGACCACAATGAGCTATTTAACTGCGAATTAATGAACCCAGAACCAGAATATGATGCGGAAGAGGCTTTTAGGGAGATAAACCGAGAGTTGGAATATTTCGAGAATAAACCTAAGCCAAATCTGAATGACACTGAACCGGTAAACTTAGGAACCCCGGAAGAAGTCCGGGAGACCAAGATAAGCATTCACACGGACGAGAAAACGCGAGAGGCGATAATTCAACTTCTTCTTGAATTCAAAGACGTGTTTGCCTGGTCATATGATGACATGCCAGGACTAGGTGTCGATCTAGTGGTTCACAAATTGCCAATTCATCCTGATTATCCTCCGGTTCAACAAAAGCAACGAAAGTTCAAAACCGAGGTCAGTGACAAAATTAAAGAGGAGATCACCAAGCAACTGAAAACAGGAGTGATCCGGGTAGTCCAATACACAACATGGTTGGCGAATGTGGTTCCAGTACCGAAAAAGGACGGGAAAACTCGGGTATGTGTAGATTACCGAGATCTGAACAGAGCAAGTCCCAAAGATAATTTCCCGCTGCCCAACATCCACATCCTCGTTGATAATTGCGCCAAACACGAGATACAATCCTTCGTAGATTGTTACGCTGGATATCATCAGGTGCTGATGGATGAAGAGGACGCCGAGAAAACCGCTTTCACCACGCCTTGGGGCACCTACTGTTATCGGGTCATGCCATTTGGTCTAAAGAATGCTGGGGCTACTTACATGAGGGCCATGACCGCCATTTTCCATGACATGATGCATCAGGAAATAGAGGTGTACGTGGACGATGTAATAGTCAAGTCCAGGACACAGGATAATCACATCCAAGACTTGAGGAAATTCTTCGAGAGGCTAAGGAAGTATGACTTGAAGCTAAATCCAGCCAAATGCGCTTTCGGAGTTCCGTCAGGTAAACTTTTGGGTTTCATCGTAAGCAGGAGAGGTATCGAGCTAGATCCGACTAAGATAAAATCTATCAAAGATCTACCTCCCCCAAGAACGAAGAAAGACGTGATGAGTCTTTTGGGCAGGCTGAACTACATCAGTCGGTTTATTGCCCAGCTGACAAGCACGTGTGAGCCCATATTCAAGTTGTTAAGAAAAGATGTGGCGATTAAGTGGACAACGGAGTGTCAAGAAGCCTTTGATAAAGTCAAAGAGTACCTTTCGAATCCCCCAGTCTTGGTCCCTCCCGAACCAGGGAGACCACTTTTCTTGTATCTGACAGTCTTGGAGAACTCTTTTGGCTGCGTCCTCGGGCAACACGACGTAACCGGGAAAAGGGAGCAGGCGATCTACTACCTGAGCAAGAAATTCACCAGCTACGAGGCCAAATACACTCTGTTGGAAAAGACATGCTGCGCTCTCACATGGGTTGCTCAAAAGCTGAGGCATTATCTCCAAGCCCACACTACATTCCTCATAAGCAGGTTGGATCCCTTGAAATATATATTTCAGAAACCAATGCCTACTGGGAGACTGGCTAAATGGCAAATCTTGCTTACGGAATTCGACATAGTTTATGTCACTCGCACGGCAATGAAAGCCCAGGCGTTAGCAGATCATTTGGCCGAAAACCCGGTCGATGAGGAATACCAGCCATTGGATACCTACTTTCCAGATGAAGAGGTAAACACCGTAGAAGTGATCTCAGAGGAAGCTCATGTTTGGAAGATGTTCTTTGACGGAGCCGTGAACGCCAAGGGTATAGGGATTGGGGCAATTTTGATCTCACCTGCCGGTCAGCATTATCCCGCCACAGCTAGACTTCGTTTCTTCTGCACAAATAATACAGCTGAATATGAAGCCTGCATTATGGGCATACATATGGCAATCGATCAGGATGTCAAAGACTTACTGATTATGGGAGATTCTGACCTGATCATCCGGCAAGTTCAAGGCGAATGGGAAACTCGGGATGTCAAACTTATCCCATACCGACAACATGTGGAGGACCTCAGCAAGCGCTTTACCTCAATAGAATTCAGGTATATTCTGAGGTGTCACAATGAACTGGCAGATGCACTTGCTACTCTGGCTTCTATGCTACCCTACCCGGGCGACGCCCACGTCGATCCTTTGGAAATCCAAATCAAGGAAAGACACGGTTACTGCAGTGTAATCGAGGCGGGATCAAATACGCAGCCTTGGTACCATGACATCAAGAAATTCCTGAAGACACAAGAATACCCCGAGCATGCAACTGGAGATCAAAAGAGGACCATTAGGCGACATGCAAGTGGTTTCTTTTTGAGCAGTGAATTGTTATATAAGAGGACTCCGGACCTCAATCTCTTAAGATGCGTCGATATCGAGGAAGCGAGAAAGATCATGCACGAAGTACACGCAGGTGTGTGCGGACCTCACATGAACGGGTATGTCTTAGCAAAGAAGATCCTTAGAGCAGGTTATTACTGGATGACCATGGAAAAGGATTGCTTTAGCTTTGTTCGGAAGTGTCATCAGTGTCAGGTGCACGGTAATTTGATTCATGCACCTCCCACGGAACTGCATCCCATGTCCGCACCTTGGCCATTTGTCGCTTGGGGCATGGACGTCATTGGACCAATTGAACCAAAGGCTTCGAATGGACACAGGTTTATACTAGTGGCCATAGACTACTTTACGAAATGGGTAGAGGCAGTCACTCTCAAGTCGGTCACCAAAAAAGCTGTGGTGGATTTTGTACACTCAAATCTTATCTGTCGCTTCGGTATTCCTGCGACTATCATTACAGATAATGCGGCAAACTTGAACAGTCACTTGATGGGAGATGTGTGCGAGCAATTCAAGATAACACACAGGAATTCCACTCCTTATCGGCCAAAAGCCAATGGTGCTGTGGAAGCTGCAAATAAAAACATCAAGAAGATTTTGAGGAAGACAATACAAAGTTCCCGACAGTGGCATGAGCAGTTACCTTTTGCATTATTGGGGTACCGCACTACGGTACGCACATCGGTGGGAGCGACTCCTTATCTTTTGGTTTATGGGACCGAGGCTGTAATACCGGCAGAAGTAGAAATTCCTTCGCTTCGAATCATTGTCGAAGCAGAAATCGAGGACAGCGAGTGGGTTAAGACTCGGTTAGAGCAACTGACGTTGATTGATGAAAAGCGGATGGCTGCAGTTTGTCACGGACAGTTATACCAACAAAGGATGGCCCGTGCTTACAACAAGAAAGTCCGACCCCGGAATTTCGAAGTAGGTCAGCTGGTACTGAGGCGTATTCTGCCGCATCATGAAGAAGCAAAAGGAAAGTTCGCCCTAAATTGGAAAGGCCCATACATCGTAAGGAAAATATTGCCAAGAGGAGCATTGTATTTAGGTGATCTCGAAGGAAATGACCCCGACACAGCAGTAAATGCAGATGCGGTCAAGAGGTACTACGTCTAAATCATACTCCAATAGTCCTGACACGTTGAAAATGGCGAAGGTGTTTATTCCCCACTACTCCCCAAAAAAGAAAAACTACCCAATTCTCTCTACCAACTTTTGAGCCGCTTACAAAACAAAAAAAAGAGGAAAAAACAAAACAAAACAAAAAAAAAGAACAAAACATTGATTGAGGCCTGAACTACGTTTGACTTGATTCCGAAAGGATACGTAGGCAGCCTCTCCCTGAGGTTCAGTCACACCAACAATAAAATCCCATCCACCCTGAAATTGAAAACCGGGGCACGTCGAGCAGTTTAGGAGTTTAGTGTCATCTGCCTCTCTTTACCAATCACAAACCTTCAAATCAATTACCAAATATGGCGGGGAATCAATAAGTGTCACAAACGAAGACCATCACACTCTGAATTGAGAGAGATAAAATGAGAGAGTCTCGGCGGTGAAAACCTTCGGGCACCACGAGGCGACGGGAGTAGAGAAACCAAAATGAGAGAGCTTGCTTAGTAAAAACTCGCAAAGAGTACTATCAAGCGATGACAGGAAGAGAAAAGAGAGAGGTCAGCCAGCGAAAACCCGCAAAGGGCGCTGCTGGCCGAAAAGGAATGACGCCACCCCAAGAAGGTCTCGGCAAAGTTCCACCGGTTTTGGAATCACAGATCTGTTCTGGTTCAGGAAAATGCAAGTTCATGGAAGATCGGACGTCCAGTCCAAAGAGCATGTCATGTCATTTAAAGCCAGCGTTATCCTCCTCAGATAAGTCTTTCTCGTCCCGAAAAGGGTATTCTTTTTCTGATTTATTTTCCCCTTCTTTGTTTCTTTTCGAATCCCTTTTGCATTTTAACCCCGAATTCAGGACACACCGGAAAGAGCAGGTGGCAGGTTTGTTTGCACGGAATCCCGTCTCATAAAGGAAAGCACCTCATCTCGTTGATATGATTACCCAAGCATGATGAATCATGACATCCCGGAATAGAGGAAAAAGAGAGAAATCTTGAAATCTTCCCCAGCAAGTCCACCTTCGGACAAATCCCACAGAGTCTCCCTTTTTGTACAATCTCCCACAAAGTATCCCTGTTGGAATTTCATCAGCACATCCCCAGCGAGTTCTTTTGTAAATATTCCCCAACAAGCTTACCCCAACAAACCCTGGGAAACCCGTTTTGAAACCAAAACCCAGCATACCCCATTGTACAGAATCCGCACAAAGAATCCACTTGGTAAATATTTACCCCACATAGCTTCCTCTTAGTTCCCACAGAACACCTCCAATAAAATCCCCGTTGAGAACCTTCAATCAAAACGGGACAAAAAAGAAAAAAAAGGGCCTTACGAGGCAAATCATCACAGAATCCGGAAATACAATCCTGAGCAGTCTAAAGGTTTCGCCGTTCAATTCGAATCAATGGCGGGATTTCGCAACAGAAGTAAAGACGCAACGAAGCAATTGGGAACGATCAAGGTCACCAAACCGACCGTCATTTTCAAACATGTGTTTTTCTTTAGCTTTTTTCAACAATAATAGCCTCTGCAAAGACAACAAATCCAAAACCAGGAGCATGGCCAGTGGTCCGATCACAACTTCAAAGACACCAGCAAAAACTTTGAAATATTCTCTGAGCCAATCACTATTTTTATCCAAAGAAATGCCTCCAACAAAATGGCTCGCCAACCTCCATTTTCTCTCTGCAGATAACATCACCTATCATCCATCCAAAAAATAAAGGCAAATAAAATTCTTAATCGACTGAATCAACAAAACATCATCCTCCAACTAAAATTCAAATCATTTCAAAGTGTTAACAGATGACCTAAACAGAATTAGAAAGTTAGAATTACGAACCAAATTACATAACTTCAGCTTTTCTAATGAACTTCTCAATACAGAATCCATTGCCACATCAATGAAATAATTCATTATAAATTTTCAAAATGCGTTTAAATTAAAAAAAATTGTTTCTCAAATAAAAGAAGCCTATGAAAATTAAGACGAAAATACCAAGGTCAGTGGATTCTTGTACAAAAGAATAAGAATAGAAATCACCGCTGGAAACTTTACCGGAAACCCACTTTTGCCAGTTCGTGCATTCCGACCGGTGAAAGTCTCTCAGCGCTGTAACCACTTCCATTCCTGTCAAGATTTCATCAAATCAGCACAATGAAATACTCCCATAATAAAGCTTGGTTCAAGTGTGAAAAGGATCTAGGTAGGGAAATGGTTAATGGTCTGAAAATTCTTAGCCAGGGCCAATCTGAAAGTCTTGGCTAGTACCGAGGAAGAAAAAATTTGGTATGTGAACAACACGAGAGTTTAGTCATACTACAAACTGTTGAAATTTCTTCTCACTGGATAAAGAGAAGAAGAGATGCAATAATACAACTGTTAAAGGAAATCAAATAGAAGGTCGGAAAAACAGATAGATAGGAGTTTATCTTGTATTTTTGCGAAAAAGAACTAATCGACAAAAGAAACTATTGGGCTTTTTTTTTTCCTTCTTGAACTGTTGGGCTTCTTCAATAAGAGGAGTGGTGCCTTTTCAGTGAACCGTTTGGGTTTTATTAGTTAATTAATGACGTAAATAGGAGAAAAACATAAAACCCCTCAAAAGAAGGAGATTAAAGATAAATGAAATTCCTAGCTTCTTAAAGGTGCCACATCAGACTTTTAGGTCACTGCTTTATATTTATATTTATATATAGATATAGACTAGTGTGTGCAAAATAAGAGATGACAATTAAAAATAAATCAAAGAACATCGTGTGTAGAGGATCATAAGAATGTTGCACTATCACTCTCATTCAAATCCTTCCTCAGAATAATAAAAGGACCGGTCGACAGAAATTAGTTGTATTTGTTAGCCAAAAAATGTATAAATATATATATTTTATGTTTATCTTATACATATGTACAAATATATATATATAGTCGGCTATTATTTTTAGAACGGCTAAAGATATACATTTCTTTGATAAAAGCATGAGGAGTTGATCTATGCAATTGAGTTTAATTGAATTTAAATTTTTCAAGTACACTACCATGGACATATTTAGGGGTGGGCATAATACCGATCGAACCGTAAACTTCGGTTCATTCAGTTTCGATTTTTCGGCTTATTCGGTCGGTTTGCGGTTTATGTTTTCTATAATTTCGGTATTCAGTTCAGTGCTCGGTTTTGCAACTTCGATTTTCGATTAAACCAAAAAATCGAAGTTTTCTTATATGGTCTTAGCCTCCGGGCTCCTCTTAAGTTGTCTAACCTAAGTTTTTCATATATTTACATTATAAAATTTGAAGCCCAAACCCAAATAAAGTCCCACATTCTAAAAATTATCTCTTTTTGTTTGCCAATACATATTTAATCTTTGTTTGCTTGCGCGTTGCCGATGTTGCTGTCTACGAGATATTTATATTGTAAGCAATATTTGTCAAATAAATTTTTGTAATATCAAAATTATCCGATACTAATGCCTTAAATTCAGTTCCTTACAAGATTCGGTTTCCCCTTCCATATTTTCCATTTCGTCTGCCCATGACTGCTTCTCTCCACTCGACTGTGACTAAGTAATATCCATCTATTCTAGCAAACTCTCATTTGCAATGACTTCCTTACATTTAGCTGGACTCATATTAGTATGTTCATGTTTTATAGTTGTCTTTGCAGGACTGAGTCTTCTCCTGGTTCATATATAATTTATATTTCCTACGTCAACTAAATGATTTGGCTAATTATATTATAAGTATCATATTTTCGAGTTTTAATTGCACTAAAATATGAAATTACATATTTTTTAGTAGAAAAAGTCTGATTGTAAAGCTCAATATAATAAGACAAAACCGATAGAATTGAACCGAAAATCGATCGAATCGAATTAACAAAAACCGAAGAAATCAAACTAATTTTAGTTCAGTTATTGGTGCACTAAATATAAAATCGAAAACCGAAAAAATCGAATCGACCGACAGAGTTCACAAAATTTTTCGTGATATATGGTCAATTTGGCCACTATGTGTTGGTCAAGGGCCACAACTCGACTTCCAAAATAAGAAACAAAATAAATGAACGTGATTTCTTTCAGTATTTGGCGGTTTACATCACCCCAACCACACAATCCTTTCCCTTTAAGCAATACAAACAATTCTACCAGTCAGTTACATATCATACATGTAGATAATGTCCCCCCTCACATACAGACAATGTGTTTCGAAAATGACAATCTATTGACTATATGCATTTCAGTATTAAATGCTTTAACCATAACAATTTGCTACTTCATGGCAGAATATATTGATCGTCTATCTCTTAAAGTTATTTACACTTTTTATTTAGACACTTTATTTCAAGTCTGTTTCATTAGAAAACTCCAATCACATCTTAAATGTGTCAGTTTATCAATCCGATATTTTGTGTCAGTTTATCAATCCGATATTTTGCTCTTAAAGTTATTTATACTTTTTACGTCAGACACTTTATTTCAAATCTATATCATTTGAACACTCCAACTACATATTAAATGTGTCATTTTATCAATCATGCGCTTTGCTCAACTTATCCACTTAGGGATCAAAGTTCTTTATGATCGGATGAAGAGAAGGAATGTTGTTGGTAGAGCCCATAAGAAGTGGATGGCTTGTGCTTTCACTTGAAGGGTTCGAACTAGCTAGTGCACACCTAAATTATTTTACCAAATAGGGACAGTGTTCCCAAAAAAAACAGAAAAAATAAGAAATTAAGAACATTGGGCAAAGAAAAATTTGAAGATGGAGGAGCTTTAAATCCCCTTACACAAGTATGACTAGTTGTGCAATAAAATAATATTTTGAGGAACATCTAAAATGGCCAAACAAACACCGAAAACAAAAAAGGATGTTTTTCAGACAACTATTATTGTCAAAGTGCCAGTGTGGCGTCGCATGTGCTATTGCTGAGAAGTGAAGTGAACAAAGATCTTCAGGCACGTTAGCTCTCTTTCATACTTTTGACTCTTTACACACATTTATCAGAAAGGTATTAAAATTGGAAAATGACAAAACAAAAGACAATAGATGTTTGTACATCGATAAATACATAACTAATGGTATAATTATTCATACAAAAGTGAAGAAAGTAAGGTTGAAATTCCAAGCAAAACATGACCCAACCTTGTTTCGGGCAAATCTAGAGTTCTGAGTTTACGAAAATCTAGTAGCTTTTCTGCATCCTCTGTTTATATATTAGAAAGTCTATTAAATATAAATATTTAATAGTAAACTTAATTATTATTATTATAAATTTACTTGCGGATGAACTTCAAATCTTGGACCCACATCTGCCTTCTTTCTTCCTTTTCACCACCTAAAACTACAAAACTTTTATTCTTTCATACTAGTAATAGATCTCTAAATCTAAACCAAACATTCTTTTCATCATCATATTCTTCTTAAACTATCTACCCTATTCTTCCCCAAATCTCCACTATCAAAAACTAATACAACCAAATCTCCTCTGCTTCTAGAACTTCAATCATTCTGTAAAATCTTTTTTTGAAAATGGTCAGTAAGTCCAGTCCTGTGGAAGAAGTAACTCTTGTGGCATTGTTGCTCGCTGTGAGTAAGTATTTTCCGTTCTATTGTTATTTCTTTGTTGTGTCACCGACATAGTATTCCAAGATTCCGAACCACTAGCTGGAATTGAGCCACTTCCGCCATTATAACACCTGGGTTGAGCCTGAGGCTGCGACCGAGCATCCATAGCTCCTAAATTCAAGTTCAGGGCCTGGACCACTCTATCTGGCAGTAAAACTGTCGTGTTCCCTGCTTAGTTACCCAACAAAAGTTTTGAATACACATCAGTATAACATACTACTAAATTGAACACACAAAGTCACACATCAGTAAATAATTGAAAAAATGATAGTTATGGTCAAATAGATTAGCTGGTAGTTAGGAGTGGCAATCGGGTGGGTCGGGTCGGATATGGTTCGGGTCGAAAACGGATAATGAAAAACGGATCAATTAGACTCATATTTAATACGGATAAAAAATGAGTTAACCGGCGGATAATATGACCGCTTGCATATGATCACTTTTGGGAGAATTCTTAGTCTCCCTAACATGAGGAATCCCAATTTGAGGCTTTATAAATGTAAAAGTTAGACCTATTGGTTATCCATTTTCTAAATGAATAATATATTTTTTATTCATATTTGACCTGTTTTTAAAAAATTTATTATACAATTATTTTTTAATGGATAATATGTGTGATTAAGTGTTTTAACCATTTTTTCTCCACTGGTACAAATTGAATTGGTCCTTGATGTTCACACCTACCCAAGAATACACAAACCAATTGAAAAGCATCCATATGACACGAAGCTGACACTAAACAACAGTCCAAAATTAGGGTCAGCTTCCACTATTAGTGCCAAGAGACCATCAAGAAGAGTACATTTAAAAATAATTAAGCCCAAATCTTCTTCATTAAGTACCAGTTTTTCAAAACCATCCCCACTTGTATACAGCAATTAAAGTAATATACATAGCCACTTTACACTAATAAATGACGTAATTCAGATAATATCTAATGAATAACTTGGGCGGAGCTAGAAGCCCGAGTACGATTCGGTCGAACTAGTAGCTTTTGACTAAATCTTCTACAATAAGTACCAGTTTTTTAAAATCCATGCCCACTTGTATACAGTAAATTAAAGTAATATACATAATCAATGACATAATTCAGATAATATCTACTGATGAACTGGGGTGGAACCAGTAGCTTTTGCTCAAATAGTATTCGTATTAAAAATTTTATTAAATATCAAATTTAGAACCCAATTATTAATAATTATAGTCAGGTTTTAAAATACAAAACATACAAAATTCAAATTCTGGCTACGCCTACCAAACCATAACAGGAAAGAATAAAAGAAAGAACAGTACCTGGTTTCTTCTTAGTTTCAGTTTGTGTTCTAATATTTTTAGGCAAGAAAACACCAGTTCCAGCACACTCCTTTTTGGGACCAGGATTTCCTAGAAAAACAGCGTGCATCCCTGAGCCAGGCTGCTGTTGCTGAGACTGTCGCAACGTGGGCCAGCTAGAATTTGAAGAATTCATAGGTCTAGCAACTCCGTTTTGGCCTCTGCTCTGACCCAATTTCTGGGGGTTCTGGTTCACCATATACTGCCTAAATCCACCCTTGCCCGAACCCAATACTCCTTGCCCTTGCCCTTGCTTCATTATTTGTTGTTGTTTCAATCTCTGAAACTGCATTTCGTGGATAATTAAATACATGAACTAAAAGGAAAATAAAAGAAAAGGAAAGCATCAATTCAGCTTATTTCAGTATTGTAGAATATTCAGAGGCTGAGTCTTAGTAGATAGTAGCAATTTTAATACAGAATATGAACAATTACTTGAGCTACTTGTAATTGCTGGTAAGAGAGCTGATTTGAGTTCAATGACCCAAAAAATTGCTTAGACTTGTTTGGGGCTACAGGGACTGTACTAGTTTTCTCGGGCGTAGCAGTTAATCCAGTTTTGGTCTGATAAAATCCAGCTGCATCCTCCATTATCCTAAGTCTAGCCAACTCATCAGCAGCCGCATAAATAAGGTCAAAAGCCCTATCGTTTCGGTTCATTGGCGGCGGGGAAGAGGCCTGTGAAGGGCAGTTTGGACTTTCACCGCTTGAGCCCTGTTTACACCCGCATAACGTCGACTGAGGTGAACCTAACAAACTCCAGCCCTAGAAAAAGCAAAACCCCCAAAAACTCATCTTAATCAATCAAAAAAATAAATTATGCCAGAAAAAAAAAGGAACCAAAAAATGAGTAATACCTTTGTGTTTTGATAGCCGAAACCGGATTCATGAAGTGTGGAGTGAGCCATTTTACGAGTTAACTCAGTGATATACTCTTCTTCACTCTCTGTATCCACTGACCCAACTGCTGACTCAACGGGCGAACTCAAGTCCGACTGAAGTCCAAACGGGTTAAGCCCAAGTTGAAAATCACGTCCAAGGTACTTTACGCCGTCGTTCCTCTCTCCTACAGTAGAGTTATCCTTGAAGTCCATTAGAAGGTCATCGTCAGTTAGAAACTGTGAAGGAAGCCAAAACTCATAATCATCTAAGTTCTTCGCCATATCAATCCTCACCAAAATAGCCACAAAAACGACCTATTTAACACTTGTAATAAAGCTCGATTGGGGCTATTTAATTAAAAGTAAGGATTCACAAAAGTTTGGATGAACTATTTAAGAGCTTTAATTAATTGATTGAAAGGTTGCTGATTCTTTTAAGGTTTAATTATACTCAGCACCTTCTCCCTTGTGTTTACACTAAGAAAAAGGGATAGTAGAAGGAAGCAGAAGTGATGTAAAGAGAATCAAAGGAATTGGGTGAGAGGAGGAGAGAGACCAGACCAATGGAGGCAGCACAATTTATACATAATGAATAGCGAGCGACAGAGAGAGAATGGGATATTGTGGGGCTGGAACCAAGGAGTTTTGTATCCACTTGCGGTGTCAGTAAGTGACAACACGCACGCTAGCAAATCTTCCACTAATAAATTCTCCCCATAGCATTTTTTGTGATCATCTGAATGCACATGAGATTGACAATATTATTTTTATTTATCAAGTAGTAGGCATTTGGACATAAAAATTAGTTTAATTTAATAAAAAACGGTATTTGAAGTTAAGTTGAAAAATTATATTTAGATATGCATTTTATTTGGAAAAAATATTGTTGTTTTGTGAGTGGAAAAAAATATTTTTTTGACAAGTTTGAAAAAGTGGTCAAAACAACTTCTTGGTTTGAAAACCTCATTTTCAATAAAATTTAAAAACTTGCAAAATTTTATGGACAAACACATTTTTGAAAAGAAATATATAAAAAAGGAAAAAAAATTATGAAAAGACAGGCATTAGTTATCAGGGAAAATTTTAAGAAATTACATTAGTTAAAAAAGATAACAATGTAAGTTACTACTGTACAGACATGAAAGATCTATCTAGGGATGTTTATGGAAAATCGAAAGATCAAACAAAATCGAAAATTGAATCAAACAGATAAAAAATAATAATACTTTTTTGGCTTTGGTATTTGAATTTTAATAAAAGTCGACCAAATTTGATTTGATTTTGGTTTTAAACAAAAAAAAATAAAAAAAAGAAGAAACAAATCGATTATAAAAATCCATATTTAAAACTTTTACTACACATATGTATAAAATTTATTAAATTTTATGGTTCATATTAATCATTTTTAGTTTGTAGTCTAGTTTTTTTTTTTGTCATTTTATTCTAGTTTGATTGGCAACTATTAAGTCCAGTAATTTGTTTTATATTAAAAATAATTTATATTTAATCGAATTCTTAAATTATTTATCACTATTTAATTCAATTATTATCAAGATATTTTGGTAAATAATAAATTTTCTCAATGAGTAATTAGTTTGATAGTGTTATGTGCTTAGTAATGTATGTCTCATATTTAAGAAAAAAAACGAACAAAAACCAAAAACAAAAACAATTTGAATACTGATTTAATTGGTTTGATTTAGTTTTAATATTTGAAAACTCACTATTTAATTTTTTAAAAAAAATTAATCCAAATCGAATCATGAATACATGTAGATCCATACGTCGATAGTAGCTGTTATCATCGTTTACATTTATGAACTTCAGCTCAATGTGTATAAAATTAGGGAAAATATTAAGCATATATGTATGGTATTTATTTACAGCTTGTTTGGATGGTTGTTACGTATCATTTCATAATGTATCGTATCGTACTGTACTGATTGTTTGATAAATACAATGTTTGGATAGATTGTGTAGTTTGTCATCGTTTCATGATATCACACACCAGCAATATAAAGAATAAACTTGTAATATTATAAAGAAAAATTATGATACAGGGTAAAATTATTATATAAAAATGTATTGTAAATGATAAAAAAAAATTATTTAATAATGATGAAGGGTGAGATTGAAGGAAAAATATCAAAATAACGACGCAACTACACCAAATCGGTCGTTACATAAAGTGGCACATTTCATCGTTATGTAACGACGGATTTAATGATACGATACAATAAAATTTAAATAATAATCAAAACAAGCGTCGTATTTAAAGTAACAATATGATACAATACAATGATTAACAACCATCCAAACAAGCTGTTAGTTCACACCTACAAATTGTTAGGTTGTCCATATTAGTTGAAAATTTCAATTGTTGTCTTTTATATAATTTGGATATTTTTGTAGAGATAACTAATAAGATAAAACTATTGGGCCATGCAAATGGAACTAATATTAGGACAGTTTATTAGGCGGATCGAGCGGTTATTTATACTTAATTGTTCGGCTTATCGGTTATTGGCTTTTAAATATATTAATTCGCTAGTCACCTGATAAGATATTGGACGAATTGGTATCGATTAAACTGTTATCGGATAATCTATCGACCTATTTGAATATGTATTACAACGGCCTATTTTGACAACATACTAATACAAACATATAGTGATACGGCCTGCACATTCTACAAACATACTGATACAAGGCAGCAAGCTCCTCAAAAGTAGCTTAAATGCAGCCAAGCTTATGGCTTGCAGTCTGCACATTCTTCAACTAACATAACAGTTAACTCTTCTTAACGTGGCAATTACATCCGTCAAAATGAGTCCAGAATACAACTGGAGATAAAATGGAAATTTAGACATAAAATCTAGAAAAATTGGATACATCCAAAATACAAGTGATGCAGCTAATAGTTGAAGAAAAAGGTAGAGTAAAAGATAAAATGAGATTATTTAATAATAATGAAGGGCAAGTTAAAGGGAAAAAAAGGTAACAATTCAATCACATCAAATTATTCGTTTCATAAAATATAACTTTTCGTCGATAAATTTAATAATACAATTCAATAAAATTTGAATAAAATTAAAATAAATATTATATTTTAAATTACGATATAATACGTAACAATATCCAAACAACCTGTTACTCATGCTGAGAAAGTGACGCCGCCGATTTGATCTGTTAATGAGTAGTGGAGGAGTGAATGGACGATTGTCCTCATGATATAGTCCACCTGGCAGCACTTCAGCAGTTTCGAGCGAGTTTGCTAAGTTTATAAGATGGTTAAAATGATTTTTAAGCCTTTTTTTAATTTATTTATGCATAAATACTAAAAGTGCTTATAAGTCAAGTATTTATAAGTCAAAATAAGTCAAAAGCCATAAGTAAGTTGGTCTCTCCCAACTTATGAATTTTTAGTTTATAATTAGCATTTTTAGTTTGACCAATAATTTTACTATTATATTCCTAAATAACCATCTGTGAATGTCCTAACCCACTCCGTTTCCACGACTTCGGTCCACCCTTTTCTTTCCAAGATCAGCAATATTTTCGTTTTCTTCGTATTGTTTTGGATGACAAATCTCTCCATTATTTTGTTAGATTCTTAGCTTATATTTGTTGTGTAATAAAAGACTTTATATGTTTTTAATTCTTTAACTGTTAAAACAAATATTGTCGGCGGTGACTTTCATTAATAAAATGACGAATTATTCCATCCTAGTGGAGAAAGGCTACATGTTATTGTATTTTGCTTATTGTTCTTAAACCTTTCATCTTTTTTTTTTCTTCTCGATGGAATTTTTTTTGTTTTTGTTTCTGGTTCTTCTTATTTTTTCTAGAAAAAAAGAACACAAAATTCTTAATGTAAAATCATCGTAATTATTGGGTTCTTACTTTGAGACTTCAAACTTATCGTTTTTTTGAATATATGTATTTCTTATTCAAATATTACTTGCACTATTTAAGTATGTATTTACCAAAAACCTACAAATTATTAATAATTGTATATTAGGTTATCACAAAATAATTTATATTTAACTTAAAACCACCTTATTTGATAAATTTTAAAACTAAAAAGTAAATTGAAACATAAAATAATTCTCATTTGAAATAACTTAAAATTAAAATTCTTGCAATAATCATCTTCGGTCAGTGGGGAACAGTCATAAGGATATTTGAGTTAATTTAACATAAAAAAGTTGCTTATTAGCTCTTTTTTGCCGAACATATTAACGGCTTATTATTAGTTTCAACACTTCTATCCAAACATGTAACTGCTTATTTATAAAATCAATTTCAGCACATAAAAGTGTTTTTCAGCACCTATTACTTATCACCTACTTTAAATCAGCTAAGTCAAACAGGCTCATAGTTATTCTATTTTATATTCTTTTTTTATTGGAACTTCATTTTCCTTTGTAGGGGTGAAGCTTATGGAAAGCATAAAATTTTTATGTGATAAAAAATTAGTTTTGCGACGTTAATATCAAACTAATTCAAATTTAGTGATCATACGTAAACTTGAATACTTAATCCACTTAAAAGCCTTTGTCTCTTCGTTTGGATTTTTCTTACTTTTTGGCTTAGGCAAAAACTGATACACACGGCGGGCATGAATTTTAATTTGCTTTCATCCTTCTTAAAGGGAGAAAAGGTTTAGAAAATAAAAATGGGAAAATGACTTTTTCTTATTTTATTTGACCGTAGTCTAAACTCCAAAGCATGGATAGACATCGAGCCGGTTTGGATTCGCTTTTAAAAAAAATTGATTTTTTCAGCAGAAATAACTTTTAAACTAAAAAGTAATAAGTTGAGGTTACCAAATATTATTTTTGGTTTGTTTTAAACAATTTTAACTTATTTTAAGCATTTTTTCACTTTGTCAAACATTGAATAAAATTAAAAAGAATTTAAAAGCTGATTTAAATAGCTTAAAAGCCAATCCAAATATCCTCGTTAACTAAGATAAAATAAAGATACAAAACTTTAAAAAATACATATATAAAGGGCTACAATACCAATTAATAGTACTGGTATCTGTCAAGAGCGTTAGCAGTGAGGACTACTGCCGGTTAAGTTTCCATATTTGCTTTTGTTGGTTGACCAAATGAAATACCAAAGAAAGAAAAAAATGTCTAAATCGTTCATCTCTGTGTCATAGTACATCTGCAAAAAGCTATATGTTGAAGCATTGGCTAGCTTGTGGTTTTGTTAAAGCAGTAAAGACGCATGAAAACTCAAATTTTCAATTGTGGTTTATGGCTAAACACTTTGCTGCCATTTCTTCTCTTTTTCTGTCTAAATTGCTTCTTATAGTTCCTGCACAATTTCAGATACAACACAAAGCTACTGCATATCTCAAATCTTTAACCAAGACAAATATGCAGCTTAATTGTAATCTCACAACTTATAATAAGATCAACAGTTTTGCAATATTATATATGTGGCTTCCAAAAAATTAACATGCAGGTTGATGTTTGACTATAATTACATATTTTTAGTGCATTACTTACCTTGCAGTTCGGGCTTTAATGCTAAACTATATTATATTTGTGCTTAATTGAGTTTATTTTATGTGTAGGTACGTTGAAAATAAAATTGGGAACAAAGTAGAGATTTTATGTGTACTTTATACACTACAAGAAGGGACCATGATCATTTATTGATTAGAGCAGCATGATTTAATCAAAGAAGCAGGCGTAGCGAGCCATTTTGAACGCGACAGAGTGGGCGATGCTAGTAATCTTGCTCGCTATGGAGCTGGCGACGCGAAGCCTAAAGCGAGAACGAACTCGCTACAGAGCTTGCGAGGCACAGTGTGTAGCGAGGTGAAGCTCTCGCAAGCGTGTAGCGAGGTGAAGCTCGCGTTTTGCCTCGCGAGGCGAGGCCCGTGGCAAGCATGTTCCGGATTTTTAAAGCCTCTTTGTCTCCTATTTGGTTTTGGACTTGGTTATTTCGTCTAGATCTCTTCCCTACACATATAAATAGTCATTAAACACCATTTTTAAGGGAGTTTTGCGACCAGAGGCAAGGATAGCACGTGGAACAACTTTTGGGGAAAAGAATCATCGAGTTCTACATTCCTTCATTTTTTCTTTGTAAATTATTTATGCAAAATACTTGGAAAATTGTTATCCAAATATGAGTAGCTAAACTTCTAATCTAGGGTTTGATGGAACCTATTGAAGGATGATTTTTCCATTGCATTTAATATAAATTCGTCATTTACTTTTCTCTACTTGTTCAGTTATATTATTATTGTTGTTGGTTGAAGGGCCCTCAATTGACTGTACCTATTTAGTGTGTAGTTCTTGAGAGAGAGTACACATTTAGGTAGTTGTTGAACAACACCGCTCCTAATGTATTTGAGAGATCAATACGGAGGGTTTAAAGGCGGGATTTGAGATAACGAAATCTTGGTGCGATCATAGTGAGTGGTAAATTAGTGCCAGCTAGCGTAGTTCGAGAGAATACATTTAGTAAATTGTGGTAGTTGCTCGAGAGAGAAAGCTATACACTCAAAGTACTCGCGATCGGTTGAGAATACTTGGGTGAATTTATAGGAACCGTAGCGGGGGAGATTCTGACAATAAGGGAAATCAAAACTCTAGACCTTTCCAATCTTGTGTACAATATTTGCTTTGTTAGTAGTAAATTACAACTTTTTAATTATCTTACTTTTAGTTAGTGAACAATCAACTCATTATTCAATATTTCTGAAGGTTGATTATTTATATTCTTACGAAACTAGTGGTTGTGATTAATAGGTTAATTCCCTATGGGATTCGACTCCGGACTTGTAAAATGGATTATATTTGCAACGACCGCTTGACCTCTTAGGAGGCATAGTTGGGCGTGATCAAATATTGGCGTTGTTGCTAGGGAATTAACGGTATTATTAATTACGGCTAAAAGAATTGTTAGAATTCGTAGTTTATTTAGCTTTCTCGACTTGAAATTCATTATATTAAAACTCTAACGTTTGTAGTCTTATGTGTTACAGGTGCATGCCTAGAAACTCCTCAAGAACTGGTGAATTATACGAAGCATTACCGGACCCTGAGAAAACTTTCAATGCACTAAATCGACCAACTAAGAAAGACAAACAATAACAGAACTCAACAAAACGAATCGAACTATACATGGGCGATGTAATAGACAACCCAAACAACAGAAACAATGGGAATGACCCGAACAACCAGGGTGTGCCACCTCGTATTCCAGAAGCAGCCTTGTATGATTGGGCACAACCTACCGCTAAAAATCTGGCAACTGCAATTGCAGTCCCTCAAATACAAGCGGAATCATTTCAAATCACAAGTAACATGCTACATTCGTTGCAGAACAAGGGACTATTCTCGGGGTCTTACATTGAAGATCCTAAGCAGCATCTGAAAAATTACCTGTCGATATGTGTCAGGCAAAGGCAACCAAATGTGACACTGAAAGCAATAAGGTTGTTGTTGTTTCTATTCTTGGTGATGGGAGAGGCTCAGACTTGGCTCAATTCGCGCCCCATAATCTCCATTACTACTTGGGAGGAATTAGTTAAGCAGTTTTTGAACAAGTTCTACCCACCTAATAAGATTGCCAAGAAAGTTGATGAGATATTGAGCTTCAGGCAGAAACTAGCTTAAACATTACAAGAAACTTGGGAGAGGTTTAAAAGTATGCTAGTTAAGTATCCACATCATGGCATTCCAGATCAGATGTTGGGGCAAAGGTTCTACATGGGATTGGCAGACATCTTGAAGGCCAGTGTTGATGCTTCAACAGGTGGAGCATTTTTGAGCAAATCATTTAGGGAATGCAAGGTCTTACTTGATAAAATGGTGAAAACTCAAGATGGGTGACAAGAGACTCTACAATCACTCATATAGTTCACTAAGTAGCTTTAGACCCAAACAACTCCATGGCTGAGAATATGGCTACGATGATGATGCAATTGAGTATCCTAACCAAAACGATTTATGAGTCAGGCCAGAAGCAGGTGCACATAGTTGACACGACAAATGGAGGATTACACACCATGCATTAATCAGCCATATGTGTGCCCGCGGAGTGGTGAAAGTGACAATCAGAACTATCAAGAGAATATGAACTATGTGAGTAACTATGGAGGCCAAAGACAAGGCAGTCAGACTTTGGAATAGCAGAATCAATAATATAGGCCACCACAGTAGCAGTACAACAATAATAATAATCCTGGAGCTGCACAACCACAGGGTCATGTTGTGCTTTATCAAAGGCAACAAGGGTACAATGAGTAGAACCAGCAACTAGCTTATCAACAACCTCAATAGCAACAGATAGTGCGACAAGAGGAAGGGTTGTTTGAAATTAAAGGAATGCTACAACAACTCATTGAGTCCAGTGGGAAAATAGAAGAAAAGGTGCACTAGATGTAAAAAAAAGGTAGTATCACACGACTCAGCTATCAAGAGCATTGAGATTCAACTAGGGCAAATATCCATGGCCCTTAACAATCGTCCTCAAGGGAGATTACCTATGGACACACATGTTAACCCAAAAGAGCAGGGCCCGAAATAGTTGATTGTTGTTAGTTTGAGAAATAGTAGAGACCTTAATCTAGAGCAAGAAATTGCTCGCGAAATTTGACCAATCGAGATACTCGTGCCAGTACCGATTGAGGTAGATGAGTTAACAAAGCTAACAGAAGTAAGAATCCAACCATCCCAGGAGGAAACAAACAAGGAAAAAGAGTTTGAAAAGGGGCCCGAGGAAGTAAAAGAGAAGTCATTAGAAAAAGTGCTCGAGCAGGATCAAACTCAAGTCACAGGAAAGAAGCGACCTTCAGTACCTTTCCCACAAAGATTGACCAAATATCAGAAGGATGAGCAGTATAAGAAATTCATGGAGATGCTGAAGCAAATCCAGGTGAACATTCCATTGATTGACGCCTTGAGGGAGATGTCTGGGTATGCAAAAATGATGAAGGACTTGATGTCTCGCAAGTTCAACTTTCAAGACTTGGCCACTGTTACACTAACTCAGACATATAGTACTGTCGTGACGAGACCCATAGCTGAGAAGTTGTCCTACCCAGGGAGTTTCACAATCCCATGCACAATAGGTAGTTATGTTTTTGCTAAAACATTGTGTGATTTGGGGGAGAGCATAAACTTGATGCCCTTGGCTATCTAGAAAAGCTTAGGCATTGGAAGAGCAAGACCCACATCCATGTTACTACAGCTAGCCGATCGAACGGTAAAGAGGCCATCGGGTATACTTGATGATGTATTGGTACAGATTGGAAAGTTTGTATTTCCGGCAGATTTTGTCATTCTGGACTGTCGGGTTGATGAGGAGATTCCCATAATTTTGGGAAGGCCATTCTTGGCCACTGGGAGACCTCTAATTGATTGTGAAACTGGGGAGCTAAAGATGAGATTGAATAATGAAGAGACAATGTTCAATGTGCAGAAGTCTATACGGCGACCCAGTGAATTTGCTAACTGCTCTCTGATAGAAGCTATGGATGTGATTTTGGAAGAGGAAGATGAGGCTCTGAACGCAAAAGACCCTCTAGCAGCCTGCCTCACGAACTTAGAAGAGGTAGATGGTGAGGACTTGGCGGAGTGGATTTTGGCCCTTGAAGGCCAAGGTACTGGAAAAGAGAGCTCGAATTCGAGCCCTTACACTTAGAAGAAAGAAAGACCCCTCCAGCTAAGCCATCAATTAAAGAGCCACCATAGTTGGAGCTAAAACCGTTACCGTCTCACCTCAAGTATGCTTTCTTTGTACCTAGCTCAACTTTACATGTTACTCATCTAGTTTATTAGATGTGCATGCAGAACAACTTTTGCAGGTGTTAATGGAGTGCAAGACTACAATCGAGTGGACCATTGTTGATATTAAGGGTATCAGGCCAGCATTTTGTATGCATAAGATTCTACTAGAAGATGGGCACAAACCTTCCAAAGAACAGCAAAGAAGGCTGAACCCCAACATGAAAGAAGTGGTGAAGAAAGAAGTGATCAAGTGGTTAGATGTGGGAATCATCTTCCCCATTTCTAACAATAACTGGGTCATCACAAATCAGTGAGTGCCAAAGAAGGGTGGAATAACTGTAGTGCAAAACGAGAATAACGAACTAATCTCAACAAGAAGTCATGGGAAGGAGAATTTGCATGGACTACAGAAAATTGAACAAGGCCACCTGAAAAGACCATTTTTTGCTACCATTCATTGATCAGATGCTAGATAGATTAGTGGGGAGGTCCCATTGTTTCTTTCTAGATGGATACTCGGGGTATAACCAGATCTCTATTACTTCGTAGGATAGAGAGAAAACATCGTTCACCTGCCTGTATGACATCTATGCCTTTCGAAGAATGTCGTTTGGCCTATACAACGCACATTCCACATTCCAAATGTGCATGATGGCCATCTTCATAGATATGGTAGAGAAAATAATGGTGGTGTTCATGGATGACTTCTCAGTGGTGGGGAACTCATTCGATGATTGCCTTATGAACTTGAAAAGAGCATTGAAGAGGTTTATGGAGACTAATCTGGTATTAAACTGGGAAAAATGTCATTTCATGGTACATGAAGGTATAGTCTTGGGGCACCTAGTGTGAAGTAAGGGCATTGAGGTGGATTGCACAAAGGTTGATGAAATAGAAAAGTTGCCACCACCCACTTCCGTCAAGGAAATAAGAAGTTTCCTTGGCCACGCCGGTTTCTATGGGCGGTTTATAAAAGTTTTTTCCAAAATTGCTAACTTTTGTGTAAATTGCTTGAGAAAGAGCACCTTTTTGTGTTTTCTGATGACTGCAGGGTAGCTTTTTTGAGGAATTGAAGAAGAGGCTGGTGTCTAGAGCTATCATAGTTTCACCCGACTGGGAGCAACCATTTGAGTTGATGTGTGATGAAAGTGACTATGTTGTGGGAGCAGTTCTTGGGCAGCAAAAAAATAAAGTCATGCATCCAATCTACTACGCAAGTAGAACCTTGAGTGGTGACCAACTAAATTACATAGTAATGGAGAAGGAGATGCTAGCAGTGATGTTCGCATTTGACAAATTCAGGTCATACCTGATAGGCTCGAAGGCAATTGTTTATACTGACCATGTTGCTCTTAAGTACCTAATTGAGAAGAAGGAGTCAAAGTCGTACTTGATTCGATAGGTGCTACTGCTGTAAGAATTTGACTTGGAAATCCGTGACTGAAAGGGAACGGAGAACCAAGTGACTGATCAGATGTCTAGGCTGGAAGGAGGAGAGAAGAAGGTGGAGGTGGAAGAGATTGCTGAGACTTTCCCGAATGAACAAATGTTGGCCACGAGCCTTGAGGTAGCACCATGTTATGCAGACATTGCAAACTACCTGGCGAGCGGTATTGTCCCTTATGACTTTTTCTCTGTCCAAAAGAAAAAGTTCTTTCGTGACTGTCGCATGTATTATTGGGATGAGCCTTATCTATTCAGGATTTGTATTAATAACATGATCCGGAGATGTATCCCCGAGATAGACCAATCTTCTATTTTGTAGGCTTATCATGCATCCTCATATGGTGGCCATTTTGGGGGAGTAAGGACATCTGCAAAAGTATTAGAGTCAGGCTTCTACCGGCCGGCATTGTTCGAAGACGCACACCTCTGGATAAAGGGTTGTGATGAATGCCAATGGACCGAGAATATTTCTCGCCTACATGAGATGCCCATGAACTCAGTTCAGGAAGTGGAAGTGTTTGATGTATGGGGAATCGATTTCATGGGGCCTTTTGTTAGCTCATATGTCAACAAGTATATACTTATAGCTGTGGACTATGTGTCAAAATGGGTGGAAGCTGTGGCACTCCCTACAAATGATGCAAAGGGATTCACTGGTTTTTTAGAAAGAATATATTCACCCGGTTTGGCACTCCAAGGGCAATAATTAGTGATGGAGGCACTCACTTTTGCAACCGAGCTTTCACAAAGTTATTAGAAAAATATGGTGTTCGCCACAAGGTTGCCACCCCATATCATCCACAAAAAAACGAGCAAGTGGAAGTGTCGAATAGAGAAATCAAGCGTGTGTTGACAAAGACCGTAAATGCTACAAGAACGGATTAGGCAAAAAAGTTAGACGATGCACTCTGGGCCTATCGTACCGCTTTTAAAATTCCGATTGGCATGTCTCTATATAAACTAGTATTTGAGAAAGTGTGTCACTTACCCATGGAGTTGGAGCATAGAGCTTTGTGTGTATTGAAGAAGCTAAATCTCGACATGGAAATAGCAGGTACAAGTAGAGTCACAGAGTTGTACGAGCTCGACGAGTTCCGTTACCATGCTTTTGAGAGTACAAGTCTATATAAGGAGAGAATGAAGATGATGCATGACAAAAATATTCTTGAACAAAATTTTAAACCTGGAGACATGGTATTGCTATATAATTTAATATTGAAGTTGTTTCCGGGCAAGTTGAAGTCTAGATGGTCGAGACCATTCAGAGTAGTGCATGTGCTATCAAATGGAGCTGCAAAATTTGAGTCCGAGGATGGGACGAATAGGTTTAGAGTCAATGGGCAAAGGTTGAAACACTACCTAGGCATGAGTGACAAAAAAGGAGAGAAAGGTATGATACAATTGAACGAACCTCAATATGTGAGTGAAGTATAATCCGGAAAGCCTGCATCGTGCTACGACGGTAATCAAATGCTTCGTAGGAGGCAAACCATTGTACTATTGTATTCTTCATGCTGTGACATTAACTAAGGCGCTCGTTGGGAGGCAACCCAATTCATAGTCAGAATTTTCATTTTGTTTTTGTATGTTTTTATGGACTAACACATTTTAGCTACATCTTGGTGCGTGAACAGGTAATGAAGCCTTCAACTTAATGTTAGGCCGCACTTTGCCAAATTTTCAGCGTGCTACAAAGCTCACCTAGTGAGGGTTATAGCGAGGTATGTCATGTGGAAGCCCTCGCGTCTCGAGGTAATTTTGTGCGGGGGAGCTTGCCTAGCGAGGGGTATAGCGAGGTGGGTCTCGCAGCAACCCTCGCATCCCATGCTTCTCAGCTCATGTGTGAGCTCACCTCGCCAGGTACTTGGCTTACTAGTAGCCTCGTGTTGCCAGGTACGAACATGCCTACTAAGAAGGATAATGGGAAAGGCAAGGGCAAAGCCACTGCTCTGTCCAAAGCCAAGGCTTCCTCCGCACCTCCACTTAAAAAGAGAAAAGGAGGGGAAGATACTTCAAGTCAGGTTGAAGGATTGCAAGCAGTTGCAGTTATAGCATCCACTCGCCCTCAACCTGAGGGACATCGAGAATTTGGACTTAAGAGCATTCCCCCAAATGTTAATGACTGGTACTAGCTTTGTCGGCCGACACATATACATCCTAAGGTAAAACTGTTCATGAGCGTCACCTACAAGCTAAGTATCAAGCAATCAGGAAAGGTATTCAGGATCTTGGGATGAGCTATGTGCTTAGAAACACCGGGGATATCAATGTCAACCTTGTTCGGGAATTTTATGCCGGTTTTGATCCAAATGATCCTGAGCAGCTGGTGCCTATTCGGGGAAGGTTGATTATTTTTCAGTATCGGCTATATGCAATTTTTTAGGTGTGTCGGATGTTCCCCAGGAACCTTTGGACAACTTCATCGCCCGCCCATATATCAAAAACTGAGACACACTCTTTGTGGTGTCAATTCTTTGGCTGTTTGGGTTCGTGACCAAAAAACTAATCGCCACAGGAAATTCCTAAGAAGAAAATGAAGGCAGAAGCTCAAGTGTGGTTGAAACTGATTAATACACAGCTCCTACCATGCAACCATGATACTATTATTAGCCGTGAAAGGACTTGCATGTTAAATTTGCTAATGATTGGCCAGAGGGTGAATGTGGGCTACTTGATCAGCTACCAGATGAACCAAGTAAGAACTAGCAAGAGAATTGATCGAATGCCCTTTGCGAACATGTTGACTCAGTACTTGATACAATAAGAGGTGTAGGAGGAGCAAGCTTTTGTTAGAGTCATTCCTCTGTCCCTACAACTAATGGACATCACAAGCATCCGGTTTAAAGAAAAGAATGCTATGACAGGTGCAGAGCGTAATGCTCAAGATGATAACTTTTTTGCCCATTTATATGGGATGATGGACCTGCAGCTTCGTATTGGGGGACGGCCGGCCACTACAGAAGAAAGGGCTATCTTGGAGGAGCATTTCTCGCTCAATGCTCATGCCCAACAGCTGGTTGGGCTTGGCGATGGCTACCGACTCCTAGAGGATGAGGATGTCAACAAACCAAAGTAGTAGTCTGAGGCCGAGCTGGAGCAGTTTGAGGATGATGATGATGATGATGATGATGATGATGAAGCAGAAGATGAGGAGTGGACAGCTGTAGATGGAGCCTTCGAAGATGAAGGCGATGACGAGGCCTGGTCAGGGAGTTCTCATACCACCCAACTCATTTTTTGTTTTGTTATCAGTTTGTGTATGCACTGAGGATATTGCATGAATTAATGGTGGGGTGGTAACTTGTAGATATTAGATACATTAATTACTTCTTGTTTTATTTTTTTATTTAATGTCATTTTTTTATTGAAAAAAAAAAGTAGAAAAAATTGGACTCTTCCCGACGATGGATCTCCTCGACAATTTCCTTGAGAAAATTAAGTCTAAAGAAAAAATAAAAAATATTTTTTTTATAGGTAGTGTAGTAATTCCCCATTGATTTTTCTTTGTGCCGGGGTTGTCTTCCAAGGGTTTTGGTTGAACCGGGTGTAGTTAGTTTTATTTTTTTAGGAGTAGGAACCATTGTACTATGAATTGAATTGAAGCAATATCTCTACACTTTGTTATGCCTTGAGAATAGTGAGTACTCTAGTTGTAAGCTTAGGCTCAGTTTTTGACTATAGTATAAGTACCTTAAATCGTATAATCTTAACTTTGCTTAACTGCTTTGACTAGAGTGTCTTGATAAAACCAATTCTGAGTGAGTTATGTGTCATGTGTGTGTGTGTGAGAGAGAGAGAGAGGTTTGTGTGTATTCTGTGCATTGCAGTTGATGTCCAGAACATGCCCTGTGTGTTTGCAAAGAGAAATAGTAGTCTTCTTCAGTCTGGAAAATGATATAGGCATTTCTTTGTTGATCCAGATATATATAGTTTACCCGTCTAAATGTTATGTAATGTAGTTAAACCCCGTTGAGTCTAAATCCTATTTCTTTGGCAACCACATTACAAGACTTACGCTTTGTTTGAACTAACTATCTATTTGAACCTTGTGGCCTCTCATGAGCACTTGAATTATTATGAATTATGTAAAAGTTAAATTGTGGGGTGGTGGTTCGACTTTTGAGTGGAACAAATGAAATAAGGAGAAAGGTGCAATGTTTTGGGAAAAAAAACCCGCTTGAATTGAAAAAAAATAGTTGTATTATTGTGAAGAATATTCCTTGATGGTGATGACTTTTGATGTAATTGTGCTTTAAGAAGTATGGGGTAATATACATTAATGTGGAGGTGGAGTTTTTGGTTTGACATAAGTATGGGCTTGAAGGTTAAAGTATATGTATTAAAGTGCTTAGAGAGGTGTAGTCATTCTTATATCCAATTATATCCTACCCGACCCGTAGCCTACATTACAATCAATTAAAGTCCTACTCGATCCTAGACTAAATGATATCGATTAGTAGAGTAATACACTACGGGCAAACATATGGTGCATCTTTTGTGGTATATAAATGTTATTTCTGAGAGCTAGTGAATTCTTTCTATCTTGAGTTCCTAATTGCTCTTAAATTTATTGTGTGTAGAACTAATCTATTTTGTTGCCTGAGGGCACTTGATTCATGACGGAAAGGTAATGTCATTGACCTCTATGTTAGAGTAAGTGAGTGAGTTGTAAATAATGCATCGTACTTGTGAGTCAAATCTTGAGATGAAGATGTTACACTCTTGTGCTTAGTCTATTTTAAAGATTTTTAGTGTGATGAGTTAGGAGAATTGTTTAAAAAAGGTCGTGTCTATATAAAGTGTAGTTTGATTGCTCAAGAAAGAGAAACGTTTAAGTGTGGGGTAGTGATGTTTGGCTATAATTACATATTTTTAGTGTATTACTTACCTTGCAGTTCGGGGCTTTAATGCTAAATTATACTATATTTGTGCTTAATTGAGTTTATTTTATGTGTAGGTATATTGAAAATAAAATTAGGAACAAAGTAGAGATTTTATGTGTACTTTATACACTACAAGAAGGGACTATGATCATTTATTGATTAGAAGCATTATAATGCTACATGGAGCAATGATTGAAGAGACACAAATAAACAATGCAAGGAAATTTGAAAAAGAAACAGAAACGAGAATGAGAAAGAGTTTGAAAAGTTAGGCAGCATGATTTAATCAAAGAAGCAGGCGTAGCGAGCCATTTTGAATGCGACAGAGTGGGCGACGCAAGCAATCTTGCTCGCTATGGAGCTGGTGACACGAAGCCTAAAGCGAGAAGGAGCTCGTTACAGAGTTTTCGAGGCACAGTGTGTAGCGAGGTGAAGCTCCCGCAAGCGTGTAGCGAGGTGAAGCTCGCGTTTTGCCTCACGAGGTGAGGCCCGTGGCAAGCATGTTCCAGATTTTTAAAGTCTACTTTGTCTCCTATTTGGTTTTAGACTTGGTTATTTTGTCAAGGTGTTTTCCCTACACATATAAATAGTCAGTAAACACTATTTTAAGGGAGTTTTATGACCAGAGGCAAGGATAGCACGTGGAACAACTTTTGGGGGAAAGAATCATCGAGTTTTACCTTCCTTCATCTTTTCTTTTTAATTTGTTTATGCAAAATACTTGGTGTTAGTTTATTTGAATCCACCAAACTATAGAGTATCTGGTCCTCTATGAGGTTTTTTACTGAGAATGCTAATGAAACAGTAAGTAAATAAGACACGTGATTTTTACGTGGAAAAATCCCAACTCAAGGGGACAAAAACCATGACCTACCCTCTAGTCATTCAACTTCACTAACTTGTAAACACTCTATTACAAGCCACTTTGTAATGTCTCTATTACAAAGATTTCAACTTAACTAACTTGTGATACTCTTACCACAAGCCACTTTATCACTCACTAGTTACAAAGACTTTAACATATGACTAACTCTAGTCACAACACAAACTCAGAAGTTTATGGTTTTACACGGGGTTCCTAAGCAATGCTTCTAGCTAAGCAATTGAGGAATCACAATAAGAACAATCACAAAGTTACAACTCAACTAAGGACAACTAAATACTAAATTTAAGAACTGATCCGTAGTAGCGTTTAACTTTGTTCTTCAAGCTCTTAAAAGTTGAGTTCACTGTTTTCAGAAAGCTTGAATGCTTGAAGTGAATACCCAAGTGTTCAAGTGATGTTTTTGTTATAATGCTCTTGTTAATACACCCTTGATGACATCACTTGAATGATGTAAGCACTTGGTAGGTCAAAGGTAAGTGACTGCAGAACTGCTGCACTGTGTGCACTATTTCTGAGGCAGTCACTTTCCAGCTGTGCACAATTGACTTTCGTACTGATGTCAGGGAAACACAAGGGATTAGGTCCTTGACTTGTTTCTCTATTTTCTACATTGCAGCAGTTCACATTAGCTGGAGTCTAGGCTGGAATCCGTTCATTTGTAATGTATACCAAGTGTGTCAGTTTCCCTATCTGGTTCTTGACCATAAGTTTGTTAAATCGTCAAAACATAAGACAAAGACATTGAAAACCCATCAATTTCCCCCTTTGCAATGATGACAAACTTAGACATTGATAAAATGTATTTAGAGTAAAATGATAACCAGATGAAGTAACAGGAACTTCACAAGTTCCCCCTGACTTTATACTTTTCCCTTAATCAGATCCATGATTCACTAAACTTCCTCTTTTTGGCATCATTAAAAAGACACAAGCAGGCAAACAACATAAAGAAGTCTAGCCAAGTTAACTCATGCCACATATGTGCACAAAACATGATAGAGAAGAGAACAAGTGATAAGATAATACCATGCCACATATGTGCACATAACATGATAGAGAAGAGAAACAGAGAGTACAAGCAATAATATAATAAAAGAGGATAGATTTTATATATAAAACATATGCCTATTAAAACAGGAAGAAGTGGACTGTTAAAAATGGGAGCAGTATTGTTACATCCCAACCACATCAAAAGAAAAGAAACAAAACAACTGCCAAGTAAAAAAAACTAAAAAGAGACAATCCAGAAACTGGTCACTAAAGGGGTTACTTAGGGGGTACTAGGAGTAAAGGGCTTGGAAGTTGCAGTAAGAGTTTGGAGAACTAGGTTTATTCGGGCATTGGCCGACTTTTGCTCATCGAGTAGTTCTGCTTTCAGGTTCTCCACTTATGCCCTGAGATCAACATTCTCTTTTGTCAAACGAGCCACTTCATCATTTGACTCCAGAGCCCCTTGGGCTTGCTGACCTTCCAAGAATGCACTCCTAGCCTTCAACCTTCGAATCTCGTCAGTGGCACTATTTTGAGCATTAATGAGCTGTGAGATGGTTGATGTACTGCCTATACCCCCATTCCTTTCTATGCACTCACATTCTTCCACCATTGTCTGTGAGAAAGTCTGTTTATTGGTTCCTACCTTGCCTTGCCCCAGCGGCATCTTGAAAACTTTAAACACTTGCGTAAGCAGAAACCCGTATGGAAGACCATGATTACCATCCTTCAAGGTTTCTACTTTTTGCACGTGTTTGATCATAATAGCAGGTAGGTCGGCAGGATTAAAGCCATCCAGTTGCTCCATCAGAAATAGGTCAGACTTAGAGGTCATGGACCTCCTCTCAGCACGATATAACAGAACTTTGTTTACCAATTCGAAGAGCAACTGATAAATAGGGAGTAGTGCCTTCTTGTGGATCTGGACCCCCTTTTAGTTTGCATTGTCCTTTACCACATCATTCCAAATTTTTTACTGATACACATCCTTCATACTAGACACACCATCCGTAGGGACCTTGAGAATATCCCCAAGCAAACTCACGTCAAACACAATGTCCACATTATTCACCAAGGCATAGATATGGTCGGTATCAACGGGAAAGAGGCTGTCATAAAGGCTTTGAACCTCATCCTCATACACTTTGGGTGCATCCATGTGAAATAGATGCCCCCATCTTTGAAACTCAACCATTGTAAGAACTTGCCTCATACCAGCCATATCAGAGATCGTTGGGTCAAAAGTACGACCCAGCAAAACCTTTTGGTGCCTGAGGCGTTCTGAAGCAGAACTACTTTCACTCCTCAACTTTTTCACAAAACCAGGTTCCTTAACGGTTTCAGACTTTCGATTGCCAGACTTCACACCACTAGATTTTTCTTTTCCCTTAGACTTGACTAACACATCCTCATCAGAAGCAGAGAGCTCACTCATAACGTATTTCACCTTGGAACTTGGGGTTGTAGCATTCTCTATGGAAACAGACTCCTTTTTCTTTTAGGACCTTCTCACTAGGGAACTGGGTTCCTCAGCTATTTCTTCTTCAACCTCCACTACTGGAACATCCTTATCACACACTATAATATTATCTTTCACCAACCTCATCATATTCTTTTTACTGCTTTTTCTACTCTTTTGAAGAACAGAGTCATAGGCTACCTTTGCTTGCAACCTGGTAGTAGGTCGCTTGGTAGAAGACTCAGGAGTGGAAACCACCCTTCGCTTGACTATGAAAGCATCAAGAGCTAGGTTGTCTAGATCCTCATCGCTAGACCTCATTTTAGGGACTTGAATGTCCAATGGCGCAACAGCAAAAGCAGGAGCAGAACTGGCCTAGGAGTGAGAACCCTGACCTGGGTCCTCCGGAGAGGGTTAGATTCCTCACATGAGGGCCCAGTAGTTTCTGCCAGTGTAGAGCCCTCAATAGTCACTATGGCTCCTTTTTCCCCCATACCCTGTATCTCGTTTCTCTGAGAAATTATCTCATGTAGGACGTTGTCAGCAGATACCATAAAGATGGCTACGACATTTTCTTTTTCAATAGGCTCCACTACCACCACGGAGTCTGTAGCAACAATGGCGAAAACCTCTGCGACCTCAGGACTTTGACCTTGTTCTCCACTTTGATAAATGGGAACCTCAGAAGATAGAGAGGATGGATCAACAATTTTAGGTGTTTCTGGGATGGAGAGAGATGGGGAATCTGGGTTAGGGGTTATTTCAGTGGTGAGAGTAGGAGTGGTTACAGAAGACTCAGTGAGGGCAGAGGACTCCATGGGTTTTTCAGTATTAGAGACGATTGAGGTAGGGATTTCGGAGTTTGTGTCAGCCATTAAAGAGATGGAGAGAAGGTGCTTTGGAGAAGTTCTAATAGAGGACTTATGGTTTGTGGAGAAAAAAAGGAGCGTTTTAATAAGAATGGATAATTATGAAGAGAGAGATAGTAACTGGTTCTGAAACGGCGGTTGTGCTTGGAGAAGTGCAACGTTTCAGAGGGAGATGGAACTATTTGAAGTGAAGAGACATAACAGCAGGGTCTGAAAGGTGGATGACATGGCAGTTGATTTTTGTACATTTTCAAGACGTGTATTAAAGAATGCGTAGGACTACTAACCTTTGGTACAAGAACCAGGTTCTTGACCTGTTATTTGAAAATATCAATCTTCTTTTATCATCCATGCACTACATCTACAACTTCTATACTCATCATGCGTGTTTACCTGCAATGGTATTGAAGTGAGTTAGACTTGGCCGGAAAATACTTTAGCTAGTTTTACCTGAAGGTGATTTTCATAGCTAATTGATGAGGAATCAGGTTCTCAATTGGGCTTCAAAAGCCCAAGCTTCACCCTGTTTCTTTCAAAATGTTCCCTACTCAATGCTTTGGGGAAGATATCTGTAATTTGGTCTTCTGTGCTGCAGAACTTCATACAGATCAACCCTTTCTCCACATTGTCCCTCAGAAAATGATGTCTCACATCAATGTGCTTGGTCTTTTTAGGTTGAACTGGATTCTTGGCCATATTGAGTGCACTGGTGTTATCACATAGAAGAGGCACACACTCAGTAAATACCCCAAAATCCTCTAGTTGCTGCTTAATCCATATAAGTTGAGTATAGCAGGATGCTGCAGCTACATATTCTGCTTCAGCTGTTGAAAGAGCCACTGAGTTTTGCTTCCTTATGACCCAAGATATGAGACATGAACCTAGGAAGTAAGCCATTCCAGAAGTGTTTTTCCTGTCCACAAGATAACCTGCATAGTCAACATCAGCATATCCAATGAGATTAAAATTGTCACCTGAGGGGAATAAAGGACCAGGTCCTGTGTTCCCTTAAGGTATCTCACAATTCTTTTGGCAGCCTTCAAATAAGATTCCTTGGGATTTGATTGAAACCTTGCACATAGGCCCACACTGAAGACAATATCAGGTCTGCTGGCAGTGAGATAGAGAAGAGACCCAATAATGCCTCTATACATAGTTTGATTCACAGGAGATCCAGTTTCATCCATGTCCAGTCGAGTGGCCGTAGCAATGGGAGTGTCTATCACCTTTGATGCTTCCATGTCAAACCTCTTCAAGACCTTCCTGATGTACTTCTGCTGACAAATAAATGTACCCTTTGTGGACCGCTTCACTTGAAGACCCAAGAAGAATTCAGCCCCCCATCATGCTCATTTCAAACTCACTTCCCATGAGTTTTGCAAATTCTTCATACAGAGAATTAGTTGTTTCCCCAAAAATGATATCATTAACATAGACCTGAACAATGAGCAGGTTTCTTCCCTGTTTCTTTAGGAACAAGGTGTTGTCAATTTTCCCTCTTTTAAAGCCATTTTCTAAGAGGAACTTTGACAACCTTTCATACCAAGCTCGAGGAGACTGCTTCAAACCATACTATATTTTGTCCAGTTTAAACACATATTCAGGGTGTTCATGACATTCAAACCCTGGAGGTCGCTTTACATAGACTTCTTACTTAAGAAGTCCATTCAGAAATGCACTTTTGACATTCATTTGTAATAAGGTGAATTCCATATGAGATGCAAAAGCGATTAGGATTCTAATAGCTTCCATGTGAGCGAAGGAGCAAACGTTTCATCATAATCAATTCCTTCATCCTGATTGTAGCTTTGAACCACTAGCCTGGACTTATTCCTTGTGGTGTTTCCATGTTCATCAAGCTTGTTCCTAAATACCCACTTGGTTCCTATAATTGTTCGATCTGAGGGTTTAGGTACTAGGTGCCAGACATTGTTCCTTTCAAATTGATGCAGCTCATCTTGCATGGCTGTAATCCAATCTGCATCTTTCAGGGCTTCCTTGATATTTTGGATTCTATTTGGGAGAGAAAAGCTGAGAAGGCATGTGAATTTCTGGCTTTTGACCTGGTTTGTACTCCAAAATCTAGGGGAGTAATTATGTTGTCAAGAGGATGAGAACTTTTGTGTTTTCAGTTAGACATCTGAGGTTCATTTGTAGAGGAGGTGGGTATATTTAACTGGTTCTCTTGTGTTCTTCTCTCAGGTACTAGTGGAGTACCCTGGACTGCATCAACCACTCTTTCTTCAGCTTCAGAGGTTGTAATTGAGGTACCTGGTTCCATTGAAGAAGAGGCATCATTGCCTTCACTCGGCTCTTTTACTTGGCTCATTATATCTGCCTTTCCATTTGTCATGTCAATGACTTCACCAGAGACTAGTAAGGGTTCTCCATCTTGATCCTCTTCAGCACTCTTCTCATATGAGGGATAGGAATCATCAAAAATAACATGAACACTTTCATCAACACATTGAGTCCACTTACTGTATATCTTGTAAGCTTTGCTTTGAGAAGAGTAGCCCAGAAATATTCCTTCATCATTATTGGCATCAAATTTACCAAGCTGATCCTTTCCATTGTTGAGAACATAGCATTTGCACCCAAATGTTCTTAGGTGAGTCAGCTTGGGTTTCCTTCCATTCAGCAACTTATAGGGGGTTTTGTTCAGGAGTGATCTGATCATGCACCTATTCACCAAGTAGCAAGCAGTGTTGACCGCTTCATCCTAGAAGTTCTTTGTAATTCCACTGTCGATCAGTATTGTTCTTGCCATTTCTTTAAGAGTCCTATTCTTCCTTTCCACTACTCCATTTTGCTGGGAGGTTCTTGGAGCTGAGAAGTTGTGAGTAATACCATTTTCATTACAGAACTCATCAAATTTGGCATTGTCAAATTCTGTTCCATGATCTGATCTAATACATGCGACTCTAGACTCCATCTTCACCTCGATTTTCTTCACAAAAGGCACAAATACCTCAAAGGTTTCATCTTTAGTTCTAAGAAATAGAGTCCATGTGAATCTGGAGTAATCATCCACTATCACAAAAATGTATCTTTTTCCTCCCCTATTTTGCACTCTCATAGGGCCACATAAGTCTATATGCAGAAGATCGAGTGGCTTTAAGGTGCTTGCATCCTTTTTAGACTTAAAAGAGGACTTCACATGCTTTTCTCTAGCATAGGCATCACAAACTTTCTGTACTTTAAACTTTGACATGGGCAGACCATGGACCAGGTCCTTTTGAATTAGTTTGTTCATAAGAGAGAAGCCTGCGTGCCCCAATCTTCTGTGCCAGAGTTCAGCGTCATCATTAAAAGCTTTCAGACAACTCAGATCACCACTTTGTAAGGACTCGAAATCAGCAACATAGTTGTTCTTGTATCTCTTGGCCATAAGTACCACTTCACTAGTTACCAGATTAGTAAGTGTACATATCTTAGACAAGAACTCCACCTTATTTCCTTTATCACAGATCTGAGAGACACTCAAGAGACTGTACTTAAGATCATTGACATAGTACACAATCTCAATAGAGTGAGTGAGTGATTTCCCGACTTTTCCAACTCCAAGAATGTATCCTTTTTTCCCATTGCCAAAGCATACACTCCCTCCTTGCAGGGCTTTTAGTGAAAGAAAGTCCATGGTGTTCCCAGTCATGTGCTTTGAACAACCACTGTCCATAAACCATTGTTGACCGCTTCTTTTCCTATTCCCTGCACAAGGAGATCAAGAGTTAGTTTTAGGAACCCAAGCAAGTTTGGGTCCCTTGTAGTAGGCAAAAGGATGAATAAGAGCTCTCTTAGTCCATGTAGGTAATATGCATTTTTTGTGGGTGGAACCTTGTCCCTTCTTAGTAGATACATTTTTAGCAAACACTTTATTTTTCTGAAAGGACTGGACCCTGGCTTGTCAATTTTCCTTGAAATGTCCATTGTTCCCAAAGTGGGTACCACATATCCAGTTGTCTGGTATAGTCTCATACTTGCTATGTGGGTTGCAAGGGATTTTCTCCCTTTGGAACCCTATTCCCTGCCTGTTTCCACCATTATTAGCATACATGGCAGTGATAGCTTCTGAGGACCAGGTCCACTTTAGGGACTTTTCAATATCATTTTTTACTCTTTCTAGTTCAGTTTGGAGGTGCTTGTTTTTCTCAGTTTCAACACACAACCTAGTTCTCACAACTTTCAACTCGTTTTCAAGCCTAATGGGTTCCTCACTGGCTACCTCTTTTCCTTTTCCAGTATTTCCGGGTTTAGACTCAGTTCCTAGTCCCTCTATTGTTTCCCTCAGGTCTACAACTACTACCAAGAGATCATCTATTTCTTCCTCAATCTCAATCACTCTTTTCACTAAGGCCTCCTTTTCTTTACTAAAGTTCTCAATTGTTTCCTTATGGTCAACAACTACAACCACTAAGTCATCTCTTTCATGCTCTATGTTGGCATTTTTTTTGGTTAAGACACTTTTTTCTTTCTCCAACTCACAAATGGTTTCCTTCAGATCCACTACACACACTACCAAATCATCTCTGGTTTGTTCAGCTTCCCCTAGTTCTAAGGTCAAGGCATCCTTATCCTCCACAAGACTATGATAGGCATCAATCAATACATTAGCTAAAGACATAAGTTTCTTAGGAGAGTAAGATTTCAGATTTCTCTGAACATCCCTGAAATTTACCTCACTGTTGTCATCGTCTTTATCATCATCTGATTGGGCCATCAAAGCAAAAATTAAATCATATTCATTTTCCTCACTTTCAACTGCCATCATGGATTTGTCACCATCATCAGTTTCATCTTCAGACTCACTAGAGGAGTCTTCCCATGCTGCAAGAGCCCGTTTCACCACATTGTCAGCAGATCTCTTCCTTTTAAAGTCCTTGTTAGGAACCGGGTTCCTCTTAGCTGCTTTTTCAGGGTTGTACTTGGAGAACTCTTGCTTCAGGAGAGGACAATCTTTTATGAAGTGCCCAGGCTTTTCACACTTATGACAGAGATCATAGTTCTTTGGTTTGCTAGAGCTGCCCCTTTTTAGCATTCCTCCATTTCTTTTGACCATCTTCTGAAATCTTTTGATTAAGTAAGCCATGTCACTGTCCTCCTCACTTGAGTCATTGCTATCAACTTTGAGTACCGGGTTCTTTTCTTTCTTTGGTTCTCTTCTTTCACTATCTATCTTCCTCTTCATCTCGTAGGTCTTCAGATTTCCAACCAGCTCGTCTATGGTCAGCTCTTGCAAGTCCTTCGCTTCAATAATATCATTCACCTTGCTTTCCCAAGAACTATGCAGGATACTAAGGATTTTCCTCACTAGCTTGTTCCTAGGAATGGTTTCACCAAGTGAGTGTAACTCATTTATAATGGAGGTGAATCTTGTGTGCATATCTTGAATAGATTCATCGTCCTTCATCCTAAAGAGTTCATACTCGGTAGTGATCATATAGATCTTAGATTATTTTACTTGAGTGGTTCCCTCATGAACTGTTTGTAAAGCTTCCATATCTCCTTAGCAGTTTCACAAGCAGAGATTCTATTGTATTCATCAGGTCCTATTCCACATACCAAAATCTTCTTGGCACAAAATTTTTTCTCCATAACTTTCCTGTCTGCGACAGTGTATTCTTTTCTGGTTTTTGGCATTGAGAATGGAAGTTCTTCAAGTACCTTTGTTGGGACATAAGGACCATCAGATATGACATCCCATAACTCAGAATCTTCAGCCATGATAAAATCATGTATTCTTCTCTTCCACCACCCATATTATTGTCCATTGAACCTGGTAGGTCTGTATGTAGATTGACCTTCTTCAAAATTTGGTGGAGTAGCCATACAGATCCTTCCTAGGTGTTAGCCTGATAGGAGGAACCTGCTCTGATACCAATTATTAGATTATATAAGTCCACCAAACTATAGAGTACCTGGTCCTCTATGAGTTTTTTACTGAGAATGCTAATGAAACAACAAGTAAATAAGACACGGGATTTTTACGTGGAAAAATACCAACTCAAAGGGACAAAAACCATGACCTACACTCGTAGGATTTCGACTTCACTAACTTGTAAACACTCTATTACAAGTTACTTTGTAATGACTCTATTACAAAGACTTCAACTCAACTAACTTGTGATACTCTTACCACAAGCCACTTTGTCACTCACTAGTTACAAATACTTTAACTTATGACTTTCTCTATTCACAACATAAACTCAAATGTTTATGGTTTTACACAGGGGTTCCTAAGCAACGCTTCTAGCTAAGCAATTTAGGAATCACAATAAGAACAATCACAAAGTTACAACTCAACTAAGGACAATAAAATACTAGATTTAGGAACTGGTCCGTAGTAGTGTTTAACTTTGTTCTTGAAGCTCTTAAAAGTTGAGTTCAATGTCTTCAGAAGGCTTGAATGCTTGAAGTGAATACCCAAGTGTTCAAGTGATATTTTTGTTATAATGTTCTCGTTAATACACCTTTGATGACATCACTTGAATGATGTAAGTACTTGGTAGGTCAAAGGTAAGTGACTGCAGAACTGCTGCACTGTGTGCACTATTTCTGAGGCAGTCACTTTCCAGCTGTGCACAGTTGACTTTCGTACTGCTGTCAGGGAAACACAAGGGATCAGGTCCTTGACTTGTTTCTCTATTTTCTACACTTGCAGCAGTTCACATTACCTGGAGTCCATGCTGGAATCCGTTCATTTGTAATGTATACCAAGTGTGTCAGGTTCCCTATCTGGTTCTTGACAGTAAGTTTGTTAAATCATCAAAACATAGGACAAAGACAGTGAAAATCCATCACTTGGGAAATTGTTACTACGAATATGAGTAGCTAAACTTCTAATCTAGGGTTTGATGGAACCTATTGAAGGATGATTTTTCCATTGTGTTTAATATAAATTCGCCATTTACTTTTCTCTACTTGTTCAGCTATATTATTGTTGTTGTTGGTTGAAGGGCCCTCAATTGACTGTGCCTATTTAGTGTGTACTGCTCGAGAGAGAGTACGCATTTAGGTAGTTGTTGAACAACACCACTCTTAACGTATTTGAGAGATCAATACAGAGGGTTTAAAGGCTGGATTAGAGATAACGAAACTTTGGCGTGATCATAGTGAGCGGTAAATTAGTGTCAGCTAGCGTAGTTCGAGAGAATACGTCTAGTAAATTGTGGTAGTTTCTCGAGAGAGAGCTACACATTTAAAGTACTCACGATCGGTATAGAATACTTGGATGAATTTATAGGAACCGTAGCGGTGGAGATTCTGACAATAGGGGAAATCAAAATCCTAGACCTTTCCAATCTTGTCTACAACATTGCTTGTTAGTAGTAAAATTATAAATTTTTAATTACCTTGCTTTTAGTTAGTGAACAATCAACTCATTATTCAATATTTCTGAAGGTTGATTATTTGGATTCTTACGAAACTAATGGTTGTGATTAATAGGTTAATTCCCTGTGAGATTCGACTCCGGACTTGTAAACCGGATTATATTTGCAACGACCACTAGACCTCTTAGGAGGCATAGTTGGGCGTGATCACTCACAGGCCTATCAATCATGTTTTCTTATTCGAGATTAATAAGAAAACATGTTTTTTATATGATTACATATTATTTTATCATGTTATTCCTTTTTCCGTTTTTATGAAAAAACTTAGCTTCCGTTTGTTCATAGATTTTGGTTTTATTTTATCAAAAAAAATATTGTCTGTTTATGAAATATAATCATGTTTTGGAAAAAAAAAATATTTTCTTCCACTCATGAAATTTAACTCTTTTTTTTTCAAATAAAATGCATGTCCAAACACAATTTCTTTTTTTTTTTTAAGTTTCAATCAAATCTATGTCAAAAAGTGTAGTTGATTATTTTTTAGGGGGAATTTTTGAGTATACCTTAAGCTTTGCGTGCATCACAGTTCAATCTTTACTTTCCCTTCCTTTTCACTTGTTTTCTTTGTCTTGTTCATCTTTATTTGTGATGTCACTTTCATGCATGACTAACTGAGAAACTAGAAATTAGGTCATTTCCCCGTCTTAGACTTTCCTAGTATATAATTCATGGAATTTTTACATTCCTATACCATATAGGAAATCTTATTACCTTCAATGTTTAAGAGTTGATATAATTACATTTAGTATACCAAATTACCAATTCTATATCATAGTGTATTTTAAGGGTACAATTAATGCAGCGTATATCCCTCCTTAATTCAAGGTACCGTATATCCCACTTCTCCCACGTTTCTCTCTCCCAAACCCTCACCCTCACCCACGTTTTACTCAAACACACGTTCTTTTTACCCCTTTTCCCTCTTCTAAAATCGCAAAAACATCGTTAACCCACCATTAAAGTTCAATTTAAATTTTTTTCGTCTACATTCAGTAAAACAAATGCTATGTCTTTTACGCCAAAACTCCACGCCCTACACTGGAAAGGGGTCTCTGTTGGCAGCCTAGGGTTACAAAAACTTCATAAATGGCAATGTCTTTTACTGCAGAGTAACTTTTAGTATGTACTTCTGTTTCATGCAAACCAATTGACTTAGTTGGCTAGTTAAGATCTGAAGAGCTCCTTGTTTCCAACTTTTTTTTAATTTAATCTATGACCACCGACTCCTTTTTGGTTATCTGCCATTTGTTTAACTAGAAAGAATTTCCCTGGCAATTATTTTTTTTATCTCTTTAGGGGTGTAGATGTTGATTTTTAAAGTTAAAACGGATTTTCGACATAATTGCATTTTTGCAGAAGATTTATAGAAGTTTTAGTTGTTTTTTATTTGTGAAAACAGAAAATAAAGCATCTACAATCAGAATACAAATAATCTACAATTTATCTACAAAATATTTACAAACTGGGTACATTGAATTTTAATATCCCAATTCTCATTCAATTGTAGCTTAATTGGTATTTTCGACATAACTGCGTTTTTTGCAGAAGATTTTGTAGAAGTTTTAGTCGTTTTGGATTTGTGAAAATAGAAAACAATGCATCTACAATCAGAATACAAATAATCTACAATTTATCTATAAAATATCTACAAACTAGATACATTGAATTTTAATATCCCAATTCTCATTTCAATTGTAGCATAATTGGGATTTTCGACATAATTGCATTTTTTGTAGAAGATTTATAGAAGTTTTAGTCGTTTTGGATTTGTGAAAATAGAAAACAATGCATCTACAATCAGAATACAAATAATACAATTTATCTACAAAATATCTACAAACTTGGTACATTGAATTTTAATATCCCAATTCCCATTTCAATTGTAGCATAATTGGGATTTTCGACATAATTGCGTTTTTTGCAGAAGATTTGTAGAAATTTTAGTCGTTTTTTATTTGTGAAAATAGAAAATAAAGCATCTACAATCAGAATACAAATAATCTACAATTTATCTACAAAATATCTACAAAATTGATACATTAAATTTTGATATCCCAATTCTCATTCGATTGTAGTTTAATTAGAATTTTCGACATAATTGCGTTTTTTGCAAAAGATTTGTAGAAGTTTTAATCGTTTTTAATTTGTGAAAACAAAAAATAAAGTATCTATAATCATAATACAAATAATCTACAATTCATCTACAAAATATTTACAAACTGGGTATATTGAATTTTAACTATTAGATTTGTCAACTTATTATTTTTCATGGAAAAAAAATATAACGATATTTTCAGCTACAAGTTTAAGTGAGACTATAAGCAGAAAGATTAGGTGAAAATAGGAATAATTTTCAAAAACCGGTCTCATACTCTGTCTCTATGATTATTCACATCATTTGATCTCTCAAAGAGAAAAAAAAAAATTAGAGATATCTAAATAAGAAATTTTAATGCTACAGTGATTTCTTATTTAATAAAATATCTGGAAGAATATTTACTTCCATAATTGTAACGCACCTAAATTGGAATATTTGGAAGAATATTTAGTTTCAGATTTGTAGCGCGCCTAATTAGGAAGGAATTAGCTCCTAATAATTGGTATTTAATGAATGGTATAATATTTGTAGAATAACTGTGAACATGGCGAGTAAATATGAAACTATGCACATTTTTGGTAATAAGATTTCATATATGGTATAGGAAGGAAAAAGTCCCATAATTCATCTTTGTTTATTTTGATATGGGAAAGGGCCAAATTTGACAGTACGGACTATATAACTCTCATGCCTAGAGTAATTATTGGGCCATTTCATTTATATTCCTTAATTAATATGAAGAGAAATCCCCTTGATTCCTTACAGAGCTCCAACTTGAAGATAATTTTAAACTATAGTAAAAAAATTGAGCAATAAATATGAACCTTTTTATCCAAAGAGTTTGGACATGCAGAGTTCGCCCAATTCATGTTAGAGTTCCGCTAATGTTAAGCAAAAATACGAGACAATTTGGTAGCATCAAGGATATAAATAAACTAAAATTCCAACGGATATCAATATATATTCACAATTTCGGATAGTATATTGGATTTTTTGAACATTTTGCTTACTTGTTTTATGTGATTCATGTATTTTTAATCATGTAGGACAAAATATGCATGTAATTAGTATCTAATAAATACGTTGTTGTTCTTAAGTTTGGTTTCAAGATAAATACTAATGGATTTCAGGTGTAGCTTGAGACTCAAAAAATAGTCTTTTCGTTTTTAACCCTTCTCTTATGAAAGAAATTTAGCGTTTGAATATAATTTGGTTGAGATTTTTTTTTAAATATCTGAAATTGGAATTGAAAAAAAGATTTGAAATTTGTACCAGTATAATAATTGAGAGGATCCAAAGTGATTGCTTATTCTCAAGGGAAGCTTGCCTGCATCACATTTTGATCTTTACTTTTTCTTCGTTACTAGTATTATTTACTCTTTTCTTTATTAGTAATTAATTAATGGGATTTTTTTATTCCTATACACTATTTAAAACCTTATTACGAAAAATGTCCATAGTTTGATATTTACCCGGCCTAAACATAGTTTTGTTACAAAATATATACAATCCATCTTAAAAGGCTCTCAATTCATTATTTGTGCATTCAATCAAGGGATTTAGTTACATCCTTTTCTTTTTTTCTCTCATCTCTCCCGTATTCTCTTTTTCTTATAATACAAGATTGGCCATTTCCATATTTTAAAATTAGAGCGAGAAGGAGTAAGTTGTGAACGGGACTATGTCATTTTAAAATTAGAAACGCTTCTGGAGCAGCTTTTCATTTTTCGCAAAATTGTACGAATTTTTTTTTAATGACATCCAGTTGGTTCTAGCAAAAATTGAGGAAAAGACATACTCCATTTTTAGGCAATTGATATACCAAGTCTAATAAATTTATTAGTTGACGACTTCAATGGAGGAAAAGACATACTCTATTGAAGGTGCACGTACTTTTCCATCGATGGAACCACCTTCTGCCCATCCAACAACTAAAACACACATTACTAGGCATTTGGACAATATTTGGTTGAAGTTAACAGAAAAAATATAAGTATAAAAGTATAATATATACATAATTATTATATATTATACAACTTATCTACAACCTATCTATTATTTTTACTAAGTTATATACAACTACAATATAATACCACTTAAATACAATTTTTATACAATATATCTTTTGTATATTTTATATCTAATTTATACATAGTAAAAACAAATTTCATACAACTAATTATATATTATACAATTTATCTACAATTTTCACACATTATTTCTACCTAGTTAAATATAAATACAATAACATACAACTTAAATACAAACTTTATACAATATGTCTTGAATATTTTGTATCTGATTTATACATAGTAAAAATAAATTTCATACAATTAATTATATATTATACAACTTATCTATAATTTTCCTGCATTATTTCTACTCGGTTATATACAACTATAATATCATACAACTTCAATATAATTTTTATACAATATTGTTCAACTTTCATACAATAGTTAAATGAATAAAATTAAAATAAATAAACAACAGAATATAATTTTTCTACAATTTTACTACAATTTCTGCAATATAATGTATGTCATGTCTTCTTCTTCTTCTCCTTCTTCGAGTTTCAATTTGAAATTCAGCCAAAACCAAGTCGAATCTTCACCAAAACCCCTCAAAATTGAGATATAAACTCCAAACCATATTTTCAATTATTTGCAACAATGCCTAGTCCAAACAAATAATGATTTTTGATAACCCAAATTCGAATTCAAAGCTTCAAAACTTTTTAATAGCTGTCAATGGTGGAATTGCTGCTCTCTTTTCCTTTGCTTTACACTACTGAAATTTGGGATTGAGAGATAGAGAGACGTAGAGAGAATTCTCAATTCTTTACAATAACATCCAATCCAAACAAATAATGTCTTTTGAAAACCCAAATTCGAATTCAAAGCATCAAAGATTTTTAATGGTTATCAATGGTAGAGGGGTTACAGATTTTTGTTGGTTTTAGAAAAGGAAATACTGGGTGATTGGAGAGGAAATCGTAGGGTGTGGTTTGATACGTGGGTAAGGGGGTGGGATTTGGAAAGAGAAACTTGGACGGAGTGAGAATATACGATAGAGTTAAATTAGAAGACTAATTAATACCATTAAAACCCCTAAAATGTACATAAATGAGAATTAGGTATATAAAAGGTAATTATATTAAAAGTTAAGCATGAAAGGTAATATAATTTACTATATGGGGGATTTTTACCTATCTATACCATATATCAAACCTTATTACCAAAAAATATTCATAATTTGTTATTTACCCGTGTAGTCCATACTTTTACTACAAATTATATACCAATCCAAAAATAGGTAGATTTTGCCATAAAAAATGCGCTAAAATGAAGGCACCAGATCTGCGTGTGATTCTATCAACATTAAATTCGAATTGCTGCGTAATTCTCTCCTTCCTCAACGGAAAGAGATCTCTCTTCTCTCACTCAACTGCAATTCTCAAAAAACGCAAGCTACTGAAGCTCTAGTAATCAAACGGAAAGGAGATTTATGTTCTTCATCTTCATCTTCATCTTCATCTGTTCTTCCATATATTTTCCACCATTGATAGCCATTAAAAAGCTTGAAAGCTTTGAATTTAAATTTGGGTTTTCAAAAATCATTATTTGTTTGGATTGGGTGTTATTGTAAATAATTCGGAATATGTTTAGGAGTTTATATCTCAATTTTGAGGGGTTTTGGTGAAGATTAGACTTGGTTTTGACTGAATTTTAGATTGAAACTCGAAGAAGAAAACGTATTTCCAGAAATTGTAGATAAATTGTAGTTAAATTGTAGAATTGTAGATATATTGTAGATAAATTGTAGCTGAATTGTAGATTGGGAAGACTAAAACTTCTACAAATCTTCTACAATTATGTCGAAAATGTCAATTATGCTACAATTGAAATGAGAATTTGGATATTAAAATTTAGTGTATCTATTTTGTAGATATCTTGTAGATAAATTATAGATTATTTGTATTCTGATTGTAGATGCATTATTTTCTGTTTTCACAAATCCAAAACGACTAAAGCTTCTACAAAATCTTCTGCAAAAAACAGTCTACAATTTATCTACAATTTTTCTAATTTGACTACAATTTGACTACAAAATATCTACAAATTCTGGAAATATGTCTTCTTCTTCTTCTTCTTCTTCTTCTTCTTCTTCTTCTTCTTCTTCTTCTTCTTCTTCTTCTTCTTCTTCTTCTTCTTCTTCGAGTTTCAATCGACTGTGTTAACCAATAACCTTCAACCACTGCCCCCAAAAAAAGAGAGAGGTCAAAGAATTTCGAACTCTCTGCCATTATTATTTCCAGTGGGAATTCAAGCGGTTCGATCAAAGAATTTAAAATTTTCTTGTGAATCTGAAAATATGATATTCTTCGACGGTGGTGGGCAGTTGGGGATGATCAACGAGAGGAAGCATAGGAGCATCGTGAGTTGTGTGTGTTGTGAACAGTTGAGATGAAAGGAAAGAGAAAGTGGGAAGATACAGTCCTATAATTATGCCTAATATAAATGAACCCTTAATTATATCCCTAATTTGAATTATGGTATAGAAATGGTAATTTGATATGCTTAAATATAATAAACACAAACCTTAAACATTGAGGGTAATAAGGTTTGATATATGATATAGGTAGGTAAAAATCCCATATAAAAATCTCATAATTTAATATCACTTTCATATATGAGACTAACTAAGACAAAGCCCAAAGACTTTCCTAGTATATAATTCATCTTTGGTCATTTTTTTAATAATTATTTAATGTAGGGCCATAAGATTTCTTTTTCCTATTCCTTTAAGATCGAAGTATTAGAAGCTAGATTCCATTTTGAGGTCCAAATATAAACCTAGCTTCTAACTATTGTGCCCAAAAATAGCCGACAGAGGAAGTATACGACGACTTATTTTAATTAAATAATCCTTTTTATTACTGGTGGGTCGTGGATTATTTTTCTTTTGTCTATTGTAGTTTACTCCAAAAATTGATTACTTTGAAATATTAATTAAAAAGTAGTTGTAGGCATATAAATTTTATTAAAATTAAATTCATAAAATAATTTGGATTATATTTTAAAATTCAAGATATATTGGTCCAAATAAATATTATGGGCTAATATAATTGAATTAATTATATAAGTCCAATATATATAGATTAAATAAATAAGTCTTAATTCATTGAGCTAGCTCATTTAATTGGGCTAAAGTGATGAGCCCACTTCATTAAGCCCAAGATGTCATCTTCCTAGAGGCCCAGTTTGGTGCCACGTGTTAAATAACGTGGCGTGCCAAGTCAAATGGAAAATCCAATAGGATCATGCCACGTGTCAAATGACAAGACATGCCAAGTCACATTAAAGGCCAATGAAAACGCGTCACGTGTGCAAGTGACATGTTCGGGCCAATCAAATACGGTCAAGTCACACTTCAATTTAATTGGTCGGAAAGAGTTTATTCTTATCATAACTCTTCCCTCCCAAAAATATCAATAGGGGTCTTCATAAGCCAGAAAAGACTCAGAAGTTATAACAAGAAGCAAGAGAGAGCTCGCGAATCAAAAGCCGCAAATTTCTCTACAAGTTTCAAGCTTCAAGCAATCAAGTTCAAGCTAAAAAACGAAGAACAAATCAAGTTCAAGCTCAAGAACGAAGAAAAAATCAACATTCAAGGAGTACGAGTTCAAATCTAAGTTCATGCTAGTTGAATTCAAAATCATCGTTCGTGGCGACAATATAGATTCAAGATCAAACTCAAAGGCCTTTGAATTTATTTATTATTGGAGGGAAGAATCAGAGGATTCATAGAGATTGTACACGCATAATATTTGAAATAAAATACTACAATCATTGCAATATTTTCCGCGCTTGATTTTATTTTCTCGACGTAATTTATTGTCTACAAATTCGGGCACGCCCAGTGGGAGAATCTCTACATCTCATCTCAATTTTTCAATCACCAAATTTCAAGAATAACGAAATGGCTTCAAAGAAAACCAACTCCAGACCAAGTTCCACAAAGTCTGCTAATTCCTGGTTCTATGCTGATGTGGAAAGCATTCTCGATGTTACCTCTGGAAGCTTTGAACCAATTACGAGGAGCAAAGCAAACTCGTTAGGATAATAAGCACCCCAGCTGCCATCCGCATCAACCCCTATTTTCGGATTTTCATCCTCAAAAGAAGCAAAATCTGCCACAAACGAACCTGAACGAGGAAGTGATGTTGTTGGGCACAATAGTGAGAAGCTTGGTTTATATTTGGACCTCAAAATGGAATCTAGCTTCTAATACTTCGATCTTAAAGGAATAGGAAAAAGAAATCTTATGGCCCTACATTAAATAATTATTAAAATAATGACCAAAGATGAATTATATACTAGGAAGGTCTAAGATGGGGAAGTGGACCAACTTTTTAATTTGGGCTTTGTCTCAGTTAGCCATATATGAAAGTGATATTAATTAATTACTAATAAAGAAAAGAGTAAATAATACTAGCAAAGAAGAAAAAGTAAAGATCAAAATGTGATGCAGGCAAGCTTCCCTTGAGAATAAGCAATCACATTGGATCCTCTCAATTATTATACTGGTACAAATTTCAAATCTTTTTTTCAATTCCAATTTCAGATATTTTTAAAATAAATCTCAACCAAATTATATTCAAACGCTAAATTTCTTTAATAAGAGAAGGTTTAAAAACGAAAAGACTATTTTTAGTCTCAGACTACACCTGGAATCCATTAGTATTTATCTTGAAACCAAACTTAGGAACACCAATGTATTTATTAGATACTAATTACATGCATATTTTGTCCTACATAATTAAAAATACATGAATCACATAAAACAAGTAAGCAAAATGTTCAAAAAATCCAATATACTATCCGAATTGTAAATATATATTGACATCCGTTGGACTTTTAGTTTATTTATATCCTTGATGTTACCAAATTGTCTCGTATTTTTGCTTAACATTAGCGGAACTCTAACATGAATTGGGCGAACTCTACATGTCCAAACTCTTTGGATAAAAAGGTTCATATTTATTGCTCAATTATTTTACTATAGTTTAAAATTATCTTCAGGTTGGAGCTCTGTAAGGAATCAAGGGGATTTCTCTTCATATTAATTAAGGAATATAAATGAAATGGCCCAATAATTACTTTAGGCATGTGAGTTATATAGTCCCTACTGTCAAATTTGGCCCTTTCCCATATCAAAATAAACAAAGATGAATTATATGCCAGGAAAGTCTAAGATAGGGAAATGACCTAATTTCTAGTTTCTCAGTTAGTCATGCATGAAAGTGACATCACAAATAAAGATGGACAAGACAAAGAAAACAAGTGAAAAGGAAGGAAAAGTAAAGATTGGACTGTGATGCAGGCAAAGCTTAAGGTATACTCGAAAATTCCCCCTAAAAAATAAGCAACTACACTTCTTTTTTTTTTTTTCCTATCAACGATAATCTTTTTCTCCTTGGCACTAAGCTAGTATTTAGACAAAGATTTGATTGAAACTTAATAAAAATTAAAATTGTATTTGGACAAAAAAGTTAAATTTCATGAGTGGAAAAAAATATTTTTTTTTTCAAAACATGATCATATTTCATAAACAAACAATATTTTTTTTTTGATAAAATAAATCCAAAATCTATGGCCAAATGGAAGCTATGTTTTTTCATGAAAAAGGAAAAAGGAAAAACATGATAAAATAATATGGAATCATATAAAAAACATGATTGATAGACCTGTGATCACGCCCATTAAAAGGAAATACTTTTGATTGGTACACATACCTCAAGGCTGGATTTGTTGATAGCTGGGATCAACTAGAGCAAGAATTCCTCAATCGCTTTTATAACACGAGACGTAATGTGAGTATGATAGAACTTACAAATACTCGTCAACGAAAGGGTGAACCAGTTATCGACTTTATCAATCGTTGGAGGAATGCAAGCCTCAACTACAAAGACATTCTTAGTGAAGCTTCGGGCATAGAAATGTGCATCCAAGGTATGCATTGGGGACTACACTACATCTTGCAAGGTATCAAGCCTGGCACATTTGAAGAACTTGTGATTCATGCCCATGACATGGAGTTGAGCATGGCCTCCGCTGGAAATGAAAGGTTACCTATCTATGAGCCTCGCAAAGAAAACGACAAGCAAGAAGTCAGGAAATAGAGTAAGTTTGTATCCAAATCTGAAAACAAAGAAGCTATGAATGTCAACACATCACATGTGAAGTTCACAAGAAGGTGAATAAGAAGCAGCCAAGTGGAAAGTTAACTCTAAAAGAAATGCAAGAGAAGGAGTACCCATTTCTGGATTCTGATGTGCCAGCCATTTTTAAAGAACTCATCGAGTTAAATCTCATTAAGCTTCCGGAGATGAAGCGACCAAATAAAGCGTGAAAAACAAATGACCCAAATTACTGTAAATATCACCGACTTGTAAGCCACCCTCTGGAGTAGTGCTTTGTATTCAAGGACAAAGTTATGGACTTGGCCAGTGAAAAGAAGATCGTGCTTGAAGATGAGAAAGAAAGCGCAAACCAAGTCTCTATCTCCTTTGGCTCATTCAGTCTAGGTGAGTTATGCAGTTTAAAAGAAATAAAATATGAAGAATTACTGGAGAACAACAAAGTTGAAGATGATCAACCTGATGATGATGAAGGTTGGACGTTGGCGACTCGTCGTAAGCGCCACAAAAGAAGCCGTCAAAAACAATCAATAGAACAAAAAATAAGGAAGATGATGGTAAAAAGACCAATGAAACAGAATCCAGTTAGGCATTTGAATAAAGAAGAAGTGGAGATACACCACCCTCAAAATCCATGACATCCAGTGACCTTGGAGGATTTCTTGCCATGTTGGTTCCGTATGAAGATTTCCCGTGAAGGTATTGAGGCCTCTTGTTGCAATGCTGATAAAGGGGAAGAAAAGAGTGATGAGCTATCGTTGGCACTATCTTCAAAAAAAAAAACATCGAGTCTATTCCTCAAGAAGTTAACGCGTGCGAGGAAAAAGTTATGCTCACAAATGACGACCTTCTACTAGGTGACACTCTTCATAACCACCCGTTGTACCTGGTTGGCTATATGGGTGATGATAGTGAATATCTTGTCGATTCTCACTGTGAAAAAACTCAGTATTTCCATGAACGAACTCTTGGAAAGCCATGTGATGATCCAAGGATTTAACGAAGAGGGGCAGAGCCATAGGTGCGATCAGGTTGGGAATCACCATTGAAGATATGCAATTAATTGCATGGCTGCATGTGATCGATGTGAAGAGTTCATACAACATCTTGGTTGGAAGGCCTTGGATACATGAGAATAAAGTGGTTCCATCTACCTACAATCAATGTTTGAAATACTACGAAGGTGAAGTCGAGAAGAAGATAATTGCTGATGATGAGCCATTCACCGAGGCTGAGTCACACTTCGCTGATGCAAAGTTCTACTTGAAGAACCGCATTGTGAAGGAGCTAAAAACTGATGATGTTATGAAAGGCAAGAATGATGAGCCCGCAACTAAAAGGGCTGAGGTGACTGCTGGTATAGCCAAAGCTTTTACTGAGGAGGTAAAACTTAACTTGAATAAATCTTATAGAGGGGATATTGCGTCTTATGGCAAGAAAGTAACTCATGCGCTCCAATATGTCCCTAAAATGTAGAAAGATGAAGATGAATCATCTAATCACCAAACTAACATTCTGAAGGAGTTAACTCTTCTGGTAAATGAATTGAGGCAGTATAGTCTACCTCAAAGCCACTTGCAGGTTTTGTGACCAAAATTGTTTGTAGAATGTGGCACTCCCTACAAAGCGAACAAATGAAGGTTTTGATCCTAGCGCTTACAGGCTATTTGCAAAAGCTGGATACAATCTCAATGAGCCATCAAAGTTAGGGAACCTCCCATCAGAAGGTGAAACGAGGCAACCACGTGAAGGTTTGAGATATAAACAAACGTCACCAGTACGCATCTCAATAAGAAGAGCGAGCAACAACTATATCACTATAGAAGGCGAATCTGCCGCTTCTAACAGGCCTTCTGTCTTTGATCGACTTGGAAAGTCAACTGTGAGACTTTGCGTATTCGAGAGATTGGGTCCATTTAATAAGGGGAATAAGTTCCAGAGAAATTATCAAAATAAAAGAACACTCACTTCGCCCAAAATTTAGAAGATCTCTAAGGATTTCTGTCGCGCCTCCTTTTCCTGGAGGAGTTTGGATTTCGACATTCATTGGGAACAACTCATTTCCTTCTGGGTATTTGAATTTGAAGAGTCACCACCTAACAGATTTAAGGTGCGTTAAGGCACCTAAAGCAAATAACTCATGAAACCGGTTTGCATTACCAGAGATTGGGTAAGGGTTCGAAATAACCTTGAAGGGAAGGTGTTAGGCACCTCTCGTGGTCCACAATGGTAGGTCCCGGCCGAACTCAATTATGTGAATTAGTCATTTAACAAATAGGCAGTTTAAGAACACATATAAGATAAAGCAAACTGTTGATACCCAATTTTTCTCTGTATATTTTCAATATGCAAAATATTATCAAAAATAGCATATATATGCATATATAAGCATGTCCAAGGTTTTTTATTATTTTTTCCATAATTTTAAGGTTTTAAATTGATTTATTTTCTCCCTTTTTATCCATAAAATCCCCAATAATTATTTTCGAAATTATTGTTTTGATAATTCATCTATTGGATTTATATATTTATGTCAAATATGGCTAATTTTTACATATTTTTATGATTACATTTAGTATTTTTAAAGCTAAACTGCACATAATTGCAATATTAGCCCTTTTAATATTTAATTATGTTTTATACGCATAAAATTGGATCCAATATTTTTAAATTGCAAATTATGTAAATGTAAATCATTTTAGCATTGTTAAATTATTTTTAGAAATTATCTACTATTTTTTATCAATTAAATGGGGAAAAATGGCTATTTAACTTATAGCCAAAATTGGCTTTCAAATCTAGCCTAAATCAAACAGACCCCCAACCCAATTAAAAAACCCACCAGACCCACGCCCAAACCCAAGCCATACCTGACCTACCTACCCCATTCAATCTTGACCGTTTATCATTCAGATCAACGGTCCTCATTCCCCCTTCCTAAATTAAACCCAAACGACCCCCCCAAACCATCTCATTCTTCATTCACTCAACCGACTCTCATCTTTCTCTTTATCTCTGGTTCTCTCTAGAACATTCTCCCTTCCCCTCCTCTCCAATGAACCTCATCCACCTTCTCCGGCAATCTTCATGCCTGAATCCATGGTGGCCTCACCACCTACCAGCCTTATGGCTCCCTCTTGAACATATGTCATCGTTTTGAGGCCTTCAAGTGAACCAGAGGCGGTTCACTCGCCTCCCAGGGTTTCCCATGCCATTTTCCGACCATCCTTGGCCATTCGAGTAAGATCTGTGACTTTTCCGGCTAAATCGGTAACTTTTCAAGGTTTTCTCACCTTCTCTGGGTTCTCCAAAACCCTAACTTTAAAGATTTTCCAATTTTCTTTCAGATCTGTCTTAGATCTATGTATATTATGAACCTTTTGGTGTTTTTCTCAAAGGTTTTTTCGATGTTTTCAAAGTGACTCTCTGTCTTCAAAATTAGAGTTTCTTAACCTCTTTTAAAAGACTTCTCCTCTTATTTTCAGTATTGTCATATGATTTTGCTATGTTTAAACGGTTTATTTATGTTTTCTTCTACCTGATTCATCACGATGAAAACCCTATCTATTTTGGTTCTATCCGGGGTTTTGGAACTGTCGTTGTTTATTTGGTTTGTATGTATACCTATTTCGATTGAGTGCTTTATGGTTAGATCCTTTTCTTTGTTTATCTTAACCGATTCTGAGTTCTCACCGCTTTTTTAACTCAACTCTGTTAAAACCCTAATTTCTTACATATTTCTTCACTTGTTACTGTGAGTTTTAAAGACTCTCTTTACTTATTTCTGTGTGTTGGCCTGATCTTCTTTACTTGTTAGGTTTGTTTTTCACTCTGGTTCTATGTGTTAGCCATGACTACTTGACTTTGTTGATTGCCATGCTTCGAGTGGGTTCTTTTTACTACTGAGTCCTTAGCCTACTCATGCCACTTCTATATGTTTGTGTTCATCTAGTTTGCTTCTTTTGTTAATATGGCTGACCTTGCATGTCTGATATGCCTGTTCATTCTTCTCTATTTATAGGTCGAAGTGCAGAATCATGACTCCCTCTTGATTGATCCCGATTTTCTTAAGTTACGGTTTGATTGCAAGGTTTTCTCATAAACCCCTAAAATTTTACTCGATTGTTTAAGTTGATTGATTCCATTCCTTTATTTGATGCGATGCTTCATTCTTGCTTAACCCTTTCCCCAAATCAGTGTATTTTGTACTTAGACTCAATTATATGCACTATACTTTTACTACCCTTTATATGATAAAAACCAATCTTTCTCAAAGTGATTTTCTTTCCTTAATTATCCCTGTTAGTATCCGTTTGAGCTGTAATTCCTTGATTAAAGGGAAGTACTTGTATTAATTGGATTCTAATTGTGATTACTTCCATAATTGTGCTAAACCTTTACTTGTTACCTTATTTCCACTTATTTTCAAAGCTATAAATACCCTATGTCTTTCATTATCAAGACACGAAGTTGGCTTTCAAAAACCCTTCTCTTACTTAAATATTCTGTTCTATTCTACTACTATTGGCCGGCTGCAAGCCAAGGCTAATCATCTGTAAGCCTTGGTTCTTTCATTTGTTTACCTCTATCTTCACTGGTATGTCTTAGTTCTATTTAAAGCCTCAACAACAATATGTTTCTACTCCTGCTTCAGTTTCTTTTACTTCTGGCCTGCTTTTACTTGTGGTTTTGTTGTGAAACATGCTGACATGACTCCCCTCCCTTTAATTTCATGTGATTCAAGTATGCCTAGATGATTGTATTTTCTTACCTACCGTGTACTTACCATCTTGTGAATCCCAAATCCCCTATCCATCCTTTATGTATTTTATGGTTGGTTTGTGATTATGCTAGTGTCCAACTATCTCTGAGCATGTCCCTACCTGTCCTAATATTCCTGCTGAGGTCAGGTATCTGTAGTCAATATATACGTATCCCCAAATCCCCTTTTACCCCATATATGATTACTGAATTCATTTATTTGCTGTGTGTGGTCTTACCTTTAAGTGTTTGAACTCTGTCTTATTAATACAACTTCTTTCAATCCTTTGTGTTACTGATTGCTTTCAAAATGGACCAGACATTCCAGTTTTTAAACAAACCCCTTTCAAACATGTGTCCTGCACTTTCACTATACTCTTATACCACTAGGTTCTGTCCCTTTTGTGTGAGCCTTGCCTTGGGACCCTTGAGCTCCCTCTGAACTTGGACACATGAAAGCTGGACCTTCCACACTGCACTTACTCAGTCTTGGCTATGAAATCTGGGTGTGAGCACTGCTTGGGATCCCTTGAGGTCCTTAGGGAACACTGACACATCTAGATATGAGGAAAAGCTATGAAACAATCTTGGCACTTGAGGTGATTTATTACATAACTCAGAGAGGAAGTCCTAATGAGGCTTCCTATAGTGTAACTTCTTATTTTCATTATGTAATTTATTTCAATGTTGATCTGTAATAACTTGTTGTAAACAAGTATTGGGGTAGACTAGTGAAAAGGAAAGGAGTAAATATGCATGTTATAGTTGTTAAGGGTAGAAACATGTTATTAGGTTTATGTTCCTAATTGCGCAATAGAAACGATGTTTAGGGTTCATACATGCATTAGAAATCATGCTCTTAGGCCTCTTGTTTATTGTTTCAGCATATGCACCCTTAAAAAATCATGTGCTAAAGTCTGCTAATAATTAGCACTTTACTATTATGTTCTACGCTGCCATGATGTTGAGATGAGTTGAAAAAATGAGCTAGCAAAATTTTTTTTGGTCTTCAATTACACGTTTGCTTTATATACCAACAAAAGAATCTATATTTAAAAGAATTAAATACACACAAGCGTGACTTTATTCTAAAGAATGGACGATCGGATCCTGGGACGTTATTTGGTTAAACTAATCACATTAGTAGTACGGATCCAGAAGTAAACATGATTTCTATTCTTAGAGCCTGTTTGGCTTAGCTATTTAAGTAGCTGATAAGCATTATGTGCTGAAAAGTACTTTTAAGTGCTGAAGTTGATTTAAAAAATAAGCAATTATGTATTTGGATAAAAATGCTAAAATTAAAAATAAGCAGTTGAAGAACTGAGTATACAAAGAGTTTTGTTTAAAAAGAATTATTTTAGGGATAGAATAGTAAATATTTTGGTCAAACCTAAAGTGATTATAAGTTGAAATTTGAAAAGATGGGGGAGATCAACTTATGGCTTTTGACTTATTTTTGACTTATAAACACTTAACTTATAAGCACTTTTAATTTTACCAAACGCGTAGATAAGCCAAAAAGTGCTTATAAGCCAGTTTGACCAGCTTATAAACTTAGCCAAATACCCTCTTAATGAATACTTTTTAGTTGAGTCTTTGTTTGCTAGCTAGAGAGTTAGTAGAATGATTTTAAAATTAGTAGCCTTTTTTATTTATTTACTATTTTTTAGTGTACGTGCGTTGCACGTGTCTATCATTATTAATCATTAAAAATATGTACAAAAAGAACAAATTTATTCTGCATGTACCCTGTGAACACCTAATTTTTGACCGCACTCAAATTTTATACTAGTTTAGTGTAAATATTTCTTTTAGGTCTAATCTTAATATTTTAAAAAAAAATTATCTTACTTTTAATATGTTTTACTTTAGAAAAAAGGGGTGCCAAGAAAAGTTAAAATAAAATAAATAATAAACTAACGGAAGAACAAGAATCAGTAAATTAAGAAAGATACAAAATAATATCCCTTTTACCCATGATCTCCTCAACCGCCCCACGATTTCTCCTCCTAACTCCCATTTTTCCACTTCCTCATGTTAGTGACTTTCCCACTTCCTCATATTAGTGACTTTTCCACTTTCTCATACGAGTGACTTCCCCACTTCCTCATGTTAGTGGTCATGTCCCAATCCCCACTTTCTCATGTTAGTGCTCACTCCCTCACGTCTCACATCATGCGCGCACACACAATCACTGGCACACGCACACGATCTTACACAAAAACACACATACACATCTATAAAATACACTTCACAAAAAAAAAGAGAAAAAAAAAGAGAAAAAAAAAAAGAATTCAAGTAAGAAGAAACGAGAGGAGAAGTTCAAAACACAGACGAAAAAGGGATGGCTTCTTCTTAAAGGAGACAGGAGGTATACACTCAATATACAGTACCTATACATTCTATATACACTAGCGATACTCTCGATATACACTGGATATACACGGGCAGCCATTGAAAAATACAAGGTCATGAACCCCACCCCAGACGACCACTATGTCGTCTTCTTCGTCCTCACTGTTGGAAACAGATACACACACACACACAACAAAAGAAAGAACAGGAATTCGTGGACTTCAGTTAATTCGAGAAACTCCGGCGACCTCCATTAACGTCGACGAAATCACATTTTTGTCTCTCTCCACTGTTCTTCTCTCATTTTTCAGTTATTTTAGTGACTTTGTTCTACAAAATCAGATCCGGTTGTTTTTTTTTAAAAAATTTTCCGACGAGGTTCCGTCGAGGTCCGAGCTCACGTCCGTTTGAGTTCTTGTCATGGCTGCGGTGTCGATTTTGTTTGTGTAATTGCTGAATGCTTTGAGGAATTGAAACTTCATTTTTCAGGTGCAATTCTTACTTCTTCTTATGTTTCTCTAATGGTAATGGTGTGGATTCATTTTGAGTTTGTTTTGCAAGTATTATTTTCTAGTTGATTTACAACAAAGTAGGGAAACATGATTAATTTGGTTATAAGGAGAAGAAAACGGTACTGCCCGTCATTTTGATAATAGAAAACCATCCAATTTTTAGTTAAGGATTATATTCATTAATTCATATAAAGTAATTGTTAATATATACATTTTGTAATATTGTAATAAGTGTCATTTGGAAGACGTATACATATTGTAATGACACTTATTTGTGACCTTTTTGATTAATGATATACGCAGGAGACAAGAACTTTTCCCAACAGAAAGCTCTTTCTTTTCTATAATGTTTAGCATCTTTCCATCCTTCAAGTGCTTTAAGAAGTGCAATATGTGATTTTTACACTGTTTCATCTTCACTAAAGGAATTCTATAATAATCTTCCACGAGTTATGTTTTGATAATTACCTGGACTGGAAGATATGTAGTTTATGTAATTTAGTTAGTCATTGCAGTTGAATTAGGAATTATCGTGATTGTGTACACGTTCGCGTGACATGATCATGATCCTAATAATCAATTCGGAGTATGCCTTCGCGCAACTTCGATCAACCTTTTGTTAATAATAAAAATGGGTTTCCATGGGCTATTAATTAATTTTAGTTTATATAGCTTGAGGTGTGCCATTCACAATTTTATCATTTGTGGCCCCCGTATTAACTTCACGACTTAGATATAAAATGACAAATGTTTGTAGCATGCTTTAGGCATGAATAATAAATAAACCATCGTGATTGTTTACACGTTCGCGTGATATAATTATGATTCTAAAATAAATTGAGGTATGTGTCCGCGCAACTTCGCCAAAATTTTCTTAATAATTAATATAGCGTGATTAATTGTTAAAATAAAAACGCAACTTCCTTTTATTAAAATAAGTGAGGTGTGTCATGCCAAACAAAATTTATAATTCATGGCAATCGTAAGATTAGATTAAGAACTAACACTTATAGAAAATGTTTGAGGTGTGCCATAAATAAATTAAATCACCCATGGCCCTCACAAATATTGCTTTTAAAAATTTGAACAATCGTAATTTGCTTTAGGCCCGATTTAGATTAGTATTGCGATAATATATACTTTCGCGTAATATGATTGCAAATTTAACTCTTAAAAGACTCGAGGGATGCGTTCGCGCACCTTCAACCAAATTTTCCTAATGAATCAACGAAGCGTTATTAATTGTGGACACGTTCGCGTGACATGATTTTTGACGTGCCAAAGGAAAAGAGTATACGTACGCGTGACTCAATTCTTTAATTACGAATAAATCAAGTGATTTAAATGCGGTAAAAAGATAATTGCACATAGGTTCTAAAATAAGTAATTAGACAATTTAAGTCGAGTATAAATTGGTAAGGGACCGTGCTAGAACCACAGAACCCGGGAATGCCTAACACCTTCTCCCAGGTTAACAGAATTCCTTACATAGAATTTCTGGTTCGCAGACTTCAAAAAGGAAAGTCGAAATTTCCTCGATTTGGGATTTAAAATAAACCGGTGACTTGGGACACCATTTAAAATATTCCAAGTGGCGACTCTAGAATTAAATAAATAATCTCATTTCGAATAATGTCAGTTAAATTGGAAAAACTCCCTTATACCCCTCAGGTGTGTCAAAAGGAGGTGTGACCGCTTTGGCGACTCTGCTGGGGACAAGAACTCTGAATTTCTGGTTCAGGGTTCAAGAATTCGAGCTTACAGTAACTGTTATATTTGGCTTTATTATTTTTTCATGTTTGTGCTTAATGTGCGAAATATTGCTTTTTACCGCTTTGATATTATCTGAACTGTATATATAAACTGTTACGAAACCCTTCTTCTTTCTGAGTCTTCTGAATCTATGGTGCACACGTGCGCGTGACCCACCTTTCTGTTAGAGGTCATACCAAATAGAACGAAGTTGGTCCAAGTAACTAGGTCGGGTAGACTTTCGTGCTCCCGGTACGTTACCCCCACTTCGGCGCGAGCTGTCCGCTTGGGAAAGCCAAGTCTAGAACATTATACCCCAGGTTTTACACTTAGAATAACTCAGCTTCATGCCGGATCCCTACTAGGAACGTTTGTTTGCATCATGTGCATTTGACTTCGGAGACTCAACATAGGGGTTGGGTCTGTCTAGGGAAGGTGTACCCTGAAATGAAAAGACCATCCCGATGCATCTTACTTGTGCATTCATTTGTTTCGGATTTGCATGTTGACCAGCTTATAGGAAAAGTTAGAAAAGGAAAATCATCGTGAGGACCGAGAAAGAAAATTGGTTGTTTTTCGAAAAAAAAAACAATTTCCAAAATATTTTGAAATTCTTTCGAAATTTTGAAAAAACAAAAGAAGGAAATTTTGTGTTTCTTTTAAAAATAGTTTTATTATTACAAACTACGTAAGTTTGATTCTCGCCGGATGTGAGATACGTAGGAAACTCACATCGGGTCCAGCTATTTTAAAAAAAAGAAAGAGAAATAGATAATAAATAAATAAAACTGTGGGTATATAAATGTCATTGTGTTGTCATAAGTAAGGCGATGCCATTCTTGTCCAAAATATGCCGAATGTCCCCAAAATGGCGCCAGAAGGGTGTTTTTGCAAGAACAACCACCTTTGGTCGTTTTTTTAAGAAAAATATAAATAAAAAAAATAAAAATTTTCCAGTTAGAAAATACAACGTTTAAGTCTTCTTCATCGAAGTGTTGTTTTATGATTTTTTTTTTTCAAAATGAGTCTTGATTTTTGTTTTTAAAATTAAAATCACTCGCAGGTACAAAATGAGGACCATCCAAAACCCACCGTTCACAGATATAGATGAGTTTCTATTTCGGCTTCAGATGTGGTGGTATGAATTAGGAGGAGATGGTCAGAAATGGGTCATTAAGTATTTGGGATCTCTCACAGATATTATGAAAGTTAAACCACGCGATGATTTGATTACGACACTAGTGACTTTTTGGGACCCTGTTCATAATGTCTTTCGCTTCTCTGATTTCGAGCTTACTCCCACATTAGAAGAAATAGCTGGGTAGTCCGGTTTTGACGGAGATTTGAGAAACCAGAATCTTATATTCCCAAAGGCTCCCTCAGTACACCGATTCTTTGGTCTTCTGAATATCAGTAATCAAATCAGAAAAAGCAACGTTGTCAAAGGGTGTTGTTCTTTCAACTTCCTATATTCAAGGTTCGGAAAGCCAGATGGATTTGAAATTCATGAAAAAGGGCCTTACTAACAAACAAAACAAGGACACCTGGCAGATTCACCGTCGCTTCGCTTTCATGGTGGCTTTTCTGGGAATCATGGTCTTCCCAAACAAAGAGCGGACGATTGATATTCGCATAGACAGAGTCGTACAAGTCCTCACTACCAAAGAACATCACACTCTTGCCCTGATCATTCTCTCAGACATTTATCGGGCGTTGACTTTGTGTAAATCCGGGGCAAAATTTTTTGAAGGGTGCAATATTTTGTTGCAAATGTGGTTGACTGAACATCTCCGACATCACCCCAAGTTCATGCAGTATGGTCCGAGCAAGGACAATTTTATTGAGAGTTATGAAGAAAGAATAAAAGATTATAAATCTCCAGAAGGGGTGGAAGCCTGGATATCCCATTTAAGATCTTTAATGGCAAGTCAAATTGAGTGGACTTTGGGATGGCTCCCGGTAAGAGAGGTGATACACATGTCAACCTTAAAGAGTTATTTGCTGATGTTAGGTTTAAGAAGTGTCCAGCCGTATGCGCCACAAAGAGTTCTAAGACAGCTAGGGAGATACCAAGTGGTGCCTGATGATGAAGATTTGAGTGTGCAAGTGATTGAGTTACACCCCGAAGCCACTCTCCCTGAGGCTTTAATCCAGCGTATTTGTAATGGTTGTCGATACTTGAAAGATGATACCCAAGTTATAGATCCTGCGAAAGGTGAGATAAATCCGGGTTATTCTAGGTGGTTTGAGAAAAGGTCCCGTGTGGATGATGCACCAGAACCTGATCCTAGAAGGCCCATAAAAGACCGCATGTTCAAGCCTTTGATGACAAAATCCAAGAACGGTTGGCTTGAGGTGAAAAGGAAAAGGGGTACAAAGCAACTATTCATTCCTTAGAAGAAAGCCTGAGGAACCTCAATTTGGAGAAAGACTTACAAGCACAAGAAGCAGAAGGTGAAAAGAAGAGTCTGATTAGCGAGAATAAAACTCTCCGCGCTCAGTTTCAACAGATGAAGAAAGCCTCTTAAGCGCCAGTGAGAAGTTGGAAAGATCAGAAAATCATTGCCAATCTAATGGAAAAAATGCAAGATTATGACTCCATCTTGACAAAGACTAAAAAGACGTTAGACAAAGCTAAGGAAAAAATCATACAGTTAAATGAGGAGGCCAAATCTAGTAAGGAACTCCAAGTAATGAGATGTGAAGAAGAAATGGCTCAATTCAAGAGATAGAAGGACCATTGGATACATTCAGAAGCTCAACTCCATGCACAGTAGGAAGAAATGAGAAGGTATAATAGAGAACATCAACACACATATATTGATAGGGAGAGAGCAAAGGCAAGACTCGATCAGGCCAGACTACGGGCTCAATTGGAGTCGGCTTTAGATCGCGAAGGCCACATAAGAGATATAGCCACCACTCGCCAACAACAGTTACAAAACCAAGACCAGAATCTCCAGGACTTCAGAGCACAAATCCATGATTTGGTTGTTTACACCTCTCAAAGTTATATGAACTGCCAAGGGATGGATTATGAGAGGTTTCTAGAGCATGCACCTACTTTTTCCGTCATCTTACAATGGAGTTAAAGAGGATGTACTGTACACTAGGAGGTCAGCCGGGTCAAGCCCCACCGTGAGCATACGTTCAAGTAATTAAAAGCAAAAGATTGTAGAGTGAAGCGTGGTCATAGTTGTTGGAACTTTTCATATAATAGTCATGTTTTAGTTTAAGTCCATGTTGAGTTTTTTAAACCATTTTTTTAAAGTATTGTCCAAATGTAATGTCATTTCTATCTTTGTACTTTTTCGTTTGTTAAAATAAATAAAAGTAATAATAATGGTTTCCGCCATAACTACGCTCGGTCTGATTCATGCGGGGTCATAATACGTAGGCAATCTCCATAGGATTCGACCACAACCAAAAGAAAAGAATAAAATGAATAAAGTGGGAGAGGAATAAAAAATAGGCATGAGTGACAATAAAAGGGAAAGTGCAAGAAAAGCTGGGATGACACAAGCAACCGAGCAAATATATTGTAGAAATGACTAATTGCCTAGGTGCATTGCATCCCTATGTATGGTTGTTTCTTTGTTAAAACTCTAATCATTAACAAGTTTGGTTGTTGTTATCAAAATTCAAGCAGTTAGTACACCTAAGCATACTGGCAACCTACCCCTACCAAACTAGATCCAAAGGAGAAATAATCATGTCTATCCCAGATGTAGATACCAGTGTCATTGAAGGAGAAGAGTTGGACGTTAACGCCATAAAAGAAGAGATGTACAAATTAAAACAACAAATGGCCGAAATGTATCAGGCCTGGGCTAAAGGACAACCGCCATCTGCCTACCCAGCTAACCCTACCTTCACTCCACCACCGGCTCAAACTCAGGATCATCCTGCCACCGATCTATCCTCGAGCTTTCCCATTTACCAACACTACCGGGGCACCACTTCTCATACACCACAATCTCCACCCCCTAAACCGATTCCATACCCCCTCCACCAGTAACTCCTGTCTTCGTAGCATCTCCACCAGCTACACTCCACAAATCTCCTAGCGAGCCTATGTTCCAAGACCAGGACAACAAATACTACCCCTTGGAGCCCACTTTCAAAGCTACAGAAACCCTTTCCTATACTCCTCACTTTGACCTCCCGATAGAAGCTGATAAACCAGTAAAAAATACCGAACATGAGGAGATTTTCAAGAAAGTTAAAAGCTTAGAACAATCATTTAGAGACATGCAGGGGTTGGGAGGGCAAGTCAGCATGGCCTACAAGGACCTATGTCTGTTCCCGATTGTGCAATTACCGGCAGGTTTCAAGATGCCCAAGTTCGATCTATAACGGGCACGGCGATCCAGTAGCCCACTTGAGGGGTTTTTGCAGCAAGATGAGGGGAGCTGGAGGAAAAGATGAATTGTTAATGGCTTACTTCAGTCAGAGTTTGAGTGGATCAGCATTGGAATGGTATACCCGCCAAGACCATGGGAGATGGTACACATGGGATGATCTGGCGCAAGCATTTGCTTGTCACTTCCAATACAATCTTGAGATCATTCCAGATCGACTGTCCTTGACTAAACTTGATAAGAAGCACAGTAAAAGCTTCAGAGAATATGGTTTCAGATGGAGGGAGCAAGCAACAAGAGTAGATCCCCCAATGAAGGAAAGTGAGATGGTAGATTACTTCTTACAGGCTTTGGAACCTACTTACTATGGCCATTTGGTCTCAGCTATGGGAAAGTCATTCAACGAAGTAGTAAAGATGGGGGTCATGGTAGAAGAAGTCCTCAAGTTGAATAAAATCATGAGCTATTCGACTATCAAAGCGACTACTCAGGCTATTCAGGGCGGCATAGGAGGGATTGGGAAGAAGAAAAGAGAGGAAACATCAATGGTTGATTTAGGAACTTTGGTCCGGATCCAGAGGTTCACCTTACCACTACAATCAACCTCGACCCCACCAACAAACTTATCACCACAATCCACCCCAACACTACTATCCCCCACCAGAACCTCATTTTTCCGTCCACCATGCACAAGCATACAACCAACCTCCTGCCCACACTCAATGGCGTGCTCCTGTCCTACCAAATACTTATCCACATCCACGGGCCTACCAAAACACTCCCGGACCAAGTTTCAGGCCGAGTCAAGAACTCAAGGGTGAAAGGTTGCAGAAAAAGAAAACCTTTACTCCGTTGGGAGAATCATACACTAGTCTGTTCCACAGGCTAAAACAGCTAGATATGCTAAGGCCAATACAGTCCAAACTACCAAATCCTCCTCCAAAGAATCTTGACTATACTGTCAGCTGTGAGTATTGTTCTGGTACTCCGGGTCATGATACAGAAAAGTGCTGGCACTTGAAAAGTGCGATACAAGAGCTTATTGATACCAATAGAATTGAAGTTCAAGCTCCCGAAGCACCCAATATCAACAGGAATCTGATGCCAGCCCATCAGGAGGCAAATATGATCGAAATAGTGCATGTGGAGGGAGAACCCAAGAAGCCATCATAGACCATCATGATGATTCGGTCTAGTGGAGTCAAGACAAATGAACAATCAACAGATGAGAAGTTGGTGCTCAAGTAGAGCAAAAAGAGTGTTGAGCCATCTGTGGTAGTTGAGAAGGGGTCTTTAAGCAAAGTTGCAACGAAACAGGAAGGGGTGAAGGTGATTGTACCGGGAGCGGCCAACAAACCCATCATAATCGTGGAAGGAGCCCACGCATATCGGGTTATTATCAAGCCAGTAACCCAGTTACCAATAATCAACAACAAGACTATTCCATGGAATTACGAACGGGTAACGGTGATGTACAAAGGGAAGGAAGTCAAAGAAGAAATCTGTGAAGTACAGGGACTCGCTCGGGAAGGTGTTTTACTCCCGAGGAGTTAAGAAGAGCTAAAGATAATCCAGCACTAGTAAAGAAAGCCGTATCTGAAGAAGAATCAGAAGAATTCTTAAGGAAGATGAAGTTACAGGACTACTCTATCGTGAAGCAATTAAGAAAGACGCTTGCTCAAATTTCCCTATTGTCATTATTAATTCATTCGGATGAGCACCGTCAAGCTTTAATGAAGATCTTGAATGAGGCGCACCTTCCCGACAAGATCTCCGTGAATCACTTGGAAAAAATAGCCAACAAAATCTTTGAAGCAAACAGAGTCACGTTTTCTGATGATGAATTGCCTGTAGAAGGTACTGAGCACAACAAAGCTCTTTACCTCACATTAAAATTTGAGAACTCTGTGGTGACCCGGGCATTGGTTGACAGCGGGTCAAGCATAAACATCTGTCCTCTCTCCACTCTAAGCAAGTTGAAAATAGAAGATGAGAGGATCCATAAGAACAGTATTTACGTGCGGGGATTTGACGGCGGAGGTAAAGATTCAGTTGGGGACATAGTGCTGGAGCTGACGATAGGGCCAATTGAGTTCACAATGGAGTTTCAGGTGCTGGATATAGCTGCTTCCTATAATTTACTATTGGGTCGACCATGGATCCACGCCGCTAAAGTAGTCCCATCAACACGACACCAGGTAGTCAAATTTGAATGGGATAGACAAGAAATAGTTGTGCATGGGGAAGACAGTTTATGTACTCGCAGCAATGCCATTGTACCAGTCATTGAAGTGGAAGATGACCAGGGACCATGGGTCTACCAGGTTTCTGACACGATGTTGGTAGAGAAAGTTCCGGAGGGGAAATACATTCCAAATCCAAAGATAACCGCCGCATCAGTCATGATAGCCTATGAGATGTTGAAGAATGGTTTTGTACTCGGTAAAGGTTTGGGCTCATATTTGCAAGGCATCATACAGCCGGTGTCTCTTCCCGAAAACTTGGGAACATTTGGTTTGGGATTCAAGCCCACTGCCGCAAACATAACAAAGGCCAGAAAGCCAAAACAGAAGGCATGGGTCCTTTCAAAGCCAGTCCCACGTCTTTCCAAATCATTTGTCAAGTCCGGTACCAAAAGTCGCCCAATAACAGCAATTCCCAGTTCTGTGACTGATCCTGACAAGGAGTTAATTGAAAGATTTGAGAAGTTGTTCGACAGTGTGAACATGGTGGAAATTGGAGAGGGTTCTAGCAACGTGGAAGTGCAATTTGTCGGGCCAAAAACAAAGCTTAACAATTGGAAGGCTACTCCTCTCCCTACTAGGAAGGAGTCTTGGTAGTTTATTTTGAGTTTCCTTCAGTTTGTCTAGGTTATTCCAGGGTTGTAATCCAGATTTTTTTATCTTTCAGTCTGTTTGAAGTGTGTAAACCTTGTTATCTTTCATCAGTTAATGAAATGCGGTTTCCCTTTCTTTATCATTCCTGATAGTTTTTATTTTGTTTTTCTTTTCTTTTCTGTATAGTTCTTTTTACTCTAGTTCTAATGACATGACCTGCATGAGGAATCTTCAGCCCAGTCTTAAAAATCAATCTGATTCCGAAATAATAGTTCAAGAAGTAGATTGTGACTACGAATCAGAATACGATGAAGATGAAGCCTTCGAAGAGATCAGTAAGGAGTTAATTCACTTCGAAGAAAAACCCAAACCCAACCTGAATGAAATAGAAATCATCAATTTAGGGGACACAGATAATGTCAGAGAGACTAAAATAAGTGTCCATCTCGAGCCAAAGATCCGGGAAGAGTTAATCAAAGCACTCATCGAATACAAAGATGTTTTTGCATGGTCGTATGTCGACATGCTGGGTTTGAGCACTGATTTAGTGGTCCACAAATTGCCCACTGATCCAGCGTTTCCTCCCGTCAAGCAAAAGTTGAGGAAATTCAAAACTGATATGAGTGTGAAGATTAAAGAAGAAATCACCAAGCAGTTGGATGCAAAGGTTATTCGGGTCACTCGATATCCTGTTAGGTTGGATAATGTCGTACATGTGCCAAAGAAGGACGACAAGATCAGAGTATGCATCGATTACCGCAATCTCAACAAAGCAAGTCCGAAGGATAACTTCCCACTACCCAATATCCACATTTTGATCGATAATTGTGCCAAACATGAGATTGGATATTTTGTGGATTGTTATGTAGGGTATCATCAGATTCTAATGGATGAAGAAGATACAGAAAAGACGGCATTCATCACACCATGGGGAACTTACTGCTACCGGGTAATGCCATTTGGTTTGAAGAACACCGGGGCAACTTACATGAGAGCGATGACTACTGTGTTTCATGATATGATACACAAGGAGATTGAGGTATACGTGGATTATGTGATCATAAAATCAAAGCATCAGGCCGACCACGTTGGGGATTTGAGGAAATTCTTCCTGAGACTTCACAGGTACAACCTCAAGCTTAACCCTGGCAAGTGCGCATTTAGTGTTCTATCCGGAAAGCTGTTGGGATTCATAGTTAGCTGGTGAGACATCGAGTTGGACCCATCAAAGATCAAAGCCATCCAAGAATTGCCACCTCCGAGGAATAAGACTGAAGTCATGAGTCTGCTAGGGAGGTTGAACTACATCATCAGGTTTATTGCTCAGCTCACGACAACTTGTGAGCTTATTTTCAAATTGCTGAAGAAGGATGTTGTGGTCAAGTGGACTGATGAGTGTCAAGAAGAATTTGATAAGATAAAAGGATACTTATCAAACCCACCCATGCTGGTTCCGCCAGAACCAGGAAGACCTTTGATTCTTTACTTGACAGTCTTGGAAAATTCATTTGGTAGTGTACTGGGGCAGCATGACATTACCGACAGAAAGGAACATGCTATCTACTATCTTAGCAAGAAGTTCAAGGCTTATGAGGTTAAGTACACTCATCTGGAAAGGACATGTTGCGCCCTAACTTGTGTGGCTCAGAAATTGAAACATTATTTGTCATCCTACACTACTTACCTCATTTCGCGCTTGGATCCGTTGAAGTATATCTTTCAAAAGCCTATGCCGACAGGGAGACTTGCAAAGTGGAAGATATTGCTCACAGAGTTTGACATCATCTATGTGATTCGGACTGTGATGAAAGCCCAAGCATTGGACGATCATTTAGCCGAAAACCCGGTCGATGAAGATTACGAGCCATTGAGAACTTATTTTCCCGATGAAAAAGTGATACATATCGATGAACTAGAGCAAATTAAAAAACTAGGCTGGAAACTTTTCTTTGATGGGGATGCCAACATGAAAGGAGTCGGAATAGGAGCTGTGCTTATTTCTGAAATAGGGCATCACTATCCTGTTACGGCTCAACTTCGATTTTATTGCACCAACAATATGGTTGAGTATGAAGCCTGTATTTTGGGTCTAAGGCTAGCTGCAGACATGGATATCCAGGAAGTCTTGGTCTTAGAAGACCCAGATCTTCTGGTACATCAAATTCAAGGAGAATGGGAAACGCGAGATTTGAAGCTCATACCGTACCAACAATGTTTGCATGATCTTTGTCAACGGTTTCAATCAGTGGAGTTCAGGCATATTCCAAGGGTCCATAATGAGGTCAACAATGTTTTGGCTACCCTAGCATCAATGTTGCACCATCCGGACAAAGCTTATGTCGATCCTCTGCATATTCAAGTTCGAGATCAACATGCTTACTATAATATGATTAAAGAAGAACTTGATGGCGAACCATGGTTCCACGATATCAAGGAGTACATCAGAATGGGGATATATCCAGTGCAAGCCACGGGGATCAAAAGATAACAATTCGACGGTTGGCAAATGGATTCTTCTTAAGTGGAGGAGTTTTGTATAAGAGAACACTAGACCTTGGATTATTAAGATGCGTAGATGCTAGACAAGCTACGACTGTCATGTCTGAAGTACATTCGGGAGTCTGCGGACCACATATGAGCGGATATGTGTTGGCAAAGAAAATTCTCCAAGCAGGCTATTATTGGCTTACCATGGAGCGAGATTGTATCAATTTTGTGCTCAAATGTTATTAGTGCCAGATACACAGAGATTTGATTCATTCTCCACCATCGGAATTGCACACAATATCGACACCATGGCCCTTCGTTGCTTGGGGCATGGATGTCATTGGACCAATTGAGCCAGCAGAATCCAACGGGCACAGGTTTATTCTGGTAGCCATTGATTATTTCACCAAGTGGGTTGGGCCAAAACTTTCAAATTGTTGACCAAGAAAGCAGTGGTTTATTTTGTTCACTCAAATATCATCTGTCGATTCGGAATCCCAAAGGTGATCATCACAGATAATGGTGCTAATCTTAACAGTAACTTGACGGGAGAGGTATGTCAACAGTTTAAGATTACACATCGCAATTCTACCCATATTGTCCCAAGGTGAATGGAGCAGTCGAGGCAGCCAACAAAAACATAAAGAAGATACTTCGGAAAATGGTAGAAGGTTCGAGGCAATGACACGAAAAATTACCATTTGCGTTGTTGGGATATCGCACTACTGTTCGTACTTTGGTAGGTGCAACTCCTTATTTGTTAGTATATGGCACTGAAGCAGTAATACCTGCATAAGTTGAAATCCCTTCCCTTCGTATTGTCGCTGAGGCTAAGATTGATGATGATGAGTGGGTCAAAACCCGTTTGGATCAGTTGAACTTGATTGATGAAAAAAGATTTGCAGCAGTATGTCATGGCCAGTTATATCAAAAGAGAATGGCAAGAGCATACAACAAAAGGGTGCGTCCTCGAAAGTTTGAAGTGGGTCAGCAAGTGTTGAAACGTATGCTTCCACATCAGGTTGAAGCAAAAGGCAAGTTTGCCCCGAATTGGCAAGGGCCATTTATTATAACCAAAGTATTGTCCAATGGTGCTCTATGTTTAACAGATATCGAAGGAAAATGTATAGACATGGCCATCAATTCCGATGCAGTCAAGAGATATTATGTATGATTTCTTTGTTATAATTGTTGATTGTTTGTACCGGTCATTGTTTCGAAGATTGAAATGACGAAGGCAATTTGTTCTGCTATCTAAACACTTTACCCTTTGTTCCCCTTTTTGATATTTATTTATTTCTTTCATACTCTTCTTTTGGAATCAATAACGAAAAAGAGTGAGAAGAAAGAAAAAGAGAAAGGAGAAAAGAAAAAGAAGTGAAAAGAGAAAGTATAACAACAAGGAAATTCAAGTGTGAAATACGTTTGACCTGATTCCTGTTAAGGATACATAGGCAGTCTCACGGCCCAGTCATAGTAAAATAAAATATCAAAATATCCTCAAGCAAGAAACTGGGGCAGAAGTTGTACTTGTATTTAGAAATGTGATTCCAAGAGTTGTAATTTTAAACCCATGTCAAATTGTTTTGAGCCTTTGATACCCTTTCTTTCTAACCCCATCCAAAAGTCCACATTACGGTCCAAAGAAAGACCTTCCGATCAGTCTTCGAGAGATGCCAAGTTGAGCAAATAGAGGTGATTCATATCAGGATTACACTATGATCCAAGCAGGAAAAGTAATGAAAATGAGAAAATCTTATTGGTGAAAACCCTCATGGGCACCATAAGGCGATGAAAGTTGAGAGAAAGTAAAAATGAGAGAGTCTTATCGGTGAAAACCTTCACAGGCACCATGAGGCGACGAAAGCTAAGAGAAAGTAAAAATAAGAGAGTCTTATCGGTGAAAACCTTCGCGGGCACCATAAGGCGACAAGGAATTGAGGAACAAACGAATGAGAGAGGTTTGTCGGTGAAAACCCTTCAGGGCACTGCAAGTCGAACAAGGTCCGTAAGTTGGCGGAAAGTAAAATTGGGTTGTGGATATCTTGGAGAACAAAGTAAAACAATTGGAAAGGAGATTGGTTAAATAGACTGGGCTGATTAATCCAAAATGCATACCATGATCATTGGTGCCAGTGACTCCACTCAGATAAGTTCCTTTTTCCTATCTCCAACAGTCATCCAAATTTGGATTTTCTTCTTTATTCTTAATTCTCAAAATCGTCACATTTCATTGCTGTTAATTTTTACTCCTCTAAAGCTCTTCCAAGGTTAGCCTTGTTCCAACAAATAAGAAGGAATGTCAAAGTGTACTACCAGATTCAAAATTGCACAACGCAAAATACGGCTAGGACATGCTGGAGATAGTATGATGAAAAGTGGGACCTAGGGTGTAAGCAAAAGTTAAATCGGTGGAATGGTTCAGTAATATCATGAGAGATGTATGGTTATGAATAAAAGGGTCAGAAGTGAAAAATAACAGTTGGGGATCCTGCAGTTAAGGATCAGTCATGAGGTCAAAACAGTCCTTTCGACCAGTTCAAGGCAGTTTGTTGAAGCAAAATATGGCAAAGAGAAAACCATCCCCAACAAGAATGCCACAACTAACCACCACGTTTTAAACTGACAAGATTTTCTTTGATTTGAAACAGGGGCAAAGATGACATTTATTTCAGGAAGCACCCTGTAAGGAAAACAAGTACCATGCAGGTTTGATCGTATAAATTCTCAGGACCCTCCTGGAAAATGAGACAGCTTTAATTCAAAACATTCATGAGTACAAGATCTAGCATAAGCTCTACTTCGTGAAAATATAAGTTGGTTTGAATTTTTCATTTTTTTAAGATAAGACTCAATTCGAAACTTCAGGACCCTCCTGGAAAATGGGACCTAGGTTAAAATCCAAAAAAAAAATATGAGTAGTGAATATAGGACAAATGTGCACCAAAATGGATATAAGTTGGCTTCAAAGTTCGCATAAGAGTTTTCAGGACCCACCTGAATAATAGGACGTAACTTTAAGCATTCCATTAGATAAGTAAGTGTTGTTATAAGAGAGTACAATTTAGCCATAAAATTGTCAATCTTAAGATAAGACTTGATTTTTGATTGTCAGGACCCTCCTGGATAATGGGACGTAGTTTAAAACTGGCTTGGATAACAAGATTTAGAATAAGACATACCTTCAGTAGATATAATTTAGCTTTAAAATTGTCATTAATTAAGAATTGTCAGGACCCTCCCGGATAATGGGGAGTAGTTTAAGACCGTCTTAGATAACAAGATTTAGCAGAAGTCATACCTTTAAAAGATATAGCATAGATTTAAAATTGTCGTTTAGTTAAGAGTTGTCAGGACCCCCCTGGATAATGGGACCTAGCTTTCAAATTCTTAGTAATATTTGGTAATATGATTTAGTTTAACACTCACAGATGCGCCCAGCTACCAAACTGGGACAGAAAATTTTCTTTTGTTTTGTCTATTTTTGTTGAAGTCAGGTGCCGATATGAAGAACAGGGAGAACAACATGGATATTAAAGATAAGAGCATGACCAAGTACTAGCAATCAGGTGTTCACCTGGAGAACAAGGAAAACAGTTGAAATATTAGCTATCAGGCGTCCACCTGGAGAACAAGGAACAACAGTTCAAGTATCAGCAATCAGGCGTCCACCTGGAGAACAAGGAACAACAGTTGAAGTATCACCAATCAGGCGTCCACCTGGAGAATAAGGAAAAGCAGTTGAAGATTCAGTAATCAGGCATCCACCTGGAGAACAAGGAACAACAATTCAAGTTTCAGCAATCAGGCGCCCACCTGGAGAGCAAGGAAGTACAATTCAAGTTTCAACTTTCAAGTTCTTACTGATATTTGGTAACATGATTTAGGTTACACTCATATATATGCCCATCTACCAAACTGGGGCAGAAATTTTTCTTTGTTTTTGTCTATTTTGTTGAAATCAGGCGCCCACCTGGAGAGAAAGGGAAAACAATTCAAGTTTCAGCAATCAGGCACCCACCTGGAGAGCAAGGGAATACAAATCAAGTTTCAGCAGTCAGGCGCCCACCTGGAGAGCAAGGGAATACAATTCAAGTTTCAGCAATCAGGCGCCCACCTGGAGAGCAAGGGAATACAATTCAAGTTTCAGCAATCAGGAGCCCACCTGGAGAGCATGGGAGTATAATTCAAGTTCAGCGGTCAGGCATCTACTTGGAGGAAAGGGAAAACATCTCAAATTACAATTAAAGTCAACAACAAAAGAAGTTCGCGGCAAGAATACGAGTCAACAGTCCGAGCTGATCAACAAAAGTTAGTCACGATCCAAAAAAAAGAGAGAGAGAGAAAGGCAAGAAGTGAATCCAAATGTAGATGTTGATGAAAGATGTGAGCTTCTCAAGATATGGTTAAGGTGACAAGCACTACATGTCCGGTCTTGATCCAAAAATCTGAAGAAGAATGGGCTAGCACCTGCAACTAGCAAGCGTCAAGGTTCAAATCCAAAGTCTGCATGAAGAACCATTCAAGACTCAAGATCTAGCTTCAGAAGACTGATAGATAAAAATCTTGTAACTCATAGTTGATAGGCTTAGCTAGTTTTTTCCCATGTTTTGATATTTGATGTAACATCAGGATTGCGGATCGGAGCCTCAGACGGAACCTCACTCGACTCTCGAACATCACTTCATCACCTCATCCATTTCTGAACTACACGCGACCTGATTCACTTATAACCCGGGATATGTAGGTTGTCCAAAACCAGGACTCGGTTGCACCTTTTCTTTTTATTTTCTTTTCCTCTTTTGAATACCGATATGGTCAAAAAATTAGTCACATGGTTCACTTTATCTTTGCCTGAAAACTCTTCGTGTTTTCGAGCAAAGAGGGGCAGCTGTGAACACCTAATTTTTGACCGCACTCAAATTTTATACTAGTTTAGTGTAAATATTTCTTTTAGGTCTAATCTTAATATTTTAATAAAAATTTATCTTACTTTTAATATGTTTTACTTTAGAAAAAAAGGGGTGCCAAGAAAAGTTAAAATAAAATAAATAATAAACTAATGGAAGAACAAGAATCAGTAAATTAAGAAAGATACAAAATAATATCCCTTTTACCCATGATCTCCTCAACCGCCCCACGATTTCTCCTCCTAACTCCCATTTTTCCACTTCCTCATGTTAGTGACTTTCCCACTTCCTCATATTAGTGACTTTTCCACTTTCTCATATTAGTGACTTCCCCACTTCCTCATGTTAGTGGTCATGTCCCAATCCCCACTTCCTCATATTAGTGCTCACTCCCTCACGTCTCACATCATGTGCACACACACATTCACTGGCACACACACACGATCTTACACAAAAATACACATATACATCTATATAATACACTTCACAAATAAAAAAAGAAAAAAAAAAAGAGAAAAAAAATAATTCAAGTAAGAAGAAACGAGAGGAGAAGTTCAAAAACACAGACGAAAAAAGGGATGGCTTCTTCTTAAAGGAGACAGGGGGTATACACTCGATATACAGTCACTATACATTCTATATACACTAGAGATACTCTCTATATACACTGGATATACACAGGCAACCATTGAAAAATACAAGGTCATGAACCCCACCCCAGACGACCACTATTTCGTCTTCTTCGTCCTCACTGTTGGAAACAGATACACACACACACAACAAAAGAAAGAACAGGAATTCGTGGACTTCAGTTAGTTCGAGAAACTCCAGCGACCTCCATTAACGCCGACGAAATTGGATTTTTGTCTCTCTCCATTGTTCTTCTCTCATTTTTCAGTTATTTTAGTGACTTTGTTCTACAAAATCACATCCGGCTGTTTTTTTTTAAAAAAAGTTCCGACGAGGTTCCGACGAGGTCCGAGCTCCCATCCGTTTGAGTTCCTGTCATGGTTGCGGTGTCGATTTTGTTTGTGTAATTGCTGAATGCTTTGAGGAATTGAAACTTCATTTTTCAGGTGCAATTCTTACTTCTTCTTATGTTTCTCTAATGATAATGGTGTGGATTCATTTTTAGTTTATTTTGCAAGTATTATTTTCTATTTGATTTACAACAAAGTAAGGAAACATGATTAATTTGGTTATAAGGAGAAAAAAATGGTACTGCCCGTCATTTTGATAATAGAAAACCATCCAATTTTCAGTTAGGTATTATATTCATTAATTCATATAAAGTAATTGTTAATATATACATTTTGTAATATTGTAATTAGTGTCATTTGGAAGACGTATACATATTGTAATGACACTTATTTGTGACCTTTTTGATTAATGATATACGCAGGAGACAAGAACCTTTCCCAATATAAAGCTCTTTCTTTTCTATAATGTTTAGCATCTTCCATCCTTCAAGTGCTTTAAGAAGTGCAATATGTGATTTTTACACTGTTTCATCTTCACTAAAGGAATTCTATAATAATCTTCCACGAGTTATGTTTTGATAATTACCTGGACTGGAGGATATGTAGTTTATGTAATTTAGTTAGTCACTGCAGTTGAATTAGGAATTTTCGTGATTGTGTACACGTTCGCGTGACATGATCATGATCCTAATAATGAATTCGGAGTATGCCTTCGCGCAACTTCGATCAAACTTTTGTTAATAATAAAAATGGGTTTCCATGGGCTATTAATTAATTTTAGTTTATATAGCTTGAGGTGTGTCATTCACAATTTTATCATTTGTGGCCCCCGTATTAACTTCACGACTTAGATATAAAATGACAAATGTTTGTAGCATGCTTTAGGCATGAATAATAAATAAACCATCGTGATTGTGTACACGTTCGCGTGATATAATTATGATTCTAAAATAAATTGAGGTATGTGTTCGCGCAACTTCGCCAAAACTTTCTTAATAATTAATATAGCGTGATTAATTGTTAAAATAAAAACGCAACTTCCTTTTATTAAAATAAGTGAGGTGTGTCATGCCAAACAAAATTTATAATTCATGGCAATCGTAAGATTAGATTAAGAACTAACACTTATAGAAAATGTTTGAGGTGTGCCATAAATAAATTAAATCACCCATGGCCCTCACAAATATTGCTTTTAAAAATTTGAACAATCGTAATTTGCTTTAGGCCCGATTTAGATTAGTATTGCGATAATATATACTTTCGCGTAATATGATTGCAAATTTAACTCTTAAAAGACTCGAGGGATGCGTTCGCGCACCTTCAACCAAATTTTCCTAATGAATCAACGAAGCTCTATTAATTGTGGAAAAGAGTATACGTACGCATAACTCAATTCTTTAATTACGAATAAATCAAGTGATTTAAATGCGGTAAAAAGATAATTACACATATTTTCTAAAATAAGTAATTAGACAATTTAAGTCGAGTATAAATTGGTAAGCGACCGTGCTAGAACCACGGAACCCGTGAATACCTAACACCTTCTCCCGGGTTAACAAAATTTCTTACTTAGAATTTCTGGTTTGCAGACTTCAAAAAGGAAAGTCAAAATTTCCTCGATTGGGATTTAAAATAAACCGGTGACTTGGGACACCACTTAAAATATTCCAAGTAGCGACTCTAGAATTAAATAAATAATCTCATTTCGAATAATGTCACTTAAATTGGAAAAACTCCCTTATACCCCTTAGGTGTGTAAAAAGGAGGTGTGACATACCCTATACACTCCTATAATTTAGGTAAACTGATATGTATTTCAGTAATCTTCGTAGGCCGTCATCCAGACACTCCCAATTTAATCCTTTTTTTTGAGTCTTATGTTTCTTCTCATCTCAAAGATTTTCATGTAACTCTAACTTATGCATCACAAGAGAAAGTAGAAATACTCTAAAAGAACTCATTACATCTAATCCCGTCTTAAATAATTATATTATGGATTATATAATTATATATATAGATCAAAGTAAAAATATAGCATTTTCAAATTTTAACATGTAAATAGAAAAATTTAAAAAAATAAAAGGAAAAAAGGATTCTACGTTTTTGTTTGACAAAGTTGCCAAAAAAATTACCCATAACAAAAGTAGTTAAGAGTTTCCTTTTAATGTATTATCCTTTTCTATTTATGTACAGAAAAAATTAGAATTTAAACTAATTTGATTACTTCTTGAAAAATATATATATATATATATATATATATATATTGATTAATTTAAGATTTTAGGAATTGAAGACATTTTAGTTCCTTCTCTAAAACATACTTTTCTTATTTATTTATTTATTTATTTATGGTAGGTATTTAAGGAATGTGTTGTTTTTCCCTTTTCTAAATCAAGGTCCTAAATAGGAAAGTAATTAAATGAGTATTTCTAAATATTAGGAAAGTAAATTGAATAAGGGAAAAATTCAAAAATAGTCAGATTTTCAAGTGGTCATTCAAAAATAGCCACGGTTTTAAAAGTAATCGAAATTTAACCACTTTTTAATATAAAGATAAATCTGAACGAAAACAATGTTCCAAATCCGGAAAAATACTCCAGCATAATATCCTGGAGTTTCAGTATAATATACCGGTCCAGCATAATATACTGGAGTTTGGAGCACCGGTGCTCCAGTCTCAAGTATATTATACTGGAGCCAACAAAGTATACCAGTACAACATAATATGCTGGAAGTTCATACACAGGTGCACTGAACTCTAGTATATTATGTTGGACCGGTCTCTGTTGCAGCAAAATAATGACTATTATTCATTGACTTGGTAAACTCTGGCTATTTTTGAATGACCAGTTCGAAAACTGGCTAGACCGTGCTGTTTTAACATGATTAATACTATATATAGAAAGATAATTAAATGACTATTTTTCCAGTGTGAACTCTATTTTAAAAAGATAAAAAAGACGAACGACATTTTGCTTAGGATTTTCGTGCTTTTAATATAACTAGTCTTAGGGTACGCACTTTGCGCGTGTTTCCTATATCAATAAATATACCGTCTTAAAAAACTAAAATAAATAGCAAACAAAGTGTTTGAGATACAAAAAAAAAGTGAGTTCCTAAAATTGATAGAATTAATTACACTTTAGCTAGTTCAATAAAAAAAGAAATTATGTATCATAGAAGTCCTTAAAATTATGTGTATCTTATAAAAATTGTTATTATTTTAGTATCTAATATAGAGGGGAAAAAAAGGTAACACAAAAATACTTACCACAATTCATCAAAGATTTTGGTATGACTAAATATAAAAATATAAGCTCTTGGCGGCCTTTTTGAGATTTGGGAATGATAGATTTGCAATAGTTCTTAGAAAAAAAATGTAGATATGACTAAAATTTAAGAATGATTAATTTTAAATTAATATATTACAACAAATAATTAAATGCATTAAAAATATACAGGGATTTCAATTTGTAAGAATATTTTTTTTGGGTAACTAACAATTTTATTAATCACCAGTAAAGCTTTACATATCCATAGCCTGCTTATGCCTCAGCAGCTATAATCTTACAAGTTCCAAAAACATACATAACTATTTCTATGAAAACATGAAATGTTATACCAAACTACTAATCCCAATGGTGGCTCTCACGTTAAAATATAGGCTACTTCTCGTGCAATACTATCAGCTTCTCTGCTTCTCTTTTCAAATAGCCTCAGGTTCCTTTCAATCCAAATGACATGAGCTATCTCAGCATATATCATCCTGTAGAGTTGAGCTCTCTGTGTCCTGCCCTTAACCCATTTTGTCACCCATTGCATATGTTGGTCCCAGTTATCTTTCACAACATCCTGTCTTTGCATCCAATGAAGGATTCTCTGTCATACTTCCTTTGTAAAGCGACAATTCACAAATAAATGTTCTATGGTCTCATCATAATTTTGACTTTGTAGGAATGTTTAAAAAATTAACAATTATTATTGGCAACTCATATAGAATATAATTTAGCTTCTACGTTTTCATCTTTATTGTTTCAAATTTGCATTTTTATCGATTTGACTCTTAATATTATACAATAACTGATTTTACTTATTTTGTTTTTATTTTTCACTGTTAATGCACTTCTTATGGAACAAATATATGTATCCTAGGAGTTTTTTCCATTTGAAAAATACTTTTACTTATACGATATTTTTTGGGGAAAATTGAATTGCATTCTTTTGCTACTTAGCTAATTTAATTATTTATTTTAAGCATTAAAGAAAGCGATTCTATTTAGGAATTTTTACCTCCTATAGCAAATGTTAACACCTTATTTATTTTAAATAAATACCATTTAAAAAAATTATATTCTATAGATACCTTTTAATGTTTATAGCAAAATATCTAATTTTGGTTACCTCATACCTCTAAGCCACTAAATATGCTATTCAGTTGCATTATTTTTTTTCTCTCTCTACTTTGATACATGTCATTCTCTTCCCCATTCCCCCAAAACATGATGCTCAATCTCAAAATTTTCTCACCCACATCTAGCTTGGTAAAAAACAACAGGTTTGCTTAGTAAAACGAATATTTCCTTCAAAACCTCCCATGTCAAACGATACCGCTGGAGACGGATAAAAGTACCCAAATCAAAAAACTAAGGCTTTTCTTTGAATGAAAGAGGGAAGGGAAGAGTGATGAAAGAGCAGAAGTAGAAGGGCAGAGGAGATTGAGTAGTGTGGTAAAATCAAAAGGCAATACAATGAAGAAGATTTCGGATGGAAACGAAAGGATGCGTTTTACGATCCGATGGGTCGTCGAAAAATCGTCGGCGAAAAACTTAGCAATTTCTTCTTCCTGTAATTTTGATGTTGAATTTGTAATTTTGATGCGTGGGAACAGTGAGATTCAGAGTTTTTGCTCGACGGCGGATTCACCGGAAATTAGGGTTTGTTCTTGAACAAAGATGACGGAGTTTGGGGCTGAGCAACTTGATTTTTTGTTAATATATTTCAATGTATTTTCAACGTATCACGCTGTATTTTCATGTATTTTATTGTATTCATTGTCTTTTTTTTCCATTGCAATTCAATGTATCTCGATGTATTCCATGTATTTTATTGTATTCACTGTCTTTTTTTCATTGTATTTCAATGTATTCCACTGTATTATATGTATTTTTTGGTTGAGAATCTTTTTTATAATTGAAAATACAAAATTTATGTGTTATAATTGAGTTTGTTGAGTTATATTAGGAGTCTAGTATGTTAATTGATTCACTTTCCGTTTAAAAATAGTGTAATCCCTTGTTTCACGCGGTAAATACAATAATCTATCCAGCTGTAATCCCATGTTTCACGCCATGAATACAGTCGAATACACTCGAATACAACAACTGATTAGCTGGACTTCCCTGATTCACGCCTATTTTTGCTACCGTATTCATGAATACATTAGCTTAAATACATCTAATACATCTTATAACAACAGAAAACGTATCTACAATCCGTAATATAGTAAATGGTATCTATAAATAGCTAATTACCACTAAAAGATGGTGCTTTATGAAAATTTCTCTTCTATTTATAACACAAACTTCTATTGTGGTTGAAAATTACGCTTACCTCTCTTATTTTTATTTTTTATAATGAAACAAAATTCACATGACAATATATAATAGCATCTATGTAATGTTCCAAATTGCCCTTCAACAGCATTAGATATTAAATACTAAATTTAGTAACACAAAAGTCTTTACATGAGTACAAAATAAAAGTATTTGTACTTCCATAAATGATAAAAAACGTGAATCACAGCTCTTTCATCTCACGCTTGAATTTTAACCTATTCCATGGTTCATGTTGCATATTTATTTACCTAAACTGAATATTGATCTTTAGAAATGAGATAAAATTAATCTTCTATACATTCGGTTATTCCTATAAATTTATTTATTAATATTATAAAATTATTAATGTATGATGAAAATTTATACTCCTAATTTTACTGTGGTAATGTATATTAAAAATTAAAATACCTAAAATATGTTATGTTATAAAAGACATTAGAAGGAAAATAGGCCAAAAATAGTTGAAAGAAACGAAAGCAAATATTTCAAACTCAATTTTAAAATCGACTCCTTCGTTTTACGTATAACATGTAAAAATAAATACTTAGACAAACTTGGCCAAAAAATAAATTAGCTAATATATCATTTAAGTATTCAAGAGAAAATTCAATTAACGGAAAAAAAATTATAACTATTGTTCTTTAACTTTTATTAATAATTTGATGTTGCTTTTAATTTTGCCATATATAATGAGTATTTTATTTTTGTGTTATATATATAGCTTACGTGTGCCTTCTTTTAGTAGCTTCAAAAGTAGGGCTAATCTGACGGAAAAAAGGTAGCACAACGTATTTTTAATCTCTAAATTTTGAATGATAAAAAAATATTATAGTTTACTACAACTTTAATATTAATGGGCTTTAAATTAAAAAAACTTATATTAAATAAAAATTTAATTCTCTACATAATTCAAATATAGAAAAATTTAATAATCAAGACTATAGTTGATTTTAATGTCCCATATATTAGGAAAATAATTAAATGGTTATTCTTACATATTAGGAAAATATTTAAATTACTATTTTGTCCAATATGAACTCTATTTTTAAAGGACAAAAAAGGCAAACGACATTTCGCTAAAGGCTTTCGTGCTTTTAATATAGTATAAATATAAATATAGATTATGATTACCTTATTTGATTGAGATTAGCACAAAGCTTTTAAGGTTGACCTTGAAGCAATAAGTGGAATATAATACATTATACGTACCTTTTGGTTGCTGATATAGTTCCTCCGTTCACTTTAGTTGTCCACTTTTAATTTTGCACTTCCTTTAATAAAAAATAAATGAAGTATATATTTTATAATTTTGCCCCCAATAATGATAGCATTTCCAAAAGTCTTGCGAAATGATTTCGGGAGTGAGTAATTAATGATAAGAGTAAAACGGAAAAAAGATTGTCTTTCTCTTAATTTAGTACCGTCGACAAAGAAAAATGAAAATGTATTTTGGGCACAGTGGATAAGTAAAAATAAACCGAATGAATAATTTATACTAGTAGTATACTTAATATACCGACGTAGTTTTGGGAATCAAATACTATAACGGGGGCCTTAATGATTGCTAAATCTTTATTAGGTCCATTTAGAAAATATCCTAACTTTCAGCGCTTTTTGGTTTTAATAATTTTTACATTGATTTTGTTCTTAAATAAGTATTCTTAACTTGTAAAATTACATGTTTAACCACTTTTGTCGGTAAAATATACGGGTGACAGTTAAAACAGGCGCATCTTGATTAGGATAACGAAAAATAGCATTTCTATAATTTATTGAATTAACTGACATAGGAGCTAAGAAGAACAAGCTCAAGGTTCGATGGAACAAAGGCGTACTCCACATAATTAATCAGTGAACTGAGTAAGCTTATAATTATAGTAAGTTATACTCCCCCGTCTCATATTATCAACCGTGATTATTAAAAATAATTATCTCAAATTATTTATCACTTTAAAAGTTCAAGACAACATTGATTATCTTTTTCCTTTTCTACTCTTAGTAATAATTATCCTTGGTTTCACGACCTGAAATTCTTACCATCGAAACCGTGATGACGCCTAATATCACACTTTCTAGACAAACCAACGTTAGAGTTTTATTAGCCAATTTCCTTTACATATCAGTGATTAAAAATAAACAAGCTAAAACAAGTAGAGATAAATGCGGAAGTAAATAGCATCTTTGTTTATACACTATTACCAATGCTAGTGCTACTACTACTACCCAGAATCCGGTGTCACAATCCACGAACACACTATGATTTTCTACAAACATCAGTTTGAAAGAAATTACAACTGTTTTTGAAGTAAAGAAAATCAGTAATATAGAGATGTAGAAGGGGATGTCAGGGTCTGCGGACGCCGGCAGGACTACCTTGGGTCTCCTAGTTGAAAATATCTGCAACCAACCTCTCGATCAGCCACTACCTGTTCCAAAATTTGCACAGAAAGTGTAGAGTACAGTATCAGTACAACCGACCCTATGTACTGGTAAGTGCCGAGCCTAACCTCGACGAGGTAGTGACGAGGCTACGTCGGGGCAATTACAATATAACCTGCATACAGTGTATAATAAAAGCAGAAAGAAGGACATGGCAAAATAAAGTCGTAACTTGCTAGGAATGAATACAAAACTCCAGTGTCTTATCAGTATCCAGCTATAACCAATCCTTAAGTGAAATGCAAAGCTACAGAATAACTTACACAGTAGAAGAAAGATACATAAAGACATAAACTGATGTGGCACATATCCTGATCCCACCATATATCAATATCAATATGAATATTCACCCTTATTACTCCATATCAATCCACCCTTATTTCTCATGTTGCGGCGTACAACCCGATCCTACCGTATAATAGCAATTCACCCTTATTCCTCCTCAATATATCACCCTTATTCCTCCTGTTGCGGTGCGTAATCCGATCCCACCATATAATAGCATTTCACCATTATTCCTCCTCAATATATCACCCTTATTCCTCCTCAATATATCACCCTTATTCCTCCTCAATATATCACCCTTATTCCTCCTGTTGCGGCGCGCAACCCGATCCCACCATATCAGTATCAATTACTCAATAAGTACAGAAATTTCACAATTTAACTCAAAACTCTTCACAATATTTAAACCTTAAAGCAAGACAAATGGAAAGCTTGTACATTATGAAAACTTCACAAAAATAATACTACTCAGCGAAACCAATCCAAAATATACCATAAAATATCGATAAACTAGCTTAAGCAAAAAATATGAGACAATGAAACTATGTGGTAGTTAATACCTTCAATAATGAAAAACAATGTCTGACTAGTAGCAATTAAGCATGGAAATACCAGTAAAGCATGTAGCAGTTAAGAGAGGAAAAGACAATATAACAAGAACGGGAAATAAACAGGCAAAACAGATAAATTGGCGGCGCATAAGTACTCGTCACATCACCTATACGCCACTCACATAGATTTTCACATAGCAAATAAGTCAAGGGTTCCTAATCCCTTGAGTCAAAGTTAGACATGACACTTACCTCGATCCACATGCTACTCACTGCTCAATTACCGCTTTTCCTCTAGATTCCACCTCCAAACCACTAGTATATAGCTATAATTAACTTAATAACATCAAATATCGATAAAAGAAATTAATTTCAATACATAAATTTAGGTTTCCCAAACTTTCCTCCAAAAAGTCAAAAACCGACCCCAAGCCGCTTGGTCAAAACTCGAGGTTCGGACCAAAACTCATTCACCAATTCACCCCTGAGCCCGAATATGTAATTAGTTCAGGAATCCGACCCCAAATCGAGGTCTAAAGTCCCAGTTTGCAAAAAACCCCAATTCTTCTAAAAATTTCTAATTCTACCATGAAAGAACAAGGTTTAGGACTAAGAATCTAATGGGTGATGATGGAAATTGAAGGAAACAAGTTAAAGAGTACAAACCTATGATTTGGTGTTGAATTCCTCCTTCAAAAATCGCCCTAGACAGAGTTCTAGTGGAAGAAATATGAAGGAATTCCCGTTTCAGGTATGTTTTAAAATTAATGGAAATGCCTTCTTCGCGTTTGCGAAGGGCCTGTCACGATCGCGAAGTTACGACTCTATTAACCTACGCATTCACGAGATACACTTTTCATTTGCGAAGGCCTAGTCCCACCAGCCTACGCGTTCGCGAGCCACGTGCCGCGTTCGCGAAGAGTATACTTCCTCTCCCCCAGGTCCTAATGCTTCGCGTTCGCGATGGCATGATTACGTTCGCGAAGGGTAATGCCCCCAATGCTCCGCATTCGCAACCAGTCCTTCCCATTCGCATAGAAGAAAGATTCACCCTGACCAACCCACCCTTCGCATTCGCGAAAGTATCTTCGCGAACACGAAGAAGGATATACCAGAACAGTTGCTGCAGCAAAAATACCAGATTTTCTAAGTCTAAAACATCCTGTAGCCTATCCGAAACTCACTCCGAGCTCTCGGGGCTCCAAACCAAACACGCACGCAAGTCTTAAAAAATCATACGAACTTGCTCGTGCGATCAAATCGCCAAAATAACATCTAGAACTATAAATTTAGCACCAAATCACATGAAATTCTTAAGAACACTTTGAAATTCCTATCTTCACAACCGGACGTCGGAATCACATCAAATCAGTTTTGTTTCTCACCAAATTTTACAGATAAGATATAAATATTATTTTAGACCTTTACCGAGATCTGAAACCAAAATATGAACCCGATACCAACAAGATCAAATATTAACCAAATTCTTAAAAGCATTTAATTTTCAGTCTTTCAATTTTCATCAAAAATTCATATCTCGAGCTAGGGACTGTCACACCTCCTTTTTACCTGCGCCCGCAGGGGCGGGGGCGAGGGGGGTTTCCAATTAAAGGACAATCGAAATGGGATTTATTATTTAATTCAGAGTCACCACTTAGGAGATTTATGGTGTCCCAAGTCACCGGTTGAATCCCGAATCGAGGAAAACATTGACTCTGTATTACAGTCCGCGAACCAGAAATTCGGATAAGGAATTCTGTTAATCCGGGGGAAGGTGTTAGGCATTCCCGAGTTCCGTGGTTCTAGAACGGTCGCTCAACTGTCATATTTGGCTTATTTATCTGATTTTAATACATGTTGAACCTATGTGCAAATTTTAACTTTTTACCGCTTTTATTATTATTATTTTTTACGAGGATTGCAACGTCGTGGAAACATATCTTGAACCACGTCACATCAATGCACCCATGGTTATTGACACATTTTGACTCCGTTGAGATTTGGATTTGGGTCACATAAATGTGCACCCGAGTTTAAGAAAGTAAATTATTAAAGGCGCGCCTAAAGCGACTAGCGTATCATTATTTTGGGTAAGGCCGTGAAATTTTGCTAAACGGCCCATCCCGAAATCTAAGTAATTTTACTAACCCATATAGAGGGCCCCGTAGCTTGTGTACTTTTGTTTGTCGAGGCTAGTCTCATTCATTATTTTTAAAGGAATTTGCAACATCGTGAAAATGCATCTCAAACCACGTCACAATCAATGTACCCGTGATTAGCGACACATTTCGACTTCGTTGAGATTTGGATTTGGGTCACATAAATGTGCACCCGGGTTTAAGAAGGTAATGTTATTTAAAGTACGCACCTAAAGAGACTAACGCGTGGTTATTTTGGAAAAAAAAAATCCGTGAAGTTCTCTAAGCGGACGATCCCGAGTTCTAAGTAATTAATACGTACATTTGTAAGGGCCCGCAGTCCGTGCATTTTATTTGGCGAGGCTCATCTCGTTTTATTTTAAAAGGACGATCCTAAAGTGACTTCATTTTTCTATCATATTTTGTCTCTAATAATAAGAAAAAGGCCCTAATTAATTAGACTGTCACTGAACCATGATTAAGTACTCAAATAGATTCAATTCAATTTGATAACCAGTCCATCATGGGCCTCTGTACAGGCCCAAGTATAATCAAAGAGCCTAAATTGAGACTTCATGGTCTTAGCATGAGGCTGACATGAAGCTTCTGGGGCCTAGGCTTTGGGGCAAGGCCCAAATCGTCAGAAGGTGCAAGATGAATTAGGGCAGGCCCAATTTCAGAAGATACAAAACTCAGCGTTTGAGCTTTCAACTTGAAACAAAAGACTGAGAATGCAACGAATTTAATTTACAGGCACAGGGTTATCACATGTGTAAGCATACTGGTGACTGCCTCCAACCTAATAGTGACTATCAGCAATTAATTGATTTTTACCAAGTAAGCAGTTCAACTCCATATAACCATGGCAAATGGTATTACTTTCATGCAGTCCTTATGATTAATATACTGAAATGGCCTAGAATGTTCAAATCTTACATGTCTACCCTTATTTCAAAATTAACTACAAGCCATATCATTAACAATTTCAGAATCAGATTTTTACTACTAACTATCACAAACCTCTCATGCTAAACTATCATAGGCCAAATATCAGATTTAACTACAACACGAATTAAGGAGTAAACCAAATTAGAACTGGGGTTTCAATTCTTCACACAAATCAAATGAGTTTAACAATCCTACACAACCTAAAACAGTCCAATTATACAAATGATATGAAATTCGAACAAACATAATTGCTCTACACTTTTGAACTAAAACAAAACATGAGGAGTCACAAATCATTTCAAGCAGCATTTCATTTCACGTCCATAAAGCTTGAAGGTTACAAGATATGTACCTGGATGTTTGAAATATAAGAAGAAGAAGAAGAAATCAGCAACAGCAAAAATGCGAGCAACAATACAACAGCAGTTCACAACAGCAATGTACCAAAAGATAACCAACAGCGACTCAGGAAAACCAGTTAAAATTCCCAGCAATACCAACAACAACACAAACAACCAGTAACAGACCCCAAACAACTTGATAGCAACCAAATATCAATCAAAACACAATCAGAAAACACCCCTAGAATTCAGTAATCAAGAATAACTCGAGAGTACAACTCCACAGTTAAAGCTGAAGCTCTTTTCTGTTTCAATGGGATAGCACTAGTTGAACTAGATTAACTCTTAAAACTCTCTTCTAGTTTTCAGAATGTTCAACACCCTTAAGATTTTCAGAATGTTTTCTTCCTAAGGTATCCCCAAAGAAAAGCCAGACCAGACTCCAAAAAGAGGTCCCCTTCTAATCCTGTCCAGAACCCTTTTTATACCCAAACCTCAGCCCATTTTCCAGCTCTAAGGAGCACTTAGCTAATTAGGAAAATATTTTCTGCCCATGATATTCCCTGACAGCCACTACTACATGTTTTTTCTCTTGTTTAATTCACTTGTTCCCCACTACCCTTGTCTTTTCTTTATTTAAATTCAAATAGGTATGTACACTATTTCTTAATCCATTTCCTTTAAGCCTTCCCCCACCATTATGTTTTGTTCCCCATTAACACTAAAACCATTTATTAGTTTAATGGTACTTTAGTACCCTACTGGACATAACACTTAAACTATTTTTAAACTTTTCAATTCCCAGATTACCCCCTTAACCCCTGTGTATTATCCTACCTCAGCCCCTTTCAATCTATACCAAATCCATCAGCTATAACCAATTCAGCTAGGTTAGATTCAATCAGTAATTCAAACTAGAACTCAGGTCAGATCAAATAGCATAAAAATAAAGACCAATGTATTTGAACAAAATCATATTGAACTACCAAGGTCAAATTTCAGACCATGATTGAACAGATACATGGGAATGACTAACTATGTTCACAATTCTAAATCAAACAAAATGAATGAAATACTGTCACACACTGGATGAACATAACTGAATTTATATGTGAAATGATGAACAACAAAACAAACAAGGAATCAGACATCACCGAAAGTGAGATCATTTGAACTAGTAATATTAGTAACCAATTACAAGACTAGACACAGTTTTTGTGCAAGCACATTACAGGCACTGACCCTTACAACCAAACTAAAAAGACAAACATACTTAAACGATGCAATATATGCCAATTGACCAAGACGAGAAAAACTGGACCAGAAAAAGGTCCGAAAAAGGAGGAGGATTAATTGACAAACATAACAAGGAAACCTAATTAGGCAAATAACAAACAACAATCAAGGAAAAGAGGAGAAATACCTCAAACATCAGAAACCCAAATGAACCCCATTCTCATTGACACTTCGTTTTGAAATTTTGAAGCCAAAACGGACCTTAATCGAGTGTTCTCGACTGAGAACATTCGACTAAAGTCGGTTAATACCTCAAACCTTTAACCTCGTACCAGTCTAAAGTTGGTTCCTCAGGGTTTGCCTTCGATCTTAAAATTGAAAGGCTCTAACAAGATTTGGACAGAACCTGGGTGGGATTTGGGGTGAGGGAGTTAAGGAGGTTACTGGGTGTTAGTTAGGGATGGCTTGGGAGGTGGCGCCGCTACCAGAGAATCTTGTGGCAGCGCTAGGGTTTGGACCTTCGAATGAATAATCGAAACGCTTGGGCTTGATTCGAAGGGAAGTGAGTATGAGACTGGAACGAGGAAGACTTGGGGAAGCTGTGGTGTGAAATTGGAGGCCATTAGACGAGATAGGGTTCCGACCTAATTTTCGATCTAATATTCGAAGCACACGGCTGGGATTCAAGGGATAAGAGTTAGGGATTCGAAATGGGGAGGTCAAGGGGAATCAGTGGTGAAAATATGGGGTCGTTTGGACCACCGGAACCGCCGTGAGGCGATTTCCGGTGGGCGGTGCACAGTGGCAAAAGGCGGGGGATCTGTTTGGTATCTGAAGCTCAGAGCCGAAGAGGTGGTGGTGGTGATGGTGGGGGGGGGGGGATTCGGGGCGTGGGGTAAGGGATTGGGGTCATATACGGAGGGAGTGTTTTAATCCTGGCCGTTGGATCAAGCACGATCAACGGCCTGGATCAATTCACTTAATAGGCACGGTGTCGTTTGGAGTAGTACTGGGGTGGTCCGGGTTGGGTCAAAAACGGGTAAGGGAGCTTGAATCTCAACGGCCTTGATTAAGAGTGACCAAACGACGTCATTTTAAGACGTCTCTGGCCAGGCCAACTGGACCTGGTAAATGGGTGATTTGGGCCTGATTTTTGCATTGAAATTGGCCTAATTTTCACTTTTTTCTTTTTTTTTTCTCTTTCATTTTCTTTTAATTCCTAAAAACCAAAATTCCTAAATTAAATTGTAAAACCAAGATTATTTTAAGAAGATATTAATTAACCCTTAACAATAATTAACACACAAGATCAAATATTAAAATAAAATCACACAATTAAACAACAAAAATGACAAAACTCCAAAATTCGTATTTTGTGATTTTCATTCTTTAAAATAGGACATGGTTTAATTAATTCCAAAAATGCATAATCAAATCCTAAATATACATGCAACAGGTATTTTGGTATTTTTCGATTAATTAAAACAAGGTAAACATTCACAGATAAATATAATTATCCAAAATATTACGCAAAATTCTCAAAATTGTACCCAAAGGCAATTTGTTTTATTTTTCGATTTCTTTTGGAGTAGTTTTCGTGAAGCAAAAATCACATGCTCACAGCTGACCCTCTTTGTCCGAAAACACAAAGAGTTTTCGTGCAAAGATAAAGTGAGCGGGTACGAGCAATTTTTGCCCGTTGGAATACTCCGCGTGAAGCATTTTTTTTGAAAAGATTTAACCGAACCTCTGCTTCAAAGGTTTCCTACATATCCCTGGCTAAAAGGAAATCAGGTTAATGTAGTTCGGGAAATTTCGGTAGCTAGGACTACCATAGGACTGCAATGTTGCTGTTACTGCTATTGCATGCTGCTACTACTGCTTTTCGATCTCCTTATTATAATGTGCCAAAAGAAAACAAGAAGCTAGACTTAAACTAGGAATTACAAAATCTTATCTATCTCCGACTTATTCTTGTAGTCTTCTTTCTGACTTCTGCGATGGGATTCATGCTGGGGGTATTTTGTTGTAACCCTCCGCATTATTGACTTCTGGCTTGATCTTGAAACATATTCCTCTGTTCTGCAGGCGGGCTCCTGACTTCAACTTGAATGTGTACTCCTTTTTTCTACAGGCGGGCTCCTGACTCCAACTTGACTTTAAAAGATAATACGGCCTCCATTCTCCAGGCGGGCTCCTGACTTCAACGACTTCTTAAAAGTATAACACCTCTATTCTCCAGGAGGGCTCCTAACTTTGACTTAAAATTATAACAACCTCCGTTTTACAGGCGGGCTCCTGACTTCATCAACTTAAATTATAACAACCTCCGTTTTACAGGCGGGCTCCTGACTTCAACAACAACTTGAAATTTAACGACCTCCATTCTACAGGTGGGCTCCTGACTTCTTCGACTTAAAATTATAACAACCTCCGTTCTACAGGCGGGCTCCTGACTTCATCAACTTAAAATATGACAACCTCCGTTCTACAGGCGGGCTCCTGACTTCTTCAACTTAAAATATAACAACCTCCGTTCTACAGGCGGACTCCTGACTTCAACTACAACTCAGAATGTAATACCTCTATTCTCCAGGCGGGCTCCTGACTTCACAACTTTTAAAATAAACACCTCCATTCTACAGGCGGGCTCCTGACTCCTTCAACTTAAAATATGACAACCTCCATTCTACAGGCGGGCTCCTGACTTCTTCAACTTAAAATATAACAACCTCCGTTCTACAGGCGGGCTCTTGACTTCGACTTGAAATTGTAACAACCTCCGTTCTACAAGCGGGCTCCTGACTTCATCAACTTAAGATTTAACAACCTTCATTCTACAGGCGGGCTCCTGACTTCTTCAACTTAAAATATAACAACCTCCATTCTACAGGCGGGCTCCTGACTTCATCAACTTAAAATTTAACAACCTCCATTCTACAGGCGGGCTCCTGACTTCAACTACAACTCAGAATGTAATACCTCCATTCTCCAGGTGGGCTCTTGACTTCACTACTTAAAATGTCATACCTCCATTCTCCAGGCGGGCTCCTGACTCCTTCAACTTGAAATATAACAACCTCCGTTCTACAGGCAGGCTCCTGACTTCAACAACTTTTAAAAATATAATACCTCTATTTTTCAGGCGGTCTCCTGACTTCGACAGCTTCTTAAAGATATAATTCCTCTATTTTTTCAGGCGGGCTCCTGACTTCGACAGCTTCTTAAAGATATAATACCTATATTTTTCAGGCGGGCTCCTGACTTCGACAGCTTCTTAAAGATATAACTGCTCTATTTTTCAGGCGGACTCCTGACTTCAACAACTTCTTTGCAAATAACTCAGCCTCTATTCTCCAGGCGGGCTCCTGACTTCAACATCGACTTTAAAGTAAACACCTCCATTCTACAGGCAGGCTCCTGACCCTTTCAACTTAAAATATGACAACCTCCGTTCTACAGGTGGGTTCCTGACTTCTTCAATATAACAACGTCCGTTCTACAGAGGCGGGCTCCTGACTCCTTTAACTTAAAATATGACAACCTCCGTTCTACAGGCGGGCTCTTGACTTCATCAACTTAAACTACGACAACCTCCGTTCTATAGGCGGGCTCCTGACTCCTTCAACTTGAAATATAACAACCTCTGTTTTACATGCGGGATCTTGACTTCTTCTACAACTCAAAATGTAATACCTCCATTCTCCAGGCGGCCTCCTGAATTCAACAACTTCTTAAAAAAATAATATCTCCATTCTCCAGGCGGGCTCCTGACTTCAACAACTTCTTAAAAAATGTAATACCTCCATTCTCCAGGTGGGCTCCTGACTTCGACAATTTCTTAAAAAATGCGTTTTATTGCTGATACTCCTTCCTGCCTTCTGAACCATTTTCCTTCTAACTTGAAATTATCCTTTTTTAGAACTTCTTCCCTCTAAACTGGTGTTTCATTCCTTTGAAAACTGCTGGGGATAACACCGGTGTTTTATTCAAAAATATGTTATTTTCCTTCTTCAAAGACTACTTTCTTTAAAGCTGGCGCTTTCCTTCCACTGGAACTACTTCCCTCAAACTGGTGTTTTCACTTATGCCGGGGATAACATTGCTGGGGAATTATCTTCCTTCTTTAAGACTAGTTACTTTCCTCCTTTTAACAATGATGGGGATGACACTGATTCAAAGACCACTACCCTTAAAACTCGGGTTATCTTGATTCTTCCAAGATTGTTTTCTTTAAAATTTGTATTGCCTTCTCCCGTATACTGCTGGGGATTCCACTTCCTTCAAAACTTGTGTTATCTTCCATCTTCCCCAAGTGGGTATCTGATTTCAAGAAAATTTTCGCAATGAGAGAAAAATTTCTACCCAGTTTGATAATCTTCTTTGCGGCCATGTGTTCCCGCTGTCAATAACATTTCCTTTCCCTGCTTTAAATCAAAGAAAAATTTGATTGTTTAAAATGTGGTGAGTGGTCGTGTCACTCATGCTGGGGATGGTTTTTCCCTTTTTTCTTTCCCTGCTTTGCGTTTTATTACAAAACTTGGTGGGGATGATATTATTTGCTGGGAATGATATTCCTGCTGGGGATGGTTTTTCGTTTCCCTTCCTTCCCCGCTTTGTGTTGTCCGAGCATCGCGGAACTTGGTAGATAATCTGTCGGAGTTATTCCTGCATCTCGCAAATCTGCTGGGGATCCTCTTGGAATTTGATCCATAACTTTTCAACTGTTTTTTTCCTGTTTTTCTCCAACATCCCCTGGAAATTTGGTCCTCTTGGAATCTAGACCCATTCATCATTTGGTCTTGCGACAAACTTCTTTTCGCTTTGTCGCCTTATCTTTGGCCCGTCCTATCCACATTGTGTTTTTGCACCATCTTGGCAACTAGTAATAAGCTCTGAAAATCCTTTCAAAAACAAACTGCTTGGGAGATAAAGTCTTTAGACCAAGAAATGAAAAAATGATGATTTCAAAAGATAGAAAAAGAAGAAATCTTTTTGAACAAATGCTGGGGAAAAGGAAAGAAAAGAACTTATCTGAATGATATAACCAATCCCAACGATCATGTCATGCATTCCGGATTAATCAACCCAGTCTATTTGTATTAATCAATCTTTCGGACGGCCTCATCTTGCTGGGGATAAACATGCACTCAACTCTTTGCCAAATGCAGATCCTTTTCGCCAATCTTGTCTTGTCGCCTCACAGCGCCCTTCGAAGGATTTTCACTGATAAGACTCTCTCATTTATCTCAACTCCCGTCGCCGTATGGTGCATGCGAAGGTTTTCACCGATAAGACTCTCTCATTTTATTTTATTTTTTCCAGTTGGGGATCGAAGTGTTACCGATATGACTCTCTTTGCTGGGGGTTCTTTCGGCTACCAATTCATTTCCAGCTTATGATCCTCTTCTCTACTAGGGATCAGAGTGTTATTCCCTACTTCCGTTTGCATGACTTGGCACTTTTCGGATACTGATCGGGAGGTCTTTTTGGACATCAATATGGGTTTTTGTGTATGGCTAAAAAAAAGGGTAAAAGGTTCAAAATAATCTTGATGGGTAAAACATTACAACTCTTGGAATCAACTTTCTTTCCCAAAATTATAAATACAACTTCTGCCCCAGTTTTTCTTGCTTGGGGATTTTTTTTGCACTATGACCGAGCAGTGAGACACCTACGTATCCTTCTTGAGGAATCAGGTCAAACGTAGTTCCCAATTCCTTTGTTTTTCTTGTGACTTTTCTTCTTGTTTTTATTATCATTATTTTCTCTTCTCTTTTCTTTCATTTTCATTACTGATTCCAAAAGAGGGGTATGAAAGAATAAATAAGGCTCAAAAGGGGAAGCAAAGGTTGAAGTATTTGGATGGAAGAACAAATTGCCTCCATCATTTCATTCTCCAATACCATGCCAAATGCAAACAAACAACAATTACAATTAAAAGAAATCATATATAATATCTCTTAACTGCGTCAGGATTGATAGCCATGTCGACGCATTTCCCTTCGATATCTGTTAAACATAAAGCGCCATTGGATAACACTCTGGTCACAATAAACAGCCCTTGCCAATTCGAGGTGGACTTGCCCTTTGCTTCGGCCTGATGTGGCAAGATTCGTTTCAGCACCTACTGTCCTACTTCAAATTTCCTGGGACGCACCTTCTTATTATATGCTCTTGCCATCCTCTTCTGATGCAACTGGCCATGACATACTGCTGCCAATCGTTTTTTATCAATCAGGCTCAACTGCTCCAATCGGGCTTTGAACCATTCATCATTATCAATCCCAGCCTCAACGACAATCCGAAGGGATGGGATTTCAACTTCTGTCGGTATCACTGCTTCAGTTCCGTATACCAACAAATAAGGAGTTGCACCTACTGAAGTACGAACAGTAGTGCGATAACCCAACAATGCAAATGGTAATTTCTCATGCCGTTGTCTAGATCCTTCTATCATCTTCCTCAGTATCTTTTTTATGTTATTGTTGGCCGCCTCGACCGCTCCATTCGCCTTGGGATGATATGGTGTGGAATTATGGTGTGTAATCTTGAACTGTTGACACACTTCTTTCATCAAACCGCTGTTAAGATTAGCACCATTGTCCGCGATGATCACTTTTGGGATCCCAAATCTACAGATGATATGGGAATGAACAAAATCTACCACTGCCTTCTTGGTTACCGACTTGAATGTTTTAGCTTCAACCCACTTAGTGAAATAATCGATGGTCACCAGAATGAACCTATGACCGTTGGTAGCTGCCGACTCAATAGGTCCAATGACATCCATGCCCCAGGCGACAAATAGCCATGGTGCTGACATTGTATGCAATTCTGTCGGCGGAGAATGAATCAGATCTCTGTGTATCTGACACTGATGGCATTTCCGCACGAAACTGATACAATCACGCTCCATAGTGAGCCAAAAATACCCTGCTCAAAGAATCTTCTTCGCCAATACATATCCGCTCATATGTGGCCCACAAACTCCAGCATGTACCTCTGTCATAACTATCGTGGCTTGACTAGCATCTATACATCTCAGCAATCCCAAATCTGGTGTTCTTTTGTACAACACTCCTCCACTGAGGAAAAATCCATTTGCCAGTAGCCGAATGGCTCTCTTTTGATCTCCGGTGGCCTGCTCCGGGTATATCCCCACCCTGAGGTATTCCTTGACATCATAAAACCATGGCTCGCCATCCATTTCTTCCCCTATCATATTGCAATAAGCATGCCGATCACGAACCTGGATATGCAACGGGTCAACATGAATTTTGTCTGGGTGGTGCAACATCGATGCTAAGGTGGCCAAAGCATCGGCAACCTTATTATGAACTCTTGGGATGTGTCTGAACTCTACTGATCGAAATCGCTTGCTCAGATCGTGCAAATATTGTCGATATGGTATGAGCTTCAAATCCCTTATTTCCCATTCACCCTGAATCTGATGCACCAGGAGGTCCGAGTCTCCCAAGACCAAGACGTACTGGACATCCATGTCTGCAGCCAGCCGTAGACCCAAAATGCATGCCTCATACTCAGCCATGTTTTTGGTACAATAGAAACACAACTGAGCCGTAATAGGATAATGATGTCCTATTTTAGAAATAAGTACCGCTCCTATTCCACCTCCCTTCGCATTTGCGGCTCCATCGAAAAAAAGCTTCCATCCTGGTTCCTTGGTCATTTCCAACTCATCTATATGCATCACTTCTTCATCAGGAAAATACGTCCTCAAGGACACGTATTCTTCATCAATAGGATTCTCAGCCAAGTGATCAACCAATGCTTGGGCCTTCATGGCCGTCCTCGTCACATAGACGATGTCGAATTCTGTGAGTAATATCTGCCATTTCGCCAATCTCCCTGTGGGCATAGGCTTCTGGAAAATATACTTCAGTGGATCCAAGCGTGAAATGAGATAAGTAGTATATGATGACAGATAATGCTTCAATTTCTGGGCCACCCAAGTTAGGGCGCAACACGTCTTCTCGAGTTGAGTGTACTTAACCTCATAGCCTATAAACTTCTTGCTGAGATAATAGATGGCTTGCTCCTTCCTTCCTGTAATGTCGTGTTGCCCCAGTACGCCGCCAAACGAATTCTCCAGGACCATTAGATAAAGAATTAATGGTCTTCCTGATTCAGGTGGAACCAACACAGGTGAGTTTGATAAATATCCTTTGATTTGGTCAAATGCCTCCTGACATTCTGCCGTCCATTCTACCGCAACATCTTTCTTCAGTAGCCGAAAAATGGGTTCACAAGTTGTTGTGAGTTGAGTAATAAACCTGCTGATATAATTCAACCTTCCCAATAGACTCATCACTTATGTCTTGTTCTTCGGTGGTGGCAAATCTTGGATGGATTTGATCTTTGACGGGTCCAACTCAATGCCTCGCGGACTGACGATGAATCCTAACAGCTTTCCAGATGGAACACCAAATGTACATTTGGCCGGGTTGAGCTTAATATCGCACCTTCGAAGTTTTTGGAAAAACTTCCTTAGGTCTGCTACGTGGTCCTCCTGATGCTTGGATTTTATGATCACATCGTCCGCGTATACCTCAATCTCTTTGTATATCATGTCAGGAAACACAGTAGTCATTGCTCTCATGTACGTTGCCCCAACGTTCTTCAAACCAAATGGCATTACCCGGTAGCAATAAGTCCCCCACGGCGTAATGAAATCCGTCTTTTCCGCATCTTCTTCATCCATCAGAATCTAATGATACCCAGCATAACAATCCACAAAAGACCCGATCTCACATCCGGCGCAATTATCGATCAAGATATAGATGTTGGGTAATGGAAAATTATCCTTTGGGCTTGCCCTATTCAGATTGCGGTAATCGACACACACCTTGATCTTCCCATTTTTCTTCGGCACTGGCACCACATTAGCTAACCAATCAGGATATCGAGTGACCCGAATAACCTTTGCTTGCAGCTGCTTGGTTACTTCCTCTTTAATCTTCACACTCATGTCTGTTTTGAACTTCCTCAATTTTTGCTTGACGGGAGGGCATGCCGGGTTAATGGGCAATTTGTGAACCACTAAATCCGTGCTTAACCCCGACATGTCATCATACGACCATACAAAAACGTCTTTGAACTCAATAAGTACTTTGATTATTTCTTCCCTGATATTTGGTGCAATGTGGATACTTATTTTAGTTTCCTTGATATCATCTGCATCCCCTAAATTGATGGCTTTTGTGTCATTTAAGTTGGGTTTGGATTTCTCCTCAAACTGGCTTAACTCTCTGTTTATCTCTTCGAAGGCTTCATCCTCATCGTATTCCGATTCATCATCATAATCGACCTCTTGTACAATTAGTTCGGAATCAGATTGATTTTTTAGATTGGGTTGAAGGTCCGTTGTGCATGCCATGTCATTAGAACCAATATAAAGAGAACTGTTCAGAAAGAGAAAAGAAGAAAACAAAATTAGAACAAAATAAAAGGAGAAAAACTTTCATTTTATTAAAATACGGGATAACAGAGTTTCACACTTTGCCGAATACAAAACAAAACTAGATTACAACCCTGGAATAATCCAAAAAGACAAGAAAGAAACATCAGAGCCCACTACCAACACTCCCTCCGGGTAGGAAGGGGAGTAGCCATCCAATTGTTGATATTTTCCCTAGGCCCCACAAACTGTACATCTAACATACTGGACCCTTCTCTAGCTTCTATCATGTTGACATCGGCGAACAACCTTCCAAAGCCCTCATTCAAATCTCCATCTGGCCCAATCAGTGGTCCAAGAACTTTCGGGACCGACAACTTTCTGATACCTGCTCTGACAAATGATCTGGATAGGCGCAGGATTGGCTTAGGAAGGACCCAGACTCTTTTCTTCAACTTGCGGGCCCGTCTCACATCCGCCGCTGTAGGCTTGAACCCCAACCCAAAGGTGTCCAGATTTTTGGACAAAGAAACCGGCTGAACAATACCCTGAAGATCAGCCCCTAAACCTTTGCCTGGAACAAACCCGTTCTTCAACATCTCCGAGACTACCATGACAGTCGCAGCTGCGATCCTGGGAAGTGGAAGGTCCTCGCCTTCAGAAATTTTATCCACTGAAACCGTGTCGAAAACCTGGTACACCCACGTTCCCTTATCATCATCAGTCTCTATGAAGGGTACGATGGCATCACTTACGACGCTTGCATTGTCTTCCCCATGTACTACGATCTCTTGCCTATCCCACTCGAATTTGACCATATGATGTAATGTAGAAGGCACTGCTTTGGCGGCGTGGATCCAGGGTCGCCCCAACAGAAGATTATATGACACTGCCACGTCTAACACTTGAAACTCCATGGTGAACTCGACTAGACCAATTGTTAATTCAAGTATGATGTCACCCACTGTGTCTGTACCACCACCATCAAACCCTCGAACATAGATGTTGTTCTTGTGAATCCTGTCACCATCGACCTTCAGTTTGTTTAATGTGGCCAAAGGACAAATATTGGCACTGGACCCATTATCAATCAGTACTCGAGTGAATACCGAGTCTTCACACTTCACAATCAAATAAAGTGCTCTATTATGTTCTGTACCCTCCACGGGCAACTCATCGTCTGAAAAATTGACCCTATTGACCTCGAAAATCTTGTTTGCTATTTTCTCCAGATGATTCATAGAGATATTATCCGGAACATGGGCTTCATTCAGAATTTTCATCAATACCTGGCGGTGCTCGTCTGAATGGATCAACAATGATAACAATGAGATCTGTGCTGGGGTCTTCCTTAACTGTTCCACAATGGAATAATCTTGCGCCTTCATTTTCTTTAAAAATTCTCCTGCCTCTTCCTCAGTAACTGGATTCTTTGTCGCTACTGGGTTGACCCTTCTTAACTCTGCGGGAGCAAAACACCTTCCCGAACGATTTAACCCCTGTGCCTCACATATTTTCTCCACAACTTCCTTCCCCTTATGCATTACCATTACCTGACTGTAGCTCCATGGCACAGCTTTCTCGCTGATTATTGGCAACTGCATTACTGGCCTGATAACAACTGGTCCTGTGCATGCCCCCTTCACGGCTACTGGCTTGCTTGATATCCCTTGCACCGTTACTTTGACCGGCTCTGGATTCTTGGCAACATCAGACGAACTCTTCACCATCACCACCACTGGCTTGCCTTCTACCCTTTCTGACTGTACTACCGCCTTTCCACTGATTAACATTTCTTTCGGACTGGCACGAATCATCATTACCATTTGTGAGGACTTCTTGAGCTTCCCTCCTTCGTGCACTAGTTCGATCAGGTGGGCTTCATGGTGTGCCGACAATGGGTTCTGATTGATGTTGGGTGTCTATGGCTCCTAGACCTCGATCCTATTTGGGTCAATAAGATCTTGTACGACAGTCTTCAACTTCCAACACTTTTTTGTATCGTGCCCGGGAGCCCCCGAACAACATTCAAAGCTTACCGAGTGGTCCAGATTTTTGGGAAGGGGATTTGGCAATTTGGGCTCCACAGGACTCAATAGGCCTAACTGCCTCAATTTGTGGAACAGAGTAGTATAAGTTTCCCCCAGCAGAGTGAATGTTCTCTGCCTCTGCACCCTTTCATTCTTGAAAGTCTGATTCCCACGGAAGCCTGGTCTCGAAGGATTCCTGTAGGCCCTTGGTGGTGGATATGTGTTTTGTGAAGGTGGATATGTGTTTTGTGGGGGTAGATATGTATTTTGTGGAGGTGGATATGTATTCTGAGGAGCCAGCACACGCCATTGCGGGCGAGCCGGAGGCTGGGTGTAAGTTTGGGCGTGATGGACAGAGAAATATGGCTCTTGTGGTGGGTAGTAGGGTTGTGGAGGGCCGTATGGAATGTGTGGGTAATTTGAGTGATGGGGTCTAGGTTGGTAGTGATGGGGGGGGACCTCTGGATCTGGACCAAGTGCCTGCCTCGACTGTTGCGACATCTTCCTTTTTCTTCTTTTCGAGCGCACCTCCTGTACTGCTCTAGATGGCCTGAGTGGTTGCTTTAATCGCCGAATAACTCAAGATTTTGTTGGACTTAAGTCCCTCTTCAATCATACCACCTATTTTTACTACTTCGTTGAAAGATTTGCCAACTGACGTCACCAAGTGACCAAAGTAAGTTGGCTCTAGAGTCTGCAGAAAGTAGTCCACCATTTCCCCCTCTCTCATCGGAGGATCAACTCTTGCTGCCTGTTCTCTCCACCGGAACCCAAATTCTCTAAAGCTCTCTCCCGGCTTCTTCTCAAGTTTCAGCAATGTTAGACGGTCAGGGATGATCTCAAGGTTGTACTGGAAGTGACCTGCGAATGCTTGTGCTAGATCGTCCCAGGTGTACCACCTGCTCAGATCCTGTCTTGTGTACCATTCCAGTGCAGACCCACTTAGACTTTGACCAAAGTAAGCTATTAGCAGCTCATCTTTACCACCTGCTCCACTCATCTTACTACAAAAACCTCACAGATGTGCCATTGGATCACCGTGCCCCTTGTCTAGATCAAACTTTGGCATCTTGAACCCTTCCGGCAAATGAATGTCAGGGAATGGGCACCGATCTTTGTAGGCCACACTGACTTGGTTTCCTAACCCATGGATATTCCTGAAGGACTGCTCCAGGCTTTTAAACTTTCGAAGCACTTCGTCTTGCTCTGGCCTCTTAGCCGGCTTTTCAGTCTCTACCGGGATCTCGAAGTAAGTATTATAAGTATGAGGCTCGGGTGCTTTGAAGGTTGGTTTAGGGGGGTAATATTGGTTATCGTGAGCCTAAAACAACGGCTCGCTGGATGATTTTTGCAGCGTGGCTGGTAGGGGTGCCACGAAAACAGGAACATTTGGTGGAGGAGGGTTCTGATTGGGTTGTGAAGCTTGGAGATCATAGGCATTTCTTCCCTGATAGTATTGGTGACTGGGGAAGCTTGTCGAAGGGCCGGAGGGAGGGTATTCCGGCGTGTGTCCTGGTGGGAGAGTGGGAATAACGGGAGGGCCAGACACTTTTTGTACCCTAGCTAAGGCCAGTTGCATTTCTTTCATCTCCCGTCTCATCTTATCCATTTCCTCCTTCAGCATTTGATTCTCCGTCCTTTTATCCTAGACACTTTGGTCTGAACTAGTCATGCTTACGAGCCCTTTGGATCTTGTTTGGTAATGGTAATATGCCAGAACGTTCTAACAAACTAACTGGTTCAAAATCTCTGGAAGGATAACAAACTTGTTAGCGTTAGAGTTTAACATATATTGCAATTTCACATTGGGGAATGCAATGTTCCTAGGCAGTTTAACCATTTCTAACATGTCTTTGCTTCGACCGCATGCGTCATTCCGGCTTACTTTGTTTGTGCCTCGTTTAAGTGTTTCTGAAACTTTCTTTATCTCTCTTTTTATTTCTTTCTTTTCCTTTCTTTTATTCACTTTGCCTTTTCTCTTTTTCTTTTTAGTGGTGGTCGAATCTTATGTGGATTGCCTACGTATCATGTCCCCGCATGAATCAGACCGGGCGTAGTTCTGCCACAAGTGCGGAAAATAAAGACACCATTTTTGGAGTTTTCAACCTTTACTAGCAAAACGTTTTGTTACAAGGCAAAACATTTTTGAAAGGAAATTGACGGACTTGATACAGACTACAGACCTTATGACAAAAAGGGAAATACAAATTCCGATGGATAACAGACTCAGAAGACAACGAAAATACAGACTCAAACTATGAATGTTTCAGAGTTTTAAACTTTGACGCCCGGGGGGCATCGTTCGGCCTCGCCGCGGGATTTGGTGTAAGGCCCCTTTGCAGATCTTCCAAATCTTCCATGATCTGGTGGACATAAATCATTATTGAAGCATAGAAGGTGGTACAGGACACATCCTCACAATCTAGGCACTTTATGATGATGTAGTGCCCGATATCGTCGATTCTTCCCTTGATTCTTGTGTAGAACTCTTCTATGCAAGTTTTCTTCGAGGAGCCATAACTCAAGAGCTGGGAACGGTGGCAGAGATGCTCAGTCGTCCATATTTGTAGCAACAAGTTGCACCCCTCGAAAAAGTTCCCTCTAGCTTTGCAGGTTGTGAGAGCTCGGAAGATATCAGATACTATCATAGGCGCAAGAGTGCTTTCATCTTGAATGAGCAAGGTACTGACGATCCCGGCTATTTTTAGATCAATGTTTCTGTCTTTCTTTAGAAATACCAAAAGGCCCAAAAAGGTTATCATAAAAGCCAGTCGTCTATGCTCGTCCCATTTATGACGGTTACTTTTGCTGCATAACTTGTTATCCGGGTTGTTGAATCCTCCGACATGACCGTATCTGTCGTATATGAAGAACGGATTACCAAAACCTGTGGCCAAATCTAGGTTATGGACCTCCTGGGTATCTTTAACGAATCTAAAAACTGACGCACAGTGACAGCTCTTGGAGCAACCAGGCAATTTTTGCCTCAATGGAACCTCAGCATTTCCGATGTACCCGGCTATTTCCTCCAAAGTCGGAGTAAGTTCAAAATCGGAGAAGTGGAAAACATTGTGTGCGGGGTCCCAGCAGGTGACCAAAGCTCTTATGATATCCCCCCCGAGGCTGGATTTCCAGTAAACCCGTAAGACCTTGTAGATATTTCTTGACCCCATCTTGCCCTTCACCACATAAATCATCCCACCATAGCTGCAACTTGAAAGGGATTTTAGTCATTATTGAAAAAGGTTCATTTTGCATCGTGCTCATCCTGCACATTTATTAAGGTGATTAAGAAATACAAATAATTTTTTTGACTCAACCAATTGGCTATATTATTTTTTTTTAATTTTTCACAGATTAAAATAAAGATTCGATTCCGAAACCGGCCTTTCAGCACTTCGGGAACGAAAATTTTGAGGCTGGGTGAGTCAACCGGTCAAAAATCCAAAGAATGACTATGAGTGGCCGTTTATGCAAAGTCAGCCTTCCAGCGTCCCTTTAGGGAACATTCGGCTATTCTTGCCAAAAACGGCATCACCCGACTTATTTATGTTGATAATTATAATTTGACATTTTTTGGTTATTTTTGTAAAAGGGGAGGTTGGACCCGATGAGGGTTGCCTACGTATCCCGCATCCTGTGAGAATTAAACCGGTGTAGTTCGGGTAGATAAAACAAACTTCTTTTGAAAACATGACTCTTTTTAATGGCAAATAAAACCATTTTTCATAAAAAAAAACCCTTTCTTTTTTTCATTTTCTCAAAAATTCGACAGAGTTTCGACGCTATTTGGACATTGATTTTTCAAAACAGGCGATTAACTACCTCTGTCTCTCTTTCCTCAAAGTATCCAAAAGCCAGTCAGTATGCAAGTAAGAAGCAAACAAATGCACATGTATCAAGTAGGATGCATCAGGATGGTCTTTTGTCGTTTTGGTACACCTGTCCTAGACAGACCCAACCCCTGTGTTGAGCCTCCAAAGTCAAATGCACATGATGAAAACAAACGTTCCTACTAGGGATCCGGCATGAAACTGAGTTATTCTAGGTTCATAACCTGGGTATTTGTTCTAGACTGTATACCCGAGCGGACAACTCGAGTCGATGAGGGGGCTACGTACCGGGGACCCGCGGGATCGTCCGGCTTTGTAACTTGTCCGACCTCTTTCTTCTTCCAAGGTATGACACTAACAGAATAGGGAGTCTTGACCAGCAAGCATATCCCCGGAGGTAAGAAAAGAAGGGTTTCGACACAGTTTATATACAGTTCAGATAATATAAAAGCGGTAAAAACAGCATTTAGCACATTAGGCCCAAACATGTAAAAATCAGATAATAAACAAAGCCAATTATAACAATTATTCCAAGCTCAAATTCTCGAACCCTAAACCAGAAGTTCGAGGCTCCAATCCCCAGCAGAGTCGCCAGAGCTGTCACACCTCCTTTTTACCTGCGCCCGCAGGGCATAAAGGAGTTTTTCCATTTAAAAGACAATCGAAACGGGATTTATTATTTAATTTAGAGTTGCCACTTAGGAGAATTATGGTGTCCCAAGTCACCGGTTGAATCCCGAATCGAGGAAAAAATTGACTCTATATTACAGTCCGTGAACCAGAAATCCGGATAAGGAATTCTGTTAACCTGGGGGAAGGTGTTAGGCATTCCCGAGTTCCGTGGTTCTAGCACAGTCGCTCAACTGTCATATTCGGCTTATTTATCTGATTTTAATACATGTTGAACCTATGTGTAAATTTTAACTTTTTACCGCTTTTATTATTATTATTATGTTTTTACGAGGATTGCAACGTCGTGGAAACATATCTTGAACCACGTCAAATCAATACACCCGTGGTTATTGAAACATTTTGACTCCGTTGAGATTTGGATTTGGGTCACATAAATGTGCACCCGAGTTTAAGAAAGTAAATTATTAAAGGCGCGCCAAAAGCGACTAGCGTATCATTATTTTGGGTAAGGCCGTGAAATTTTGCTATACCGCCCATCCCTAAATCTAAGTAACTTTACTAACCCATATAGAGGGCCCCGTAGCTTGTGTACTTTTGTTTGTCGAGGCTCGTTTCATTCATTATTTTTAAAGGAATTTGCAACGTCGTAGAAATGCATCTCGAACCACGTCACAATCAATGTACCCGTGATTAGCGACATATTTCGACTTCGTTGAGATTTGGATTTGGGTCACATAAATGTGCACCCGGGTTTAAGAAGGTAATGTTATCTAAAGTACGCGCCTAAAGAGACTAACGCGTGGTTATTTTGGGAAAAGGTCATGAAGTTCGTTAAGCGGCCGATCCCGAGTTCTAAGTAATTAATACATACGTTTGTGAGGGCCCCGCAGTCCGTGCATTTTATTTGGCGAGGCTCATCTCGTTTATTTTAAAAGGACGATCCTAAAGTGACTACATTTTTCTATCATATTTTGTCTCTAATAATAAGAAAAAGGCCCTAATTAATTAGCCTGTCACTGAACCGTGACTAAGTACTCAAATAGATTCAGTTCAATTTGATAACCAGTCCATCATGGGCCTCTGTACAGGCCCAAGTATAATCAAAGAGCCTAAGTTGAGACTTCATGGTCTTAGCATGAGGCTGACATGAAGCTTCTGGGGCCTAGGCTTTGGGGCAAGGCCCAAATCGTTAGAAGGTGCAAGATGAATTAGGGCAGGCCCAAGTTCAGAAGATACATGACTCAGCATTTGAGCTTTCAACTTGAAACAAAAGACTGAGAATGCAACAAATTTAATTTACAGGCACAAGGTTATCACATGTGTAAGCAGACTGGTGACTGCCTCCAACCTAATAGGGACTATCAACAATTAATTGATTTTTACCAAGTAAGCAGTTCAACTCCATATAACCATGGCAAATGGTATTACTTTCATGCAGTCCTTATGATTAATATACTGAAATGTCCTAGAATGTTCAAATCTTAAATGTCTACCCTTATTTCAAAATTAACTACAAGCCATATCATTAACAATTTAAGAATCAGATTTTTACTACTAACTATCACAAACCTCTCATGCTAAACTATCATAGGCCAAATATCAGATTTAACTACAACACGAATTAAGGAGTAAACCAAATTAGAACTGGGGTTTCAATTCTTCACACAAATCAAATGAGTTTAACAATCCTACACAACCTAAAACAGTCCAATTATACAAGTGATATAAAATTTGAACAAACATAATTGCTCTACACTTTTGAACTAAAACAAAACATGAGGAGTCAGAAATCATTTCAAGCAGCATTTCATTTCACGTCCACAAAGCTTGAAGGTTACATGATATGTACCTGGATGTTTGAAATATAAGAAGAAGAAGAAGAAGAAGAAGAAGAAGAAGAAGAAGAAGAAATCAGCAGCAGCAGAAATGCGAGCAACAATACAACAACAGTTCACAACAGCAATGCACCAAAAGATAACCAGCAGCAACTCAGGAAAACCATTTAAAATTCCCAGCAATACCAACAACAACACAAAAAACCAGTAACAGACCCCAAACAACTTGATAACAACCAAATATCAATCAAAACACAAGCAGAAAACACCCCTAGAATTCACTAATCAAGAAAAACTCGAGAGTACAACTCCACAGTTAAAGCTGAAGCTCTTTTCTGTTTCAATGGGATAGCACTAGTTGAACTAGACTAATTCTTAAAACCCTCTTCTAGTTTTCATAATGTTCAACACCCTTAAGATTTTCAGAATGTTTTCTTCCTAAGGTCTCCCCAAAGAAAAGCCAGACGAGACTCCAAAAAGAGGTCCCCTTCTAATTCTGTCCAGACCCTTTTTTATACCCAAACCTCAGCCCATTTTCCTGCTCTAAGGAGCATTTAGCTAATTAGGAAAGTATTTTCTGCCCATGATATTCCCTGATAGCCACTACTACACGTTTTTTCTCTTTTTTAATTCACTTGTTCCCCACTACCCTTGTCTTTTCTTTATTTAAATTCAAATAGGTATGAGCACCTATTTCTTAATCCATTTCCTTTAAACCTTCCCCCACCATTATGTTTTGTTCTCCATTAACACTAAAACCATTTATTAGTTTAATGGTACTTTAATACCCTACTGGATAGAACACATAAACTAACCATTTTTAAACTTTTCAATTCCCAGATTACCCCCTTAACCCCTGTGTATTATCCTACCTCAGCCCCTTTCAATCTATACCAAATCCATCAGCTATAACCAATTCAGCTAAGTTAGATTCAATCAGTAATTCAAACTAGAACTCAGGTAAGATCAAATAGCATAAAAATAAAGACCAATGTATTTGAACAAAATCATATTGAACTACCAAGGTCAAATTTCAGACCATGATTGACACAGATACATGGGAATGACTAACTATGTCCACAATTCTAAATCAAACAAAATGAATGAAATACTGTCACACACTAGATGAACATAACTGAATTTATATGTGAAATGATGAACAACAAAACAAACAAGGAATCAGACATCACCGAAAGTGAGATCATTTGAACTAGTAATACTAGTAACCAATTACAAGACTAGACACAGTTTTTGTGCAAGCACATTACGGGCACTGACCCTTACAACCAAACTAAAAAGACAAACATACTTAAACGATGCAACATATGCCAATTGACCAAGACGAGAAAAACTGGACCAGAAAAAGGCCCGAAAGAGGAGGAGGATTAATTGACAAACATAACAAGGAAACCTAATTAGGCAAATAACAAACAATAATCAAGGAAAAGAGGAGGAATACCTCAAACATCATAAACCCAAATGAACCCCATTCTCATTGACACTTCGTTTTGAAATTTTGAAGCCAAAACGGACCTTAATCGAGTGTTCTCGACTGAGAACACTCAACTAAAGTCGGTTAAGACCTCAAACCTTTAACCTCGTACCAGTCAAAAGTTGGTTCCTCTAGGGTTTGCCTTCGATCTGAAATTTGAAAGGCTCTAACAAGATTTGAACAGAACCTGGGTGAGACTTGGGGTGAGAGAGTCAAGGAGGTTACTGGGTGTTAGTTAGGGATGGCTTGCGAGGTGGCGCCACCACCAGAGAATCTTGTGGCGGCGCTAGGGTTTGGACCTTCTAATGAAAATTCGAAATGCTTGGGCTTGATTCGAAGGGAAGTGAGTATGGGACTGGAATGAGGAAGACTTAGGGAAGTTGTGGTGTGAAATTGGAGGCCATTGGACGAGATAGGGTTCCGACCTGATTTTCGATCTAATATTCGAAGCACACGGCTGGGATTTGAGGGATAAGAGTTAGGGATTCGAAATGGGGAGGTCGAGGGGAATCAGTGGTGAAAAGATGGGGTCGTTTGGACCACTGGAACCGCCGTGAGGCGATTTCCGGTGGGCTGTGCACGGTGGCAAAAGGCGGGGGATCTGTTTGGTCTCTGAAGCTTAGAGACGAAGAGGTGGGGGGGGGGGGGTATGGCTTTGGGTCATAGGGTAAGGTATTGGGGTTATATACGGAGAGGGTGTTTTAATCCTGGCCGTTGGATCAAGCACGGTCAACGGCCTGGATCAATTCACTTAATAGGCACGGTGTCGTTTGGAGTAGTACTGGGGCGGTCCGGGTCTGGTCAAAGACGGGTAAGGGAGCTTGAATCTCAACTATTGGATCGATTTAATCCAACGGCCTTGATTAAGAGTGACCAAACGACATAGTTTTAAGACGTTTCTGGCCAGCCAACTTGACCTGGTAAATGGGTGATTTGGGCCTGATTTTTGCATTGAAATTGGCCCAATTTTCACTCTTTTCTTTTTTTTTTCTTTCATTTTCTTTTAATTCCTAAAAACCAAAATTTCTAAATTAAATTGTAAAACCAAGATTATTTTAAAAAGATATTAATTAACCCTTAGCAATAACTAACACACAAGATCAAATATTAAAATAAAATCACACAATTAAACAACAAAAATGACAAAACTACCAAAATTCATATTTTTGTGATTTTCATTCTTTAAAATAGGACATGGTTTAATTAATTCTTAAAATGCATAATCAAATCCTAAATATGCATGAAACCAGTATTTTGGTTTTTTTTATTAATTAAAACAAGGTAAACATTCACAGACAAAAATAATTATCCAAAATGTTACGCAAAATTATCAAAATTGTACCCAAAGGCAATTTGTTTTATTTTTCGATTTCTTTTGGAGTAGTTTTAGTGAAGCAAAAATCACGTGCTCACAGGGACCTCGAAATTCGATTTCGGACATACGCCCAGGTCCCATATTTCGATACGGATCCACTAGGACTATCAAACATGAGTCCGGGTCCGTTTACTCAAAACGCTAGCCGAAATTAACTAAATACTTTTTGAAAGGCAAAAATTATTATTTTTATCAACTTTTAACATAAAAAGCTTTTCGAAAACACGCCCCGGCTGCGCACGCAAATCGAGAAGAAATAAAATGAGGTTTTAAAGGCCTCGGAACACGGAATCGAGTTCTAAAGCATAAGATGACCTTTTGGGTCATCAAATTCTCCACCTCTAAAACAACCGTTCGCCCTCAAATGGACATAGAAAAGTATCTGAGCTAGTGAAAAGGTAGGGATATCTACTGCGCATATCGGACTTGGACTCCCAGGTAGCTACCTCAACAGACTGACCTCTCCACTACACTCGAACCGAAGGATAACTCTTCAGCCTCAACTAACGAAGCTGCCGGTCTAGAATAGCTATCGGCTCCTCTTCGTAGGTCAAATCCTTGTCCAACTGGACAATGCTGAAATCTAACACGCGGGATGGATCGCTGTGATACTTCCGAAGCATGGACGTATGAAATATTGGATGTAACGATGATAAGACTAGTGGCAACACAAGTCTATAGGCCACCTTTCCCACTTGCTCAAGGATCTCAAAAGGCCCGATATACCTAGGGCTTAACTTGCCCTTCTTTCCAAACCTCATTACACCCTTCATGGGTGATACCCGAAGCAACACTCTCTCCCCGACCATGAATGCCATATCACGAACCTTACGGTCAACATAACTCTTCTGTCTGGACTGAGCTGTACGAAGTCTATCCTAAATGATCTTAACCTTGTCCAAGGTATCCCGTACCAAATTTGTACCCAATAACCGAGCCTCCTCTGACTTAAACCACCCAACCATCGATCGGCACCGTCTAACATATAATGCCTCATAGGGATCCATCCGGATGCTCGAATGATAGCTGTTGTTGTAGGCAAACTCCGCTAACGGCAAGAACTGATCCCAAGAAGCCGTAAATTTGATAACACAGGCGCAGAGCATATCCTCCAAGATTTGAATAGTATGCTCGGACTGTTTGTCCGTCTGTGGATGAAATGCTGTGCTCAACTCGACCCGCATACCCAACTCGCGCTGTACTGCCATCTAAAAGTGCAAGGTAAATTGCGTACCTCGATCAAAAATGATAGACACGGGCACACCGTGAAGCGAACGATCTCACGGATATAAATCTCGGCCAAACGCTCCGAAAAATAGGAAACTACCACAGGAATGAAATGTGCTGACTTAGTCAATCTATCCATAATAACCCAAACTGCATCAAACTTCCTCTGAGTCTGTGGGAGTCCAACAACGAAATCTATAGTGATACGACCCCACTTCCACTTAGGAATCTCTATCTTCTGAAGCAGACCACCAGGTCTCTAATGCTCGTACTTTACTTGTTGACAATTTAGACACCGAGCTACATATGCAATAATATCCTTCTTTATCCTCCTCCACCAATAATGTTGCCACAAGTCCTGATACATCTTGGTGGCGCCCGGATGAATAGAATACCGGGAACAATGATCCTTCTCTAGAATCAACTCACAAAGTCCATCCATATTGGGCACACAAACATTACCCTGCATCCTCAAAACTCAATCATCTCCAATCGTAATCTGCTTAGCATCATCGTGCCACATTGTGACCCTAAGGATAAACAAATGAGCAAGGCTACCCATACTAGTTGACTTCCTACTCAAAGCATCGACTACCACATTGGCCATTCCTAGGATGATACAAGATGGTGATATCATAGTTTTTCAGTAGCTTCAATCACCTTCTCTGCCTCAAATTGAGCTCCTTCTGCTTGAACAAATATTGCAAACTCTTATGATCCGTGAACACCTCACACGACACGCCATATAGATAATGCCTCCAAATTTTCAGCGCGTGAATAATGGATGCTAGCTCCAATTCATGAACAGGATAATTCTTCTTATGAACCTTTAGCTGCCGCGAAGCATATGCAATAACCTTGCCACCCTGCATCAATACTACACCAAGTCCAATATGAGATGCATCACAATATACCGTATAAGGCCCTAAACTTGTGGGAAACACCAACACCGACGTCGTAGTCAAAGTTGTCTTGAGCTTCTGAAAGGTCGCCTCATACTCGTCCGACCATCTAAACGGGAACCCTTCTGGGTCAACCTGGTCAACAAGGCTGCTACAGCTGAAAACCTCACCACAAACCGATGGTAATAACCTGCCAAACCCAAGAAACTATCAATCTCTGTGGATGAAGTAGGTCTAGGCCAATTCTGAATGGTCTCAATCTTCTTAGGATCCACCTAAATACCCTTTGCTGATACAACGTGATCCAAGAAAGCAACTAAACTTAACCAAAACTCACATTTTGAAAACTTAGCATATAACTAGCTGTCTCTCAGAATCTGAAGAACGGTCCGAAGATGCTGCTCATGCTCCTCTCGACTGCGGGAGTAGATCAAAATATCATCAATAAATACAATCACAAAGGAATCCAGGTAAGGCTTGAACACCCGGTTGATTAAATCCATTATTGTTGCTGGGGCATTTGTCAAGCCAAATGACATCACAAGGAACTCATAATGCCCATATCGAGTCTGAAAAGCTGTCTTAGGAACGTCGGATGCCCTAATCCTCAACTGATGGTAGCCAAACCTCAAATCGATCTTTGAAAATACCTTGGCACCCTAAATCTGATCAAATAAGTCATCAATCCTCGGTGGGTACTTGTTCTTGATGATGACTTTGTTCAACTACCGATAATCTATGCACATCCTCATCGATCCATCCTTATTCTTTACAAACATCACGGGTGCACCCCAAGGCGAGACACTGGGTCTAATAAAGCCCTTATCAAGAAAATCTTGCAACTACTCCTTCAACTCTTTTAACTCTAGCAGGGTCATGCGGTATGGCGAAATAGAAATGGGTTGAGTGCCCGGAACCAAATTAATACAGAAGTCAATATCCCTGTTGGGTGGTATTTCTGGCAGGTTTGCAGGAAATACCTCTGGAAACTCCCGAATAACTAGTACAGAATTTAGAGAAGGAATCTCCACACTAGAATCACGAACATAAGCCAAATAAGCCAAACACCCCTTCTCGACCATAAGTCTAGCCTTCATATAAGAGATAACCCTACTAGTAGAGTGACTAGAAGTCCCTCTCCACTGTAATCGGGGCAACCCCGGCAAGGCTAAGGTCATAGTCTTGGCATGACAATCCAATATAGCATGATAAGGTTACAACCAATCCATCCCCAAATTGACATCAAAATCGACCATATCGAGAAGTAGGAGATCTATGCTAGTCTCAAGACCCCCAATAGTAACCACACATGAGCGATAAACACGATCTACAACAATAAAATCCCCTACCGATGTGGACACATACACGGAGGATCTCAAAGAATCACGAGGCACAACCAAATATGAAGCAAAGTAAGATGACACATATGAGTATGTAGACCCTGGATCGAATAGAATTGAAGCATCTCTACTGCAAAATGAAACAATACCTGTGATAACATCATCGGATGACTCAGTCTCAGGCATGGCTAGGAAAGCATGACATCGGGGCTATGTCCCACCACTCTAAACCATATCACTGGGATGGCCTTCTGCTGGCTGGCCTCCACCTCTAGTGGCTTGGCCTCCACCTCTAACGGCCTGATCTCTACCTCTGGCAGCCTGACCTCTACCTCTGGCTCCCTGACCCCTACCTCTAGCTTGCTGAGCGGGTGGTAGAATGCCCGGTGCTGGAATAATGGCATGAGAACCTTGCTTCTATGGTGGAACACACACTAATCTCGGATAAGTCCTCTGGATATGCCCATAATCATCACACTCGAAATATCTATCCTGATATTATGGATGTGAAAACTGAGACTGACCTGGACAAGGCGACTGAACATGATAATAACTCTGAAGAGGAGGCGCTCTGATAGGAGCTGGTGGTGTACTATAAGCTAGCTGCCTCGAAGAAGGTGCATAAGGACTACGACTCCCTGAAGCTCCATGGGATATCTGAAGTGCTGAATGAAACGGCCTGAGAGGATGGCCCCTAGAAAAAGTACCTCAACCTCCAGACGAGGCCCCACTGAATCCACCGGAGTGACGCGGCTTCTTGTCAGACCCCTGACCACTCCCCTAAGCTAGAACCATCTCAACTCGTCTGGCAACATTGGCTGCATCCTGGAAAGAAATCTCACTCCCAATCTCCTTAGCCATCTGCAATCTTATAGGTTGAGCAAGTCCCTTAATAAACCTCCTCACCTTCTCTCTCTCGGTGGGAAGTATAAGAAGATCATGGCGATCCAAATGAATAAAGCGGGTCTTGTACTGAGTGACAGACATACTGCCCTGTTGGAGACGCTCAAACTGCCTGCGATAGTCCTCTCTTAGTGTAACAAGAAGGAACTTCTTAAGAAATATTTGAGAGAACTGGTCCCAAGAAAAAGTAGGTAACCCCGCTAATCTAGTCAACACAAAGTCATTCCACCATCTCTTGGCGGACCCTATCATCTGGAACACAACAAAATCGACCCCATTGGTCTCCACTATCCCCATGTTCTGCAGCACCTCATGACAACGGTCAAGATAATCCTATGGGTCCTTAGAAGCTGCCCCACTATAATGAACTAGAAAGAGCTTGGTGAACTTGTCCAATCTATACAAAGCATTAGAAGACATAGCTGATCCATAGCCGTTTTGTGCTGCAACACCCGACGGAACTGCCCCAATTGGATGAGCTGCTGGAGTCTAAAACTTGGGAGCAATATGCTCCGGAGTGTGAGTAGTGGGAGTCTGAACTCCTCCCCTAGCCCGAGAGACGGATGGTGCTACGGGAAATTTTCCGGTTTAAAAAACACTCTCCATAAGGCCCACTAGACGAACTAAAGCATCCTGAAGCACTAGGGTGGCTATGAACCCCTCTGGAACATGAGATGGCCCGACAAGAATAGTCTGGGCTAGAACCTCATCATAAAACTCCACCTGAAGCTCCACTACTGGTGCTGCTGCTCGAGCTCTTGGCTGAGCCCTCCCCTGCCTCGTCCTCTAGCACAACCTCGTCCTCGTCCTCTGCCCCTCGTAGGAGCTGCCACTAGGGGATCTGGCTGCTGCTCAACTGATAAAGCGGTACGTGTTCTCACCCTCTACGAAGGAAGATGAGTATAGAGTTCAATTAGCATTGAGAGATCAAATCGCATGACAAAGAAGAATAGAAGTGAAATTGTTCCTAAACTCTGTAGCCTTTAGGGAATAAGCACATACATCTCCGTACCAATCCCTCAAACTCTATTAAGCTTGTTTATGAACTGTGAGACCTAGGCAACCTAGTGCTTTAATACCAACTTGTCACGACCCGGAATTCCCACCATCGGAACCGTGATGGCGCCTAACATCACACTTGCTAGGCAAGCCAACGTTAGAGTTTTATTAACCAATTTCCTTTACGTTTTAGTGATTAAAAATAAACAAGCTAAAACAAGTAGAAATAAATGCAGAAGTAAGTAAATAGCATCTTTGTTTATACACTATTACCAATGCTAGTGCTACTACTACCCAGAATCCGGTGTCACAATCCACGAACACACTATAATTTTCTATAAACATCAGTTTGAAAGAAATTACAACTGTTTTAGAAAATCAGTAATATAGAGATGTAGAAGGGGATGCCAGGGCCTGCGGACGTCAGCATGACTACCTTGGGTATCCTAGATGAAAATATCTGCAACCAACCTCTCGATCAGCCACTACCTGCTCCAAAATTTGCACAGGAAGTGTAGAGTGCAATATCAGTACAACCGACCCCATGTACTGGTAAGTGTCGAGCCTAACCTCGACGAAGTAGTGACGAGGCTACATCGGGGCAATTACAATATAACTTGCATACAGTGTACAATAAAAGCAGAAAGAAGGACATGACAAAATAAAGTCGTTACTTGCTAGGAATGAACACAAAACTCTAGTGTCTTATCAGTATCCAGCTATAACCAATCCTTAAGTTAAATGCAAAGCTACAGATAACTTACACAGTAGAAGAAAGATACATAAAGACATAAACTGATGCGGCGCACATCCTGATCCCACCATATATCAATATCAATATGAATATTTACCCTTATTACTTCATATCAATCCACCCTTATTCCTTGTGTTGCGGCATGCAACCCGATCCTACCGTATAATAGCAATTCACCCTTATTCCTCCTCAATATATCATCCTTATTCCTCCTGTTACGACGCGTAATCCGATCCCACCATATAATAGCATTTCACCCTTATTCCTCCTTAATATATCACCCTTATGCCTCCTTTTGTGGCGCGCAACCCGTTCCCACCATATCAGCATCAATTACTCAATAAGTACAGAAATTTCACAATTTAACTCAAAACTCTTCATATTATTTCAACCTTAAACCAAGGCAAACGGAAAGCTTGTACATTATGAAACTTCACACAAATAATACTATTCAGCGAAACCAATCCAAAATATACCATAAAACACCGATAAACCAGCTTAAGCCAATAATATAAGACAATGAAACTATAGGGTAACTAATACCTTCAATAATGAAAACCAATGTCTGACAAGTAGTAATCGAGCATGGAAATACCAGTAAAGCATGTAGCAATTAAGGTAGGAAAAGACAATATAAGAAAAACGGGAAATAAACAAGCAAAATTGATAAATTGGCGGAGCTTAGGTACTCGTCACCTCACCTATACGCCAGTCACATGGATTTTCACATAGCAAATAAGTCAAGGGTTCCTAATCCCTCGGGTCAAAGTTAGACACGACACTTACCTCAATCCACAGGCTACTCACTACTTAATTACCGTTTTTTCTCTAGATTCCACCTCCAAACCACTCATATCTGGCCATAATTAACTTAATAACATCAAATATTGCTAAGGAAATTAATTTCAATACATAAATTTAGCTTTCCCAAACTTTTTCCCAAAAAGTCAAAAACCAACCCTGGGGCCGGTTGACCAAAACTCGAGGTTCGGACCAAAACCCATTCACCCATTCACCTCCGAGACCGAATATATAATTAGTTCAGGAATCCGACCCCAAATCGAGGTCTAAAGTCCCAGTTTGCAAAAAACCCCAATTCTTCCAAAAATTTCTAATTCTACCATGAAAGAACAAGGTTTAGGACTAAGAATCTAATGGGTGATGATGAAAATTGAAGGAAACAAGTTAAAGAGTACAAACCTATGATTTGGTACTGAATTCCCTCTTCAAAAATCACCCTAGGCCGAGTTCTAGTGGAAGAGATATCAAAATTTTGAAGGAATTCCCATTTTAGGTCTTTTTTAAAATCACTGGACAGGCCTTCTTCGCGTTCGCGAAGGGCCTGTTGAGATCGCGAAGCTATGGCTCTATTAGCCTATGCGTTCGCGAGATACACTTCGCGTTCGCGAAGAGTATACTTCCCTTCCCTGCGATGGCCTGTTCACTTTCGTGAAGGGTAATTACCCCAATGCTCCGCATTCGCGTAGAAGAAAGATTCACCCTGAGCAGCCCACCCTTCGCGTTCGCGAGAGTATCTTCACTAACACAAAGAAGGATATACCGGAATAGCTGCTGCAGCAAAAATACCATATTTTCTAAGTCTGAAATATTCCGTAGCCAATCTGAAACTCAGCTGAGCCTTGGGGGCCCCAAACCAAACATGCACGCAAGTCTTAAAACATTATACGAACTTGATCGTGCGATCAAATCGCCAAAATAACACCTAGAACTACGAATTTAGCACCAAATCACATAAAATTCTTAAAAACACTTTGAAATTCCTATCTTCACAACCAGACGTCTGAATCATGTTAAATCAGTTACGTTTCTCACCAAATTTTGCATATAAGATATAAATATTATTTTGGGCCTGTATCGGGCTCTGGAACCAAAATACGGGTCCGATACTAACAAGATCAAACATTAACCAAATTTTTAAAAGTAGTTAATTTTTAGTCTTTCAATTTTCATCAAAAAATCATATCTCGAGGTGGGGACCTCGGAACTCGATTTCGGACATATGCCTAGGTCCCATATTTCGATACAGACCCATGAGGACTGTCAAAATACGAGTCCAGATCCGTTTACTCAAAATGTTGATCGAAGTCAATTAAATCAACTTTTAAAGGCAAAAAATATTATTTTTATCAACTTTCAACATAAAAGCTTTCCGAAAACACGTTCGGACTGTGCACGCTGATCGAGGAGGAATAAAATGAGGTTTGGTATTACAACCCATATCCACACACGAGTTCATGCCATATATTAGTTAACATAAATTCAAGAAGGAATTACCTTTGAGATAATAAGAAGTTAATCCTATTGGTCTTAAGTGATACAAGGGTGTATAAGGGTGATTAACAAGTATTAGAAGTTAAACGAATCAATGATGTTGTAACTCGTATTTTCAGGTAAACCTAGAGGTTCTTAATACACTCAAGGTCATGTATTAAAGTGTTTGAATCATATAATATCCGTATCATAAGTCTTGAAGTCAAACGAGTTATGAAACAAAAGTCGACAAACGTTGTCACAACTTAGGTTCATAATTTTACTTAAACATTAGGTTAAGTATTTCTAAGCTTTTCTCCTAATTTACAAGAAATTACGGGGTGATATACCTACCAAATTAAAGATCTACGAGTATAGTTTCCAAATCATTAAACCATTTGTCAATACGATCTCAGAGTATAGAGATATTCATATTTTTGCAAGCCTGCGCAGATTGGTAGATGACAAGTAGGTGCATCACCTACTTGCCAAAATGATAGGACAAAATTAAAAGTCCTAAGTCGGACAAGAGAGGACTTTTAAGGGGTTATGAACTCAATTATTTCATCCATATTTCAGACCCTCAAAACCAAAGTTAACCCCTGCAACTCCTCCCCAAAAAATCCCACACAAACCCTAATCGATTTTCCCTCTCTTTCAAGTTCTATTTGAAGGTAAAACCTAGAGTTTGAAGAACCAAGGGAAGGGCTGAGTTATCCAATAGGTAGGGTAAGTTACTTCCATCTTTCATACATTTTTATCTGCTGTGAATTCACGGTAATTCGTTTTATACATGTAAGAACTCACAGGATGGTGATCGGAAGCCGTGAGTTCTAGTTATTCACTTGTAGAGGACTGTTTTGGGTTGCTATTGGGCTGCGTGTTTTACTACTATTTTGTAAAGTTTTGGAGGTGGAAGTGTGTGGAGGAACACCATATATATGTAGGGTTATGGGCTGATAGTGATTCGTAACATTTCTGGGTCGTTTGACACGACTACGGTGGTCGTCGTATGTATGATGTAATTAGGTTGTGCGTGGACTATTTTGGGAGGCTCAATATGTTTATTATTGATGTTGTTTGGGATGTTTGGTGATTGTTTGGAATGGTGTGAAGTCATATATATAGGGGAGGTGCTGTCCGTTTCAACGTAAAATAGGTTGTGGTCGATACATAATAGTTATGACGCTTAAATGATAATGATAGTATCGTTTCTCTTATTGTAGACTAAGGAGTTGTGACAATTGCATAGCTTGTGATTGGGGAAGTATATACAAGGTATGTGAGGCTATCACTTTTCTTCTTTTGCACGACTCCGATTGTACATAATGTAATGAACGAGCTTTCAAAGATACTCTACTCTTAGAAGCTAGCAGTACTTACATTGCTTTCCCTCTTATGGAACGATTGATGTTAATGTTGCTTCTCTTATTCTTATGTTATCAATGTTGTTGGTACTTCCTGATTCTTATAAGGTTCGTAATGAAGAGTTGGTCCTAATAACGTGTACAGAGGATACCGACCTTACGTCACTCCGAAAGGTTTAGAATGTGATTCCATGAGTCGAGCATGCATTATATATATGTATCTATTTTACTCTACCGAGCCGCGCTATAGTCGGCCGGGTACGGCACATATTGTGCAACCACTGATCAGTTGGGTTTTATCGAGCTCCACGTGGCTGGGTACGATTCTACCGAGCATTATGACGGCCGGGTACGTTTTTACCAAGCCTATTATGACTGGGTACTATATGATGATGATGATGCCCACAGAGGCGTATGTTTTAAAAGTTTATATATACAGACATATGTATCATGCATTTCATGTTAGTAGCCCTCAGAGGTACTCAGATGTTCCAGGTTGTATATTCTCTATCCCTACTTACATTACTGTTCAAATTTATGGTTCCCTGCCTTACATACTCAGTACTTTATTCGTACTGACGTCCTTTTGTTTATGGACGCTGAATGTCGTGCTGCAGGCCCTAATAGACAGGCAGGTGCAACTCCCCTACCACAGTAGGTTGTCAAGTTCAACAGTGATTGACGAGATCCCTTCTCCGGACTTGCCGTGGTCTTGGTATGCATTTTTGTTATAGACATTATGGGTATGTCGGGGCCCTGTTCCGGCTATGTTGCAGCACTTATGTTCATTTAGAGGATCATAGACAAGTGTCGACTCATGTATAGTTTGGTATGCCTTGTCGGCTGGTTTTTGTTGTATAGTCTTTCATGGTAGCGTTGTAGCTCGTACTTTATATGTAGTTTCTTGATTGTCTGGTCATCCCTTGCTATGTATGTTCATGCCATCATATTTTATTGCTGGTTGTCCATGATCCAGGTCTACCATTTATATTGATCTCGTCAAATCTAAAAGATAATAAAAAAAAGGTTAGATAAAATGTACGTTGGTGCTCGGCAAGTATGGTCGGGTGCTAGTCATGGCGCTCTAGTTTGGGTCGTGACAAACTTGGTATCAGAGCAAGTCTGTCCTAGGGATTGTCTATGAGCCGTGTCTAGTAGAGTCTTGATTATGGATGTGTAGCGCACCACATTTATAATCAGGAGGCTACATGACATCTAGGGTTGTTACCTTCTTCCTGAATCTAGATCGTGCGTAGAGTTGAGTCGTAAGTGTTTGTCTCTAATATTCACCTTGTTTTCTTTCAGCGATGCCTTCGACTAGTAAGCAAACAAATAGTAGACGGCTTGATACAGTTGTGAGAGAGGGTACCAGTTAGGTGCCCCAAGCCAGAGCAGGCCAAAGTGAGGCTCAGAGTGAGATGCCATCTCATACCTCAGCTACCCCGTCTCCTCCAGAGGATATTAGGAGGCACCCAGCACCTCCAGTTCCTCCGTATGGCACTACAGACCAGGATATGCGGAGTGCTTTGCAGTTATTGACTAGCTTGGTAGCTGCTCAGGCTCAGAGGCAGAATACAGGTGCTGCTGAGAAACCAGTTAGTACGAAAGTTCATGATTTTATTAATTTAGACCCTCCAGTGTTTACCGGATCGGACCACAAGGAGGACCCGCAAACTTTTATTGACCATGTTCATCGTACACTTCGGGTTATGAATGTTAGTGATATAGAGGCAGTAGAGTTGGCTTCTTATCGGCTACAGGATTTGGCGGTTCTCTGGTATGATAGTTGGGAGAGATCCAGGGGTTCGAACGCTCCTCCAACTGTGTGGAAGGAATTTTGTGAGCCCTTTCTTTGTCACTACTTGCCAGTTGAGATACGACGAGCTAGAGCTGATAAGTTCTTGAACCTTAAACAAGGTAATATGAGTGTGTGAGAGTACAATATGCAGTTCGATTCTTTAGCAAGGTACGCTCCCCATATGGTGGCCGAGATGAGTGATAGGGTGCATTTGTTCGTGAACGGATTGGGACCACATCTGATAAATGAGTGCACGACAGCCTATTTGGTGGAGGGCATGGATATTTCCCATATTCAGGCTTATGCCCAGACCCTGGAGGATCGTAAGCGCCAGCAGAGGGCATATAGGGAGCAGGATAGGGGCCAACATAAGAGGGCGAGATTTGCAAGGTATTCTAATGACTTCAGAGGCAGCATCAGGCCCCAGTCTTCGAGGAGTTCGGCGCCACCTGTAGCTAGTGCTCCCCCACAGTTTCAGAGGCCTCAATATGATCGATTTACCCATTCTGGTCCAGGTCAGAGTTCGCAGGCATCAGGCTCGCAACATCACAGGGATACTAGTCAGACGAGACCCACAACACCACGTTGTGATCAGTGCGGCAAGGCCCACTTTGGACTGTGCCGTCGAGGTTCTGATGCATGTTATTCTTGCGGACAACCTGGCCATATGATGCAGGATTGTCCTAACAGGGGAGGTGATGGTATGGCTCAACCGACTGGATCTGTGTCTGCTTCTTCTTCATCAGTTCGACCTCCAGCACGTGGTTTTCAGCAGTTGACAGGTCGTGGTAGAGGTAGAGGTGCAGTGCCCAGTTTGAGGGGTGGTCAAAATCTAACCTATGCTCTAGTAGGTCGACAGGATCTCAAGTCGTCTCCAGATGTTGTTACAGGTATATTATCTGTGTTTTCTTATGATGTATATGCGCTGATTGATCTGGGATCTACATTATCATATGTTACACCCTTTGTGGCTAATAAGTTTGGCATTGAGCCTGAATTGATAAGTAAACCCCTTGCGGTATCTACTCCGATAAGAGATTCTGTGATTGCCCGAAGGGTATATAGAGGTTGCACTGTGATGATTTGTAGTCGTCAAACCTCGGAAAATTTATTCAAGTTAGAAATGGTTGATTTTGATGTGATAATAGGAATGGACTGGTTGGCCTCATGCTATGCAAATGTTGACTGCCGTACGAAGATGGTTAGGTTTCAATTTCCTGGTGAACCCATCATTGAATGGAAATGGAATATTGCTACACCAAAAGGTAGGTTTATTTCCTATCTTAAGGCAAGGAAAATGATCTTAAAAGGTTACATTTATCATTTCATTCGCGTTAGGGATGCGGAGGCGAAACCGCCTACTTTAAAATCAATCCCCGTGGTCAATGAAATTCCCAGATGTTTTCCTAGATGAACTCTCAGGCCTTCCTCCTGAAAGGGAGATTGAGTTTAGCATTGATGTGTTGCCTGACACTCAACCGATCTCTATCCCTCCATACAGAATGGCCCCGATAGAGTTGCTAGAGTTGAAGGTGCAGTTGAAGGACTTGCTGGATAAGGGCTTCATTAGACTTAGTACTTCACCTTGGGGTGCACCAGTCCTATTCGTGCAGAAGAAAGACGGGTCGTTACGGATGTGTATCGACTATCAACAGTTGAATAAGTCTACTATAAAAAACAAGTATCCACTTCCAAGAATTGATGACCTATTTGACTAACTCCAAGGTGCTAAGTATTTCTCCAAGATTGATTTACGTTCAGGGTATCATCCGGTGAGGGTTAAGGAGAAGGATATTCCAAATACGGCCTTCCGGACAAGATACAGGCACTTTGAGTTCTTGGTGATGTCGTTTGGGGTAACAAATGCCCCAGCAACTTTTATGGATCTCATGAATACTATATTTAGGCCCTATCTTGATGTGTTCGTGATTATATTCATTGATGACATTCTAGTATATTCTCGTTCGGAGGCGGAACATGTGGGCCACTTGCGGATAGTATTACAGACGCTTCAGGATCGTAAGTTATATGCTAAGCTCTCCAAATGTGAATTTTGGTTGAACTCAGTAGCATTCCTTGGACATGTGATATCTGACGAGGGTATTAGTGTCGACACTCAGAAGATCGATGCAGTAAAGAATTGGCCGAGACCAACAACATCATCAGAAGTCCGCAGCTTCCTAGGGCTAGCAGGATATTATAGGCGGTTTGTGGAAGGGTTTTCCTCTATATCATCACCATTGACTAAGTTAACACAGAAAGATACCAAGTTCCAGTGGTCTGACACTTGTGAACGTAGTTTTCAGGAGCTAAAGAATCGATTGACATCCGCACCAGTGCTCACTCTCCCTGAAGGAACAGAAGGTTATATGGTATATTGTGATGCCTTAGGTATAGGTTTGGGGTGCGTATTGATGCAGTGTGGGAAGGTGATTGCTTATGCATCAAGACAATTGAAGAATCATGAAAAGAATTATCCAACCCATGATTTGGAATTGGTTGCAGTAATATATTCTTTGAAGATATGGCGACACTACTTATTCGGCGTCCATGTTGACATCAACATAGATCACAAGAGTTTACAATACATCTTCAAGCAGAAAGAGTTGAATTTGAGGCAATGTAGGTGGCTTGAATTATTGAAAGACTACGATGTCGAGATATTGTATCATCCCGGTAAATCCAATGTTGTGGCAGACGCTCTCAGCCGTAAATCAATGGGAAGCATAGTACATATTGAGGCAGGTAGATGAGGGTTGACTAAAGAGCTTCATCAGCTAGCCAATATGAGAATCAAATTTTTAGACTTTGATGACAGAGGTGTTACTATACAAAATACATCAGAATCATCTTTGGTAGCCGAGGTAAAAGCACGACAATATGAAGATCTTATCTTAGTACGATTAAAAGAGAGCATTCAGCAGTGTAAAAGTATGGCTTTTGAGATCGGAAGAGATGGGGCACTGAGATACCAGGGCCGATTATGTGTGCCTAATGTGACAGGGTTGCGAGAGAAGATTATGAATGAGATTCATCAATCCCGATATTCCATCCATCCCGGCTCGATAAAGATGTATCATGATGTCAAGGAGCAGTATTGGTGGGATAACATGAAGAAGTCTATTGCAGAATTTGTAGCCCAGTGTCCTAATTGTCAACAAGTAAAGATAGAACATCAGAAACCCGGTGGATTGCTTCAGAATATAGAGATTCCAACCTGGAAATGGGAGGTGATTATTATGGACTTCATTATTAGATTACCTCGCTCTTATCACAAGTTTGACTCCATCTGGGTGATAATTGATCGACTTACAAAATGTGCCCATTTTCTTCCAGTTAAGACAACTTACACGACTGAAGATTATACGAAGTTGTATATCAAGGAGATTGTTAGGCTTCATGGTGTGCCGATATTTATTATATCAGACTGAGGAGCTCAATTTATAGCTAACTTTTGGAGGTCTTTTCAGAAGGGTTTAGGCACACAAGTGAATCTCAGCACTGTATTTCATCCGCACACTGACGGACAGGCTGAACGTACCATTCAGACACTAGAAGATATGCTACGAGCATGTGTTCTAGATTTTAAGAGAAATTGGGATGACCATCTTCCACTCATAGAATTCACCTACAATAATAGCTACCATTCCAGTATTAAAATGGCCCCATACGAGGCACTATACGGGAGAAGATGTAGATCACCAGTTAGATGGTTTGAAGTCGGTGAAATAGATTTATATGGGCCAGATTTGATTCACCAAGATATTGAGAAGGTGAAAGTGATACAAGAGCGATTGAGGACGGCACAAAGCAGGCAAAAAATCTTATTCCGATGTCCGACGTTGTGATCTGGAGTTTGAGGTTGGTGATTGGGTTTTCCTAAGGATCTCACCAATGAAGGGTATTATGCGTTTTAGGAAGAAAGGTAAGCTGAGTCCAAGGTATATCGGTCCGTATAAAATTCTTTGACGGATTGGACAGGTTGCTTATAAGTTAGAATTGCCATCCGAATTGGAATTTGTACACCCGGTATTCCATGTATCTTTGTTGAGGAAATGTATTGGAGACCCTTCTCGAGTCGTCCCTATCAAAGATGTACAGGTTACAGAGGACCTATCATATGAAAAAGTGCCAGTGGCTATATTGGATCGACAAGTCCGCAAGCTGAGAACAAAAGATGTAGCTTCCTTCAAAGTATTGTGGAGGAAAAAGAATATGGAAGAAATAACATGGGAAGAAGAAGAGGAGATAAAGTCTAAATACCCGTAGCTATTCCCGAATGAAGATAACAAGGATGCTGATGGAACACATGATACATTGGAAGGTGAAATGACTCTATGAGGTAAGCAATAACTTGAGAATACTCTTCCTTAATACAAAATGGCGATATGCAGATAATGTACATGTCCATAATGCTTTGCATACTCTTGTAAAACCATATGTTGAGTTAACCTCTTGCAAGTTTGTCCTCTATTTATGGGAGGAACTTGACCGGAATCCACGATGATTTAAACTCCCCATGAACCCTTACATTCGAGGACGAATGTTCCTAAGGGGGGAAGGGTGTTACAACCCATATCCACATACGTTAGTTCATGCCATATATTAGTTAACATAAATTCAAGAAGGAATTACCTTTGAGATGATAAGAAGTTAATCCTATTAGTCTTAAGTGATACAAGGGTGTATAAGGGTGATTAACAAGTATTAGAAGTTAAACGAATCAATGATGTTGTAACTCGTATTTTCAGGTAAACCTAGAGGTTATTAATACACTCAAGAGGTCATGTATATAAAGTTATTTGAATCATATAATATCCGTATCATAAGTCTTGAAGTCAAACGAGTTATGAAACAAAAGTCGATAAATGTTGTCGCAACTTAGGTTCATAATTTTACTTAAACATTTGGTTAAATGATTCGAAAATTTTCTACTAATTTACAAGAAATTACGGGGTTATCTACCCACTAAATTAAAGATTTATGAGTCTAGTTTCCAACGCATTAAACCATTTGTCAATACGATCTCAGAGTATAGAGATATTCATATTTTCGCAAGCCTGCGCAGATTGGTAGATGACAAGTAGGTGCATCACCTACTTGCCAAAATGATAGGACAAAATTAAAAGACCTAAGTCGGCCAAGAGAGGACTTTTAAGGGGTTATGAACTCAGTTATTTCATCCATATTTCAGACCCTCAAAACCAAAGTTAACCCCTGCAACTCCTCCCCAAAAATCCCACACAAACCCTAATCGATTTTCCCTCTCTTTCAAGTTCTAGTTGAAGGTAAAACCTAGAGTTTGAAGAACCAAGGGAAGGGCTGAGTTATCCAAAAAGTAAGGTAAGTTATTGCCATCTTTCATACATTTTTATCTGCTATTAATTCATGGTAATTTGTTCTATACATGTAAGAACTCACGGGACGGTGATCGGAAGCCGTGAGTTCGAGTTATTCACTTGTAGCGGACTGCTTTGTGGACTATTTTGTGTTGCTATTGGGCTGCGTGTTTTACTACTATTTTGTGGAGTTTTGCAGGTGGAAGTGTGTGGAGGAACATCATATATATGTAGGGTTGTGGGCTGATAGTGATTCGTAACATTTCTGGGTTGTTTGACACGACTACGGTGGTCGTCGTAATGTAATTAGGTTGTGCGTGGACTGTTTTGGGAGGCTCAATATGTTTATTATTGATGTTGTTTGGGATGTTTGGTGATTGTTTGGAATGGTGTGAAGTCATATATATAGGGGAGGTGCTGTCCGTTTCAACGTAAAATAGGTTGTGGTCGATACATAATAGTTATGATGCTTAAATGATAACGATAGTATCATTTCTCTATTGTAGACTAAGGAGTTATGACAATTGCATAGCTTGTTATTGGGGAAGTATATACAAGGTATGTGAGGCTATCACTTTTCTTCTTTTGCACGACTCCGATTGTACATAATGTAATGAACGAGCTTCCAAAGATACTCTACTCTTAGAAGCTAGCAGTACTTACATTGCTTTCCCTCTTATGGAACGATTGATGTTAATATTGCTTCTCTTATTATTATGTTATCAATGTTTTTGGTACTTCCTGATTCTTATAAGGTTCGTAATGAAGAGTTGGTCCTAATAACGTGTACAAAGGATACCGACCTTACGTCACTTTGAAAGGTTTAGAATGTGATTCCAAGAGTCGAGCATGCATTATGTATATGTATCTATTTTACTCTATCGAGTCGCGCTATAGTCGGTCGAGTACGACACATATTGTGCAACCACTGATCAGTTGGGTTTTACCGAGATCCATGTGGCCGGGTAAGATTCTACTGAGCCTTATGACGGCCAGGTACGTTTTTACCAAGCATATTATGGCTGGGTACGATATGATGATGATGATGCCCACAGAGGCATATGTTTTAAAAGTTTATGTATACATACATATGTATCATGCATTTCATGTCAGTAGCCCTCAGAGGTACTCAGATGTTCCAGGTTGTATATTCTCTATCCCTGCTTACATTACTGTTCATATTTATGGTTCCCTGCCTTACATACTCAGTACTTTATTCGTACTAACGTCCTTTTGTTTGTGGATGCTGCATGTCGTGCTGCAGGCCCTAATAGACAGGTAGGTGCAGCTCCCCCACCACAGTAGGTTGTCCAGTTCAGCAATGATTGGCGAGATCCCTTCTCCGGACTTGCCGTGGTCTTGGTATGCATTTTTGTTATAGACATTATGGGTATGTTGGGGCCCTGTTCCGGCTATGTTGCAGTACTTATGTTCATTTAGAGGCTCATAGACAAGTGTCAACTCATGTATAGTTTAGTATGCCTTGTCAGCTGTTTTTTGTTGTATAGTCTTTCATGGTAGCGTGGTAGCTCGTACCTTATATGTAGTTTCTTGATTGTCTGGTCATCTCCTGCTATGTATGTTCATGCCATCATATTTTATTGCTGGTTGTCCATGATCCAGGTCTACCATTTATATTGATCTCTTCAACCCTAAAATATAATAAAAAAGGTTAGATAAAATGTACGTTGGTGCTCGGCAAGTATGGTCGGGTGCTAGTCATGGCCCTCCAGTTTGGGTCATGACATTTTGAAGGCCTAAGAACACGAGATCGTGTTCTAAAGCATAAGATAATCTTTTGGGCCATCACACTTGGAGACTAGAAACACATAACTTTGTTCAAAAACCAATAAAGAAAGATTTAATATGAAGACATTAATAAGGGTAAAGTACTCAAAATCCTATCCTAATTAATTTTTTTAAGGGATATGTACAAGAGAATCATGACAGGTAATATGAGACAGAGGGAGTATTAAATTAGATAAATTTGCTTACATGAATGAGGCGGACACCACAACATGATCTTTGCTTTGTATTCTGTGCCATACTATTGCTTCTGTTTAACAAATTATTGTTATTTTCCTCGATTTCATTTGAAATTTTCCTATTGATAATTAGCAAGATGGGAGAATATCTAATCAAGCGCCTAATATCTTCTATAGTGTTATTCAATATGTATTACTGTAATAAATAATGAAACAGTAAACTTTCTGAAACAGGAAAAACAGAAACAGAAAGTTAGCGACAACATAATGTCGAAATAATTTTTGGAAAAAATTAATAATTTCGGAATAAATTGAGCCCACTGAATGCACAATGTGTCTTTAAGGAAATTATTCCCCTCAAGTACCCGAGGTGCTGGAATATTATCCTCCCAGGATAGAACGATTTAACGCACCGGAGTGTTGGTACCAAAAATGCCGCTGAAACAGCGAACCACACGAAGGTTGTAAAACACACTGAAAGTTGAATGCAGAAGAAGAAGATCAGAAAATTTCGTAAAGAATGATTTTGGGCTTCAAAGCATATTTATATACTTTCTGGCACTATTTCTGAAAAGTTTGCAGCCTTTCAGAAACAGCCATAGCTATTGGAATAGGTTCTTATTTTTGTTTGAAATATTGCGGGAAAACGAATCTAAAATAATCCGAAAAAGAAAACGGACTGGACCGGGTCTTACCGCGGATCCTGGGTTATTCAGGTTTAATTTTCGTTAATTAATTAAATAATTGAAAGAAATTTTGTCCAAAAAAATTAATCAATTAATCTATCTTTGACCAAATCAAAATCCGAATCTGAATCCGAAGTAGAGCCGAGCGAACGACGATGATGGCGGCGCGGGGCTTACTTTCTTTCCAACCCATTTAACACCAAGAGAAGTGCTTTCTCAATATAAGCACATTTCCTTTTCTTTCCACCACCAATGAGGGACACTTTGCTCTTTCCAAAGCAAAAGAGAGCTCACTTTCCCTCCACTTTCTTCCCTCCATTTCCCATTCACCAATCTTTAATCCCAACAATCCCCCACATGAATGGTAAATGGATATAAGATAAAGGAATACATGGACGAGTGTGTGTTTTACATGAAAGGATTAATTGCATCTGGATAAGTAGGTTTCCCTTTGAACTTTCTGTGGTGAACTTATATCGGATATACTTGGTCAATCAGTAGATTTTCTATCTTTGAACCGTCGAGATTTGTTGTATACCTAGACAACATAAGTCGCACAATCATCCTTTAACCATCTATGGTTCTCACGGTTGTGTTCGTTTCAGCCATGAACACCGCCTGGTTTCATGAGTGCTTAGAGAATGGGACTTTACTTTCATTCCCCTTGAAGCGGCTTACACTTCACACTCACATAAGTGATTTCTAAATGTGTAATCCTATAGACACACTATCTGGTCATATCCTTCCAGACTTAGCAAATCATTAAAAAACCTTTAAGCTTTGTTGACTCATCAAAAAACCTTAATGCTTTACCTCGATTTCTGAACATTGTCTTCATCAAGAGAATGGGTTGAGTTATTTGACAATGTTGAACCGTCAATAACTACTGCACATCACTTTACACCTAGGCAAGCCTTAGGTAACTGCTTAAATAAAAACAAAATTGTCCTTGTTTAACTGCAGTATGTTAAAATCAGTAGGTAAGCCTGATTTGGACTTCTTTTCTAAGTCATGTGATAAATCTAATTCTACTGTAGTCACTTAGATACCATGCTTTAGAATTCTGAATTCACACCTTATCTGTGTATGAGTCATGATGTCTATATGCACTACCTGTGGAGGAAAACTTGAGCCCTTCATTTGGCTTCCATGCTCCCTTTAAATGCAGTCGTATGTGTTCTTGTTTGTCACCTAGAATTTTGCCTTTAAACCTGAGGGTCTGCCTAGAACCTCCCTCATAGGATAAAAGTCCTAAATTCCTCCTGGACTGGTAGGAAGGGACGGGTAACAACATGCAGTAGGGGTCGATACCAAGCCTCGCTTTAATCACCTTCATGGGCGGGAAAGGATAGATATGGATATGATGAACGGTGCGTTAATACCACGTGTAGCCCCTTTTTAAGGAGTGTCATACCGGGTATTGCATTGATGTGATCCATATTGCAAGCAAACCTAGGACACCTCTTTACATTCATAAGCATGCTTTAGATTGTAATTCTTTTGAAAATTTTGCCTTTGGCTAATTGTTTTTCAAACACTTGTGTATTTAAACTCAAATCCCTTACTATTTGAGCTATACTTGTTTATTTTCTAATTGTACAAATACACAAAAAATTGTCTGGTCGGGAACCACACTAGTGGATCCTGAGGGGTGCCTATCACCTTCCCCTTAGGATAATTTCAAGCCTTTACCCTATCTCTGGTTAACAAACGTAGTTATTGAACCCCATAGGTGCCCTAACGCACCTTAAAAATCGTTAGGTGACGACTCTCCAAAATGCAGACCCCCTTCCCAAAAGGAAAGAGTTGTCCCATACCAAAATGTCACTAACCCGATTCCGCGAAAGGAAAAAGGGGGCACGACAGCGTGGCGGCTCTGCTGGGGACTTTAGGCTTTTACCATTACAGATTGTTTTTGTGAATTTGTAGCCTATGTGCAATTACTTGTTTATTTTCTTTAAACGTTTAGTTTCTTCTTCAAAAGCAAAACTGACATATCTTTCTTGTTTCTTTCCTTTATAACTGCTTTAAATTATGAAACTGTTGTATTTATCGCTTTCTTAACGTGCAAATACATGTCAACATGCTTTTAATTATTGCATAATCATGCTTAACATCATACTCCACTCGTGCCAAACAAATACTATAGCAATGCTTATAATGAGTGGTTGCGCTCTTCCTATATCATTACCCCTAAATTTGGAAAGGCATATTTGCGGTAAAACTAGTCGATCAGCGGTGCAATCGACAGTTCCGTGCCTTCCCCCTTGAGTTGTCCGCTCAAGGGTACCAGTATAAAACCCCATAGAAACCTTACTCTGTTTAAATTGTGCATGCATCATGGTCAAACCTAGCTGGGTCAGTTATGTTGTTCACATACTGATCCTTTAAGATAGCCTTGTCCAAAAGTCCACTGGCTTTCCCTAAACCCAAACGGACATCATCACGTTCTGTGAATTTATTTGGAGAACTAAATGGTTCATGCTAATTGTTGATATTAAATAGTCGAGTCCGGTGGGGGTATGGTCTTAACCCTTTTTTTTGCAGAAAATGAAGAACGAGGTCCCCAACTTCAGTATGGTTAGCACACTATCACTCTTACTAGACTGGTGGATAAGTCTTCCATCAAATGACCAAATCAATGAGTGGAAAGAAAGGGCCGCCAAAGGTAGCGAAAAGTTGGAATATCTAGAATATAGTCTGCTGGAATTGGAAAGAAAAGTGAGGAAGAGAGTCACCGACTACCAGAACGCTTAAGGAAACGAAGAAGAACACCTGGCAAAGGCATTTTTACTGGTGAACCTACTCGAGCTGGAGGATTTGATCAACGAGAGCATTCAACCTGAGGAAGGTCCTTCTGAGACCAAATAGATAGGAATTTACTTTTTCGCTTTATGAATGTAATAAGGCCAATGACCATTAGTGACTTTTATTTCTTGCTTATTTAGTGTCGTTTTGGGATTTGTCTATTTTTATCAATAAAATGAGGCACTTAGCATTAAAAGTTCTCCAAATCTATTTGTCACTAGGCCTACCTTGGGCACAAAGAGGTTCCCAAGTTAGGACATGCTTTACATTCCCGCACTATGTGTTTAAATATTGCAATACTTTTTTTTTAATCCTTACTGACTTGATTACCTTTTGTTTTTATTTTCATTTTTATTATTTCCCCTTCCCAAAGGTTAGTTTGTGCACTCTGGCATCATCATCTTATTTGACAAGATCCAGGGGAGCTCCACCTATTCCTCCTCTTAGTCCCATTAAAGGCAAGAACAAAGGCAAGATGGAAGATTTAAACAATACCAGGAAGGAGAACACATCTGAACGGGTAGAGGCCACTGATGGCCAGGGTATTCAGGTTCCTAACGAGAATGTGTCACAACTTGAACAGAAACTGTTGAAATTCTCAGGTTCGAAATTTGGCAAGTCTGTCATTTTCCCTCAGAACCCCATATATCAACTTCCCCAACACTCAAAACCCTACACCTCCTCAAAATATCCTAAAACAACAGAATCATCCCGCTCCTCACCATCATATTTCTCCACCAAAGAACCAATATAACACCTGCCATACCCCAAACAACACTCTACTACTCATCCCAGAACCTTAGTACTCCACAAATGACCATTTTCACACCTATATACTAGGCCACCATAATACTCCTATCTACGTGGAGACCATGCCACACTCCACACAAAGCTGTATGAGAGACTCAAAGCTACTGGTTATATCACCCCCATCCCTGCTGCAACCCTTGAGAATCCTTCTCTAGTGGGTTAACCCAAACAAGTACTGTGCATACCACTCCGGCATGAAAGGGCACACCATTAATGAGTGCCACTCCTTGAAAGAGAAGATACAATATTTGATTGGTAACAAGATCATTGTGGCAAAGGAACCCACTCTAAATGTCCGCAACAACCCTCTGCCAGAACTTAAGGGTGGGTGTATCCACATGATTGAAGTAGAAGATGATTGGGATCCCGAGGGATCAATCAGGTTGATTGTAGAAGTTGATGACCCGAAGAAACTGATAATTACTCTCAATCCAATTATAGTCCAGATCCAACCATCCGAGGACACTGAGGTGAATATCTCTATACCTCTTGAGTTTGAAGCAGTGCCATCCGCAAAGACACTGGCACCTATTGAGGTTGAATTCGCATCTCCGACAAATGCACCCACACCATTTGAGGTTGCAGTCTTGCCGCCCAAGGCACATGTTCTATTTGAAGTGAGGATAACCATGCCGATCCTAATGGCAATGTCAACCATGCCATCATTCTATACAAATTTTGTACCCTTGGACTATACAGTCGAGGAAAGAGGGAAGGGCAAGGTCAGGATTGAAGAAACTGTCGCAGCACAGGGTATGACAAGAACTGGTAGAGTCTATACCCATAAACATCTGGCTGAATCAAGCAAGCCGGCCCCCAATCAGCCGCCCCTCGTTGAGACAAGTCCGGACGACCTTTAGAGAAAAATACAGGTCAAGCAATATTCGGTCATCGACCAGTTAAACAAGACGCCAGCACAAATATCCATTCTCTTTTTGCTGCAAAATTCTGAGACGCACAAGAATGCTCTGTTAAAGGTGCTAAATGAAGCATACATACGAAGTAACATCACTAGTGGGGAAGTGGCTAATATGGTAGGACAAGTGCTGGAAAGCCATAAGATCACCTTTTATGAGGACGAGATGCCACCTGAAGGGTTGGGGCAAAACAAAGCACTGCACATCACCGTGCAATGCGAGGATTATTTCATCACCAAAATCCTAATCGATAAAGGTTCCAGCCTTAACATTTGTCCGCTGGTAACACTCAAAAAGTTGGGTAAAGGGCTGCATGAGATAAAGGATGGAACAATCAATGTGAAAGCCTTTGATGGTTCTCAGAGGTCCACCATTGGTGAGATTAGTCTATGCCTGCAGATAGGACCAACCTGGTTCGAGGTCGATTTCCAGGTAATAGATGTACCAGCATCTTACAACTTGCTGCTGGGACGGCCATGGATTCATGCTACTGGGGCCGTAACATCAATGATGCATCAGGCAGTGAAGTTTGAATGGAATCATCAGGAAGTGATCATTCACGGCGATGGTAGCAACCCTATATTCAGTCGCTAGACCATTCCGACAATCGAGGGAAGAAGGAAGTTGGTAGGAGAAACTTACCACCACATTGAGCGGGTCAATGCTATTGACAAATACAAAAAGTGGGATACCAAAATCTAGAGTATACTAAGTTGGAGTGGGTACGAACCTGGCAAAGGGCTTGGTAAGAACCTCCAAGGAATCTTTAAACCTATAAAACGCAAGAAACATGGCACTACCTTCGGTTTGGGATATGAATACACCTGGGAAGAATTCAATAATTGGTCGCCACCATTGTGCGGTCTTTACTATCTACTAGAGTAGCCAATACCACATATGGAGCAGACTTTACAGCATGCTGACATTATTTTTTTGTCAGATGAAGAAGAGGCACTTGCAACAGTGAAAAACATGTTTCTAGAGGACAATGATATGGATTGTTGCATTATTCTCGAGGAGGAGGGGGAGGAAGGCCCTTCCATATAGGCTGTAAGCAGAGGGGCACATCTCAAAAATTGGACCGTCAGGACAGCCAAAGCCCGACGATCCTCGGGCATTACTATTACTTATCTTGATGAAACAATGACTGTGACGTGTAATGAGACAACGCAACAAACAGACATAGATTCAGAGAAAGATAACATACTTGACAAGATTGTCCAAGAAGTTGAGAATTTTGAGAACAGACCTAAGTCCAACCTGGACGAGACCAAAATTGTCAACCTGGAAGATGCAGAAAACGTCAACAAAACATGAATCAGTATTCACCTATTGCCATCAGAGAAGAAAGAATACACAGAATTTCTGAAAGAGTATGAGGACATATTCGCCTGGTCGTATGATGACATGACTGGTCTTAGTAAGAAGTTCACCCCGTACGAGGCCTGGTATTCTCTATTGGAATGCACCTATTATACTTTGACTTGGGTAGCTCAGAAGCTGGGACATTACTTCTGCGCCTATACTACATATCTCATATCAAGAATTGATCCCTTAAAGTACATCTTTCAGAAGCCCATACCCACCGGCAAGCTAGCCAAGTGGCAAATCTTGTTGAGTGAGTTCGACATTGTTTACGTAACTCAGAAAGTGGTCAAGGGATAGGCACTGGCAGACCACCTTGCTGAAAACCCCATGGATGGAAGATATGAACCCCTAAAAATGTATTTTCCTAATGAAGAGGTATTATTCATAGGAGAATACATTGCGGATACCTATGACGATTGGAGAATGTTCGTCGATAGAGCAACAAACTTCAAAGGAGATAGCATAGGAGCAATCCTAATATCAGAAATCGATCAGCATTATCCGGTGTCTTCCAAACTCAGGTTCCCCTGCACCAACAATATGGCCGTGTATGAAGCCTGCATCTTAGGACTCAAAATGGCCATTAACATGAACATTCAGGAGCTGATAGTGATTGGGAATTCAGATTTACTTATACATCAGGTACGAGAAGAATGGGCAACCAAGAACTCCAAGATACTCCCGTATCTACATCATGTACAGGAACTGAGAAAGAGGTTCACGAAGACGGAATTCCAGCATGTTCCTAGAATCCAGAATGAGTTCATCGATGCATTGGCTACCCTATCGTCTATGATAAAGGATCCAGACAAGAATTTCATTGATCCCATTATAGTGAAAATCCATGATCAGCCAGCTTACTGTGCCCATGTTGAAGAGGAAGTCACGGAAAGCCTTGGTTTCATGATATCAAGGAATATTTGGCAAAAGGAGATCACCCGGAGCTTGCAAATCCTACTCATAAACGCAAACTTTGGAGGTTGTCCAACAACTTCTTTCACAGCGGAGGAATCTTGTATAGGAGGACTCCTGATTTGGGATTATTGAGATGTGTCGACGCAAATGAAGCATCCAAGCTACTAGAGGAAATTCATGCTGGGACCTGCGATCCACATATGAACGGTTTTGTCTTAGCAAAAAAGATACTCCGGCCTGGTTACTTTTGGATGACTATGGAAACGGACTACATCCAGTATGTCCAGAAATGCCACTGCTATCAGATACATGCAGACATGCTAAAGGTACATCCAAGCGAGCTTCACATAACAAGCTCACCGTGGCCATTCGCCGCCTGAGAAATGGACGTTATTGGACCAGTTGACCTTCCACTTCCAATGGACACAGGTTTATCTTGGTAGCCATCGACTATTTCACCAAATGGGTCGAAGCAGTATCTTACAAAGCAGTGACTAAGAAAGTCGTGGCAGACTTTGTCTGCGACTGCATTATTTGTCGATTCAGAATTCTAGAATCAATCATTACTGATAATGGCTCCAACCTTAATAGATACTTGATGAAAGCTATGTGCGAAACTTTCAAAATCAAACACAAGAATTCCACAGACTATAAGCCTCAGATGAACGGAGCTGTAGAAGCCGTCAACAAGAATATCAAGAAGCTATTGAGGAGAATGATAAAGAATCACAGATAGTGGCACAAGAAGTTATCATTTGCTCTTCTGGGGTATCTCACCATAGTCCGCACATCAACCGGGGCAACCCCGTATATGCTGGTTTACGGTACAGAGGATGTCATTCCTGCTGAGGTAGAAATTCCTTCCCTAATGATCATACAAGAAGCTGAGCTCGACAACGCGAAGTGGGTGAAAAGTCATTATGAGAAACTAGCCCTTATAGACAGAAAGAGAATGAATGCAGTTTGCCATGGTCAACTCTATCAGAATAGAATGTCCAGAGCCTTCAACAAAAGAGTCAAGCCAAGACTGTTTACACCGGGGTAGCTGGTGTTAAAGAAAATTTTTCTGCATCAAGATGAAGCCAACAAGAATTTCTCTCCCAACTAGAAGGGTCCATAAATGGTTCACCGGATTTTGACATGAGGAGCCCTCATACTTGCAGAAATGGACAGAGAAGTCTGGCCAAAGACGATCAATTCAGATGTAGTCAAGAGTTACTATGTGTAATCTTTATACTTTCCTTATATGATGTAAATTGAACTATGCCTGACCTGATTACTGTTTAAGAGGGGATACATAGGCATCCATATGGGTTCGGTCACAATTCAATAAAAATTTCATCCCTCCTCCCAATTGGTAACTGGGGCAAAATTTTGAGGAGGACCCTTAAAATTTCGAAGTAATTTTAGCCAATCACCGCAAGACAAGCAGCCAGAAATGTCAACCCATCAAACTAGGGCATATTTTTGAGGAAGAACCTCAAAATTCCGTAGCAGGAGAGGTTGCAATGTCCTAAACTAACTCACAGTCGTCGGTTCATCTAAAAGATATTTTTAATTATACATTAATGTCATACTTTTACAAAATCATGCATGATTGTTATTGAAACTTCTTTGTTTAGCAACGCTACCCCAATGATATAGACAATATCACTAGATCAAATCCGAACGGGTCAATCAAAGCCAGCGAGATGCGAACTAACCTCTCCCTTACAAAACTCACAATTTTTCTTTGGATGCAGGCACTAGGATTGTGAAATCATTAGATGTACTGTACGCCCACGGGACAAACATTATTTAAAATACAATTCTCAGAACTGTTGCACTTACCAACATTTGCTATTAGCACACACAAGTAATGCTCCGTAGTCACAATGCTCCTAGTAATCACAATGCCGCAATCTTCTATCAACTAAGAAAAATCTACTGTCATTCGTTATTCTATTTCTTGCATAAGGCTACCATTCTGCCTTCATAGACTAAACGTTGTCTCCATCTGTATTTTTGCATAAAGCTACCATTCTGCCTTTCGAGGTTAAGCTCTACCTCTATCAGCATTCGTATCTTTGCATAAGGCTACCATTCTGTATTCCGAGACTAAACGCTGTCTCCATCTGCATTTGCATTGCATAAGGCTACCATTCTATCTTCTGAGGTTAAGCTCTACCTCCATCTATATTTGCATCTTTGCATAAGGATACTATTCTGCCTTTCAATCTTGTATAAGGCTACTATTCTGCCTTCTAATCTTGCATAAGGCTACTATTCTGCCTTCCGAGACTAAACGCTGTCTCCATCTGCATCTGCATTGCATAAGGCTATCATTCTGCCTTCCGAGGCTAAGCTCTACCTCCAATTTTCTTTGAAACTAAGCGCTATCTCGAACACTATTCATCTCGCTTTTCTTACGGGCTAAGCTCTGTCCTTCAATTCGCAAGACTAAGCTCTGTCTTGTCCGCATCATATTACTGCATCCTTCATGGGCTGAAGTATCGCCAACTCATCCAAAGGTGTCATCGTTCGGAGGCACCATCCTCACAGCCCAAGAACACCATGTCATGGCCTGAGGATCTCTTACAATCTTTTGCATATCATTATTCAAAAGCATCATGGTTCGAAGAAACCATCCTCATAGCCCGAGAGCATCATTTCATGGCCTGCGAATCCTTTATCATACGTTTCATAGCCCAAGACATCATGGTCTAAGGACATCATCCTCATCGTCCGAATACAACATTCATGGTCCAACGGGAATTTACATCATGTTTAAATTTACGCACAATATATGCTTGTATTGCTTATTTGCATGTAAGCCGGCAAGCAATGGCTACCCCCGGCAGGAGAGATCCTGCTCCAGTTTCTTCAGCCATATCGAACCTAACCATTCCCATAAACTATTCACTCACCCAGCCCTAGATTTTGCGTCCGTTCTTGAAATCGCTTCATCGGTATACTCCGTCGATGGATCCTGAACTACATACGGCCTAATTCCTGTAAAACCAGCGATATGTAGGCAACTCAAAATCCAGGGTGCGACCTAAATCTTCCCAAACCATTTTGCTCGGTCAAAATTGGCCATCATTTCTTTACCCGAAAACTCTTTCATCCTTCTCGGGTAAAGAGGGGAAGCTGCTGATACCCAATTTTTCCCTGTATATTTTAAATATGCAAAATACTTTCAAAAATAGCATTTGCATATATGAGCATGTCCAAGGTTTTTATTATTTTCCCCATAATTTTAAGGTTTTAAATTGATTTATTTTCTCCCTTTTTATCCATAAAATCCGCAATAATTATTTTCAAAATTATTGTTTTGATAATTCATCTATTGGATTTCTATATTTATACCAAAATATGGCTAATGTATTTTTTACATATTTTATAATTACATTTAGTAGTTTTAAAGCTAAATTGCACATAATTGAAATATTAGCCCTTTTAAGATTTAATTATATTTTATACGCATAAAATTGGATCCTATATTTTTAAATTGCTAATTAAGTATTGTAAATCATTTTAGAATTTTTAAATTATTTTTAGAAATTATCTAATATTTTCTATAAATTAAATGGCAAAAAATGGCTATTTAACTTATAGCCAAAATTGACTTTCAAATATACCCTAAATCAAACAGACCTCTAATCCAATTAAAAAACCCACCGGATCCAAGCCCAAACCCAAGCCATACCCGACCCACCTACCCCATTCAATCTTGACTGTTGATCATTCAGATCAATGGTCCCCATTCCCCCTTCCTAAATTAAACCCAAACGACCTCCAAACCCTCTCATTCTTCATTCACTCAACCGACTCTCATCTCTCTCTATCTCTGGTTCTCTCTAGAACCTTCTCCCCTCCCCTTCTCTCCGATGAACCTCATCCACTTTCTCTGGCCATCTCCATGCCTGAATCCATGGTGGTCTCACCACCTACCAGCCTTATGGCTCCCTCTTGAACATGTGTCATCATTTTGAGGCCTTCAAGTGAACCAAAGGTGGTTCACTCACCTCCCAGGGTTTTCCTTGCCATTTTCTGGCCATCCATGGCCGTTCGAGTAATATCTGTGACTTTTTCGGCTAAACCGATAACTTTTCAAGGTTTTCTCACCTTCTCTAGGTTCTCCGAAACCCTAACTTTAAAGATTTTCCAATTTTCGTTCAGATCTGTCTTAGATCTGTGTATATAATGAACCTTTTGGTGTTTTCCTAAAAGGTTTTTTCGATTTTTTCAAAGCGACTCTCCGTCTTCAAGACTAGGGTTTCTTAACCTCTTTTAAAAGACTTCTCCTCTGATTTTCAGTATTGTCATATGATTTTGCTATGTTTAAACGGTTTATTTATGTTTTCTTCTACCTGATTCATCACGATGAAAACTTTATCTATTTTGGTTCTATCCAGGGTTTTACAACTGTCTTTATTTATTTGATTTGTATGTATACCTGTTTCGATTGAGTTCTTTATGGTTAGATCATTTTCTTTGTTTATCTTAACTTATTCTGAGTTCTCACCGCTTTTTTAACTCAACTTTGTTAAAACCCTAATTTCTTAATGATTTCTTCACTTGTTATTGTGAGTCTTAAAGACTATCTTTACTTGTTTCTGTGTGTTAGCTTGGTCTTCTTTACCTGTTAGGTTGGTTTTTCACTCTGGTTCTATATGTTAGCCATGACTACTTGACTTTGTTGATTGCCATGCTTCGAGTGGGTTCTTTTTGCTACTGAGTCCTTAGCCTACTCATGCCACTTCTGTATGTTTGTGTTCATCTAGTTTGTTTCTTTTGTTAATATGGCTGACCTTGCATGTCTGATATGCCTGTTCATTCTTCTCTATTTATATGTTGAAGTGCAGAATCATGACTCCCTCTTGATTGATGCTGATTTCCTTAAGTTACGGTTTGATTGCAAGGTTTTCTCATTAACCCCTAAAATTTTACTCGATTGTTTAAGTTGATTGAATCCATTCCTTTATTTGCTCTGATGCTTCATTCTTGCTTAATCCTTTTCCCAAATCAGTGTATTCTGTAGTTAGACTCAATCATATGTCCTATACTTTTACTACCCCTTATATGGTAAAAATCAATCTTTCTCAACTAATTTTCTTTCCTTAATTATCCCTGTTAGTATCCGTTTGAGCTATAATTTCTTGATTAAAGGGAAGTGCTTGTATTAATTAGATTCTAATTGTGATTACTTCCATAATTGTGCTAAACCTTTACTTATTACCTTATTTTCTACTTATTTTCAAAGCTATAAGTACCTTAAGTCTTTCATTAACAAGACATGAATTTGGCTTTCAAAAACCCCTCTCTTACTTAAACATTCTGTGCTATTCTACTACTATTGGCCGACTGTAAGCCAAGGCTAATCATCTGTAAGCCTTGGTTCTTTCATTTGTTTACCTCTATCTACACTGGTATGTCCTCGTTCAATTTAAAGCCTCAACACAATATGTTTCTACTCCTGCTTCAGTTTCTTTTACTTCTGGCTTGCTTTTTCTTGTTGTCTTGTTGTGAAGCATGCTGACATGACTCCCCTCCCTTTAATTTCATGTGATTCAAGTATGCTTGGATGATTGCATTTTCTTACCTACTGTACTTACCATCTTGTGAATCCCAAATTCCTTATCCCTCCTCTATGTGGTTTATGGCTGGTTTGTGATTATGCCAGTGTCCAACTATCTCTAAGCATGTCCCTATCTATCCTAATATTCCTGCTGAGGTCAGGTGTCTATGATCAATATATATGTATCCCCAAATCCCCTTTTACCCCATATGTGATTACTGGATTCATTCATTTGCTGCGTGTGGTCTTACCTTGAAGTGCTTGAACTCTGTCTTATTAATAAAACTTCTTTCGACCCTTTCTGTTACTGATTGCTTTCAAAATGGACCTGACAGTCCGGTTTTTAAACAAACTCCTTTCAAACATGTGTCCTGCAATTTTACTATACTCTTAGACTATTAGGTTCTGCCCTTTTTTGTGTAAAGCTTGCCTTGGGACCCTTGAGCTCCCTCTAAACTTGGACACATGAAATCTGGCCCTTCCATACTGCACTTACTCAGTCTTGGCTATGAAATCTGGGTGTGAGCACTTCCCGGGATCCCTTGAGGTTCTTAAGGAACTCTGACACACCTAGATGTGAGGAAAAACTATGAAACAATCTTGGCACTTGAGGTGATTTATTACATAACTCAGAGAAGAAGTCCTAATCAGACTTCATATAGTGTAACTTCTTATTTTCATTATGTAATTCATTTCAATATTGGTTTGTAATAACTTGTTGTAAACAAGTATTTGGGTTGACTAGTGAAAAGGGAAGGGGTAAACATGCATGTTATAGTTGTTAAAGGTAGAAAACATGTTATTAGGTTTATGTTCCTAATTGCGTAATAGAAACCATGTTTAGGGTTCATACATGCATTAGAAATCATGCTCTTAGGTATCTTGTTTATTGTTTCAGCATGTGCACCCTTACAAAATCATGTGCTAAAGTCTGCTAATAATTAGCACTTTACTATAATATTCTACGCTGCCATGTGCATTTAGAAATACTACTCTAGGAATTCTACATCATGAGTTTTATACATGCATCTTAGATACCATATTTTAGAATCTCATTCGCACTTGCATTCAAACTTAGTGTAAACTGCTGATTACACTTGATTATCCTGTTTAAAATAACTGGTGATAATCTCTGCATTCGTATCAACTAGAACAACATGCTCTAAGGATAAAATAACTTTCACACTATTTTAATAACTCAGAATAACTACTGCACATCACTTTACACAGGCAAGCCTTAGGTAACTGCTTAAATATCAATAGAATTGTCCTTGTTTAACAGCCAGTATGTTAAAATCAGTAGGGAAGCCTGATTGGGACTTCTTTTCTGAGTCATGTGATAAATCTAATTCTACTGTAGTCACTTAGATACCATGCTTTAGAATTCTAAATTCAGACCTTATCTGTGTATGAGTCATGCTGTCTATATGCACTACCTGTGGAGGTATACTTGAGCCCTTCGTTTGTCTTCCATGCTCCTTTTAAATGTAGTCCTATGTGTTCTTGTTTGTCACCTAGCATTTTACCTTTAAACTTGAGGGTCCTCCTATAACCTCCCTCATAGGATAGAAGTCCTAAATTCCTCCAGGACTGGTAGGAAGGGACGGGTAACAACAGGCAATAGGGGTCGATACCAACCCTAATTTTAATCACCTTCACGGGGCGGGAAAGGGTAGATATGAATATGATGACTGGTGCATTAATACCACGTATAGCCCCTATTTGAGGAGTGTCATACCGGGTAATGCATTGATGTGATCTATATTACAAGCAAACCTAGGACACCCCTTTACATTCATAAGCATGCTTTAGATTGTAATTATGTTCAAAATTTTTCCTTTGGCTAATTTTTTATCAAACACTTGTATATTTAAACTCAAATCCCCTACTATTTGAGCCATACTTGTTTATTTGCTAATTGCACAAATTCACAAAAAACTGTCTGGCCGGGAACAACATTAGCGGATCCTAAGGGGTGCCTAACACCTTCCCCTTAGGATAATTTCAAGCCCTTACCCTATCTCTGGTTACCAAACGTAGTTATGAATGAACCCCATAGGTTCCCTAACACACCTTAAAAATTGTTAGGTGGAGACTCTCCAAAATGCAGACCCCCTTCCCAAAAGGAAAGAGTTATCCCATACCAAAATGTCACGAACCCGATTTCGCGGAAGGAAAAAGGGGGCACGACAGAAACTGGACAGATAAGCAGTCTAAGCACACATATGTAAATAAGATAAGGGAAGTCCTAGGTTTGTTAGCCTATAGGATCTCATCTGTACAATACCCGGTAATCCTTTCTCAACTAGAGGGGTAACACATGGTATTAGCGCACATATCATCATATCCTTTACTACCCAATTACCCTCCTCATGGTCATAGCCTAAAGCATTCTAACAACCTTAAGATGTATCCTATGCGTGCACTACCCGTCCCTTTACTTATATAGTCCCGGAGGTATTTAGGACTTCTAGTTAAGGTGGATCTAGACTCTCCTATAGTAATTAAAAGGAGAAAACTCTAGGCGACAAACAAAACATGTAGGACTGGACCAATGATATAACAATTAAAAGGCTCACATTTTACATCCATAAATAGAGCAAGTAAGTGCACGTCTCAAACAATAGATTTCAGATATTTCAAGAAGGCCCTAGAACAAGATATCTAGGTGAGCATGACAAGTAGAGAATATGCAGTATTGAGTTAAGACAAAGTTTTAAAGACCTAATCAGTTTGCCTACAGATTTTAAAACCTGTTGAATCTGGGCAGTCAGAAGCAAAGCGCAGTTTCACAGTTTTATTAGAGCGTGATTACCTATAGGCTTGCCTAGGTGTGGATCTGTAACACCCTATCAACATGTTGTCTAAATGCAATCAGAATTCTAGAATCAGTTTAAAACAAATTGAATTTATTAAGTTCTATAGGCATGCTGGTCTAGGTGTTGAATATTACAAAGTTGGTTTACATACATTTAATCCTAGAACATGATATCTAGGTGTTGGGATTGCTTTTAGATAGGATAATTACTGATTTATGTAATGTAGACATGGTTTTAAAGTGAATGCAATAACAGTCCTAGAGCAGGATCTCTATCGCACATAACTAATGGCCATTTTTGTTAAGCAGAATTATAGCAGTAATTTAATAATAGAATTTTTAGGTGATCATGATTATGCAGAAGCAGAATTTCATAACAAATGAGGTGATGAGCCTATAAGATGTTTTCTAGTATGCCAAAAACAAACCTAAAAGCATGGTTTGTAAAGCAAGTAAACATAATAAACCTAAGGCATGATTTCTAATACAAGTAAACATAACAGACCTAAGGCATGATTTCTAATGCAAGTAAGCATAGTAAACCTAAAGGCATGATTTCTACCCGGTTTCCCTCACAAAAATCATATAAGAATCCCCTCCCATTTTACTAATTTCGCAATATCTGTTTACAAGGATTATTATTATAGACCATAAATGAATTACATAATGAATATAAGCTATACAATAGGTAGCTGAAATAGGCCCAAAGTGAACTTGGAAATACCAGGCCTCCAAATAGTTCCAGATGCCATAGTCTAATGTTGTCCAATAAGGGTATCCTGGTGCGTCAAAGTTCCCAAGGGCCTCAGGGACCCCGGGCAATTCTCACACCAGGATTCTTTTAAATAGAAGAGTAGTTATGTGCAGTGTGAAAGGGCCATACCCAGTGTGCTAGAGTTCGGAGGAATCTCATGAATTCCTAGGCAGTACATACACTGGAGGGGCAGAAGTTAAGTAATCTAAGAGTAGAAGTGAGAGTTCTTGGTATAGCTGAATTTTTGAAAATAGTATAGAGGTAAAATCCTTAGAAGTGAAAATACTTTAGGAGTAGTAATAGTTTGGAGAAACATATTAAGAGTGAAAAATATGTTGAAAACCTTTTGAGGTAAAGGAAGGTTCAGCAAACAACAGTATAGTCACAAAAGTATCACATTGCCTGGTTTCAACTTCACTTTGTTAATCAGTTCTAGATGTACAAACAGTTACACAAAAGGGAGCAGGGGTTGGGAACACAAGACACTTGAAACAGGAGCACATAAGAAGAAGAGTGAAGACAAACATGTTTGTTAATAGAGACACAAAGCATGCAGGAATACTGATTTAAGGTCTAAATTACAATCATACTTAGTGATAAACATGCTATTTAAGAACAAAGAAGACTTAAGCACTGCAATAAACATGTTGGCTAAACACAGTGAGACATAAGTCTGTATACTGAAGGCAATCATGCTGAAGAATACATAAAGAAATACAAAGATTCAATCACACAAAGTAGACATACTAGTTGGGGTTACAAGACAAGGAAGACACAAAAGTAAAAGCTATTTAAGACCACATTAAATACTTAAGCAGAATAGACATGCTGATTAAAACACTGAACAAGAGAGGGTAAACAAGAGACATAGATTCAACAAGGAGCACATAGATTTGAATTTCGGAATGACATTGAAATAGGAAGATACCAGTTAAGGAAGCAAAACAGAAAGTAAAGTGAGCATGATTCCATAATCTAGTCTTGGCTTTCAGCCGGCTAGACAAACAATGAGCACAAGTAGTAGAAAGAGAGATGAGAGAAAGTTTGTGTCTGTGTGTTTTTTTAACTACTGTTCATGTTCGAAAGGCAAAATAAGAGTGTGTGTATATATAGGAGTCGACTAATGTAAGTAAATAAGGCAAGGCAAATTAACATTGCAGAATAATGTAAGGAAGTTATCAAATAATTAATCAAGCTTGACAAGGGACAGAAAATCAGGGAATTATTCCCCTAAATGACTCGGATTGAGTTTCAAATAAGGCAAGAAGTGGGTTTAATAGCCAATTAGTGTTAGAGCCCATAAATCAAGAAATTAATCACACGAATAAGGAAATTATAGGTAATTAGGGACCAATCAAGGGTCAGTGAATCCCATAGTAGGTAAGAGATGCTAATTAGGGATCTCTCGATTAAGGTAAGTGAGCAGAAATCAGTAATGAAACTCTAGATAATTTAGAAAATCAATCAATTATTCAAACAATAACGGATGAAAAATGTTGAAGTTACACAACAAACACCCAAGCAATCGAACCAGAAACATAACCATAAGAGAAAGATTAAATAAAACATAAGGATCTTAGAAAATGTTTTTTTTGCAAAACAGAAATGGAAACCCTAAAATTTCTACAAATACTTAGGGCTGATTAATAGTACGAAGATCAGGAGAATCTTAAAGAAACAATCATGGAAACTTGAAAGTACTTCAAACACAGAGGTTCGACCAACAAATAATGAGAAAACCAAAACTTAATATAAATAAAGTGCTTAAAATCGATTAATCAGTAAAGAAATAAGGGAACCTTAAGGAAAAATCAGTGACGAACTCAAAATCGCTCCAGATCTAGGAGGATCTGGACATATTCGAGTCCTAACGTTTTGTTTTTGAAGAAAAAGAAAGGGTAAGGAGAATCTGGTCTTGAATCAGAGATTTGAGCCGTAAAACATCGATAAAAAGTACTTACAGACCATAGACAGACTCTCGGAGAGTTCTGAACAAGATCTGAGACAGATCTCTTCTATATCCTTCCATAAAATCACAAAATTGAGCAACCAGGTGTCACAACCCGGATTTTTCACCCTTGGGAGTCGTGATGGCGCCTACTCGTAGAAGCTAGACAAGCCACAAACATAGAAATATTTAACTCTTCTATTTTTAATCCTTTTTACATCTTATATTAACAAGGAAATAAACAGTTAAATAACAACGGAATATGAGATTAAGCGGAAGTCTTAAATAAATATAAAACCAGAATGATTTGAAAGTCAATACATGCCTCTACCCAGAACTTGGTGTCACAACATCCACGGACTACTAAGAGTACTAAATACCACCGTTTGAAAGAAATATAGTACTGTTTGTCTCGAATACTTGAGATAATAGAATATATAATAAGATAGAGGAGACATCGGGCCTACGGACGCCTGCAAGGCTACCTCGGTGTCTCAGTGGACTGAAGGCTGGCTCCCGAGCTACTGCTGCTGATCAAGTGTCGCTCCGGTTTCTACACAGAGTGCAGAGTGTAGTATCAGCACAACCGACCCCATGTGCTGGTAAGTGTCTGGCCTATCCCCTACGAGGTAGTGACGAGGCTAGGACTAGACTCCAGATAAACCTGTGCAGTTATATAATATATATCAAAAATATAAACATGTAACAACAGTTTTAAAGGGAGGGGGAAACATGCTCCGGGGAAACATATCAATTCTATCAGAAACTTAATAAAGTATGGAAGAACACTCGATGTCTACAATCAATACGATAATAATACTGTTGTGGCATGCGACTCGATCCAATATAATATCTGTTGCGGCGTGTAACCCGATCCACATATATAACTGTTGCGGCGTGCAACTCAATCCAATATAATATCTATTGCGGCGTGCAACCCGATCCACATATATAACTATTGCGGCATGCAACCCGATCCAATATAATATCTGTTGCGACATACAACCCGATCCACATATATAACTGTTGCGGCATGCAACCCGATCCAATATAATATCTGTTGCAGCATGCAACCCGATCCACATATATAACTGTTGCGGCGTGTAACCCGATCCAATATAATATCTGATAATGTTGCGGCACGCAACCCGTTTCAAATATACAGTCAACAATAATTATAATTAACCATCCCGGCGAGGGATCAACAATAGACTACACTATCCCGGCAAGGGAACTCAACAGTACAAGTATATACGTCCCGGCAAGGGAGAAACAACCATAACTAAACTATAACTCAACTAGTTTCAACATCTAACTATCTCAGCCATAATGGAGAAACAACCATAACTAAGAACACAATGCAAGGGAACCTCATCTCAACAATAGCCCGGCAAGGAGTAACATAATGGTCTCTTCTCGTTCTCACTTTTACTTCACAATTCACTTCACAACTCGAGCCAATGCTCTAGAGTTTCGATTATCACTTATACTTTCACAATTCGTTATACAATTGGAGCCAACGCTCCTCAATTTTCATAGGTCACAACTCTTTCCATAACTTTAGAAATAGTCACAAGGCATGAATAATACAACGAGATCATGAAAATCACAAGATAAGACTCACAGTCATGCTTGAAACTAACGCATAAATACTCGTTACCATGCCTATATGTCGTACTCGACAAGAAACAAATAGCAAATAGGACACAACTCCTAATCCCTAAAGCTAGGGTTAGACCAAACACTTACCTCGATGCCTCGAACACAACTCAAGCTTCAATTATAGAATTACCCCTTGATTCCACTACCAATTCGCTCGTATCTAGTTATAAATTACGTAATTACATCAATAAACGCTAAATAAATCAACCCCAATGCATGAAAATGAGTTTTCCAAATTTTTACCTAAAAAGTCAAAATCGCCCCCGGGCCCACATGGTCAAAACCCGAGGTTCGAACCAAAACACTATTATCCATTCCCCCACGAATCCAAATATATAATTTGTTTTGAAATCGGACCTCAAATTGAGGTCCAAATCCCCAATTTTAGAAAAACCTAGGTTCTACCAAAAACATCCAATTTCCCCCATGAAAATCTTTGATTTGAAGTTGAAATCATGTTAAAAGATGTTAAGGAGTGAAGAGAGTGAGTTATAAATCACTTACCAATGTTTTGGAGAAGAAAGGTTATTTGAAAAATTGCCTCTTATGTTTTTTTTGGGGTTTTGAAAAGTGAAAATTAACTGAAATTTCCGTTTATTTATACCCATCTCAGACCCCCTGTACGGACCGCATCAAATGGACCGCGGCCGCACAGGCCTCCCTGAAGACCTGTAGTTCAGCACCCTGTGCGGACCGCATAAAGGCGACTGCAGCCGCACAACCTCCACCGCGCTCCACACAAAGGCGACTGCGGCCATGCTGGCCCCTCCACGGTCGCACGCGATTTCTCGCGGACCGCACTAGAGGGTTCAGAGACTTGCAACTTCCTGAACCTGCAACATCTGACTTTCTAAGCCTAAGGCATCCCGGAACCTACTCGAAACTCACTCGAGCCCTCGGAACTCCAAACCAAGCACACATACTAACTCAACAACATCATACGAACTTATTCGTGCGATCAAATCACCAAAATAACCTCAATAACAATGAATCAAACCTCAAAATCAAGAACTTTTGCTCAAACTCCATCAGGTATCAAATTTAGCAATTTAGGTCCGAATCACGTCAAACGACGTCCATTTTCAACCAAACTTTACAGAAATCGCTTAAGCCATATATAAGACCTGTACCAGGCGCCGGAACCAAAATACGGGCCCGATACTATCATGTTCTAATCAAATTTCATTCCAAATTTCTTTAAACAATTTCAAAAAACAATTTTCTTTGAAAATTCATTTCTCGGGCTCGAGACCTCGGAATTCGATTCTGGGCATACGCCCAAGTCCCATATTTTACTACGGACCCTCCAGGACTGTCAAATCACGGGTCCAGGTCTGTTTACCCAAAATGTTGACCGAAGTCAAATTAGCTCATTCTATAATCAAAACTTATCGTTTTTCGAAGATTATCATATTTAAGCTTTCCAGCTACGCGCCCGGACTTCGCAAGCATATCGAGGTGACTCTAAATGAGGTTTTCAAGGACTCAGAACATGGAGTTTCGTTTTAAAACAAGTGATGACGTACATTCTCCACCTCTAAAATAACCGTTCGTCCTCGAACGGACAGAAGAAGGAAGTACCTGAGTCGGGGAAAAGATGGGGATAACGGCTCCGCATATCGGACTCGGACTCCCAGGTCGATGCCTTAGGAGGATGACCTCTCCACTGAACACGAACAGAAGGAAAACTCTTCGACCTCAACTGACGAATCTGTTGGTCTAGAATAGCTACCGGCTCTTCCTTATAAGGCAAGTCCTTGTCCAACTAGACAATGCTGAAATCTAACACGTGGGATGGATCGCTGTGATATTTCCGAAACATGGACACATGAAATACTGGATGCACGACTGATAAGCTCGACAACAATGCAAGTCTATAAGCCACCTCTCCGACTCGATCAAGAATCTCAAACGGACCGATGAATCTAGGGCTAAGCTTGCCCTTGTTCCCAAAATCTCATCATGCCCTTCATAGGCGACACTCAGAGCAATACCCGCTCTCCAACCATAAAAGTCACATCTCAAACCTTGCGGTCTGCATAACCCTTTTGCCTGGACTGAGCTGTACGAAGCCTATCCTGAATAATCTTAACCTTGTCCAAAGCCTCCTAAACCATATCCGTACCAAAAAATCGAGCCTCTCCCGGCTCAAACCATCCAACCGGAGATCGACACCGCCTACTATATAAAGCCTCATAAGGAGCTATCTAGATACTCGACTAGTAACTGTTGTTGTAGGCAAACTCTGCTAAAGGGAAAAACTGATCCCATGAGCCTCCAAAGTCAATGACACAAGATCAGAGCATATCCTCCAATATCTAAATAGTCCGCTTGGATTGCCCATCCGTCTAAGGATGAGATGTTGTACTCAACTCAATCTGGGTACCCAACTCTCGTTGAAATGCTCTCTAGAAACACGAGGTAAACTGGGTACCTCGGTCCGAAATTATAGATACAGGCATACCATGAAGACGAACAATCTCCCGGATATAGATCTCAGCTAACCTCTTGGATGAATAGGAGACTGCCACATGAATAAAATGCGCTGACTTGGTCAGCCTATCAACAATGACCCATGCTGCGTCAAACTTCTTCCGAGACACGGGAGTCCAGTAATGAAGTCCATAGTGATCCGCTCCCACTTCCACTCGGGAAGCTCAATCCTCTGAAATAACCACCAGGACTCTGATGCTCGTACTTGACCCGCTGACAATTCAAACAACGAGCCACATATGCTACGATATTCTTCTTCATTCTCCGCCACCAATAATGTTGCCACAAATCCTGATACATCTTTGCGGCACCCGGATGAATAGTGTACCGGGAGCTATGGGCCTCCTTTAAAATTAACTCTCAGAGCCCATCCACACATTAGGCACACAAACTCGACCCTGCAATCTCAAAACTCCATCATCATCTAGGGTAACCTACTTGGCACCTCCGCGCTGCACCATGTCTCTAAGGACACACAAATGGGGATCATCATACTGGCGATCACGGATACACTCCAATAAAGAAGAATGAGCGACTGTGCAAGCTAATACATGATTAGGCTCAAAAATATCCAACCTCACGAACTGATTGGCCAAAGCTTGAACGTCCAAAGCAAGCGGTCTCTCACCAACTGGAATATAAGCAAGATTGCCCATACTGGCGAACTTCCTACTCAATGCATCAGTCACTACATTGGCCTTTCCTGGATGATACAAGATAGTGATATCATAGTCTTTCAGCAAATCTAACCACCTCCTCTGTCTCAAATTCAACTCATTTTGGTTGAACAAATACTGAAGACTCTTGTGATCCGTGAACACCTCACATGCCACGCCATATAGATAATTCCTCCAAATCTTCAATACATGAACAAGCCCAATACGAGATGCATCACAATAAACTGTATAAGGCCCTGAACCTGTGGGCAAAACCAATACTGGTGCCGTAGTCAGAGCTATCTTGAGTTTCTGCAAGCTCGCCTCACACTCGTCTGACCATCTGAACTGGGCACCCTTCTAGGTCAACCTGATCATCGGAGCTGCAATAGATGAGAACCCCTCCACGAACCGACGCTAGTAGCCTACCAATCCCAAGAAACTCCAAATCTCTATGGCTGACACTGGTCTAGGCCAGTTCTTGACTACCTTAATCTTCTTCGGATCAACCTGAATACCCTCTGCCGATACAACATGACCTAGAAATGAAACTGAACTCAACTAGAACTCACACTTCAAGAAATTAGCATATAACTAACTATCCCTTAAGGTCTTAAGAACCATTCTAAGATGCTGCTCGTGCTCCTCCCAGCTGCGGGAATATATCAAAATATCATCAATGAAGACTATCACGAACGAGTCCAAATAAGACCTTAACACTCGGTTCATCAAATCCATAAAAGCTGCTGGGGCACTGGTCAACCCAAATGACATGACCAGGAACTCATAATGCCCGTACCGAGTGTGGAAAGCTGTGTTAGGGATAACGGATGCCCTAATCCTCAACTAATGGTAGCCAGACATGAAATCAATCTTTGAAAACACCTTGGCACCCTGAAGCTGATCAAACAAATCATCGATCCTCAGCAGTGGATACTTATTCTTGATTGTAACCTTGTCAACTGTCGGTGATCAATACATATTCTCATCGATCTGTCCCTCTTCTTAACAAACAACACTGGCGCACCCCAAAGAGAAACACTCGGTCTAATGAAACCCTTCTCAAACAAGTCTTGTAACTGCTCCTTCAACTCTTTCAACTCAGGCGGGGTCATACGATACGGCGGGATAGAAACGGGTTGAGTTCCCGGAGCCAAATCTATGCAAAAATCAATATCCCTATCGGGTGGCATACCCGGCAAGTCTGAAGGGAAAACATTAGGAAACTTTCGAACAACGGGTGCAGAATCAATAAAGGGAACCACAACACTACAATCACGAACATATGCCAAATATGCCAAACACCCCTTCTCAACCATGCACCGAGACTTCACATAAGAGATAACACTACGGGTAGAATAACCAGGAGTCCCTCTCCACTCTAAACGAGTCATACCCAGTAAAGCTAAGGTCACAGTCTTGGCATGACAGTCCAAGATAGCGTGGTAGGGCGATAACCAGTCCATCCCCAATATAACATTGAAATCGACCATGTCTAAACGTAACAAATCCACACGAGTCTCAAGATCCCCAATCACCACACTACAAGAATGATGGACTCGATCAACTACAATAGAATCACCCACCAATGTAGACACATAAACGAGAACACTCAATGAATCACCAGGCATAACCAGATACGGTGCAAAATAAGATGACACATACGAGTAGGTAGACCCTGGATCAAATAACACTGAAGCATCTCTATCACATACCAGAATAATACCTATGATAACCGCATCTGAAGCCTTAGCCACGGGCCTGGATGGGAGGGCATAACATCGAGGTTGGGCCCCACCACCCTTGGTTCCATCTCTAGGACTACCTGCAGCTGGGTGGCCTCCACCTCTAGCGGTCTCAGCTCTACCTCTAAAACCTCTACCTCCACCTCTAGAACCTCTGTCCCCACCTCTAGCTAGTTGGGCGGGCTGTGGAACACTTGGTGCCTAAACCATAGCACGGGGACCCTGCTACTGCGATTGAGTACCCACCAATCTCGGACAAGCCCTCCTAATATGACCATACTCACCATACTCATAGCATCCACCTGAGTGTTGTGGCTGAGGAAACTGAAACTGACCTTAGCAACCCGAATGACCACCCTAAAAACTCTGGAGCAGCGGTGCACTGATAGGAGCTGGTAGTGCACTGTAGGACTACTGATCGGATTACCACATTTGTGGACCATGGCTACCTGAAGCGCCGTGAGAGACCTAAAGAGCTGACTGAAAGGGCCTAGGAGGATGGCCTCTACCATATGAATCCCTGCCTCCAGATGAGGCACCACTGAATCTACCTGAATGACGGGACCTCTTATTCGACCCATGACCACCTACCTGCAACATGACTATCTCTACTCTATAGGCCACATTGGCCGCCTCCTGAAAAGTGATCTCACTCCCAACCTTCCTAGCCATCTGAAGGTGAATCAGCTGAATAAGACCATCAATAAACCGCATCACCCTCTCTCTCTCTTGGTAGGAAGTATGACAAGAGCATGGCGAGCTAAGTCGATGAACCTGGTATCACACTGGGTAACCATCATGGAACCCTGTTGGAGGCACTCAAACTGCCTCCGATAAGCCTCTCGCTGAATAATGGGGAGAAACTTCTCCAGAAATAGCTGTGTGAACTGCTCCCAAGTCAAGGCTGGCGATCCGGCTAGTCTAGCTAAGCAATAATCCCTCCACCAAGTCTTGGCGGATCCAGACAAGTGAAATATAGCAAAATCAACCCCATTGGTCTCAATAATACCCATGTTCCTAAGAACCTTGTGGCAGTTGTCTAGATAATCCTGGGGATCCTCAATAGATGCACTGCTGAAAGTGGAAGTGAAGAGGTTGGTGAACCTATCCAGCCTCCGCAAAGCATCGGCAAACATAGCCGCTCCATCATCGGTCTGAGCTACCACACTCGGCTGAACTGCTCCAACTGGCTGAACCGCTGGAGTCTGAATCAGAGGAGCTACCTGCTCCGGAGTGCGAGTAGCAAGAGTCTAGGCCCCTCCTCCAGCCTAATAGACGGCTAGTGCTACAGGAAGCAAGCCCGCTCAGGTGACACTCTCCATGAGTCCCACTAAATAGACAAGAGCGTCTTGAAGGACTGGGGTAGCAATAAACCCCTTAGGGACCTGAGCTGGTCCCACCGGAGCTGTAGGAGCCGGAACATCGTCATCAAAATCAATCTGAGGCTCCGCTACTAGGGCTACTACTCCGGGCTGAGCTCTGCCCCTACCTCAGCCTTTGTCCCGGCCTTAGCCTCACCCTCTGCCCCTCGTGAGATCTACTGTTGGGGGCTCGGTATGCTGAGCGGTATATGAAGAAGCGCATGTTCTCGCCATCTGAGAAAGAAGAGAGTAGAAGTTCAATTAGCATTGAGAAACAAAACCGCACGACGAGAAAGAACAAAGGTGAGATTTTCCTAACTATGTAGGCTCTGGGGGATAAATACAGATGTCTCCATACCGATACTTCAGACTCTACTGAGCTTGTCCGTGAATTGTGAGACCTATGTAACCTAGAGCTCTCATACCAACTTGTCACGACCCAGATTTCCCACCCTCGAGAGTCGTGATGGCGCCTATTCGTAGAAGCTAGGAAAGCCACGAATTTAGAAATCTTTAACTCTTATGTTTTTAATCCTTTTTACATCTTATATTAACAAGGAAATCTACTGTTAAATAACAGCGGAATATGAGATTAAGCGGAAGTCTTAAATAAATATAAAACCAGAATGTTTCGAAAATCAATGCATGCCTCTACCCAGAACCTGGTGTCACAACATCCACGTACTAATAAGAGTACTAAATACAACCGTTTGAAAGAAATATAGCATTGTTTGTCTTGAATACTTGAGATAACAGAATATATAATAAGATAGAGGAGACACCGGGCCTGCAGACGCCTACAAGGCTACCTCGGTGTCTGGGTTGACTGAAGGCTGGCTCTCGAGCTACTGCTATTGATCAAGTGCCGCTCCGGTATCTACACAGAGTACAAAGTGTAGTATCAGCACAACCGACCCCATGTGCTGGTAAGTGTCTGGCCTAACCCCAGTGAGGTAGTGACGAGGCTAGAACCAGACTCTAGATAAACCTGTGCAGTTATATAATATACAATAGAAATATAAACAGGTAACAACAGTTTTAAAGGGAGGGGGAAACATGCTCCGAGAAACATATCTTCTATCAGAAACTTAATAAAGTATGGAAGAACACTCGATGTCTACAATCAATATGATAACAATACTGTTGCAGCGTGCAACCCGATCCAATATGATATCTGTTGCAGCGTGCAACCCGATCCATATATATAACTGTTGCGGCGTGCAACACAATCCAATATAATATCTGTTGCGGCGTGTAACCCGATCCACATATATAACATTTGCGGCGTGCAACCTGATCCAATATAATATCTGTTGCGGCGTGCAACCCGATCCACATATATAACTGTTGCATCGTGCAACCCGATCCAACATAATATCTGTTGCGGCGTGCAACCCGATCCACATATATAACTATTGCGACGTGCAACCCGATCCAATATAATAGCTGTTGCGGCATGCAATCCGATCGACATATATAATTGTTGCGGCATGCAACCTGATTCAATATAATATCTAATAATGTTGTGGCGCGCAACCCGTTCCAAATATACAGTCAACAATAATTATAATTAACCGTTCCGACAAGGGATCAACAATAGACTACACTATCCCGGCAAGGGAACTCAACAGTACAAGTATATACGTCCCGGCAAGGGAGACACAGCCATAACTAAACTATAACTCAACTAGTTTCAATATCTAATTACTTCAGCTATAACTAAACTTGTTACAATACCTAACTACCCATCTATAACCAAATTTGTTACAACACCTAACATGAAGAATCATCATCCTAAACGTCTGTAATATCAATTAAGAACACAATGCAAGGGAACCTCATCTCAACAATCGCCCGGCAAGGGGTAACATAATGGTCTCTTCTCTTTCTCACTTTTACTTCACAATTCACTTCACAACTCGAGCCAATGCTCTAGAGTTTTGATTATCACTTATACTTTCACAATTCGTTATACAATTGGAGCCAACGCTCCTCAATATTCATAGGTCACAACTCTTTCCACAACTTTACACAACAAATAGAAATTGTCACCAAGGCATGAATAATACAACGAGATCATGAAAATCACAAGATAAGACTCACGGTCATGCTTGAGACCAACGCATTGATATTCATCACCATGCCTATACGTCGTACTCGACAAGAAACAAATAGCAAATAAGACACAACTCCTAATCCCTAAAGCTAGGGTTAGACCAAACACTTATCTCGATGCATCGAACATAACTCAAGCTTCAATTATAGATTTACCCCTTGATTACACCGCCAATTCGCTCGTATCTAGTTACAAATTACTTAATTACATCAATAAACACTAAATGAATCAACCCCAATGCATGAAAATAAGTTTTCCAAAGTTTTACCTAAAAAGTCAAAATTTCCCCCGGGCCCACCTGGTCAAAACCCGAGGTTCGAACCAAAACCCGATTACCCATTCCCCCACGAATCCAAATATATAATTTGTTTTGAAATCGGACCTCAAATTGAGGTCCAAATCCCTAATTTTAGAAAATCCTTGGTTCTACCCAAAACATCCAATTTCCCCCATGAAAATCTTTGATGTGAAGTTGAAATTATGTTAAAAGATGTTAAGAGTGAAGAAAGTGAGTTAGAAATCACTTACCAACATTTTGGAGAAGAAAGATTGTTTGAAAAATCGCCTTTTATGTTTTTTTGGAGTTTTGAAAAGTGAAAATTAACTAAAATTCCCGTTTATTTATACCCCTCTCAGACCCCTTGTGCGGACCGCATCAAATGGACCACGGCCGCACATGCCTCCCTGAAGACCTGCAGTTCAGCACCCTGTGCGGACCGCACAAAGGTGACTGCGGCCGTACAACCTCCACCGTGCTCCGCACAGAGGCGACCGCAGCCGCGCTGGCCCCTCCGTCGTCGCACGCGATTTCTTGCGGACCGCACTAGAGGGTTCAGAGACCTACAACTTCCTAAACCTGCAACATCCCGGAACCTACTCGAAACTCACCCGAGCACTCGGAATTCCAAACCAAGCACACATACTAACTCAAAAACATCATACGAACATATCTGTTCGATCAAATTGCCAAAATAACCTCAATAACAATGAATCAAACCTCAAAATCAAAAACTCTTTCTCAAACTCCATTAGGTATCAAATTTAGCAATTTAGGTCCGAATCACGTCACCGACGTCCGTTTTCAACCAAACTCTATAGAAATGGCTTAAACCATATATAAGAGTTGTATCGGGCGCCAGAACCAAAATACGGGCCCGATACTATCATGTTCTAATCAAATTTATTTAAATAATTTCAGAAAATAATTTTCTTTGAAAATTCATTTCTCGGGATCGGAAAATCAAGATTCGATTCTCGGCATACGCCCAAATCCTATATTTTACTACGGACCCTCCAGGACCGTCAAATCACGGGTCTGGGTCTGTTTACCCAAAACGTTGATCGAAGTCAAATTAGCTCATTCTATAATCAAAACTTATCGTTTTTCACAGATTATCATATTTAAGCATTCCAGCTATGCGCCTGGACTGTACACGCAAATCGAGATAACTCTAAATGAGGTCTTTATGGCCTTAAAACACGGAGTTTTGTTTTAAAATAAGTGATGAGCTTTTGGGTCATCACACCAGGGGAAGTAGGAGGCCTGTAGGAGTCTCAAACAGCCATAGAAATCCATATAATGGGTAGGAATTGATGCTATTAGGGTTGGTTTTGGGTGGCAGCGATTAGGGTTAGAATTAGGTCTCTGAGTGAATCAGAGAAGAAAGAGTTTCAGGGCGGCAAAAATGAAAAAAACGAGGGGTTTAGGGGGGTCATTTGGGATTACTATGGTAAGTTTAATTGTGGACCGTTGATCTAAAAAATCAACGTCCACGATTAAAAGGAGTGGCTGGGTCGACTAGGTTTAATTGGGTTAGGGTCAGATAAAATTGGGCCAGGGTAGGTTTGGGCTAATTTGTAATTGAATTGAGATTGGTATTGAGCTGTTTTAATTAGGCTAGATCCGAAAATAAAAAAAGGCCATTTATTAAATACCCATCTAATTAATAAAAATAATTTTAAAAATAATTAAAAGATTAGAAAAAATGATTTTCATACCTAGAAATATTTTAGAATAATTACCTATTATTTAAAAAATATAAAAGGCTATTTTCTTGTAAAGTAATGTAATAATGCATGCATGGGTCATAATTACAAAGCAATTGTAATTGTAACCCCAAAAATGCAATTGTGGCTATTTTTGCAATACTTAAAACTTGGTGCAAATGTAAAAAATAAAATTAAACCACAAAATTATTATAACATTATTTGTGGTGTATTTAGTAGCTGTTTGCATAGATAAAATACTGGAGTAATTAATTAAAACTCTTAAAAATGCAGAAATTATGGAAAAATATTAATTGATGCTAGTGCATAGTTTTGGAGGTATATATGCATTTTTAAAAAAATATTTTAGGAAAATATTGGGTATCAACAGATGCCCCTCTTTACTTAGGAAGGATGAAAGAGTTTTCGGGTAAAGAAATAATAGCCAATTTTGATCGATTAGGATATTTTGAAAAATAGAGGCTGAACCCAGGTCTCTGAGCTGCCTACATATCCCTGACTTTACAAGAATCAGGCCATGTGGTGAGGTCGGATAAAGTTATGATTATGGGTCTGGAGTGTAACAAAGGGATTGTTGGGTAGATATCGGTATGTTGTAGAGTAGGTGTGTGGTTGATGGGAATCGTCTATGAATGGCAAAGTGAAAAATGGTACGAACAGAAATCGGAGCGAAGGTTTCTCTTGTTTTAAGAACGATTACCTCCTGGATTACCTGCAAAACTCAAAATATGATGCATGCGAGTACATAGATTACTGCGAGAATTTAAACGTGATGCAAATTCCCTTTGGATCATGAACGATTGTCTTTGGATAGTGTGGATGACGTCCTTAGACTATGATATCCTGGGCCATGAATTGTGAGATAGGAGATTCGCAGGCCATGGGATGATGTTCTCGGGCCATGAGGATGGTGCCTCTGAACCATGACGCCTTTGAATAATGATATGCAAAGTTGAGAGATCCTCATGCCATGTCATGGTGTCTTCCGGCTATGAGGATGATGCCTTTTGACAATGACGCCTTTGGACAAGTTAAAGATATTTCAGCCCATGAGATACAATAATATAATGCTAAAATCGACAAGACAAGGCTTAGTCTTGTGAGGTTGAGGGCAGAGCTTAGCCCGAAAGAGGGGCAAATAGATAGTGCCAGAATAGAGCAACATTTATGCAAAGAGGGACAATGCTTAGTCGCATGAGAATGCAGCGCTTAGCCTTACGCGAACATGGAGGAAAGGCTTAGCCTCATGCAAGATTTGAGACAGGGCTTAGTCTCATGCAAAGAGAAGGCAATGCTTAGCCTTATGCAGATATGGAGGCAGGGCTAAGCTTCATGCAGATGGAGATAGAGGTTAGTCTCATGCAGAGAGAATGCAATGCTTGGCCTTATACAGATATGGAGGCAGGGCTTAGCCTCATGCAGATGGAGACAGAGCTTAGTCTCATGCAGAGAGAAGGCAATGCTTAGCCTTATGCAGATATGGGGCAGGGCTTAGCCTCATGCAGATGGAGACATGGCTTAGTCTCATACAAAGAGAAGGTAATGTTTAGCCTTATGCAAATATAGAGGCAGAGCTTAGCCTCATGCAAAGAATAGGTAGCAAATTAGAGTAGAATATTTCTTAGCTGGAGATATATTTGCGTCTAGTGGGCTGATTGTTAGGACTTTGGTATGTGTATGCTTTTGAATACTTCTGTTATGTTCACCATGCCTACATCCAAACAAAAATTGTAAGTTTGGTAAGGGAAGGTTGTTTCGTGCCTTCGTCTTCTGGCTTTGCTTTGCTCCACTCTGGAGACCTTATTTGAGTTGTCCTGGGTAACACCTGGCTGTCACAAAAATAGAGTTTTCGAAAATATGCACTTATTGATGAAAGTAGAGTTATTTTAGAAAACATAGTGAAATATCAAGTAATCTTAGATGAACTAGTTATTGTAAAATATTTCAGAGACATTGCAGCTTTCTTGTATTAGAAATTTTAGGGTCCTTCTCAAATTCTTCCCTAGTTTGGTAAATGATCCTTCGGTTGTTCATGAGTTTCTTAACCATTTTCTGACCATCAGGCATCTGCTGGCATTAGCTGGACTTGCTCCGGAATTTTGAGGGTCCTCCTCAAAATTCTTTCCCAGTTTCTTGTTCTAGGGGAAAATGAAAATTTTATTATGATATGACCGAACCCATAGGGCTGCCTACGTATCCCCTCTTATATGGGAATCAGATCAAGCGTAGTCAGTTACAACAGATGACGAAATGTAAACAGTCTAAACATAGTATCTCTTGACTGCGTCTGAATTGATTGGTTTTAGCCAGACTTCTCCATCCATTTCTGCAAGTATGAGTGCTCCTTCTGTTAGCACCTTGTGAACCATGTAGGGACCTTGCCAGTTGGGAGAGAGTTTCCCTTTGGCTTCATCTTGATGTGGGAAGATTTTTTTTCAGCACCAGCTGTCCCAGTGCAAACTGTCTTGGTTTGACCATTTTGTTGAAAGCTCTAGACATTATGTTCTGGTAAAGCTGTCTGTGACATACTACGTTCATTGTCTTTCCATCTATAAGGGCCAATTGCTCATAGCGGCTCCTTATCTATTCTGCATTGCTGAGTTCGGCTTCCTGTATGATTCTTAAAGATGGGATTTCTACCTTGGCTGAAATAACAGCTTCGGTACCATAAACCAGTAAATACGGAGTTGCCCCAATTGATGTGTGGACTGTAGTGCGATACCCTAATAGAGCAAAGGGTAACTTCTCGTGACATTGTTTGTGGTTTTCTACCATCTTCTTTAATATCTTTTTGATATTCTTGTTAGCAGCTTCTACAACTCCGTTCATTTGAGGCATGTATGCTATAGAGTTTTTGTGCTTGATTTTGATTGTTTCACGCATGGCTTTCATCAGGCCAGTGTTGAGGTTGGCGGCATTATCAATGATAATGGACTCGGGAACTCCGATATCGGCAAACAATACTATCCTTGACAAAGTCTGGGACGACTTTCTTGGTTACAACTTTGTAGGATGCAGCCTCTACCCATTTTATGAAGTAGTCAATGGACACTAAAATAAACCTATGCCCGTTTGAAGCAATAGGCTCGATCAGATCGATGACATCCATTCCGCAGGCAGCAAAAGCAAGGTGCACTTGTTGCGTTGAGCTCATTAGGTGGTACCCTTATCAGGTCTTCATGTACCTGACATTGGCGGCATTTTTGTACTTATCGGATGTAATCCGTCTCCATGGTCATCAAAAAATATTCAGCTCTGAGTATTTTCTTGGCTAGAACAAAACCATTCATATGCGGTCCACAAGTTTCGGCATGTATTCGAGCAACCTGGAAGCTTCCTTTGCATCAACATACCTTAACAACCCTAGATCAGGGGTTCTTCTATATAGGGTCCCTCCGCTTTGGAAGAAGTGATTGAATAGCCTCCACAGTGTGCATTTCTGAGTGTGGTTTGTGCGATCTGGATATTCTCCTCTTGTCAAATATTCTTTGATGTCATGGAATCAAGGCTTTCCATCCGTCTCCTCTTCAACATGAGTAAAGTAAGCCGGTTGATTGTGGATCCTCACCAGGATGGGATTAATGAAATTCTTTTCTGGATGTTGTATCATTGATGCCAAAGTGGCCAACACATCTGCGAACACATTTTGAATTCTGGGCACATGCTTGAACTCTATCTTTGTGAATCTTCGGATCAATTCCTATACGTGATGCAAGTATGGTAGTATTTTGGTGTTCTTTGTAGCCCATTCTCCTTGAATCTGATGTACCAGAAGATCCGAATCTCCAATCACCAGTAACTCCTGTATATTCATATCGATGGCCAGATTGAGCCCTATGATGCAAGCCTCATATTCCGCCATGCTGGTGGTGCATGGAAACCTAAGCTTCGTGAATACAGGGTAGTGTTGACCTATTTTTTATACCAAAATTGCTCTAATGCCCACTCCTTTGAAGTTTGCAGCTCCATCAAAGAACATCCTCCAACCATCGTAAGCCTCAGTAATGTCCTCTCATACGAATGATACTTCTTCATTAGGAAAATACATTTTCAAAGGTCCATATTCTCCTCCCACATGATTTTCAGCAAGATGGTCTACCAATTCTTGTCCTTTGACCGCCTTCTAAGTTACATAGATGATATCAAACTCACTTAATAGTATCTGCCACTTGGGTAACTTCCCAGTCGGCATGGGCTTCTTAAAGATGTGCTTCAGGGGATCCATCTTGGATATAAGGTAGGTTGTATAGGCACATAAGTAATGCCTCAATTTCTGAGCCATCTAGGTCAAAGCATAGCAAGTGCGCTCCAACAGGGAGTATCGTGCTTTGTAAGGTGTGAACTTCTTACTCAAGTAGTATATGGCTTGCTCTTTTTTCCTTGTCTCATCATGTTGTCCCAAAACACATTCGAAAGCTCCGTCTAATACAGATACATAGAGTAGCAAAGGTTGCCCAGGTTCTGGCGGGACCAGGACTGGTAGTGCGGATAGGTACGCCTTGATTTTGTCGAAATCCTTCAGACAATCTTTGGTCCAACTTGTTTCAGCATCTTTCCTCAACATCTTGAAGATGGGTTCACATATAACTATGGATTGTCGCGCCCCCTTTTTCTAAAAGTGAAATCGGGTTCATGGCATTTGGGAGGACAACTCGTTCCCTCTTGGGAATTGGGATTTTTTGAAGAGTCGCCACCTAATGATTAAAGTGCATTAGGACACTAAAGAAGAGTTCGAGTTGGAAGACCAAAGTTCGGGTAAGGGCTAGAAATTATCTTGAGGGGAAGGTGTTAGGCACCCTCAAGATCCACTAGTGTGGTTCCCGGCCATGCTACAATTGTGACTTTGAATAACAAGTAAGCAAATAGAAGTCTCAAGTAGAAGGAGGTTTTCACATAATATTGCAAGCAAGTTGAGAGTTTGACAAAAGTAAAGAAAGCAGAAAGTATAAAGAAATAGCTTGAGAATTAAATAAACAAATAAAGGAAAGGGGATCCTAGGTTTACAAATAATATGGATCACATCAATGCAATACTCGGTAATCACTCCTCAGAAGAGGGGTTACACATGGTATTAGTGCACCGATCATCATACCCATATCTACCCTTTCCCACCCCGTTAAGGTATTAAGCACGAAATAGTATCGTTACTTATTGCATGCTAGTACCTGCCCCAATACTATCAATCTCGGAGGCATTTGGGACTACTAGTCCTGAAGGGAAGGGAGATTTGGCTTTTCAGAGTTCTAAAAGGATAAAATTCTAGGGCGACAATCAAAACATATAAGGCAGGTATGGGAGAACACATAATAGTTTCAAGGGCTCAAACGAGCCTCCTCATTTAAAGAAACAAATTGTTTAGCATGACTTACAAATACTGGTTATGGTCTGAATTAAATTTAAAGCGTTAGGGAAGGATGATTTATCACATATTTCTCAGATGAGAAGTCCGAATTAGGCCTCCACTGGTTGTAATTATCAAAGACTGATGTAGTTAATTAATTACCTAGCGGTTTGCCTAGGTGAAACCTATAGGCATGATATCTAACGATGCTTACTCTGATTTTTGAAGAAGGCTTACTGATTATATATATAAAAAAAGATCTACAGTTATTAAACAACATTACTACTGATTTTAGACTTGTAGACGATTCAAATTCAGTTAATTACTCCTATAGGCATGCTTTCTAAGCGTCGTTGGTTTAAAATAATTATGAAAGTGCAGGAATCCTATAGACATGGTATCTAGGATGCATTTTGTTATTTTTAACCTATAATTGTTTGCCTAATGATGGAGGTACATGCGGAAGTGCAGAAAACCTATAATCATGATTTCAATATGCGGAAGTGCAGAAAAACCTACAGACAGGATTTCTATATGATGTGCAGAAGTGCAGAAACTTATAGGCAAGATTTCTATATGATATGCAGAAGTGCGGCAACTTTTAGGTGGGATTTCTATATGATATGCAGAAGTGCAGACACTTATAGGTAGGATTTCTAATGCAAAAGTGCAGAAACTATAGGCAGGATTCCTATAAGAAATGCATAAGTGCAAAACTTGTAAATAGTAACACCTATGAGCATGTTGTCTACCCTTTGCATACATAAATGACCCTCTCCTTTTTTTACTTAGAACCCCATAAAATATTACAGACCAGAATGAATCAAGAAAAGTAAAATTACATCAGAAATTTAAGCTATAACCAAGGAGCCTAATTTAGACTCAAGGTCCAATAATATGCGATAAACCAACTTCCAGGATCAGATTTCCAAAGCCTTTCTCTCATTTGGGATGTGTAAAAGTTCCCTAAGAGCCTCAAGTGGACTCCGGGCAGTGCTTACACCCCAAATATATTGCAGACTTAAGCAAGTGTAGTGTGGAAGAGCCAACCCTCAAATGTCCAAGTTCAGAGGGAACTCAAGGTCCCAAAGCAAGGCTCGTAGGAGGGGGAAGAACTTAGAATCTAGGAGAGAGTGCAAGTGCATAGAGGGGATTTAGGGGAAGGCCATGATAGGCTAGTGGTCATGCCCAACAATTAGGAGTGCTGGCACACCCCTGACCAGCCTGTTAGCCAAAGTTGGGAGTTAGGAACCATTGAGGATCAGGTTCAGACCTAAGTAGCAAGTTGGATGCTGTCAGGCCATGAACCTTAACTCAAACACATAGAAGGGAGTGGGGTATAGGGAGTTCATAACAAACAGCAGGTGCAAAGAAAAAAACAGTTTACATAGTTACCATTAATCACTGAATATAAACAGCAAAGTAAACAAGCTTGCAGAAACTATAAATAAACATATAGGGGAGTGAGGCAAAAAAGTTAAATTAGAACATACCAGTTTCAAGGAAAACAAACAAGTAAAAGCAGTCTTGAGAAAGCCAAGTTGCAAGCAAACAGTTCCAAAAGATCTCAGAAAGAGTAGAATATTGTAAGAGTATTGAACTCAAAGTAGTATTGTAAGTATGTAAGTAAGTCGAAAGTATTGAACTAAAGGCTCGAGGTATTCAACTCGAAGTAGTGGTGTAAAAGTATTGAATTGGAAGTGTGTTAAAAGTGTGGAAGGGTAGTCCCTTTTATAGTGCAAAGAAGCAAGTAAGAAAGGTAAGAAAATATCTTGCAATCAATCACATAGAATTTCCCTTCAGTTAAGGGGTTTGATTTCAAACGGGTAGAAGACATTTAAGGAAAGAAATTTTGATTAAAACCTTTTCAAAGTAGCACAAAAGGGATAAATACATAGAAGTTTATTTAAGGAAAAACTAAGTGGTACACGACTTGGGAAAAGTAAGGAAAGGGAATCAATCAAATAGCCAGGAAAATCAAAGTTATAGGTTTAATCTCGAATGAACCAAGTTAGGAATGGTAAAGAAGATTCAATTAGAGAGAATCAGTAACAATCAGCCAGGACTCATTAAAAGGAATTTGAAATCAATCAATTAGTCGGTAAAGACCTTTTGAAAGAGGAGTTCCCATATATAAAGGACACGAACATGTGAATCAAGAAGTTATATAGAGGAGAGTTTACTCAAAGAGAGGTTCAAAATCATGAGCAAGAAAGAGTACAAGTCCAGTTTGCAGACTCACAATGAGTCTGAGAGTTCAGGGTCCCAAAGCGGAACCCTAACTCGAACAAATTCAAAATTGCCATGAAACCCCCAAATCCTAGGGTTTCATAGAGATGAGAAAGCAAGTCATTGAAACAGGCTAGAAGCCTCTTTCAAAGACTTATGAGAAACAAATCGACATGATACAAAGAAATAAAGCTAATTTGAGGTAATAAAGAACATATTTAAGAAACTCGGAACTTAAACAAGTTTAGAAAAGAAGAGGTGATACAGACTTAAATTAAAACAGAGGAAACATGTTCAGCAAGAATGCAAACAGAGTCTAATAGAGCAAACAAAAATAAAAAAAACTCAACAGTAAGCACATATGGTAGAAGAGTAAGGGAAACATAACAAGGATTAACAGGAGTAACATGTATAGTAGAAAAAGAAGAGTAGGAGAACAGTACACGCGTAGTAAAAGAAGCCATACGAGCATAGAATAGACAAACACACATAAAGAAAGAATCAGAAAGATCTTTTTGAAAACTTTTTCAGAAATGATTTTTGAAAAGAAAATTTGGGGTAAACACTTTAGAAGCCCAGTAGAACACGAACATACCATAGATCTAAGAAAATAAACAGAGAAGAGCCTCGAACAACTTAGGGTTTTGGAGAAACCCTATAAATGAGAAAGGCTTGGAAAAAAAATCAGATCCTGAGTCGAAGAGGTGAGGAATCAGGCTCCTGAGGCCTGAATGTGCTGGAGCATGGCCGGAGAAGCTATAGAAATGAATATCTGAGAAGATCTAGAAGAACCCTCGAAGTTAGCCTTCAAAACCTCGAACACCCAAGGTATAATGATGGAGAGGGGTGAGTACAAACCGTCCATGGCCTGAGAAGCCATGGATTCCGGTGAAAACATGGTGAAATAAGGTAGGAGAAGGCTAAGGTTTCGAAGAGCTGATGAGAGGATTTGAGAGCCTTTGGGATTCAAAGGCGGCGAGTCAGGTGAGAATGAGGGAGATTAGGGTAGGTCGTTTGGTTTAATTATGGAAGGGTGAGTTATGGTCGTTGATCTTGTGTGATCAACGACCCAGATTTAGGAGGGTAGGTGGGAACTGGGTAAGGGTCATTTGGATCGGGTCGTGGGTTTTGTCAAATTAAAAATTGGGCCGGTCCAAATGGGTTAAGATTGGGTCAAATAATGGTTAAAATTGAAAGGTAAAAAGGCTGTATTTGAAATGGAATGAGGCTAGATGTTAAATAGCTAGTTTTCCCTTTTATTTTATAAAAATAGTAAAAAATAATTTTAAAACCAAACTAAAAGTACTGAGCCAATTATTAATATATAAATATTAATTTAAAAATACTGAAAATAATTTTACAATTGTAAAATGCTATTAATCTTAAAGTAGGCTAGAATTGCAATTATATGCAATTGAGCTTTAAAAATACCAAATAAAATTTGCAACAAATATACAAAAATCACCTTAACTATATTTTGGTATAAATATGAGAATAAGATAAGTTATTCACCAAAATGATAATCTTGGGAATAATTATTGGTTTTTGTACTACTAAAGGGGACAATAAATTGATTTTAAAATCCTTTTAAAAAAATTAGAAAAAACACCAAAATACTTGGGCATGCTTATATATGCATATATATGCTATTTTGAAAGTATTTTGTATATAAAAATACATAGAGAAAAATTGGGTATCAACATGGACTACACTATGAAACGATTGATATAGTTGAGATGTCCCAGGAAGCTCATTACGTCCTTTTTGCTCTTTGGTGGCGGTAATTCTGGAATAGCCTTAACTTTGGATGGGTCCAACTCAATTCCTCGACAGCTGACAATGAATCCCAATAACTCTCCTGCGTGAACTTGCATGGTCGTACGATGACATGCCGGGATTAAGCACTGATTTAGTGGTTCATAAATTGCCCGGCATGCCCTCCCGTCAAGCAGAAAATGAGGAAGTTCAAAACAGACATGAGTGTGAAGATTAAAGAAGAAGTAACCAAGCAGCTGCAAGCAAAGGTTATTCGGGTTACTCGATATCCAGATTGGTTGGCTAATGTGGTGCCAGTGCCGAAGAAAGATGGTAAGATCAGGTTATGTTTCGATTATCGCAATCTGAACAAGGCAAGCACAAAGGATAACTTTCCATTACCCAACATCCATATTTTGATCGATAATTGTGCCAGTCGTGAGATCGGGTCTTTTGTGGATTGCTATGCTGGGTATCATCAGATTCTGATGGATGAAGAAGATGCGGAAAAGACGGATTTCATTACGCCATGGGGAACTTATTGCTACCGGGTACTGCCATTTGGTTTAAAGAATGCCGGAGCAACATATATGAGAGCAATGACTACTATGTTTCATGACATGATACACAAAGAGATCGAGGTGTACGTGGATGATGTGATCATAAAATCCAAGCATCAGGAAGATCACGTAGCAGACCTAAGGAAGTTTTTCCAAAGGCTTCGAAGGTACAATATTAAGCTCAAACCGGCTAAATGTGCATTCGGTGTTCCGTCTGGAAAGCCATTGGGATTCATCGTTAGTCGGCGAGGCATTGAGTTGGACCCGTCAAAGATCAAATCCATCCAAGAATTGCCACCGCCAAAGAGCAAAACAGAGGTAATGAGTCTGTTGGGAAGGTTAAATTATATCAGCAGGTTCATCGCTCAGCTCAAAGCGACTTGTGAACCCATTTTTTGGCTGCTGAAGAAGGATGCTACGGTAGAATGGACGGTAGAATGTCAGGAAGCATTTGATCAAATCAAGGGGTACTTATCTAACCCACCTATGCTGGTACCTCCAGAATCGGGGAGACCTTTGATTCTTTACTTGACTGTCCTGGAAAATTCATTTGGTTGTGTATTGGGGCAGCATGACGCCACCGGTAGGAAAGAACAGGCCATCTACTATCTTAGCAAGAAGTTCACGGATTATGAGGTTAAGTACACTCACTTGGAAAGGACATATTGTGCCCTAACTTGGGTGGCACAAAAATTGAAACATTATTTGTCATCCTACACTACTTACCTCATTTCACGCTTGGATCCATTGAAGTATATCTTTCAAAAGCCTATGCCGACAGGAAGACTTGCAAAGTGGCATATTTTGCTCACAGAGTTTGACATAATCTATGTGACTCAGACTGCGATGAAAGCCCAAGCATTGGCCGATCATTTGGCCGAGAACCCGGTCGATGAATAGTATAAGCCATTAAGGACCTATTTTCCTGATGAAGAGGTGATGCATATTGATGAACTAGAACAGGCTGAAAAACCAGGTTGGAAAATTTTCTTTGATGGGGCTGCTAACATGAAAGGAGCCGGAATAGGAGCTGTGCTTATTTCTGAAACAGGGCATCACTATCCTGTTACGGCACATCTTCGTTTCTATTGTACCAACAATATGGATGAATACGAAGCATGTATTTTGGGTTTAAGGCTAGCTGCAGACATGGATGTCCAGGAAGTCTTGGTCTTGGGAGACTCGGATCTTCTAGTACACCAAATTCAAGGAGAATGGGAAACACAAGATTTGAAGCTCATACCATACCGACAATGTTTGCATGATCTTTGTCAACGGTTTCGATCAATGGAGTTTAGGCATATTCCTAGGGTCCATAACGAGGTCGTCGATGCTTTGGCTACCTTAGCGTCAATGTTACACCATCCGGACAAAGCCTATGTCGATCCTTTGCATATTCAAGTTCGTGATCAGCATGCTTATTGCAACATGATAGAGGAAGAAATGGATGGCGAGCCATGGTTTTATGATGTCAAGGAATACCTCAGGTTGGGGATATACCCAGAGCAGGCCACCAGAGAGCAAAAGAGAGCCAATCAGCAATTGGCAAATGGATTTTTCCTCAGTGGAGGAGTGTTATACAAAAGAATACCAGATTTGGGATTGCTGAGATATATAGATGCTGGTCAAGCCACGACAGTGATGACAGAGGTATATGCGAGAGTTTGTGGGCCACATATGAGCGGATATGTATTGGCAAAGAAGATTCTTCGAGCAGGGTATTATTGGCTCACTATGGAGCGTGATTGTATCAATTTCATGCGAAAATGCCATCAGTGTCAGATACATGGAGATTTGATTCCTTCTCCGCCAACAGAATTGCATACAATGTCAGCACCATGGCCATTTGTTGCATGGGGCATGGATGTCATTGGACCGATTGAGCCGGTAGCTTCCAACGGTCATAGGTTCATTCTGGTCACCATCGATTATTTCACCAAGTGGGTTGAGGCTAAAACTTTCAAGTCGGTAACCAAGAAGGTAGTGGTGGATTTCATTCATTCCCATATCATCTGTAGATTTGGGATCCCCAAAGTGATCATCAAGGACAATGGCACTAATCTTAACAGCAATTTGATGAAAGAAGTATGTCAACAGTTCAAGATTACACACCGTAATTCCACCCCGTATCGTCCCAAGGCGAATGGCTCGGTTGAGGCAGCCAACAAGAACATAAAGAAGATATTAAGGAAGATGGTAGAAGGGTCCAGGCAATGGCACGAAAAGTTGCCATTTGCATTGTTGGGATATCGCACTACTATCCGCACTTCAGTAGGTGCAACTCCTTATTTGTTGGTATACGGAACTGAAGCAGTGATACCGGCAGAAGTAGAAATTCCATCCCTCCGGATTATCGTTGAGGCTGGGATTGATGATGATGAATGGGTGAAAGCCCGATTGGAGCAGTTGAGCTTGATTGATGAAAAGAGATTGGCAGCAGTATGTCATGGCCTGATGGCCAGCAAGAGCGTATAATAAGAAGGTGCGTCCAAGGAAATTTGAAGTAGGACAGCAGGTGTTGAAACGAATCTTGCCACATCAGGCCGAAGCAAAGGGCAAGTTCGCCCCTAATTGGCAAGGGTCGTTTATTATGACCAGAGTGTTATCCAACGGCACCATATGTCTGACAAATGTCGAGGGAAGATGTATCGACATGTCTATCAATTCTGACGCAGTCAAGAGATATTATGTGTAATTCCTTTGATTGCAATTGATGTTTGTCTGTTTGTACTTGGCATTTATCGAAGAATGAAATGACGGAGGCAACTCTTTCTTTTATCCAAACACTTTAACCTTTACTTCCCCTTTGAGCCTTATTTATTCTTTCATACCCCTCTCTTGGAATCACTAATGAAAATGAAAAACAAAAAAAAGGAAGAAAAAATAATAACAAAACAAAAAGAAAAGCCACAAGAAAAAGAAATACAAAGGAATCGAGTGAACTACGTTTGACCTGATTCCTCAAAGAGGATACGTAGGCGCCTCACGGCTCGGTCATAGTGTAACAAACAAATAAAAATAAAAATCCCCAAGCACAAAATTGGGGCAGAAGTTGCGGGAAGGAAGTTTGATTCCAACAGTTGTAATGTTTTACCCATCAAAATTATTTTTGAACCTTTTTTGATACCCCTTTTTGCCATACACAAAAACCCATATTGATATCCAAAAAAGACTTCCCAATCAGTATCCAAGAAGTGTCAAGTCATGCAAATGGAAGTCGAGAATAACACTCTGATCCTCAGCAGAAAAAGGATCATAAGCTGGAAAGAATTGATAGCCAAAAGAATCCCCAACAGATAAAGTCTTATCGGTAACACTCCAATCCCCAGCTGAGAAAGAGAAAATAAAATGAGAGAGTCTTATGGTGAAAACCTTCATAGGCACCGTAAGGCGACGAAAGCTGAGGGAAACAAAATGAGAGAGTCTTATGGTGAAAACCTTCATAGGCACCAGAAGGCGATGAGAGTTGAGAGAAATGAGAGAGTCTTATTAGTGAAAACCCCTCGAAGGAAACTATGAGGAGACAAGATAAGATTGGCGGAAAGGATCCGTCGATGCATCAAACAATGCAAAAGTATTGATTTGGCAAAAAGAGTTGGGCTCCTGCATATCCCTTAGCGAAATGAGGCCACCGGAAAGATTAATTGATACAAACAGACTGGGTTGATTAATCCGGAATGCACGATGATCGTTGGGATCGGTTATATCATTCAGACAAGTCCTTTTCCTTTCTTCTCCCCAGCATTCGTTCAGAAAGACTTCTTCTTTTTCCATCTTTTGAAATCATCACTTTTCATTCTTTTGTTTTAAGAATTTTTCCTCCAGCAGTTTGTTTTGAGAAAGATTTTTCAAAGCTTACTACCAGTTGCCAAAACGGTGCAAAGCAAAATACGAATAGGACATGCCAAAGATAAGGCGACAAAGCGAAAATAAGTTTGTCGCAAGACCAAATGATGAATGGGTCTAGATTATAAGGGGACCAAATTTCCAGGGGAAGTTGGAGAAAAACAGAAAATTAGGAAGTTGAAAAGTTATGGATCAAATTCCAAGAGGATCCCCAACAGATTTGCGAGATGCAGGAACAACTCCGACAGATTATCGATAATGTTTCGCGATGGTCGGACAACACAGAGCGGGCAAGGAAGAGAAAAGAAAAACCATCCCTAGAAGGAATATCATCCCCAACAAATAATATCATCCCCAGCAAGTTTTGTAATAAAACGCAAAGCAGGGAAAGGAAAAAGGGGAAAAACCATCCCCAGTAGAAGTGGCACGACCACTCACCACGTTTTAAACTAACAAATTTTTCTTTGATTTGAAGCAGGGGAAAGGAAATGTTATTGACAGCGGGGAGACATGGCCACAAAGAAGATTATTAAACTGGGGCAGAAAATTTTCTATCATTGCTAAAATTTTCTTGAAATCAGATACCCAATTGGGGAATATGGAAGATAACACAAGTTTTGAAGGAAGTGGAATCCCCAGCAGTTTACGGGAGAATGCAATACAATTTTTAAAGAAAGCAATCTTGGAAGAAGCAAGATAACCCAAGTTTTAAGGGTAGTGGTCTTTGAATCAGTATCATCCCCACCATTGCTAAAAGGAGGAAAGTAACTAGTCTTAAAGAAGGAAGATAATTCCCCAGCAGTGTTATCCCCGACAAGTTTCAGAGAAGTGAAAACACCAGTTTGAGGGAAGTAATTGCTGGAGAAGTCAGGAGCCCGCCTGTAAAACGGAGGTTGTTATAATTTTAAGTCGAAGAAGTCAGGAGCCCACCTGGAGAATGGAGGTTGTTATAATTTTAAGTTGATGAAGTCAGGAGCCCGCCTGTAGAACGGAGGTTGTTATGTTTTAAATCGAAGAAGTCAGGAGCCTGCCTGTAGAACAGAGGTTGTTTATTTTAAAAGTTGAAGAAGTCAGGATCCCGCCTGTAGAATGGAGGTTGTTAAATTTTAAGTTGGAGTCAGGAGACCACCTGGAGAATGGAGGTTGTTAAATTTTACGTTGGAGTCAGGAGCCCGCCTAGAGAATGGAGGTTGTTAAATTTTAAGTTGGAGTCAGAAGCCCGCATGTAGAACGGAGGTTGTTTATTTTAAAAGTTGAAGAAGTCAGGAGCCCTCCTATAGAATGGAGGTTGTTAAATTTGAAGTTGAAGGAGTCAGGAGCCCGCCTGGAGAATGGAGGTTGTTAAATTATAAGTTGGAGTCAGGAGCCCGCCTGTAGAACGGAGGTTGTTTATTTTAAAAGTTGAAGAAGTCAGGAGCCCGCCTGGAGAATAGAGGTTGTTATCTTTAAGTTGAAATTAAAGTCAGGAGCTCGCCTGTAGAACAGTGGAATACACTCACAAGTCAAGTCAAAGAAAGAAACAGTGGAGGAAACACAAGCCAACAAGAAAGCAAGGCGACCAGAGCAACTTTGAAGATAGATAAGATTTTGTAATCCCTAGTTTAGTCTAGCTTCTTGTTTTCTTTTACCAATGGTGTAATAAGGAGGTCGGTAAGAAGTAGCAGCAGCATGCAATAGCAGTAGCAGCAAAATTACAGTCCCATGGTAGTCCCAGCCACCAAAACTTTCTTAACTACATTGACCTGATTCTCTTTTAGCCAGGGATATGCAGGAAACCTTCGAAGCAGAAGTTCGATCAACTCTTTCAAAAAATACTTCACACGGAGTACTCAAACGGACAAAAAATCGCTCGTATCCGCTCACTTTATCTTTTCATGAAAACCCTTCGTGTTTCCGGACAAAGAGGGGTAGCTGTGAGCACGTAATTTTTGCCTCACACAAATTACTCCAAAAAATTCAAAATAAAATAGTTTTTCTTTTGTGTGCAATTTTGTGAATTTTTCGTGATATTTTCAGCTATTGATTGCATTTGTGTGTACACGTTTATTTTTGTAAATTAATGGAAAAGTACAAAAATATAGCATTTTGAATTTAGGATTTAATTTTTTAGTAAAATTGTATTTTTACAAGAAAAGCATAAAAATAAATGCACTTTGCATTTTAGTGTTTAATTGTGTGATTTGGTATTTAATTATTCTGTGATAATTACTACTTAGAGTTAATTAACATTTTTAGGATAAATTGATCAAGTTTAAATTTAGGTTTGGATTTTTTTTATTTTATTAGAATTCTAGAATAATAAAAGGAAAAGAATAATAAATAGTTTATCAGAATTTTGGGTCAAATTCAGTTTAATTTGAAAAGCCCAAATCAAATTCGCCCCAACCCGGTCCGCCCCCAGTGTCGACCAAACGACGACATTTTGGTCATGTCAATCTGGACCGTTGAATCAGCTTGATCAAACGGTCCAGAAGTTAACCCATTCACAAACCCTGACCCGACCCACCTTGTACCCGGTCCGGTTCAGCACCCATGTGGTTGAAACGACCCCGTTTTGATTATTGAGTCGATTAGGACCGTTGGATTTCATTCATCCAGCGGCCCTGATTAAATCAACAATTTTAATATACCACAACCCCTCACCCCCAAACCTCTTACCCCCATTTCATTCTCACACCCCCCGTCTTCTTCAGAGACAAAACGTAACGCCACCGCCCGCCACCAAGCCGGAAATCGCCTACGGCGGTGTTCGGCACCCAATCCCTCTCACTTTTACACCGTAGACTCCCCTTGACCTCCCCGTCCCGAATCCCCACTCCGTTTCCCTCGAATGTTGCTCGATCTTCTCGAATATTAGATCGAAAACCTGGAACCCTAATAGCCGCCACCCTTTCCCCCTTTCCTCTGGTGGCGGCACCACTTCCCCTCAGCCCCAAATTAACACCAAATGACCACCAAACCACCCCCGATCCAAATCCATGAACCACTTGCCTCGAATCAACTTGGAACTTCTCGAATCTCCATTTGAAGATTTGAGCAAAACTCGAACCTACCCCAACCAAGCCCAAATTCATACCCTGGCACCCCCTGACCTCCCTCGTGCCCAAACCACCTTTGGTTTGGGTCGAATCTGGCTAGAAACACTCGAACCCCAAATCGAAACGTAAGAACCCTAGAAAACCAAACTGGTTTTTGTCTGAAATTGAAGGGAATTTGGGTGTTTAACTGACCTTAGTCGAAGTGTTCTCAGTTGAGAACACTCGATTATGGTCCGTTTGACCTCAAAAAGTTCAAGTCCGAGTAATTCAAGTTCGTCTATTCTCTGTTCTATTTAAGGTATTTTTCTTTCTTTCCTTTTATTCTATTTTTGATGTTTTAAATGTCTGTTTATTTTTCTATAGTTGTTATATTAATTTTTTTATTTTTGTCAAATGTTCTGTTCTTCTCACTCAGACCTTTTATTTGGTCAAATTTACTTCTGTTCGTTGCTGAGTATATATTATAGGCTGTATAATCGATTCTAATAGTTTCGTCGATTAATTAAGTTTTATTATAAATCCCTATTTTTGTCAATGCCACTTGAATTGCCTGATTATCTATTTCTGATTGATTGTTGTCAATTGTTATAGGCAATCAGTTAATTAGTTATCGTCGATTAATTCAGTTTTACTAGTAGTTTTCGTCAAATGGTTTGAGGTCGAATGTTGTATGTACTGATCTTTAGGCAAATAGCTTCAGAGCATTGTTAATATACTAACAATGATCCTGCATTCTTGTATAGGTTTGATTTAGAATTGTGTTAGTTTAATCCTTGCATTCAGGTGATTTTGATTCAGTTTCAGCTTCATCTTTAATGATTCTGTTGAGTTTTGTGTTGTGTTAGTTTGGTTTTGATTTAAATTCAGCTCATTTGCTTCAGTTGGAATTCAACCTTAGTCATTCAGTTGTCAGGAGAATTGGTTATAGCTGTTAATCAGAAATGGATTTAGATAATTGTTAGCTTGAACAGATTTTAGAGTTAAAGGTTTTAATGCAGATGAATAGATTGTATTAGGGCAGTAATATTAAGGGGTTTCAGGGGTGATTTGGGAATGGAACAATTACGATAATATTTTAATGTTAGTGTGTTGTTAATAGGGTATTAAATGTCTTTAAATTAATAAGTTAATGGGGAAAAAAGGGAATTGGGGCAGAAAATAAGGAAAAGCATTCCTTAGTGGGTTTTAAGTGGAAATATGCAGATTTTGGTTGTTGGGGGATCGGGTAGTTAAGTTTTAAAGAGTGGGCAGGTCTGTAATGGCTATAAAATGGAAGGCATTTGGACTAATTTAAGGGGGGAATTTTTGGAGATCAGAAATTCAGAATTAGAAATATATAAAATAGGTTGACTTTTAATGTTAAAGAGGTCAGTTTAGTTTGAGAGTGAAAGTGACTGGATTTTAACACAAAAGTTCAGTTAGTTAGAGAGTGAAAACATGTTGGATTTCAATACTAAGAATTCAATATTGAGAGGAAGGAAGTCTAGTCTTCTTTGATTGCTGAAAATCAGTTAAAAGAGTAGAGTTTCTTGAAAGTGTTCTTCTTTGAGAGTTAAAGAATTGAGAATCAGAAAGTAGTGTTTCATTGCATTTATGAGTTGATTTCTGCCCTTTGTTTGTTTCTGGGAGTTCTCTGATTCAGTTTGGTATTGCTGGGGTTGTCAACTGGTTTTTCTGAGTTTGTTGTGGGTTTCTCATTACTATTCCATTGGATATTGTTGGGATTTTGCTGGTTTTAATCTGTTATTGGGTTGTTGCTGTTTGTTGTTGTTGCTTTGTTGCTACTGCATCTGCTGTTTCTCATCTTCCTCTTCTTTTGTTTCCAATACCAGGTACACAACTAAGCTCAATTTGATGTAGCTTTGAGATGTAAACATGAAATGGAAATGCTCGGGCCCTTAATTATTTGATGTTGTATCTGTAGCTCAGTATATATAGATGATAAGTAGTTGTATAGTCCAATTTGATCTATAACTCAACGAAATGTAGACTGTGAAGTTTGTACCTAATTAGGAATGTTTAAACCGTTAATTCGTGTTCATTAGTTGTAGACTTAGTATAGTTTAGTACTGATTTCAGCTAACATTGAGCTAAAAATCGAATATCAGTATTTTTTGGATTTACAATTAATTCAGAAGTGAACATGTGGTGCTTATTCGAATTTCAGATTAAATGCGTTTTTAAAACAACCCAACATGCTAGTTATTGATGTCCTCTCCTTTGTTCGTTAAGCTCACTACTTCGATGTAGGAACAAGTAATTGCATGTTAATGGTTAATATCAATAGTCTACATGAATTTGAATCAATTAACTTATTCATGAATGTTAGCAGAATCAAATAACCAAGTCGTGTAGTTCAAAACTCGATCCAGCATCTGGATTAGGTTCTTTGGACCTAAAGTTGAAATGACATTTGGTCTACTAATTTTCAATTGATAGACTATAGGATTTTCTAATAATAACTAATTAGGGCCCCTTTTATTTATTTTCTTTCGAGACAAATAAATAGAAGAATAATAGTCATTTTAGGATTAGCCTGTAAATAATAAATGAGACGAGCCTCGCCAAATAAAACGCATAAGTTGTGGGGCCCTCGGTAAATATTGCGTTAAAATACTTTAGATTTCGAGACGGACCGTCTAATGAATTTCACGGCTTTTCTCAAAATAATAACACGCTAGTCACTTTAGGTGCGCTTTTAATAAATTACCTTCTTAAACTCGGGTGCACATTTATGTGACCATAATCCAAATCTTAGCAGAGTCGAAATGTGTCAATAACCACGGGTGCATTGATGTGACGTGGTTCCAGACGTGTTTTCACGACGTTGCAATTCTCTCTTAAAATAACAACAATAAAAGCGGGAAAGAGTTAAAATTTGCACACAGGTTCAACATGTATAAAAATCATATAAATAAGTCGAATATGACAGTTGAGCGACCGTGCTAGAACCACGGAACTCGGGAATGCCTAACACTTTCTCCCGGGTTAACAGAATTCCTTATCCGGATTTCTGGTTCGCGGACTGTAATACAGTGTCATTCTTTTCCTCGATTCGGGATTAAACCGGTGACTTGGGACACCATAAATCTCCCAAGTGGCGATTCTAAAATAAATAAACAAATCCCGTTTCGATTGTCCTTTAATTGGAAAAACTTCCTTTACGCCCCTGCGGGCGCAGGTAAAAAGGAGGTGTGACAATGACACCAATAAAGTATATGCATTATGAGTTATTGTGAATGTTTTGGTCTATGTCTTCGAGCCAAGTGGGGGAGTCCACTATTAATTAGTCTATTGCACGGTTATGTGCTATGTTGGTTCCAGTTTGAGGTGTTCGAGAGAATCGGTTATGGCTTACAAGGATTTGAGACCGAGGATGGCTCGAGTAAAGGAAAAGGTTATGTTATGCTTCGTAGGTGTATGAGAATTAGGAATATCTCGAGTTGTTTTGAGTGTGGTGAGATGGGTCATATGTAGAGGCAGTGCCCTCGTCGTTTTGCTAGTTCATCCCAACAGAGGGGTCAGTCATCGCCTTCAGCTCCAGTTGCTTCATCACCACCCACTCCTCCAGCTATGGGTGGAAGTCAGTCAGCCAGAGGTTGCCCCAGAGGTGGAGGTCGATCAGGGGCGGTCAGGCCCGTTTCTATGCACTCCCAGTCAGACCCGATGCTATCGCTTCAGATGTTGTTATTACAGGTATTGTTTCAGTCTTCCACAGAGACGCCTCTGTATTATTTGATCCCGGTTCCACCTTTTCATATGTGTCATCATACTTTGCTCGTTATTTGGGTACGCCCCGTGAGTTTCTTGCTTTACATGTTCATGTATCTACCCTAGTGGGCGATACTGTTGTTTTAGACCGTGTGTACCAGTCATGTGTGGTGACTATTGGGGGTCTGGAGACCCGAATGAATCTATTACTATTGATTATGGTGGATTTTGATTTCATTTTGGGAATGGATTGGTTATCGCCATGTCGTGCTATTCTAGACTGTCATGCTAAGACAGTCACATTGGTTATGTCGGGTGTGCCACGGATCAAGTGGCGAGGTATGACTGATTGTGTTCCTAGTAGAGTGATCTCTTTTTTGAGAGCCCAACGTATGGTTGGGAAGGGTTGTATTTCATACCTAGCGTTTGTGAGGGATGCCAGAGCAGAGACTCCCAGTATTGATTATGTTCCAGTTGTGAAGGATTTTCCTGATGTGTTTCCTGTATACCTGCCGGGCATGCCACCGGATAGGGATATTGATTTTGGTATTGACCTGGTGCCAGGCACTCAAACCGTTTCTATTCCGCCTATTGTATGGCACCAGCGGAGTTGAAGGAATTGAATGAGCAACTTTAGGAGCTCATAGATAAGAGGTTCATTCGGCCTAGTGTATCAACTTGGGGTGCGCCGGTTCTATTTGTGAAGAAGAAGGATGGCACAATGAGAATATGCATTGATTATAGGAAATTGAACAAGGTAACAATTAAGAACAAGTATCCTTTGCCGCACATTGATGATTTATTTGACTAGCTCCAAGGAGCGAGGGTGTTCTCCAAGATTGATCTCTGTTCAGGTTATCACCAGTTGAAGATCAGGGATTCATATATTCTTAAGACGGCTTTAAGGACCTGATATGGTCACTATGAGTTCTTGGTGATGTATTTTGGGTTGACCAATGCCCCAGCAGCATTCATGCATTTGATGAACAGCGTGTTTCAGCCTTATCTTGACTCATTCGTCATAGTCTTCATTGATGATAATCTGGTGTATTCGCGTAGTTAGGAGGAGCATGCGGAGCATTTGAGAGTTGTGTTGCAGAGATTGAGGGAGGAGAAGCTTTATGCAAAATTCTCCAAGTGTGAGTTTTGGCTCAATTCAGTGGTTTTCATAGGGCACGTGTTGTACAGCGAGGGTATTCAGGTTGATCTAAAGAAGATAGAGGCGGTTCAGAGTTGGCCCAGACCATCCTCAACCATGGCGATTCGCAGTTTTCTTGGTTTGGTAGGTTATTATCGCTGGTTTGTTCAAGGAATCTAATCTATCGCATCGCCCTTGACCAAGTTGACTCAAAAGGGTGCTCCATTTGTATGGTCAAACGAGTGTGAGGAGAGCTTTCAGAAGCTCAAGACAGCCTTGACCACAGCTCTAGTATTGGTTTTGCCATTAGCTACAGGTTCATATACCGTGTATTGCGATGCTTCGAGAGTTGAGATTGGTTGTGTGTTGATGTAGGAGGGTAGATTTGTTGCTTATGCTTCTCGTCAGTTGAAGACCCATGAGAAGAACTACCCCATTCATGATTTGGAGTTGGCTGCCATAGTTCACGCATTGAAGATTTTGAGGCATTACTTGTATGGCGTATCTTGTGAGGTGTTCACTGATCATCACAGTCTTCAGCATTTGTTCAAGCAAAAGGATCTTAATTTGAGGCAGCGGAGATGGTTGGAGTTGCTTAAGGATTATGATATCACTATATAGTACTATACGGGAAAGGCCAATATGGTGGCCGATGCTTTGAGCTAAAAGGTAGTGAGTCTGGGGAGTTTGGCATATATTCCAGTTGGGGAGAGTCCTCTTGCAGTTGATGTTCAGGCCTTGGCCAATCCATTTGTGAGATTATACCTTTCGGAGCCCAGTCGGGTATTAGCTTGTGTGGTATCTTGGTCTTCCTTATATGATCGCATTAGAGAGCACCAGTACGATGATCCACATTTACTAGTCCTTAAGGACAGAGTCCAGCATAATGATGCCAGATATGTGACCATCGGTGATGATGGGGTGTTGAGGATGCAGGGCCGGATTTGCGTGCCCAATATGGATGGGCTTCGGGAGGTGATTCTAGAGGAGGCCCATAACTTGCGGTATTCCATTCATCCGGGTGCCGCGAAGATGTATCAGGATTTGAGGCAGCACTATTGGTGGAGAAGAATGAAGAAAGATATAGCAGGATTTGTAGCTCGGTGTCTCAATTGTCAGCAGGTGAAATATGAGCATTAGAGACCGGGTAGTTTGCTACAGCAGATGGATATTCCTGAGTGGAAGTGGAGAAGATCACTATGGACTTCGTTGTCGGACTCCCGCGGACATTGAAGAACTTCGATGCTATTTAGGTGATTGTGGATTGGCTGACCAAGTCCACGCACTTAATTCCTGTGTGTACTACCTATTCTTCAGAGCAGTTGGCAGAGATTTATATCCGGGATATTGTTTGTTTGCATGGTGTTCAAGTTTCCATCATTTCAGATAGAGGTACTCAGTTTAATTCGTAGTTTTGGAGAGCTGTGCAGAGAGAGTTGGGTACTCAGGTTGGTTGAGCACAGCTTTTCATCCTTAGACGGACGGGCAGTTCGAGCATACTATTCAGATATTGGAGGACATGTTGCGTGCTTGTGTTATGGATTTCGGAAGGTCATGGGATGAGTTCCTATCGCTTGTAGAGTTTGCTTATAACAACAGCTACCAGTCGAGTATTCAGATGGCTCCATATGAGGCTTTGTATGGGAGGCGGTGCAGATCTCTAGTTGGTTGGTTTGAGCCCGGTGAGGTTAGGCTATTGGGGACTGATTTGGTACAGGATGCTTTAGAGAATGTGAAGGTGATTCAGGAGAGGCTTCGTACAGCGCAATCAAGGTAAAAGAGTTATGCTGATAGGAAGGTTCGAGATGTGTCCTACATGGTTGGCGAGAAGGTTCTGTTGAAGGTTTCACCCATGAAGGGTGTTATGAGATTTGGGAAGAAAGGGAAATTGAGTCCTCGGTTCATTGGGCCTTTTGAGGTGCTTCAGAGGATTGGGGAGGTGGCTTATGAGCTTGCTTTTCCACCCAACTTGTCGAGTGTGCATCCGGTATTTCATGTTTTTATGCTCCGGAAGTATATTGGAGATCTGTCTCATGTTTTGGATTTCAGCACGGTTTAGTTGGAGGGTGATTTGACTTATGATGTGGAGCCAACAACTATTTTGGAGCATCAGATTCAGAAGTTGAGATCAAAGGATATAGCTTCAGTGAAGGTGTAGTGGAGAGGTTGGCCCATAGAGGAGGCTAATTGGGAGACCGAGCGGGAGATGTAGAACAAATATCCTCAGCTGTTTGAGGCTTCGGGTATGTTTCTTGATTTATTCGAGGACGAACATTTGTTTAAGTTGGGGAGGATGTGACGACCCGACCAGTCGTCTCATGAGTTACAGCTCTGTTTCCCCCATTTCAGCTTCTTTATGATTCATTATCCGTGTTTTATGTGATCGGATTGATTAGTTTGAGTTCGGAGAGGATTTGATAAGAAATGAAACACTTAGTCTCTTTTAAGAAGACTTAAGTTGGCAAAGTCAACCGGATATTGACTTATATGTTAGAAGGCTCGGAAGTGAGTTTCGATAGTTCGGTTAGTTTCGGGAGGTGATTTGTGACTTAGAGGCGCGATTGGAATGAGTTTTGGAGTTGTAGAGAAGATTTAGGCTTAAATTGGCGAAGTTGATATTTTGACGATTTTCGGTTGATAGGCGAGATTTTGATATAAGGGTCGAAATGGAATTCCGAGAGTGGCAGTAGCTTTGTTGTGTCATTTGGGATGTGTGTGTAAAATTTCAGGTAATTCGGACAAGATTTGATAGACTTTTTGATCGAAAGCATAATTTAAGAGTTCTTGGAGTTCTTAGGCTTGAATTCTATGTTAAATTGGTGATTTGATGTTGTTGTGAGCGTTCTGAAGTTTTGAACAAGTTTGAACGATGTCATGGGATGTGTTGGTACAATTAGTTTGAAGTTCCGGGAGTTCCTGGTAGGTTCTGGGATGTTTTAGGCCGAAAATCATAGCTGTAGCAGGTCCAGAAGGGTATTAGGCCTCGGAACCCACCAGTGTGGCCCGCACAAAATGAAGTGCGGCCGTGGTAGGTTCTGTGCGGACCGCACAAAATGCAGTGCGGCCGCGGTGGGGAACATTTCACTAGTCCTACTTCGGAAGCTCATATCTTTTGATATTCAAAGCATTTTGAGATGATTCAAAAACAAAAGTTGTAGTCCTTCGTGTCTAGTTTCTAGAAAGGTTCAGATAACGCAATTTGGACATCTGTAGCGAAAGTTATGGCCAAAATATTAAAGCCTATCACTGCAGATGAAAACCCGTGCGGCCATAGTCATTTTTGTGCGGACCGCACTAGTTTTGTGCGGACCGCGATCGTTTTTGTGCGGTCAGTAGAGGTAGAAATCTGTGGGGTACTCTATATATACGAGGTTTTGGGTTTTATTTAATATTTTGACCTAGAGAGCTCGAATTTTGGCTATTTTTTGAAGGTTTTTCAAGAAATTCATCGGGGTAAGGGATTTTAACTCAGATTTGGCTAGAATACATGAATCTATCATTGAATTCATCATTTAATTCGTGATTTGGGATGGAATTTGGGAAGAAAAGTTGTGGAATCTTCCAAAATATAAAATGATGATTTGAAGGACCAAATGGTACTAGAATTGGATAATTTTGGTATGGTTAGACTCGTGGGGGTATGAGGATTCTGAAAATGTAAATTTTACTCGATTTCGAGATGTGGGCCCGGGGCTCGAGTTTTGGTAATTTCGGTAATTGTGTCATATTTTGATTATTTTCGCTTGGGCTTTGTTTTCTTAGCATATTTTGATGTCCACGTTCTGATTTTGGATTGATTTGACGCGCGTGGAGGCCGATTTGAAGGGCAAAAGCGTGGCGAGCTAGAGATTTAGCCGGTTCGAGGTGAGTAATGATTGTAAATAATGCTCTGAGGGTTTGAAACACCGAAATTACACATTGTAATGCTATATTGAGGTAAGACACACGCTCGATGACGAGTGTGGGGTCATACACTATTTGGAATTGTGACTTGGTCCGTCTCGATTGATGATTTTATCGCGTATTTGACTGAAACTTATTTGTTATCATCATGATTTGGGTTGATTGTTATATTTCGGCTTTGTACCAACTATGTGAACACTTCGGAGATTTTTATTACTATTTTGTCACTGTTTTGACTCATTACTTGAACTGAGTCATGTTATTTTCCACTGTTTTATACTCAATCATTTTTACTCAGTTTTGAGATTTAAATGATATTTTAAATGATGTTTTGGGCTAAGAAAGACTGTTTTACTACTGCCCGAGGGGCTTGTGATGATTTTCGGACTGAGTAAGGCCGAGGGCCTAGTTGTGAGGATACACTAATACTGATATGAGGCCGAGGGCCTGAGATACATATATACGTCACGAGGTGGCTTGATTGATATAAGGCCGAGGGCCTAGATTTGATGTCACGAGATGGCTTGTTATTGCGTTTGGGCCATAAGGGTCCCTCCCGGAGTCTGTACACCCTAATGAGTGAGGGTACCCATTATGATGTGAGATTGAGCCCGAGAGGCTGGTATTATTCTACGTGATTGCCCGAGAGGCTGGTATTGTTCTGAGATGGTGCCCAAGGGCGGATTTGTTGATACTGTGCCCAAGGGGCGAATTTCTATTTGTTTACTTTACCTTAATTACCTGTCAATTACTTGTTTACTTGTTAAAAGAGGATTTTTACTTGACTTTCCATTGTTTTATTGCTTTTAAATGGTTTTACGGCTTCATTATAGGATGTTTGTGCCTTACGTGTCTTCTTACTTTCAGTTTTTATTTACATTTGTTACTCACTGAGTTGGAGTACTCACTTTACTCCCTGCACCCTGTGTGTAGATTCAGGCATTGCTGGTTCCGCTCCCGAGTGCTGATTCCTCCAGTTCCAGGCGGCTTTCGGAGATTACGAGGTAGATGTTGACGTCCACAACCTCGTGTCTATACTCCTCTATCATTTCTATTCATTTCCAAACATTTGTAGTAGTTTATGATTTTAGCAGACTGGTATTATGGTTCATAGATGCTCGTGACTTGTGACACCCTAGTTAGGGCTATGTTGGGTTGGATTTTCCGCATTGTTATCTATATTTCCGCTATTCAGTATTATTAATCATGTTTAGAATATTTTGTGTTGATTAGCTGCATTAAAAGATGAGCTTGGTTAAACTAGCTTGCCTTGTCTTCACAAGAGGCACCATCACGACCGGGTTGAGGGTTAGGGTCGTGATAGTTTGTTAGCCTATATGATCACATATGTATAATACCCAGTAATCCTTCCTCAACTAGAGGGGTTTCACGTGGCATTAGCGCACATGTCATCATATACTTTACTTCCCAATTACCCTCCCCTTCGTCATAGCCTAAAGCGTTCTAGCAACCTTAAGATGCATCCTATGCGTGCACTACCCATCCCTTTTCTTAGGTCCCGGAGGTATTTAGGACTTCTAGTTAAGGTAGATCTAGACTCTCATACAGTAATTAAAAAGACAAAACTCTAGGCGATAAACAAACACATGTAAGACTGGACCAAAGATAGAACAATTAAAAGGCTCACATTTTACCTTCACAAATAGAGCAAGTAAGTGCACGTCTCAAACAACAGATTTCAGATATTTCTGGAAGGCCCTAAAACAGGATATCTAGGTAAGCATGACAAGCAAAGAATATAAAGTATTGAGTTAAGGCAAAGTGTTAAAGACTTAATCAGTTTGCCTACTGATTTTAAAACCTGTTGAATCTGGGTAGTCATAAGCAAAGCATAGTTTCACAGTTTTATTAGACCATGATTACCTATAGGCTTGCCTAGATGTAGATCTGTAACACCCTATAAACATGTTGTCTAAATGCAATCAGAATTCTAGAATCTGTTTAAAACAAATTGAATTTATTAAGTTTTATAGGCATGCTGGTCTAGGTGTTGAATATTACAGAGTTGGTTTACATACATTTAATCCCAAAACATGATATCTAGGTGTTGGGATTGCTTTTAAACAGGATAGTTACTGATTTATGCGATATAGACATGGTTTTAAAGTGAATGCAATAACAGTCCTAGAGCAGGATCTCTAATGCACATAACGAATGGTTGTTTTTGTTAAGCAAAATTATAGGAGTAATTTAATAAAAAAAATTCTAGGTGATCATGATTATGCAGAAGCAGAATTTTATAACAAATGAGGTGATGAGCCTATAACATGTTTTCTAGTATGCCAAACAACCCTAAAAGCATGGTTTCTAAAGCAAGTAAACATAATAAACCTAAGGCATGATTTATAATGAGAGTAAAAATAACAGACCTAAGACATGATTTCTAATGCAAGTAAGCATAGTAAACCTAAAGGCATGATTTCTACCCGATTTCCCTCAGAAAAATCACATAAAAATCCCCTCCCCTTTTATTAATTTCTCAATATCTGTTTAAAAGGATTAGTATTAGAGACCATAAATGAATTACATAATGAATAGAAGCTATACTATAGGTAGCATGAAATAGGCCCAAAGTGATCCTGGAAATACCAGGCCTTCAAACAGTCCCAAATGCCATAGTCTCATGATGTCCAATAAGGGTATCCTGGTGCGTCAAAGTTCCCAAAGGCCTCAGGGACCCCGGGCAATGATCACACAAAGATCCTTTTAAATAGAAGAGTAGTTATGTGTAGAGTGGAAGGGCCAGCCCCAGTGTGCTAGAGTTCGGAGGAATCTCATGGATTCCTAGGCAGTACACACACTGGAGGGGCAAAACTTAAGTAATCTAAGATTAAAAGTGAGAGTGCTTAGCATAGTTGATTTTTTGAAAACAGTATAGTGGTAAAATCCCTAGGAGTGAAAATACTTTAGGAGTAGTAATAGTTTGGAGAAACTTATTAGGAGTGAAAAACATGTTGAAAACCTAGGAAAGGAAGGTTCAACAAACAACATCATAGTCACAAAAGCATCACATTGCCCAGTTTCAACTTCACTTTGTCAATCAGTTCTAGATGTACAAACAATTACACAAAATGGAGCAGGGGTTGGGAACACAAGACACTTGAAACATGAGTACATGAGAAGAAGGGTGAAGGCAGTCATATTAGTTAATAGAGACACAGAGCAAGCAGGAATATTGATTACAATCATACTTAGTGATAAGCATGCTATTTAAGAACACACAAGACTGAAGCACTGCAATAAATATGTTGGCTAAATACAGTGAGATATAAGTCTGAACACATAGGCAATCATGCTAAAGGATACAAGAAGAACCACAAAGATTCAATCACACAAAGTAACCATACTAGTTGGTGTTACAGGACAAGGAAGACACAAAAGTAAACAGACTATTTAAGACCACATTAAATACTCAAGCAGAATATGCATGCTAATTAAAACACTTAACAAGAGAGGATGAAACTTAAGCATACTGATCACACCAGCAAACTGGAAAGAATAATTAAGTGCCTAAGCAATTAAACTAGTGCAGAAAGAGACATGGATTCAACAAGAAGCACATAGATTTGAATTTCAGAATGACATTGAAATAGGAACATACTAGTTAAGGAAGCAAAAGCAGAAAGTAAAGTGAGCAGGATTCCATAGTCTAGCCTTAACTTTCAGCCGGCTAGACAAGTAATAAGCACAAGTAGCAGAAAGAGAGATGAGAGAAAGTTTGTGTGTGTGTGTGTTTTTGAACTACTGTTTGTGTCCGTAATGTAAGTAAATAAGGCAAGGCAAATTAACATTGCAGAATAAGGTAAGGAAGTATCAATACTCAATCAAGCTTGACAAGGGACAGAAAATCAGGGAATTATTCCCATAAATGACTTAGATTGAGTTTCAAATAAGGCAAAAGGTGGGTTTAACATCCAATTACGGTTAGAGCCCATAAATCAAGCAATAAATCACACGAATAAAGCAATCATAGGTAATTAGATAACAATCAAGGGTCAGTCAATCCCATAGTAAGCAAGAGATGCTAATTAGGGATCTCTGGATTAAGGTAAGTGAGTAGAAATCAGTAATGAAACCCTAGATAATTTAGCTAATCAATCAGTTATTCAAATAATAACGGACAAAAAATGTTGAAGTTACACAACAAACAGCCAAGCAATTGAACCAAAAACACAACCATATGAGAAAGATTAAACAAAACATAATGATCTTAGAAACTTTTTTTTTGCAAAACAGAAGTGGAAACCCTAAAATTTTTAGAAATACTTAGGGTTGATTAATAGTAGGAAGATCAGGAGAATCTTAAAGAAACAGTCATGGAAACTCGAAACTACTTCAAACACAAAGGTTCGACCAACAAATAATGAGAAAACCAAACCTTAATATAAACAAAGTGCTTAAAAATCGATTAATCAGAAAAGAAATAAGGGAACCTTAAAGGAAAAATCAGTGACGAACTCAAAATCGCTCCAAATCTACAAGGATCTGGACAGATTCGACTGCAAACATTAGGTTTTTGAAGAAAAAGAAAGGGTAAAGAGAATCTGGTCTTGAATTAGAGATTTGAGCCATAAAACATCGATAGAAAGCACTTACAGACCATAGACAAACTCTTGGAGAGTTCTAACAAGATCTGAGCTAGATCTCTTCGAGATCCTTCCATGAAATCACAAAATTGAGCAACCAGGGGAAGTAAGAGGCATGTAGAAGTCTCAAACAACCATAGAATACCATCGAACGGGTAGGAATCGAAGCTATTAGGGTTGGTTTTGGTTGGTGGCGATTAGTGTTAGAGTTTGGTCTCGGAGAGAATCAGAGAAGAAAGAGTTTCAGGGAGGCAGAAATGAAAAAAATGAGGGGTACAGGGGGGTCGTTTGGGATTAATATGGTAAGTTTAATCATGGACCGTTGATGTAAAAAATCAATGACCACGATTAAACGAAATGGTTGGTCGGGTAGGTTTAATTGGGTTAGGGTCGGATAAAAATTGGGCCTGGACAGGTTTGGGCTAATTTTAATTGAATTGGGATTGAAATTGGGCTGTTTTAATTAGGCTAGGTCCGAAAATAAAAGAGGCCATTTATTAATTACCCATCTAATTGATAAAAATAATTTTAAAAATAATTAAAAGATTACAAAAAATGATTTTCATACCTAGAAATGTTTTAGAATAATTATCTAGTATTTAAAAAATATAAAAGACTATTTTCTGGTAATGTAATGTAATAATGCATGCATGGGCCATAATTGCAAAGCAATTGTAATTGAAACCTCAAAAATGCAAATATGGCTATTTGTGCAATAATTAAAACTTGGTGCAAATGTAAATGATAAAATTAAACCACAAAATTATTATATAATTATTTTTGGTGTAATTAGTAACTATTTGCATAGATAAAATACTGGAGTAATTAATTAAAACCCTCAAAAATGCAGAAATTATGAAAAAAATATTAATTGATGCTAATGCATAGTTTTGGAGGTATATATGCATTTTTAAAAAATATTATAGGGAAAAATTGGGTATCAACAATTTCCAAAGTCTAGTTCCTTCTAGAATGAGGCGACAAACAAGAGTCATGGTTTCGTGTGATGAGGTACTAAAGGTGAAGCCATACACTATGGTCTACACTAAAGAACCTGATGAAGACAATGAAAGTGTGGGTTCTTCGTATCATGTTACTACATAAGGCGAGCACGATGTTTCATTTCTAATAGAGGATGACGGGAAATTGGACAATGTCTCACCATGTTATCACATATCCTTCAACGACGGGGACTCTCAAGAAGATGAAGATGCAAAAGATGCTCTACCGGAACTTGAAGAAGTGGTGAAGGCAACGATTGATGCCTTAAAAGAAGTTAACCTTGGCACTGATGAAGAACCAAGACCCACCTTCCTAAGTGTTTTACTAGAAGTTGATGAAAAAAGTACTTATATTGAGTTAGTCAAGGATTTTAGGGATGTCTTTTCTTGGAGTTACAAAGAAATGCTTGGACCCTAAAGTAGCAGTCCATCACCTTGCAGTCAAGAATGACACTCGTCCTGTTAAGAAAGCTCAAAAGCGCTTTAGGCCAGACTTGGTTCCCCTGATCGAAATCGAAGTTAACAAACTCATTGAAGCCGGATTTATTCGGGAAGTTAAATAACCAGTATGAGTTTCAAGTATTGTCCATGTAAGGAAGAAGAATGTCCAGATTCGAGTATGCGTTGACTTCAGATATCTCAACAATGCATGTCCCAAAGATGAATTCTCGTTTCCTATTCCAGAGCTGATGATCGATGCTACTACCAGTTATGAGGCAATGTCTTTTATGGATTGTTCGTCGGGCTATAACCAAATTTGCATGGCATCGAAAGATGAAGAGCTTACTGCATTCTGCACCCCAAGGGTATTTATTGCTACAAAGTAATGACTTTTGGCTTGAAGAACACTGGTACTACTTACCAAAGGGCTATGAAAAATATTTTTGACGATTTTCTCCACAAGAATGTCGAATTCTATGTTGACGACTTCTTGGTACAATCAAGAGAGAAGGGAGACCACTTGAAAGACTTGAGAATGGTATTTGAGTTGCTCCGGGGGTAGCAATTTAGGATGAATCTATTGAAATGTGCCTTTGGAGTTACTTTTGGAAAATTCCTTGGTTTTATTATCCGACATCGAGGGATTGAAATTAATCAAGCCAAAGTAGATGCAATCTTGAAAATGCCTGAGCCTCGAGATATTCATGAATTGAAAAGTCTGCAAGGAAAGTTAGCGTACCTTAGGAGATTCATCTCAAACCTAGCTGGGAGGTGCCAACCATTTAGTCGCCTTATGAAGAAAGGCGTTCCTTTCAAGCGGGACCAAGCTTTTAGCAATGCCTTTGAAAGTATCAAAACCTACTTGATGAAGTCTCTAGTTTTAGCAGCCCCTATACCTGGAAAGTCATTGATACTATACATTGCGGCGCAAGAAATGTCTGTTGGAGCACAGCGGGCCCAAGAAAATAGTGAGGGGAAAGAAAACTCTTTTTACTACTTGAGTAACATGATGACCCCAAACCAGCTGAACTATTCGCCAATCGAAAAGTTATGTTTGGTACTAGTCTTCTCAATCCAAAAGTTGAAGCACTACTTTCAATCTCATGTCATTCGTCTTGTTTCTAGAGAAAATTCCATCAAGTTCGTGATGTCATAACCTGTTCTTAGTGATCGATTAACAAGGTGGTACCTTCAGTTTTAACAATTTGAGATTGTGTACATCCCTCAAAAGGCTATAAAAGGACAAGTGTAAGCAAACTTCTTGGTAGATCACCCTATATCTGATGATTGGGAGCTAACTGACGAACTACCTGATGAGGATGCAATGGTCATTGAATTTCAACCTCCATGGAAGATGTACTTTGATGGTGCTGCACATCGCGAGAAGCTGGTGCTGGTGTAGTATTTGTCACTTCTCAAGGTGAAGTTCTTCCCTACTCTTTTATGTTGAAATAACTCTGCTCTAACAACATTGTTGAGTATCAAGCATGAATACTTGGTCTTGAAATGGATGTCAAAATGAAGCGGTTGCAATTGCAAGTCTTTGGTGACTCTCAGTTAGTGGTTAATCACCTTTTAGGTAGTTACGAGGTCATGAAGCCTGAATTATGCCCATATCATGATTAGGCTAAAAATATTAATGGGGTGGCTCGGTGATGTGACTATTTAGCATGTGCCAAGGAAAGACAATAAGAAGGTTGATGCTTTAGGTGCCCTAGCTTCATCGTTAACCCTGCCTAATTAAGTGCAAGTTACCGTCTGCCAAAAATGGGTAGTACCGCCACCAAATGAGGCTGAAGGTGAAGAAAATGAACTCAAGTATCTTGTTGCTGTTTCTGAAGTTGAGAAAGAAGAATGGCGATAACCCATTATCGACTACTTATGATATGGGATACTTCCAGAAAATCCGAGGAGAAGGACACATTCTGGGGTATGTGGGTCACACAAGTCCGGACCAAAGCTCCACTTCCATATAAAAAGGATGGGATATTATTGGCCAACGATGGTAAAAGATTGCTTGGACTACGCTCGAAGATGCAAGGCTTGTCAATTCCATGCGAATTTTATTCATCAACCTCCTGAAGTGTTGCACCCGACTGTTGCATCCTGGCCTTTTGACGCTTGGGGATTGGATGTTGTTGGACAACTGCCAAAGTCCTCTGGTGGGCACCTGTACATCTTGGCTGCAGTTGACTACTTCTCAAAATGGGCTAAAGTTGTTGCTCTTAAGGAGGTAAATAAGAAAAATGTTGCAAGTTTCATCCGAGTAAACGTAATCTATCACTTTGGCATTCCTCGTTACATAATAATGGTTAATGGAAAACCATTCGACAATAGGTTGATGAACAAGATTTGTGATCTCTTTGGCTTCGAGCAACACAACTCTTCTATGTACAATGATGCCGCCAATGGTCTAACTAAGGCATTCAATAAGACTATGCAACTTATTAAAGAAAGTCATCTCCAAATCCAAACGAGATTGGAATGACCGTATGGAAGAAGCTCTATGGGCATATAGGACGACTCACTGCACGCCAACACAAGTTACTCCTTATTCACTCGTTTATGGAGCCGTCTTGCCACTCGAGCGTCAAATACCTTCAATACGACTGCTATTCAAGAAAGGATCACTAATGAATAAAATGCTCGACTTCAACTAGTAGAGTTTGAGGCTCTTGATGAGAAGAGGTTGGAGCTCAAAGTAGCCTTGAATGTTATCAAGCTCGTTTTTCTCGCGCCTTTACCAAAAGAGTTTGCCCGAGATCCTTTAAAGTAGGAGATCAAGTCCTTGCCATACGAAGACCCATCATTACTTCCCATAAACCTGTAGGAAAGTTAACTTCAAAATGGGATGGGTCATATGTCGTACAAGAAGCTTACTCAAGTGGGGCTTACAAGCTGGTTGATGCAGATGGCATGAGAATCGGCCCTATCAACGACAAGTTTTTGAATAAGTATTATCCTTGAAGTTGTGACGCTCCTCGACGTACGATCCTAAACTGCAAGTCGTGACGCTCATTGACGCACGAGCCTAAACTGCATGTTCCTACACTCCTGGCCTGTATTAGTCTAAACTGTGTATGACTTAAAAAAAGGAGTAATCTCTCAGATAGTCAGGGGCATATTGAAAGTAATGTTTCCGATAGTCGGACCACATTGAGAGTAATCTCTCAAATAGTCGTGTCACCTTAAGAGTAATCTCGCCAATATTTGAAAAAGGATGAATACCCATCCCTTCACACCCTAAGATCACCTTCTTCATGCTTGGATCATCTCATTAAATGAGAATATATCTTTCTTGCTTGACCTGCAAAAAAAAAAAAAAGGAAAAAAGGCAAAAGAAGAAAAAAAAGCGAAAAAAAACTTTACCTACCAGAGACGAATTTGAGCAGGTTTGCCAGTTAAAAATTGATGCTCAATAAACGTGCAAGCATATGTTTATATAGATGATAAAAAGCCGTTGTTGAGAGCTAAATATCGATGTGGGATGCTGCTATAATCATCTTCTAAAAAGGATTGGACTCTATCGAGAAGGAAAACTTGTAGAAGTATCATTTATAGTTCTGGTACAATAAGGAAATGATTCTAGTTGATTGGCGTGGAGGAAATCAATTCCTTCTCTGACTTAAAGTCTTTTGACAATTGAATTACATGAAAGGCATCATTAATTTCACCAAGTATTTGAAGTCCTTTGTATTTTCAAAGATTATATGTGATAAAGTTTATAACGTGTCTCCAAAATGGAGGACAACCAAGAAAAAAGACATAATATGATACATGGAAGGAAATTAACCAAGTATGTCAAAAAATCTTAACTAGTCACGATGATAATTGACTGCTATCCAATTTCCACGTGCTATTCAAAAAACTTTAGTTGAAGTTTGAAATGGAATTAGGAAAATGGATTTCTTGGAAAATGTCATACAGAAGGGATGGACGTTGGAAGTATTATTGACTTTGGATACCAATCTATTCGGCATTATAAGAATCAAAATTCAGTCACACTGCGAAGAGAGTGTACACAGAAAGTCTTAAGGAAATATCCGAGGTGTGCTTAAGTCATTTTATTTTACTTATCCTTCAAGCCTCGTCTTTGAAACTCAACAAATTTATACTTCGTCAAGTCTTGAAGTAGAGAGCATTTATAGGCATATAATTTTATTAAAAATAAACCCATAAAATAATTTAGATTATATTTTAAAATTCAAAATATGTTGGTCCAAATAAATATTATGGGCTAATATAATTGAATTAATTATATAAGTCCAATATGTAAGGATTAAATAAATAAGTCTTAATCCATTGGACTTGCCCATTTAATTGGGCTAAAGTGATGAGTCCACTTCATTAAGCCCAAGACGTCATCTTTCTAGAGGCCCAGTTTGGTGTCACGTGTCAAATAACGTGGCGCACCAAGTCAAATGTAAAAGCCAATAGGATCATGCCACGTATCAAAATGACAAGGCATGCCAAGTCACATTAAAAGGCCAATGAAATTGCACCACGTGTGCAAGTGACATGTTCTGGCCAATCAAATGCGGTTATTTCACACTTCAATTTGATTAGTCGGAGAGAGTTTGTTCTTATCATAACTCTTCCCTCTCACAACTATAAATAGGGGTCTTCATAACCCAGAAAGACACTAGAAGTTATAACAAGAAGGAAGAGAGAGCTCGTGGTTTAAACGCCACAAATTTCTCTACAAGTTTCAAGCTTCAAGCAATCAAGTTCAAGTTCAAGAAATCAAGTTCAAGCTCAAGAACGAAGAACAAATCAACATTTAAGGAGTACGAGTTCAAATTAAAGTCCGTGCTCGTTGAATTCAAGATCATCGTTCCTGGCGACAAATATAGATTCAAGATCAAGCTCAAAGGCCCTTAAATATATTTACTAATGGAAGGAAGAATCAGAGGATTCATAAAGATTGTACACTCATAATATCTGAAATAAAATATTACGATTGTTGCAATATTTTTCGTGCTTGATTTTATTTACTTGACACAATTTATTGTCTACAATGCTATCTCTCTTTTGATTCTTTTTTTAATCTTGCTTTTCTTTAACTCTTGTTATCTCTAATCATGGCCATTGTGTATATCAGGGGCATGACATTCAAATTTTTGGCGTTGTTTTATCTTCTCCCCTCCTCCCCTCGCCTTTGCTTCTGCAAGAGGAAAAGAAATAAAAATGGAGACTATATATATCATGGAGAAATGTATTTGTATTTTTTTCCATAGCATGTCACGAGATGATTCCATTAGAAGCTTTACTATACCAAAAAAACAAAAAAAACAGCCAATCCTTAAAATAGTTCAAATCCTAAGAATATATTGTACTCGAGGTTCAGATGTACTGTATATTTTAGTCATGGTGCCAAGTGCCAACTTGCATCAACTTGGTTACGTTATTGGTTGCTATAATTATATCGATTCTTGATCCAAATTGCATCACTTTTCCTTTAGGTTTCAAGTTCTTGTTTGTCCTAATGGAATATTGCTCGCTTGTAGACTTGTACAAACACCATTAAATCACGCAGGTTAACATAGAAAAAAAAAAGAAAAGAAATTTAGTTGCACAAAGGCATCCTGCATTTTATGTAGGGTCCGAAGAAGGACCAAAGGGCCACACCCCAAAAAGTGTGATGTACCCTAACGCAAGCCTTAGTGACTGCTTGCACGGCTCAAACTCGTAACATATAGATCATACGGAAACAACTTTACTATTGCTCCAGTTTTGTTAATGGGGAAAAAAGTTGGAGTATTATCACTTTTAGCCCGCGCCGAAAACTATTTACATCCGATAGCCGAAAGGTGTATAAAACTTGTATAGTTTTTGTATATAATATACAGAATGTATATATATACAAAAAAAAATATAAATTTCATACACTTTTTCGGCTATCATTTTCACAGTGGCTATACAATGTCATTTTTCCAAAAAAAAAAAATCATCAAAATTTGTATTTTTATATATTTTCCTACTTGTATAGTTCTTTGTTTAGCCCAACTTGGGGGATTTGCATCTATACCCGCTTTTTGGGTCACGTTTTAACTTGTGCTAGCTTTGCAAAAAAAATTGCAAGCGTACCCACTTTTTCGCGTAACTTCAGCATACGTGGCTGAAGTAGCAAAGACAATCACGCAAAACTTCAGCATTCTAGTAGACGGGCCTGAAGTAGCAAAGGGAGTGCTGAAGTTATTTTGTTTTGGATAGGATGCTGAAGTTATTAGTTCATTTGTAAAAACTTAAGCACTAAAATAGCTGAAGTTTTTTTGTCCTGGATTCATTAGTTTTATCATAAAACTTTTTCAAAAACTTCAACATAAGATGCTGAAGTTATTTAGTTCATTTGTAAAAAATTCAGCACTAAATAAGCTGAAGTTTTTTGTCCTTGATAAGCTTTTTCAAAAACTTCAGCAGAAGATGCTGAAGTTATTTAGTTCATTTGTTAAAACTTCAGCGTTATATAAGCTGAAGTAACATTTTGCAGGAAGAGTGAAATATAAACTTTATTCTTTCGTTATTAGTAGTCTTATTGCTACTATCCACAAATGTTCTTTCGAATACAACCAACCAAAAGTTCTACCAATGTGTTTGCTATAATTCTGATTACTGTGTCCCTTTTTCCACAACTTTCGTCACCCCAACCAATGCTTCGTTCAAAACAATCTTACAATCCACAGCATAAAATCTCAGATTGTTAGTGCCTTTCAGTTGTTAATAGAAGAAGAAGAAAACGAAGGAGGAAGAGAAATGGGCTGAAATTGTTTAAAAACTGAGTACAAGTTAAAAAATTTTAAAAAAATGGATATAGGTTAAATGAAGACGACAAAATAGGGTGTCCCTTGCAATTTTTACGTCCAACTTCTCACTTTTAAACTATGATTAGTATGGGCCATATAATTCACAAGCCTAAAATTAGTCTTGGGCCATATGATTTACATGGACAGCACCAAGCCCACATTTCATTTGAGACATGAACTAAAATTTCAATGTCAAATAATTAACACCGAAATTAGGGTGTATTAGAGTCTCGCACCGGCTATTAAGGGATGAGAATGTTTGTTTATATGATATTGAGCAATTTTCACCTCATGAGTTAGCTTTTGGAGTTAATTAGATCCAATATCCCGACGTTTCGCTTTCTCTTTTATTTCCTTATTGGGGAGCCAATTGAAGATAACAAATACAAGAAGTTTGTAAGCTAAATAAGCAATCACATATCCAGATACGTAAATACAGTCAAAATCCCCATAACAGTCTCGTTTGTTCCGATATTTTTTGGCTGCTACAGTGAAGTGATGTTATAGAGAACATATGTTATAACGTAATGTTAAAATCGGTTTCGAAAAAACTTGACTTTTACGGTGAATAGTTATTATATAGGGGTGTTGTTACATAGAGGTCCGACTTTAATAAAAATAGGAACGGAAGCCACAAACGAAAACTATGGCTTAAGCTTAAGCCTAGTGGCTATAAATTTACAGAGTATCACTTAGATGAGAGTTTCTCTAGTTCTCATCTCCACAATTCACGTACCACCTCTTACCTCAAAAAGAATTTTGTGGAAGAGAAAACAGTTTAAAAAATTTTAAAAAAACTGTTTTCACAAGGAAAAAAGTGACTCTCCTCGATTTGTTAAGGACAAGAGTAATTAACGAATAACAACTCCAGGAAAAAGGAGTGAAAAAATGGCTAAGGACAGGGCAATTGGTGTGGCAGTGGATTTCTCAAAGAGCAGTAAAGCAGCTCTGAGATGGACCATTGAAAACTTGGCTGCTAAAGGTGACACCATTTACATCATCCACATCAAAACTCACACTCTCGGCGAGTCTCGCGATCAGCTCTGGGCTAAAACTGGTTCTCGTAAGTTACCCTGTTAGTGTAATTTAATCTGTTATAAAACGTTATCTGTTTTATTTTCTCAACAATTAATTCTCAGCAGTTATCTGTACTTATCGTTAAGTAATCTGATGGTAAATATTCTTTTTTCGTTAGCACTTGTTCCGTGGGTGGAGTTTAGGGAGCCAGATGTGCTGAAGTATTATGATATCAAGAGTGATGTCCACGTTCTTGATTTGCTTGATACAGCTGCGAAGCAGAAAGAGGTTTGATCTATTAATTACTGTAAAACCTCTCTATATCAATCTCGTTTGTTCCGGACTTTTTTGGTTGTTATAGCAAAGTGTTGTTATAGAAAACATAAATTATAACATTATATAGAAATTGATTCTAAAAAATACTTAGCTTTTATACCAAATGATTGTTATATAGCGATGCTGTTACAGAGATGTTTGAATGTATATGTTTTTGTTAATTCTAATTGTTGCATTCTCTTTAGTCATTTCTTGATTTTTGTACAGATAAAGATTGTGGCAAAAGTGTATTGGGGAGATGCTAGAGAGAAAGTGTGTGACTCTATTGAAGATCTGAAGTTGAATTCATTGGTCATGGGGAGCAGAGGCCTAAGTACCATTCAAAGGTACTTATTTTCAATAACTTAATCCATTTCTATTCTTCTCTTTTTTCACTTTATAAGTACTGAATTGACTTTTGAATGTGTTCCTTTCGGTGTGGCAATTATAAAACAGGATAATGTTGGGAAGTGTAACAAACTATGTATTGGCAAATGCGGCCTGTCCAGTGACTATAGTAAAGGATCCTGATTTCCACAAGCATTGATGAGAAGCAACTGCGAGAACGTGAGTGCCAAATGTGAGATTTGTTGGTCGATGAATAAGTTGAGACATAAATGGTTTTTATATGAATTATACTCTATCCGTTTCAAATTATCTGTCGTATTTCTCTTTTACACGTCTTTTAAAAAAACATTAATTAAAAGAAATTTTGGATTATTTTATCCTTATTTATGTCTTAAGATATAATATCTCTTAATTGAATATTTACTCTGTTTATGTGCTATAATCAAACCTCTCTATCATTCACTATGAAAGTCAAGTTATTTATGGAACCAATTTTCATGCTATGTTATAATATATATTATCTATAATAGCAATTATCTATAACAACCAAAAAATCCAAAACAAATGAGATTGTTATATAGTTCCTTAAGAGAAAAGAATTTTTTTTAAAGGACAAGATATTTATCTGCAAGGTAGAGACTTCTTTTTATTCTTGTGCATAATAGTTACACATGTGTACAAGCTTTATGCCAGGGCTCGAGCAGTCTATGTGGACACGGTTTGTCACACCTCCTTCTTTACTACACCCCGAGAAGGGTGATATAAGGGAGTTTTTTCCAACTTAAAGTGACAAAATCGAAACGGGATCATTTTATTAAAATTCAGAGTCGCCACTTGGGATAATTTATGGTGTCCCAAGTCACCGGTTTAGAATCCCGAATCGAGGAGAAGATTGACTCTGTTTTACAGTCCGCGAACACAGAGATCCAGGTAAGGAATTCTATTAACCCGGGAGAAGGTGTTAGGCATTCCCGAGTTCTGTGGTTCTAGCACGGTCGTTCAACTGTTATAATTGGCCTATTATCTGACATGTTTTAGCCTATGGTACATTTTTAACTTATTAGCGGCTTTTAATTAATTTTAGGAAGATTTCAACATCATCTAAAATACGTCTTTGAACCGCGCCACATGAAATGCACCCGCAGTCCGAGACACATTTTATTTAACATTGTTAAGATTTGGATTTGGGTCACATGAAATGCACACCCGAGTTTAAGAAAGTTAACTCAAAATTACGCGCCTAAAGCAACTACATGTTTTAACTTTGCGAGGGCCATGAAAAATTCACTAAATGGCACACCTCGATCTCTAAAGAGCAAACACATTAATTAAATGAAGGCCGTGCATTTAAAATTTTGTTTGTCACGGCACACCTCGAATCCAATTTTTAAGAGAAGCCCAATATTAAACTCTAAAGGGCCATAACTATATTTGCTAAGTATGGCGCACCTCAACTAATTGTCTAAAATTCCTTATTTTTGAAACCATGAGGGCCATCAACTATTTCTATTAATATGGCACGCCCCGAAGTTAATTCAAAGGACTTGCTAATTAATTAAAGACATGAGGAATTCCCAACCATTTATGAAAGTTTAAACCCAATGGGAGCAATCTGCACTTACTAAAAAAATCCAAACAAGTTATAGATCCATTGTTCCCCATGACCATTCTGTCAATAATCAAGAGATCATAGATGGGCTCCAACGTGAAGCCCAGAACCAGGAGCAGCCAGTAAAGAGAATTCGGCACAACTGGGCCAAAATTATAGCCCAAGTCATTGTCTTAAACCTCAATCGCCGCATGAAATCCAGTTGTAGTGAGACATTCAGAATTTGGACACTATTTCATCATTTAAAAATCATTCATTTGAATTTCCAACGAAAGAGAACAATCTGAGATTTCAAGTAGACTTAATTCGCATGCTGACTTCTGATTTCCACATTAGCACACTTAAACAACCTCATGATTTCAACTTATTAACAGAAATATGTGAAGAACTAGACTGGGCTGAGATCCAGCACATAACCAAATTGACTTTCATTTAAAATCCCTCATAGAAATACAATCATCACACAAACAAATGGGAAAGGTTGGACAACAAACTCTTGAATTTACTAAACTATGCTTCAACCATAAGAGAGCAGGGTTTGAAAACTAAATGAGAAGCAGAGTATGGGTCGATTGTGTTGGACCCAAAATTTGAATTGAGGCGTTTGAACCCTGGCCAAGCTAAACGGCTCTAACTAATCAGCTAAGAACCTTACTCCTTAATCAGTAAAATGTTTAAAAGTCCAAACAGTCCTGAATCATTACATTCAAGCAAGTTCAAATACAAACCTTAAAATGTAATCCAACATTAATGACATAAATGACTACACATGATGACTAAACTAAAGAACACATGAAGAAAATTATAGTGAAATCTTGCAATCATTTGACATAGAAACATGCATCAATTATCATTTCTTCAAGCTTGGTTACATGTTTTCTGATTCACACTTCACATGTCACTTAAGAGCCAAGGAAATACCTGGAGATCGAAATAAAAACCAAAAGGGTGAGGAATCAGTCAAACAACAACAGTATAGCAGAACCAGCACCAGTAAAACCAGTTCAAACCAGAAAAGTTGATGCAAAACAGAGAAATAAAACAGTCTCAATCGAAAGTGACCACAATAGCTTCAAACCAAACTTTAGAAAACCCAATTCAATCCATTTTCACACTCAGATGAGTCAAAAATCATTTCAGAAATTGAACAAAATCACTGAAGAAGTTCAATGAAACAGTAAAAATTTTAGCCGTTTGTTTTTTTCTAGATTTTTTATCCCTTAAAATCTGCCTTGAAAAGCAAGGTAAGGTGCCTTTATAGGCAAGCTATTAGGGCAACCTAAGGGATCAATTTTTTGCACTTTGCACCTTTTCTAATTTTCATTTTAGCTTAGGTATCCCTATTTTAAATCTCAGAACTTCACAATAGTCCCCCTCCCCAGTTTGCTAGAAGCTTCCTAATCAGTTACCCAAAGATTCTCTTACCTAGACTACCCAAACCACCCCTCTAGGTCGTGCTAATTACCCTCAAAAAAATTCATGGGTCAATTGAACCCAAAGACTCAAAACCAGCCTAACTCTTACAAGACCTGGGTTAATCCCTTTTCTTTGGGCCCAGGTCTAACTCCGAAATTTAGAAGAAATGAGGAGGCAGAAGAGGCGATTCGGATTTCAAACCAACCAGGAACCAATGTTCTCAATACGTCCCAAAATTAAACAAACCAACCTAACAAGTTTAAACAAAACAGAGGAAGCTAATAACTAATATTAACTCTAACTAAAAAGAACCACATGCAAAGATAATTTTGAAAACAGAAGAAAGAGAGGGAAAATAGAAGAAAATAAGAGAAGAAACGAATGGAAGAACACTGGACTTACCAGATGAACACAAGTTTGAACTAATCTCCAAAGAAACCCCTTGATTTTTGGCCCAGATAGACTTTAACCGTGTGTTCTCGACTGAAAACACATGGTTAAAGTCAAATTCAACCTCAAATATCTCGAAACCTCGCGACTCTGATTTTGGGATTTAGGGTTCATATTTTCAAATCCAGATTTGATGAGTCTGGTGAAGATTCGAGGGAATCCAATTGTGAATCAGGTATGAGGGGGTCATGGGGGGTACGGGGTGTTATTTTGGGGTGATTTGGGTGGATTGAAGTTTGAAGGTCCAAACTTTGATCGAAGATTCGACAAGTTTCCCGATGATTTGAAGGGAACTAATGACGGATTCGTTATGAAGGGGAAAAGGGGGTGCTATGGTGTAAGGATTGGGGTGGTTGGAGGTGGCGCCGCCGACCCAATGGCGGTGGAAAATCAGGGCGGTAGATTAGGGTTTGTTTTTGAAGAAGAGTGGGGTTGAGAGAGATGATGAGGGAGGGGGGTTAGGCGTTTGGACAGTTTTATATTAAGGGAACCTCAGTTCCCAACCGTCGATTTAGAGGAGATCCAACGGCTCAGACTTAGTAACACCAGAACGGGGTCGTTTGGTCTCTGGACGGGGCGGACTGGGTAGTGGGTGGATCTGGGCCGGGTTTGGACGGGTTTAAGGAGAATTTACGAGTTGGGCTGGGGACTTTCAATAAAAACGGCCCAAAATTAAATCCTCTCCAATTCCTTTTTTTGTTTTTCTTTCTTTTTTTTTTCAAATTCATATCTCTTTTTTTCAAATTAAAATAAAATCCTTAATTAATTCATAAAACTAAATTAGCCTATAAAAACACTAATTAATTGTAAATAATAATTATCACAATTAATTAATAACCAAATTTAAAGGAAAACTACCCAAAATCAAAAATCAAAATTAGAATGTGCAGAATGAATTATTTTTTGTAATTTTCCCCTTTTTTATAAAACAAATAATTTGTTAATTAATCCTAAAATGTAGACTTAAATCCTAAATGCAAATGCAACATATTCTTGTATTTTTTCAAAATTAACATGCACAGACAAATGCAAACAATTAACAGGAATGCTATGAAAAATCTACGAAATTGCAAACAATGGAAAAATTATTTTGTTTTGAATTTGTGGGAGTAATTCATATAGGGCAAAAATCACATGCTCACAGATGCCCCTCTTTGCTCGAAAACACAGAGAGTTTTCGTGTGAAGATAAAGTGAGCGGATATAGGCGATTTTGCCTGTTTGAATACTCCGTGGAAAGCATTTTGAAAGATTTGACCGCACCCTGCTTCCGAGGTTGCCTACATATCCTTAGCTAAAAAGGAATCTGGTCAATGTAGTTCAGGAATGTTTGGTAGCTGGGACTACCATGAAGCTGTGATTTCACTGTTGCTGCTGCTACTACTACTACTAATACTGAACGCCTTATTACACCATGTCAAAATAAAAAAAAAACTAGACTAGACTATGATCTATGCATTACAAAAAATCCTATCTACAACTTCAAACTTGCTCTTGTGGTTCTCGTTGCCTTGTTGACTTGTACTTTCCCGGTGAAGTCCCTTTGTTGCCGATTTGCATTGTAATCCGAGATGTTTTCCCTTTCTCCAGGTGGATGCCTGATTTCCTAACTTGAATTATATTCCCGTGTTCTCCAGGTGGGCGCCTGACTGCTGAACTTGAATTATGTTCCCATGCTCTCTAGGTGGGCGCCTGATTGTCAAAACTTTAATTGTATTCCCGTGCTCTCCAGGTGGGCGCCTGAGTGCCAAAATTTGAACTGTATTCCTGTGCTCTCCAGGTGGGTGCCTGATTGCTGAACTTGAACTGTATTCCTATGCTCTCCAGGTGGACGCCTGATTGCCAAAACTTGAACTGTATTCCCGTGCTCTCCAGGTGGGCACCTGATTGCCAAAACTTGAACTATATTCCTATGCTCTCCAAGTGGGCACTTGACTGCCAAAACTTTAATTGTATTTCCGTGCTCTCCAGGTGGGCGCCTGATTGCCAAAACGTTAACTGTATTCCCGTGATCTCCAGGTGGGTGCCTGATTACCGAAACTTGAACTGCTCCTCTGAAATTGCTGCCTTTGAACCTGATTACAACAAAACGAACAAAACAAAAGAAATTTTCCTGCCCCAGTTTGGTGCTGGGTGCATTTGTGAGTGTTAATTGAATTACGTTACCAAATATCTCTATGAATTTGAAAGCTAAATCCCATTATCCAGGAGGGTCCTGAAAACTCCTAGTTAAATGATGGTTTTAAAATCTAAATTATATCTTCTAAAGGTGTGACTTCCTCTAAATATTGTTATCTAAGAAGGTCTTAAAACTACATCCCATTATCTAGGAGGGTCCTGAAAACTTCAAATGAAATCCCATTATCCAGGCGGGTCCTAAAAACTTGAAATAAAATCCCATTATCCAGGCGGGTCCTGAAAACTTCAAATGAAATCCCATTATCTAGGCGGGTCCTGAAAACTTCAAATGAAATCCCATTATCCATGCGGGTCCTGAAAATTTCAAATAAAATCCCATTATCCAGGCGGGTCCTGAAAACTTCAAATGAAATCCCATTATCCAGGTGGTTCCTGAAAACTTCAAATGAAATCCCATTATCCAGGCGGGTCCTGAGAGTTTACAGTCAAACCTGTCTCGTGATTGCCTTTCCTTATGGCAGATTTCCCCGAAACAATCAAAACTTTCTACCCCTGTTTTAATTAAAGAAAAACATTGTAAGTTTAAAATGTGGTGATTAGTTTGTGGCATTCTTGCTGAAAGTCTCCCCGTTGTCGTGCTTTGTTTTGACTGTCTTCCCCGAACTGGCTCTTAACCTCTTGACTTTCTGGCTATCTTTCAACCCACATGACCTCGGATGACCCAATTGTTCTATACCCGAACTGCTGTTTTACGCCTCTGACCCCCTTTTACTGAACCTCTGCATTTCCCATGAAATTACTAAATCATTACATCGGTGGATCTTTTGCTGGCATTTTATCCCACTCCACATCATGCTATCTTTGGTATGTTCTAGCCATACTGTGCTTTGCAATGTTTGGGAAGTTGGTAGTGAGTTTTGAAATCCTTTCTTACTTTGCTTGACCAAGACTGTCATTGAAACTTCTTAGAGAAATGAAACCCAAAAGAAATGAAATACAATGACCCTAAGAGTTAAGGATAAAGAAAATCAAATACTGGGTGACTTGCTAAAAAGGAAAAAGGAAAGAGACTTATCTGAGTGGAATAGCTGGTACCAATGATCATGACATGTATTTCGGATTAATCGGCCCAATCTGTCCAACCAATCAAATTTCAGTTGCCATACTTTGTTGCCCCGAAGTTTTCATAACCTGACTTCTTTGCCAAAAACTTGACCTTGTTTGGCCTGCGATACCCTGAAGGGTTTTCACCAACAAGCCTCTCTCATTTGTTCATCTCTCAACTCACTTTCGCCTTATGGTGACTGTGAGAGTTTTCACCAATAAAACTCTCTCATTTTGATTTCCCTCAGCTCCCGTCACCTTATGGTGCCCATGAGGGTTTTCACCAACAAGACTCTCTCATTTTTTCATTTTCCTGCTTAGGCTAGAGTGCTACCCCTGATATGAATCACCTCTACTTGCTCGACCTGGCATCTCTCAAAGACTGATTAGAAGGTCTTTCTTTGGATCATAACGTGGACTTTTGGATAGGTTAGAAAGAAGGGTGTCAAAAGGCTCAAAACAATTCGAATGGGTTCAAAATTATAACTTTTGGAATCAAATTACTTGGGACAACCACAACTTTTGCCCCAGTCTCTTTGCTTGGGGACTTTTGGATTTTTGTTTGATGGGACCGAACCGTGAGGCTGCCTACGTATCCTTTAAAGGAATCAGGTCGAACGTAGTTCATGTCATAGGAATTACTATGTTGTTGTGATTTTTCCTTCCTTTTCTTCCTCTTTCTCCTCTTTTCTTTTCTTTCTTCGTCTTCTCTTTTTGTTGTTTTGTTGTTGTTGTTGTTTTTTTTTTCTCTTTTTCTTCTTTTTTTTCTCATTTCTTTTTCTCTTTTTCCTTTACTTATCTTGAACGCTTGCGTTTCTGATCTTTGCTACTGATTCCAAAAGAGGGGTATGAAAGAAAATAAATAAGGCTCAAAGGGGTAACAAATGATAAAGTGTTTAGATAGCAGAACAAAATGCTTTCGTCATTTCAATCTTCAAAATACGCCAATTACAAACAAACACAATTTAACTAAAGAGATCATACATAATATCTTTTGACCGCATCATAATTAATAGCCATTTATACACATTTGCCTTCTACATCTGTTAAATACAAAGCACCATTGGACAACACTCTCGTCACGATGAACGACCCTTGCCAATTTGGGGCGAACTTGTCTCTTGCTTCAGCCTGATGAGGAAGGATACGTTTCAATACTAACTGACCCACTGCAAACCTCCGTGGACGCACCTTCTTATTATATGCTCTTGCCATTCTCTATTGATACAACTGGACATGATACACTGCTGCTAATCTTTTCTCATCAGTTAAACTCAACTGTTTCAAGCGAGTTTTGACCCACTCATTGTCATCAATTTCGGCCTCAGCGACAATCCAAAGGGACGAGATTTCATTTTCGCAGGTATCATCGCCTTAGTGCCATATACCAACAAATAAGGAGTTGCCCCTACTGAAGTGCGAACAGTAGTGCGATAACCCAGCAATGCAAAAGGCAGCTTCTCATGCCATTGCCTGGAACCTTCCACCATTTTCCGAAGTATCTTCTTTATATTCTTGTTGGCCTCCTCAACTGCTCTGTTTGCCTTGGGGCGGTAAGGGGTGGAATTGGGATGCGTAATCTTGAATTGATGACATACCTCTTTTATTAGATGACTATTGAGATTAGCCCCATTGTCTGTAATGATCACCTTTGGTATCCCAAACCGGCAAATGAAATTTGAGTGCACAAAATCAACCACCGCTTTCTTGGTCACGGACTTGAACGTTTTATCCTCTACCCATTTGGTGAAATAGTCGATGGCCACTAGAATGAACCTGTGCCCATTTGATGCTGATGGCTCAATTGGTCCAATGACATCCATGCCCCACGCGACAAAAGGCCATGGTGCAGACATTGTGTGCAATTCAGATGGTGGAGAATGAATCAAATCTCCATGTACTTGGCACTGATGACACTTGCGCACGAAACTGATACAATCTCGCTCCATAGTGAACCAACAATAACCTGCTCGGAGGATCTTCTTTGCCAACACGTACCCACTCATATGCGGTCCACAGACTCTAGAATATACTTCGGTCATGATAGTTGTGGCCTGTCTAGCATCTATGCATCTCAACAATCCAAGATCCGGAGTCCTTTTGTACAAAACCCCTCCGCTGAAGAAAAATCCGCTAGCTAACCACCGAATTATTCTGTTTTGATCACCTATGGCTTGTACCAGATACACCCCCATCCTGATATATTCCTTGATATCATGAAACTAGGGCTCACCATCAAGTTCTTCCTCTACCACATTACAGTAAGCATGCTGATCATGAACCTGAATATGCATCGGGTCAACATAAGCCTTATCCGGATGATGTAGCAATAACTCCAAGGTAGCCAAAGCATCAGCAACTTCGTTATGGATCCTTGGAATATGACTGAACTCTACTGCTCGAAACCGTTGACAAAGATCATGCAAACATTGCCAGTACGGTATGAGTTTGAAATCTCGTGTTTCCCATTCCCCTTGAATCTGGTGCACCAGAAGGTTCGAGTCCCCCAAGACCCAAACTTCCTGGACACCCATGTCTGCAGCTAACCTCAAACCCAAAATGCATGCCTCATATTCAGCCATGTTATTAGTGCAGTAGAAACGAAGATGAGCCATAACAGGGTAGTGATGTCCTGTTTCAGAAATCAATACAGCTCCTATCCCAACGCTTTTCATGTTAGCAACTCCATCAAAGAAAAGTTTCCAACCTATCTCTCCAACTTGTTCCAACTCATAAATATGCATCACCTCTTCATCAGGGAAGTAAGTCTTCAAAGGCTCATATTATTCATCCATTGGGTTCTTAGCCAAATGATCGGCCAAAGCCTTGGCTTTCATCGCGGTCCTGGTCACATAGACAATGTCAAATTCTGTGAGAAAGATCTGCCACTGTGTGAGCCTCCCTGTGGGCATAGGCTTTTGAAAGATATACTTTAATGGATCCAAACGTGAGATGAGGTAAGTAGTATAAGATGACAAATAGTGCTTCAACTTCTGTGCTACCCAAGTTAGGGCACAACATGTCCTCTCAAGGTGAGTTTACTTAACCTCGCAAGAAGTTAACTTCTTGCTAAGATAATAGATGGCCTGCTCTTTCTTGCCGGTGATGTCATGCTGACCCAGCACACAACCAAACGAATTGTCCAAAACCGTCAAATACAAAATCAAAGGTCTCCCTGGTTCTGGTAGCACCAACACAGGTGGGTTTGACAAATACCCTTTTATCTTATCAAATGCTTCCTGACACTCATCTGTCCACTTGACCGCAACATCTTTCTTCAACAGTTTGAAAATAGGCTCACAGGTTGCCGTAAGCTAAGCAATAAACCTGCTGATGTAATTCAACCTCCCTAATAAACTCATTACCTCAGTCTTGTTCCTTGGAGGTGGCAATTCTTGGATAGCTTTAATCTTTGACGGGTCCAATTCAATACCTCGGCGGCTGACTATGAATCCCAACAATTTTCCGGATGGCATACCGAATGCGTATTTTGCAGGATTGAGCTTAAGATTGTACCTGCGAAGCCTTTGGAAGAATTTTCTCAAATCTCTGACGTGATCAGACTGCTTTCTAGACTTTATGATTACATCATCCACATAAACCTCGATCACCTTATGTATCATGTCGTGAAATATGGTTATTACTGCCCTCATGTAAGTTGCCCCAGCATTTTTCAACCCGAAAGGCATGACCCTGTAGCAGTATGTTCCCCATGGTATGATGAATGCCGTCTTCTCCGCATCTTCCTCATCCATTAAGATCTGATGATAACCCACATAACAGTCCACAAAAGACCCAAGCTCATGTTTGGCGCAATTGTCAATCAGAATGTGGATATTTGGCAGTGGGAAGTTGTCCTTGGGGCTCGCTTTGTTGAGATCACGGTAATCAACACACACCCTGGTCTTGCCATCCTTCTTTGTCATAGGTACTATGTTGGCTAACCAAGTGGGATACTGAGTGACCCGAATTACTTTTGCATCAAACTGCTTAGTGACCTCTTCTTTGATCTTCACACTCATATCAGTCTTAAATTTCCTCAGCTTCTGCTTGACATGATGGAATGCCGGATCAGTGGAAAATTTGTGAACCACCAAGTCAGTGCTTAAACCAGGCATGTCATCATACGACCATGTAAAGACGTCTTTGTACTCAAGTAATGCTTTAATTATCTCTTCCCTGAGTTGAGGTTTAAGCTGGACACTTTTTTTAGTTTCTCTGATATTATCTGGGTCCCCTAAATTGATTGCTTCTGTATCACTCAGGTTAGGCTTGAGTTTTCTTCAAAATGGCTTAGTTCTTTACTAATCTCTTCAAAGGCCTCATCCTCATCGTATTTTGATTCATTATCACACTCTATTTCTTGAATTACTATTTCAGAATTAGATTGGCTTTTAAGACTGGGCCGAAGATTCCTTATGCATGTCATGTTATTGAAACCAGCGTAAAAAGAGCTGTACAAGGAGGAAAAGAAAACAAAAATAAAACTATTAGGAATGAGGAAAAGGGAAATTGCATTTCATTGAAATTGAAAGATAACAAGGTTTATACATCCAAAAGGATGGAACATAGAATCTGAATTCCAACCCTGGAATAATCCAGATAAACTGAAAGAAAATCAAATCAAACTACCAAAACTCCTTCCTGGTGGGGAGAGGAGTAGCTTCCCAATTGTTAATCTTTGCACTGGGCCCAACAAATTGCACATCCGCCTTGCTAGAACCCTCTCCAGCTTCCACTATGTTCACCTCGTCGAATAATTTCTCAAACCTTTCAAGCAACTCCCTATCAGAACCAACCACAGAACTGGGAACTGTTGTTGCTGGGCGTTTCTTTGTGCCGGGCCTGACAAATGATTTGGAGAGACGTGGAATGGGCTTTGGGAGGACCCATGCCCTCTGTTTCAACTTTCTGGCTCTTTTAATGTCTGCAACTGTGGGCTTGAACCCCAAACCAAATGTATCCAAGTTTTTGGGGAAAGACACCGGCTGTACGATGCCTTGCAGAGATGCACCCAAACCCTTGCCTAGTACAAAACCATTTTTAAACATTTCAACGGCTATCATGACTGTTGCAGCGGATACCCTCGGTGCTGGAACGCACTTCCCTTCTGGAATTTTCTCTACCGATACCGTGTCAGAAACTTGATAAACCCATGGCCCCTTGTCATCTTCAAACTCTATGAACAGAACAACGACATCATTGTGGGCACATAAATTATCCTCGCCGTGCACAATAATTTCCTGTCTATCCCATTCGAACTTGACCATTTGATGCAGAGTAGATGGGATCGCTTTTGCAGCACGAATCCAAGGTCGATCTAACAGCAGATTGTAAGAAACAGCCACATCGAGCACCTGGAACTCCATGGTAAATTCTACTATCCCTATTGTAAGCTCAAGCACTATGTCCCCAACTGAATATTTCCCTCCACCGTCGAATCCCCGAATACATATACTGTTCTTGTGAATTCTTTCATCATCCACCTTAAACTTGTTCAGAGTGGAGAGAGGGCAAATGTTCGCATTGGAACCATTATCGACCAGTACCCGAGTAACCACGGAATCTTCGCATTTCACCGTGAGATAGAGGGCTCTATTGTGCTTAGTACCCTCCACGAGCAACTCATCATCAGAAAAAGTGACTCTGTTTACCTCAAATATCCTGTTAGCTATCTTTTCCAAGTGGTTTACTGAGATTTTTTCAGGGACGTGGGCCTCATTAAAGATCTTCATCAAAGCCCGACGGTGCTCGTCTGAATGGATCAATAATGACAATAGTGAAATCTGAGCCGGTGTCTTCCTCAACTTCTCCACAATGGAGTAGTCATGCACTTTCATCTTTCTCAAGAATTCCTCTGCTTCCTCCTCGGTCACAACTTTCTTCACTAGCACCGGGTTGTCTTTGGAGCTCTTAACTTTTCTCAACTCTTCGGGGGCAAAGCATCTCCCCGATCGAGTCAAACCATGGGTCTCACAAACTTCTTTTTTAACATCTTTCCCCTTGTAAGTCACTGTCACTCGTTCATAATTCCACGGGACCGCCTTGCTGTTGACTATCGGTAATTGAGTTACCGACTTGATAATGACAGGGTCTATGCGGGCGCCCTCTACAATTACAACAGGCTTGTTTGCCACTCCTGGCACAACCACTTTGGCTACTTCTTGTTTTATTGCCACCTCACTTGGGGTCCCCTTTTTGGCTATTGCAGATGGTTCACTATTTTCCCCACTCAATCGAATCACTGATTTCTCACTTGTTGGATTTTCAATCGGCCTGACTTCACTGGACCGAATCATCATGATAGCCTATGAAGGCTTCTTGGGTTCCCCTCCCTTATGCACTATCTCGATCGTATTTGACTCGGGATGGGCGGACAACAGATTCTGGTTGATATTGGGTGTCTCTTGGACCTCAATTCGATTAGTATCAATGAGCTCTTGAATGTCTATTTTCAATTGTCAGCACTTTTATGTATCGTGCCCCGGAGCACCAAAACAATATTCGCAGCTCACAGAGTGATCAAGGTTCCTCAGGGGAGGATTTGGCTTTTTTGGCTCGATCGGACTAAGCATACCAAATTGTTGCAACCTATGGAATAAACTGGTATAGGATTCTCCCAATGGAGTGAAGGTTTTCTTCTTTTGCAACCTCTCATTCTTAAATGCGTGGTTGGGCTGGAAACCTGATCCAGGAGGGTTCCGGTAGGATCTTAGGGGTGTATAGGCATTTTGTGGAGATAAGTATGTATTTTGCGGGACTGGCGCACGCCATTGTGCGTGGGCCGGAGGTTTGCTGTATGTTTGGGCATGGTGGACAGAAAAATGGGGGTCTGGTAGTGGGTAATAGTGTTGGAGTGGATTATACGAGGTATGGGGGTAGGTTTGGTGATGGGGACGAGGCTGATGATAGTGGTGCGGTGAACCCCTGGGTCCGAACCAAGCTCCTGAATCAATTGTTGCTACATCCTCTTTCTTCTTCTTTCTAATTACTCCCCCAGTTCGGCTTTGAATGGCTTGGGTGGTTGCCTTAATATCCGAATAACTCATGATTTTGTTTGTCTTGAGCCCTTCTTCTACCATACTGCCCATCTTTACCACTTCATTGAAGGACCTGCCTATAGATGATACCAGATGGCTGTAATAAGTAGGTTCTAAGGCTTACAGAAAATAATCCACCATTTCACTTTCTTTCATTAGAGGGTCACCCCTTGCTGTCTGCTCTCTTCATATAAAACCATATTCCCTGAAACTTTCATTGTGCTTTTTCTCAAGTTTTGTCAAAGACAGACGATCCGGAATAATCTCAAGATTATACTGGAATTGGCAAGCAAATGCCTGGGCTAGATCATCCCATGTGTACCATATTACGTGATCCTGCCGAGTATACCATTCTAGCGCTGATCCACTCGGAATCTGACTAAAATACGCCATTAGTCGCTCGTCTTTCTCGCCAGCTACCCTCATTTTGCTACAAAAACCTCTCAAATGTGCCATTGGATCACCATGCCTATCATACAAATCAAACTTGGGCATCTTGAATCCTGCCGGCAATTGCACATATGGAAATAGACATAAATCTTTGTAAGTCACACTTACTTGACCTCCCAACCCTTGCATGTCCCTAAATGACTGTTCCAGGCTTTTAACTTTCCGGAACATCTCCTCCTGCTCGGGATTTAAAGATGGCTTTTCAGTTTCTGCAGGGAGGTCAAAATGGGGAGTGTAGGAATTGGGTTAGTAAGCCGTGAATGTGGGCTCCGAGGGGTAATACTAGTTGTCGTGAGTCTGGAGCAGAGGCTCACGGGAGGATCAGTGTAATGCAGCAGGTGAAGGGGCCACAAAAATAGGAGTGACTGGTGGAGGATGGTACGGGACTTGTTTGGGTGGTGGAGCTTGTGATGTACGGGAAGTGGTGCCATAACACTGTTAGTAGAGGGGAAAGGACGGAGATGAGTTCACAGTGGGTGGTTCCTGGGTCTGAGCTAATGGCTGGATAAAAGTAGGGTTGGCGGGGTAAACTGGCGGTAGGTGCCCTTTTGCCCATGATTGGTACATTTCAGCCATCTGCTGCTTCAGCTTATACAACTCATCTTTCAGATTAACCTCCGATTCTTCCACCTCTTTTGACGGAACAACAATACTTGCCTCAAGTTCTTGGTTGGCCATGTTCAGCTTGTTCTTGGACCGATTGTTGTAGGAGTGAGTTACCGGAATGCCAATCAAACTAACCACCTGCCTGAACTATAATTCCATCAATAACAAACTTGTTAGTGATTAGGGCTTTAACAGATAAGCAACCGCACATTTGAGGAGTGGATGCACCTAAGCAGTTAACCATTTTTATTATGCATTTGATCGGCTGCTTTCGTCATCTCGGCTTTTTCGTTTGCAACTTCTCTTTTCTCCCTCTCTTTTTATTTTTATTCTTGCCTTTCCTTGTTTGGTCTCTCTTTTGTTTTTATTCTCTCATGACTCCTTCTTGCTTTGCCACTGTTTCCTTCTCATTGTTTCTCTTTTCTTTTCCTTCTCTCTCTTATTCTCCCATCTTTTTTTACCACTCTTTTTCTTTCTTTTAGTTATGGTTGAATCCTATGGAGATTGCCTACGTATCATGACCCTACATGAATCAAACCGAGCGTAGTTCTGGAGATAAGTGCATAATAACAAAACAAAACATTTTGGGATTTTCAAATTTTTCCATAAAATAAAACAGTTTTGATTACAACCACTCATTCTACCAAACTATAAATTAACACACTCGAAATGGGAAACTAACAGACTCTGACTTAAAACAAGATCAACAGACTCTGACATAAGGTAAGAACAACATACTCGAAAACCAACCTACAGACTCCAATAAAAAAAATACAGACTCGCATACAGACTAACAAACTCTAATGAAAATCATGAATACATTAATGCCTCAAATGCTCCTGGGGCCCGTGGGAAATCATTCGGTCTCTCCACGGGCCTATGTGCAAGATACCTTTGAAGCCTCTCTAAGTCACTCATTATCTGCCGGACAAATGTCATCATTGCCGCAAAGAAGGTGGTACGAGTCATATCCTCACATGCTTGGCATTTCATAACAATGTAGTCAGCAATAGTTATGATACGCTCTCGGATTATTCCATTTCCTGAAGCAAACGCTCGACCTATTGATTACGGGCTTCTAACACCTGAGTATCATGGAGATGTTGATTTTGCAACTATTGCATTTCTTCCTCCATCCGATCCATCAAATCATAACAGTGTTCCCTATTAGCTTTAAAGTCCTTAGCCTGCTTGGCTGCCTCATTCTCGATAATACCTATTTTTCTTTTCAGGCTAGTGATTGTCCCTTCATACGTTCATTTCATTTGCTGCACAAACTGTGTCATACCTTTTGCGTTTTCCCCCAATTGAGCCCAGACTTTCGCTAGATTGGCCTCAGACTTTTCTAGGTCATCTTGATACTCAAGGCATTTCTTTTTCAGACTGCTTATAAGCCTTTCATCCACTCGGCTTCTTTCCGTGTTTCTAGCAGCTATTTTCATCTTCCGGATTTGAGCTTTGAGGGCTTCATTTTCCTGGGTTAGACTCTTCTTCTCGCCTTCATCTGCGGCGGCTTGTAACCCATTCTCAAACTGAAGGTCCATGACTTGCTTTTCCAGCCTACTTATGGTGACTCGGTACTCATTTTCTTTGGTCAACCAATCCCATTGCACTTGTGCTCCATCGGTAAATTGTTGGACATGGGGTTTCTTTGCGGGCCTTTCGGGCTCCTGATGAACTCAGGATCTTTTACCATACCATGCAGTTTAACCAGGCTCCACCTCGCCTCTTGATAGATCCTGTACTTGAGTTCTAGGATTTAAGAATTTGCACTAATGCCAAATCCGACACACTCTTTCTTCTGGAAAAGCGGCTTTAGGTTTAAACTCAATAACCTGTCGACTCAAATCCTCATCATGTGGGATGGTCTGGTATCGGCCTAACTGATGTAGCATTCGGTGCGGGGCATAAGGCTGGATACTCCGCAGACCCATTAACAATAGAAAGCATTCCTTAACCGACATATAGATTACCTCACTGACCGAGAGCCACCCAAATGTCCATTCAATCTTATTTGCAGTCAAAGATATCAAATGAGCATGCCATGCTTCCGTACCGTCCGGGAACTCATAACCCTCTACCCGATTTTCTTGTTTTTCAATGCACTCGAGGCCAGTCATACCACAATGCAAGTATCCGGGACGGTGGCAAAGGTGTTCCTCCATACATAATTGTAATAGCATATTGCATCCTTCAAAGAACTTTCCCCCTTCTCGACAGAGGGTCAGAGCTCGGTAAATTTCTGCCAAGATCAGCGACACTATGGTCCCATTTGCCCTTTTCATCATAAAGTCGGCTATCCCCAAGAGCCCTAACTCTATGTTCCCGTCTTTTCTGGGGAAAATCAAAGTACCCAGGAACGCCTTTATAAAAGCTAATCCTCTCCGAGCTTCCCACTTGTCTTGGTTTCCCGCGTGAGTAAGACCGGTATCTGGCTTCTCGAAGCCACGAAGATTCCCATAACATCGGTACAAAAAGTAGAAGGTACAGAATCCTTTGGCCAAATTTTCGTCTCGGATGTCCCAACTGATGCTTAACAGGTCCAAAAATTTGTGAGGGGTTACTGCTCTCGGTGCTACCGGGTATTGATTTCTAAGATTCCCCTCGAAACTGGCGTAACCTGCTATTTCTTCCAGTATAGGAGTTAACTCGAAATCAACAAAGTGGAATACATTATGTGCTAGGTCCCGAAATGGTATCAATGCCTCGATTATGTCCTTTCTAGGCTTAACCTTCAAGAGCCCGACAAGACCACCCAATGCTTTTGTCACAACTTTTCTGCTATTGTCCCCCAAATCATGCCACCACATATGCAGCTCCAAAGGGATCTATTCACGGACTGAGAAAGGTTCATTTTGAATTGTGCTCATCCTACACATTTATTAAGGTGATTTTAATTAAAAGAAAACTATGACTCATTTTGACTCAAGAAAAATGACCATTTTTCAAAATTTTCACAAAAATATCCAGCTTTACCAATACGGCCTTTCAGCACTCCGAAAACGAAGACTTTAAGGCTTTGTCGGCTAACCAACCAAAACCTTTAAAAATGACTAATGGTGGTTGTTCTTGCAAAAACAGCCTTCCGACGCCCTTTTGAGGGACATTCGACTATTTTTGACAAGAATGACATTACCTTACTTATTTGCAATAAACATAAAATTTTTGTTCTTTTTGGGTTATTATTTTGCAAAAAAAAGGAAGTTGGACCTGATGGGGGTTGCCTACGTATCTCACATCCGGTGAGAATCAAACTGGTGTAGTTCGGGCAAATAAAATAAAACCAACTATTTTCAAAACAAAACCCTTTTTTTTTCATTTTTCTCAAAACAATTGGCAGAGTTTCAGTAGTATTTGGACATTGGTTTCCAAACAGGTGATTTAACTTACTTAACCATCACATTGCTATTCTCTTTTTCCAACTTTCTCCCGTTATTCAAAAGCAGGTCAGCATGCAAATCCAAATCAAATAAATGCACAAGTAGCAAGTAAGATGCATCAAGATGGTCTTTTCATTTTTGGTACACTTGTCCTAGACAGACCCAACCCATGTGTTGAGTCTCCAAAGTCAAATGAACGTGATGCAAGCAAACGTTCCTACTAGGGATCCGGTATGAGGTATTGTTATACTAGGTTTAAAACCTGGATTTATTGTTCTAGACCTGGCTTACCCGAGGGGACAACTCGAGCCGGGGGGGGGGGGCAGCGTACTGGGAATACAGAAGCTTCACCGGCTTTGCAACTTGTCCGAACCTCGTTCTAAAATTTGGGATATGACTCTAATAGAAGAGAAGTCACACGAAGTGCACGCTTCCCCGTGATTTATAAGACTCAGAGAGAAGAAGGGTTTCGTAGTAGTTTATATACAGTTCACAGAATATCAAAGCGGCAAAAGCAACACTTAGCACATTAGGCCCAAACATGTAACAAAATCAGATAACTAATAAAGCCAACTATAATAATTCATCTAAGCTCGAATTCTGAACCCTGAACCAGAGATTCTGGGTTCGATCCCCAGTAGAGTCGCCAGAACTGTCACACCTCCTTCTTTATTACACCCCGAGAAGGGTGATATAAGGGAGTTTTTTCCAACTTAAAGTGACAAAATCGAAATGGGATCATTTTATTAAAATTCAGAGTCGCCACTTGGGATAATTTATGGTGTCCCAAGTCATCGGTTTAGAATCATGAATCGAGGAAAAGATTGACTCTGTTTTACAGTCCGCGAACACAGAGATCCGAGTAAGGCATTCTGTTAACCCGGGAGAAAATGTTAGGCATTCCTGAGTTCCGTGGTTCTTGCACGGTCGCTCAACTGTTATAATTGGCCTATTATCTGATTTTAATACATGTTTTAGCATATGTTACATTTTTAACTTACTAGCCGCTTTTAATTAATTTTAAGAAGATTTCAACGTCATCTAAAATACATCTTTGGACCGCGCCACATGAAATGCACCTGCAGTCCGAGACACATTTTATTTCAAAGGACTTGCTAATTAATTAATGTCATGAGGAATTCCCAACCATTAATGAAAGTTTAAACCCAATGGGAGCAATCTGCACTTACTAAAAAAATCCAAACAAGTTATAGATTCATTGTTACCCCATGACCATTCTATCAATACTCAAGAGACCATAGATGGGCTCCAACGTGAAGCCCAGAACCGGGAGCACCCAGTAAAGAGAATTCGGCACAACTGGGCCAAAATTATAGCCCAAGTCATTGTCTTAAACCTCAATCGCCACATGAAATCCAGTTGTAGTGAGACATTCAGAATTTGGACACTATTTCATCATTTAAAAATCATTCATTTAATTTTTCCAACGAAAGAGAACAATTTGAGATTTCAAGTAGACTTAATTCGCATGCTGAATTCTGATTTCACATTAGCACACTTAAACAACCTCATGATTTCAACTTATTAATAGAAATATGTGAAGAACTAGACTGGCTGAGATACTTCCAACACATAACCAAATTGACTTTCATTTAAAATCCCTCATGGAAATACAATCATCACACAAAAAAAGGGGAAAGCTTGGACAACAAACTCTTGAATTTACTAATTTATGCTTTAACCATAAGAAAACAGGGTTTGAAAACTAAATGAGAAGCAGAGTATGGGTCGATTGTGTTGGACCCAAAATCTGAATTGAGGCATTTGAACCCTGGCCAAGCCAAACAGCTCTAACTAATCAGCTAAGAACCTTACTCCTTAATCAGTAACACGTTTAAAAGTCCAAACAGCCCTGAATCATTACATTCAAGCAAGTTCAAATCCAAACCTTAAAATGAAATATAACATTAATGACATAAATTACTACACATGACGACTAAACTAAAGAACACATGAAGAAAGTTATAGTGAAATCTTGCAATCATTTGACATAGAAACATGCAACAATTATCATTTCTTCAAGCTTGGTTACATGTTTTCTAATTTACACTTCACATGTCACTTAAGAGCCAAGGAAATACCTAGAGATCAAAATAAAAACCAAAAGGGTGAGGAATTAGTCAAACAATAGTATAGCAGAACCAGCACCAGCAAAACCTGTTCAAACCAGAAAAATTGATGCAAAACAGTGAAATAAAATAGTCTCAATCGAAAGTGACCACAACAGCTTCAAACCAAACTTTAGAAGACCCAATTCAATCCATTTTCACACTTAGATGAGTAAAAAATTCTTTCAGAAATTGAACAAAATCACTGAAGAAGTTCAATGAAACAGTAAAATTTTAGTCGTTTGTATTTTTCTGGATTTTTATCCCTTAAAATCTGCCTTGAAATGCAAAGTAAGGTGCCTTTATAGGCAAGCTATTAGGGCAGCCTAAGGGATCAATTTTTTGCACTTTGCACCTTTTCTAATTTTCATTTTAGCTTAGGTATCCCTATTTTAAATCTCAGAACATCACAATAGTCCCCCTCCCCAAGTTTCTAGAAGCTTCCTAATCTGTTACCCAAAGATTCCCTTACCTAGACTACCCAAACCACCCCTCTGAGTCGTGCTAATTACCCTCAGAAAAATTCATGGGTAAATTGGATCCAAAGACTCAAAAATAGCCTAACTCTTACAAAACCTGGGCTAATCCCTTTTCTTTGGGCCCGGGTCTAACTCCAAAATTCAGAAGAAATGAGGAGGCAGAAAAGGCGATTCGGATTTCAAACCAACCATGAACCAAATGTTCTCAATACGTCCCAAAATTAAACAAACCAACCTAACAAGTTCAAACAAAACGGAGGAAGCTAATAACTAATATTAACTCTAACTAAAAAGAACCACATGCAAAGATAATTTTGAAACAGAAGAAAGAGAGGGAAAAATAGAAGAAAATAAGAGAAGAAACGAACAGAAGAACACTGTACTTACCAGATGAACACAAGTTTGAACTAATATCCAAAGAAACCCCTTGATTTTTGGCTGAGATAGACTTTAACCGTGTGTTCTTGACTGAAAACACACGGTTAAAGTCAATTTCAACCTCAAATATCTCGAAACCTCGCCACTCTGATTTTGGGATATAGGATTCGTATTTCCAAATCTAGATTCGACGAGTCTGGTGAAGATTCGAGGGAATCCAATTGTGAATCAGGTATGAGGGGGTCAAGGGGGTTACGGGGTGTTATTTTAGGGTGATTTGAGTGGATTGAAGTTTGAAGGTCCAAACTTTGATCGAAGATTCGACAGATTTCCCGATGATTTGAAGGGAACCAATGACAGATTCAATATGAGGGGAAAAAGGGAGTGTTATGGTGTAAGTATAGGGGCGGTTGGAGGTGGCGCCGCCGGCCCAATGGCGGTGGAACATCAGGGCGACAGATTAGGGTTTGTCTCTGAAGAAGAGTGGGTTGAGAGAGACGATGAGGGAGGAAGGGGGGGTTAGGCATTTGGACAGTTTTATGTTTAGGGAACCTCAGTTCCCAACCGTCGATTTAGAGGAGATCCAACAGATCCGACTTAGTAACACCCGAATGGGGTTGTTTGTCTCTGGACGGGGCGGACTGGGTAGCGGGTAGATCTGGGCCGGGTTTGGACAGGTTTAAGGGGAATTTACGAGTAGGACTGGGGAATTTCAATAAAAACGGCCCAAAATCAAATCCCCTCCAATTCCTTTTTTTTGTTTTTTTTTCAAATTCAAATCAATTTTTTTCAAATTAAAATAAAATCCTTAATTAATTCATAAAACTAAATTAGCCTATAAAAACACTAATTAATCGTAAATAATAATTATCACAATTAATTAAGAACCAAATTTAAAGGAAAACTACCCAAAATCAAATACCAAAATTAGAATGTGCAGAATGAATTAGTTTTTGTAATTTTCCCCCTTTTTATAAAACAAATAAAAACTCCTTCCTGGTGGGGAGAGGAGTAGCTTCCCAATTGTTAATCTTTGCACTGGGCCCAACAAATTGCACATCCGCCTTGCTAAAACCCTCTCCACCTTCCACCATGTTCACCTCGTCGAATAATTTCTCAAACCTTTCAAGCAACTCCCTATCAAGACCAACCACAGAAATGGGAACTATTGTTTCTAGGCGTTTCTTTGTGTCGGGCCTGACAAACGATCTGGAGAGACGTGGAATGGGCTTTGGGAGGACCCATGCCCTCTGTTTCAACTTTTTGGCTCTTTTAATTTCCGCAACTGTGGACTTGAACCCCAAACCAAATGTATCCAAGTTTTTGGCTAAATACACCGATTGTACGATGCCTTGCATAGATGCACCCAAACCCTTGCCTAGAACAAAACCATTTTTTAACATTTCAACGGCTACCATGACTGTTGAAGTGGCTACCCTCGGTGTTGAAACACACTTCCCTTGTGGAATTTTATCTACTGATACCGTGTCAGAAACTTGATAAACCCATGGCCCCTTGTCATCTTCAAACTCTATGAACGGAACAACGACATCACTGTGGGCACACAAATTATCCTCGATGTGCACAACAATTTCCTGTCTATCCCATTCGAACTTGACCATTTGATGCAAAGTAGACGGGACCGCTTTTGCAGCATGAATCCCGGGTCGACCTAACAGCAGATTGTAAGAAACAGCCACATCGAGCACCTAGAACTCCATGGTAAATTCAACTAGCCCTATTGTAAGCTCAAGCACTATGTCCCCAAGTAAATCTTTCCCTCCACCATCGAATCCCCGAACACATATAATGTTCTTGTGAATTCTTTCGTCATCCACCTTCAACTTGGTCAGAGTGGAGAGAGGGCAAATGTTCGCATTGGAACCATTATCGACCAGTACCCGGGTAACCACAGAATCTTCGCATTTCACCGTGATATAGATTGCTCTATTGTGCTCAGTACCCTCCACGAGCAACTCATCATCAGAAAAAGTGACTTTGTTTACCTCAAATATCCTGTTAGCTATCTTTTCCAAGTGGTTTACTGAGATTTTGTCAGGGACGTGGGCCTCATTAAAGATCTTCATCAAAGCACGACGATGCTCGTCTCAATGGATCAATAATGACAATAGTGAAATCTGAGTCGGCGTCTTCCTCAACTGCTCCACAATGGAGTAGTCCTGCACTTTCATCTTTCTCAAGAATTCCTCTACTTCCTCCTCGGTCACAACTTTCTTCACTAGCACCGGGTTGTCTTTGGAGCTCTTAACTTTTCTCAACTCTTCGGGGGCAAAGCATCTCCCCGATAGAGTCAAACCATGGGTCTCACAAACTTCTTCTTTAATATCTTTCCCCTTGTAAGTCACTGTCACTCGTTCATAATTCCACGGGACCGCCTTGCTGTTGACTATCGATAATTGAGTTACCGGCTTGATAATGATAGGGTCTATGCGGGCGCCCTCCACAATTACAACAGGATTGTTCACCACTCTTGGCACAACCACTTTGGCTACTTCTTGTTTTATTGCCACCTCACTTGGGGTCCCCTTTTTGGCTACTGCGGATGGTTCACTATTTTCCCCGATCAATCGAATCACTGATTTCTCACTTGTTGGATTTTCAACCGGCCTGACTTCACTGGACCGAATCCTCATGACGGTCTATGAAGGCTTCTTGGGCTCCCCTCCCTTATGCACTATCTCGATCATATTTGTCTCAGGATAGGCCGACAACGGATTCTAGTTGATATTGGGTACCTCTTGGACCTCAATTCAATTAGTATCAATGAGCTCTTGAATAGTTATTTTCAATTGTCAGCACTTTTCTATATCGTACCCCGGAGCACCAAAACAATATTCGCAGCTCACAGAGTGATCAAGGTTCCTCAGGGGAGGATGTGGGTGTTTTGGCTCGATCAGACTAAGCATACCCAATTGTTGCAACCTGTGGAATAAACTGGTATAGGATTCTCCCAATGGAGTTAAGGTTTTCTTCTTTTGCAACCTCTCATTCTTAAATGCTTGGTTGGGCTGGAAACCTGATCCAGGAGGGTTCCGGTAGGCTCTTAGGGGTGGATAGACATTTTGTGGAGCTGGGTATGTATTTTGCGGGACTGGCGCACGCCATTGTGTGTGGGCCGGAGGTTGGTTGTATGTTTGGGCATGGTGGACAGAAATATGGGGGTCTGGTGGTGCGTAGTAGTGTTGGAGTGGATTATATGAGGTATGGGGGTAGGTTTGGTGACGGGGACGAGGTTAATGATAGTGGTGCGGTGAATCCCTGGGTCCGAACCAAGCTCCCGAATCAATTGTTGCTACATCCTCTTTCTTCTTCTTTCCAATTACTCCCCCAGTTCCGCTTTGAATGGCTTGGGTGGTTGCCTTAATAGCCGAATAACTCATAATTTTGTTTGTCTTGAGCCCTTCTTCTACCATATTGCCCATCTTTACCACTTTATTGAAGGACTTGCCTATAGCTGATACCAGATGACCGTAATAAGTAGGATCTAAGGCCTGCCGAAAATAATCCACCATTTCACTTTCTTTCATTGGAGGGTCAACCCTTGCTGCCTGCTCTCTTTATCTAAAACCATATTCCCTGAAACTTTCATTATGCTTTTTCTCATGTTTTGTCAAAGATAGACGATTCGGAATAATCTCGAGATTATACTGGAAGTGGCAAGCAAATGCCTAGGCTAGATTATCCCATGTGTACCATATTCCATGATCCTGCCGAGTATACCATTATAGCGCTGATCCACTCAGAATCTGACTGAAATATGCCATTAGTAGCTCGTCTTTCCCGCCGGCTCCCCTCATTTTGCTATAAAAACCTCTCAAATGCGCCACTGGATCACCATGACCATCATACAAATCAAACTTGGGCATCTTGAATCCTGCCGACAATTGCACATCTGGAAATAGACATAGATCTTTGTAAACCACACTTACTTGACCTCCCAACCCTCGCATGTCACTAAATGACTGTTCCAGACTTTTAACTTTCCAGAACATCTCCTCCTGTTCGAGATTTTTAGATGGCTTTTTAGTTTTTGCAGGGAGGTCAAAATGAGGAGTGTAGGAATAGGGTTCAAGAGCCGTGAAAGTGGGCTCCAGGGGGTAATACTGGTTGTCGTGAGTCTAAAACAGAGGCTCACTAGAGGATCAGTGTAATACAGTAGGTGAAGGGGCCACAAAAATAGGAGTGACTGGTGGAGGACGGTACGAGACTTGTTTGGGTGGTGGAGCTTGTGATGTACGGGAAGTGGTGCCATAGCACTATTGGTAGAGGGGAAAGGCCGGAGATGAGTTCACAGTGGGTGGTTCCTGGGTCTGAGCCAATGGCGGGATAAAATCAGGGTTGGCAGGGTAAACTGGCGATGGGTGCATTTTTGCCCAAGCTTGGTACATTCCATCCATCTGCTGTTTCAGCTTATACAACTCATCTTTCAGATTAACCTCCGATTCTTCCACCTCTTTTGACGGATCAACAATATTTGCCTCAAGTTCTTGGTTGGCCATGTTCAGCTTGTTCTTGGACCGAGTGTTGTAGGAGTGAGTTGCCAGAATGCCAATCAAACTAACCACCTGCCTGAACTATAATTCCATCAATAACAAACTTGTTAGCGATTAGGGCTTTAACAGATAAGCAACCACACATTTGAGGAGCGGATGCACCTAAGTAGTTAACCATTTCTATTATGCATTTGATCGGCTGTTTGCGTCATCCCGGCTTTTCCGTTTGCAACTTCTCTTTTCTCCCTCTCTTTTTCTTTTTATTCTTGCCTTTCCTTGCTTGGTCTCTCTTTTGTTTTTATTCTCTCATGACTCCTTCTTGCTTTGCCACTGTTTCCTTCTCACTGTTTCTCTTTTCTTTTCCTTCTCTCTCTTATTCTCCCCTCTTTTTTTACCACTCTTTTTATTTCTTTTAGTTATGGTTGAATCCTATGGATTTTGCCTACGTATCATGACCCTACATGAATCAAACCGAGCGTAGTTTTGGAGATAAGTGCATAATAACAAAACAAAACATTTTGGGATTTTCAAATTTTTCCATAAAATAAAACAGTTTTGATTACAACCACTCATTCTACCAAATTATAAATTAACAGACTCGAAATGGGAAACTAACAGACTCTGACTTAAAACAAGATCAACAGACTCTGACAGAAGGTAAGAACAACATACTCGAAAACCAACTAACAGACTCCAATAAAAGAAAATACAGACTCGCAAACAGACTAACAGACTCTAATGAAAATAATGAATCCATTAATGCCTCAAATGCTTCTGGGGCCCGCGGGACATCATTCGGTCTCGCCGCGGGCCTATGTGCAAGATGCCTTTGAAGCCTCTCCAAGTCACTCATTATCTTCTGGACAAATGTCATCATTGCTGCAAAGAAGGTGGTACGAGTTATATCCTCACATGCTTGGCATTTCATAACAATGTAGTCGACAATAGTTATGATCCGCTCTCGGATTCTTCCCTTTTCCTGAAGCAAACGCCCGACCTGTTGATTCCGGGCTTCTAACACCTGAGTATCATGGAGATGTTGATTTTGCAACTGTTGCATTTCTTCCTCCATCCGAGCCATCAAATCATAACAGTGTTCCCTATCATCTTTAAAGTCCTTAGCCTGCTTGGCTGCCTCATTCTCGAGAATACCTATTTTTCTTTTTCAGGCTAGTGATTGTCCCTTCATACTTTCTTTTCATTTGTTGCATAAACTGTGTCCGACCTTTTGCGTTTTCCCCCAATTGAGCCCAGACTTTTGCTAGGCTGGCCTTAAACTTTTCTAGGTCATCTTGATACTCAAGGGCTTTCTTTTTGAGACTGCTTATAAGCCTTACATCTGCTCGGCTTTTTTCCGTGTTTCTAGCAGCTATTTTCATCTTCCGGATTTGAGCTTTGAGGGATTCATTTTCCTGGGTGAGCCTCTTCTTCTCGCCTTCATCTGCGGTGGCTTGCAACCCATTCTCAAACTGAAGGTCCATGACTTGCTTTTCCAGCCTACTTATGGTGGCTCGGTACTCATTTTCTTTGGTCAACCAGTCCCATTGCACTTGTGCTCCATCGGTAAATTGTTGGACATGGGGTTTCTTTGCGGGCCTCTCGGGCTCCTAATGAACTCAGGATCTTTTACCATACCACACAGTGTAACGAGGCTCCACCTCGCCTCTAGATAGATCTTGTACTTGAGTACTAGGATCTAAGAATCTGCACTGATGCCAAACCCGACGTACTCTTTCTTCTGGAAAAGCGGCTTTTGGTTCCAACTCAATAACCTGCCGAATCAAATCCTCATCATGTAGGATAGTCTGGTATCGGTCTAACTGATGTAGCATTCGGTGCGAGGCATAAGGCTGGATACTCCGCAGACCCATTAATAGTAGAAAGCATTCCTCAACCGACATATAGATTACCTCACTGACCGAGAGCCACCCAAATGTCCATTCAATCTTATTTGCAGTCAAAGATCTCAAATGAGCATGCCATGCTTCCGTACCGTTCGGGAAATCATAACCCTCTACTAGCTTTTCTTGTTTTTCAATGCACTCGAGTCCAGTCATACCACAATGCAAGTATCCAGGATGGTGGCAAAGGTGTTCCTCTATCCATAATTGTAATAGCATATTGCATCCTTCAAAGAACTTTCCCCCTTCTCGCAGAGGGTCAGAGCTCGGTAAATTTCTGCCAAGATCAGCGACACTATGGTCCCATTTGCCCTTTTCATCATAAAGTCGGCTATCCCCAAGATCCCCAACTCTATGTTCACGTCTTTTCTGGGGCAAATCAAAGTACCCAGGAACCCCTTTATAAAAGCTAATCCTCTCCAGGCTTCCCACTTGTCTTGGTTTCCCGCGTGAGTAAGACTGGTATCTAGCGTCTCGAAGCCATGAGGATTCCCGTAACATCGGTACAAAAAGTAGAAGGTACAGAATCCTTTGGCCAAATTTCCGTCTCGGATGTCCCGACTGATGCTTAACAGGTCCAAAAATTTGTGAAGGGTTACTGCTCTCGGGGCTACCGGGTATTGATTTCTAAGATTTCCCTCGAAACTAGAGTAGCTTGCAATTTCTTCCAGTATAGGAGTTAACTCGAAATCACCAAAGTGGAATACATTATGTGCTGGGTCCCAAAATGGTATCAATGCCTCGATTATGTCCTTTATCGGCTTAACCTTCAAGAGCCCGACAAGACCACCCAATGCTTTTGTCACAACTTTTCTGCTATTGTCCCCCAAATCATGCCACCACATATGCAGCTCCAAAGGGATCTATTCACGGACTGAGAAAGGTTCATTTTGAATTGTACTCATCCTACACATTTATTAAGGTGATTTTAATTAAAAGAAAACAATGACTCATTTTGACTCAAGAAAAATGACCATTTTTCAAAATTTTCACAAAAATATCCAGCTTTACCAATACGGCCTTTCAGCACTCCGAAAACGAAGACTTTAAGGCTTTGTTGGCTAACCAACCAAAACCTTTAAAAATGACTAAAGGTGGTTGTTCTTGCAAAAACATCCTTCCGACGCCCTTTTGAGGGACATTTGACTATTTTTGACAAGAATGACATTACCTTACTTATTTGTAATAAACATAAAACTTTTCTTCTTTTTGGGTTATTGATTTGCAAAAAAAAGGAAGTTGGACCCGATGGGGGTTGCCTACGTATCTCACATCCGGTGAGAATCAAACTGGTGTAGTTCGGGCAAATAAAATAAAACCAACTATTTTTCAAAACAAAACCCTTTTTCTTTTTCCATTTTTCTCAAAATATTTGGCAGAGTTTCAGTACTATTTGGACATTGGTTTCCAAAATAGGTGATTTAACTTACTTAACCCTCACATTGCTATTCTCTTTTTCCAACTTTCTCCCGTTATTCAAAAGCAGGTCAGCATGCAAATCCAAATCAAATAAATGCACAAGTAGCAAGTAAGATGCATCAAGATGGTCTTTTTATTTTTGGTACACCTGTCCTAGACAGACCCAACCCCTGTGTTGAGTCTCCAAAGTCAAATGAACGTGATGCAAGCAAACGTTCCTACTAGGGATCCGGTATGAGGTATTGTTATACTAGGTTTAAAACCTGGATTTATTGTTCTAGACCTGTCTTACCCGAGTGGACAACTCGAGCCGGGGGGGGGGGGGACAGCGTACTGGGAATACAGAAGCTTCATCGGCTTTGCAACTTGTCCGAACTTCGTTCTAAAATTTGGGATATGACTATAACAGAAGAGAAGTCACACGAAGTGCACGCTTCCCCATGATTTAGAAGACTCAGAGAGAAGAAGGGTTTCGTAGCAGTTTATATACAGTTCACAGAATATCAAAGCGGCAAAAGCAAAACTTAGCACATTAGGCCCAAACATGTAACAAAATCAGATAACTAATAAAGCCAACTATAATAATTCATCTAAGCTCGAATTTTGAACCCTGAACCAGAGATTCTGGGTTCGATCCCCAGTAGAGTCGCCAAAGCTGTAACACCTTCTTCTTTACTACACCCCGAGAAGGGTGATATAAGGGAGTTTTTTCCAACTTAAAGTGACAAAATCGAAATGGGATCATTTTATTAAAATTCAGAGTCGCTACTTGGGATAATTTATGGTGTCCCAAGTCACCGGTTTAGAATCCTGAATCGAGGAAAAGATTGACTCTGTTTTACAGTCCGCGAACACAGAGATCCGAGTAAGGAATTCTGTTAACCCTGGAGAAAATGTTATGCATTCCCGAGTTCCGTGGTTCTCGCACGGTTGCTCAACTGTTATAATTGGCCTATTATCTGATTTTAATACATGTTTTAGCCTATGGTAAATTTTTAACTTACTAACCGCTTTTAATTAATTTTAAGAAGATTTTAACGTCATCTAAAATACATCTTTGGACCGCGCCACATGAAATGCACCCGCAGTCCGAGACACATTTTATTTCAAAGGACTTGCTAATTAATTAAAGACATGAGGAATTCCCAACCATTAATGCAAGTTTAAACCCAATGGGAGCAACCTGCACTTATTAAAAAAATCCAAACAAGTTATAGATCCATTGTTCCCCATGACCATTCTATCAATAATCAAGAGACCATGGATGGGCTCCAACGTGAAGCCCAGAACCGGGAGCACCCAATAAAGAGAATTCGACACAACTGGGCCAAGATTATAGCCCAAGTCATTGTCTTAAACCTCAATCGCCGCATGAAATCCAATTGTAGTGAGACATTCAGAATTTGGACACTATTTCATCATTTAAAAATCAATCATTTGAATTTCCAACGAAAGAGAACAATCTGAGATTTCAAGTAGACTTAATTCACATGCTGAATTCTGATTTCACATTAGCACACTTAAACAACCTCATGATTTCAACTTATTAACAGAAATATGTGAAGAACTAGACTGGCTGAGATACTTCCAGCACATAACCAAATTGACTTTCATTTAAAATCCCACATGGAAATACAATCATCACACAAACAAAGGGGAAATGTTGGACAACAAACTCTTGAATTTACTAATTTATGCTTCAACCATAAGAAAACAGGATTTGAAAACTAAATGAGAAGCAGAGTATGGGTCGATTGTGTTGGACCCAAAATCTGAATTGAGGCATTTGAACCCTGGCCAAGCCAAACAACTCTAACTAATCAGCTAAGAACCTTACTCCTTAATCAGTAACATGTTTCAAAGTCCAAACAGCCCTGAATCATTACATTCAAGCAAGTTCAAATCCAAACCTTAAAATGAAATATAACATTAATGACATAAATGACTACACATGACGACTAAACTACAGAACACATGAAGAAAGTTATAGTGAAATCTTGCAATCATTTGACATAGAAACATGCAACAATTATCATTTCTTCAAGCTTGGTTACATGTTTTCTAATTCACACTTCACATGTCATTTAAGAGCCAAGGAAATACCTAGAGATCGAAATAAAAACCAAAAGGGTGAGGAATCAGTCAAACAACAGTATAGCAGAACCAGCACCAGCAAAACCTATTCAAAATAGAAAAATTGATGCAAAATAGTGAAGTAAAACAGTCTCAATCGAAAGTGACCACAACAGCTTCAAACCAAACTTTAGAAGACCCAATTCAATCCATTTCCACACTTAGATGAGTCAAAAATTGTTTCAGAAATTGAACAAAATCACTGAAGAAGTTCAATGAAACAGTAAAAATTTTAGTCGTTTGTATTTTTCTGGATTTTATCCCTTAAAATCTGCCTTGAAATGCAAGGTAAGGTGCCTTTATAGGCAAGCTATTAGGGCAGCCTAAGGGATCAATATTTTGCACTTTGCACCTTTTCTAATTTTCATTTTAGCTTAGGTATCCCTATTTTAAATCTCAGAGCTTCACAATAGTCCCTTCCCCAAGTTCCTAGAAGCTTCCTAATCCGTTACCCAAATATTCCCTTACCTAGACTACCCAAACCACCCCTCTGAGTCGTGCTAATTACCCTCAGAAAAATTCATGGGTAAATTGGATCCAAAGACTCAAAACCAGCCTAACTCTTACAAGACGTGGGCTAATCCCTTTTCTTTGGGCCTGGGTCTAACTCCGAAATTCAGAAGAAATGAGGAGGCAGAAAAGGCGATTTGGATTTCAAACCAACCATGAACCAAATGTTCTCAATATGTCCCAAAATTAAACAAACCAACCTAACAAGTTCAAACAAAATGGAGGAAGCTAATAACTAATATTAACTCTAACTAAAAAGAACCACATGCAAAGATAATTTTGAAACAGAAGAAAGAGAGGGAATAATAGAAGAAAATAAGGTTCGTATTTCCAAATCTAGATTCGACGAGTCTGGTGAAGATTCGAGGGAATCCAATTGTGAATCAGGTATGAGGGGGTCAAGGGGGTTATGGGGTGTTATTTTGGGGTGATTTGAGTGGATTGAAGTTTGAAGGTCCAAACTTTGAACGAAGATTCGACAGGTTTCCCGATGATTGAAGGGAACCAATGACAGATTCAATATGAGGGAAAAAAAGAGGTGCTATGGTGTAAGTATAGGGGCGGTTGGAGGTGGCGCCGCCCGCTCAATGGCGGTGGAACATCAGGGCGGCAGATTAGGGTTTGTCTCTGAAAAAGAGTGGGTTGAGAGAGACGATGAGGGAGGGAGGGGGGGCGGGTTAGGCGTTTGGACAGTTTTTGTTTTTCTTTCTTTTTTTTTAATTCAAATCTCGTTTTTTCAAATTAAAATAAAATCCTTAATTAATTCATAAAACTAAATTAGCCTATAAAAACACTAATTAATCGTAAATAATAATTATCACAATTAATTAAGAACCAAATTTAAAGGAAAACTACCCAAAATCAAAAACCAAAATTAGAATGTGCAGAATGAATTATTTTTTGTAATTTTTCCCTTTTTTATAAAACAAATAATTTGTTAATTAATCCTAAAATGTAGACTTAAATTATAAATGCAAATGCAACATATTTTTGTATTTTTTCAAAATTAACATGCACAGACAAATGCAAACAATTAACAGAAATGCTACGAAAAATTTACGAAATTACAAACAATGGTAAAATTATTTTGTTTTGAATTTGTGGGATTAATTCATATAGGTCAAAACTCAGATGCTCACACGGTTCATTTAACCGTTTGGCCCTTACAGTAAATCCTATCGATCGAGCTGAGACTATTCAATCAAAAGGTTTCTTTCCTTGCTAAAGTCGTTATCTGAGGGTAATGCCCCCAGTGTTGGGGACCGATCATAGAGAGGCCTCAATTATTGTTGTTTTTCACACCTTTTTTTTTCTGAGGGGGAGTTAATGTAACGACCTGACTGGTCGTTTTGAGCAATTTCGTTCGGTTCGGCAATTTGAGGTCACGAGCAACTTCATATTATGTGTATCGACTTGCGTGCATGGTTGGATTCTGTTTTCGGATGAATCAGAGTTGAATTGGAAGAAGGAATCCAGTTTTGGAAGCCTAAGCAGTGAGAGTTTGATCGGAATTTGACTTTTGAGTAAACGACATTAGAATTGGAATTCGATGGTTCCAACAGGTTAGTATGATGATTTCGGACTTGGGCGTATGTCCGGATCGGGTTTTGGAAGACCCGGAAATGTTTCGTCACCTATTGTGGAAGTTAGCATTTTTGGAAGAATTTTATAAGTTTGGGTTGAAGTACATTTCACTATTATCGATGTTCGTTTGGGATTCCGAGTTTGGGAATAACTCCGTATGGTGATTCTGGTGTTGGAAGCGCGATTGGAAGTGAATTCAGAGGTCCGTGGGTCATTTTGGAAAGATAGAAATTTGAAGGTTTTAAGAAGTTTGACCGGAAGTGGAATTTTTGATATCGAGGTCAGATTCTGATTCCAGAAGTTAGATTAGGTCTGTAATGTCGAATATGATTTATGTGCAAAATTTGAGGTCAATCGGACGTGATTTGATAGGTTTAAACACCGAGAGTAGAAGTTTGAAAATTTAAAGTTCATTAAGCTTGAATTGGAGTGCGATTCATGGTTTTAGCATTGTTTGACGTGATTTGAGACTTCGAGTAGGTCCGTGTTATGTTATGGGACTGAGTTGTGTGATTGGACAGGGTCCTGGGGGCCTCGGGTGTGTTACGGGTTGTATTGTGCTCTTATTTGATGTTTCAACATCGTTTCTTTTGGAATAAAGGGTACCACATTAAGAAAATAAGCTCCAAAATCATTTTTCATTAAACCATTAGATCTGTATCATAATTACGGAGCCATAGCGAAAAGAATCATCGAATGTTGACATTGTATGAGGAAGTTATGCTCATTTTTGTGTGGGGAAAAACTGTTGCTTTTGGTATGGTCGCAATTGCGAACATTTCCATCGCAATTGCGATGCCCAGTTCGCAATTGCAAATTTTTGTCACAAATGCTACCTTTGCATCCCTTCCTTGTTCGCAATTGCGAAGGCTTTCTTCGCTTTTGCGAGGGTTCGCAATTGCGAACCCTGGATCGCAAATGCGACATCAGCAACTTGTTTTCAGCTGTGTAACTCGGGTTTTTGCTTCATTTTATCATATTTTGAATCCTAGGTCCGAGATAGGGCGATTTTGAGAGAAGATTTTCATACCAAATCATTGGGTAAGTGTCTCTAATCAATTTGCAACTATATTAGGTCCGAGATACTATATTTTGTGTCACAACCCATTTCCATAACAGATCGTGATGGCGCCCAAAACCGTTGTCAGGCAAGCCAACACAGAAGTATTAGTAAATTCTTATTTTACTTACCTAAAAAGTTACAACATTTTCTTAATTTGCGATTAAAAATAGGTGATAATATGCAACATTCGATAATAATTATACAACCCAAAAGAAATGTCTCCTAATGTGTGTGCCAAGACCCGGTGTCACAAGTTATGGGCAACTAGTAGAATATACAAAAGAATAAATCCTTCCTACTGTCCGAAATAGAATAGACAGCCCAAAAATAAATAAAGAGAGACTCCATCAAGCTGCTGAATGGCACAGGAAGGGGCAGCTCACAGAGGAAGTCTTGGACTATGAATCAGGGGCGCGCGCCAGATTGATAGCCAGATGTACCTGCCTCAGATCCTGTACAATTAAGTACAAAAGTGTAGTATGAGTACATAACAATATGTACCCCGTAAGTATCCCGTCTAATCTCGAAGAAGTAGAGACAAGAAGTTAACTTGATACTTACTAAGGTCAAATAATATAATGAAGTGTTATGTTAAGCATGGGAGCCACAAATAATCAACAGTTCGTAGCAAAAGGTAATAAGTCGTGTCCTTAACAATTTTATAGTTAGCCATTTACATTTCAAATATTTAGAAAATCAAGGCATGGATAAGATTTTACATAGATATCGTGCACACATTATGCCGAGGTCGACGGCCCAATCCAACAGAAAATAAACTGTGCACTGCCAGAGGGTTGAATGACGCGAACCATAGATGCGTCTATCTCTACCGAGGCGATCGGCCCGATCCACAAATATCAATTTATGTCAAGAAAACACATGAATGCGCATTTATTTCCAAGTAAATTCATACAAGTGTCTACCAAGTGTATACATTCACTTATATTCCTTTCCAAGTTTCTAGCATATCCTAAGTGATCACATTAGCAAGAAAATATAGAGACATTCACAAATGTAGCATGATACGGGTCCTAGACTACTTGGACAATTAACATAATAGTAGCTACGCATGGACTCTCGTCACCTGGTGCGTACGTAGCCCCCGCATTTAGTAGAAAATTACTCAATTATTATACCTATGGTGACAATTCCCTCTTGCAAGATTAGAAAGGAGACTCACCTCGCTCCAAAGGTGTTACACCCCAAGTTTTCATACGTGAGAGTACGTCGTAAGTCATTGATGTAAGCTCGGAAATGAGATTCTATTTGGAAGAAAATAATGTAAGTTAATCATGTTACCTTGGAGGTTACAGATATTTAAGATCATGAATAACGAGTACCGAGAGGGTTGTAAATTTTAGAAGCTAAACCAATTGAAGAAAATAAGTTTCGTCGAAAGTCGACAAGTTTCGAATGTTATAACATGTACTTTGGGGTGAGACTAGGGTTCTTAACATGATTAGGAGGTTATTCTATGAGTTATTTTAGTCGTATGATATTCATTTTCTACATTTTGAAGGCAAGCAAGTTGTGGAACAAGAGTTGGCAAAGGTCATCACAAGTTACATTCATAAATTTGCTGAAATTTAGGTCAAATGTATCTGAGAATTTATCCAAATATACTTGGAATCATGGGGTGTTCTAACTACCAAATTTAAGGACTACGAGTCTAGTTTCTAACGCATTAAACCGTTCGTCAATACGACATCGGAGTAGGGAGATATTCGCGTTTTTGCGAGACCGCGCAAGCAGCTCCCAATGGGACCCACTTAGGCGGTGGTTGACCCACTTCAATTTATAAACGATTTGGACGCCTATTTTTGCTCATTTTTCAACTAAAATTAGTCTCCAAACTTCTCCTAACCCTCCTAAACATATACCACAAGGGTTTGAAGTGATTCCAAAGTGATTACACCATATTTCAACATCAAAACTTAGTTCTAGTGAAGAACAACACCTCTTTGAGGTTGTGTTGTCATTGAGGATTGTTGTGGGCTGTATTTGGATGAAATTCCAAGTTGTTGCTGCTGTATAAGGTGAGTATAACAGTCTACTAATTGTGCTTAAGATTGCTTGTATGTTGGTTAAGTTGTTAGGATGATAAACTACAAGATAATACTTGGATTAGCTTAAGTCACTTCTATGGTGTTGTATTGCTATTAAGGGTTGTTGTAAACTGAATATAACTTGGATTTTGACTTGAAGTTACTGTATAAGGTATTTATATTGTGATCTTGTTTGTTCCTAAGGTTATCTTGATGTTTATTAAGTTAAATGGATGGGCTAGACATGAACTAGTGAATAAAGTTGCTAATTGAGGATAGTTGAAGTTGTGGATTATTTTTGTTGTTATAAATATATGGTATAAGGCTGGAATCATTGATTAATGACTTCATTATCATGTTAATGATACTTTTAGGTTTAAGTAAGAAGTCTATAAGGATTGATAAGGGGTATACGGATTCCAATCGGAGCTTGCCCCTAGTCGTAATGTAGTTGTGACTTATTGATGTTATATGGTGTCTTGATATTGATAATTATGTATTGATGGATTGCTATGGTAATTGTTGTTGGTATATGGTATTGTAGGAGGCCCTTGTTACAAGGGAGATGCTTCCCAAATATACGTAAACGAGCTACTAGCTTAAATTATAGACTTAGCCTTTGCTCAGCACTGATTTTGAATCTCCTTATACTATGATAGATTGAGTTGACTTGTTTGAAGAGTTGCTTGGAAGGGATTAGGGACTCAAAGAGTTTATGGTATGTTAAGGCACTTACTTCTTTCTTTTGTCATGATCTAAAGTAACATGAACATAAATGGTACGCTAATTCATAAATGACTCTACTCCTAGCAACTAAGGTTGTCCATGTTGTTCTTTCCTTATAAAATTATTCTAAACAAGTGTGTATGATCCTTAAATCCTACTAAGGTTCATATTGATGGTAGGGATGTCCATAATGTTCTTAAGTCACTCCAAAAGGTTTAGAATGTGATTCCATGAGTTGAGCATGCATTATATATATGTATCTATTTTACTCTACCGAGCCGCGCTATAGTCGGCCGGGTACGACACCTATTGTGCAACCACTGATCAGTTGGGTTTACCGAGCTCCACGTGGCCGGGTATGATTCTACCGAACCTTATGATAGTAGGGTACGCTTTTACCGAGTCCTATTTGAGGTCGGGTACGATATGATGATGATGGTGCCCACAGAGGCGAATGTTTTAAAAAGTTTATGTATATATATGTATTATGCATTTCATATCAGTAACCCCCAGAGGCACTCTGATGTTACAGGTTGTATCTCCTCTATCTCTCTCTTTACATTACTGTTCTTGTTTATGCTTTCCTGCCTAACATACTCGGTACTTTATTCGTACTGACGTCCCTTTTGCCTGGGGACGCTGCATTTCATGCCTGCAGGTCCCGATTGATAGGTTGACAGTCCTCCTAGTAGGCTATCAGCTCAGCGAAGGTGTTGGTGCACTCCACTTGCTCCGGAGTTGCCTATTTGGTCAGTATGCTTTGGATATGTATTGATTGATATGGCGGGGCCCTGTCCCGACCTTTATGATTTTATGTACTCTTAGAGGCTTGTAGACAGATGTCAGGTGTATGGATACTTTTATGGCCTTGTCGGCCTATGTTTCGAGTTTACTAATGGTCATGTCGGCCTTATAGCCCCGTATGTCACATATATTAGTTTGTATATCATGTTGGGTCTTCATATGTTGAGTATTCCCTTATGTTTTATTCTTGTTATCTCATGACGTGTTTTTTAGCTCATTTACTCATGATAACATGATAAGAAAGATATGTTACGTTGGTACTCAGTTGAGTAAGGCACCGGGTGCCCGTCGCGGCCTTTCGGTTTGGGTCGTGACAAAAGTGCACTTCCAATACCAAGAACGAGCCCGAACTCTCAATTTTGAGCCGAACGATCCAAAACTAGGTAAATGAGGTAGGAACTAGTCAGTATAAGCTCACAAGATTATATTATAGCTATTTAGGCAATTTCCCAACCCTTAACACAAGTTTTCCTAAAATCTAACCCCGGGCCCACGTGCCCGGATTCCGAAATTATTCGAAGGAAGTTGTTCTCTATAACCTAAGGATCTATAATATATGATTTATAATTCATTTCATAACAAATTTCATGGTTAAATTTATCTTTTGTCACAACCCTAGGTTTTGCTCTAACCCCTTGATTTTACCTAAATTCTAGTGTTTAATCTACCTAATACACAAGTATTAAACTAAGAATAGGTGGGATGAACTTACCTCAAGATTCTAAGTGGAAGTTTTCTCTCAAAAGCTCCCAAAATCGCCAATGGAAGAGTTAAAAGTGGCAAAAAAGGACTTAGAACCCTTATTAAATGAAGCTCACTGCTTCAGCGATTTCCGCATCTGCGGCCAGGGGATCGCATCTGCAGTCCCGCTTCTACGAGAAATCGGACTCACCTGTGGAACCGGTGAAGCGGGTTGTGACTGCTTCTGCGGTCTCGATGCCTCTTCTGCGGCTGGGGAGCCGTTTCTGCGGCTTTGGTCTAGTATACCCTGGGCCGCATCTGCGATATATAGACGCTTCTGCAGTCTCGCACCTACGGTCGACCAACCGTAGGTGCGGTTATGACAGAAGCAGATGCTTCAGCACTTCTCAAAAATTCCAACTTCACTCGAGCCTCATCCGATTGACGCTCGGGGCTCTCGGGCCCCGTCTAACATACCGACAAGTCTGAAATCATGAAAAAGACCTACTCAAACCTTCAGAACGCCTGAAACAACGCTAAATCTAAGAATCACCCCCTAAAACCAATTGAATCAAACTTACGAATTTTCAAGTTCTTAACTCTCCTCTATCGAGCCGAAACGCCCTTAAACTATTCGGATTGGCACTAAATTTTGCGAGCAAGTCCTAAATGATATTTTGGACCTGTGTCGGGCTCCAGAACCAACATACGGGCTTGGTACCTATGTGATCAATTATTAGTTAGTTTCTTTAAATCCTTAGAATTTCAGTTTAACAACCTCTAATATAAATTCATTACTCGGGCTAGGCACGTCGGAATTCAATTCCCGGCATACACTTAGGTCCATATTTTCCTATGGACCCTTCGGGACCGTCAAATCGCGAATCCGGGTCCGTTTGCTCAAAATGTTGACCAAAGTCAAACTTAGCCTTTTAAGAAAATCCTTAAGAATCAAATGAGCATATTTCACTCCAAACTCTTCCAAATCTCGAACCAACCATCCCCGCAAGTCGTAAATTAGTTAAAGCAAGCGCAAGAAGTTTTATTTAAGGGAACGGGGTTCTAAAAGGCAAAAAGACCAGTCGGGTCGTTACATTCTCCACCTCTTAAACAAACATTCGTACTCAAACGGACATAGAAAAGTACCTAAGCTGCTGAATAAATATGGATATCTACTCCGCATGTCCTCCTTGGACTTCTAGGTCACCTCCTCGACTGGTTGGCCCCTCCACTAGACCCTCACCGCAGAAATCCTCTTGGACCTCAACTGGCGATCCTGCCTATCAATAATGGCAACTGGCTCCTCCTCATAACCCAAACTCTCATTCAGCTGAATAGTAATGAAGTCCAACATATCGGATAAGTCGGCATGATACTTCCGTAGCATCGATACATGAAAAATCAGATGAACTCCCGATAAGTTGAGGGGCAAAGCAAGCATCTTAAGCGACCTCCCCAACTCGTCTCAATACCTCAAAGGGGCCAATAAATATAGGGCTCAACTTGTCCTTTTTCCCGGACCTCATAACACCTTTCATTGGCGAGACTTTCAAGAGAAACTTCTCTCCAAACATGAATGATACATCACGCGCCTTCTGATCCACGTAGCTCTTCTGTCTGGACTGAGCTGTGCGAAGCCTTTCCTGAATAACTTTACCTTGTCTAAGGCATCCTGTACCAAATCTGTACCATATAACATAGTCTCACCAGGCTCAAACCACCCGATAGGAGAATGACAATGTCGACCATATAAAGCCTCGTATGGAGCCATCTCTATGCTGGACTGATAACTGTTGTAGTACGCAAACTCCGCCAAGGGCAAGAGTTGATCCCACTATCCTCCAAAGTCAGTGACACATGCTCTGAGCATGTCCCCCAAAATCTGAATTATGCGCTCCGACTGCCCGTCGGTCTATGGAAGAAATGTTGTGCTAAGCTCCACACGGGTCCCCAAATCACCCTGAACAGCTCTCCAGAAATGCGAAGTGAACTAAGGGCCTTTATCTGATATGATGGAAACAGGCACACCGTGCAACCGGACTATCTCCCGAATGTAAATATAAGCGAGTCTCTCCGAAGTATAAGTAGTCACAATCGGTATAAAGTGTGCCGACTTGGTCAACTTATCCATGATGACCCACTCTGCATCAAACTTTCGCAAGGTCCGAGGCAAGACAACTACAAAATCCATGGTAATGCTCTCCCACTTCCACTCTGGTATAGGCATCTACTGAGGTAGGCCACCCGTCCTCTAGTGCTCGTACTTGACATGCTGGCAATTCAAACACCTAACCACATACTCCACTATATCTTTCTTCATCCTCCACCAGCAATAATGTTGTCTCAAGTCGTGATACATCTTCGTCCCACCCGGATGAATGAAATACCTCGAACTGTGTGCCTCATCTAGTATCCTCTTCCTTAGACCATCAACATTAGGAACACATAGGCGACTCTGGAGTCGCAAAACACCATCTTCGTCAATAGAAATCTCCTTGTAACTACCCTGAAGCACTGTCTCTCTGAGAACTGCCAAATGTGGATCATCGAACTACCAGGCCTTGATTTGCCCCAATAATGAAGACTGAGCAACAACACACGCAAGAACTCGACTAGGCTCTGAAATATCCAACCTCACAAGTCTGTTGGCCTAGGACTGGATGTCCAAAGCTAGTGGCCTCTCCTCTGCTAGTATGAATGCCAAGCTACCCATACTCTCTACTTTCCTGCTCAAGGCATCTCGGACCACATTTGCCTTGCCCAGGTGATAAAGACTGGTGATGTCATAATCCTTCAGCAACTCAAGCCATCTACATTGCCTCAAATTGAGATCCCTCTACTTGAACAAGTGCTGTAAGCTGTGATGATCAGTATAAACCTCACATGATGCCCGTACAGATAATGCCTCCATATCTTAAGAGCATGAACAATCGCGGCCAACTCCAAATCGTGCACAGGATAATTCTTCTCATGAATCTTCAGCTGACGCGAAGCATATGTAATAACTCGCACCTCTTGCATCAATACACATCCCAATCCAATGCGCGAAACATCGCAATATACCATATACAGCCCTAAATCGGAAGGCAATACAAGAATTGGTGCTGTAGTCAAAGCTGTCTTGAGCTTCTGAAAGCTTGCCTCACAATCATCGGACCAGTGGAAAGGAGCACCCTTCTAGGTCAATCTAGTCAGAGGTGATGCAATAGTTAATCTTATTAGTCTTAAGTGATACATGGGTGATTAACAAGTATTAGAAGTTAAACAAATCAAGGATGTTGTAACTCGTATTTTCAGGTACACCTAGAAGTTATTAATACACTCAAGAGGTCATGTATTAAGGTATTTGAATCATATAATATCTGTATCATAAGTCTTGAAGTCAAACGAGTTATGAAACAAAAGTCGACAAACGTTGTCGCAACTTTGTTTCATAATTTTACTTAAACATTATGTTAAAAGTTTGTAAGATTTTATCCTAATTTACAAGGAATTACGGGGTGATCTACCCACAAAATTAAAGATCTATGAGTCTAGTTTCCAATGAATTTAACCGTTTGTCAATACGATCTTGGAGTGTAGAGATATTCATATTTTCGCAAGCCTGTGCAGATTAGTAGATGACAAGTAGGTGCATCACCTACTTGCCAAAATGATAGGACAAAATTAAAAGACCTAAGTCGGCCAAGAGAGGAAGTTTAAGGGGTTATGAAATCAGTTATTTCATCCATATTTCAGACTCTCAAAACCAAAGTTAACCCCTGCAACACCTCCCCAAAAATCCCACACAAACCCTAATCGATTTTCCCACTCTTTCAAGTTCTATTTGAAGGTAAAACCTAGAGTTTGAAGAACCAAGGGAAGGTATGAGTTATCCAACAAGTAAGGTAAGTTACTGCCATCTTTCATACATTTTTCTTTGCTGTGAATTCATGGTAATTCGTTCTATACATGTAAGAACTCACGGGATGGTGATCGGAAGCCGTGAGTTCAAGTTATTCACTTGTAGCAGACTGTTTTGTGGACTGCTTTGTGTTGCTATTGGGCTGCGTGTTTTACTATTATTTTGTGGAGTTTTGGAGGTGTAAGTGTGTGGAGAAACACCATATATATGTAGGGTTGTGGTCTTACATTTATTCGTAACATTTCCGGGTCGTTTGACACGACTACGGTGGCCGTCGTATGTATGATGTAATTAGGTTGTGCGTGGACTATTTTGGGAGGCTCAATATGTTTATTATTGATGTTGTTTGGTGATTGTTTTTAATGGTGTGAAGTCATATATATATGGGAGGTGCTGTTCGTTTCAACGTAAAATAGGTTGTGGTCGATACATAATAGTTATGATGCTTAAATGATAATGATAGTATCATTTCTCTTATTGTAGACTAAGGAGTTGTGACAATTGCATAGCTTGTGATTGGGGCAGTATATACAAGGTATGTGAGGCTATCCCTTTTCTTCTTTTGCACGACTCCGATTGTACATAATGTAATGAACGAGCTTCCAAAGATACTCTACTCTTAGAAGCTAGCAGTACTTACATTGCTTTCCCTCTTATGGAACGATTGATGTTAATGTTGCTTCTCTTATTCTTATGTTATCAATGTTGTTGGTACTTCCTGATTCTTATAAGGTTCGTAATGAAGAGTTGGTCCTAATAATGTGTACAGAGGATACCGACCTTACGTCACTCCGAAAGGTTTAGAATGTGATTCCATGAGTCAAGCATGCATTATATATATGTATCTATTTACTCTACCGAGTCGCGCTATAATCGGTCGGGTACGGCACATATTGTGCAACCACTAATCAATTGGGTTTTACCGAGCTCCACATGGCCGGGTACGATTCTACCAAGCCTTATGACGGCCGGGTACATTTTTACCGAGCCTATTATGGTTGGGTATGATATGATGATGATGATGCCCACAGAGGCGTATGTTTTAAAAGTTTATGTATACATACATATGTATCATGCATTTCATGTCAGTAGCCCTCAGAGGTACTCAGATGTTCCAGGTTGTATATTCTCTATCCCTACTTACATTACTGTTTGTATTTATGGTTCCCTGCCTTACCTACTCAGTACTTTATTCGTACTGACGTCCTTTTATTTTCGTACTGACAGGCAGGTGCAGCTCCCCCACCACAGTAGGTTGTCCAGTTCAGCGATGATTGGCGAGATCCCTTCTCCGGACTTGCCGTGGTCTTGGTATGCATTTTTGCTGTAGATATTATGGGTATGTCGGGGCCCTGTTCCGGCTATGTTGCAGTACTTATGTTCCTATAGAGGCTCATAGACAAGTGTCGACTCATGTATAGTTTGGTATGCCTTTTCGGCTGGTTTTTGTTGTATAGTCTTTCATGGTAGCGTGGTAGCTCGTACCTTATATGTAATTTCTTGATTGTCTAGTCATCCCCTGCTATGTATGTTCATGCCATCATATTTTATTGTTGGTTGTCCATGATCCATGTCTACCATTTATATTGATCTCGTCAACCCTAAAAGATAATAAAAAAAGTTAGATAAAATGTACGTTGCTGCTCGGCAAGTATGGTCGGGTGCTAGTCATGGCCCTCCAGTTTGGGTCGTGACAAACTTGGTATCAGAGCAAGTCTATCCTAGGGATTGTCTATGAGCCGTGTCTAGTAGAGTCTTGATTATGAATGTGTAGCGCGCCACAGTTATAATCAGGAGGCTACATGACATCTAGGGTTGTTACCTTCTTCCTGAATCTAGATCGTGCGTACAGTTAAGTCATAAGTGTTCATCTCTAATATTCACCTTATTTTCTTTTAGCGATGCCTTCGACTAGGAAGAAAACAATTAGTAGACGGCTTGATACAGCTGCGGGAGAGGGTACTAGTCAAGTGCCCCAAGCCAAAGCAGGCCAAAGTGAGGCTCAGAGTGAGATGTCGTCTCATACCTCATCTACCCCGTCTCCTCTAGAGGATATTAAGAGGCACCCAGCACCTCCAGTTCCTCCATCTGGCACTACAGACCAGGATATGCGGAGTGCTTTGCAGTTATTGACTAGATTGGTAGCTGCTCAGGCTCAGAGGCAGAATACAGGTGCTGATGATAAACCAGTTAGTACGCGAGTTCGTGATTTTATTAATTTAGACCCTCCAGTGTTTACCGGATCAGACCCCAAGGAGGACCCGCAGGCTTTTATTGACCAGGTTCATTGTACACTGCGAGTTATGCATGTTAGTGATACAGAGGCAGTAGAGTTGGCTTCTAATCGGCTATGGGATTTAGCGGTTCTCTGATATGATAGTTAGGAGAGATCCAGGGGTCCGAACGCTCCTCCAACTGTGTGGAAGGAATTTTCTGAGGCCTTTCTTCATCACTACTTGCCAGTTGAGATACGACGAGCTAGAGCTGATAAGTTCTTGAAACTTAGACAAGGTAATATGAGTGTGCGAGAGTACAGTAAGCAGTTCGATTCTTTACCAAGGTAAGATCCCCATATGGTGGCCGAGATGAGTGATAGGGTGCATTTGTTCGTGAACGGATTGGGACCACATCTGATAAATGAGTGCACGACAGCCTCCTTGGTAGAGGGCATGGATATTTCCTGTATTCAGGCTTATGCCCAGATAGAAGGATAGGGTCCAGCATAAGAGGGCGAGATTTGCAAGGTATTCTAATGACTTCAGAGGCAGCGTCAGGCCCCAGTCTTCGAGGAGTTCAGCGCCACCTGTAGCTAGTGCTCCTCTATAGTTTCGGAGGCCTCGATATGATCGATTTACGCATTCTGGTCCAGGTCAGAGTTCACAGTCATCATGCTCGCAACATCACAATGATACTAGTCAGACGAGACCCACAACACCACGTTGTGATCAGTGCGACAAGGCTCACTTTGGACTGTGCCGTCATTCTGATTCATGTTATTTTTGCCGATAGCCTGGCCATATGATGCGGGATTGTCCTAACAGGGGAGGTGATGGTATGGATCAGCCGACTGGATCTGTGTCTACTTCTTCCTCATCAGTTCAACCTCCAGCACGGGGTTTTTAGTAGTCGACAGGTCGTGGTAGAGGTAGAGGTGCAGTGCCGAGTTTGAGTGGTGGTCAAAATCGAACCTATGCTCTAGTAGGTCGACAGGATCTCGAGTCGTCTCCAGATGTTGTTACAGGTATATTATCTATGTTTTCTTAAGATGTATATGCGCTGATTGATCCGGGATCTACATTATCATATGTTATACCCTTTGTGGCTAATAAGTTTGGCATTGAACCTGAATTGATAAGTAAACCCCTTGTGGTATCTACTCCGATAGGAAATTCTGTGATTGCTAGAAGGGTATATAGAGGTTGCACTATGATTATTTGTAGTCGTCAAACCTCGGCAAATTTAGTTGAGTTAGAAATGGTTGATTTTGATGTGATAATGGGAATGACTGGTTGGCCTCATGCTATGCAAATGTTGACTGTCGTATGAAGATGGTTAGGTTTCAATTTCCCAGTCCATCATTGAATGGAAAAGGAATATTGCTACACCAAAATGTAGGTTTATTTCCTATCTTAAGGCAAGGAAAATGATCTCAAAAGGTTACATTTATCATTTCGTTCGCGTTAGGGATGCGGAGGCGAAACCGCCTACTTTACAATCAATCCCCGTGGTCAACGAATTCCCAGATGTTTTCCCAGATGAACTCCCAGGCCTTCTTCCTGAAAGTGAGATTGAGTTTAGCATTGATGTGTTGCCTAACACTCAACCGATCTCTATCCCTCCATACATAATGGCCCCGGTAAAGTTGTAGGAGTTGAAGGTGCAGTTGAAGGACTTGCTAGATAAGGGCTTCATTAGACCTAGCACTTCACCTTGGGGTGCACCAGTCCTATTCGTGCGGAAGAAAGACAGGTCGTTACGGATGTGTATCGACTATCGACAGTTGAATAAGTTTACTATAAAGAACAAGTATCCACTTCCAAGAATTGATGACCTATTTGACCAACTCCAGGGTGCCAAGTATTTCCAAGATTGATTTATGTTTAGGGTATCATCAGGTGAGGGTTAAGGAGAAGGATATTCCAAAGACGGCCTTCCGGACAAGATACGGGCACTTTGAGTCCTTGGTGATGTCGTTCGGGCTAACAAATGCCCCAGCAGCTTTTATGGATTTCATGAATACTATATTTAGGCCCTATCTTGATGTGTTCGTGATTGTATTCATTGATGACATTCTAGTATATTCTCGTTCGGAGGCGGAACATGCGAGCCACTTGCAAATAGTATTATAGATGCTTCAGGATCGTAAGTTATATGTTAAGCTCTCCAAATGTGAATTTTGGCTGAACTCAGTAGCGTTCCTTGGCCATGTGATATCTGACGAGGGTATTAGTGTCGACACTCAGAAGATCGATGCAGTAAAGAATTGGCCGAGACCTATAACACAATCAGAAGTCCGCAGCTTCCTAGGGCTAGCAGGATATTATAGGCGGTTTGTATAAGGGTTTTCCTCTATATCATCACCATTGACTAAGTTAACACAGAAAGCTACCAAGTTCCAGTGGTTAGACACTTGTGAACGTAGTTTTCAGGCGCTGAAGAATCTATTGACATCTACACCAGTGCTCACTCTCCCTGAAGGAACAAAAGGTTATGTGGTATATTGTGATTCCTCAGGTAAAGGTTTGGCGGTGTATTGATGCAGCGTGGGAAGGTGATTGCTTATGCATCAAGACAATTGAAGAAGCATGAAAAGAATTATCCAACCTATGATTTGGAATTGGCTGCAGTAATATATGCTTTGAAGATATGGCGGCACTACTTATACGACATCTATGTTGACATCTTCACGGATCACAAGAGTTTACAATACATCTTCAAGCAGAAAGAGTTGAATTTGAGGCAGCGTAGGTGGCTTGAATTACTGAAAGACTACTACGTCGAGATATTGTATCATCCCGATAAAGCAAATGTTGTGGCAGACGCTCTCAGCCGTAAATCAATGGGAAGCTTAGTACATATTGAGGCAGGTAGATAGGGGTTGACTAAAGAGCTTCATCAGCTAGCCAATATGAGAATCAGATTGTTAGACTCTGATGACGGAGGTGTTACTGTACAGAATACATCAGAATCATCTTTGGTAGCCGAGGTAAAAGCACGACAATATAAAGATCCTATCTTAGTACGATTAATAGAGAGCATTAAGCAGTGTAAAAGTATGGATTTTGAGATCAAAAGAGATGGGGCACTGAGATACCAAAGCCGATTATGTGTGCCTAATGTGGCAGGGTTGCGAGAGAAGATTATGAATAAGATTCATCAATCCCGATATTCCATCCATCCCGGCTCGACAAAGATGTATCATGATGTCAAGGAGCAGTATTGGTGGGATAACATGAAGAAGTCTATTGCAGAATTTGTAGCCCAGTGTCCCAATTGTCAACAAGTAAAGATAGAACATCAGAAACCCGGTGGATTACTTCAGAATATAGAGATTCTGACTTGGAAATGGGAGGTGATTACTATGGACTTCATTATTGGATTACCTTGCTCTTATCATAAGTTTTACTCCATCTGGGTGATAATTTATCGACTTACAAAATGTGCCCATTTTCTGCCAGTTAAGACAACTTACACGACTGAAGATTATGTGAAGTTGTATATCAAGGAGATTGTTAGGCTTCATGGTGTGCCGGTATCTATTATATCAGACCAATTAGCTCAATTTACAGCTAACTTTTGGAGGTCTTTTCAGAAGGGTTTAGGCACACAAGTGAATCTCAGCACTACATTTCATCCGCAGACTGACGGACAGGCTGAATGTACCATTCAGACACTGGAAGATATGCTACGAGCATGTGTTCTATATTTTAAGGGAAATTGGGATGACCATCTTCCACTCATAGAATTTGCCTACAATAATAGCTACCATTCCAGTATTAAAATGGCCTCATACGAGGCACTATACGGGAGAAGATGTAGATCACCAGTGGGATGGTTCGAAGTCAGTGAAACAGAATTATATGGGCCAGATTTGATTCACCAATCTATTGAGAAGGTGAAAGTGATATAGGAGTGATTGAGGACGGCACAAAGCAGGCAAAAATCTTATTCTGATGTCCGACATCGTGATCTGGAGTTTGAGGTTGGTGATTGGATTTTCTTGAGGATCTCACCAATGAAGGGTATTATGCATTTTGGGAAGAAAGGTAAGCTGAGTCAAAGGTATATCGGGCCGTATAAAATTCTTCGACGGATTGGACAGGTTGCTTATGAGTTAGAATTGCCATCCGAATTGGAATTTGTCCACCCGGTATTCCATGTATCTATGTTGAGGAAATGTATTGGAGACCCTTCTCGAGTCTTCCCTATCAAAGATGTACAGGTTATATAGGACCTATCATATGAAGAAGTGCTAGTGGCTATATTTGATCAACAAGTCCTCAAGCTGAGAACAAAAGATGTAGCTTCCATCAAAGTATTGTGGAGGAACAAGAATATGGAAGAAATAACATGGGAAGCAGAAGAGGAGATGAAGTCTAAATACCGGTACCTATTCCAGAATGAAGATAAGAAGGATGCTGGTGGAACACATGATACATTGGAAGGTGAAATGGCTCTATGAGGTAAGCAATAACATGAGAATACTCTTCCTTAATACAAAATGGCGATATGCAGATAATGTACATGGCCATAATTCTTTATATACTCTTGTAAGGCCATACATTGAGTTAACCGCTTGCAAGTTTGTCCTCTATTTATGGGAGAAACTTGGCTGGAATCCATGATGATTTAAACTCCCCATGAACCCTTACATTCGAGGACGAATGTTCCTAAGTGGGGAAATGTGTTACAACCCATATACACATGCGTTAGCTCATGCCATATATTAGTTAACATCAATCCAAGAAGGAATTACCTTTGAGATGATAAGAAGTTAATCCTATTGGTCTTAAGTGATACAAGGGTGTATAAGGGTGATTACCAAGTATTAGAAGTTAAACGAATCAAGGATATTGTAACTCGTATTTTCAGGTAAACCTAGAGGTTATTAATACACTCAAGAGGTCATGTATTAAGGTATTTGAATCATATAATATATGTATCATAAGTTTTAAATTCAAATGAGTTATGAAACAAAAGTCGACAAACGTTGTCGCAACTTAGGTTCATAATTTTACTTAAACATTAGGTTAAATGTTTCTAAGCTTTTCTCCTAATTTACAAGGAATTACGGGGTTATCTACCCACAAAATTAAATATCTATGGGTCTAGTTTCCAACGCATTAAACCGTTTGTCAATACGATCTCGGAGTATAGAGATATTCATATTTTTGCAAGCCTGCGCAGATTGGTAGATGACAAGTAGGTGCATCACTTACTTGCCAAAATGATTGGACAAAATTAAATGACCTAAGTCGGTCAAGAGATGACTTTTAAGGGGTTATGAAATCAGTTATTTCATCCATATATCAGACCCTCAAAACCAAAGTTAACCCCTGCAACTCCTCCCCAAAAATCCCACACAAACCCTAATTGATTTTCCCTCTCTTTCAAGTTTTATTTGAAGGATAAAACCTAGAGTTTGAAGAACCAAGGGAAGGTCTGAGTTATCTAACAAGTAAGGTAAGTTACTGCCATCTTTCATACATTTTTCTCTGCTGTTAATTCATGGTAATTCATTCTATACATGTAAGAACTCACGGGATGGTGATCGGAAGCCGTGAGTTCGAGTTATTCACTTGTAGCGGACTATTTTGTGGAGTGTTTTGTGTTGCTATTGGGCTACGTGTTTTACTACTATATTGTGGAGTTTTGGAGGTTTAAGGGTGTGGATAAACACCATATATCTGTAGGGTTGTGAGCTGATAGTTATTCATAACATTTTCGGGTCGTTTGACACGACTACGATGGCCGTCGTATGTATGATATAATTAGGTTGTGCGTGACTGTTTTGGGAGGCTCAATATGTTTATTATTGATGTTGTTTGGGATGTTTGGTGATTGTTTTGAATGGTGTGAAGTTATATTTATAGGGGAGGTGCTGTCCGTTTCAACGTAAAATAGGTTGTGGTCGATACATAATAGTTATTACGCTTAAATGATACGATAGTATCGTTTCTATTATTGTAGACTAAGGAGTTGTGAAAATTGCAAAGCTTGTGATTGGGGTAGTATATACAAGGTATGTGAGGCTATCCCTTTTTTTCTTTTGCATGACTCCGATTGTATATAATATAATGAACGAGCTTCCAAAGATACTCTACTCTTAGAAGCTAGCAGTACTTACATTGCTTTCCCTCTTATGGAACGATTGATGTTAATGTTGCTTCTCTTATTCTTATGTTATCAATGTTGTTGGTACTTCCTGATTCTTATAAGGTTCGTAATGAAGAGTTGGTCCTAATAACATGTACAGAGGATACCGACCTTACGTCACTCCGAAAGGTTTAGAATGTGATTCCATGAGTCGAGCATGCATGATTCCATGAGTCTAACATGCATTATATATAGTATATATTTTACTCTACCGAGCCGCGCTATAGTCGGCCGGGTACGGCACCTATTGTGCAACCACTGATCAGTTGGGTTTACCGAGCTCTACGTGGCCGGGTACGATTCTACCGAGCCTTATGACGGCCGAGTACGTTTTTACCGAGCCTATTATGGTTGGGTACGATATGATGATGATGATGCCCACAGAGGCATATGTTTTATAAGTTTATGTATACATACATATATATCATGCATTTCATGTCAGTAGACCTCAGAGGTACTCAGATGTTCCAGGTTGTATATTCTCTATCCCTGCTTACATTAATGTTCGTATTTATGGTTCTCTGCCTTACATACTCAGTACTTTATTCGTATTGACGTCCTTTTATTTGTGAACGCTACATGTCGTGCTGCAGGTCCTGATAGACAGGCAGGTGCAGCTCCCCCACCATAGTAGGCTGTCTAGTTCAGTGGTGATTGGCGAGATCCCTTCTCTGGACTTGTCGTGGTCTTGGTATGCATTTTTGTTGTAGATATTACGGGTATGTCGGGGCCCTGTTTCGGCTATGTTGCAGTACTTATGTTCCTATAGAGGCTCATAGACAAGTGTCGACTCATGTATAGTTTGGTATGCCTTGTCGGCTGATTTTTGTTGTATAGTCTTTCATGGTAGCGTGGTAGCTCGTACCTTATATGTAATTTCTTGATTGTCTAGTCATCCCCTGCTATGTATGTTTATGCCATCATATTTTATTATTGGTTGTCCATGATACATGTCTACCATTTATATTGATCTCGTCAACCCTAAAAGATAATAAAAAAAAGTTAGATAAAATGTATGTTGGTGCTCAGCAAGTATGGTCGAGTGCTAGTCATGGCCCTCCAGTTTGGGTCGTGACATTGAGCTTCTAAAAGCTCGCCTCACAATCATCGGACCAATGGAAGGGAGCACCCTTCTTGGTCAATATAGTCAGAGGTGATGCAATAGATAAAAAGCCCTGCACGAATCATCTGTAATAACCTGGTAGCCCCAAGAAACTCCTAATCTTGGTCACCGAAGTAGGACGTGGCCAACTTTGAACTGCCTCAATCTTCTTGGGGTCCACCTTAATACCCTCTCCTGACACAATATGCCCCAAGAATGCCACTAACTCTAGCCAGAACTCACACTTGGAGAACTTAGCATATAGCTTCTGCTCTCGCAAGGTGTGAAACACTACTCTCAAATGCTGCTCGTGCTCCCCCAGGCTATGGGATTATATCAACATGTCGTCAATGAAGATGACGACAAATGAATTAATGTAAGGCCTGAATACCCTGTTCATCATGTCCATGAATGCTGCTGGGGCATTAGTCAAGCCAAACGACATCACCAGGAACTCATAATGGCCATATCAAGTCTGGAATGCAGTATTCGGATCATCCGAGTCCCGAATCTTCAGCTGATGATACCCTGACCTCAAGTCAATCTTGGAGAACACCCTAGCACCCTGAAACTAGCCAAATAAGTCATCGATATGAGGCAATAAATACTTGTTCTTGATGGTGACTTTATTCAACTGGCAGTAATCAATGCACATTCGCATAGTCCCATCCTTCTTCTTTACAAATATCACTGGTTCACCTCAAGGAGATACACTGCTCTAACAAACCCCTTTGCTAACAACTCCTCAAGAGGCTCCTTCAACTCCTTCGGAGCCATACGGTACGGTGGGATTGATACAGGCCGGGTGCCTGGAGCTAAATCAATTTCACGATCCGGTGGCATGCCAGGAAGATCAGAAGAAAACACATCGGCGAACTCTCTTTCTACTGGAACTGAATCAATCGTCAGAGACTCTGTGGTGGTGTCTCGAACATAAGCCAAATAATCCAAACACCCCTTCTCGACAATTTGCCGAGCCTTTAGGAAAGAGATAACCTGACTAGATGTATCAACTATGGAGCCCTTCCACTCCAATCTCGGCAACCCTAGCATTGCTAATGAAACAGTCTTGGCATGACAATCTAGGACGGCGTGGTATGGATATAACCAATCCATGCCTAGGATGACCTCAAAATCGATCATATCAAGCAACAGGAGATCTGCTCTAGTCTCGAAACCACAAAATGTGACCATACAAGATAGGTAGATCCGATCTACAATCACAGAATCGCCCACAGGAGTGTACACATGAATAGGAGTTCCCAAAGGCTGATCACTGCCAACTCCGCACTACTACAAAGTAGGAAGAGAGGGTCAAAATAGCTTTTGCTCGATATGAGGGCCGGTATCGAATTCCTCAGGGAGCTAGGAAGGGAGTTGAGTATCTGTCTAGACTAGAGTCGTGTAATTGTTCCAAATGTCACTTCCAAACATCTTTTGATTTTTCTTTCACAAACTAATATTATCAACTACTAATTAGAACTAAATTGTGCTAATGAGAAAATTGCTAGAGTTATATCTAATGCTTAGAAAGGCACTGGGGTAGTGACTTTCACCTAGGTGGCTAATTGGCGGGTAAATGCTTCTAAGGTTCGATTGATATGATTGGGGAAATATGCTATAACCATTGCACAATTTTACCCACTCTCACACCTCTTGGTAGAGAGAGTGATTTTGTCCAATTGAATCTCTCGAGACAAAATGGGTAGGCAAATTACTTCGAACAACTAGGGTTCAAGTCGGGTAATTACTCTCTCGAGGTTTAACCCTTTAATTGGGACTATCAATTCTCTTGAGTCCATCCCAATTCCTTGTTGGGTCAATTTTGGAGACTTAGTCTCTCTTTCTCAAGAAGAGCAAAGTCAACTTAGCACAAACCAGTGTTTGCAACCACCAATTGATAGATTAAACCATAAAATTGTCCCAAATAGAAAACACCCATAGTCAATCTAACCCTAGATGGTAACACCCATCAATTACCCACACTAGGGTTGAGCCACAACCCTAGCTAATGGGTTTAGCTACTCATGCTTGAAGAAGAAAATAGAGAAATAGATGAAGAACAAGATACATTAATTAAAAGTTAATGTAAATACAGAGAATCTATTGTTAAATCTAAGTTATGATACCAAAAATGGCTAAACAATAGCTTCTCACGAGCGTAGCCCTGTTCAGAAAATAGTTGATACCCTAAAAATAGAAAAAAATTCTATTTATACTAAGCTGGAAAAACTGGACAAAAATACCCCTGTGGGGTCAGTGCGGACTGCACAGAATGGACCGCGGTCGCACTAGGCTCTTGGACTTGAAGTCTTGGCTCTCTGAACTCAGGCTCCGCGGACCGCAGCTGTGGAGGAAACTAGCGTGGTCCGCACAAACATGACCACAGACTGCATAGGTTTGAAGGTGGCACTGGACATCTCTCTGATCTTCTCCTCCGCGGACCGCACAAAATGGTAGTGCGGCCGAGGAACCTTCAGTGCGGACCACGCAAGATTGATTGCGGCCGCACTGCCTTGAAGCTTGATTTGCCAGTTCTCTAAATCCCCTATTGCGGACCACACAAAGTGTAGTGCGGCCGCACTAGGCCTGTTTGTCCTTAATTTGCCTTGTCTTTGGTACTTGAGCAGGTTTCACTCCTTTTGAGCCGATCTTTGACATTTTGTCACTTTGTCGATCAAACCTGCAATCAAGTACAATTTATTAACCTTTTGGGACTATTTTGTAAGAATTTATATTCAAAGCGTAAGCAAGAAGGAGCATGAAGCACGTCAAAATCCCTCGTTATCAACTCCCCCAAACTTAAGCTTTTGCTTGTCCTCAGGCAAACAAAATAAGACCCACCCTTTAAGGGAAAATACAAGTATTTTCAGCTATCCTAAAGTAGCCTTAGCTAGCATCAATTGCTACTAACAATTGCCCTCAATACAAATAGATCATTAACAACATTTAACCTTTGAAAAACCATGGATCAAGTGTGATACAAGAGCATCAAGGGTTGACTCATTACATCAAAGAGCTCTCTCAATTACTTTGGTCATTGTGGAACCCAAACTCACACATTCTCAACTCTCCCTAAGCAAACCTCACCTTTTAGAGTATTGGCTCAAGTCTGGCTTTAAGTACCATATGTTTTCCCCTTATGTAAGTATCCACTAATGTAAGCTTCATTCTACTCAAGGACATATTGGGCTTTTGTTGAGTCATTGTGAAGGCTTTTGGTTCAGGGTAGGAAATGTTTTGTTCAAGTGGGTTCCATTTTCCCTTAAGCACTTCTTTTGATTGATTTGGCACAGTTTTCTCTACTCGTTGAGTCTTCTCACTTCTTTCTAAGGGATTAGAGAGACATACTGTCACTCTTTCTTATGCAATTCAAAATATTTCTCCTTTTTCAAATTTTCACACATTTCTTTCTTTTGCTTGTCTTGAATCCCTTTTTATTCTTTTTCACGTTGAGTTTTCTTTTTGTCTTTTTCTTTTCTTTCTTTTTCATTGACTTTCCTTTTATTCACTTTTGTACCTTTTGCCACTTTGTTCCCTTCCTCGTTTCTCCCCTCAAACTTATACTTTTTCCATGTGCTCAAGGAAAGATCGGGTGCCACGAGAGGGTATCTTTTAGAACGGGTATAGGCTTGTATCATGGTTTCTGAAAGAAAAAGGTTTAAGACTCAAAAGGGTTTATTAGGGATCATATCATTGGTAGGCTATGGAATGTTCAACTATCATTTACTAAAATAAAGAAAGGATATGAAGACTCCCTAAGTTGTGTCCGTCTGCATAGGATCATGTGTGGTCCCTGGGTCTTTTGTGTGCTCGGGAACCTCAGACTGGTTCCCGGTATCCTGCAGCTCAGCTGCTAGGACCTGGGCCTAGACAGGCAGTGGATCAGGTACATCCTGTGGCTGACTGGAGGAAGCCTCCGGTGGGCCTGCCAACTGGATGACAACATCATATGCACTCGGGAGCATCCCCTCCTCTTTGGAGGTCGCTATGACTGCTCCGGCTGTGTATCTGCTGCTGGCACTATTGCTAGAGCTGGGTCCTCAAATAATAAGTCTAAAAGCAGCTGGTCTGCCTTCAGTCTATACACATCCGCCCGTAGCTCCTTCATGGACTCCCTGAAAGCCCGTGTCTTGTGCAGCTTCTTGTGCTCCTTGGCGAGCTCCTTCAGAGCCTTGCCATGTGAATCCACTGCCTTTGCCAAATTAGCTTAGGTACTGAGGATCATCTCCTGGTTTTCAATTATCTTCTTCAAGGCATCCTCTATAGACTGTGGGGCATGTGCTGGCTGAGGGGCCGACTGAGCTGCAATAGTGGATGTCAAGGTAGACAACTTGGATGATGCAGTATACATCCAGTTGTTTAAACTCTGAAGCATCTGGCTCAGCCGGTGGGTAGTGATAGGATGGGCCCAAGTAGATGGAATCTCTAGGCCCGCTGATGTGGAAGGGCCTAGAGGAATATCTGAAGTGGAAGGTCCGGGAGGCATCTCAATAGAGGTAGAGGCAGGCTCAATTGAGACCTCTACCACGACTGGCTCTTCAGACTGGCCAGTTGTGGCGGAAGCGGGTGCCTTGTAACTCTTGTCCTTGGGGTTGTCTGGTCCCTTCAAACTATACCATGCGAATGGAGCTGTAGCCTTGACCATGATGTCAAACCGCCTTTTTTCTTCCTTCAAATCTCTGAAGTATATGGTCAGGGTGTTGGGAAAAGGGTACTTCCTGTCAGTCTCAGTACCCACAACAGAGATGATGCGGGACATCACATTCCCCATATTCATGGGGTACCCTGCCATGATGGAAGCAACTATGATAGCCCGGTGGAGAGGTATAGTCTGATCATGGGAAGTGGGGCCTAATCGGCTACATACAAATGTCTCCCAACCCCTCGCCTCAACGTTAAGAGTCCTCCATAGTATCTTTACCCCAATAGTCGACCACTTCGGAACGGTACCTGGGATTGCTAGGTACTGAGCTAACCATGGACGGACCTCCTCGCCCATCTCCAGCTTTGCCATATAGAAGGTCTCATCTTCTTCATTTAACCCCAAATACTTATTTAGTGACTTCCCCTCGAACAACACCTTTTTGTTTCGAACCTTGGTCACTTTGGAACCCTTGACGATGTGGGCTACATTACAGTAAAACTCCTTGACCAAGTGTTCATTTGCTCTAGGCAATCATCTATAAAGTGTTCCCACCTCACTCTTGTTCTAAACTGTCTATGCACATCGGGGTTTAGGGGTAGAAGATCTCTATCTACAAAACTCCTCTCCAAAATCAGTTTTCGCACCGGTCATCACTCCCTGAATTTGTGGTATGCTACTTGGCTTAAAAACCTATCCTCCCAGACTTAGGGTTTCCTAGTACAGGCAATCCCCCCAACCTGAGGCTCAACTCCTCAGGTACCTCCTTATCTTCCTCATCACCTCCGCCTGCACTCTCCCCAGATAATGAAGCTGTGGGGGAGGTGGAGTACTGGCCACTGCCGTCTGTTGAGCCCTCAGACGACTCAAAAGGTATATGCTCTGGAGCTTTGGAAATGGGTGATTGTGGAGGGGAATCATCAGTCAATCTGAAGTTGGAGACGAAATGAGTTGGAACTGAGTCGGAGGAGATGTCTTGGGAAGGAAAGTACTCACTCTCCGATTGATCACAGGCTCTGTCAGCTGCCTTAATTGCTTTCCTCATGTTCTTTATGTTTTTTCTAGCCTGGGAAGTAAGTTTTACCAACCTTTGCTTCCCTCCCCGGGAGGAATCACCCTGGCCGGGTTGTTTTGAGCCTTTGCCTCATTGTTTAACCATTGTCTGCAAGCACAAGCATCTAACATTGTTAGTATCAGCAGAGACAGCGAGACATTAGTGCAATAAGAATTACAGAATAAAAACAGACAGTTGCAGATACAGTTGCAGAAATAGGTTAGTGCGGACAACACAAAAAGGAGTGCGGCTGCACTGGGGTCATCTCGGACCGCACAGAAACAACTGCGGTCCGCACAGGGGTGGGACTCAAAATACCCCCCTGAATCTGACCACCGCGGACCGCAAAAACTGGTATCGTGACCGTGGTGGGCCAGTGCGGACCGCACAAAATGCAGTGCGGCCGCACTGGGCTTAAGGTCACCTTGAATAAGTTCATCACCGCGGTCCGCACAAGGGCACGTGGACCGCACAAACATGACCGCGGTCCACGGAGGGTTCCCAAATTTGGCACTGAGTTAGTGTTTGAGATTGTTTTGGCTTTAAGCCTAAATTTTTCCTTAATTGATGTTTCCATATGTTTACCCAGTCTATTTGTACTACCTAATCCTAATTAAACTAACAATTATCTAATCTAACTAATCTAGTGAAGAGAATACGAGAGATAGAAGAAATACATGCTAATAAAAAAAATGAAAAATTAACTATAATGAACAAAATTAACAAGCAAAGGGGAAGATTAATGTACCAGGTTGTAAGAGGAATGCAAACAAGGCAATGAAAACAAGCAATCATGGTCAAGGCTCAAGATGAACAGTGTTTAGTCTCTATGAGTGTAAAATTTGCGAAAAGTGTAAACATGGGTCCCCGGGGTCTATTTATAGAAAAACTATTGGGACCCATACTCACCTACTAGCGCGGCTGCACAAAATGGACCGTGATCCACGCTGGGTTTTTGTTTAGAAAAAGTCTGAGAAGGCAACCTCTGCGGTCCGCACAAAATAGACCACGGCCGCAGAGGTCCACCACGGTCCGCACAAAATGGAATGCGGCCGCGGTGGCAGACTTCAAAGAGCCCTCACATTGGTCACACCAGTGTGAACCGCACAAATTGTAGTGCGGCCGCACTGGTAACTTCAGAGACTTGTTCAATTTTTCCATCATGTTTTGCACTGCATCAATACAATCCCTGCACATCTCACAACCAATTAGCACAAAAATCAATCCTACACTACAAAAAATATCGAAGAAAACAAGAAGAAAAAGACATGGGTTGCCTCCCAAGAAGCGCCTGATTTAACGTCGCAGCACAACGCATATTACCATCACATCATTTTAAATGAAGGAGTGCCACCACGTGGCTGTTATCAAACTTTCCAAGATAATGCTTGACCTGGTGCCCATTAACTCTAAAGACTTTACCATTTTTGTTTTTCAAATCAAGAGCACCAAAAGGGGTCACAAACATAACTTCAAACAGTCCACTCCATTTGGATTTGAGCTTTCCCGGAAATAGACGTAACCCAGAGTTGAACAAGAGAACCAAATCACCTTCTTTGAACTCCTTTCCATGAGCATATTTGTCATGAAGGTACTTCATGTTGTCCTTATACAAGGATGAACTGGTGTAGGCATGGAATCTAAATTCATTGAGTTCATTGAGTTGTTCAACACGAAGATTAGCTGCAACATCCCATTCAAGGTTCAACTTCCTCAAAGCCCACATGGCCTTGTGCTCTAGCTCAATCGGAAGATGGCATGCTTTTCCAAACATCAACTGATATGGAGACATCCCAATTGGAGTTTCGTAAGCCGTCCGATAAGCCCATAGAGCGTCATCCAACTTCTTCGACCAATCAGTCCTATGTGCATTGACCGTCTTTGACAAGATACTTTTGAATTATCTGTTGTAGACTTCCACTTGACCACTAGCTTGAGGATGATAAGGGGTCAAAACCTTATGATTGACACCCAGTGGCGGAGGCAGGATCTCCACGAAGGGGGTTCAAAAAAAAAATTGTATCTAGTGGGAATTGAACTCATGACCTTATGTAGATTTTGAACCCCCTTGACCACTAAACTACACTTTTGGATTGTGTTAAGGGGGTTCAAAACTTAATATATAGAGGTAAAAAACAGATTTTGCCTTATATATACAGTGTATTTTTTCGGCGAAGGGGGTTCGGGTGAACCCCCTTGCGCCCCCTAAATCCGCCCCAACTTTCTGGGGATGATAGTGTTCCCAATGAAAAAAGGGAAGAGTCCACACCAGGTTGGCCATGGTCGCCAAAACTCTGATGGAAAGGATTAATGGGTAGACATATATCATAGTGCCCATAATCATAAACTCTGTCGGGGTAGGCTTAGCTGTGGGCACCTCTCCCTGCTCCTAGATGATAGGATCTCCTGTAGGATCTCCTGTAGGATCTGCTGGTGGTACTACTGGGATAACTCTGGGCTGCCCTCGTCCCCTACCTCGGGCTGGTGCCCTCCCTCGGCCTCTACCTCGGCCTCTAGGAATGGGGGAAGCAGCTCTGCCTAGGTCTGGAACATCAGTCGTGCATGTCCTCACCATTTGTGAGAGAATAGAAGAGGGAAACTTAGCATAACAACCATTGCACGATAGGAAATGAAAAAAGAGTAGTTTTTCCTAATACTCTAAAGCCTCTCGAAGATAAATACAGATGTCTTTGTACCGATCTGCAAGACTCTATTAGATTTGCCCATGACTTATGAGACCTATGTGAACCTAGTGCTTTGATACCATGTTGTCACGACCCATTTCCATAACAGATCATGATGGCGCCCAACACCGTTGTTAGGCAAGCCAACGCAAAAGTATTAGTAAATTCTTATTTAACTTAACCAAAACAGTTACAACATTTTCTTAATTTGAGATTAAAACAGGTGATGATATGCAACATTCGATAATAATTATACAACCCAAAAGAAACGTCTACTAATGTGTGTTCCAAGACCTGGCGTCACAAGTTATGGGCAACTAGTAGAATATACAAAAGAATAAATCTATCCTACTGTCCGAAATAGAATAGACAGCCCAAAAATAAATAAAGAGAGACTCCATCAAGCTGCTGAACGGCACAGGAAGGGGAAGCTCACTGTGGAAGTTTTGGACTATGAATCAGGGGCACGCACCAGAATGATAGCCAGAAGTACCTGCCTTAGATCCTGTACAATTAAGTACAAAAGTGTAGTATGAGTACATAACAATATGTACCCCGTAAGTATCCCATCTAATCTCGAAGAAGTAGAGACGAGAGGTCGACTTGATACTTACTAAGGTCAAATAATATAATGAAGTGTTATGTTAAGCACGAGAGTCACATATAATCAACAGTTTGTAGCAAGAGGTAATAAGTCGTGTCCTTAACAATTTTAAAGTTAGCCATTTACATTTCAAATATTTAGCAGATCATGTCATGGATAAGATTTCACATAATTATCATGCGCATATTATGCAGAGGTCGACAGCCCGATCCAACAGAAAATAAATTGTGCACTGCCAGAGAGTCGAATGACGCAAACCATAGATGCATCTATCTCTACCGAGGCGATCGGTCTGATCCACAAATATCAATTTATATCAAGAAAACACATGAATGCGCATTTATTTCCATGTAAATTCATACAAGTGTCCAACAAGTGTATACATTCCCTTATATTCCTTTCCAAGTCTCTAACATATCCTAAGTGATCACTTTAGCAAGAAAATATAGAGACATTCACAAATATAGCATGATACAGGTCCTAGACTACCCGGACAATTAACATAATAGTAGCTACGCACGGACTCTCGTCACCTGGTGCGTACGTAGCCCCCGTACTTAGTAGCAAATTACTCAATTATTACACCTATGGGGACAATTCCCTCTTGCAAGGTTAGAAAGGGGATTCACCTAGCTCTGTGCACTTCCAATACCAAGAACGAGCCCGAACTCTCAATTTTGAGTCGAACAATCCAAAACTAGTTAAATGAGGTAGGAACTAGTCAATATAAGCTCACAAGATCATATTATAGCTATTTAGGCAATTTCCCAACCCTTAACACAAGTTTTCCTAAAATCCAACCCTTGGCCCACGTGCCCAGATTCCGAAATAATATAAGGATCAATAATATATGATTTCTAATTCATTTCATAACAAATTTCGTGGTTAAATCTATCTTTTGTCAAAAACCTACGTTTTGTTGTAACCCCTTGATTTTACCTAAATTATAGTGTTTAATCTACCTAATATACAAGTATTAAACTAAGAATAGGTGGGATAAACTTACCTCGAGATGCTAAGTGGAAGTCTTCTCTCAAAAGCTCCCAAAATCGCCAATGGAAGAGTGAAAAGTGGCAAAAACGAACTTAGAACCCGTATTAAATAAAGCTCAGTGCTTCTTCTACGAGAAATCGGACTCACCTGTGGAAACCGACCAAGCGGGCTTCGACCCCTTCTGCGGTCTCGAAGCCGCTTCTGCGATTTTGGCCTGGCCTACCCTGGGCCGCATCTGCGATATATGGACATCTTTTGCGGTCTCGCACCTGCGGTCGACCAACCGCAAGTGCAGTTATGACAGAAGCAGATGCTTCAGCACTTCTCAAAAATTCCAACTTCACTCGAGCCTCATCCGATTGAAGCTCGGGGCTCCCAGGCCCCGCCCAAACATACCGACAAGTCTAAAATCATGAAACGCACCCACTCGAACCTTCGGAACGCCTGAAACAACGCTACATCTAAGAATCACCCCTTAAAACCAATTGAATCAAACTTATGAATCTACAAGTTCTTAACTCTCCTCTATCGAGCTAAATCTCCCTTAAACTACTCGGATTGGCACCAAATTTTGCGGGAAAGTCTTAAATGTTATTTCAGACTTGTACCAGGCTCCGGAACAAACATACGGTCCTAATACCCATGTGATCAATTATTAGTTATTTTCTTTAAATCCTGAGAATTTTAGTTTAACAATTTCTAATAAAAATTCATTACTCGGGCTAGGGACCTCGTAATTCGATTTCGGGCATACGCCCAGGTCCCATATTTTCTTACGGACCCTCCGAGAGTGTCAAATCATGAATCCGGGTCCGTTTCCTCAAAATATTAACTAAAGTCAAACTTAGCCTTTTAAAAAAATCCTTAGGAATCAAATGAGCATATTTCACTCCAAACTCTTCCAAATCCCGAACCGACCATCCCTGCAAGTCGTAAATTAGTTAAAGCAAGCGTGAGAAGTTTTATTTAAGGGAACGAGATTCCAAAAGGCAAAACGACCGGTCAGGTCGTACATTTTGTTATTATATCTTAAATTTAACATCAAATTCATGGGAATCTAGAGGAAAATTTGGGATCTTTCAAAAATATAAATGATGATTTGAAGGACCAATATATGGTTGAACTCGTATCGAAATGGATTTATAAATTTTGTCTGGTTCCGAGGTGCGGGCCCGGGGAGTTGACTTTTGTTGACTTCTTGTAAATTGTGTAAGAATCATAGTTTTGTTAATTAAAATTGGTTCCTCTTGCATTGTTTGATGTATTCAAGTCTCTTTTGGCTAGATGGAGCCGAGCGTTAATGAATTGGTAAAGGAAAAAGCTAAATTGAGTATTGAATTGGCCAGATTGAGGTAAGTATCTTGCCTAACCTTGTGTGGGGGACTTCCCCTTAGGAATTGAGTATTCTATGCTAATTGTAGTCCGTACATACAAGGTGACGACTACGTCCTCGGACTTATTTGTGAAATTTTTTTCTTTAGGGTTCTTAGGTCCGTATGTTCAATAAGTGAGAAGTTTTCCAATATGATTGGATTTCCTAATTGGTTGTTTTACCTCTATATGCTCCATACGATGTTGTCAGCTTTCCTCTAACTCTTACTTGTTACTTGGCCCTTATTTCCCTTAATTGAAGTGATTGTTCTCCTTATTGTTTTGTTATCTCTTAATTGTGAATCCCTCTATGACTCCGTGCATATATGCTATATGTCCAAATTGTTGTGGTTGTCGGTGTAGTTATCACGTGCCTTATATATCTTGTTGTTTGTAAAGGTTGTTCTGTTTCTTGGTTTTCCATGACTCTCTTGTTGTCGTGTACTCATACCCTTGGTGGTAGAAATCCTTGTGTTCGGGTTGTTGAGTTGTTGTCATTGTTGTTATTGATTTTAAACTATGTTTGGTTGTTGATATGTTGAGGAGGAATAAGGGAGAATTGATATTGTTTGGTGGGATCGGATTGCACACCGCAATAAAGAGTAATAAGGGTGGACAAGTGGGATGGGGTTGTGCGCCGCAACATGAGTAATAAAGGTGATATGTATTGAGGAGTAATAAGGGTGGACTGGTGGGATCGGGTTGCACGCCGCAACAAGGAGTAATAAGGGTGAAAGATCATGTTATTACTGATGTGGTGATATAAATACTATTTACTCTTATTATAATTATTAAGGAGGAATAAGGGAGGATCAGTGGGATCGGGATGCACGCCGTAACAAATATATGATATTTACTTTATTGTAATTGTTGAGGAGGAATAAGGGTGAATTGGTGGGATCGGGATGCGCGACGCATCAATGTATATATATGCTTATGTATTCCTCTTTGACTGTACAAGTTATCTGATGGTTTTAGATTTCATTTAGGATTTGGCTATAGATGAATACTGCGAAGATCCTAGTTCTCTTATTTAAGACTTTCTAATTTGCATTTCGGGCTTCACTGAGTCGTGAAGATTGAGTTATTGGCATTGAGTTATTGATTTGTTGTTGTTCCTTAAATTCTTATCCTGAAACTATCACTCTGGTGAATTAATTTTCAAAGTAAATTTACTACTTTGAAACATTCTTCTCCTGTCCTGTTGAGTTATTAGAAATATCGTGATTAAAAATAAAGGAATTTATACTACGCTGCTTTGTATGACTTTTAAACGTGAACACGCCATATTTATATATAAATATATTTCAATACTTCAAATTTCAATAATTTTTATATTTTTAATTTAATTAGTTTCTCAATTAAATTTCCTTAAACCATCGGAGATTGTATTTTATTTAAAAAGGAATTTCTACTAAGTTTCCCATGTTAAAGGTGACAATTCATTCGATGTTGTACTTTAATTGAAAAGGAAACTTTCTTTATTTAAATGAATTCTAAAAATAACTTCATTTTTTTCTGATTTCCTAATTGGTTTAGAAGTTGTACTCTACTTTATATTATGTAAATGAGACTCCTTGAACATCTTAATTGTATTGGTTATGGACCCTATGTGTTGAATAATACGAGGATGTTGTTGTGCAAGTGAGATAGTAATATGTGGGCACAAAGTGCCGGGTATGCTAAAGGTTTTGGAAAATGAGATTATGATATGAGACATCGAGTTCTGAGATGGCCGAAATTGTTCATCATAAATGATATGATTGATTGAGTTGACACTGTTTTCCTTATTTGAGTATATTTTACTTGTCTGTGCTCCAGCTTTATTAGTGTTAATTTACTTGGTTATCTTTTATTTCCATCCGTGTTTTTCTTTTATTGTTTCTACTATTTGTAGTTTGATTTATCCCCGCCGTTGATATTACTTTGTTATCTTATTCTCGATATTTTATTATCATATCCTGTTCAATTGGTTTGACTAGTAGGTGTCTTGATTGTTCCTCATCACTACCCCACCGAGGTTAGTCTTGATACTTATTGGGAACCGTCGTGGTGTGCTCACACTACATTTCTGTACATTTTTGAGTACAGATCCAAGTATTGATTAGTAGTAGCTGTGCGGATCGTCGTGGTAGAGACTCAAGGTAATCCTGCTGGTGTGTTCGCAGGCCTCGGGGTCACCTTCGTATATTTACTTTCATTGGTTCCTTCCTGTTCTGGAACAATGTCGTATTTATTTTGTATAACTACTCCTAGAAAGGCTTATTACTTGTACCACCGGTTTTGGGGAATTGTAATTGTTCAGAGTTATTTAATATAAAGTTGGTAAATATCAATGTTATTTCAGTTAATAACGGTTTACCTAGTTTAGAGACTAGGTGCCATCACGACTCCTTCGGAGGGATTTTGGATCGTGACAGATAAGAAGTTTTTCCAATTTCAGTGACATTAATCAAAATGGGATTAATTATTTAATTTTAGAGTCACCACTTGGAAAAAATATGGTGTCCCAAGTCACCGGTTTTTTTTTAAATCCCAAATCGAGGAAGATTGGCTCTATTTTTGGTCCGCGAACACAAAAGATCAAGTAAGGAATTATGTTAAGCCGGGAGAAGGTGTTAGGCACTGCCGAGTTTCGTAGTTTTAGCACGATCACTTTAATCATACCTAGCTTAATTAAAATTATTTAGTTACTCATTTTAAGAACCTATGTACATTTTACCTTTTACCGCTTTTAATTATGTCGTTTATGAATTTATTCTTTGAAAATGTGTGTAAGTATACTTTATATGGGGCGTTAAAATCATGTCACGCATATGTCTATACAATTGATCACCCTTTATTAATTTTAAGATTGTTTGGTCGAAGTTGCGCGAACGCATACCACGATTTAATTTTGGAAATCGTAATTATGTCACGCTAATGTGTACACAATCACAATAATAAGTTAAGCACCTAAAAGCATTGCTACGAGTGTTTATTTTGTAAAATCGCAATCGTGTCATGCAAACGTGTACATGGTCATGATGGTTTGATTAATTAAATGTGTCTAAAAGCATATTACTGTCTAATTTCCTAGAATGACGGATTATAAGAGAGGATTTCAAACCAAAGGCATTAAATTAAGAAAGGCTGTTGTAATTAACTGACTTCGAAAATAATCAGGCTTGTCCTAACATTTTATTTTTAGCCAAACTAATTCGATATACAACGTTGCTCGTTCTCTTTACCAAGGTTAACGATTTGGGGGGGAGGGGTAGATGACATTAAATTCCTATAGCAACATGGGAAAAGTCCAAATGGGCTGTCCAGGCTTGTCTACCAGACAGGCTTTCGAATTGGACTCACTTATGGAGTCTGGGGGTAAAAATTGCACGGGACGCTCTATTTGTTCGCCCCCATTTAAGCTAACCTATTTTTTAAAAACTTTTAACTTGTACCCACTTTTTAAACAATTTCAGCTCCCTTGATCCTCCCCTTCAGTACCTCACCAGAAGAAAGCAAGGTTGTATTTTAACATTTATAAATAACGATGGAATAGTAGTATCAACAAAGTGAAGAGAAAATGCAGCTTTTTATCTGCATAAATACTAAAGAGGAACTAGATTTTGATAAGAATTGGTATCCAAGTTCTTTGTGCATTTAATCTTTCTCTTTCTGATGTTTTTTTCATCTACAGATATTTCTCTACTGGACAAAATGGTGATATATGATAATGAAAAACAACGAGTTAGATGGCTTCCAGCAAACTGCAATAGGCTACTACTACCAGATAAATTACTCATAAGCATGAACAAATACTCTATGACTAAAAATCTCAACGAGAATCACCAAAGTTATAGCAGCTATCTAACGGAATATTAATTTGAAGTTAACTTAGAAATATCAAGCTAGCTTAAGGCTGAAGTTTCCCAGTTACAACACAAAAACTTCAGCTCTAGAGCTGAAGTTTCCCAGTTACAACACAAAAACTTTAGCTCTAGAGCTGAAGTTTCCCAGTTAAACACAAAAAGTTTCCAGTTACAACACAAAAACATCAGCTCTAGAGCTGAAGTTTCCAGTTACAACATAAAAACTTCAGCTCTAGAGCTGAATTCGCCAGTTACAACACAAAAACTTCAGCTCTAGAGCTGAACTTCATGCCCGGCTACTAGAATGCTGAAGTTTTGCGTGATTGCCTTTGCTACTTCAGCCCCATTTGCTGAAGTTATGCGAAAAAGCGGGTACGCTTGCAATATTTTTTGCAAAGCGGGAACAAGTTAAAATATAACACAAAAGCGGGTATAGATGCAAATGCCCCAGCAGCCTGGGCACATCCTGCTAAGCCTTAAATAAACTATCAGCTGGGTTCACTATTAGAGATCAAATTCAATTTAAGGGAACTCTACTAATTTGGGCTTGCAGAGTAACCAGGACCAATGCACAATTTTAATTCAGAAACAGATTCTCATAAGACTATCACTATAAAGCTATAGAATCAAATATGCATGTATTTAACTACAACAGGTTTAAAATAGTACAACAGGATCAACTATTAAATTAACTTATCAATACAAAAGAGGTAAATAAATTAAATCAATGCAAGTCATTACCTAACTACAACCCAACGAGTTCCATTCCTTTTATAAATAAGGAAGCAGAACTGTACATTATTGCTCCTAACCACCTTCTTCAAACATTATCCAGAAAGAGAAAAAAATGATTTAGGCTAGTGACTTTTTTAATTCCCTTGTTGATCTTGATTTACAATGAGATAGCCACTAGGATACTCTTATAAATTACTTGACCACCAGCAGTAGCTAAACATATAAATGCAAACAAGATTAGTCTAACTGTTGAGTAATTCCAGAGTTTACTCAAAGAACAATTCCATTTTAAAAACCGAAAATATAAACACAAACTGATTCACAAATCATCCCCTACAAACACCATTTCAAGCATGAACCACATATTCAAGGAAATAAGTCATTATACAGGGAACAATCAATCAAACATGGAGATGTTTTGAGCATGAAAGAACCTTTAAACTAGATCAATGGGCTATATATGATATTAGACTTGAATCATGACTAAACTACAAGATAACATGTAATTGAAATTATTTACGAGCAACAGCAGGATCAACAAAGTAAAACTCCTCATTTCAGGTTGTGTAAACGTAAAAACATCACACCAACACCTCTGAACCTCTTAAGCTCATATTGACACATAAATTAATAATGAGTTTGAACCAAACCAGTCAACATAGCCTACATATTCAGCTTCAAATTAATTAGCAGAATCGTATAGCCATCAAGAGAAACATAGATGAATCAGATCTAAGCACACCAACATCAGAAACACATAGAAATAGATGTAGATAGGGCATCAATATATTAATTCTGTATTTCCACATTCACCAAAGTTACAAGAAGGAATATCACATACCTACTTGTGAAAGACAGTCAACAAAAGCCAAATAAAGGCTGAAAACTGAAGAATAAGCTCAGCAAACTCAGACAAAACATAAGCAAGCTAACAAAAGATCAATAATGAAATCCCACAATGAAACTTGACCTCAATTCCAAATCAGCTTCAGAAAATCAAGGTTGATCTAGAAAAGAAACCAAACTTATGACACCTTTTTTTTCAACCAATATATGAAAGAAACTGAAACTTGTAAAAGAAAATTTCTAAGATAAAATTCTGCCTCCAAAGCAATCTAAAGGTGAAAGAAAAGAAGCTGAATTTCAGACAGAGGTTTTTCACGTGGATAATATGTGTGTAGATCTGTCTGTTTGAGTGATATATGACCCTTTATATAGAATATAAGAGTGTGCTTTTGTGAGGAAAAATCATAGGGGTGTGAGGGAATCTTTTGGGAATTCTGTTAGCTCTTTTGTACCAGAAAATGGACAGATATCTCAACAGCTATCTATACAGATTTTTCTCATGTATTTTAGGTCCATTTACTTCTGAACTTACTCATTTCTTACCCCAATCTGACGTAGTTTTTAGTTATTTTATTACACTTTAGTCTTTTTTCTAGAAACTTCCTAGACAATTCCAAACTTAGACTCCTTGATTTTTGTTTCCAATTAACCCCCACAAAGTTTCCGTTATTACCCTTTCACTCTCCCAGATTCCAATCAGCATTCAATCATCAGAAATTAAACAATTAAGGGCTAAACAAAGATTAAAAACAACAAAAACAACTTATTAAATAAACCTAGTTAAACCAACTAAATTGATTAATATTGATTTAATTAACCTAAAGCAAATGACTAAACTAGTGCAATGAACTAATTAGTCCAACTTTCACTGAATTTAATCAAATCACTAAACTAATCTAAGCATAAATTAACACCTAAATTCAAAACATAAAGAAAAAGAAAAACCGCAAAAGAAGAAAACGAAAAGAAAAATAGAAACAGAGGAATAGGGAAAATGAGATACAGATTTTTGCCGAGATGAAGGAGCGATTGAGACGAATCGATAAATAATGATGGCGACGAGGCTTTGGTCGGTGAGTGGTAAGTTGGCTGGAATCCAGCGACCTTGAAATGATCTAAAATTGGTATCAATCGATTATTCTTGTGGAAGAACAGTTGATCATTACGAATTTTAGGCCAAACGAGCCAGAAACTCAAAGAAAACAGAAAGGGAGGTGGACTAGGGTTTTTATTTATTTTTTGGAATCTCATATTTTAAATTGAAGAAAATGGTTAGGGATTTTGGAGGAATTTATGGTAGTATAGTGATGAGCGGAGGCTGGAGATTGTGTGGTTAAATTTCGGGGTGGTTTGGGGTGTCGCCGCCATCGTAGGCGATTTCCAGCGGCGATTCCGGGCGGAGGTGAGAGAGAGGGTGATATAGGTTAGATACGGAGAGCGAGGGGTTCTTTGGGGGATAGGGGAGTCGGTTAGGACATATATACGGCATTGGGAAATCAGTTCCCAGCCGTTAGATATTAATTGATCAACGACTGAGATTAGGAGTACAGAAACGGGGTCATTTGGTTAGTTGGGGAGACGGGCTAGGAGTGGGGATTAGGCTGGGAAAATGGCTAAGGATTTGGGCAAGTGGATTTAAGACTTTGGGCCATTATTTTTTGGCCCATTCCGAACAAGACTAAAAAAACTTTTTTTTTTCTTTATACATTTTTTAACCTTAAATCTTAATTAATTAAAACCTAAATTAAGTCCTAAATTAATCTAATTTGTAAAAATTAAAATTATCTATCTATTTCTACAACTAACTTACTTACAACTAAAAAAATACTAATTTTAAAGACTAAAAGCTAAATATGTAAAAATGGTCATTTTTGTGATTATCTTAATAATACAATTAACTTAATGTAATTAATTCCTAAATGCAAATAAATATAAAATGTTATACAATGAATATTTTAGACTTTTTTGGTATTTTTTATAATTTTAAAATATTAAACATGCTACTAAAATGCAAACAACAATTAGCAAGAAATTTCTAAAACTAATATAAAATTAAAATAATTAAAAACAAATTTATTTTTTTGTGAATTTGTAGGAGTATTTTTTCGTCAAGCAAAAATCACGTGCTCACAAATGCCCCTCTTTGCTCGGAAATACGAAGGGTTTTTGGGCAAAGATAAAGTGAGCAATTACGAGCGATTTTTACCCGTTTGAATACTCCATGGGAAGCATTTTGATAAAGTTTGACCGAACCTTGCTAGAGGTTGCCTACATATCCTTGGCTATAAAGGAATCATGTCAGTGTAGTTCTGGAACTTTTGATAGCTGGGACTACCGAAAAACTATGATTTTACTGTTGTTGCTGCTGTTACTGCTTGCTAAGCTCCTTATTACATCAAAATAAAAATGAAAAACTAAACTAACTAAGCCTATCAACTACGAGTTACAAGATTCCTATCTATACATCTTCTGAAGCTTGATCTTGAGTCTTGGCTGGTTCTTCAAACAGACTCTGATCTGAATGTTGATTCATGATTAGTTGCAAGTGCTAGTGTCATGACTCTAAACCCGAACCTGGTCGTGATGGCGCCTTTCGTGAAGACAAGGCCAGCCAATTAAACCCAATTCACTTTTTAAACAGTTAAAAGCAATCTAAAACATGATATAGCAATACTAAGTAGCGGATAATGTCAATAAAGTATGGATGTACAACCCAACATAGCCCTAACCGGGGTGTCACAAGTCATAAGCGTCTATAGGCTATAATACAAGTCTGCCAAATCCATAAACTAGCACAAATGTTTGAAGTGAAATGATAAAAGAGTAGAGACACGGGGCTGCAGATCGGATGTCAACAGCTACCTCGTAGTCTCTGAACGCTCGCCTGAAACTGGAGGAATCAGCACTCAGGAGCAAAACCAGCTACGCCTGAATCTGCACACAGGGGTGGAGGGAGTAAAGTAGTACTCCAACTCAGTGAGTAACAAATGTAAATAACGACTGAAAGTAAGAAAACACGTAAGGCACAAGGCATTCTATAATGAAGCAGTAAAACCATTTAAACGTAGAAAAACAGTGGAAAGTCAAGTAATCCTCCTTCAGCAAGTAAACAAGTAATTGACAGGTAATTAAGGTAAAGTAAACAAATAGAAGTTCGCCCCTCGGGCACAGTATCAACAAATCCGCCCCTTGGGCAATATCTCAGAACAATACCAGCCCCCCGGGCTCAATCTCACATTACAATGGGTACCTGCACTCAATGGGGGTGTGCAGACTCCTGGAGGGGCCCATTACGGCCCAATCGCAATAACAAGCCATCTCGTGACATCAAAACTAGGTCATCATCCTCATATCAATCAAGCCACATCGTGGCATATATATCTCAGGCCCTCGGCCTCAAATCAGTATCAATGTTTCCTCACAACAAGGCCCTCGGCCTTACTCAGTCAAAAATACTCACAAGCCCCTCGGGTAATAGTAAATAGTGTCTCGCAGCCCAAACATTATTTAAAATATCATTTAAGTCTTAAAATTGAGTATACATGAGTGAGTATGAAAATAATGAAAAAATAACAGGACTGAGTTCAAGTGTAAAGTCAAAACAATGAGGAAATATCAATAAAAATTCCCGAAGGGTTCAAATAGTTGGCACTAGGCCCAAATATGGCATTCAACCCAACTAATGATGATAGAAAATAATTTTCAATCAAATACGCGGTAAAATCATCAATCAGGACGGACCAAGTCACAATCCCCAATAGTGCGCGACCCCACGCTCGTCATCGAGCGTGTCCCTCACCTCAATATAGCACTACGATGTGAAATCCAGGGTTTCAAACCCTCAGAACATCATTCACAATCATTACTCACCTCGAACCGGCTAAATCTCTAGCTCGTAACGCCTTTGCCCCTTGAATCGGCCTCCACACGCGTCGAATCTATCCAAAATCAGAACGAATACGTCAACATATGCTAAGGGAACAAAGTCCAAGCGAAAACAATCAACAAAGGGCACAAATACCGAAATTACCAAAACCCGGCCTCTGGGCCCACATCTCGAAATTAAAAAAATTTCATATCAACGGATTCCTTATCTTCCCACGAGTTCATACATACCAAGAACATCAAATTCCATCCACAAAAGACCCTTCAAATCCCAAATGTTTGGTCTCCAATTTCAAGCCCTCGTTCTTCAATTTTAGGCTTAAATTCTATGATTTTCTATGTGAAATTCACATAGTAATCAAGTTTTAAGCCCAAAAATCTTACCTCCCAACGATTCCCCTTGAATCCCTCTTCAATCTCCTTCAAAAATCTCCCAAAATGACAAAATATGGAGGAAATAAACTCAATCTTCGCAGACAAGACGAGTTTAAAAACATTTCTGCCCAGGCATATTTTCCTCTTCGCGAATGCGGTCAAACCCTATGTGAAAGCAACGTGGCCATTGAGAACGCGATGGTTCCTCAATCCTTCCCTTCGCGAACGCACCCCTCTCTCGCGAACATGAAGAACAATCGCAACCTCAAATCAGCTGATCAAAAAGACCCTAAGCGAACGCGACCTACATCTCGCGAACGCGATGCACGAGTTTCCAGCCCTTCGCGAATGCGGAGCCTCCCTCACGAACGCGAAGGCTAAACTTCCACTGACCCCCACTGACTCTTCGCGAATGCGAGGGTCCACTCGCGAACGCGAAGAGTAAAAGCCTGATACAGCTGAACCTGCAACTTCTGCAATTTCCTAACTCCAAAAATGATCCATTAGACCACCCGAAACTCACCCGAGGCCCCCGGGACCTCAACCAAAGGCAGCACCAACATATGCTAAAACCTTATTCAAACTTGTTCCAATCATCAAAATACCTCAAACAACATCTAATCACCCAAAACACATCGGATTCAAGCCAAAGTTTCTAAAATCTTCCGAATTACGCTTTTGATGAAAAACCCAACCAAACCACGTACGAATGACCAGAAATTTTGCACACACATCCCAAATGACACAACAGAACTACTGCAACTCTCGGTATTCCATTCCGACCCATAGATCAAAATCTCGCCTACCAACCAGAAATCGCCAAAATATCAACTTCACCAATTCAAGCCTAAATCTACTACGAACCTCCAAAACTCATTCTGATTATGCTCCTAAGTCTAAAATCACCTCCCGAAGCTAACCAAACTATCAAAACTCACATCCGAGCCTTCTAACACATAAGTCAACATCCGGTTGACTTTTCCAACGTAAGCTTTCTTAAAAGGGACTAAGTGTCTCAAACCTTACTAAAATCATTCTGAATTCGATCCGACCAATCCGATAACATAAAACACGGATAACGAAGCATAAAGAAGTCAAAATGGGGGAAACGGAGCGGTAACTCATGAGATGACTGGTCGGGTCGTCACATCCTCCCCAACTTAAACAAACGTTCGTCCCCGAACAAATCAAGAAACATACCTGAAGCCTCAAACAGGTGAGGATATCTAATCTGTATCTCCCGCTCGGTATCCCAGGTAGCCTCCTCCATGGGCCGATCTCTCCACTACACTTTCACTGAATCTATATCCTTTGACCTCAACTTTCGAACCTGCCGACCCAAAATAACTACTGGCTCCACATCATAAATCAAATCATCATCCAACTGAACCATGCTGAAATCCAGAACATGAGAAGGATCCCCAATATACTTTCGGAGCATAGAAACATGAAATACCGGATGCACACTCGACAAGGTGGGCGGCAAAGCAAGCTCACAATCCACTTCCCCAATCCTCCGAAGCACCTCAAAAGGCCCAATGAACCGAGGACTCAATTTCCCTTTCTTCCCAAATCTCATAACACCCTTCATGGGCGAAACCTTCAACAGAACCTTCTCGCCAACCATGTAGGACATAACTCAAAACCTTCCTATCAGCATAACTCTTTTTCCTCGATTGCTCTATACGAAGCCTCTCCTGAATCACTTTCACCTTCTCCAAAACATCCTTCACCAAGTCTATTCCCAATAGCCTAGCCTTACCGGGCTCGAACCAACCAACTGGAGATCTACACCGCCTCCTATACAAAGCCTCATATGAAGCCATATGAATACTAGACTGGTAGCTGTAGTTATAAGAAAACTCTGCAAGCGGTAGAAACTGATCTCATGACCCTCCAAAATCAATGACACAAGCACGCAACATGTCCTCCAATATCTGAATAGTACGCTCGGACTGCCCGTCCGTGTAAGGATGAAAAGTTGTGCTCAACTCCACCTGAGTACCTAACTCTCACTACATAGACCTCTAAAACTGTGATGTAAACTGAGTGCCCCTATCTGAGATGATGGAAACTGGGATACCATGCAAATGAACAATCTCCCAGATATAGATCTCTACCATCCTCTCTAAGTATTAGATAGTACACATAGGAATAAAGTGTGCGGACTTGGTCAGCCAATCCATAACCACCCAAATAGCATCAAACTTCTTCAAAGTCTGTGGAAGTCCAACAACAAAGTCCATAGTGATTCTCTCCCACTTCCACTCAGGAATATCCATCTGTTGTAGCAAGCCACCCGGTCTTTGATGCTCATATTTCACTTGCTGACAATTGAGACACCGAGCTACAAATCCCACAATATCTTTCTTCATTCTTTTCCACCAATAGTGCTGCCCCAAATTTTGATACATCTTCACGGCACCCGAATAAATGGAATACCGCGAGCTATGGGCCTCCTCTAGAATCAACTCTCGAATCCCATCCACATTGGGCACACAAATCCGGCCCTACATCCTCAACACCCCATCATCTCCAATGGTCACATCTCTAGCATCATCATACTGAACTCTTTCCTTAAGGACAAGCAAATGCGGATCATCATATGGGCGCTCTCTGATGCGCTCATATTAGGAAGACCGAGAAACCACACAAGCCACTACCCGACTGGGCTCCAAAATATCCAACCTCAAAAACCGATTGGCCAACGCCTGAACATCAACCGCAAGAGGTCTCTCCCCAACTGGAATATATGTCAAACTCCCCATACTCACTGCCTTTCAGCTTAAAGCATCGGCTACCACATTGGCCTTTCTCGGATGGTACAATATAGTGATATCATAATCCTTAAGCAACTCCAATCATCTCCGCTGCCTCAAATTAAGATTCTTTTGCTTGAACAAGTGCTAAAGACTGCGATGATCAGTGAACACCTCACAAGATACGCCATACAAGTAATGCCTCCAAATCTTCAATGAATGAACTATTACAGCCAACTCCAAATCATGAACGGGGTAGTTCTTCTCATGGGGCTTCAACTGCCGAAAAGCATAAGCAATAACTCTACCCTCTTGCATCAATACACAACCAATCCCAACTTGAAGCATCATAATACACGGTATATGAATCTGAAGCTGATAGCAAGACTAACACTAGAGTTGTGGTCAAAGCTGTATTGAACTTCTAAAAGCTCTCCTCACACTCCGACCTACAGATGAAGCACCCTTCTAAGTCAACTTGGTCAAGGGCGACGCAATATATGAGAATCCCTGAACAAACCGGCGATAATAACCCGCCAAACCAAGAAAGCTATAAATCTCTGTGGCTGAGGACGGTCTAGGCCAACTCTAAACCGCCTCGATATTCTTTGGGTCAACCTGAATACCCTCTCTGGAAACCACGTGCCCCAAGAAAGCCACTAAACTAAGCTAAAACTCACACTTGGAGAATTTTGCATAAAGCTTCTCCTCCCTCAATATCTGCAACACAACCCTCAAATTCTCCGCGTGCTCCTCCAGACTACGCGAATACACCATAATATCATCAATGAAGACTATGACAAACGAATCGAGATAAGGCTGGAACACGTTGTTCATCAAATGCATGAATGCTGCTGGGGCATTGGTCAGCCCAAAAGAGATCACCAAGAACACATAATGACCATATCGGGACCTGAAAGTCGTCTTAAGAATATCCGTGTCCCTGATCTTCAATTGGTGATAACTTGAGCGGAGATCAATCTTGGAGAACACCCTAGCTCCCTGAAACTGGTCAAATAAATCATCAATGCGAGGCAAAGGATACTTGTTCTTAATTGTTACCTTGTTCAATTGCCTATAATCAATGCACATCCTCATTGTGCGATCCTTCTACTTCACAAATAGAATCGGTGCACCCCAAGGTGACACACTAGGCCGAATGAACCCCTTATCTAGGGGTTCCTGAAGCTGTTCCTTCAATTCTTTCAACTCCGCTGCTGCCATACGATATGTCGGAATAGAAATGGGTTGAGTGCCCAGGACCAGGTCAATACTAAAATCAATATCCCTGTCCGGTGGCATGCCCGACAGGTCTATAGGAAACACATCAGGAAAATCCCTCACAACTAGAACAGAATCAATACCGGAAGCCTCAGCTCTGACATCCCTCACAAACGCTAGATATGAAAGACAACTCTTCCCAACCATACACTGTACTTTCAAGAATGAGATCACTCTACTGGGAACAAAATCAGTCATACCTCGCCACTTAATCCGTGGCACACCCGGCATAGCCAATGTGACCGCCTTAGCATGACAGTCCAGGATAGCATGACACGGAGATAATGAATCCATGCTCAAAATGACATCGAAATCCACCATGCCCAATAATAATATATCCACTTGGGTCTCCAGACCCCCAATAGTTACCACACATGACCGGTACACACGGTCTACAACAACAGTATCACCCACCGGGGTAGATACATGAACAGGTAAAGCAATAAACTCACGGGGTGTACCCAAATAACGAGCAAAGTATGATAACACATAAGAAAAGGTGGAACCAGGATCAAATAAAATAGAGGCATCTCTGTGGTAGACTGAAACAATACCTGTAATGACAGCAACTGAAGCAAGAGCATCAGGTCTGCTTGGGAGTGCATAGAAACGGGCCTGATCACCCCCTAACCGACCTCCCCCTCTAGGGCGACCCCTAGCTAACTAACCCCCACCCCTAGCTGGCTGAGCAGGTGGTGGTAAAGAAACTGGCATTGAAGCCGATGACTGACCCCCCTGCTGGGACGAACTAGAAACACGACGAGTACATTGCCTCCACATGTGGCCCATCTCACCACACTCATAACAACTCCCAGGTGCTAGAGAAGGGTAATGAAGGGAGCCCCTCACACAGGAGTGACTAGCAGATGCACTCGGCATAGAAGAGCCCTAAACTGATAGAGCACGTGATAAACTCTGAGCAAGGGCACTAAATGATGACTGGCCCTACTGAGAACCATGATAACCATAACCCGAAGATGCCCCATGATAATCTGGGTGAGCTGACTGAGCAGGCCTGAATGAATGGCCTCTACTGTGCTGAAACTGGCTCCTCGAAGGAGCACCCCTATAGTTGCCAGATCCTTGAGGCCTCTTGGCCTCCCTCTCCTCTCGCTCCTGGAGACAAACAGACTCAATCTCACGGGCAATATCCACAACCTCCTCGAAAGTAGTACCAGTCACCCTCTCCCTGGTCATAAGAATACGAAGTTGATAAGTAAGACCATCAACAAACATCCTAATCCTTGCTCTATCTGTCGGGACTAACCATATGGCATTACAAGAAAACTCAGAGAACCTCAACTCATACTGCGACACGGTCATCTCCCCCTGACGCAACCACTCAAACTGCCTGTGCAGCTCCTTTCTACGAGACTGCGGCACATACTTCTCCAAAAAGAGAACGGAGAACTGCTGCCAGGTAAGGGGTGTTGCACCAACCGGCCTACGCCTCTCGAAATTCTCCACCAAGTGAAAGCAGCTTCCGAAAACTGATAAGTAGTGAAAGCGACCTCGCTGGTCTCCAGAATACCTTCTGTACAAAGCACCCTCTAACACTTGTCCAAAAAACTCTGGGCATCCTCGCCCTCTACATCACTGAAGGTCGGAGGCTAAAATCTACCAATCCTCTCCAACCTATGCTGCTTATCCTCTGGCATGACAGGAACTACATAGTCTTGAGCAGCTGCAACCGGCTGGGCTAGATGTGCCCCCAACGTCTGGAGTCCCTGCACAACCTACTCAGGTGTGCGAGCGGCGGGAGTCTGATTGCCTCCCCGGCCTAAGAAGTAGCTGCGGCTGCAGTGGCTGAAACCGCCTGAGCTAGGCCAGTGCAAACTGATAAGATCTGTGCTAATACCTCCTGAAGACCCGAAATCATGATTGGCACAGCTGGTGCCTGAGCTGGTGCTGTAGGAGCATCCATAACTGGGACCTGATCCTGAACTGGGGAAGCTGGTGGGTCTACAGGTGCTGCCCTCACTGCTCTACCTCTACCATGACCACGACCGCATCCTCGGCCTCTGGTGGCCACAGCTGGTGGTATTGGGGGTCGTCTACCCCGACCAGTAGCGTGTGTCCTCATCATCTATGAGAGAATAGATTAACTGAAGTTTAGTACTAGGATAAATAAGTTCGCACGACAAGAATTTCAAGAATATGAAGTTTTTCCTAAAGGATCTGTAGCCTCTCGAGTATAAATACAGATGTCTCTGTACTGATCCGTGAGACTCTACTAAACCTGCTCATGACTCATGAGACCTATGTAACCTAGGCTCTGATACCAACTTGTCACGACCCTAAACCCTAACCCGGTCGTGATGGCGCCTCTCGTGAAGACAAGGCCAGCCAATTAAACCCAATTCACTTTTTAAATAGTTAAATAACATAAAAGCAGTCTAAAACATGATATAGTAATACTAAGTAGTGGATAATGTCAATAAAGTGCGAAAGTACAACCCAACACAGCTCTAACCGGGGTGTCACAAGTCATGAGCATCTATAGGCCATAATACAAGTCTGCCAAATCCATAAACTAGAACACATGTTTGAAGGGAAATAGAAATGATAAGAGAGTAGAGACGCCGGGCTGCGGACGTCAACAACTACCTCGTAGTCTCTGAACGCTCACTTGAAACTGGAGGAATCATCACTCCGGAGTGGAACCAGCTACGCCTGAATCTGTACGCAGGGGTGTAGGGAGTAAAATGACAACTCCAACTCAGTGAGTAACAAATGTAAATAACGACTGAAAGTAAGAAAACACGTAAGGCATAAGAAATTCTATAATGAAGCAGTAAAACCATTTAAATGCAGAAAAATAGTGGAAAGTCAAGTAAATACTCCTTCAACAAGTAAACAAGTAATTGACAGGTAATTAAGCTAAAGTAAACAAATAGAAGTTCGCCCCTCGGGCACAGTATCAAAAAATTCGCCCCTCGGGCAATATATCAGAACAATACCAGCCTCTCGGGATCAATCTCACATCACAATGGGTACCCGTGCTCACTGGGGGTGTGTAGACTCCTGGAGGGGCCCCTTATGGCCAAGAGCAATAAAAATCCATCTCATGGCATCAAAACTAGGCCCTCGGCCTCATATCAATCAAGCCACCTTGTGGCGTATATATCTTAGGCCCTCGACCTCAAATCAGTATTAGTGTTTCCTCACAACTAGGCCCTTAGCCTTACTCAGTCAAAAATACTCACAAGCCTCTCGGGCAATAGTAAATAGTGTTTCTCAGCCCAAACATCATTTAAAATATGAAAATAATGAAAAATAATAGGACTGAGTTCAAGTATAAAGTCAAAACGGTGAGGAAATATCAATAAAAATCCCCGAAGGGTTCAAATAGTTGGCACTATGCCCAAATACGCGGTAAAATCATCAATCATGATGGACCAAGTCACAATCCCCAATAGTGCATGACCCCACGCTCGTCATCGAGCATGTGATTCACCTCAATATAGCACTACGATGTGCAATCCAGGGTTTCAAACCCTCAGAACATCATTTACAATCATTACTCACCTCGAACCGGCTAAATCTCTAGCTCGCGACGCCTTTGCCCCTTGAATTGACGTCCAGGCGCATCGAATCTATCCAAAATCAGAACGAGTACATCAACATATGCTAAGGGAACAAAGCCCAAGCGAAAATAATCAACAAAGGGCACAATTCCTGAAATTACCAAAAATCGGCCCCTGGGCCTGTGAGCACGTGATTTTTGCCCTATATGAAATGCTCCTATAAAATCCAAGAAAATAGATTTTTTTTCTTATTATTTTCCATTTTATAGGAATTGTTTGTAGTTTATTATTAATTGTTTGCATTTCTGCGCATGTTTAATTTTATTTAAATCATGAAAAAATAGCAAAGAATATCACGCACTGCATTTAGGATTTAATTTTACATTTTTTTAGATTAATTAGTAAATTAGTTTGTTTTATATAATATGAAAATCACAAAAATAGTTCATTTTGCATTTTAACTCTTTAATTTTTTTATAGTTTTTCTTTGAATTTAGGATTTAATTAATTATTGTAAATACTATGATGAGTGATTAATCTAATTAGGTAGGTTAATTTAGTTTAAAAAATTAATTTAGGTTTTATTTTAATTTGAAAAGAAAAGGATTTGAAATTGAAAAAGAAAAAGAAAAGAAATAAAAGAAATCCGATTTTTGGACTGTTACAATTGAATTTCCCCTAGGCCCAAGTGTTAAACACTCATTACCCGTCCAAAACCAGCCAAACCCGCGTCTCAACCCGGTCTGATCACCCCTTCATCCGAAATGACGTCGTTTGATTACCCTTTGATCACGGCCGTTGGATCTCCTTAATCCAACGGTCCGGAATTGGGGAATCCAATAATATATATATATATATATATATATATATATATATATATATATATATATATATATATATATGTCCAAATGTTACCCTACTCCCAGGCTTTGTCTCCCCCAACCCCTTCTCTCAGAGACCCTCACCCAAAAACCCTAACGCTGCCCTGAGATCCCACCGCCTCATAGCTGGCGGCGCCACCCTCAAACCACCCCAAATTAACACCGTAAAACCCTCATGGCTTCCTCTCCCCAAATCCTCACTCCGTTTCCCTCGAATCTTGCCAGAACTTCTCGAATCTTAAATCGAAGGTGGAATATTAAAATCCCAAAAATGTCCAAATCCAAATGTCGTTGAAGATTTAGGCCTATTTTGACTTTATTCGTGTGTTCTTGATAAGAACACACGATTAATATTGAATTCGACCGAAAATTGGAAGATTTTGAAGACTCGGTGTCCGTTTCTTACTGGTCCGAGATTTTCTTTTAGGTATTTTTCTTTTCTTTACCTTTTGATATTTAATTTTTTTTTTCTCTTCTCATCTTCTTCTACTCTTTATTTTATTTTTTTATTTTTATTTTTTATCTTTTCATCTCTTCAAATCATCCGTATTTGCTTGTTAGTTTTAGAACTTGTTTAATTAGTATTGTTTTCTGTTTTTTTAAGTTTCTTTGGGCCCAAAATTGCACAAGTATTTAAGGCTCTGTAAACGGACTGGTAAAGGTCTCTAAGCTTTCAATTTCGTATTGGGGCTTCAATAAAACCAAAATCCCAAGAGGGGATTCGACCTGAATTTACAGACCCATAACATTTGAATTGGTCAATTTGACTCATGTGTTGTCTGGTCTCTTAAGGTAAAAACAGGGTTCATAATGGGTGATTTAGGAATTTAAGCTAAAGGGATAATCTGTAACTAACTGAGGAAGCTTCCTAGAAGCTGGGATGGGGACTTAACTGAAAATCTGATTTTTACACTAAGGATACTTAAGCAAGAATAAAAATTCAAAAAGGGTTCAAGTGCAAAACTGAACCCATTCTATGCTGCCCTAAGGCTTGCCTATAAAGGCATTGTAACTTCATTCTCAAGTCAGATTTTGAAGAATGACAACACTAAAAAAAAGCTTTTCAAAAGGGTTGAGCTAAAAGAATTTCAAAAATCCTGGCATTTTTGGTAGAAATTGATCCAATTCGGCGATTAGTCTTTCAATCCTGAAGCCTTCAAAGGATTTCTAGCTTGTTCTGAATTCAAAGATGGTGTAAAGGCTGTTGTGCACTGTTCCATTGCTTTTGAAGTATTGTTGCTATTGACTGAACTCCTCACCTTGCTGATCTTTAAGCATAACTTCTTCTTCTTTTCTTTGCTGTAACCAGGTACTCAATGTACCCCATTGACATGTTGAAATGAAAGACTTCGAAGTTGTTTGATTGAGCTTGAAAATCAGTGACACATTTGTTACATAGATGTTATTTTTGCAAATATTTGCTCCTGTAATTAATTAAGTTTTCTTCATATGCTTGTTTGCTCTTTTCTGTTCGTATAAATGGTTTGTCCTTCAGTTTGTTTTGCTTGAATGAACAGAGATCCTATTATTATGCATGAGATATGGGTTCAGCGCAGTCATGAAGTCTAGTAGAATTAAATTTGTTTAGATCTATGTTAGTTTGTTGGGAATTAGAGTTTGTTTGTGGTGATTTTGTCTTGAGTCTGCTGGAGTGATGTGCATAAGTGTGAGATAAGAATTCTTCAGTTGCAATTTATCTTAGTGAGCGTACTCTGCCATTTGGAAATCATGTAGTATTTTACTTTATAAAATTATTAATGGTTTTAAAGTTAGTAATCAGTTTACAGTCATTTGGATAAGGAAATTGTCTAGGTGATTACTTTAAGGGTCGAGCTATATACAAAATTAGTCTTGGTGTGATTGTAATCATGTTTAAGTAGAGTTTAATATTAAATTCAGATTTGTTTATTTGGCAATCCCATAAAGTTTTTATCTACTGTTGTATGTGTGGAAAAGGGCTTAATTAAAGTTGGAATCTCATATAAATGTCCATTGAGTTAGCTGGAACTGATTTAATTCGGATGGCATGTATAGTTATGCATCGTTGACAGCTAGTTGGGTTCATGTTGATACCCTTTAATTTTTAGATACTGTATGCATGCCTTGGGGACTCGATCTCGATTCCTTCATTCCCTAACTCTTTAATTCTGGGAAGATTCAGGCCATTCTTTGGGTCCTGGACTTTGAGGACTCCTGAAATGTGAATCATGGGCCTCATCATGTTTGGGCCTGCCTTCTTTAAATTCCTTTTTAATTGTTGTAGATCGCACGAGCCATTTGTTAAACAAACAGATTTGCTTCATCTTTAATGCAACGGTTTTTTGTTTATGTTAGTATGAACTTCAGTTTAAAAAAAAGGGTAAAACATCCCAACTCGTTTAGTGTTTAATTACTTAGATTTAGTTAATTAGTGAGGTGCTCCATAATAAATAACACCAATAGTCTATGGCCCTCATAATTTTAAAAATAAGAATTTTAGACAATTAGATTTGAGGCGTGCTATATTAAGTAAGATAAAGTTTATGGCCCTCAAAAGCTTAGTTTGAGTTTCCTTTAAAAATCGGAATTGGGGTGTGCCATGCCAAATAAAATCTCAAAACCCATGGCCCTCACTTAATTATTTAATTCTTTAGAAATCGAGGTGTGCTATTTAGTTGAATTTTCCATGGCCCTCACAAAGTTAACAACACGTAGTTGCTTTAGGCACATCATTTTAATAATATTACCTTCTTAAATTCGGGTGCACATTTCATGTGACCCAAATCCAAAATCTTAATAACGTTGAATAAAATGTGTTTCAGATTGTGGGTGCATTTCATGTGGCGCGGTCCAAAGACATGTTTTAGATGACGTTAAATCTTATTTAAAATTAATTAAAAGTGGCTAATAAATCTTAAATATACCATAGGCTAAAACATGTATTAAAATCAGATAATAGGCTAATTATAATAGTTTAAGTGACCGTGATAGAACCACGGAATCCGGGGGTTCCTAACACCTTCCCTCGAGTTAACAGAATTCCTTACTTAGAATTTCTGGTTCGCAGGCTTCAAAAGGAAAGTCAAAATTCCTCGATTTGGGATTTTAAAATAAACCGGTGACTTGGGTCACTAGAAAACAAATCATCCCAAGTGGAGACTCTGAATAAAAATGAATAAACAATCTCATGTCGAATAATGTCACTTTAATTGGAAAAACTCCCTATATATACCCTCGGGTGTGTAAAAAAGGAGATGTGACAGCTCTGGCGACTCCGCTGGGGATCGAACCCAGAATATCTGGTTCAAGTTTCAAAAATTCGAGCTTAGAATAGCTGTTATGATTGGCTTTATCTATTATCTGATTTTCCTACATGTTTGAGCCTAACGTGCTAAATGCTTTTACCGCTTTGATATTTTGTGAACTGTATATAAACTACTACAAAACCATTTTTTCTCTCTGAGTCTTCTAAATCATGGAGAAGGGTGCACTTCATGTGGCTTCTCTTTTGTCTAGAGTCTTTTCCCATTTTAGAACGAGGTTCGGATAAGTTGCTAAGTCGGTGAAGCTTTTGTATTTCCGGTACGCTGCCCCCCCTCCCCCCCCCCCGGCTCGAGTTGTCCGCTCGGGTAAGCCTGGTCTAGAACAATAAACCCGGGTTTTAAACCTAGTATAACAAAGCCTCATGCCGGATCCCTAGTAGGAACGTTTGTTTGCATCACGTGCATTTGACCTTGGAGACTCAACACAGAGGTTGGGTCTGTCTAGGACAAGTGTACCCGAAATGAAAAGACCATCCTGATGCATCTTACGGGATACTTGTGCATTTATTTGCTTCGGATTTGCATGTTGACCAGCTTATGAATAATAGGAGAAAATTTGGAAAAACGAAACTCAATGTGAGGGCTCAGAGATATAATTACTTCTTTTGAGAAATCAGTGTCCAAAATATACTGAAACTCTGCCAAAATTTTGAAGGAAAAAAAAGAAAAAGAAAAATAAAGTTTTGTCTTTAGAATTAGTTGGTTTATTTTCGTCCAATCTCCCCGAACTATGCCAGTTTGATTCTCACCGGATGTGGGATACGTAGGCAACCCTCATCGGGTCCAACTTCTCTTTTTGCAAAAATAGCCCAAAAACAACAAAATTTAATTTTTTGTCACAATAAGCAGGGTGATGCCGTTCTTGCTTAAAATAAGCCGAATGTCCTCAAAAAGGGCGCCGAAAGGCTGTTTTTGCAAGGATAGCCCCTTCTAGTCATTTTTGTACGGTTAGCAGGCACAACCTTAAAATCTTCTACCCCGAAGGTTGAAAGGCCGTATCTAGAAAATTGGGTTTCATTTTCAAAGTAAAATTTTAAAAAAAAAAATGGTATCACTTTTGGGTCAAAATAAATGACTAAAATACCTTAATAAATGTGTAGGATAAGCACAAATGAAATTGAACCCTTCACAGTCCTTAAAGAGATCCCCTTACAGCTCCACATGTGGTGGAATGATCTAGGAAAAGGCAGTAGAGAAACAATGGTAAGAGTTCTGGGAGGCCTCGTCGGACTATTGAACACCAAGCCAAGGTTGGACATAATTAAAGCTTTAATACCTTTTTGGGACCCGACTCGCAATGTGTTCCGCTTCTCTGACTTTGAGCTCCCACCTACATTGGAGGAAGTTGCAGGTTATGTGGGCCTTAATGGAAACTTTAGAAGTCGATATCCATTAGCACCAAGACTGGTATCCCCCTACAGATTTTTGGATTTGTTGAGTATTAGTCGGGATATTCGGGACGGAAACTTATCTGAAGGGTATTGCACGCTCCAGTTCTTGTATCATCGATATGGTAACCCCCGGGGTTTTGAAGAGCTGAACACTGGTCTAACCCATGCCGAAAATAAAGACAAATGGGTGGCAAGGCGGGGTTTAGTGTTTATGGTAGCCTTCTTGGGTGTTGTAGTTTGTCCGCGAAAAGATGGTAATATAGAGATAGGTCTTGTGGGAATGATCGATGTGGCGATCAAGAAACCAACAGCACTATGATTCCTTTGATCTTATCTAAAATTTACCGAGCCTTGACTATCTGTCGGGAAGGGGGAAAGTTCTTCCAAGGCTGCAATCTGCTACTATAGTTATGTGTGCAAGAACATCTCTACCACCGGGTTGGGTATATGAATTACGGTTTGACCGGTTTGAGCTGCATTGAAGAGTTTGAAATCGGAGTGGCAAGTATTGAATTCCCCAATGGTACTGAAGCTTGGCTTGCACATTTGAGATCCTTGATTGACGATAAAATTGAGTGGGCATTCGGATGGCTTCCTACCACCGAAGCAGTGAACATGTCAGCTGAAGTGTGTTACCTCCTCCTGATGGGCATCCGGAGCATGCAGACTTATGCTCCACATAGGGTTTTGCGCCAATTAGGAAGGTTTCAAACCGTCCACAATGATGAATATTTTAGTAAACATGTCATTGAATTGGGCCCGAAGCCACATTTCCAGAAGGGAAAATTCGCCAAGTATGGAATGAATGTAGATTTCTTGAACCTAAGACCATGGTGCGAGATCTAGCCAGAGGTAAAGTGGACCCTAAGTATATTGTCTGGTTCGGCAAAAGATTCCAGATTCCTGAAAGGCCCACAAAGAGACCTCATGTCCAATAGTTCACCGATGGGGCCCTGGTGTAGTGGGACTGGTTGACCAAAGAAAACGAGTACTGGTCCAAAATAAGCCAGTTGGAAAGGAGAGTCATGGAGCTTCAGTTTGAAAATGGTGTTCAAGCTGCTGCAAACGAGGGAGAAAAGAAAAAACTAACTCAGGAAAATGAGGCCCTCAAAGCTCAGATCCGGAATATGAAAATAGCTGCCAGAAACCTGTAAAGAAGCCAGGCTGATGAAAGACTTATAAGCAGTCTTAAAAAGAAAGCCCTCGAATGTCAAGAAGACCTGGAAAAGTCTGAAGCTAGTCTAGCAAAAATCCGGGCACAATGGACAAAGAAGGCAAAAGAGCGGGCACGGTTTGTGTAACAAATGAAGAGGAACTATGAAGGGACTATCACTAGCCTAAGAAGAAAGGTAACCACTCTCGAGAACGAGGGAGCCAAGCAGGCTAAAGATTTCAAAGTCGATAGAGAATACTGTTATGATTTGATTGCTCGAATGGAGGAAGGAATGCAGCAGTTGCAAGATCAACACCTTCATGACTCTCAAGTGTTAGAAGCCCGGAATCAGCAGATAGGGCGGTTGCTTCAGGAAAAAGGTAGAATTAGAGAAAGGATCAAAACCATCGTTGAATAAATTACCATGAAATGCCAAGCATGCGAAGACATGACTCATACCACCTTTTTGCTGTAGTAATGACTTTTGTCCGCCAAGTTATGAGTGATTTGGAGCGACTGCAAGGGGATCTCGCATTTAGGCCTGCGGCAAGACCGAATGATGTCACGCGGGCACCAGGAGTATTAATGTATTCTTGATTTTTACTTGAGTCTGTATCTTTCTTTTCTGATGGAGTCTGTTAGTTTATTTTCGATTCTGTTAGTCAGTTCTTGAGTCTGTATGGTCATTTTGTTGTTGGAGTCTGTTTTTTTCTTTTTTGTTTTGAATCGTTGTAATCCAGAGTATTTCCCTTTTATGAGAAAAATTGAATATCCCAAAATATTTTGTTATTTAGTTTTACATTTTAACGCTCCCAGAACTACGCTTGGTCGGATTCATACGGGGTCATGATACGTAGGAAATCTACATATGATTCGATCATAACCCAAGAAAAAAAAAAGAAGAGAAAGAATAACCAAAAGAAGAAAAATGTTGATAAAAGCAAAAGAGAGATGAAAAGAGAGAGGGTGGAATTTGAAAGGGAAAGGAAAAAATAAAAAAATAAAAAAAGTAGTAAGTAAAGCTGAGATGAAACATGCAACCGTTGCAAAACATGTAGAAACACATTTAACTGTATAGGTGCAGCACACCCCAACATGTGATTACGTATCTGTTATTTGTTTCAAACTAACTGTAAGCTGTTGTACCTAGTCCAGGTTTTTATAGAACGGTGGTTGGTTTTTGTGGTAACCAAGCTTCGCACCCATACTTTACTAGATCAAAGGGGAGAATCAGAATGTCTTCAGAAATGACTCTACCAACAATTCCCATCACGGATGATAGCCCAATCTCGGGCATCCCTACCTCAGAATCGGCAGTCGCCGAAGAAAACAGAATCTTGTGTCTTCGGGTTATGGAGATATGGGACACTTGGGCAAATTGAAAAGAATTAACAAGCACCATCCCGGGATTCGCCAAACTCTTTCCTAGAGCAAGCGGTACCTCTACCATACCGATCATTCACCCAAATACCCCACTAGGACACCCAACTATTTCAGCTCATTTTGTGGGAACACCATCTGAGGTTCGCCCCCAGGTGTCAATGTCCGGTGTAGCTTCGAATATCTTCACCGCTCCCCCCCCCCATGCTCGGCAATGGCACAACCTACACTACCTAGGCCCAGTTTTGACTCCTTAGCTTTCACCTTCCAAACACCCACCTTCCAAATGGAACCTCCTCAGTTTCCCACTTATACTTACTCTCAGCCGCCCCAATTTGAGTTCACTGTGGGACAAGAAAAGACCGCCAAAGCTTCTAAGAAAGAAGAGATTGTGAGGAAGATGAGAAGTATGGAATAGAGTCTCAAAAGCCTACAAGGCCTGAGTGGACAGAAAAGTGTATCCTATGCCGACTTGTGCATGTTTCCCCATGTGCACCTACCATTGGGATTCAAAACCCCAAAATTTGAGAAGTTCGACGGGCACGGTGATCCTATTGCTTATCTCAAGAAATATTACAATCAATTGCGAGGGGCCGGTGGAAAGGAAGAACTGCTCATGGCCTATTTCGGAGAAAGTCTGGTTGGCATCGCTTCTGAGTGGTATATGGACTATAATATATCCTGCTGGCACATCTGGGATGATCTTGCTAGAGACTTCGTCATGAAGTTCTAGTACAACATTGATATTGCTCCAGATAGGAACTCGTTGACTAACTAGAAAAAGAAAACCTCGGAAAGCTTCTGGGAGTACGCAGTTAAATGGCGAGAGCAGGCATCTAGGGTAAAACCTCCGATGGATGAAGTCTAAATGGTCACAGTTTTATTACAAGCTCAGGAAGCTGACTACTTCCAAAATATGATGTCCGCCATGGGTCAACCATTCGCTGAAGCCATCAAGATTGGCGAAATGATTGAAAACAGGTTGAAAACGGGTCGAATTCTAAGCCAATCCGCTATCAGAGCTACTTCCCAAGCCATTCAGGGTGGGTCGGGAGGAATAGCAAAAGGCAAGAAAAAGGAAGAAACATCCATGGCAGCGTCGGGTACAAGAAAACACTGTACTCCAAGAAAGGACCCCGCAATACTATTAACCCCACCAAGACAAGGCCTATGCTCCTCATCCATACACGGTCATGAATGCTCAACCTTATGCCCATCCACAGTAACAAATCAACCATAACCAAGCTCCATTTCCTAGAAACCAGCCTCCTAACCAAAACCACTACAACCCCCATCCTCCATAAAACAATTTTACCCCTCATGAGCCACCTAGAAGGCCAAATTTCACACCAATTGGCGAATCCTACTCCAGTCTATTTCCAAAGCTTGTCCATATGGGTCTACTACAGCCGGTTCCTCAAACAAGGCAAAACCCAACATCACCCGCTTATAGAGCCGGTACCCGATGCGCCTATCACTTAGGGGCAGAAGGACATGACACAGACGACTATTGGACTTTGAAGAGAGCCGTGGAAAACTTGATAGAAAAAAAGAAGATAGTGCTAAGGGATGAAGATATTCCCAATGTGACTAACAACCCGCTGCCGGCCCACAACAATGAGCTGGTAATCGGAATGATTTGTGAGGACACGGAATTTGACCCGGCATTGAAGGCCATCATTTCCATTGCTGACGTAGAAAAAGAACCAAAAGTTGCCCCGAAGAAAGACAAAGGGGAGAAAAAGAACAAAACCACCCGTCCAAAATCAGAAAAGAAAGTTGAAGCAGGGATTGGGGCAACACATCCCAAAGATGTTGTTCTCTATGTACCTCGGGGCGCAAAGAAAAACAAATGATTTTGAGTCCTCCTAGGAGATTCAGGCTGAACAAGGCAGCCCAAATATATGTGCCCAAAGGAGCCTATGTGATGCGAGGGGCAATTAATCCACCAAGGTTGAGTGAGCCCGTGATTATTGGACACGCGCCACAGAGGCCCATGACAGATCCTACCACTGTGCCTTAGAACTACAAAAAAATGGTGGTGACCTATAAGGGCAAAGTAATCTCAGGAGAAGTTCAGTAAAATAACCCCGTTGAAAAGTATTCTAACTTATAAAAGGTGAACAATGCCACTCGAAAGTGCTTCCCATATAAAAATCCCGTGAGTGCCGAAGAAGCGGAGACTTTCTTTCAAAAGATGAAAATGGCGGATTATGAGGTGATCGACCAGCTTCGAAAATTTCCCGAACAAGTCTCCTTGTTGGATTTGCTGATGAACTCTACCGAACATCAGAAGGTATTGATTAAAACCCTTAACGAAGCATATGTTCCTGTTGAGACTTCTGTAGAACAATTGGAGAGGATGGCAGAAAGGTTTTTCGCAAGTTAACTAGATTTCCTTCAGCAAAAATGACTTGCCCCCAGAAGGGGCCGCACATAACAAAGCCCTGCACCTGACAGTCAAATGCGAAGTGCACTATGTGAAAAGGGTTATGTTGGACGGAGGCTCTGGCGTGGACATATGCCCACTCTCAACTCTACAACGCATGGAAATCGGGACCGAAAGAATTCGACCCAACAATGTCTGTGTATGGGCTTTTGATGGTATAAAAAGACACATAATTGGAGAGATCGATCTGATTCTGACTATCGGCCCAGTAGACTTTGAAGTAACCTTCCAGGTTCTGGACATGGACACATCCTACAATTTTCTCTTGGGAAGGCCATGGATTCATGCAACAGGGGTTGTACCCTCTACCCTCCATCATATGGTAAAATTTGAGCATGAAGATCAAGAGATTGTGGTCCACGGGGAAGACAAGCAATCAAATTATCGGGACCCATTAGTCCTATGCTTTGAAGCAAGAGAGAGGAGTGAGCACATAGTTTACCAAGCCTTTGAAATTGTGGTCTCAAACCAGTGCGAAGAGGGAAACCCTTGCCCTCAACCCTTTCTTTCTAATGCATCAATCATGGTGGCCAAAGAAATGATCAGACATGGCTTCAAGCCGGGGAAGGGCCTCGGGAAATTATTGCAAGGAATAACAAAACATGTCACCCTGACCACTAGTGAAAAGTTCTTTGGGATAGGCTTCCGACCCACTCCAGTTGATGTAAAATGGGCAAATGATAGAAAGAATGATGGTTGGGTCTTGCCTTAGCCGGTGCCGCATCTGTACACAACATTTGTCAAGCCAAAATACCATGAGGAAGAAGAATATGAGGTCTTCACGGCCGAAGAGATTGAAGAGATCTGTGGGGCGATGAGGATGATACTGTATGAAGCCCACATGGTTCATCCAGGGGAAGGCTCAAGCACCGCTGAGGTGCTGTATATGGGACCTAATGCCAAGCTGCAGAATTGGAAGGCTACGCCATTCCCGATCAGGCGGGAGTCCAGGTAGACCTATCCTACCACTTTTTCTGCATCACGAGTTATTTCAGGGTGTAACTCGGATATTTTCCTTTAAGTTTCTTGTCGTTTAATTTTTTAATGTAAACCTTGTTGTCTTCAAATTCCAAGAAATGAAATCAATATTTCATCGTTCATCTTTCTTTATACTTTCTGATTTTGTTATTTTTCTCTTTTATTTCCTCTTTCAGTTCTAATATTGCGGCTTTAAATAATATGACATGCTTGCGGACTTCACGCCCAGATCCAAACATGCTGCCTAATTGTGAAACAATGAACCAAGAACCAGAATACGATGAACAGGAGGCTTTTAGGGAAATAAATCGAGAATTGGAACAATTGGAGAATAAACCTAAGCCGAACTTAAATGATACTGAACTGGTTAATTTGGGTAGTTCTGAGAAGTCAGGGAAACCAAGATAAGCATTTTCACAGGCGAAAAAACTCAAGACGCATTAATCCAACTCCTATTTGAGTTCAAAGATGTGTTTGCTTGGACATACGATGACATGCCAGGACTGACTGTTGATTTGGTAGGTCATAACTTGCCTACTTACCTAGACTGTCCCCCAGTCCAGCAAAATCAAAGAAAATTTAAAACTGATATCAGTGACAAGATCAAAGAAGAGGTCACGAAGTAGTTGAAAGCGGGGGTGATCCGAGTGGTCCGGTACACCACATGGTTAGCTAATGTAGTCCTAGTGCCAAAGAAAGATGGGAAGACCCGAGTATGTGTGGATTACAGAGATTTAAACAAGGCAAGTCCCAAAGATAACTTCCCTTTGCCGTAACATCCACATCCTTGTTGATAACTGCACCAAGCATGAGATACAGTCCTTCGTGGATTGTTACGCAGGATATCACTAGGTGTTGATGGATGAAGAAGATGCAGAGAAGACAACTTTTACCACACCTTGGGGTACATACTATTACAGAGTCATGCCATTTGGTCTCAAGAACGCCGGGGCAACCTATATGAGGGCCATGACTGCCATTTTTCATGATATGATGCACCAAGAGATAGAGGTGTATATGGACGATGTAATCATCAAATTCAAAACCTAGGACGACCACGTTCGGGACTTGAGAAAGTTTTTTGAGTGGCTGCGCAAATATGATTTGAAGCTGAACCTAGCCAAATGTGCATTTGGGGTACCATCCGGTAAACTCTTGGGAGTCATTGTCAGTCATATGAGCATCGAGTTAGACCCAACAAAGATAAAATCTATTTGAGATTTGCCTCCTCCGAAAACCAAGAAGGATGTTATGAGTCTGTTGGGTAGATTGAACTACATCAGCCAGTTCATTGCCCAATTGACATCCACATGTGAACCCATATTCAAATTACTAAAGAAAGACGCAGCAATCAAGTGGACAGATGAATGTCAAGTAGCTTTTGATAAAATCAAGGAATATCTGTTGAATCCGCCCGTCTTGGTCCCACCTGAGCCAGGGAGGCCCTTGTTATTGTACTTGGCAGTCTTGGAAAATTCTTTCGGCTACATCCTCGGGCAACACGATGTGACCGGAAAGAGAGAGCAGGCTATTTACTATCTGAGCAAGATATTCACCAGTTATGAAGCCAAATACACTTTGTTGGAAAGGACCTGCTGCGCTTTGACATGGGTCGCTCAGAAGCTGAGGCATTATTTGTAGGCCTACACCACTTACCTCATTACCAGGTCGGATCCTTTAAAATACATATTCAAGAATCCAATGCCCACTGGGAGACTAGCAAAGTGGCAGATCCTGCTTACGGAATTCGACATAGTATATGTCACTTGCACGGCAATGAAAGCCCAGGCATTAGCAGATCATTTGGCTGAAAATCCGGTCGATGATGAATACCAACCTTTGAATACATACTTCCTGGATGTAGAGGTAAACTCAGTTGAGGCAATATCCAAAGACATCAATGCTTGGAAAATGTTCTTCGATGGAGCGGTAAACGCAAAAGGTGTCGGAATTTGGGGCAATTTTGATCTCGCCCACTGGTCAGCATTACCCGGCCACCGTTAGGCTTCGATTTTTTTGCACAAACAACATTGCCGAGTACGAAGCTTGCATTATGGGCATGAACATGGCAATTGACCAAGATGTTGAAGAACTGTTAATCATGGGAGACTCAGATTTGATTATCTGACAAGCTCAAGGAGATTGGGAAACCCGAGATGTCAAGCTTATTCCTTATAGGCAACATGTGGAAGAACTTGGCAAATGATTCAAGTCAATAGAGTTCAGGTACATTCCTCGCTGCCACAATGAACTAGCTGATGCACTTGCCACTTTAGCCTCAATGCTGCCGTACCCAGGCAATGCCTACATTGATCCATTGGAAATCCAAATTCGGAAAAGGCATGGTTATTGTGATACGGCTGAAACAGCACCAAATACCCAACCATGGTATCATGACATCAAAAGGTTTTTGAAAACGCAAGAATATCCCGAGCAAGCTAGTGGAGACCAGAAGATAACCATTCGGCATGCGAGTAGTTTCTTTTTGAGTGGTGATGTCTTGTACAAGAGAACTCCGGACCTCAACTTGTTGAGATGTGTTGACGCAGAAGAGGCTGGAAGAATCATGCATGAGGTACACGTAGGAGTATGTGAACCCCACATGAATGGGCATGTCTTAGCAAAGAAAATCCTTCGAGAGGGCTATTACTGGATGACCATGGAAAAGGACTGTTTCAGCTTTGTCCGGAAGTGTCATCAGTGTCAGGTGCACGGTGATTTGATTCATGCACCTCCCACAGAACTGCATCCCATGTCAGCACCTTGGCCATTTGTTGCTTGGAGTATGGACGTCATTGGGCCAATCGAGCCGAAAGCCTCAAATGGGCACAAATTCTTACTAGTTTCCATTGACTACTTCACGAAATGGGTTGAAGCCATTACTCTTAAATCCGTCACTAAGAAAGCTGTGGTTGATTTCATGCACTCCAATCTTATCTGCCGTTTTTGTATTCCTGCAACTATTATCACAAACAATGCTGCAAACTTGAATAGTCATTTGATGGGAGAGTTATGCAAACAATTCAGGATAACGCCCGTAACTCTACTCCTTATCGGCCCAAAGCCAATGGTATCGTCGAAGCAGCAAACAAAAACATCAAAAAGATTTTGAGAAAGATGATTCAAAGTTCCAGACAGTGTCATGAAAAGTTACCGTTTGCATTGTTGGGATATCGCACTACTGTGCGCACATCAATTGGAGCCACCCCGTATCTTTTGGTTTATGGCACTGAAGCCGTAATACCCGAAGAGGTTGAAATCCCCTCTCTATGGATCATCGTTGAAGCTGAAATTGAAGACAGTGAGTGGGTTAAAACCTGGCTGGAACAGTTAACCTTGATCGATGAAAAGCGAATGGCCGCGGTCTGCCACAGGAAGTTGTACCAACAAAGAATGGCCCGTGCCTACAACAAGAAAGTGCAGCCTAGAAATTTTGAAGTAGGGAAACTCGTTTTAAGGCGCATCCTTCCCCATCACCAGGAAGCGAAAGGAAAATTTGCTCCTAATTGGAAGGGCCCATACATCATCAGAAATATATTGCCAAAATGGGCATTGTATCTGGGCGATATCGAAGGGAATTATCCTGAAGCAACTGTAAATGCGGATGCAATCAAAAGGTATTATGTTTAGCTTTTCTACAGTGACAACTTTGTCCGATTGGGATGACGAAGGTTTTCATTCTCGCTACCCAAACACTCCCCACCCTTTGCAAACCCATTTGAGTCGGTTACTCTTCTTTGATTACCATCTTGGGAACCGTAAAGTGTTAAAAAAAGCAAGCAAAAAGAAAAAGGAAAAACAACAAAACAAATGTTTCCCTAAACTACATTCGACTTGATTCCAAAAGGATACATAGGCAGCCTCTCCCTGGGGTTTAGTCACACCAAAACAAAAATCTAATTTTCCCCAAAAGTGAAACTGGGGCAGATGTTATAATGGTTCGGAAATGAGCCTACCTGAACTGTCCCAAAGTTGTAATTTCATCTAGATTATTTTTACCCAAACCTTGTTCAAGTCCTTCTGATCAATCAGTAAAGGCGTCGGAATTAGAAAACACAACTGTTTGGATTCGATGCAATCAAACGAGAGAAATAAAATGAGAGAGTCTTATTGGTGAAAACCCACACGGGCACCATGAGGCGATGGTAAGCAGAGAAATGAAAAATGAGAGAGTCTTGTTAGTGAAAACTCGTAAAGCGCACTATAAGGCGATGGTGAGAAGAGAAATAAGAGAGGTCGATTGGCAAAACCCGTAAAGGGTGTCATTGATCGAAAAGAAGAAATCCCTCACCACCATTGGTATTGAAAGAGTCCTGGCAAGGTTTATCGGTTTAAAAACATGGGTCGCAATGGGTATGTGAGAAGTTGGATATTTGTGCGGATTAGGCATCTAGTCTAAGAAGCATGTCATGTCTATTGAAGTTTGCATGCACCCCAGATAAGTCCGTCCTTCCTCCCCGAAAGGGACACTTCTTTCTAAATTCATTTTTTGCCTTTTTCTTACTTTTCCTTGAATCCCTTTTGGTCTAACTCTGTTTAGGAAACTAATACAAAGAAAAGGTGGCAAGATTGGCTTTACAGGGTCCTGCCTAACAGAAGCTAAAGAAAAGTACCCAGCCTCAGCGGGTGCATCAAGTCGATCCCGACTGGCCGTGATGGCTGATGCTTTGAAATCAAATTTATTGAAAAGGAAAAGAAAGACAAAGGTAAAATCCTAAAGGTGGAATAAAGTGAAAGGGTCGAAGCCCCACGTGGGTAAGCCATCATGAAATCTTAAAAGCTAAGTCCCCCGGTTTGGAAGATAGATCAATCTTAAAAAAACCACTAAGCAGCAGAGGTTCTCAACAAAGGTTCGGGCCGAGATCGAGTGATTGAGACAATCAAGGCCACAAAACCAACCACCGTTTCCAACTAACAATTGTTCTTTGTTTAAAATTGAAACAGGTGCAACCCAAGGCAACCGTGCAAAAGCAGGTGCAGCCAAAAGAAAAGTTGCGCAAAAGCTAGAAACAGCTTCGCAGAAACAATCAATCCAAAAGGAAAGTTTTCCTCCAAAATTCTTTCCTACATTTTATTGAAATAAAATAAATGAAAGAGAAAATGAAAAAAAGAGAAGGAAATAAGAAAATCTGAACAAAATGATAGTTCAGAATCCCTAATCTCGACCTTTTACGCCATTTGCCAACATTAGGGCTCCATTCCCTGAGTTGAGCCTTTTAAGACATAAGGCCTCCATTCCCTAGTCGTTTTTTGCTAATATTAGGGCTCCAATCCTTGAGTTGAGCCTTTTTATGCATAGGGCCTCCATTCCCTAGTCGCCTTTTGCCAACATTAGGGCTCCAATCACTGGGTTGAGCCTTTTAGACATAGGGCCTCCATTCCCTAGTCGCCTTTGCCAACATTAGGGACCCATCCCTAAGTTGAGCTTTTTAGACATAGGGCCTCCATTCCCTAGTCACCTTTTGCCAACATTAGGGCTCCAATCCCTGAGTTGAACCTTTTTAGACATAGGGCCTCCATTCCCTAGTCCCCTTTTGCCAACATTAGGGCTCAAATCCCTGAGTTGAGTTTTTTTAGACATAGGGCCTCCATTCCCTAGTCGCCTTTTTGCCAACATTAGGGATTGGATCCCTAAGTTGAGCTTTTTAGACATACGGCCTCCATTCCCTAGTCGCCTTTTGCCAGCATTAGGGCTCCAACCCCTGAGTTGAGCATTTTAGACATAGGGCCTCCATTCCCTAGTCGCCTTTTGCCAGCATTAGGGCTCCAATCCCTGAGTTGAGCTTTTTAGACATAGGGCCTCCATTCCCTAGTCACCTTTTTGTCAACATTAGGGCTCCAATCCCTGAGTTGAGCTTTTTAGATATAGGTCCTCCGTTCCCTAGTCGCCTTTTGCCAACATTACGGCTCCAATCCCTGAGTTGAGCCTTTAGACATAGGGTCTTCATTCCCTAGTCGCCTTTTCGCCAACATTAGGGCCCCAATCCTTGAGTTTACATTTTAGATATAGGGCTCCATCCTCTGAATAGTTTAGATATTGTTGCAAATAATTCATGAAATTTTCCTAGTAAAAACTAGGGCAGAAAAATTTCGTTCGTTTGTTTTTTTTGGTGTCTGAGCAGGTTATACCTCGAGACACAGAGTTTGAGATGACCAAAACAATGAGTCTCAATTCAGAATAAAGAAAGAAGAAAAAGAACAAAAAGGGGTGAATTCAAAAGGCTGAAGCGGAGGAAGATGCGGACTGCTCAAGAAATAATTGAAGTCACAAGCTTTGCCTGTGCCACCTTGATCCAATGCTGAAGAAAGAATAAGCACCTACAACTTGCGAGCATCAAGATTCAGATCGGGGTCCACAGCAAAATCAGCTAAGACTCAAGATCAAGTTTTAAGAGATTTATAGATAGGAATTTTGTAACTCTAGCTGATAGGCCTAGCTAGATTAGCTTTAGATTTTCCTTTTCAGTGTAATAAGGAGGTCAGCAAGTAGTAGCAGCAACAACAACAGTGAAAGCACAGCTTCTCAGTAGTCCCAGCTACCAAAACATCCATAACTACACTGGCCTGATTCCTTTATAGCCAAGGATATGTAGGCAACCTCCGAAGCAAGGTTCGGTCAGATGTTTTCCAAAAATGCTTCTCATGGAGTTTCAAATGGGCAAAAATCCCTCGTAATTGCTCATTTTATCTTTGCCCGAAAAACCTTGTCTCCGAGCAAAGAGGGGCAGCTATGAGCACGTGATTTTTGCCCTATATGAAATGCTCCTATAAAATCCAAAAAATAGATTTTTTTCTAATTATTTTCCATTTTATAGGAATTTTTTGTAGATTTTTATTAATTGTTTGCATTTATGTGCATGTTTAATTTTATATAAATCCTGAAAAAATAGCAAAAAATATCACGCACTGCATTTAGGATTTAATTTTACATTTTTTAGATTAATTAGTAAATTAGTTTGTTTTATAGAATATGAAAATCAGAAAATTAGTTCATTTTGCATTTTAACTCTTTAATTTTGAATTTTATAGTTTTTCTTTGAATTTAGGATTTAATTAATTATTGTAAATACTATGATGAGTAATTAATCTAATTGGGTAGGTTAATTTAGTTTAAAAAATTAATTTAGATTTTATTTTAATTTGAAAAGAAAAGGATTTGAAAATGAAAAAGAAAAAGAAAAGAAATAAAAGAAATCTGATTTTTGGGCTGTTACAATTGAATTTCCCCCAGGTCCAAGTGTTAAACACTCATTACCCATCCAAAACCAGCCCAAACCCGCGTCACAACCCGGTCTGGTCACCCCTTCATCCGAAACGACGTCATTTGATTACCCTTTGATCACGGCTGTTGGATCTCCTTAATCCAACTGTCCGGAAATGGGGAGTCAATAATATATATATGTCCAAACGTTACCTACCCCCAAGCCTCGTCTCCCCCAACCCCTTCTCTCAGAGACCCTCACCCAAAAACCCTAACGCTGCCCTGAGATCCCACTGCCTCAGGCTGGCGGCGCCACCCTCAAACCACCCCAAATTAACACCATAAAACCCCCATGGCTTCCTATCCCCAAATCCTCACTCCGTTTCCCTCGAATCTTGCCAGAACTTCTCGAATCTTAGATCGAAAGTGGAACCCTAAAATCACAAAAACACCCAAATCGAAATTTTGTTGAAGATTTAGACTGGTCTCCGTTTCTTACTGGTCCAAGATTTTCTTTTAGGTATTTTTCTTTTCTTTACCTTTTGATATTTAATTTTTATTTTTTATTCTCTTCTCATCTTCTTCTACTCTTTCTTTTATTTTTCTAATTTTTATTTTTTATCTTTTCATCTCTTCAAATCATCTGTATTTGCATGTTAGTTTTAGAACTTGTTTAATTAGTATTTGTTTACTATTTTTTTAAGTGTCTTTGGGCCCAAAATTGCACGAGTCTTAACAACTTTGTAAACGGACTGGTAAAGGTCTCTAAGCTTTCAATTTTAAAATAGGGCTTCGATAAAACGAAAAGCCCAAGAGGGGATTCGACCTGAATTTACAGACCCATAACATTTGAATTGGGTCAATTTGACCCATGTGTTGTCTGGTATCTTAAGGTAAAAACAGGGCTCATAAGGGGTGATTTAGGAATTTAAGCTAAAGGAATAATCTGTAACTAACTGAGGAAGCTTCCTAGAAGCTGGGATGGGGACTTAACTGAAAATCTGATTTTTACACTAAGGATACTTAAGCAAGAATAAAAATTCAAAAAGGGTTCAAGTGTAAAACTGAAGCCATTCTATGTTGCCCTAAGGCTTGCCTATAAAGGCATTGTAACTTCATTCTCAAGTCAGATTTTGAATAATGACAACACTAAAAAAAAGCTTTTCAAAAGGGCTGAGCTAAAAGAATTTCAAAAATTCTAGCATTTTTGGTAGAAATTGATCCAGTTCTACGATTAGTCTTTCAATCCTGAAGCCTTCAAAGGATTTATAGCTTGTTCTGAATTCAAAGATGGTGTAAAGGCTGTTGTACACTGTTCCATTGCTTTTGAAGCATTGCTGCTGTTGACTGAACTCCTCACCTTGCTGGTCTTTAAGCATATTTTCTTCTTCTTTTCTTTGTTATAACCAGGTACTCATTGCACCTCATTGACATGTTGAAATTAAAGGCTTCGAAGTTGTTTGATTGAGCTTGAAAATCAGTGATACATTTATTACATAGATGTTATTTTTGCAAATATTTGTTCCTGAATTAATTAAGTTTTCTTCATATGCTTGTTTGCTCTTTTCTCTTGTAGTTTTAGGTTCTGTTAGAAATACTGAATAAGTATTTGCTTTCAATCATTTGGTTTTGGATGAGTTAATACTCTGTTCGTATGAATGGTTTGTGCTTCAGTTTGCTTTGCTTGAATGAACGGAGATCCTATTCTTATGCATGAGATATGGGTTCAGTGCAGTTATGAAGTCCAGTAGAATTAAATTTGTTTAGATCTATGTTAGTCTGTTGGGAATCAAAGTTTGTTTGTGGTGATTTTGGCTTCAGTCTGCTGGAGTGATGTGCATAAGTGTGGGATAAGAATTCTTCAGTTGCAATTTATCCTAGTGAGCATATTCTGCCATTTGGAAATCATGTATTATTTTACTTTATAAAATTATTAATGCTTTTAAAGTTAGTAATCAATTTACAGTCATTTGGATAAGGAAATTGTCTAGGTGATTACTTTAAGGGTCGAGCTATATACAGAATTAGTCTTGGTGTGATTGTAAGCATGTTTAAGTAGAGTTTGATATTAAATTCAAATTTTTTTATTTGACAATCCCATAAAGTTTTTATCTACTGTTATATGTGTGGAAAAGGGGCTTAATTAAAGTTGGAATATCATATAAATGTCCATTGAGTTAGCTGGAACTGATTTAAATCGGATGACATGTATAGTTATGCATCGTTGACAGCTAGTTGGGTACATGTTGATACCCTTTAATTTTCAGATATTGTATGCATGCCGTGGAGACTCGATCTCGAGTCCTGCATTCCCTAACTCTTTGATTCTAGGAAGATTCGGGCCATTCTTTTGGGCCTGGACTTTGAGGACTCCTGAAATGTGAATCATGGGCATCATCATGTTTGGGCCTGCCTTCTTTAAATTCCCTTTTAATTGTTGTAGATGGCACGAGCCATTTGTTAAACAAACAGATTTGCTTTCTTCTTTAATGCAACGGTTTTTTGTTTATGTTAGTATGAACGTTAGTTTAAAAAAAAGGGCAAAAAATCCCAACTCTTTTAGTGTTCAATTAATTAGGTTCCGTTAATTAGTGAAGTGCTCCATAATAAATAAAACCAATAGTCTATGGCCCTCGCAAAGTTAACAACGCGTAGTTGCTTTAGGCACGTCATTTTAATAATATTACCTTCTTAAATTCGGGTGCGCATTTCATGTGACCCAAATCCAAAATCTTAATAATGTTGAATAAAATGTGTTTCGGATTGCGGGTGCATTTCATGTGGCACGGTCCAAAGACATGTTTTAGACGACGTTAAATCTTCTTTAAAATTAATTAAAAGTAGCTAATAAATCTTAAATATACCATAGGCTAAAACATATATTAAAATCAGATAATAGGTCAATTATAATAGTTTAACCGACCGTGCTAGAACCACAGAATCCGGGGGTGCCTAACACCTTCCCCCGGGTTAACAGAATTCCTTACTTAGAATTTCTGGTTTGCAGACTTCAAAAGGTAAATCGAAATTCCTCGATTTGGGATTTTAAAATAAACCGGTGACTTGGGAAACCAGAAAACAAACCATCCCAAGTGGCAACTCTGAATAAAAATTAATAAACAATCCCATATCGAATAATGTCACTTTAATTGGAAAACCTCCCTATATATACCCTCGGGTGTGTAAAAAGGAGATGTGGCAGGGCCCACATCTCGAAATCTGAAAATATTTAGGTCAACGAATTCCTTATCTCCCCACGAGTTCATACATATCAAGAACATCAAATTCCATCCACAAATGACCCTTCAAATCCCAAATGTTTGGTCTCCAATTTCAAGCCCTAGTTCTTCAAATATAGGCTTAGATTCTATGATTTTCTAGGTGAAATTCACATAGTAATCGAGTTTTAAGTCCAAAAATCTTACTTCCCAACGATTCCCCTTGAATCCCTCTTCAATCTCCTTCTAAAATCTCTCAAAATAACCAACTATGAAGGAAATAAACCCAATCCTCGCGGACAAGACGAGTTTAAAAACATTTCTACCCAGGCATATTTTCCTCTTCGCGAACACGGTCAAACTCTCGCGTTCGTGAAGCACAACTTTCTTTGACCAACTTTTCCTCCTATGCGAACGCGACGTGGCCATCGCGAACGCGATGGTTCCTCAATCCTTCCCTTTGCGAATGCATCCCTCTCTCGCGAACGCGAAGAACAATTGCGACCTCAGACCAGCTAACCAAAAATACCCTACACGAACGAGACTTAAATCTCACGAATGCAATGCACGAGCTTCCATCCCTTCGCGAACGCGGAGCCTCCCTCGCGAACGCAAAGAGTAAAAGCCTGATACAGTTGAACCTGCAACTTCTTCAATTTCCTAACTCCAAAAATGATCTGATGGACTACCCGAAACTCACTTGAGGCCCCCGGGACCTCAACCAAAGGCACCAACATATCCTTAGACCTTATTCAAACTTGTTCCAATCATCAAAAAACCGCAAACAACATCAAATCACCCAAAACACATTGGATTCAAGCCAAACTTTCTAAAATCTTTCGAATTACGCTTTTGATCAAAAACCCAACCAAACCACGTCCGAATGACCTGACATTTTGCACACATATCCCAAATGACACAACGGAACTACTGCAACTCTCGGGATTCCTTTCCGACCCCTAGATCAAATCTCGCCTACCAACCGGAAATCGCCAAAATATCAACTTCGCCAATTCAAGCCTAAATCTACTATGAACCTCCAAAACTCATTCCGTTTGTGCTCCTAAGTCCCAAATCACCTTTTGAAGATAACCGAACCATCAAAACTCACATCCGAGCCTTCTAACACATAAGTTAACATCCAGTTGACTTTTCCAACTTAAGCTCTCTTAAAAGAGACTAAGTATCTCAAACCTTACCAAAACCATTCCGAATTTGATCCGACCAACCCGATACCATAAAATACGGATAACGAAGCATAAAGAAGCAGAAATGGGAGAAACACAGCGGTAACTCATGAGACGACTGGTCGGGTGATCATAGCTAGTTCATTTTTCTTCTGCTTTTCGGATCAAGGCGGGACATGCAAAACTTGTGACTTCAATCATATTTTGAGCAATTCACATCTTTTCTCCACTTCTGCACTTTGAGTTCACTTCTTTTTCTTTTCTTCTTTTCTTTTATTTTGGGTTGAGACTTCTTCTTTCGGTCATCTCGAACCTTGTGCCTCGCGATATAACCTGCTCAGGCACCAAAACAAACGAACAAAATTTTCTGCCCTAGTTTGTACTAGAAAGGTTTCGTGAGTTATTTGTAACCAAAACTATACTATTTCATTATTTGAAAGCAATAAAATCCCGGATTGTGTATCCTTAGGAAAATGTAGATTAGGGAGTGGAGACCTTGTGTCTAAAATGAAATCAACTAGGGATTGAAGATCATATGTTAGAAAATTATCAACTAGGGAGTGAAGACCCTATGCTGGCATCTACTATGGAGTGGTGACACTTATGTTGGCATCAAGTTATGTTGGCATCAACTAGGGAGTAGAGACCCTATGTTGGCATCAAGTTATGTTGGCATCAACTAGGGAGTGTAGACCCTATGTTGGTATCAACTAGGGAGTGGTGACCCTTATATTGACATCAAGTTATGTTGGCATCAACTAGGGAATGGTGACCCTAAATTGGCATCAACTAGGGAGTGATGGCCCTATGTTGGCATCAACTAGGGAGTGGAGACTCTATGTTGGCATCAACTTGGGAGTGGTGACCCTCGACTATGGAGTGGAGACCCTTTGTCTAAAATAAAATCAACTAGGGATTGGAGACCCTATGTTGGAAAAATCATCAACTTGGGAGTGATGACCCTTATGTTGGCATCAAGTTATGTTGGCATCAGGTTATGCTGGCATCAACTAGGGAGTGGAGACTCTATGTTGGCATCAAGTCATGCTGGCATCAACTAAGGAGCGGGTACCCTATATTGGCATCAACTAGGGAGTGGTGGCCCTATGTTTGCATTAGGTTATTATCATGACCCAAACCTGTGGGCCGCAACGAACACCCAGTACCTTACCCAACTGAGTACCAACATAACATATCTTTATTATTGTACTTTCTTTGGCATATGTGTCAAACGGGCCGTCATGGGCTAACCAGAATAAACATAAGGGAATACTCAATATAGAACGACCCAACAAGACATAAAAACTTATATATGTGACATACGTGCCTATAAGGCCAACATGATCATTTGTAAGCTCAAAACATAGGTCCGCAAGGCCATACAAGCATTCGTATATATGACATCTGTCTACAAGCCTCTAAGAATACATACTTATCACAAAGGTCAGGGCAGGACCCCGCCATAACAAACAATACACGTCTAAATCATACTGACTAAACAAGCAACTCTAGAGCAAATGGAGCGCACCAACATCTTCTGTTGATCTGATGGCCTACTTGGAGGACTCTCGACCTGTCTATCAGAACCTGTGGGCATGAAATGCAGCCTCCTTAACAAAGGATGTTAGTATGAATAATGTACCGAGTATGTAAGGCACATAAATAAGTATATAAAAGACATGAAAGAAACATGGAGTAAATGACTCAACCTGTAAGCCTGGATAACTCTGTAAATCATGAAACAATTATAGGGTCATGCATATGCGTATGAATGTTATGCCGTGCATAGGTACATATTTCATAACATCATCAGGTCTCTAAGGGCATCCCAACATATCATCTCGGCCATTATGGGCAAAATCATCAACGTATACCATTTGATAAAGTGGTGGTGCGTATATAATATCGTAACCTTTTCCCATATCCCATATATATATAATATACATATATACGTGTATATAACACCATCTGGTCATGGGTCAATGTACTTGTATAAAGGAATGCAATGCATGAGAAAGTGCGTCAATAAAATCTTTCGGAATGTCATAAGACCATTATGCCTCTGATTAGTATCATGAAATAAACCTTATCAACATACGTATTTTCTAAGACCCATGAACAAATGATAAAATAATAGGACATATGGGGAATCAAGGACAGAAACATTTCTAGCATTTCTATGAATAGAGTCATTTTATGGAAGTTGTGCATTTGCTCGTTTCGCTTGTATCGTGCGGATCATGGTAAAAAGAAAGAATGGATAGCCTTAACATACCTGAGCCGATTCACTTGAAAATCCCTCTTACATACGTCAATTGCGACAACACATAACGGCAGATCGAAGTAGGGTAAAATTCGTATGATATTCTTGAGAAAGATTGCACCGTACTCCCTTAAAATTTCAAAATCCCGTTACTATTATGCTAAGAAGTCTCGTATGAATTTAGTTTTAAGAAAATCACGTTACTACTATTCAAATGCTTGGATGAATTTGCTGAAGCAATTTACATTGCTTATGAAGATTATACATGTCTCCCTTGGTAACCTTTTTGAGATATCACGTTACTACCACTTAGGTAATGACTAAGTCCCAAGATTCTCCTAGTATGCCCTCTTGAAATGTGACATATCAGTCACTTAATTGATCTTTATATGGCTTCCACATTAGGGGTCAAATCTTATCCAATAATTATCCACTCAATCCTTTAGTTAATTTGTTAATCCCCCATTAATCAATAATTACCTACTTACCCACATAATTAAGAATTATCTCAAATTACTTAAAACACCACTCACTTATAACATACCTCATATACTCACTATCATAGTCATGTGGTACCTTGTCTGGTACTAGTCCATAAATACGGGGTATCTTAGCTCAGGCCGTATTTTATCCTATAATGTCAAACTTCGATGAAATTCATTTTCTTTGATTTGCTTACCTTCTGACCTTCACGAATTTACTCATTACTTGTTTGAAATAGCATATAATGCTTATAATCTTAAAATAGTCTCACTCCTAAACTTACGTCAATTAACTTACGACGAAGTTTTAACGTACGAAAAACATGGGATGTAACATCTCATTTTCGAGCTTTCATCAATTTATTTCTGGCGTACTTCCACGTACGAAAACATGGGATTGGAGACCCTATGCTGGCATTAACTAGGGAGTAGAGACCCTATGTTGGCATCAACTAAGGAGTGGTGACTCTATATGCTGGCATTAGGTTATGTCGGCATCACCTAGGGAGTGAAGACCCTATGTTGCATCAACTAAGGAGTGGTGACCCTATGTTGGCATCAGGTTATGCTGGCATCAACTAGGGACTAGAGACCCTATGTTGGAAAAATGCAGCTAGGTATTGGAGACCCTATACTACCATGATTTGAACCTTTTCTTCTTTTTTTTTTAAATCATTTTCATCATCATTTTTTTATTTCAGAGAATGAGTAAATGCGAGAAAGAATTTTGGAGGAAACTTCCCTTTTTGGGTTATTGCTGCAAAGCTATTTCTAGTCCTTGCGCAGTTTCTTTTTGGTTGCACCTGCTTCTTGCAAGGTTGCTTTTGGATTGCACCTATTTCTTGTTTTTTCAAACAAAGAACAATTTGTCACTTTGAAACAGTGGTTGATTTTGTGGCCTTGAGTGTTTTAGTAACTTGATCTCGGCCTGAATTCTTTGATGAAGACCTCAACTGCCACTGCTTGTTCCCTGAGAACCGATTTCATTTCTGGCCCTAGAGAACTTGGCTTTATCAGAACTTTACCGTGATGGTTAATCACATGGAATTAACCCTTTTCGATTTTATTTCGCCTTCGTAGGCATTTGACTTTGATTTACTTTCTTTTCAGGAGTTTTTGATTTCAAAGTATCGACCATCATGACTAGTCGGAGTCGACTTGATGCACCTGCTGAGGCTGGGTGCCTTCCTGGATATTGGCTCGTATAAGACAAAACCTTGTAATTCATTCTTGCCATCCTTTCTTTGTCTTATTTTCAGAACAAAATTAGACCGAAAAGGATTCAAAGAAAAGCAAACAATGAAATAGACAAATGAACTTAGACGAGAGGTGTCCCTTTCGGGGAAAGGAAAGAAAGACTTATCTGGAGTACATTCCGACTTCAATGAACATGAAATGCCTCTTGGACTGGATGCCTTATCTATGTAAAACGTCCAACTCTCAGAAATTCATCCTCACTTATGCTTTCAAACCAAGAAACCTTGCTAGGATTCTGTTGATGTCGAATGGTCATGAGGATCCTCTTTTCGATATATGGTGCCCTTTGCAGGTTTTCACCAGCTAACCTCTCTCATTTCTCTTCCACCGTCGCCTTGTAGTGCTCTTCGCAAGTTTTCACTAATAAGACTCTCTCATTTCAATTTCTCTTCTTACCATCGCCTTAAGGTGCCAGTGAGGGTTTTCACCGATAAGACACTCTTATTTTATTTCTCTCATTTTGATTATATTAGATCCCAATGATTGTATCCTCCAATTCTTGAACATTCTTGCCGATTGATCAGAAGAACTTAAAAAGGATTTGGGTAAAAGTAATTTGGAATGAGTTAAAACTTTGGCACCTTTCGGGCGAAATCATCGTCGAAACATTATAACATCTGCAGCAGTTTCACTTTTGGGGAATTTGGATTTTTGTTTTGGTGTGACTGAACCCCAGAGAGAGTCTTCCTATGTATCCTTTCGAAATCAAGTCAAACGTAGTTCAACGAACTTTCTTTTTTTTAATTTTCTTTTGTTTTTTCTGTTTTATTGTTTTTTAACAATTTCCTGGCTCTAAATAAGGTAATCAAAGAAAAAGGGAACCGTCTCAATGGGTTTGCAAGGTTGGTAGTGTTTGGGTAGTGGGAATGAAAGCCTTCATCATCCCAATTAGAAAGCGTTAAAATCACATAAATGGGTCAAACATAATACCTTTGATCGCATCTACATTGACAGCTGTTTCGGGATTAGTTCCTTCGATGTCTCCCAAATACAGTGCTCCTTTCGGCAACAATTTTCTTACAATATACAGAACATTCCAATTTGGAGCAAATTTTCATTTTGCTTCCTCATTATATGGGAGAATACGCCTCAGACGAGTTGCCCCACTTCAAAGTTTCTAGGCTGTACTTTCTTGTTGTAGGCACAAGCCATTCTTTTTTGGTAGCCATCTGCTTTTCATCAATCATAGTTAGCTATTCCAACCGGGTCTTGACCCATTAATCATCCTAAATCTCAGCTTCAACAATGATTCGAAGAGAGGGAATTTCAACTTTTGCAGGTATTATGACTTCATTGTCGTAAACCAATAAATAGGGCGTGGCCCCAACTGTCGTGTGCATGGTTCTGCGATATCCCGATAATGCATAAGGTAACTTTTCATGCCACTGTCTAGAACTTTGAATCATTTTCCTGTGGATCTTCTTGATATTCTTGTTTGTTGCTCAATAGCACCATTAGCTTTGGGCCGATAAGGGGTAGAATTCTGATGCGTAATCTTAAATTGTTTGCCTCCCTCATCAAGTGGTTGTTAAGGTTTGCAGCATTATCTGTAATGATAGTTTTAGGAATACCAAAATGACAAATAATTTTGGAATGCACGAAGTCCACCACCGCTTTCTTGGTGACGGCTTTGAAAGTGACTGCATTCACCCACTTTGTGAAATAATCAATGGCAACCAAGATGAATTTGTGCCCATTCGAAGCTTTGGGCTCGATAGGCCTAATGACATCCATACCCCATGTGAAGAATGGCCAAGGTGCTAACATAGGATGCAACTCTGAAGGCGGTGCATTAATCAGGTCACCCTGTATCTGACACTGATGGCACTTTCGGACAAAATTGAAGCAATCCTCTTCCACGGTCATCCAGTAATAACTTACTTGAAGGTTTTTTTTTGCAAGGACATATCCATTCATATGTGGCCCACATACTCCCGAATGCACTTCATTCTTGATCTTTCCAGCCTCTTGGGCATCTACGCACCTCAAAAGATTGAAATCCGGAGTTATTTGTACAAGACTTATCCGCTCAAGAAGAAGTTGCTGGTGAGCCTTCTAATGGTTCTCTTTGGTCTCCACTAGCTTGCTCGGTATATTCCTTTATTTTCAAAAATCTTTTAATATCACGATGCCATGGTTGAACATCTGGTTCTATTTCAACTGCATTACAATAACCATGTCTTTATCGAATTTGGATTTCCAGCGGGTCAATATGGACATTGCCCGGATACGGCAGCATTGAGGCCAAAGTAGCTAGTGCATCAGCTAACTCATTGTGGAATCGAGGAATATACTTGAACTCGATGGACTTGAACTGTTTGCTAAGATCTTCCACAGGTTGCCAGTATGAGATAAGCTTGATTTCTCGAGTTTCCCATTTACCTTGAGCTTGCCGAATAATCAAGTCAGAATCTCCCATGATTAACAATTCTTCCACATCCATGTCAACTGCCATATTCATACCCATAATGCAGGCTCTATATTCAGTGGTGTTGTTTGTACAGAAAAACCGAAGTCGGTCTATGGCCGGGTAGTGCTAACTAGTGGGCGAAATCAAAATTGCCCCAATCCCGACACCTTTTGCATTTATAGCTCCATCAAAGAACATTTTCCTAGAATTGGTGTCCTCTGGAATTACGTCAACTGAATTTACTTACTCGTCAGGAAAGTAAGTACTCAGGGGTTGATATTTATCATCAACCGAGTTCTCAGCTAGATGATCTGCCAAGGGTTGAGCTTTCATCGTCGTGCAAGTGACATAGACAATGTCAAACTCAGTGAGCATGATTTTCCATTTTGCTAACCTTCCCCTAGGCATTGGTTTTTGGAATATGTACTTCAGAGGATCCATTCTAGTTATAAGATATGTGGTGTAGGCCAACAGATAATGTCTAAGTTTCTAGGCGACCCAAGTTAGGGCGCAACAAGTTCTTTCTAACAAAGTGTACTTGGCTTCATAACTAGTGAACTTCTTGCTTAAATAGTATATGGCTTGATCTTTCTTCCCAGGTCACATCATGTTGTCCTAGGAAACAGTCGAAAGAATTTTCCAGAATTATAAGGTAAAAGAACAAAGGTCTCCCTGGCTCGGGTGGAACCAACACTGGCGGATTCAACAAATATTCTTTGATTTTGTCGAAAGCTTTTTGACACTCACCCGTCCATCTTATTGCCGCATCTTTCTTCAATAGCTTCAATATGGGTTCATGCATGGTAGTCAGTTGAGCAATGAATCTGTTGGTATAATTCAATCTTCTTAGCAGACTTATGACCTCTTTCTTGGTTCTTGGATGTGGCAAATCCCGAATAGACTTTATCTTTGTTGGATTTAACTCGATACCCCTCCGACTAACTATAAACCCCAAAAGATTCCCATATGGAACTCTGAATGCAAATTTAGATGGATTCAATTTCAAGTCGTACTTGTGCAGACGCTCAAAGAACTTTCTCAGATCCCACACATGGTCTTCCTGTGTTTTGGATTTAATGATCACATCATCCACATACACCTAAATTTCCTAGTGCATCATGACATGGAAGATGGCAGTCATAACTCTCATGTAAGTTGCCCCGACGTTCTTTAAACCAAACGACATGACTTTGTAATAGTAAATGCTCCAAGGTGTGGTGAAAGCCATCTTTTCTGCGTTTTCTTCATCCATCAGAACCTGGTGGTACGTAGCATAACAATTCACGAAAGACTGTATCTCTTGTTTGGCACAATTGACAACAAGAATGTGGATGTTTGGCAATGGACAGTTGTCCTTTGGGCTTTCTTTGTTCAAATTCCGATAATCAATACACACTCGGGTTTTCCCGTTTTTCTTCAGCATTGGAACCCACATTAGCTAACCAGGTGGTGTATCGGACTACTCAGATCACACCAGCTTTCAACTGTTTGGTGACTTCTTCTTTGATCTTATCACTGATGTCCGTTTAAACTTTCTGTGCTTTTGTTGGACTGGTGGATAACCGGGATAAGTTGAAAATTTATGCACTACCAAATCAACACTCAGTCGTGGCATATCATTATAGGAACATGAAAACAAGTCTTTGAATTCAAACAAAGGTTGGATCAATGCATCTCTAGTTCTTTCATCAGCGTGAATTCTTATCATGGTTTCCCGGACCTCTTCTGGACTACCCAAATTGACTGGCTTGGTTTTATTTAAGTCTGGCTTAGGTTTATTCTCAAATTGTTCCAGTTCTCGATTTATTTCCCTAAAAGCCTCATCTTCGTCATATTCTGGTTCTTGATTCATTATTTCACAGTTAGACATCGTGTTAGGATCTGGGCATGAAGTCCACAAGCATGTCATGTTATTTAAGTCCGCATTATTAGAACTGAAAAGAAAAATAGCAAAATCAATGTAACACCTCCTTTTTACACTCGAGAGTATATGGGAGTTTTTTCCAATTTAAAGTAACATTAACCGAATGGGATTATTTTATTTTATTTATCAGAGTCGCCACTTGGAATAATTTATGGTGTTCCAAGACACCATTTTATTTTAAAATCCCAAATCGATGAAATTTCGACTTTATTTTAAAGTCTGCGAACCAGAAATTCTAGATAAGGAATTCTATTAACCCGGGAGAAGGTGCTAGGCATTCCCAAGTTTTGTGGTTCTCGCACGGTCACTTAAACTATTAATAATTGGCCTATTATCTGATTTACTACATGTTTTAATCTATTGTGCCTTTTTAGCTTTGTAAACCCTTTTAATTAGTTTATGAAATTAATCTGGAACAAGTTACGATTGTTGTACATCTGTTTGTTTGATAGACATTGCAAATCATATCACGGGAACCGTACTCACGATCTACAACGTGTTTAATTATTAACATTATTAGTTGTTGTGGCCGGGTCACATAAATGTACCCCCGGATTTGGAAATTATATATCACAACTGCGTCACGGGAATCTGTACCTGTAGCCATGATGATTTTATTATAAACGTGCCTAAAGCAAACTAATGTTCAAAAATATTTTCTATACTAAGTTAATATTAATGTGAGGGCCGTAACTTATGAATTTTGTTTGCATATGGCACACCTTAATTTATTTTAAAAGAAAAGATTTGTATTTCTGCAAACTAAAGTTGCTCCTACTTTAATCTAATTAAAAATTAGGTATCATAACCACGTCACGGGAACCTTACTCGTAATTGTAATAATTTTAATTGCGTGCCTAAAACATACTACGGATGTTTAATTATTTTTAAGTTTGAGATTATTGTAAGGCCAAGAGTTATGAAAATTATTTATTGGAATCAATTATGAGTGAAATCACATTTACAGAACCAAAGTGTAGAGTTTTTGCGCTAACGATTTAAATCCTGGAAGCTAGAGTGAAATGCATCCATGGGGTGCGTCGATAAACCAAGGGCCGATGGTAAAGAAAATTAATTAACAACGAAAGCCATAAATTTTCTAAACTCAGTTAAAAGGTTCCACAATTCCTTTATAAGAGAAATTTGGAATCATACACTCCGATCCAGTACAATACATTTTCCAAACTCAGTTAAACAGAAATACTGAATATACAACACCACCTTCCAATTCCAATTTCTATACTCTATACTAGAGCTCGAGACATTATATGCAAAAAAGATTTGTAAACAGTCCACTTTTCATAATCTTATTAAGAAAAGAAACCTTTAATTTTTTTGGACACCCCCTTCTTACAAAGCATACATAAAATCTTATTAAACGTAGTAACATCAGGAGTTATTCCGAGCCTAAGCATTTAACCAAATTTAGCCACGTAAAACCTACTACTCAAAAAATTACATAAACCAAACGATAATCTAGTCCTCCTTAATGAAACAGAGAAAATCAATAAAGAACTAAAATGATAGCTAATCGAACAAAGATTCCATAGATGGCATCACCAGAAACAAATCTGAAAATTGAATAACAAATAGAGTTAAGAGTCAGACGTTTATGAACAAATTGGAACTCAAACCTCAAACCGTAAAAAAAGAGCAATGATCTCAATCGAACCTCGACGAAAAACCTATCTCGCCGGCAACTCCGACATTTTGTGTGTGCAAAGGGGCTGTTTTTAATGGAGATTTGTGGAGTTTTTGTGGCTGAAACTTTGGTGTAAAAAGCTACTCCATTTTGTTCGGAGAAGGAGATAGGTGCGTTTTTTTTTTTGTTGCCAACTGCTGCTCCTCTTTTCTTTTTAAAGTCTGCTCCCCACTCAATTGTTTCCTCCATTTCTTTGTTCAATTCTCATCCCCTTCTTTGCCGTTTCCCCCCAATTCTCTTAATCTCTTTTTTTTAATCCTCAGATCCCTTTTCCCTCACTGTCACGTCCCTTTATATGTACGTGTGTCGTTGGGATTTTTCCGTGGGTGGAGGTCCAGCCGTTGGGAGTTTTTGAAGGAAAGGGAGCAACTGTCGTTTTCCAGCTTTTTTGTGTTTAGGAATTAGGAGATTTGTAGATTGGTAGAGTTTATTTACAATTGGGTTTAAATATGGGTATAAGAATTGACATCTGCCATTAGATTGAAGGGAAATCGATGGCTATGATTAAATCTTGTACTTAAGTGAGTTAATGGGTTGGAAAAAATAGGTCTTTGTCTTGTTGGGCTTAAATATGTAGAAAGACTAAAACAATGTAATGCACTTATAAAAAATATAAAAATCACTCTTAATTAATCAAAAATAAACTACTAAAATAAAACTAAACATAAAAATTGAAACTATTTTTGAATTTATTTTAATTTTTAAATACTAAAACAATAAAATTAAACTAATAAAGTTGTAGTAAAAAATGGATTAAAAATCTATAATAACTCAAGTAAATATTTAAAATACTACAACAAACTTAAAAATTGTGCGGGTAAAAAATTACGTGCTTACAGCTGCCCTCTTTGCTTGGAAACACGAATTGTTTTTTGAGCAAAGAAACAAGTAAGCGACGTAATTGATTTCTGACCCGACACTTATTCAAAAGAAAAGAAATATGGGTAAAAGATTGTGACCGAGCCCTGGTATCTGAGCTGCCTACATATCCTTGGCTATAGAGGAATCAGGTCACGTGTAGTTCAGAAGTGAATGAGGTGACGGAGTGTACCGAGGTGGAGAGCCGAGTAAGGTTCCGTTCCGTCGAGGTTCCGGTCTGCGGTCCTATTATTACATCAAAATCAAAAATGAAAAAGACTAGCTAAGCTTATCAGCTACGAGTTACAAGATTCCTATCTATGAGTGTTCTGAAGCTTGATCTTGAGTCTTGGTTGGTTCTTCATGTGGACTCTGATCTGAATCTTGATGCTTGTTAATTGCAGGTGTTGGTTCAATCTTCTTCAGCTTTTTCAGATCAAAACGGGACATGTAGAGCTTGTGACCTCAATTATGTCTTGAGCAATCCACATCTTTTCTCCTCTTCTGCACTTTGGATTCACTTCTTTTTCTTATTTTTCTTTTCTTTTATTTGAATCGAGACTTCTTCTTTTGGTCACTTCGAAACTTGTGCCTCAAGGTAAAAACCTGCTTAGGCACCAAAACAAACAAACGAATGAAATTTTTTTGCCCCAGTTTTTACTAGGAAAATTTCGTGAATTATTGTAACAAAAATCTAAACTACTTCTTTATTGAAAGCAATAAAATCAGGATTGTGTATCCTTGAGGAAAAGAGATTAGGGAGTGGAGCCCTACATCTACGATGAAATCAACTAGGGAGTGGAGACCATATGTTGAAAAAGAGACTAGGGAGTGGAGACCCTATGTCTAAAATAACTTCTACTAGGGAGTGGAGACCCTATGTTTGAGAAGTGACTAGGGAGTGGAGATCCTATGCCTAAAATAAAATCAACTAGGGAGTGGAAACTATATGTTGGAAAAGTGACTAGGGAATGGAGACCCTATGTCTAAAATAGATTCAACTAGGGAGTGGAGACCGTATGTTGGAAAAGTGACTAGGGAGTGGAGACCTTATACCTAAAATAACTTCAACTAGGGAGTGGATATCCTATGTTGGAAAAGCAGACTAGAGAGTGGAGACCCTATGCCTAAAATAAAATCAACTAGGGAGTGGAGACCCTATGATGTAAAAGCCAACTAGGGAGTGGAGGCCTTATGCCTAAAATAAAATCAACTAGGGAGTGGAGACTCTATGTTGGAAAAGCAGACTAGGGAGTGAAGACCCTATGTTGGAAAAATGTCTAGGGAGTGGAGACCGTATGTCTAAAATAAATTCAACTAGGGAGTGGAGACCTTATGTCTAAACTAAATTCAACTAGGGAGTGGAGACCCTATGTTGGAAAAGCAGACTAGGGAGTGGCGACCCTATGTCTAAAATAACTTCAACTAGGGAGTGTAGACCCTATGTTGGAAAAGTGACTAGGGAGTGGCGACCCTATGTCTAAAATAAATTCAACTAGGGAGTGTAGACCCTATGTTGGAAAAGTGACTAGGGAGTGGAGACCCTATGTATAAAATAACTTCAATTAGGGAATGGAGACCCTATGTTGGAAAAGTGACTAGGGAGTGGAGTCTCTATGTCTAAAATAAATTAAACTAGGGAGTCGAGACCCTATATTGGAAAAGCAGACTAGGGAGTGGAGACCCTATGCCTAAAATAAAATCAACTAGGTAGTGGAAACCTTATATTGGAAAAACGACTAGGGAGCGGAGACCCTATATTGGAAAAAAACGTAACTAGAGATTGGGGACCCTAGGCTGCCATGTTTTTGAAGTTTTTCTTCTTATCTTTTTTTTTTCATTTTTGTTCTTTTTTTTTCTTTTATTTCATAGAATAAGTAAATGAGGGAAAGAATTTTGGAGGGGACTTCCCTTTATGGATTGTTACTGCAAAGCTGTTTCTAGCCCTTGCGCAGTTTCTTTTTGGTTGCACCTGCTTCTTGCAAGATTGCTTTGGATTGCACCTTTTTCATGTTTTCAAACAAAGAACAATTGTTAGTTTGAAATGGTGGTTGGTTTTGTGGCCTTGATTATTTCAATGATCTCGGCCCTTTCAACTGCAACTGGTTGCTTCCTGAATACCGGCAACATTTCTAACCTTAGAGAAGCTCTAGCTTTTTCAGATTTTGCAATGACGATTGGTCGATGGGACTCAATCTTTTCGACTTTATTTTGCTTCTATAGGCCTTTCTCTTTTGACTTCCCTTTTTTGTCTCTCTTTTTTTCTTCTTTTTTTTTTTTATAAAAAACTTCGGAGCATTGGGAGACTTTTGGCTCCTCACACTTTGTCGCAAAGGCTAGCCGCGTGGGACTTAACCTTTTAAAACTTTATTTCTCCTTCATAGGCCTTTCATTTCTGGCTTCTTTCTTCCAACTTCAATTTCAGATCATTTGGGTACCTTGACTTTTCAAACCTTTGCCGAGACGGTTAGCTACATGGGACTCAACCTTTTCAACTTCATTTGTCTTTATAGGCACTTCAATTTGATTTTCTCCTTCCGAGAGTTTTGAATTTGAAGCATCGTCCACCATGGCCAGTCGAGGTCGATTTGATGCCCCTAACGAGGCTGGGTGCCTTTTTGCACATGAGCTCGTATCAAACGAAAGCCCTGTAAATCAATTTTGCTATCTCTTCTTAGTCTTAGTTTCGGAATATAGTTAGACTGAAAGGGATTGAAAGAAAACAAACAAAGGAATGGAGAATGAGTTTAAACAAGATGTGTCCCTTTTGGGGAAAGGAAAGAAGGACTTATCTGGAGTACATGTGGACTTCAATCAACATGATATGCCTTTTGGACTGGATGCTTGATCTATGTAAACCGTCCAACTCTCAGAAATTCATCACAACTTTTGCCTCAAAATCGAGAAACCTTGTCAGGACTCTGTTGATGCCGATGGTTGTGAGGATCTTCTTTTCGATCATGGGCGCCCTTTGCGGGTTTTCACGAGCTGACCTCTCTTATTTCCCTTCTCACCATCGCCTAATCGTGCTCTTTGTGAGTTTTCACTAACAAGACTCTCTCATTTGTAATTTCTCTACTTACTGTTGTCTCACGGTGCCCGTGTGGGTTTTTACCAATAAGACTCTCTCATTTTATTTCTTTGCTTACCATGGCCTTACGGTGCCCGGTTTTCACCAATAAGACACTCATTTTATTTCTCTCATTTTGTTATATCAAATCCAAGTAGCTGCATTCTCCGATCCTTGGACATTCTCGCCGATTGATCGGAAGGACTTGAAAGGATTTGGGTAAAAATGATTTGGACTGAATTACAACTTTGGAACCATTCAGGCGGGATCATCGCCGAACCATTATAAAATCTGCCCCAGTTTCAACTTTGGGGGAAATGTGGATTTTTATTTTGGTGTGACTGAACCCCAAAGAGAGGCTACCTATATATCCTTTCGGAATCAAGTCGAACGTAGTTCAAGAAACTTTGTTTTTTATTTTCTTTTGTTTTTATGTTTTGTTTTGTTTTCTCTTTCTTTTTCCTTTCCTTTTTTCTCTCTTTTTTTTGTTTTTTTTTTTGGTCTTTTCTTCCTTTTTTTTGTATCTTTCTTTTTCTCCTCCTTTTTTTCACTTTTCATCTCATTTTTTTTGAATTTCTTTTTCCAATAACACTTTCAGGTTCTAAAGAGGGTAATCAAAGAAAAGTAACCAGCTCAAATGGTTTGCAAATGGTTAGTAGTGTTTGGGTAGCGAGAATAAAAACCTTCTTCATCCTAATCGGGGAACATTTGTTATATAGAGGATTCAACATAGTACCTTTTGGCTGCATTTGCATTGACAGTTGTTCAGGACATTTCCTTCGATGTTTTCCAAGTACAACACTCTTTTTGGCAGTACCCTTGTTACCATGTATGGATATTTCCAATCTAGAGCCAATTTTCCTCTAGTTGTTCCAACTCTTTGTTATTTTTCCTTAAACTAATTGTCATGACCCATTTCCATAACAGATCGTGATGGCACCCAACACCATTGTCAGGCAAGACAACGCGAAAGTATTAGTAAATTCTTATTTTACTTACCCAAAACAGTTAAAACATATCTTAATTTTCAATCAAAACAGGTGATAATATGCAACATTCGATAATGATTATACAACCCAAAAGAAACGTCTACTAATGTGAGTGTCAAGACCTGGTGTCACAAGTTGTGGGCAACTAGTAGAATATACAAAAGAATAAATCCATCCTACTGTCCGAAATAGAATAGACAACAAAAAATAAATAAAGAGAGACTCAATCAAGCTGCTGAATGGCACAGGAAGGGGCAGCTCATCGTGTAAGTCTTGGACTATGAATCAGGGGCACGCACCAGACTGATAGCCAGATGTACCTGCCTCAGATCCTGTACAATTAAGTACAAAATTGTAGTATGAGTACATAAACAATATGTACCCCATAAGTATCGCGTCTAATCTTGAAGAAGTGGAGACGAGAGGTCGACTCAATACTTACTAAGGTCAAATAATATAATGAAGTGTTACGCTAAGCAAGGGAGTCACAAATAATCAACAGTTTGTAGCAAGAGCTAATAAGTCATGTTCTTAACAATTTTACAATTAGCCATTTACATTTCAAATATTTAGTAGGTCAAGTAATGGATAAGATTTCACATAGATATCATATGCACATTATGCCGAGGTTGACTGCCCGATGCAACAGAAAATAAACTGTGCACTACCAGAGGATCGAATGGCGCGAACCATAGATGTATCTATTTCTACCGAGGCGATCGGCCCGATCCACAATTTATATCAAGAAACACATGAATGCACATTTATTTCCAAGTAAATTCATACAAGTGTCCAACATGTGTATACATTCGCTTATATTCCTTTCCAAATCTCTAGCATGTCCTAAGTGATTACATTAGCATGAAAATATAGAGGCATTCACAAACATAGCATGATACGGGTCCTAGACTACCCGGACAATTAACATAATAGTAGCTACACGCGGACTCTTGTCACCTAGTGTGTAAGTAACCCCCACATTTAGTAGCAAATTACTCAATTATTACACATATGGGGACAATTCCCTCTTACAAGGTTAGAAAGGAGACTCCCCTCGCTCCAAAGTGCACTTCCAATACCAAGAACGGGTCCAAACCCTCAATTTAGAGCCGAACGATCCAAAACTAGTTAAATGATGTAGGAACTAATCAATATAAGCTCACAAAATCGTATTCTAACTATTTAAGCAATTTCCCATCCCTTACCACAAGTTTCCTAAAACTCGACTCTGGGCCCATGTGCCCGGATTCCGAAATTTTTCGAAGGAAGTTGTTCTCTATAACCTAAGGATCAATAATATATGATTTCTAATTCATTTCAAAGCCAATTTCATGGTAAAATCTAAGTTTTATTAAAACCCTAGGTCTATCTCTAACCCCTTGATTTCTCCAAATCTTTCGGTGTTAATCTACCCAAAACTCGAGTGTTAAACATATAAATAAGGGGGATGAACTTACCTCACGATGCTATGTGGAAATCCCTTCTGAAGAGCTCCAAAATCGCTCAATACTCGTGTGCCAAATGGTCAAAAATGGCTGTAGCTTGACTTAAATGAAGCTCACTGCTTCAGCAGTTTCCGCATCTACGAGAGGAAACCGCATCTGCGGAATTGGCTAAAATGGCTAGGATCGCTTCTGCGATCTTGAAGCCACATCTACGTAGCCGCTTATGTGGTTTGGCCTGGCCAGCTTTAGTCCGCATCTGCTAGGCTACGATTGCTTCTACGGTCTTGCACCAGCGGTCGACCAACCGCATGTGCGATTATGATAGAAGCAGATGCTTCAGCACTTCTCCAAATTCCCAGCTTCACTCGAACCTAGTCCGTTTGATGCTCGGGGCTCTCGGGCCCTGCCCGAACATACCGAAAAGTCTGAAATCATGAGACAGACCTCCTCGGACCTTCAGAATGCCCGAAACAACGCTAAATCTAAGAGTCAACCCCTAAAACCAAATGAATCAAACTTATGAACTTCAAGTTCTTAATTTTCCTCTAACGAGCTGAAACGCCCTAAAACTACACGGATTGACACCAAATTTTCTGGGCAGGTATTAAATGATATATTGGACCCGTATCGGGCTACAGAACCAACATACGAGCCCGATACCCATGGAATCAATCATTAATTCGTTTATTTAAATCCTTAGAATTTCAGTTCAACAATTTCTAATAAAAATTCATTACTTGGGCCAGGGACCTCGGAATTCGATTCCGGGCATACGTTCAGGTCCCATATTTTCCTACGGACGCTCTGGGACCGTCAAATCACGAAATCGGGTCTGTTTGCTCAAAATGTTGACCAAAGTCAAACTTAGCCTTTCAAAAAAATCCTTAGGAATCAAATGAGCATATTTCACTCCAAACTCTTCTAAATCCCGAACCAACCATCCCCACAAGTCGTAAATTAGTTAAAAAAAGGCGCGAGAAGTTTTATTTAGTGGAATAGGGTTCTGAAGGGCAAAATGAACAGTCGGGTCATTACATTCTCCACATCTTAAACAAACGTTCGTTCTCAAACAGACATAGAAAGGTATCTGAGATGCTGAATATATGTTGATATCTGCTCTGCATGTCTTCCTCGGACTCCTAAGTCGCCTCCTCGACTGGTTGGTCCCTCCACCGGACCCTTATCGCAGAAATCCTCTTGGACCTCAACTGGCGATCCTGCCTATCATTAATGGGACCTGGCTCCTCCTCATAACCCAAACTCTCATCCAGCTGAATAGTACTGAAGTCCAACACATAGGACAAGTTGGCATGATATTTAAGAAGCATCGATACATGAAAAACCGGATGAACTCCCGATAAGCTGGGGGCAAATCAAGCTCGTAAGCGAACTCCACAACTCGTCTCAACACCTCAAAGGGGCCAATAAATCTAGGGCTCAGATTGCCCTTCTTCCCGAACCTCATGATTCCTTTCATTGGCAAGAATTTCAAGAGAACCTTCTCGCCAACCATGAATGATACATCACACGCCTTCTGATTCGCGTAGCTCTTCTGTCTGGACTGAGCTGTGCGAAGCCTTTCCTGAATCAACTTTACCTTGTCCAAGGCATCCTATACCAAATCTGTTCCGTATAACTTAGCCTCACTAGGCTCCAACTACCCGAAAGAAGAACGATAACGTCAACCATATAAAGCCTCGTATGGAGCTATCTCTATGCTGGACAGATTGTTGTTGTTGTTGTACGCAAACTCCGCCAAGGGCAAGAACTGATCTCACTGCCCTCCAAAGTCAATCACACATGCTTTACGCATGTCCTCCAAAATCTGAACTGTCCGCTCCGACTGCCCGTCGGTCTATGGATGAAATTCTATGCTAAGCTCCACGCGGGTCCCCAACTCACCCTGAATAGCTCTCCAAAAATACGAGGTGAATTGAGGACCTCTATCTGATATGATAGAAATAGGCACACTATGCAATCGGACTATCTCCCAAATGTAAATCTGAGCTAGTCTCTCCGAAGTATAAGTAGTCACCACCGGTATAAAGTGTGCTGACTTGGTCAATCTGTCAACAATGACCCACACTGAATCAAGATTTCACAAAGTTTGCGGCAACCCAACTACGAAATCCATGGTAATGCGCTCCCACTTCCACTCTGGTATAGGCATCTGCTGAAGTAGGCCACCATGCCTCTAGTGTTCATACTTGACCTGCTGGCAATTCAAACACCTAGCCAGATACTCCACTATGTCCTGCTTCATCCTCCGCCACCAATAATGTTGTCTCAAGTCACAATACATCTTCGTAGCCCCTGGATGAATGGAATACCGCGAACTGTGTGCCTTCTATAGAATCCTCTTCCTCAGACCATCAAAATTAGGAACACATAGACGACCTTGGAGTCGCAAAACACCATCCTCGCCAATAGAAACCTCTTTGGCACCTCCCTGAATCATTGTCTCTCTAAGAACCGCCAAATGTGGATCATCAAATTGTCGTTCCTTGATCTGCCCTAATAATGAAGACTGAGCAACAACACACGCATGAACTTGGCTGGGCTCCGAAATGTCCAACCTCACAAGTCTGTTAGCCAAGGACTGAATGTCCAAAGCTAGGGGTCTCTCCTCTATTGGAATGAATATCAAGCTACACATACTCTCTACTTTTCTGCTTAAGGCATCCGCGACCATATTTGCCTTGCCCGAATGATAAAGAATGGTGATGCCATAATCTTTCAGTAACTCAAGCCATCTGCGCTGCCTCAAATTAAGATCTCTCTGTTTGAACAAATGTTGTAAGCTGAGATGATTCATATAAACCTCACATGGCACCCCATACATATAATGCCTCCATATCTTAAGAGCATGAACGATCGCGGCCAAATCTAGATCATGCATAAGATAATTATTCTCATGAATATTCAGCTGCCGCGAAGCATAGGCAATAACTCGCCCCTCCTGCATCAATACACATCCCAATCTAACATGTGAAGCATCACAATATACCATATACATCCCTGAACAGGAAGGCAACACAAGAATTGGTGTTGTAGTCAAGGATATTTTGAGCTTCTGAAAGCTCGCCTCATAATAATCGGACCAATGGAAAGGAGCACCCTTCTGGGTCAGTCTAGTCAGATGCAATAGATGAAAAACACTGCATGAATCCTCTGTAGTAACCTGCTAACCCTAGGAAACACCTAATGTCGGTCACCAAAGTAGGACGTGGCCAACTCTGAACTACCTCAATCTTCTTAGGATCCACCTTAATACCCTCTACTTACACAACATGCCCTAAGAATGCCACTGACTCCAGCCAAAACTCACACTTGGAGAACTTAGCATATAGCTTATGCTCTCGCAAGGTCTGAAGCACTACCTCAAATGATGCCCGTGCTCCCCCAGGCTATGGGAGTATATCAAGATGTCGTCAATGAAGACGATGACAAATGAATCAATGTAAGGCCTGAATACCTTGTTTATTAAGTCCATGAATGCTGCTGGGGCATTAGTCAAGCCAAAGGACATCACCATGAACTCATAATGGCCATATCTAGTCCGGAATGCAGTCTTTAGAACATCTGAGTCCCGAATCTTCAGCTGATGATACCCTGACCTATAGTCAATCTTGAAGAACACCCTATCACCCTGTAATTGGTCAAACAAGCCATCGATATGAGGCAATAGATATTTGTTCTTGATGGTGACTTTGTTCAACTAGCGGTAATCAATGCACATCCGCATAGTCTCATCCTTCTTCTTCACAAATAACACTAGTGTACCCCAAGACGACACACTTCGTCTAATAAACCCCTTTGATAACAACTCCTCAAGCTACTCCTTTAACTCTTTCGGAGCCATACAGTACGGTGGGGTTGATACAGGCTGGGTGTCTGAAGCCAAATCAATACAGAAATCAATATCACGATCTGGTGGCATGCTAGGAAGATAAGAAGGAAACACATCGTCAAACACTCGAACTATTGGAACTAAATCAATCATTGAAGACTCTGCGGTGGTGTCCCAAACATAAGCTAGATAAGCTAGACACCCCTTCTCGACCATATGACGAGCCTTCAGGAAAGAAATAACCCGGTTAGACGTAACAACTGTGGAACCCTTCCACTCCAACCCTGGCAAACCTGGTATCACTAAAGTAATAGTCTTGGCATGGAAATCTAGGACGACGTGATACAAAGATAACCAATCCATGCCTAGGATGATCTCAAAATCGATTATATCAAGCAACATGAGATCTACTCTAGTTTCAAAACCACAGAGTGTGACCGCACATGACTGGTAGATCCGATCCACAACAACAGAATCACCTACAAGAGTAGACACATAAATAGGAGTGCCCAAAGGCTCAGGAGAAATAACCAGGAAACGAGCAAATAGAGATGATACATATGAATAAGTAGACCCTGGATCAAATAATACCGAAGCTCTCTACCGCCAACAGAAATAATACTTGTGATGACGGCATCTGAGGCCAATGCATCTGGCTTGGCCGGAAGGGCATAACATCTGGCCGGAGCGCCGGCTAGTTGGCCTCCACCTGACTGAGCAGTAGTTGGTTGCCCTCTCCTTACCTGTCCTTCACCTCTAGGACGGCCCCTACCAGTCTGCCCTCCACCTCTAGGTGGCGGGGCAGCTGGTGCTAAAATCATAGGTTGCTGACCCTGCTGTACTGCCTTGCCCCGAAACCTGGGGCAGTATCTCCTCATATGACCAAGGTCTCCGCACTCGAAACAACCCCATGGTGCGGCGACCTACTGCCCTGATGGCTGACCCTGATGGCCTGTAGACCCACTGGAAGAAGCTCGAATAGCCAGTGGACTGTGTGAACTCTTCGGCATAGTAGTGAAAATAAGAATCTGAAGAACCATGTGGACCTGAATAACTGCCGGAGGAACCATGAATAGCTGGTGGGTAGTAAGAACTCTCTGGCATCACACTAAAATATGGTCTCACTGGAGTACCTTTCGGAGGTGGTGGTGGTGCTGAATACGGGGGTCTGCTGGGCTGACTACTCTCGAAATGACCTCTACCCCTAGTTGGGGCACCTCTGAACTCTCCCGAGAACCGGGTCCTCTTGTCCTGCTGAATCTGCTCTCTACCCCTCTGGCGATATCCCTCAATCCTGCGAGCAATCTCTACCACTAGCTAATACTCAGTACCCATCTCCACCTCTCAAGCCATGCTCGCTCGAATACCGGGGTACAACCCCGCAACAAATCTCTGCACTCTCTCTGTGTCAGTGTGAAGTATCATGAGTGCATGACAAGACAACTCAGAAAACCTCACCTCATAATCGGTCACGGACATCTGACCCTGCTCTAGATGCTCAAACTGATACCGCAACTCTTCCCTCTCAGAGGGTGGAATGTACCTATACAAGAATAATTGTGCAAACTCACCCCAAGTGAGGGGAGGGGAACCTGCTGGCATGCCAAGAATATAAGACTACCACCATCTACTGGCCCTGCCCTCTAGCTGAAAAGTAGTGAAGTCAGCCCACGCGATTCAAATATCCTCATATTGTACAGTCTGTCCCTCCACCTGTCTATGAAGTCCTGGGCATCCTCATGACGTTCACCCCCAAAGACAGGAGGGTGAAGTCTGGTCCATCTATCCAACAACTTCTATGAGTCACCATCCACAGCTGGCCTGGCTAGGGCGCTGCTGCAGCTACTAACTGGGCCCTATTTGCGGGTAGTGTACCCAGATTCTTATACACTACAACTATATGTCCAGAAGCTTGAGCAGTAGGGGTCTGTGCTCCCCCTTCTACCTGTGATGTAGCTGGATCTGCTGGAAATAAACTAGCCTGAGTCATAGAATCCATGAACCGCTGTATACGGCCCATGACCTCTTGGAATCCTGGTGTTGTCATAAAGTTCGTCGGGGTAGGATCAGCTGCGGGCACCTCGCCCTCCTCCTCGATGATAGGATCTCCCGCAGGATCTGATGGTGGTACTACTGGGATAACTCTGAGACGCCCTCGTCCCCTACCTCGGGCTGGTTCCTTCCCCCGGCCTCTGCCTCGGCCTCTAGGAATTGGGGGAGCATCTCCGCCCAAGTTTGGAACATCAGTCGTGCGTGTCCTCACCATCTATGAGAGAAGAAGAGGGAAATTTATCATAACAACCACTACTTGATAGGTAATGAATAAAGAGTAGTTTTCCAACACCTTATAGCCTCTCGAAGATAAATACAGATGTCTTCGTATCTATCTGTAAGACTCTATTAGGTTTGCCCATGACTTGTGAGACCTACATGAACCTAGTGCTCTGATACCAAGTTGTCATGACCCATTTCCATAATAGATCGTGATGGTGCGTACCACCATTGTCAGGCAAGCCAACGCAGAAGTATTAGTAAATTCTTATTTTACTTACCTAAAGCAGTTACAACATTTCTTAATTTGCAATCAAAACAGGTAATAATATGAAACATTCGATAATAATTATACAACCCAAAAGAAATGTCTACTAATGTGAGTGTCAAGACCTGGTGTCACAAGTTGTGGGCAACTAGTAGAATATACAAAAAAATTAATCCATCTTGTTGTCCGAAATAGAATAGACATCAAAAATAAATAAAGAGAGATTCCATCAAGCTGTTGAACGGCAAAGGAAGGGGAAGCTCACCGTGGAAGTCTTGGACTATGAATCAGGGGCGCGCACCAGACTGATAGCTAGATGTACCTGCCTCAGATTATGTACAATTAAGTACAGAAGTGTAGTATGACTACATATACAATATGTACCCCGTAAGTATCCCGTCTAATCTTGAAGAAGTAGAGACGAAAGGTCGACTTGATACTTACTAAGGTCAAATAATATAATGAAGTGTTACGCTAAGCAAGGGAGTCACAAATAATCAACATTTTGTAGCAAGAGGTAATAAGTCATGTTCTTAACAATTTTACAATTATCCATTTACATTTCAAATATTTAGCAGGTCAAGTAATGGATAAGATTTCACATAGATATCATGCGCACATTATGCCGAGGTCGACTGCCTGATGCAACAGAAAATAAACTGTACACTGCCAGAGGGTCAAATGGCGCGAACCATAGATGCATCAATTTCTACCGAGGCGATCGGCCCGATCCACAATTTATATCAAGAAACACATGAATGCGCCTTTATTTCCAAGTAAATTCATACAAGTGTCCAACATGTGTATACATTCGCTTATATTCCTTTCCAAATCTCTAACATGTCCTAAGTGATCACATTAGCAAGAAAATATAGAGACATTCACAAACATAGCATGATACAGATACAACACTACCTGGACAATTAACATAATAGTAGCTACGTACGGACTCTCGTCAGCTAGTGCGTACGTAGCCCCCGCATTTAGTAGCAAATTACTCAATTATTATACCTATGGGGACAATTCCCTCTTACAAGGTTAGAAAGGAGACTCACCTCGCTCCAAAGCGCACTTCCAATACCAAGAACGAGTCAAAATCTTCAATTCGGAGCCGAACGATCCAAAACTAGTTTAATGAGGTAGGAACTAATCAATATAAGCTCACAAAATCAAATTCTAACTATTTAAGCCATTTCCCATCCCTTACCGCAAGTTTCCTAAAACCTGACCCAGGGCCCACGTGCCTGGATTCCAAAATTTTTCGAAGGAAGTTGTTCTCTATAACCTAAGGATTAATAATATATGATTTCTAATTCATTTCATAACCAATTTCGTGGTAAAGTCTAAGTTTTATTAAAACCCTAGGTCTTGCTCTAACCCTTTGATTTCTCCAAATCTTTAGGTTTTAACCTACCCAAAACTCGACTATTAAACTTAGAAATAAGAAAGGTGAACTTACCTCACGATGCTATGTGGAAATCCCTTCTCAAGAGCTCCAAAATTGCTCGTGCCAAATGGTTAAAAATGGCTGGCACTCGACTTAAATGAAGCTCACTGCTTCAGCAGTTTTCACATCTGCGGTCCCACATCTGCGAGAGGAGACCGCATCTGCGGAATTGGCTAAAAGGTCTAGGACCGCTTCTGCGGTCTTGAAGCCGCATCTGCGTAGCCGCTTCTGAGGTTAGGGAGTCGCTTCTGCGGTTTGGCCTGGCCAGTTCTCGGCCGCATCTGCGAGGGTACGACTGCTTCTGCGGTCTCGCACCTGCGGTCGACCAACCGCAGGTACGATTAGGACTGAAGCAGATGCTTCAGCACTTCTCCAAATTCCCAACTTCACTCGATCCTCATTCGTTTGACGCTCGGGGCTCCCTAGCCCCGCCCAAACATACCGACAAGTCTGAAATCATGAGACAGACCTCCTCAAACCTTCGGAATGCCCGAAACAATACTAAATCTAAGAGTGACCCCCTAAAACCAAATGAATCAAACTTATGAACTTCAAGTTCTTAATTTTCCTCTAACGAGCCGAAACACCCTAAACTACTCGAATTGATACCAAATTTTGCGGGCAAGTCTTAAATGATATATCATACCCATACCGGGCTTCGGAACCAACATACGAGCATGATATCCAATGAATCAATCATTAATTAGTTTCTTTAAATCCTTAGAATTTTAGTTCAATAATTTCTAATAAAAATTCATTACTCAAGCCTGGGACTTCAAAATTCGATTCCAGGCATACGCCTAGGTCCCATATTTTCCTACGGACCCTCTGAGACTGTCAAATCACGAATCCGAGCCCGTTCGCTCAAAATGTTGACCAAAGTCAAACTTAGCCTTTCAAGAAAATCCTTAGTAATCAAATGAGCCTATTTCACTCCAAACTCTTCCAGATATCGAACCAACCATCCTCACAAGTCATAAATTAGTAAAAGCAGGCGTGAGAAGTTTTATTTAGTGGAACAAGGTTCTGAAGGGCAAAACGACCGGTCGGGTCGTTATATTCTCCACCTCTTAAACAAACGTTATCTGCTCTGCATGTCCTCCTCGGTCTCCCAAGTTGCCTGCTCGACTGGTAGGCCCCTCCACTGGACCCTCACCATAGAAATCCTTTTGGACCTCAACTAACAATCTTGCCTATCAATAATGGCAACTGGCTCCTCCTCATAACCCAAACTCTCATCCAGCTGAATAGTACTGAAGTCCAAAACATGGGATTACCCATTTGAGGTGTTGAGACGAGTTGCGGAGGTCGCTTACGAGCTTGCTTTTCCCCCCAGCTTATCGGGAGTTCATTCGGTTTTTTGTGTATCGATGCTTCAGAAGTATCACGCCACTAGTCCAAAACAAGGGACAAGTCGGCATGATACTTTTGAAGCATCGATACATGAAAAACCGAATGAACTCCCGATAAGCTGGGGCAAAGAAAGCTCGTAAGCGACCTCCGCAACTCGTCTCAACACCTCAAATGGGTCAATAAATCTAGGTCTCAGCTTTCCCTTCTTCCCAAACCTCATGACGCCTTTCATTGGTGAGACTTTCAATAGAACCTTCTCGCCAACCATGAATGATACATCACGCACCTTCTGATCCGCGTAGCTCTTCTGTCTAGACTGAGCTGTGCGAAGCCTTTCCTGAATCAGCTTTACCTTGTCCAAGGCATCCAGTACCAAATTTGTTCCGTATAACTTAGCCTCACTAGGCTCAAACCACCCGAAAGGAGATTGATAATGTCGACCATATAAAGCCTTATATGGAGCCATCTCTATGCTGGACTGATTGTTGATGTTGTACGCAAACCCCGCCAAGGGAAAGAACTGATCACACTGCCCTCCAAAGTCAATCACACATGCTCTAAGCATGTCCTCTAAAATCTAAACCGTCCGCTCTGACTGCCTATCGGTCTGTGGATGAAATGTTGTACTAAGCTCCACGCGGGTCCCCAACTCACCCTAAAAAGCTCTCCAGAAATACGAAGTGAACTGAGGGCCTCTATCTGATATGATGGAAATAGGCACACCGTGCAATTGGACTATCTCCCAAATGTAAATCTGAGCCAGTCTCTCCAAAGTATAAGTAGTCACCACCATTATAAAGTGTGCTGACTTGTCAATCTGTCAATAATGACCCACATTGAATCAAACTTTCGCAAAGTCCGCAGCAACCCAACTACGAAATCCATGGTAATGCACTCCCACTTCCACTCTAGTATAGGCATCTGCTGAAGTAGGCCACCATGCCCCTAGTGTTCATACTTGACCTGCTGGCAATTCAAACACCTAGCCACATACTCCACTATGTCCTTCTTCATCCTCTGCCACCAATAATGTTGTCTCAAGTCACGATACATCTTCGTAGCTCCCTGATGAATGGAATAACATGAATTGTGTGCCTCCTCTAGAATCCTCTCCCTCAGACCATCAACATTAGTTACACATAGACAACCCTGGAGTCGCAAAACATCATCCTCGCCAATAGAAACCTCCTTGGCACCTCCCTGAATCACTATCTCTCTAAGAACCGCCAAATGTGGATCATCGAACTGTCGGGCCTTGAACTGCCCCAATAATGAAGACTAAGCAACAACACACGCAAGAACTCAACTGGGGTCCAAAATGTCCAACCTCACAAGTCTATTAGCCAAGGACTCAATGTCTAAATCTAGGGGTCTCTCCTCTACTGGAATGAATTCCAAGCTACCCATACTCTGCCTTGCCCGGACGATAAAGAATGGTGATGTCATAATCCTTCAGTAACTCAAGCCGCCTGCGCTGCCTGAAATTAAGATCCCTCTATTTGAACAAATGCTATAAGCTGCAATGATCCGTATAAATCTCACATGCCACCCCATACAGATAATGCCTCTATATCTTAAGAGCATGAACGATCACGGCCAACTCTAGATCATGCACAGGATAATTCTTCTCATGAATCTTCAGTTGGCGCGAAGCATTGGAAATAACTCGCCCCTCCTGCATCAATACACATCCTAATCTAACGCGTAAAGCGTCGCAATATATCGTATACATCCCTGAACCAGAAGGCAACACAAGAACTGGTGCTGTAGTCAAGGCTGTTTTGAGCTTCTGAAAGCTCGCCTCACAATCATCAGACCAATAGAAAGGAGCACCCTTCAGGGTCAGTCTAGTCAGAGGTGATGCAATAGATGAAAACCCTGCACGAATCATTTGTAGTAACCTGCTAACCCTAGGAAACTCCTAATCTCGGTCACCAAAGTAGGACGTGGCCAACTCTAAACTTCCTCAATCTTCTTGGGGTCCACCTTAATACCCTCTCCTGACATAACATGCCCCAAGAATGCCACTGACTCCAGCCAAAACTCACACTTAGAGAAATATAGCTTCTGCTCTCGCATGGTCTGAAGCACTACCCTCAAATGCTGCTCGTGCTCCCCCAGGCTACGGGAGTATATCAAGATGTCATCAATGAAGACGACAACAAATGAATCAATGTAAGGCCTGAATAGCCTATTCATCAAGTCCATGAATGTTGCTGGGGCATTAGTCAAGCCAAAGGACATCACCAGGAACTCATAATGGCCATATCTAGTCCGGAATGCAGTCTTCGAAACATCTGAGTCCCGAATCTTCAGCTGATGATACCCTGACCTCAAGTCAATCTTGGAGAAAACCCTAGCACCCTGCAACTAGTCAAACAAGCCATCGATACAAGGCAACAGATACTTGTTCTTGATGGTGACTTTGTTCAACTGGAGGTAATCAATGCACATCCGTATAGTCCCATCCTTATTCTTCACAAATAACACTGGTGCACCCCAAGGCAACACACTGAGTCTAACAAACCCCTTTGCTAACAACTCCTCAAGCTACTCTTTCAACTCCATCAGATCCATACGGTATAGTAGGGTTGATATAGGCTGGGTGCCTAGAGCCAAATCAATACACAAATCAATATCACGATCTGTTGGCATGCTAGGAAGATCAGAAGGAAACACATCGGCGAATTCTCAAACTACTGGAACTGAATCAATCATTGGAGAATCTGCGGTGGTATCCCGAACATAAGCTAAATAATCTAGACACCCCTTCTCGACCATATGCCGAGCCTTCAGGAAAGAAATAACCCGGGTAGATGTATCAACTATGGAACTCTTCCACTCTAACACTGGAAACCCTGCTATCACTAAAGTAACAGTTTTGGCATGGCAATCTAGGACGGCGTGATACAGAGATAACCAATCCATGCCCAGGATGATCTCAAAATCGATGATATCGAGCAATATGACATCTTTTCTAGTTTTGAAACAACATAGTGTGACCACACAGGACCGGTAAATCCGATCCACAACCACAAAATCACCCACAAGAGTAGACACATGAACAGGAGCGCCCAAAGGCTCAGGAGAAATAACTAATAAAAGAGCAAACAGAGATGATACATATGAATAAGTAGACCCTGGATCAAATAATACTGAAGCACCTCTACCATCGACGGAAATAATACCTGTGATGACGGCATCTGAGGCCAATGCATCTAGCCTGGCCGAAAGGGCATAAAATCTGGTCGGAGCTCCGGCTGGCTGGCCTCCACCTGACTGAGCAGTAGCTGGCTACCCTCTCCCTACCTGGCCTCCATCTCTAGGATGGACCCTACTAGTCTGCCCTCTACCACTAGGTAGCGGGGTAGCTGATGTTGAATTCATAGGCTACTGACCCTACTATACTGCCATGACCCAAAGCCTGGGGCAGTATCTCCTCATATGACCAAGGTCTCCGCACTCAAAACTTCCTCGTGGTGCGGCGACCTGCTACCCTGATGTCTGAACCTGATGGCCTGTAGACCCACTGGAAGAAGCCTGAATAGTTGATGGAAGGTATGAACTCTCTGGCATATCACTGAAATAAGAAACAGAAGAACCCTGTGGACCTGAATAACCGCCAGAGGAACCATGAATAGTTGGTGGGCGGTAAGAACTCTCAGGCATCGCACTGAAATATAGTCTCACTGGAGCACCTTAGGGAGGTGGTGGTGGTGCTGAATACGGGGGGCTGCTGGGATGACCTCTTCCGAAGTGACCTCTACCCCTAGCTGGGGCACCTCTGAACTCTCCCGAGAACTAGGCCATCTTGTCCTGCCGAATCTGCTCTCTACCCCTCTGGCGATATCCTTCAATCATGCGAGCAATCTCTACTACTAGATGATACTCAGTACCCATCTCCACCTTTCGGGCCATGATAGCTCGAATACTGGGATACAACCCCACAACAAATCTCCACACTCTATCTGCGTCAGTAGGAAGTATCATGAGTGCATAACGAAAAAACTCAGAAAACCTCACCTTATAATCGTCACGGACATCTGATCTTACTCTAGATGCTCAAATTGATACCACAACTCTTCCCTCTCAAAGGGTGGAATGTACCTATCCAGTAATAACTGTGCGAACTGACCCCAAGTGAGGAGAGGGGAACCTGCCGGCCTGCCAAAAACATAAGACTACCACCATCTACGGGACCTGCCCTCTAGCTGAAAAGTAGTGAAGTCAACCCCATACGACTCCAATATCCTCGTGTTGTACAGTCTGTCCCTACACATGTCTATAAAGTCCTGGGCATCCTCTTGTCGCTCACCCCCGAAGACAGGTAGGTGAAGTCTGGTCCATCTATCCAACAACTTCTGCGGGTTGCCATCCGTAGCTGGTCTAGGCTAGGGCACCACTACAGCCACTAGCTGGGACCCATTTGCGGGTAGTGCACCCAAAGTCTGATACACTGTAGCTACATGTCCAGGAGCCTGAGTAGTAGGGGTCTGTGCTCCCCCTGCTACCTTTGATGTAGCTGGATCTGCTAGAAATAAACCAGCCTGAGTCATAGAATCCATGAACCGCAGTATACAACCCATGACCTCCTGGAATCCTAGTGCTTTCATAAACTCTGTCGGGGTAGGCTTAGCTGTGGGCACCTCGCCCTGCTCCTAGATGATAGGATCTCCTGTAGGATCTGCTGGTGGTACTACTGGGATAACTCTGGGCTGCCCTCGCCCCCTACCTCGGGCTGGTGCCCTCCCCCGACCTCTGCCTCGGCCTCTAGGAATGAGGGAAGCAGCTCTGCCTGGGTCTGGAACATCAGTCGTGCATGTCCTCACCATTTGTGAGAGAATAGAAGAGGGAAACTTAGCATAACAACCATTGCACGATTGGAAATGAAAAAAGAGTAGTTTTTCCTAATTCTCTAAAGCCTCTCGAAGATAAATACAGATGTCTTTGTACTGATCTGCAAGACTCTATTAGATTTACCCATGACTTGTGAGACCTATGTGAACCTAGTGCTCCGATACCATGTTGTCACGACCCATTTCCATAACAGATCATGATGGCACCCAACACCGTTGTCAAGCAAGCCAACGCGGAAGTATTAGTAAATTCTTATTTTACTTACCCAAAGAAGTTACAACATTTCTTAATTGCAATCAAAACATGTGATAATATGCAACATTCGATAATGATTATACAACCCAAAAGAAACGTATACTAATGTGAGTGCCAAGACCTAGTATCACAAGTTGTGGGCAACTAGTAGAATATACAAAGAATAAATCCATCCTACTGTCCGAAATCGAATAGATAGCAAAAATAAATAAAGAGAGACTCCTTCGAGCCGCTGAACGGCATAGGAAGGGGCAGCTCACCGTGGAAGTCTCGGACTATGAATCAGGGGCACACACCAGACTGATAGCCAGATGTACCTACCTCAGATCCTGTACAATTAATTATAGAAGTGTAGTATGAGTACATAAATAGTATGTACCCCGTAAGTATCCCGTCTAATCTTGAAGAAGTAGAGACGAGAGGTCAACTTGATACTTACTAAGGTCAAATAATATAATGAAGTGTTACACTAAGCAAGGGATTCACAAATAATCAACAGTTTGTAGCAAGAGGTAATAAGTCATGTTCTTGACAATTTTACAATTAGCCATTTACATTTCAAATATTTAGCAGGTCAAGTAATGGATAAGATTTCACATAGATATCATGCGCACATTATGCCGAGGTCAACTGCCCGATCCCACAAAAAATAAATTGTGCACTGCCAGAGGGTCGAATGGCGCGAACCATAGATGCATCTATTTCTACCGAGACGATCGTCCCAATCCACAATTTATATCAAGAAACACATGAATGCGCACTTATTTCAAGATAAATTTGTACAAGTGTCCAACATGTGTATATATTTGCTTATATTCCTTTCCAAATCTCTAGCATGTCTTAAGTGATCACATTAGCAAGAAAATATAGAGACATTCACAAACATAAAAAAATACGGGTCCTACACTACCTGGACAATTAACATAATAGTAGCTACGCATGGACTCTCGTCACCTAGTACGTACTTAGCCCCCGCATTTAGTAGAAAATTACTCAATTATTACACCTACGAGGACAACTCCCTCTTACAAGGTTAGAAAGGAGACTCAGCTCGCTCCAAAGCGCACTTCCAATACAAAGAACGAGTCCAAACCCTCAATTCGGAGCCGAACTATCCAAAACTAGATAAATGAGGTAGGAACTAATCAATATAAGCTCACAAAATCGTATTCTAACTATTTAAGCAATTTCCCATCCCTTACCACAAGTTTCCTAAAACCCGACCCCGGGCCCACGTGCCCGGATTCCGAAATTTTTCGAAGAAAGTTATTCGCTATAACCTAAGGATCAATAATATATGATTTCTAATTCATTTCATAACCAATTTCATGGTAAAATATAAGTTTTATTAAAACCCTAGGTCTAGCTCTAACCCCTTCATTTCTCCAAATCTTTAGGTGTTAATCTACCCAAAACTCGAGTGCTAAACTTAGAAATAAGGGGGATGAAATTACCTCATCATGCTATGTGGGAATCCCTTCTCAAGAGCTCCAAAATTACTCAATACCCGTGTGCCAAATGGTCAAAAACTGCTGGAGCTCGACTTAAATGAAGCTCACTGCTTCAGCAGTTTCCGCATCTGCAGTCCCGCATCTGCGGAATTGGCTAAAAAGGCTGGGACCGCTTCTGCGATCTTGAATCCACTTATGCGTAGCCGCTTCTACGATTTGGCCTGGACAGCTCTGGGCCGCATCTGTGAGGCTACGACCACTTCTATGGTCTCGCACCTGCGGTCGACCAACCGCAGGTGCGATTATGACAGAATCAGATGCTTCAGCACTTCTCCAAATTCCCAACTTCATCGTCCGTTTGAAGCTTGGGGCTCCCGGGCCTCGCCCGAACATACAGATAAGTCTGAAATGACGAGACAGGCCTCCTCAAACCTTCGGAACGCCCGAAACATCGCTAAATCTAAGAGTCACCCCCTAAAACCAAATGAATCAAACTTATGAACTTCAAGTTCTTAATTTTCCTCTAACGAGCCGAAACGCCCTAAAACTACTCGGATTGACACCAAATTTTGACGCTCTTAAATAATATATCGGACCCGTACCGGGCTCCGAAACCAACTTACGAGCCCGATAGCCATCGAATCAATCATTAATTAGTTTCCTTAAATCCTTAGAATTTCAATTAAACAATTTCTAATAAAAATTCATTACTCTGGCCAAGGACCTCGGAATTCGATTCCGGTCATACGCCCAGGTCCCATATTTTCCTACGGACCTTTCGGGACCGTCAAATCATGAATCCGGGTCTGTTTGCTCAAAATGTTGACCAAAGTCAAACTTAGCCTTTTAAGAAAATCCTTAGGAGTCAAATGAGCATATTTCACTCTAAACTCTTCCAAATCCCAAACCAACCATCCCCGCAAGTCGTAAATTAGTTAAAGCAGGCGCGGGAAGTTTTATTTAGGGGAACGTGGTTCTGAAGAGCAAAATAACCGGTCGGGTCGTTACACTAATCTTCATTGAAGTCTCGCAGCATTTAAGATCTCGGCATGAAGACCACAAGCATGACATGTTATTGAAATCTACATTTAACAGAACTAAACAGAGAATAAGGAAAATGACAAGATTCAGAAAAGAGACATTCCTGGACAATGAAATATTAATTCCATTCGATATTTTGATTTTTGATTTTTTGTTTCAATTTTTTAAAGATAGAAGGGTTTACATCAGAAAGTAAGACAATAAAGTAAAACATCTGTATCACATCCTGAGATAATCCGGAAGCAGAAGGGATAGCAAAACTGGCTACCAAGACTCCCGTCTAATGGGAAACTTTCATGTTTGGCGACCATTTTTTGGCTTTTCTTCTGTATTGGCAATGGCTGCAATGGCCTTTAGCGCCAGATCAAATTCCTCATCTTCACAAATCATTCCGATTATTGGCCCGCTGTTGTGTGTAGGCAACAGATTGTTCATCACATCAAGAGCTTCTTTATTCTAAAAAACAATTCTTTCAGCTTCAATCAAATCTTCAACTGCCCTTTTGAGGGTCCAACAGTCCTCTGTACTATGTCTCACTGCTCCAGAGTGGTATTCACATCTAGCATCAGCTCAGTGCGAGGGGGACCTAGGGTTCGGTCGGTTTGGGGCCACTAGCTGTAATAGATCTAGCCTGATTAGTTTTTGGATCAAGCATGAATACGTTTCACCAATAGGGGTGAACTGATTCTTTCTGAAAGGCTCTCTTGGGCGAGGATTGTAGTGGGGATCATTTGGTTGAGGATTATATGGAGCTTGGTAAGGATGGGCATTTCTGGGAGGTGGAGCTCGGTTTTGTGTATAATGTTGTGGCTGGATGTAAGATTTTGCGCTGATCACCGCATAGGGAGGCGGTGCCACGACATATGCATCATATTGAAGGGGATAATAGTGCGGTGGGACCATAGGAGGCACATATGACTGGCTGAATGACCTACGGGCCCCCTTCGAGCTTCAAACCAACATGGCTCCCTCCTCACTACCATTTCTGTTCATCAAACCTTCTGAACCATTTTGAACATCTGGTGATATGGCTTTAAAAGTAGCATGACTCAAGATTCGACCCATTTTTAGACCGTTTCCAATCGCTTCCCCAATTTTGATAGCCTCAGCGAACGGCTTACCCACAGCAGATATCATGTTCTGGAAGTAGTCAGCCTCTTGGGCCTGCAGAAAGACCGTGACCATTTCAGTTTCGTCCATTGGAGGCTTTACCCTGGCAGCTTGCTCACGCCATTTGACAGCATATTCGCAGAAGCTTTCCGCGGTTTTCTTTTTGAAATTGGACAAAGAGTTTATGTCGGGAGCGATGTCCACATTATATTGGAATTGGCGGACAAAATCTCGGGTCATATCGTCCCACACGTGCCAATGGGTAATTTCTTGATCCGTATACCACTCAGAAGCTGGTGAGACTTTCCCCAAAATACGCCATTAGCAGCTCCTCTTTTCCACCAGAACCCCTCAACTGGTTACAGTATCATTTCAGATGAGCGACCAGGTCTCCATGCCCGTTATACTTTTCAAATTTTGGCATCTTGAAGCCAACTGGCAAGTGGACATGGGGAAACATACAGAGGTCAGAGTATAAGACACTCTTTTGGCCACTCAGACCTTGCATGTTTTTCAGGCTTTGTTCTAAGCTCTTCATCTTCCGAGCCATTTCTTCTTGCTCAGGATTTTTAACAACTTTTTCTTGCTCCCCCAAAAGATCGTATTGCGGAGGTTGAGTGAAAGAGTACAGGGTCACATATGTTATTTTTGATTGAAGTTGTGGACCCTGAAAGGTGAACATTGGAGGGTCAACATACGGTCGTGGTATAGTTGGTTGTGTTCTTGTGCAGACTAGTGCTGTAGAGAACAATATTGGAGGTGCCCAAGAAACTGACGCCTGGGGGCGAACCACAGAAGGCATGCCAAGATCATTGAACGGCATTGGAGGGTGCCCGCATAGGATGAGCGGGTTGGGCACATGGGCGTTGGTAACCTCACTTGACGTGGGATCAACTCAGGGAACCCAGGGATTGCACTTGGTGGTTCCCTACCATTAGACTAGGCATCCACATTTCTAATATGCGAAGGCGCAACATCTTATTCTCTTCAGCAACTACTGATTCTAGCTGTAGAATAGCCGATGTCGGGCTATCCTCAGGATTAATGATTGGTAGATTGCTTGCGGAGGCCATCTGTGCCTTTGGATTTTGTGAAAGAGGGGAGGCTAGACTACCAACAAAACCAACCACCAAAACCTGGCTAGTTTGCACATCGAACAACCTTGTTAGTTTTGAGATGCTTAACAGATAGAAAATCGCATGTTTGGATGCAATGCACCTAAACAGTTAAACATTTCAACCATATGTTTGAATGGTCGCATGTTTCATTCCTGTCACGACCCCAAACCCGAACCCGGTCGTGATGACGCCTCTGATAAAGACAAAGCCAGCCGACGCTTTCCATTTTCCAATTTTTAATAGTTAAGCATTAAGAAACAGTCTAAACATGATAAAATAATCCAAAGTAGCCGATAATATCATAAATACGCGGAAGAACAACCCAACAGCTCGATACGGGAGTGTCACTAGTCATGAGCATCTATAAGTCATAATACAAGTCTGCTAAGTCTATAAGCTAGTACAAATGTCTTAAAAGAGATAGAAATGATAAAGAAGGAGAAACACGGGACTGCGGACGTCAAGCAGCTACCTCATGGACTCTGATATCTGCCGGGAGCTCTCCACTCGCACTAGCAGGATCCACAACGCCTGAATATGCACACAGGGGTGCAGAGAGTAAAGTGAGTACTCCAACTCAGTGAGTAACAAATGTAAATAAAGACTGAAAGCGAAAAATCACATAAGGCACAAAGCATTCTATAATGAAGTAGTAAAACTTTTAAAACAGTAAACCAGTGAAATATAGGTAAAATTCTTTAATTCAAATGTAGTTTCATGAAAAACCTTTTTCAATAATTAAGTAGGAAATTGAGAGTCAATTATGAAAAGTAAACACATAAAGGTTCGCCCCTCGGGCACAGTATCAATAAATCCGCCCCTCGGGAAATATCTCAAAACAGTACCAGCCCCTCGAGCAATCACATAGAACAATACCAGCCCCTCGGGCTCAATCTCACATCATAATGGTTACCCGCACTCACTAGGGGTGTACAGACTCCTGGAGGGCCCCTTTACGTCCCAAGCGCAATATCAAGCCACCTCGTGGCATCATCACTAGGACCGAGGCCTCACATCAATCAAATCACCTCGTGGCGTACATATCTCAGGCCCTCGGCCTCATAATCAGTATCAAATGTTTCCTCACAACATAGACCCTCGGCCTTACTCAGTAAAAATCCTCACATGCCACTCAGGCAATAGTAAAACAGTCTTTCTCAGCCCAAACATAATTTAAAATATCATTTACGCATTAAAACTTAGTAAACTTGGCTGAGTATGAGAACAATGGAAAATAACATGACTGAGTTTAAGTATAAAGTCAAAATAGTGAGGAAATACCAGTAAAAATCTCCGAAGGGTTCAAATAGTTGGCACGAAACCCAAATATGGCATTCAACCCAAATAATGATGATAGCAAGTAGATTTTAGTCAAATACGCGGTAAAACCATCAATCGGGACGAACCAAGTCACAATCCCCAATAGTGTACGACCCCACACTCGTCATCAAGTTGTGCCTCACCTCAATATAGCACTACGATGTGCAATACGGGTTTCAAACCCTCAGAACATCATTTATAATCATTACTCACCTTGAACCGATCAAATCTCTAGCTCGCGACGCCTTTGCCCCTCGAATCGGCCTCCACTCGCGTCGAATCTATCCAAAATCAAAACGAGGACGTCAAAATATGCTAAGGGAACGAAACCCAAGCGAAAATAATCAATTTACAACATAAATCCCAAAATTACCAAAACCCGACCCCCGGGCCCACGTCAGAATTCAATAATTTTTACATCGATAGATTTCTTACCTCCCCACGAGTTCATACATATCAAAAGTTCAAAAATCCGACCCCAAATGGTCCTTCAAATCCTCAATTAAAGGCCTAAGTTCTCAAGCCCTAGTTTCCCCAATTTTCACCCTTAATTTCCATAAATTTCTAGCTCTAATCCGTGAAATAATAGCATAGGGACGAGTTTTAAGTCTAAATTCCTTACCTCAATGAAGTTCCCTTGAAATCCCTCTTTCAAATCGCCCAAAAAGCTCCGAAGCCGAGATAAAAATGGTGAAATAGCTCAAAATTCGCGAAGGCCACAATTTATACCTTCTGCCTAAACATTTTTACATCTACGGTTATATTTTCGCTTTTGCGGTACCGCATCTACGGTACTCACTTAAACTCCCCTTTCCGCATCTGCGATCAACTTTCCGCATCTGTGTCATCGCAGATGGCGCAGATGCGGTATTCCCACCGCTTCTGAGGTTCCTGACGACTTCTCCAAAATCCACTTCTGCGGTCAACCTTCTGCTTATGCGGCGCCGCACCTGCGGTCCCCAATCCATAGGTGCGAAAAATATCAGAAGCAACAATTTCAGCAGCTGCAACAAATTCCAAACTTCTCCGTTAACCATCCGAAATTACCCTGAGGCCCCCGGGACCTCAGCCAAAAGCACGAACTTATCCCAATACCTTATTCAAACTTGCACCAATCTTCAAAACACCTCAAACAACATCAAATCGACCTAAACACATCGGATTCAAGCCAAACTTTCTAAAATCTTCCGAATTTCGCTTTTGATCAAAAACACAATCAAACCACGTCCGAATAACCTGAAATTTTGCACATACATCCCAAATGACATGAAGGAACTATTGCAACTCTCGGAATTCCATTCTGACCCCTATATCAAAATCTCGCCTACCAACCGGAAATTGCCATAATATCAACTTCGCCAATTCAAGCCTAAATCTACTCTGAACCTCCAAAACTCATTCCGATCACGCTCCTAAGTCACAAATCACCTCCTGAAGCTAACCGAACCATTGAAACTTACATCTAAGCCCTCTAACACATAAGTCAATATCCAGTTGACTTTTCCAACTTATGCTTCCTCAAAAGAGACTAAGTGTATCAAACCTTACCAAAATCATTCCGGATTCGATCCGATCAACCCGATACCACATAACACGGATAAACATGGCATAAAAAAGCATAAATGGGAAAAACGGAGCGGTAATTCATGAGACGATTGGCTGGGTCGTCACAATTCCGGTCTTAACTAACCCTTTTCACTTTGTACCTCTTTTTTTTATTTCTATCTCACTTTAATCACCCTTGATTTGATTTTATTTTTCATTTTGTTTCTGTCGCTCTTTTAATTTTTGGCACTCTCTTTTCTTTTCTTTTTTTTGTCACTCTTTTTTTTTGTTGCTCTTTTTTTTCACTTTTTCTTTCTTTTTCACTCAAATTTTTTCTCTTTTTTTAAGTTTATTTTTCACTCAATTTATTTATAGCTATGATCGAATCCGATGGGGATTGCTTACATATCATGACGACGCATGAATAAGATCTTGCGTAGTTCAGGAAGATCGGGAATAAAGTAAATAAGCTAACTCTTTTTTTTGTTTACTTTTATAAAACTCAGACCATGGAAGCTTTAAAAAAAAGAAAAACATATTTTTTTTGAATGTTTTTTTGTTTTGTTGTTTTTTTTTATTTATTTGTTTTTGAAATTTTTGAAAGAAATGCTTTAAAAGAAGAAAGGAAATAGTTTTTTTTGGAATTATTTTATTTTAATTTTTCTTTTATTTTTGAAAGAAAGACGTTTAAAAAATTCATTTCTTTTGATTTGAACTTTGGCAATTTCACAAGCAAAAGAAAAATATTTTTGTTTGAATTTTCATTTGTTTTCTCTTTTCTAAAGAAGAAAGAAAATATATATATTTTTTTTTGGATTTTGGATGTTGCTTCTTAATTTTGAAAGCGGGGCTTTTAAGAAAATGTTTTGGATTTCTGAGTTTTTTTTACAATTTACAAAAAGTACTTCTAAAGAAAAATGAAAATATATTTTTTGGACTTCAATTTTTCAATTCTTTTTTATGACATTTACGAAAGAAAGACTTTTAAAGAATTAAAAAAAAAAATTTGGATTCTTTTCTTTTTCTGATTCTTTTTTTTTGGGGGGGGGGGGGAATACTTCAAAATAAAGGAAATCCCTATTTTGGATTTTGATTTTTTGATTTTGTTTTTTTTTTCTTTTTTTTCTTTTTTTGACGTATGAAAGACTTCAAAAAGAAGGAAACTACTTTTTTGAGTTTAAAAACGTTTTTTTGTATTTTCTAAGGAAAGATTTCTAAAGAAGGAACTAAAGGAAATATTTTTTTGGAATTTTATTTTTTGAAAATTGGGGCAGGAACCAATGAGGTTTGCCTACGTATCTCACATCCGATAAGAATCAGACCCACGTAGTTCGGTCGGTTTTGACGGAACAAGGGAAACATGACCTTGAAAATTTTGGCTTGATTTGAAAAGACTTTTCTTTTTCTTCAGAATATCGGCAGAGTTCCAGAATTTTCTAAATATCCATCTCACATTTTTTTTGATTTTCTTTCCCTATTCTAGAAGCCGGTGAACATGCATGCCGAACTAAACAGATGCGTATGCAACACGTAAGATGCATCAGGATGGTCTTATTATTTCGGGTGCACCTGTCCTAAACGGACCCAACCCCTGTGTTGAGTTCCCAAAGTCAAATGCACATGATGCAAACAAGCGTTCTTACTAGGGATCCAGCATGAGACTGAGTTATTCTAGGTTTAAAACCTAGGTATATTATTCTAGACTTGGTTTACCCGAGCGGACAACTCGATCTGAGGGGGGGCTACGTACTTGAAACCAAAAGGTCATCCGACTTTGTAACTTGTCCGAGCCTCTTTCTAATTTAAGGCATGACACTAACAGAAGAGGAGTCACGCCAGCGTGCACATCCTCGAAGATGAGAAGAGAAGAGTTTCATAACAGTTTATATATAGTTCAAATAATATCAAAGAGGTAAAAAGCGACATTTAGCACATTAGGCCCAAATATGTAAAAATCAGATAATAAACAAAGCCAGGTATAACAGTTATTCTAAGCTCCAATTCTTGAACCCTGAACCGAAAGTTCTTGATTTTATCCCCAGCAGAGTTGCCAGAGCTGTCATACCTATTTTTACACCCGAGGGTATATGAGAGTTTTTTCCAATTTAAAGTGACATTAACTGAAATGAGATTATTTTATTTAATTTATCAAAGTAACCACTTGAAATAATATATGGTGTTCCAAGTCACCGATATATTTAATATCCCAAATCGAGAAAATTTCGATTTTATTTTAAAGTCTGCGAACCAGAAATTCTAGATAAAGAATTCTGTTAACCTAGGAGAAGGTGTTAGGCATTACCGAGTTCCGTGGTTCTAGCACGGTCGCTTAAACTATTAATAATTGGCCTATTAGCTGATTTACTACATGTTTTAATCTATTGTGCATTTTTAGCTTTATAGCCGCTTTTAGTTAGTTTATGGAATTAATCTGGAACAAGTTACGATTTTCGTACACCTGTTTGTTTGATACACATTGCAAATTATATCACGGGAACCATACCCACGATCTACAACGTGTTTAATTCTTAACATTATTAGTTGTTGTGGCCGGGTCATATAAATGTACCCCCGAATTTGGAAATTATGTATCACAACTACGTCACGGGAACCGTACCCGTAGCCATGATTATTTTATTATAAACGTGCATAAAGCAAACTACGAATGTTCAAAATGTTTTCTATACTAAGTTAATATTAAAGTGAGGGCCATAGCTTATGGATTTTGTTTGCGTATGGCACACCACAATTTATTTTAAAAGAAAAGATTTGTAGTTCTCTAAGGCAAACTAAAGATGCTCCTACTTTAATCTAATTAAAAATTAGGTATCACAACCACGCCACGGGAACCGTATTCGTAGTTGTAATAATTTTAATTGCGTGCCTAAAAAAAACTACGAATGTTTAATTATTTCTAAGTTTGAGATTATTTTAAAACCAAGAGTTATGAAAATTATTTATTGCAATCAATTATGAGTGAAATCATATTTACAGAACCAAAGTGTAGAGTTTTTGCGCTAACAATTTAAATCCTTGAAGCTAGCGTGAAATACATCCATGGGGTGCGTCGATAAAACAAGGGCCGATGGTAAAGGAAATTAATTAACAATGAAAGCCATAAATTTTCTAAACTCAGTTAAAAGGTTCAACAATCCCTTTATAAGAGAAATTTGGAATCGTACACTTCGATCCAGTACAATATATTTTCCAAACTCAGTTAAACAGAAATACTGAATATACAGCACCACCTTCCAATTCCAATTTCAATAATCTATACTAGAGCTCGAGACATTATCTGCAAAAAAGATTTGTAAACAGTCATCTTTTCATAATCATATTAAGAAGCCTTTCACTTTCTTGGACACCCCCCCTTCTTACAAAGCATACATAAAATCTTATTAAACATAGTAACATCAGGAGTTATTCTGGGCCTAAGCATTTAACCAAATTTAGCCATGTAAAACCTACTGCTCAAAAAATTACATAAACCAAACAATAATCTAGTCCTCCTTAATGAAACATAGAAAATCAATAAAGAACTAAAATGATAGCTAATCTAACAAATATTCCATATATGGCATCACGAGAAACAAATCTAAAAATTGAATAACAAATAGAGTTAGAGTCGGACCTTTATGAACGAATTGGAACTCAAACCTCAAACCGTAAACAAAGAGCAACGATCTCAAATCGAACCTCGACGGCAAACCTATCTTGTCGGCGACTCTGCCATTTTGTGTGTGCAAAGGGGCTGTTTTTTAATGGAGATATGTGGAGTTTATATGGCTGAAAAAATGGTGTGAAAAGCTACTGCATTTTGGTCGGAGAAGGAGATAGCTGCGCTTTTTTTTTTTTGCCAACTGCTGCTCCTCTTTTCTTTTTAAAGTCTGATCCCCACTCAATTGTTTCCTCCAGTTCTTTGTTCAATTCTCATCCCCTTCTTTGCCGTTTTCCCCCAATTCTCTTAATCTCTTTTCTTTTTTTTTAATCCTCAAATCCTTTTTCCCTCACTGTCACGTCCCTTTCTATGTATGTGTGTCATTGGGATTTTTCCGTGGGAGGAGGTCCAGCCGTTGGGTGTTTTTGACCGTTTTCCAGCTTTTTTGTGTTTAGGATTTAGGAGATTTGTAGATTGGTAGAGTTTGGTTATAATTGGGTTTAAATATAGGTATAAGAATTGACATGGGCCATTAGATTGGAGGAAAATCGATGACTAGGATTAAATCTTGCACTTAAGTGGGCTAACATGTTAGAAAATGGGTCTTTGTCTTGTTGGGCTTAAATATGTAGGAAGACTAAAACAATGTAATGTACTTATAAAAAATCTAAAAATCACTCTTAATTAATCAAAAATAAACTATTAAAATAAAACTAAACATAAAAATTGAAACTATTTTTGTATTTTATTTTAATTTTTAAATACTAAAACAATAAAATTAAACTAATAAAATGGTAGTAAAAAAATGGATTAAAAATCTATAATAACTCAAGTAAATATTTAAAATACTACAACTAACTTAAAATTGTGCGGGTCAAAAATTACGTGCTTACAATCAGTATAAAGGAAAAAGAAGACGTCCATTGACGATGAAATATTGATTCATTTCATTGAATTTGAAGATAGGAGGGTTTACATCAAAATCAAAGACAATAAAAATAAAAACATTCGAGTTACACCCTGAAATAACTCGTAATGTAGAAAAGATGGCAAGAATGGACTACCGAAATTCCCGCCCGACAGGGAATGGGGTAGCCTTCCAATTCTAAAGCTTGGCATTTGGTCCCATGTACAGCACCTCAGCAGTGCTCGTGCTTTCTCCCGGCTGGACCATGTGGGACTCATACAACATCTGTTTCATTGCCTCACAAATATCCTCAATCTCCTCAGTCGTGAAGGACTCTTCCTCTTCTTCTTCTTCATACTTGGGTTTAACAAATGACTTGGCGAGATGCGGAACATGCTGAGAAAGGACCCACCCATTTTTCTTGCGCTTATCAGCCATTTTACGTCAACATTTGTAGCTTGGAAACCTACGCCAAAGAACTTTTTACTACCGATCAAAGTGATGGGCTCTGTGATGCCTTGCAGAGACACCCCGAGCCCTTTCCCAAGTTTGTACCCATGTTTAATCATTTCACTGGCTACCATGACCGATTAATTTGATAAGCAAGGTTGAGAAAATGGAGCCCTTTCTTCACATTTGTCGGCGACGACAATTTCGAAGGCTTGATAAACAATGTGCTCACTTCCTTCTCTAGCTTCGAGACATAGGGCTGACGAGTCCCTGTAAATGGACTGTTCATCCTCCCTGTGGACAACAATTTCTTAGTTTTCATGTTCGAACTTGACCATTTGGTGAGAGTGGAGGGCATAGCCCCTGCAACGTGAATCCATGGTCTTCCTAGGAGAAAGTTATACGAAGTATCATATCCAGAACCTGGAAAGTGACTTCGAACTTCACATGGCCAATGGTCAGAATCAGCTCTATTTCCCTTATCGTATCGCGCTTGACACCATCAAAAGCGTGCACACAGACATTGTTCGGTCTAATCCTTTTTGTCCCGATTTCCATCCTCTATACCATTGAAAGAGGGCAAATGTCGACTTTGGACCCACCGTCTAGCATAACCCTCTTCACATAATAACCTTCACATTTGACAGTCAAGTGAAGGGCTTTGTTATGGGCATCTCCCTCTAGAGGCAAGTCATCGCGGCTAAAGGAAATCCGGCTAACTTCGAAAAATCGCTTAGCCATTCTTTCCAATTGTTCGACTGAAGTTTCAATCAGGACATAGGCCTTATTCAATGTTTTCAGAAGCACCTTCTGATGTTCATTTGAGCTCATCAGCAAGGACAAGAGTGAAATCTGGGAAGGAGTGTTCCTGGGTTGATCAATTATGGCATATTCCAAACTTTTCATTATTCGGAAGAACTCTTCTGCCTCTTCAGCACTCACATACTTCTTGGGTGGAAACCATTTCTCCTTGTTTAGCTTTGATTTGTTCATCTCTTCTAGGTTGTGGTATCTCCCAGATTAGTTCATTTCATTTACTTCTCCTATAATCTCTTTCCCATTGTAAGTAACCACTATTTTGCTGTAATTCCATGGGACTACAGTGGGGTCTCTCATAGGGATCTATGGTGTGCGGATGATAACCACAGGCTCAGTCAGCCTTGGTGAAATTACCGCCCTCTGTGCCACTAGGTCCCTTTTGGTACATACAATTTTGGCACATTCAGCACGACTTTCTTTTGCTCAAATCTTTTGGGAGGGTTCAACATGAGCTGCTCTTTCCTCAGGGCCCTGGGAACATAAAGAATTGCGTCTTTAGTAGGTGTTGCTCCAGCTTTTGTTTCCACAGCGTTTTTTGCAACTTGAGGAGTTGGAGTGATTTTCTTCTGCTCATTCCTGGCCTATTTCGCTGCCGCTTTAGGTCTTACCTCTGAATTAGCAATGGCGATGATAGCTTTCAAAGCCGGATCAAACTCTTTATCATAACAAATCATTCTAATGACCGACCCGTTATTGTGAGTCGGTAATGTATTGTTAGTCACATTAGGGATTTCCTCATCCCTCTGCACCACCCGCTTCTATTTTATCATGATCTCTTGAGAGTCCAACAATTCTCCGTATCATGTCCCTCTACCGCTGAATGATATGGACACTTGGTGTCGGGCCAGTATGATGGAGATTTCGGATTTTGCTAGTTTGGAGGCACAGGTTGCAATAGACCCATCTGGACTAACTTCGGAAACAGGCTAGAGTAAGACTCACCAATAAGGGTAAATCACTTTTTCCGAGAGGATCACGGGGGCGTGTATTATGTTGATAGTTATTCTATGGTGGATGAGGTTATATGGATCTTCGTGAGGATGGTTATTTCTGGGAGGTGGGGCTTTGTTTTGGTTGTAGTACTGTTGTGGCCATGTGTAGGGTTGGGAATTCATCACCACATAGGGAGGCAGTGCCACGGTGTATGTTGCATCTTGGTAAGGGTAGTAGTGTTGCGGGGTTCTGGGATGCGAGCAAGAATAATTATGGGATCGACGAGGGTTTCTCGAACTTGAAGCCATCATGGCTCCTTCTTCCCTCTTCTTCTGATTTGCTAAACCTCTCAAGCCGTTCTAGATGGCTTGGGAAGTGGCTCTTAAATCTGAATGACTTATGATGCGGCCGGCTTTCAAGCCGTTTTCTACCGTTTCTCCAATTTTTATGGCCTCCATGAATGGTTTGCTCATGGCAGACATCATATTTTGAAAGTAATCGACCTCTTGGGCCTATAAGAAAACATTTACCATCTCTGCTTCATCCAATGGCATTTTCACTCGAGCTGTTTGCTCACGCCACTTGATAGCATATTCACAAAAAATTTCCATGGTTTTCTTCATAAAATTGGTCAAGGAATTCCTATCTGGGGCTATGTCGACATTATATTGTAATTGCCTTACAAAATCTCGGGCGAGGTTGTCCCATATATGCTAATGGGAGATGTATTGGTCCATGTACCATTCTGACGCAATTCCTCTTAAGCTCTCCCCGAAATAGGCCATCAAAAGTTCTTCCTTTCCACCCGCCCCTCTCAACTGATTGCAATATCTTTTCAAATGGGAAATAATGTCTCCATGCCCGTCGTATCTTTTGAATTTTGGCCTTTTAAAGGCAATGGGCAAATTAACGTGAGGAAACATGCACAAATCGGCATACGAAACACTCTTTTGGCCACTCAGTCCTTGCATGTTCTTAAGACTTTGTTCGATGCTTTTTATCTTCCAGACTATCTCTTCTTGATCGGGGTTCCTCACGGTTCTTTCCTGTTCCATGGGAGACTCATATCGGGGGTGCTAAGAGTAGGAGTTTGGGGTGACATAAGCAGTGTCTAATTGAAATTGTGGTACTTGAAAAATGAAGGCTGGCGGTTCGAAACATGGCCTAGGCAACTTTGGTTGTGCTGTAGTAGAGACTCGTGGTGTGGTGAATATTGTAGAAGATACTCTCGGAAATGGTGCATGGGGGTGAACCTCAGAAGGCATACTAGTGAAATTAGATGACATAATGGGGTACCCAAAAGGGATGAATGGGTTGGTTACGGGAATATGGACATTGGAGGTTTCGCTTACCCTGGGAAGCAGTTCGAGAAATCTGGGGATTGTACCAGGCGGTTCTTTTCCATTAGACCAAGCATCCCATATCTCTAATATACAACAACGCAACATTCTATTTTCTTCATTAACGGTTAATTCTGACACTAGATAACTGATACCGGGCTATCCTCTTAAGGATTAATAATCGGTAGATGACTTTCAGAAGCCATATGGATACAACCTTTGGATCTTATGAAATAAGGATGGGAAGCCAGACTACCACAAAACCAACCACCTGAAACAAGACCTATTTCATTGCCGCACAACAAACCAGTTAGTTTGAGAAATTTAACAGATAGGGAATCACATATTGGGGATACAATGCACTTGAATAGTTAAATGTGCCTAAATGTTTGCAACGGCTGTGCGTCTCATCCTGGATTTGCTATTTCTTTTCTCAACTTCCAAGTCCTGAATCTTTTTCTTCCTTTTTCGCTCTTTTATTTCCTCACGTTTTCCCTTTTTTCATTCAATTTTCCTTTTTCTTTCTCTCCTCTTTAAATTCTTTTTGGTTCATTTTTCAATCACATTGTCTATGATTATGATTGAATCCAATGGGGATGGCCTACGTATCACGCTGCCGCATGAATCAGATCATTACGTAGTTTAGGGAATAAATATGGAATAAAAAAATTAGGTTTACAATATTTCATTAAATAAAAATATTTTTGGGTTTTTTCTATTACAATGACTCTGACATACAGACTTAACTATGAAATAGACTTGGAAAAGACTAACAGACTCGATAAGGCGAAATACAGACTCGAAGCTAAAAGAAAATTAGAAATACATAAGAGCCTCCAATGCTACTTTAGGGGCCCGCGGGACATCAGTCGATCTTGACGGGGGCCTGTGTATGATCTCTTCTTGGAGGTACTCTAAATCAGCCATCACTTGACGGAAAAAGGTCATTACAGCAGCAAAGAACATGGACCTGGTCATATCCTCTATTTCATGGCACTTCATTGCAATATAATCAACAATTTCTTTAGTCCTCATTCTAATGACGCCCTTTTCTTGGAGTAGGCGTCCAATTTGCTGAGACCGGACCTCCAAGACCTATGTGGCCGTGTGGTTTTGCTCTTGCAATTGCTTCATGTCTTCTTCCAATTGGGACATCAATGTATAACAATGCTCTCTTTCCGCTTTGAAGTTCTTTGTTTGCTTGACCATTTCATTTTCAAGAGTAGTTAGCTTCTTCTTTAAAAACGTGACTCCTCTGTCATACTTTTGCCTTAGCTGCTGAGCAAACCTGGTCCATTTTTCTACATTCTTTGCCAATTCTGCCTGAGCTTTTGCCAATTCATCCTCGGCCTTTGCCAGGTCAAACCAATAATCTTGAACCTTTAATCTTAAACTGCTTATGAGTTTTACATCCTTCTCGCCTCTAACATGCATTTTAGCAGCTATCCTCATGTCCGGGAGTTGGGCTCGGAGCGCCTTATTTTCTCGGGTCAACTTTATCCTTTCACCTCAACTTCTTACGCCTGTAAGTCATTATTAAATATGACGTTTCTCAATTTTTCTTCTAAGGCGTGAATGGTGGCTTGATATTTCTTCTCCTTTTCTCCCCAGGCCAACCTTTCTGGGATATTATCATCAAAATCCTGAACATGAGGTCTTTTGGTTGGCCTTTCGGGCTCGGGCTCTAGCTTAGGCACATCATTAGCACAAGACCTTCTATCAAACCATATGGCATAATCTGGGTCCACTTCTCCGCTCGCGGGATCTGGTACCTGGGTGTCATCTTTCAGATATCAGCAACCATTCCAATCTTGTTGGACTAAAGCCTCGGGTAATTGAGCTTCTAGTTGTAGCTCAATTACTTGGGTACTCAAATCTTCATCTTCGGGCACCACTTGATATCTTCCCAACTGCCTTAAAACTCTCTGGCGGTCCGTATAGTTGGACACTTCTTAAACCCATCAACATCAAATAACCTTTCATTGAAGTCATGTGTATGACTTCTCTTACCGCAATCCATCCCAAAGTCCATTCAATCTGGTTTGCCTTCAGAGTTCTTAAATGGAAGACCCAGGCTTCAAACCCTTCTGGAGAATTGTAATCTCTCACCCTCTCCTCATAACTTCCAATGAAGTTGTTCTTGCTCGGGCCATAACTCATGAACTTGGAGTGATGGCGGAGGTGCTCGCTCAACCACATTTGCAAAAGAATGTTGCACCCTTCAAAAAACTAATCCCCAAACTTGCACAATGGTAGTGCTCGATAGATGTCCACCAGTGTTAATAGAGCAAGAGCTGATCTTCTTTGGCAATGAGAACTTACGCAATTCTAGCCATGTGAATATCTATTGTCCATTCTGTATTTGGGAAGACCATAATTCCCCGAAATGCCACTATGAAAATAAAGAAACGATGAATTTGCCATGTACTCTGATTTTGCTTGTTGTTTAGCCCCTTTTCATATGGTTCAAACCTAGTTGAGTGCCCAAACCTAGAGTACGTAAAGTAAAAGGAACAACATCCTTTGTTTATATTGTCCTTCCTTATTTGCTTACTGATGTTCAAGAGATCAAAGAAGCGGTGTATGGAGGGAGGCCTTGGGAATATGAGTTGCTGATTTCTCAAGTGTCGACCAAAACCAACATATCCGGCTATTTTTTCCAAGGTGGGAGTAAGCTCAAAATTTGAGGAGCGAAAGACGTTGAAAGTTACCAAGGCCTTAATCAGATCGTTCCACGGTTTAACATTCATGATGTCTATGAGAGCGCCCAAATGCTCTATTATCCAATCTTAACCATCTTTGTATAAGTCATACCATCACATTTGAAGTTGCGGTGGAGCCTGCTCTATGACTGTTACTGGCAGATTCTGGACATAGTTCATTTTGTACCTGTGAATGGTCGAGGTTAGGGTTGACTTCAGTGGACTCTTTTTGCAAAATAAGTTTTCAATTTTCTAAAGAAAAATCAAAGGAGAGTGGCTACTTATGGAATATTAGCAATAGGTGGCTATTTTTTGCAATAATGGCCCCTTCACACTTTCAAATAACGTTTGAGACCGGAGAAGGATACTTTATGGAAAAAGTGATGTCCCGTCGACATACATGTCCATTTTTTTGCGAGAATATCCCTTCAACAATTTGAAGATGTTCTAAGGCTATTCCGGAAAAAAGGATCGAGACATAACCGAAGCTGGGTCGGCTTATTCTTTTGACCAAATCACTTGACATATTTATTTTATTTTTTGTTATTCTTTGCAAAAATAATGTTGAATCCTATGTAGGTTGCCTACGTATCTCACATCCGGTGAGAATTATATCGGCGTAGTTCGGTCAATTTTGACATGTTACATCCCATGAGTTTAATAATATTGACATCGTTATATACGTTTGATATGGTTTTTGAGTGGAACATTTTTTATAAAAAGTTTGAAAAGTATGATTTTATATAGTTATAAATTTTACTACTTTCGAATATGCTTTAATTATATGCATAATATGAGAAAGTTTATGTGATTTTCTTTATTGTAAAGATATAAATTATTTTCTCACACGAAAAAAAGGATATCTTTTTACCATTTTAAGAATTAAACATACGAATATTTGTACTCTTTATGTGAGATTAGGAAAATTATAAGTTGAGAAAATATTTGTATTTTTATATGGATGTTTTAATAAAATAATAGTGTATGTATTTATTTTATATGGTACCACATGACCATGATAGTATGGTGTATAAGATATGTTAAAAGTGAGTAGTATTTTAAGTAATTTCAAATAATTTTTAATTATGTAGATAATTGAGTAATTATTGATTTTAATGGAAGATTAACTAATTGATTAAGACTTTTGGAATGGTACTAACTCACTTTTCAATAAAACAAAAATACGTATCCATGTGTTAAGAAAAGTACTACTGTATTTTTAAACCACGTGTATTCCCATTCAATGTGACATATTACTCCTATTCATTCATTTTCTTTACAATCCTAATCAATATACATGGCTTTTCTTATGAAAATTGTTGCTATATACGGGTTACTGTCTTCCGCATAATCAGTAGTATAAAGGACACTCTTCTCTGCTCGTTAAGTCACTAAGTTTATTTGGTATCGTGCTAGTTCAAACATATGATGCTATGCATCTTCTTTGACGTCTCTTTGCATAATAATTCCTTCTTCGGTTCTACTTAATTTCAGGCGCGGGTGATCATTCCTAAAAGATGAAGCTAAGCTGTCACTGATTATGATATTCATTTTTAATGGTACATGATGCGTGTCTGTTTTTTTTCTTTAGGTTAGGTACTATTATATCATCTCTTTTTCTGAGATACCCTTGGGTTGGAATTTTCTTTCTATCTATTTGTGCCCTTCTTCATGATATCTTCATATGATCATTTTGCCAAAATAACCCAGGATGGAGTACTTGATTTCATAGCATCTTAAGCAGTGTGAGATTTTGCGATTCTAAGGCGGTATGGTGCAACCTTTCCTAAGAATATCATGCGGATTTTTCCTTACTTTAGGTATGTTAACGCTATTCCTTCTTTCTTTTGGCATGATCCAAGTAACGATACGTAAGCGTAATGATATTCCATAAGTGGTTCTACTCTTAGCAATTAAGGATGTCTCTATTATTCATTCCTAAAAAGTGACATTCAAGCATGTCTATGTGTATATCTAATTCCCTATTGAGGTATATGATAGTAATGTTAATATTTATAATATAGTGATACATGTATATGCATCTTCATTCATTTACCACCGGGCTATGGCCGGTCGGGCAGTTACCACCAGTTGGGTAGTTATGTATCATTATTTACCACCGGTTGGGTAGTCATGCATACGCATTTACCACCGAGCTGCGGCCGGTTGGGCAGTTACACATTTATCACCGAGCTACGGTCGGTCGGGAAGTCATGCATTTACCACCGTGCTACGGTCGGTCGGCCAGTTACTACTGATCAGTTGTGCAGTCATGCATCATACGATACGGATGATAGAAATAGTCTTAAAGAGAAGCATTATATAGGTAAATATAATAAGTATGCATAAATGGTTGCACTTTAGATATTAAGGTTGATTCTTATATGTTTTTAATTAATGTTGACTTATTGTTATGTTTCAGTTCTGCCTTACATACTCAGTACATTATTCATACTGACGTCCTTTTGTTGGGGACACTGCATTCATGCCTGCAGGTATAGACAATCAGTTTGACGAGCCCTCATAACAGACAAGATTGGCATTCAACGAAGGATCGGTAAGACTCCACCTCATTCGGAGTGCAGCCGAGTCTATGAGTCATCATGTCAAAGTTTTGCTACAGACTTATGGGTAGGCCGGTACCCTTTCCCATTTGATGTCAAATAATCTTAGAGGCTTTGTAAACAGAGGTTCATTTTTTTCCAGTATGTCAAAGGCCTTGACGACCCATATGTATTCATATTTTAAGAAAAATGGTTCGATGAAATAGTGTTTTTCACTTACAGTTGTATATTATGAGTTGTGGTCATGTGGGCGCATGATAGTTACAAAAAAGAATAAGTCCAACTAACTCGAACTATGTATGTTCTAGTTTTGGTCGAACGATAATGAGTTACAGAGTCGTTCGCTCAGGCTAGCACGACACCGGGTGCTAGCCACACCTCCCTAGGTTTGGAGCGTGACATGACATAATCGAGAAAACAAAATATTTAACTCTCTTTGAAATGACTCTTTTTGTTGTTTTTGTATTATTGGTTTTTTTCTTTTCAATTTTCAACATTTTTTGAAAATATTTTGGCAGAGTTTCGGGACATTTTCGAATACCGGGGTTTTTAAAACCGAGTTTAATTTTTCTCCTACCTCACTCTTGGTTTTTCTCTTGATGTTCTTTTCCTAGCCGATCAACATGCAAGCCGAAGCAAATAAATGTATGAATAGCACATAAGATGTATCATGATGGTCTTTTATTTCGGGTACACCTGTTCTAGACGGACCCAACCCCTGTGTTGAGTCCCTAAAGTCAAATGCACGTGATGCAAACAAGCGTTTCTACTAGAGATCCGGCATGGGGTTATGTTATTATAGGTTTAAACTTGGGGGTTGTGTTCTAGATATGGCTTATCCAAGCGGATAGCCTGAGCCGAGGGGGGGAAATGTACAAGGAGCATGAAAGTTTACCCAGCCTAGTTGTTGACCCAACTCCGTTATATTTGGTATGACTTCTAATAGAAAAGTGGGCCACGCGTACGTACGCACCATATTTTTAGAAGACTCAGAAAGAAGGCGTAAGAAGACAGTATAATACAGTTCAGATAATATCAAAACGGTAAATGAGCAGCAATTCACACATTAGGCTCACAAACATGGTAATTTCAACAAACAATAAAGCCAAGTATAGATTAATTAACAAGCTCGAATTCTGAACCCTGAACTAGAGATTCTGGGATCGACCCCCAGCAGAGTCGCCAAAGTTGTCACACCTCTTTTTTCTCGAGGGGGAGATAGGAAGTTTTTTCAATTTAAGTGATATTAATCGACATGGGACTAATTATTTAATTTCATAGTCGCCACTTGGAATAATTATGGTTTCCCAAGTCACCGGTTTATTTTAAATCCCAAATCGAGAAAAAATGACTCTATTTTTGGTCCGCGAACACAGAAGACCGGGTAAGAAATTCTATTAACCCGGGACAAGGTGTTAGGCACTACCAAGTTCTGTGGTTTTAGCACGATCACTTTAATCATACCTGATTTAATTAAAATTATTTAATTACTCATTTTAAGAACCTATGTATATTTTACCTTTTACCGCTTTTAATTATGGTGTTTATGAATTTAATCTTTGAAACATGCTACATGTGTGTAAGTCCTCTTTATTTGAGGTGTTAAAATCATATCCCGCATACGTGTACACAATTGATCATGCTTTATTAATTTTAAGGTTGTTTGGCCGAAGTTTCGCGAATGCATGCCTCGATTTAATTTTGGAAATTGTAACTATGTCACGCGAACGTGTACACAATCTGTCACGACCCCTGTTCGACTTTTGTAAACATGTCGTGACGGCACCTAGTTCCTACGACTAGGTAAGCCTATCAATGCGGAACAACATAACTTGCAGAAATAAATAATTAAAACTAAACAACTAGAAGAAAAGTTGTATATAAATGCCGCTTGGCATATACAACTCAATATCGCGAAAGTCTACAATATCATCCCCCAACACCCGGAAACTCACGGGAACACAAGCTAACAGAATGTAATACACTGCTCTAACTCTAGAATGTCTAAAAACAACAGTACGAAATGAAGGCTAACTACTAAGAGGTAGAATAAGATATAGACTCCTTGGTCTGCGGATGCGGCAGATGTACCTTGAAGTCTTTGCTAGATCTCTCCGCCTCGGGGGTGATACGCCTGGGTGGAGGTACCTAGATCTGCATATGAAAAACATGCGCAGAAGGGGCATGAGTACACCACAACGGTACTTAGTAAGTGCCAAGCCTAACCTCGGTCGGGTAGTGACGAGGAAGGTTAGGGCCCTACTGAGATTAAACATAATAATAAATTTGCAACATTATAAATAAACAGTATAAATGAGTATAGTTATGAAGTAAGACAGGGTGCACAAGGCAACAAATAATACACAGAGAATAAGGTAACACAGAGTAAAACAGCTCAATACCAGTAACAACAACGAGGATCTCCCAAGATACCTTCCTGTAGTCCATTTCATCAACTGTCCAAGGATCTCGGGATACAGTCCCGTAGTCCATCATATGTGTATGTCCGAATGATCTCCCGGGATACCGTCCCGTAGTCCAACTATCAGTGCGCGAGGATCTACCAGAATCCGTTTCGTAGTCCCAAAGTAAATGTGCAGGGTGATCTACCGGGAATCTAACCCGTAGTCCCAAAGTAAATGTGCAGGGGGGTCTACCAAAAATCTAACCCGTAGTCCCAAAGTAAACAAACAAGGGGGGAAGCTATCGGAATCCCACATCCGTAGTCCCAATGTAAATACGCAGCCACAACAAGAAAATATTTAGAAATGGAGTACAAAAATACAAGGCAACAGGTAGTTCTAGCCTAATATGCTTCACTTAATACAAACAAAGCAACTTCAGCAAATAGTCAATTTAGGTCAACTAGGCATGATTTTCTAATCTAAAATAGGTTATATTTGCAAGTGGGATAAATCAGGTAAGAAAGAAACTCAGTCTGAATAATTAAAGTAAAACCGGATTTTCAACAATTAGCTCAAGTACGCGACCGTCACCTCGCGTACAAGGCATTCAATTACCAAATATCATGTCCTAAGGAGAAAGGTCCCCCACACAAGGTTAGACAAGCCACTTAACTCAAACCGGCTCCAAAATCAACTCGAAACCACACGTTTGCCACGCGTCTACGACTCCAAATGGACCAAATCTATTCAATTCAATTACATATCATAAATAACATCTCAAGCAATTGATTCTATGATTTAATTCAAAGTTAAGACGCGAAATAAGATAAAATGACCAAAACGCCCCTCAGGCCAATGTCTTGAAATCGGATGAAATTAACATTTTCAGAATCCTCGTACTCTCACGGGTCTAACCATATAAAAAACTCTCAAATCGGAGGTCAAACACCCAGTCAAAACTCAATAATTCGGTCTATGAAGTTTTACCAATTTTTCATTCATAAATCCAAAATTAGAAGAGGAATTCATGCTTAGATTAGTGGGTTACAAGAAAAAAAAAGTCTAGAATTGTTACCCAATCATTGTCTCTGAAAAACCCTCAAAATCTCGCTCAAATCCGAGCTCTCAAGCTTGAGTTTTGATAAAAATGGCTAAACCCTCGGTTTTGAAATGTTTATAACTGCCCAGATATTTTATGCATTGTGAATGCGGAGGAAGTCACGGGTTCGCGAAGAAGGAAATTGAAGGTTACTAAATTTTGCTTCGCGAACGCGGAAGCAGACTCGCAAACGCGGAAGAGGAAAATATGGTGGCCCAGGATTACTCTTCGGGAACGCGTGGAACTATACGCGAATGTGAAGAGTGGACTTTGCAAAGTACGCGAACGCGAGAGTGGGTATGCAAACGCGATGAGGAAAATAGTGAGAGCCCTCAGCGCCAAATAGAACTACGCGAACGCGAGGGCTTGGTCATGAATGCGAATGAGGAAAAAGGTGAAGCTTCGCGAACGCAGGAGGCTTCATGTGAACGCGAAGGGTTATCAGGTCCTCCTCCAAGATTACTCTACGCGAATGCGTGGAGGAGGACGCGACCGCGAAGAAGAAAAAGTCTGCAATAGCTGAAGCCAAAAATCTGTAATTTTAAACAACTCCAAAATGCCCCGTTGAGCATCCGAAACACACCCGAGGCCCCCGAGACCGCAACCAAACCTACGGACATATCCCATAACATCATTCAAACTTGTACCAATCCTTAAACCACCTAAAACAATGTTGGAAACTCAAATTAATCAATAATTTAAGCCTAAGAACTTCAAATTCTCTCAAAACATGCTTTCGATCAAAACCCTAACCAAACCACGTCCGAATGACCTGAAATTTTACACGCACATTCCAAATGAAATGATGGAACTACTGCAACTTTCGGAACTCCATTCCGACCCTTAGATCAAAATCTCACTATTGGACCGGAAACTTCAAAAATTCAAACTTTGGCATTTCAAGCTTAAATTAGCTAGGGACCTCCAAAACACATTCCGACCATGCTCCCAACCCCGAAATCACCTAACGGAGCTAACAGAACCATAAAATTTCCATTCTGAGTTCATCTTCACACTGTTCTGACTACGGGCAACTTTCCAACACTTAAGCTCTCATTTAGGGACTAAGTATCCCAAAACTCTCTAAAACTCAAAACCGAACATCCCAACAATCCCAATTAGCAGAAAAAGACTTGGGGAAAGCAGTTAATAGGGTATCGGGGCATTAATTCTTAAGACGACTGGTCGGGTCGTCACACAGTCACAATAATAAGTTAAGCCTCACCTAAAAGCATTTCTACGAGTGTTCATTTTGTAAAACCGCAATCATGTCACGTGAATTCGTACATGATCACGATGGTTTGATTAATTAAACGCGTCTAAAAGCATATTACTGTTTAATTTCCTCGAATGTCGGATTATAAGAGGGAATTTCAAACCAAAGGCATTAAAGTAAGAAAGGTTGTTGTAATTAACTCACTTAGAAAATAATCGGGCTTAGTCGTAACATTTTATTTTTAGCCAAACTAATGAGATATACAATATTCCTCCTTCTCTTTATCAAGGTTAACAATTCTTTTTTTGGGGGGAGGGGGGAAGAGGGGTAGATGACATTAAATTCCTACAACAACATGGTCAAAGTCCAAATGGGTTGTCCAGGTTTGTCTACCAGACAGGCTTTCAAATCGGACTCGCTTATGGAGTTTGGGCTCATCCAGCTAAGCCTTAAATAAACTATCAGTTGGGTTCACTATTAGAGCTCAAATTCAATTTAAGGGAGCTCTACTAATTTGGTCTTGCAGAGTTACCAGGCCCAATGCACAATTTTAATACAGAAACAGATTTCTATAGGATTATCACTCTGAAGCTATAGAATCAAATATGCATGTATTTAACTACAACAGGTTTAGAATAATACAATATGATCAACTATTGAATTAACTTATCAATACAAAAGAGGTATAAAAATTAAATCATTACAAGTCATTAACTAACTACAACCCAACAAGTTCCATTCCTTTTATAAATAAGGAAGCAGATTTGTACATCACTACTCCTAACAACCTTCTTCAAATAATATCCAGAAAGAAAAAAATGATTTAGGCTAGTGACTTTTCAATTCCCTTATTGATCTTGATTTACTGAGATATCCACTAGGCTACTCTCATAAATCACTTGGCCACCAGCAGTAGCTAAAAACACAAATGCAAAAAAGAATAGTCTAACTGTTGAGTAATTCCTGAGTTTAATTAAAGAACAATTCCATTTAAAAAATCATAGAGATCAACACAAACTGATTTCACTAATCAGCCCCGCAAACACCATTTCAAATACGAACCACCTATTTCAGGAAATAAGTCATTATACAGGGAACAATCAATCAAACATGGAGATGTTTTGAGCATGAAATAACCTTTAAACTAGATCAATGACCTATCTATGACATTAGACTTGAATCATGACTAAACTAAAAGATAACATGTAATTGAAATGATTTAGGAGCACAGTAGGATCAACAAAGTAAAACTCCTCATTTCAGGTTGTGTAAAAGTAAAAGCATCACACCAACGCCTCTGAACTTCTTAAGCTCATATTGACACTCGAATTAATAATGACTTTGAACCCAACGAGTCAACATAGCCTACATATTCAGCTTAAAATGAATTAATATAATCATATAACCATCAAGAGAAACATAGATGAATCAGATCTAAGCATACCAATATCAGAAACACATAAAAATAGATGTAGACATGGCATCAATATGTTAATTCTGCATTTCCACATTCACAAAAGTTACAAGAAGGAATCTCACATACCTATTTGTGAAAGACAATCAACAAAAGCCAAAAGGGCTGAAAACTGAAGAATAAGCTCAGCAAACTCAAAGAAAACAACAGCAAGATAACAGAAGATCAATAAGGAAATCCCAGAATGAAACTTGACCTCAATTCTAAATCAGCTTCAGAAAACCAAGGTTGATCCAGAAAAGAAACCAAACATATGAAACCATTTTTTTCAATCAGTATATGAAAGAAACTGAAACTTGTAAAAGAAAATTTCTAAGGTAAAATTTTGCCTCCAAATCAGTCTAAAGGTGAGAGAAAAGAAGCTGAATTTCAGAGAGAGGTTTTCGGTGTGTGTAATCTGTATGTATGTCTGTCTATGTGAGTGATATATGGCCCTTTATATAGAATATAAGAGTGTGACTTTGTGAGAAAAATCAGAGGGGTGTGAAAGAATCTTTTGGGAATTCTGTCAGCTGAAATTTAGGGATGGGGCATCTTTTCTATCAAAAAATGTAGATTTTTCTCATGTATTTTAGGTCCATTTACTTCTGAACTTACTCATTTTTTTTACCCCAATATGATGCAGTTTTCAGTTATTTTATTACACTTTAGTCCTTTTTCTAGAAACTTCCTAGACAATTCCAAACGTAGGCTCCTTAATTTTGTTTCCAATTAACCATCCTAAAGTTTCTGTTATTACCCTTTCACTCTCCCAGATTCTAATAAGCATTCAATCATCAGAAATCAAATAATTAAGAGCTTAATAAAGATTAAAAATAACAGAAACAACTTATTAAATAAACCTACCTAAACCAACTAAATTGATTAAGATTGATTTAATTAATCTAAAGCAAATGATTGAACTAGTGCAATGAACTAATTATTCCTACTTTTACTGAATTTAATCAAATTACTAAACTAATCTAAGAACAAATTAACACGTAAATTCAAAACACAAACAAAAAGAAAAATAGCAAAAGAAGAAAAAGAAAAGAAAAACAGAAACAGAGGAATATGGAAAAAAGGATAGTGATTTTTTCCGAGATGAAGGAGCGATTAAGTCAAATCGATGAACAATGATGGCGACGAGGCTTAGGCCCGTGAATGGTAAGTTGGCCGGAATTCGATGACCTCGAAATGATCTAAAATTGGTATCAATCGGTTGTTCTTGTTGAATAACAGTCGATCATTACGAATTTTAGGCCAAACGAGCCAGAAACTCAAAGAAAACAGAAAGGGAGGCGGATTAGAGTTTTTATTTATTTTTTAGAATCTCAGATTTGAAATTGAAGAAAATGGGTGGGTATATTCGGAAAATTGGTGGTAGGATATTGATGAGGAGAGGTTGGAGATTGTGTGGTTAAAATTTTGGGTGATTTGGGGTGTCCCGCCGCCGTAAGCGATTTCCGACGGTGGTTCAAGGCCGAGTGAGAGAGAGGGGTGAGAGAGGTGAGAGACGGAGAGTGAGGGGTTATTTGGGGGATATGGGGTCGGTTAGGACATGAGTCAGGGCCTAAGATCAGGCCGAAAGGCGTAGTCGATGGACAACAGGTGAATATTCCTGTACTGCCCCTTGTTGGTCCCGAGGGACGGAGTATGGCATGGGTTACTTCAGCGCCGTAGCGCCTGGTATTCGAACATTGGCTCGAGGCATTTTCTCTACCCCTTCTTACCCTGACAAAGCAGGGACACCTTACGTTCTTGAACCGATAACCATCTTTCGGCTAACCTAGCCTCCTCCGTCCCTCGGGACCAACAAGGGGCAGTACAGGAATATTCACCTGTTGTCCATCGACTACGCCTTTCGGCCTGATCTTAGGCCCTGACTCACCCTCCGTGGACGAACCTTGCGGAGGAACCCTTAGGTTTTCGGGGCATTGGATTCTCACCAATGTTTGCGTTACTCAAGCCGACATTCTCGCTTCCGCTTCGTCCACCACCGCTCGCGCGGAGGCTTCTCTCTAAGGCGGAACGCGCAAGGGCCGCTACAATTGCTTTAGCGCTAGGTCTCTCGAGCCTTGCCTTTTTCCATGTCTCCCGTTAGGTGAATGGTTAAGGATTTGGGTAAGTGGATTTAAGACTTTGGGCCATTATTTTTTGGCCTATTCCGAACAAGACTAAAAAAACCCCTTTCTTTTTCTTTATACATTTTTTTTTATCTTAAATCCTAATTAATTAAAACATAAATCGATTCCTAAATTAATCTAATTTGTAAAATTAAAATTATTTATCTATTTTGTACAACTAACTAACTTAAAACTAAAGAAAAAATACTAATTTTAAAGACTAAAAGCTAAATATGTGAAAATGACCATTTATGTGATTTTTGCTTAATAATGCAATTAAATCAATGTAATTAATTTCTAAATACAAATAAACCTAAAATGTTATGCAATGAATATTTTAGATATTTTTGGTATTTTTTTTAATAATTTTAAAATATTAAACATGCAACTAAAATGCAAACAACAATAGCAAAAAATTCCTAAATATTCTATAAAAATTAAAATAATTAAAAACAAATCTATTTTTTTTTGTGAATTTGTAAGAGTATTTTTTCATCGAGAAAAATTACGCGCTCACAGTTGTCGTGATCTTCGATACTGGTTCGTAATCGGCCTTCAACTCTAAGTTAGCACGATTTACTGTTGCCTCGTTTAAAACCTTTCCAAAAAATTTATCTGGGACAAAATCGATTCAAGGGAAAAAGAATGCAACGCATGCTTTCAGACCTAAAAAATTGTATCATTCTTTGATAGTTGCCTGCAAGTGTTAGTTCGAAATGCAAACAAGTAAAAAGAAAGAATGGGGTCGTACTTTAGCAGTAGTATCGCTTCAAGTGATTTACGTTCCAGTTGTTCGATAATCATTCACCGTTCATTGCTCCAAGTTTGTACGATCCTTTTCCGGTGATCTCAATAATTTGATATGGTCCTTCCCATTTCGGCCCCAGTTTTCCTTCATTCGGGTTTTGGGTGCTTAGCGTGATCTTCCTTAATACTAAGTCCCCGACATTGAAGTGTCGAAAGTTGGCCCTTCGATTGTAATATCTCTCAATCCGCTATTTTTGGGCGGCCAATCAAACAAAGGAGGCTTCGCGCCTTTCATCTAATAGCTCCAAGCTTGTATTCATGGCCTCGTCATTTGATTCCTTGGTTGCATATCTGTCACGACCCCGGTTCGTCCTCAATGATTTGTCGTGACGGTGCCTAATCTCTACGACTAGGTAAGCCTAACAAATGCGGAACATAAATGAAACTTGTGGAAGAAATAATCAAAACCAAAAGAACTGAATGGAAACAATAAATATAATGTCGCTCGGCATATACAACGTAACATTCTCAAAACAAAGTACATTATCCCAAAAACCGGAAACTTACGGAAACACAAGCCTTTGGAATGTCTAACAATCTAACTCCAGAATATCTAACAAGAAAGAAAATACAGAAGGACAATGTTTAACAGCTAGAATAGAAAGGGACTTCTCGGTCTGCGGACGTGGCAGATGTACCTCGAAGTCTCTAGAGCAGTCACTTCCTTCAAGGATGGTAGGCCTGAGTAGTGGTACCTGGATCTGCACATGAAAAACATGCACAGGAGAGGCATGAGTACACCACAACGGTACTCAGTAAGTGCCAAGCCTAACCTTGGTTGGGTAGTGACGAGTGTAAGCACGTGATTTTTGCTTCACGGACAATTGCTCCAAAAGAAAATAAAAATAGCGGCAAAGGGCTTCGCTGTACAATTTTTCGGTCTTTCCGTGACATGTTTTGTTAATCGTTTGTGAGTCTGTCCGTTTTGCATCTAGTCATTATCAAACAAAAATACAAAAAAAGGCCTGTCGTTAAAAGAAAATTCAAAAAATGTGTGTATGTGTGCATCGTTCATTCTCAGCTGTGAGTTAACCATTTTTATTTTTATTTTATGTTAAATTGTTATAGGTGCTAACCAATATGTGTGTAAGTTTATTTTAATTTTTACAATTTTTAGGAATTTTTAGTTTAATTTGTTGATTTGAAAAAAAAAAAAAAAAGTAAGTAAAAGAATGAGGGAAAACCGGTTTGGGCCCAAAAGAAATGAAATAAAACAGGCCCAAACCAGCACTCAGACCCAGTCCAAGTCCAGGCCTGCCCAGGTGCCTCCTGAAACGACGCCGTTTCGGGCAAATAAATCCAAACCGTCCGTCCAGGCCAATCCAACGGTTCAGAATCCCTTTCAACAACCCGTGTTCAAACCCGACCCAATAACTAATCCGACCCAACCCCTCACTTAAACCAAACGACCTCGTTTAATTACCAAACGACCCCGTCCCATTTCTCAACATCAGATCTAAGCCGTTGAGATCATCTGATCTAACGGCTCAGATCCGATCAACCTCACCATATATAAACCTTCCCTTACACCCCACGCCCCCTATCCGAACCCCACCCCTCACTCGTCTCCTTCCCTGAACCCTGAAACCCCCAAACCCTAGCAGCCGCCCTAGCCTTCTTCGCCATTAAAGCCGGCGGCACGAACGCCGGTGACCACCCCCTGAACATCCTAAGACCCCCTCACTCCCCTGAACACGAATCCACTAACCACGAACCTCGAATCATCTCCTATCGTCTCGAATCTGGATTTGAAGATTCGAGACAAAACTCGATCTACACCAAACCACCCCATCTTCACACCAGACACCCCCCTGACCTTCCTAGTGACCAAACCAAACTTGGTTTGGTCCGAATCTACCCACAACTCCCAAAAATCCAGATCTGGAAATCCAGACTTTTGAAACACATGCACCTGGGGAACCCGGCCAGTTTTGACATAGGTTTGAGGTCTAATAGACCTTAACCAAGGTGTTCTCATGTGAGAACACCCTGGTTAAAGTTTGTTCGGCCTCAAAAGTTCGAAGTCGAGTTTGATTTGGTTCTGTTTTGGTTTAAACGTTTTGGTAAGTTTTCCGTTCTTTTGTTTTATTTCCAAATAAGTTGTCAGCATATCTCTTTGTGTTTGTTTGTTATTTTGTTACTTTTTCCAGATTTCTTTCATCTCTGTTAAAGACCTTTTATTTGGTCGATTGTCTTCTGTTTGTTCTGAATACACTCTGTGATAAACATGATCGTCAGTTAGATTAATCGTCAAAGGAACTAATTCATATAAGCCCAGTAATTTAATAAAAGTTGTCTGATGCCCTTTGGGTCCCTAAACGTATTGTTTATGTGAGCGATTGATTATTATCTGTTATAATTAGTATAGTCGACTCGATAAATGTCGTCGATTAGTTTTCTATAACTAATGAAACGAACGAACTAATAATGTCGCATGACTAATGAGCCTGTATTGTGGTTTGAATTGGGCATTGCCTATGAATATTAGTTTGTAACTACCTTGTAAACAATTAAAAAGCCAGGCTGGGGCAATTCTGAAATCGAATGGTTAAAGCCCAAAGTGCCCTGATACTGCAATGGGCAGGGCAGTGATAATCAAGGGCTAGCAAGGGTAGTCTGGGGTTTGAAAAGAACAAAAATGATTAGTTTAAATGAGCTGACAAGTAGGGTACTAATTTGGGATTAAATTAATGCCAATGGGGAACAAGACACAAGAGCATGGGAATTTAAAATGAATACTAAAAATGAACCCATAACTCTTGATTAAAGAAAGCCAGGCGTGGGGAACAAAAAGGGCTGGCATCAAAAGATGCTTAGGATGGGCTTAATAGGGATGGGCAGACTGCAAAGTGGAGGAGGCAGGCAGCTTAGCTGCACTAGGTCGATTAGCTTATAAATAAGTTGTTTTAGAACAGAAGGGGGGGCTGAAGTTTAAGGGTCTGAGGCTGGACTTTTAGCTTTCAGAAAAAAAAAAACAAAAGGCTGTAAAATTTTTAGTCTAAAGAGAGGTCTAGTGAGTTCAAAGAAAACTAAAAAAAAACACAAGTTAGTTTCCAATAAACACTGCAACCAAACACTGCCTGAAAGTTGTTTAAGAGTGCATATTGGTCAAGCTGTCTTGGCCAAGTTCTTGGTTTGCATTGGTTGAGCTGTTTCTGGTTATTCAATTGGTAGTGTTGCTGCATTGAATACTCTGTTGTTGCTGTTTGTTTCATCCTTCTTTTCTGGGTTCATTGGTTTGGTACTCGACTATTTGTTGGTCCTCTTTGTTCTGGGAAATATTGTTGGTCGTCTGAGGTTTGTGGAAAACATTTGGTTTGGTTTGTTGCTGTGCTGTTGCTGTGTATCTGCTGCTGCTGCGTTTGTGGCATACTGCCCAACTGACCATTCTTTTCTTCTTTTCGTTCTCTATACCAGGTACATGACTAATACTCTGTCAAATGTAATTGGAAAGTTGAGCATGAATACAAAAGAAAAGACCTGAAGAGTGACTTTTATACATAAATTGTTACATTAGACATCATGTACTGTATAATGATTTTCATTTTTGTTTGGACAATAGAAACAGCCTACATACTAAGTATATCAATGTAGGTTAACGAATGCTAGCCTTGTATGTATACTGCTAAGTGAGAATACGCCCAGTGTAATAAGTTGTATTTCAAACTTAGTCTGATGGTATAGTATATTCTTTAATGTAGGCCAAATAGGAAAGCTATCCATTTTAGTTAAAGTTCTTTCTCCTTCTGCCATATTGTCCCATAAACTGATAAACTCATTTCACAAAATAAAGAATCAGTTTAGGGCCTCAACCTCATGAAGGTCGAGCCCAAATCGAAGCAAACTAAGTAGGCCCGCGTAGAACAGGCGAAGGCCCAGGTCTGGCCCATCGCGCATGGGCTGGATTTGGGCCCAGAATTGTTTGTTCGGCTGATTGCATATACAGCCCCATTTCTGAAATTTTTTTTTTAGCTTTTCTGAATGTCATTACAAATAGCTTGCAAGCATTTAATTAATTAGGACTATATACTGTTTTCAATTGATAAGGACAAACGCGATAAGAAACGTAATTGCTATAGGATAACCTTTTAAGGTAAGAACAAGATGAGCCTCGATGAAAATAAACACAACGTGCCAATGCGGGGCCCTTGTTAAATGTATATTGTTGAAGAATTTAGTTTCCGGGACGGGTTGTTTAGCAAATCTCACAACCCTCCTAAAATAACAATACGTTAGACTCTTTAGGACGCGCCTTAATAAATTTTACCTTCTTAAACTCGGGTGCACATTTATGTGACCCAAACCCAATTCTCAACGGAGTCGAAATGTGTTTCCAATCACGGGTACATTGATTGTGACGTGGTTCGAGATGCGTGTCCATGACGTTGCAAATCCATTTTTAAAAAAAAAAAAAAAAAAAAAAAGAATGAGATGAGCCTCGCCAAATAAAATACAAATTGCGGGGCCCTCAGTAAATATTTGCTTTAAAAATTGTTTAGACTTCGGGATGGACCGTTTAGTAAAATTCCACGGTCCTACCCAAAATAAATACGCTAGTCGCTTTAGGCGCGCCTTTAATAATTTAATTTCCTTAAACTCGGGTGCACATTGATGTGACCCAAATCCAAATCTCAACGGAGTCAAAGTGTGTCGACGACCACGGGTACATTGATTGTGACGCGGTTCGAGATACATTTTCACAACGTTGCAATTCTTGATAAAAACAGTAAATGATAAAAGCGGTTAAAAGTTAATTTTTGCACATAAGTTCACACTTGTATGAAATCAGATAATCAAGCCGAATATAACAGTTGAGCGACCGTGCTAGAACCACGGAACTCGGGAATGCCTAACACCTTCTCCCGGGTTAACAGAATTCCTTATCCGGATTTCTGGTACGCAGACTGTAATATGGAGTCATTCTTTTCCTCGATTCGGGATTAAAATTGGTGACTTGGGACACCCTAAATCTCCCAAGTGGCGACTCTGAAATAATTAAACCAATCCCGTTTCGATTGTCCTTTAATTGGAAAAAACTCATGCGCCCTCGCGGGTGCGTAAAAAGGAGGTGTGACAGCTCTGGCGACTCTGCTGGGGATCTAAAACCCAGAACCAATGGTTCAGGGTTAAGAAGTCGAGCTTAGAATAATTGTTATTATTTGGCTTTATTTATTATCTGATTATTACATGTTTTTGAGACTAATGTGCTAAATGTTGCTGTTACCGCTTTGATATTATTTGAACTGTATATAAACTGTGCCGAAACCTTTCTCTTCTCACCTCCGGGGATGTGCTCACTGGTTGAGACTCCTTATTCTGTTAGTGTCATACCCTAAATAAAAGAGGTTCGGAAAGTTTCTAAGCCGGCTGGCCTTTTGGTTCCCGGAAAGGAGCTCCTTCCTCAACTCGAGTTGTCCGCTCGGGTACACTGTCTAGAACACCGACCCAGGTTTTGAACATAGAATAACGTGACTTCATGCCGGATCCCTAGTAGGAACGCTTATTTGCATCACGTTGCATATGACTTAGGGGACTCAACACAGGGGTTGGGTCCGTCTAGGACTAGCAACCTGATATGAAAAGACCATTCTGGTGCATCCCACTGTTTTCCGTGCATTTATTTGTCTCATGCCCGCATGCTGACCGGTGTTTGAATATTTGGAATATTGTGAAAAAAAAGGGAAATAACGGTTAGGAATTGATTGTTTATTGTTGAAAAAAAAAAACAAATACTGTCAAAACTCTGCCAAAATTTTGAAAAGTCGTTGTTCTGCCTTTCATAATAAAAAATATATCAATAGAAATATAGAGTTGTCTTGTCATAAAAATAAAAAAAATCTTATTTTAAAATTTTTTTTATAATAAAAAAGAAAGTCTTGTGTGGTCTTTACTTTTATTATTTGTTACAAATATATGTATATATATATATATATATATGAAAAATTCAAAAGTTTTGCTTTATTTCAAAATGTATATATCTTTATTTATGGCAAAAGTATTTATCTTGTTAAAGGTCTAGAAAAGTCCTTTCAGGCTCCCAGTTTTTCGAAAAAAAAAAAAAAAAAATCCAAAATATTTTCCGTTATTGACTTCTTTAGAAAGTTTTATATATATATATATGAAAATTCAAAATTCACAAAAAATCGCATATATTTTTGTTTTTAGCAGGATAAGTGTCGTTTGTTAAAATCTTGTTAATAAATGTGCAGAATGAGCACGATTCCGAATGAACCCTTTTCAATCATGAATAAAATTCCCCTCCAATTGCGGCTCTGGTGGAATGATTTGGGCAAAGAGGGGCATGACGAAATCAAGAAGTATCTGAAAGGCCTCACGAGTTTGTTGGATATCAGGCCACGAGGAGATATCATAAGGGCACTAGTCCCCCACTGGGATCCTGCGCACAATGTCTTCCGCTTCTCAGATTTCGAACTTACCCCAACTTTAGAAGAAATAGCAGGGTATATCGGCAGCACTGAGACTCCTTTGAGGCACAAATATCTGATTGCTCCAAGAGCTGTAGCAGTACACCGGTTCCTGGACTCCTTAAAGATAGTCAGAACAGTTCATAACCCTGACTTGGCAAAAGGTTTTTGCAGCACGAGTTTCATATATCAAAGATATGGTCACATAGGAGGATTCGACAAGCCAGAAAACCAGTTGTGCAGCAAAGGTAATCGCCAGAAGTGGGAAGAACATAGACGAATTGCTTTCATGATAACTTTCTTAGGGCTACTAATATTCCCAAGAAAAGATGGGAATATTGACATAAAGATAGCAGGGGTCGTCAGTACGTTGCTCACACAGAGTGATAGTACGTTGGCGCCCATGATAGTATCTGATATATTCCGGGCACTCACTTCTTGCAAAGCCGGAGGAAGCTTTTTCGAGGGTTGCAATTTGTTGTTGCAAATGTGGATGATCGAACACCTATGTCACCGAGCCCAGTCTCTGAGCCATGGATCCGCTGGAAAGACCTGCATAGAGGAGTTCTATACCAGAGTTGATGAAACCTACCTACCAGAAGGAGTTGTAGCATGGACCTCATATTTCCAAACCCTCAACGCCAGTCAAATACAGTGGGCGCTAGGATGGTTACCGATCGACGAAGTCATATACATGCCAGCAGCCAGGCCCCATTTTCTTTTAATGGGACTTAAGAGCATTCAACCATACGCGCCGCATCGGGTTTTAAGGCAACTTGGGAGGTATCAGATAGTGCCGAAAGACGAGGATCTGAGCATCCAGGTAATCGAGATCAGTCCCGACGGCCAGTTTCCTGAAGCAAGGGTTCGTCAAATTTGGAGCCAATGTCAATACTTAGAAGCAAATACTTGTGTAATGAATCGGGCAAAAGGGGAAGTTTCGCCCGGGTATCAAGCCTGGTACAAAAGGGAGACATCACCTGGAAGACCGACCAAAAGACCTCACCTGCAAGAATTTGCCAAATCTTCACAAGAACAGTGGGACTGGTTGGCCAAAGAGCAAGAATATCTTGTCAAAGCAGGCAAACTGAAGCAACAAATCCAGGATATGAAGTTTGAGTGCCAATTACAGTCTGCTGCCCACAAGGGAGAAAAGAACCAGTTAATCAGAGAAGGCGAGATCCTCAAAGCTCAGATCCGGAGAATGAAAAAAGAGGCTAATAGCCAGCTAAGAAGCCAGGCAGATAAAAGATTGATAGCAGGGTTAAAAGATCAGGTTGCGGAATGCCAGGAAGATTTGGAAAAAGCCAGGGCCAGCACAGCAAAATTGCGAACCAAGTGGGCAAAGGGTGCGATGGCTCGGAGGCAGCGCCTGCAACAAGTCATAAGGGAGTATGAACTGAGCATCGGGACATTAAGGGAAACGAATGCCTCTCTTCGAGAAAGGATCCTCAAGCAAACACGAAATGCCCAAGACGACAGAAGGCAATATTACGATGCAATGACCAGAATGGAAAGGCAAATGGAGATGTTCCAGGATCAGCTTGCCAACAATGCGCAAACACTGGGATTGAAGAACCAACAGATAAGGCATTTGTTCACAGAAAGGGACAACATCCGGGGAAGGATTGATGAAATAGGGCATTACATCTACATGAAATGCTTGGCATATGAGCGAACACCTCGGAAGACCCTCCTTGTTTCCATCATGGGTTGCGTCCGCCGGATTATGAACGAATTGAAGAGCTTGCAAAGAGACCTTACACCTAGAGCCGCAAAAAGGCCGGATGATGCCTCACGGCCCCTTAAATTGGAGAATTAGTCTTGGTCAAGTCCTGTTTATTTGGCTTTGGTTGTTTTTCTATATGTTGTTTTCTTTTTCGTTAAACCGAGTTTGAAACCGTCGAGTTTGTACTATTGCTATTCCTTGCTTGATGTAATTTGTAATAGCAAAACTTTGAGAATGAATCCAATGATTTCACAAAAATTGTGTGTTTTTACTTTAAGGCAGAACTACGCCTGGTCTGATTCACGCGGGGACGTGATACGTAGGCAATCCCCATAAGATTCGACCGCTTTTAATAAATAAAGAAAAGAAAATGTAAATAAAATAAGACGCGGGGTTTCGCAGAATACTCTAAAAAGAGACGAATGAACAAACCGGGATGACGCATGTGGTTTGAAGCAAAGCATGTAGAAACGGTTAACTGCCTAGGTGCATTGCATCCTCTATGTGTTATGATCAAATCTGTTAAGCTCTAACACTAACAAAGTTTGTTGTTGTCTGATAACCAGACAGTTAGTTGTTAAAGAATTCTGGCAACACATTCATACCAAACCAGATCCAAAGGACCGGTAGCAACAAGCATGACTACTTCAGAGAATAGTAATGAGGAAGAAAGGCCGATGAGCCAGTTGCTAAAAGAGGCGATGGAAAAGATTGAAAGGATGGGACTAGAGATGCATGCAATGCAGCTAGCCCTGGCCAAAACACAAAAGAGCCCTGAGACACTGGGACACATGCCGGAATACCCTCACTCTGGCCCCTCCACAAGCCGCCCAAATCCCCTCTATCATCAAGAAAGAAGCCCTCATGATTCCCAAGCTCCACCACCCCATCAACCTCTCCCAACACCCAATATTCCCATTTTTGTGGGACCTGCATCAGCCCCTTTGCAGCGAACGACCAGTGAGCCATTGTTTCAGGCTCACGATACACAATACTATCCCCCTGAACCTACATTCCATGCACCCGAACCACAGGCTTACAATCCCCATTTGGAAGTCCCGGCAGAGGTTGAGAAGCCGGTTAAGGCCCCTGAACAGGATGAAGTGTTGAGAAAGTTCAAAAGCCTGGAGCAATCCTTCAGGAACTTACACGGGCTGGGCAATCAAGTCAGCATGGCATACAAAGATCTGTGCCCTTTCCCAGATGTCCAACTCCCGGCAGGGTTCAAGATGCCCAAGTTTGATTTATATGAAGGGCACGGTGATCCCATGGCACATTTGCGGGGATTCTGTAGCAAAATGAGAGGGGCAGGAGGCAAGGATGAGCTTTTGATAGCTTATTTCGGCCAAAGTCTGAGCGGATCTGCACTGGAATGGTATACCAGGCAGGATTTCAGCAGGTGGTACACGTGGGATGATCTGGCACAGGCTTTTGCAGGTCATTTCCAGTACAATCTAGAGATAGTCCCTGACCGTCTCACGTTATTGAGAACTGGGAAGAAACCCGGGGAAAGTTTTCGCGAGTTCGGATTCCGCTGGAGAGAACAAGCAGCTAGAGTCGATCCTCCCATGAGAGAGGGAGAAATGGTAGACTACTTTTTGCAGACATTGGATCCAACCTACTTTGGTCACTTGGTGACAACGGTTGGAAAATCTTTCAACGAGGTGGTCAAAATAGGGGTCATGATAGAAGAAGGTTTGAGGTCGGACAAGATCTTAAACTATTCGGCACTTAAGGCCACAACCCAGGCTATTCAAAGCGGCACGGGAGGTGCGCTAAGAAGAAAGAAAGAAGAGGTTGCCACGATCGAGGCAGGCAGTTGGCCCAGGGCTGGCAGGCCACACTACAACCAACCCAGGCCTCACAGGCCAAACTATCCATACAACCCACCACAAAATTTCTATCCACCTCGAGAACCGCATTGTTCCGTACACCAAGCCCAGATATACACTCAGCCCCCGGTTCGCCCACAATGGCGCGCACCGGCTCCCCAGAACATATATGCACCACCACAAAACACTTACCCTCCACCAAGGGCATATAGAAATCCTTCAGGGGCAGGTTTCCGGGGAAATCCAGATGCCAGAAATGACAGGTTGCGGAAGCAAAGAACCTTCACCGAACTGGGAGAAACCTACACCGCTGTGTTCCACAAGCTGCGACAATTGGGTTTGGTTAGTCCCGTCCATACTCGGGAACCAAATCCCCCGCCTCAGAATTTGGACCGTTCAATCAGTTGTGAATACTGTTCAGGGATGCTCGGGCACGATACCGAGAAGTGTTGGAAGTTAAGGCATGCCATACAGGATCTTATTGACACCAATAAGATCGAGGTCCAGACACCGGAGGCTCCTAACATCAACCAAAACCCGCTGCCAGCGCACCACGAAGCTCACATGATTGAGTTGGTGTGTGAGGGAGGTGAATTAAGAAAACCCTCACAAACAGTGATGATGATCCAAGCTGCCCCAAAAGAAGTCTTAACCAGGGGAGGAACAAATGTACAGTCGCAGGGAGAAGGTGTCAAGCCGGTAGTAATATGGGGGAAGAACCCGTCCGTCATAACAAGCAAACCCGAGCCAAGCAAATTGGTAATACCAGGGATCCTGCCCACACCGGCAGTCATGTTGAAAGGGGTATGTAGAGAACGGGTGACCATAAAGCCGGTGGTCCAACTGCCTGTGCTTGACAGCAGGGCTGTGCCCTGGAAATATGAAAAAGCAGTGGTAACGTACCAAGGAAAACAGGTGGAAGAAGTCAGTTGTGAAGCGCAAGGTTTGACTCGATCAGGTCGATGTTTTGCTCCGGCGGAGTTAAGAAAAACCAACCCAGTGGCAACCAAGAAGCCAGTGTCAGAAGAAGAGGCTGAAGACTTCCTGAGGAAGATGAAAGTACAAGACTATTCTGTGGTTGAGCAGCTGAGAAAAACACCTGCCCAGATCTCACTATTGTCATTACTCCTCCATTCCGAGGAACATCGTCGGGCCCTGTTAAAGATATTGAACGAGGCTCATGTACCCAGTGAGATTTCTGTAAACCACCTAGAAACCATTGCTAGCAAGATTTTCGAGGTGAACAGAGTGACATTCTCAGATGATGACCTGCCGGTGGAAGGTACGGAGCATAACAAAGCTCTATACCTAGCTGTCAAATGTGAAGACTCGGTGGTAACCCGAGTATTGGTGGATAACGGCTCAAGCGCCAATATTTGTCCATTATCCACCCTGGACCAGTTAAAGATTGACCGTGGAAGAATCCGGGAGAATAGCATCTGTGTCCGAGGGTTTGACGGAAACGGAACAGCCACTGTGGGGGATGTTGTACTTGAACTAACCATTGGCCCGGTCCTGTTTACCATGGAATTCCAGGTATTGGACGCCACGGTATCTTACAACTTGCTGTTAGGACGACCCTGGATTCACGCAGCTAAAGCGGTGCCTTCCACCCTACATCAGACAGTGAAGTTCGAGTGGGAAAGACAAGAGGTCGTGTTGCACGGTGAGGATACAACATACACCATGGGCGGAATCATTGTGCCTTTCATAGAGACCAGTGATGACAAGGGTCCTTGGGTCTACCAGATTCTCGATACAGGGTCGGCCAACAAAATCTCTGAAGGAGAAATCATCCCGCACCCTAGGGTAGCTGCCGCAACAGTCATGATGGTATCGGAGATGCTGGGTAACGGATTTGTGCCGGGAAAAGGCCTGGGAGTTGAACTTCAAGGGATAGTCCAACCTGTTTCCCTTCCTAAGAATCTGGAAACCTTCGGGTTGGGGTTCAAACCAACCGCAGCAGACAGGAAGGAGGCGCGAAGAATGAAGAAGAAGGTCTGGTTTCTGCCTAAACCAGTGCCACGCCTCTCAAGGTCTTTTGTTAAAGCAAGTGCCAAGGGGTCAGCGATCCCAAAGATTCGAGGACCTTTGATCGGTGTAAATGAAGACCTGAATCAGAGTTTTGAGAGACTATTCGCAGATGTCAGTATGGTGGAAGCTGGAGAGGGTTCCAGCAGGGCAGAGATACAATTTGTGGGGCCTGAGGCCAAGACCAACAATTGGACGATTACTCCTCTCCCTGTCCGAGGGGAGTCTTGGTAGTAGGCTTTGATTAATGTTTTGTTTGTTTGTTTGTTTGATCGGATTATCCAAGGGTGTAATCCCAATTTTACTTTCGTTTTGTAAAAGTGTGAACCCTTTTTATCCTGCAAATTTAATAAAGTTCTTTTCTTTTGTCCCATTTTAATTTCTGGTTTTGTTTTCTTTCTGAACAGTTCTCTTTTTACTGGTCCTAATGACATGGCATGCACAACGGATCTTCGACCTAGTCTAATAAATCAATCTGAATCTGACTCAATGATGCAAGAGGTCGTTTGTGATAATGAATCCGAATGTGACGAAAGGGAAGCCTTCGAAGAAATAAATCGAGAACTATGCCAATTTGAAGAGAAACCCAAGCCTAACCTAAATGACACTGAGGCTGTGAACCTAGGAAACGCTGATAACATCCAAGAGACCAAAATTAGCATCCACATTGAGCCGAATGTCAAAGCAGAATTGATCGAAACTCTCAGGGAATTCAAAGATGTTTTTGCATGGTCATATGATGATATGCCTGGATTGAGCACCGATTTAGTGGTTCACAAATTGCCCACTGACCCGGCATACCCTCCGGTCAAGCAAAAACTAAGGAAATTTAAAACAGAAATGAGTGTAAAGATCAAAGAAGAGGTGATTAAGCAATTACAATCTAAGGTCATTCGGGTCACTCGGTATCCCGAGTGGCTGGCCAATGTGGTACCAGTCCCAAAGAAGGATGGAAAAATCAGGGTGTGCGTCGACTACCGCAATCTCAACAAAGCAAGTCCCAAGGACAATTTCCCGTTACCCAACATTCATATCCTGATCGATAATTGCGCTGGGCGCGAGATCGGATCCTTTGTGGATTGCTATGCGGGTTATCATCAGATCCTAATGGACGAAGAGGATGCTGAGAAGACAGCGTTTATTACGCCATGGGGAACCTACTGCTATCGGGTAATGCCGTTCGGGTTAAAGAACGCCGGGGCAACGTACATGCGAGCAATGACTGCGGTGTTTCATGACATGATACACAAGGAAATTGAGGTGTACGTCGATGATGTGATCATCAAATCTTGGCGTCAGGAGGACCATGTAGCAGACCTAAGGAGATTTTTCCAAAGACTCCGGAGGTATGATATCAAGCTTAACCCGGCCAAATGCGCATTCGGGGTTCCATCAGGGAAGTTGCTAGGATTCATCGTCAGTCGACGGGGGATTGAGTTGGACCCATCCAAAATTGAATCCATCCGAGATTTGCCACCGCCAAGGAACAAAACAGAGGTAATGAGCTTGCTGGGTAGACTCAATTATATCAGCAGGTTCATCGCTCAACTCACAGCAACTTGTGAGCCCATATTTCGGCTACTGAGAAAGGATGCTGCAGTAGGTTGGACGGCAGAGTGCCAGGAGGCTTTCGACCAAATCAAAGGGTATCTGTCTAATCCACCCGTATTGGTCCCGCCTAAGCCCGGGAAACCCCTAATCCTTTACCTGACGGTCTTGGAAAATTCATTTGGTTGTGTACTGGGGCAACATGATGACACAGGGAGGAAGGAGCAGGCCATCTACTATCTTAGCAAGAAATTCACAGTGCATGAGGTCAAGTACACTCAACTCGAGAAAACATGCTGCGCCCTGACTTGGGTAGCTCAGAAGTTGAAGCACTACCTGTCTTCATATACTACTTATCTCATATCCCGCTTGGACCCATTGAAGTATATCTTTCAGAAACCTATGCCCACGGGGAGGTTGGCAAAATGGCAAATTCTGCTCACAGAATTTGATATCATCTACGTGACAAGGACGGCCATGAAAGCCCAGGCACTGGCAGACCATTTGGCAGAAAATCCCGTTGATGAAAAATACGAGCCCTTAAGAACGTATTTTCCTGACGAAGAGGTGATGCATACGAATGAGTTGGAATTACCCGAGGAATCAGGTTGGAAGCTTTTCTTCGATGGAGCTGCAAACGCAAAAGGGGTTGGAATAGGGGCAGTACTCATTTCTGAAACAGGACGGCATTATCCTGTTACGGCCCAACTGCGCTTCTACTGCACTAACAATATGGCCGAATATGAGGCTTGCATTCTGGGTCTGCGCTTGGCTGCTGACATGGATGTCCAAGACGTCTTGGTCTTGGGAGACTCGGACCTCTTGGTACATCAAATTCAGGGGGAATGGGAAACACGAGATCTAAAGCTCATACCATACCGACAATGCTTGCATGATCTGAGCAAGCAATTTCGATCGGTGAAGTTCAAACACATCCCGAGAGTTCACAATGAGGTTGCAGATGCCTTAGCCACCTTAGCATCAATGCTGCACCACCCTGACAAAATGTATGTTGATCCTCTGCATATCCAAGTCCGTGATCAGCACGCCTACTGCAATACCATAGAAGAAGAAGCAGATGGCGAACCCTGGTTTCATGATATCAAGGAATACCTCAGAATGGGGATATATCCAGAACATGCCTCGGGAGACCAAAAAGAGCCCTTCGGCGTTTGTCGAATGGTTTCTTCCTCAGTGGAGGAGTGTTGTACAAAAGAACCCCGGATTTGGGATTGTTGAGATGCGTAGATGCCAGTCAAGCAATGACGGTTATGGAAGAGGTACATGCGGGAGTTTGCGGACCACACATGAGCGGATATGTATTGGCAAGAAAGATCCTTCGAACAGGGTGTTATTGGCTCACCATGGAACGCGACTGTATCACTTTTGTGAGGAAATGCCATCAGTGCCAGATACATGGAGATTTGATTCATTCTCCGCCAACAGAGTTACATACGATGTCAGCACCTTGGCCGTTTGTGGCCTGGGGCATGGATGTCATCGGGCCCATCGAGCCAGCAGCATCCAACGGTCACAGGTTCATTCTAGTGACCATTGATTACTTCACCAAATGGGTTGAGGCTAAAACCTTCAAGTCGGTAACCAAGAAGGCAGTGGTGGACTTTATTCACTCCCATATCATCTGCAGATTTGGGATCCCAAAAGTGATCATCACGGATAACGGTGCGAATCTTAATAGCAGCTTGATGAGAGAGGTATGCCAACAATTCAAGATTACACACCGCAATTCCACCCCATATCGTCCTAAGGCAAATGGAGCAGTCGAAGCAGCCAATAAGAATATCAAGAAGATACTGCGAAAAATGGTGGAAGGGTCCAGACAGTGGCACGAGAAATTGCCCTTTGCTTTGTTGGGCTACCGCACTACCGTCCGGACTTCCATAGGCACAACTCCTTATTTGTTGGTGTATGGGACTGAGGCCGTGATACCAGCGGAGGTCGAAATTCCGTCCCTCCGAATTGTCGCTGAAGCCGGGATTGATGATGATGAATGGGTCAAAGCTCGATTGGAACAGTTGAGCCTGATAGATGAGAAAAGATTGGCAGCAGTGTGCCATGGTCAGCTGTACCAGAAGAGAATGGCAAGAACGTATAATAAAAAGGTGCGCCCCAGGAAGTTTGAAGTAGGGCAGCAGGTATTGAAGAAGATCCTCCCACATCAGGTCGAGGCGAAAGGCAAATTCGCCCCAAATTGGCAAGGGCCTTATATTGTGACCAGAGTCTTGGCCAATGGTGCCTTGTGTTTGACAGATGTCGAAGGTGGATGTGTCGACATGGCTATCAATTCAGATGCAGTCAAGAGATATTATGCGTAATTTCTTTAAATTATGGCAATTTTGGTTTATTTGTTTGTATTTGGCATTTGTTGAATAATGAGATGACGGAGGCAATTCTTTCTTCTATCCAAACACTTTTAACCTTCGCTTTCCCCTTTGAGCCTTGAGCAAATTCTTTCAATACCCCTCTTTTGGAATCACTAATGGGAAAGATATAAAAAAAAAAAAAAAAAGAAAAGAAAGGAAAAGAAAAGAAAAAGAAAAAGAAAAGGAAAAGAAAATGAAAAGAAAGAAAAGAAAAATCAAGGAATATAAAACCGTGGGAACTACGTTTGACCTGATTCCTCAAAGAGGATACGTAGGCGCCTCACGGCTCGGTCATAGTATGCATCATAGCAAATATAGGATGCATAATGTACATAGTGTGCACAATATAGCACAATGTGCGTAACGCACGTAACTCAACATAAGCATAAAAAATAAAATTCCCCAAGCAAGAAAACTGGGGCAGAGGTTATGTTTTAAGTTCCAACAAAGGTTAGATTCCAAAAGTTGTAGCACATCACCCTTCAAATTGTTTTCATTTTTGTAGCCTTTCTTCAATCCCACACCAAAACCAACGTCAACATCCAGAAGACCTCCCGATCAATGTTCGAGAGATGCCAAATCCGGAAAATAAGGCCGAGAATAATACACCAAGCCCCAGCAAAGAAGAGGATCGTAAGATTGGGAACGAATTGATAGTCAAAGGAATCTCCAGAAAAGAGGGTCGTATCTACAACACCCCGATTCCTCGAAAGAAATAAAATGAGAGAGTCTCATCGGTGAAAACCTTCGCAGGCACCGAGAGGCGATGTAAGATGAGGGATATAAAATGAGAGAGTCTTATTGGTGAAAACCTTCACAGGCACCATAAGGCGCCGGGAGATGAGGGAAAAGAGAGAGTCTCATTAGTGAAAACCCCTCGAAGGGCACTATGAGGCGACGAGACAGATCAGCGAAGCTACCACATTTGCAACAAGATGAACATCCATTTATCATCCCCAGCAAGTCAGACCGTCGGACAAATTGATTGATACAAATAGACTGGGTCGGGAATCTATGGTGCACGTCATGATCACGGGGACCAATTGTGTCCTCCAGATAAGTTCTTTGGATTGTCTCCTCCCACAAAAATATTGGTTCAGAAAGTTTTTCTTTTTTCCATATCTTTATTTCTTTTCCTAAAATGTGTCTTGAAAGGATTTTTCAAAGCTTACTACCAGAAACCAAAGGAGAATTCATCCAAATGCCGGATGATACAAACAGTCGTAAAGGCCGGTCCCAGGCAATGCAGGGATTGTGCCCGGAAATTTTGGAAGAAGTAAGCTCCAAAAGGGAGTGGTTTCGGGAGTTAGAAGCAGACCCCCACATCATGTGTTTAAAGAGAAAGAAGAAAAGGGGATAAATTGAAAACCGATCCCCAGCAGGCGAGAGACCCCCAACAGGCAACTTTGCCCGCCAACCAATTATGGGGACAAAGAGCAAGAAAAGGGGAAGAAAGGAAGACCATCCGCCAGAAAGGCACCCTCTACCACCACGATAAAAACTAATTAAATCCTTCTGTCTGCTGCAGGAAAGCAAAGGATTGACGAGAACAGCAACGCCAAGGGAGTCACCAAGACCGGGGCAGAAAATTTTCTGCCGGTTGTCGAAAATTTTCTCGGAAGAACGAGGAAGCAATTTTAATACATTTAAGTTCTAAGTCGCCCACCAGTATAATGCGGGAATACTTTTAAGTTCTAGGTCGCCCACCAGTATAATGCGGGAATACATTTAAGTTCTAGGTCGCCCACCAGTATAATGCGGGAATACTTTTAAGTTCTAGGTCGCCCACCAGTATAATGCGGGAATACATTTAAGTTCTAGGTCGCCCACCAGTATAATGCGGGAATACATTTAAGTTCTAGGTCGCCCACCAGTATAATGCGGGAATACTTTTAAGTTCTAGGTCGCCCACCAGTATAATGCGGGAATACTTTTAAGTTCTAGGTCGCCCACCAGTATAATGCGGGAATACTTTTAAGTTCTAGGTCGCCCACCAGTATAATGCGGGAATACATTTAAGTTCTAGGTCGCCCACCAGTATAATGCGGGAATACTTTTAAGTTCTAGGTCGCCCACCAGTATAATGCGGGAATACATTTAAGTTCTAGGTCGCCCACCAGTATAATGCGGGAATACATTTAAGTTCTAGGTCGCCCACCAGTATAATGCGGGAATACTTTTAAGTTCTAGGTCGCCCACCAGTATAATGCGGGAATACTTTTAAGTTCTAGGTCGCCCACCAGTATAATGCGGGAATACTTTTAAGTTCTAGGTCGCCCACCAGTATAATGCGGGAATACTTTTAAGTTCTAGGTCGCCCACCAGTATAATGCGGGAATACTTTTAAGTTCTAGGTCGCCCACCAGTATAATGCGGGAATACTTTTAAGTTCTAGGTCGCCCACCAGTATAATGCGGGAATACTTTTAAGTTCTAGGTCGCCCACCAGTATAATGCGGGAATACTTTTAAGTTCTAGGTCGCCCACCAGTATAATGCGGGAATACTTTTAAGTTCTAGGTCGCCCACCAGTATAATGCGGGAATACTTTTAAGTTCTAGGTCGCCCACCAGTATAATGCGGGAATACTTTTAAGTTCTAGGTCGCCCACCAGTATAATGCGGGAATACATTTAAGTTCTAGGTCGCCCACCAGTATAATGCGGGAATACTTTTTAAGTTCTAGGTCGCCCACCAGTATAATGCGGGAATACTTTTAAGTTCTAGGTCGCCCACCAGTATAATGCGGGAATACTTTTAAGTTCTAGGTCGCCCACCAGTATAATGCGGGAATACTTTTAAGTTCTAGGTCGCCCACCAGTATAATGCGGGAATACATTTAAGTTCTAGGTCGCCCACCAGTATAATGCGGGAATACTTTTAAGTTCTAGGTCGCCCACCAGTATAATGCGGGAATACTTTTAAGTTCTAGGTCGCCCACCAGTATAATGCGGGAATACTTTTAAGTTCTAGGTCGCCCACCAGTATAATGCGGGAATACTTTTAAGTTCTAGGTCGCCCACCAGTATAATGCGGGAATACTTTTAAGTTCTAGGTCGCCCACCAGTATAATGCGGGAATACTTTTAAGTTCTAGGTCGCCCACCAGTATAATGCGGGAATACTTTTAAGTTCTAGGTCGCCCACCAGTATAATGCGGGAATACATTTAAGTTCTAGGTCGCCCACCAGTATAATTCGGGAATACTTTTAAGTTCTAGGTCGCCCACCAGTATAATGCGGGAATACTTTTAAGTTCTAGGTCGCCCACCAGTATAATGCGGGAATACTTTTAAGTTCTAGGTCGCCCACCAGTATAATGCGGGAATACTTTTAAGTTCTAGGTCGCCCACCAGTATAATGCGGGAATACTTTTAAGTTCTAGGTCGCCCACCAGTATAATGCGGGAATACTTTTAAGTTCTAGGTCGCCCACCAGTATAATGCGGGAATACATTTAAGTTCTAGGTCGCCCACCAGTATAATGCGGGAATACTTTTAAGTTCTAGGTCGCCCACCAGTATAATGCGGGAATACTTTTAAGTTCTAGGTCGCCCACCAGTATAATGCGGGAATACTTTTAAGTTCTAGGTCGCCCACCAGTATAATGCGGGAATACTTTTAAGTTCTAGGTCGCCCACCAGTATAATGCGGGAATACATTTAAGTTCTAGGTCGCCCACCAGTATAATGCGGGAATACTTTTAAGTTCTAGGTCGCCCACCAGTATAATGCGGGAATACTTTTAAGTTCTAGGTCGCCCACCAGTATAATGCGGGAATACTTTTAAGTTCTAGGTCGCCCACCAGTATAATGCGGGAATACTTTTAAGTTCTAGGTCGCCCACCAGTATAATGCGGGAATACATTTAAGTTCTAGGTCGCCCACCAGTATAATGCGGGAATACTTTTAAGTTCTAGGTCGCCCACCAGTATAATGCGGGAATACATTTAAGTTCTAGGTCGCCCACCAGTATAATGCGGGAATACATTTAAGTTCTAGGTCGCCCACCAGTATAATGCGGGAATACTTTTAAGTTCTAGGTCGCCCACCAGTATAATGCGGGAATACTTTTAAGTTCTAGGTCGCCCACCAGTATAATGCGGGAATACTTTTAAGTTCTAGGTCGCCCACCAGTATAATGCGGGAATACTTTTAAGTTCTAGGTCGCCCACCAGTATAATGCGGGAATACTTTTAAGTTCTAGGTCGCCCACCAGTATAATGCGGGAATACATTTAAGTTCTAGGTCGCCCACCAGTATAATTCGGGAATACTTTTAAGTTCTAGGTCGCCCACCAGTATAATGCGGGAATACTTTTAAGTTCTAGGTCGCCCACCAGTATAATGCGGGAATACTTTTAAGTTCTAGGTCGCCCACCAGTATAATGCGGGAATACTTTTAAGTTCTAGGTCGCCCACCAGTATAATGCGGGAATACTTTTAAGTTCTAGGTCGCCCACCAGTATAATGCGGGAATACTTTTAAGTTCTAGGTCGCCCACCAGTATAATGCGGGAATACATTTAAGTTCTAGGTCGCCCACCAGTATAATGCGGGAATACTTTTAAGTTCTAGGTCGCCCACCAGTATAATGCGGGAATACTTTTAAGTTCTAGGTCGCCCACCAGTATAATGCGGGAATACTTTTAAGTTCTAGGTCGCCCACCAGTATAATGCGGGAATACATTTAAGTTCTAGGTCGCCCACCAGTATAATGCGGGAATACTTTTAAGTTCTAGGTCGCCCACCAGTATAATGCGGGAATACTCTTAAGTTCTAGGTCGCCCACCAGTATAATGCGGGAATACATTCAGCTCTAGATTTTGGAATCAGTCGCCCCACCTGAAGACGGAAGGGTACAACAGAGATCCCCAAACGGGAAACAATGAAATCCCCAGCACCAAGAAGCAGACAACTGCAGAGGCAAGCGCGCCATTCAAAAGGAAAAAGGAACAGTTTGGGAACGTTGTAGCATGCCTAGTATAACAATTCTGATGAAAAGCCATACCACTGAAGAAACCATTGGAAGATTTAAAGAAGAAAGCCGTATCCCCAGCAAATCAAGCAAAGTGATGAGAACTGACAGTCAGAAAAGGTGAAGGACCAGCATCATCTCCAAGTTCACAAAATAAAGGCGTCAGAGGAAAACGTTAGCCGACAAGAAAGCAAGGCAGCAAGAACAAGTTGAAGATGGATGAGATCTCAGGATCCTCAGTTTAGCTTAGCTTCTTGTTTTCCTTTTAGAGCAATGTAATAGGGGGATCGGTTGAGCAGTAGCATCCTACAGCAGCATACAACAGCGCACAACAACAGCAAACACTACAGTCGCACGGTAGTCCCAGCTACCAAAATTTCCCGAACTACATTGACCTGATTCCTGTTTCAGCCCAGGATATGTAGGAAACCTCTGAAGCAAAGGTTCGGTCAAATCATTTTCAAAAAATGCTTCACACGGAGTATTCGGACGGGCAAAAATCGCTCGCTTTATCTTTGCGCAAAAACCCTTCGTGTCTTCGTGCAAAGAGGGGCAGCTGTAAGCACGTGATTTTTGCTTCACGGACAATTGCTCCAAAAGAAAATAAAAATAGCGGCAAAGGGCTTCGCTGTACAATTTTTCGGTCTTTCCGTGACATGTTATGTTAATCGTTTGTGAGTCTGTCCGTTTTGCATCTAGTCATTATCAAACAAAAATACAAAAAAGGCCTGTCGTTAAAAGAAAATTCAAAAAATGTGTGTATGTGTGCATCGTTCATTCTCAGCTGTGAGTTAACCATTTTTATTTTTATTTTATGTTAAATTGTTATAGGTGCTAACCAATATGTGTGTAAGTTTATTTTAATTTTTACAATTTTTAGGAATTTTTAGTTTAATTTGTTGATTTAAAAAAAAAAAAAAAAAAGTAAGTAAAAGAATGAGGGAAAACCGGTTTGGGCCCAAAAGAAATGAAATAAAACAGGCCCAAACCAGCACTCAGACCCAGTCCAAGTCCAGGCCTGCCCAGGTGCCTCCTGAAACGACGCCGTTTCGGGCAAATAAATCCAAACCGTCCGTCCAGGCCAATCCAACGGTTCAGAATCCCTTTCAACAACCCGTGTTCAAACCCGACCCAATAACTAATCCGACCCAACCCCTCACTTAAACCAAACGACCTCGTTTAATTACCAAACGACCCCGTCCCATTTCTCAACATCAGATCTAAGCCGTTGAGATCATCTGATCTAACGGCTCAGATCCGATCAACCTCACCATATATAAACCTTCCCTTACACCCCACGCCCCCTATCCGAACCCCACCCCTCACTCGTCTCCTTCCCTGAACCCTGAAACCCCCAAACCCTAGCAGCCGCCCTAGCCTTCTTCGCCATTAAAGCCGGCGGCACGAACGCCGGTGACCACCCCCTGAACACCCTAAGACCCCCTCACTCCCCTGAACACGAATCCACTAACCACGAACCTCGAATCATCTCCTATCGTCTCGAATCTGGATTTGAAGATTCGAGACAAAACTCGATCTACACCAAACCACCCCATCTTCACACCAGACACCCCCCTGACCTTCCTAGTGACCAAACCAAACTTGGTTTGGTCCGAATCTACCCACAACTCCCAAAAATCCAGATCTGGAAATCCAGACTTTTGAAACACATGCACCTGGGGAACCCGGCCAGTTTTGACATAGGTTTGAGGTCTAATAGACCTTAACCAAGGTGTTCTCATGTGAGAACACCCTGGTTAAAGTTTGTTCGGCCTCAAAAGTTCGAAGTCGAGTTTGATTTGGTTCTGTTTTGGTTTAAACGTTTTGGTAAGTTTTCCGTTCTTTTGTTTTATTTCCAAATAAGTTGTCAGCATATCTCTTTGTGTTTGTTTGTTATTTTGTTACTTTTTCCAGATTTCTTTCATCTCTGTTAAAGACCTTTTATTTGGTCGATTGTCTTCTGTTTGTTCTGAATACACTCTGTGATAAACATGATCGTCAGTTAGATTAATCGTCAAAGGAACTAATTCATATAAGCCCAGTAATTTAATAAAAGTTGTCTGATGCCCTTTGGGTCCCTAAACGTATTGTTTATGTGAGCGATTGATTATTATCTGTTATAATTAGTATAGTCGACTCGATAAATGTCGTCGATTAGTTTTCTATAACTAATGAAACGAACGAACTAATAATGTCGCATGACTAATGAGCCTGTATTGTGGTTTGAATTGGGCATTGCCTATGAATATTAGTTTGTAACTACCTTGTAAACAATTAAAAAGCCAGGCTGGGGCAATTCTGAAATCGAATGGTTAAAGCCCAAAGTGCCCTGATACTGCAATGGGCAGGGCAGTGATAATCAAGGGCTAGCAAGGGTAGTCTGGGGTTTGAAAAGAACAAAAATGATTAGTTTAAATGAGCTGACAAGTAGGGTACTAATTTGGGATTAAATTAATGCCAATGGGGAACAAGACACAAGAGCATGGGAATTTAAAATGAATACTAAAAATGAACCCATAACTCTTGATTAAAGAAAGCCAGGCGTGGGGAACAAAAAGGGCTGGCATCAAAAGATGCTTAGGATGGGCTTAATAGGGATGGGCAGACTGCAAAGTGGAGGAGGCAGGCAGCTTAGCTGCACTAGGTCGATTAGCTTATAAATAAGTTGTTTTAGAACAGAAGGGGGGGCTGAAGTTTAAGGGTCTGAGGCTGGACTTTTAGCTTTCAGAAAAAAAAAAAACAAAAGGCTGTAAAATTTTTAGTCTAAAGAGAGGTCTAGTGAGTTCAAAGAAAACTAAAAAAAAACACAAGTTAGTTTCCAATAAACACTGCAACCAAACACTGCCTGAAAGTTGTTTAAGAGTGCATATTGGTCAAGCTGTCTTGGCCAAGTTCTTGGTTTGCATTGGTTGAGCTGTTTCTGGTTATTCAATTGGTAGTGTTGCTGCATTGAATACTCTGTTGTTGCTGTTTGTTTCATCCTTCTTTTCTGGGTTCATTGGTTTGGTACTCGACTATTTGTTGGTCCTCTTTGTTCTGGGAAATATTGTTGGTCGTCTGAGGTTTGTGGAAAACATTTGGTTTGGTTTGTTGCTGTGCTGTTGCTGTGTATCTGCTGCTGCTGCGTTTGTGGCATACTGCCCAACTGACCATTCTTTTCTTCTTTTCGTTCTCTATACCAGGTACATGACTAATACTCTGTCAAATGTAATTGGAAAGTTGAGCATGAATACAAAAGAAAAGACCTGAAGAGTGACTTTTATACATAAATTGTTACATTAGACATCATGTACTGTATAATGATTTTCATTTTTGTTTGGACAATAGAAACAGCCTACATACTAAGTATATCAATGTAGGTTAACGAATGCTAGCCTTGTATGTATACTGCTAAGTGAGAATACGCCCAGTGTAATAAGTTGTATTTCAAACTTAGTCTGATGGTATAGTATATTCTTTAATGTAGGCCAAATAGGAAAGCTATCCATTTTAGTTAAAGTTCTTTCTCCTTCTGCCATATTGTCCCATAAACTGATAAACTCATTTCACAAAATAAAGAATCAGTTTAGGGCCTCAACCTCATGAAGGTCGAGCCCAAATCGAAGCAAACTAAGTAGGCCCGCGTAGAACAGGCGAAGGCCCAGGTCTGGCCCATCGCGCATGGGCTGGATTTGGGCCCAGAATTGTTTGTTCGGCTGATTGCATATACAGCCCCATTTCTGAAATTTTTTTTTTAGCTTTTCTGAATGTCATTACAAATAGCTTGCAAGCATTTAATTAATTAGGACTATATACTGTTTTCAATTGATAAGGACAAACGCGATAAGAAACGTAATTGCTATAGGATAACCTTTTAAGGTAAGAACAAGATGAGCCTCGATGAAAATAAACACAACGTGCCAATGCGGGGCCCTTGTTAAATGTATATTGTTGAAGAATTTAGTTTCCGGGACGGGTTGTTTAGCAAATCTCACAACCCTCCTAAAATAACAATACGTTAGACTCTTTAGGACGCGCCTTAATAAATTTTACCTTCTTAAACTCGGGTGCACATTTATGTGACCCAAACCCAATTCTCAACGGAGTCGAAATGTGTTTCCAATCACGGGTACATTGATTGTGACGTGGTTCGAGATGCGTGTCCATGACGTTGCAAATCCATAAAAAAAAAAAAAAAAAAAAAGAATGAGATGAGCCTCGCCAAATAAAATACAAATTGCGGGGCCCTCAGTAAATATTTGCTTTAAAAATTGTTTAGACTTCGGGATGGACCGTTTAGTAAAATTCCACGGTCCTACCCAAAATAAATACGCTAGTCGCTTTAGGCGCGCCTTTAATAATTTAATTTCCTTAAACTAGGGTGCACATTGATGTGACCCAAATCCAAATCTCAACGGAGTCAAAGTGTGTCGACGACCACGGGTACATTGATTGTGACGCGGTTCGAGATACATTTTCACAACGTTGCAATTCTTGATAAAAACAGTAAATGATAAAAGCGGTTAAAAGTTAATTTTTGCACATAAGTTCACACTTGTATGAAATCAGATAATCAAGCCGAATATAACAGTTGAGCGACCGTGCTAGAACCACGGAACTCGGGAATGCCTAACACCTTCTCCCGGGTTAACAGAATTCCTTATCCGGATTTCTGGTACGCAGACTGTAATATGGAGTCATTCTTTTCCTCGATTCGGGATTAAAATTGGTGACTTGGGACACCCTAAATCTCCCAAGTGGCGACTCTGAAATAATTAAACCAATCCCGTTTCGATTGTCCTTTAATTGGAAAAAACTCCTGCGCCCTCGCGGGTGCGTAAAAAGGAGGTGTGACAACGAGGAAGGTCAGAGCCCTACTGAGGCTAAATAAAATAATAAGGTCAACAGTATAGAATAAAACAGTATAAATAAGTACAGCAATGAAATAACTCAAGATGTACAGGACAACAACGAGCATACAGAAATAAGGTAAACACCGAAAGGAAAATACAGCTCAACGCCAATGATAACGATCGGGGATCTCCCAGGATACCGTCCTGTAGTCCCATATGTACATATCCAATGGATCTCCCGGGATCTCATCCCATAGTCCAACTCATAGTTCGCGGGGATCTACCGGAATCTTGTTCCGTAGTCCCAAATATAAATACCTAGTACTGGGGAAATCTTCCGGGTGCATTCCTGTAGTTCCATATAACTGTGCAGGGGGATATACCGGAATCCGACATCCGTAGTCCCAAAACAAATACACAGCAACAACAGGAAATATACAGAAATGGCAATATTTCATATTAAGGCAACAAGTGATTCTAGCCTAGCATGCTGCACATAATTCAAGTAAGGCAGGTTGAACAAATAAAGCAATTAAGTCACTTAGACATGCTTTCCTAAGCAAACAACATTCTTAATAATGTAAGTAATAGAAACAGGAAAGGAAACATGCTAGTAATTACTTAAAGAAAATCGGATTTCCAACAATCATCACAAGTACGCACTTGTCACCTCACGTACAAGGCATTTCAATTACTAAATATATCAATCCTAAGGGGAAGGTCCCCCACACAAGGTTAGACAAGCCACTTACCTCGAACCGGTTCAATGTCAACTCGAAACCACGCTCTTGCCACGAGTACTCAACTTCAAACGGCCCAAATCTATTCAATTCAATCGCTTAATGTAAATAACACTTCAAGTAACTGATTCTACAATTAAATTCTAAGCTAATACGCGAAATTAGGTAAAATGACCAAAATGCCTCTCGTGCCCACGTCTCAAAATCGGGTAAAATTTATAGTTTCAGAATTCGTACACTCTCACGAGTCTAACCATATCAAAATTATCCCAATCTGATGTCAAATCACCAATCAAAACTCAACTTCTTAGTGTAAGAACTTTTTCCCAATTTTCATACAAATTCTAAAATTAAAGGATAAATTCATGTTTAGATTAATGGGTTACAAGCAAAAATGAGTGAAGAATCGTTACCTAATTGATATCTCTGAAAATCCCTCAAAATCTTGCTCAAATCCGAGCTCCCAAGCTTAAATTTTGATAAAAATGGCTAAACCCCTCGATTTGAAATCTTATATCTGCCTAGGCGTGTTCTTCTTTGCAAACATGAGGCTACTATCGCAAACGCGATGCACAAAAGTCCTGTTGACCAAATTCCTCTTTCGCGAACGCGTAGCTTACACGGGTAGACCCTATGCGAACGCGAGGACCATGTCGCGAACGCGAAGACCAACGGGTCCTTACCTTCGCAAACGCGGGACAACATCGCGAATGCGAAGCACATTTCAGCTGCTTCACCTAGATGCTTTACGTGAACGCGAGACCCTCTCGTGAATTCGATGAATGTTTTCTCTGTAACACAGCAACAGAAAATCTGTTGTCTTTCCAAGTCCAAAAGTGGTCCATTGAGCATCCGAAACACCCCCGAGGCCCCCGGGACCTCAACCAAACCTTCCAGTCAATCCTAAAACATCATTCAAACTTGTTTCAACCTTCAGAATGCTCAAAACAACATAAAAATACCTAATTTTCATCGAATTCAAGCCTAAGAATTCCAAAACTACAAAAATATGCTTTCGATCAAAAAGTCTAACAAACCTCGTCTGAATGTCCTGAAATTTTGCACACACGTCACATTCAACACTATGGAGCTACTCAAACTTCCGGAATTCCATTCCGACCCTCAGATCAAAATCTCACTACGAACCGGAAACTTCAAAAATTCAACTTTCGGCATTTCAAGCCTAAATTAGCTACGGACCTCCAAAATACAATCCGAACATGCTCCTAACCCTGAAATAACCCAACGGAGCTAACAGAACCATCAGATTTTCATTCCGAGGCCGTCTTCACACTGTTATGACTATGACCAACTTTCCAACACTTAAGCTCTCATTTAGGGATTAAGTGACCCAAAACTCTCCGAAACTCAAAACTGAACATCCCGGCAAATCAAAGTAGCAGAAATAAACTTGGTAAAAGTAGTTAATAGGGGATCGGGGCATAAACCCTTAAGACGGCCGGCCGGGTCGTCACAATATCGGAACCTGATACTTCGTTCTCCAACTTCGACCGGTAATAGAGCTTCGGCGCCGTAAACCAGCAAGAATGGGGTGGCTTCGGTACTGGACATTGAGGTTGTACAGTACGCCCATAGGACTTCAGGCAAGATTTCCTTTCATTTTTCTTTGGCATCGGTTAACCTCTTTTTGAGGTTTTGGAGTATGGTTTTGATGGTTGATTATGCTTGTCCATTCCCACTAGGGTGTAGATAGTATCCTTTTGATCTTATGGTTTTCAAGAAACTTGCTTACTTTGCTGCCGATGAATTGTTTCCCATTGTCGCACACGATCTCGACCGGCATTCCGAACCGGCATATGATGTGGTCCCAAATGAAATCGATGACTTCCTTCTCCCTGAGCTTATCGTATGCATGGGCTTCCATCCATTTAGAAAAATAGTCTGTCATAAATAATACAAACTGATCCTTACCGGGTGCCCCATAGGAGGGGGACAACGATGTCCATTCCCCACTTCATGAAAGGCCATGGTCACAACACCGAATGCAGCAACTCCCCGGGTTGCTGAATCATCGGAGCATGCCTTTGACATTCATCACATTTTCGTATGAAATCCTTCACGTCCTTTTCCATATCGATCTAGTAATAGCCGGCTCAGATTATTTTTTGAACCAATGATTTCCACATACGCCTTCGTGGATTTCCCTCAGAATGTACTCGGTATCTCTCAGTCCAAGACATATCGCGAGCGGGCCATCGAATGTTCTTCTGAACAGGGTTCCATCTTCGGACAAACTAAACCGGGCTGCCTTCGTATGCAGGGCCCTCGATTCTTTAGGATCCAAGTGCAGTTTTTCGGCTTTCAGATTGTCACAACTCCTTTTTTACCATCCGAAGGGGTAGTATAAGGGAGTTTTTCCAATTAAATTGACATTATTCAATATGAGATTATTTTATTTAATTTCAGAGTCGTCACATGGGAAAATTTATGGTGTCCCAAGTTACTGATTTAAAATCCCGAATCGAGGAAGTTGACTCTTATTTATGGTCTGCAAATACAAAAATTCGGGTAAGGAATTCTACCCGGGAGAAGGTGTTAGGCATTCCCTAGTTCCGTGTTTTAGCACGGTCGCTTTAATCATATACCTGGCTTATTAAATTGTTTAATTACTCATTTTAGAACTTATGTACATTTTTACCTTTTACCGCGTTTTAATTCTTGATTATTCGTGATGAAAGAATTGAGTCACGCGTACGTGTACTCATTTCGTTTGGGCGTCAAAAATCATGTCACGCGTACGTGTTCACAATTAATCACGCTTTATTAATATTAAGAAAGTTGGCCGAAGTTGTGCGAACGCATACCTCGATTTATTTGTCGGAAATCATAATCATGTTACGCGAACGTATATATAATCACGATAGGTGAGTTGTTTTCTACTGCACAAGAGATTAATGTACAGTTATAGGAGTATGGAAGCCATTGTAGGAAAGTATGAAATAGATTAATTAGTCATGAAATGGTAGGCTAACTACATGTGTTTGAGCAAAATTGAGCCAATAGCATATGCATGAATGTGGACAGGGACATCCTTGTTTCTTTTTGGGCTTCTAGCATCAAATAAAGCCTAATCTTTCCTCCACGAAACAAAATTATTCTTTGTATCCCAATAAATCAACGGTTCAAGGACTTAGCTCAACAGACTGCCGTTAACGGCCAAGTTTGGTCAGTACCGGCTCTTTTCTTGCATTTTTTGAAAAGGAACCTTTTTACTGTCTTGAGGATGCTCGGCATGATTTTAATCTCTTAAAAAAGTTAAGAAATGGCTCAACAGAGTAATAAAAGTTTACTAACTCCTTGCAACATATTTATAGAAAATACAATTGAAAATACTAAGTCAAATGGATCACATAAATTACTATGATACAAGATGTGGAGACATCTATCACTTTTTCTTAATTATAAAATATGACCATGAGGTAGTGTATATATTGCAGAAATGTGAGTCTTGTGCACACATCGTAGCTATGTCAGTTGCTTTTATTTTTACATTACTGTGTTTATGCTATAAAAGATATTTGGTGCCTATATGATGCGTACAGTATGTAACAATCACCATGTTATGCATTTTGTAACTTCAAATGAATCTGACACATTCCCGTTCAAGCGATGTACACTTAAGTCATGCTGAGATTCTTTTGGTTATCCAGGTTGAAGATCATGGACAACGGTCCCTTTCAAATTCTTATAGGCAATTAATACTAACAAATCTAAACCAAAGTAAATTGTAATCATGAGGGATAAATCAAAATTGTAGATAAAAAAAATTGCGACGTTATTCAGCAACATTATATGAACAAATGTAATCTAAAGAAATCACAAAAACATGGAATCTAATTATAAATAAAAGGATGTCAAAAGCAGAGCATCTTACGCTTAATCAAAATTCAAGTATTATTCCAACTAAAACAAGGTATTGTTTTGAAATAAAGAACAAAGAGAGGATAGGGAATGAACCTTAAAATTGAATCTGAACCTTGATTAATTAATAATATTGACAAGCAGAAATAGACAAGACCATGGACAAGCACCTCGCTCAGAACTCACGACAACGAACTTCGACCAACACCTCTCGAAACACCATTTGAACCCCAGACGGAACTCGAACCGGAACCCAATAGACAGTACCTCAACGTACGACTGAAACAGACTCCTTGGACAACGACCTCCGATGACCACGAAGCTCACCGGAAAAACTCGAACTAAACCGACCTCACTCAAACTCCATCATGTTCTCTCTTTTCCCTAGCTATTTTGTTATTAATTGTATTCTGAATGCTATCAAGTAATGTTCCAATTTGCCTAGCCAATCAGTAGACATATAAACAAGCCTTTGTAGGCGCTTTTCCTTTGCACTCTTCAGAACCCAAAGCCGTGTGACAATGTTAGAGGAAGGCCAAGGTATTTTCGAATTGAGTTTCCTTCACCGAATGGAAAAAGAGATCCCCGATCTCTACGGGTGTTGTCGTTTTTTAGCTTAGAGTCTAGATCTCTTTTTTTGATGGGAAACGACGCTACTCTAGGTTGTAGGGATTGAAAACTTGGATAGGGTTTCTATAATTGGGTATTTATACGGAGGTTGAAAGGGATGATGACCATTGGATTAGAAGGAAATAGATGGTTAGGATTAAATCTTGCACTTAAGTGGGCTAATGAGTTGGGAAGAATGGGCTAAGAGTAATTGGGTTGGACCATGTCTTTTGGGTTTGAACTTAGGCTAAAAAGGACAAATAATACAATGTATCTATAAAAAAGTAAAAATCACTCTAAATTAAAATAAACTAACATAAAATTAAATACTACGAGTGAAACTATTATTTTGTATTTTCAAATGTTATAATACTATGAATATAAATATACTAATTGACTTTAACCTAAAAATGAAAATATTTATTTTATTTTTTTGTAATTTTTATTTTTTGTGATAAAATAAAGTAAAAGAGTCAAAACTATTTAAAATAACGATATTAAACCTAAATCAAATATTTTATGTAAAAATGTGTAAAATCTTGGGGAGGGTAAAAAATTACATGTATACACAGATGTTATGTATATTTGTTTCTCTAATCCCAAGTTAGGCTCGCTGAATTTATCTCGGCATGGCCTTCATCCACTACCAAACTCATGAGTTGTACGACTGCCCCCGAGTCGAACTCGTCGTCCTCGACCGACAATCCTAAGTTAGCAAGGCATCGGCCTCACTGTTTTGATCCCAAGGTACGTATTGCAAAGTCCACTCCTTGAACCAATGTAATGTTACATACAACTTATCCAGGTACCTTTGCATTCGTTCTTCTTTGACCTCGAACGTCCATTAACTTGGTTCACCACGATGAAGGAGTCACACTTAGCTTCGATCACCTTCACCCCCAAACTTTTGGCTAGTTCAAGACCTACAATCATGGCCTCATATTCGGCCTCGTTGTTAGTCATTTCACAGTCTTAATAGATTGTCTAACTACATTGCTATTGGTGGCTTCAATACAATACCAAGTTCGGACCCTTTTGCATATGAGGCACCGTCCGTAAAGAGGGTCCAGATCTCCGAAGACATCTCCGAGTTCACCAACAACTCTCTTTCAACCTCGGGTAGTAGGATCGACGTAAAGTCAGCCATGAAGTCTACCAAAATTTAAGATTTAATGGCGGTCCGGGGTTAATATTCAATATCGTAACCGCTGATCTCTACGGACCATTTGTCCAATCATCTCGAGAGCTCAGGTTTATGCATTATATTTCGCAATGGGTAAGGAGTCACAACATATATAGGATGACGTTGAAAATATGGTTTCAGCTTCCTAGAGGCGCTTAGCAGAGCGAGCGCTAATTTTTCTAGGTGAGGGTACCTAGTTTCTGTCACGACCCCGGTTCGCCTTCCGTGAACCATCATGACAACACCTAGTCTCTACGACTAGGTAAGCCTAAAATGCGGAAGATAAACCAATTTGTGGAAGAATACAATTTAAAACAGAAATAATATAATAAAACAACGTTTAAAAGTGCCGCTCGACATACAAAATATAACTCTCAAATCTAATATATGTCTCTCCCAAAACCCGAAAACCCATAAATCACAAACTAAGAGATACATAAGAAGCTCTAACTCTAGAAATGTCTAACAAAAGGGAAGTACTGAAGGGCTATACTATTACAGAAAGATAGAAAGAGACTCCTCGGTCTGCGAACGCGGCAGATATACCTCGAAGTCTCTACAAAAGCGCCTCGCCTCAAGGATAATAAGACCAAGTGAAAGTACCTGAATATGCACATGAAAAACATGCGCACAAAGGGGCATGAGTACACCACAGCGGTACTCAGTAAGTGTCAAGCCTAACCTCGGCCGGGTAGTGACGAGGAAGGTCAGAGCCCTACTGAGGTTAAATAAAATACAAAGTATAACAATATAGAACAAGATAATATAATTAAGTGAAACAACAAGAAATAACATAGAATAGAAAGAGCAACAACAACTAGAACAGAGGCAAAATACTCATCGAGGGAACACAGCTCAACACAGAGATAACAACCGGGGATCTACCAGGATACCACCCTGTAGCCCCCGAATGTTAATGTCCAGTGGATCTCACAGGTGTTGTCCCGTAGTCCAACTCATAATGCGCCGGAGATCTACCGAAATCTCGTTCCGTAGTCCCCAAATGTAAAAACCTAGTACTGGGGGAATCTACCGTTATAGTCCCGTAGTTCCATATAACTGTGCAGAGGGATATACCGGAATCCTACATTCGTAGTCCCAAATAAATAGACAAGGGGGATCTACCGGAATCCCACATCCATAATCCCAAATAAACAGACAAGGGGGAGCTATCGGAATCCCACATCCGTAGTCCCAATGTAAATACATAGAAGCAACAAGAAAATATTCAGAAATGGCACATTTTATATTAAGGCAACTAAGTAATTCTAGCCTAGCATGCTGCACAGAATTCAAGTAAGACAGTTTGAGAAAATAAAGCAATTAAATCACTTAGACATGCTTTCCTAAGCTAACAACAGGCTTAATAGTGCGAGTAATAACAATAGGAAAGGAAACATACTAGTAATTACTTAATGAAAACCGGATTTTCAATAAGTAGCACAAGTACGCACTTGTCACCTCATGTACAAGGCATTTCAATTAACAAATATACCAAATCCTAAGGGAAAAGGTCCCCTACACAAGGTTAGGCAAGCAACATACCTCGAACCGGCTCAATAATCAATCTGAAACCACGCTCTTGCCATGAGTACTCGACTCCAAATAGCTCAAATCTATACAATTCAATTTCATAACATAAATAACACTTCGAGTAACTGATTCTACAATGAAATTCTAAGTTAATAAGCGAAATTAGGTAAAAATGACCAAAACGTCCCTTGGGCCCACGTCTCGGAATCGGATAAAATTTATATTTTCAGAATCCTCACGCTCTCACGTGTTCATGCATACAAAAATTATCTAAATCCAAGGTCAAATTCCCAATAAAAAGTCGAATTCTATGTCTAAGAACTTTCTTCCAATTTTTCCCCAATTTTCATCTCCAATCCGAAATTAAATGATGAATGAATGTTTAGATTAATGGGTTACAAGCAAAAAGGAGTGAAGAATCCTTAACAAATCAGTTTCTCTGAAAAACCCTCAAAATCTCGCTCAAATCCGAGCTCCCAAGCTTAAGTTTTGATAAAAATGGCTAACCCTCGATTTTGAAATTTTATATCCTGCCCAGATGTTTGTACATCGCGATCGCGTAAAATGATGTGCGATCACGAAGAGGAAAATCTGATGGCTCCTGAACTGGGCTATGCGAACGCGTGATGAAGCACACCAATGCGGAAGAGGAAAAGGTCAGGCTTACGCATTCGTGGACGAGACAATGCGAACGTGAAGGGGAAATGGTCATAGTACCCCCGTCTCCTAGTTCTACTACGCGAACTCGAATGGATGGATGCGAACGCGAAGGAGGAGGGGGGAAGACTTCCACGATCGCGAGCCAAAACTTGTGATTGTAAAGAACAATTAAACCATCCTCCAAAATTACACTACATGAACGCGGAGGGAAGGGCGCGAATGCGATTAAGGAAATCAGATACCAGCAATTCTGCAGTTCCAACAATTTCCAAAATGACCCATTGAGTATCCGAAACACACCCGAGGCCACCGGAACCTCAACCAAATATGCCACCCAATCCTAAAGCATCATTCAAACTTGTTACAACCTTCAGAACGCTCAAAACAACATCAAAACACCTATTTTTCATCGGATTCAAGCCTAAGAATTCCCAAAACTTTAAAAATACGCTTTCGATCAAAAGGTCTATCAAACATCGTCCGAATGACCTAAAATTTTGCATACACGTCACATTCAACAATACGGAGCTACTCAAACTTTCAAAATTCCATTCCGACACTCGGATCAAAATCTCGCTATCAAACCGGAAACTTTAAAATTCGACCTTTTAGTATTTCAAGCCTAAATTAGCTATGGACCTCCAAAACACAATCCGAACATGCCCCTAAGCCCAAAATCACCCAACAAAGCTAACGGAACCATCAAACTTCCATTCCGAGGCCATCTTCACACTGTTGTGACTACGGTCAACTTTCCAAAACTAAGGCTCTCATTAGGGACTAAGTGTCTCAAAACTTTCCAAAACTTAAAACCGAACATCCCGGCAAATCAAAATAGCAGAAATAAACACGGGAAAAGCAGTTAATAGGGGATCAGGGCTTTAATTCTTAAGATCACCGGTCGGGTCGTCACATCCTTCTACACTTACACATTCGTTCATCCTCGAACGAGCATAAAAATATACCTGAAGTAGTGAAAAGATGAGGGTGACGATTGCGTATATCCTGCTCGGTCTCCCAGGTCGCCTCCTCGACCGGCTGACCCTGCCACTAAACTTTTACCGAAACAGTGTTCTTTGACCTCAGCTCTTTAACCTGCTTGTCTAATATTGCCACTGGCTCCTCAACATAAGATAGATCCTTGTCCAACTGGACTAAACTGAAATCCAACACGTGCGTCGGATCACCATGATACCTCCGGAGCATCGAAACATGAAATACTAGATGAACTCCTACCAAGCTGGGAGATAAGGCAATCTCATAAGCAACCTCCCCAACACGCCTCAATATCTCAAAAGGACCAATAAACCTCGGACTCAATTTCCCTTTCTTCCCAAATCTCATAACGCCCTTCATAGGCGAAACCCAAAGCAGAACCCGCTCTCCAACCAAGTAGAAAATATCACGAACCTTTCGGTCCGCGTAACTCTTCTATCAGGACTGGGCTGTGCGGAGTCTATCTTGAATCACCTTACCCTTCTCCAAAGCATCCCGAACTAAGTCTGTGCCTAATAATCTGGCTTCACCCAACTCAAACCAACCCATCGAGGATCTACACCGTCTCCCATATAAAGCCTCATACGGTGCCATTTGAATGCTGGACTGATAGCTGTTGTTCTAAGAAAACTCTGCCAATGGCAAGAACTGATCGTAAGATCCTCCAAACTCAATTGCACATGCACGGAGCATATCCTTAAGAATCTAAATAGTTCACTCGGACTATCCGTCTGTTTGAGGGTAAAATGTTGTACTCATCTCCACCCGAGTACCTAACTCATGCTGAATGGCCCTCTAGAACCATGATGTGAACTGAGTACCTCTATCTGAAATGATGGACACTGGAATACCATGCAGACAAATAATCTCGCGGATATAAATCTCCGCCAACCGCTTTGAAGAATAAGTAGTACACACAGGAATAAAGTGTCGACTTGGTCAGCCGATCCACAATCACCCAAATAACATCGAAATTTCTCAAAGTCTGTGGGAGCCCAACTACAAAGTCCATGATGATCCGCTCCCACTTCCACTCCGGAATCTCTATCTGCTGAAGTAACCCACCCGGTCTATGGTGCTCATACTTTACCTGCTGACAGTTGAGGCACCGAGCTACAAATCCAACTATATCCTTCTTCATCCGCCTCCACCAGTAGTGCTACCTCAAATCCTGATACATCTTCACGGTACCCGGATGGATGGAATACCGCAAAATATGGGCTTCCTCTAGAATCAACTCTCGAAGCCCATCGACATTGGGTACACAAATCCCACCTTACACCCTCAACAACCCATCATCACCAATAGTTACATCTCTGGCGTCATCGTGTTGAACCTTGTCCTTAAGGACAAGCAAATAAGGGTCATCATACAGACGCTCCCCGATACGATCAAATAAGAAAGACTGAGAAACCACACAAGCTAGAACCCGACTGGGCTCCGAAAGATCCAATCTCACAAACTGGTTGGCTAAGGCCTGAACATCCATCGCCATAGGCCTCTCCGATGCTGGTAAATAAGCCAAACTCCCTAAACTCTCTGCCCGACGACTCAAAGCATCGTCCACCACATTGGCCTTGCCCGGGTGATACAAAATACAGATGTCATAGTCCTTCAGCAACTCTAACCACCTTCTCTAGCGCAAATTTAGATCCTTTTGCTTGAACAGGTGATGCACTCTCTGATGGTCAGTATAAATCTCACAAGGAACCTCGTATAAATAATGGCACCAAATATTCAGGGCGTGAACAATGGCAGCTAACTCAACGTCATGAACAAGGTAATTCTTCTCATGTATCTTCAATTGTCTAGAAGCGTAGGCAATCACCCTACTATCCTACATCAACACCGCTCCGAGGCCAATCCTCGAGGCATCACAATAGACCGTATAAGACCCCGAACCTGTAGGCAATATCAAAACTGGGGCTGTAGTCAAAGCTGTCTTGAGCTTTTGAAAGCTTGCCTCACACTCCTCCATCCACTGAAACGGAGCACCTTCTGGGTTAACCTGGTCATAGGGGTTGCAGTCGATGAAAACCCTCCATAAAACGACGGTAGTAACTCGCCAAGACAAGGAAACTACAGATCTCGGTAGCTGAGGATGGTGTGGGACAACTCTGTGTGGCCTCTATCTTCTTCAGATCCATCTGAATACCCTCACTCGATACCACGTGGCCTGAGAATGCCACTTAATCCAACCAAAATTCTCATTTCGAGAACTTAGCATATAACTTCTACTCTTTCACAGACTGAAGCACAGTCCTCAGGTGCTACTCATGATCTTCTCAATTCCAGGAGTACACCAGAATATCATCAATAAAAACAATGATGAACGAGTCAAGAGATAACCGGAGCACACTGTGCATCAAATGCATAAAGGCTGCTGGGGCATTGGTCAGCCCAAATGATATAACAAGGAACTCGTAGTGACCATACCGAGTCCTAAAAGCAGTCTTCGAGATATCTGGCTCTCGAATCTTCAACTGATGCTAACCTGAGCGCAAATCAATCTTAGAAAACACTCGTGTGCCCTGAAGCTGGTCAAACAGATCATCAATACGAGGCAAAGGATAACAGTTCTTCACTGTAACCATGTTCAACTGGCGATAATCAATACACATACGTATAGAACCATCCCTTTTCTTCAAAAACAAGATAGGAGCACCCAAGGTGATACACTAGGCCAAATAAAACCCTTATCAAGCAATTCCTGTAACTGATCCTTCAACTCCTTCAACTTAGGATGAGCCATACGATATGGAGGAATACAAATAGGCTCAGTGCCCGGTAATAGATCAATGCCAAAATCAATATCCCTATCAGGCGGCATGCTTGGAAGTTCAACTGGAAACACATCGGGAAAATCCCGTACTACTGGGACTGAATCAACTGAATGGTTATCAATACTGACATCTCTCACATAAGCTAACTACACGTCACACCCCTTCTCAACCATACGATGATCTTTAAGAAAAGAAATAACTCTACTAGGAGTATGATCTAAAATACCCCTACACTCAACATGTGGTACAACTGGCATAGACAGCGTCACGATTTTGGCATGAGAATCAAGAATAGCATAATGGGGAAACAACCATTCCATGCCCAAGATAATATCAAAGTCAACCATGCTAAGTAACAATAAATCGACTCTGGTCTCAAAACCACTAAGAGCAACCAAACACGGTTGATAAACGTGGTCCACAATAAGAGAATCTCCCACAAGAGTAGAAACATAAACAGGGGAACTCAAAGAATCCCGAGATACACCCAAGTGCGGAGCGAAATAACAAGACACATAAGAGTAAGTGGAGCCTGTATCAAATAGAATCGATGCATCTCTGTGACAAACCAGTATAATATGTGTGATGACAGAATCGGAGGCAGCAACCTCGGTACGGGTAGGAATGACATAATATATGGACTGGCCTTCCCCTCTAGCTGGCTGAGTAGGTGGGGTAGCAACTAATTCTGTGATCATATCCTGAGAACTCTGCGGAGCGCGCTGTGGCTGAGAAGTCTGTGAATGTGCACTCCTCCCAAGTCTAGGGCAATCCCTCACCACATGGCATGTGTCTCCACACTCAAAACAATCTTTGGGAGGATGTGACAGTGGGAACTGTGCGGTACGGGTACTCCAAGACCCCTGAACACCTGAAATACTGTGTGAAATCTGAGATGCAAACTGAGCTAGCTGACCCACAAAACTTCTACCATGCCATACTCTTCCTCCAAAATAAGGACCAATGGGTCTCTCTACTCTACGAGATCTCCTCACTTCACTATACTCTCTCTCCTAATTGGGAAGGGCGCGTGTAGCCACCTGTTCTCTACTCGACGAGAGGTCCTCACCACCCGCTGAACTAGGACCACAGGCTATGTCGCTGACACCTGGAACCCGACCAATGAGAAATCGCTACTCCGGAGTGGTGGTGGTAGAAGTCTGGGTCCCTTCCCCGATCTGTGAAATAGTTGGTACAACCTGAATCTACCCTGCCTGAACTAACGTACCAAACATGCTCAGGAATTGTGCTAATATCTACTAAAGCGCTAGAGCTGTAATAGCAGTAGGCGCATCCGGTGCTTGGGCTCTGGCTGGAACTGCTGGTGGCTCCTCGGTGGCAGCTCGTACGGGTGCACTAGCTGCACCGCATGCGCGTCCTCGGCCTCTACCTCGACCCTGACCTCTGACGACTCTCGCAGGGGGCGCAGGTGTCTGAAACTCTCTGGTAGCACGTGTCTTCACCATTTATAAGAGAATGGAAGACAAAAGTTTAGGATTCGCGATGTCAAAAATCTCACACGACAGGAAAATCAAATGAAGTGGAATTTTCCTAACGGTTACATAGTCTCTCATAGATAAGTACAAACATCTTTGTACCGATCAACGAGACTGTAATATACCAGCTTGTGATTCATGACTCCTATGAACCTAGAGCTCTAATACCAATTTGTCACGACTCCGGTTCGCCCTCCGTGAACCATCGTGACGGCACCTAGTCTCTACGACTAGGTAAGCCTAAAATGCGGAAGATAAACCAATTTGCGGAAGAATACAATTTAAAACAGAAATAATATAATAAAACAGCGTTTAAAAGTGCCGCTCGACATACAAAATATAACTCTCAAATCTAATATATGTCTCTCCCAAAACCCAAAAACCCATAAATCACAAACTAAGAGATACATAAGAAGCTTTAACTCCAGAAATGTCTAACAAAAGAGAAGTACTGAAGGGCTATACTATTACAGAAAGACAGAAAGGGACTCCTCTGTCTACGGACGCGGCAGATATACCTCGAAGTCTCTATAGAAGTGGCTTACCTCAAGGATGATAAGACCGAGTGAAAGTACCTGGATCTGCACATGAAAAACATGCGCAGAAAGGGGCATGAGTACACCATAGCGGTACTCAGTAAGTGCCAAACATTAACCTCGGTCGGGTAGTGACGAGGAAGGTCAGGGCCCTACTGAGGTTAAATAAAATACAAAGTATAACAATATAGAACAAGACAATATAATTAAGTGAAACAAAAAGAAATAACATAGAATAGAAAGAGCAACAACAACTAGAACAGAGGCAAAATACTCACCGAGGGAACACAACTCAACACAAATATAGCAATCGGGGATCTACCAGGATACCATCCTGTAGCCCCCGAATGTAAATGTCTAGTGGATCTCCTAGGTGTTGTCTATAGTCCAACTCATAATGCGCCGGAGATCTAGTCCCAAATAAATAGACAAGGGGGATCTACCAGAATCCCACATCTGTAGTCCCAAATAAACAGACAAGGGGGGAGCTATCGGAATCCCACATCTGTAGTCCCAATGTAAATACACAACATCAACAGGAAAATATTCAGAAATGGCACATTTTTTATTAAGGCAACAAGTAATTCTAGCCTAGCATGTTGCACAGAATTCAAGTAAGGTAGTTTGAGCAAATAAAATAATTAAATCACTTAGACATGCTTTCCTAAGCTAACAATAGGCTTAATAGTGCGAGTAATAACAACAGGAAAGGAAACATACTAGTAATTACTTAATAAAAATCGGATTTCCAGTAACTAGCACAAGTACCCACTTGTCACCTCATGTACAAGGCATTTAAATTGCAAAATATACCAAATCCTAAGGGGAAAGGTCCCCCACACAAGGTTAGACAAGCCACTTACCTCGAACCGACTCAATAATCAATCTGAAACCACGCTCTTGCCACGAGTACTCCACTCCAAATGGCTCAAATCTATTCAATTCAATTTATAACGTAAATAACACTTCAAGTAAGTGATTCTACTAAGAAATTATAAGCTAATACACGAAATTAGGTAAAAATAACCAAAATGCCCCTCGGTCCCACATCTCGGAATCAGGTAAAATTTATATTTTTAGAATCCTCACGCACTCACGAGTTCATGGATACCAAAATTATCCAAATCTAAGGTCAAATTCCCAATCAAAAGTCGAATTCTAGGTCTAAGAACTTTCTTCAAATTTTTCCCCAATTTTCATCTCCAATCCAAAATTAAATGATGAATTCATGTTTAGATTAATGGGTTACAAGCAGAAAGGAGTGAAGAATCGTTACCAAATCGATATCTCTGAAAATCCCTCAAAATCTTGCTCAAATCCGAGCTCCCAAGCTTAAGTTTTGATAAAAATGGCTAAACCCTCGATTTTGAAAATTTATATTCTGCCCAGATGTTTGTACATCTCGATCGTGTAAAATGATGTGCGATCACGAAGAGGAAAATCTGATGTCTCCTGAACTAGGCTATGCGAACATGTGATGAATCACGTGAACACGGAAGAGGAAAAGGGCAGGCTTACACGTTCGCAGACGGGACAATGCGAACGCGAAGGGGAAATGGTCACAGTACCCCCGGCTCCTAGTTCTACTACGCGAACGCAAATGGAGGGATGCGAACGCGAAGGAGGAGGGGGAAAACTTCCGCGATTGCAAGCCAAAACATGTGATCACGAAGAAAAATTAAATAATCATCCGAAATTACACTACACAAACGCGGAGGGAAGGGCGCGAACGCGATTAAGGAAACCAGATACCAGCAGTTATGCAGTTCCAACAAGTTCCAAAATGACCCGTTGAGCATTCGAGACACACCCGAGGCCCCCGGGACCTCAACCAAATATTCCAACCAATCTTAAAACATCATTCAAACTTGTTCCAGCTTTCGGAATGCTTAAAACAACAACAAAACACCTAATTTTCATCGGATTCAAGCCTAAGAATTCCAAAAACTCTAAAAATACACTTTCGATCAAAACGTCTATCAAACCTCGTCCGAATGACCTGAAATTTTGCACACACGTCACATTCAATACCACGGAGCTACTCAAACTTCCAGAATTCCATCCCTATCCTCGGATCAAAATATCACTATCGAACCGAAAACTTCAAAATTCGATCTTTTAGTATTTCAAGCCTAAATTAGTTACGGACCTCCAAAACACAATCCGAACATGCCCCTAAGCCCAAAATCACCCAGCGGAGTTAATGGAACTATTAGATTTCCATTTCGAGGCCGTCTTTATATTGTTCCAACTACAGTCAACTTTCCAAAACTAAGGCTCTCATTTAGGGACTAAGTGTCCCAAAACTTTCCAAAACATAAAACCGAATATCTCGGCAAATCAAAGTAGCAGAAATAAACACACGGAAAGCAGTTAATAGGGGATCCGAGCATTAATTCTTAAGATGACCGGCCGGGTTGTCACAGTTTCGGCCTTACCTAGAGTCCTGCTAACATAGCAAATTGGAAATTACGTACCTTGCTCTTCCCGGACCAGGACTACACTTACCGCTATGTCCAATACCCCCAAGTACATGTATAGTTGTGTGACTATCTTCAGCGCGTGAAGCAGCGGTGGGCTCGATAGATACCGCTTCAGTTCCTCCAAGGCTCGTTGGCACTCCGGGATCCATGAGAAGTTATTCTTGTTCTTTAGTAGTGAGAAGAATTGGTGGCTTTTATCGGAGGACCTCGAGATCAATTGCCCCAGGGCGACTATGGATCCAGTTAATCTTTGCACGACCATTGTGTTGTCCACAACCGTGATATCTTCGATGACTTTGATCTTGTCGGGGTTGATCTCGATTCCCCGATTGGATACCATGAATCCGAGGAATTTACCTGATCTGACTCCGAACGCAGATTTCTTCGGGTTCAGCTTCATATTGTACTTCTTCAATATGTTGAAAGTTTTCTGCAAATATTTTAAATGGTCCTTTGCTCGCAAGGACATAACCAAGATATCGTCAATGTAAATCTCCATTGATTTCCCTATTTGTTCCTCGAACATCCGGTTTACTAGGGGTTGATAAGTGGCACCGACATTTTTTAATCTGAATGGCATCACGTTATGGCAATATGTCCCGTACTTAGTGATGAAGGAGGTTTTTTCCTGATCACCGGGGTTCATCCGTATTTGGTTGTACCAGAGTAGGCGTCGAGAAAACTGAGGATCTTATGGTTGGCCGTGGCATCGATCATGCGATCGATATTGGGGAAAGGGAAGGAGTCCTTAGACATGCCATATTCAAATCCTTATAGTCCTTAGACATTCTTAATTTATTCCCTTTTTTAGGGACTACCACTATGTTTGCTAACCAATCGGAGTATTTAACCTTCCAAGTGGACCCATTTTAGGGAGTTTGGGTATTTAACCTTCCAAATGGACCCATTTTAAGGAGTTTAGATACCTCGTACTTGATGAAAACATGTTTGACTTTGGACTGGGGTCTCCTCTTCTACTTGACCAGGTGGAACTTCGGGTCCAAGCTTAGCTTGTGAGTGGTTATCTCCGCCGAGATCCCTGTCATATCAAGGTGGGACCAAGAAAAGCAATCTTCATTAGCTATAAGAAATTTAATAAGGTTTTTCTTAAGCTCAGGGCTCAAACCCGTGCCCAGGTATCCTTTCGATCAGGCAAGTGTTCGGTTAGTATGACTTGTTCCAATTCCTAGACCGTTGATTTTGTAGCGTCAAAATTGTTGAGGGCTATGAAAAATCTGGGGACTCCGTAGTCGTCGTCTTTTACCCCTTGTTCCTCCGACTCTGTCGAGGGTGGTATCGGTAATTGCTATTTGGACCCGTCTTTTACCATCCGATTCGGATACTCCAATGACGAGAGTGTGGATGCCGAGATCACTTAATCGACTGCGAACATCTCCTTGGAGGCCAGTTTTTCCCCGTAAACTATTTTGACTCCTCCGGGTGTTGGGAGTTTCAGCACCTAGTGCAATGTCAAAGGTATTGCTCTCATGTTGTGAATCCATGGCCTCCCAAACAGAGCGTTGTATCTCATATCACCTTCAATTACGTAGGACATGGCTTCTTGTATGGTTCTATTGACGTTCACTGGTAATGTTATATCCCCTTTAGTGGTCATGCCATGTTGAACCCGTTCAGAACTCAGACCGCAGGTACGATCTGATCTTGTAGGCCGAGTTGTCATATGACCCTTGATCTGATAATGTTGGCTGAGCTACCTGGATCAATTAACACACACTTAATTCGAGATTTATTTATGAGTACCGATATTACTAGTGCATCATTGTGAGGTTGCACAATCCCCTTAGTGTCTTCGTCATTGAAAGACAAGGTTCCTTCCGGTACGTAATCCCGAGTCCATTTTTCCCTTATGATGGATACTTTGGTGCGTTTCAGCATCAGATCCTGGGGAATGTCGACTCCATCGATGATCATGTTAATGACGTGCTGAGGCGCTTCTTGCTCAGTCTGCTTATTAGAGTCCCTATTCTTGAAATGGTTCTTGGCCCGATCACTCAGGAATTCTCAGAGATGTTCGTTGTTGAATAGTAGGGCCACCTCTTCTCTTAATTGTAAGCAGTCTTCTATTCTCTGGCCGTGAGTGCCGTGATATCTGCACATTAGGTTAGGATCCCTTTGGGCTAGGTCGGACTGTAAAGGTCTAGGACATTTTGTATCTTTGATGCATCCGATGGTACATATGATGGCGGCAGCGGCGACGCTGAAATTGTATTCTGATAACCTCGGCGCTTCCTTGGACCCGATAGGCCTGTCGAAACCACTTTTGCTCATGAGTCCCTGATTGTTTTGACTTTCATCATTTTTCCTTTCACTTCTCATAGGGTTTCGCCGAGACTCACTGCCTCTTCGGTCTCCACTGTATGGTCGATATCGATCCCTATCCGATCTTGGTTCACGATCAACGTCTCTTTTGACTCTGTCAACAGATCTGATTAGATAAATGGAGCCGGAAGAGACCCCAAGTTGATCATCTTCAATCGTGATTTTAGATTGGTACCGCTTATGCACGTCGGCCCAAGTAACAACCGAGTATTCCACCAATTTTTTTCAACTATTATGAAACCATCGAGTTTCGAATATGGTCGATATCGATCCCTATCCGATCTTGGTTCACGATCAACGTCTCTTTTGACTCTGTCAACAGATCTGATTAGATAAATGGAGCCGGAAGAGACCCCAAGTTGATCATCTTCAATCGTGATTTTAGATTGGTACCGCTTATGCACGTCGGCCCAAGTAACAACCGAGTATTCCACCAATTTTTTTCAACTATTATGAAACCATCGAGTTTCGAACATTGAGTCCTTAGGTGAAGGCCTGAACGACCCAATGATCAGCAACCGGTGGCAGGTCCATCCGTTCCATTTAAAACCGGGACACGAACTCTCTTAGCATCTCATTATCCATCTGTTTTACTTTGAAAATGTCCGACTTCCTGGTCTCGACCTTGATAGTCTTGGCATGTGCTTTCACGAAAGAATCTGCAAGCATAGGAAATGAGCCAATAGAATTAGGAGGCAAGTTGTGATACCATATCATAGCTCCTTTTGACAGGGTCTCTCCGAACTTCTACAACAAGATGGACTCCATCTCATCGTCCTCCAAGTCGTTCCCTTTGATGGCACATTTGTAGGAGGTTACATGCTCATTTGGGTCGGTCATTCTATTGTACTTAGGAATCTCGGGCATGTGGAACTTCTTAAGGATCGACTCTGGAGCCGCACTCCGAGGAAAAGGTTTTTACACGAACATCTTGGAATCTATGACTTTTAATAGCGACGGTGCTCCTGGGATTTGGTCGACCCTGGAATTGTAGGTTTCCACCTTTTTATCATTAGCTTTGATTTTCTTCTCCCCTGATTCAACCCGTTTGGTCGGTTCCTCGAGCATCTTTATGATCTCGGGGTTAGTCCCTGATTCATTTTCATTCGAACTCTTTGCGACCGGTTCATCCCTGCGGGTGACTTCCTGGGACAGATCAGCCGCCTGTTGAGACTATAACATTTCGAAGATCATCTATTAATTGATCCCGTATCCTCCAATATTTTGTGTATTTTGAGTTGTTGATCGGGCTCCACCACAGACGCTATTCTCGGGGTCGATAGGCAGATTAGTGTCGATAGCCACATGCAAGTCAGCGTCAATCGGGTCCGCAACCAGAATTCAGATGGGATTGACAGACAATACCCTATCACTGGGCACTATGTTGTTATTTTCATCGTGATGGCCGAACTCATTATCAACATGCAGGGTGCTGATTCTGAGTTTGACATTTTGAGATTTAACCTGAAATTAGAGGCACTTTAAAGAATAAGTGTAAAGTAGTGTGTTATGAAAGATTGTATCAAATGACCACTATTATCCTTAGCCCTACAGTGAGCGCTAAACTGTTTACCCTCAAAACCAGATAACAATTGAATTTGTAAGTGGTTTTAAGGATACGTGGATTAACTTGACACAAGCGATAAATTAAGTTTCAATTGAAATAAAAAATGTTAAAGTAAATGCAAACCACACGAATTGAACAATTACTCTTAGAAGGCCAGTCACACTCGAACTGGATGCGCTTCGATAGATATCAAGATATCGAAGAATAAGAGCTTAAAGAGAGAAATAATAATATATTGCTTTGGAATGCATGTTACAATGTGATAAACGAATTATCAGACCCCCTTTATATAATGGAGGAGTCTTACTTTAGGTACAATTTTCATAAAAGGTAAAAAATCTCTTGATTTGCTGATTGCCGGTTCCTTATTGATACGTGCCGAGATTCCGCCGAATATCCGACCGGTCACAGATATTTCGGTCTTTTTGGTTATGCTAACAATGTTTCTTCGAGCTTGTCGATTCCGGGATCACGGGCTCAATGTTCTCGAAGGCAGGCGTTCTGACATCAGGTTCCAATTCGGTGAGACTTGGAGTCGATCTTCAGTCCTTTCCGAGCATAACCTACCATGTCGTAGGGGAGCTCGATTTCGACCGTATACTCATGTCTTGTAGGCTAGTACTTCTTTGTTGAATAACTTTGCTTTCCGAATTCCGAGAGGGGATAATTCTATTCACCAAGTCCTATGGGGTAAATCGTTTAACGTTTTTTTGGCTTTACTAAAATTTGTATCCTGATTTCTCATAATTTTTATACTTCATTAACTGTAACTAGACTACCCATTTGGATGTTCTTGTGGGCTAAGTACTTAGGCTTACTTACTTCCTTCCTTTGGCAGACTTGAGCGAGAATCTTGAAAACTGCACACCTAGTTCAGCTCACATACACCTTAAAACTAAAGTCTTGACCTGTGTGGGTGTGTGCAACATGGTAATTTAGGTTCCAATGACTTTACCATATTCTAATTATAGTCAAACATGAATTCAAAATTTAAATTTGATGAATTCAATATTTAAATTATTATTGCGTAACATACTCTTATAAAATTTATAGATTCAAAATTTAATATTTATTTCATGTCCAAAACACTGTGTTCATTTCTAACCCATTTATTACATGCTACATGCATGTGATTGAGCTCGTGTTAGAGATCTTTTCTCTCACTTTCTCTTACTTCTCATTCTCATCCGGTCTCTTTTTAGGATTAGATAAACTAAACATAGCACATGATAAAGAGGCTATAGTTGACTGCCTCATTCTCCTCGACGTTACGCTGTTGATGAATAAGGTCTTAGTCTATATGGATAGTTTAAATATATCATTAATATATAAGTTTATATATAAAGGAAGACTAATTGAAACTCGTGTCCATCCCAATCTCAAAGCAATGCGAGTTTATCTTAAAGATATAAGCAGCCTTAAAAAATAAAAAGTCGTCAGAATCGTTCACTGAAACCAAATTCCCAACTTTTCTTAATGACCTTTACATCACGAGTTCGTGGGTCAACGAACGGAGAATAGTTTATATATCACATTTGGAAATTGGCTTTCTGCATCAAAATTGAAGAATGTCCGTGGCGTTGAAGGTGATGTTGGATCCTCTTGCTATTTCTTTACTAATTCTAAAGCTTAAGAAGCAAACTTAAAAACATTAATACTATAATACAAAATGAATTAATGAAAAGACGTAAACGATATTTGTTTCGGTTAGGATCGAAAAAGTTAGATTTCATGCGAAAGCTAGCAAAGAAAACTTTAAACGACGATAAACCACACAATAAAATAGAAATCTACCAAAAGAGACACAAATATTTAACATGGTTCGGTCAACTGACCTACGTCCACGGCGGAGATGAGCAATCCACTATATAAAGAGAGTACAAAATAGCGAGAGAACAACCTCACGAAGAGGCAAACACTAGTGACACACTAACACTTGTCCCATAAAGTTCTCCCCCCTAAACACGACTCTCAAGCCCCCTATGGCTACATTGTGAATGCTACTGAATGAGAATGAATGATCCTGAATTTATAGAAATCAAAATCTTTTCCTACAAGAAAAAGGAATAGCCAAATATGGAAGTCTTATATTTTCTATCTAGGAAAAGAAAAACCCTCTTATGGTAAATATGTTATCTTTTCCTTCCTGAGATAGGAAAAACAAAATATGGTAAGAAAATCAGGACAACACCGAACAATTCTCCTCCTTGGCCTAAATTTATTAACAAAACAAATTTGATCCACCTTCTCCATATAGCCTTCAACAGGTCGCATCTCCAAATCTCCACTGCTAAGTTTGTCTCAACGCGAGTAGTACTCCGGTCAAATTTCTCAAATAAAAATCATGATTACCTTCAAATAGGATGCGACTAGGACTAAACCTGACAAGATGAACCTGTCTTGAACATCGCTCTGATACCACTTGTTAGGACCGAAAAAACCAGGTGTCATGCGGAAGTTAGTAAAGCAACACTTGAACGACGATAAATCCGATAACAAAAGAGAAATATACCAAAAGAGACAAACATTTAACGTGGTTCGGTCAACTGTCCTACGTCCACGATGGAGATGAGTAATCTACTATATAAAAGTGAATACTAATTATAAAGAGAATAGCCTCACGAAGAGACAAACACAAGTGACATACTGTCACTTGTACCATAAAGTTCTCCCTCTAAACACGACTCTCAAGCCTCCATGGATACATTGTGAATGCTACTGAATAAGAAGGAAGGATCCTGAATTTATATAAATCCAAACTTTATCCTACAAGAAAAGGACTAGCCAAATATGGAAGACTTATATTTTCCATCTAGGAAAAGAAAAACTTTGTTATGGTAAATATGTTGTCCTTTCCTTCATGAGATAGGAAAACAAAAAATAGTAAGAAAATCAAGACAACACCTAATAATTTTATTAGAAAATTCAGGCCAAGGGGGAGAATTGTTAGGTGTTTGTCTAGATTTTCTTACCATAATTGATTTTCCTATCTCATGAAGGATGTGACAACATATTTACCATAATTAGATTTTTCTTTTCTTAGAAGAAAAATATAATTCCTCCATATTTGGCTAGTCCCTTTTCTTGTAGGAAAAAGTTTGGAGCTCTATAAATTGAAGATCTGTCCTTCTCATTCAGTAGCATCCACAATGTAGCCATAAGGGGCTTGAGGGTCTTGTTTAGGGGGAGAACTTTACGGGATAAGTGTTAGTGTGTCACTTTTGTTTGCCTCTTCGTGAGGTTGTTCTTTCAATATTTTTGTACTCTCTTTTATATAGTGGATTGCTCGTCTTCGCCGTGGATGTAGGTCGGTTGACCGAACCACGTTATATGTTTGTGTCTCATTTGGTATATATCTCTTTTGTTATCTGATTTATCGTCGTTGAAGTGTTGCTTTACTAGCTTCCGCATGACACCTGACTTTTTCGGTCCTAACAGTTTTCGTAGCGCAATATCATTTTAAACCAATGAAGTGTTAATGTTCCTCCTAATATGAGTAATCTTGTTATTAATCAATAATAGATGATTGAATTGTATTATTCAAAGGATGGGGAGTGAAAAGATCAATGCAGCAGAGAATAACCTCGGAAGTCACTTAGCGTGAGAAAGAAAAGCTTCACATTCGAGCATTGGTTGATCTTAGCTTAGTGTGCTAGCTGTTGCTTCATTTCGTATGGTGATCGATAACGCTTTACAGTAGTTTCAACAGTTGCTTCTAGAGTCGAAATTTGAGAGATCTTTGACGTTTTGCCGAATAAATGGTAAACCCAGCATCATTATTACTTTGTTACATTGAACTGTAGCTTAAAACTTGACATAAACAATAAAGTATTCTACCTGCAGATTATTACCATAACAACGGGTTGAATCCAAAATGTCCAAATTTCTTCATCATCATAAAATTGCAGTGATTCTTTCCCCTAAATTAAACTGGGATGTTCACGTATCGCGGACTTGAATGTTGAGCCTTCTAAGCCAAATAGAATGAAGAATCATATGAAAAACATCATACCTCTTAGGAGGGAAATTGACCTCAAAATGCCTCCTTACTTGAAGTCCTCTCTTCTGCATTTTAATGTACTGTTTTTGAGATATTGCCATCAAAATCTTCTTCAAATTAGGTATATCATTTGAAGTCATTTCAACAGCAAAACTTTTCCAATTCAAAACATCACTAAAAGGTGCTACATAATGATCTTTCAATAGTACAGGAACACATCCCATGTAAAGTGCTTCAACCATTCTTGGACTAGCCACTTCCCATCCACTAGGACAAATACAAAACTTACTCTTTCTAATCATACCATAATATGAAACATTCTTAGGAAGATACTCATGAATTTGCACTTCTTGATCATCATTGTTTCCCCATTTTTCCATTAACACTTGCCTTATGTAGCCATGAATACCTCCCGCGTGAAAGACTAAAACAGAACGTTGGGACGGAGATGGCCCTCCAATTAAGCCTTTCATTGTACCTTGAGGGAGATAGATTTCTGGCAAAGTTACATCCTTTGAGGGATTAAATCTTTCAGAAGTGTTCGCGTTGCATAGTACTCTAATCGAGTTCTTGTACAAGTATGGAACCGCTGTGGAAATTTCAGGAGCCTGCAATATATCTATCACTCAGAAAAACGACTTGAGATGTAATATACACCAACTCATATACATTCAAGAAAATATCAAAATGATCTCGAGACCTTCCATTTACCAAGGAAATGCTGTCCAAAAAGGGCTTAATGAACTGTGATTCTTAGGCCTTTGGTTAATCATCAGTCTTTGAATTAGGAAAGTTTTTCTTTTGTGTGTTGATGCTTTTCTTCAACTTTCAGTACTTGAGTAGTTTAAAAGAAAAGGGAAAAGGTAGTCATTAGTCTCGTATTTGCTCTTGACTTATAACTCCAGTATGGACCAGCTAGATTCTACGTCCCAAAAAGATTTCAAGAAAATATCCAAATTTACTCATCTAATTTTTTACTATGTTTGAGATTATCATTCGTTATGTTTCAGGTTGGAACTCTGTTAAAGTCAAGAGAATACGAGATGATTTGCTAACGACACGTATGAATGACCCTAAAATATAACTGCTAAAATTAAAATATTTCGTATAGTATAGGGGTAAATTTGACCATTTTCCCCTCAGAAAAGGTGGTGATTCCTTACCCAATCATGGCAAGCAAGCATGAAATGATCAGATCCAAGGCTTCTATTCCAATAAGGGTATTTTGTGGAGATACCATCAATATAATCAGCAACTGTATTCTTCATAGGACCCCATTGGTGAGAATCAACAACATAAACATAGCTTACTATGGAAAACACACTGAATGGAAGGAAGTAAACATGAGCTTTCTCAGGATCATTCGTCCGAAATTTGCTTATCTCAATCTGATGAATCATAATTCCTTCTATTCCAAGGATACCTTCACTTGAACTATAATGAAAAACAGGGGGTTCACCTTTCTCGTATACATAAATCTTGAAATGTTTTTCCATTTCTATATAGCTCCTGCAAAATTCCAAGTAAAGAATCTTAATTCAATAGCCAATAAGGTTGACAATGATGAAATAGTGACTTCCCTGGAGGAGTATTACATAATTTACTCTGTTGAAAAACTTATGTAATCTTGTATTTTTGCAACCTAGGAACCAAAGACTCAAAACATTATTAATCTAGAGTTTTAGGTAAAGTCTTTTAGGCAAATAATCAAATGGCCTAATACTACATATGTTTATTAGATATAACAGTATCGGATCCAAGAATGGGTTGGCGGGTCCGGCATAACTTAGTGTTATCAGGTCAAAGGGGATGCAAAAAAGCAAGTATAAGTAGAGTTAAATATACATTTCAAAACTCACACTTTCAACATCTAAGTTTTAAATTCTGAATTCAGAGCTGAGATATAACATACCGAAAAGATATGCTAATCCCTAGTTACCTGTGGAAGGCACTGGGGTTCCAGTAACATGGACCTCTAGGGACATATTCAGAGTCATCAAATGTTTCATTATTACTATTACTTTGAGCTTCTCTTATAGCACCCCTCACTTTTCCCAACCCAGCTTCAACTCTCCCTAAATTGCTCAACTTTTTCTTGGAAAAAATCATCTGGGGTTCCTTCCTTGTAACATGATCTACACCATCTTGCTTCTACATAAACATCAGAAAACTATAACTAATTACAACGTGAAAAAAATAATGAATATATACAAGAAAGAACAATTCTCTTATATCCATCTTCCCGGGAAACAATTGTTGGTTGAGCGAACAAAGTCCCCAACTCCCAGTTGAAGAAGCTACATATAAAACGTAAGACATCTTTGTCTGGTTTAGCCCAATAATATTTAGCATATGTAGCTGAAAAAAAGAAGAAAATAGGCTTACTGGTAGCTGGTCCTTTTTCAATTCTGCTGCAAATTTTGGTGGAGAAAACTCTACAGTAGCAGAGAGATTAGTAGATGTAGTCACATTTTTTGCAGAAGGCTGAGAAGAAAGGACCAAAATAGAGTTTTTTGAACTCTGTACACCCAAATACCATGCAGCTAATAGAACTAATGGCACTATAATTAACCATACAGCACTTGAAGGAGGACGATAATACATTAATCCCATTTCCTTTTCTAACTTCTTTTCTGTCAGTCACTAATTATTAAACTCAAATACACAAAAAAGACAAAATTTGTGCATGTAAATATATACACTTCTTGGCGTGATACTTTTGGTATGACTTTGAGAGGGTAAAGTGAAACAGAAGTAAAAAACTAGATTCCTAGGTTTTCATATCACACTATATATGGGTCCACGCCATAGGCAGAGCGACTCTAAAATTTAAATTTAAAGAGTTCACTTTTAGCTTTGGACTCATTATAACATTTAAAATTATGGGTTCAAATTTATTGAAACTTTAGTAGGTTTATTTTATATATAAATTCAAACTCCGTATCGGAAGAGCCTTGGTTATTTCAGCCACCGACTTGGCCGCTTTAAGCTCCTTGGCGAACAGCCGAGCCTAGTTGAGATTGGAGTTCCTCGGCTTTCTGGGACTGTGCCTAAGCCTTCTCCCTCAACATTCGATGTTAAGCCTCTGCAGAGGCCAATTGCGCCCGGGCAGTTTCCTTTTCCGAGGCCAAACGGTCCATTTTGCCTTTTCACTCCTCGGCCTCGACCTTGATAACGTCCATCTCGGCCCGAAGTTGGTCGATCCGATCGATCACCTGTTGGACCTGCAGGTTATGACTGTTAGTCACCAGAGTCTAGCTAATCATCACTAACCTCAAAGACTTTTACCTGTTCCACCAGGTCGGCATGTTCTTTCTGAGCCGCATCCAACTCAGACCGAAGACTCTTAGCCTCTTCCTCGTGTTGTTCACTGAGAAGTTTGTACATGTCTCTCTTCTCAGTAAGCTCTTTGGCTTCGGCCTTGAGGAGGCTCAGCTCTTCTCAGTATCGGAGGAAGGTCTCGTGGTGAAGCACCGAGGCCTGCGAATATAAGGAGAAATATTAAAGATCACTAAGTAACCAAAGTCGGAAAATGAAAAGGTTTGTAATACCTTACCGGATTCAGTGCCTGTTATGCTTCGTTGAATAAGCATGGGGAATCCACCTCATTCATCTTTGCATGGTCCTCTTCAGTCACCAGGCACTGAAGGTAACTATCTACCCCCAACGGGTGCGAAAAGGACCCGGGAATCCTCCGGAACGCAGATAATAATCGATCGCTTTCGACCGGGATCGTCAATCAGGGCAGGGAACCGGTTGACCAGTCTTGGTCTAGAACTAGATCCACCTACCTCCGAGGGTGGACTTTTCCTTGGTACTTCTAAGTCAACCAATCTAGTGACATCCTCTGTTGTGGTCGAGTCCATGCCATCAAAAAAGCTTTGGAGGGGATCGACCACTCCATGGACCCCCTCATTCGACTGCTTCTCCATCGTTTGAGCTTCAACAAACATCGAGTCCGTGTACGAAGGTGATCCCATTATGTCAATAACACCGGGTGGTGCAGAGCCGGCATCTTGAGGGTTCTCGACCCTTACTGTTGCATCAGCCTCTTACATATGTAAGGGATTGGCCTATATTGTTCCCTCCTCGGATGGCACTCGTACCTCGATGGCCGATGGCTCTCAGGCCACTAAAATTTCATCCTCCTTAGACTCGTCCCTGAGTCGGTGGAGTACGCTCGAGTCAAGTACTCGGGAGCTGGAGGTTTCCTTTAATTTGTGGACCAACTTCCTCCTTGGTTTCTTTTTCTCCGAGCTTGGGAGCTCGGAACCCTCCTCCTTTTCTTTTTGCCAGCCTTCCTGAAGCAGGAGACTCAACGGCAAGTCCTCGTCTACAACCGGAGGCCTAAGCTCGACATCCTTAGACAAACCTGAGAGAGAAAGTAAGGGGAATAAGGACTTGATAATAAAAGCAGAGGCCTAACACGACCTGATCGGAAAGCGGATCTTACCATGGGAACGGGCCTCCCAACAGCCCTTCGAGAGTTCGCGCCACAAGCGCTCGAAGTTGGGCATATGAGAAACGATACCCTAGACCCACTTCTCAACTCGAGGAATGGCATTTGGAACCCAAGCAACGACTGCACCATCACGAACACCAATAAGAAAAGGGGAAGTAAACATAAAAATCAATATTAGAAGGGAAGTTCCGCTTATGTTTTGTATTCCAATTCTCGGGAATGGCATGCATTCAGCCGTAATTAGGTCCGAAGTCCTCACTTGGCCAAAACGGCCTTGCCAGCCTCGATCTTGATCCTCATCGATACTAGAGAACGGGGCTTAGCTAGCCCAGCGCACAAGCTTTATGGAGGATCATGATCCTCCACATTGAAGGATGGATTTGACCGAGGCACACCTCGTACCTCTTGTAGAAGTCTATAATGATCAATTCCACCGGTCTCAATGTGAAGGGATAAGTGTAAACACTCGGTATCCTTCGACATAGGTGGTAATGGACTCCTCGGGGTCAGGGACCACTACAATTTTATCGGCCCTGTTGCAATCTATCCGAACCGTAGGGAGGATCTCTTCGGTAATCGAATAGATGTATCTGGAGAAGTCTTCGCACCGGCCAGGTACGGAAGAGGGTTTTTCAACCTTAAAATCGTTATTTACTGAGCATTCTCCGGGGATGAAAAGTTTCAAAGGGTGTTCCTGTACTGGTTCATCGACGGCAGTATGCGAAACAGTTTCTTTGGCTTCATTAGCTTGCCGCGAAGTAGAAGGTGTTTCTTTTTGGGAAACGGTATTTCAGGTCTTTGCCATTTCTTTAAAAATGGAGGATAAATAGAGGAAGAGACGAAGTTGAAGGAGTGCACTTGTTGGATTGAGAATGTGCAAAAGTTCTTGCAAAGGATCTCAAATAAGTTAGAGTATTTAAAACTCACTGCCCAGCTGCCTCCTTCAACGTGAACATGGAAGGGGCCTCACGTTCGCGAAGGCAAACGACTCAGACCCCCTGGAGGCTCTACTTCGCGAATGCGACCAGTGTCTCATGAATACGAAGGCTGGCTTGGCCTACCCTTCGCGAACGCGAGGGCTCCTTCGCAAACGTGAAGAACAAAACGGCCCAGCCCAACCCAGGATACTCTACGTGAACGTGAGTTACCTCACGCGAACGCGAAGGTCCCCGACCCCAGACCTTCGCGAACGAAAATTCTTTCTACACGAACGCGATGGTCCCCTCACATTCGCGAAGAAGGAAACCAGAACTGGGAATTTCTGGTTTCTCACACTTTGCTCCGAGGGGACTGAAACTCACCCGAGCCACTCGAGACCCCGTCCAAAGGCACTAACAGGTCTGTAATCATAATACGGACTTTCTAGAACTCTCGAAACACAAAAACAACAACGAAACCTAGAATAATACCCCAAAACCAAATTGAATCAAACTTTGAACTTCAAGTTTTCCAAATTCTCCTTATGCGCTGAATCATAGTTAGACTACTCGGAATAACACAAATTTTGTGTGCAAGTCTTAAATGATATTACAGAACTATTGCTGGTCTCAAAATTCCATTTGGACCTTGATATCACCAAAACTCACTCCAAACCAAATTTAAAGAACTTCAAAATTCTTCAAGAACCAACTTTCATTATTAGGCGCCAAAACGCTTCCAAGTCATCCAAAACCCGATCCGAACATACGCCCAAGTCCGAAATCATCATACAAACCTATTGGAACCATCAAATCTCGATTCCAAGGTCGTTTACTCAAAACATTGACCGAAGTCTAAATTGGCCTTTTAAGCCAACCTTAAGGAACCAAGTATTTTGATTTCAACCCAAACGCTTTCAAACCCCGAACTAACTACCCCCAAAAGTCATAAATCAGTAAAAGTAAGTACAGAAGTCTTATTTAGGGGAATAGGGTTCTAGAAAGCAAAATGACTTGTCGGGTCGTTATAAAAATAGTGTGTGTTATGGAAATTTGTATCAAATAACCACTATTATCCTTAGCCCCACGGTGGGAACAAAACTATTTACCCTCAAAATTGGATAACAATTGAATTTGTAAGTGGTTTTAAGGATACGTAGATTAAATTGACACAAAGCGATAAATTGAATTGCAATTGAATCAAAGTATGATAAAATGAATTCAAACCACAAGACTTGAACAATAATAGCCTTGGGAAGTGAATCACCCTTGAATAGAATGGACTTTAATTAGTATTAAAACACAGTTGAATAAGAACTTTAAAGAGAAAACAACAGTATATTGCTTTGGGATACGTGTAACAATGTTTTTACAAATAATCAGACCCCATTTGTATAGTAGGGGAGTCCCACCTCAGGTACAATTCTATAAAAGGTAAAATCCCATGATTTGGTAATTGGTCGGTTTTTTATTGATATGTGCCAAGATTTCCGCCGTGATACCCAACTGGTTACAGATATTTCGCCTTCCGTTATTCGGTCTAGCAACGTTTCTTCGAGCTCATTCAAGGTTAGGGTCGATTATGGGGTCATAGACCTGATGTTCTCGAGGACGGGCATTCAAACCTCGTATCTTGGTTCGATAGAACCCGGGGTCGATCTTTAACCCATCATGTTTCAATTTCGATCTTTCGTGTAATAGACGAGCCCGATTTCGACGGTATACAATTGTAGCTTGGAACATAGAGCAATTTGAGGCGAGTTAAGTCTCTTTTCTAACCTTGTAAGAGAAAAATTTCCCCATAGGTGAACTTACTTAATATATAATTATATGTGGGGGCTACGTACGTACGAAGTGACGAGAGTCCATACGTAGCTACTATTCCTGTTATGTCCGGGTAGTTTTAGGCTTACACCATGCTTTGTGGATACTGTAATCTGAACATATTTATTGATTTTCATTGAATGGAACTAAGTTGATGATTTCAAGATTTCAAAGGGTTCAAGTAAATTATTATTTTGAAAAGAATTGAGAAAAGTTACGTTATATTTATATTTAACCGCATTGCAAGTATATTCCGCGATTGGGGTGACTATTTCCACTACTCTCATGGGAGCGGGCTATTCGCCATGGCAGATTAATAGATGCATCCATGGTTTGCACTGTTCGACCCTCGGCAGTGCATAGTTTATAGTTTTATGTTGGATCGGGCCGAACGTCCTCGATGAAATTTGTGTATGATAATAGAATTGGAAGCCCTTTTTATAATTGGCATGAATTTACTGTTTTAAAGAACATTTTTTAAATGAAGGAAGTGTTTTGGATTTCTTAATTATGATGAACGAATCGTTCAGTTATTTCTTGTTCTGAGTTTATTGTTGGCTATATATATCATGCCTAATTACAATCACATATATTTATATTATTGGCCCTAGTAAGTGTCGGAGTCAAACTCTCGTCACTACTTCTTTGAGGTTAGATTAGATACTTATTGGGTACATACTTTTATGTACTCACGCTACACTTTTGTACTTGATTGTACATGATTTGAGTCAGGTGCATCTGGCCACCAGTCCGGCGCATAGACTTGATTCCCTAGCTCTTCCCGGTGACCTTCCTTTTTGAGCCGTTCTACAGCAGCTGGAGTCTCTCTTATGATTTTATTTTCTGATTATTTCCTTTTAGACATTAGGCTAGCATTTGTTTTGTATATTCTACTAGATTACCCACATACTTGTGACACCAGGTCTTGACACACACACTAGTAGACTTATGATTTTAGGTTGCCTACATTATTACGAATCGTATTTATTGTTTCCTTTTATTTATGTTAAGATTGCAAATCTCCTAATTTTTTTGACAAATAAGGAAAAGCTATTACTCACTAATTCATTTAAACGGAAAATCACTAGTTGATCAGTGTTGGCTTGCCTAACAACGATGTTATGTGCCATCACGATATATAATGGAATTAGGTTGTTACAACATGGTGTTATAGCACTAGGTTCACGTAGGTCTCACAAGTTATGGGCAGGCCTAGTAGAGTCTTGCGAATTGGTGCGGAGACGTCCGTACTTATCTTCGAGAGGCTATAGGGTGTTAGGAAACTTCTCTTTATTCATATCCTATCGTACAGTTGATGGTATACTAAGTTTCCTTCTTCTATTCTCTCACAGATGGTGAGGATGCATACAATGGATATTCCATATCACGACCCAAACTGATGGGCCGTGACGGGTTCCCGAATCCTACATATCGAACATCCTTAAGCATGCGTTTAAGATATAAATATGAATAACGTACGTGAGGGTAACCTATCAAAAAGACATATGTATATATACATACAGAATATAGTGGGTGAGCCGGCAAGGTTGCTATTGATACTATATACCCAAAACTAGATGCCGACAAGGCCACATACTTTCCAACTATACATAACTATCTATAGACCTTTAATAAAAAAATATAACTGTACAAGGATGGGACTGGGCCACGTCATGCCCATATATGTATACTAGCATATCGCACCAAAATCAAAAGCAGCTTCGGATCAAGTGAAGCACGCCAACTCTCGTTGATCAAGGATCCTAAGTAGAGGGGACCGTCATCTTGCCTACCTGCACCTGCAGGTATGAAACATAGGCCCCGGGAAATAGGGTGTGATGACCCGGCCGGTCGTCTTAAGAATTAACACCCCAATCCCCTATTAACTACTTTCCCCGTGTTTATTTCTGCTATTTTGATTTACCGGGATGTTTAGTTTTGAGTTTCGGAGAGTTTTGGGACATTTAGTCCCTAAAGGAGAGCTTAAGTGTTGGAAATTCGACCGTAGTTAGAACAGTGTGGAGATTGCCTTGGAACAGAATTCTGATGGTTCTGTTATCTCCGTTGGGTGATTTCGGGCTTAGGGGCGTGTTAAGATTATATTTTGGAGCTCCGTAGCTAGTTTAGGCTAGAAATGCCGAAAGGTCGAATTTTGATGTTTCCGGTTCGATAGTGAGATTTTGATCCGAGGGTCGGAATGGAATTCTTAAAGTTAGAGTAGCTCTATAGTGTTGAATGTGATGTGTGTACAAAATTTCAGGTCATTCGGACGAGGGTTGGTAGATTTTTTTACCGAAAGCGTATTTTTAGAGTTTTGGAGTTCTTAGGCTAAAATCCGTGGCTGATTCATCATTTTAATGTTTTTAGGTGTTTTAAGGATTGATATAAGTTTAGACAGGGGTATTGGACTTGTTGGTGTCTTTGGTTGAGATCTTGGGGGCCTCGGGATGATTTCAGGTGGTTAACGGGAAGTTGGAAAGTTGGAAATTGCAGCTGAAGCCGTTGGGCTGCTGTCATAACCGCATCTGCGGTTGGTAGGCCGCAGATGCGACTACCGCAGATGCGGAGTTTAGCCGCAGAAGTGGCTAAGAAGAATTTAAGCAGGGACCGCAGAAGCAATAGGATTACCGCACCTGCGGGAACATAGATGCGGCATCTGGGTTGCAGGTGCGGAGATGGAACTTTAAGTGAGAACCACAGAAGCGGTTCCCCAACCGCAGAACTGGTATCGCAGATTCTATGGGTGGACAACAGATGCGGGATTGCTGGGCAGAACATATACATAGTTGCCTTCGCGAATTTGAGCTATTCTTTCACCATTTTCATCCGGGAAGTGAGCTTTTGGGGAGGTTTTTGAGAGGGAATTCAAGGGAACTTCGAGGAGGTAAGATTCTTGGAACCTAAACTCGTTATTGCGGTGATTTTTACCATTATAAACATGAAAATTTAACGAAAATCAGTGGTAAATTTGGGAGTTAGGGCTTGACTAATTAGAGATCTTTGAGTGATGATTTGAGGGACCATTTGAGGTCCGATTTTGGAACTTTTGATATGAATGAACTCTAGAGAGTGTGAGAATTCTGGAAATGTAAATTTTACCTAATCCCGAGATGTGGGCCCGAGGGGCATTTTGGTCATTTTACCTAATTTCGCGTATTAGCTTAGAATTTCTTTGTAGAATCAGTTACTTGAAGTGTTATTTACATTATGAAATTGAATTGAATAAATTTGGGCTATTTGGAGTTGAGTACTCGTGGCATGAATGTGGTTTCGAGTTGATTTTGAGCCGGTTTGAGGTAAGTGGCTTGTCTAACCTTGTATGGGGGACCTTCCTATTAGGATTTGGTATTATTGTTAATTGAAATGCCTTGTGCGTGAGGTGACGAGTGCGTACTTGTACTAATTGTTGAAAATCCGGTTTTTCGTAAGTAATTTCTAGTATGTTTCCTTCCCTATTTATATTACTTGCACTTTAAGTCTGTTGTTAGCATAGGAAAGAATGTCTAACTAATTTAATTGCTTTATTTGCTCAAACTGCTTTACCTGAATTTTGTGCACAATGCTAGACTAGAATTACTTATTTGCCTTAATATGAAATTGACATTTGCTGAATATTTTCCTGTTGTTGTTGTGTATTTACATTTGGACTACGAATGTGGGATTCTGATAGATCCCCCTTGTCTGTTTATTTGGGACTACAGATGTAGGATTTCGGTAGATCCCCCTAGTTTGTTTAATTGGGACTACAGATGTGGGATTCCGGTAGATCCCCCGACACAGTTATATGGAACTACGGGGCTGCACCCGGTAGATTCTCCAGTACTGGGTATTTATATTTGGGACTATGGATTGGGATTCCGGTAGATCCCCACACACTGATAGTTGGAGTACAGGACGGGGTCCCGAGAGATCCTTCAGATATATATGATGGACTACGGGACGGCGTCCCGGGAGATCCACTGGCTAGATGTAATTGAGACTACACGATGCTATCCTGGAAGGTACCCCAATTGTTATCTCTATGTTGAGTTGTATTTCCTTTCCCTGATTATTTTATCTCCGTACTAGTTGTTGTTGTTCTTTCTATTTTACGTTATTTCTTACTATTGCACTTAATTATACTGTCTTATTCTACACTATTATATCTTATATGTTATTTAACCTCAGTAGGGCCCTAACCTTCCTCGTCACTACCCGACCGAGGTTAGGCTTGACACTTACTGAGTACCGCTGTAGTGTACTCATGCCCTTTCTGCACATGTTTTTCATGTGCAGATCCAGGTATTCCTATCACCCTTGAGGCGATGCGACTGTTCCAGATACTTCGAGGTATATCTTCCGCGTCCGCAGACCGAGGAGTCCCTTTCTATTCTATCTTGTAGTGATAGCCCTTCTATTTTCTTCTGTTGATGTAGACATTCCGGAGTTAGAGTATTTTTATTATATTCATAGCTTGTGATTCTTGGGTTTCTGGGTTTTGGAAAAAGTGTATTGGTTTTTAAGAGTTAATATTGTATATGCCGAGCGGCACTTTTAAACGCTGCTTTATTACTCTATTCCCGTTTTAAATTATTTTCTTACGTAGATTTGGTTTATCTTCTGTATTTTAGGCTTATCTAGTCGTAGAGACTAGGTGCCTTCACGATGGTTCACGAAGGGCGAACCGGGGTTGTGACAAGTTGGTATTAGAGCTCTAGGTTCATAGGAGTCATGAATCATAAACCGGTTTATTAGAGTCTCGCTGATCGGTACGGAGATGTCTATACTTATCTACGAGAGGCTATGTAACCATTTGGAAAATTTTTACTTCATTTGATTTCCTTGTCGTACGAGATTTGATATCATAATTCTAAACTTCTGTCTTCTTTTCTCTCACAGATGGTGAGGACATGCACTACCCGAGATGATCAGGCACTCACGCCCCCTACTGTAGCTGTCAAAGGCCGGGGCCGAGGTAGAGGCTGAGAACGCGCACGTGGTGCAGCCAGAGCACTTGCGCGAGCTGCCACTGAGGTACCATCAATAGTTCCAGCCGGAGTCCAGACACCTGGTACACCTACTGCTACTACTACTCCAGCACTTCAGGAGACTCTGGCATAGTTCATGAGCATGTACACCACTTTGGCTCAGGCAGGGTTGCCTCCCCTTGCTGCAGCTACGTCTCAGGCCGGGGGAGGAGCATAGACTCTTGCCGCCTGCACTCCTAATTAGTGAGTGCATGTTGAGCTGGTCCTTAAGATTATTCCTGTACAACCTACATCCCGAGATCAGCCCGAGGACAGGGCAACATTTTTCAAGGACGACCAGGTGAGGCTTGAGAGGTTCAAGAAGTACAAGCCTCCTATATTTAGTGGTCTAGCATCAGGTAATGCTCTGGGATTTCTAGACGAGTGTTACCGTATTCTCCATACCATGTGTATATCAGGATCGAGCGGGGTTTCCTTCACTACTTTCCAACTTCGAGGAGCTTCCTATGAGTGGTGGCACACCTATGAGTTAGACAGTCTGGATGAGGATGCTTCACTGACTTGGAGTCAGTTTTCAGATCTGTTCTTGAGAGAGTATGTTCCTTAGAGCCTCAGGGACGCATGGCGCACAAAGTTTGAGCATTTGTGATAGGGTGCTATGACTGTCTCAGAGTATGCCGTCAGTTACACTAGTTTGGCTAGACATGCACCAGCCTTGGTTTCTACTATTCGCGATAGGGTTCGACAGTTTATTGAGGGCCTTATTCCCAACATCAGTTATAGCATAGCTCATGAGTTGGAGATGGATATTTCTTATCAGCAGGTGGTGAGCATTGCTAGAAGGATTGAGGGTATGCATGCTAGGGAGAGAGAGGATAGGGAGGCCAAGAGGTCTCGAGAACGGGCCATTATTCTGGCGCCCGTGCCCCAGCTGCAGGTCATCATGGTAGGGGTTATATAAGTCGCCATTTTCATTCAGCTCTTCCAGCAGCCAGTAGTATTCCAGCTCCTCCTAGGCCTTAGGAGACTTATTATGCACCTTCAGTTTCTAGCGCGCCTCCTACGCGGGGTGCTTTCAGAGGTTAGTCCAGTAGACCTGGCCCAAGCCAGTCACAGCCGCCATGTCCTCCCACCACTTGTTTTGAGTTTGGTGACACATGCCATATGGTGAGGGATTTCCCCAAACTTAGGAGGGGTGAACCTCCGTAGACTTCTTAGCTACAGCGTGCTCCGCTAAGTTCTCAGGCTATGATTATAGCTCCAGTTGCTACCCCACCTGCTCAGCCAGCTAGAGGTGAAGGTCGAGGAGGTAGAGGTCGCCCTAGAGGGGGAGGCCAGGCCTGATACTATGCTCTTCCTTACTGTATCGAGGTTGTTGCCTCCAATTTTGTTATCACAGTATTATATTGATTTGTCAAAAAGATGCATCGGTTCTATTCGATCCAGGCTCCACTTACTCTTATGTGTCTTCTTATTGTGATCCGCATTTGGGTGTACCTCGGGATTCTTTGAGTTCCCCTAGTTATGTTTCTACTCCTGTGGGAAATTCTCGTGTTATGGACCACATTTATTGGTCGTGTTTCATTGCTCTTAGTGGTTTTGAGACCAGAGCCAATTTATTTTTGCTCAGTATGGTAGATTTTGATATTATCTTGGGCATGGACTGGTTGTTGCCCCATTATGCTATTCTTGATTGTCATGCCAAAACTATAATGCTGGCTATGCCAGGTGTACCGCGTGTTGAGTGGAGGGGTACTTTAGATAATACTCCAAGTAGAGTAATTTCTTTTCTTAAATCTTAGCGTATGGTTGAGAAGGGGTGACACGCATTTAGCTTATGTGAGAGATGTTAGTGTTGATACCCCTTTAGTTGATTCAGTCCCAGTAGTACGGGGTTTTCCCGATGTGTTTCCAGCTGATCTTCTAGGCATGGCACCTGATAGAGATATTGATTTTGGCATTGATCTGTTGCTAGACACTCAGCCCATTTCTATTCCTCCGTATCGTATGGCTCCTCCTGAGTTGAAGGAGTTAAAGGATCAGTTACAGGAATTGCTTGATAAGGGTTTTATTAGGCCCAGTGTATCACTTTGGGGTGCTCCTATCTTGTTTGTGAAGAAAAAGTATGGTTCTATGCATATGTGTATTGATTATCGCTAGTTGAACAAAGCTACAGTGAAGAACAATTATCCTTTGCCTCGTATTGATGATTTGTTTGAGCAGCTTCAGGGCACCCGGGTGTTTTCTAAGATTGACTTGCGCTCAGGTTACCATCTGTTAAAGATTTGGGAGCCAGATATCCCAAAGACTGCTTTCGGACTCGGTATGGTCATTACTAGTTCCTTGTTATGTCATTTAGGCTGACCAATGCCCCATCATCTTTTATGCACTTGATGCATAGTGTGTTCCGGCCGTATCTTGACTTGTTCGTCATTGTCTTTATTGATGATATTCTGGTGTATTCCCAGAGTCGGGAAGATCATGAGCAACACTTGAGGACATTGCTTCAGACCTTGAGAGAAAAGAAGTTATATGCTAAGTTCTCGAAATGTGAGTTTTGGTTGGATACCGTTTCATTCTTAGGCCACGTGGTGTCGAGTAAGGGTTTTCAGGTGGATCCGAAGAAAGTAGAGGCTGTGTAGAATTGTCCCAGACCATCCTCAGCTACAGAGATCTGCAGTTTTCTTGGCTTTGGCGGGTTATTACCGTTATTTTGTTGAGGGATTTTCATCGATTGCAACCATATGACCAGACTGACCCAGAAGGGTGCTCCGTTCCAGTGTATGGAAGAGTGTGAGGCGATCTTTCAGAAGCTCAAGACAGCTTTGACTACAACCCCAGTTTGGATATTGCCTATAGGTTTGGGGTCTTACACTATTTATTGTAATGCCTTGAGGATTGGCCTTGGAGCGGTTTTGATGCAGGATGGTAGGGTGATTGCCTACGCGTCCAGACAGTTGAAGGTGCATGAGAACAACTACCCTGTCTATGATCTAGAACTTGCTGCCATTGTTCACGTCCTGACGATCTGGCGCCATTATTTGTATGGTGTTTCTTGCGAGATTTATACTAATCATCGGAGTTTGCAGCAACTGTTCAAGCAAAAGGATCTTAATTTGCGCCAGAGGGTTGGAGTTGCTGAAGGACTATGATATCACTATTTTGTATCACCCGGGCAAGGCTAATATGGTGGTCGATGCTTTGAGTTGCCGGGTAGACAGTTTGGGGAGTTTAGCTTATTTACCAGCATCGGAGAGGCCTATAGCATGGATGTTCAGGCCTTACCCAGCCAGTTTGTGATATTGGATCTTTCGGAGCTCAGTCGAGTTCTAGCCTGCGTAGTTTCTCGGTCTTCCTTATTTGATCGTATCAAGGAGCGTCTGTATGATGACCCTCATTTGCTTGTCCTCAAGGACAACGTTCAGCACAGAGATGCCAAAGATGTGACTATTGGTGAGGACAGGGTATTGAGGATGCATGGTCGGATTTGTGTACCCAATGTTGGTGGGCTTCTGGAGTTGATTCTAGAGGAGGCCCACAGTTCGCGGTATTCCATCCATCCGGTGTTGTGAAGATGTATCAGGATTTGAGGCAACACTATTGGTGGGGACGGATGAAGAAGGATATAGTTGGATTTATAGCTCGGTGCCTCCTCTGTCAGCAAGTGAAGTATGAGCACCAGAGACCGGGTGGGTTGCTTCAGCAGATAGAGATTCCGGAGTGGAGGTGGGAGCAGATCACCATGGACTTTGTAGTTGGGCTCCCACGGACTTTGAGAAAATTCGACACTATTTGGGTGATTGTGGATTGGCTGACCAAGTTCGCGCACTTCATTCCTGTGTGTACTACCTATTCTTCGGAGCGCCTAGCGGAAATTTATATATGGGAGATTGTTCGTCTTCATGGTATTCCACTTTCCATTATTTCAGATAGAGGTACTCAATTCACATCATCGTTTTGTAGTGCCGTTCAATATAAGTTGGGAAGTCGGGTGGAGTTGAGTACAACATTTTACCCTTAGACGGACAGACAGTCCGAGCGCATTATTTATATTCTTGAGGATATGCTCCATGCATGTGTGATTGAGTTCGGAGGGTCTTGGGAGCAGTTCTTGCCATTGGCGGAGTTTTCTTACAACAACAACTACTAGCCCATCATTCAGATGACACCGTATAAGGCCTTATATGGTAGGCGGTATAGGTCCCTGCTGGGTTGGTTTGAGCCGGGTGAGGCCAGATTATCAGGCACAGACTTGGTGCAGGATGCTTTGGAGAAGGTCTAGGTGATTCAGGATAGACTTCGTACAGCCCAGTCCAGATAGAAGAGTTATGCGGAGCGGAAGGTTCGTGACATTTCCTATATGGTTGGAGAGCGGGTTCTACGTCGGGTTTCGCCTATGAAGGGCATTATGAGATTTGGGAAGAAACGGAACTTGAGTCCGAGGTTTATTAGCCCTTTTGATATATTGAGGCGTGTTGGGGAGGTTGCTTATGAGCATGCCTTACCTCCTAGCATGGCAGGAGTTCATTCGGTATTTCATGTTTCGATGCTCCGGAGGTTTCACAGTGATTTGTCTCACGTGTTAGAATTAAGTTCAGTCCAGTTGGACAAGGATCTATCCTACGTTGAGGAGCCATTGGCAATATTGCATAGGTAGGTTAGAAAGCTGAAGTCAAAGAACATTGCATCAGCGAAGGTTTAGTGTCGTGGTTAGCCAGTCAAGCAGGCGACCTGGGAGACCGGGCTGGATATGCGCAACCGTTACCCTAATCTTTTCACTACTTCAAGTATGTCTCTATGATCGTTCGAGGACGAACAAATGTTTAAGTGTAGGAGGAGGTGACGACTCGGCCAGTCGTCTTAAGAATTAATGCCCTGATCCCTTATTAACTGCTTTCCCCGTGATTATTTTTTCTATTTTGATTTGTTGGGATGTTCGGTTTTGAGTTTCGGAAAGTTTTGGGACACATAGTCCCTAAATGAGAGCTTAAGTGTTGGAAATTTTATCATAGTCGGAACAGTGTGAAGACGGCCTCGGAATGGAATTCCGATGGTTCTGTTAGCTCCGATGGGTAATTTCGGGCTTAGGGGCATGTTCGGATTGTGTTTTGGAGGTCCGTAGCTAATTTAGCCTTGAGATGACGAAAGGTCGAATTTTGAAGTTTCCGATTCAATAGTGAGATTTTTATCCGAGGGTCGGAATGGAATTTCGAAAGTTGGAGTAGCTCCTTAGTGTTGAATGTGACGTTTGTGGAAAATTTCAGGTCATTCGGACGAGGGTTGGTAGACTTTTTGAACGAAAGCGTATTTTTAGAGTTTTGGAGTTCTTAGGCTTGAATTCAAGGTTGATTTGTCGTTTCGATGTTGTTTTAGGTGTTTTAAGGATTGGTATAAGTTTGGACAGGGATATTGGACTTGTTGGTGCCTTTGGTTGAGGTACCGGGGGCCTCGGGATGATTTTGGGTGGTTAACTGTAAGTTGGAAAGTTGGAAATTGCAGCTGAAGTCTTTGGGCTGCTGTCATAACTGCATCTGCAGTTGGTAGGCCACAGATGTGACTACCGCAGATGTGGAGTTGAGCCGCAGAAGTGGCTAAGAGGAATTTGAGCAAGGACCGCAGAAGCGATAGGATTACCACACCTGCGGGAACGCAGATGCGACATCTGGGTCGCAAGTGCGGAGATGGAACTTTAAGTAAGAACCGCAGAAGCAGTATTGCAAATGCGATGGGTGGACCACATATGCGGGATTGCTGGGCAGAACATATACATAGTTGCCTTCGCGAATTTGAGCTATTCTTTCACCATTTTCATCTGGGAAGTGAGCTTTTCGGGAGGTTTTTGAGAGGGAATTCAAGGGAATTTCGAGGAGGTAAGATTCTTGGAACCTAAACTCATTATTGAGGTGATTTTTATCATTATAAACATGAAAATTTAAGGAAAATCAGTGGTAAATTTGGGGTTTAGGGCTTGACTAATTAGAGACTTTTGAGTCATAATTTGAGGGACCATTTGAGGTTCGATTTTGGTACTTTGGGTATGACTGAACTCGTGAGAGTGTGAATATTCTGGAAATGTAAAATTTACCTGATTCTGAGACATGGGTCCGAGGGGTGTTTTGGTCATTTTACCTAATTTCGCTTATTAGCTTAGAATTTCTTTGTAGAATCAGCTACTTGAAGGATTATTTACATTATGAAATTGAATTGAATAAATTTGGGCCATTTGGAGTCGAATACTCGTGGCAAGAACGTGGTTTTGAGTTGATTTTAAGCCGGTTCGAGGTAAGTGGATTGCCTAACCTTATGTGGGGGACCTTCCCCTTAGGAATTGGTATTATTGTTAATTGAAATGCCTTGTACGTGAGGTGACGAGTGCGTACTGTGCTAATTGTTGAAAATCTAGTTTTCATTAAGTAATTACTAGTATGTTTCCTTCCCTGTTTATATTACTTGCACTTTAAGCCTGTTGTTAGCGTAGGAAAGCATGCCTAAGTGATTTAATTGCTTTATTTTCACAAATTGCTTTACCTGAATTTTGTGCAGCATGCTAGACTAAAATTACTTGTTTGCCTTAATATGAAATTGACATTTGCTGAATATTTTGCTGTTGTCGTTGTGTATTTACATTGGGACTAAGGATGTGGGATCCCGGTAGATCCCCCTTGTCTATTCATTTGGGACTACGAATGTGGGATTTCGGTAGATCCCCCTTATCTGTTTAATTGGGACTACGGATGTGGGATTTCGGTAGATCCCCCTGCATAGTTATATGGAACTACGAGACTGCACTCGGTAGATTTCCCCAGTACTAGGTATTTATATTTGGGACTACAGATTGGGATTCTGGTAGATCCCCGTGCACTAATAGTTGGCCTACGGGACGTGATCCTGGGAGATCCTTCAGATATATATGATGGAATACGGGATGGTATCCCGGGAGATCCACTGGATATATGTAATTTGGACTACAGGACGGTATGTTGGAAGGCACCCCGGTTGTTATCTCTATGTTGAGTTGTATTTCCTTTCCGTGATTATTTTGTCTCTGTTCTAATTCTGTTGTTCTTTTTATTCTATGTTATTTCTTACTGTTGCACTTAATTATACTATCTTGTTCTACACTGTTATATCTTATATTTTATATAACCTCAGTAGGGCCATGACCTTCCTCGTCACTACCCGACCGAGGTTAGGCTTGGTTCTTACTGAGTACCGCTGTAGTGTACTCATGCCCTTTCTACGCATGTTTTTCATGTGCAGATCTAGGTAACTTCACTCAGTCCTATCACCCTTGAGGCAAGGCGACTGTTCCAGAGACTTTGAGGTATATCTGCCGCATCTGCAGACCGAGGAGTCCCTTTGCATTCTATCTTGTTGTGATAGCCCTTCTATTTTCTTTTGTTGATGTAGACATTTCGAAGTTAGAGCATTTTTATTATATTCGTATCTTGTGATTTATGGGTTTTGGGAAAAATGTATTTGTTTTTAAGAGTTAATATTGTGTATGCCGAGCGGCACTTTTAAACGCTGTTTTACTATTTTATTCCTATTTTAAATTGTGTTCTTTCGCAGATTTGGTTTATCTTCCACATTTTAGGCTTACCTAGTCATAGAGACTAGGTTCCGTCACTATGGTTCACGGAGGGAGAATCGGGGTCGTGACATAGGGAGTCAGTACGAATAAAATGTACTGAGTATGTAAGGAATGAAATTTAGTACATAAGTGACATAGATGAAACATGGAATAAGGAATTCTGCCTGTAAGTCTAAATAACTTTGCAAATCCTGAAATAGTTATAATATCATACACGTGCATGTAAATGTCGTGACATGCATATGTATAGGTGTACATAACATCATCAAGCCTCTGAGGGCATCCCATCATATCATCTCGGCCACTATAGGCAAAATCATCAACATATACCAACTGATCAGGTGGTGGTGCGTATATAATGCCGTAGCCTTTTCCCATATCCCATATACATATATATATATATATATATATATATATATATATATATATATATATATATATATATAAATACGCGTATATAATGCCATCTGGTCATGGGTCAATGTACATGTATTAATGAATAAAATTCATGAAAATATGTTAAAAATCTCAACATTCCTTTCGAATAAACTTTATCAACTGCGTATTATTCTGAGACCCATGAACATAAGATATAATAATGTGTCACATGGGGAATCAACAAACATAGAGACCCCTAGTATTTCTTTGAATAGAGTCATTTATGAAAGATGTGCGTTTGCTCATTTCTTTTTGTATCATTTGGACCATGCCAAAAAGAAAGAAGGGGTAGACTTAACATACCTAGAGTAGGGAAAAATCCGTATGATATTCTTGGAAAAATGTTGCACCGTATTCCTTAGAATCACAAAATCTCATGTTGCAAATGTAGTGTTTTAGAATCTGATTGTAATGAGTTGTTGTGTCCAGTTCTTGAATCCTACGTGTTGTTTCTAAGTTTGTGTGTGAGCTGCATTGTTTTCCACCCTTTTCTCAATGGCTTCCATTAATTAGTGTTTACTCATTTTGTAGGCTGCTGAATACTCATTGAGAAAGACGAGCTAACAATGTTATTTAGTTTTGGTTTGTATAAGAAGTTAACTTTTGGTTAACAATGAAGATCCATTGTTCATGTACTAGAGCTTGATTGAAGACCTTACTGTCTGAACCATTTCTTGAATGTCTTACACATTAATATCTTGTTACTTTAGATAGCCACCTAAGAAAATATGACTAAGAGTCATATGTCTTAGTAGTGACTCGCTGCCACGCGGGTGTGGTTTTTTTAACCTTATCTTATAATTCATTATTTAATTAGGTAATGTCCTGTTACCCTATAATTAACTAATTACCCATATAATTAAGAACTATCTCAAATTACTTAAATTACTACTTATTTTTAATATACTTTATACATCATACTATCATGGTCATATAGTATCTTGTATGGTACTAGTCCATAAATATCGGGTATTATAGCTCGGACCGTAATTTATCCCAAATTGACAACCTTCAACGAAACTCATTTTTTTGATTCGTGTACTCTTTACCCTTTATGGCACTTACTTATCTCTTGTTATAAATATCATAAATATGTTAACCTCAAGATAATCTCATCCCCGAGTCTACGTCGATTAACTGAAGACGAAACTTTAATGTACGAAAATGCGAGATGTAACATCCTCCCCCCTTTAGAAACATTCGTCCTCGAATATTTATCTCCCCGGGATCTATATAACTTTGGCAGAGTCGCCTTTATAACAATACTACTACCAACTCTTCCTGTAGAAACTCAATAATTTAACGCCACATAGGACCACAATCATCAATAACGACAATGGCCTAACACGACCAATGACAATGACTAACAGAAGAATCCATACAAGTACCTTAAGGTTTTGATGTCTCAGTCGGACCCTTCTCTGGATGAGGAAATAAGTAGGGATATCTAGACTTCATGTCTTCCTCGGCCTCCCAAGTCATTTCTTCCACATTGTTGTTTCCTCAAAGTACTTTCACCGAAGCTACGCCTTTAGTTTTAAATCTCCGAACCTGTCTGTCTAATACAGCACTAGTAGTTTCTTCATATGATAGCTGCTCTGTGACCTGAATGTCGTCAATAGACACAATTCTGGAAGGATCTTCGATACATTTACGGAGCATAGGCACATGAAAGACTGATGTACAGACTCCAAGTACGAAGGCAAGTCTAACTCATATGCTATGTAACGACCTGGACGGTCGTTTTAAGAATTAATGTCCCGATCCCCTATTAACTGCTTTCCCGTTATTTGTTTCTTCTATTTTGATTTTCCGGAATGTTTGGTTTTGAGTTTCAGAGTGTTTTGGGATACTTAGTCCCTAAAAGAGAGCTTAAGTTTTAGAATTTGGGCCGTAATTGGAGCAGTATGAAAACAGCTTCGGAATGGAATTTTGTCTATTCCATTAGCTCTGTTGGGTGATTTCGGCCTTAGGGGCGTGTTCGGATTGTGTTTTGGAGGTCCGTAGCTTATTTAGGCTTGAAATGCCGAAAGTTGAATTTTTGAAGTTTCCGGTTTGATAGTGAGATTTTGATATCGGAGTCGAAATGGAATTTCGAAAGTTGAAGTAGCTCCATAGTGTTGAATGTGATATGCTTGCAAAATTTCAGGTCATTCGGAAGAGGTTTGATAGACTTTTTGATCCAAAGCGTAATTTGAGAGTTTTTGGAGTTCTTAGGCTTGAATCCGATGTTAAATTGGTGTTTTGATGTTGTTTTGAGCGTTCCGAAGGTTGGAACAAGTTTCATTGATGTTTTAGAATTGGTTGGCATGTTTGGTTGAGGTTCCGGGGACCTTGGGTGTGTTTCGGATGCTCAACGGACCATTTTTTGACTTGGAGAAGGATAAGATTTTTGTTGGTTTTTGTTGCAGACTTTTCTTCATCGCGATCACGTGAGGAGGCTCGTGATCACAAAGGCTTAGATGGGGTAGAGATGATTTTGTTCTATGTGATTGTGGAAAAGGGAGTGCAAACGCGTAGTTGGCAGGAGTTGAATCGTGAACGCGGCGTAGCCCTCTTCACAAAGAGGAAGAAGTGAGGCAGCTGAGGAGTGGAAGATTTTCTCTTCGCGATTGCGTAAGGTCAACTGCGATCGCGTAGAGCTGAGCAGTGGAACATTGCGATCGCATAGGGTTTATCACGTTTGCTTAAGGTTATTTTAGGGGTCAGCGAAATTGATCTTCACGATCACATGGGAGTTTCCACGATTGCAATTAAGGACGCGTCTGGGAAGGACATAAATTTCAAAATCGAGGGTTTTGATTTCATATCAGAAAATTGAATTGGGAGCTCGGTAGGAGATGAATTTTGGAGATATTTTCAGAGGGAGTTTATAGGTAATGATTCTTAACTCCTTTTTTTCTTATAATCTATTAATCTAATTATGAATTCATCATCTAATTTTGGATTTCGGGTGAGAAATTGGGGAAACATTTGGAAACGTTCTTAGACCTAATTTTCGAGTTTTGATTGGGGATTTGAAATCGGATTTGAATAATTTTGGTATGGTTAGACTCGTGAGTGAATGAGGGTTCAAAATTCGTAACTTTTACCCGATTTCGAGACGTGGGCCTGGGGGACTTTTTGGGCAATTTTCTTAATTTCGCGTGTTAGCTTCGAATTAATTAGTGGAATTAGTTACTTGAAGTTATATTTTCATTAAGAAATTGATTTGATTAGATTTGGGCCATTTGGAGTCGAGTACTCGTGGCAAAAGCATGGTTTTAGGTTGATTTTTGAGCCGGTTCGAGGTAAGTGGCTTGCCTAACCTTGTGGGGGGGGGGGGGGGGGAGGGAACTCCCCTTAGGATTTGGTATTGTTGATATTTGAGATGCCTTGTACGTGAGGTGACGAGTGTGTACTTGTGCTAATTGTTGAAAATCCTATTTTCATTAAGTAACTATAACTGTGTTTCCTTTCCTGTTTATACTACTTGCAATTTAAGCCTACTATTAGCTTAGGGAAGCATGTCTAATTGACTTAATTGCTTTACTTGCTCAAACTGCTTTATTTGAATTATGTGCAGCATGCTAGGTTAGAAATACCTGTTTACCTTGGTATGAAAATTGGATTGAACTGAATATTCTCTGTGTTACAACCGTGTGTTTACTTGGGGACGACGGGACGATATCCTGGGAGATCCCCCTGCATGTATACTTTGGGACTACGGATTTGTATTCCAGTAGATTCCCCTGCACATTATATTGGAACTACAAGACTGCACCCGATAGATTCTCCCAGTACTGGATATTTACATTTGGGACTATGGATCGGGATTCCGGTAGATCCCTCCACACTATGAGTTGGACTACGAGACGACACCTCGGGAGATCCACTGGATATTTACATTTGGGGACTACAGGACGGTATCCTAGGAGATTCCCGATTGTTACCCCTATGTTGAGTTGTATTCCTTTTGTGATTATTTTGTCTCTGTTATAGTTGTTGTTATTCTTATTATCTTGTGTTACTTCATACTGTTAGCATTTAATTATATTGTCGTATCTATACTATTTTACCTCATTTTCCAGCTATAATCAGTAAGGCCCTGACCTTCCTCGTCACTACTCGGCCGAGGTTAGGAATGACACTTACTGAGTACCGCTGTGGTGTACTCATGCCCTTTCTGCGCATGTTTTTCATGTGCAGATCCAGGTATTTGAGGCAAGGCGATTCACCAAAGACTTCGAAGTATATCTGCTGCGTCCGCAGACCGAAGAGTCCCTTTCCATTCTCTCTTACAATATTAGCCCTTCTGTATTTACTTTTGTTTAGACATTCCGGAGTTAGACACTTGTAGTTATTCAACAACTTGTGATTTCATGAGATTCCAGGTTTTGGAAAGTTGTTCAATTTTTGAGATCATGTATTAGTGTATGCCTAGCGACATCTTAAACGTTTCTATATTTTCTTATATATTCAGTTTTTATTAGTTTTTCCATATTTTGTTTCTTTTTTCGAAATTGGTAGGCTTTCCTAGTCGTAGAGACTATGTGCCATCACGATAGTTCATGGAGGGAGAACTTGGGTCATGACAAGTTGGTATTAGAGCTCTAGGTTCATAGGAGTCATGAATCACAAGCCGTTTTATTAGAGTCTCGCGGATCGGTACGGAGACGTCTGTACTTATCTATGAGAGGATATGTAACTATTAGGAAAATTCCACTTAATTTGATTTCCTTGTCGTGTGTGATTTTTGATATCAAAATTCTAAACTTCTGTCTTCTATTCTCTCACAGATGGTAAAAACACATGCTACCAGAGATGGTCAAGCACCCGCGCCCCCTACTAGAGCTGTCAGAGGTCAGGGCCGGGGTAGAGGCTGAGGACGCGCATGTGGTGTAGCCAGAGCACCTGCGTGAGCTGCCACCGAGGTCCCAGCAGCAGTTCCAGCTGGAGTCCAGGCACCTGATACGCCTATTGCTACTACCACTTCCAGTTCTCCATGAGACTCTTGCACAGTTCATGAGCATGTATACCACTTTGGCTTAGGTAGGGTTGTTTCCCCTTGCTCCAGCTACATCTCAGGCTGGGTGAGGAGCACAGACTCCCGCCGTCCGCACTCTCGAGCAGCGAGTGCATGTTGATTAGGTCCTAGAGATTATTCTTGTATAGCCTGCAGTTCGAAATTAGTCCGAGGACAGAGCAACGGCTTTCATGGATGAGCAATTGAGGATTGAGAGGTTCAAGAAGTACAAGCCTCCTGTATTCAGTGGTCTAGCATTAGATAATGCTTTGGGATTTCTAGATGAGTGCTACAGTATCGTCTATACCATAGGTATATCAAGATTGAGCGGGGTTTCCTTCACTACATTCTAGCTTCGAGGAACAGCCTATGAGTGGTGGCGTACCTATGAGTTAGATAGTTCATATCCTCCCTGACTTGGACTCAATTTTCAAATATGTACTTGAGAGAGTATGTTCCTCAGAGCCTCAGGGACGCATGGCACATAGAGTTTGAGCATTTGCACCTGGGTGCTATGGCTGTTTCAGAGAATGCTGTCCGTTTCACTAGCTTGGCTAGACATGCACCAGCTTTAGTTTCTACTATTCGTGAGAGGTTTTGCCAGTTTATTGAGGGGCTCATTCCCAGCATCAGGTCTAACATGGATCGTGAGTTGGAGATGGATATTTCTTATCAGCAGGTGATGAGCATTGCTAGGAGAGTGGAGGGTATGCATGCTAGGGATAGAGAGGAGAGGGAGTCCAAGAGGTCTCTAGAGTCGGGCCATTATTCTAGTGCCCGTGCTCCAGCTGCAGTTCTTCATCGTAGGGGTTATTTGAGTCGGCCCGTTCATTCAGCGCTTCCAGCAGCCAGTGGTATTCTAGCTCCTCCTAGGCCTTAGGAGCCTTATTATGCACCTCCAATATTTAGTGCGCCTTCTGCGCGGGGTGCTTTTAGTGGTCAGTACAGCAGACCTAGCCCGAGCTAGTCACAACTGCCACGTTCTCCCAGAGCTTGTTTTGAGAGTGGTGACACCCGCCATATGGTTAGGGATTGCCCCAGACATCTCAGCCGTAATGTGGCACACATAGTTCTCAGGCTATGGTTACAGCTCTAGTTGCTACCCCACCTTCTCAGCCATCTAGAGGTGGAAGTTGGGGAGGTATAGGTCACCCTAGAGGGGAAGGACAAGCTAGATATTATGCCCTTCCTGCCCGTACCGAGGCTGTCGCCTCCAATTCTATCATCACAAGTATTGTCTTGGTTTGTCATAGAGATGCATCAGTTATATTCGATCCAGGCTCCACCTATTCTTATGTGTCTTCTTAGTTTGCCCCGAATTTGGGTGTATCTCGGGACTCTTTGAGTTCCCCTATTTATGTTTCTACTTCTATGGGAGATTCTCTTGTTGTGGATCACATTTATCGGTCGTGTGTGGTTGCTTTTAGTTGTTTTTGGACAAGAGCTGATTTATTATTGCTCAAAGTGGTAGATTTTATGTTATCTTGGGCGTGGAATATTTGTCGCCTCATTATGCTATTCTTGATTGTGACGCCAAAATTGTGACGCTGGCTATGCCAGGTGTACCGCAAGTAGAGTGGAGGGGTACCTTAGATCATACTTCAAGTAAAGTTATTTCATTCCATAAGGCTCAGGTATGGTTGAGAAGGGGTGTGACGCGTATCTAGCTTATGCGAGAGATGTTAGTATCGATACTCGCACAGTTGATTCAGTCCCAGTAGTACGGGATTTTTCTAATGTGTTTCCAGCTGATCTTCCGGGCATGCCGCTCGATAGGGATATTGATTTTGGCATTGATCTATTGCCGGCCACTCAACCCATTTCTATTCCTCCGTATCATATGGCCTCTCCTAAGTTGAAGGAGTTGAAGGATCAATTATAGGAATTGCTTGATAAGGGTTTTATTAGGCCTAGTATATCACCTTGGGGTGCTCCTGTCTTGTTTATGAAGAAAAGGGATGGTTTTATGCGTATGTGCATCGATTATCTCCAGATGAACAAATTTACAGTGAAAAACCACTATCCTTTGCCCTGTGTTGATGATTTGTTTGACCAGTTACAGGGTGCACGAGTGTTTTCTAAGATTGACTTGCGTTTAGGTTACCATCAGTTGAATATTCGGGAGCTAGATATCCCGAAGACTGCTTTTAGGACACGGTATGGTCATTACGAGTTCCTTATTATGTCATTTGGGCTTACCAATTCCCCAACAGTCTTCATGCATTTGATGCACAGTATGTTTCGGCCATATCTTGACTCGTTCGTCATTGTCTTTATTGATGATATTATGGTATACTCCGGAGTCGGGAAGATCATGAGCAACACCTGAGGACAGTGCTTCAGACTTTGAGGGAAGAGAAGTTATATGCAAAGTTCTCAAAATGTGAGTTTTGGTTGGATTCTGTGGCATTCTTGGTTCATGTGGTGTTGAGTGAGGGGATAAAGGTGGATCCGAAGAAAGTTGAAGCACTGCCGAGTTGGCCCAGACCAACCTCAGCTACAAAGATCCTTAGTTTTCTTGGGTTGGTGGGTTATTACCATCCATTTGTTGAGGGGTTTTCATCTATTGCAACACCTATGACCAGGCTAAACCAAGAATGGTGCTCTATTCTAGTGGACGGATGTAAGGTGAGCTTTCAGAAGCTTAAGAAAGCTTTGACTATAGCCCCGGTTTTGATATTTCCTATAGGTTCGGGGTATTATACCATCTATTGTGGTGCTTCGAGGATTGGCCTTGGACCGGTATTGATGCACGATGGTAGGGTGATTGCCTACGTGTCCAGACAGTTGAAGGTACATGAGAAGAATTATCCTGCCCATGATCTCGAGTTAGCTGCTATTGTTCACACCTTGAAGATCTGGCGTCATTTTTTGTATGGTGTGCCTTGTGAGATTTATACTGATCACCAGAGTTTGCAGCATCTGTTCAAGTAGAAGGACCTTAATTTGTGTCAGAAAAGGTGGCTAGAGCTGCTGAAGGACTATGATATCACTATTTTATATCACCCGGGAAAGGCCAATATGGTGCCCGATGCTTTGAGTCGCCGGGTGGAGAGTTTGGGAAGTTTGGCTTATTTGCCAGCAACAGAGAGGCCCATGGCGATGGATGTTCAAGCCTTAACCAGCCAGTTTGTGAGATTGGATCTTTCGGAGCCCAGTCGGCTTCTAGCTTATGTGGTCTCTCGGTCTTCCTTATTCGATCGTATTAGAGAGCGTCAGTTTGATGACCCTCATTTGCTTGTCCTCAAGGACAAGGCTATGCATGGTGATGCTAGAGATATGACTATTGGTGCCGACGGGGTATTGATGATGTAGTGTCAGATTTGTGTACCCAATGTTGATGGGCTTCGGGAGTTGATTCTAGAGGAGGCCCATAGTTTGCGGTATTCCATTCATCAGGGTGCCGTGAAGATGTACCAGAATTTGAGGCAGCACTATTGGTGGAGGCGGATGAAGAAATATATAGTTGGGTTTGTAGCTCGGTGTCTCAATTGTCAGCAGGTGAAGTACGAGCACCAGAGACCAGGTGGGTTGCTTCAGCAGATAGAGATTTCAGAGTGGAAGTGGGAGAGGATCACCATGGACTTCGTATTAGGATTCCCACGGACTTTGAGGAAGTTCGATGCCATTTGGGTGATTGTGGATTAGTTGACCAAATCCGCACACTTCATTCCTCTGTGTACTACCTATTCTTCGGAGTGATTGACGGAGATTTATATCTGGGAGATTATTCGTCTGCATGGTATTCCAGTTTTCATCATTTCAGATAGAGGTACTCAGTTCACATCACCATTTTGGAGGGTTGTACAACATGAGTTGGGTACTTGGGTGGAGTTGAGTACAACATTTCACCCCCAAATGGACGGACAGTCCGAGCGCACTATTTAGATTCTTGAGGATATGCTCTGTGCGTGTGTGATAGAGTTTGGAGGTTCTTGGGATCAGTTCTTGCCACTGGCGGAGTTTTTCTACAACAACAACTATCAGTCCAGCATTTAGATGGCACCGTACGAGGCTTTATATGGTAGGCGGTGTAGATCCCCGGTGGGTTGGTTTGAGCCGGGTGAGGCTACATTATTGGGCACAAACTTGGTTCAGGATGCTTTGGAGAAGGTTAAGGTGATTCAGGATAGACTCTGTACAGCCTAGTCCAGACAGAACAATTACGCAGACCAGAAAGTTCGTGATGTTTTCTATATGGTTGGAGAGCGGGTTCTGCTTCGAGTTTCTCCTATGAAGGGTGTTATGAGATTTGAGAAGAAAGGGAAGTTGAGTCTGAGTTTTATTGGCCCTTTTGAGATATTGCGGCATATTAGGGATGTTGCTTACGAGCTTGCCTTACCTCCCAGCTTGGCAGGAGTTCATTCGGTGTTTCATGTTTCGATGCTCCAGAAGTATCATGGTGATCCGTCGCATTTGTTGGATTTCAGTTTAGTCCAGTTGGACAAGGATCTATCTTATATTGAGGAACCCGTGGCAATATTGGACAGGCAGGTTAGGAAGTTGAGGTCAAAGAACATTGCATTAGTGAAGGTTCAGTGGCAGGGTCAGCCGGTCGAGGAGGCGACCTTGGAGACCGAGAAGGATATGCGCAGCCATTACCCTCATCTTTTCACTACTTCAGGTAGGTCTCTATGCTCGTTCGAGGACGAACGAATGTTTAAGTGTAGGAGGATGTAACGACCCGACCGGTTGTTTTAAGAATTAACACCCCGATCCCCTATTAACTGCTTTCCCATGTTTGTTTCTGATATTTTGATTTGCCGGGATGTTTGGTTTTGAGTTTCGGAGTATTTTAGGACACTTAGTCCTTAAAAGAGACCTTAAGCTTTAGAATTTGGACCGTAGCCGGAGTAGTGTGAAGATGGCCTCAAAATGGAATTCCATCGGTTCTGTTAGCTCCGTTGGCTGATTTCGGGCTTAGGGACGTGTTCAGATTGTGTTTTGGATAGTTTATTTAGGCTTGAAATGCCGAAAGTTTAATTTTTGAAATTTCCGGTCGATAGTGAGATTTTGATATCTGGGTCGTAATGGAATTCCGGAAGTTGGAGTAGCTCCGCAGTTTTGAATGTGACGTGCTTGCAAAATTTTAGGTCATTCGGATGAGGTTTGATAGACTTTTTGATCGAAAGCATAATTTGAGAGTTTTTGGATTCAATTCGATGTTAAATTGGTGTTTTCATGTTGGTTAGAGCGTTCCGAAGGTTGTAAAAAGTTTGAAAAATGTTTTAGAATTGTTTGGCATGTTTGGTTGGGGTCCTGGGGGCCTCGGGCGTGTTTGGATGCTCAAAGGACCATTTTTGGACTTGGAGAAGGATATGATATTTGCTGGTTTTTGTTCTACATGATCAGGGAAAGGAGTGCTAACGCGTAGTATTGGTAGAAGTTGAATCGCGAACGCGGCGTAGCCCACTTCGCAAAGAGGAAGAAGTGAGGCAGATGAGGAGTGGAATATTTTCTCTCCGCGATCGCGTGAGGTCAACCGCGATCGCGTAGAGCTGAGAAGTGCAACATCGCGATCGTGTAGGGTTTATCGTATTCGCATAGGGTTATTTTGGGGGTCAGCGAAGTTTCTCTTCGCGATCACATGGGAGTTTCCCCGATCGCGATTAAGGACGTGTCTGGGTAGAACATAAAGTTCAAAATCGAGGGTTTTGAGTTCATACCACAAAATTGAATTGGGAGCTCGGTAGGAGACGAATTTTGGAGAGATTTTCGGAGGGACTTTGCGGGTAATGATTCTTAACTCCTTTTTGCTTATAACCCATTAATCTAATCATGAATTCATCATCTAATTTATGATTTGGGGTGAGAAATTGAGGAAAATTTTGGAAAAGTTCTTAGACCTAATTTTTGAGTTTTGATTGGGGATTTGACATCGGATTTGGATAATTTTGGTATGGTTAGACTCGTGACTGAATGAGGGTTCATAATCCGTAACTTTTACCCTATTTCGAGACATGGGTCTGGGTGATGTTTTGGGCAATTTTTTTAATTTCGCGTATTAGCTTCGAATTAATTAGTGGAATTAGTTACTTGAGGTTATATTTACATTATGCAAATGGTTTTAATAGATTTTGGCCATTTAGAGTCGAGTACTCATGGCAAGAGCATGGTTTCAGGTTAATTTTTAAGCCGGCTTGAGGTAAGTGGCTTGCCTAACTTTGTGTGGGGGAACTCCCCTTAGGATTTGGTATTATTGATATTTGAGATGCCTTGTACGTGAGGTAATGAGTGCGTACTTGTGCTAATTGTTGAAAATCCTGTTTACATTAAGTAACTATAATTGTGTTTCCTTTCTTGCTTATTCTACTTGTAATTTAAGACTACTATTAGCTTAGGGAAGCATGTCTAATTGACTTAATTTCTTTACTTGCTTAAACTACTTTATTTGAATTATGTGCAACATGCTAGGTTAGAAATACCTATTTACCTTGGTATAAAATTTGATTAAATTGAATATTCTTCGTGTTGCTGCTGTGTGTTTACTTTGGGACTACGGGACAGTATCCCCGGAGATCCCCCCGTTTGTTTAGTTTGGTACTACGGATCGGTATTCCGGTAGATCCCCTGCACATTATATTGGAACTACAGGACTGTGCCCGGTAGATTCCCTCAGTACTGGGTATTTACATTGGGGACTACGAATTGGGATTTCGGTAGATCCTCGCACACTATGAGTTGGATTACGGGACAACACCCAGGAGATCCACTGGATATTTACACTTGCGGACTACAGGACGGTATCCTGGGAGATCCCCGATTGTTACCTCTGTGTTGATCTATATTCCTTATGTGATTATTTTGTATCTGTTATAGTTGTTCTTATTATTATTATCCTGTGTTACTTCATACTGTTAGCATTTAATTATTTTGTCGTATTCTATACTGTTTTACCTCATTTCTCAGCTATAATCAGTAGGACCCTGACCTTCCTCTTCACTATTCGACTGAGGTTAGGTTTGGAACTTACTGAGTACCGTTGTGGTGTACTCATGCCCTTTTTGCGCATGTTTTTCATGTGCTGATCCAGGTACTTCGACTCAGCCCTACTACCTTTGAGGCGAGGTGATTTTCCACAGACTTCGAGGTATATCTGTCGCGTTCGCAGACCGAGGAGTCCCTTTCCATTCTCTCTTACAATATTATCCCTTCTATATTTACTTTTGTTTAGACATTCTGGAGTTAAACACTTGTAGTTATTCAATAACTTGTGATTTCATGAGATTTCGGGTTTAGAGATCTTGTATTAGTATATGCCGAGCGGCATCTTAAACGTTTCTATATTTGCTTATCTTCTGTTTTATTAGTTTTTCCGCATTTTATTTCTTTTTCAGAAATTGTTAGGCTTACCTAGTCGTAGAGACTAGGTGTCGTCACGACAGTTCACAGAGGGCAAACATGGGTCGTGACATGCTACCTCGCCTACCTTGCGTATGATCCTATATGGTCCAATGTACCGAGGGCTTAGTTTCCCTTTCTTACCGAACCTCATAACGCCTTCCATCGGTGATACCTTTAGGACTACACAATCGTCAACTTGGGAATCCAAGTCTCGTCGTCGATTTTCCGCATAAGACTTCTAATGGTTTTGAGTTGCTAATAGCCTTTCCTGTATAAGCTTAATCTTCTTGATTGCCTGTTGTACCAATTATGGTTCTACTAACTTAGTTTCTCCAACATCGAACCATCCTATAGGTGACCTACACTTCCATCCGTAAAGAGCTTCATATGGAGCCGTCTGAATATTGGAATGATAGCTATTATTATACGCGAACTCAATAAGCGGCAGATAATCATCCTAGCTACCCTTGAAGTCTATCACAGAAGCCCATAACATATCCTCAAGGGTTTGAATAGTACGCTCAGCCTGTCCGTCAGTCTGAGGATGAAATGTTGTACTAAGACTTACTTGAGTCCCCAATCCTTTTTGGAAAGACCTCCAGAAATTAGCTGTAAATTGTGCTGCTCTATCTGAGATAATAGATACAAGGACACCATGCAGTCGTACTATCTCCTTAATTTAAAGACTTGCATAATCCTCTACGGAATATGTAGTCCTGACGAGCAAAAAATGGGCTGACTTTGTAATCCTATCAACAATCACCGATGTCGAATCGAACTTACGCTGGGTACGAGGTAAGCCTATGATGAAATCCATATTGATTACTTCCCATTTCCAAGCAGGAATTTCCATAGCCTGCAATAATTTATCGGGTTTTTGATGCTCAATCTTGACCTGCTGACAATTAACTCAGCTATATCATTTTTCATTCCGTCCTACCAATATACTTCCCTGATATCATGATACATCTTTGTTGCTCCTGGGTGGATAGAATAATTAGAATAGTGAGTTTCTCTCATAACCTACCGACGCAACCCTGCAACATTGGGGACACATAATAGTCCACGATATCTGAGGACCCATCTTCTATAATCTCAAACGGTATCTTCTCCTTGTGAGGGGTGGTATTCCTACCATGAATTAACATGGGATCCTAGTACTGCCATTTCTTCACTTCAGTTACTAAAGAAGATATTACCGTATCCTGGATAGTAATTCCAATATCACCTAAGTACAATAACCAAACTCCAAGACTAGCTAACTGATGAATCTTATGGTCTATTCCACTATTCTCTGGCTGTAAATATAACAGGATACCCATAGATCTATGGCTGAGGGCATCGGCTACCACATTCGCTTTTCCCGAATGGTATAAAATATCAACGTCATAATCTTTAAGTAGCTCCAACCATCTCCTTTGACGTAAATTTTAATTCTTTTTGCTTGAAGATATACTGGAGGCTCTTATGATCCACATAGATATCAACATGAATGCCATACAACTAGTGCCTTCACATCTTTAGTGCATGAATCACTACGGCTAACTATAAATCATGGGTCAGGTAATTCTTCGTGGGCTTTCTTAGTTGTCTAGAAGCATAAGCTACAACCTTACCCTGCTAAATTAGTACACAATCCAATCCAACGCTTGAAGCATCAAAATAGATAACATAACCATCGGTCCCTTCTGGGAGCATTAGAACCATTGCTGAAATTAGTCTATTCTTTAATGCCTGGAAACTCTATTTGGAAACATCCACCCACTGAAACTTAGCTCCCTTCCGAGTCAACTTACATGGGTATTCTAATATTTTACAATTCATGAATTTCCTCCTTTTGAAAGCCAAAACGTTATCCTTTATCTATCATAATTACGACCTTATTCCACTAGCAGGGCAGCATTCTAGCTCTTCTAAGTGCTACTAGTCTTAGACTCCTTTGGGTTCATTCAGGCTATACTGATCTATGACTTTAGAGAAACCATCAGCTCTCTTATTTTCATGAGCTCAATCCCAAGGACTTATCCATTCTCGTTGCCTTCTCACTCCCCTTTTCTTATCCTTACTCATGTCTTTCTAAAACCTTGTCATTCTACCATACTTTAGATTGCGACCTACGCATATCTATTTATACTTATTCGCAACCTTCCTTTAACTTTCTTGCAACATAGATTTTCTTATGTTATTCTGGGACGTTAAGCAAGACATTCGTTTGTCAAAGGTGCTAAAATAGAAGAGAATCCCTTTACAAGTCTCGTGTAATAATCTGCTAAACCGAGAAAGTTATGAACCTCCGCTGGTGTCATGGGTCTAGGCCAGGTCTTTACTGCCTCAATCTTTTGTGTATTAACCCAGATACCTTCACCCGAAATGGTATGCCCAAGGAAAGCTATAGAGTTCAACCAGAATTCACATTTGGAGAATTTTACATACAACTTCCCTTTCTATAGAACCTTGAGCATAGTATGCAAATGATTCGCATGTCCGATCTCTGAACGAGAATAAACCAATATATCATCGAAAAATACAATCACGAATAAATCTAGAAAGGGTTTGAACACACGGTTTGTCAAATCCATGAATACAAAACCAAAAAACCCTAAAACTAAGAAAAAGATCCGCCCCCTCCCTTGGCTTCTACTTCTCCAAAATACCAAACACCCCAAGCATCCATGGCAGCCCTCCCGCCTCCTTCGACTCGAACACACAACCACCACCATCGTCCAGCCCCGTCATTGCAGCCCCGTCTTCTTCGCGACGTCCTTCACCTCCGGCGACCATGGCTGCCCGTTCTAATGCTTGGCTTTCGTCGGAGTAGCCATCTCCTCCACGTCTAGCCGAGCTCCAGCCATGTCCGCCTAGCTCCACGGTTGCAGCTTCTTCTTCTTCACCTCATGCTGTCATGAGCATTCCACTTCTCCATCGCCATTGCTTCCACTGTTACACCCAGTCGACGACAGCGAACAACTCGTCGAACAGCTCGTCGACCAGCCATGTCTGCCATTTGCTTCATCTTCCCCATCTAAACGACCTCCATTACTGCTTCGTCTTCGACTGCGAACAGCTCGAACAACCACTCCTTCCTGCGACCACTCGTTTCCAGCTCAGGTATGCGGGTTCTGCTACGTCCAAACGGAAAATAAAATGGTTGCCGTTGCATCGCCTCACTGCTGCTACTGTTTCGACGTGTTCGTCGTCGTTTGTTCGAGCTTTGGTCGACGTTCGTCAAAACAGTCCGTACATATTTCTTTCGATCCGGTTAGTAGATTTTGAGTTTTATGTTTGTCCGTATTTCGTTTTGATATTTCTCGAATCTAAAATCGTTAGAAATGATTTTTTGTTTTGTTTATGTTCATATGTTTTGTCGAATTAATTTTTCAGATTTCAAATGAAAGATTAATTAATTGATTTTCATGTTATTTCATGTTTGTATTGTTGTTTAGATAAATATTTGTTAGTTTAATGTTTGTTAGATTCAAATTGAAATTTAATTAATTATTTCTTCAATTTGTTTCATGTGTTATGTATTTTCCAGAAATTATTAATGTTGTTTGAATCGTTTGAATCCGTCATGTTTGTTGTTTGAAAAATAGATTTAGTTCATGTTCATCTTTGTTTAAAGTTCGTGTTTAAATCCAGTGATTTAATGTGAGTTTATGTTTGTTTGTGATTTGTTGATTTAATTTGAATCATGCACATTGTTGTTTATATTGTTGTCTCTTTGTTCATCCATTGATGGTCTAAATTAACCAGGATTGGTTCCCGATATGGTTGATTTATTCCCATTAATTTGGAGTTGTGTTGTTCATCGTGTTCATATAATTGTTGTTGAAGTTTGTTGAGAAATTGGTCATCTTGACTATATTTTGGTCAAGTTATGATTAATTGAGTGTTTAGAGCTGATGGGGGTAATTTGGTAAATTGCATTGCACACGGGGGGTAGATTTGTAATTGCAATAAGGTCGGAGGGGTTGTTCGGTAATTGAACATTATTTTGATTCTTTATGTTAAGCATGGGGGACAAAATATAATGGTTTGGGGTTTTTGAGGTACTTGTTTAATATAATGGGGGACAAGACAAAACATAATGGGGGGAATATTGCATTTGTTTATGTTAAGCATGGGGGACAAATTATAATGGGATTGGGTGGAAGCATTTATTTAATGTAGGCATGAGGGACAAAGTTTAAAATAAAGAAAAACATTAAGTAGTGGGACAAAGCATGCCATTGGGGGAATAATTTGGGGTTGGAAATTCAAGACAAGGTCTTGCTATATATATATGGTCATTTGACACATTAAAGAGGACTGGGAACATTGAGAGAAAAAGAGGGCGGGAATAAGAGGAGAGGATTTTGGGGAGAGAGTTTTAATACTTGAGATTGAACATAAAACAGATTTCTACACTTGAGAGCGGACAGACTTGAAACATTTTGAGAGTAAAAGAGAAATGCAATTTGAACTTTTACTCGAATGAATTCCGTTTGCTTTTCTTCGAGTGTTATTCAAAAATCAGAAACTACTGCATCTTGTATCTTTTCTCTCCTCTGCTTTGATTGTGATTGCACTTTGGTATTGCTGAGTTTTCAATCTGTTACTGGGTTATTCTACTGGTTGTTACTGGTTTGCGGTGTTGCTGAATCTGCTGTTGCTGTGGTATTATTGTTGCTGACTTCTCCTTCTTTTGTTCTTGTACTGCTGTTTCCAGGTACACATTTGTACAATCTCGGCTTAAAGCAAAAAATGAAATATTAATCAGGCTTTGTTCCTGTTGAATTCCTCCTGTTTAGATTTGTGGTTGAATATAATTTTTCTTTCTTTTTATAAAGATGTAGTTGAATGATTAATGAGTAATGAGGTTGCATATGTATAATTTCTTCATCTTATAATGTTAGTTTAAATTAATCGGAGAATAATTAATCTGTTTTTTGATATTATTGTGTATCTATCTCATGTTATAGCATTAGTAAATAATAGAATGTAGAATTAAAGCAGTTTTCCTTGTACAAACGTGATCGCAATGTTCCGTTCACATTAGTCGTAACTTAATAACTAATAAGTTACGTTTTTCAGCATGTTAATAATTTAAGAGATTTTCTTTTATTTTAGAGACGAACTTAATAGAAAATATAGTCATTATAGGTTTATCCTTTTAAAGACAATGAGACGAGCCTCGCCAAATAAAAATACAAATCGCGGGGCCCTCAATAATTAGTCATAATAAATACTTAGATTTTGGGATGGACCGTTTAGTGAATTTCACTGCCTTCCCCAAAGATAATAACGCGTTAGCCTCTTTAGATGCGATTTAATTAAATTACTTTCTTAAACTCGGGTGCACATTTATGTGACCCAAATCCAAATCTCAGCGGAGTTGAAATGTGTCTCTGATCACGGGTACATTGATTGTGACGTGGTTCGAGATGCATGTCCACGACGTTGCAAATTCCTTTTTTAAAAAAATAAGAATGAGATGAGCCTCGCCGAATAAAAATACAAAATTGCGGGGCCCTCAGTAAATATTTACATTAACATTGCTTAGACTTCGGGATGGACCGTTTAGCAAAATTCCACGGCCCTACCCAAAGTAAATGATACGCTAGTCGCTTTAGCCGCGCCTTTAATAATTTAATTTTCTTAAACTCGGGTGCACATTTATGTGACCCAAATCCAAATCTCAACATAGTTCAAATATGCCAACAACCACGGGTGCATTGATGTGACGTGGTTCGAGATGTGTTTCCACGATGTTGCAATTCTTGATAAAAATAACAGTAAATGATAAAAGCAGTTAAAAGTTAAATTTTTGCACATAGGTTAAACATGTATTAAATCAGATAATAAAACCGAATATGACAGTTGAGCGAACGTGCTAGAACCACGGAACTCGGGAATGCCTAACACCTTCTCCCGGGTTAACAGAATTCCTTATCCGGATTTCTAGTACGCAGACTGTAATATGGAGTCATTTTTTTCCTCGATTCGGGATTAAAATTGGTGACTTGGGACACCCTAAATCTCCCAAGTGGCGACTCTGAAATAAATAAACGAATCCCGTTTCGATTGTCCTTTAATTGGAAAAAACTCCCTTGTACCCTCTCGGGTATGGAAAAAGGAGGTGTGACAGCTCTGGCGACTCTGCTGGGGACTATGACCCAGAACCACTGGTTCAGGGTTAGAAATTCGAGCTTAGATAAATTGTTATATTTGGCTTTATTTGATTTTTACCTAATTTGAGCCTAATGTGCTAAATGCTGCTTTTACCGCTTTGATATTATCTGAACTGTATATAAATTGTGCCGAAACCTTTCTCTTCTTACCTCCGAGGATGTGCTTACTGGTTGAGACTCCCTATTCTGTTAGTGTCATACCCTAAATAAAAGAGGCTCGGAAAGTTTCTAAGCCGGCTGGCCTTTTGGTTCCCGGAAAGGAGCTTCTTCCTCAACTCGAGTTGTCCGCTCGAGTACACTCTCTAGAACACCGACCCAGATTTTTGAACATAGAATAACGTGACTTCATGCCGGATCCCTAGTAGGAACGCTTATTTGCATCAGGTTGCATTTGACTTAGGGGACTCAACACAGGGGTTGAGTCCGTTTAGGACTAGCAACCTGATATGAAAAGACCATCCTGATGCATCCTATTTGTTTTTCGTGCATTTATTTGTCTCGCGCCCGCATGCTGACCGGTGTTTGAATATTAGGAATATTGTGAAATTGAAGAAAAAAGAAATAGCGGTTAGGGAATTGATTGTTTATTTTTGAAAAAAAAAACAATGCCCAAATACTGTCAAAACTCTGCCGAAATTTTGAGAAAATGAAAAAAAAAGTCTTATTAGTTTGTTTTATTAAAAGCAAAGGAAAAATAGAAAATGTTCTGTCTTGTTTTTCAAAAAAATAGAAAAGGAAAATAGTTTGTTTTGCCAGGAAAATGAAAAATGAAAATGAAAAAGAGTCTTGTTTTTAAATGGGTTTTTATTTATTTATTTGTTTATGAAAATGCCAAAATAAAAATAAAAATAATAAAATAAAAAGAGTTGGGCATTGGAAGTGGTTTTATTATTTGTTGCAAATATATATATATAAATCCAAATATATATATATATATATATATAAATCCAAAAAGTTTTTCTTTATTTCCAAAAAATGTATATATATCTTTATTTGTTGCAAAAATATTTGTCTTGCCAAAAAGTCTAGAAAAGTTTTTAGACTCCCAATTTTCAAAACAAAAAATCCAAAAATATTTTCCATTATTGACTTCTTTTGACTTCTTTAGAGAGTCTTTTTAATTGTTAAAATATATATATATATAATAAAATAAAATAAAAAATCCGAAGATATTTCCCTTCTTCTTTAAAAACTGAAAAGAAATTCAAAATTCAAAAAAATATTTTTTTTTAGAAAGCATTTCTTTTTTTAAAGGTAAAATTCCAAAAAATATTTTCTTTCTTCTTTAGAATAAGAGAAAACAAATGAAAATTCAAAAAAAATATCTTCCTTTTACTTTTGAAATTCTCAAAGTTCTAATCAAAAGAAAAGGAATTCTTAGAAGTCTTTCTTTCAAAAAGAAAAAAAAAAAAAAAAAAAAAAACTAATACTTCCTTTATTCTGTTAAAGCAGTTCTTTCACAAATTCAAAAAAAAAAATAATTTAAAATTAGTTTATTTACTTTATTCATGACCACCCGAACTACGCGGGTTTGATTCTCACCGGATGTGAGATACGTATGCAAACCTCATCGGGTCCAACCCCACCTTTTGCTAAAATAGCTAAAAACAAATAAATAAACAAAAAAAAACATGTCAAGATTTTTAATTTTGTCATAAATAAGTCGGGTGATGTCCAACTTCCCCTTTTACAAAAAAATAGCAAAAATATATATGTCAAATTTTTAAGAAGTCGGGTGACGCTCTTTTATCAAGACATAGCCGAATGTTCCCGGAAGGGACGCCGGAAGGCTGACTTTGCATAAACGATCACTTTTGGGTCAGGTTAAGATTTGGTCCAGTTGACCCACATAGCCTTAAAAATCTTCGTCCCCGAGGCGCTGAAGGGCCGTGTTTGCAACACTAGGTTTTTATTGTAATTTGAAAGAAAAAAAACAAAGAGTCAACGGTCAGGTGAATACCGTTTGGATTTTTGGTCAAAATAAGCGGAGCCAGCTTCGGCCGCGTTTTAAACCGTTCTTGCCGAAATAGCCTTAGAGTATCTTTCAATTGTCAAAAGGTTATTTTCGTAAAAGAATGGACAAGTTTGTAAAGTGTCAAAATAATCCTCCCCGGCCTCAAAATTCATGTGAGATTTGGAAGGGGCCACATTTGCAAAAATAGCCATTTGGTTGCATTTGTCAAACGGGGAAAGAAACTGGCCATTTGTAATTCTTTTGATTAGAATATGTGGGTTGTTTGATTTTCGAGTTTGTAGGTCATCTTCAAACCTTTGAAACCCGGTCTGTTTTAATATGAAAATTGAAAAAAATTGTCTATTATTGTTTATCTCTTATTGGTCCGAACTACGCAAGGTCTGATTCATGCGGGGTCATGATACGTAGGCAATCTACATAAGATTCGACCACGACAAAAAAGAAAAAAAAATGATGAAAAAGAATGAAAAAAAGAATGAAAAAAAAATTGAAAAGAAAAAAAAAATTGAAAAAAAATGAAAAAAGATGTTGTCAATAATGAGGACCGACTGAGTCCATTCTAACTTGTTTTGTTTTGAATCACAAAGAAAGAAGGTGGTTGGTTTGTGGTAAGCCGGAAATACAAGATCCAAAAGCACATTTTGCGGGGATCAGGCCTGATAGCAGAAGCACACGAATCCTGTTGGGAACTTGTTGACGAAGGTTGATGATATTGAAGCTGGTAATGGTCTTGGCAGTATTGATGCGAAACTCAGTGGCTAAGATGCCCGTTTTGATAAAGTGGGAGGACGCTCCGTTCCTTGGTTAGCAAGAGAGAAGCTTGTGATGGCTTATTTTGTTGTCATTCCTGTTGTTCGGATTATTAGGATTGTAATTCGGATATTGTTTTGTGTCAATATCTTTCCGCTTATCTTTCCGTTTTGTCATAGCGGTTTGTTTAAGTTTTGTACTGGTTGTTTTAGGATTTTATTCTGGTTTGTTTTTGTTTGTTTTGTTATTCAAACCATTTCACCGGTAGTCTAATGGAAAATCCGGTCTTTGATTATTTCCAGTCATTTTTGTTTAGTCCTTTTTATCATTTTTGTTCAGCGCCGATTCTAGTGACATGACATGCGCACATAGTTTGGGCCTAATCTTAAAAGTTAATCATAAGACCCTGGGAAGGTGATCAAAGCATTTAAAGGAAATGAGAACGGTTTTGAGATTATTCAGAGCTCGAGTCATGTGGAACTGGGGCAAGTGAAACACAAAGAAAACCGTTAAAGCCAGATTCACCTTTCATGATAATAAGAGTGAGAGTGTCGCCCAACGGTGCTTTAGAAGTGACAAATGAACAAGCAGATGTTGAATATAATTGTCAAGTCCAGCACCATCAGAAGAGGCTACAAATCTTTGTTGTGTTGTTTGCATTTGGCATGTTTTGAAGACTGGAATGACGAAGGCATTTTGTTCTGCTACCTAAACACTTTATCCTTCGTTAACCCCTTTTGAGCCTTATTGTATTTCATTCGTATCCCTCGTTCGGAATCAGTAAAAACGACTAGAAAACGCAAGCGTGGAATGAAAAACAAAAGAAAGGAAAAAGAAAGAAAAGAAAACAACAAAACGAAAAAGAAAAAAAAATGAAAGAAGAAAAAAAAAGAAAGAAAAATGAAAAAACAAAAAACAAAGGAAAGTCAAATGAAAACAGAGGATTTGGGAACTACGTTTGACCTGATTCCTCAAAGAGGATACGTAGGCGCTTCACGGCTCGGTCATAGTTTGGAAAAATGAAAAAAAAATCAATCAATTAAAATATCCCCAAGCAAGAAACTGGGCAGATGTTGCGTTTGTTGTAAATAAATCTAGTTTCGAAGGTTGTAATTAATAACCCAAAATCGATGCATTTTTTGAGCCTTTAATACCCTTTCTTTCTAACCCTATCCAAAACCCACATTACGGTCCAAAGAAAGACCTTCTGATCTGTTTTCAAAAGATGCCAAGTCAGACAAATGAAGAGTCTTACCGGCGAACATAACATTCTGTTCCACAGCAGAGAGGACTCTAATCTCCAACAGAAAGAGTCATACCGGCAACACTCCAAATCCCCAGCTGGAAAGTGATACAAATGAGAGAGTCTTATCGGTGAAAACCTTCACAGGCACCATAAGGCGACGAAAGATGAGAGAGAAACCAAAATGAGAGAGACTTGATAGTGAAAACCTTCGGGCACTACAAGTCGAATAAGATTGAGAATCAGATGGGGAACTGCCAATTGAAGGTCTTGAAAGACGATTGACGGCAGAGGATAGGCCACATATGCATGTCATGACCATTAGAGTCGGTATCTGCATTTGATAGGTTTTCATTTATAGTTTCTTTTGTTAAAGAGTCATTTTTTTTCCTTTGTCTTTTTATTCTGTTCCCTTTTATCTTTTTTCCTTCATAGAAAATCCCCAATAGAGTATGTTTGGTCAGAACAAGTGTGAATTGACTTCAAAATATGCTATCGGCTTTCCAATTATACAAAATGAGATCTGACTAGTACATCCAAATGGTATAGTCAGCAAGGAACAAGCGCGAGGCCAGTGTCAAGAAAAATATCCCCAGCAAAAGGGAATTGACAAAAGGATTGACGAGTGTCAAGAGGGATATCCTTGCCAAAACCAAGGTTATAAACCTCAAGGCCCAAGGCCCGTGAACAAAGCAAGGAAAGCAGTGAGCATGATTTGTGCAAAATTTATACAAGACTAAAAGTCGGGGACATGCCAGTTTCCGATCTATGCCACAAAAGAAGAGGGATTATCCCCATCAAATAATATCATCCCCAACAAGTTGTGGAGCGCAGAGCAAGGAAGGAGAAAAGGAAAATCCATCCCCAGTAGGAGTATCACAACCAGCCACCATGTCTTAAACTAACAAATTCTGTTTGATTTGAAGCAGGTAAAAGAAATGGCATTGAGGCCAGAAATGCATGCCACAAGGGATATTATCAAACTGGGGCAGAAAACTTTCCTTCCATTTAGAAAATTTTCTGGAAGTCAGGTACCCATTCGGGGAAGAATAAAGATAACGCCAGTCTCAAGGGAAGTGGTCTTTGAACCAGTATTGCCCCAACATAATAAGTTTCAATGGAGGAAGTCGTTCCCCAGCAAATGGATGAAACTTGTGCTCAGAAGAGCAAAAGGCTAGTATTATTCCCAACAGCCTTCCGAAGAGTGAAGCACTAGTTCTGAAGGAATCAGAATCCCCCAGTAGTGTTATCCTCGACAACATTATCCCCGGCTGATAACATTTTACCCCCCAACAGTTTGCAGGGGAATGAAACATCCTACTCAAAAGGAAGTAGTTCTAGAAGGAGTAAGATAACATATTTACTCAACAGAGTTATCTTCAGAACAGTTATCCCCAGCGGATCATCGAGATGTAGAAGCATCTTCGGCGGATTTTCGACCAAATTTCAAGAGGGTCGGACAACCCATAATGAGGAAGGAAGAAAGGGAAAATTCATCCCCACAAAATAATTCCCAGCAAGTTTCGAGGTAAGACATTTTCAAGTTTTAAAGATATGTCGGGTTCATCCGCCCTCGAATAGGATATGTCGGGTTCATCCGCCCTCGAATAGGATATGTCGGGTTCATCCGCCCTCGAATAGGATATGTCGGGTTCATCCGCCCTCAAACAGGATATGTCGGGTTCATCCGCCCTCAAACAGGATATGTCGGGTTCATCCGCCCTCAAATAGGATATGTCGGGTTCATCCGCCCTCAAACAGGATATGTCGGGTTCATCCGCCCTCAAACAGGATATGTTTGGGTTCATCCGCCCTCGAATAGGATATGTCGGGTTCATCTGCCCTCGAACAGGATATGTTGGGTTCATCCGCCCTCGAATAGGATATGTTGGGTTCATCCGCCCTCAAACAGGATAGTTTGGGTTCATCCGGCCTCGAACAGGATAGTTTGTTTTCATCCGCCCTCGAATAGGATATGTCGGGTTCATCCGCCCTCGAATAGGATATGCCGGGTTTATCCGCCCTCGAACAGGATATGTTGGGTTCATCCGCCTTCGAACAGGATAGTTTGGGTTCATCCGCCCTCGAATAGGATATGTCGGGTTCATCCGCCCTCGAATAGGATATGTCGGGTTCATCCGCCCTCGAATAGGACATGTCGGGTTCATCCGCCCTCAAATAGGATATGTCGGGTTCATCCGCCCTCAAATAGGATATGTTGGGTTCATCCGCCCTCAAATAGGATATGTTGGGTTCATCCGCCCTCAAACAGGATTGTCGGGTTCACCCGCCCTCAAATAGGATATTTTGGGTTCATCCGCCCTCGAATAGGATTTTATCTTCAAAGTTGTTGTTGAAGACAGGCGCCCTCCTGAATAACGAGAGGAATACTTTTTGTCTGTTCATTGCATATTGTAGGCGCCCACCTGTATAATAAGGGAATACATTTTGTGTCTTTACCATTAGGCGCCCACCTATATAATAAGGGAATACATTCCACGCCTTTACCCATAGGAGACGCATTTCCTCCTAAGTTTAGTTTTACCCATAGGAGATGCATTTCCTCATAAGTTTAGTTTTACCCATAGGAGACGCATTTCCTCCTAAGTTTAGTTTTACCCATAGGAGACGCATTTCCTCCTAAGTTTAGTTTTACCCATAGGAGACGCATTTCCTCCTAAGTTTAGTTTTACCCATAGGAGATGCATTTCCTCCTAAGTTTAGTTTTACCCATAGGAGATGCATTTCCTCCTAAGTTTAGTTTAACCTATAGGAGACGCATTTCCTCCTAAAGTTTAGTTTTACCCACAAGAGACGCATTTCCTCCTAAGTTTATTTTACCCATAGGAGAGGCATTTCCTCCTAAGTTGTTGTTAAAATCAGGAGCCCGCCTGAAGAGAGGAATGACGTTTATTTTTGTTGAAATCTCGCCAACCTAAAGAAAGGAATGACATTTTATTTTCAAAGACAGACGCCCACCTGTATAACGAGAGGAATATATTTCTGTCTTTACATTCATGTTCTAGGTCGCCCACCAGTATAATGCGGGAATACTTTCTGTTCTAGGTCGCCCACCAGTAAAATGCGGGAATACTTTCTGTTCTAGGTCGCCCACCAGTAAAATGCGGGAATACTTTCTGTTCTAGGTCGCCCACCAGTAAAATGCGGGAATACTTTCTGTTCTAGGTCGCCCACCAGTATAATGCGGGAATACTTTCTGTTCTAGGTCGCCCACCAGTAAAATGCGAGAATACTGTCTGTTCTAGGTCGCCCACCAGTAAAATGCGGGAATACTTTCTGTTCTAGGTCGCCCACCAGTAAAATGCGGGAATACTTTCTGTTCTAGGTCGCCCACCAGTAAAATACGGGAATACTTTCTGTTCTAGGTCGCCCACCAGTAAAATGCGGGAATACTTTCTGTTCTAGGTCGCCCACCAGTAAAATGCGGGAATACTTTCTGTTCTAGGTCGCCCACCAGTAAAATGCGGGAATACTTTCTGTTCTAGGTCGCCCACCAGTAAAATGCAGGAATACTTTCTGTTCTAGGTCGCCCACCAGTAAAATTCAATACTTTCTGTTCTAGGTCGCCCACCAGTAAAATACGGGAATACTTTCTGTTCTAGGTCGCCCACCAGTAAAATGCGGGAATACTTTCTGTTCTAGGTCGCCCACCAGTAAAATGCGGGAATACTTTCTGTTCTAGGTCGCCCACCAGTAAAATGCGGGAATACTTTCTGTTCTAGGTCGCCCACCAGTAAAATGCGGGAATACTTTCTGTTCTAGGTCGCCCACCAGTAAAATGCGGGAATACTTTCTGTTCTAGGTCGCCCACCAGTAAAATGCGGGAATACTTTCTGTTCTAGGTCGCCCACCAGTAAAATGCGGGAATACTTTCTGTTCTAGGTCGCCCACCAGTATAATGCGAGAATACTTTCTGTTCTAGGTCGCCCACCAGTAAAATGCGGGAATACTTTCTATTCTAGGTCACCCACCAGTATAATGCGGGAATACATTTCTATCTTTACATGCATGTTCTAGGTCGCCCACCAGTATAATGCGGGAATACATTTCATGTCTTTACCATTAGGCGCCCACCTGTATAACAAGAGGAATACTTTTTAGTCTTATATTGCAGATTTTTGAAATCAGTAACCCCACCGGAAGGTAGAAGGTTACAACAGGAATCCCCAGCAGGAAACAATAAAAATCCTCAGCACCGGGAAGCAAAAGGTTGCAGCAAGAGGTCCCAGCACAAATTCAAGCGCCTGAGTCAAAAGGAAGAAATGACGTATTTTGAAAGAAGTGGCATGTGAACATTAAATCATGCCCAGCATAACAGATCTGATGAAGAGAGCCGTACCCCCAGAGGAACCGCCGATAAGCTTAATGAAGAAAGCCATGTCCCTGGCGGACCGAACAAAATGATGAAAACTGGTATTCCGAAAAGCAAAGGGCCAGTATCATTCCCAAATTCACGGAAGAAAAACACCGGAGGAAACACAAGCCGACAAGAAAGCAAGGCAACAAGAATAAATTTCAGTCTAGCCTAGCTTCTTGTTTTCTTTTAAGCACGGTGTAACAAGTAGATCGGTAAGCAGTAATAACAACATGCAACAACAGTAACATTGCAGTCCCACGGTAGTCCCAGCTACCAAAACTCCCCGAACTACATTAACCTGATTCCCCTTTAGCCAGGGATATGTAGGAAACCTTTGAAGCAAAGGTTCGGTTAAATCTTTTTCAAAAAAAAAAATGCTTCACACGGAGTACTCGGATGGGCAAAAATCGCTCGCTTTATCTTTGCACGAAAACCCTTCGTGTCTCCGGGCAAAGAGGGGCAGCTGTAAGCACGTGATTTTTGCCCTATATGAGAATTACTCCCAAAAAATTCAAAATCAAATGATTTTCCTTGGTGTGCAATTTTGTGAGATTTTGTGATATTTTGGGATAATTATTTGTATTTGTCTGTGTTTGCTTATTTGTTAAATTAATAAAAAATACAAAAAATATGTCACATTTTGCATGTAGGATTTAATTCTACAATTTGTTAGTAATTAAGTTTGTTTACAAAAAATGAAAATTACAAAAATAGGCATCTTTTGCATTTTTAGCATTTAATGTCCAAATATACAATTTTATGCTTAATTATTACTTAATTGTGCGTTAATTGTTATTGGTAGTTAATTTGCGCTTTTATAACTTAATTTAGTTCTTAATAATAATTTAAGTATTTTTATAATTTAGTTTTAGAAAATAAAGGAAGAAAAGAGAACAAAAATACAAAGAAAAATCGGATTGGGCCACTTCTTCAAATTTCAACCTCAGGCCCAAATAATTGCCCAATCTTCCCCATGACCCAGTCCACTTCAGACTGGGTCGACCTGGTCCACCCCATTAACCCATTAACCCAAGACCCACTCTTCATTTTTATCCTAACACAAAAACAAAAACATGAATACAAAACCAAAAAACCCTAAAACTAAGAAAAAGATCCGCCCCCTCCCTTGGCTTCTACTTCTCCAAAATACCAAACACCCCAAGCATCCATGGCAGCCCTCCCGCCTCCTTCGACTCGAACACACAACCACCACCATCGTCCAGCCCCGTCATTGCAGCCCCGTCTTCTTCGCGACGTCCTTCACCTCCGGCGACCATGGCTGCCCGTTCTAATGCTTGGCTTTCGTCGGAGTAGCCATCTCCTCCACGTCCAGCCGAGCTCCAGCCATGTCCGCCTAGCTCCACGGTTGCAGCTTCTTCTTCTTCACCTCATGCTGTCATGAGCGTTCCACTGCTCCATCGCCATTGCTTCCGCTGTTACACCCAGTCGACGACAGCGAAGAGCTCGTCAAACAGCTCGTCGACCAGCCATGTCTGCCATTTGCTTCATCTTCCCCATCCGAACGACCTCCATTACTGCTTCGTCTTCGACTGCGAACAACTCGAACAACCACTCCTTCCTGCGACCACTCGTTTCCAGCTCAGGTATGCGGCTTCTGCTACGTCCAAACGGAAAATAAAATGGTTGCCGTTGCATCGCCTCATTGCTGCTACTTTTTCGACGTGTTCGTCGTCGTTTGTTCGAGCTTTGGTCGACGTTCGTCAAAACAGTCCGTACATATTTCTTTCGATCCGGTTAGTAGATTTTGAGTTTTATGTTTGTCCGTATTTCGTTTTGATATTTCTCGAATCTAAAATCGTTAGAAATGATTTTTTGTTTTGTTCATGTTCATATGCTTTGTCGAATTAATTTTTCAGATTTCAAATGAAAGATTAATTAATTGTTTTTTATGTTATTTCATGTTTGTATTGTTGTTTAGATAAATATTTGTTAGTTTAATGTTTGTTAGATTCAAATTGAAATTTAATTAATTATTTCTTCAATTTGTTTCATGTGTTATGTATTTTCCAGAAATTATTAATGTTGTTTGAATCGTTTGAATCCGTCATGTTTGTTGTTTGAAAAATAGATTTAGTTCATGTTCATCTTTGTTTGAAGTTCATGTTTAAATCCAGTGATTTAATGTGAGTTTATGTTTGTTTGTGATTTGTTGATTTAATTTGAATCATGCACATTGTTGTTTATATTGTTGTCTCTTTGTTCATCCATTGATGGTCTAAATTAACCAGGATTGGTTCCCGATATGGTTGATTTATTCTCATTAATTTGGAGTTGTGTTGTTCATCGTGTTCATATAATTGTTGTTGAAGATTGTTGAGAAATTGGTCATCTTAACTATATTTTGGTCAAGTTATGATTAGTTGAGTGTTTAGAGCTGATGGGGGTAATTTGGTAAATTGCATTGCACACGGGGTAGATTTGTAATTGCAATAAGGTTGGAGGGGTAGTTCGGTAATTGAACATTATTTTGATTCTTTATGTTAAACATGGGGGACAAAATATAATGGGTTGGGGTTTTTGAGGTACTTGTTTAATATAATGGGGGACAAGACAAAACATAATGGGGGGAATATTGCATTTGTTTATGTTAAGCATGAGGGACAAATTATAATGGGATTGGGTGGAAGCATTTATTTAATGTAGGCATGAGGGACAAAGTTTAAAATAAAGAAAAACATTAAGTAGTGGGACAAAGCATGCCATTGGGGGAATAATTTGGGGTTGGGAATTCAAGACAAGGTCTTGCTATATATATATGGTCATTTGACACATTAAAGAGGATTGGGAACATTGAGAGAAAAAGAGGGCGGGAATAAGAGGAGAGGATTTTGGGGAGAGAGTTTTAATACTTGATATTGAACATAAAACAGATTTCTACACTTGAGAGCGGACAGACTTGAAACATTTTGAGAGTAAAAGAGAAATGCAATTTGAACTTTCACTCGAATAAATTCCGTTTGCTTTTCTTCGAGTGTTATTCAAAAATCAGAAACTACTGCATCTTGTATCTTTTCTCTCCTCTGCTTTGATTGTGATTGCACTTTGGTATTGCTGAGTTTTCAATCTGTTACTGGGTTATTCTACTGGTTGTTACTGGTTTGCGGTGTTGCTGAATCTGCTGTTGCTGTGGTATTATTCCTGCTGACTTCTCCTTCTTTTGTTCTTGTACTGCTGTTTCCAGGTACACATTTGTACAATCTCGGCTTGAAGCAAAAAATGAAATATTAATCAGGCTTTGTTCCTGTTGAATTCCTCCTGTTTAGATTTGTGGTTGAATATAATTTTTCTTTCTTTGTATAAAGATGTAGTTGAATGATTAATGAGTAATGAGGTTGCATATGTATAATTTCTTCATCTTATAATGTTAGTTTAAATTAATCGGAGAATAATTAATCTATTTTTTGATATTATTGTGTATCTATCTCATGTTATAGCATTAGTAAATAATAGAATGTAGAATTAAAGCAGTTTTCCTTGTACAAACGCGATCGCAATGTTCCGTTCACATTAGTCGTAACTTAATAACTAATAAGTTACGTTTTTCAGCATGTAAATAATTTAAGAGATTTTCTTTTATTTTAGAGACGAACTTAATAGAAAATATAGTCATTATAGGTTTATCCTTAAAATAAAAATGAGACGAGCCTCGCCAAATAAAAATGCAAATCGCGGGGCCCTCAATAATTAGTCATAATAAATACTTAGAATTTGGGATGGACCGTTTAGTGAATTTCACTGCCTTCCCCAAAGATAATAACGCGTTAGCCTCTTTAGACGCGATTTAATTAAATTACTTTCTTAAACTCGGGTGCACATTTATGTGACCCAAATCCAAATCTCAGCGGAGTTGAAATGTGTCTCTGATCACGGGTACATTGATTGTGACGTGGTTCGAGATGCATGTCCACGACGTTGCAAATTCCTTTTTAAAAAAAAATAAGAATGAGATGAGCCTCGCCGAATAAAAATACAAAATTGCGGGGCCCTCAGTAAATATTTACTTTAACATTGCTTAGACTTCGGGATGAACCGTTTAGCAAAATTCACGGCCCTACCCAAAGTAAATGATACGCTAGTCGCTTTAGCCGCCCCTTTAATAATTTAATTTTCTTAAACTCGGGTGCACATTTATGTGACCCAAATCCAAATCTCAACATAGTTCAAATACGCCAACAACCACGGGTGCATTGATGTGACGTGGTTCGAGATGTGTTTCCACGATGTTGCAATTCTTGATAAAAATAACAGTAAATGATAAAAGCGGTTAAAAGTTAAATTTTTGCACATTAGGTTCAACATGTATTAAATCAGATAATAAGCCGAATATGACAGTTGAGCGACCGTGCTAGAACCACAGAACTCGGGAATGCCTAACACCTTCTCCCGGGTTAACAGAATTCCTTATCCGGATTTCTGGTACGCAGACTATAATATGGAGTCATTTTTTTCCTCGATTCGGGATTAAAATTGGTGACTTGGGACACCCTAAATCTCCCAAGTGGAGACTCTGAAATAAATAAACGAATCCCGTTTCGATTGTCCTTTAATTGGAAAAAACTACCTTGTACCCTCTCGGGTACGGAAAAAGGAGGTGTGACATGCCCAACTAATATCCTCTTCCTCTGTATATCCCATAACATACACTGACAAACCTTGATTAACGGACTCCTAAGACTTTGGACTATTTGGAACCTCAGAAGAGCTGATGTCCACAAATACCCTGACATAGTTTTTAGCCTGAGGGGAACCCGGTTGTTCCAATACATGCACCACTTACCCTTATACCCTGATCAATGGGACCTGATAATGAAACTAAGGGCCTTGGTGAGGTCAGAACTCCTCTCACCTTATCTGCTGCCGGCGAAATCAAAACTACTTGAACGGATGACATATATGGATCCTCAGATGGATCATTCTCGATAGAACCCATGATCTCTGATCTATCTGACTCCATATTGTAACTTATATCTCCTTCTAACACCTTTGTACCCTTCTGACCCGTGCTAGCGGCTTCCGCATGTCGTTTAGTAATAGTGTTTACCGTAAAAATGGTAATAACAACTAAATTTGTTGATAGGATTCTAAAAATACGTGATCTATTTTTATGCTAGTTTATTAAGAAGTTGATGCTATGTATGTGAGACTTAGAAACAAAATAAGATTTAAGGATAGGGTTAAAATCGAACTATTGGGCCAATTATCGGGGCCTCGAGCTCATCGATTCGTGACCTCGAGCTCGTCGATTCGTGACCTCGAGGTCGATCCCGGAGCTCGACTGCAAGTTATCGAAGGCATTTTCTATGTGACTAACAGTTGTAATAAAATTAACGGAGGCTCTTTATGGCCAATGATAAGCAATAAATGATGAACAAATATGAAGATGATAAATGAAAGCAATAATATCGAAAGAATATGTTAGAGAGAAAATAGAATGTTCTTGTATATTGCATGTGGAGTAATTGAAACAACATGCCCCTTACAAAGTGGAAAAGATCCTCTTTATATAGGAGGGGAATCCCATCATAGTACAACAAGCATTAATTACAGAGAAACGGAGATGGGACAACAAGAAGACATCCTGATTAAGGGCTAGGGTAGTCCTGTCAATCCTAACCATGTGCCTTGGGAATTCCCTATTTCTACCATGGCCGAGGTCAACGTTGTTCCAAGATCGGGCCTTGGCGAACCTCGAGAGAGGAGACTGGATAATAACTTTGTAGCCTCGAGACATTTAGATGGTTTTCTAAGGTGCCTCGATGTCGAGAAATTGGGCTCTCCAATTTCACGGCATAAAGATAGTCCCCACATTTTTTGGAGAGAAGCGATAAGAAACGACCTTGACATCCGATTCTTTGGGCTTGTCTTATAATGTTGCCTTGTCTATATATTAAAAATCCCATAGGTTCAATTGTTAGGGCGAAGCCATGAAATTTGTCGTTATTTTTGTAAGGATCATGTGCATATTTGTTTATCTCTGTAGGCTAGCTTTTGGTGGAAATCTATGTAAATATTTTCTCTTGTCTATACATGAAATACCAAGATTTAGCTACTGTCCATATTAGAAAGAATGTTCTAAGATTCTTTTATTACGAGATTGTAGAAATCATGTCCATAAGAATTGTGTTTTCAACCGGAAATGCTATAACAAGTGGAGCTTTAGATCATTACTTTTAGTTTTTATTTTTTATTTTTTTATTTTACCTTAGGCTACTAATAGTCCGAGGTGTGCCATCCACAATTTAATCATACATGGCCCTCGTATTAATCTCATAACCTAGATATAAAAATGACAAACGCTCGTTGTTGCACTAGGCCTGTTCAATATATCATTGTGATTGTGGACATGTTCGCATGACATGAATACGATTTCTAAAAAACAAAACCGGAGTATGCGTTCGCGCAACATCGGCCAATTTTTTTTTATTAATAAGCGTTATTAATTGTGGACACATTTGCTTGACATGATTTTTGATGTGCCAAGAAAATGAGTACATGTACGCGTGACTCGTTTCAAGATAAATTTCTTAATTAAAAAGTTGTAAAAGGTAAAAGCACATAGGTTCTCAAATAAGTAATTAGACAATTTAATAAGCCAAGTATGATCAAAGCAACCGTGCTGGAACCACGAAACTCGGGAATGCCTAACACCTTCTCCCGTGTTAACAGAATTCCTTACTCGGATTTCTGTGTTCGCAGACCATAAGTAGAGTCAACTTCCTCGATTCAGGATTTTAACCGGTGACTTGGGATACCATAAACAATCCCAAGTGGTGACTCTGATTTTAAATAATAATCTCAATTCGATTGTTACTTAAATTGGAAAACACTCCCTTATACCACTTCTAGGGAGTGGTAAAAAGGAGATGTGACAGCTCTGGCGCCTCTGCTGGGGGAAAGAACCCAGATCTCTAGTTTATGGTTCATGAATTCGAGCTTGTTAATATGATTTTTACTTGGCTTCATTTATTGTTGATATTACTGTATTATGTGAACCTTTTGTGCTAAATGCTATTTGTTTACCGCTTTAATATTGTTTGAATTGTATATAACTATCTTCTTACGCCACCCTCTGAGTCTTCTAAAAATGGTGCACACGTTTGCGTGGCCCACGTTTTCTGTAGAAATTATACCACATAGAACGAGGCTGGGCCAGCAACAAAGCCGGGTAGACTTTAGTGCTCCCGGTACGTTGCCCCCTCTTCGGCCCCAATTGTCTGCTCGGGTAACCCAAGTCTACAACACAACCTCAGGATTTAAACCTAGAAAAACATAGCCTCATACCAGATCCCTAGTAGGAATGTTTGTTTTCATCATGTGCATTTGACTTTGGGGACTCAACATAGGGGTTGAGTCCATTTAGGATAGGTGTACTCAAAATAACAAACCATCTTGATGCATCCTATGTGCTACATGTTGCATTTCTTCAAGGGTAAACAGGTCATTTGGCGGACCAATGATAGTTGAAAGAAAATAAAAAAGAGAGAGGATGAAGTGTGAAAATATAACAAGTAGGGCCCAATTATGTTTTATGTCACATTTTTGTTAGAAAAAAAACATGAAAAATTCAAAAAAAAAAAACAAGAATTTTTACTTTTTCATCATTTTTCGAAAATAAAAAAAATCAAAAAAAGGGGTAAAAGAAAATCCAAAAAGAGTTTACATGTTTCATCTTTTTTCAAAAAAAAAAGACAAAAAAATATGTTTTCTGTAAAATAGTTGGTTTTTTAATTCTCGACCATATCCAATCTGCCCGAACTACGCATACCTGATTCTCATCTTTCGGGGCGTGATACGTAAGCAACCCACATATGGTCCGGTCTTCCTAAAGAATCTTAGGTTCTTGGCTTTGCGGGGTCTTAGCTAAATTTTGCACTTCTAGCCACCTTTTGGCCACATAAGTCATTTTAAAAAAATAGCCTTAATCATGTCTTACATGTGTCTAACAGGGAGTGTTATTATCTCACATAGTGTTGGTTAAAGTTTTCTCATATAGATGTGGGTCTATTTACCGGAGTTGGAGCATGGCAAATGATAACTAGGGATTTTGACGCATTTTATACTCCTTCTTGCTTACGCTTTGATTATAAATTCACACAAAATAGTCCCAAAAGGCTCATAAGTTGTGCTTGATTGCAGGTTTGATCAACAAAGTGACAAGATGTCAAAGATCAGCTTAAAAGAAATGAAACTTGCACAAGTACCAAAGACAAGGCAAACTCAGGAAAAATAGGCCTAGTGCGGCCGCACTACACTTTGTGCTGTCCGCACTAGGGAGATTCAGGGAGCTGGTATTTCAGGCATTAAGGCAGTGCGGCCGCAGAAGGTTTTGTGCAGTTCGCACTGAAGGCAATGCGGTCGCACTACCATTCTGTGCGGTCCGCAGAGCCAAGGTTCAGAGAGGGTGAAGTTGGAGCTTCCAAGCCTGTGCGGTTCGCGGTCCAGTTTGGGCGGACCGCATTAGAAGCCTCCGCCGCCGCAGTCCATTCTGTGCGGTCCGCAGAGCCAAGGTTCAGAGAGGGTGAAGTTGGAGCTTTTAAGCCTGTGCGTTCTGCGGTCCAGTTTGTGCTGACCGCACTAGAAGCCTCTACGGCTGCAGTCCATTCTGTGCGGTCTGCGAAGCCTGAGTTCAGAGAGCCATGTTTTCAATTTCAAGAGCATAGTGTGTCCGTACACCATTTTGTGCGGTCCGCACTAACCCCGCATTAGCATTTTTGTCCAGTTTTTCCAGCTTACTATAAATAGAATCTTTTTCCATTTTTAGGGCATCGAACATTTTAGAATAACTGTTGTGCTCGTGGGAACGTATCTTGTAACCAATTTGGGCATTTTTACTTACTTTTTATCATTGAATCTTTGTATTTAGCTTAGCAATTAATTAATATGTGTTCATCTTCATCTATTTCTCTGTTTTTCTTTTCAAGTATGAGTAGCTAGACCCATTAGCTAGGGTTGTGGCTCAACCCTAATGTGGGTAATTGATGGGTGTTGCAATTTTGGGCTAGATTAACTATGGGTGTTTTATATTTGGGTTAATTTCATGGTTTAATTACTAAATTAGTGGTTGCAAACACTAGTTTGTGCTAAGTTAACTTGGGCTCTTCTTGAGAAAGAGATCCTAAGTCTCCGAAATTGATCCAACAAGGAATTGGGATGGACTCAAGAGAATTGATAGTCCCAATTAAAGGGGTAAACCTCGAGAGAGTAATACCCGACTTGAACCATAGTTGCTTGAGCAAACATACATACCCGATTGGTCTTGAGAAAGGCAATTGGGCAAAATCATTCTTTCTACCGAGAGGTGTGAGAGAGCGTAATATCGAGCAACAATTATAACATATTCCCCAATCATGTCAATCGTGTTGTAGATGTAATTACCTGTCAATTGGCTAACTAGGTGAAAGTCATTCCCCTAGTGCCTTTTAGAATATTTGAACAACCTGTAGCATTTAACTCTTAGCTTAATCTAGTTGCAATTATAATTTGTAGTTTGATAATAGTAGAATTATAAAGAAAACCCAAAAATGAATAGAAGTGCAATTTGGAACCAATACACAATCCCAACCTAAATAGATACTCAACTCCCTTTATAGCTCTCTATAGAAATCTATCCCGACCCAAAATTGGGTAAACGATATTGCGACCCTCTCTCGCTACTTCTTAGTGGTGCGGAGTAGGCAGCGATCAACTTTTTGGCGCCATTGCCGGGGAGCTAACGGTTTTGGCTATATTTTTTGTTAGTTTTGTGTATTGTTCTTCTTTCCTTCTTTGTTACTTACTTGTTTGTCTCACTACTCAGGTACCGATATGGCTTTGAACAATGCTAATGACCCTCTTGGAAACGTGATTGTGGGCGAGGAGGTAGATGATGTTGAGCAAGATGAGGTGCCTCTTGTACCTCAAGGACAATATAGAGGCCGCAATGCCAATGCTAATCCAAATAACAATATTCCAGACCCTCCTCCGCCACCTCTAAGAGTGGTTCCCAGAGTACTTCTGAACCAGGGTTATGCAAGTGCTATTGTCCCACATAGAATCTGGGCGGGCAACTTTCAGATAACCAATGTGATGTTGACCTTACTTGAGCAGCGTGGGTACTTCACGGGCGCTGCGGATCAAAATGCCTACAAACATCTAAAGGGGTTCATGGATACATGATGGGGGAGAAAATAGACGAATGTGTCCGAGGATGCTGTTAGGCTGAGACTTTTCCTATTCTCAATTCGGGGGAAGGCATTTGATTGGCTCGAGAGACTCCCCAACCATTCCATCACAACTTGGGATGAGTTGGCGAATAAATTCAACTCTAAATTCTTTTCACCCGGGCATATAGCGGCACTTCAATATGAGATATTGGCTTTCAAGCAAGAGTCCACGGAACCTTTGCATGAGATTTGGGAGCAGTATAGTACGATGGTGAAGGAATGCTCCAATAATGATATGACAATGCATAGTGAACCAACTTGCCGGGGGAAACTTTATAAAGATGTCATATGATGAGGCATGTGATGTACTTGATGATATGGCTGGCACTTCTTCTGCATGGTAAAGTAGAGCCAATGTGCCTCAAGGTGACCCTACGGTTATTCATTTACATAAGGAATTACATGACCATGGGCAAGCTATAGCGGAGTTGACAACTACTATGAATCAATTGGTTAAGACACAGTTACAACAAGTCCAAAATCCTCTCCAAGTGAATGCCATGGAGGGTGTTAATATGCTTGTCAACAAGAGAAGGCAAATAAGGCAACAAAACCAAGGGAATTCTGAGCAATTTGATGATGCATGTAATGTTTTTCAAAATGATGGTTATGATGACCAAAGTGAAGAGGTTCATTATTTAAATAACTATCAAGGCCAACGGGGCAAATCTCCCAACCAACAAAAGTGGAGACCTCAAGGCAATTGGGGAAATCAACAACAAAACAATGGCAATTGGGGGAACAACAACCAAAACAACAACTGGGCAATCAGAACAACAATCAAGGAAACTAAGGGAATTGGAATGGTAATAACAATAATTGGGGTGGCAATAATAATCAAGGAGGATGGAACAATGGAAACCAAGAAAACTGGGGGCAAGGCTTTCAAAGGCCCCCAATGTACCAACAACTGAACAATCCACCACTATTTCCATCTCAAGGTTCTAGTTCTTCGGGTAATGATATGGGTAGAATTGAAATGATGTTCGAGAAGATGATGAAGAAGAATGTGGATTCTGATGCACAGTTAGCTTCTCACAATACCTCTATCCGAAACTTGGAGGTGCAATTAGGCCAAATCTCTCAGTCATTGAATACTCGCCCGAAGGGTGCTCTACCAAGTGATACGGTAGTGAACCCAAAGGGTGGAAATAATCATGTTATGGCGGTTACAACAAGAAGTGGGAGAGGCGGTGATGTGAATGCCTCTCAGCAAAAGCAAGTCATGGATGATGATGTTGAGTTGCAAGATAACGAAGTCCCTTTGGTAGTTGAAGATGTGGTTGATGAAAATGTGAACAATGATGTGAGGATTGATATTCAAGAAGTCAAGGTAGAAACTTAGAATGATGTGAACCAGTCTAGGGAACACATAATTGACATGCCGGAGTTGGTTGTGCCAAAAGCCAAGGCTCCTTTACCAAGGCCACCTTCACCTTATCCTCAAAGGCTCGTGAAGCAAAAGAATGATAATCTGTTTAAAAAGTTCATTTACATGATGAAAAGCTTATCTATTAATGTGCCTTTGGTGGAGGCACTTGAACAAATGACGGGCTACGCAAAATTCATGAAAGACTTGGTTACAAAGAAGCGTTCTATGGATTGTGAAACTATAAAGATGACTCACCAAGTTAGTGCTATAGTGCATTCAATGGCCCCAAAGCTTGAAGATCCCGGTGCTTTCACCATTCCTTGCACCATTGGGAGTGCGGATTTTGCCAAGGCGAGCTAGTATCAATTTGATGCCCTACTCAGTTTTCATAACTTTGGGTATCGGGCAACCTAGGCCAACCTCAATGAGACTTCAAATGGCGGATCGATCGATGAAGCGACCTTTGGGCATTATTGATGACGTGCTTGTCCAGGTGGACAAATTCATATTGCCGGCCGACTTTGTGATTTTTGATTGTGAGGTGGACTATGAGGTTGCTATTATTTTGGGAAGGCCTTTCCTTGCAATAGGGAAGGCGTTGGTTGATGTTGAAGTGGGTAAGATCACTTTCTGAGTGGGAGATGAAAAGGTCGTCTTTCATGTGTGCAAATCTATGAAGCAGCCTAACAGTACCGAGGTATGCACTTTTGTTGACCTTATCACAACAGTGATAACTGATGACACCAGTTCAATGATCAATGTGGAGGACCCACTGGAAGCCGTATTGTTAAATTTTGATGTCAATGAGGATGCAAGCCGAGTGTAGTGTGTGAATGCTTTACATGGAATAAGCTCTTATTCCTATGAGCCTAGAAAATTGTCTTTGGATCTTGAAAATCGGAAAACAACACTAACAAAACCATCAATTGATGAGCCACCGGTGTTGGAGTTGAAACCACTACCTCCACACCTCAGGTATGAGTTCTTAGGCTGAAATTCTACTTTACCAGTTATTCTTTCTTCTTGCCTTACTAACATGCAGGTTGAGACCACTTTGGCGGTGCTTCAAAAGAGAAAAAGGGCAATTGGATGGACTTTGACTGACATTCAGGGAATAAGTCCTGCATTATGTATACACAAAATTATCTTGGAGGATGATGTAAAGCCTTCCTTGGAGAATCAAAAAATATTGAACGAGGCAATGCAAGAAGTGGTGAAGAAAAAAGTGATTAAGTGGTTGGATGCCAGTGTTGTATACCCCATTTCCGATAGCTAATGGACTTCTCTGGTGCAATGTATACCGAAAAAGGGTGGTATGACTATGGTAACAAATGATAACAATGAACTTATTCTCACTCGGACAGTTACTGGATGGAGGGTATGTATGGACTACCGGAAGCTAAACAAGGTGACCCGAAAGGATCATTTCCCATTGTCATTCCCTGACCAAATGATTGATCGTCTTGCGGGGCGTGCTTTTTATTACTTTTTGGATGGATACTCAGGGTATAATCAAATCTTAATTGCCCCAGAGGACTAGGAGAAGACCACCTTTACCTGTCCTTATGGAACCTTCGCTTTCTTTCGGATGTCGTTCGGGTTGTGTAATGCTCCGTCGATATTCCAACGATGCATGATGGCTATTTTCACCGACATGGTGGAAGATATTTTGGAGGTCTTCATGGACGATTTCAGTGTGGTTGGAGATTAATTTGAAGAGTGTTTGGAAAATTTGGATAGAGTTTTAGCCCGATGTGAAGACACAAATCTCGTACTTAATTGGGAAAATGCCACTTCATGGTGAATGAAGACATAGTGTTGGGCCATAAGATTTCAAAGCGTGGGATTGAAGTTGACAAAGCCAAGATAGAGGTAATTTCAAGGCTTCCTCCCCCCATTTCCGTCAAGGGGGTGAGGAGTTTTCTTAGTCACGCGGGGTTCTACTGGAGATTCATCAAAGACTTTTCGAAGGTAGTGAACCCCTTGTGCAAGTTGTTGGAAAACGATGCTAAGTTCATTTTCGATGACAAGTGTATGCAAGCTTTTGAACTTCTCAATCATAAGTTGACCACCACTTCTATCATTACCACACCGAATTGGAGCTTGCCCCTTAAGCTTATGTGTGATGCTAGCGATGTTGCGGTTGGGACAGTTTTGGGTCAACGAGTGAACAAAATGTTTCATCCGGTATACTACGCAAGCAAGACCATGAATGAGGCTCAAAGGAACTACATAGTTACCGAGAAAGAGTTGTTGGCTATAGTGTTTGAAATGGAAAATTTTCGGCCGTATCTTATGGGGGCCAAAGTCATAGTGCACACCGATCACGCCTCTCTTAGGTATTTGATGACAAAGAAAGACTCCAAGGCAAGATTGATGCGATGGGTGCTACTACTTCAAGAGTTTGATCTAGAAATTATGGATCGGAAGGGTAGTAAGAACCAAATGGCGGATCACTTATCCCGTTTGGAGGAGCAGAGGAGGCCTTATGATGGCCTTGAGATCAATGATTCATTTCCCGACGAACAACTCCTTGCAGTGTCAATGAGTGATATACCATGGTTTGCCGATGTTGCTAATTACCTTATGATCGAAATAATCCCATGTGAGCTCTCTTCTAACCAAAGGAAGAAGCTCAAGCGGGATAGTTTGGATTTTTATTGGGATGAGCCATACTTGTTCAAGATTTGCATGGATGGTGTGATCCGAAGATGCGTCCTGGAGGAAGATCAATTGAGTATATTGGAGGCTTGTCATTCTTCACCCTACGGTAGCAATCACGGTGGGGTGGGGACTGCCTCGAAAGTTCTTAATTGTGGGTTCTATTGGCCGACCTTGTTCAAAGATGCGAGTGATTTTGTGAAAAGGTGTGACGAATGCCAAAGAGCGGGTGGAATTTCTAAAAGGGATGAGATGCCTCTCAATACCATCCTTGAAGTAGATATCTTTGATGCTTGGGGCATCGATTTCATGGGTCCATTTGTTAGCTCTTGCGTGGATACTTACATTCTTGTGGCGGTTGACTATGTCTCAAAATGGGTTGAAGTCTTGTCTTTGCCTAACAATAAAGCCGGGAGTGTTGTTGCATTTTTTAATAAAAGCATTTTCATAAGGTTTGGCACTCCTCGTGCTATTATCAGTGATGAGGGGTCTCACTTTTGCAATATAGCTTTCGACACGTTGCTTTATAAGTACGGTGTTACTCACAAAGTTTCTACCCCCTATCATGCTCAAGCAAGTGGTCAAGTGGAAGTCTCCAACAGGGAAAACAAAAGTGTATTGTCAAAGACAGTCAATGCTAATAGGACCGATTGGTCGAAGAAGTTGGATGACGCTCTTTGGGCTTATCAGACGCTTACAAAACTCCGATTTGTATGTCTCCGTATCGGTTTGTGTTTGGGAAAGCTTGCCATCTTACGGTTGAGTTAGAGCACAAGGCCATGTGGCTTTGAGGAAGTTGAATCTTGAATGGGATGTTGCAGCCAATCTTCATGTAGAGCAGCTCAATGAACTTGATGAATTTATATTCCATGCCTACTCCAGTTTGTCCTTGTATAAGGACAAGATGAAGTACCTTCATGATAAATATGCTCATAGAAAGGAGATCAAAGTGGGTGATTTGGTTCTCTCGTTCAACTCTCGGTTACTCCTGTTTCCGGGAAAGCTTAAATCAAAATGGAGTGGGCCGTTTGAAGTTGTGTTTGTGACCCCTTTTGGTGCTCTTGATTTGAAAATAAAAATGGTGAAGTCTTTAGAGTTAACGAGCAATGGATCAAGTATTATCTTGGGAAAATTGATGACAACCACATGGGGACACTTCTTCACTTCAAATGATGTGATGGTAACCTGCGCCGTGCCATGACGTTAAATTAGGCCCTTCTTGGGAGGCAACCCATGTGTTTTTCTTTTTGCTTTCTTTGATTTTCTTTGGAGTATAGGATTGATTTTTGGGCTAACTAGTTGTGAGATGTTACAGGGTTGTGTTGATGCAGTGCAAGACATAGTGGAAAAAATGCACAGGTCTCTGAAGTTGCCAATGCGACCGCAGTATATTTTGTGCGGACCGCACAGGTATGGGTAAAATGAAGCCTCTCTGAAGTTTGCCACCATGGACGCACTTCAATATGTGTGGTCCACGGTGGACTGTGCAACCACAGTCCATTTTGTGCAAACCGCAGAGTGCTGCCTTCTCAAACTTGAACAAAACAGTTCAGTGCGAACTGCGGTCCATTTTGTGCGGTCCGCGCTGGTAGGTGAGACAAGGCCCCAGGGGCTTTTCTATAGATAGACCTTGAGGGTCTCCTGTTACCCTTTTCGAAATTTTAACTCTCAGAGAGTATAATCACTGTTCATTACCCTTACTTGCTCGTAATTAGTTGTTGGAACTTATTTGCTTCAATTCATCTCATAATCTGGCACCATAATCTTCCTTTTACTTGTTTAATTTTGTCAATTTCATTTAATTTCCGTTTTTCTTAGCTATTTCTTCTTCCTTTTGTTTTTTCTTAACTGCTAAGTTAGGTTAGTTTAAATTTGATTCTAGTGGAAATAGTTAGCTTAGTGGATTGGGTAATTAATTAGCAACACCTACTAGGTGCAAAAATTGGGCTCAAAAGAAAAATTTCATGAACCCTAGCTTAGTGCCACTTCTGGGCACTCTTTGCGGACGGTCGTTTTTGTGTGGTCCGCGGTGCCCCAGTGCGGTCCGCGGTGCCATTTTGTTCGGACTGCACTGAAGAACTTCTGTGAAGCTGGACTTTGGGCAGTGCAGCCGCAGTACATTTTGTGCGGTCTGCACTAGCCACTATGCGGCCGCACTACCATTTTATGCGGTCCACACTGCCTAGATACAGAGAATGGGTAGTCTGAACCCTATACCTGGGCGGACCACAGTCCATTTTGTGTGGTCCACACTACTATTTTGTGTGGTCCGCACTGGGTATCTTCTAAGAACTGTCTGCAACATTTTGCCTCTATTCTGTATTTCTTTCTACAACAATAATCGGAACTACTTCTATTGATACTAACAAATGTATTGAATGATGTTTGCAGACAATGGTGAAATAACGAGGGAATGGCTCTAAACAACCAGGTCGAAGAGAATCCTCCCGGGGAGGGAAACAGAAAATGGTCAAACTCACTCCCCAAGGTAGGAAAAACATCAAGAACATGAGGAAGGCCATAAAAGCTGCTGACAAAGCCATTGACATGTTGGGGAGTGAGGACGAGCCCTCTCGGGAGATCTCTTCGGACTCAATCCCAGAATACATCCCGTATCCGGAGAGGGCCAGACACAGAAACACTCCTCCCCCAACCCCTGCTGCCCAAACATCAGTGAACATTTCTTCTGGGTCATCTAAGGGATCAGGTGAGGGTAAGAGGGAATACTCCACCTCTCCCACAGCTTCACTATCTGGAGAGGATACAGTTGGAGGTGAGGAAGAAGTACGGGGAGCTGAAGAAGTAGCTGAAGGTGGTGAGCCTCAGGTGGGAGGCGTTGTTAGAACTAGGAAGCCTGAAGCTTGGGAGGATAGGTTTGTAAGTGAAGTGGCGTACCATAAGTTTAGGGAGTGGTGGCCGGTGAAAAACTGATCCTGAAGAGGAGCTTCATAGATAGAGACCTATTACCTCACAACCCCGACATGCATAGACAGTCTAGAGTGGGTTGTGAGCACTTCATAGATGACTGTGTAGACGCCAATGAACACTTGGTCAAGGAGTTTTATTGCAATGTAGACCACATCAAAAAGGGCTGCAAAGTGACCAAGGTTCGGAACTTGAAGGTGCTATTTGATGGGAAGTCGATAAATGAGTATCTGGGCTTCAATGAGGAGGATGAGATATTGTACATGGCGAAGTTGGAAATGGGTGAGGAGGTCCGTCCATGGCTAGCACAGTACTTGGAAATCCCAAGTACCGTCCCTGACTGGTTGACTGTTGGAGTCAAAATATTGAGAAAGAGCTTGAACATTGAGGCGAGGGGATGGGAGACTTTTGTTTGCAGCCGGTTGGACCCTACCACTCATGACAACACCCTTCCTCTCCACCGGGCTATGTTAGTGGCTTCTATCATGGCAGGGTACCCCATCAACCTGGGGAATGTGGTGTCCCAGATTATCACCATAGTGGGAGCGGAGCATGACCAGAACTACCCTTTTCCCGGCTTCCTCACAATGTACTTTCAGGACTTGGAGGTGGACAAGAGGCCATATGACATCAAGGTCAAGGAGACAACCCCATTTTCCTGGTATAACATGAAGGTGGATGAGAACCCCAAGAGTAAGAACTTCAAAGTACCAGCTACTGCTCCAACTGGCCAGTCTGAGGAGCCAGTTGAGGTAGTGGTTTTTGCTGAGCCTACCTCCACATCCACAGATATCCCTCTTGGTCCATCCACATCCTCAGCCATTTCTACCGGTCCATCCACATCAGTGGGCCCGGAGATCCCCTCTTCCCAGGCCCATCCTATTTCTCCCCATTGTCTGATCCAGGCACTTCTGAGTAACAACAATTGGATGCAGACTGCCTCATCCAAGTTGTCCATCTTGACTACCACTGTAGAGGCTTAGTCGGTTCCCCCAGATCCACATATGCCCCAATCAGTAGAGGATGCGCTCAAAGAGATACTTGACAACCAGAAGAAGATCCTCAATACTCAGGCTGCGCTCTCAAAGGCAGTTGATTCGCATAGCAAGGCTCTCAGGGAGCTTGCTAAGGAGCATATGAAGCTGAGGAAGACACGGGCCTCCAAGGAGTACATGAAGGAGCTGCGTGCAGATGTTGACAAATTGAAGGCAGACCATCTGCCTTTAGACCTATTGCTCGAGGACCTGGTCCCAGCAGCTCAGCCACAGCAGGAGCAGACACAGAGTCCTCCAAAGAGGAGGAGGATGATTCCTAGAGCTGATGATGCTATCATCTAGTTGGTGGACCTATACGAGACTTCCTCCAGTCATACATAGGATGTACCAGTTCCAGATCCTATCGAGATCCAGGCCCAAGTCCCAGTAGCAGAGGAGCAGACCACCGGGAACCAGTCTGAGGTTTCCGAGCACATAGAGGACCCAAGGACCACTCAAGATCCTATGCAGACAGACATGGCTTAGGGTGTCTTCTATATCCTTTTTCCTCTTATCTTTTGATGTTTTATTTAGACTAGTTGGCATTGGGGATAACTCCAGCTTTCATTTGAGAGGGTAGGCCCTACATTTCGGATGACTGTATATATATTGATACATTTTTATGCTTTCTTGATTTTTCATCTTTGGTCTGTATATAATTTGATATTTAGTTATATTTATCGCACTTTTATTTTACTTTAGGTCTGTATATAAAGTTACGTTTCATCGTACATATTCATCCCATCTATTGTATATTCAAATACCCTCTTGTATATATTCATTCTATTTTCCGCAAAAGTTTTTCGTTTTTAGCTTCTTATTTATGTTCGTATCTTTTTGTCTTGTTTTGGACATTTTCAATAATGCCACGGTTCTTTCCAAATGTGGAGTGTGTGTGAACTGGGTCGCTCTTCTTTTTGAGTCCATTTTTCTTTTTGTTTTTAGTAGCTAGTAGTTAAGGGTACATCAAGCAAAGCTTCACTTGAGCATAACACATTTGCATTTGATCTCATGGTCAAAAACAAATTGGTGTGTTTAGGATGGTGAAAGTCGTGACCTTGAGACTCTTGTGTTGACCAATAATCATCAAGTGGTTTTTCGGAACCATTGTGTGCTCAAATCATATCTAAGGTCATTGTGGGTCCTCGACTATATGTCTTTAGCGAACCCTTAGCTTGTGTAGTGAGTAATTGAATTGCATATCTACGTCCCAAGCCATTGGTCTAGAACTTGCTATGAATGTTTGTGAGGTGAAATCCTAAGTGAATTTTGATTTGAGACATGATTATAGGCTCTCCTTGATCAAAATGATAGTTTGAAAAATTCCATAGCCTACCAATGATATGATCCCTAGCCAACCCTTTTGCGCCTTAGACCTCTTTCTTTCAAGAACCATGGTACAAGCCTATACTCATTCTAAAAGATACCCTCTCTTGGCACCCGATCGTTCCTTTATCACTTGGCAAAAGTATAAGTTTGGGGGGGGGAGATGAGGATTGCAACAAAGTGGTAAAAGGGCCCAAAAATGAAGAAAAGGAAAGGCAATGAAAAAGAAAAAAAAAGCAAAAAGACAAAAGGAATGTTCAAAGTGAAAAAGAATAAAAAGAGATTCAAGAAAAAGCAAAGGATGAAAGGTGTGGAAGTTGAAAAAAGAGAAAAGGTTTGAAATGCATAAGAAAGAGTGACAATGTATCTCTCTAACCCCTTAGAAAGAAGTGAAATGACTCAAAGAGTCAAGTGAATTATGCCAAATTAATCAAATGAAGTGCTTAAGGAAGATGGAACCTACTTAGATCAAAACATATCCTACCCTGAACCAAAAGCATTCATAATGTCTCCACAAAGCCCTATATGATCTTGAGTTGAATGAAGCTTACATTAGTGGATACTCACATAAAGGGCAAGCATATGGTACCTAGAGCCGGACTTGTGACTTTTTCTTGAGAGAGATAGGTGAATTTCCATTAGCCTCAATTTGCGTGCCAATATTCTAAAGGTGAGGTTTGCTTAGGGAGAGTTGAGGATGTGTGAGTCTGGGTTCCACAATGACAAAAGTAATTGAAAAAGTTCTTTGATGTTTTGAGTCAACTCTTGATGCTATTGTGTCGCACTTAATCCATGATGTTTCAAAGGTTAAATGTTGTTAATGACTCATGTGTGTTGAGGGCAATTGTTAATCCCAATTGATGCTAGTTGAGGTTGCTTTAGGACAGCTAAAAATGTCTTGGATTTTCCCTTTAGGGGTGAGTCTTATTTTCTTTACTTGAGGACAAGAAAAAGCGTAAGTTTGGGGAAGTTGATAACTAGGGATTTTGACGCATTTAATACTCCTTCTTGCTTACGATTTGATTATAAATTCACACAAAATAGTCTCAAAAGGCTCATAAGTTGTGCTTGATTGCAGGTTTGATCAACAAAGTGACAAGATGTTAAAGATTAGCTCAAAAGGAGTGAAACTTGCACAAGTACCAAAGACAAGGCAAACTCAGGAAAAACAGGCCTAGTGCGGCCGCACTACACTTTGTGCGGTCCGCACTAGGGAGATTCAGGGAGTTCGTATTTCAGGCATTAAGGCAGTGCGGCCGTAAAAGGTTTTGTGCGGTCCGCACTGAAGGCAATGCGACCGCACTACCATTCTGTGCGATCCGCAGAGCCAAGGTTCAAAAAGGGTGAAGTTGGAGCTTTCAAGCCTGTGCGGTCTGTGGTCCAGTTTGTGCGGACCGCATTAGAATCCTCCACGGACAGTCCATTCTGTACAGTTCACAGAGCCAAGGTTCAGAGAGGGTGAAGTTGGAGCTTTCAAGCCTGTGCGGTCCGCGATCCAGTTTGTGCGGACCACACTAGAAGCCTCTGCGGCCGCAGTCCATTCTATGCGGTCCACGGAGCCTGGGTTAAGAGAGCCAAGTTTTCAAGTTCAAGATCCTAGTGTGGTCGCACACCATTTTCCATTTTTAGGGCATCAGACATTTTAGAATAGCAGCTGCGCTCGTGGGAACGTATCTTGTAGCCAATTTGGGCATTTTTACTTACTTTTTATCATTGAATCTTTGTATTTAGCTTAGAAATTAATTAATATGTGTTCATCTTCATCTATTTCTCTATTTTTCTCTTCAAGTATGAGTAGCTAGACCCATTATCTAGGGTTGTGGCTCAACCCTAGTGTGGGTAATTGATGGGTGTTGCAATTTAGGGCTAGGTGGGTGTTTGCTATTTGGGTCAATTTCATGGTTTACTTACTGAATTAGTGGTTGCAAACACTAGTTTGTGCTAAGTTGACTTGGGCTCTTCTTGAGAAAGAGAGCCTAAGTCTCCGAAATTGATCCAACAAGGAATTGGGATGGACTCAAGAGAATTGGCAGTCCCAATTATAGGGTTTAACCTCGAGAGAGTAATACCCGACTTGAACCCTAGTTGCTTGAGCAAATATGCATACCCGATTGGTCTTGAGAAAGTCAATTGGGAAAAATTATTCTTTCTACCGAGAGGTGTGAGAGTGGGTAACATCGAGCAATGGTTATAACATATTCCCCAATCATGTCAATCGTGTTTTAGATGCAATTACCCGTCAATTGGCTACCTAGGTTAAAGTCACTCCCCTAGTGCCTTTTAAAATATTTGAACAACTTGTAGAATTTAACTCTTAGCTTAATCTAGTTGCAATTATAATTTGTAGTTTGATAATAGTAGAATTATAAAGAAAACCCAAAAATGAATAGAAGTGCAATTTGGAACCAATATGCAAACCCAACCTAAATAGATACTCAACTCTCTTTCTAGCTCTCTGTGGAAATAGATCCCGACCCAAAATCGGGTAAAAGCTATTGCGACCCTCTCTTGCTACTTTTTAGTGGTTTGGAGTAGGAAGCGATCAGAAAACACCCCGGGACCATCCAGTCAGGATCCATGAGTTTCTTAAGGAGATTCTTTTTTTGTTGAGTCTGTCTTTCTTTTACATTATCTTTTACCTTCTAGTTTTGTACAGTAATGTCGAGTCTTTTATTATGGTATTTCCTATTTTGTATTTGAAACAAAAAAATGTGAAATAAATCAAAAAAAAAAGAGATTTTGCGCTTTTGTATTTTTGTTAGATGTTTTTTTAGAATACTAACTCTAGAAGTTCAAAAAATCTTTTGTGGTTTTCCTTAGGAAATTAATATTTAGAACTTAAAATAAAAATTGTTTTTATATTTCCTTTAGTGTATTAAGACTAAAAAAAAAGAGTTCTTTTTTAGTACCTCTTTAAAAGTTTTCTTTTAAGATATTAATTCCAAATATCCAAAAAGATTTTCTTTTGAGGTTCTTTGCGAAATTAATGAAAATGAAAAAAACAATTCTTTTTATTTTCATTAGAACTTTAGGATATTGTACATAGAAGAAAAAAAGAATATACTATTATCTTTTGTTTATCTTTAAAGTTTCTTCTTTAGGTAATCAAAAAACTGAAATCCCAAAAAGATTTTTTTATCTAGTTCTTTTCTCGTTTCGAAATCTTTTTTTTGGGATATCAAATGAAAATTCAAAATATTTTTCTTTGGTTTATTGTTTAGATTTATTTACTAAAAGGAAAAGAATCAAAAAAATATTTTTCTCTTGTAAGGGTTTTTTCCTTGATAATTTCTCATAGAGTGTTTGTTTCAAAGAGAAAAAAAAAGAAAAAATATTTTGCTCGTTAAGCTTGAGTTTAGAATAGGTTATAGAACATTCAGTCTAGAAAATTTAAAAAAAAGATTTGCTTCTTTTGTTTCTCTTTTCTCTTCAGAGTAGTCATTAAGGTAAAATTGAAAAAGAAAAGAAGAAAAAGAAAATGAGAACGTTAGTGGTTTACTTTATTCCCGAACTTCCCAAACTACGCAAAGATTTGATTCATGCGGTGTCATGATACGTAGGCAACCCATATAGGGTTTGATCGAATCATTTTTTATTATTAAAAAAAAGGAAAAAAAGAAAAAAAAAAGATAAAAAAAGATGAAATTATGGGACTTGAGAAATGAGAGAAAGAAAAGAGCGATAATGAGAAAGAAAAAAAATGAAGGAAAATGAGCAAGCCAGGAAGTGCTAGAAAAGCAAAAAAAAAGAGAAGACTGAAAATAATAAATTGGGAAGATGCCAACTGACCTTCGAACCCTCGAAGTCATTTTAGAACCGATAATTGCGGCTTGGTGCATTGCACATAAAGGTAGATTATCTCATGTTAAATTCCTTAACGCTAACGTGATGACTTCATCTTCATAGCAGAAAGGTGGTTGGTTTGAGGTTCTTAAAGTAGTAACTCTTCTCTACAACATAACGTTGAAAGGCAATGACAGACGGCAACAGAATTGAGTCGGTTGATACTGGTACCCAAAAGCAATTGGTTGAATAGGGCAATGACTTGTTTGAAGAGGTAAGGATGTTAAGACAACACGTTGCAGACATGTATCAGGCTTGGATAACTGGGAAGGCACCACCCCCACCACCACCTAGTTTCTTAGATGCTACCCTTACACAATCTCTGTTCATAGTGCCAGATGACCCCACATACTCTCCAGATCCACCCGTTTATCACAGCTATCCCAACCACCCTAGTAGCTCTGTTACTCATCCTCCAATTACCTCTCCCCAAAATTTCCCTCCTCTCATATCCACTACCCCCATGATCGCAACTTCTCAACAATCTTCCCTTCAGAGATCCAACAATGGACACCCATTCAAAGCTCATAATGCCCAATATTACCTCTCAGAGGTTGCCCACAAGGTTCCTGACTCATACAAGCAGATCCCTTGGGATGAGCCTCATGCTGGAAATGAAAAGTTCACATGAAAAGAAGGGCGATATGAGATATCCAGGAAGCTGAAAGGTATAGAACGGTCCTTAAGGAGCTAGCAAGGGATGGGAAATCAGATTAATATGTTCCTTGATGTTCATCTGCTCGCGAGGTTTAAAGTGCCAAAGTTTAATTTGTATGAGGGGCGTGGAGATCCGGTAGCCCATCTGAGGGGTTATTGTAGTGAAATGAGAAGTGTTGACGCGAAAGATGAGTTGCTGATGGCATATTTCTGTGAGAGCCTGACTGGGGCAGCCTTTGAATGGCATACACGTCAAGATGTCGGTAAGTGGCTTGACATGGCTCAAGATTTTATTTGACACTTTCAATACAATATAGGCATTATCCCAGACCGATCCTCCCTATTTAATATGGAAAAGAAACCGGAGGAAATGTTTAGGGTGTTTTGGTTCAGATGGAATGAACAAGTTGCTCGGGACAGTCCTCCCATTGATAGAAAAGATGTTGTTGAGCCCTGCCAATGACAGGATCTAGTGGGCATTCCCGCTCAATGCTTTCAGCCTCAATATCAACCCCATGGATATCCTCGTGCTCCAAATATTTCTCCCCAATGCTACTTCTCTCCACAAAATCACCAAAGTCATACCTCACCTTCCCAGTACCCTATCCACAATGCACCGCTATATTCTCTACACCCACGAGACCTGCAATGGCCTGCACCATTTCTGCAAATATCTTACCCGCCTCCTCAAGAACATCAACCACCTACCTGCAAAAGGTTTCAACCGAGGGAAAAGTACAAAATGACAAGGCATCAGCAAAGAAAAAAGTCTTTCACTCCTATTGGAGAATCATATACCAGTCTGTTCTAAAGGCTGAGACAATTGGACATGTTGAAGTCGATTCAGATAAAAATGCTAAACCCTCTTCCAAAGAATTTTGATTTTTCTAAATGGTGCACATATTGCTCTAATGCCCCAGGGCATGACATAAAAAAGTGTTGGAATCTGAAAGGATCAGTCCAGAAGCTTATTAATGCAGGTGAAATTACCGTGCAAAATCCAAATGCAGCAGATACTAGCTAAAGTACATTGCATGTTCATAATGAGACGCATATGGTAGACATGATTTGTGTGGAAAAGGAATATGAGAACTCTTTTGAGATCCTCGGAGGGCCACTTGCCGCAAAGCTTTCATCACTATCACTCTTGGTTCCAGAAGTTGATCCTAAGAATGAGCCGGCCTAAGGGACCCAAAAGCAATTTTCTAAGGACAATGCGATGAAGACTTGTGGAGGTTCTAGTAATATTGATGCGGAACCCAGTGGCTAGGATGTCGAGCTTGGTGATTGGAAAGATGCTCCTTTCTTGGCCAGCTAGGGAGGAGTCTTGGTGGTTCATTTTGCTGTCATTTCTGTTGTCTGGATTATTTCGAGGTTGTAATCCGGATATTGTATTGTGCCTCAAACCCGTCTATCCTTTTTATTTTGCCTAGTTCCTTTAGTCGTAGTAACTCATTTAGTGTTATCTCAGTTTGTTCTAGGGTTGTACCCCATTTTATTTTACTTATTTTGTTGTTCAAACCCTTTCACCATCTATTTAATGCAATTTCCTGTTTTCTGTTATTTCTAGTTAGTGTTTGTTTAGTTCTCTTTCCCTTTTATAGTTATTTTTCCTACTGACTCTAAGGACATGAAATGCATGTGTAATTCTCAGTCTGGTCTTAAAAGATAGTTTAATCAGGAAGCAATGAAACAATTTTGAAGATAACAGGGACAATTGAGGGAAATAAGTACAGATTTAGATATTTTGAGATCATTTGAAGCACAAACCATGTGAAACTGGGGAAGATAATTTGGGAAGTTAATAGGGTGACAAGAATTTTTTAAACGAGAGTGCATCCCGGATGATTTGAAGCAAGCAACTTTGAGTTCAAGTGCACCTCAAGTAACAAGATAGAGTAAAGGAAGTTTTCTCCGAATTGACGGAGGATATCAATTGTGAAAAGGGAATCACCCAATGAGGGTTTTGTACTTGACAAGACGCTAAAGAAAAAATGGAAGGCATATCAGTAATATCAATGTCGAAGCCGCAAAAGAAATATTGTGCATGATCTTCAATTTTCATTTCAAGTTGCATGTGTCATTCTTGGCATTTTCAGGGATTGGGAGGCCCTCTTTCAGCTACCCAAACACTTATAGCATTTGATATCCTCTTGAGCCTGTACTAATTTTTTTTGACCTCCCTTCTTTTGGAATCAAGTTAGAGTTAATAAAAAAAAGTCCATGCCCCCATAGGTTTATTTTAGAAAGTTCATTCCAAAAGGAAAATCCAAAAAAAAAAGAAAAAAAGAGATAAAAAAAGGAAAAAGAAAAAAGAGAAAATGAAGAAAAAAAGGAAAAAAGAAAGAAAAGCAAAATAGTAACAAAAAGTAGTTTTGTGAACTACGTTTGACTTTATTCTTATCACCACAAGATATGTAGGCAGCCTTACGGTTCGGTCATACCAAAAAAAATATTTCATAATCTCACGAAATCGAGAGTGGGGCAGTCCTTCTTAGTAACTCCATCAAAAGAAAAAGAAAAAAAAAGAATCAAATTCTCTTGTTTTAGATGTTGGGGCAAAGTTGTGAAATGGATTCCAAAAGTTCAATCCAAAAAAGACCTCCCAGATAATCTTTGAGAGTGCTGAGTTTAGACATGCCAATAGTATGTGATGTTTTTACCATGGTTAATACCCTATCATCTGCAGAATCAGAGAAAACAAGAAGAAAAGAACAAAATGAGAGAGTCTTATTGGTGAAAACCTTCACAGGCACCATAAGGTAATGGTGAGTTGAGAGAATGAACAAAATGAGAGAGGCTTGATGGTGAAAACCCTTCGGGCACTACAAGTCGAATAAGGATTGTGAACAAGATTGGATAATCAGAGCATTGAAGCCCAGTTTCACAGTTTAGGGATATAACAAGAGTTGAACATCAGACTTGCTTGACAGATTGGGCCACAAGTGCATGTCATGGTCATTCGAGTTGGTATCAACATCTAATAAGTTTCTACTTTGTAGTTTTCTTGTTAGGAGTCATCTCTTTCCATTGTCATTTACTATGTTCCTTTTGTCTTGTTTACTTCCTCTTCCTCAGTCTGTTTGGTTAGAACAAGTGAGAAATGACTTCAAAATTTGCCACCAGCTTTCCAATTGCACAAAACGGGATCTAGCTAGCACATCAAAGTGGCATAAGTCAGGAAAGAACAACGTGCGCACTAAGTTGGTAACAATCAACGTGCTTTGGGATTCATGTGAAATACAAAGGTTTGGTACATGTCAATTCACGAACAATGCAACAGATAGAGGGCGTTGGGTGAATGGATCAAGGGTATTTTCTATGATAAGATTTATAAAGAAAGTGGTTAACCAGTGACAAGCGAGGTCTTCCAAGTCGAAATCAAAGTTATCATGGCAAGTGAAGGAGTAATAGACCTCAAGGCCAAGGCCAGTGGTTTAAGTCAGGAAAGAATAGCATGTGCACTGAGTGAGTGGCAATTGACGTGCTTTGGGATTCATGTGAAACACAAAGGTTCAGTATATGGCAATGCATGAGCACAATGCAACAGATGAATGGTATTGGGTTTGAACGGATCAAAGGTATTCTCCGTGATAAGGGTGATAGAGAAAGTGGTCAGTCAATAAACAGGCAAGGTCTTTCGAGTTGAAATCAAAGTTATCATGGGAAGTGAATGAGAAATCGCCCTCAAAGTCAAGGCCGCAAACCAACCACCATGTTCAAACCCACAAGTTTTCTTTGATTGAAACAGGGGTATAAAATTTTGTTTGTTCCGGAGAAACCCTTAGTAAGGAAAGCAGGTGCCAAACAGGCTTGGTGGTAAGTTTCTAGTACCCTCCTGGATAACGAGATTCAGTAAATTGTGAGACCCTCGCAAATGACAAGGTCTGACGAGAGTTTTACTTTTGGGAAATATAATTTAGCATTTAAATTTTTCACTTTTGAGGTGAGACATGGTTTGAAATTTTCAAGATAAAAGAATTTAGTTTTGTATTGGTTCTGATAACAAGAATTGGTTAACACTCACAGATGTTTCCAATATCAAACTGGGGTAGAAATATTTCATTTATTTTGTCTGTTTTATTGTAATCAGGCGCCCACCTGGAGAAAAAGGGAAGACAATTCAAGTTTCAAGGGAAAGCAGTTTCAAAGGAAAGCGGGTCGAGTTCAGCAGTCAGGCACCCACCTGGAAAATAAAGGGAAAACAATTCAAGTTTCAGAGGGAAGAGAAAACAGTTCAAGTGTTGGAAATTAGGCGCCCACTTGGAGAACAAAGGGAAACAATTCAAGTTTCAAGAGAAAACAGTTCAAGTGTTGGAAATCAGGCGCCCACCTAGAGAACAAAGAGAAACAGTTGAAGTCTCAAGGAAAAATAGTGTGAATGTTGGAAATCAGGATCCCACCTAGAGAACAAAGGGAAATAGTTCATGTATCAAGGAAAAACAGTGCAAATGTTGGTAATCAGGCACCCACCTAGAGAACAAAGGGAAAACAACAATTTTCAAAGGAAGACAACAATCAGGAGCCCACCTGGAAAACAAAGGGAAACCAAATCAAGTTTCGAGGAATACAATTCGAGTGTTGGAAATCAGGAGCCCACTTGGAGAACAAAGGGAAAGCAACAATGTTCAAAGGAAGACGGTTCAAGTTCAGCAATCAGGTGCCCACCTGGAAAATAAAGAGAAAACAATTTAAGTTTCAGAGGGAAGGAATACAATTCAAATGTTGGTAATCAGGCGCCCACCTGGAAAACAAAGGGAAAGCAGCAATGTTCAAAGGAAGATGGTTCAAGTTCAGCAATCAGGAGCCCACCTGGAGAACAAAGAACGAGCCAAGTTTCGAGGCAAAAATAGTACAAGTGTTGGAAATCAGGAGCCCACCTAGAGAACAAAGGGAAAGCAGCCATGTTCAAAGGAAGACGATTCAAGTTCAGCAATAAGGCGCCCACCTGGAAAATAAAGGGAAAACAATTCAAGTGTCATAGGGAAGGAATACAATTCAAATGTTGGTAATCAGGCGCCCACCTGGAGAACAAAGGGAAAGAAGCAATGTTAAAAGGAAGATGGTTCAAGTTCATCAATCAGGCACCCACCTAGAAAACAAAGGAAAAACTGCTCATGTTTCGAGGAAAAATAATGCAACTATTGGTAATCAGGCGCCCACCTGGAGAACAAGGAGAAGACAGTCAAAGTTTCAAAGGAAGACAGTTCAAGTATTGGCAATCAGGCGCCTACCTGGAGAATAAGGGAATTCACTTCAGAATGCAATTCAAGTCAGCAACAAAAGAAGTTTGCGGCAAGAATGCGAGTCAACATTCCAAGGTGATTAACATAAGTTAGTCACAATCCAGAATAAAAAAAAGAAAGGCAAGAAGTGAATCCAAATGCAGAAGTTGATGAAAGATGTGAGCTGCTCAGGACATGACTGAAGTCACAAGCATGGTATGTCTTGTTTTAATCCGAAAAGCTGAAGAAGAGTGAACTAGCACCTGCAACTATCAAGCGTTAAGGTTCTAATCCAAAGTCTGCATGAAGAACCATTCAAGACTCAAGATCAAGCTTCAGAAGACTTATAGATATCAATCTTGTAACTCATAGTTGACAAGCTTAGTTAGTCTTTTACATTTTTTTATTTGGATGTAATAACAGGACCGCGGACCGAAACCTCGATAGAATGACACCTCGATCAGCTCTCTACCTCGGTATACTCCATCATCTCGCTCACTTCTGAACTACACATGGCCTGATTCCTTTATAGCCAAGGATATGTAGGCAGCTCAGATACCAGGGCTCGATCACATTCTCCTTTCTTTTAGCTTTTTGGCCTCTTTAAATATGGGTCGGGTCAAAAAAGCTCTCTAGTCATTCTTTGTCTGAAAACTCTTCGCATTTCCAGTCAAAGAGGGGCAGCTGTAGACATGTGATTTTTGACCCCCCAAGATATTTTATATTTTAGCACGTAAATATTAAATTTAGGCTTAACATCGCTATTTTAATTAGTGTTGACCCTTTTACTTTATTTTCTAATGAAAACAAAAATTACAAAAAATAGTTTTATTAAGGTTTTGTAATCATTTTCAATCTTGAAAAAATTACCAAAAATAGTTTTGTTTTAACGGTTAGTCTTATTTCAATAATTATTTTTACTTAAGTAGGGCTAATTAACATTTTTAGTATTATTTCTATAACGGATAGATATTTAGTTAATTAAGCTAATTTTAAGTTAATCTAGTCATAAAGGCCCAAGTTTCTAGCTCATTCCCCGAGCCCAATACCCTTAAACCCAAATAATAACCTAGACCTAACCTATAAAAACACTAAGACTCTAGACCCCTATAAGACTATCAACCGAAAAAGTACAGAAAAGACCTAGAAAACCCTACACTCGATCAGAACTTTCAGCGCCGTTTATGCACCATAGACACCCCCTTCGAAGTCTTCTTCTTTAGCATCAAAAGATCCCATCGCCACTACTTCTTCTTCTTCATCTATCACAGCTACAACAGCCATGAAACTTGATTGAATCCTCCATGAAATAGTTCAAAAAGACACCATTCAAACAAAAGACAAAAGGAAAAAGAACAAATCGAGAGAAAACAATAGTGATGATATTCAGTCAAAAAACAAAACCCTGAAACTCCAATATGAATCAGCTCCAGATCTCACATGTTCAATGCTCAGAAACCGGCCGTTTAAGTCTGTCTTTCTTGCTCAGTTTGAGCTTTCCGTCAAGCTTTTAGGTTGCCGATGGTCGTTGTCTAGGGAGGCTCTGTTTCAGTCGTGCATTGAGGTGCCGTTTGGTTGGTTTTTGGTTTGAATTCCATCCACGGTTCTAACGTTTTGAGGTCAATTTTTTACTTTAATCTTGAGTTTCCTCTTTGTTTCCTAGTTTTTTAAGCTTCGACGGCTATGAACCGCGTGATTATATGTTTGTTTCGTTGTTTGTTAGAGACTCTAGATCTCTTCTTCCCGTTTCTTTAAAAGCATGATATATTGTTTTCTTATTTTTATGTATAAAAGTCATGGTTTAGGACTTCTTTGACTTGGTTATGTATTCAGGCTGAGTTAATTTAAATGAGAATGGTATGTGTCTGATTAATTATTGACATGAATCTGTCTCTTAAAGGAAAAGAGAATATTGAGAAGACTTAGATAGCCTTCTCTTTGAAATTGATTGAGTTATTAAAGTATATTAGCACCTCTATGTTATTCAAAAATTTATTTTCGGCACCATGACCGAAGGAATATGTGATGCTTAGAATGTTGCCTTGTCTATATATTAAAAATCACATAGGTTCAATTGGTAGGCTGAAGCCATGAAATTTGTCGTTATGTTAGTAAGGATCATGTACATATTTGTTTATCTCTGTAGGCTAGCTTTTGGTGGAAATCTATGTAAATATTTACTCTTATCTATACATAAAATACCAAGATTTCGCCACTGCACATATTAGAAAGCATGTTCTATGTAACGACCCGACTGGTCGTTTTGAGTTCTAGCATATTGTTCAGAGATTTTAGGCTATGAGCATCATCACTTCAGGTATTATGACTTGTACGCATTGTCAGAATTGAATTTCGGAAAGTCCGGAGTTGATTTGGAAAGAGAATTCTCATTTCAGAAGATTTAAGTTGGAAGAATTAACTAAGATTGGATTTTAGAGTAAACGACCTAGGAACCGGGATCTGAAGGTTCCAGCAAGTTCGTATGATGATTTCGGACTTGGGTGTATGCCCGGATCGGGTTTTGGATGACCCGTGATCATTTTGGTGCGTATTGTGGAAGTTAACATTGTGGTAGAAATTTCATAAGTTTGGTTTGAAGTGTATTTCAGTGTTATCAATGTCCATTTGGTATTTCGAGTATAGAAGTAGCTCCGTATGGTGATTCTGGAGTTGGGAGCGCGATCGAAACTGAATTCGGAGGTCCGTAGCTCATTTTGGGGTCATTTGGCCATAGATAGAAAATTGAAGGTTTTTGAGAAGTTTGACCGGAAGTAGACTTTTTGATATCGGGGTCGGAATCTGATTCCGAAAGTTGTAGTAGGCCTGTAATATCAAATATGACTTGTGTGCAAAATTTGAGATTAATCGGACGTGATTTGATAGGTTTCGACTTCAAATAGAGAAGTTTGAAATTCTAAAGTTCATTAAGCTTGAATTGGAGGGTGATTCATGATTTCGATGTTGTTTGATGTTATTTGAGGCCTTGACCAGGTTTGTGTGAAGTTATGGGACTGGTTTGTGTGATTGGACGGGGTCTCAGGGTCCTCGGGGTAGTTTTGGATCATTTTTCGATGTGTTGTTGCTGCAGATTTCTGTTTCTAGTTTCCTTCTTCGCGAACGTGAAGGGAGTTCTGCCTTCGCGAAGAGGAAGGTAAGAGACTGCTGGTTTTAGCCTTCATGAACGCGAGGTGGAGGTCACAAACGCGAAGGAGTCAAGCTAGTTACTACGCGAACTTGAGGAGGAGATCGCGAACACGTAGAAGGAAAAGTTGGTCCTAAGGTCATTGGCCTATGCGAACGTGAGACCTGGTATGCCAACGTGAAGGGGATTGGTAACTGGCCTTCGCGAACACGATCAACGGGCTACAAACGCGAAGAAGGGCGGACCTGGGCTGGGCAACATGTTTAAAATCGGGGTTTGAGTTCATTTCACCCATTTTTCTCTTGGCTTGGGCGATATTTGGAGCTTTTGAAGAGGTATTCTGTCATTCATCATGAGGTAAGTAGTTTATGCTAGTTTTAAGTTAAGCAGATGCTTTAATACAAATTTGGACATGGAAATTGGTAGAAATTTGCGGGTTTGAGGAAGACCTAGAAAATTAGTATTCTTGGATTTTGACCACGATTTTGGGTATGGAATTAAGAGAAAATTATATATTTGACTTCGTGAGTTCATGGGTAAACTTTATCTTTGAAAAATTTCGGAATCCGGGCATGTGGTCCTGATGGCATGTTTTTCAACTTTTCGATCGGGGTTAGGAATTGCTATAAGTTGGGTTGTAATGAGTAATTGAACATATATTAATGGATTTGTATAATTATTGGCTAGTTTTGGAGCATTGTGCATCGATTTGAGTCTTCGGAAGGGCGTGGAATGCCGGTTATGGATCTTCGGAGCGAGGTGAGTCTTCTTTCTAACCTTGTAAGAGGGAATTGTCCCCATAAGTGAAATATCTGGTTATGTGCTCCTATTTGTGGGTGCTACGTACGCACGAGGTGACGAGAGTCCGTACGTAGATACTATTATGTGTAAGTCCGGGTAGTCTAGGACCCAAAAGCATGCTATACTTGGAATATTTGTAATCATATTGACAGGTGAATTGCTTAAATCCTATCAAATTGGTAAATGAATTTCTAAAAGGATTAAACTTCATTTTCTTAAATTGTTAAAAGAGAATTGGCTTTTATTTGGATAAATGTTCCCCGACAAATTGTTAATTGGCTGTTTGAGCATGTATTTCTATTTGTATCTGCGTCGCATGTGTGATTCGCGAGCAGGGTGATTGTTTATTTAAATATGACCACGTAGCATGTATGGTTCACGAGCGGGGTAATAGATGCATCTATGGTTCACGCCGTTCGACCCTCGGCAGTGCACAATTTTACATTTCTATTGGATCGGCCCGTACAACCTCGACATGATTTGTGCATGCTTGTATTGACTGCCTTGAAACTTATGGAAGTTGTTGTTGCCTCTTCCTAGATTAAGAATATATGTATAAACGATGAAAAGAAATTTGGAAATTTCCTATAAAAAAGAGAATTGTTTACTTGCTTCAACCTATCAGATTATAATCATGTTTATAAAAATTCACGATTTAATTTATTATTGATATAACATTATTGGACCACTAGTAAGTGTCAAAGTCGACCTCTCGTCTCTAATTCTTCGAGATTAGACGGGATACTCATTGGGTACACGTTGTCTTTCGTACTCATACTATACTTCTGTCCCTTTTTGTTGCAGAGGCATATGCATCTCTAGTGGCCTAATGGGCGTAGCAGCATGGTTGACTCGGAGACTTAGGTGAGCTGCATTTTCGAGACGACCCGCAGCCAGCAAGTCTCTTTCAGATTAGTGTATTTATTTTCTATCCACTATTGTATTTCGGGTGATTGTTGTATTACATTATTTCTTAGAAATTGCTCATGCACTTGTAACACCGGGTTTTGGGATGGTTAGAGGATCATTCAATATTAAATTTGTTAAGGACATTTCCTTATTTCAATTAATTTCATCACTTGCTGTTTAAATGGGTAAAAGAAACGATTTCAATAAGTTTTAAAACAAGAAGCTTCTAGTTATTAGTTGTTGGTTTGTCTAACAATGGTGTCCGACGCCATCACGACCCTTAGTGGATTTTTGATCGTGACAACATGGTATTAGAGCACTAGGTTCCCTTAGGTCTAACGAGTCATGAGTGAGTCTAGTAGAGTCTCGCAGATCGGTACGGAGACGTATGTACTTATCTACGGGAGGCTACAGTGCTGTTAGGAGTGCTTCCCTTATTTATTCCTCATCGTGCGATTTGATTCCTAGAGGCTTATGCCCTTGTTTCCTTCCTACTCAATCTTACGCGAAGCGAACCGCTTGTTACAAATCGAGAATTGAAGAATTGTAATGGTACTACAAATGTGGTGCGGTATGTTCATCCTGTTATAGATGGTTGGGCTATTGTCCTCGCCTTGCGGACGGATTTTTCTATCGTTTCGGCTCGATAGTGGTGCTTCTAAGAGCTTGGAGGCTATGCATAGGTTGCTATGATGTTGACGATTGGTTATCGCACATTAATGACTTGATGGTAGGATGCTTGCCTATGTGTTTGGCGGTGAATGATTTGAAATGAAGTCTACTAAATGCACGATTCAGAGATTTGATATTTCATTTCCGGCGGAGGAAAAACAATTGGCCTATGAATGTCCAGATTTGGGGTAATGGAGTAACGAGACTTGGTATTTTTGAGCGTGGTAGAATTTTTATCTGCAATGTAGTGTCATCGTTCTCGATTGTATGTGTTAAGTTTTTCGGTGTTATGGTCTTCTGCAATTCACCTTTGGGGTAAGATATTGTGAAATAATATTGGAGAAACGATGATTGGATATCGCTGGGTGCTGTGGTTTAGGATTGAATCAGGGTTCCTAATGTTGACGGCTCGAGAAAGCCGATCTCCGAAAAGGGTTAAAGTTAGTAGTGATTTGTGGGTTCAAGTGCTATGGAGGTAGATTTTATTAAGGCAACAACTGAGCAACAAAGGATGAAGAAAGACATGTGGGAAGTGTCAGGCGGTGGTTAAAATTTCTAGAAGGCCAGACATAAGAAGCAAAGGCTGAGTAGTCGATTAAAAGGGTGAGTTCCGCCAAAGTGGGAGATTAGCGGAGTTGCATATGGACTTTGTGGTAGGAAGACTACGTACCTTAAGGAGAGTTTGGAATGATTTGAGAATTTTAGAGATTAGTGATTGGGGCCTATGAAGTTAATTTGAAGCATGGGCCATTGTGCGGCAGAATATTTGATATAACGGGAAGGAGCTTCTTGAAATGAAGAAGGATACAACATAACATTGAATTGGGAGGATTGTTGCCGCACATTTAATTGATGTTTATGAGGGGTGAATGGACTTGTGCAGCTAGAGAGTGAGCTCGAACTCAGGATGGGTTATTGATGTCGTAGTGATTGTACCCCGTATAACAGCATTGGAAGATGTCCGGAAGTGATTTCCACAGGTGGGTTATTCCCTGTGAGCACGTTAGCATTCACATGGTTGGAGAGGCTTCTGGGAAGAATTCTATTGGTTATACAACAAAGAGATCGGTCGTGCAGATGTGGTTGATGATTCAGAGTATACAAAAAGGGGGTTTTATAGAAAGATTCCGAGAATTTTTGCGGTTGATTGCGCAAGGTTATGTCAATAAGAAATTAAGAATCCTGGTGAATTCCAGATTTGTGTAATAGTGGCTTCAAGCTAAGTGGAAGAGTCGCACCGGCTATGGTTGGGTTCCATGGTTAACTACTTGCGAGGTTTCTGGTTACTAGCACTTTGATAGGTTATTTCAGCTACGGGAAAAGACCATAAGTGGTAATTTGAGCAAAAGAATTGTTAAAGGTGCGCTATGATTGGCCTTATTGGCTCATGTTCATACTTGGGGAAGGATTCAGGATTTATGCCTTGTTTAGAAGTGGTTATAAAGGGAAGTGATTCTGCCGGGTGCTTTGCCAAGAGGGTATTCATGTGATTGAAGATTCATGGAGTTGATTATATTCGAGTCCAAGTCAGAACGGGTGGCTCTCAACAACGGTCCTAGTGGATTCAAAAGGGTAAAGTATGGTGCCTAATGATTTCGATCCCATAAGAACGGTTAAGAGTGAAGCTTTTGTAGCAGCTTATGAGAAGAGGCCCAGAATGTTCTATGATGTTTTGACTTGCAGTGTAGCATTTGGGAGGAAATTGAGAAGAGTCTTCAGAGTCTTAGAGGGATTATCAGAATGGGAATACCAGTTGAGGGTGCAGAGGAGCACACAAGTGAGGTATGAAATGGTTCGTGGGATTTGAGGCAGCGTGGTCTCGTGATTCAGGGTCACTCGGGATGAGTGCGGATTGAGTTCGCTATGTGTTGAATGGAACTATTATTCCTAAGGCAATTGAGGTTAAGTTGGAAGAAGTAGATTGGTTAGCCATGATTGAATTGGAATGATGATGGCATTGACTAGTTCCCTTAGTGTGATTAAGTTATACAAGAGATTTGTGACGGTACGGGTGAGGCCTGTCAGCCGAATTGGTGTTATTCCGAAGTATTCTACTGTTATGGCCTATTATGTGTAGGCGGATCCTGAAAGGGCTATGGTGGCTTATACCACTACTTAGAGATTTGCATATTCTATGGTTATGAGAACTCACCTGTGTGTTGTATGGTTCTCTTGAAGCGAGTTAAGTGAAAAGTTTTATATGATGAAGTCTTAATATATTAGTGGTTCCGAAGTTATGATGAGAGTCCTGTTCTATCATATATTGGCATATTGGGTGCAGTGAGTGGTATGGAATTTGAAGTAAGGGTCGAGGTTGCGGTTCGGTGTTGCCAAAGATGTCACGAGCTCAGACAAGCAGGAAAGGAGTTTCGATGTTTAACGAAAGTTGGTATTGTCTTCGACGTCATTTGAGATCGGTGTTTTGTGAAAAAGGCTTTGCATTTTGGTTAAGGATTCTTGATCGCTTTTCAACGTTAGTGCGATAGGTGGTTTGGGTGTACAGACCTGTTATCCGTTATGAAAGGTTGTGCGAGCGTTCCCATGGGAAGGTGGTATAAGTGTGGCATGTAGTCACTTGATTGACTGAAGAGTTAACCAAGTATGAAGATTGTGGTGATATTGTTAAATTGAGAATTGATGCCTGGAAGGCACTCGATTTATTGTGTTATGGACTATGGAGGATTACTCCGGTTATGATGGTTGATCTTGTGTGTTGTGAGAAAAAGGGGGGTCATTATGTACCTTTGAAGGGTTATTAGACTAGTTTAGTGTGATCAGAATTAGCTTGAGTTCTATGGATGGATCTAAATGTGAATATGGGCTCTATATCGGGCCAGATGTGTTCATTTTAGCATTGCGCTCCTTATGGAAGAGTAGTCAGGGCGTTGTCAGCTATTTCATGTAATGATATATTGCACCATATGAGTTGTGGGACGGCTTGGTGAATTTCTTATGTGTTGAGGTTCCGTGTAGAAATGATGTTATATGAGCAAGATGGCTCTCGAGATTCAAATCGTATATCGCACCCCAGTTGTGCTTGAGTTTTTGTAGCCTATGGCGCTACATGTCTCCTCATGGATGGAATTATTCACTTAGCGTGCTTGTGGCTGATATTCGGTATTTTATGGTAAGGAGCAATCCAGCTTGGCGTGTATCTCTTTATGTGAATTTTATGTGTGGATCGGGTGGCACACCTCCATGATTATGTTGTTTGGATCGGGTTGCGCGCCACAACGGTGTGATGTTGAGTACAGTTCCCCGTATCTGTTTTACGTGTTTTGTTTCCTATTTTATGAGGAAAGCTAATATTAGCTATGTGCCTGCATCGCATGTATGATTCGCGAGTGGGGTGTTTGCTTAATTATGATGACCGCATCGCATGTATGATTCGCGAGCGAGGTAATTGGATTCCTTTTCAGAGTTCATTTTCCTTTTGTATCGCGTTCAAATTGGTAGCCTATTGGCACATTGTGGCATCATATGAGACTTTTGATCATGTCCAGGGTGGCTCATTGCATGAGCAGTTCGTACTGGCTGAGAGGAGATCACTGGATTTAGGATCAGTGCAATCTGATTATATAAAGTATATTAAGAAGCTAAGACCACTATTTGGTTCAGAATGAGGTGATGGTTCTTGTCAGGAGTAAGACGCTTTGATTGTTGATTCGGCAGTTGGTTATGAATGTCTGCACATCTCCTCCATCGTGGCGGTATTTTAAGAGTTAGAGCAAGACCTATGTATGTCATGAGGTGCTATAGAAGCACCAGATTCGTGGAATTTCGACTATTGTGCGTAGAGAGTGTTATTGTTGTCTTGTGACTAAAGCGGTGTAAGGTATGAATTCAGCAAAGGTATGCAGTCATGTTCTGGTACCCCATGTAGTGATTAACGCGGTGTTCACGTATTAGAAGTAGGCTTGGCGGAGAATTCTGGATGTTGTAATTGGGCTCTAAGCTTATTTTCTTGAATAAAAGGGAATATCATCAGGATTGATCGAGCCAATGTGTTCATCTGGGTTCTGATAGAACGGGTAGGTGCACGAGGTGTTAAATAGTGATTTAGGACAACTCCAGTCCAGTTCTTACCACGTTCGAGGACAAACGTATGTTTAAGTGGCAGAGAATGTAACGACCCGACCGGTCGTTTTAAGCTCTAGCGAGTCGTTTAGAGGTTTGAGGCCATGAGCATCATCACTTCAGGTATTATGACTTGTACGCATGGTCGGAATTGAATTTCGGGAAGTCTAGAGTTGATTTGGAAAGAGAATTCTCATTTCGGAAGCTTTAAGTTGGAAGAATTAACTAAGATTGGATTTTAGAGTAAACGACCTAGGAACCGGGATCTGAAGGTTCCAGCAGGTTTGTATGATGATTTCGGACTTGGGCGTATGCCCGGATCGGGTTTTGGATGACCGGGATCGTTTTGGCGCCTATTGTGGAAGTTAGCATTGTGGAAGAAATTTCATAAGTTTGGTCTGAAGTGCATTTCAGTGTTATCGATATCCATTTGGGATTCCGAGTCTACGAGTAGCTCCGTATGGTAATTCTAGAGTTGGGAGCGCGATCGGAAGTAAATTCGGAGGTGCGTAGGTCATTTTGGGGTTATTTGACCAAAGATAGAAAATTGAAGGTTTTTGAGAAGTTTAACTGGAAGTGGACTTTTTGATATCGGGGTCGGAATCAGATTCCGAAAGTTGGAGTAGGTCCATAATATCAAATGTGACTTGTGTGCAAAATTTGAGATCAATCGGACGTGATTTGATAGGTTTCGACTTCGAATGTAGAAATTTGAAATTCTAAAGTTCATTAAGTTTGAATTGGAGGGTTATTCATGATTTTGATGTTGTTTGATGTTATTTGAGGCCTCGAGCAGGTCCGTGTTAAGTTATGGAACTGGTTTGTCTGATTGGACGGGGTCCCGGGGTCCTTAGGTGTGTTTCGGGGTAGTTTCGGATCATTTTAGGTTGTATTATTGCTGCAGATTTTTGTTTCTGGTTTCCTTCTTCGCGAACGCGAAGGGAGTTCCGCATTCAAGAAGAGGAAGGTGGGAGGCTGCTGGTTTTAGCCTTCGCAAACGCGAGGTGGAGGTCGCAAACGCGAAGGAGTCAAGCTAGTTACTACGCGAATGCGAGGAGGAGATCGCGAACGCGTAGAAGGAAAAGTTGGGCCTGAGGTCATTGGCCTACGCGAACGCGAGGCCTGGTATGCGAATGCGAAGGGGCTGGGTACTTGGCTTTTGTGAACGCGATCAATGAGCCACGAACGCGAAGAAGGGCGGACCTGGGCTGGGCAGAATGTTTACAATCGGGGTTTGAGTTCATTTCACCCATTTTTCTCTTGGCTTTGGTGATTGTTGGAGCTTTTGAAGAGGGGGTTCCGTCATTCATCATGAGGTAAGTAATTTATTCTAGTTTTAAGTTAAGCACATGCTTTAATACGAATTTGTACATGGAAATTGGTAGAAATTTGGGGGTTTGAGAAAGACCTAGAAAATTAGTATTCTTGGATTTTGACCACGATTTTGGGTATAGAATTAAGAAAAAAATCATATATTTGAGTTCGTGAGTTCATGGGTAAACTTTATCTTTGAAAAATTTCGGAATCCGGGAATGTGGGTCTGAGGGCAATTTTGTCAACTTTTCGATCGGGGTTAGGAATTGCTATAAATTGGGTTGTAATGAGTAATTGAACATATATTAATAGATTTGTATAATTATTGGCTAGTTTTGGAGCATTGTGCATCGATTCGAGTCTTCGGAAGGTCGTGGAATGCCGGTTATGGATCTTCGGAGTGAGGTGAGTCTCCTTTCTAACCTTGTAAGAGGGAATTGTGCCCATAGGTGAAATAATTGGTTATGTGCTCCTATTTGTGGGGGCTAAGTACGAACGAGGTGACGAGAGTCCATGCGTAGCTACTATTATGTGTAAGTCCGGGTAGTTTATGACCCAAAAGCATGTTATACTTGGAATATATGTAATCATATTGACAGTTGAATTGCTTAAATCTTATCGAATTGGTAAATGAATTTCTAAAAGGATTAAACTTCATTTTCTTAAATTGTTAAAAGAGAATTGGCTTTTATTTGGATAAATGTTCCCCGACAAATTCTTACTTGGCTGTTTGAGCATGTATTTCTATGTGTACCTGCGTCGCATGTATGATTCGCGAGCAGGGTGATTGTTTATTTAAATTTCACCGTGTTGTATGTATGGTTCGCGAGCGGGTTAATAGATGCATCTACGGTTCATGTCGTTCGACCCTCGGCAGTGCACAATTTTACATTTCTGTTGGATCGGTCTGTACGATCTCGGCATGATTTGCGCATACTTGTATTGCTTGCCTTGAAACCTATTGAAGTTGTTGTTGCCTCTTCCTAGCTTAAGAATATATGTATAAACAATGAAAAGAAATTTGGAAATTTCCTATAAAAGAGAGAATTGTTTACTTGCTTCAACCTATCATATTATAATCATGTTTATAAAAATTCACGATTTAATTTGTGATTGATATAACATTATTGGACCACTAGTAAGTGTCGAAGTCGACCTCTCGTCTCTAATTCTTCGAGATTACACGGGATACTCATTGGGTGCACGTTATCTTTTGTACTCATACTATACTTCTGCCTATTTTTGTTGTAGAGGCACATGCATCTCTAGTGGCCTAATGGGCGTAGCAGCATGGTTGACTCGGAGACTTAGGTGAGCTGCATTTCCGAGATGACCCACAACCAGCAAGTCTCTTTCGGATTACTATATTTATTTTCTATCCAATATTATATTCCGGACGGTTGTTGTATTACATTATTTCTTAGAAATTGCTCATGCACTTTTGACACCGGGTTCTGGGATGGTTACAGGATCGTTCAATATTAAATTTGTTAAAGACATTTCCATATTTCAATGAATTTCATTACTTGTTGTTTAAATGTATAAAAGGAACGATTTCAATAAGTTTTAAAACAAGAAGTTTCTAGTTATTGGTTGTTGGCTTGTCTGACAATGGTGTCTAGCGCCATCACGACCCTTAGTAGATTTTGGGTCGTGATATTCTAAGATTCTTTTATTACGAGATTGTAGAAATCATGTCCATAAGAATTGTGTTTTCAAGCGGAAATGCTATAACAAGTGGAGCTTTGGATCATTTCTTTTAGTATTTTTTTTATTTTTTTTATTTTACCTTAGGCTAATAATAGTCCAGGGTGTGCCATCCATAATTTAATCATACATAGCCCTCGTATTAATCTCATAACCTAGATATAAAAATGATAAATGCTCGTAGTTGCACTAGGCCCATTCAATATATCATTGTGATTGTGGACACGTTCGCATGACATGATTACAATTTCTAAAAAATAAAACCGGAGTATGCGTTCGCGCAACTTCGGCCAAATTTTATTTAGTAATAATAAAGCGTTATTAATTGTGGACAAGTTCGCGTGACATGATTTTTCACGCGCCAAGCAAATGAGTACACGTACGCGTGACTCGTTTCAAGATAAATTTCTTAATTAAAAAGCGGTAAAAGGTAAAAGCACATAGGTTCTTAAATAAGTAATTAGACAATTTAATAAGCCATGTATGATCAAAGCGACCGTGCTAGAACCAAGTAACTCGGGAATGCCTAACACCTTCTCCCAGATTAATAGAATTCCTTACTCGGATTTTTATGTTCGCAGACCGTAAATAGAGTCAACTTCCTCGATTCGAAATTTTAACTGGTGACTTGGGACACCATAAACTATCCCAAGTGGCGACTCTGATTTTAAATAATAATCCCCTTTCGATTGTCACTTAAATTTGAAAAACCTCCCTTATACCCCTTCCGGGGTTGGTAAAAAGGAGGTGTGACAATCACAAAATCTCACGTTGCTAATGTAGTGTTTTAGAATCTGATTGTAATGAGTTGTTGTGTCCAGTTCATGAATCCTATGTGTTGCTTCTATGTTTGTGTGCGAGATACATTATTTTCCACCCTTTTCTTAGGGGTTCCATGCTTCCATTGCTTAGTGTTTACTCATTATATAGGCTGTTGAATACTCGTTGAGAAAGATGATCTACTAAAGTTGTTTAGTTTTGGTTTGTAAAAGAAGTTAACTTTTGGTTAGAAATAAAGATCCATTGTTCATGTACTAGAGCTTGATTGAAGACCTTACTGTCTGGACCATTTCTTGAATGCCTTACACATTAATATCTTGTTACTTTAGATAGCTACCTAAGACAGTATGACTAAGAGTCATATGTCTTAGTAGTAGCTTGCTGCGACGTGGGGGTGGGATTTTTTTAACCTTATCTTGGAATTCATTATTTAATTAGGTAATGTCCCCTTACCCAAAAATTAACTAATTACCCACATAGTTAAGGATTATCTCGAATTACTTAAAATACTACTCATTTTTAATATACTTTATACATCATACTATCTTGGTTATATGGTACCTTGTATGGTACTAGTCCATAAATATCTGGTATTATAGCTCAGACCTTATTTTTTTCCAAATCGACAACCTTCAACAAAACTCATTTTCTTTGATTCGTGTACCCTTTACCCTTTATGGCACCTACTTATCGCTTGTTATAAATAGCATAAATATGTTAATATCAAGATAATCCCATCCCGAGTCTACGTCGATTAACTGAAGACGAAACTTTAACGTACGAAAATGAGAGATGTAACATTCCAGATCCGGGAGGAGCTGCTCCCCCTATTTCTAGTGGCCGATGCATGGGCAAGGGGAGGGTACCGGCCCAAGGCAGGGGACGAGGGCATCCAAGAGCTACCCCAATAGCACCACTATCAGATCCAATGGAGGATCCCATCATAGAGGAGCAAGGCAAGATGCCTGCCACAGAGCCAACCCCGGTAGATTTCATGACCGCACCGTGCTTTTAGGAGGTCATGCACCGTACGCTATGGTTCATGGACACGATGACTTAGGCTAGTTTATTTCTAGCAGACCCAGGAACATCTCAGGAATGAGGGGGAGCATAGACCCCTACTACTTAGGCTCATAGGCATGCAACAACATTATATACGACTCCAGGTACACTACCTGTGGGCGGAGCTCAGCTAGTTGCCACGGCTGCACCTTAGCGTAGAACAGTTGTGGATGGCAATCTGAAAAATCTATTAGACAGATGGACTAGGATACACCCTCTTATCTTCGGGGGTGAGCGGCATGAGGATCTCTAAGACTTCATAGATCGGTGTAGGGACAAACTGTACAACATGAGGATATTGGAGTCCTACTGAGTGGATTTCACTACTCTCCAGCTGGAGGGCAGGGCCCGCAGATGGTGGCAGTCTTACCTTCTTTGAAGACCATCGAGTCCTCCTCCCATGAATTGGGACTAGTTTACACAGTTTATATTGGATAGGTATATTAAACTCTCTTAGAGGGATGAGTTGCGAGGTCTACTCGAGTAGGGTCAGATGCCAGTGACCGATTATGAGGTGAGATTTTCTGAGTTGTCTCGCCATACACTTATGATACTTTTTACGGATGTAGAGAGAGTGCAGAGATTTGTGTAAGGTTTTCACCCTAGTATTCAGGCTAGCATGGCCAGAGAAGTTGAGATGGGTACCGATTATCAGCTAGTAGTAGAGATTGCTTGGAGGATTGAGGGCTACCGCTCGAGGGGTAGAGAGAAGATGCAGTAGAACAAGAGGATTTGATTCTCTAGAGAGTTTAGAGGTACTTTGGCTAGGGGCAGAGGTCCGTTTGGGATGGGTCAGCCAAGTAGGCCCACATATCCAGCACCACACCCTACTCGGGGTGCTCCAACACAACCCTACTTCAGTACTATGCCATAGAGTTCTTATCGCCCACCAGTTCATTAGGGTTCTACCGGTGCCTATTTCAGTGCCTTGCCAGAGAGTTCATACCGCCCACCAGACATCCATGGTCCTCCATGTGGGTATTCAAGCCATCAGGGCTAGACTTCAGGATAGCAGTCTATGGCACTGAGGAGTTTTTACGAGTGTGGGGATCCAGGTCACATGAAGAGATTTTGCCGCAGACTTTGGGACAAGGTAGTACAGTAGGGTCATTTGACTATGATTACAGAACTATCCATCCGACCGCCTAGAGGAAGAGGGCAGGCAGGTAGGGGCCATCCTATAGGTGGAGGCTAGGTAGGGGGAGGTCAGCCAACTACTGTTCAGTCAGGCGGACACCAACCAGCCAGCACTCCAGCTAGATTCTATGCTTTTCCAACCAGACTAGATGCGGTGGCCTCAGATGTTGTGATCACAAGTATTATTTATATCTACGGTAGGGATGCTTTAGTATTATTTGATCCAGGGTCTACCTATTCATATGTATCATCTCTATTCGCTCAATTCCTGGATATCCCTCGTGAGTCCTTCAGTACTCATGTTTATGTATTCCACTCTTATGGGCGATTCTGTGGTTGTGGATCCGATCTATCAGCCCTCTGTGGTCACATTCTGTGGTTATGAGACTAGAGCGAACCTTCTATTACTTGATATGATCAATTTTGAGGTCATCTCGGGCATGGACTGGTTATCCCCATATCACGCCATCCTTGATTACCATGCCAAAACTATTACTTTAGTAATGCTAGAGTTGCGAAGATTGGAGTGGAAGGGTTCCTCTATTAGTACAACTAGTTGATATATTTCTTTTCTGAAAGCTTGACATATGGACGAGAACGGTTGTTTAGCTTATCTTGCCTATGTTCGGGATACCACCGTAGAGTCTCCAACGATTGATTCATTGCCAGTAGTTCGGGAGTTCACCTATGTGTTTCATTTTGACCTTCCAGGCATGCCACCAGATCGCGATATTGATTTTTGTATTGATTTGGATCCAGGTACCCAGCCTGTATCTATCCCACCGTATCGTATGGCTCCGAAAGAGTTGAAAGAGCTGAAGGAGAAGCTTGAGAAATTATTAGCAAAGGGATTTGTCAGACTAAGTGTATCACCTTGGGGTGCACCAGTGCTATTTGTGAAGAGAAGGATGGAGATATGCCGATGTGTATTGATTACCGCCAGTTGAACAAAGTTACCATAAAGAACAAGTACATGTTGCCACGTATTGATGATTTGTTTGACTAGTTGCAGGGTGCTAGGGTGTTTTCTAAGAATGACTTGAGATCGGGGTACCATCAATTGAAGATTTGGGACTCAGATGTTCCGAAGACTGCCTTCCGTACTAGATATGGCCATTATGAGTTTCTAGTGATGTTTTTTGGCTTGACTAATGCCATAACGACATTTATTGATTTGATGAACTGGGTGTTCAGACCTTATATTTATTCTTTTGTTATTGTCTTCACTGATGACATCTTGATTTGCTCACGTAGCCTGGGGGAGCACGAGCAACATTTGAGAGTGGTGCTCCAGATATTGTGAGAACAGAAGTGGTATGCTAAGTTCTCCAAGTGTGAGTTTTGGCTAGAGTCTGTGACATTTTTGGGGCATCTTGTATCAGGAGAGGGTATTATGGTGGATCCCAAAAAGTTGTTATCTCTGATTTGTGCAGGGCTTTTCATCCATTGCAGCACCTTTGACTAGATTGACCTAGAAGAGTGCTCTATTTCGTTGGTCCAATGATTGTGAGGCGAGCTTTCAGAAGCTTAAGACAACTTTGACCATAGCACAAGTTCTAGTGTTGCCTTCTGGTTCGGGGATGTATATAGTTTATTGTGACACATCACGCGTTGGCTTAGGTTGTGTTTTGATGCAGAATGGGCGAGTTATTACATATGCTTCACGTCCGCTAAAGATTCATGAGAAGAATTACCCTGTGCATTACTTAGAGTTAGTCGCGATTGTTCATGCTCTTAAGGTCTGGAGGCATTATCTTTATGGGGTGTCATGTGAGGTTTACACTGATCATCGCATCTTATAACATTTTTTTAATAAAAGGGATCTTAATTTGAGGAAGCGTAGATGGCTTGAGTTACCGAAGGATTATGACATCACCATTCTTTATCATCAGAGTAACGCAAATGTGGTCGCAGATGCCTTAACCAGGAAGGCAGAGAGTATGGGTAGCTTGACATTCATTTCAGCAGAGGAGAGGCCATTAGCTTTGGACATTTAGTCCTTGGCTAATAGACTTGTAAGGTTGGACATTTCAGAGCCCAGCCAAGTTCTTGCTTGTGTTGTTGCCCAACCTGCACTATTGGAGCAGATCAAGGCTCGGCAATTTGATAATCCGCACATGGCAGCCCTTAGAGAGACGGTACTACAGGGTAGTGCCAAGGAGGTTTCTATTGGCGAGAATGTTGTTCTACGACTTCAAGGTCATCTGTGTGTTCCTAATGTCGATGGCTTGAGAGAGAGGATTATAGAGGAGGCACACAGTTCTTGGTATTCTATTCATCCAGGTGCCTTGAAGATGTATCGTGACATAAGACAATATTATTGGTGGCAATGGATGAAGAAAGACATAGTTGAGTATATAGCTAGGTGCCGAAATTGCCAGCAGGTCAAGTAAGAGAACCAGAGGCCAGGTGGCCTACTTTACCAGATAACTATACTATAGTGGAAATAGGAGCATATTACTATGGACTTCATAGTTGGGTTGCCGCGGACCTTGCGGAAGTTTGACGTAGTTTGGGTCATTGTCGACAAGTTGACCAAGTCGGCACACTTCATTCTAGTTGTTACTACATATACTTTATAGAAATTGGCCCGGATTTATATTCGGGAGATAGTTCGATTGCACGGTGTGCCTGTTTCCATGATATCAGATAGAGGACCTTAGTTCACTTCATATTTCTAGAGAGCTGTATAGAGTGAGTTGGGGACACGTTTAGAGCTCAGCACAACATTTCATCCACAGACCGATAGGCAGTCAGAGCGAATAGTTCAGTATTTGAGAACATGCTAAGAGCATGTGTGATTGACTTTGGGGGACAATGGGATCAATTCTTGCCTTTAGCCGAGTTTGCTTACAACAATAGTTATCAGTCCAACATTGAGATGGCTCCATTTGAGGCTTTATATGGTCGGTAATGTCGTTCTCCCATCGGGTGGTTTGATCCCAGCGTGGCTAAGTTATATGGTACTGATTTGGTGAAGGATGCCTTGGAAAAGGTAAAGTTGATCCAGGAGCAACTTCGCACAGTGCATTCCAGGCAAAAGAGCTACGCGGATCAGAAGGCGCATGATGTATCATTTATGGTCGACAAGAAGGTTCTCTTGAAAGTCTTACTGATAAAGGGTATTATGAGATTCGGAAAGAAGGGCAAGTTGAGCCCAAGGTTTATAGGCCCATTTGAAGTGTTGAGGCGAGTTGGGGAGGTTGCTTATGAGCTTTCTTTACTCCCAGCCTATCAGGGGTTCATCCAGTTTTTCATGTGTCTATGCTCCGAAGATATCACGCTGACATGTCTCATGTGTTAGACTTCAGTTCTATTCAACTAGATGAGAGTTTGGGTTATGAGGAAGAACCGGTTGCTATTGTTCCTAGACAGGATCGCCAATTGAGATCCAAGAGGATTTCCACAATAAAGGTTCAATGGAGGGTCCAACTTGTCCAGGAGGCGATGTGGGAGTCCGAGGAGGACATGCAGATCAAATATCCACACTTAGTTAGCACTTCAGGTATGAATCTAAACCTATTCGAGGACAAACATTTGTTTAAGAGGTGGAGAATGTAACAACCAGTCGTTTTGCTTTCTAGTTCCCCGTTCCCCTAAATAAGACTTCCTATACTTGCTTTTACTGATTTATGACTTGAGGGGAGGGGTTCGTTCTAGCTTTGGAAGAGTTTGGGTTGAAATCGGAACATTTGGTTTCTTAAGGTTGGCTTAAATGTCCAAGTTTGACTTCGATCAGCGCTTTGAGTAAATGACCTCATAATCGAGATTTGACTATTCCAATAGGTAAGTATGATGATTTTAGACTTGGGCGTATGTTCGGATCGGATTTTGGATGACCTGGGAGAATTATGGCGCCTAATAGTGAAAGTTGGTTCTTGAAGAATTTGGAAGTTCTTTAAATGTGGGTTGGAGAGGGTTTTGGAGATATCGAGGTCCAAACAGAATTTCGAGACCGGGAATAGTTCCGTAATGTCATTTAAGACTTGGGAAAAATTTTGTGTCATTCCGAGTAGTCTAAGTATGATTCGACGCATTTGGAGAATTTGGAAAACTTGAAATTCAAAGTTTGATTCAATTTGGTTTTGGGGTATGATTCTTGGCTTTATTGTTGTTTTTCGTGTTTCGAGAGCTCAAGCAAGTTCGTATTATGATAACAGACCTATTAGTTCGTTTGGACAGGGTCCTGAGTGGCTCGATTGAGTTTCGGACCCCTCGGAGCAAAGTGTGAGCAACCAGAAATGCCTAGTTCTGGTTTCCTTCTTCGCGAATGTGAAGGGACCATCGCGTTCGTAGAAGGAATTGGGACTGGGGGGAAAGTTTTCTATGCGTTTGCGATAGCTAGTCTACGTTTGCAAAGGTCTGGGGCCGGTGACCTTCGCGTTCACCTAAGGCGACTCGCGTTTGCGTAGAATAGCCTGGGTTGGGCTCTGCCGTTTTGTTCTTCGCGTTCGCGAAGGGTAGGACAACCAGCTTTCGTGTTCGCCAGATTCTGGTCGTGTTCCCGAAGTAGAGCCTTCAAGGGTCTGAGCCGTTTGTCTTCGTGAACGCGAGGCCCCTTCCGCGTTCGCGTTGAAGGAGGTAGCTGGGCAATGAGTTTTAAAAATTGAACTTAGGCATTTTTGGGGTCATTTATTCCACTCTTGGGCGATTTGAGAGCTCGTAAGGAGGGGATTTTGACCTAGATTTGTGAGGTAACTAATTTCTACCTAATGTGAATTTAATACATAGTTTATGGGTAGATTATAAAATGTAAAATAGTGAAAATCATAGGTTTAGAGGAAAACCTAGATTTTTTATAAAAATGGAGTTTTACCACGAAAATGATTATGGAACTTAATGAAAATCATATATTTATGTTCCTAAGATTATGGGTAACAACTTTCTTCGAAAATTTCCGAAAGCCGGGCACGTGGTCCTGGGGATGAATTTTTGGAATCTTGAATTTAGAGTTGGGAAATTACCTTAATAGTTGGGATATGAACCTTTAAGCATATAGATTAGTTTTCATGCTATTTGGATAAGTTTGGATTGTTCGGCACCTAATTGAGGGTTTGGGCATAAGCTTTGACCGGAAAGTAGGCTTTGAGGTGAGGTAAGTGTATTTTCTAACCTCGTAAGAGGGAAATTTCCCCATAGGTGAACTTAATTAATATGTGATTATTTGTTGGTGCTACGTACGCACGAAGTGACAATAGTCCATACGTTGCTACTCTTCCTGTTATGTCCGAGTAGTTTTAGGCTTACACCATGCTTTGTGGATACCATTATCTGAACATATTTGTTGATTTGCATTGAATGGAACTAAGTTGAGGATTTCAAGATTTCAAAGGTTTCAAGTAAATTATTATTTTGAAAAGAATTGAGAAAAGTTACATTATATTTATATTTAACCACGTCGCAAGTATATTCCGCGAGCGGGGTGACTATTTCCACTACTCTCATAGGAGCGGGCCATTCGCCTCGGCAGGTTAATAGATGCATCCATGGTTCACGTCGTTCGACCCTCAGCTGTGCACAATTTACATTTTTATATTGGATCGGGCTGAACGTCCTCGATGGAATTTGTGTGTGATAATAGAACTGGAAGCCCTTTTTATAGTTGGCATGAATTTACTATTTTAGAGATCATTTGTTTTAAATGAAGGAAGCGTTTTGGGTTCCCAAATATGATGAAAGAATTGTTCAGTTATTTCTTGTTCCGAGTTTATTGTAGGTCTATATATCATGCCAAATTAGAATCACATATATTTATATTGTTGGCCCTAGTAAGTGTCAGGGTCGAACCCTCGTCACTACTTCATCGAGGTTAGACTAGATACTTACTAGGTACATATTTTTATGTACTCACGCTACACTTTTGTGCTTGATTGTACAGGATTTGAGGCAGGTGAATCTGGCTATTAGTCTGGCCCGTAGACTTAATTCCCCAGCTTGAGACTTCCCGGTGAGCTGCCCTTTAGAGTCGTTTTGCGGTAGCTGGAGTCTCTCCTATACTTATATTTTCTGTCTATTTCCTTTCAGACACTAGGCTAGCATTTGTTTTGTATATTCTACTAGATTGCACACATACTTGTGACACCAGGTCTTGGAACACACACTAGTAGACTTATGGTTTTGGGTTGCCTACATGATTATGAATCATACTTATTGCTTCAATTTATTTATGTTAAAATTGCAAAACTCCTAAATCTTTTTTTACAAATAAGGAAAATCTATTACTTAATAAATCATTTAAATGGGAATCACTAGTTGATCAGTGTTGGCTTGCCTAACAACGGTGTTGGGCGCCATCATGGCCTATAATGGAATTGGGTCGTGACAAATTTACACTTGTTCTTTGAAGTGTCTCAAATTTCAGGTTAAAGCTCAAAATGTCAAACTCACAATTGGCACCCCTACCTTCTGACAATGAGTCCAGTCACCATGATGAAAATAACAACACAGGGCCCCGTAATGAGGTACCACCCGCTGATCCCATCGGAATTCTAGTTGCAGACCCATTGGACACTAACTCGCATGTGGCTATCGACACAAACCTGCCTACTGACCCCGAAAATAGTATCTGTGGTGGAGCCCGATGAACAGCGCAAAATACTCAAAACAATGAAGGAGAAGGATCAATCTACAGATGATCTTTGAAATGTTACAGGCTTAACATGCAGCGATAGCTCAGTTACAAACCAAAGTCATACACAGAGCAGAATTGAACCCGATCCATCCCGAGAAATTACTCCCAGAGAAAAATCGGTTGCGGAGAGGTCGAATGAAAATAAGTCGGGTACTAACACCGAGATCATAAAAATGCTCAAGGATCTGACGAAACGAATAGAATCAGGGAGAAGAAAATCGAAGCAAACGACAAAAAGGTGGAAACCTACAATTCCAGGGATAATTAGATCCTTGGAGCACCGCCAATAGTTAAAGGCTTGGATTCCAAGAAGTTCGTACAAAAACCTTTCCCTCCGACTGCGGCTCCAAAGTCGATCCTTACAAAATTCTGCATGCCCGAGATTCCAAAGTACAATGGAATGACTGAACCAAACAAGCATGTCACTTCCTACACATGCGCCATAAAAGGAAACTACTTGGAGGATGATGAGATCTAATCTGTCTTGCTAAAGAAATTCGGAGAGACCCTGTCGAAGAGGGCTATGATATGGTATCATAACTTACCTCATAATTCTATTGACTCGTTTGCTATGCTTGCAGACTCTTTTGTGAAAGCACAAGTTGGGGCTATCAAGGTCTAGACTAAGAAGTCAATTCAAAGTAAAACAAAAGGATAATAAGATGTTCGGAGAGTTTGTGTCCCGATTTCAAATGGAAGGGATGGACCTGCCACTGGTTGCTGATGATTGGGTCGTTCAAGCTTTCACCCAAGGACTCAATGTTCGAAGTTCGGTGGCTTCATAGTAGTTGAAGCAGAATCTGATAGAGTATCTGGCTGCTACTTGGGCTGATATACATAAATGAAATCAATCAAAAATCAGAGTCGAAGATGATCAATTGGGGGATCCTTTCAGGTCCGTTTATCCTGTTAGACCCATCGACTGAGTCAAGAGAGATATCGATTGTGAACCAAGTTCGAACAGGGATCGGTACCAGCCTACAATAGAGATCAAATAAATAATGAATCAGGGCAAAATTCTATGCAAAGAGAAAGGAGAAGTGACTGAGGTCAGAGCAACCGAGGACTCGTGAGAAATAACGACTTCACCATGCCTATCGGACCTAAGGAAGCACCGGGGTTATTGGAATATAACATTAACATCGACGCTACTACCATTGTATAAGCTATCGGATGCATCAAAGACACCAAGTGGCCTCGACCCCAACAATCTGATCCTTCCCAAAAGGATCCTAACCAAATGTGCAAATATCATAGCACTCATGGCCATAAAACTGATGATTGCCGACAGTTGAGGGAGGAAGTAGCCCGACTATTCAACAGTGGGCATCTTCGAGAATTCTTGAGTGACCGAGCCAAGAACCATTTCAGAAATAGGGATTCTAATAGACAAACCTAGCAATAAGAACCTCAACACGTCATTAACATGATCATCGGTGGGGTCGATGTTCCTTAAGGTCCAATGCTAAAACGCACCAATGTATCTATCACTAGGGAAAAACAGACTCGAGATTACATACCAGAAGGAACTTTGTCTTTCTACAATGAGGACGCTGAAGGGATCTTGTAACCTCACAATTATGCATTAGTAATATCTATATTCATAAATAATTCTCGATTTAAGTGTGTGTTAATTGATCTAGGTAGCTCAACCAACATCATCCGATCGAGGGTCGTAGAACAGCTCGGCCTACAAGATCAAATCGTGCCTGCCGTCCGGGTTCTAAACGGATTCAACATGGAATGTAAAAACACTAAGGGAGAGAAAACATTACAGGTGAATACTGTTGGGACCATCCCGAAAAATAAGTTTTGTGTGATCAAAGGAGACATGAGGTACAACTCCCTGTTCGGGAGGCCATAGATCCGAAACATGAGGGCAGTACTCTCGAATCTTCACCACGTGCTATAATTCCCAATGATAGGAGGTATCAAAACAATATCTAGGGAGCAACCCGCCGCAAAGAAAATGTTTGCAGTTGAAGAAGTGATCCCAGTATCAACACTAGCAACATCAAATGAACCAAGTTCGGATACAAAGCAAAAGTCTAAATAGCAATTATCGATACCGACTACGACCCAATCGGATAAACAGGGGACTGATGAAGAACATGGTTGCGGGGTTCCCAGAGCTTTTATAGTCCCCGACGATTCCAACGCTACTAAATCAATGGTTGAGGAGCTGGAACAAGTCACAATGATCGAACGTCTACTCGATCGGAAGGTATACCTGGGCACGGGGTTAATCTTCGAGTTAAGGAAAAAACTCATTCAATTTCTTATGGCTAACATGGATTTTTCACTTGGTCCCATCTTGATATGACAGGGATCCCACCGGAGATAGCTACTTACACGCTGAGTCTAGACCCGAAATTCCACCCGGCCAAACAGAAAAAGAGACCCCATGTTACAACCCATATTCACGTACGTTAGTTTATGCCGTAAGTTAGTCAATGTAAATCCAAGAAGAGATTATCTTTGAGATAATAAGAAGTTAATCCTATTGGTCTTAAATGACACAAAGGTGTATAAGGGTGGTTAACAAGTATTAGAAGTTAAACGAATCAAGGATGTAGTCAGCCGTACTTTCCGGTAAACCTAGAGGTTCCTAATACACTCAAGAGGTCGTGTTTTAAGGTATTTGGATCATATAATATCCGTATCATAACTCTTGAGGTCAAAAGAGTTATGAAACAAAAGTTGACCAAAGTTGTCGCAACTTACGTTCATAATTTTACTTAAAATTTAGGTCAAATGTTACTAAGCTTTTCACCTAATTTACTTTGAATTATGGGGTGATCTACCCACCAAATTTAATATATATGAATCTAGTTTCCAACGCATTTAACCGTTCATCGCGACGATATCGGAATAGAGAGATATTCGCGTTTTGGCGAGCTTGGCCAAGCACCTCTCTATGGGTCCCACATAGTCGGTTTAAGAGATATGGATATATATAATATGCCTAGAACTCATTTTAAGTTATTCATTTTCACTATATTCAGATCTTAGAGCCCTAAAAATACCCTCTCAAGGTTCTCGCAAGATTCAAGATCCAAACAAAGGGCAAACAACTCAAATCAATTGTCGGGAATCTCGTGGCGCTAGTAAGTTTCTTGTTCTTCTTGTTGTTGCTCATTTTTATTTTGTTCCAGCTCGTGTGGGAGGTTGTTTTAAGAGGTTCTATCTTCTGTAAATACTCCCTCAAGTTTTTAATATCAACCCTAGGTGATTTCAAGCCTTCTAAAGTGTTTCTAGTACCGAAAACCCTAATTGATTGCTAGTTTTGCTTCGTTGTTGTTGTGGCAGCATTGGAGGGATATTTCGTGGAAAATTAAGGTAAAATTGTAGTTTTTCTTTTTGTATAAAGGTAAGGAACCTCATACTCTATATGTATTTAAGATTATCCATGTTGCGGCTAAGTCATTGGAGCTAGAACTTGTGAAATATATATCGAAAGGCTTGGTAGTAATGTTGTCAGTTGGTGCACTATTTTGGGAGGCTCAATATGATTAATATTGATGTTGTTTGTGCTATTCGGTGATTTTTTTCACTTGTGGTAAGTCATATAAATATGGGAAGTGTTGTCTGTTTCATCATAAAATAGGTTGTGGTCGGTACATAATAGTTACGACGCTTAAACGTTAACGATAGTGTCATTTCTCCTATTGTAGACTAAGGAGTCGTGACATTTGCATAGCTTGAGGTTGGGTAGTATATACAAGGTATGTGAGTCTATCCCTTTCCTTCTTTTTCACGACTCCGATTGTACATAATGTAATGAAAGAGCTTCCAAAGATACTCTACTCTTAGAAGCTAGCAGTACTTACATTGTTTCCCCTCTTATGGAAGGATTGATGTTGATGTTGCTTCTCTTATTTTTATGTTATCAATGTTGTTTGTACTTTCTGATTCTTATAGGTACAAAGTGAAGAGTTAGTCCTAATAACGTATACAGAGGATACCGACCTTACGTCACTCCGAAAGGTTTAGAACATGATTCCATAAGACGAGCATACATTATATATATGTATCTATTTTATTCTACCAAGCTATAGTCAGCTGGGTACTTCCCCTATTGTGCAACCACTGATCAATTGGGTTTTACCGAGCTCCACGTGGCTGGGTACGATTGTACCGAGCCTTATGATGGCCGGGTTTGTTTTTATCGAGTCCTCTTTGAGCCCGGGTGCGATATGATGATGATGATGCCCACAGAGGCGTGTGTTTTAAAAGTTTATGTATATATATGTATGTATCATGTATTCATGTCAGTAGCCCACACAGGTACCCAAATGTTATAGGTTGCATATTTTCTATGCTTATTCATATTACTATTCATACTTATGCTTTCCTGCCTTGCAAACTCAGTACTTTATTCGTATTGACGTCCGTTTTATTTGTGGACACTGCATGTCGTGCTGCATGTCCTGATAGAAGGGTAGACGCAGCTTCCCCACCACAGTAGGCTGCCCAGTTCAGCAGTTATTGGCGAGATCCCTTCTCCGAACTTGCTATGGTCTTGGTATGCATTTTTGTTATAAACGTTATGGATATGTCGGGGCCCTATTCCGGCTATGTTGCAACACTTATATTCCTTTAGAGGCTCATAAATAGGTGTCGACTCATGTATAGTTTGGTATGCCTTGTCGGCTGATTTATGTTGTATAGTATTTCATGGCAGCGTAGTAGCTCGTACCTCATATACAGTTTCCTGACTGTCTGGTTATTCCATGTTAAGTATGTTCATGCCATTATATTTCATTGTTGGTTGGTCATGATCCATATCGATCATTTATATTGATCTCGTCGGCCCTTAAAAATAATAAGGAAGGTTAGATAAAATGTACGTTGGTGCTTGGCAAGTATGGCCCGGGTGCTAGTCATGACCCTCCAGTTTGGGTCGTGACACCCCAATCCAAAATCAAACATGCTTTCATCAAGGACGAGATCCATTCAGGAGATAAATTACCTGGATTGGTTAGCAAATGTAGTAGTAGTCCCTAAAAAGGGGAATAAATTAAAAATGTGTGTAGACTATTTCCCTTTGCCCAACATCGATCGCATGATCGATGCCAGGGTCGGCCACGAGATCCTCAATTTTCTCGATGCCTATTCTGAATACAACCAAATATGGATGAACCAAGATGATCAGGAAAACACTTCCTTCATCACTAAGTACGGCACATACTGCTATAACGTAATGCCATTCGAATTAAAAAATATTTGTGCTACTTATCAACGCCTAGTAAATCAGATGTTCAAAGAACAAATAGGGAAATCAATGGAAGTTTACATTGACGATATATTGGTTATGTCCCTGTGAGCAGAGGACCATTTAAAGCATTTGTAATAAACCTTCAGTATAATGATTAAGTACAATATGAAGTTGAACCTGGAGAAAAATGCATTCGGAGTCAGATCAGGTAAATTCCTCGGGTTCATGGTATCCAATTGGGGAATCGAGATAAACCCAGACAAGAACAAAGCCATCGAAGATAGCATGGTCGTAGACAATGTGAAGGCGGTGCAAAGATTAACCGGACGCATAATCACCCCGGGGCGATTCATCTCGAGATCCTCAAATAAGAGTCACCTATTCTTTGTGCTACTAAATAAGACGAACAATTTTTTGCGGGCCCCGGAGTGCCAACGGGCATTGGAGGAACTCAAGCAATATCTATGGAGCCCACCGTTGCTTCACACAGACAAGGCCAATGTGTATAGGATTTTCCTGCTCGTGCTTTGTCAAATTCTAGTATAGTTTATGATATTATCCCACATAGATTGGAAAACTAAGATAAAGACTTAAAATATTTTAACTACTAGTTGAGAGAATCAGATTAATGGATAGTTTTGGAATTAAAACTTGTTAAATACTTAACAAAATTAAACAACTTTCGAAAGATTTATAATTTAAAAGAGCTAGGAATCGTTGAATTCACTTGATAATATATTATAATAAAATCTCACTTTCTACATGTATTTATCTAAAGGATAATTGCTTATTACTAATACAATTATATCTTATGTAATAAAGAAGTAATTAACTAATAACACTCCGTGAGGTTATGTAATTAATTGAGTTAAAACTAGTGACGGTTAAACCGAAATATTTTCAGGTCTTAATTGTGCTAAAAGATAGTAAGAACTTCATTAGAATATTTTTACTAAAATCAATACTCATGCGACTGCAATTCATCAGTGAGAATTAAAATTTAGGCAAGCAAGATTACCGACTTCTAATAATAGCTTACTAAAAATTACTCTCACTCCACTATTTTATTCAGTAGTTTCTATATGTTAATTTTGCTCTGTGAGAATTAAAAAATTAATATAGTAATAACTTAGAGATAAAATATATAGAAGTGATATCAAAGATTAGTTAAAAACCATTATTACAGCACAATATAAAATATAAATATAAAGTTTCAAAAAACAATATATTAAACTGAAATAGTATTATAATATATATATATATATCAAGCTTCATCAACTATCCCAACGAAAAATGTTACTCCATTATGAAGTAAGAAAAAGAAACTAGTTTAGCTAGAAGAATTGATGCAGAGATATTATTTTCACAAAAGGACAACTACTAGGACTTAGGAATATTAAAGACAAAATAGAGACCAAGAATTATTATTCTGTTTATAGAAAATGTGTAGCAAAGGTAAGATGATGTTGTAACTTTAAGTCTTGATGTTGTGACATCAAAACTTGATGTTGTAACTTCAACACTTGATGTTGTGACTTCAACATTTGATGTTGTAGCATTGCTCTTTTTTCTCAATGCTTTGCTTGTAGTCCTCTTTCCTCCGCAAAACATGTTAGAGTGTATAGGAGAATTGAATATATTTATTCATGTTTTATTTAAAAATCCTTATTTATACGTATGAAAATACATGAATAATTTATATTCATCAAATTCCCTAACACTTGAACTTTTACGCGTCCTCGAGGAAAAGTTTTTTTTAACACCTCTCTTAAAAAATGTCACGACCCAAATATCGCAAGTCGTGATAGGACCTAACTCGATCCTCTAGGTAAGCCAAATAACAGAAAATACAATCCAAATGATATTATAGGAAAATAGTGAATAATTATCTGAATATTTATAAATTGACCCAATAACTGGTTGTACGAATCATGAGCTTCTAAGACTTGAAATTTATAAAACTAGTACAAATAATTACACAATCTGTTTGAAATTTACATAACAGATTAACAAAATCTAATGTAACACCCCATAAATTCGGCTTAGGTGTGAATGTGCTAAATGAGTAGTAAGGTTATATTTTGGACATGTGAAGTTCCATTGGTATGATTATGGGTGGAAATAATTATTTTAGAATTAAGACGAAGAGTGAGGTGTACAAGATTTGATAAAATCTACGAAGTTTACAAAAGATCAGTCTTGCAGGAGGTTTAGTCAAAAACGTGTAAGGTATTTGGGAAAACTCAAAACACGAAAGTTGTATTCTAACAATATATTGTGTAGCCCAAACGGATCTCTGTGCAAAAGGTTATGCGCATTTTACAGAACAGTGTACAAGATGAGCGCCATGAGCATGACTGCGCTCCTATGGAAGTGTTACTGCCATTTTGCGTGGTCAGGTGCGCGGTCAGGCCTATAGGTGCATAGGGGCGCTCATGGGGGGTAATTTTAAAGCCATACTTCGTCCCCCATAGCCCCAAAACATAAAATCTTACTCTAGAAAGGGGAACTCTCAAAAACCTAATTCCTTAAGGTTCCCTCCACCGCCTAAGGTAAGTTCTAATGGTGATTCTAAGTTAATTTCAATTTTCCAACATCTTGTTAATATGGGTAAACCCTCCATATCATTAGATATTTGATTGGGACATCATTGTTGAGAGAAGGAAGCCTATAACTCGAATTCAAAGGGTTTGAACTTCAAAAAGGTATTGTCTTCACTCTCTAATTGATTCTAGCATTTGTTTAATCATTATAAACCCTAGTTCATGAGATATGAGTTGATGAGTTTCATAGAAAAGCATGAACGATTATAGGTTTGGGGTGTTGAATGTTTATTCTAACCATTTGAGACTTTAGAATTTATCTAGGAGCAAGGGAATTGTTTATTGGGTGTGGAGACACCATTAATAAGGACTATGAAGCTTTATTCTCACCAAGTGTTTGATAAGATGCTTAAGTGACCAAAACATGAGCATCATAGCTAATATGGAATCCCTTTGCCTTGTATTGCTATAGATTAAAGTTGAAAGGGTTGACAAACGTGGTATTGCGCTCAAGAGCATGAAGTTAAGCTATGTGAGGCTAACTCTCTATGTTTTTGAATGTTAATAATTCTCCCTACATTATGTTTCTTTTCACACGTTACTAATTGCCTCAGAAATATAGTTTAGCCTAATTCCTTAAATTGTTGTAGAACTTCTATTCTCTAGCTTCAAAACTCATTCATGACTTTCATTCCGAACATTGTGATTTCAGTTCGTATTCAATATAGACTTGGGCTTGATGTCCCTGAGTCTCAGTATAGCTTACTCAGCATGTCATAAACACTTAATGTTTCAGTGTTCATAATCAGTTCAAGAATACATGTCTCAGTCTAGTCCTATTCAGTATTCCAGTATTATGTAACTCAGTGTGATTCAGCATTTCAGTATCATATATTTCAATATGATTCTCAGTTCTTGATTTTATATTCTTGAATAGGCCTGAGGCCACAGTTTATGCTTTATGTATCTTTGGGCATGAGGTCGTAGTTATGTATACGTATACATGGGCACGACGCCTCAGTTGTGCACATATACATATGGCCTGAGGCCGTAGTATAATATTTAGATAAACAGGTTGTTCATCATTCAGAACTGGGAGTATTCATAACCTTAATTCCTATGTTTAGTTCAGCTATCAGTTATCAATTACCGTATTTACAGTTCTTTCCTTCAGTTGTTTTACATACCAATGCAATTCACATATACTAATGTCTCTTTCTGCCCGGGGCCTGCATCTAGGACATCTTGTATCAGCTATTGGTGAGCCCCAGTCTTTTGGGGCATTATCCCTCCCTTTTTCAGTCATTATAGTATTTCCGTTAATAAGGTATACCGGGGACCTTATCCTTGTAAACAGTTAGCATTTTCAGTATTCTTTAGAGGCTTCGTAGACTATAATCCAGTCAGTCAGATATTAGCAGTCTTTTATGTGTTAGCTTTGTCGGTTACTTGTTTATACTTGCAGACCTTCCCGTATTTTCCACATCTATGATATTTCTGTCAGACCTTTTAGTAGATTATCATGTCATATATTTAGACCCTGAGTCAAATAGAACTGAAGCATCTCTACTACAGACCATAACGGTACCTGTGATAACTACATCGGAGGCCTTAGCCTCGGGCCTGGTTGAAAGAGCATAACATCGGGGCTGGGCCCTACCACTCTAAACTACGTCCTTGGGACGGCCTCCTGCTGGCTGGCCTCCACCTCTAGCGGCCTGAACTCCACTCTAATACCTCTACCTCCACCTATAGCACCTCTACCCCACCCTTAGCTGGCTGAGTGGGCGATGGTACACCTGGTGCCTGAACCATGGCACGGAAACCCTGCTACTGCGACTGAACACCAACTAATCTCTTGCAAGCCCTTTGGATATAACTATACTCACCGCACTCAAAGCATCAACTTGAGTGCTACAGGTGGGAACTGAGACTGACCCTAGCGTGCCGATTGACCATGGGAATAGCTCTAAAAAGGAGGCACTCTGATAGGAGCTGATGGTGTACGGTAGGACTGCTTATCAGAATACTGCATATGAGAACCCCGATCACTTGAAGCACCATGAGAAGTCTGAAGTGCTGAATAAAATGGCCTGGGAGGATAGCCCCTACCAAAAGAATCTATACCTCCAGATGATCCACAAATAAACATGCTTGAATAACGGAGCCTCTTGACAGACCCCCGACCACTACCCTGTGATAGAACCATCTCAACTCTCCTGGCCACATTGGCTGCATCCTGAAAAGAAATCTCGCTCCCAGTCTCCTTAGCCATCTGCAATTGAATCAGCTGAGCAAGTCCCTCAATGAACCTCCTCACCCTCTCTCTCTTGGTAGGAAGTATGTTAAGAGCATGGCGAGCCAAATCACTGAATCTGGTCTCATACTGAGTGACGGTCATAGAACCATGTTGGAGATGCTCAAACAGCCTACGATAGTCCTCCCTCTGAGTGATAGGAAGAAAATTCTCAAGAAATAGCTGAAAGAACTGATTCCAAGTCAAGGCGGGCGACCCAACTAGCCTAACCAAACAATAATCCCTCTACCAAGTCTTGGCGCAACCTAACAAGCGAAAAGCAGCATCGACAGACATAGTTGCTCCATCACCGGTCTAAGCTACCACACTTTGCTGAACTGCTCCAACTAGTTGAGCTGCTGAAGTCTAAAACTGGGGAGCCATCTGCTCTGGAGTGCAGGTAGTGGGAGTCTGTGCTCCTCCCCTAGCCTAAGAGATGGCTGGTGCTACAGGAAGTAAGCCTGCCTGGGTGACACTCTCGATAAGGCCCACTAGATGGACCAAAGCATTCTGGAGAACAGGGGTAGCAATGATCCCCTCTAGGACCTGAGCTTGGCCCACCAGAATTGTCTGGGCTGGAACCTCTTCATCAAATACTACCTGAGGTTCCGCCGTTGATGCTGCTGCTCTGGGCTGAGCTCTACCCCTGCCTCGGCCTCGCCCTCTACCCCTCATGGGAACTACTTTTGGGGGCTCGGGCTACTGATCAGTGGATGAAGAAGCGTGTGTTCTCTCCATATTCTAAATAATTGAGTAGAAATTGAATTAGCATTGAGAAACCAAACTGCACGACAAATATGAATAGAAGTGAAATTGTTCCTAACTCTGCAGCCTCTATGGGATAAGTACAAACGTCTCCGTACCGATCCCTCAGACTCTGCCAAGCTTGTCCGTGAATTGTGAGAGCTAAGAAACCTAGAGCTCTTAAACCAACTTGTAACAACCCGTATTTCTCACCCTCGGGAGTCGTGATGGCACTTACTAGTAAAACCTAGGCAAGCCAACTATTCCAATTTATTTACCCTTTTTATTGTTTATTTTAAACCTCTTAGCAATTTTAAGTCAACATATCATAAACAGCGGAAGAATAATAATGCGGAAAAAAAGAAATTTAACAATTTAAGCTAATACCAAAATGTATCCATAAGCTTAACCACCCAGAACTGGTGTCACAAATTCACGGACTATCTAAGAAAACTACAAATAGAGTCCGAACAAGAAAGTACATGTCTGTCTTTAGAATATAAAGAACAGAAAGAAACTAGATAGGAAGGGGATTCCAAGGCCTGCGGATGCCTGCAAGTCTACTTCGGGTCTCCTGATGGGCTGAAGGCAGCAACCCTTAGCTAAGATCCATATGCTCCAGTACCGAGATCTGCACACAGTGTAGAGTGTAGTATCAGCACAACCGACCCCATGTGCTAGTAAGTGTGGAGCTTACCCTCGGTGAAGTAGTGACGAGCCTAGGACAAGACTACCAACTAAACCTGTGCAGTTAAAGCATATACGACAAGTAATAAGAACGGAAACTAACAGTTAAAGTTGGGAAGGGGAATCATGTTGCGGGGGAAAATCGAGTACCAATAGTAACTCAGGAGAAAAAAACATAAAGAACATTTTAAGGTTTGTATCAGTAAGAATAGGGAAACGGTAACAAATCAATATCCACTTTTATTATTTATTGTTGTGGTGTGCATCCCAATCCAAATCATATAACACTGTTGCGGTATGCAACCCGATCCGATCATATATCACTGTTGTGGCGTGCAACTCGATCCAGTCATATATCACTGTTGTGGCGGGCAACCCGACCCCTTCGGTCCTCCCTTATTACTCCATGTTGCGGCAGGCAACCCGATCCCATATAATATTTTTGTAGTGTGCAACCGATCCCAATATACAATTCAACACCAATCACAAAATAATCCCGGCAAGGGAACAATAAGGAAACAACAATATCCCAGCAAGGGAGTCAACAATGAGAATAAACACTCCCTGGCAAGGGACCCAATAGTAAGAATAAAATACGTTCCGGCAAGGGAATCAGCTATAACCAAACTTGAACCAACATTTAACTTCACAAATGAAACCTCAACTGGAACCAATACTCAGAAATAAACAAACACCACGAGAATAATGATAATTCTTGATCAACACAGAGTATCAACAACTTAGCCATTTGTAGTACTTATTAAGAATACAACAATTACAATTTAAAACTCACGGGCATGCTTGACAACGACGTATATATACTCGTCATTATACCTATATGTCGTACACTACACTAGCACATAGCAATTAAAGCACAATACCTATTCCTTCAAGTTAAGGTTAGACCAAACACTGACGTCGAACTTCCACGGCCAACTGAAGCCTCAAACATCGCCTTTCCTTTAGAATTTGCCTCCAAATTACTTGTATCTAGCCCAAATTAATTTAACAGCATCAATAAATGCTAAAGAATTCAACCCCAATGCTAAACTATAGGTTTTCTATCATTCTTCCCAAAAAGTTAAAAATCAACCCCGGGCCCGCTTGGTCAAAACTCGACGTTTGGACCAAACCTTGATCACGCATTCACCCACAAGCCCAAATATGCAATTAGTTTCAAAATTCGACCGCAAAACGAGGTCTAAATTCTAATTATTCGGAAATCCCTAACTCTACCTAAATTCCTAATTTCTACCATGGAAACTTCTGATTTTTGATTAAAAAGTGATGAAAAACATTGGGTGATTGAAAGAGTAAAGTTTAGAATTGATTACCAACACTTTGGGGATGAAATTGTGAAGAAAATCGCCTGTAGCCTTGGGAGTTCGAAAATATGATAAAAATGAGTTCTGCCCATTTTTGGTTCTGTTTTCAAAGACTAGGCAAGCCTTCATCGCGTTCGCCATGGGTCAGGCCTAAATGGCCTTCGCGTTTGCGGTCAATTGGCCGCATTCGCGTTGAAGAAAATCCCTTTCCCCCAGTCTCCGTCCAAAAGGCCTACGCGTTTGAGATTGCAGGTCCGCGTTCGCGAAGGGTAACACCCCTAAGGCTTCGCGTTCGTGACTTGTGTTTCGCATTCGCATAGAAGGAATTTTCCTTCAGACTGACTTTCCTTTTGCGTTCGCGAGATTCCTTCGAAAACACGAAGAACAAAACACCATCACACCAGAAACAACAAACCAGCAATTTTTCCTAAGTGTAAAAACATCCTGTGGCCTATCCAAAACTTACCTGAGCCCTCAGTGCTCCAAACCAAATATGCATACTAACTCTAAAACATCATATGAACTTACTCGTGCGATCAAATCGATCTCCCGTTCGCGAAGGGTTGTGGTGTGAGGCAGGAAGTTTGTCCTTCACGTTCACAATATGGGTCCCGAGTTCGCGAAGGGTTAGGTTCAGCATTCATCACGAACATGATGAGTTTCCCGTGTTCACGTAGACTAAATGGGAGCAGCTGGGACCCAGTTAACTTGAGTTTCGCGTTCGCGAGCTAGAGGTCACATTTGCGATAGGTTGAGGGGCTTTGTGTTCGCGTTCTCCTTCATGATGAATGATTTATGTTGTCAATGAATTTTGTGCTTCACGAATGGGAGGTGTTGACCGCGTTCGCGAAGAAGGAAAGGGTCCCATTTTTATTTCACCGTATCGTATGGCACCCGCGAAGTTGAAGGAGCAGCTTTAGGAACTCCTTTATAAGGGGTTTATTCAGACTAGTGTATCGCGTTGGGGTGCGCCTGTTCTATTTATGAAGAAGAAGGATGGCATGATGAGGATGTGCATTGATTACACATAGTTGAACAAAGTAACAATCAAGAACAAATATCCTTTGCCTCGTATCGATGATTTGTTTGGCCAGCTTCAGGGAGCGAGAGTGTTCTCCAAGATTAATTTTTGTTCATCATATTACCAGCTAAAGATTAGGGACTCGGATATTTTTAAACAGCTTTCAGGACCCGATGTAGTCATTATGAGTTCCTTATGATGTCTTTTGGGCTGACCAATGCCCCTACAACGTTCATGCATTTGATGAATAGCGTCTTTCAACCTTATCTCGACTCATTTGTCATAGTTTTCATTGATGATATTCTGATGTATTCGCGTAGTCAGGAGGAGCACGCAGAGCATTTGAGAGTTGTGTTGCAGAGATTGAGGGAAGAGTTAAAGCTTCTTCTAGTGTGAGTTTCGGCTCAGTTTAGTGGCTTTCTTGGGGCACGTGGTGACCAGTGAGGTATCCAGGTTGATCCGAAGAAGATAGAGGTGGTTAGACTTATCCCAGACCGTCCTCAACTACAGAGATTCGCAACTTTCTTGGATTGGCGGGCTTTTACCGTCGGTTTGTTCAAGGATTTTCATCTATCGCATCACCCATGACCAAGTTGACTCAAAAGGGTGCTCCTTTCATGTGGTCGGATGAGTGTGAGAAGAGCTTTCAGAAGCTCAAGACTGCCTTAACCACAACTCCGGTGTTAGTTCTGCCATCAGCTTCAGGTTCATATACAGTGTATTGTGATGCTTGGAGAGTTGGTATTGGGTGTGTGTTGATGTAGAAGGGTAGAGTTATCTCTTATGCTTCTCGTCAGTTGAAGCCCCATGAGAAGAACTACCATGTTCATGATTTGGAGTTGGCTTCCATTGTTTACGCGTTAAAGATTTGGAGGCATTATTTGTATGGTGTGTCTTGTGAGGGTTTTACTGATCATCGTAGCCTCCAGCACTTGTTCAAGCAGAAGGATCTCAATTTGTGGCAGCGGAGATGGTTAGAGCTGCTAAAGGACTATGATATCACTATTTTGTACCATTGGGGGAAGTCCAATATGGTCGCCGATTCCTTGAGTAGGAAGGCGGTGAGTATGGGGAGTTTGGCGTATAATCCTGTTTAGGAGAGATCTCTTGTAGTTAATATTGAGGGCTTGGCCAATCGGTTCGTGAGGTTAGTTATTTCGGAGCCCAATCGGGTATTGGCTTGTGTGATTTCTCAGTTTTCCTTATTTGATCGCATTAGAGAGCGCCAATATGATGATCCTCACTTGCTTTTTCTTAAGGACAGAGTTCAGCACGATGATGCTAGAGATGTAACTATTGGTAATAATGGGGTATTGAGGATGCAGGGCCGGAGATGAATGCCCAATGTAGATGGGCTTTGGAAGTTGATTTTGGAGGAGGCCCATAGCTCGCAATATTCAATTCATCCGGGTGCCGCGAAGATGTATCAGGATCTGAGACAACCTTATTGTTGGAGGAGAATGAAGGACATTGTAAAATTTGTAGCACGATTTCTAAATTGTCAGTAGGTGAAATATGAGCATCAAAGACTGGGTGGCTTGCTTCAGCATATGGATATTCTAGAGTGGAAGTGGGAGCGGATCACCATGGACTTTGTAGTTGGGCTCCCACAAACTTTGAAGAAGTTCGATGCTATTTAGGTGATTGTGGATCGGCTGAGCAATTCCGCACACTTCATTCCTGTGTGTACTACCTATTCTTCATAGCGGTTGGCAGAGATATATATCCAGGAGATTGTTCGTGTGCATGGTGTCCCATTTTCCATTATTTCAGATAGAGGTACTCAGTTTACTTAACAGTTTTGGAGGTCTGTACAGCGAAAGTTGGGTACTCAGGTTGAGTTGAGCACAACTTTTCACCCTCAGTTGGACGGGCAGTCCGAGTGCACTATTCAGATATTGGAGGACATGTTGCGCACTTGTGTAATTGATATTGGAGTGTCGTGGGATTAGTTTCTACCGATCGCATAGTTTGCTTATAACAACAGTTATTAGTTGAGTATACAGATTGCTCTATATTAGGCTTTATAAGGGAGATGGAATAGCTCTCCGATAGGTTGGTTTGAGCCGGGTAAGGCTAGGCTTTTGGGTACTGACTTAGTGCAGGATACCTTAGACAAGGTGAAGGTGATTCAACAGTGGCTTCGTACAGTGCAGTCGAGACAAAAAAGTTATGCTGACTGGAAGGTTCGGGATGTGTCCTACATGGTTGGTAAGAAGGTTCTATTGAAGGTTTCATCCATTAAGGGTGTTATGAGATTTGGGAAGAAGGGTAAATTGAGTCCTCGGTTCATTGGGCCTTTTGAGGTGCTTTGGAGGATTGGGGAGGTGGCTTATGAGCTTGCTTTGCTACCCAGCTTATCGAGTGTGCATCCAGTATTTCATGTTTCCATGCTCTGGAAGTATATTGGCGATCTGTCTCATGTTTTGAACTTTAGCATGGTTCAGTTAGATGATGATTTGACTTATGATGTGGAGCCAGTAGCTATTTTGGAGCGTCAGGTTCGAAAGTTAAGGTTAAAGGATGTAGTTTCAGTGAAAGTGCAGTGGAGAGGTCGGCCCCGTGGAGGAGGCTACCTGGGAGATCGAGCGAGAGATGCGGAGCAGATATCCTCACCTATTTGAGACTTTAGGCATGTTTCTTGACCCGTCCAAGGATGAACGTTTGTTTACGTGGGGGAGGATGTAATGACCCGACCGATCATTTCATGAGTTACTTCTCCGCTTTCCCCATTTGTACATCTTATCATCTTGTTCAGCTGTATTATGTGTTATCGAGTTGATTGGTTTGGGTTCGGAGAGGTTTTGGAATGGAATGAGATACTTACTCTCTTTTGAGTAAGCTTAGGTTGAAAAAGTCAACCGAATGTTGAATTATGTGAAAAAGGGCTCGGATGTGAATTCCGATGGTTCGGATAGCTTCAGGAGGTGATTTGGGACTTAGGAGCATGATCAGAATGGGTTTTGGAGGTTCGGAGTAGATTTAGGCTAGAACTGGCAAACTTTGGAATTTTAGCATTTTTCGATTGATGAGATTTTGATATAGGGTCGTAATGGAAGTTGGGGAAGGTCCGTTGTGTCATTTGTGATGTGTGTGCAAAATTTCAGGTCATTCAGACGAGTTTGATAGACTTTTTGATCGAATGCAGAATTTGGAAGTTTTTGGATTTCTTAGGTTTGAATCCGATGATGATTTGGTGTTTTGATGTTGTTTTGAGCGTTCTGAGGGCTGGAACAAGTTTGAATGATGTTATGGGATATGTTGACATGTTCGGTTGAGGTCTCAAGGGCCTCGGGTGAGTTTCGGGTAGTTGAACGGATCAAATTCATGTTGGAGAAGTTGCAGATTTCTGTTGTTGGTGTTTCAGACATTTGGCCTTCGCGTTCGTGAGTGGACTCTTACGTTCGTGAAGGGATGTATTGTGAGGCAGGAATTTTGGCCTTCGCGTTCGTGATATGGGTCCCGTGTTCGTGAAGGGTTGGGTTCAGCGTTCATCGTGAACGCGATGAGTTGCCCGCGTTCGTGTAGAGTAAATGGGAGAATTTGTGTCTCGGTTCATTTGAGCTTCGAGTTCGAGAGCTAGAGGTCGCATTTGCGATGGGTTGAGGAGTTTCGCGTTCAGGATGTCGCATTTGTGATGAAGGATTTAAGTGGTCAACGGACTTTGTGCTTCGCGAACGCGAGGCGTTGACCGCATTCGTGAAGAAGGAAAGGGTCACCTGGACAAAATGTTTAAATAGCCATTATCCGCGATATTAATATTTTAAATGATATTTTGGGTTGAGCATCATGTTTTACCATTGCCCGAGTCGCTTGAGAGATTTCTAACTGAATCACACCGAGGGCCTGTGTGGTGAGAATATTATGGGATCGGGCTGCGCGGCGTAATAATGTTGTAATGATTCATGATTATGAGGCCGATGGCCTGATTTGTTACGCCACGAGGTGGCTTGTTATGAGGCTGAGGGTCAATTTGATTATGCCACGAGATGGCTTGTTATAGCGCTTGGGCTATAGGAGGCCTTTTAGTGTCTGCACCCCCTAGTGAGCGCGGGTACCCAATGTGAGATGTGATATTTCCCAAAGGGCAGTTGTTGTTTCATGTTATTTCCCGAGGGGCTGATACGAGTGATTGTGAGGTAGCCCGAGGGGCTGGTTCTGTTGGTATTCTGCCCGAGAAGCGGTTATGGTACTTGTTTTTCCTCGAGGGGATGATTTATGTTACTATCCTTTTCTCACTGTTTTCATCACTCGTTTGAACTACTGAAAGATGTATTAAAAAAGTTTTTACTGAACTGAGACGTTTTCACAAGTTTTACTGTTTTACTGCATTGTTCTAGATACTATTTTGTTGTAGCATTATGCTATGGTTTACGTGTTTTCTTAATACTCCGCTGCCTTTACTTTTATTACTTACTGAGTTGGCATACTCACATTACTCCCTGCACCCTGATTGTAGATCCAGGAGTCTTGGGTATCGCCAATGAGTGCTGATTTGTCATCCAGCAGGCCTTTGAAGTTTACTAGTGTCACGACCCAAAATAGGCCCGGTCGTGATGGTGCATATCGTGAAACTACGCCAGCCGACACAAATCCCGAACCAACCATTATTCAATAAAAGTTATTCTTATACCATTTATTAATCAAAAATATAATGATGTGAATTTAAAATAATAGTGCAAAATAAATATACAAGCCTGACATCGGGGTGTCACTAGTAATGAGCATCTACTAAAACCTGAATACAACGAAAAGTCTGAAAAATGCACTAAATGCAGTCTAATGAAAACAAGAGGGAGAAAAGTTTTGCTCTGAATGCGAGGAAGCTACCTTGCTAAAACTCTGATGTCTCTGCCTCTAAGTGATCAATGTCACACCTCCTTTTTCTACCTACACCCCCAGAAGAGGGCGTAAAGGAGTTTTTCCAATTAAAGAACAATCGGAACGGGATTTAATTATTAATGATTCAGAGTCGCCACTTGGGATATTAATGGTGTCCCAAGTCACCGGTTGAATCCCGAACCGAGGGAAAATATGACTCTGTTAACAGTCCGCGAACCAGAAATTCGGGTAAGGAATTCTGTTAATCCGGGAGAAGGTGTTAGGCATTCCCGGGTTCCGTGGTTCTAGCACGGTCGCTTAACTGTTGTGTTTAATTTCATTTGATTTTAATACATGCTAGCTTATGTGCCTTTTATTTGTAAACCACTTTTTATCATTATTTATTTTAAAAGAATTGCGACGTCGTGAAAACACGTTTCGAACCACGTCGCAATCAATGCACCCGCGGTTGTTGACACATTTCGACTTCGTCATTTGGGTCACATAAATGCGCACCCGAGTTTAGGAACGTAAATTATTAAATTAGCGCGCCTAAAGCAACTACGCGTTTGCAACTTTGCGAGGGCCATGGAAAGTCCACTAGGTGGCACGCCTCGAATTCTAAGGAATGAAATATCAATTAAGTAAGGGCCATGCATTTTGAGATTTTATTTGGCACGACACGCCTCGAATTCTAAGGAATCAAATATTAATTAAATAAGGGCCATGCATTTTGAGATTTTATTTGGCACGGCACGCCTCGAATTATTTTAAAAGGATTTTTACTTAACTAAATCAGACTACGATGTCTTTGAATTAATTAATATCCTAAAAACTAATTTAAGATAAACGACGTGATCATATGAACTAACAATTTGCTAATAAATCAACTAAATGAAACAAAATGCAAAGAAAATTTACTTCATTCGCAACTTTTATAACAAACAGAAGCATGTAGTCATCTATTGAGCATTATTTCTTAGTTATATACAGTTATCATCTTCACTTGTTTTATGATGCAATAACACGGATATTAGAGCAAACGACTTCAACATATAATCGTGACCACAAAACTCTTATTAACCCAACAACCAAAAGTCAAGAAATTAGAAAATATCACGGCAACCTAAGAAACACTCAATCAAATCTACATCGTCTTCAATATCCACAAACAAAGTGTTAACACTCAGAATCACTAGAAATTGACAATTCGATCAATCGTACAATGGCTCACCCAAGGTTTTTGTTCACTATAAATAAATTAAGACAGATAGAGTAGTAAATGCACGAACTTGAGAAAAGCAGTTTTCGATTAATAACGAGATTCCGGCAATTACATGAAACAAAAGAAAATCACGACTTCGATTAGAATTTGAAGTAAACGATCAGTCCAGATAGAACCACGAGCTACCTTGGACGGCAACAAAACTTCGAAACCCCCCTCAGTGCCTCAATCGAACAATTTGGGAGTAATATGGATTTGTTGTCAGCTTTAGACACTTTAAACAAAGTGTATACAAGTGTGTGTGAGTGTAATGGCTGCTTCATTTCTTTGGAGAAAAAGCCATGGTTGAGGCTGCATCGAAGAAGAACGACGGGGTCTGTTTGCTTGTGCCTAAAAATGTGGCGGATCCGATTTGCTTAGAGGTCTTTTTGTTTTCTATGAAGAAGAAGAAACGTGGGGGAGGGGGGCGTTCAGTGTTCAGAGGCTATGGAGATTTGGAGATTGGGGTCGTTGGTTTCAGGGGGTGGTGGGGTGCGAAGAAGATGATCCGTGTGGGGGTGGGTCGTTTCTCTTGTGTCTCTGCGACGCAGCTTTCTGATCTTTTCAGCTCCTTTTGTCCGTTCTTCCCCCTAATTTTTTAGGCTTTGTTTAATATATATAGGTCTAGGTTAGTGGTAGGGTTTTAGGTTAAGGGGTATGGGCCTAGGAATTATGGGGTTGGCAATTGTGGGCTAGGTTCAAAATTAGGCCAAAAGATGGGTTGCTCGAGCCCAAGCTCTATTCTTTTGCCGCGAATGAGATTAAAAATACGCGCCCATTGTTAATTATTTCTACTATTCAAATAATTATTAAAATAAAACTAACCATTAAAATAAATCTATTTTTGGTATTTTCAAAATATCATATTAAAATAAAAATACGATACTATTGTTGTATATATTTTTAAGATTTTTTTTAATTAAAAATGACTACAAAACATAAATGAACCTATTTTTGTGATTTTGTTTTCTTGTAATAAAATAGAGTAAAAGAGTCAAATTTACTTAGAATATCTATATTAGGCCTAAATTAAATATTTTACGCTAATATATAAAAGATCTTGGGGAGGGTCAAAAATCACATGTCTACAGCTGCCCCTCTTTGACTGGAAACGTACAGAGTTTTTCAGACAAAGACTGACTAGACAGGTTTTTGACCCGACCCTTATTTGGAAAGGCTAAAACTGAAAGAGAGGGGAATGTGACCGAGCCCTGGTATCTGGGCTGCCTACATAACCTTGGCTATAAAGGAATCAGGCCACGTGTAGTTCAGAAATGAGTGAGATGACGGAGTATGCCGAGGTGGAGATCCGGTCGAGGTGCCGTTCCATCGAGGTTCCGGTCTGCTGTCCCTGTTATTACATCAAAAATCAAAATATGAAAAAGACTAGTTAAGCCTATCGACTATGAGCTACAAGATTCCTATCTATAAGTCTTCTGAAGCTTGATCTTGAGTCTTGAATGGTTCTTCATGCAGACTTTAGATTTGAACCTTGACACTTGTTAGCTGCAGGTGCTAGCTCATTCTTCTACAGCTTTTGGGTCAGGACCGGACATGTAGTGCTTGTGACCTCGGCCATGTCTTGAGCACCTCACATCCTTCATTAACTTCTGAATTTCATTTTGAATTGAATTCCCTTTTTTTCCAGGTGGGCGCCTGATTGCTGAACCTGAACTATCTTCCCTTGTTACTTGACACTATTTTCCCTTACACTTTGAACCATTTTCCCTGAAACTCGAACTGTCTTCCTTCGAAACTGTTTTCCCTAGAAATTTGAGTTGTTTTCCCTTGTTCTCCAGGTGGGCGCCTGATTACAACAAAATAGACAAAACAAAGAAATTTTCTGCCCAGTTTGCACTAGGAAGATTTGTGAGTTGTTAGCAAAATTGTAAACCACCTGTATTATTAATGCAATGAAGAAATTAAACTAAAGAATAGACTAGGAAAACTGTAAACTAAGCTTGACTAAAGTAAAAACTGACCCTATTCTCCAGGCGGGGCTCCTGATTGCTGAACTTGAAATTGAATGTATTCCTCTGTTATCCAGGCGGGCTCCTAACTGTTGAACTTGAAATTGAAATGTTTTCCTCTATTATCCAGGCGGGCTCCTGACTTCATAAAAATAAACGAACCAAGAAAACTTTCTGCCCCAGTTTGGAAACTGGGTACATGTTACTTGATATTAATAAGAATTTGACTAAAACTTGACTTGAAATACCTCTGTTATATAGGCGGACTCCTGATTTCCGAAACTTGAATTGTATGTCTCTATTCTCCAGGCAGACTCCTGACTACCGAAACTTGAATTGTATGCCTCTGTTCTTCAGGAGGGCTCCTGACTTCAAGAAGACAAAAAGAATCGATTGAAAACTAAAATTTGAATTGTATCACCTCCGTTCTTCAGACGGGCTCCTGATTGCTAAAACTTGAATTGTGATAAGACTGGAATGCAATTTTTTTTTAAAAAAAAATTAAAGACTAAAATGTATCTTAAAATTTAAAATTTATCTTAGGTGAAAAATTCATCAGACTAAGATTTTTATCTTAGGTGAAAGATTCGACTGACTCCGACTTCTGCCTTTATCTTAGGTGAAAGATTCATCGGACTAAGATTTTATCTTAGGTGAAAAATTCAACAAACTAAGATTTCTTTATCTTAGGTGAAAGATTCAACAGACTAAGATTTCTTTATCTTAGGTGAAAAATTCATCAGACTAAGATTTTCATCTTAGGAGAAAGATTCAACAGACTAAGATTTTTATCTTTACCTTAGGTGAAAAATTCATCAGACTAAGATTTTCATCTTAGGAGAAAGATTCAACAGACTAAGATTGTGACTCTAGGAGATAATTCATCTTAGGTGAAAAATTCATCAGACTAAGATTTTTATTTTAGGTGAAAGATTCGACTGACTAAGATTTATCTTTATCTTAGGTGAAAAATCCATCAGACTAAGATTTCCATCTTAGGAAAAAGATTCAATCAGACTAAGATTTTTATCTTTATCTTAGGTGAATAATTCATCAGACTAAGATTTTTATTTTTATCTTAGGTGAAAAATTCATCAGACTAAGATTTTCATCTTAGGAGAAAGATTCAACAGACTAAGATTGTGACTCTAGGAGATAATTCATCAGACTAAGATTTTCATCTTAGGAGAAAGATTCAACAGACTAAGATTGTAACTCTAGGAGATAATTCATCAGACTAGGTCCATTTTTGTGTGATCTCAGGAGGAAGATTCATCAGACTGAGATTTTGACTCAAGTAGATAATTCATCAGACTAGGTCCATTTTTGTGATCCCGACTTTCTTAATTTTCCAAATTCCAACTTCCATTCTTTTCAAATTCTGCCTTCCTTTCTTGTTCCCAAATTATGCCTTCCTTCCCTTTTTTCGACTTCTGCCTTCCCCTTCTTTAAATTATGCCTTCCTTTCTTTCTCCTCAAATTCTGCCTTCATCTTTTTCCAAATTATGCCTTCCTTTCTTTTTTTCGACTTTTGTCTTCCCCTTCTTCAAATTATGCCTTCCTTTCTTTTTCCTCAAATTCTGCCTTCCCTTCTTTTTTCCAACTTCTGCCTTTATCTAAATTATGCCCTCCTTTCTTTTCCTACTTCTGCCTTTATCTTTTCCCAAATTATGACTTCCTTTTATTTTTCCAACTTTTGCATTTATCTTAGGTGAGAGATTCATCAAACTAAGATTTTTATCTTAGGTGAAAAATTTATCAGACTAAGATTTCTTTTAACCATTTTCCTTCAAAAATTTGTTTTATCTACCCACTAACTTAAATTATCTTCTTTCAGAACTGCTTCCTTAAAAACTGGTGTTGTCCTCCTTCAAAAAAAACCACTTCCCTAAAAACTAGTGTTTCATTCCTCCAAAAATTACTTTTCTTAGAACTGGTGTTTCTTTCCTGAAAACTACTTTCCTCTTTTTTTTTCGACTTCTGTCTTCTTCTTCTTTAAATTATGCCTTCCTTTCTTTCTCCTCAAATTATGCCTTCATCTTTTTCCAAATTATGCCTTCCTTTCGTTTTTTTAACTTCTGTCTTTATCTTAGGTGAAATATTCATCGGACTAAGATTTTTATCTTAGGTGAAAGATTCATCGGACTAAGATTTTTATCTTAGGTGAAAAATTCAACAGACTAAGATTTCTTTATCTTAGGTGAAAGATTCAACAGACTAAGATTTCTTTATCTTAGGTGAAAAATTCATCAGACTAAGATTTCTTTATCTTAGGTGAAAGATTCAACAGACTAAGATTTCTTTATCTTAGGTGAAAAATTCATCAGACTAAGATTTTCATCTTAGGAGAAAGATTCAACAGACTAAGATTTTTATCTTTACCTTAGGTGAAAAATTCATCAGACTAAGATTTTCATCTTAGGAGAAAGATTCAACAGACTAAGATTGTGACTCTAGGAGATAATTCATCTTAGGTGAAAAATTCATCAGACTAAGATTTTTATTTTAGGTGAAAGATTCGACTGACTAAGATTTATCTTTATCTTAGGTGAAAAATCCATCAGACTAAGATTTCCATCTTAGGAAAAAGATTCAATCAGACTAAGATTTTTATCTTTATCTTAGGTGAATAATTCATCAGACTAAGATTTTTATTTTTATCTTAGGTGAAAAATTCATCAGACTAAGATTTTCATCTTAGGAGAAAGATTCAACAGACTAAGATTGTGACTCTAGGAGATAATTCATCAGACTAAGATTTTCATCTTAGGAGAAAGATTCAACAGACTAAGATTGTAACTCTAGGAGATAATTCATCAGACTAGGTCCATTTTTGTGTGATCTCAGGAGGAAGATTCATCAGACTGAGATTTTGACTCAAGTAGATAATTCATCAGACTAGGTCCATTTTTGTGATCCCGACTTTCTTAATTTTCCAAATTCCAACTTCCATTCTTTTCAAATTCTGCCTTCCTTTCTTGTTCCCAAATTATGCCTTCCTTCCCTTTTTTCGACTTCTGCCTTCCCCTTCTTTAAATTATGCCTTCCTTTCTTTCTCCTCAAATTCTGCCTTCATCTTTTTCCAAATTATGCCTTCCTTTCTTTTTTTCGACTTTTGTCTTCCCCTTCTTCAAATTATGCCTTCCTTTCTTTTTCCTCAAATTCTGCCTTCCCTTCTTTTTTCCAACTTCTGCCTTTATCTAAATTATGCCCTCCTTTCTTTTCCTACTTCTGCCTTTATCTTTTCCCAAATTATGACTTCCTTTTATTTTTCCAACTTTTGCATTTATCTTAGGTGAGAGATTCATCAAACTAAGATTTTTATCTTAGGTGAAAAATTCATCAGACTAAGATTTCTTTTAACCATTTTCCTTCAAAAATTTGTTTTATCTACCCACTAACTTAAATTATCTTCTTTCAGAACTGCTTCCTTAAAAACTGGTGTTGTCCTCCTTCAAAAAAAACCACTTCCCTAAAAACTAGTGTTTCATTCCTCCAAAAATTACTTTTCTTAGAACTGGTGTTTCTTTCCTGAAAACTACTTTCCTCTTTTTTTTTCGACTTCTGTCTTCTTCTTCTTTAAATTATGCCTTCCTTTCTTTCTCCTCAAATTATGCCTTCATCTTTTTCCAAATTATGCCTTCATCTTTTCCCAAATTATGCCTTCCTTTCGTTTTTCCAACTTCTGCCTTTATCTTAGGTGAAAGATTCATCGGACTAAGATTTTTATCTTAGGTGAAAAATTCAACAGACTAAGATTTCTTTATCTTAGGTGAAAGATTCAACAGACTAAGATTTCTTTATCTTAGGTGAAAAATTCATCAGACTAAGATTTCTTTTAACCATTTTCCTTCAAAATTTGTTTTATCTACCCACTAACTTAAATTATCTTCTTTCAGAACTGCTTCCCTAAAACTGGTGTTGTCCTCCTTAAAAAAAACTCTTCCCTAAAAACTAGTGTTTCATTCCTCCAAAAATTACTTTTCTTAGAACTGGTGTTTCTTTCCTGAAAACTACATCCCTCTCTTTTTCTCTCTTTTTTTTAAAACACTTGTATTGACCTTCATGTTCTTCAGATGGGTACCCGGAAAAAAAAATTTCAACACGACAGAAAATTTTCTGCCCCAGTTTGATAATCCTCCTGTAGCATATCTTTCTGCCATCAATAACATTTCCATGCTCCTGTTTCAAATCAAAGAAAATTCTGTCAGTTTAAAAGTGCGGTAGTTGGTTGTGGTACTCCCGTTGGGATGACTTTCCTTTTCTCCTTTCCATGCTTTGCGTTGTCCGACTATCTTTAAAACTTGGCTGATAACTTCCGCCCTTCTTGACGACTATCTCTTAATTATTACTTCTAGTCTTCTTATCTGACCCCATATGTTTTTTGTGACAACTGATTCTTCTTGAAGGACTTGCATGTTTACTGATTAACCACTTTCCCCGTCATCTGTGTCACTGAAATACCCTTTTTCCCCGTTCAATCCCAATACCCTCTATCTGTTGCATTATTCCTTAACCGACATCTACCAAACTTTGTGTTTCATAAGGATCCCAAAGTATGTTGATTATGACCAGCTCAGTGCTCTTGCTATTTTTCCTGACTTGTGACCCCATTTTGTGCAATTGGAAAGCTGGTGGAAAATTTTGAAGTCATTCCTCACTTGTTATGACCAAAAGACTCAAAAAGGGGAAATAAACAAAACGAAAGGAACAAAGTAAAGGACAATAGTAAGATATGATTCCTAACAAGAAAACTACACAGTAGAAACCTATCGGATGTGGATACCGACTCTAATGACCTTGACATGCACCTGCAACCTATTCTGTTAAGCAAATCTGATGTTCATCTCTTGTTCCTTTTTGCTGTGAAACTGGGCTTCATTGCTCCGCTTATCCAATTTGATTCGCATTCCTTATTCGGCTTGTAGTGCCCCAGAGGGTTTTCACCATCAAACCTCTCTCATTTCGTTCTTTATCTCAACTTACTGTCGCCTCAAGGTGCCCGTGAAGGTTTTCACCAATAAGACTCTCTCATTTCTTATTTCTCCCAGCTTTCATCACCTTGCGATACCCATGAGGACTTTCATTAATAAGATTCTCTCATTTTCATTTTCCTTGTTTGGACCGGAGTGTTGTCCCTAACATGAATTACCTTACCTGCTTGACTTGGCATTTCTCAAAGACTGATCAGAAGGTCTTTCTTTGGACCGTAATGTAGGCTTTTGGATGGGTTAGAAAGAAAGGGTATAAAAGACTCAAAACAATTTCAAAATGGGTTAAAATTACAACTTTCGGAATCCAACTTCTCACAATTACCACAATTTCTGCCCCAGTTTCTTGCTTGGGGACTTTTGGATTTTTATTTTGGTATGACTGAACCTCATAGAGGCTGCCTACGTACCCTTTCGGGATCAAGTCAAACGTAGTTCACGTCATAGGAATTACTTTTTTTTTATGTTTTCTTTCTCTTCTTTTCTTTTCTGTTCTTCTTTTCTTCTTTTCTTTCACTTTCCTTTCTTTTCTTTTCTTTTCTTTCTTTTCTTTTCTTTTCTTTATTTTCTTTTCTTTTCTTTTCTTTTTCTCTTTCCTTCCTTTTTTTTCTTTTCATTTGCTTATTTGCGGCAATTGTGTTTCTTAATTGTGTCATTGATTCCGAAAGAGGGGTACGAAAGAAAATAAACACGGCTCATAAGGGGTAACAATGGAAAAAAGTGTTTGGATAGCAGAACAAAATGCCTTCGTCATTTCAATCCTCAAGACATGGCTAAGGCAAACCAATACGACTAATGCACAGAAATTACACATAGTATATCCTGACCGCCTCAGAGTTGATGGCCATTTTCACACATTTTCCTGCTACATCTGTCAAATATAATGCACCATTGGGCAACACTCTTACTCTTATTACCACGACCGGCCCCCTGTCGATTTGGCCAACTTGCTTTTAGGGTTTCTTTATATTCTATCTGCCCCAGTTTCACATGGTTCGGGCGTCAAACAATCTCAAAACGTCCAAATTTGTTCTCATTTCCTCAGGTGCCCCTATCGCTTTCAAAATGGTCTCATTGCTTCGCAACTTTTGAAGATCCGACTGAGAATTATGCGTGCATGTCATGGCACTAGAACCAGCATTAGACAAAAGACAAAACAAAAGGATAGAAAAGAACTAAACGAAGAAAAATGATTGGAAGTAACAAAAGACCAGAATTTTGCATTTAGACAACGATGAAATAACTCGAATAACAAAACAAGCAAACAAACTGGACTACAACCCTAGAATGAACCTGAAACATCCATGGACAACACTTAAACGAACCACTGCGACTAAACAAGCTAGGATAAGTGGGTTTGATCACAAGACAATATCCGGATTACAACTCTGCAAATAACCCGGACAACAGAAATGACAGCAAAATGGACCACCAAAGCTCCTCCCCAGCTGACTTAGGAATGGAGCATCTTTCCAATTACCAAGCACAACATTTTAGCCACTAAGCTTCGCATCCATATTGCCATGACTACTATCTGCGTCAGTATCTTCAACTTCAGTCAACAAGTTCCCACGAGGATTCTCATACCCTATGTCACCGGGCATCATCCCTACCAAGTGTGCCTCCTCATGTAAGGGATGCAACGTGATATTCTGGGTGCCACTATCTTGAATCAAATTTTCCCGGATCATCCTTTCTATTTCTCTTTTCAAATCCTGACAATTTTCCACATTGTGCTCCAGGCATTGGAGTGGTATTCACACCTTTTAGATGAGTCAAAGCTTCTCGCACGTCGGTCCACCTGATTTGGAGGAATGGGTGCAATCATGTCATGTTGTTTTAACTTCTCAAATAAGCTTGCATAGGACTCTCCTATTGGTGTAAAACTATCTTTCAACTTTTGTTTCTTTCTATACCCCTGGCTTGGATGTGGGTTATAAGGTAGCTGAAATTTTTGCGGGAGCGGGTGGAGATTTTGTGATACTCGTGCTCGCTTTCTTGGGTGATTTGATGGCTGGGCAACATACTGGGAAGGATCAACAAAGTATGGGGGGTTTGGAAGTAGATAGTAATGCTTAAGGGGGTCATGGGAAACTTGATGAGGTTGCACATACCTTCGAGATGTTCTCCTAGGACCTCTTCTCGACCCTGATATCACCATGATTTCTTCATCCCCCTCATTCGTGTTACCAGCTTCAATTTGGACAGCTAGAGCTGCAGCTTTAAGAGCTCTTTGACTTATAATTCTGCCTGTCTTAAGACCGTTCTCCACCATTTCTCCCATTTTGATTGCTTCCGGGAAGGATTTACCCACTGCGGATGTCATGTATTGAAAATAATCTGGCTCTTGAGCCTGTATAAAGATAGTGATTAACTCATGGTCATCCATGGGTGGCTTAGCTCTAGCTGCCTGCTCTCTCCATTTGATGGCATATTCCCTGAAACTTTCAGTTGGTTTCTTTTTTAGGTTAGAAAGGGAAATGCGGTCTGGGGCGATGTCGATGTTGTATTGAAACTGTTTGACAAAGGCTCGTGCCATGTCATCCCAGACGTACCAGCAAGATGTGTATTGATCAAAAAACCATTCAGATGCTACTCCCGAGAGGCTTTCCCCAAAATAAGCTATAAGTAATTCTTCATTTCTTCCCATACCTCTCAATTGGTTGCAATACCTTTTCAGGTGGGCTATGGGGTCTCCATGTCCATTGTACTTTTCGAATTTGGGAACCTTAAAACCAGGCAACAAGTGGACATCGGGGAACATGCATAGATCTCTGAAGGCAACGCTCTTTTGACTTGCCATTGCTTGCGTGTTTTTCAACCGTTGTTCTAGTCTTTTCACTCTTTGGGTTATTTCTTCCTGTACTCTCTTTCGGGCAGACTTCTCGATGTTTACAGGAAGCTCAAACAAGTACGAGTGGTACTCGGGATAGTGGTACTGTTCTTGCTGTGTAGCAAATCGTGACTCGTGACAAGGCTGTCCTTGACCATTGGCACAGGCTTGACGTATTTTGGTCATTTGTTGTTTCAGTGTTCTATTTTCCTCAACCACAGTAGACCCTTGTTGAACCCTCTGACCCTGAGTCTCTTGAGCATTCATAACAGCTTCGATGTCAGTTATCATTTTTCCTCAGATCTTCTGTTTCCAGCTTACCACAAACCAACCACCTCAACTTTCTTCACAATTCAAAACAAAACATGTTAGAATGGATTGAGTTGGTCCTCATTATTAACAACATCTTTTCCATTTTTTTTATTCAATTCTTCTTTTCCATTTTTCATTAATTTTTTTTTTTGGTTGCGGTCGAATCTTATGGAGATTGCCTACGTATCATGACCCCTCATGAATCAGATCGTGCGTAGTTCTTGCAAATAAAATGTAAACGACAATAAAACATTTTTTGGAATTTTCCATTTTTATAATAACAAAAAAACTAATCAACTTAATGATGAAATACAGACTCGAAAATCAAACGACCCATATACTCTAATCAAAAGAAATACAAACCCCAAAAATGACAGATTCCTTCCCCTATATGCCAATTTTGACCCAAAATCTGAACGGTATTCACTTGACTACTGACTTTTTTTTTCTTGTTTTTCCAAATTAAATTAAACGATCCGGTATTGCAAACACGGCCTTCCAGCGCCTCGGGGACGAAGATTTTAAGGTTGTGAGGGTCAGAATCAAAATATGACCAAAGGTGGCTGTTTGCGCAAAGTCAGCCTTCCGGTGCCCAGTTTGGGAACATTTGGCTATTTTGACAAAAACGGCATCACTTGGTTTATTTATGACAAAAATTAAAATTTTGATATTTTTTGGGCTATTTTTGTAAAGGGGAGGTTGGACCCGATGAAGGTTGTCTATGTATCTCACGCCCTGTGAGAATCAAACCATGCGTAGTTCGGGCAAATTAACCGAACTATTTTAAAACAATACTCTTTTTCATTTTCAATTTTTCTTTTTCAACAAACAATAAACAACCTATTTTCCAAACTAAGAATAAAAGACTCTTTTTTTTCAGCAGATACTTTCCGAAATAAAAGACTCCTTTTTTTCTATATTTTTTTTTGCTTTTAGTAAAGCAGATTATTAGAAATAAAGCATTTTCCCTTTTCATTTTCTCAAAATTTCGGCAGAGTTTCGACAGTGTTTGGGCATTGGGTTTTTAACTCCCTAACTGTTATTTCTCTTTTTTTCTTTTTTCTTTTTTTTTTTTCAAATTTCCACCATTTTCGAGATTCAGAAACCGGTCAACATACAAGTTCGGAACAAATAAACGCACAGCACAAGAGAATGCATCAATATGGTCTTTTCATTTCAGATTGCTAGTCCTAGACGGACCCAACCTCTGTGTTGAGTCCCCTAAGTCAAATGCAACGTGATGCAAATAAGCGTTCCTACTAGGGATCCGGCATGAAGTCACGTTATTCTATGTTCAAAACCTGGGTCAGTGTTCTAGACTGTGTACCCGAGCGGACAACTCGAGTCGAGGAGGGGGCAACTTACCGGGAACCAAAAGGCCATCCAGCTTCGTAACTTGTCCGGCCTCTTTCTTATTTCAAGGTATGACACTAACAGAATAGGGAGTCTCAACCAGTAAGCACATCACCGGAGGTGAAGAGATAAAGGTGTCTGCACAGTTTATATACAGTTCAGATAATATCAAAGCAGTAACATTTAGCACATTCAACACAAAACATGTAGGAAAATCAGATACAATTAAATATAGCAATTTATCTAAGCTCGAATTCTGAACCCTGAACCAGAGATTCTGGGTTCGGTCTCTAGCAGAGTCGCCAGAGCTGTCACACCTCCTTTTTTTCACTACACCGGTAAGGGCGTAAAGGAGTTTTTCCAATTAAAGGACAATCAGAACGGGATTTAATTATTAATGATTCAGAGTCGCCACTTGGGATATTAATGGTGTCCCAAGTCACCGGTTGAATCCCGAACCGAGGAAAAATATGACTCTGTTAACAACCCGCGAACCAGAAATCCGCGTAAGGAATTCTGTTAACCCGGGAGAAGGTGTTAGGCATTCCCGGGTTCCGTGGTTCTAGCACGGTCGCTTAACTATTGTGTTTAATTTCATTTTTTAATACATGCTAGCTTATGTGCCTTTTATTTGTAAACCACTTTTTATCATTATTTATTTTAAAATAATTGCGACGTCGTGAAAACGCGTTTCGAACCACGTCGCAATCAATGCACCCGCGGTTGTCGACACATTTCGACTTCGTGGAGATTTGGCTTTGGGTCACATAAATGCACACCCGAGTTTAGGAACGTAAATTATTAAATTAGCGCGCCTAAAACAACTACGCGTTTGCAACTTTGCAAGGGCCATGGAAAGTCCACTAGGTGGCACGCCTCGAATTCTAAGGAATCAAATATCAATTAAATAAGGGCCATGCATTTTGAGATTTTATTTGGCACGACACGCCTCGAATTCTAAGGAATCAAATATCAATTAAATAAGGGCCATGCATTTTGAGATTTTATTTGGCACGGCACGCCTCGAATTATTTTAAAAGGATTTTTACTTAACTAAATCAGACTACGATGTCTTTGAATTAATTAATATCCTAAAAACTAATTTAAGATAAACGACGTGATCATATGAACTAACAATTTGCTAATAAATCAACTAAATGAAACAAAATGCAAAGAAAATTTACTTCATTCGCAACTTTTATAACAAACAGAAGCATGTAGTCATCTATTGAGCATTATTTCTTAGTTATATACAGTTATCATCTTCACTTGTTTTATGATGCAATAACACAGATATTAGAGCAAACGACTTCAACATATAATCGTGACCACAGAACTCTTATTAACCTAACAACCAAAAGTCAAGAAATTAGAAAATATCACGGCAACCCAAGAAAAACTCAATCAAATCCACATCGTCTTCAATATCGACAAACAAAGTGTTAACACTTAGAATCACTAGAAATTGACAATTCGATCAATCGTACAATGGCTCACCCAAGGTTTTTGTTCACTATAAATAAATTAACACAGGTAGAGTAGTAAATGCACGAACCTGAGAAAAGCAGTTTTCGATTAATAACGAGATTCCGGCAATTACATGAAACAAAAGAAAACCACGACTTCGATCAGAATTTGAAGCAAACGATCAGTCCGGACAGAACCACGAGCCGCCTCAGACGGCAACAAAACTTCGAAACCCCCCTCAGTGCCTCAATCGAACAATTTGGGAGTAATCTGGATTTGTTGTCAGCTTTAGACTCTTTAAACAAAGTGTATACAAGTGTGTGTGAGTGTAATGGCTGCTTCATTTCTTTGGAGAAAAAGCCATGGCTGAGGCTGCGTTGAAGAAGAACGACGAGGTCTGTTTGCTTGTTCCTAAAAATGTGGCGGATCCGATTTTCTTAGCGGTCTTTTTGTTTTTTATGAAAAAAAAGAAATGTGGGGGAGGGGGGCGTTCAGTGTTCAGCGGCTATGGAGATTTGGAGATTGGGGTCGTTGGTTTCAGGGGGTGGTGGGGTGCGAAGAAGATGATCCGTGTGGGGGTGGGTCGTTTCTCTTGTGTCTCTGCGACGCAGCTTTCTGATCTTTTCAGCTCCTTTTGTCCATTCTTCCCCCTAGTTTTTTAGGCTTTGTTTAATATATATCGGTCTAGGTTAGTGGTAGGATTTTAGGTTAAGGGGTATGGGCCTAGGAATTATGGGCTAGGTCCAAAATTAGGCCTAAAGATGGGTTGCTCGAGCCCAAGCTCTATTCTTTTGCCGCGAATGAGATTAAAAATACGCGCCCATTGTTAATTGTTTCTACTATTCAAATAATTATTAAAATAAAACTAACCATTAAAACAAATTTTTGGTATTTTCAAAATATCATATTAAAATAAAAATACGATACTATTGTTGTATATATTTTTAAGATTTGTTTTAATTAAAAATGACTACAAAACATAAATGAACCTATTTTTGTGATTTTGTTTTCTTGTAATAAAATAGAGTAAAAGAGTCAAAATTACTTAAAATATATATATTATGCCTAAATTAAATATTTTACGCTAATATATAAAAGATCTTGGGGAGGGTCAAAAATCACATGTCTACAATCAACACCCACTACCGAGTTCAGAAATACCTGAATCAGCACACAAAGTGCAGGGAGTAATGAGAGTACTCTAACTCAGTAAGTAATAAAAGTAAATGAAGACTGAGCAGTAAGAAATCACGTAAACCACGTCATAGCACCACAGTAATTATAGTATGTTCCCAAAACAGGATACCATTCAAATCATTTCGTTAAACTTCCAACTTCATTAAAATCCTTTGGAAAATATCTTTCTAACCTTTTCAATAGAGGTTTAATGAAATATATATATAGTAAAAGTGATGAAAATCATAATCGGCCCCTCGGGCAAATCATAGTTCGTATATAGCCCCTCGACAAAACAAAAATTCATAACCATTTCATAACTTAAAAACTTCAGTTTAAATGAAAATTGTTTAAAGCATTTGTTCAACATTTTCAATAGAGGCTCGGTCTAAAGATGAGTGAAAGTAGTAATTAAATTAACATATTCGATAGAAACTCACTTTATGGAGGAGTGAAAAACACTAATTTCATAAACAGGCCCCTCAGGGAAAGCATCACTCATGCACATGTATATATATAGCCCCTAGGGCAAGCCTCTCAGACAGTCATGACTCAACTCTTACCAATCAGTGCTCACACTGAATAGGTACCATATAGTAACCGCTACGGCGTGCAGCCCGATCCATATATCTCTACGGCGTGCAGCCCGATCCATATATATATATAGTCGACTGCGCTCACTGGGGGTGTGCAGACTCCGAAGGGGCTCCTACAGCCCAAGCGTTATATTGCTGCGGCATGCAGCCCAATCCAACATATCGCTGCGGCATGCAGCCCGATCCATATATATATATATATTGTTCTGGCGTGTAGCCCCATCCATAAATATATAATCCTCACAACCAGGCCCTCGGCCTCTCTCAGTCATTAACCTCACAATCAGACCCTCAGGCTATCTCAGTCATCAACCTCACAATTAGACCCCCCCTCTATCTCAGTCATCAACCTCACAATCACTCGGACCATCAGTAAAACAGGGAACTCAGCCCAAACAGTTTTCACATTTTAAGAAGCAAAGTGATAAAACTAGATTTAAACAATAAACAGGTACACATGACTGAGGATATGCTTTCAAAACAAATAGAGTAATGAAAAATAATAAAGATGCCCCTAAGGGTCTCAACAGGTCGGCACAAGGCCCCAAATATGGCATACAACCCAAAATATAATATCAGTCTCTAAAATATGGAATATCATAAGATTTCAAATGAAATACATGACTTAACAGTCGTACGGGACGGACCAAGTCACAATCCCCAATGGTGCACGATTCCATGCTCGTCATCTAGCGTGTGCGTCATCTCAAAGTAGCACAATAATGTGAAATCTGGGGTTTCATACCTCAGGACAACATTTATAATCATTACTTACCTCGATCCGGTCCAAACTCTAGCCTGCGATGTCTTTGCCTCTCAAATCGGCTTCCAAATGCTCCAAATCTATCATCAATATACGCTAAAGAATCAAAGCCCAGGTGAAAATAATTAAATTAACTCAAGAAATCCCCAAATTGCTCAAACCCGGCCCCCAGGCCAACGTCTCAGAATTCGATAAAAGTCATATCAATAGAATCCTCATCCTCTTACGAGTCTATACATACCAATAACATCAAAATCGAACATCAATTTCCCCCTCAAATTCCCAATTTATACTTTCCATATTCAAGTCATAATTCCCCAATTTTAGGCTTTAATTTCCACATATTTCATGCTTAAAAAAGTAAGAATTAACATAGGATCGATTATAGAGTTCAAAAAATATTACCTCTAAGTGTTTCCCTTCGATTCCCTCTTCAATCCTTCTCAAAAGCTCCTAAAATCGTTCAACAATGGAGAAAATAGACCAAAAATCGCAAAACCCACTTTTAAACATTCTTCCCCAGGTAAACTTTCCTTCTTCGCGAACGCGATGGCCCTCTCGCATTTGCGTAGACCAAATTCACTGGATCTCCACTTTTCCCTTCGCGAACGCGGACAACTCCACGCGATCGTGATGCTTCGCCATACCAGCATCTCGCGAACGCGATACAAATCTCGTGAACGCATAGCATAAGGGCCTGGGGTGCCCAACGACCTTACTTCTCTTCGCGAAAGTGACCCCAGTCACACGTCCGCGATGCACATGATGCCTTTACCTTTTTGTTCGCGGCCTCTTCCTCGCAAACACGTAGAATAAAATCATCATCACATAGAAACACCCTTCGCGAATGAGATGTACCCTACGCGAACGCGATGAACAAAAATCTCTGCAACAAAAACCAGCAAAACTGCCAAGTCCAAAGTCCAAAAATTGATTCGTTAACCATTCAAAACTCACCTGATGTCCTCAGGACCTTAACCAAATATTCCCACATATCTCACAACATCATTCAAACTTGTTACAACCTTCAAAATGCTTAAAACAACATCAAAACACCAAATTCGTATCAGATTCAAGCATAAGAATTCCAAAATCTTCTAAATTCCGCTTTCGATCAAAAAGCCTATCAAACCACGTCCGACTGACTTGAAATTTTGCATACACATCGCAAAGTGAAACAGAATAAATACGACATTGATATAATCATAACAGCAAGAAGTAAGCATGGTATTTGCAAGTTAAACAAGTAGAATATATGGGTAACACAACAACAGTTGAGATAGAGATCAAGGACAGGACAATAACAACAAATCACACAAGATCTATAAGTACGACAATAATAGCTCAAGGTAAAGCCATGAACGTATACACGAGAAACATATATCATATCATAATGCATGTATCTCATTCTCACCTGCAGGAAAACACCCATCGTACCATGATCTCACGATAATATAAAAGAATAACAATATAAATGAAATGGCACGGCATCACCCTTAGTACTTTTATTCTCAATTATATGGCACGGCATCACCCTTAGTGCTTTTATTCTCAATAATGATATGGCACGACACTACCCTTTATACTTTACACTCTCCCTCACATGATAATGTATATACAATAGCACGGTATCACCCTTCGTGCTTTACACTCTTCCTTACCAAGCATATGTATATCAATGAAAAACAAGGCATGAAGCATAAATAACATCAAGGGGAGTGTTTAAACGGATATTCGAAACGAATTCTAATCAAAACTTCCCAATGCCAATAATAGTTCAATTAACCCTCAAGGGATGTATTATTCAAGTGTTTCAACAAATCTGACAAATGATCTACAACACGAGTATAGAATCTAGTATCTCAAGAATATCGGTCGTAGTAATGCACTAATAGTTATGCATAGTGATGGTCAAATTAGACACATCAATGTATTCTCATAATTATATCATATTTGATCAAGTTATAATAAGCTAAGTCTTGATTTCTAACATTTAATACTAGCTAAGTCTGGATTTCTAACATTTAATATTATGTTCTTTGTATCCAGGAGACAAGTAAGGCATGAAGCCAGAAGGTCACGTAATTCTATAAGACACAATTTTACATAATCTACCCCCGAGCATGATTAACCCTGACACATAGATATACGCTCGGCACCTCATATATTTATCACCATCGCGTGAAGCAAACAATATCAAATAGTAGGAAAAATTCTCTCAACAAAGTTAGGCAAGACACTTACCTCAATTCGGCTAATTCAATACTCAATTTAGCTTTTTATTTTACAAATTCGCCTTCGCTCGGCTCAATCTAGCCAAAGACAACCTGAATACATCACACAATACAAGAGAAAATAATTTCAATTAATAAAGCTATAATTTTTACCCAATTTCTAAAAAGTCAACGAAAGTCAACCCCCGAGCTCGCCCAGTCAAAACCCGGGTCCAAGGGTAGTGTTACGCCCCGCAATATCATGTCAATGTTACGTCCTGTAGTATTATATTACGACGATGTTATGCTCTACAGTAATATGTTACGATGGTGTTACCCTCAGCAGTAATATAATATGATTGATGTTACGTCCTGCAATATTAAATTACAACAGTGATGTAGCCGACAGTATTACATTACGGTTTTATTACGCTTTGCAGTAATAAGTTACGACAGTGTTGCACCCTGCTGTATTTTACGTTGAATTTGTTGTAAGGTAATTGACATCAGTCCAAGGAAAAGATTATTCGCAGATTATAAGGATTGTAAGTGATGAATAAATTCGTGAAGGTGAGAGGGGAAGCAAGTCGAAGAAAACGAGTTTAGTTGAAAGTGGCCAATTTGGAATAAAATACGGGTCGAGCGATAATACCCGATAATTATGAACTAGTACCATGCAAGGTACCATGTAACCATGGTAGTAATATATATAAAGTATATATGAAGTCTTTTTAAAAATAAATAGAATTTTAAGTAATTTATGGTAATTTTTAAATTATGCGGGCAATTTATTAATTACTAGGTAACGAGACATTATCCGATTAACTAATAAGTGGATAAAAATTTATAAAATATATCCAAAACAGACGCATTAGTCATTATTGCCATGTGGCTAACTATGAAAATGTAACTAAAAGGCAAGACTTAAAGATAAGTCTCACCAAATAGTGCTTACGTATAAGCATTTTTCCTTGGTCCATTATGTTATGTATCAATTCCTTAGTTGAAGATTCAGAAGCCTTATTCCTTTGGCTCAAAGGAAACATTGAAGCAGAATCAGATTTCGTTTATAAAGAAAGGCTTCATTCAAGAGCAATTTCGTCCAGAATTTCAACGAATTCAAAGCCAAGTTTCGTTTATATATTTTAAAGAAGCAAGAACAATTCAGTTCAAGAATTTCACAGAAACAGGTATGTTAAGGCTATCCCTTTTTTTTGGCATGGTCCAAATTAAACTGAAGAAACGAGGAAATGTACAGTTTCTATAAATTACTCCATTCATAAAAATAGTAGGAGTGTCTATATTCTTGATTCCCCATGAGAATTATTATTATCTTCTGTTCATGGGTCTCAAAATAATACGTATTTGGAAAAGTTTATCCGGAAGGAATATCAAGATTATTATGTATTTTTCATGCATTTCACTCATTATACATGTGCATTGAACCATGACCAGATGGTGTTATATACGCGTATATATGTAAATATATGTATATGGGATATGGGAAAAGGTTATGGCGTTATATACACACCACTACCTGATCAGCTGGTATATGATAATGATGTTGCCCACAGTGGCTGAAATATGATTCAAACGGCGTTATATACGCTTATATTTGTGAATATGATTCAAATGGAATTATATACGCATAGATATGTATGTATATATATATGTATATGGGATATGGGAAAGGTTATGGCGTTATATACGAACCACCACCTGATCAGCTGGTATACGATGATGATTTTGCCTAAAATGGCCGATATGATATGATAGGATGCCCTCAGAGGCTGATAATGTTATGAAACATGTACTTATGCACGACATGACATTCATACGTATATGCATGACGCTGAAAGTAATTTATGATTTACAAAGTTATTCAGACTTACAGGTTGAGTCATGTACTCCATATGTCTTCCATGTCTCTTATGTATTTATTTATGTGCCTTACATACTCGGTACATTATTCGTACTGACATCCCTTTTGCCTAGGGATGCTGCGTTTCATGCCCGCAGGTCCCGATAGACAAGTCGAGATCCCTCCAAGTAGGCTATCAGCTCAGCGGATCATGTTGGTGTGTTCCATTTGCTTCGGAGTTGCTTGTTTGGTTAGTATGATTTAGATGTGTATTGTTTGGTATGGCGGAACTCTAACCCGACCTTTATGACATTTATGCACTTTTAGAAGCTTGTAGACATATGTCATATATGTGAAAGATTGTACGACCCTGTCGGCCTATGTTTTGAGTTTATAAATGATTATGTTGGCCTATTAGGCCCGTATGTCACGTGTATATGATGATGTAATAAGAAATATATGTTATGGTGGTACTCGGTCGAGTTAGGTATCGGGTGCCCATTTCTGCCCATCGGTTTGGGTCGTGACCAAAAGTGGTATCAGAGCAGTTCTATCCTAGGGAATCTACAAGCCGTGTCTAATAGAGTCTTGTTTATGGGTGTGTCGTGCACCACACTTATAAGCAGGAGGCTACAGGGCATAAAGGATTGTCACTCTTTCTTCTTACTCTAGATCATGTGGTAGAGCTCACTTATATGATTCAAATTCCAAAATTTTATTTTATTCGTAATAAAACGATACTTACATCCAGAAAAAAGGCTGGAAAGAGAGATATTTGTGGAAGAGCTGAGTTAGATGAATTGAATTTTTGTATGATGCCTACGATAAGTAAATATTAGGTCTTTCATAGGTCATGAGTGTATTGAATGGTGTAAGCTTCCTTATAAAAAGCCTTAAAGAAATAATGCCTATCTATCTTTATGGTAAAAGACAATGAGAGATTAAGAAGATAAGTACAAGTTTCAGTAAGTAAAAGGAGCTAGGTGAAAAAGGGTACGAGGCACCCAGTTAATAAAGGTTAACAACATTTATAATTGAGGCAGTGGAACATAAGTTTTTTGAGTTATATTCAATAGTAACGGAGGTATATACAATTGGTTGCACCCCTTCCAGATAGGCCCTATGGAGGTTAACAAAAGTAGTATAAGAAGATATGATGGATGAATTAATTATGTCAGTTGACATTTCCGAAGGACATTGCAAAAAGTGATAAGAGATCTCCTTAAGGGATACCTAGATGGTGCACTCTAAAATAGTACAGCTAGACATGAGTATTACAAAGACATGTACTAGAAACCTGAAAAGGATAAATAGTATCTTAGTATAGCTCCCGTCCCTAGTAGAGAGATAATGCTAGGCAGCCCAAAAAGCCAGCGGATGGTGCAAAGGGGAACTAAAACACAAATGAATATTTTGTTGAAGTTTTCAGAATAAAGTGGTAAGCAGAAATGTTCGCGGGAAATAAGAAGAGAGCTAAACAAGCATTAAGAGTAAGATGTGATACATGGATGACAACGGTAGGTCCAAAAGATGACAGTATTTCAGAGTCGATAGTCAATTGAAGGAAAAGACGAGAAGTGACAGGACTTGAGGTAAAAAAAGAATATAATCCATAAAGTCATATCCTCACTTCGAGAAACAAGTTCGCGACGCTAACGTGATTCAGAAGAAAAAGTTAGACCCCAGAGTAATAGAAGTCAGCATGGACTGGTGGAAAAAAGATAAACTATGTGGAATATTTATATGAGAATGGGCCAACGAGTAGTTAGCAATCGATTAAGGAAGAGCCTAGTTACGGCTAGACAGAAGGTTACAGACGAATCAATAGATCATGCAAGATAAACATAGTAAGACCCAATATAGTGAATTCAGCTTCGCAGTAATGTTATTATACTTGAAATATATTTAGATAGGAGTCAAGATTGTTAAAGGTACCATATGAATGTTACGGGAATAAAAAAAGTTCCACTGGGGAGACAATTAAAATATCAGTTCATAAGCAACCCTACAAGCACAAGGGCACGGAGGTAAGCAACTACGGATAATTATAGGCAACGAATAACATAAAAAGGTCCATAATAAGCTCACAACTTTACAGGAATCAAGGATTCTCCCTAAATACTATAACGAAAAACTAGCTCAGGAAATAAGGAAGAAGGCTTCAACCTAAGCACAATGACCTAAAAATGAAAGAGTCGTGTAACAACAGTCTCACAACAACATTGTAACCACTCAAAAGTAAAGTGGCCCCTACCGTGGATAATGAATGAGAAGAAAAAATTAAAGGTAAAAATTCGAAGGTCATATGAGTTGCACAAAAACTATGACATGTATGGGAACTAAGATAAGATAAGTATGCACGCAACAAGGGGGCAGAAAGACCAGTATAGGTAATAGCTTACATTGAAGAAAGCTAAGAAGGAACGAAATAAATTATTCGATCAATGATCCCGAGTTGGTGATGTTATGAACGCACTTAAGAGTTTGGAGTTTTATACTTGCATCATACAACCATAAAAGACCCTGGTATAAGTTAAAAGAAAGAATTAAGCCCAGGGCATAGACAAAAGATTGAATTGTTAGAAGATTGTATCATGGATATTCCATATAGCCTATGAAATGCTAAGGTAATCACTGATACCATGAGCCACAGATCGGAAGATAGCTTAAGCCTACGTAAAGGCTGATCAGAAGGAAGAGGAAACTAAATAACTACATCATCTAAGTAAATCAGGAGTCTGATTATTGGACCTAAAAGAATTATAGATGTTGTGCTGGAAAATATGACAGAATCACTCTTAATATCATATGTTCAAGAGAAATAACACACCAACCATGTTCAAGAAGAAGTACCAACCTCATAAGAAGTCAGTACAAAGCTCCAACCGGATTGTGTATGTACTAGAGGTGCAAGTATTATAATAGAGCTTCAAGTTACGGAAGTGAATTACACCTAAGTGGAAGAGAGGTTATGAAGGAGATAAAAGATATGGTACGAGATTTTAAGTAGGTAAGGTAAAAGTGAACAACGTACCAGATACTCAAATGCAGGAAGTTGTGAATAGTCCATATTTTGGATAGAAGGCTATAAGCACAGAGTCAAATAACCGGGAATGATAGAGGCATCTTCGGCGGCATGTCTTCCAACCTATGGTTTCTATGTACTGAGAGATCTAGTTAAGAGAATAGAGAAGATTTGGTGATGATGTGATGTATCGCTTGACATTCCAGAATAACATAAGGAAATCTATGGTGCAAGCAAGTTGAAGGAAAGTTGCGAGTATTATAAATGGATATTTATAGGTCACAAGCTAAAGTATGGTAGAGTGATAAGTTTTAAGAAAACATGAGTAAGAATGAGGAAAGGCAAGTGAAAAGGTAACGAGAATGGATAAGTCCTAAGGAATAAGTCCATGAAAATAAGAGAGATAATGATTTATTTAAGTTATTGAATGTTCAGTATAACCTGAATGAATTCAAAGGAATCTAAGATTAATAGCATTTAGAAAGAATGAAATGCTGACCTAGTAATAAAATGAGGGGATAATTGTGATAGATAAAGAATGACGTTTGGGCCTTTGTTTGAATAATGATTTGAAAAAAAAGGAAGTGAAAATAGAAGAAAAGAAGGAGAAAAAGATTTGGCTGGCGGCACAAAATAAAGATACCCCCATAAGGTGAATCACATTGAGACACTATGAAATATGATTATGGAAATCACTTCAAATATTCCTCAATACAACGTAAGCCCTAGAGGTAATGTATTACGTAAGAAGTTTCAAGTCTTCAAGTAAAGGATTATAGATCAACATTGAGATGAATCAACAATGGTCAGATATATGTTACAAAGTATGACATGAGGCTAGGCCATGATTCTTAAGACGAACGGTAATGAAGGGGCATTGAAGGATTGAGATTTATACCTAAAGAGTAGGCAACAAAAGTAACTGGGAACTTGGTAAGCATACCTTAGTAAAGGTAGATTAAAGCAAAAATTATGGTATACTGTAACCCACGTAAATGCAGTAAAGTCATGCGAATGGGTAACCAGATCACTACAAAAAAAATTGGATTTAGCTACGAACGTCGTCGCTAATCTGTCGCTAAAATGCTCGTTGCTAGAATAATCTTTTGATAATCCGTCGCTAATCCGTTGCTAAATGAGATTAGCGACGGATTTTTCTGTTTAGCTACAGATTTTGTCCGTCGCTAAACCCTGGTTTTTTTAGTAGTGGATCTATGAAATAAGATATGGCCATATTCGCAAGTTCTACAAAGTATCGATCAAAGGACGTCAGTATACCTATACAAGCCCAGAGAGGCATCCTATTAAACTTTGTATATACAAAGTAACGCCTAAAGATTAACAAAAAAATAAAAGGAAAAAGGAAGTATGAATCGCATAAGTGAACCAACAAAGCCAGGGTCATACATGCTGCATGACAGGAGGCAACAGAAGTTGCAAGATTAGGAAGATTTTGACCACAGGTCATGATATGAGAGAAAAGACTAAAGGGGGGGGGGGAATACCCTAGACTTTGGATTAATTCACAGAGCAACTACTTAGCAGTAATATATTACGATTGATGTTACGTCCTGCAGTATTAAGTTATAACAGTGATGTACCCAACAGTATTACATTATGGTGATATTACGCTTTGCAGTAATAAGTTACGACATTGTTGCACCCTGTTGTATTTTACGTTGAATTTGTTGTAAGGTAATTGACATCAGTCCAAGGAAAAGATTATTTGCAGATTATAAGGATTGTAAGTTATGAATAAATTTGAGAAGGTGAGAGGGGAAGCAAGTCGAAGAAAACAAGTTTCATTGAAAGTGGTCAATTTGGAATAAAATACGGGTCGAGCGATAATACCGGGTAATTATGAACTAGTACCATGCAAGGTACTATGTAACCACGCTAGTATAATATATAAGATATATATGAAGAATTTTTAAAAATAAATAGAATTTTAAGTAATTTATGGTAATTTTTATATTATGCAGGTAATTAATTAATTATCGGGTAATGGGACATTACCCGATTAACTAATAAGTGAATAAATATTTATAAAATATACCCAAAACAATGTGTCACAAATCCATCATGGCAAAAAATGACTCATTAGCCATTATTTCCATGTGGCTAGCTATGAAAATGTAACTAAAAGGCAAGACTTAAAGATAAGTCTCACCAAATAGTGCTTACGAATAAGCATTTTTCCTTGGTCTATTATATTATGTATCAATTCCTTAGTTGAAGATTCAGTAGCCTTATTCCTCTGGCTCAAAGGAAACGTTGAAGCCGAATCAGATTTCGTTTATAAAGAAAGGCTTCATTCAAGAGCAATTTCGTCAAGAATTTCAACGAATTCAAAGCCAAGTTTCGTTTATATATTTTAAAGAAGCAAGAACAATTCCGTTCAAGAATTTCTCAGAAACAAGTATGTTAAAGATATCCCTTCTTTCTTTTGGCATGGTCCAAATTATACTGAAGAAACGAGGATATGTACAGTTTCTATAAATTACTCTATTCATAGAAATAGTAGGGGTGTCTATATTCTTGATTCCTCATGAGAATTATTTTTATCTTTTGTTCATGGGTCTCAGAATAATACGCAGTTGGAAAAGTTTATCCGGAAAGAATATCAAGATTATTATGTATTTTCATGCATTTCACTCATTATACATGTGCATTGACCCATGACCAGATGGCATTATATATGCGTATATATGTAAATATATGTATATGGGATATGGGAAAAGGTTATGGCGTTATATACGCACCACCACCTGATCAGCTGGTATATGATAATGATGTTGCCCACAGTGGCTGAAATATGATTCAAACGGCGTTATATACGCTTATATTTGTGAATATGATTCAAATGGAATTATATACGCATAGATATGTATGTATATATGTATATGGAATATGGGAAAGGTTATTGCGTTATATACACACCACCACCCGATCAGCTGGTATACGATGATGATTTTGCCCACAGTGGCCGATATGATATGATGGGATGCCCTCAGAGGCTGATGATGTTATGAAACATGTACCTATGGACGACATGACATTCATACGAATATGCATGATGTTGAAAGTAATTTATAATTTACAAAGTTATTTAGACTCACAGGTTGTCATGTACTCCATATGTCTTCCATGTCTCTTATGTATTTATTTATGTGCCTTACATACTCAGTACATTATTCATACCGACATCTCTTTTGCTCGGGGATGCTGCGTTTCATGCCCGTAGGTCCCGATAGACAGGTCGAGAACCCTCCAAGTAGGCTATCAGCTCAACGGAAGATGTTGGTGCGCTCTATCTGCTTCGGAGTTGCTTGTTTGGTTAGTATGATTTAGACGTGTATTGTTTGGTATGGCGGGACTCTATCCCGACCTTTATGATATTTATGTACTTTTAGTGGCTTGTAGACATATGTCGTATATGTGAAAAATTGTACGGCCTTGTCGGCCTATGTTTTGAGTATAAATGATTATGTTGGCCTATTAGGCCCGTATGTCACGTGTATATAATGATGTAATAAGAAAGATACGTTACGTTGGTACTCGGTCGAGTAAGGTATCAGGTGCCCGTCGCGGCCCATCGGTTTGGGTCGTGATAGGTAGGTCTTGACTACGCATAGCCTCACAGTCCAAATATGTGTTTTGTTTCTAAATCCGAGTCCTATTCGACTCTCAAATCCCAAATATTCATTTTTCAAAATATTGACAAAATCCCCAAATTTTCCCCTAGATTTCTCATGAATTTGATGTTAAATATTATGTATAATCATGAAATATAGTTGAGAATAGATTAGAGGTACTTACCCAATGATTTTTTATGAAAATCCCTTTACAAATCGCCACTCATCGAAGCTAGGGTTCAAAATATAACAAAATGGAGCTAAGTCCCAGAATTCTCAGCTATATGGAGGCTGCAGATGTCGCATTTGCGATATTTGCAAACCCCGCATATGCGAAAAACTCATTACAAAAGTAAAGATTGAAATTCTCTGCCGCCATTGCAAATGTGACAAAAAATGGTCGCAATACAAACACTGGACCTTCGCAAAAGTGACCAGCTGGTCGCAAATGCGAACTAACCAAGCTCAAGCCTTTATCGCAAATGCGATACTATGTCCACAAATGCGAACTCAATAGGCCTCTCAAAAGCGGCAAATTCTTCACAAATGTGAGTCCTTTCCCTAGCCGCCTAGCTTCGCAAATGTGAGGCTACTTCACAATTGCGATAATCGCATTTGCGACAAAAACATCACAAATGCGATGACACCAGTACCAGCACTCAAATATCATGAAAAATCATTTCGAAACCAATCTAAAACTCATCCGAGCCCCCAAAGCTCCAAAACCAACCATGCACCCAGGTCCATAAACACAACACGAACTCGCTCGCGCGATAAAATCATCAAAATAACCTCAAAAACCATGAATCGGATTCCCAAATGCATGAAAATCAAACTAATTTCAAGAACTTCTAAAATCGCAACTAAGCGTCAAAACCATATCAAATCAACTCCAAATGGAGCCAAATGTTTCATACAAGTTCTATATGACGAAATGAACCTACTTAATACTTCAAATCATGCATAACGTCCTCGAAACGACGAATCGCATCTCAAGTCGAAATCAATGAATTTTGAAACTTCAACTTCTACAACCGATGTCGATACCTATAAAACCACGTCCAATTGACCTCAAATTTTACACACAATTCACATTTGCCATTATGAACCTGATCCAACTTCTGTAATCGGAATTCGATCCCAATATAAAAAAGTCCACTCCCGGTCAAACTTCCCAAAAATTCAACTTTCGCCAATTCGAGACTAATTTGACTACGGACCCCCAAATTACTATCCGGATGTGCTCCTAACTCCAAAATTATCCAGCGGATCTAACGAATTTAACGGAACTCTATTTCGAGGTCAAATGCTAAAAAGTCAAATTCTGTCAACTCTTCAAACTTAGAGCTTAAATCTTGTAGTTTATTCTTCCAAATCAATTCTGGATAACTTGAAAACCAACACCGATAACTTATGCAAGTTATAATACATCATGTGGAGATACTCGAGCCCTTAAAACACCGAGCAAAGTGTAGATACTTAAAATGACCAGTCGGTTCGTTACAAAATATCGTTGTTTGCCTCGTGGAGAGAAAACATATTCAAGATACGGATTTTCTCATTTCCCAATACTAATTAACCTTTTCAACCTCACAAAATATTTACCTTTCTTATGATTCAATCTTTGTTTGGCAAGAACTTGCATTTCTTCTTTCTATGACTCTTAAGAATTGATTAATTTATGGCCACCATCAATAAGAATTGTACTTCTTTATCCATGGGCTTGCTCATTATGTAAATCGCCACTAATGTAATTTAAAAACTATTTTCTGAAATCTTTTAGGGCTTTTTCGGTTTGTAGTGTTAAGCTTCAGGGTGGTAGGATAAAAAAAATATTTATAATGACTCTTTTTTTGTAGCTATTGAATCAATATATATTCTGAAAATTTGAAGCAATTTCCTCTTTTTTTTTGGAACAATACTTTCTGTACAATAGAGGTTTTCTCTATATATGAAGAATCTATATGTATACTGCTTCTATGCCTTTTCTGCTGCCATTTTTTTCTTTCTCTCTCTCTCTCTCACACTCTTTTTTTAATAAATTTCATCATTTTCTGCTGAAGAGAAACAATTAGGAAGAAGTAATTATAGATATATGGGTATCTATAATTTACTGGTTTCGATTACGTGTGACAAGAAAGAGTGGTTTACAGGCTTCAGAGTTGGGTACTAGGTATACATTTTTGTTTTTGTTTTGGTTGCATTTTCAAGCAAAAAATAAGAAATCAAAGAAACCCTAATTCATTTTTTTAATAATTAGTGTCAACTACTATTTCGCCTTGACAAATATTTCTGAGCAATTTCTAGTAAAGAATTACTAAATCTACCTATCAGTTCATAACTCTTCTCAATTCCAATAATTTGTTGAGTTGAAGATGCAAATCCTTGCTTTCACAAAATCAGAATAATAAACTTGGAAGTTATGTGATTCAAGAAAAAAAGAGTTAATATTTAAAAAATAAAGAGATCTTATTTTGTGAATTTAATACCCACAATAAAATAATAATCCATAAAAGAGAATAATACATAAGTAGTACTTTATTTACGAAAATTGAAACCCCTTTCTTTTGTTTTTTTATAAATACATAAAGTAATAATGAACTTTTTTTTTTACAAAAAAAAAAACAAAAAAAAACATTAGCTTTCAAATTTACAGACACAGAAGAAAGCTTGAAAGAAATTGTAACTACACATGTTTTATGTGTAATAGACTGGGCTAATTTAACACCTTAACAATCATAGGGTCCGGGTTTTGATATACACCAGAAAATTTACCTGAGCCAATAATTAATTTACACAATTAGATGGTTAACCGACCAGTGACTTAGGCATATCGACCACCATGAAATTACTCTTGTATAGATGGCTCTGTTTTTGTAAAGGCCTTTATGGGATGTCCCGGTTATACAATAATCTTGATATTAACTAGATCAATTGGTTAAGCATTTATTCATACAAATTTTATTGGCTTATGAGGTTCCATTGCTTCACCCACAATGGCTACGGGTAAGGAAATTGTAGTTCTGAGTTTAATGTCGTCATCTCGACTTATTAACAACGGAATGTTTTGGCTATCAAGGTTACCGATGGTTGTTGCTCAAAATGTCCTCCTAAATACAACTTTAACATATGACCAATTATCTTAAATCTGTCTCCTCCATTGATCTGTTGAATTTTAATTGCCCCATATGGAGCAACATCTGTAACATTATAAGGACATGTCCACCAAGATTATAATTTTCCTAGAAATAGCCTCAGCCTGCTATTGTCAAGAAGTACTTGATCTCCAATTTTGAAACATTTTTGTCAGATCAAATTGTCATGCCATTTTTTTGTTTTTTCCTTGAATTTTTTTGTATTTTCATATGCTTTCAACCCCAGTTCTTCCAATTCATTAACCTGAAAAAATCTCTTTTTACGAGCAGAAGTTAATTCAAAGTTTAATGCTTTCAGTGCCCAAAAAGCGTTATGTTCTAATTCAACTGGCAAATGGCAAGCCTTTCCAAAGAAAAATTTATATGGGGATGTTCCAATTGGCATTTTGAACGTCGTTCGGTATGCCCATAATGCATCATCTAATTTTAAAGACCAGACTTTTCTTAAAATTCCAACCGTCTTTTCAAGATGCTTTTTAACTTGTGAATGGAAACTTCAACTTGCCTCTGTGGTTGAGCATGATATGGTGTTCCAGTTTTGTTAGTCACACCATATTTTGATAGCAAAGAAGAAAATTGCCTATTCATGAAATGAGTTCCTTGATAACAAATGATGATTCGAGGTGTGCCAAATCTAGTAAAAATATTTTTTCTAAGAAAACTATACACTGTATGAGCATCATTCTCACAAATGCGAGGAACCTGTCACGGCCCAATTCTCTTATAGGCCGTGATGGCACCCAGCGTCGCCGCTAGGCAAACCAAACTATCTAGTGATTTAAAATTTTATTAAGTTATTCAAACAGATAACTTTCCTTAAATTTAAAGGATTTAATAAATAACTTTTTTAAGGCAATAAAAAATGAAAACAACTAAATGAAATCATAACTGTAGAAATACAACCCAAAATCATAAGTCTACTAGTGCGTGTCACGGTCAAATGTTGCTGCAATACGGCTCAGAAGGGCAGCTCACCATATAGTCTCGAAACAGGGATCAAATATACCCGTCGGATTGGTTACCTGATGTAACATGAGTACATAAATAATATTGTAACGACCCGACCAATCGTTTTGAGCTTTAGCACGTTGTTTAGTAGTTTGGGGCCATAAGCAGCTTCACTTCAAGTATTATGACTTGTATGCATGGTCAGAAATGAATTCCGGGGAATTCAAAGTTGATTTGGAAAGGGAATTCTCATTTCGGAAGCTTTAAGTTGAAATAATTGACTAAGATTGGATTTTAGAGTAAACGACCTTAGAATCGAGATCTGAAGGTTCCAATAGGTTCGTATGATGATTTCGGACTTGAGTGTATGCCCAGATCGGGTTTTGGATGACCCGGGGGCGTTTTGGCGCCTATTGTGGATGTTAGCATTTTGGAAGAAATTTCATAAGTTTGGGTTGTAGTGCATTTCAGTGTTATCGATGTCCGTTTGGGATTCTGAGTCTAGGAGTAGCTCCGTATGGTGATTCTAGAGTTGGGAGCGTGATCGGAAGTGAATTTGGAGGTCCGTAGTTCATTTGGCTAAAGATAGAAATTTGAAGGTTTTTGAGAAGTTTGACCGAGAGTTTCAGTTTTTGATATCGAGGTCAGATTTCAATTCCGAAAGTTAGAGAAGGTTCGTAATGTAAAATATGACTTGTGTGCAAAATTTTAGGTCAATCGGACGTGATTTGACGGGTTTCGGCATCGAATGTAGAAGTTTGAAATTTCAAAATTCATAAAGTTTGGATTGGAGTATGATTCATGATTTCGACATTGTTTGGTGTGATTTGAGACCTCGAGCGAGTTCGTATCATGTTTTGGAACATGTTGGTATAATTGGTTAAGGTCCTGAGGGTCTTGGGTGGATTTCAGAAGGTTAACAGAATGAATTTCGGACTAAAGAGTTGCTGAAATTTTCTGCAGAAAGCTGTTTTGATAGCAACTAGTGCAATCGCGGAGCTGGATTTCGAAGCTTATATATCGAAATTTATAAGGAATCTGAAATTTTGCAAAACATAAAAGTTGTTGTGCTTGCATTCTAGTTTCCAGAAAGATAAACATTCATAATTTGGATATTTTATCAGAACGTTAAGATCGATTAAAGATTGCTGGTGGAGCAGTTTCGACAGAATTTTCTGATGCATGGAGCCGAATTTAGAAGCTCATATCTCGAAATATATAAAGAGTTATATGGTTTTCAACCTATAAAATGAAAGATATTCGAGTCTAGTTTCTAAATCTTCAAATCGTTTGTCATTTGGATAATTACACAAGGAGTTATGAGCATTTTAACAGAAGGTGTATAGCACGGGAAAATTGTAATAGGATGTACAACCTGTGCAGCGCAAGGTACAACTCAATTAAGCCTGGGCAGATTGTTTTAAACACGAGTTTTGGCCCATTTCTTTCATTTGGCTTGGGCGATTTTGGAGTTTGTTGAGAGGATTTGAAGAGGGATTCAAGAGATAACACCTGGAGGTATGTTTTTTGAACTGAATACTCGATTCTTGTGTAAATTCTACCTAATTAATCATGGAAATTAAGCCTAAAATTAAGGAATTATGGCTTGAATTTGGAGAGTGTAAATTGGAATTTGAAGGGGCAATTGAGGTCCGATTTGAGGTTCTTAGTATGTATAGACTCGTGAGAAGATAAGGAACCTATTGATGTAAAATTTATCAGAATCCGAGACATAGGCTCGGGGGTCGGGTTTGAAAAATTTTGGGATTTTTGATATAAATTGGATATTTTCGAGTGGGCTTTGTTCCCTTAGCATATTTTAATGGTTATGTACTGATTATTCTAGATTTGGAGCATCCCGAGGTCGATTTGTGAGGGAATAGGCATCGCGGGCTAGAGTTTGGACCGGATCGAGGTAAGTAATGATTGTAAATACTGTCCTACGGGTTTTAAACCCCAAATTTCACCTCGTTGTGCTATTTTAAGTGACGCACACGCTAGATGACGAGCGTGGAGTTGTGCACCGTTGGGGATTGTGACTTGGTCCGTCCTGTACGACTGTCAAGTCGCGTATTTGATTTGAAATCTTATGATATTCCATATTTTAGAGATTGATATTATATATTGGGCTGCATGCCATGTTAGGGGCCTTGTGCTGACCTGTTGAGACCCTTAGGGGAATTTTCACTACTTTTCCTCACTCTATTTGTTTTGAAAGCATATCCTCAGTCATGTTTTACCTATTATCGTTTAAATCTGGTTTTGTTACATTACTTCTTAAAATGTGAAAAATGTTTGGCCTGAGTTCCCTAATTTATTAATGACCCGAGCGATTGTGAGGTTGATGACTGAGATAGACTAAGGGTCTGATTGTGAGGTTGATTACTGAGATAAACTAAGGGTCTGATTGTGAGGTTGATGACTGAGATAGACTAAGGGTCTGATTGTGAGGTTGATGACTGAGATAGACCGAGAGTCTGATTGTGAGGTTAATGACTAAGAGAGGCCAAGGGCCTGGTTTTAAGGATTATATATCTATGGATCAGGCTGCATATATATATATATATATATATATATATATATATATATATATATATATATATATATATATATATATATGTGTGTGTGTGTGTGTGTGTGTGTGTGTGTGCCTGGTTGATTTATGCCACGAGGTGGCTTGATATAACGCTTGGGCTATAGGAGCCCCTCCGGAGTCTGCACACATCCCCAATGAGCGCAGGTACCTACTGAGTGCGAGTGCCAAATGACGAGTGACGAGTGACCAGTGACTGGGAGGCATGAGTGATGGTGAGGTATGCATGATGGGCTGTTTACGAGTGATTGTGAGTGGTAAGAGTTGAGTCACTAGTGACTGAGAGGCTCGCCCGAGGGGCTATATATACACACATATGTGTGAGTGATGCGTGCCTGAGGGGCCTGGTTATGAACTTAGTGTCTTTCACTCTTCCTTAAAGTGAATTTCTATCGAATATGCTGATTTAATTATTGCTTTCACTCATCTTTAGACCGAGCCTCTATTGAAAATGTTGAACAAATTATTTAAACAATTTTCATTTAAATTGAATTTTTTAAGTTATGAATGTTTTGCCCGAGGGGCTGTATACGAACTATGTTTTGCCCGAGGGGCCGATTATGATTTTCATCATCTTCACTATATATATATTTCATTAAGCCTATATTGAAAAGGTTAGAAAGATAATTTTTAAAGGATTTACTGAAGTTGGGAGTTTAACATTTAAATGATTTGAATGGTATCCTGATTTGGGAACATGTGGTAATCACTATAGTGCTATGATGTGGTTGACGTGTTTTCTTACTACTCAGTCTTTATTTACTCTTATTACTTACTAGGTTGGAGTACTTACATTACTCCCTTCACCTCGTGTGTAGATTCAGGTATTTCGGAACCTGGTGGCGGGTGTTGATTGCTTAGAGGCAGAGTCGCCGGAGTTAGCAAGGTGGCTGCACGAAGTTCGCAGCATTGTTTCCCTTCCTCTCATTTTCATTACTGTACTTAATATATTTTTAGGCTCTAGTTGTATTCTGACCTTGGTAGATGCTCATGACTAGTGACACCCCGATGTCGGGCTTGTGTAATTATTACGCAATTTTCTTTAAAATTTCATTATTAGAACTATTGTTTATAAATGGTATAAAAACAACTTTTATTGGAAAATGGTTGATTCGGGAGTTGTGTCAGCTAGCCTAGTTTCACGATAGGCGCCATCACGATCGGGTCGATTTTGGGTCGTGACAAGTTGGTATCAGAGCCTAGGTTAAATAGGTCTCACGTGTCATGAACAGGTTTAGTAGAGTCTCGCGGATCGGTACGGATACGTCTGTACTTATCCTCTGGAGTCTACAAAACCTTTTGGAAAAACTTCACATTCTTTAATTCTTATTCTGCGTCCTTGATTCAACTTTAAAAGTAACTCTTTGAATTACTTCCATGACTTCGTATGCACACATGAGCGCTCAGTATCCAATGTGCATCGATGGCTTGTGATTCCCCGATCAGGGGGCGAGATGTGATCTCTGTGTGTTGATGTTGGGCCAGTCTAGAAGACTTGAGGTCGGATTTTTGCCTATAGCTCGAGCCTTGAGCTATTGATTTCGTGAGCGCGTGCTTCTAGATCTATATGTTCTATTGTGTCCCTATTAAGGGGAGTAATTACTGGATAGATACGTGATGAGTATGTTATGAATGCGAGGTGTAGTCATATGATTTGGAAACGACGAGAAGGGTTTGCTGGAGGATAAAAGAACTATTAGGTACTTGATTTTCATCTCGATTTGAGGTATAGCCCTGAGTTATGGGTGTGTGAAGAATCTTTTCATGTGTTCTAGTTGGGAGTGAAGTAAATTTCATGTTATAGTATGAGTTCAGACTTAGGAAGATTACGTGACTGCGTAACGTTTATGACGGTGGAAGGTATACAAAAATGTTAGTTTGAGGCAAAGCATGTGGGGTTATCTCCTGTGGAGTGTTCTGATGTTGTGTGATCCTTATGTTGTCTGTTAGAAGATCTCATTTACAAGTAAATTATATGTGTTGGAGTTTAAATTTGGGTCGCTTAAGAGAGTGGGTTTAACTGCTATGAGAGTGAATGCGAGATTTGCAGAAGATTTAAAGTACAAGATGGTCTGTGTTTCACAAGCTTATTAAAGATTGAGTTTAATCTCACTATGGTATTATGGCAGCAATAGAGTGCATGCATTATGAGTTATTGTGTATGTTTTGGTCTATGGCTTCGAGCCAAGTAAAGAAGTTCGCTATTGATTAGTTGATTGCACGGTTATGTGCTATGTTGGTTCCAGTTTGAGGCGTGCGGGAGAATCAGTTATGGCCTACGGAGTTTGAGACCGAAGATGGCTCGAGTAAAGGAAAATTCTTGACAAAGGTTATAATATGCTTCATAGGTGTATGAGAATCACGAATATCTTGAGTTGTTGTTGGTAATGTATGCTCGGTGCATAGAGCAGGAAATTGCTTGGTTGTTTTAAGATGAGGTTACACTCTACGGTGTCAGAGTGCTATTTAGGCACGGGTGGTTCTGTTCATTTGATCAGGCTAATTGCAGTTGGAATAGAGTGAATGACTCTCGAGAATGATACTAATGTGTTCAAGATTTTACATGTAACAATTGGATATTTTCAAGTTGTATATGTGGCTAGAAACTGAGTTTTCATTGGAAGATGTCAAGACTTGTGGTAATTCTATATTAATTATGGGATTCTGTATATCAATATCAGGAAGGTGAATGTAATGACTTTGGATTCGTAGGAAGTCTCTTCAGGGTAAGCATTATGAACGTGGTGTTGTTGGGAATATCTAGAGAGTATTCAGCGGCTTATGGACTGTAGGACGGTGTGGCTTTATATTGGGATCTCGTGTGGTAAATATGGGTTGAGGAATTATAATGTTATAGCAAGAAGGAGTATCAAGTTGAAGGTAAATTATAAGGAAACTCGGTTAGATAGGATAGCTTTGTAGTAGGCCGAGTCGATATGGTAAATATATGATTAGTTCTTGGATGCTTACAAGGTAATGAGATTCTACAGGTGATTCGCGGCAATTCTTTTAGGTTTTAGTGACCTGCCGATTGAGTTAGAAGGACTCAGTCCTGACAATTTTGATTTATGCAAATGGAATTCAGAGAGTTCTAAATGGTTTCCACCACAGTTAGAGAGGTATATTTTTCCTATTGGCGTGAGGAGCATGGGATCAATGGGAAGTTCTTGGCTAGTGGATTACATAGTTTCTTACATCTCGGAAGGGATATGAAATTCTCATGGTTATCCTAGGATAGTACGGTTTATGATGTATGTTCTGGAGGATTGAGAATTGCCTGCGTAAGGTTACGGTTTAGTTCTGATAGGAAGGTCATAAAATTCTTAGGCAGCACGTGAAGTTTCAGATGATTAAGGAAATGGAAATGGTATTACTGATTGGTGTGGCTTGATGAGGGTATAACATTTCAGAAAGGGCGATGTGTTTGAGTTACGGATGCTTTATTGGTATTATGGTACTATCTTGTCTGATAGATGGATGATATTCGAGTTTTCTTGGTGGCTCAGAAGAATTATAGGTGTACCTCTCATAAGATGATTAAGTACTAGAGGTGTGTTATATATGCGAGCGGCGGTATTGGGATCAGATATGGTAATTCATGTGCTTTATGGACTTGGAGACTGGAAGTTCTCATATACAGGTTAGCTCATGGTTGTGGATGGCAAAGATGTGGGTAATTTTTTTAGATAATAGTATGTGCTATGCTTCAGTCATTGTGATCCTTCGGAGGATTATTTATTTATTGTGGGTAACTAGAGTTGATGTGTGGTTCATTGGTAGACCTATATGGATGTGGGTTCGGCATCGAGATGACTTTGTTGACTTTGAGTTGCTATTGGTGAGGGATGTATTGATTCGGTTGTTATTGAGCTATTAGTAATCAGGGGGATCTATGAGTTACCTTTCTGTGTTGCGAGCATGTAACGACCCGACCGATCGTTTTGAGCTCTATCACATTGTTCAGCAGTTTGGGGCCATTAGCAGCTTCACTTCAGGTATTATGACTTGTACTCATCGTCGGAATTGAATTCCAGGGAATTCGGAGTTAATTTGGAAAGGGAATTCTCATTTCGGAAGCTTTAAGTTTACAGAATTGACTAAGATTGAATTTTAGAGTAAACGACCTTGGAATCAGGATCTGAAGGTTCCAGTAGGTTCGTATGATGATTTCGGACTTGGGCGTATGCTCGGATCGGGTTTTGGATGACCCGGGGGCATTTTGGTGCATATTATGGAAGTTGGCATTTTGGAAGAATTTCATAAATTTGGGTTGAAGTGCATTTCAATGTTATTGATGTTAGTTTGGGATTCCGAGTCTGGGAATAGCTTTGTATGGTGAAGCGCGTCCGAAAGTGGATTTGGAGGTCCGTAGGTCATTTTGGGATCATTTGGCGAAAGTTACAAATGTGAAGGTTTTTTAGAAGTTTGACCGGAAGTGGACTTTTTGATTTCGCGGTCAGATCCCAATTCTGAAAATTGAATTAGGTCTGTAATGTCAAATATGACTTGTGTGAAAAATTTGAGGTCAATCAGACGTGATTTGATAGGTTTCGGCATCGAACGAAGAAGTTCGAAGTTCTAAAGTTCATAAAGCTTGAATTCGGGTGTGATTCATGTTTTTGGCATTGTTTGATGTGATATAAGGCATCGAGAAGGTTCCCGTTATGTTTTGGAAATGGTTGGTATAATTGGACGGGGTCCCGGGGCCCCGGGTAGATTCCGGGTGGTTAGCAGATCGAATTTGGAATTTGAAGAAGAATTGAGGAGCTAATATCTAGTGTAACCGCACCTGTGAGGTTTTTGTTGTAGGTGCGGAGCCGCAGAAGCGGCCTAGGAGTAGCAGAAGCGGAGCTGGGCAATTTGAGGAAGGACCACAGGTGCGGAGGGTTGGCGGCATCTACGCAAGTGCAACAGCGAAAGGGGTCTCGCACCTACAAGGTCGCAGGTGCGAAAATGGCGCTGGGTAGTGAGGTTTCTTTAAAACGGGGATTTGGCCCATTTTTCTCCAATTTTCATTTGGTTTGGAAAATTTTGGAGATCTTCAAGGGGAGATTTTTCTCAAGCAACTCAAGGTATGTGATCCCCACTTATTATAAGTTAAATAGATGGTTCTGTCACTACCCTAAACCGGACCCAGTCGTGATGGCGCCTATCGTGAAACAAGGCCAGTCGACACAAACCCCCAATATCAATTGAAAAATTATAGTAATATTATTTAAGTCATTAATATGCTATAAATCCCAAAATAAAATGTGAAATAGAACAATTGCGGAAATAACACAGCCCGACATCGGGGTGTCACCAGTCATGAGCATCTAAACATTCGTCTAAGAGTATGAAAAAGGACTACACTGTTTATTGTAGAGCTAGTAAAAAGGAAAGTAAAGATAGGAGGGAGAAGCACTGGGTTGCGAATGCCGAGCAGCAACCTAGTTAACTCCAAATAAGCCTGCGGTGGAAGCAAATCAGCTCTCGCTAGCGTGACCCGAGACTCTTGGATCTGCACACAGGGTGGAGGGAGTAATGTGAGTACGCCAACTCAGTAAGTAATAAAAGAAAAGGCTGCTGAGCGATAATAAAACACGTAAAACACAGCAAAATGCTACAACGAGGCAGTATGAAACCAAAACAATGCAATATAACAGTAAAAGCTCGTAGAAACGCCTTAGTTCAATAAAAACCTTTTTAAAACATCTTTTAGCCGTTCAACGAGTGAATGAAAATATGGAGAAAAGATAGAAAAAAATAATCGGCCCCTTGGGCAAAATACCAACAGAACTAGCCCCTTGGGCTATCTCACAATCACTCATATCAGTCCCTCAGGCAATAACATGGAACAACATCAGCCCCTCGGGCTATAGCATATCTCACACTGGGTACTCACGCTCACTAGAGGTGTACAGACTCCGGGAGGGGCCCCTTACGACCCAAGCGCAATAACAAGCCATCTCGTGGCATAATCAAACAGGCTCTCGGCATCATAATCATGAATCAACACAATACCGTTGCGGCACGCAGCCCGATCCCATAATAACCTCACAACACAGACCCTTGACCTCGCTTAGTCAGAAATCTCTCTAAGCCACTCGGGCACAGTAAAATATGATGCTCAGCCCAAAATATCATTTATGATATCAAAACAAAGTAATATGACTGAGTTGTGAAAACAGTAGAAAACAGCATGACTGAGTACAAATATGACGTCAAAACAGTGAGGAATAGTAGTAAAAATTCCCTAAGGGTCCAAGACAGTTGGCACAAGTCCCAAATATGGAATTCAACCAAAAACATGATGAAAGCAAATAGTTTTCAATCAAATACGCGGTTAAACAATCATATGGAACTGCCTAAGTCACAACCCCCAATGGTGTACGACCCCACCCTCATCATCTAGCGTGTGCATCACCTCAAAGTAGCACAACGATGTGATGTCCGGGGTTTCATACCCTCATGATAGCATTTACAATCATTACTTACCTCTATCGGGTCCAAACTCTAGCCCGCGATGCCTTTGCCTCTCGCCTCGGCCTCAACTCGCATCGAATCTATCTAAAATCAGAATCATTACGTCAAAATATGCCAAGGGAACGAAGCCCATGCAAAAATAATCAAATTACAACACAAATCCCGAAATTAACCAAACCCAACCCCAGGGCCCACGTCTCGGAATCCGATAAAAATTACATCAATAAACTCCTTATCCTCCCACGAGTTCATCCATATCAAAGTACTAAAATCCGACCACAAGTGACCCCTCAAATCCTTAATCAAAGGTCTCCAATCTCAAGCCCTAGTTTCTTTAATATTTACCCACCAATTTCCATAAATTTCAAGCCTAATCAATAAAATAACACCATAGGAACGAGTTTTATGTTCAAAAATCTTACCTCAATGAAGTTCCCTCTGATTCCCTCTTCAAAATCCCTCAAAAGCTCCAAAATCGATTTAAAAATGGAGAAGAAAGGCTGAAAATCATGAAAGAGGGTTCATATACTTTCTGGCCCAGGAATACACACATGCGGTCCCAAATACGCACCTGCGTGACAGCATCTGCGGTTATTACTTAAAAGCCCTCTTCTGCATCTATGACCAAACGCCCGCACCCGTGCTATCACAGGTGCACTCTAATAGACACTTCTGCGGTACCAGTTGACCTCCCTCTTGGCCACTTCTGCGGGCATCGCACCTGCGGCCTCCCAACCGCAGGTGCGGTTATGACAGCAACAATAAACATCAGCTGACAAACTCAACTCTAAATTCTCCTGTCAACCATCCGAAATCACTCTAAGGCCCCTGGGACATCAACCAAAAACATGAACAAGTCATATACCACTATCCAAACTTATACCATTTTTCAAAACAGCTAAAACAACATCAAATCAACCAAGTAACATCGGATTCAAGCCTAAGGTTAAAAAAATCTTCCAAATTTCGCTTTTGATAAAAATGTCTATCAAACAACGTGCGAATGACCTGAAATTTTGCACACACATCCCAAATCACATAATGGACCTACTGCAACTCCTGGAATTCCATTCCGACTCCTATGTCAAAATCTCACGTATCAACTAGAAAATGTCAAAATCTCAATTTCGCCAATTCAAGCCTAAACCTACTACGGACCTTCAAAACACTTTCCGATCACACTCCTAAGTCTGAAAACACCTCTCAAAACTATCCGAACCATCGGAACTCACATCCGAGCCGTTTTTCACTAAGTCAACATCCGGTTGACTTTTCCAACTTAAGCTTACTCAAAAAAGACTAAGTTTCTCAAACCTTACCAAAACCTTTCCGAACCCGTGCCAACCAACATGATAACATATAATACAGCTGAACAAAACAATAAGAAGCAGAAATGGGGGAAACGGAGCGGTAACTGATGAAATGACCAGCGGTGTCGTTACATCCTCCCCTTCTTAAATAAACGTTTGTCCTCGAACGAGTCAAGAAACATACCTGAAGCCTCAAACAGGTGAGGATATTTGCTCCGCATCTCCTACTCGGTCTCCCAGGTAGCCTCCTCTATGGGCTGACCTCTCCCCTGCACCTTCACTGAAGCTATATCCTTTGACCTCAACTTTCGAACCTAACACCCCAAATTAGCTACTAGCTCAACATTATAAGTCAAATCATCATCAAACTGAACCGTGACGAAATCCAATACATGAGACGGATCTCCAATATACTTGCACGCATAGAAACTTGAAATACCAGATGAACACTCGACAAGCTGGGTGGAAAAGCAAGCTCATAAGCCAACTCCCCAATCATGCAAAGTACCTCAAAAGGCCCAATGAACCAAGGACTCAATTTACCTTTCTTCCCAAATCTCATAACACCCTACATGGTTGAAACCTTCAATGGAACCTTCTCACCAACCATGTAGGACACATCCTGAACCTTCCTGTCAGTATAACTCTTTTGTCTCAACTACATTGTACGAAGCCTTTCCTGAATTACCTTCACCTTGTCTAAAGTGTCATACACCAAGTCTGTACCCAATAGTCTAGCCTCACCAGGCTCAAACCAACCAATTGGAGGTATACACCGCCTCCCATACAAAGCCTCATAAGGAGCCATCTGAATACTCGACTGATAACTGTAGTTATAAGCAAACTCCGTGAGCGGTGAAAACTGATCCCATGACCCTCCAAAATCAATAACACAAGCGCGCAACATGTCTTCCAATATCTAAATAGTCTGCTCGGACTGCCCGTCCGTCTGAGGGTGAAAAGTTGTGCTCAACTCAGCCTGAGTACCCAACTCTCGATGTACAGACCTCAAAAACTATGAAGTAAACTGAGTGCCCCTATCTGAAATGACGGAACCCGGGACACCATGCAAACGAGCAATCTCCCAGGTATAAATCTCTGCCAACCACTCTGAAGAATAGATAGTACACACAGGAATGAAGTGCGCGGACTTGGTCAGCCGATCCACAATCACCCAAATAGCATCAAACTTCTTCAAAGTCCGTGGGTGGCCAACTACAAAGTCCACAGTGATCCGCTCCCACTTCCACTCTAGAATATCCATCTGCTGAAGCAAGCCACCCGGTCTCTGATGCTCATATTTCACCTGCTGACAATTGAGACACCGAGCTGCAAATCCCACAATGTCCTTCTTCATTCTCCTCCCCCAATAATGCTGTCTTAGATCATGATACATCTTTGCGGCACCCGGATGAATAGAATACCGCGAGCTATGGGCCTCCTCCAGAATCAACTCCCGAAGCCTATCTACATTGGGCACACATATCCGGCCCTGCATCCTCAATACTCCATCATCATCAATAGTCACATCTCTGGCACCGTCGTGCCGAACTCAGTCCTAAATAGATTAAATGAGGATCGTCATACTGGCGCTCTCTGATGCGATCAAATAAGGAAGATCGAGAAATCACAGAAGCCAATACCCGACTAGGCTCCGAAATATCCAACCTCACGAACCTATTGGCCAAGGCCTGAACATCAATTGCAAAAGGTATCTCCCCAATAGGAATATACACCAAACTCCCCATACTCACTGTCTTCCTACTCAAGGCATCGACCACCAAATTGGCCTTGCCCGGATGGTACAAAATAGTGATATCATAGTCCTCTAGTAGCTCCAACTATCTCCACTGCCTTAAATTGATATCCTTCTAATTGAACAAGTTCTGAAGGCTACGATGATCAGTAAACACCTCACAAGACACACCATACAAATAATGCCTCCAAATCTTCAACGCATCAACAATGGCAGCCAACTCCAAATCATGAAAAAGGTAGTTATTCTCGTGGGGCTTCAACTAAGGACAAGCATAAGAAATAACTCTTCCCTCATGCATCAACACACACCCACTTCCAACTCTCGAAGCATCACAATACACGGTATATGAACCTAAAGCCGATGGCAAAACTAACACTGAAGTTGTGGTCAAGGCAGTCTTGAGCTTCTAAAAGCTCTCCTCACACTCATATGACAACATGAATGGAGCACCCTTTTGAGTCAACTTGGTCAAGGGTAATGTTATAGATGAAAATCCATGAACAAACCGACGACAATAACCTGCAAAACCAATAAAGCTATGAATCTCTAAGGCTGAGGATTATCTAGGCCAACTCTGAACCGCCTCTATCTTCTTAGGATCAACCTGAATACCCTCACTGGACACCACGTGCCCCAGGAAAGCCACTACACTGAGCCAAAACTCACACTTGGAGAACTTTGCATAAAGCTTCTCCTCCCTCAATCTCTGCAACACAACTCTCAAATGCTCCGCGTGCTCCTCCGGACTACGCGAGTATACCAAAATATCATCAATGAAAACTATAACAAATAAGTCGAGATAAGGCTGAAACATGATGTTCATCGAATGTATGAATGCTGCTAGGAAATTGGTCAGCCTAAAAGACATCACCAGGAACTCATAATGACCATATCGGGTCCTGAAAGCTGTCTTAAGAATATCCGAGTCCCTGATCTTCAACTTGTGATAACCTGAACGAAGATCAATCTTGGAGAACACTCTCACTCCCTAAAGCTGGTCAAACAAATCATCGATATGAGGCAAAGGAAACTTGCTCTTTATTGTTACTTTGTTCAACTGCCTGTAATCAACGCACATCCTCGTCGTGCCATCCTTCTTCTTCACAAATAGAACAAGCGCACCCCAAGACGACACACTAGGACGAATAAACCCCTTATCAAGGAGTTCCTAAAGCTGCTCCTTCAACTTCTTCAACTCCGCTGGTGCCATACGATACGGTGGAATAGAAATGGGCTGAGTGCCCAGCACCAAATCAATACCAAAATCAATATCCCTGTCCGGTGGCATGCCCGGCAGTTCTACAGGAAACACATCAAGAAAATCCCTCACAATAAGAATAGAATCAATACTTAGGAGTCTCTGAACCGACATCCCTCACAAAGGCTAAATAAGAAAGAAAACTCTTCCCAACCATCTGCTGGTCCTTCAATAACGAAATCACCCTACTGGGGACGAAATCAGTCGAACCTCGCCACTCAATCTGTGGCACACCCGGAATAGCAATTGTCACTATCTTAAAATGGTAGTCCAAAATAGCACAACACAGAGATAGCCAATCCATGCCCAATATCACATCAAAGTCCACTATACAAAGCAATAACAGGTCCACTCGGGTCTCCAGACCCCCAATAGTCACCACACACGATCGGTACACACGGTCCACAATAATAGTATCGCCCACTGGAGTAGATACACAAACAAATAAAATAAGAGACTCACGGAGCGTATCCAAATAACGAGAAAAATATGATGACACATATGAAAAAGTGGAACCGAGATCAAATAATATAGAGGCATCTTTGTGGCAAACTAAGACAATACCTGTAATCACAATATCTAAAGCAATAGGATCGGGTCTAGATAGGAGTTCATACCACCACCTAATCGACCTCTCCCTCTAGGGCAACCCCTAGCAGACTGACCTCCACCCCTAGTTGGTTGGGCGGGTAGAGGTGAAGTAACTGCCGCTGAAGCCGATGACTAACTCCTCTGCTGAGATGAACCTCTAAGACAACGAGGATATTTCTTCCACATGTGACCCAACTCTGCACACTCATTGCAACTCCCTTGTGTTGGAGACTGAAGGGAACCCCTATCACCGGAATGATTAGCAGATGCGCCAGACATAGAAGAGCCATGAACTGACGGAGCACGGGACGAACTATGGGCTAGAAGGGCAATGAGTGATGACTGGCCTTGATGAGAACTATGAGAACCCTGACCCAATGACGCCTCACGATAACCTGGGCGAGCTGACTGAGCATGCCTGAATAGACGAACTCTGTCGTGCTAAAACTGACCTCTTGATAGAGCTCCACCATAGCTACAAGATTCCCGAGGCCTCTTGGGCTCCCTCTCATCTCTCTCCTGGTGACGAACTGACTCGATCTCGTGGGCATCGTCAACAACCTCCTCAAAACTAGCACCAGACACCCTCTCCCTGGTCATAAGAATCCGAAGCTGATACGTGAGGCCATCTACGAACCTCCTAATCCTCTTTCTCTCTCTGTAGGAACCAACCAAATAGCATGATGAGCTAACTTCGAGAACCTCATCTCATACTGCGTCACAGTCATATCTCCCTGACGCAACCACTCGAACTACCTGCACAGCTCCTCTCTGCGAAACTGTGGCATATACTTCTCCAAAATGAGAACAGAGAACTGCTGCCAGGTAATGGGTGCTGCACCAATAGGCCTACGCCTCTCATAAGATTCCCACCAAGTGAAGCCAGCTCCAGAAAACTAAAAAATAGTGAAAGCGACCCCGCTGGTCTCCAAAATACCCCCTGTATGAAGAATCCTTTGACACGTGTCTAAGAAACCCTGGGCATCCTCGCCCTCTGTACCACTGAATGTCGGAGGCTGAAGTCTACCAAACCTCTCCAACATGTGCTACTCATCCTTTGGCATGGAAAGAGGTATATAGTCCTGAACAACTACAACTGGCTGGGCTGGAGGTGCCCCAGTGTCTTAAGTCCCTGCACAACCTGCTCAGGTGTGCGAACAACAGGAGTCTGAGTACCTCCCCCAGCCTGAGAAGTTGCTGCGACTGTAGTAACTGAGACCGCCTGAGCTAGGCCATTGCATACTAATAGAATCTGAGCCAAGGCCTCTTAAAGACCTGGAATCACAATGGGTACTGTAAGCACGTGATTTTTGCCCAATATGAGAATTACTCCCAAAAAATTTAAAAATGAAATGATTTTTTTTTGGTGTGCAATTTTGTGACATTTTGTGATATTTTGAATAATTATTTGTATTTGTCTATGTGTGTTTATTTGCTAAATTAATAAAAATACAAAAATATGTCGCATTTTGCATGTAGGATTTAATTCTACAATTTTTAGTAATTAAATTTGTTTTACAAAAATTAAAAAATTACAAAAATAGGCATCGTTTGCATTTTTAGCATTTAATGTCCAAATATACAATTTTATGCTTAATTATTACTTAATTGTGCGTTAATTGTTATTGGGAGTTAATTTGCGCTTTTATAACTTAATTTAATTCTTAATAATAGTTAAGTATTTTTATAATTTAGTTTTAGAGAAATAAAAGAAGAAAAGTGAGCGAAAATATAAAGAAAGTCAGAATTGGGCCTCTTCTTCGATTTCAAGCCATAGGCCCAAAAAATGGCCCAATCTTCCCTACGACCCAGTCCATTTCGAACTGGGTCGACCCAGTCCATAACCCAACACCCCTATCTTACAAAACAAAAACAAAACAAAAAAAAAGAAGAAAAAACCCTAAAATGCTAACCCATCCGCCACCCCCCACTTTTGCTTCTTCTTCTCCAAGTTTCTCCAAAGGTCATCCATGGCTGCCCCCCCACAAACCTCATCCTGCAACGTCGACCACCCTCCCCCACGAATGCCCCCTCACCCCGTCACTCACGCACACACGCACCAACAACTCCATAGTTGCCCTCCTCCATCAAGCTTCGTCATCGTCGAGTTTGAGCTCATCCATGGCTTCCCCTACTGCGTTCAACTGCTTCTCCTTCTTGCTGCGTTCAGCTGCTCCTTCTTCTTTGTGTTTTCGTCGTCATCCATGTCGTTGCTGCTTCTGTTTCAACCAAACGCGATCGAACTGTTGCTGCTCGCGCAGCTGCGTTTCAGCAACCTCATCGATGCGCCGCTGCTGCATCTTCCATCTCCTCGACCAGCTGCTGCCATCCGCCATAGCTGCTGCCACGATGTTGTTGCTGCTCGTCGCAGCAGCTCCCTACTGCTTCATGCCTCTCCATCATCTTCGTCTTCGTCGTTGTTTTTGAATCGGTTAGTTGGTTTATGTTTCAAATTTTGTCCATATATTTTGTTCGTTGTTTTTCGTATCCAAAATCGATAAATGATTCAATTCTTATTTTGTTTATCCGTCGTTGAAATAATTTTAGTTTGTTCATGTGTTTTGTTGATTTTAATTTTCAGATTCAAATGGTAAATTAATTAATTTGTTTTTCATGTTTATTTCATGTTTGTATTATTGTTTAAGTGAATATTTGTTAGTTTAATATTAGTTAGATACAAATTGAAGTTTAATTAATTGTTTCTTCAATTTGTTTCATGTATTTTATGTATTTTCCGGAAATTGTTAATATTGTTAAGTTCAAGTTTAAATTCATAATTGTTTCTTCTTAGGTTTTGTTTTGTCATTTGCCTAAAAGAATTTAGTTGTAATAAGGGAAGTATGTTGGTTTTAATCATTTGAATCCGTCGTTTTTATTTTTAGATTTAATTCATGTTCATATTATGTTTGTTTGATCTTGAATCCGAAATGTGTGTAGTTTGATTTCTTGTTTACCATTTATGATTATTTCTTGAATTGGTCTCATAATCTTGTTTAAAGTTTAATATAAGAATTGTTTGTTGTAATGTTGTTAGAGTTGATTTTAAGTTCAATATGATTGAATTTAGAAATCTAAATATACTTGTTTGTTGTTGTTGTTGAATCCGAAAATAGGATTGTTTGTTGCTAAAATATTGTTCAATCAAATATTAGTTTTTCTTTGTTGTTCAATTTGTGTTCATGTGATTTGTTGTTGAAATGTTGTTGAAATCATGTTCATGTGCTTTGTTATTGAAATGTTGAAGAAATCATGTTCATGAAATTTGTTGTTTGAACATTGTTAGAAATTAATCATATTGCATATATTTTGGTTAAGTTTGATTAATTGATGTGTTATAGCTGATGGGTAGTTTGGTAATTTATAGTACTTTCGGGGGTAAAATAGTAATTTGTAATAGGGTCGGAGGGGTAGTTTAGGAATTGTACATTTTGTAATTGTTTATTTGAAGCATGGGGGACAAAATTAAATAGGGTGGGTTGTGAGATAATTGTTTAATATAAAGGGGGGACAAGATTTAATTTAAAGGGGGAATCTTGCATTATTTTATGTTAGGCATGTGGGACAAAATATAATGGGGTGGTGTGATATGTTTATTTAATGTAATGGAGATGAGTGGGAAGATAATGGGTTGGGTAGAGAAAAAGTATGGATTTTAATTAATTGAAAGGTTTATGGGATGGGTTATATATATGAAGTCTTGAAATCAGATTTTAGAACAGAAAGACAGACAAGAAAAAATACACACGAATCTGAGAAGAAAAAGAGAGAAGAAAAAAGGGCTGAACATTTAAGAGAAAGAAAAATTCCGAAAAATATTTAAGCTTTCAAAAATAAAAATAAAAACTAAAAAATCTTTTGCTTTCTTTCTTTTTTTTGAAATTAGTATTAATGGTTGTTGTTTCATTCAAAGCTTAAAGATTTTGTTTTTGGGATTACTACTCCACCGGTCTGTTACTGGGTTGTTACTGTTGTTGGGCAGTTGTTGCTGTTGTACTGTTATTACTGCTGCTGATTCTCATCTTCATTTTCTTTTGCTTCCAATATCAGGTACATATCTGTAAATTCATGTCACGAAAAGCTTCAGCATGACAAATTAATGAAGTTCGGGAATTATAATTCTGTTTTCCATTCGTTCAAGTTCATTAGTTAAAAAATTGGTTTTTGTTTCAGTTGATTAATATAGTAGTACGTGTGGCGTAATGAATATAAGATAATTGTTACCTCTTAAAGTTCGTTTAAGTGTTGTAATAATATCATCTATTTCGGAATTTTCATTAAGTCAAGTCATGATTGAAATATTAAGGTAGGGAACATGGCATAAAATGGGTCATTAATTACATCCCGTAATATTGTTAGCTAAATGTAAAGTAGAATGGAAGTATCAAGAAATTACATTATTAGTATATATTGTAAAAAATCTGATTTTGGTTTAGATTGATATAAGTTGTATATTCATATATGGCATGATGATGAGTATATATATAATCATATGTGGAAGGTGAGTTGATACAGCTCGTTACGAGTTTAGAATATTAGGAATGGTTCAAACGTACAACTATATTGCATGTGATGTAATTTTATTGAATCAATTTGTATAATAGTTCTCTTCCTTATCAACTTGACTCTTATCTTCCATTGCAAACATTAACCAAACCATTGCAACTTTGGACTAAAACAAATACATCAGAAGGACATGGGATTTATAAACGAATCGTGGCATTTTATGTAAAAGATATATAGAAGAAGAGTTCGCCTTAAATAAAACAATGAAGATTCTGCGGAAATTATTAATTTGTTTACCATTTTAAGTTCTTTCCCAATTTTATACACGATTCGATTTATGGACATCCAAATGTTGTATCCACGAAAAAATGTTAGTTTTAGATACATATTGTCTGTTTTCTTTTTCACGTCATTAATTCTTTAAAATTTGAGGTATATGATTCATATGTGTAAAACAAGGCTCGCGGTCAACACGTAATAACAATTTGTAGAGAACCTTATCAAGAATATTTTTGTGATTAGGGATACGTTCGCGTAACCTGATTATATTTCTAAAAGCAATTCGGATTATGCGTTCGCGCAACTTCGATCGAATATTTAATAAAAGGGATTTCTCGGAGAATATCATTATTAATTTCATAAAAACCCGAGATGTGAGGTTCACTACTTAATTTTACAAAAAAGGCGAATGTTCTTGATTTTATTAAAGCATAATTTCGAAAATAATTATTTTTAATAAAAATATTATCTATATTATTGTGTACACGTGTGCGTGACACAACTCTGCATTTTAAAAAAATATAATTTATAACACGAATATACGTACGCGTGATTCGATTCAAAGAAGGGTCTTTAAATCTAAATAGAAGCGGTAACAATAAAATCATGCAATAAAAATGTATTTTACAAATCAAAATAATCAAGCCGAATATAACAGTTGAGCGACCGTGCTAGAACCACGGAACTCGGGAATGCCTAACACCTTCTCCCGGGTTAACAGAATTCCTTATTCGGATTTCTGGTGCGCAGACTGTTAAATAGACAGAGTCATATTCTCCTCGATTCAGGGATTAAAATCGGTGACTTGGGACGCCTTAAAATTCCCAGGTGGCGACTCTGAAACAAACAAACAAATCCCGTTTCGACTGTCCTTTAATTGGAGAAAACTCCCTACGCACCCTCGCGGGCGCAGAAAAAGGAGGTGCGACAGCTCTGGCGACTTTGCTGGGGAACTGACCCAGAACCACTGGTTCAGGGTTCAAGAATTCGAGCTTAAAATAACTGTTATAGTTGGCTTTATTTATTATCTAATTTTTACATGATTTATGCTTAATGTACTAAATGATGCTTTTACCGCTTTAATATTATCTGAATTGTGTATATAAAACTGCTACGAAACCCTTCTTCTTTCTGAGTCTTCTAAATTTATGGTGTACACGTGCGCGTGGCCCACCTTTCTGTTAGAAGTCATACCAAATAAGACGAAGTTGGGACAAGTAACTAGGTCGGGCAGACTTTCGTGCTCCTGGTACGTTGCCCCCACTTCGGCTCAAGCTGTCCACTTGGGTGAGCCAGGGCTAGAACAATATGCCTCAGATTTTTTCACTTAGATAACTCAGCTTCATGCCGGATCCCTAGTAGGAGCGATTGTTTGCATCACGTGCATTTGACTTTGGAGGCTCAACACAGGGGTTGGGTCTGTCTAGGACACCGAAAAAAAAAATGAAAATGACCATCCTGATGCATCTTACTTGCTTCTACTTGCACATTTATTTGATCCGGATTTGTGTGTTGACTGACTTTTGAATATCATGAATAATATTTTGAAATTAAAAAAAAAAGAAAAAAAAAGGAAATAGCGGTTAGGGAATTGATTGTTTATTTTTGTAAAAAAAAAAAAAAAAAAAACCAATGCCCAAATACTGTCAATACTCTTGTAGAAAATTTGAGAAAATGAAAAAAAAATGTTTTATTAGTTTGGTTTATTAAAAGCAAAGGAAAAATAGAAAAAAAAGAGTCATTGTTTTGTCTTGTTTTTTTTTATACTTTTAAAATAGTTTTTTTATTCGTTTCTGAAAAATTCAAAATAATAAAATAAAAAGAGTCACGTTGAAAGTGGTTTTATTATTTGTTGCAAATATATATATAAAATAAAAAGAGTCGGGCGTTGAAAGTGGTTTTATTATTTGTTGCAAATATATATATATAAAAATCCAAAAAGTTTTTCTTTATTTCAAAAAAATGTATATATATCTTTATTTGTTGCAAAAATATTTGTCCTGCCAAAAAGTCTAGAAAAGTTTTTTTTAGACTCCCAATTTTCAAAACAAAAAATCCAAAAATATTTTCCATTATTGACTTCTTTAGAAAGTCTTTTTAATTATTAAAAAAATATATATATAATAAATATATATAATAAAATAAAATAAATTCGAAAATATTTTCCTTCTTCTTTAAAAATTGAAAAGAAAATTCAAAATTCAAAAAAATATTTTTTTTTAGAAAGCATTTCTTTTATTAAAGGTAAAATTCCAAAAAAAAAGAAAAAATATTTTCTTTTTTCTTAGAATAAGAAAAAACAAGTGAAAATTCAAAAAAAAAATATTTTCTTTCTTCTTTTAAGGCAGTTCTTTTACAAATTCAAAAATAATAATAATTTAAAATTAGTTTACTTACTTTATTCATGACTTGCCCGAACTACGCGGGTTTGATTCTCACCGGATGTGAGATACGTAGGCAACCCTCATCGGGTCCAACCCCCATTTTTGCTAAAATAGCCAAAAACCAATAAATAAATAAAAATTTGTCAAATTTTAGTTTTGTCATAAAGAAGTCGGGTCCACTTTTTGCTAAAACAAAATAGCCAAAAAAAATATGTCAAATTTTAGTTTTGTCATAAAGAAGTCGGGTGACGCTGTTTTATCAAGACATAGCCGAATGTTCCCAAAAGGGACGCCGGAAGGCTGACTTTGCATAAACAGCCACCTTTTCGGTCATGTTTAGGATTTTGGTCCAGTTGACCCACACAGCCTTAAAAAATCTTCGTCCCCGAGGCGCTGAAGAGCCGTGTTTGCAACACCACGTTTTCATTATAATTTGAAAAAAAAAAACAAAGAGTCAGCGGTCAGGTGAATACCATTTGAATTTTTTGGTCAAAATAAGTCGAGCCAGCTTCGACCGCGTCTTAAACCGTTCTTGCCAAAATAGCCTTAAGTATCTTTCAGTTGTCGAAAGGCTATTTTCGTAAAAGAATGAGCAAGTTTGTAAAGTGTCATAAAATAATCCTCTCCGGCCTCAAAATTTGGAAGGGGTCACATTTGCAAAAATAACCGTTTGGTTGCATTTGTCAAACGGAGAAAGGAAGCTGGCCGTTTCTTTTGGAGTTTGTAAAACTTTTGATTATAATATGTGGGTCGTTTGATTTTCGAGTTTGTAGGTCATTTTCAAACCTTTGAAACCCAGTTTGTTTTAAAATAAAAAAAAATGTTTAGTATTGTTTATCTTTTATTGGTCCGAACTACGCAAGGTCTGATTCATGCGGGGGCATGATACGTAGGCAATCTCTATAAGATTCGACCACCACAATAAAATATATATAAGAAAATAAAATAAAATAAAAGTGAATAAAATTTTCAAGAAAGTTGGGACGATACAAGCAGTCGAGCAAATGCATAATAGAAAGGGGATATTTGTCTAGGAGCATTGCATCTCAACGTGTAATTATATATGTGTTAAATTCTCAAAACTAACAAGTTTGTTCATTTCCAGAATTCAAGCAGTTAGTTTCTCTAAAGAGTATACTGGCATATTATCATTATCACACGAGATCAAAAGGACCAATACCTGAAAGTATGTCTATCCCAGATGTTGACACAGGTATTGAGCTAGAGGAGATGGATGTCGGGAAAATGAAAGAAGAGATGTTTAAACTCAAGCAGCAAATGGCTGAGATGTACCAAGCCTGGTCTACAGGACAGTTACCCCCATCTTACCCAACTAACCCTGCTCCATCAATGACCCAAACTCAGGATAATATTACCACTGAATTATCCCCAAATTTCCCCATTTACCAACACTACCGAGGAACCACCTCTCAGACACCGCAGTCTCCACCTCCGAAACCAGTTTCATACTTTCCTCCACCTGTGACTCCTGTTTTCGTAGCACCTCCCCCGGCTACATTCCACAAATCTCCTAGTGAGCCTACATTCCAGGCCCAGGATAACCAATATTACCCCCCGGAGCCCACCCTCAAAGCCTACGAAATCTATTCAACTACTCCTCGTTTTGACCTCCCAACCGAAAGTGACAAGCCAGCCAAAAATGCTGAACAAGAAGAGATGTTCAGGAAGGTCAAAAGTCTAGAACAATCATTCCGAGACATGCGAGGGTTAGGTGGGCAAGTCAGTGTAGCATACAAGGATTTGTGCTTGTTCCCAAATGTACAATTACCAGTTGGCTTCAAGATGCCTAAATTTGACCTATACAATGGGCACGGCGACCCAGTAGCCCACTTAAGGGGTTTCTGCAGCAAGATGCGAGGAGCTGGGGGAAAGGACGAATTATTGATGGCTTACTTCAGTCAATGTTTAGGCGGATCAGCTTTGGAGTGGTATACACGCCAGGACTATGGGAGATGGTACACCTGGGATGACCTGGCACAGGCATTCACATACCATTTCCAATACAATCTGGAAATCATCCCAGATCGACTATCTTTGACAAAATTTGAGAAGAAACACAATGAAAGTTTCAGAGAGTACGGCTTCCGGTGGAGAGAACAAGCAGCAAGAGTGGATCCTCCTATGAAGGAGAGTGAAATGGTAGACTACTTCCTCCAAGCCTTGGAACAAACTTACTATGCCCATTTGGTTTCAGCGGTTGGGAAATCATTCAACGAGGTAGTGAAGATGGGAGGTATGGTGGAAGAAGGCCTCAAGACAAATAAAATTATGTGCTATTCAGCAATTAAGGCAGCTACTCAAGCTATTCAAAGCGGGGTAGGAAAAATCGGAAGAAAAAAGAGAGAGGAAGCAGCGGTAGTTGATTCAGGAATTTAGTCGGGACCCAGAGGTTCACCGCCTTACTATAATCAACAACGACCTCGCCAATCAACTTACCACCACAATTCATCCCAACACTACTATCACCCTTCAGAGCCCCATTCTTCCATTAACCAAGCCCAAACATACACCCAGCCTCCGGTTCGCTCGCAATGGCGCGCGCCGGCTCCCCAGAACACACATACACCACTGCAAAACACCTATTCACCACCAAGAGCCTACAAGAACCTCCAGGGGTAGGTTTCCGGGGAAATCAGGCTTTCAGAAATGAAAAAATACAAAGAACATTCACTGAGTTGGGGGAAACCTATACTGTCGTGTTCCACAAATTAAGGCAGTTAGGCTTGTGAAGTCCTGTCGAGCCCAGATTGCCAAATCCCTTTCCCAAAAATATGGACCACTCGGTAAGCGGTGAGTATTGTTTGGGGGCTCCCGGACATGATACCGAGAAATGTTGGAAGTTGAAACATGCAGTACAGAATCTTATTGACACCAACAAGATTGAGGTTCAGACACCAGAGGCACCCAACATCAATCAGAACCCGTTGCCGGCACACCTTGAAACCCACATGATTGAGCTAATGCACGAAGAAGGGAAGCTAAAGAAACCCTCACAAACAGTGATGATGATCCGTGTCGGTTCAAAAGAAATGTTAACCAGTGGGAAAACGGTGGTATAGTTGGAGAAGGTGGATGACAAGCCAGTTATGGTGTTGGGAAAAGGGTCCAATGAGGCAGATGTACAGTTTGTGGGGTTGAAAGCAAAAATCAATAATTGAATGGCTACTCCTCTTTCTATACGAAGGGAGTCTTGGTAGTGGGCTCTGATTTTCTTTTTTGTTGTCTGGATTATTCCAGGGTTGTAATCCAGATCTTTCTTGTGCTCGCCAAAGTGTGAAACCTTGCTATCCCGTATTTTAATAAAGTGAAAGTTTTTTTTTCTTTCCTCATTCCTTATATTGTTTTAATTTTTCTTCTTATTTTTCTCTTCTGAACAGTTCTCTTTCTACTGGTTCTAATGACATGGCATGCACGACGGATCTTCAACCTAGTCTAAAAAAAATCAATCTGATTTCGAACTTATAGTACAAGATTGTGATGATAAGTCAGAATACGATAAGGATGAAGCCTTCGAAGAAATTAACAGAGAGTTGAGCCAATTTGAAAAAAAAAGCCCAACTCAAATGACACGAAAGTCGTCAATCTAGGGGATGCGGATGACATCAGGGAAGCTAAGATAAGCATCCACATGGAACCAAACATCAGGGAAGAACTAATCAAAGCACTTACTGAATTCAAAACATTTTGCATGGTCATACGACGACATGCCGGGCTTAAGCACTAATCTAGTGGTTCAAAAATTGCCCACTGACCCGACATTACCCCCCGTCCAGCAAAATTGAGGAAGTTCAAAACCAACGTGAGTGGGAAGATTAAGGAAGAAGTGACCAAACAGCTGAATACTAAGGTTATTCGGGCCGCTCGATATCCTGATTGGTGGGCTAATGTGGTGCCAATGAAAAAAAAGAAGAAGAAGAAGAAAATCCGAGGTGTGTGTTGATTATCGCAATCTAAACAGAGCAAGCCCGATGACGCTTTATGATCAACAGATATCGAAGGGAAATGCGTCGACATGGCTATCAATTCTGATGCAGTTAAGAGATATTATGATTTCTGGTAATTGTAATTGTTGTTTGTTTGTACTTAGCATTTATCAGAGAATGAAATGACGGAGGCAATTCTTTCTTCTATCCAAACACTTTGACATTTGCTTCCCCTTTTGAGCCTTATTTACTCTTTCATACCCCTCTTTTGGAATCAGTAATGAAAACGAAAAAAGTAATGATAATAAGAACAAAAGAAAAGTCAAGAAAAAAAAAACAAAGGAATGAGAACTACGTTGGACCTGATTCCTCAAAGAAGGATACGTAGGTGCCTCACGGCTCGGTCATAGTGTAACATAGTGTGCATAAGGTAACATAGTATGACAAAATAAAAATCCCCGAGCAAGAAAAAACTAGGGCAGAAGTTGGCGCTTGTAATTTTGTCAAGAAAGTTTGATTCCAAGAGTTGTACTATTTTACCCCTAAAAATTATTTTTGAACTTTGGATACCCCCTTCTACTTTCAGCCATACACAAAAACCCCTATTAATGTCCAAAAAAGACCTCCCGATCAGTATCTGAGAAATTCTAAGTCAATTCAAATGGAAGTCGGGAATAACACTCTGATCCCCAGCAAAGAAGAAGATCATAAGCTGAAAATGAATTGATAGCCGAAAGAATCCCCAACAGAGAGAGTCATATCGGCAGCACTCCAATCCCCAGCTGAAAAATAAAATAAAATAAGAAAGTCTTATCGGTGAAAACCTTCAGAGGCACCATAAGGCGACGGGAGTTGAGAGAAATGAGGGAGTCTTATTAGTGAAAACCCCTCGAAGGGCACTATGAGGCGACAAGACAAGATTGGCGGGAAGGATCCGCATTTGGCAAAGAGTTGAGTGCCTGTTTATCCCCAGCAACATGAGGCCGTCTGGAAGGTTGATTGATACAAATAGACTGGGTTGATTAATCCGGAATGCGCGACATGATCGTTGGAATCGGTTATATCATTCAGATAAGTTCTTTTCTTTCCTTTTCCCTAGCAATTGTTCAGAAAGACTTCTTCTTTTTTCTATTTTTTTGAAATCATCACTTTTTCATTTCTTGGTTTAAATGACTTTACCTTCACAGCAGTTTGTTTTTGAAAAGGATTTTCAGAGCTTACTACCAGTTGCCAAAATGATGCAAAGCAAAATGCGAATAGGACACGCCAAAGACAAGGCGATAAAGAGAAAAGAAGTTGGTCGCAAGACCAAATGATGAAAGGGGCCTAGATCCCAATAGGACCAAATTTCCAAAGGAAGTTGGAGAAAAACAAGAAAACAACAGTTGAGAAAATTGTGGACCTAATTCCAAGAGGGCCCCCGGCAGATCATCGAGATGTAGGAGCATCCCCGACAGATTTTCGACCAAGTTCCAAGAGGGTTGGACAACATAGAGTGGGGAAGGGAGAAAGGGAAAAACCATCCCAGTAGGAGTATCATAACCAACCACTGGTTTTTTTTAAACTAACAAATTTTGTTTGGTTTGAAACAGGTAAAGGGAATGGCAGTGAAGACCGTAAGGGAAAATGCAAACTGGGGCAGAAAATTTTCTTTTCAGTTAGAAAATTTTCTGGAAATCAGGTACCCATTTGGGGAAGAATAAAGATAGCATCAAGGAAGTGGTCTTTGAACCAGGGTTGCCCCCAACATAATAAGCTTCCAATGGAGGAAGTTGATCCCCAGCAGACAGAACAAAGAGATGACATTTGTGCTCAGAAAAGCAAAGAGCCATTATCCTCCCCAGCAGCTTCCAGAAGAATGAAGCATCGATTCGAAGGGATAAAATTCCCCAGCAACGTTATCCTCAACAAAGTTATCTCAAGAAGATAACACTTTTATCCCCAGCAGTGTTAAGAAAAAAAAAACAACAACAACAAAAAAAAAATTGAATTTGAAGGAGGGAAAGAAAGGAGACTCCCCCAGTGGTATTATCCCCAGCAATCAGGCGTCCACCTGGAGAACAAGTAAGAGCAACGGAAGTATTAGAAGTCAGGCGTCCACCTGGAGAACAAGGATGAGTAATGGAAGTATTAGCAATCAGGCGTCCACCTGGAGAACAAGGAAGAGCAATGAAAGAAAAGCAATCAGGCATCCACATGGAGAAACAAGGAAGAGAAATGGAAGTATTAGCAGTCAGGCGTCCACCTGGAGAACAAGGAAGAACAGTTGAAGTATTAGTAATCAGGCATCCACCTGGAGAACAAGGAAAATCACCAAAACTGAGGCAGAAGATTTTCTGCCATTGTCGAAAATTTTATCGGAGGAACGAGGAAATCAATTCAAGTTTTAAGAGATAGAAAGACAACACGATTCGAAGAAAAATAGTCGGAGGTAAGACAATTCCAAGATTTTGAAAATGGGATCATCCGCCCTCGAATAGGATATTTCGGGTTCATCCGCCCTCGAATAGGATATTTTGGGTTCATCCGCCCTCGAATAGGATATTTCGGGTTCATCCGCCCTCGAATAGGATATTTTGGGTTCATCCGCCCTCGAATAGGATATTTTGGGTTCATCCGCCCTCGAATAGGATATTTTTGGGTTCATCCGCCCTCGAATAGGATATAATGGGTTCATCCGCCCTCGAATAGGATATTTTGGGTTCATCCGCCCTCGAATAGGATATTTTGGGTTCATCCGCCCTCGAATAGGATATTTTGGGTTCATCCGCCCTCGAATAGGATATTTTGGGTTCATCCGCCCTCGAATAGGATATTTTGGGTTCATCCGCCCTCGAATAGGATATTTTTGGGTTCATCCGCCCTCGAATAGGATATTTTGGGTTCATCCGCCCTCGAATAGGATATTTTGGGTTCATCCGCCCTCGAATAGGATATTTTGGGTTCATCCGCCCTCGAATAGGATATTTTGGGTTCATCCGCCCTCGAATAGGATATAATGGGTTCATCCGCCCTCGAATAGGATATTATGGGTTCATCCGCCCTCGAATAGGATATTTTGGGTTCATCCGCCCTCGAATAGGATATTTTGGGTTCATCCGCCCTCGAATAGGATATTTTGGGTTCATCCGCCCTCGAATAGGATATTTTGGGTTCATCCGCCCTCGAATAGGATATTGTTGGGTTCATCCGCCCTCGAATAGGATATAATGGGTTCATCCGCCCTCGAATAGGATATTTTGGGTTCATCCGCCCTCGAATAGGATATAATGGGTTCATCCGCCCTCGAATAGGATATTTCGAGTTCATCCGCCCTCGAATAGGATATTTCAGGTTCATCCGCCCTCGAATAGGATATAATGGGTTCATCCGCCCTCGAATAGGATATAATGGGATCATCCGCCCTCGAATAGGATTTTATTTTAAAGTTGTAGTTGAAGTCAGAAGCCCGCCTGAATAGAGGAATGACAATTATTTTCAAAGTTATTGTTGAAGTCAGGAGCCCGCCTGAAGAGAGGAATGGCGTTTATTTTCAAAGATGTTGTTGAAGTCAGGAGCCCGCCTGAAGAGAGGAATGGCGCTTATTTTTAAAGTTGTTGTTGATGTTGGGAGCCCGCCCAGATAACAGAGGAATACATTTCAAGATCAAGTCAGAGGACAATAAAAAAGAGGGTTACAATAGGAATCCCCAGCTGGAAACAATAAAATTCCCCGGCACCGGGAAACAGAAGGTTGCAACAAAGAGGTCACAGTACAAACTCAAGTACATGTGTCAAAAGAAGAAAAACACCGGAAGAAATGCAAGCAGACAAGGAAGCAAGACAACAAAAACAAATTGTACTCTAGCCTAGCTTCTTGTTTTCTTTTAAGCATGGTGTAACAAGGAGATCGGTAAGCAGTGGTAATAGCATGCAACAATAGTAACAATGCAGTCCCACGGTAGTCCCAGCTACCAAAATTTCCCGAACTACATTGACCTGATTCCTGTTTAGCCCAGGATATGTAGGAAACCTTTGAAGCAAAGGTTCGGTCAAATCTTTTTCAAAAAATGCTTCAACGGAGTACTCGGATGGGCAAAAATCGCTCGCTTTATCTTTGCACGAAAACCCTTCGTGTCTCCGACCAAAGAGGGGCAGCTGTAAGCACGTGATTTTTGCCCAATATGAGAATTACTCCCAAAAAATTTAAAAATGAAATGATTTTTTTTGGTGTGCAATTTTGTGACATTTTGTTATATTTTGAATAATTATTTGTATTTGTCTGTGCGTGTTTATTTGGTAAATTAATAAAAATACAAAAATATGTCGCATTATGCATGTAGGATTTAATTCTACAATTTTTAGTAATTAAATTTGTTTTACAAAAATTAAAAAATTACAAAAATAGGCATCGTTTGCATTTTTAGCATTTAATGTCCAAATATACAATTTTATGCTTAATTATTACTTAATTGTGCGTTAATTGTTATTGGGAGTTAATTTGCGCTTTTATAACTTAATTTAATTCTTAATAATAGTTTAAGTATTTTTATAATTTATTTTTAGAGAAATAAAAGAAGAAAGAGAGCGAAAATATAAAGAAAGTCGGAATTGGGCCTCTTCTTCGATTTCAAGCCATAGGCCCAAAAAATGGCCCAATCTTCCCTACGACCCAGTCCATTTCGAACTGGGTCGACCCAGTCCATAACCCAACACCCCTATCTTACAAAACAAAAACAAAACAAAAAAAAAGAAGAAAAAACCCTAAAATGCTAACCCATCCGCCACCCCCCACTTTTGCTTCTTCTTCTCCAAGTTTCTCCAAAGGTCATCCATGGCTGCCCCCCCACAAACCTCATCCTGCAACGTCGACCACCCTCCCCCATGAATGCCCCCTCACCCCGTCACTCACGCACACACGCACCAACAACTCCATAGTTGCTCTCCTCCATCAAGCTTCGTCATCGTCGAGTTTGAGCTCATCCATGGCTTCCCCTACTGCGTTCAGCTGCTTCTCCTTCTTGCTGCGTTCAGCTGCTCCTTCTTCTTCGTGTTTTCGTCGTCATCCATGTCGCTGCTGCTTCTGTTTCAACCAAACGCGATCGAACTGTTGCTGCTCGCGCAGCTGCGTTTCAGCAACCTCATCGACGCGCCGCTGCTGCATCTTCCATCTCCTCGACCAGCTGCTGCCATCCGCCATAGCTGCTGCCGCGATGTTGTTGCTGCTCGTCGCATCAGCTCCCTACTGCTTCATGCCTCTCCATCATCTTCGTCTTCGTCGTTGTTTTTGAATCGGTTAGTTGACTTATGTTTCAAATTTTGTCCATATTTTTTGTTCGTTGTTTTTCGGATCCGAAATCGATAAATGATTTAATTCTTGTTTTGTTTGTCCGTCGTTGAAATAATTTTAGTTTGTTCATGTGTTTTGTTGATTTTAATTTTCAGATTCAAATGGTAAATTAATTAATTTGTTTTTCATGTTTATTTCATGTTTGTATTATTGTTTAAGTGAATATTTGTTAGTTTAATATTAGTTAGATACAAATTGAAGTTTAATTAATTGTTTCTTCAATTTGTTTCATGTATTTTATGTATTTTCCGGAAATTGTTAATATTGTTAAGTTCAAGTTTAAATTCATAATTGTTTCTTCTTAGGTTTTGTTTTGTCATTTGCCTAAAAGAATTTAGTTGTAATAAGGGAAGTATGTTGGTTTTAATCATTTGAATCCGTCGTTTTTATTTTTATATTTAATTCATGTTCATATTATGTTTGTTTGATCTTGAATCCTAAATGTGTATAGTTTGATTTCTTGTTTACCATTTATGATTATTTCTTGAATTGGTCTCATAATCTTGTTTAAAGTTTAATATAAGAATTGTTTGTTGTAATGTTGTTAGAGTTGATTTTAAGTTCAATATGATTGAATTTAGAAATCTAAATATACTTGTTTGTTGTTGTTGTTGAATCCGAAAATAGGATTGTTTGTTGCTAAAATATTGTTCAATCAAATTTTAGTTTTTCTTTGTTGTTCAATTTGTGTTCATGTGATTTGTTGTTGAAATGTTGTTGAATTCATGTTCATGTGCTTTGTTATTGAAATGTTGAAGAAATCATGTTCATGAAATTTGTTGTTTGAACATTGTTAGAAATTAATCATATTGCATATATTTTGGTTAAGTTTGATTAATTGATGTGTTATAGCTGATGGGTAGTTTGGTAATTTATAGTACTTTCGGGGGTAAAATAGTAATTTGTAATAGGGTCGGAGGGGTAGTTTAGGAATTATACATTTTGTAATTGTTTATTTGAAGCATGGGGGACAAAATGAAATGGGGTGGGTTGTGATATAATTGTTTAATATAAAGGGGGGACAAGATTTAATTTAAAGGGGGAATCTTGCATTATTTTATGTTAGGCATGGGGGACAAAATATAATGGGGTGGTGTGATATGTTTATTTAATGTAATGGAGATGCGTGGGAAGATAATGGGTTGGGTAGAGAAAAAGTATGGATTTTAATTAATTGAAAGGTTTATGGGATGGGTTATATATATGAAGTCTTGAAATCAGATTTTAGAACAGAAAGACAGACAAGAAAAAATACACACGAATCTGAGAAGAAAAAGAGAGAAGAAAAAAGGGCTGAACATTTAAGAGAAAGAAAAATTCCGAAAATATTTAAGCTTTCAAAAATAAAAATAAAAACTAAAAAATCTTTTGCTTTCTTTCTTTTTTTTGAAATTAGTATTAATGGTTGTTGTTTCATTCAAAGCTTAAAGCTTTTGTTTTTGGGATTACTACTCCACCGGTCTGTTACTGGGTTGTTACTGTTGCTGGGCAGTTGTTGCTGTTGTACTGTTATTACTGCTGCTGATTCTCATCTTCATTTTCTTTTGCTTCCAATATCAGGTACATATCTGTAAATTCATGTCATGAAAAGCTTCAACATGACAAATTAATGAAGTTCGGGAATTATAATTCTGTTTTCCATTCGTTCAAGTTCATTAGTTAAAAATTTGGTTTTTGTTTCAGTTGATTAATATAGTAGTACGTGTGGCGTAATGAATATAAGATAATTGTTACCTCTTAAAGTTCGTTTAAGTGTTGTAATAATATCATCTATTTCGGAATTTTCATTAAGTGAAGTCATGATTGAAATATCAAGGTAGGGAACATGGCATAAAATGGGTCATTAATTACATCCCGTAATATTGTTAGTTAAATGTAAAGTAGAATGGAAGTATCAAGAAATTACATTATTAGTATATCTTGTAAAAAATCTGATTTTGGTTTAGATTGATATAAGTTGTATATTCATATATGGCATGATGATGAGTATATATATAATCATATGTGGAAGGTGAGTTGATACAGCTCGTTACGAGTTTAGAATATTAGGAATGGTTCAAACGTACAACTATATTGCATGTGATGTAATTTTATTGAATCAATTTGTATAATAGTTCTCTTCCTTATCAACTTGACTCTTATCTTCCATTGCAAACATTAACCAAACCATTGCAACTTTGGACTAAAACAAATACATGAGAAGGACATGGGATTTGTAAACGAATCGTGGCATTTTATGTAAAAGATATATAGAATAAGAGTTCGCCTTAAATAAAACAATGAAGATTCTGCGGAAATTATTAATTTGTTTACCATTTTAAGTTCTTTCCCAATTTTATACACGATTCGATTTATGGACATCCAAATGTTGTATCCACGAAAAAATGTTAGTTTTAGATACATATTGTCTGTTTTCTTTTTCACGTCATTAATTCTTTAAAATTTGAGGTATATGATTCATATGTGTAAAACAAGGCTCGCGGTCAACACGTAATATCAATTTGTAGAGAACCTTATCAAGAATATTTTTGTGATTAGGGATATGTTCGCGTAACCTGATTATATTTCTAAAAGCAATTCGGATTATGTGTTCGCGCAACTTCGATCGAATATTTAATAAAAGGGATTTCTCGGAGAATATCATTATTAATTTCATAAAAACCCGAGATGTGAGGTTCACTACTTAATTATACAAAAAAGGCGAATGTTCTTTATTTTATTAAAGCATAATTTCGAAAATAATTATTTTTAATAAAAATATTATCTATATTATTGTGTACACGTGCGCGTGACACAACTCTGCATTTTTTAAAAAAATAGAATTTATAACACGAATATACGTATGCGTGATTCGATTCAAAGAAGGGTCTTTAAATCTAAATAGAAGCGGTAACAATAAAATCATGCAATAAAAATGTATTTTACAAATAAAAATAATCAAGCCGAATATAACAGTTGAGCGACCGTGCTAGAACCACGGAACTCGGGAATGCCTAACACCTTCTCCCGGGTTAACAGAATTCCTTATCCGGATTTCTGGTGCGCAGACTGTTAAATAGACAGAGTCATATTCTCCTCGATTCAGGGATTAAAACCGGTGACTTGGGACGCCTTAAAATTCCCAGGTGGCGACTCTGAAACAAACAAAAAAATCCCGTTTCGACTGTCCTTTAATTGGAGAAAACTCCCTACGCCCCTCGCGGGGGCGGAAAAAGGAGGTGTGACAGCTCTGGCGACTCTGCTGAGGATAATCTATTTCATAAAACCCAGAACCACTGGTTCAGGGTTGTGGATCTGCAGGTGCTGTCCTAGCTGTTGTGCGGGCTATACCCCTTCCCCTACCACGGCCTCGACCGCGTCCTCGGCCTCTAGTGGCCCTAGCTAGTGGCACTGGTGGTCATCCATCCTGACCGGTAGCACGTGTCCTCACCATCTGTGAGAGAATAGAATAACAAAATTTTAGTACTTGGATCAACTGATTCGCATGACAAGAATTTCAAGAAAATGATGTTTTGCTAAAGTTTCTACAGCCTCCCGAGGATAAATACAAACGTCTCCGTACCGATCCGCGAGACTGTACTAAACCTGCTCATGACTTATGAGACCTATGTAACCTAGAATCTGATACCAACTTGTCACGACCCTAAATCGGACCCGGTCATGATGGCGCCTCTCGTGGAACAAGGCCTGCCGACATAAACCCCCAATAGCAATTTAACAGTTATAATAATTTAATTTTAAGTCATTAATATGCTATAAATCCCAAAATATGAGTGAAATAGAATAATTACGGAAACAACACAGCCCGACATTGGGGTGTCACCATTCATGAGCATCTAAACATCCGTCTAAGAGTATGAAAAAGGACTACATAGTCTATTACATAGCTAGTACAAAGGAAAGTAAAGATAGGAGGGAGAAGCACTGGGTTGCGAACGCCGAGCAGCTACCTAGTCAACTCCAAATAAACCTGCGGTGGAAGCAAATCAGCCCTCACTAGCATTACCTGAGACTCATGGATCTGCACACAGGGTGTAGGTAGTAATTTGAGTACGCCAACTCAGTAAGTAATTAAAGTAAAGGCATCTGAGCGACAACAAAACACGTAAAACACAACAAAATACAACAACGAGGTAGTATAAAACCAGAACAATTCAATAAAATAGTAAAAGATCGTGAAAACACCTTAGTTTAGTAAAAATCTTTTTAAAACATCTTTTAGCAGTTCAACGAGTGAAAGAAAATAGAGAGAAAAGATAGAAAACATAAATCGGCCCCACGGACAAAATACCAACAGAACTAGCCCTCGGGCTATCTCACAATCACTCGTATCAGCCCCTCGTGCAATAACATGGAACAACATCAGCCCCTCGGGCTATAACACATCTCACATTTCCCGCTCATTGGGGGTGTATAGACTCCGGGAGGGGCCCCTTATAGCCCAAGCGCAATAGCAAGCTATCTCGTAGCATAATCAAATAGGCTCTCGGCCTCATAATCATGAATCAGCACAATACCGCTACGGCGTGTAGCCCGATCCCATAATAACCTCACAACATAGGCCCTCGGTCTCACTCAGTCAAAAATCTCTCAAAGCTACCCGGGCATAGTAAAATATGATGCTCATCCAAAAATATCATTTAAGATGTCAAAATAGAGTAAATATGGCTGAGTTGCGAGGAATAGTAGTAAAATATGGTATTCAGCCCAAAACATGATGATAACAAACAATTTTCAATCAAATACGCGGCTAAACAATCATATGGGATGGACTAAGTCACAATCCCCAGCGGTGCACGATCCCATGCTCGTCATCTAGCGTGTGTGTCACCTCAAAGTAGCACAACAATGTGAAGTCCTGGGTTTCATACCCTAAGGACAGCATTTACAATCATTACTTAACTCTATCCGGTCAAAACTCTAGCCCGCGATGCCTTTGCCTCTCACCTCGGCCTTAACTCGCGTCGAATCTATCCAAAATCAGAATCATGACGTCAAAATATGACAAGGGAACCAAGCCCATGCGAAAATAATCAAATTACAACAGAAATCCTAAAATTAACCAAACCCAACCCCCGGGACCATGTCTCAGAATCCAATAAAAATTATATTAATAAACTCCCTATCCTTCCACGAGTTCATCCATATCAAAAGCACCAAAATCCGAACACAAATGGCCCCTCAAATCCTTAATCAAAGCTCTCCAATATGAAGCCCTAGTTTCTTCAATATTTATCCACCAATTTCCTTAAATTTCAAGCCTAATCAATGAAATAACACCATCGAAACGATTTTTATGTTCAAAAATATTATCTCAATGAAGTTCCCTCTGATTCCCTCTCCAAAATCCTCCAAAAAGCTCCAAAAATGATTTTAAAATGGAGAAGAAAGGCTGAAAATCGCGAAGGAGGGTTTATATACTTTCTGGCCCAGGAATACCACACCTGCAGTCCCAAACACGCACCTGCGTGACCGCATTTGCGGCCAAAGCACCGCATCTGCGGTTTTCACTTAAAAGCTCTTTTCCGCATCTACGACCAAACGCCCGCACCTTTGCTATCGCAGGTGCGCTCCAATATCCGCTTCTGCGGTACCAGCTGACCTCCTTCTTGGCCGCTTATGCGGATTTCCTTCCGCTTCTGCTAGCATCTCACCTGTGGCCTCCCAACCACAGGTGCAGTTATGATAGCAACAATAAACTTCAGCTGCCAAACTCACCTCCAAATTTTCCCGTCAACCATTCGAAATCACCTCGAGGCCCCCAAGACCTCAACCAAAAGCACAAACAAGTTATATACCACTATCCAAACTTACACCATTCTTCAAAACACCTCAAACAACATCGAATCAACCAAATAACATAGGATTCAAGCCTAAGGTTCCAAAAATCTTCCAAATTCCGTTTTTGATTAAAAAGTCTATCAAACTACATGCGAATGACCTAAAATTTTGCACACGCATCCCAAATGACACAACAAACCTACTGCAACTCCTGGAATTCCATTCTGACCCCTATATCAAAATCTCACCTATCAACCGGAAAACGCCAAAATCTCAATTTCACCAATTCAAGCCTAAACCTACTACGGACCTCCAAAACGCGTTCTGATCACACTCCTAAGTCCCAAATCACCTCCCAAAACTATCCAAACCATCGAAACTCACATACAAGCCCTTTTTCATATAAGTCAACATCTAGTTGACTTTTCTAACTTAAGCTTACTCAAAAGAGACTAAGTGTCTCAAACCTTACCAAAACCTCTCCGAACCCGAGCCAACCAACCCGATAACACATAATATAGTTGAACAAGAAAATTAGAAGAAGAAATGGAGGGAAATGGAGCGTTAACTCATGAAAGGACCGGCCGGGCCGTTACAGGTTTGTATAAGGATTTAAACTTCGAAATTAGTAGAAATTGTGGAGGGTTTTGGTAGAAAACCTAGAATTTGGTATTTTGGATTTTGACCATAAATTTGGGAATGGAATTGAGAATAAATTAAATATTTGAGTTCGTGAAGTTATGGATATAGTTTATCTTCGAAAATTTTCGGAATTTGTGCACATGGGCCTGAGGGTGATTTTATCAATTTTGAGCGGAGTTGGGAAACTGTTTAAATTAAATTGTTGTGAGTATTAGAGTATATTTTTATGGGTTTGCACATTTATTGACTAGTTTTGGAGCGTTGGGCATCTGTTTGAATTGTTGGAAAGGTTTGGGAGCAGGCTATGTAACTTCGGAGCGAGGTAAGTCTCCTTTCTAACCTTGTAAGAGTGAATTAACCCCATAGGTGACCTAAATTAATACATGATTCTATTTGTGGTGGCTCCGTATGCACGAGGTGACGACTATCCATACGTAGCTACTAGTTATGCCTATGTCCAGTTAGTTCTAGGCTTACACCATGATTTGCTGATACCGTTATTTGATCATGTTATTTACTTGCGTTGAAGGAATTTAGATCTAGTGTGCTTATTAAATGCCTTGAAAAGTGTTGAAATTAAGGATTTTAGGACTTAAAAATTTCATTTGGATTTCATATGATGAAAAGAATTAAAGAATATCACAAAAACAATAATTTAAGAAATTCTTAACCGCGACACAATTATATTCCGCGAGCGAGGTAAATTTCCACTACTCTTATGGGATCGGGTCTTTCCCCTCGATAGGATCAATGTACCACACTCTCATGGGAGTGGGCCTTTCGCCTCGCTAGGTTAATAGATGCATCTATTTGTCACGATCCAAACCGATGGGCTTCGACGGGTGCCTGAATCCTACATGTCGAATATCCTTAAGCATGCGTTTAAGATATAAATATGAATAACATACGTCAGGGAAACCTATCCAAAATAAATATGTATATGTAGATGAGAAACACAGTGGGCAGCGAGCCGGCAACTATAGACAACTATATACCCAAAAGTGGAAGCCGACAAGGCCACATACTATCCAACTATACATAACTGTCTACAGACCTCTAATAGAAAATGCAATTGTACAAGGACGGGACTGGGCCACATCATACCCATATATGTATACAAGCATATCGTACCAAAATCAAAAGCAGCTCCGGATCAAGTGGAGCACGCCAACTCTCGCTGATCAAGGATCCTAAGAAGGGGGACCGTCAGCTTGCCTACCTGCACTTGCGGGCATGAAACGCATGCTACGAGAAATATGGCGTCAGTACGAACAATGTACTAAGTATGCAAGGCATGAAAATCAGTACATAAGAGACATAGATGAAACATGGAATAAGGAATTCCGCCTTTAAGTCTGAGTAACTTTGCAAATCCTAAAACAATTATAACATCATGTACATGTATGTAAATGTCGTGTCATGCATAGGTATAGATGTACATAACATCATCAAGATTTTGAGGGCATCCCATCATATCATCTCGGCCACTATGGACAAAATCATCAACATATACCAATTGATCAGGTGGTGGTGTGTATATAATGCAATAACCTTTTCCCATATCTCATATACATATATTATACATACATACGCGTATATAATGCCATATGGTCATGGGTCAATATAAATGAATGCAATGCATTAGAAGTACGTCAATAAAATCTTTCGGAGTGTCATAAGACCATTTTGCCTTTTATTAATATAATAAAGTAAACATAATCAACTTACATATTTTCTGAGACGACAATAGAATAATAAGATACGTAGGAATTTAAGAACATAGACACCTCTAAAACTCTTATGAATAGAGTCATTTATGAATGTTGTGCATTTGTTCATTTCGTTTATATCGTATGGATCATGCCAAAAAGAGAGAAGGGATAGACTTAACATACTTGAGCTGATCCTCTAGACAATCCTTCTAACACACGCCAATTGCGACGGAACAAGTAATAACGAGATCGAAATAGGTAACAATTTGTATGAAATACCCGAAGCAATAACGTTGTTATTTGGAAAATGATCGTTGTTGAAACTCTTTCCTTAAGAGATAAGAAATAACCTTAGAAACAATGTTACTTTTGCTGAAATAACAATAGAAAGAAGGAAAGGAATCTTGGTTGGAATTCTTAGAAGGAACGTTACTATCTTCCTTTATCAAGAGATTTGAAGATAATTTTTATTAGGAAAGTTATCCTTAATCATTAGGTTGCCCTACCTAATTAATGCTTGGTGTCACAATTCTTTCAATGTGTGACACCTTGTATTATTTACTACTTAGTCACCAAATTGATAGGGATGCTTTCCACGTTAGGGGAAGGGGTTAAATCTTATCACACTCTTTAATTAATTACCCAATAATTAATCAATTACCCACATAATTTAAGAATTATCTCAAATTACTTAAAATACTACTCACTTTTAATACATTTTATATACCCTACTATCATGGTCATGGAGTACCTGGTGTGTCACTAGTCTATAAACACCGGGTATTTTGGCTCGGACCGTATTATATCTCAAATTGACAACCTTCGATGAAACTCATTTTCTTTGATTCGTTTACCCTTTAACCTTCACAACACTTACTTATTGCATGTTAAAAATAGCATAAATGCTTATAACATCAAGAAAATCTCATCCCCGAGCTTACTCGATTAATTTACAATGAAACTTTAACGTATGAAACCGCGAGATGTAACATCCTTCCCCATTTAGAAACATTCGTCCTCGAATGTTTAACTCCCTGAGATCTATATAACTTTGGCAGAGTCGCCTTTGTAACAATACTACTACCAACTCTTCCTATAGAACTTCAATAATTTAACTCCATATAGGACCACAATCATCAATAACGATAATGGTCTCAGACGACCAATGACAATAACTAACACAGGAATCCATACACGTACCTTAAGGTTGTGATGTCTGAGTCGGACCCTTCTCTGGAGTAGGAAATAAGTGAGGATATCTACACTTCATGTCTTCCTCGGCCTCGCAAGTCATTTCTTCCACATTGTTGTTTCTCCAAAGTACTTTTACTGAAGTTATGTCTTTAGTTCTTAATCTCCAAACCTGTCTGTCTATTGTAGCAATGGGAGTTTGTTCATATGGTAGCTGCTCTGTGACCTAAACATCATCAACTGACACGATTCTAGAAGGATCTACGATACATTTATGGAGCATAGACACATGAAAGACTTGATGTACAGACTCCACGTCAGAAGGCAAGTCTAACTCATATGCTACCTGGCCTACCTTGCGTATGATCCTATATGGTCTAATGTACCGAGGGCTAAATTTTCGTTTCTTACCAAACCTCATAACACCTTTTATCAGTGATACTTTTAGGAATACCCAGTCGTCAACCTGAAACTCCAAGTGTCGCCGTCGATTATCCGTATAAGACTTCTAACAGCTTTGAGCTGCTAATAGCCTTTCCTGTATAAGCTTAATTTTCTCGATTTCCTATCGTACCAATTCTGGTCCTACTAACATAGTTTCCCCAACATCAAACCACCTTATAGGCGACCTAAACTTCTGTCCGTAAAGAGTTCCGTATGGAGATATCTGAATACTGGAATGGTAGCTATTATTATATGCAAACTCAATAAGCGGTAAATGATCATCCCAACTACCTTTGAAGTCAATCACACATGCTCATAACATATCCTCAAGTGTGTGAATAGTACGCTCAGCCTGTCCGTCTGTATGGGATGAAATGTTGTACTAAGACTTACTTGAGTCCCCAATCATTTTTTAAGGATCTCCAGAAGTTAGCTGTAAATTGAGCTCCTCTATATGAGATAATAGATACAGGGACACCATGCAGTCATACTATATCCTTAATATAAAGCCTTGCATAATTCTCTACGGAATATGTAGTCCTAATGGGCAGAAAATGGGCTAACTTTATATGCCTATCCAAAATCACCCATATCGAATCGAACTTACGCTGGGTACGAGGTAAGCCTACAATGAAATCCATATTGATTACTTCCCCTTTCCAAGTCGAAATCTCCATGGCCTGCAATAATCAACCGGGTTTTTGATGCTCAATCTTAACCTGCTGATAGTTAGGACACTGAGCAACAAACTCTGCTATATCATTTTTCATTTCACCCAACCAATATACTTCCGTGATATCATGATACATCTTTGTCGCCCCTGGATGGATAGAATAACAAGAATAGTGAGTTTCTCACATAACCTGTCGACGCAGCCCTCCAACATTAGGGACACATAATTGTCCTCGATATCTTAGGACCACATCTTCTGTAATTTCAAATGGTATCTTCTCCTTCTGAGGGGTAGTATCCCTATAATGAACTAACACAGGATCCTCGTACTGGCATTCCTTTACTTCAGTTACTAAAGAGGATGTTGTCGTATCCTGAATAGTAATTCCAATATCACTTGCGTCCAGTAACCGAACTCCAAAACTAGCTAGTTGATGAATCTCATGGGCTATTCCCCTCTTTTTTAGCTGTAAATATGAAAGGCTACCCATAGATCTATGGCTGAGGGCATCGGCTACTACGTTCACCTTCCTTGGATGGTATAAAATATCAATGCCATAGTCTTTAAGTAGCTCCAACCATTTTCTTTGACGTAAATTAAATTCCTTTTGCTTGAAGATATACCGGAGGCTCTTATGATCCGTATAGATATCAACATAAATGACATATAAGCAGTGCATCCATATCTTTAGTGCATGAATCATTGCGGCTAGCTCTAAATAGTGGGTCAGGTAGTTCTTCTTGTGCTTTCTTAGTTGTTTAGAATCATAAGCTACAACCTTGTCATGCTGCATCACCACATAACCCAATCCAATGCCTAAAGCGTCACAATAGATAACATAACCATCGGTCCCTTTTGGGAGCGTTATAACCGGTGTTGAAGTTACTCTGCCCTTTAATATCTGGAAACTCTGTTCGCAAGCATCAGTCCATTGAAACTTTGATCCCTTCTGAGTCAACTTTGTCAAAGGTGTTGAAAGGGAAGAAAATCCCTCTACAAATCTCCTCTAATAACTTGCCAAACCGAGAAAGCTATGAACCTCTGTCTGTGTTGTAAGTCAAGGCCAAGTCTTTACTGCCTCAATCTTTTGTATATCCACCCGGATGCCTTCACCCGAAATAATATGCCCAAGGAAAGCTACAAAGTTCAACCAGAATTCACATTTAGAGAATTTTGCAAATAACTTCCCTTTAGAACTCTAAGCACAGTGTGCAAATGATCTGCATGCTCAACCTCTGAACGAGAATACACCAATATATCATGGATAAATACAATTACGAACAGATCTGAAAAGGGCTTGAACATACGGTTCATCAAATCCATGTATACTTCTAGGGCATTGGTTGAACCAAATGACATAACATGAAACTCAAAATGCCCGTATCTGATCCGGAATGCTGTCTTTAGATTATCTTCATCCTTAACCCTTACCTGATGGTACCCGGACCTCAAGTCTATCTTTGGAAAACACTTGGCACCTTGCAACTGATCAAATAAATCATCAATTTCTCGGGAGCGGATACTTATTCTTGATCGTTACTTTATTCAGCTATCTATAATCAATACACATCCGTAAGGAACCATCTTTCTTACTCACAAATAACACAGGTGCTCCCCATGGTGATGGTAGGTAGGCCTGATAAAGCCTTTTTCAAGCAAATCCTTTAGTTGTTCCTTCAACTCTTTCAGCTCTACGGGGGCCATTCTATAGGGAGGAATAAATATTGGATGAGTATCTGGTAGTAGGTCAATATCAAGCACAATTTCTCACTCTAGCGAAAGACCCGGAAGCTCATCGGCAAAAATATCGGGAAACTCATTAACCATAGTGATGGACTGAATGGTTGGTGACTCTGCTTCCACATCCTGAACCCGAAGTAAGTGATAAATACAACCCTTTCAGATCATCTTCCTTGCCTTGAGATAGGAAATAAATCTACCTATCGGCGATGCCGTATTAACTTTCCACTCCAAAACAGGCTCCCTTGGAAATTGAAATCGGACTATCTTTGATCTACAATCAACGTTGGCATGACAAGAAGCCAACCAATCCATACTCGTTATAATATCAAATTCTATCATATCTAACTTGATTAGGTCCACTATGGTAGATCGACTATGAACTACTATTATACAACCCCTATATACTCGTTTCGCTATCACTGAGTCCCCAACAAGTGTAGACACCTCAAAAGGTTTAACCAATTAAGGTTTTATTCCAAACCTACTAGCAACCAATGGAGTAACATATGATAAGGTAGAACCTAGGTCAATCAGTGCATATACATCATATGAGGAGACTGATAATATACCTATAAAAACATTAGGCGATGACTCCTGATCTTGTTGCCCTGCCAACGCATAAATGCTATTCTGAGGATCACTCGAGCTAGATGCTCCGCCTATACCTCTACCACAACTCATTGGTGCTTATGAACCTTGCCCAAGGGGGCGTACTGATGATGATGAACCAGCTACAGATCCCGCTGGCTAAGCTATGCTTGCATCACCTCTCATTGGACAATCCCTCATTATGTGTCCTGGATAACCATACGTATAACAAACACCCAACCCCATATGGCACTGCCTGGCATGCTGCTTACCACACTAAACACATCGTAGCAAGGGCGACCTCATCTTACTTGACTCACCCCTATACTGAGAACTTGAGGCCCTAGGAATTCTGACCAGGACCTGAATATGTAGAACGATCAAATATCTGACCGCAAAACTAAAGGGGTGCACTAGCCAATGGATGGGCTAGATACCTCGGGTATTGTTGTCTCTAACCATCTCAAAACTCACCAGAAGGACCCGAAGACCTCGCTCTCTTATTCTAGGCCATATCATGCTCACGATCAGCCCTCTATTTCTACTTACGCTTTTCTACACCCTGAGTGTATGCCTAAATACGAGAAATATCCATGTATAGCTGAAGTGAGATCGACATACAATCATTAAGCAAGTGAGGCTCTGACCCCATTATGAACTGGTGAACCCGATCCTCCATCTTAGATACAATAGTGGGAGCATACCTAGCCAATGAATCAAACTGAAGACTGTACTCCCGAGTACTAATGTTACCCTACCGAAGGGTCAAGAACCTATCAACTCTGGCCCGCCTATGCTCTGGTGGTAGATAATGATGAAGAAAAGCTTCTATAAACTCTTACTATGCTGTTGGAGGGGTATTCTCACCTCTGGACAACTCCCAAGACTTGTACCAATTAACTACAACATCCTGAAGTCTATAGGAAGCTAGCTCAACTGACTCAGTCATAGTGGCCTTTATTACCCTCAAAATACTCTGCATTCTATTGATAAATACCTGAGGGTCATCATTTGGATCTGCCTCAGTGAATACCGAAGGGTCCAAACTAATGAAATCACGAAACCTTGCACTGACAGACCTATCCACATTACTAATACCTATTTCCTGATGTTGAGCCTGCGCGTCTACTAATCGAGTTAATAGCTAAATAGCATATCTCATCTCCTGACCTGGTGTATCTGGCTGAGGGACTGAATATATAGGGCGGGCGTTGGAGGTGGTGCCCCTCGGAGCTCTTTTGGATAGGGTGGGGTATGTGAAGTCTGAGATGGAATCTCACTATGAGACCCTTCCTGAGTCTTGGTAAGTCATGGCTCTCGACTAGTAGTCTCACCAGCCACGAACTTTCCCTTTTGGGTGGCTGTAGTCTTTGGAGGAATCGCTAAAAACGTAACATATTGTTAGGAACATGAATTCTTATATCACACGATCTAAAATAAGAAGACATGATAACATCCTATATGTCTTGTAGCCTCATATTTATAAATGAGGTGCACAACACACTCATAAACAAGACTCTACTAGACACGGTCAGTAGACAACCCTACGATAGAACAACTCTGATACCACTTTTGTCACGACCCAAACTGTTGGGTCGCGAGTGTTGCCCGAATCCTATTTGTCAAACATCCTTAAGCATGGGTTTAAGATATAAACATTAATAACATACGTGAGGGAAACATGTCCATAAAGACATATATACATATACATGCGGAAAACGGTAGGGCGAGCCGACAAGGCTGCTATAGACAACTATATATCCAAAACTAGAAGCTGACAAGGCCACATACTATCCAACTATACATGACTGTCTACATACCTCTAATAGAGTGTACAACTGTATAAAGGATGGGAATGGGGCCCGTCATACCTATATATATATATATATATATATATATACAAGCATATTGTACCAAAATAAAAAGCAGTTACGGATCAAGTCGATCACACCAACTCTCGCTGATCAAGGATCCTAAGCAGGGGAACCGTCAGCTTGCCTACCTGCACATGCGAGCATGAAACACAGACCTCGAAAAATAGGGCGTCAATCAAACAATGTACTGAGTATGCAAGGCATGAAAATCAGTACATAAGAGACATAGATGAAACACGGAAGAAGGAATTCTGTCTGTAAGTCTAAATAACTTTACAGATCCTGAAATAATAATAACATAATGCACGTGCGTGTAAATGTCGTGTCATACATAGGTATAGGTGTACATAACATCATCAAGCCTCTGAGGGCATCCCATCATATCATCTCGGCCATTGTGGGAAAATCATCAACATATACCAACTGATTAGTTGATTGGTATGTATATAATTCCATAACCTTTTCCCATGTCCTATATACATATATTACACATATATATGTGTATATAGCTCCATCTAGTTATGAGTCAATGTAAAAGAATGCAATGCATGAGAAGTACGTCAATAAAATCTTTCGGAGTTTTATAAGACCATTTTTCCTTTGATTAATATCATGAAGTAAACTTTATCAACTTACGTATTTCCTAAGACTGATGAACAGACGATAAAATAATAAGATACATGGGAATTTAAGAACACAGACACATCTGACACTCCTATGAATAGAGTCACTTATGGAAGTTGTGCATTTTTCATTTTGTTTATATCGTATGGATCATGCCAAAAAAAGAGAAGGGATAGCCGTAACATACCTGAGCCGATCCTCTAGACAATCCTTCTAAGACACACCAATTGCGACGAAACACGTAACAACGAGATCGAAATAGGAAACAATTCGTATGAAATACCCGAAGCAATAACGTTGTATTTGGAAAATGATCATTGTTGAAACTCTTTCCATAAGAGATAAGAAACAACCTTCGAAACAATGTTACATTTCTTGAAATAACAATAGAAATAAGGTAAGGAATCTTGGTTGGAATTCTTATAAGGAATGTTACTATCTTCCTTTCTCAAGAGACTTGAAGATAATTTTTAATTATGAAAGTTATCCTTAATTATTAGGTGGCCCTACCGAATTAATGCTTGGTGTCACATTTCTTTCAAAGTGAGACACCTTGAATCACTTATTACTTAGTCACCAAATTGATAGGGATGCTTTCCATGTTGGGGGGAGGGGTTAAATTTTATCCCACTCTTTAATTAATTACCCACAAAATTTATATCTCAAATTACTTCAAATACTACTCACTTTTAATACACTTTATGTACCCTACTATTATGGCCATGGAGTACCTTGTGTGGCACTAGTATATAAACACCGAGTATTTTGGCTCGGACCGTATTATATCCCAAATTGACCACCTTCGATGAAACTCATTTTCTTTAATTCGTTTACCCTTTAACCTTCACGATACTTACGTATTGCTTGTTATAAATAGCATAAATGCTTACAGTCTCAAGAAAATCTCATCCCCGAGCTTACATCGATTAACTTGCGACGAAATTTTAACATACAAAAATGCAAGATGTAACACTATGGTTTGTGTCATTCAACCCTCGGCAGTGCACAATTTAATTATTATGTTGGATCGGGCTGTGCACCTCGGCATTTCCTACATCATATCCTCTTGGAATCATGTGTAATATTCGACAAGCATCCAGTGTATTCGTAAGTTATCCGGGTTTGAATTTATGATAATCTACTTGATGAGGTCCACTACACCCTTATGTGTGCTCCGGTTAAGGAGGGAATTTCTAATGGGAAGCGTGAGTTCATTGTAAAGAGGGAAAATTTATATCACGTACCTTTATGTTTATTTAATTCATTTATTTACCTCTTTATTGTACCTGATATTATTGAACCATTAGTAATTGTCGGAGCCGACCTCTCGTCACTACTTCTTCGAGGTTAGACTAGCTACTAACTAGGTATGAGTTATTTTCGTACTCATACTACACTTGTTGCACATGTTGTCATACAGTCATATACACATATCGTGTCCTCGTGGGCGTAGCAGCATGGTTGATGCGGGGACTTAGATGAGTTGCATCTTATGTTATGATCCGCAGCCAGTAGAGTCTCCTTCAGAGTATTTATGTTTTTCTTTCTAGTCCAAATTTGTATTCCGGACGAATGATGTATTTTATTTTATATTTCCTTCTTGATGCTCATGAACCTGTGACACCGGGTTTTGGGATGATTATGGGAGATTCAGTGTCTAAATTAGAAAACATTATTACTTATTCTGTGAAGTTCATCCTCTACTAGTTAAATTAAAGGAAATTTATGATTTTAAAAATATTAAAATGAGAATTTAATTAACTATTTAGTGTTGGCTTTCCTGACAGTGGTGTCTGGCCCCATCATGACCCTTAATAGATTTTGGATCGTGACACGTACTATTTAAGAAAGTTTATTCGGTGAAAAGGGTTGACTTAATAATTGCAACGACCCGACCAATCATTTTTATAATTTAATCTTCGTTCAGCAGCATAAGGTCTTGAGCAGCTTTGTATTATATGTTATGACTTGTGTGCATAGTCGAGTTCAGTTACCGGATGATTCGGAGTCAAATTGGAAGAAGGATTCTAGTTTTGGAAAATTAAGCGGTGAAAGTTGACCGGGATTTTTGACTCTGTGCAAACGGCTCCTGAGTTGGTTTTAGATGATTTCAACAGCTTTGTGTGATGATTTGGGACTCAGGTGTGCGTCTAGATTTGGATTTGGAGGTCCGTAGAGTAATTTAAAGCATTTTGGCGAAAGTTGAAAAAATTGATGTTTTGGAAGGTTGAGAGGTTTGACCAAGAGTTGACTTTGGTGATACGATGTTGGATTCTGATTCCGGAAGTTGAAGTATGTTCGTAATTTTGTATATGACTTGTGTGAAAATTTGGGGTGCGTGATTTGATCGGTTTTGGCATCAGTTGTAGAAGTTTGAAGTTTCAAGTTCATTAAGCTTGAATTGGTGTGCGATTCGTGTTTTTGTTGTTGTTTGATGTGATTTGAGGGCTCAACCAAGTTTTTAAGGTGTTTTAGGAATTGATGGTATCTTTGGTTAAGGTCCCGGGGGTCTCGGGTGTGTTTCGGGGTAAGTTTTGAGCGAGTGTGGGCATTTCGACACTCTGATGTTGTTCTGGAACATTGGAAGTGCGGATTGCACAATTCCATGAGCTGAGGCACATTTTTGAGTGTTGTAGCAGATGAACAAGTGCTGTAGCTGACGAAAAAGTGCGGACTACAGAGGAAAAGTGCGGACCGTACAATTTTGTCTATGGCTGCACTTCTGGTGATTCCGCAGGTTCGTTGTTCCGACTTGGGAAGCTTATATCTTTTGATCTACAAGGAACTTGGAGATGATTCAAAAATGAAAGTTGAAGCCCTTCGTGTCTATACCAATTTATTGAAACCTGGTAGTGGATAGACTTTGAAGTGCGGCCGCATAATGTTTGTGCGACCGCAGGACATGAAAATGTTCGACCGCACTTGGAAATGTGTGGACCATACATTGGGAGGTTAGAGGATGTACCATATAACTGAGGCTTAGGGTATTATTTCATTTTTGGACCTAGAAAACTCGGTTTGCGATGATCTATTGTGGGTTTTTAAAGAAATTCATCGGGGTAAGTGATTCTAATGCGGTTTTAGTTAATATACATGAATATATCACTGATTTAAACATTTAATTAGTACTTTGAGATGGAAATTTGGGAAAAATTGTATAAACTTCATAAACTATAAATTGGGGATTTGAAGGTCGAGTTGTTATCGGAATTGGCTAATTTTGGTATGGTTGGACTCGTGGTTGAATGAGTATTTGTATTTCGTGACTTTTACCTGATTCCAAAACATGGACCCAGGGCCCGACTTTTGTGTTGACTTTTGACTTAAAGCTTAGTATTTTCTTATGAAATTGATTCCTTTAGCTCGTGTTGATTGTATCAAATTGCTTTTGGCTAGATTTGGGCTATTTAGAGTTGGATATTCGTGGAAAAGGCATTGTTAGTGATTGATTGATTGAGCTTGGTTCGAGGTAAGTATCTTGCCTAAGCTTGTGTGGGGGAACACCCCGTAGAATTTGAATCTTCTCTGTTAATTGTAGTCCGTGTACGCGAGATGCGTGCTCAGACGTATATGTGGAAGTTGGTATTTAAGTGTTCTTATGTCCTTATATTCACTAAGTATGAAGTTGTTCTTGATATGATTGAGTTTCCTATTACTAGTTTCACCTCTACATGCTTTAATTGGAATTAATTGTTTTATGATTCACTCTTATTGCCTATTTGACTCTTATTTGACATAATTGATGATTTTTATCACTTCTATTGTCATGCTATCTTTTTAAAACTGCTTATCTTTATTTGAAACTATTATTTATCTAATCCTGTAATTGTTTAGTATTAATTAAGGTTATGGTTATCTTTCCACTGCTTATCCTTAATTGAATTTGTTGCTTCTTCTTCGTAATTTACCAACCTTAAAAGAAGTTTAGATATCTTATATCCTAGTTGGCAGGCCCTTATTTGAAATTATTTGACTCGTGTTATCTCCCTTGTTGTTGAACTGCATATTGTGGGATTGTTGTTACAGATTATTTTCTCCCTTGTTGAGATGTTCTTATTACGCCTAGTATTATCTATTGTGGTTATTCCTTGTGAACTAGATTTACGCTTTTGCTTGTGATCGAAAGTTCTTGAGTTGATTTACTTGTCGTACTCTTGTATTTATTGTCATTGTTGTTATTTTACTAGATGTTATGATACACGAGGTTTCTGCCTGTACGGTTGTTGTTATTATGATGCACGAGGTTTGTGTCGTGCGAGTGTTATTGGGTTGCACGAGGTTTATGCCATGCTATTGTTACTGTTGATATTTGTACATGCGGCGTGACAAGGCGGAATATATATACATACATATATATATATATATATATATATATATATATATATATATATATATATATATATATATGTGTGTGTGTGTGTGGGGGGGGGGGAGGGGGGTTGAGCATGTGGCGAGACAAGGCAGGAACTTACTTTATTATATATATATATATGTGGGGGGGGTGCGCATGTGGTGAGACAAGGCATGCACTTACTTTATTATCACCTTTGTTACTTTCCTTCTATATGAGAATGAATTATTGGCACGTGAGTGGCCAGTGTGGTTAAAAATTTGTAATAAGGGCACAGGATGCCGAGTTGTTAGGGTTCCGGAATTTGGACCTGTGTATTGTGAATACTCTGAGGTTCGGTACCTCGTGCTGATTATGGGTTAAAACATGGAGTGAAAGCAAACATTTTTGTTAAGTTATTACTTGAATGTCCTTTATCTATGATCACCAGATTTAAACAGTGTTTCACTTATCCTACTCTGTTATTATTATGATGGTCCGCTGTTAGTTGATGCTTTCCTTTTCTTACTGCAATTACGGTATCGTTTTGTCGTTATGCATAGTATTTATATAGATATTGTACTTTGTTGTTCTGTACTTATACTTGTCGGGTTATTTAGTCCAGTAGGTGTCTTGACTCTACCTTGTTACTACTCCTCTGAGGTTAGTCTTGATACTTACTGGGTACCGTTGTGGTGTACTCATACTATGCTTCTGCATAATTTTTGTGCAGATCCAGGTATTTGATCGACACGAGCTGTGCGGATCATTCCTGTGGAGACTCAAGGTAAACCTATTGTGTTCGCAGACTTCGGAGTCACCTTCTTATCTTTTATTTACACTGTTCACTCTTATTTCGAAACAATTGTATTTTATAGGTTTTTTAGAAACTCTATATAGCTTATGACTTGTACTACCGGTTTTGGGGTTGTAAATTTTAAAGAGATTTTTATTTTAAATTGTTAGATGTTATTTAAATTTTGTTTTTGTTTCATTTAAATATTAGGCTTACATAGTCCCTAAGACTAGATGCCATCACGATACCCAACGAAGAAAAATTTTGGTCGTGACAATAATCTACTTGAAAACAAGAACAATTGTTTTTGATTTTGTAAGTTAAAGGAGTTGAGATTTTTTGCATCCACTTGATATAAGCTTATAATGGAGTTTTAGAAAGTTTTATTTTCTATGCCACATATTAATTGCCTCTTTTGATTAACAAATTATATTTCTAACACATGTCTTTCATTTTATTTCACCTCTTTCGGCTAGCATAATAAAACAAAAGACTCATAGTATTATCATAGAAAATAGCTTATCTTAAATTAGTACATCATATAAACATAAAGACTTTTTCGATTAGCTTTAGTTAAATCCTCTAACTTGGCTAACTGATTTTTCTTCTGTCGAATGAAAACTCAAGAAAACATGTGATGACCTGATAGGTCATCTCATGTTTTAGAACTAAATTCTGTGTTCTGAAGCCTTAAATATCTTATTTTAGCCTTGATCGATTTGCATGCGCGATCCGGGTGTTTCTCGGAAGGCTTATATGATAAAAATAAGAATTTTTGCCTTAAAAGTTAAATAGAGTTGACTCCGGTCAATGTTTTGAGTAAACAGACCCGCATCTGTGTTTTGACAGTCCCGGTGGTCCGTATCATAATTTGGGACCTGGGCGTAAGTGTAACGACCCGACCTGCCATTTTGAGTTTTTGCACTTCGCTCGCTAGTTATCGGGCATGACTAGCCCCGTGTGATGTATTATGACTTATGTAAATTCGTTGATTTTGGTTTTCAGGATAATCAGAATTAATTTGGAGGAACAGTTCCGAGTTTGAAGTTTAAAGTTTGAAAGGTTTGACCGAGTTTTGACTTGTTAGTATATGATCTTGGGTTGGAATTCTTATGATTTGATTAGCTCGGTGAGGTGATTTAGGACTTAGGAGCATGACCGGAATGTAATTTGGAGGTCCGTGAAAGGTTTAGGCTTGAATTGGAGAAATTGGGATTTTGGTGTTTTCCGGTTGACAGATGAGATTTTGATATAGGGGTTGAAATGGAATTCCGAAAGTTGGAGTAGGTCTGTTGTTTCATTTGTGATGTGTGTTCAAAATTTCAGGTCATTCATACGAGGTTTGATAGACGTTTTGATCGAAAGCGGAATTTGCAAGTTTTTTGAATTCTTAAGCTTGAATCCGATGAGATTTTGGTACTTTGATGTTGTGTTGAGCGTTTCGAAGGTTGGAACAAGTTGAAACAAGGTTATGGAATATGTTGGCATGTTTTTTGGAGGTCCCGGGGGCCTTGGGTGAGTTTCGGGTGGTTAACGGATCAATTTTTGAACTTTGGACTTGGAAGTTTTGCTGGTTTTTGTTGCAGAGATTTTTGTTCATCGCGTTCGCGGAGGGTGCATCACGTTCGCGAAGGGTGTTTTTGTTTGAGGATGATTTTTTTCTACGCGCTCGCATGGGAGAGGGCGCGAATGCGAAGGTAAAGGCAACTTGTACATCACGGACGTGTGACTGGGGTCGCGTTCGCGAAGAGGAGTGAGGTCGTTGGGCACCCCAAGCCCTTGAGCTATGGGTTCGCGAGATCATACACATTCACGAAAGACTGGAATGGCGAAGCATCACATTCGCGTGATAGCTTCCGCGTTCGTGAAGGGAAAAGTGGTGAGGTAGTGTAATTTGTGCTACGCGAACGCGAGAGTGAAGCCGCGTTCGCGAAGAAGGAAAATTCTGGGCAGAATGTTTAAGTTCAAAATCGAAAGTTTAAGTCCAATATCACAAAAACCATTGGAGAGCCCGGGAGAAGGTGAAATTTGAGGAGAGTTTCAGTGGAGGTATTGGGGTAAGTATTCTTCACTCATATTTGGTTTAATTTCATGATTTAGTCTTGAATTTCATCATTTAATTTGAGAAATTAGAGTGGAAATTGGGGAAAATGGAAGAAACGTTTGAGAATTCTTTTGGGGATTTGAATGGGCATTTGATGTCCGATTTTGATGTTCTTGGTATGTATGAACTCGTGAGAGAATAAGGATTTTATTGATGTGATTTTTATCGGATTCCGAGACGTAAGCCCGGGGGCCGGGTTTGGCCAATTTCGGGATTTTTGGTATAAATTGGATATTTTCGAATGGGCTTTGATCCCTTAGCATATTTTGATGGTATGAATCTACTTTTGGCTATATTTGGAGCATTCGGAGACCGAGTCGAGAGGCAAAGGCATCACGGGCTAGAGTTGGACCGGATTGAGGTTAGTAATGATTGTAAATGTTGTCCTGAGGATATGAAACCCCGGATTTCACATCGTTGTGCTATATTGAGGTGACGCACATGCTAGATGACGAGCGTGGGGTCGTGCACTATTGGGATTGAGACTTAGTCCATCCCAAATGACTGTTTTACTGCGTATTTTATTGAAAAATGTTTGTTATCATCATGTTTTGGGCTGAGGGCCATATTTGGACCTCGTGCCAACTATTTGGACCCTTAGGGTATTTTTACTGATATTCCTCAGTGTTTTGATTTTATATTTGTGATCAGTCATGCTATATTATACTATTTTCATAACTCAGCCATTTTACTCTATTTTAACTCTTTAAATGATATTTTTGGGTTGAGCATCATATTTTACTGTTGCCCGAGTGGCATGAGAGATTTCTGACTGAGTGAGACCGAGGGCCTGTGTTATGAGGATATTATGGGATCAGGCTGCGCGCCGCGATAGTGTGGTACTGATTTACGATTATGAGGCCGAGAGCCTGATTTGTTACCCCACGAGGTGGCTTGATATGAGGCCGAGAGCCTGTTTGATTATGCCACAAGATGGCTTGATATTGCACTTGGACCATAAGGGGCCTCTCTCGGAGTCTGTACACCCCTAGTGAGCACGGGTACCCTGAGTGAGTTATATATTGATTATTCCACGAGATGACTTATTATTGAGCTTTGACCATAAGGGGCCCCTCCCGAAGTCTGTACACCCCCAGTGAGCACGGGTACCCATTGTGATATGAGATATAGATTAAGGGGCTGGTGTTGTTCGATGTTATTGCTCGAGGGGCTGGTGTTGTTCGATGTTATTGCCCGAGGGGCTGATTCTGTTGACATTGGGCATGAGGGGCGGATTTTATGTGTTTATCTTTTCTAGTTGCTTCTCATTTACTTGTTTAACTGTTAAAAAGGTGTTTTAAAGAAGCTTATACTGAACCAAGATGTTTTTACAAGATTTCACTGTTTTATTGCATTTATTTATTGGTTTTACGCTGCCTCTTATTGGCATGTTGTTGTGTTTTATGCAATTTCTTATCACTCAATCTTCATTTATTGTTATTACTCATTGAGTTGGAGTACTTACTTTACTCCCTGCACCCTGTGTGAAGATTCAGGAGCTTCAGGTCTCGCCAGTGAGGGTTGATTGCTCCCAGCAGGCCATTCGGAGTCCACTAGGTAGCTGCTCAGCATTCGCAACCCAGTTTTTCTCCCTCCTATCTTACTTTCTGTTTCTAGTTCTATAATAGACTGTATAAACTCTTTCCGACTTGTAGACTTATGATAGATGCTCATGACTGGTGACACCCCGATGTCGGGTTGTGTTTGTTCTGCAAATTGTACTGTTTCACTATTTCTTTGGGGATTTAATCATGTTAATGACATAAATTGTGCTATTTTAATTGTTTAAAATGAATTAGGTGTTGCGTCGGCTGGCCTTGTCTTCATGAGAAGTGTCATCACGATCGGGTTCGGGTTTAGGGTCATGACAGTAAGCCCGAAATTAAATTCCGAAGTCCCTAGCTCGAGATATAAATTTTTGTTGAACATTGAAAGTCTAAAAATTTTATATTTTTAAGAATTGGATAATATTTGGTCTTGTTGATTCAGAGTCCGGTACAAGTCCACTATAGTATTTAAGACTAGTTTGTGAAATTTGGTGAGAAACAGAGTTGGCTTGACATGATTCGGACATCCGGTTGTGAAAATAGAGGTTTTAAAGTGTTCTTGAAAATTTTATGTGATTTAGTATTCAATTCATAGTTCTTGGTGTTATTTTGGCAATTTGACCGTGCGAGCAAGTCTGTATGATGTTTTAGGTCTTGTGTGCACGTTAGGTTTGGAGCCCTAAGGGCTCGGGTGAGTTTCGGATATGCTACGGAGTGTTTCGAACTTAGAAAAGATAGTTGAAGCATTTTAGTTTCTGGTATTTGTTGCAGGTCACACATTTTCCTGGGCATGGCAGGGGGTACTCACATTTGCGAGTAAAAAGTCTGCATTTGTGAACTTGGCAGTACCGCATTTGCGAACTTACCAGTCGCATTTGCGACCCAACACTCTTTAGATTTTCTTCGCATTTGCGATCTTTGGCATTTCTGAAGGAGTTCGCAATTGCGACCTCTTTTTCGAAATTGCGATACTCGCAAATGCGAACATGTTATCGCATTTGCGATATCTGCAGCTGATAAAACTTGACTTAGACGGGATTTTTGCTCATTTTTCAAAATTTTAAAAACAAGAAACCCTATAGGCGATTTTCCAAAGACCATTTCTTCATCAAAATATTGGTAAATAATTCTAGCGATTTTCTTTCAATCTTCCATTACATTTCACAAATCTTTAACCTAAAATCTTGGATTTTCATGGTGGAAATTGGGGGTTTATATAGAATTAGGGATTTTTGTAAAATTGGAATTTAGACCTCGAATTGAGGTCGAGTTTTGAGAAAAATTACATAATCGGGCTCGGGGGTGAATGGTAAATGGATTTTTGTCCGAATCTAAGATTTTGATCAAGCGAGCTTGGGGTCGATTTTTGACTTTTGGGGGGTAAGTTTGGGAAATCTAAATTTATGCATTGTAGTCTGCATTTGTGAACTTGGCAGTACCGCATTTGCGAACTTACCAGTCGCATTTGCGACCCAACACTCTTTAGATTTTCTTCGCATTTGCGATCTTTGGCATTTCTGAAGGAGTTCGCAATTGCGGCCTCTTTTTCGAAATTGTGATACTCGCAAATGCGAACATGTTATCGCATTTGCGATATCTGCAGCTGATAAAACTTGACTTAGACGGGATTTTTGCTCATTTTTCAAAATTTTAAAAACAAGAAACCCTATAGGCGATTTTCCAAAGACCATTTCTTCACCAAAATATTGGTAAATAATTCTAGCGATTTTCTTTCAATCTTCCATTACATTTCACAAATCTTTAACCTAAAATCTAGGATTTTCATGGTGGAAATTGGGGGTTTATATAGAATTAGGGATTTTTGTAAAATTGGAATTTAGACCTCGAATTGAGGTCGAGTTTTGAGAAAAATTACATAATCGGGCTCGGGGGTGAATGGTAAATGGATTTTTGTCCGAATCTAAGATTTTGATCAAGCGAGCTCGGGGTCGATTTTTGACTTTTGGGGGGTAAGTTTGGGAAATCTAAATTTATGCATTGTAGTTTATTCCTTTAGGAATATGTGATGTTATTGAGTTAATTGTGGTTAGATACGAGTGGTTTTGTGGCGAATTCTAGGGGAAAGGCCCTGATATAGTTTTGAATTGACTGCGGAGTGAGGTAAGCATTGTGTCTAACCTTGATTTGAGGGAATTAAAAACCCTCGGACTATGAGCTATGTGATTCTCATGTGAACGGCGTATATGCAAGGTCACGAGTGCTTATATGCCGCCGAATTATCTATTTTTCCCTGATTTACCGCTTTTCCTTAATTGTTTCTTTTCTTAGATTAACTGTTATATGCTCTAAATGCTTTTCACGCTTAACTGCTACCTGTTAATCAATATTTTCTCCTGTTAATGATGTTAATTCTTTTCATAGTTTCCCGAATCCCTGCTATTTGCCTAAATTGACTTGTTAGCACCTTCTAATTGTAAATTGCTGGATTGGTCTCGCTGTGTAGTATTACTTGTGTAGATTCTACATTTTGCAAGGTTTCCTTTTGGTTATGTTTGGTATTTATTAATCATTAAGGCTTTGCAGTTTGAATTGTTGATTTGACTGTGCTTTAAGTATTTGATACTGATATGGTGGGATCGACTGCACGCCGCAACAGGGGTAATAAGGGTGGATTGATATGGCGAAATAAGGGAGAATTCGTATTGTACGGTGGGATCGGGTTGCACGCCACAATAGGTGGAATAAGAGTGGATTAATATGGTGGAATAAGGGTGAATTATGATATTGATATTATATGGTAGGATCGGGTTGCGCGCCGCAACATATTATGTTTATTGTTATGATATTGATATTGTACGGTGGGATGATGTTATTACGGTGAATTAAAGGAGGATTCTGTGGGGTCCGGTGGGATCGGATTGCGCGCCGCAACAACCTATGTGTTTCTATTTCCTTGAACTGTGTTGGTTTTCGGTATTATTATTTGAAATTATATGGATTGGTAATTCTGGACGACACTGGTTCATTTCTTGAGGTTGTAGTTATTATTTTCAGTTGACTGTTTTCTGTCATTATTATATATGTTGCGTATAGGTTATTGTGTAGGTGACCTGCCTTAGCCTTGTCACTACTTTGTCGAGGTTATGCTCAGCACTTATCAGTACATGGGGTCGGTTGTACTGATACTACACTCTGCACACTATGCAGATTTTGGAGTCAGTCGCAGCGGGGGTTATTAGCGTGCTCGGATTGAACATTTGCGGAAACTTGAGGTACAGCTGTTCTGCGCTCGCAGCTCCTGGAATCCCCGTCCTCTTACTATTTAGCTGCATATTTTCATTCAAATATCTTTGTACTTATTTCAGACCGTTACATGTATTACTCTAGAAGCTCGTGCACTCGCGACACCAGGTTCATGGATTTGTAATAGATGTTTGGTTGGTTTAGCTTATGCATTTGTACTTAGAATATTTCAGTTATTTCAGTTCTTTATTAATATTATCATTTAAACTATTAAAAGAAATAAATTATTCTAATGTTGGCTTGCCTAGCAAGTGAAATGTTAGGCGCCATCACGGTCCCGACGGTAGGAATTCCGGGTCGTGACAAATCAAGATAAAGAATTTGAAGTAATTAAATATAATTACTTCAAATTACCATACGAACATATCTAGCTATAACTATCCCTGTTTAATTCTTGCTTCTTTCGATAGCAAAGATTAATACAAGGAATATTATAACATTTAATATGTATATATGATAAAGTTGAATAATATATATTCATTACTCTTGATGTAAAAATTAACAAAAAAGTACTCTCACTCAAGAATAATAAAAAGATCAAAATTTCTATTATAATAATATATCAAGCTTCCCCAGTTATCTCAACTGAAAGAAAATTACTCCAGGGACAAAAATAGGAAAAATTAAAATATTTTTAAATTCTTACTATTTCTGAAAAGAAAATATACTTTCAAAACTTAAAGATATGCCAAAGTTGTAGACTAAAATAGCTTCTTTCTCTCTCGTTGCCCCCTTCCTACTAAAAGTCATGCCGCTTTTTATAGGAAAAGAAAACCATAAACTTCAAGGATGCCATCCTCAGATTGGGATGCGATTCTTGGTCTTCAACACCAATATGGAGATGTCATTCTTGCTCTGGGATGTAGTCTGGGATGCTATCCTCTATTATTAAACTCAATTTCCTCCAACTTTCTCTTCTCATGGATGACAACCCTGGATGGAGGATGTCATCCTTGGCCCTCTGTCTTTGCTTCTGTTTTCTTTGCTCTTTTTTCTATTTCTTTTTCTTTTTCTTTTTCTTTTCCTGCAATATTTAGTATATATTTGTACCAATATTGAAAGAAAATTATACAAATAAAATTAAAATATTTATTTATTTAATACCATATATAACCATATATATATGTATGTATTTATATCAGCCCACTTACCCGAATTCCTAAAATTTTCGAAGGAAGTTGTTACTCATAACCATAGGAACATAAATGTCACGGCCCTGGTTCGCCCTTCGTGAACCATCGTGACGGCACCTAGTCTCTACGACTAGGTAAGCCTAACAATGCGGAATATACACAACAATTGCGGAAGAAATAATTTAAAAACCGAAATAATAAAATAAAATAGTGTTTAAGATGCCGCCTGACACATAACAGTACCAAATCTCAATCTAACACTCCCAAAATCCGGAACCCCATGAATCACATGCTAAGAGATACATAAGAAGCTCTAACTCCAAAAATGTCTAACAAAATGGAAAACTACTGAAGGGCTATACTATTACAGAAAGATAGAAAGGGACTCCTCGGTTTGCGGACACGGCAGATATACCTCGAAGTCTCTACAGAAGCGCATCACCTCAAAGATGATAAGACTGAGTTGAAGTACATGGATCTGCACAACAAAAATGTGCTGAAGAGTAGCCTGAACACACCACAACGGTGCCCAGTAAGTATCAAGACTAACCTCGGAGGAGTAGTGACGAGGAACAATCAAGACACCTACCGGTCCAATAAACTGTACAAATATAGGAACATGAAACATGATGTATATATAAAGACTACAAAAAATGCCTAACAATACTACAATCATAATAAAGGAATAAAACAACAAGTAACAGCGGAAATACCAAAATAATGACATAGAAGAGCGAGCGAAAACACAAACCCGAATCCTAAATTCACAATACAGTAAAGGTAAGCAATAACTCAGGTCCTACGACAGTGTTCACATCAGGTCTTATCCAACAATTTCCATGAAGTACCGAATTTCGGATAAATTACAGCTCCCGAGTCCCGGTACCTGAAATATAACACTTGGCATCATGTGCCCCCATCAACCTCATGGTTATGCTGACAATTCACTTGCTAACTAGAGCCACTCTAACATATATAACAAGTAAACGAAGGTGTACATCTATACTCAGCAAAATCAGGAGGACTTCATTTCTAATAGGAGTGTTGAACAATGTGTATGCTTGTCTAAGTGCTTTCCCATAGTTCCTACCAGCTAATAAGCGTGAGAAAAAGAACGGACAACACATAAGATGTTTCCTCACAACTTCCACGAGATAAAGCTCATACAGGTAAGCGTACCACAACACAATATGAAACAATAATGCCCCTAGGCCATCATAAATCATCACAATCAATCACTGACATAGCCTACCTTGTCTCGCCACATGTGCAAATAATAACATAATAAGTGCCCGCCTTGTTTCGCCACACGTGCATCATAATGTTCCCACCTTGTCTCGCCACATGCGCATCCCACACATAAGCATATGTATACATACCCCGCCTTGTTACACCGTATGTGCAATATATCAATAATAGAAATTGCAGGACAGAAACCCCGTGCAACCCCATAACAATAGCCGCACGGCAGAAACCTCGTGCATCACAATATCAACAACCGCTCAACAGAAACCTTGTGCACCACCACAACAAGTACAATATCAACAATGACAATATATACAAGAACATGACAAGTAAATCCACTCAAGAACTTTTGATTACAAGGAGAAGGTAAAACTAGCTCACAAGGAATAACCACAATAGAGAATACTCAGCGTGATAAGAACAACTCAACAGGGGAGAAAATAATATGAAGCAACGATCCCACAATATATAATTCAACCACAAGGAAGCTAACACAAATCAAATAATTCCAAATAAGGAAATGTCAACTAAATATAGATTATCTAAACTTCTTTTAAGGTTGGGAAATTTACGAAGAATATACAATAATTTCAATTAAGGATGAGCAGCGGGAAGATAATCATCACTTCAATCAAGACTAAACAATTACAGGGGAGATAATAATAATTTTCAATAAAGGCAAGCAATTATGAAAGATAGCATGACAATAGAAGAGGTATGAATCTTCAGTTAAGCAAAATAAGAGTCAAATAGGCAATAAGAATGAATCATGAGAAATTAATTCCAATTAGAGCATGTAGAGGTGAAACTAGTAAGTGGAATAGTCAAGCATATCAAGTACACATTCATACACAGTGAATATAAGAACCTAAGAACCCTAAAAGACTAATTTTTCAACAAATAAGTTTGAGCACACACTCATCACCTCGCGTACACGAACTACAATCAACATAGCAGACTCAAATCCTAAGGGAATGTCCCCACACAAGGTTAGGAAAGATACTTACCTCAAAGACGACAAACTGATACTGTAAGATGCACTTCTCGGGTTAAAAGACCTCCAGACAGCTCAAATCTAACCAAATTAACTTCAAAGCACAAATAAAATACATAAGAGACTGTTCCAGATCATAAAGTCTCAATCTTCATCAAATTCTAAAAATTGGTCCAAAAGTCAAACCCCGGGCCCGCTCCTCGGAACCTGACAAATTTTTGTTGAATACCCATTCTGATACAAGTTCAACAATACAAAATTCCGATACCATTTGGTCCCTCAAATCACGATTTTTCATTTTAGAATCTTTCGTCGAAACCAACTCCTTCCCCAACCCAAAACACAATTTAAATGATAAAAATAAAGACAAATTCATGGAATATATTTAATTATAGTTGAACAACACTTACCCAATCAAATTTCGTGAAAAACCCACCAAACATTGCCAAGAACCGAGATCTAGAAGTCAAAATTTGATGAAAATGGTGAAACACTCGATTTTGGAGAATATTCTATCTGCCCAGGATTTTGTGCATCGCGATCGCGAGAGAAGAGATGTGATCGCGTAGAAGAAATAGTTGCTGGCCCAGAGTGTGCTACACGATCGCGAAAGGACTAATGCGATCGTGTAGAAGGAAAATGGCTACTGTCCAAATTTTGTGCTATGCGATCGCGAACTAAACAATGCGATCGCAAAGAAGGAAAATGTTGAGGCCCAAAGCTCCTTTTGTGATCGCATAGAAAGACAATGGCTACTGTCCAAATTTTGTGCTACGCGGTCCCGAACTAAACAATGTGATTGCAAAAAAGGAAAATGTTGAGGCCCAGAGCTACACTATGCGATCGCGAACCTATATGTGCGAACCCGATGAAGGAAAATATTGCATGTCGATATTGTACTACGCGATCGCGGCTATGCCTATGCGATCGCATAGAAGGAAACACCAGATAGCTTAACATCAGTTCAAACATAGGGAAAAATGACTCGTGGCCCACCCGGAACACACCCGAGGCCCCCAAGACCTCGTCTAAACACACAAACAAGTCACATAACCTAACACGGACTCGCTCGAGGTGTCAAATCACATCAAACAATGCCGAAACAACGAATCACACCATGAATCGAACTATGAACTTTCAAATCTTCCAAATTCAAAAAGTTGTGTCGAAACCAATCAAATCAACCCGGAATGCTGCCAAATTTTGCATACAAGCCCAAAATGACATAACGAAGCTGCTCCAACTCTCAGAATTGCATTCCGATCCCGATATCAAAATTTCACTATTGATCAGGAAACTTCAAAAGTTAAACTTTTGGCATTTCAAGCCTAAATAGGCTGCGGACCTCCAAAACACAATCCGAACACACGCCTACGTCCAAAATTACCATATGAAGTTGTTGAGATCACCCAAAAACCATTCCGGGGCCGTTTACTCAAAAGTCCAACTCTGGTCAAATTCTCACCGTTCAAACATCCAAAACTAGATTCCTTCTTCCAATTTGACTCTGAATTATCCATTAACTGAATTCAACCATGCACGCAACTCAATACTCATATTATGAAGCTATTCCAGACCTTACGCCACCGAACAAAACTTAATTTCTCAAAATGACCGACCGGGTCATTACATCCTCCCCCTCTTAAAACCAACATTCGTCCTTGAACGTGCCAAAATTCGCCTCGAAATCCCCAAGTCACTAAGTGCACACTTCCAATATACACCCACGGGTGATCCCACGTCACCCCAATACACATAAATTTGACGACACCATCTCAACTAAAATTTAGCCTTTCTAGCAATATAAATAAGCCTTAGAACCAGAATTCTTACCTTCCATCCATTTCCAAAAGACCCGATTCTAAATCCATACCCGGTATCAGTATCAACCAGCTGCATCAATTCATACCAACTCCCATATAATACAACCTTACAAAATGACACATCATATATAGGCCCACAGTAACATTTCTGATCACAATATTCGCCTGAAATCAAATTTAGCACCGACCATAAGCCTCATATTCAATAGGAACCCATTTCAAACATCCACACACTAGCGATGATACAATAACCATGAAAGCCACATAACTAAACACCTGAATCATCAAATCTAAGCTAATACCAATGGGCACACACCCCACAAGCTAAAACTCAAGAAATACAGAACGAAAATGACTGAATATGGAAAGGGAAACACATAAGGGAACTATCAGACAAACCCAACAAGAACAAATTTTCTATCAACACTAATCTACAAGCAATCTAACAATAAAGAATTAAAGCATATAAAAGAATCACAAGGATCTTATACTGATATAACTCTCACAGCGGTACACAACCCGGTCTCAACACATCAAAAAACATGAAATCACGAGAGTCTCGCCCTCCACTCTGAATCACAAGTAGGTTGTACATCAAACCAGCTGAAGCCACTAGATCAGTTCTGTCAACAAGATTACAACACATACTGGCTCTCATGCTGGTGGAGCATAAAAATCACAGCTTGTAGACAAAAATACTTAGAAATCACATTAAACCTACCGAAATGGACAATAGAAATTTACTATTAGTCTCATAACTCCCGACAGTGGCTAGAAATAGACTATAGACGTGGCAATCACTCATAGAACCTCCCAACAAGTCAGATAAATATAGTGCTAATCATGAAACGCACCCATAAATAGAGCAACAAATAGGGGAACTCACCCCAATAAGAAAAACTGTAATAAACTACGGATGGTGCTCCTCTATAACAAACTGAAATCATACCTGAATGACATTCAGCTGGCGTAGCGACCTTAAGCCTACTATATGAAACACATCAACGAGCCGGGCCTCCCCTTCGTGGGCACCCTCTACTCACCTGAATACCTCGTTGTGACACATCGGCCCGAAGTCTTGGACAATCTCTCACCTTATGGCTAGTATCTCCACACTCAAAGTAGTCTCTCTACTGACGAGGCTGTGGGAACTGTGCGGTACGGGTACCCCAAGACCCATGAACACATGAGTCATTATGCAAAGCCTGAAGAGCGAACTGAACTGGCTAACCCACAAAAACTCTACCATGTCGCACCCTGCCTCAAAAATAAGGACCAACAGATCTCCCCGGTCTGCGAGGCCTCCTTGCCTCCTCAAACTCTCTCTCCTGGCCCCGCCTGTCCTCTCTCTCCCTAGCATGCATACCCTTTATCCTCCTAGCAATGCTCACCACCTGCTCATAAGAAATATCCATCTCCAACTCACGAGCCATGCTAGACGTAATGCTGGGAATAAGCCCCTCAATAAACCGGCAAACCTCTCGCGAACAGTAGAAACCAAGTCTAGGGCATGTCTAGCCAAGCTGGTGTAACGGACAGCATACTCCGAGACAGTCATAGTACCCTAGCGCAAATGCTCAAAGTCTGCGCGCCATGCATCCCTGAGGCTTTGAGGAACAAACACTCTCAGTAACATATCTGAAAACTGGGTCCAAGTCAGTAAAGCTACCTCATCCGTACTGTCTAACTCATAGGTGCGCCACCACTCATAGGCAGCTCCTCGAAGCTGGAAGGAAATGAAAGAAAGCCCACTCGATCCTGATATATCCATAGTGCGGAGGATACGGTGACACTTCTCTAGAAATCCCAAGGCATCATCTGATGCTAACCTACTGAATATAGGAGGATGATATTTCTTGAACCTCTCAAGTTTCCGCTGCTCATCCTCTAAGTCGTTGCCCTGTCCTTGGGCTGACCTGGGACTACAAGCTGTACAGGAATAATCTCTAGGTCCTAATCAACATGCACTCACTGCTCAGAAGTGCGGGCAGCACGAGTCTGTGCTCCTCCCCCAACATAAGATATGGCTGCAGCAAGGGGAAGCAACCCTGCCTGAGCCAAAGTTGTGTACATGCTCATGAACTGCGCAAGAGTCTATGAAGAGCTGGAGTAGTAGTAGCAGTAGGCGTATCAGGTGCTTGGACTCCGACTGGAACTGCCGGTGGTACCTCAGTGGTAGCTCGTGCGGGTGCTCTGGCTACACCACATGCGCATCCTCGGCCTCCGACGGCTACAGTAAGGGGCCAGGTGCCTGATCATCTCTAGTAGCACATGTCCTCACCATCTGTGAGAGAATTGAAGACAAAAGTTTAGAATTGTGACATAAAAATCTCGCACGACAAGGAAATCAAATGAAGTGAAATTTTCTTAACATTTACATAGCCTCTCGCAGATAAGTACAGACGTCTCCGTACGATCCGCGAGACTCTAATAAACTGGATTGTGATTCATGACTCCTTTGAACCTAGAGCTCTAATACCAACTTGTCACGACCCCGGTTTGCCCTCCGTGAATCATTGTGACGGCACCTAGTCTCTATGACTAGGTAAGACTAACAATGTGGAATATACGCAACAATTGCGGAAGAAATAATTTAAAAACCAAAATAGTAAAATAAAACAGTGTTTAAGATGCCGCCTGACACATGACAATAAAAAATCTCAATCTCACACTCCAAAAATCCGAAACCCCATGAATCACAAGCTAAGAGATACATAAGAAGCTCTAAGTCCAGAAATGTCTAACAAAAAGGAAAATTACTAAAGGGCTAACTATTACAGAAAGATAGAAAGGGATTCATCGGTCTGTGGACACGGAAAATATACCTCGAAGTCTCTATAGAAGCACCTCACCTCAAGGATGATAAGAATTAGTGGTAGTACCTCGATCTGCACAGCAAAAATGGGCAGAAGAGTAGCATGATCACAATACAGCGGTGCCCAGTAAGTATCAAGACTATCCTCGGAGGAGTAGTGATGAGGAACAATCAAGACACCTACCGGTCCAATAAACTGTACAAATATAGGAACAACAGAACATGATGTATATCTAAATAATCTACGAAATGGCTAACAATAATACAATCACAATAAGGGATGAAAACAACAAGTAACAGCGGAAGTACCAAAATAATGACATAGAAGAGCGAGCGAAAACACAAACCCAAATCCTAAATTCACAATACAGTAAAGGTAAGCAATAACTCAGGTCCTACGATAGTGTTCACATCAAATCTTATCCAATAATTTCCACGAAGTAACGAATCTCGGACAAATTACAGCTCACGAGACCCGGTACCTGAAATCTAACACTTGGTATCCTGTGCCCCCGTCAACCTCATGGTCATGCTGACAACTCAATTGCTAACTAGAGTCACTCTCACATATATAACAAGTAAACAAGGGTGTACATCTACACTCAACAAAATCAGGAGGACTTCACATCCAATAGGAGTGTTCAACTACGTGTATGCTTGTGCAAGTGCTTTAACATAGTTCCTACCAGCTAATAAGCGTAAAGAAAAGAACGGACAACACGTAAGATGTTTCCTCACAACTTTCACGAGATAAAGCTCATACAGGTAAGCGTACTACAACACACTATTAAACAACAAGAATTCCCCCAGGCCATCACAAATCATTACAATCAATCCATGACATAGCACACCTTGTCTCGCCATGTGTTCAAATAATAACATAATAAGTGCTCGCCTTGTTTTGCCACACGTGCATCATAATGTTCCCACCTTGTCTCGCCACATGCGCAACTCACATATAAGAATATATATAAATACCCCCCTTGTCACGCCGCATGTGAAATATATATAAATAGTAGCAATAGCACGTCAGAAACCTCATGCAACCTCATAACAAGAGCTGCACGGCAGAAACCTCATGCACCGCCACAACAAGTTTAACAGCAACAATGAAAATATATACAAGAACATGCCAAGTAAATCTACTCAAGAACTTTCGATCACAAGGAGATGGTAAAACTAGCTCACAAGGAATAACCACAATAGAGAATACTAAGTGTGATAAGAACAGCTCAACAGGGGAGAAAATAATATGAAGCAATGATCCCACAATATGTAATTCAACAACAAGGAAGCTAACGTGAATCAAATATTTCCAAATAAGGAAATGTCAACTAAATATAGATTATCTAAACTTCTTTTAAGGTTGGACAATTTACGAAGAATATATAATAATTTCAATTAAGGATGAGCAGCGGGAAAATAATCATCACCTCAATCAAGACTAAACAATTACAGGGGAGATAATAATGATTTCCAGTAAAGATGAGCAGTTATGAAAGATAGCATGACAATAGAAGAGGTAAAAATCTTCAGTTAAGCAAAATAAGAGTCAACTAGGCAATAAGAATGAATCATATAAGCGACTATTCTAGATCATAAAGTCTCAATTTTGATCAAATTCTAAAAATCGGTCTAAAAGTCAACCCCCGGGCTCGCACCTCGAAACCTGACAAATTTTTTTTGAATACCCATTCCGATACAAGTTCAACAATACAAAATTCCGATACCATTTGGTCCCTCAAATCACGATTTTTCATTTTAGAATCTTTCTTCGAAACCAACTCCTTCCCCAACCCAAAACACAATTTTAATGATAAAAATAAAGACAAATTCATGGAATATATTTAATTATAGTTGAACAACACTTACCCAATTGAATTTCGTGAAAACACCACCAAAAATTGCCAAGAACCGAGCTCTAGAAGTCAAAATGTGATGAAAATGGTGAAACACTCGGTTTTGGAATATATTCTGTCTATCCAGGTTTTTGTGCATCGCGATCGCGGGAGAAGAGACGTGATCGCGTAGAAGAAATAGTTGCTGGCCCATAGTGTGCTATGCAATCGCGAAAGGACTGATGCGATCGCGTAGATGGAAAATGGCCACTGTCCAAATTTTGTGCTACGCGATTGCAAAATAAACAATGTGATCGCAAAGAAGGAAAAATGTTGAGGCCCAGAGCTACACTATGCGATCGCGAACCTATCTATGCGAACATGATGAAGGAAAATATGGCAGGTCAACATTGTACAAGCGATCGCGTCTATGCCTATGTGATCACATAGAAGGAAACACCAGATAGTAGAACAACAGTTCAAACATAGGGAAAAATGACTCGTGGCCCACCCGGAACACACCCGAGGCCCCGTATAAACACATAAACAAGTCACATAACCTAACACGGACTTGCTCGAGGTCTCAAATAACATCAAACAATGTCGAAACAACGAATCACACCATGAATCAAACTATGAACTTCCAAATCTTCAAAATTTGAAAACACTTGTGCCGAAACCAATCAAATCAACCCAAAATAACTCCAAATTTTGCAGACAAACCCAAAATGACATAACAGAGCTGCTTCAACTCTCAGAATCGTATTCCGACCCCAATATCAAAATTTCACTATTTATCCGGAAACTTCAAAAATTCAACTTCCTGCATTTCAAGTCTTAATGTTCTACGGACCTCCAAAACACAATCCGAACACAGGCCTACGTCCAAAATCACCATACGATGTTGTTGAGATCACCCAAAACCTATTCCGGGGCCGTTTACTCAAAAGTCTAACTCCGGTCAAATTTACACAGTTCAAACTTCCAAAACTAGATTCCTTCTTCCAATTTGACTCTGAATCATTCATTAATAGAATTCAACCATGCACGCAAGTCGATAATCATATTATGAAGCAGTTCCAGACCTTACGCCTCCGAACAGAGCTTAATTTCTTAAATTGACTGGCCGGGTTGTTGCAATAAATAAATGATTTTCACTAAGTTCCATAATTATTTTCGTGGTTAAATGTCATTTTTATCAAAAACCTAGGTTTTTCATCTAACCCATGGATTCCACAATTTTACATGTTATAATCTACCCAAAACTATGTATTAAATTCATATTAGGTAGAAATTACTACCTATAAAAGCTAGGTTGAAATCCCCTCCTTAAAAGCTCTCAAATCTCCCAAGAGTGAAAGAAAATGTGTTAGAAATGGCCTAAGTACATATTAAATGAACACTTTTGCCCAGTTATTTTTGCATCAGCGGTGCCTCGATGGCATCTACGGTTCCGCACTTCCGGCAAATTCCTCGCATGTGCGACCATCCGCTCTACGAGCCCATCCGCTCCTGCGACCAAGTCCCTCACACCTGCGGTCACACAGGTGCTCCTAAACTTCTGCATATGCAGTTGCTGGGCTGCCCTCAAAATCTCGCTTATGCGACTCGTGGCTCGTACCTGCGAGCTCGCACCTGCAGCTGGCCAAGCGCAGGTGCGATTATGACAGCAGTTGTAGCTTCAGTTCTTGCTCCAAATTTCCAACTTGGTCTGAGCCTTGTCCGATTGACACTCGAGGCCCCCGGGGCCCCGCCCGAACATACCAACAAATTTTGAATCATAAACGGACTCGCTTGAAACAACATTAAACAAAGTATCACACCCCAAAACCAATTGAATCAAACTTATATACTTCAAGTTCTTCAATTTACTTCCAATGCGCTGAATCATACTTAAACTACTCTGATTGACACTAAATTTTTGTTTGCAATTGTTAATGATACTCCCTCCGTTCCAATTTATGTGAACCTGTTTGACTAGGCACAAAGTTTAAGAAAAAAATGAATACTTTTGAAATTTTTGGTCCAAAACAAGTCAAAAAGGGGCCCAGAGTATTTGTGTGGTTATAAAAGAATCTCATTAATGGTAGAATTGTAAGTTTAAGCTAAATTGTTGCCAAACTTAGAAAAAGGTCATTTTTGTGGAACGGGCCAAAAAGGAAATAGGTTCACATAAACTGGAACAGAGGGAGTATTACAGAACTATTCTCTGTCTTAAAATTCCGTTTGGACCTCGTTATCACCAAAACCTGCTCCAAACCAAATTTAAGTAACTTCTAAAATCTTCAAAGAACTAACTTTCACTAATAAGCGTCAAAATGCTCACGGGTCATATAAAACCCGATCTAAACATATGCCCAAGTCCGAAATCATCATACAAATCTATTGGAACCGTCAATTCTTTATTCCGATATTGTTTACTCAAAATGTTGACTGAAGTCAAATTTGGCCTTTTAAGCCAACCTTAAGGAACCAAGTGTTCTGATTTCAACCTCTCTAAAGTATACGTAGTCACAGTAGAAATGAAATGTGCTGACTTGGACAACCTGTCAACGATGATCCAAACTGCATCAAACCTCCGCAAAGTTCGCGGCAACCCAACTACAAAGTCGATAGTAATGCGCTCCCACTTCCACTCCAGTATAGTCATCTGCTGGAGTATGCCACTTGGCCTCTAGTGCTCATACTTAACCTGCTAGAAATTTAGGCACCTAGATACATACTCAACTATGTCTTTCTTCATCCACCCCCACCAGTAATGCTACCTCAGGCCTCGATACATCATTGTAGCACCTGGATGAATGGAATACCGAGAACTGTATGCCTCCTCTAGAATCCTCCCTCTCAAGCCATCGATGTTAGGAACACATAGACGACCCTGGAGTCATAGAACACCATCCTCGGCGATAGAAACCTCTTTGGCACTACCCTATAGTATCGTCTCTCTGAGGACCATCAAATGCAGATAATCAAACTGTCGAGCCTTGATCTGCTCCAATAGTGAAGTCTGAGCAACAACACATGCAAGAACTCGACTGGGCTATGAAATATCCAACCTCACAAGTCTATTAGCCAAGGACTGAATGTCCAAAGCTAGTGGCCTCTCCTCTACTGAAATGAATGCTAAGCTACCCAAACTCTTCCGCCTTTCTTCTCAAGGCATACGCGACTATATTCGCCTTTCCCTAATGATAAAGGATGGTGATGTCATAATCCTTAATTAACTCAAGCCATCTGCGCTGCCTCAAATTGAGATCACTTTGCTTGAACAAATGTTGCAAGCTACGATGATCAGTGTAAACCTCACAGGACACTTTTAAAGGTAATGCCTCTCGATCTTAAGAGCATGAAAAATCGCGGCTAACTTTAGATCGTGCATAGTGTAATTCTTTTCATGAATCTTTAGCTGACGTGAAGCATATGCAATAAATCGCCTCTCCTGCATCAGTACACAACCTAAGCCAACACATGAAGCGTCGCCGTACATCGTATACATCCCCGAACCATTGTTGTAGTCAAAGCCGTCTGGAGTTTCTAGAAGCTTGCCTCACAATCACCAGACTAACGAAATGGAGCACCCTTCTGGGTCAATCTAGTCAAAGGTGTTGCAATGGATGAAAAGCCCTGCACAAATCGGAGATAATAACCTCCTAACCCCAGGAAACTCCTTATCTCAGTCACAGAATTGGGACGAGGCCAACTCTGAACTGCCTCAATCTTCTTGGGATCTACCTTAATAACCTGTCCTGATACAACATGCCCCAAAAATGCCACAGACTCTGGCCAAAACTCACACTTGGAGAACTCAACATACAACTTTTGTTCTCGCAATACCTGGAGCACCACTCTCAAATGTTGCTCATGCTCCCCCAGGCTACGTGAGTAAATCAAGATATCATCAGTGAAGACAATAACAAAAGAATAAATATATGGTCTGAACACTCGATTCATCAAATACATAAACGTCGCTGGGGCATTAGTCAAGCCGAAGGACATCACTAAAAACTCATTATGGGCATATCTAGTACGGAAGGCAGTCTTCGGAACATCCGAGTCCCGAATCTTCAACTGATCAGGTCAAACAAATTATCAATACACGACAATGGATACTTGTTCTTGATGGTGACCTTGTTCAACTGGCGGTAATCAATGCACATCCGCATAGTTCCATCTGGTCTGGCCGGAAAGGCATAGGACCTGGCTGGAGTGCCGGCTGGCTGGCCTCCGCCTGACTGAACAGTAGTTGGTTGAACTCCTCCTTCCTTCCCTCTACCTCTAGGATGGCCCCTACCAGCCTGCCGTCTGCCTCTGAGCGGCCGGATAGCCAGTGCTGTAATCATGGGCTACTAGTCCTGCTGCACTGCCTTGCCCCAAAACCTGGGGCAGAATCTTCGCACGTAACTGAGATCTTTGCACTCGAAATAACGCCTTAATGCAGTGACCTGCTGCCTTGAAGGCTGACCCTGATGGCCTGAAGACCCACTGGAAGAACCCTAAATATCTGGTGGATGGTATGAACTCTCTAGCATGGCACTGAAATATGAACTGGAAGAACTTCTGTGGCCCGAGTACCCACTAGAAGAACCCTGAATGGCTGGTGGGCAGTAAGAACTCTCTGGCATGGTGTTGAAATAGGGTCATGCTGGAGCACCCCGAGAAGGTGGAGGTGCTGGATATGTGGGCCTGCTAGGCTGACCCCTCCCAAACTAACCTCGGCCCCCAGTAGAGGCACTTCTAAACTCCCTAGAATAACACCCCATCTTGTCCCTCTGCATATTCTCTCTACCCTTCAAATGGTAACCCTCAATCCTCCGAGCTATCTCCACTACTAGTTGATAACAAGTCCCCATCTCAACCTCCCAAGCCATAGTATCCCAAATACCTGAGTGCAACCCCGCAACAAACCTCCATACTCTCTCCGCATCAGTAGGAAGTATCATAAGTGCATGGCAAGATAACTTAGATAATCGCGCCTCATAATCAATCACAGACATCTGAACCTAGTGGAGCTGCTCAAACTGAAATCGCAACTCTTCCTCTGAGAGGGTGGAATATACCTGTCCAAGAATAGGTGTGTAAACTGGTCCAAAGTCATGAAAGGGGAACCCACTGCCTAGCCAAGAAGATAAGACTACCACCATTTACGGGGCCCTACCCTCCAACTAGAAAGTAGTGAAATCCACCCCATGGGATTCCAATATCCTCATGTTGTGCAGTCTGTCCCTTCACCTATCAATGAAGTCCTGGGGTCCTCATCTCGCTCACCTCCGTAGATAGAAGGCTGTAGCCAAGTCCATCTGTCCAAAAGCTTCTGCGGCTTACCGACCACATGTCACGACCCAAAATCGGTTAAAGATCGTGATGGCGCCGGACACCACTGTCAGGCAAGCCAACACTAATTAGTTAATTAAATTCTTATTTTAATATTTTTGAAATCATGAATTTCCTTCAATTTAACTAGTAAAAAATAAACTTTACAGAATAATTAATAATATTTTCAAATTTTATTATTGAGTATCTCATAATCATCCCAGAACCCGGTGTCACAAGTGCATGAGCATTTACTAAGAAACAAAATAAAGTATAATAATTGTCCAGAATACAATTTGGACTAAAAAGAAAAATACAAGTACTTTGAAGGACACTCTGCTAGCTGCGGATCATGTCATAAGATGTAGCTCAACTAAGTTCCCATATCAACAACGCCCTTGCACCCACAAGACCACTAGACATACATGTGCCTATACAACAAAATGTACAACAAGTGTAATATGAATACAAAAACAATACGTACCCAGTAAGTATCCAGTCTACTCTCGAAAAAGTAGTGACGATAGGTCGACTCTGACACTTACTATGGCCAACAATAATACATCGATAATATGATAAATTATGGATTTCATAAGGCGACTGTAAAATCAATAACATGTAGCAGGTAAACAATTCTTTTGTTAGTAGGGGATTTCAAAATTTATTTTCATCTTCTAATAATTTTTATCTCTCGCCAATGAGGCTACTTCAATTATCAATAATTACAAAACAACCAATTATGTCATGCGCAAATCATGGCAATGTCGTACGGCCTGATCCAACATAATATTTAAACTGTGCACTGCCGAGGGTCAAACAACGCAAACTATAGATGCATCTATTTACCCCGGTCGCGAATCATACCTGCGACGCGGTCAAATATAAATTTAAGGAATTACCCCACTCGCAGACCATACATGCGATGCGATCAAATATAAATTTAAGGAAATATCCCCCCTCACGGATCATACTTACGACACGGTTACGCATAGATTTCTTAAGTTATTGTAGTATTCTTCTATTCTTTTCAAAATACGATGTTCAAATGAAAACTTTTAAGATCCCAATTTTTCCTCAATTTAAACTCATTTCAAACATTTAATAAGCAAACTAAATCTTGCTCCTTCTCAAGGCACACAATAAACATAAACCAATAATGATATCAACAAGGCATGATGTAAGCCTAAAACTAACCGGACATAGGCATAGCTAGTAGATACGTACGGACTCTCATCGCCTCGTGCGTACGTAGCCCCACAAATAGAAGCACATAATAATTTAGTTCACCTATGGGGTTAATTCCCTCTTACAAAGTTAGAAATGAGACTTACCGTGCTCTGAAATTCCATAATCAGCTCCCAAGCCCTTCCGACAACTCAAACTGATGCCCAAAGCTCCAAAACTGGTCAATAAATGAGCAAATCCATAAATATATACTCACATACTCATTATGATCCTATTTACAACAATTTCCAACTCGGTTCGAAAAGTTGATAAAAATTACCCTCCGGCCTAGGTGCCCGGATTCTGAAATTTTTCGATGATAATCAATACCCATAACATTACTAACTCAAATATACCATTTATTCCAATTCCATTTCCAAACTCGTGGTTAAAATCCAAAAATGCATATTTCTTGGTTTTCTACCAGAATCCCAAATTTCCACGAACTTTACATGTATAATTCCATATACAAGCCATGTATTTAACTCACTATGTGCAGGAATTACTTACCTCATAATAGATGATGAAATCCCCACTTCAAAGGCTCCAAAAATCGCCCAACCAAAGTGAAAATGTGAGAAAAATGAGCCAAAAACTTGTTTTTATAAAACACACTGTCCATCCCGACCTCTCACACCTGCGGTCCACCAGCCGCTTCTGCGGCTCCGCACTTACGTAAATTCCCATCGCAGGCACGGTCTTAACTAAACTCAAACACGTCTGCTTTTGTGGGCTGAATTTGATCCTACGGTTCGCTTCTGCGGAGCCCCGACCGCTCCTACGGTCTCGCTTCTACGGGAGCTGTATCGCACCTATGCCCCAGCCAAGCCCAGTCCAATTCCACTTCTAATGTGTCCACTCCGCAGGTGCGATTACACCAACAGTCCTCAACTATAGCAGCTCTTAAGCTTCAAACCTTGATCCGTTAACCATTCGAAATCAACCTGAGGCCCCTGGGACCTCAACCAAACATACCTACAAGACCTAAAACATCATACGAACCTAATCGAGCCCTAAAATCACATCAAATTACGCTAAAATCATAAATTATCCTCCAATTCAAACTTAAAGAACTTGAAACTTCAATTTCTACTTTCGATGCTGAAACCCATCAAATCATATCCAATTGACCTCAAATTTTGCACACAAGTCACATTCGACATTACAGACCTACTCCAACTTCCAAAATTGGAATCCGACCCCAATATCAAAAAGTCCTGTTCCGGTCAAACTTCTCAAAACCTTTAAATTTTTAACTTTCGCCAAATGACCCCAAAATGATCTACGGACTTCCGAATCATCTTCTGGACGCGCTCCCAATACCAAAATCACCATATGGAGCTATTCCTAGACTCGGAATACCAAACAGACATTGATTATTTTGAAATGCACTTCAACCCAAACTTATGAAATTCTTCCAAAATGCTAACTTCCACAATAGGCGTCGAAACGCTCCCGGGTCATTCAAAACCCAATCTGGACATAAGCCCAAGTCCTAATTCATAATACGAACCTGTTGGAACCTTCAAATCCTGATTCCGAGGTTATTGACTCAAAAATCACAACTTAACCAATTATTCCAACTTAAAGCTTCTGTAATGAGAATTCTCTTTCCAAATCGAATATGAACTTCCTGAATTTCAATTTTGACCACGCGTACGAGTCATAATACCTTAAGTGAAGCTGATCATGACCTCAAACCTGTGAACGACGCGCTAGAGCTCAAAATAAATGGTCAGGTCATGACATTCTCTCCCACTTAAGCATATGTTCGTCCTCGAATGTGCTAAGAACTACCCTGGAGTTGTCTAAAATCATTGTTTAACACCTACACGTGCCACCGCAACTCAGTTGAGCACATTAGCTCGAGCTAATCTGAATATATTCCCTTTTACTCAGCCAAATGGGCTTTAGAGCCCAATTCCAACATTTGGGATTCTCTGCCAGGACTGTTTCCATCATATGAACACTATACCAGCCTCTATGTGATGCACCAATACATGATTGCATGCCTTTGCTGAATCCACACCATGCATTAAAGAACCTGCATGACCATAATAACATCCCCTGATAATAATACCCAAAATTTCACAAATCTGATGCTCACAATGCACCTCATGGCATATATAAGACTTGTTCCAACTCTTGCAATACCGCCACGGCGGAATAGATGTGTAGAAATTCATAACCAAATACCAAGTCAATAAATCATTTAATCTATCCTCTTGACTAGAATAATCACCTCATTATGAACCAAATAATTGTATTTGCCTTTTAATATACTGCATGTCACACCTCCTTTTTCCGCCCCCGCGAGGGGTGAATGAGTTTTTTCCAATTAAAGGACAATCGAAACGGGATTTGTTTATTTATTCCAGAGTCGCCACTTGAGAGATTTAGGGTGTCCCACAGTCACCAATTTAATCCCGAATCGAGGAAAAGAATGACTCCATATTACAGTCTGCGAACCAAAAATCCGGATAAGGAATTCTGTTAACCCGGGAGAAGGTGTTAGGCATGCCCGAGTTTCGTGGTTCTAGCACGGTCGCTCAACTGTCAGATTCGGCTTGTTTATCTGATTTTATACAATTATGTGCTCATGTGCAAGTTTTAACTCTTTACCGCATTTATTATTATATTTCAAAAGAATGTGAACATCGTTTAAAAACATGTCTTTGGATTGCGTCACATGAAATGCACCCGCAATCCGGAACACATTTTTATTCAATGTTTTGGGATTTGGATTTGGGTCGCATGAAATGCACACCCGAGTTTAAGAAGGTAAGATTATTAAAATGCGCGCCTAAAGCGATTAGCGTATTTATTATTTTGGGTAAGGCCGTGGAGTTCGCTAAGCGGCCGATCCCGAGTTCTAAATAATTAAAGCATACATTTTGTGAGGGCCCCGCAATCTGTGCGTTTTATTTGGCGAGGCTCGTCTCATTTTATTTAAAAGGATAAACCTATAGTGACTACATTTTTTTCTATTAAGTTCGTTTTCTAAAATAAATGAAGAAAAGGTCTTATTTTATTTACATACTTTCGAGTTATTATAGTCAAGTTTCGAAAATGAGTCGTTTAAAGAGTTTACATGGACAACGGATATAATGTTCTATATACAGACAGTAAAAGAAAGAAAAGACTACATTAAACTACAACTTCAAATCTTTCTCATTTTTGCATTCATGCTTCGAGTGGCTTACAAGATGAACCAGTGTATCAGTTTGTGTACCTGGAATTTGGAAAGCAAGGAAAGAAGATGAAGATCAGTAGAAGCAGCAGTAGTGTAAATACACAACAACAACAACAACCCAACAACAATTCGACCCAGATTCAAGGCCCTGAAAACTTTGAAGAAAACCGAACAACTCAATAGAACAAACCCAAAAGTATGTAAACAAACTAAACTGCAACAACCCGCGCGCGTATTAAAACCCGAAACTAAACTCGTTTCTCACTTTGTTTTTGTTTTCTCTTTTTGAACTCTATCACACTCTCTTCAGATTTTCAGAATGTCTTCCTCTCTTTCTATGTAAGTCTTTTTAGTTCATGTCTTTTCTCTCAAGTCTTCAAAACCTCTTTTAAAATGTGTCAAATGACTCTATATATAAGAAGACTCTTGTCTTGAATCCCCAACCCGAAATATTCCCCCCAATTGCATGATTTTTCCCACTACTTAATGTTTTCTTTACTTTAAACCCTTGTCCCCCATGCCTACATGCTCTGTCCCCCACTACATTAAATAAATATATCAACTCCAACCCATTACATCTTGCCCCCCATGCCTAACATAAACAATTACAATATTCCCCCCCCCCCACTACATTATGTCTTGTGCCTCATTATATTAAACAATTGTTCAAATGTTCAATTCCAAAAATACCCCTCCGACCTTACTGAAATTACCCTTTTACCCCTAAACATACTGCAATTTACCAAACTACCCCCATCAGCTATAACCAATTCGCCTAATCAATCCCAACCAAGATATAGCAAATATGACCAATTTCTAAATAATTTCAACAACAAATCCCATGAACACAGATTGAACAACAATCATCGAATTAATGGGAATAAATTAACCATATTGGGAACCAATCCTGGTTAACTTAACCAAAAATGGATGAGCAAGGAAACAACAATATTAACAACAAAAATAAACTGGAACAACATGAATCACAATTAACGAAAACGAAATGCAAACTGAAATCATATGATGAACAACAAAAACAGGAATTATTTTGACTGAACAATTTTTTAACAACACTCCTACTTTCAGATTTAGCAAAAATAACAACTGATCATAACAAGCAAATAGATTCAAATTACTAAATTCAAAGCATCAATTGAACTTTAAATTAGATCTGACAACATTATAATTTGACGACATCAAATCACTTGACGAAAATCTAACAAATTTCAAACAAAATGAACACAAATTATCTCTACTACAAACAAAGACCCGAGTTCGAATTCGAACCACACCACTAGAACACAAACACAAGAAGAAAAGGAACGGAAGATGAATTCACTAAATGAAAACTAAGAGACATGAAAAATGGAAACCTACTAGTTTGAAGCCCGGATTCGAACGGAACCTCGGCGTACTCGACACTGATTCTCGACTTCTTGTACCTGTTCTGCGAGTTCCTTTCCTTCCCGAGAAAACCAATCCATCTCAGTCCTCATTTCAGACTTGAGAGACGATTATTGGCAGCCTCTGATTCGTTAAGCTTTTGGGACATGATAGCTTCTAGCTTGGATTCCCTTCCATCAATAAAAGCTTCACAACGAGCAACCTGCTCCTCCTTTTCACATTTAACCCCTTCCGTTTGCCCAACAGTTTGAGTCAACCGGCGTACTTCATCCTCAAGTGACTTTCGTAATTCTTCTCTGGATCACAGCTGCTACGGTTACCATTTCGTACAGTGGAAACTGGAAGAAGGAGATGCTGGAAAATGGCCGCTTAGTCATGAAGGAGGCGAAGCTGAAAAAATGGAACAGCAACAGCGGCAGCTGGACGGGGCTAAGGCAGCGGCAACTCAGCAAAAGGTTTGTTGGCGGAGCTGGTCGTTTGGATGGCGAACAAATGAAGCAAAACCCCCTCGTCCATGGCTGGAGCTCGGAGATGGCAGTTGAGGGCAGTCCATGGATGAGCCTGAGCTCGCCATGGAGAAGACGAAGACGCAGCGACCAGCAGCCATGAGAGCTCAGGCTCGAGCTCGACGAGGCAGCTGGGGAGGTGAAGGAGGTAGTCATGGGGCCTGTTTGGACGTAGCAGAAGCAGGAGTGAGAGATGGAGGAGGCAATGAAGAAGACGAAGCAGATGAAGCAGTGGCAGCGGGGTCGTTTGGTGTGGCTATGGAGGTTCGACGACGACTGTGTGTGTGTGTGGTCGTTTGGACTGGGGTGGTGGTGGTTGTGTCAAAGGTGTTGGAGGTGTGTGAGGGGGCAGCCATGGTTGGCTGAGGTTTGGAGATGGTGAAGTCTTGGAGAAGAAAAGGGGAAGAGAGAGGGGGGCGGATGAGTTTTTTTTTTAGGGTTTTCTTGTTTTTTTTTGTCAAATGTAAGATGGGGGTGTTGGGTATTTGGGTTATGGACCGGGTCGACCCGGTTTGAAATGGACCGGGTAATGGGGAAGGTTAGGTATTTTTTGGGCTTGTGGCTTGAATTTGAAGAAGAGCCCAATTCCGATTTTGTTTATATTTTTGCTCTCTTTTCTTCTTTTATTTTTCTAAAACTAAATTCTAAAAATCCTTAAATTATTATTAAGTTATAAAAGCGCAAATTAACTCCCAATAACAATTAACGCACAATTAAGTAATAATTAAGCATAAAATTGTACATTTGGACATTAAATGCTAAAAATGCAAAAGATGCTTATTTTTGTAATTTTCAATTTTTTGTAAAACAAACTTAATTACTAACAATTGTAGAATTAAATCCTACATGCAAAATGCGACATGTTTTTGTATTTTTTATTAATTTAACAAATAAACATGCACAGACAAAATACAAATAATTATCCTAAAATGTCACAAAAATTCTCAAAATTGCACACCAAGGAAAATCGTTTTATTTTGAATTTTTTTGGAGTAATTCTTTCATAGGGCAAAAATCACGTACTTACAGCTGCCCCTCTTTGCCCGAAGACATGAAGGGTTTTCGTGCAAAGATAAAGTGAGCGATTTTTTTCCCATCCGAGTACTCCGTGTGAAGCATTTTTTGAAAAAGATTTAACCGAACCTTTGCTTCAAAGGTTTCCTACATATCCCTGGCTAAAGGGGAATCAGGTTAATGTAGTTCGTGAAGTTTTGGTAGCTTGGACTACAATGGGACTGCAATGTTACTACTGTTGCATGCTATTACCACTGCTTATCGATCTCCTTGTTACACCGTGCTTAAAAGAAAACAAGAAGTTAGGCTAGACTACGGATCATAAGATCTCATCTATCTTCAACTTGTTCTTGTTGCCTTGCTTTCTTGTCGGCTTGTGCTTCTTTCGGTGCTTTTCTTCCGAGAATTTGGGGAGGACACTGGCCTTTTGCTTTTTCCGAATACTAGTTTTCATCATTTTGTTCGGTCTACTGGGGATATGGCTTCCTTCATTAAGCTTTTCGGTGGTTCCTCTGGGGATACGGATTTCTTCATCAGATTTGTTATGCTGGGCATAATTTAATGTTCACAAGCCGCTTCTTTCAAGACGCGTCTTTTCTTCCTTTTGACTCAGGCGCTTGAATTTGTGCTAGGACCTCTTGTTGCAACCTTCTGCTTCCCGGTGCTGGGGATTTTTATTGTTTTCTGTTGGGGATTCCTGTTGTAACCTTCTACCTTCCGGTGGGTTACTGATTTCAATATCTGCAATATAAGACTGAAAAGTATTCCTCTCGTTATACAGGTGGGCGCCTGAAACATGAAGTGTAAAGACTGAAAAGTATTCCTCTCGTTATGTAGGTGGGCGCCTGAGACATGAAATGAAAAAAAAACTGAAAAGTATTCCTCTCGTTATGTAGGTGGGCGCCTGAGACATGAAATGTAAAGACTGAAAAGTATTCCTCTCGTTATATAGGTGGGCGCCTGAGACATGAAATGTAAAAACTAAAAAGTATTCCTCTCGTTATGTAGGTGGGCGCTTGAGACATGAAATGTAAAGACTGAAAAGTATTCCTCTCGTTATACAGGTGGGCGCCTGACTTCAACAAACAACTCTAAAAATAAAATGCCATTCCTTTCTTTAGGCTGGCGAGATTTCAACAACTTTTAAAAATAAAACGCCTTTCCTCTCTTCAGGCGGGCTCCTGACTTCAACAACAACTTTGAAAATAAAATGACATTCCTTTCATTAGGCTGGCGAGATTTCAAAAATAAAACACATTTCCTCTCTTCAGGCAGGCTCCTGACTTCAACAACTTTGAAAAATAAAACGCCTTTCCTCTCTTCAGGCGGGCTCATGACTTCAACAACTTTGAAAATAAAATGCCATTCTTTTCTTTAGGCTGGCAAGATTTCAAAAACTTTTAAAAATAAAACGCCTTTCCTCTCTTCAGGCGGGCTCCTGACTTCAACAACTTTGAAAATAAAATGCCATTCCTTTCGTTAGGCTGGCGAGATTTGAACAACTTTTTAAAAATGAAACGCCTTTCCTCTCTTCAGGCGGGCCCCTGACTTCAACAACTTTGAAAATAAAATGTCATTCCTTTCTTTAGGCTGGAGAGATTTCAACAACTTTTAAAAATAAAACGCCTTTCCTCTCTTCAGGCGGGCTCCTGACTTCAACAACAACTTTGAAAATAAAATGCCATTCCTTTCTTTAGGCTGGCGAGATTTCAACAACTTTTAAAAATAAAACGCCTTTCCTCTCTTCAGGCGGGCTCCTGACTTCAACAACTTTGAAAATAAAATGTCATTCCTTTCTTTAGGCTGGCGAGATTTCAACAACTTTTAAAAATAAAACGCCTTTCCTCTCTTCAGGCGGGCTCCTGACTTCAACAACTTTGAAAAATAAAATGTCTTTCCTCTCTTCAGTCGGGCTCCTAATTTCAACAACAACTTTTGAAAATAAAGTGTCATTCCTTCCTTTAGGTTGGCGAGATTTAAACAACTTTAAAAATAAAACGCCTTTCCTCTCTTCAGGCGGGCTCCTGATTTCAACAACTTTGAAAAATAAACGTCTTTCCTCTCTTTAGGCGGGCTCCTGACTTCAACAACAACTTTTGAAAATAAAGTGTCATTCCTTCCTTTAGGTTGGCGAGATTTAAACAACTTTAAAAATAAAACGTCTTTCCTCTCTTCAGGTGGGCTCCTGACTTCAACAACAACTTTGAAAATAAAATGTCATTCCTTTCTTTAGGTTGGCGAGATTTAAACAACTTGAAAAAATAAACGTCTTTCCTCTCTTCAGGCGGACTCCTGACTTCAACAACAACTTTGAAAATAAAATGTCATTCCTTTCTTTAGGTTGGCGAGATTTAAACAACTTTAAAAATAAAACGTCTTTCCTCTCTTCAGGCGGGCTCCTGACTTCAACAACTTTGAAACTAAAATTTCATTCCTTTCTTTAGGCTGGCGAGATTTCAACAACTTTTAAAAATAAAACGCCTTTCCTCTCTTCAGGCGGGCTCCTGATTTCAACAACCCAAAATATCCTATTTTTAGGGTGGATGAACCCAAAATATCCTATTCGAGGGCGGATGAACCCAAAATATCCTATTCGAGGGCGGATGAACCCAAAATATCCTATTCGAGGGAGGATGAACCCAAAATATCCTACTCGAGGGCGGATGAACCCAAAATATCCTATTCGAGGGCGGATGAACCCAAAATATCATATTCAAGGGTGGATGAACCCAACTAGGAAGTGCGTCTCCTACGAGTAAAACTTGTATGAACCAAAATCAGGAAGTGCGTCTCCTAAAGCAAAATATAACCTGAAAGACCCAGCCTAGGAAGTGCGTCTCCTAGGGGTGGAACTTCAATGATTCAAACTATGAAGTGCGTCTCCTACAAATGAACTTAAATGAACCAGACTAGGAAGTGCATCTCCTAGGGGTGAAACTTCAATGATTCAAACTAGGAAGTGCGTCTCCTACAAACTTAATTTAGGAAGTGTGTCTCCTATGCATGAAATTTTAATTTAGGAAGTGCGTCTCCTATGCATGAAATTAAACTTAGGAAGTGCGTCTCCTATGGGTAAAAATAACTCAGGAAGTGCGTCTCCTATGGAAAAAATAACTTAGGAAGTGTGTTTCCTAGGGTAAAAATAAACTTTTAGGAAGTGTGTCTCCTATGGGTGAAACCTTAATGATTTTGAACTAGGAAGTGCGTCTCCTATGCCTAAAAATAAACTTAGGAAGTGCGTCTCCTATTGGTAAAACTAAACTTAGGAAGTGCGTCTCCTATTGGTAAAACTAAACTTAGGAAGTGCGTCTCCTATTGGTAAAACTAAACTTAGGAAGTGCGCCTCCTATGCGTGAACCATTTCCTTAAAAACTTGTGTTGTCTTCCCTCGCAACTGCCGGGGATAACACTGTTGGGGAATTATTTACTTACCTATTGGGGGATAAAATGTTATCAGCTGGGGATAACGCTGTCGAGGATAACACTGCTGGGGGATTTTGATTCTTCAAAACTAGTGCTTCACTCTTCGGAAGGTTGCTGGGAATGGCACTGGCCGGCCTTTTGCTTCTTCGAGCATACGTTTCATCCTTTTGTTCTGTCCGCTGGGGAACAACTTCTTTCATTAAAACTTGTTATGATGGGGGTAACACTGGTTCAAAGACCACTTCCCTTGAGACTGGTACTATCTTTTATTCTTCCCCAAATGGGTACCTGACTTCCAGAAAATTTTCTAAATGAAAGGAATTTTTTTTGCCCCAGTTTGATAACCTCTCTTGTGGCATGCATTTCCGTTATCATTGCCATTTCCTTTACCTGTTTCAAATCAAACAAAATTTGTTAGTTTAAAACGCGGTGGTTGGTTGTGATACTCCTACTGGGATGGCTTTTCCCTTCCTCCTTCCCTGCTCTGCGTTCCAAACTAGTTGGGGATGATATTAATTGCAGGGGATAATCCCTTTCTGCTGGGGATATCCCTCTTCATGCTCATTGCTCTCCTTGATTTGTCCACGGGCCTTGGCCTTGAGGTTTATCACCTTTGATTTCGGCAAGGATATCCCTCTTGACACTCGTCAATCCTTTTGTCAATTCCCTTTTGCTGGGGATATCTTTCTTGACACTGGCCTCACGCTTGTTCCTTTCTGACTATACCACTTAGATGTACTAGTCAGATCTTATCTTGCATAATTGGAAAGCTGATGGCATATTTTGAAGTCATTGTTCACTTGTTCTGACCAAATAGACTCTATTGGGGAATTTTTCTATGAAAGGAAAAAGATAAAAGGGAACGGAATAAAAAGACAAAGGAAAAAGATGACTCTTTAACAAAAGAAACTATAAATGAAAACTTATCAAGCGCAGATGCCGACTCTAATGGTCATGACATGCACATGTGGCCTATCCTCCGCCGTCAATCGACTTTCAAGATCTTCATTTGGCGATTCGCCATCTGATTCTCAATCTTATTCGACTTGCAGTGCCCGAAGGGTTTTCACTATCAAGCCTCTCTCATTTTGGTTTTTCTCTCAGCTTTCATTGCCTTATTGTGCTCGCGAAGGTTTTCACCGATAAAACTCTCTCATTTGTACCACTTTCCAGATGGGGATTTGGAGTGTTGCCGATATGACTCTTTCTGCTGGGGATTAGAGTCCTTTTTGCTGTGGAACAGAGTGTTATGTTCACCGGTAAGACTCTCATTTGTCTGACTTGGCATCTTTTGAAGACTTATCAGAAAGTCTTTCTTTGGACCGTAATGTGGGTTTTTGGATAGGCTAGAAAGAAAGGGTATTAAAGGCTAAAAAACAAATCAATTTGGGATTCAAAATTACAACCTTCGGAACCATATTTGTTTACAACAAGCGCAACCCTTGCCCCAGTTTCTTGCTTGAGGATTTTTATTTTTGTTATACTATGTTACACTATGCATATTACGCACATTATGCACCCTATGACCGAGCCGTGAAGCGCCTACGTATCCTCTTTGAGGAATCAGGTCAAACGTAGTTCCCATTTCCTCTTTTTCATTTGACTTTCTTTTGTTTTTTTTGTTATCATTTTTCTTTTCTTTTCTTCTTTTTTTTTCTTTTGTTTACATGCCATGCTTGCGTTTTCTAGTCGTTGCTAATGATTCCGAACGAGGGGTATGAAAGAAAAACAATAAGGCTCAAAATGGTTTTCGAAGGATAAAGTGTTTAGGTAGAAGAACAAAATGCCTTCGTCATTCCAGTCTTCAAAACATGCCCAGTGCAAACAAAACAATTAAACAAAGATTTGTAGCCTCTTCTGATGGTGCTGGACTTGACAGTTATATTCACACATTTGCTTTTTCATTTGTCATTTCTAAAGAACCGTTGGGCGACACTCTCACTCTCATTATCATGAATGACCCTCATGCCAATTTGGCGAATCTTTCTTTTAGCGGTTTTCTTTGTGTTTTACTTGCCCTAGTTCCGTATAACTCGAGCTCCGAATAATCCCAAACCGTCCTTATTTCTTTTAAATGTTCTGATCACCTTTCCGTGGTTTTATGAATAACTTTAAGGACTAGGCCCAAATTGTGTGCGCATGTCATGTCACTAGAATCGGCGCTGAACAAAAATGATAAAAGGACTAAACAAAAAGATGACTGGAAATAATAAAAGACCGGATTTTGCATTAGACTACCGGTGAAATGGTTTGAATAACAAAACAAACAAAAAGAGACCAGAATAAAATCCTAAAACAACCTGGACAAACTTAAACAAACCGCTATGACAAAATGAAAAGATAAGAAAGTTTGACTCAAGACAATATCCGAATTACAACCCTAATAATCTGGAGAATAGAAATGACAACAAAATAAACCATCAAAAGCTTCTCTCTTGCTAACCCAGGAACGGAGCGCCCTCCCAATTATCAAACCTGGCATCTTAGCCACTGAGCTTTGCATCAATACTGCCAAGACCATTACCAGCTTCAATATCATCAACCTCCGTCAACAAGTTCTCGATAGGGTTTGAGTGCTCCATGTCACTGTTATCGATCACAATCCGCCCTTTTTGGATCATTTTTTCTACTTCCCTTTTCAGATTACGACAACTCTCAATGATGTGCCCTCTGACATTGGAGTGGTATGCGCATCGTGCTGCCGGATCAAAGTTTCTTGCACGTGGATCTGGAGTATATGCGGTGAGCGGCTCAATTAGGCCAGCATGCCTTAGCCTTTCGAACAGACTTGCATAAGATACTCCGATAGGGGTGAGAGCTTTTTCTCGTTTCAGCAACCTCTCATTCCTAAATGCTTGATTGGGCCGAAACCTGATCCAGGGGGCTTCTGGTAGGCTTGTGAGGGTGGATAGGCCTTTTGTGGAGCTGAGTATTTGGAAAGTGAAGCATGTCTTTGGGAGTCTCGTGGGGAGAAATAGTGTTGGGGAGGGGAGCAGCGTTGGCGAGTGATGGAGCTACTTGGGTAGCTGGTAAAACTGCTATAAGTGGGTTGGGATGGAGAGTATGGGGGATCACCCGTTATGGTATTGGGTGCTTGGGTAAGGACAGAGTTCAAGAAGCTTGGCGGTGGCGGGGGTGGTGCTTTCCCAGTCGTCCATGCCTGATACATGTCTACCACGTGTTGTCTCAGCATTTTCACTTCTTTTACCAACTCGTTGTTCCGTTCGACCAGTTGTTGTCGGTCATCGGTACCGACCCACTCTGTTCTGAGGTTCTGTGCCATTGTCCTTTTTTGTTTTTCAAGGAGGAGCTACTACAACCAACCACTTTTCTATATATGAACACAGCAAAGGGAAGTCATCATGTTAGTGTTAGGGCATTTGACAGATAATCATATATCAGAGATGCAATGCACCTAAGCAGTTAAACCGTTCTATCAGAGATGCGATGCACTCGCGCTTTCCTTTATTTCCCTTTTTTTTTAATATTATCATTCCTTTCTTCAGCGGTGGTCGAATCTTATGGAGATTGCCTACGTATCATGACCCTGCATGAATCAGACCTTGCGTAGTTCGGCCAAAACGAAAGGTAACAACAATGAAATATTTTTTTTTGGAATTATCAATTTTCATAATAAAACAAACTGGGTTTCAAAGGTTTAAAGATGACCTACAAACTTGAAAATCAAACAACCCGCATATTCTAATCAAAAGATTTACAAACTCAAAAACAAACGGCCAGCTTCCTTTCCCCGTTTGACAAATGCAACCAAACGGCTATTTTTGCAAATGTGGCCCCTTCCAAATCTCACATGAATTTTGAGGCCGGGGAGGATTATTTTATGACACTTTACAAAATTGTCCGTTCTTTTACGAAAATAGGCTTTCGACAACTGAAAGATACTCTAAGGCTATTTCGGCAAGAACAATTTAAGACGCGGCCGAAGCTGGCTCGGCTTATTTTTGACTAAAAATCCAAACGGTATTCACCTGACCACTGACTCTTTGTTTTTTTTTTCAAATTACAATAAAAATCTGGTGTTGCAAACACGACCCTTCAGCGCCTCGGGGACGGAGATTTTTAAGGATGTGTGGGTCAACTGGACCAAATCTTAAACAATGACCCAAAGGTGGCTGTTTATACAAAGTCAGCCCTCCGGCGTCCCTTTCGGGAACATTCGGCTATTTTTGACAAAAACAGCATCACCCGACTTATTCATGACTCTTTTTATCGTTTTTCAAAATAGAAAACTCAATATTGTAAACACGACCTTTCTACGCCTCGGGGACGAAGATTTTTAAGGCTGTGTGGGTCAACTGGACCAAATCTTAAAAAATGACCCATATGTGGCTGTTTATGCAAAGTCAGCCTTCCGGCGTCCCTTTCGGGAACATTCGGCTATGTTTTGACAAAACAGCGTCACCCGACTTCTTTATGACAGAATTAAAATTTTGACATGTTTTTTATTTATTTGTTTGTTTTTGGCTATTTTAGCAAAAAGGGAGGTTGGGGCCGATGAGGGTTGCCTATGTATCTCACATCCGGTAAGAATCAAACCCGCGTAGTTCGGGACATCATGAATAAAGTAAATAAACTTTTTTTTATTATTATTTATTTTTTGAAGGAAAGACTTATAAAGAAGAAAGAAAATATTTTTTGGAATTTTACTTTCAATGAAAGAAATGCTTCTAAAAAATATTTTTGAATTTTGACATTTCTTTTCAATTTTGAAAGAAGAATGAAAATATTTTCGGATTTCTTTGGAAGAAATTAAAAGAAAATATTTTTATATTTTTTTTTATTTTTTTAAAAACAATTAAAAAGACTTTCTAAATAATCAATAATGGAAAATATTTTTGGATTTTTTCTTGAAAATTGGGGGTTTAAAAAAAACTTTTCTAGAAAGGAAATAAAGAAAAATACTTTTTGGATTTATATATATATATATTGCAACAAATAATAAAACCACGTTCAACGCAAGACTCTTTTTATTTTCATTTTTTAGCATTTTTATAAACAAATAAATAAATAAAAAAAACTATTTTAAAAACAACTCTTTTTTCATTTTCATTTTTCATGGCAAGACAAACTATTTTTCTTTTTCTTCTTTTTTTTTCATTTTTAAGACAAGACAAAGTGAAGATTTTTTTAGTTTCAACAAAATGACCAACCTATTCTTCAACCTAAAAATAAGGGACTCTTTTCTATTTTTTTTCTTTTGCTTTTTGAGCGAAACAAACTATATATATATATAAAAAATATTTTTCTTTTTCTTTTTCATTTTTCCCAAAATTTCGGCAGAATTTCGCCAGTATTTGGATATTGTTATTTTTTCAAAACAGAAGAGTAACCCTATACACTGCTATTTTCCTTTCTTTCTTTTTTTTTTTTAATTTTTCCCAATATTCAAAACCGGTCATCATGCAAGTCCAAAGCAAATAAATGCACAAGCAGTGAGTAGGATGCATCAGGATGGTCTTTTCTGTTTCAGGTTGCTATTTCTAGACGGACCCAACCCCTGTGTTGAGTCCCCTAAGTCAAAAATGCACATGATGCATATAAGCGTTCCTACTAGGGATCCGGCATGTGGCTTTGTTATACTAGGTTCAGAACCTAGGTGTTTGTTCTAGACCTGGCTTACCCGAGTGGACAGCTCGAGCCGAGGAGGGGCAGCGTACCGGGAATACAGAAGCTTCACCGGCTTAGCAACTTGTCCGAACCTCGTTCTAAATTGGGATTTGACACTATACAGAAAAGAAGTCATACGAAGTACACCTTTCTTCATGATTCAGAAGACTCAGAGAGGAGATGGGTTTCGGCACAGTTTATATACAGTTCACGCAATATCAAAGCGGTAAAAGGCAACCAATTAGCACATTCAGCCAAAAACATGAAACAAAATCAGATAAAACCAAATATAACAATTTATATAAGCTCGAATTTCTAACCCTGAACCAGTGGTTCTGGGGCAATTTCCCCAGCAGAGTCGCCAGAGCCGTCACACCTCCTTTTTCCGCCCCCGCGAGAGGTGAAGGAGTTTTTTCCAATTAAAGGACAATCGAAACGGGATTTGTTTATTTATTTCAGAGTCGCCACTTGAGAGATTTAGGGTGTCCCAAGTCACCAATTTAATCCCGAATCGAGGAAAAGAATGACTTCATATTACAGTCTGCGAACCAGAAATCCGGATAAGGAATTCTGTTAATCCGGGAGAAGGTGTTAGGCATTCCCGAGTTCCGTGGTTCTAGAACGGTCGCTCAACTGTCATATTCGGCTTGTTTATATGATTTTATACAATTATGTGCTCATGTGCAAGTTTTAACTCTTTACCGCTTCTATTATTATATTTTAAAAGAATGTGAACATCGTTTAAAAACATGTCTTTGGATTGCGTCACATGAAATGCACCCGCAATCTGGAACACATTTTTATTCAATGTTTTGGGATTTGGATTTGGGTCGCATGAAATGTACACCCGAGTTTAAGAAGGTAAGATTATTAAAATGCGCGCCTAAAGCGATTAGCGTATTTATTATTTTGGTAAGGTCGTGGAGTTCGCTAAGCGGCCGATCCGAGTTCTAAATAATTAAAGCATACATTTTGTGAGGGCCCCGCAATTTGTGCGTTTTATTTGGCAAGGCTCGTCTCATTTTATTTAAAAGGATAAACCTATAATGACTACATTTTTTTCTATTAAGTACGTTTTCTAAAATAAATGAAGAAATTTATTTACATACTTTCGAGTTATTATAGTCAAGTTTCGAAAATGACTCGTTTAAAGAGTTTGCATGGACAATGGATATAATGTTCTATATACAGACAGTAAAAGAAAGAAAAGACTACATTAAACTACAACTTCAAATCTTTCTCATTTTTGCATTCATGCTTCGAGTGGCTTACAAGATGAACCAGTGTATCAGTTTGTGTACCTGGTATTTGGAAAGCAAGGAAAGAAAATGAAGATCAGTAGAAGCAGCAGTAGTGTAAATATACAGCAACAACAGCAACCCAGCAGCAATTCGACACAGATTCAAGGCCCAGAAAACTTTGAAGAAAACCGAACAACTCAATAGAACAAACCCAAAAGTATGTAAACAAACTAAACAACAACAACTCACGTGTGTATTAAAACCCGAAACTAAACTCGTTTTCTCACTTTGTTTTTGTTTTCTCCTTTTGAACTCTATCACACTCTCTTCAGATTTTCAGAATGTCTTCCTCTCTTTCTAAGTAAGTCTTTTTAGTTCAAGTCTTTTCTCTCAAGTCTTCAAAACCTCTTTTAAAATGTGTCAAATGACTCTATATATAACAAGACTCTTATCTTGAATCCCCAACCCGAAATATTCCCCCCAGTTGCATGCTTTTCCCCACTACTTAATGTTTTCTTTACTTTAAACCATTGTCCCCCATGCCTACATGCTTTGTCCCCCACTACATTAAATAAATATATCAACCCCAACTCATTACATCTTGTTCCACATGCCTAACATAAACAATTACAATATTCCCCCCCACTACATTATGTCTTGTCCCCCATTATATTAAACAATTGTTCAAATGTTCAATTCCAAAAAAAACCCTCCGACCTTACTGAAATTACCCTTTTACCCCTGAACGTACTGTAATTTACCAAACTACCCCCATCAGCTATAACCAATTCGCCTAATCAATCCCAACCAAGATATAACAAATATGACCAATTTCTAAACAATTTCAACAACAAATCCCATGAACACAAATTGAACAACAATCATCGAATTAATGGGAATAAATTAACCATATTGGGAACCAATCCTGGTTAACTTAAACCAAAAATGGATGAGCAAGGAAACAACAATATTAACAACAAAAATAAACTGGAACAACATGAATCACAATTAACGGAAACGAAATGCAAACTGAAATCATATGATGAACAACAAAAACAGGAATTATTTTGACTGAACAATTTTTTAACAACACTCCTACTTTCAGATTTAGCAAAAATAACAACTGATCATAACAAGCAAATAGATTCAAATTACTAAATTCAAAGCATCAATTGAACTTTAAATTAGATCTGACAACATTATAATTTGACGACATCAAGACATCAAATCACTTGACGAAAATCTAACAAACTTCAAACAAAATGAACACAAATTATCTCTACTACAAACAAAGACCCGAGTTCGAATTCGAACCACACCACTGGAACACAAACACAAGAAGAAAAGGAACGGAAGATGAATTCACTAAATGAAAACTAAGAGACATGAAAAATGGAAACCTACTAGTTTGAAGCCCGGATTCGAACGGAACCTCGGCGTACTCGACACTGATTCTCGACTTCTTGTACTTGTTCTGCGAGTTCCTTTCCTTCCCGAGAAAACCAATCCATCTCATTCCTCATTTCAGACTTGAGAGACGATTATTGGCAGCCTCCGATTCGTTAAGCTTTTTGGACATGACAGCTTCTAGCTTGGATTCCCTTCCATCAATAAAAGCTGCACAACGAGCAACCTGCTCCTCCTTTTCACGTTTAACCCCTTCCGTTTGCCCAACTATTTGAGTTAACCGGCGTACTTCATCCTCAAGTGACTTTCGTAATTCTTCTTTGGATCACAGCTGCTACGGTTACCATTTCGTACTGCAGAAACGGGAAGAAGGAGATGCTGGAAAATGGCCGCTTAGTCATGAAGGAGGCGAAACTGAAAAAATGGAACAGCAACAGCGGCAGCTGGACGGGGCTAAGGCAGCGGCAACTCAGCAGAAGGTTTGTTGGCGAAGCTGGTCGTTTGGATGGCGAACAAATGAAGCAAAACCCCCTCGTCCATGGCTGGAGCTCGGAGATGGAAGTTGAGGGCAGTCCATGGATGAGCCTGAGCTCTCCATGGAGAAGACGAAGACGCAGCGACCAGCAGCCATGGGAGCTCAGGCTCGAGCTCGACGAGGCAGCTGGGGAGGTGAAGGAGGTAGTCATGGGGCCTGATTGGACGTAGCAGAAGCAGGAGTGAGAGATGGAGGAGGCGATGAAGAAGATGAAGCAGTGGCAGCGGGGTCGTTTGGTGTGGCTTTGGAGGTTCGATGACGACTGTGTGTATGTGTGGTCGTTTGGACTAGGGTGGTGGTGGTTGTGTCGAAGGTGTTGGAGGTGTGTGAGGGGGAAGCCATGGTTGGCTAAGGTTTGGAGATGGTGAAGTCTTGGAGAAGAAGAGGGAAAGAGAGAGGGGGCGGATGAGTTTTTTTTTTTAGGGTTTTCTTGCTTTTTTTTTTTGTTTTTGTCAAATGTAAGATAGGGGGGTATTGGGTATTTGGGTTATGGACCGGGTCGACCCGGTTTGAAATGGACCGGGTCATGGGGAAGGTTGGGTATTTTTGGGCTTGTGGCTTGAATTTGAAGAAGAGCCCAATTCCGATTTTCTTTATATTTTTGCTCTCTTTTCTTCTTTTATTTTTCTAAAACTAAATTCTAAAAATCCTTAAATTATTATTAAGTTATAAAAGCACAAATTAACTCCCAATAACAATTAACGCACAATTAAGTAATAATTAAGCATAAAATTGTACATTTGGACATTAAATGCTAAAAATGCAAAAGATGCTTATTTTTGTAATTTTCAATTTTTGTAAAACAAACTTAATTACTAACAATTGTAGAATTAAATCCTACATGCAAAATGCGACATATTTTTGTATTTTTTATTAATTTAACAAATAAACATGCACAGACAAAATACAAATAATTATCCAAAAATGTAACAAAAATTCTCAAAATTGCACACCAAGGAAAATCGTTTTATTTTGATTTTTTTGAGAGTAATTCTTTAATAGGTCAAAAATCACGTGCTTACACTGCATATAATTCGATCGCACCTATCCTAGATCCAAAAATCTCGTCTCACCCAGTATAAGTTGTTCAGGCAATAAGCCACCCAGACACGACCAAGAGTCTCATATGATACCACCATGTGCCAACTAGCTACCAACTCGAATGTGATACATAAGGAAAATGAATTTCGGAAAGGACTACTCAACCCATGTAACTAATTAGATAACCAAAAAGGTGTTATGAACCTTCACCAGAAAATGGGAAACAAAACACACAAAAATAGATATAGGGGACTATACTCAACTTTGCACTATTGAGACATGCAACCGGATCCAAACAACATTCCCATGGCGGTGTGCCACCCGATCCACCCATAAAATTTATATAAGGAGATACTCACTGAGCTAGAATGCTCATTACTACAAAATATCCAAATATTGGCCATAAGCACACAAATTGCATAATACCATCCCTAGGGAGACAATTAGCGCCATACGCTACAAAACCCAAGCACAACTAAGGTACGATATATGATCTGAATCTCAAAGGCCATCCTGTTCACATAACACCATCGCTACGCGGAACCTCAGCACATATAAAATTTATCAAGCCATTTCACAACTCACACGACACAATATAGTATTACATGAAATAGCTAATGACGAAATAGCATCTAATGTTTGAATTCTCCCCCAAAAGGAGCGCTACGCTGAAATGAACACATCCAGCTTGATATAGAGTCCACATTCATATTTAGGTCTATCTACGGATCTCAATCTGATTCTGATCATACATCACTGGGCTAATAACCTTTCAAGGATCTACAATAACACTTATGCCTATAACATACAAGAACAACCGTCAAATCTAGAACAAACTTCCATAGTCCACAACCAAATGAACCGAGCGCCCTCCAGGCATAAATTCTCACATGAACTATAGTACCACAATCTCCATACTTGGTTCCAATCTTCGATCAATCAAGTGACTATATGTCACACTTATACAATCTTCCGATGGAACATGCTCTCACGATGTTTCGCACCAGATAATAAGTCTGCATATCCATACCACCGACAACACAAATGCTATAAGCAAATCAAAAATCTGAAATCAGTACTCAAATCCTCTTACACAGGACACCGATCTCAGATGACGCTAATGACAATACTAGCTTACTCTAACCAATTGAGTCCTTTCCCGCTCATCCAAGCTCTTAACATTCTTGTCGATACCAAACTGCAACCGTGATCCTCAACTTCTGAATTCCTTGTCGTTCACTGCACTTAATCCTGCAAATACGCAAGAGTACGAGAATTTCATCCTAACTCTTGAACTTCTAATAGGGTGAACACTTCATCATATAGAAACCTTTTACTTAACTCATTTCAAGAGAATCATTGCAATACGTGACTGAATTCTCATATGCGCAGAAGATACTAGCCTCAAGTAGTAGTCTAAACTACCATAACTCTTTCGGGATCCATCTGCACATAACAGGCTGCAATATTCGAATGCTTCCAAACAAAATCAATTACGGCAGCCGTCAAGCCTCGCACGTACCACCAAAATTCACATGTATAATTTAACACGCTGAAGGAACTTATCGTTGCCACCATTATGCCGATTCAACCATTGCTAACCGATCCAACTTCTTCTAATTTACCTTAGACTTGCCTTAGTAATAATGATAGCTTCACTCACACATAACAAACTCAATCCGCACTCATCCTGAGTGACCCCATTTTACGAGACCACATCGTCTACAAAACCCTCGAACCATATCATACCCTCATTGTGCGCACATTCGTATCTTCAACTGGTACACCCATTCTTATAATTCTTCTATGAATCCAAAGTTATTTACTCACATTCTTCTTATACTACACCGTAGACCAGAGATAACATAGAACACCCCAAGCTCATTTGTCATATTCCGCTGCAAAATATCGATACTCAACCATACTATGGACTCGAAATTCTTAGGCACTACACTTTAAATTTTGAATCCACTAGGACCATTATTGAGAGTCACCCACTCTGACTTGGTCCCAAATATAATCAACTGCAAGGCTCCGCTAGCACATGACCACCCTCTCAAAGAAGCACTCGGCTGAATCACCTTACTTGTAACTCATTTATACATGAAGCATAATTCCTGAATCTTCCCAAAGGCTGAACATGAATTGATAATTCCAATTATAGAACACATTCCTCAAATCTTTTGCTCAAATTACCACTGATGTTCTCTTTCTTTATTCACAATAAACCATCAATATGTCGATAACCAGAAACCTTATAAGTAGATAACCATACAATCCAATCATTGGCGGTAGGGCTCTCCCACTTTGCTTGAAGCTACCCTTGCATAACCTGGAACCCATCAAGATTCTTCCTCTATATAGTTGACATGATCTTGCACAATCAACCCTCCAAGCTCCTAGAAATCTTCCTACTAACCATTTTATCAATACTCTGAATCACTAGCTTTTTTTACATATTCAACCTCTCACCGGATACCCAGTAGAATCCTTTGTAGAAGCTTTGTCAACACCACACGACCGCTAACCTGTTCACAAGAGATAACCCACCTGCAGAAATTACATGCCAATATTTTCCAACATCGTTGTACTGGGTACAATTACTACAAAATCAGTAACCCATCCTGAGCCTGTGCTCATTCACTATCTATACGAGTCTGTTCACTCCTCATGGACATCAACTAAAGGTGCGACAATACCTTAAAATCCAAATTCATGTTATATCCTTCTTCATATCAAGCAACTCCTTTCTGTTGTATCCAAATCTCCTGCCGTATAATAGCCAATAGTCCAAATTTAAGTCTGTAGACCTAGTCACTGTCCACCATGAATCCGAAATCACTCTAAACCTTTCCCAAGTCGTATAGTCATCCTACCACAGAACGTATATGCTACTCTTCCACTCTACCATATTGGTCAAACTAACTCATTTAAGCAACTTTTCGACTCCAACTTCTCACTCTCGGCCTTCTAGATGTTTAACCACCGCAATGACACCTCCCACATGACTTTTCTCATCCCTCATGGTCTAGTTGTTGCTTTGATTAAAAAACCATCTATGTAGCACTTGGACTAATAGATCGCTACCAACTTTAAACCTTTCCGAAGATCATCTTCCTCGAACCGTCAACATTAGAAATACCCATTTGATTCTGAAAATGCTGCACTCCGCTATCTATGACCACTATTTCCCTGGCACCATCTCACACTACTCTGCCCCGAAGACACATTGATGAAGACCATAATACCAACGGACTTAACACGTTCAATCAAGGCGGAAGATACTACATCACAAATGAACATTCTACCACGCCTAAAAATACCAAGTCTCGTTATTCCATCAAACCAAACCTAAACATTCATAGTGTGATTGCCTTTCCTCCACCATAGATAAATACTGAATCTCTGAATCATGCATTGAGTAAACCTCCTCTCAAGTTATTCACTGCCCGGACACATAGGCAAGCATCTTACCATCACCTCAATATTGTGCGATAACAACTTATGAGCATCATAGCAACATGTGCATAGCCTCAAAGCTCTTAGAAGTACAACTACTGAGCTGAAATGACGGAATATCCTTCCACAAGGCAACGACAATAGCCCAATCAACTACGCAGGGAGAAATATCCTGCACTACATCTATAGTACCATTATGATTCCTCGATTCCCAATTTATAACAAGCGTTTCACGTCGCATAATATTGAATAGGACAAAAACGAAGGCATAAGCCTCATAGGAATTAAATCTCACGATGAGGAATCAAGAAGGGAACTGCTCCTAGCAGTGTTGTAGCCTCTCGAAGATAATTATAGACGTCTCTGTACTGATCCGCAAGACTCTACTCTACTCACTCATGACTTGTGAGACTTAAGTGAACCTAGTGCTCTGATACCATGTTGTCATGATCCAAAATCCGTTAAAGGTCATGATGGCGCCGGACACCACTGTCAGGCAAGCCAACACTAAATAGTTAAATAAATTCTATTTTTGAAATCATGAATTTCCTTCAATTTAACTAGTAAAAAGATGTACTTTATAGAATAATTAATAATACTTTAAAATTATAATACTAATTATCTCATAATCATCCAAGAACTCGGTGTTACAAGTGCATGAGCATTTACTAGGAATTAAAATAAAGTACAATAACTATCCGGAATACAATTTGGACAAAAAAGAAAATACAAGTTCTCTGAAGGATACTCTGCTGGTTGTAGATCGTCCCTTAAGATGCAACTCACCTAAATCCCCGTATCAACCATGCCATTGTGCCCACAAGGCCACTAGACTTACATGTGCCTGTACAATAAAATATAAAGCAAGTGTAGTATGAGTACGAAAACAATGCATACCTAGTAAGTATCTAGTCTAATCTCGTAGAAGTAGTGACGAGAGATCGACTCCGACACTTAACATGGCCAACCATAATATATCGATAATATGACAAATTATGAATTTTATAAGGCGACTGTAAACTCAATAACAAGAAGAAGGTAAATAATTCTTTTGTTAATGGGGGGTTTCTAAATTTATTTTCATCTTCTAACAAATTATTTCTCCGGCCAATGAGGCCACATCAACTATCAATACTTCCAAAAAACCAATTACGTCATGCACAAATCATGTCGAGGTCGTACGACTAGATCCAACATAATATTTAAATTGTGCATTGCTGAGGGTCAAACGGGCCGTACCATAGATGCATCTATTTACCTCGCTCACGAAGCATACATGCGACACAGTCAAATTCAAATTTAAGGAATTACCCCGCTCGCGGATCATACATGCGATGTGGTCAAATATAAATTTAAGGAAATTTCCCTGCTCGTAGATCATACTTGCGACGTGGTTACACATAGATTTCTTAAGTTATTATAGTATTCTTCTATTCTTTTCAAAATATGAAGTTCAAATGAAAACTTTTAAGATCCCAATTTTTCCTCAATTTCAAATCCTTTCAAACATTTAATAAGCAAACTCAATCTCGCTCCTTCTCAAGGCAAACAATAAACATAAACCAATAACGATATCAACAAGGCATAATGTAAGCCTAAAACTGCCCGGGCATAGGCATAGCTAGTAGCTACGTACGTATTATGGATTTTATAAGGAGACTGTAAACTCAATAACATGAAGCAGGTAAACAATACTTTTGTTAATAGGGTCTTTCCAAATTTATTTTCATCTTCTAATAATTTATATCTCCGGCCAATGAAGCCACATCAATTATCAATAATTTCAAAATAACTAATTATGTCATGCGCAACTTATGAAGAGGTCGTACGACCCAATACAACATAATATTTAAATTGTACACTACTGAGGGTCGAACATCGCAAACCATATATGCATCTATATACCCCTCTTCAACTTCAAACCTTGATCCCTTAACCATCCGAAGTCAACCCGAGGTCCCCGGGACCTCAACCAAACATACCTACAAGTCCTAAAACACCATATAAACTTAATCGATCCGTCAAATCACATAAAACAAATCTTAAATCACAAATCACCCTCCAATTCAAACTTAAAGAACTTGAAACTTTAATTTCTACTTTCGATGACGAAACCCATCAAATAACGTCTGATTGACCTTAAATTTTACAGACAAGTCACATTCGACATTACGCACCTGATCTGACTTCCAGAATAGGAATCCGACCCCGATATCAATAGGTCCATTTCTGGTCAAACATTTCAAAAACCTTCAAATTTCTAACTTTCGCCAAATGGCCCCAAAATGACTTACGGATGTCTGAATCCTCTTCCGGACACGCTCCCAATACCAGAATCACCATACAAATATATTCCCAGACTCAGAATCCCAAATGGACATTGATTACTTTGAAATGCACTTCAACCCAAACTAATAAAATTATTCCAAAATGCTAACTTCCACAATAGGCGCCGAAATGCTCCCGAGTTATCAAAAATCGAATTCGGACCCACGCGCAAGTCCAAAATTGTCATATGAACCTATTGGAACTTTCAACTCCCGATCCCGAGGTCGTTTACTCAAAAATCACAACTTAACCAATTTTTCCAACTTAAAGCTTCCGAAATGAGAATTCTCATTCCAAATCAACTCTGAACTTCTCAAATTTCAATTGCGACCATGCGTACGAATTATAACACCTTATGTGAAGCTAATCATGGTCTCAAATCGATGAACGGTGTTTTAGAGCTTAAAACAACCAATTGGGTTGTTAAACCGTAGCTGGTCTAGGCTCAGTATAGCTGCTGCAACTGGCTGGGGGCCGTCCAAGGGTAGTGTACCCAGGGTCTAATATACTACAGATGCAGGCCCAAGAGCCTGAGCAGTAGGGGTCTGTGCTCCCCCTACCGCCTGAGATGTGTCTAGGTCTGCTAGAAGTAAACCAGCTTGGGTCATAGAATCCATGAACCACAGCATACGGCACATGACCTCCTAGAGGCCCGATGCTGACATGAAATCAACCGGGGCTTGCTCTACTGCGGGCACCTTGCCATGCTCCTCCACTGGATCCGCTGGTAGTGCAAATGGGGTAACTCTGGGACCTTCTCGTCCCCTACCTCGGGTCGGTACCTCCCATCGGCCTCTGCCTTGGCTCTAGAAATGGGGGGAGCAACTCCTCCCAGATTCGGAACGTCTGCTGCGTGCGTTCTCACCATCTGTGAAAGAATAAGATAGATAACTTAGCATACCATCAACTGCACGATAGAAGATGAATAAATAGTAGTTTCCTAACATCCTATTGCTTCTAGAAGATATGTATAGACGTCTCCGTACACATATACAAGACTCTATTAGGTCTACCCATAACTTGTGAGACGATGTGAACCTAGTGCTCTGATACCATGTTATCATGACCCAATTCTAGTTTATGCCATGATGGTGCCCAATACCATTGCTAGGTAAGCCAACAATGAACTATCTAGTGATTTCCATTTTTATTAAGTTATTCAAACAACTAAATTTCCTTTAATTTAAAGGATTTAAAAAATAACTGATTTTTAAAGCAATCAAAAACGAAAACAACTAAATGAAATCATAACTACAGGAATACAACCCAAAATCATAAGTCTACTAGTGTGTGCCAAGACCCGGTGTCACAAGTGTATGAGCATTCTAGTAGAATATACAAAAGAGTACTAGTCTGTTGTCTGAAATGTAATAGACAGAAAAATATAATAAAAAGAAGACTTCGGTTGCTGTAGTACAACTCGGAAGGGTAGCTCACCGTGTAGTCTCGAAGCGGGGATCAAATATGTGCGTCAGACTGGCAATAAGATGTACCTGCCTCAGATCCTTTAAAATTAAGCATAGAAGTGTAGCATGAGTACATAAACAATATGTACCCAGTAAGTATCCAATTTAACCTTGAAGAAGTAGTGATGAGGGGTCGACTTCGACACTTACTATGGACTAACAATAATATAATAAATTTTATTCTAAGCATGGATTTCATGAAAGATACTAAAAACCTCAATAACAGGAAATAATAGATTCTTCTTTCACAAATATTAAATCCCAAGTTTAGTTTCATCATTTAACATCTTGAATTTCAAGATATTTAAGCAATATAAATCATGAATAGTTCCATAGAGTTATCATGCGTAAATTATGCCGAGGTTGTACGGCCCGATCCAACATAATATTTAAGCTGTGCACTGCCAAGGGTCGAAGGTCACGAACCATAGATGCATTTATCTGCTACTGAGGCATTCGGACCGCTCCACAAATGGAAAACATTTCAAATAAGACACATATTCTCATTTACAGTCAAGTGTTCCATTCACAAATTCAAGTAAGTGTATTTAACTTTTTTCTATTCTTTTATCAAGTTCCAACAGAACTTAAACAATTAGATTAACAAGTAAGAACACAACATTTCAAGTATAGCATGATAGGGGTCCTACCGGACAATAGCATAATTAGTAGCTACATACGGACTCTGGTCAACTCATATGTATGTAGCCGCCATAAATAGGTACACATAATTCACGATTATGCTCAAACCCTACTTTCTGGTCCACTAATCAATATATGTTCAAAAGTTTATAATCTAACTTTTTAAGTGATTACCCAACCCTAAATGTAAGGTTTCAAAATTTCACTCCCGGGCCCACGTGCCCAAATTCCAGTAAATTTTTAAGGATGTTGTTACCCATAACCTTAGGAATATAAATATATGATTTTCACTAAGTTCTATATTCATTTTCATGGTTAAATCTCATTCTTATCAAAAACCTAGGTTTTCCACCTAACCCATGGATTCCACAATTTTACATGTTATAATCTACCCATAAATTATGTACTAAACTCACATTAGGTAGAAATTACTTACCTTAAAAAGCTAGGTCAAAATCCGCTCCTTAAAAGCTCTCAACCCGCCCAAGAGTGAAAGCAAATGTGTTAGAACTGGTGTAAGTCCCGTATTAAATGAACCCTTCTGCCCAGCTATTTTTGCACTTGCGGTGCCTTGGCCACATCTCTGGTTCCGCACCTGTGGAAAATTCCTTGCAGGTGTGCCTTTTCCTTACCTGGCCAGGCTTCGCATCTGTGGACAAAAAGGGCCATTTCGGCAAGCCATCCGCTCCTGCGACCAAGTCCCTCGCACATGCAGTCATGTAGTTGCGCCCAAACTTCCATATCTGCGGTTGCTGGGCTGCCCTCAAATCTTATTTCTGCGGCTCGTGGTTCGCACCTGCGGCTGTTGATATCCAATTTTTCCCTATGTATTTTTATACCCAAAACACTTCCAAAAAAACATATATGTGCACATATAAGCACACCAAAAGGTTTTGGCATTTTAATGATTTTTAAACCAATTTATGGCCTATTTTTACACCATAAAATCCAATAATTATTCCCAAAGCTTGCCATTTTGGAGAATAATTTATTTTATTCTCATATTTACACCAAAATATATCCAACATGATTTTTGCACATTTTTTACAAATTCGTTTGGTATTTTTAAAGCCAAAATTGCATATCAATACTAGCCTCTTTAAGATTTAATAGCATTTTATAATTACAAAATTGATCCCAATATTTTCGAATTAATAGTTGACTCAATGCCTTTAATTTGCTTTTAAAACATTTTTACTATTTTTATAAAATAATAAAAGGAAAATTGGCTATTTCAATTGTAGATTCAATTCATTTCAATTATAACCCAAATTCCACTTCAATTTCAGCCTGAAATCAGCCCAATTTCGAACTCAATTGGACCAGCCCAACTTATTCAAACCCAGCCCCTTGACCCATTTAATCCAACCCGCCCAGAAATCCTATTAATCCAGGTCGTCGATCATTTTGATCAACGGCCACAAACGACCCTTTCCTTTTTAATTCTACCAACACCCCAACCCTAACCCTCATTTCTCTTAGACAACCGCCTCTGAAACCTCTTCTCTATCAAAACGCTCTCAAGCACTAGAAACACTAATTGCCTCCCTCGTCTTCTTCGACCATTATGTTGCCGGAGTCCATGGCTTTTCAGGTCATGGATGACCTGTTCTCACCTTCCTTCACTCCTAAGCCATGGGTGTTTGAGATTTCGAGGTTTGACCTCAACGTTGTTCGTTCAGATCTTCTTAGATCTGTGGTTCTATGGCCTCTCCGGCCTTGCTCCGACGTATTCGAGCTTTAGAAGCCTAGCCATGGCCATCTCTGACTCAAGACCAGACCTCTTCCAAGCCTTCTCATTTCTAGTGTTTCAGAGAAACCCTAAAGCTATCCGAGGTTCCTTCCTCTTTTATTTACTTAGATATGTGGTGAATCCGTGCTATATTCAATGTTTTAAAGTTTTTCCCCAATTTTCTTTTCAAAATTAGTTCGCTTTCAATTTAGGGTTTTCGAAAAAATCTCAAAATAACTTCTGACTCTTCTTCTTCTTTTCTTTGTGTGAATTTGTTTGTACCACGTTCTTATGAGTTTTTCTCTTGTGTTCTTATGTTTGCCATACGATGCATGTTCTTCTATTTTTGTGTTCTATTCTTCCCTCTACTGGGTTCTATAAGCATGCTTTACATGTCTATCTCGTATGTTCCTCTACTGTATTTTTTACTGAGCTTTTGCTCCTTGCTTACCTTTACTGGACTTTGTTTGAACCCTAAGCATGTTTCATCTACTATTTTCCTAAACCTGTATCGCTTTTTCTTTTCTGAACTTGTTTGAGTGACAAGCTTTGCCTAAATGTATTCCTTGTGTTTCAAACTTGTTGTTCTCTCTGTTTGTTTCTCATAAGTCTCTGAAAGAGACTACTGAGCCTGTTCTATTTGTTGTTTTCTCATCTATGCATCTGATTCGAGTCAGAAACCCTAGTATTTGGGGGGTTTTGGCAAGCTTGACTTTGTGTTTAGACTAGGGTTCTATTCAGAACCCTGACTCTCTTTCAGACTCATTCTGAGTCTGTGAACCTAACCTTCTTGGGTACTCCAATTTCTTGCTAGTTTTAAAACAACTCTCTCTTGTCTCACATGACTGTATGCTTTTTATATGACAAGTTCTCTTTTTTCAAAAGGCCTTTGGCCAGCTTGTGATTGATTCCGAGTTCCTTTTTTAAAAGGTTTGATTGTGTGTTGTTGATTTTCTTTAAATTAAACCCTTCTCACCCTTTTCTGGTTGGATTCATTCACACTAAGATTCGAATCCTTATTTTACTGGCTGGTTGATTGATTGTCTTTCCTTGTTTGACCTAAACCGTGTACTACTAAACTGTTTCCTTAAATAGGTTTCTGTGTATTTGCCCCTGTTATACTGCCTCAGAAAAGATTGTTTAAAACAAATCCTTTCCTTATTTATTTTGCCTGTTTGAGTCAAATCCCTTAAATAAAGGGAAACAACTTGTGATTGATTTCAAAACTATTCTCTTACTTTTTTTTACTCACCTTCTACACTATAAAAGGGGCTGCTCTTTTGCACTAAAGGGGGGGGGGTTTCAGATGCTTTCACAGACTTTTCGGCACAAAAACACAAGCTTTTACACATTCGAATACTGAGTTCTTTCACAAAAAAAAAATTCTACTCTCTTCTTCTATTTTGTGCTTTCTGAAACAATTTTGAGCTCTCTCTCTAAAACTCTCAAGTGTTGTGCTGAACTTAAGTCTGTTCCTGCTGTGTTTACTTGCCGTGATTGCTCTATTGTTCTGCATGTTCTTACTTTGCAACTGGTACGTTATTCTTAGTTGAATAATGCTTCTTCATTATGTATTTACTTCCTAGTCTATTATGTTTTTCTTTACTATGTTTCTGCAATCTTGTTGTGCTTTTCTTATGTAAACTCCCTTTCCCTTTTTCCCTTTGTATGTGAGTATAGTTCCTTCCATAACAGCACTTTGATATTACTGTCTATGACTCTGAACTGGGTTCTTTGAACCTCCTAACTCAATCAATTCCCACTCCTTTTCTCCCCTTTATGTGCTTGAGCCTGGACCTGAGTCTAGTGGTGTCCTAATCACCATCCAGACCTAGGTTTGACCCTTAAGTGTCTACTCCTAACTTGTTTGACCAAACAAATGTCAAGGGTGTGCCAGTCTTCACCTGTGGCTGGGTATGACCACCATTTGTTATGGCTCCCCAATTCCTTTTCACTTTGCACTTACTCCAAGCTCTAAGTTCTGCACCTCTTTTGCAAGCCATGCTTTGGGACCCTTGAGCTCCCACTGAACTTGGATGCCTGAGAACTGGCTATTCCGTACTGCACTATTCTAATTCTAAATGGTATCCTGAGTGTAAGCAATGCCGGGAATCCTTGAGATTCCTTGGAACTTTGAAACACTTTAGATAAAGAGAAGGATTTGGAAATCCGGAATTGGTTAATCACATGTTATTGGACATTAAGATAAAATTAGGCTGCTCGAATCTAGCTGTTAGTTTTTAATGTAATTACTTTCTTTCTTTTGGTCTGTAATAATTTGTATAAAGTGTAAGAACGTGATTTTTTCCCTATGAAAGAATTACTCCCAAAAAATTCAAAATAAAATGATTTTCCTTGGTGTGCAATTTTGAGAATTTTTGTGACATTTTTGGATAATTATTTTTATTTGTCTGTGCATGTTTATTTGTTAAATTAATAAAAAATACAAAAATATGTCGCATTTTGCATGTAGGATTTAATTCTACAATTGTTAGTAATTAAGTTTGTTTTACAAAAATTGAAAATTACAAAATAGGAATCTTTATCATTTTTAGCATTTAATGTCCAAATGTACAATTTTATGCTTAATTATTACTTAATTGTGCGTTAATTGTTATTGGGAGTTAATTTGCGCTTTTATAACTTAATAATAATTTAAGGATTTTTAGAATTTAGTTTTAGAAAAATAAAAGAAGAAAAGAGAGCAAAAATACAAAGAAAATCGGAATTGGGCTCTTCTTCAAATTCAAGCCTCAAGCCCAAAAAATACCCAACCTTCCCCATGACCCGGTCCATCTCAACACGGGTCGACCCGGTCCGCCCCATAACCCAAATACCCAACACCCCATCTCCCTATCTTACATTTCACAAAAAAATAAATAAATAAAAAAAACAAAACAAGAAAAACCCTAAACTCATCCCCTCTTCTTCTCCAAGCTTCCAAGCCCCCTCCCATGGCTGCTCACCCTCAAGCCCACTCCAAAAAAAACCCGCTGCCATTGCTTCGTCTTCTTCGTCGCCAAGCTCAAGCTCAAGCTTCTATGGCGACTTTCTTCCCCGAACGACCCCACTGTCACTGTTTCGTTTTCTTCTTCGTCAAGCTCAAGCTCGAGCTCGACACCTATGGCCGCCGCTGCTTCTGCTACGTCCAAGCAGACCACGCTTCTGCTACGACCAAGCAGACCACACTTCTGCTTCTGCTTCATCTTCTTCGTCTCCGTCGAACTTGAGCCCGAGCTCCCATGGTTGCTGCATTGCTGCGTCTCCTGCTACGTCTAAACACACCCTGATGCTGCTGCCTTGTCGTCTTTGTTGCTGCCTCCAGCTGCCTCGACTGCTTCTGCTTTACCTCACGTGAACCAGTCCGGCAACCCCCCATTAAATCCGGCGACCTTCGCTTTGTCATTGAACATTGCTGCTCGTCGAACACTCCTGCTCCTTCATCGAACACTGCTGCTCGTCGAACACTGCTGCCTCTCCCCGTCGCCTGTTCTTTCGTCCAGCGAACAATAGTCCAAACGCTGCTTTCTTCTTCGACCTCTTCGTCACAGAAGCTCGTCCCTGCTTCACCTCCATGGCTGACCCCAGCTCCATCACGACAATATGTCGTTGTCCGCTGCTTCACCTTCCTCGTTGCCTCCAGTCAAAAATGAGACCCCACCATTTCGTTGTTCGAGCTTTGGTCGGGGTTTGTCGAAACAGTCCATACACAGTTCGAGTTCGTCGTTGGTCAGTCGTTGTTCGTGGTTCCGATCCGGTTAGTGGCTTTGAGTTTCACTTTTGTCCGTATTTTGTTTTTGATATTCTCGAATCTAAAATCGGTAAATGTTTGATTTTTGTTTTGTTCGTGTTCATTGTTTTGTTAATTTTTCCGTTTGTTCATGTGAAATTGTTAGTTTAATGTCGTTAGATTCAAATTGAAGTTTAATTAATTATTTCTTCAGTTTGTTTCATGTGTTGTTATGTATTTTTTTTCAGAAATTGTTAATGTTGGTCTAAATCATTTGAATCTGTCATGTTTGTTGTTTAAAATAGATTTAATTCATGTTCATCTTCGTTTGAAGTTCGTTTGTAACCCCGGTGATTTAATGTGAGTTTTTGTGTTGGTTTTTAATTTGTTGATTTAGTTTGAATCATGTATTTTGTTGTTGATATTGTTGTCTCTTTGCTCATTCATTTTTGGTCTATGCTAACCAGGATTGGTTCCTAATATGGTTAACTTATTCCCATTAATTTGAAGTTGTATGATTCAATGTGTTCATGAGATTTGTTGTTGAATTTGTTTAGAAAATTGGTCATATTTTCTATATTTTTGTTGGAATCGATTAGGTGAATTGGTTATAGCTGATGGGGTAGTTTGGTAAATTGCAGTACGTTTAGGGGTAAATTGGTAATTTCAGTAAGGTCGGAGGGGTATTTTTGGAATTAAACATTTGAACAATTGTTTAATATAATGGGGGACAAGACATAATGTAGTGGGGTGGGAATAATGTAATCCTTTATGTTAAGCATGGGGGACAAGATGTAATGGGGTGGAGGTTAATATAATTGTTTAATATAATGGGGGACAAGACATAATGTAGTGGGGTGAGAATAATGTAATTATTTATGTTAACCATGGGGGACAAGGGTTTAAAATAAGGAAAACATTAAGTAGAGGGGACAAAGCATGCAATTGGGGGAATATTTCGGGTTGGGGATTCAAAAAAAGAGTCTTGTTATATATAGAGTCATTTGACACATTTTAAAAAGAGCTTTTAAGACTTGAGAGAAAAGACTTGAACTAAAAAGACTTTCTTAGAAAGAGAGGAAGACATTCTGAAAATCCTAAGAGAGTGTTGGAGAGTTTAAAAAGAGAAAACAAAAACAAAGTGAGAAACGTGTTTAGTTTTCAAGTTTAATACACGCGTGGGTTGTTGCTGTTTAGTTTGTTTACAAACTTTTGGGTTTGTTCTATTGAGTTGTTCGGTTTTTCTTCAAAGTTTTCTGGGCCTTGAATCTGGTTCGAATTTGTTGCTGTTGGGTTGCTGCTGTTGCTGTGTATTTACACTACTGCTGCTTCTACTGATCTTCATCTTCTTTCCTTGCTTTCCAAATACCAGGTACACAACTGATACACTGGTTCATCTTGTAAGCCACTCGAAGCATGAATGCAAAAATGAGAAAGATTTGAAGTTGTAATTTAATGTAGTCCTTTCTTTCTTTTACTGTCTGTATGTAGAATGTTCTATGCATTGCCATGTAAACTCTTTAAACAACTCACTTTCGAAACTTAACTATAATAACTCGAAAGTATGTAAATAAAGTAGGACCTTATCTTCATTTATTTTAGAAAACGAAAAATAGAAAATATAGTCATGCTAAGATTATCCTTTTAAAAATGATGAGACGAGCCTCGCCAAATAAAAAATGCAAATTGCGGGGCCCTCAATAATTGGTCATAATAGATACTTAGAATTTGGGATGGACTGTTTAGTGAATTTCACTGCCTTCCCCAAAGACAATAACGCGTTAGACTCTTTAGGCGCGCATTTTAATAATCTTAATTCTTAAACTCGGGTGTGCATTTCATGTGACCTAAATCCAAATCCCAAAACATTGAATAAAAATGTGTTCCAGATTGCGGGTGCATTTCATGTGACGCAATCCAAAGACATATTTTTAAACGATGTTCACATTCTTTTAAAATATAATAACAAAAGCGGTAAAGAGTTAAAACTTGCACATGAGCGCATAATTGTATAAATCAGATAAACAAGCCGAATATGACAGTGAGCGACCGTGCTAGAACCACGGAACTCGGGAATGCCTAACACCTTCTCCCGGGTTAACAGAATTCCTTATCCGGATTTCTGGTTCGCGGACTGTAATACAGAGTCATTCTTTTCCTCGATTCGAAATTAAATTGGTGACTTGGGACACCCTAAATCTCCCAAGTGGCGACTCTGAAATAAATAAACAAATCCCGTTTCGATTGTCCTTTAATTGGAAAAAACTCCTTCACCCCTCGCGGGGACGGAAAAAGTAGGTGTGACATAAAGAATTTGGGGAATATAGTGAAAGGGTGTGGGAGGGGTTTTGCATGCTTGCATCAGTAAGCGTATAAACTATGCTTTAGGATTTTAATTTTTTTTAGAAATCCTGCCTATAGGATTTTTCAATGTTTCTGATTCCACATCACTTAGAGACCATGCCTATAGGGTCAACGCTTCATGGTGCTACAAAGCACATAGAAATCATGCCTATAGGACTTAATGTTCATGTAATCAATGCATATATAGATCATGCCTATAAGGAATGCATATGCATTAGGCAAACTGTAGGGTTAATTAACACAATCATCTTTTACATGTTCAATAACAGGTTTTAAAAATAAAAATAGATATCATGCCTATAGGATTTGCATCAAACTCGTCTGATTCGCTTAAAGTAATAATGATCTATTAACTAGTCCTTAACGTCTTAATACAGCAACAATTTCAGAAGTCTTAATTCTTTGACAAAAACTCTCTTGACTCAGTATGCTTTTAAATCCCTCAATGTGCTAATTGGTTGCCTTTTACCGTTTGATATTACGTGGACTGTATATAAATTGTGTTGAAACCCATCTTCTCTCTGAGTCTTCTGAATCATGAAGAAGGGTGTACTTCGTACGACTTATTTTCTGTATAGTGTCAAATCCCAATTTAGAACGACGTTCGGACAAGTTGCTAAGCCGGTGAAGCTTCTGTATTCCCGGTAGGCTGCCCTCCTTGGCTCGAGCTGTCCGCTCGGGTAAGCCAAGTCTAGAACAAACACCCAGGTTCTGAACCTAGTATAACGAAGCCACATGCCGGATCCCTAGTAGGAACGCTTATTTGCATCATGCGCATTTGACTTAGTGGACTCAACACAGGGGTTGGGTCCGTGTAGGACTAGCAACCCGAAGTGAAAAGACCATCCTGCTGCATACTGTGTGCTTTATGCATTTACTTGTTTCAGACTTGCATGCTGACCGGCTTCGAAAAATCGGGAATATTGGAAAATTGTGAAAAAAAGGGAAGTAACTGTGTAGAGAGTTAATTGCCTATTTTAGAAAAAATGAAAAAAAAAAAGAAATTCTGCCCCAAATACTGGCGAAATTCTGCCGAAACATTGGAAAAAATGAAAAAAAAAAGAAAAATATTTTTTTATATAGTTTGTTTCACTCAAAAAAGCAAAAGAAAAAATAGAAAAGAGTCTCTTATTTTTAGGTTGAAGAATAGGTTGGTCATTTTGTTGAAACGAAAAGAAAAAAAATCTTCACTTTGTCTTGTTTTCAAAATAAAGAAAAAATAAGAAAAAGAAAAATTGTTTGTCTTGCCATGAAAAATGAAAATGAAAAAAGAGTCTTGTTTTATAAAATGTTTTTATTTATTTATTTGTTTATGAAAATACCAAAAATGAAAATAAAAAGAGTCTTGCGTTGAACGTGGTTTTATTATTTGTTGCAATATATATATATATATATATATATATATATATATATATATATATATATATAAATCCAAAAAGTATTTTTATTTATTTCCTTTCTAGAAAAGTTTTTTTTTAGACCCCAATTTTTAAGAAAAATCCAAAAAATATTTTCCATTATTGATGTCTTTAGAAAGTCTTTTTAATTGTTTTTTTAAAAAATAAAAATAAAAATAAAAATATTTTCTTTTAATCCGAAAATATTTTCATTCTTCTTTCAAAAAATTGAAAAGAAAATTTAAAATTCAAAAATATTTTTTAGAAGCATTTCTTTCATTGAAAGTAAAATTCCAAAAAATATTTTCTTTCTTCTTTAGAAGTTTTTCTTTCAAAATTTAAAAAAAAAAACATTAGAAATCTTTCTTTGCAAAAATGATCCCTTTCTTCTTTATAAGTCTTTCCTTCAAAAAAAAAATATTAAAAAAAAAGTTAGTTTATTTACTTTATTCATGATCTCCCGAACTACGCGGGTTTGATTCTCACCGGATGTGAGATATGTAGGCAACCCTCATCTGGTTCAACCTTCCCTTTTGCCAAAATAGCCAAAAAAAACATGTCAAAATTTTAATTTTGTCATAAATAAGTCGGGTGATGTTCAACCTCCTCTTTTGCAAAAAATAGCAAAAAAGAAATATATATATGTCAAATTTTAATTTCATCATAAAGAAGTTGGGTGACGTTGTTTTGTCAAGACATAGCTGAATGTTCCCGAAAGGGACGCCGGAAGGCTGACTTTGCATAAACAGCCACCTTTTGGGTCATGTTTAAGATTTGGTCCAGTTGACCCACACAGCCTTAAAAATCTTTGTCCCCGAGGCGTTGAAAGGTCGTGTTTGCAATATTGAGTTCTCTAATTTGAAAAATGATAAAAAGAGTCATGCATAAGTCGGGTGATGCTGTTTTTGTCAAAAATAGCCGAATGTTCCCGAAAGGGACGCCGGAGGGCGGACTTTGTATAAACAGCCACTTTAGGTCATTTTTTAGGATTTTGGTCCAGTCGACCCACACAGCCTTAAAAATCTTCGCCCTCGAGGCGCTAAAGGGCCGTGTTTGCAACACCAGGTTTTTATTGTAATTTGAAAAAAAACAAAGAGTCAGCGGTCAGGTGAATACCATTTGGATTTTTAATCAAAAATAAGCCGAGCCAGCTTCGACCGCGTCTTAAACCGTTCTTGCCGAAATAGCCTTAGAGTATCTTTCAGTTGTCGAAAGGCTATTTTCGTAAAAGAAATGACAAGTTTGTAAAGTGTCATAAAATAATCCTCACCGGCCTCAAAATTCATGTGAAAGGGGCCACATTTTCAAAAATAACCGTTTGGTTTCATTTGTCAAACGGAGAAAGGGAGCTGGCCTTTTGTTTTTGAGTTTGTAAATCTTTTGATTAGAATATGTGGGTTGTTTGACTTTCAAGTTTGTAGGTCATCTTTAAACCCTTGAAACCCAGTTTGTTTTATTATGAAAATTGATAAAGAAAAAAATGTTTTATTGCTGTTACATTTTATGTGTCCGAACTACGCAAGGTCTGATTCATGCGGGGTTATGATACGTAGGCAATCTCCATAAGATTCGACCACAACAAAAAAAAAGAGAAAGAAAAAATGAAAAAAAAATGAAAAACAAAATCGAAAAAAGAAAGAAAAATGAAAAAAAAAGAGAAAAAAGGGGAAAAAAGATGTTAATAATGAAGACAGACTGAGTCCATTCTAACCTGTTTTGTTTTGAATCTCAAGAAAGCTAAGGTGGTTGGTTTGTGGTAAGCCGGAAACACAAGATCCAGGAAACCCTGATTGAAATCCAAGACAATGACACCCAGAATATCGCGCAGAATCCTTTACCTACACATCATGATACACACTTTGCGGGGATCAGGCTTGATAACAGAAGCACTCGAATCCTATCCGGGACTTGTTGACTAAGGTTGATGATATTGAAGTTGGCAATGGTCTGGGGAATACTAATGCGAAGCTCAGTGGCTAAGATGCCAGTTTTGATAAAGTGGGAGGACGCTCCGGTCCTTGGTTTGCAAGAGAGAAGCTTGTGATGGCTTATTTTGTTGTCATTTCTGTTGTCTGGATTATTAGAGTTGTAATTCGGATATTTTCCTGTGTCAAACTTTCTTATCTTTCCATTTTGTCATAGCGGTTTGTTCAAGTTTTGGCCGGGTTGTTTTAGGATTTTATTCTGGTTTGTTTTTGTTTATTTTGTTATTCAAACCATTTCACCGGTAGTCGAATGCAAAATCTGGTCTTTTATTATTTCCAGTCATCTTTTTGTTTAGTCTTTTTATCATTTTTTGTTCAGCGCCGATTCGAGTGACATGACATGCGCACATAGTTTGGGCCTAATCTTAAAAGTTAATCATAAAACCCCGGAAAGGTGATCGGAACATTTAAAGGAAATAAGGACGGTTTGAGATTATTCGGAGCTCGAGTCATGTGGAACTAGGGCAAGTAAAACACAAAGAAAACCGTTAAAAGCAAGATTCGCCCAATTGGCATGAGGGTCGTTCATGATAATGAGAGTGAGAGTGTCGCCCAACGGTGCTTTAAAAATGACAAATGAAAAAGCAAATGTTGAATATAATTGTCAAATCCAGCACCATCAGAAGAGGCTACAAATCTTTGTTTAAATTATGTTGTTTGCACTTGGCATGTTTTGAAGACTGGAATGACGAAGGCATTTTGTTCTGCTACCTAAACACTTTATCCTTCGTTACCCCTTTTGAGCCTTATTTATTTTTCTTTCGTACCCCTCGTTCGGAATCAGTAGCAACGACTAGAAAACACAAGCATGGCAGTTAAAGAAAAAGAAAAGAAAAAAAGAAGAAAGAAAAGAAAACAACAAAACGACAAAAGAGAAAGGAGAAATGAAAAAACAAAGAAAAGAAAATGATAAAAAAAACAAAAGAAAGTCAGAATGAAAAAAGAGGAATTAGGAACTACGTTTGACCTGATTCCTCAAAGAGGATACGTAGGCGCTTCACGACTCGGTCATAATGTCCATAATGGTCATAGTATGCATAGTGTAACATAGTATAACGAAAATAAAAATCCCCAAGCAAGAAACTGGGGCAAGAGTTGCGCTTGTTATAAGCAAATATGGTTCCGAAGGTTGTAATTTTGAACCCCAAGTTTATTTTGTTTTGAGCCTTTAATACCCTTTCTTTCTAGCCTATCCAAAACCCACATTACGGTCCAAAGAAAGACCTTCTGATCAGTCTTCAAAAGATGCCAAGTCAAACAAATGAGAGTCTTACCGGTGAACATAACACTCTGTTCCACAAGAGAAAGGACTCTAATCCCTAACAGAAAGAGTCATACCGGCAACACTCCAAATCCCCAGCTGGAAAGTGATACAAATGAGAGAGTGTTATCGGTGAAAATCTTTACGGACACCATAAGGCGATGAAAGCTGAGAGAAAACCCAAAATGAGAGAGGCTTGATAGCGAAAACCCTTTGGGCACTACAAGTCGAATAATATTGAGAATCAGATGGGGAATCGCCAAGTGAAGATCTTGAAAGACGATTGACGGCGGAGGATAGGCCACATGTGCATGTCATGATTATTAGAGTCGGTATCTGCGTTTGATAGGCTTTTATTTATAGTTTCTTTTGTTAAAGAGTCATCTTTTTCCTTTGTCTTTTTATTCTGTTCCTTTTTATCTTTTTCCTTTCATAGAAACATTCCCCATTAGAGTCTGTTTGGTCAGAACAAATGAGAAATGACTTCAAAATCTGCCATCAGCTTTCCAATTATGCAAGACCAGATCCGATTAGAACATCCAAATGGTCTAAATCAAGAAAGGACAAAGCAAGGAGAACAATAAGCATGATTTGGGAAATTCGTACGAGACTAAAAGGTCAGGGAAATGCCAGTTTCCGAGCTATGACACAAAAGAAGAGGGATATCCCCAGCAGAAATGGATTATCCCCAGCAAATAGTATCATCCCCAACAAGTTTTTGGAACGCAGAGCAGGGAAGGAGAAAGGGAAAAGCCATCCCAGTAGGAGTATCACAACCAACCACCGCGTTTTAAACTAACAAATTTTGTTTGATTTGAAACAGGTAAAGGAAATGGCATTGATGACAGAAATGCATGCCACAAAGGAGATTATCAAACTGGGGTAGAAAATTTTCCTTTTATTTAGAAAATTTTCTGGAAGTCAGGTATCCATTTGGGGAAGAATAAATATAGCACCAGTCTCAAGGGAAGTGGTCTTTACCCCCAGCATAATAAGTTTTAATGAATGAAGTTGTTCCCCAGTGGACGGAACAAAAGGATGAAACTTGTGCTCGGAAAAAGCAAAAGGCTAGTGTCATTCCCAGCAGCCTTCCGAAGAGTGAAGCACTAGTTTTGAAGGAATAAAAATCCCCCAGCAGTGTTATCCTCGACAACGTTATCCCCAGCTGATAACATTTTTATCCCCCAACAGGTAAGTAAATAATTCACCAGCAGTGTTATCCCCAGCAGTTTCGAGGGAAGACAACACAGGTAAGTAAATAATTCAGGAAGAAGGAAATGGTTCACGCATAGGAGACATACTTCCTAAATTAAGATTTCATTCATAGGAGACGCACTTCCTAAATTATTTTCATTCATAGGAGACGCACTTCCTAGTTTAAAATCATCAAAGTTTCACCCATAGGAGACGCACTTCCTAAGTTTATTTTACCCATAGGAGACGCACTTCCTAAGTTTAATTTCATGTATAGGAGACGCACTTCCTAAATTATTTTCATTCATAGGAGACGCACTTCCTAGTTTAAAATCATTAAAGTTTCACCCATAGGAGACGCACTTCCTAAGTTTATTTCACCCCTAGGAGACGCACTTCCTAAGTTTAAGTTCATGCATAGGAGACGCACTTCCTAAATTATTTTCATCCATAGGAGACGCACTTCCTAGTTCAAAATCATTAAAGTTCCACCCATAAGAGACACACTTCCTAAGTTTATTTAACCCCTAGGAGAAGCACTTCCTAAGTTTATTTTACCCATAGGAGACGCACTTCCTAAGTTTAAGTTCATGCATAGGAGACGCACTTCCTAAATTATTTTCATGCATAGGAGACGCACTTCCTAGTTCAAAATCATCAAAGTTTCACCCATAGGAGACGCACTTCCTAAGTTTATTTTACCCATAGGAGACACACTTCCTACGTTTAATTTCATGTATAGGATACGCACTTCCTAAATTATTTTCATTCATAGGAGACGCACTTCCTAGTTTAAAATCATTAAAGTTTCACCCATAGGAGACGCACTTCCTAAGTTTATTTCACCCCTAGGAGACGCACTTCCTAAGTTTAAGTTCATGCATAGGAGATGCACTTCCTAAATTATTTTTATCCATAGGAGACGCACTTCCTAGTTCAAAATCATTAAAGTTCCACCCATAGGAGACGCACTTCCTAAGTTTATTTCACCCATAGGAGACGCACTTCCTAAGGTTATTTCACCCCTAGGAGACGCACTTCCTAAGTTTAAGTTCATGCATAGGAGACGCACTTCCTAAATTATTTTCATCCATAGGAGACACACTTCCTAGTTCAAAATCATTAAAGTTCCACCCATAGGAGACGCACTTCCTAAGTTTATTTCACCCCTAGGAGACGCACTTCCTAAGTTTATTTTACCTATAGGAGACGCACTTCCTAAGTTTAATTTCATGCATAGGAGACGCACTTCCTAGTTCAAAATCAATAAAGTTTCACCCATAAGAGACGCACTTTCTAAGTTTATTTTACCCATAGGAGACACATTTCCTAAGTTTAATTTCATGCATAGGAGACGCACTTCCTAAATTATTTTCATTAATAGGAGACGCACTTCCTAGTTTAAAATCATCAAATTTTTACCCCTAGGAGACGCACTTCCTAGTCTGGTTCATTTAAGTTCATGCATAGGAGACGCACTTCCTAGTTTGAATCATTTAAGTTTCACCCCTAGGAGACGCACTTCCTAGTCTGGTTCATTTAAGTTCATTTGTAGGAGACACACTTCCTAGTTTGAATCATTGAAGTTTCACCCCTAGGAGACGCACTTCCTAGTCTGGTTCATTAAGTTCATGCGTAGGAGACGCACTTCCTAGTTTGAATCATTTAAGTTTCACCCCTAGGAGACGCACTTCCTAGGCTGGGTCTTTCAGGTTATATTTTGCTTTAGGAGACGCACTTCCTGATTTTGGTTCATACAAGTTTACTCGTAGGAGACGCACTTCCTAGTTGGGTTCATCCGCCCTCAAATAGGATTTTATTTTCAAAGTTGTTGTTGAAGTCAGGAGCCCGCCTGAAGAGAGGAAAGACGTTTTATTTTTTCAAGTTGTTTAAATCTCACCAACCTAAAGAAAGGAATGACATTTTATTTTCAAAGTTGTTGTTGAAGAAATACACCCACCCGTATAACGAGAGGAATACTTTTCAATCTTTACATTTCATGTCCTAGGTCGCCCGCCAGTATAATGAGGGTATACATTTATGTTTTCATTTCCTGTCCTAGGTCGTCCACCAGTATAATGAGGGTATGCATTTTTCATTTCATGTCCTAGGTCGCCCACCAGTATAATGAGGGTATGCATTTTTCATTTCATGTCCTAGGTCGCCCACCAGTATAATGAGGGTATACATTTCAGTCTTTACATTTCCTGTCCTAGGTCGCCCACCTGAAAGGAGGAAAAGCGTTTTATTTTTCAAAGTTGCTGTTGAAGTCAGGCGCCCACCTGTATAACAAGAGGAATACTTTTCAGTCTTTACATTTCATGTCTCAGGCGCCCACCTACATAACGAGAGGAATACTTTTCAGTCTTTACATTTCATGTCTCAGGCGCCCACCTACATAATGAGAGGAATACTTTTCAGTCTTTATTCATTTCATGTCTCAGGCGCCCACCTACATAACGAGAGGAATAATTTTCAGTCTTTACATTTCATGTCTCAGGCGCCCGCCTACATAACAAGAGGAATACTTTTCTGTCTTTACATTTCATGTCTCAGGCGCCCACCTACATAACGAGAGGAATACTTTTCAGTTTTTTTTCATTTCATGTCTCAGGCGCCCACCTACATAACGAGAGGAATACTTTTCAGTTTTTTTTTCATTTCATGTCTCAGGCGCCCACCTACATAACGAGAGGAATACTTTTCAGTCTTTACATTTCATGTCTCAGGCGCCCACCTACATAACGAGAGGAATACTTTTTCAGTCTTTACATTTTCATGTCTCAGGCGCCCACCTACATAACGAGAGGAATACTTTTCAGTTTTTTTCATTTCATGTCTCAGGCGCCCACCTACATAACGAGAGGAATACTTTTCAGTTTTTTTCATTTCATGTTTCAGGCACCCACCTGTATAACGAGAGGAATACTTTTCAGTCTTATACTGCAGATCTTGAAATTAGTAACCCACCGGAAGGTAGAAGGTTACAACAGGAATCCCCAGCAGGAAACAATAAAAATCCCCAGCACTGAAAAGCAGAAGGTTGCAACAAGAGGTCCCAGCACAAGTTCAAGCGCACGAGTCAAAAGGAAGAAAAGACGCGTCTTGAAAGAAGCGGCCTGTGAACATTAAATTATGACCAACATAACAAATCTGATGAAGAGAGCCGTATCCCCAGAGGAACCGCCGAAAAGCTTAATGAAGAAAGCCATATCCCCAGCGGACTGAACAAAATGATGAAAACTGGTATTCAGGAAAGCAAAAGGCTAGTGTCATCCCCAAAGTCTCGGAAGAAAAGCACCGGAAGAAACACAAGCCGACAAGAAAGCAAGGCAACAAGAACAAGTTGAAGATAGATGCGATCTTATGATCCGTAGTCTAGCCTAGCTTCTTGTTTTCTTTTAAGCATGGTGTAACAAGGAGATCGGTAAGCAGTGGTAATAGTCTGCAACAGCAATAACATGGCAGTCCCATGGTAGTCCCAGCTACCAAAACTTCCCGAACTACATTAACCTGATTCCCATTTAGCCAGGGATATGTAGGAAACCTTGAAGCAAAGGTTTGGTTAAACCTTTTTCAAAAAAATGCTTCACACGGAGTACTCGGATGGGCAAAAATCGCTCACTTTATCTTTGCACGAAAACCCTTCGTGTCTTCGGGCAAAGAGGGGCAGCTGTAAGCATGTGATTTTTGCCCTATGAAATAATTACTCCCAAAAAATTCAAAATAAAATGATTTTCCTTGGTGTGCAATTTTGAGAATTTTTGTGACATTTTTGGATAATTATTTGTATTTGTCTGTGCATGTTTATTTGTTAAATTAATAAAAAATACAAAAATATGTCGCATTTTGCATGTAGGACTTAATTCTACAATTGTTAGTAATTAAGTTTGTTTTACAAAAATTGAAAATTACAAAAATAGGCATCTTTTGCATTTTTAGCATTTAATGTCCAAATGTACAATTTTATGCTTAATTATTACTTAATTGTGCGTTAATTGTTATTGGGAGTTAATTTGCGCTTTTATAACTTAATAATAATTTAAGGATTTTTAGAATTTAGTTTTAGAAAAATAAAAGAAGAAAAGAGAGCAAAAATACAAAGAAAATCGGAATTGGGCTCTTCTTCAAATTCAAGCCACAAGCCCAAAAAATACCCAACCTTCCCTATGACCCGGTCCATCTCAAGACGGGTCGACCTGGTCCTCCCCATAACCCAAATACCCAACACCCCATCTCCCTATCTTACATTTCACAAAAACAAAACAAGAAAAAACCCTAAAAAACTCATCCGCCCCTCTCTCTCTTTCCCTCTTCTTCTCCAAGTTTCCAAGCCCCCTCCCATGGCTGCTCACCCTCAAGCCCACTCCAAAAAAAACCCGCTGCCATTGCTTAGTCTTCTTCATTGCCAAGCTCAAGCTCAAGCTTCCATGGCGACTTTCTTCCCCGAACGACCCCACTGTCACTGTTTCGTTTTCTTCTTCGTCAAGCTCGAGCTCGAGCTCGACACCTATGGCCGACGCTGCTTCTGCTACATCCAAGCAGACCACGCTTCTGCTATGACCAAGCAGACCACACTTCTGCTTCTGCTTCATCTTCTTCGTCTCCGTCGAACTCGAGCCCGAGCTCCCATGGTTGCTGCATTGCTGCGTCTCCTGCTACGTCTAAACACACCCTGATGCTGCTGTCTCGTCGTCTTTGTTGCTGCCTCCAGCTGCCTCGACTGCTTCTGCTTTATCTCACGTGAACCAGTCCGGCAACCCCCCATTAAATCCGGCGACCTTCGCTTTGTCATCGAACACTGCTGCTCGTCGAACACTCCTGCTCCTTCATCGAACACTGCTGCTCGTCGAACACTGCTGCCTCTCCCCGTCGCCTGTTGTTTCGTCCAGCGAACAACAGTCCAAACGCTACTTTCTTCTTCGACTTCTTCGTCACAGTAGCTCGTCGCTGCTTCACCTCCATGGCTGACCCCAGCTCCATCACGACAATATGTCGTCGTCCGCTGCTTCACCTTCCTTGTCGCCTCCAGTCAAAAATGAGACCCCACCATTTCGTTGTTCGAGCTTTGGTCGGGGTTTGTCGAAACAGTCCATACACAGTTCGAGTTCGTCGTTGGTCAGTCGTTGTTCGTGGTTCCGATCCGGTTAGTGGGTTTGAGTTTCACTTTTGTCCGTATTTTGTTTTTGATATTCTCGAATCTAAAATCGGTAAATGTTTGATTTTTGTTTTGTTCGTGTTCATTGTTTTGTTAATTTTTCAGTTTGTTCATGTGAAATTGTTAGTTTAATGTCGTTAGATTCAAATTGAAGTTTAATTAATTATTTCTTCAGTTTGTTTCATGTGTTGTTATGTATTTTTTTCAAAAATTGTTAATGTTGGTTAAATCATTTGAATCCGTCATGTTTGTTGTTTAAAATAGATTTAATTCATGTTCATCTTTGTTTGAAGTTTGTTTGTAACCCCGGTGATTTAATGTGAGTTTTTGTGTTGTTTTTTGATTTGTTGATTTAGTTTGAATCATGTATTTTGTTGTTGATATTGTTGTCTCTTTGCTCATTCATTTTTGGTCTAAGTTAACCAGGATTGGTTCCCAATATGGTTAACTTATTCCCATTAATTTGAAGTTGTATGATTCAATGTGTTCATGAGATTTGTTGTTGAATTTGTTTAGAAAATTGGTCATATTTTCTATATTTTGGTTGGAATCGATTAGGTGAATTGGTTATAGCTGATGGGATAGTTTGGTAAATTGTAGTACGTTTAGGGGTAAATTGGTAATTTCAGTAAGGTCGGAGGGGTATTTTTGGAATTAAACATTTGAACAATTATTTAATATAATGGGGGACAAGACATAATGTAGTGGGGTGGGAATAATATAATTCTTTATGTTAAGCATGGGGGACAAGATATAATGGGGTGGAGGTTGATATAATTGTTTAATATAATGGGGGACAAGACATAATGTAGTGGGGTGAGAATAATGTAATTATTTATGTTAAGCATGGGGGACAAGGGTTTAAAATAAGGAAAACATTAAGTAGTGGGGACAAATCATGCAATTCGGGGAATATTTCGGGTTGGAGATTCAAGACAAGAGTCTTGTTATATATAGAGTCATTTACCACATTTTAAAGAGAGCTTTTAAGACTTGAGAGAAAAAACTTGAACTAAAAAGACTTACTTAGAAAGAGAGGAAGACATTCTGAAAATCCTAAGAGAGTGTTGGAGAGTTTAAAAAGAGAAAACAAAAACAAAGTGAGAAACGTGTTTAGTTTTCAAGTTTAATACACGCGTGGGTTGTTGCTGTTTAGTTTGTTTACAAACTTTTGGGTTTGTTCTATTGAGTTGTTCGGTTTTTCTTCAAAGTTTTCTGGGCCTTGAATCTGGTTCGAATTTGTTGTTGTTGGGTTGCTGTTGTTGCTGTGTATTTACACTACTGCTGCTTGTACTGATCTTCATCTTCTTTCTTTGCTTTCCAAATACCAGGTACACAAACTGATACACTGGTTCATCTTGTAAGCCACTCGAAGCATGAATGCAAAAATGAGAAAGATTTGAAGTTGTTATTTAATGTAGTCCTTTCTTTCTTTTACTGTCTGTATGTAGAATGTTCTATGCGTTGCCATGTAAACTCTTTAAACAACTCACTTTCGAAACTTAACTATAATAACTCGAAAGTATGTAAATAAAGTAGGACCTTATCTTCATTTATTTTAGAAAACGAAAAATAGAAAATATAGTCATGCTAAGATTATCCTTTTAAAAATGATGAGGCGAGCCTTGCCAAATAAAAAATGCAAATTGCGGGGCCCTCAATAATTGGTCATAATAAATACTTAGAATTTGGGATGGACTGTTTAGTGAATTTCACTGCCTTCTCCAAAGACAATAACGCGTTAGACTCTTTAGGCGCGCATTTTAATAATCTTACCTTCTTAAACTCGGGTGTGCATTTCATGCGACCCAAATCCAAATCCCAAAATATTGAATAAAAATGTGTTACAGATTGCGGGTGCATTTCATGTGACGCAATCCAAAGACATATTTTTAAACGATGTTCACATTCTTTTAAAATATAATAACAAAAGCGGTAAAGAGTTAAAACTTGCACATGAGCGCATAATTGTATAAATCAGATAAACAAGCCGAATATGACAGTTGAGCGACCGTGCTAGAACCACGGAACTCGGGAATGCCTAACACCTTATCCGGATTTCTGGTTCGCAGACTGTAATACAGAGTCATTCTTTTCCTCGATTCGGGATTAAATTGGGGACTTGGGACACCCTAAATCTCCCAAGTGGCGACTCTGAAATAAATAAACAAATCCCGTTTTGATTGTCCTTTAATTGAAAAAAACTCCTTCACCCCTCGCGAGGACGGAAAAAGGAGGTGTGACATAAAGAATTTGGGGAATATAGTGAAAGGGTGTGGGAGGGGTTTTGCATGCTTGCATCAGTAAGGGTAGAAACTATGCTTTAGGATTTTAATTTTTTAGAAATCCTGCCTATAGGGTTATTCAATGTTTCTGGTTCCACATCACCTAGAGACCATGCCTATAGGGTCAACGCTTCATTGTGTTACAAATCACATAGAAATCATGCCTATAGGACTTAACGTTCATGTAATCAATGCATATAGAGATCATGCCTATAAGGAATGCATATGCATTAGGCAAACTGTAGGGTTAATTAACACAATCATCTTTTACAAGTTCAATAACAGGTTTTAAAAATCAAAATAGATATCATGCCTATAGGATTTGCATCAAACTCGTCTGATTCGCTTAAAGTAATAATGATCTATTAACTAGTCCTTAACGTCTTAATACAACAACGATTTCAGAAGTCTTAATTCTTTGACAAAAACTCTCTTGACTCAGTATGCTTTTAAATCCCTCAAATCGGCATCTTTTTCTGAAGCAGTTTCTTTCTAAACGTTCTGCTAAACATTTTACTCAGACCCTGAAATTGTCTTTTAAAATAGTTGCAACTTACCCTTTCCTTAGATATTTCTATCTCTGAAACTCTTTCACAACCATTTCTGTGTTTTATTTTTACTGCAGTCTATACTTTCTTTTCAAAACTCCTCTGCATTAGACTACTTTTTCCTGAAACCAGTACCTTTTAAATCACTCGCTTGAAATACCTTAATTTTTGACAATTGGATCCAAGTTTCCTATTGTAGACTTTCTATCTAAACATATGGGTTGAACCAGTCCGTTCGCTGTTTAAGTTTAATTTAAAGACCAAATCATTATGTGCCAAGACATGCTAAACTAAGTGTTTGTTTGATTAAGGGGTTTACTTGAGCCTTACCTATTTGTTTTATTCATCCTTATATTTGTTACTTGTTTTGTATGTCGCAATTAGAATTTTAACCTTTGAACTCCATATATTCCTATATCCATTTCCTTCCCCTTTAGGATTAGAAGTCCTGATACCCCGGGACTGATAGTATTGGGACGGGTAATAGCATGCAATAAATAACAATACCATTTCGCGCTTTAACAACTTAACGGGGTGGGAAGGGTAGATATGGATATGATGACCGATGCGTTAATATCACGTGCGACCCCTTTTTTGAGGAGTGATCGCTGGGTATTGTATTGAAGTGATCCATATTAATTATAAACTTAGGACTCCCCTCCCTTTATTTGCTTTCATCTCTTCTTGTAAAACTGTTCAAATCTCTTTTTCATGAATTTCTGCCCTCTCTACTTACCTTCGAAAATTTTCAACTTGATCGCAATGTTATGTGCGAATCCTTATTTGAGCCTTGATTGTTTACTTGTAAAGTCACAATTGTAACATGGTCGGGAACCACACTAGTGGATCTTGAGGGGTGCCTAACACCTTCTCCTCGGGATAATTTCTAGCCCTTACCCTAATCTCTGGTCTCTTCATCTCAAACCCTTCTTAAAGTGTCCTAATGCACTATAATCATTAGATGACGACTCTTCAACTTCTAAACCCAATTCTCGAAAGGGAATAGAGTTGTACTCCCAATGTCGTATACCCGATTTCTGACCCCACGGTTAGAGAAAAAAGGGGCGTCGATAGCATGGCGACTCTGCTGGGGATTTTCTTTAGGCTTTTACCATTACATGTTGCTTGTGACTTTATTGTTTCATTAATTGCTTTATTTTTTGTCTTTTATTTCTTTTATTCTTTCACTACGAAACTGACTTGGCTCTTCATGTCTTTTCTTTCCTTTAGCTGATTTCCTTTACTACTTTATTTCAATGTTGTTGTAATTACTGCAATTATTGTAATCATTCATCTTATGAACGTGAAGATACATGTCAATTTGTTTCATTCTTGTAAACTGCATCTTCAACATCATATTCCATTCGTGCCAAACAAACACCATAACAACCCTTATAATGAGTGGTTGCGCTCTTCCAATATTATCACCCTTTAAATTTGGCAAAGGCGTATTTGCGGTAAAACCAGTCGATCAGCGGTGCAGTCGACGGTTCGGTGCCTTTCCCTCTTGAGTTGTCTGCTCAAGGGTACCTGTCTAATACCCTAATAGAAAGCTTACTCCGCGTAACTGTGCATGCATTATGATCAAACCTAGCCGAGTCAGTTATGTTGTCCACATAATGACTCATTAAGATAGCCTTGTCCAAAGTCCATCGGGTTTCCCTGAGACCCAAATGGACACCTACATGTTCTGTGCATTTATTTGGAGAACTAAATGCTTTTTATGCTAATTATTGGTTTAAATAGTCGAGTCTAGCAGGGTAAGGGTCTAACACTCTGTTTTGCAGAAAATGAGGCATGAAGTCCCCATATTTGGCATGGTAACCAACATTCATCCAAGGCTGCTGAATTGGTGGGAAGATCTTCACTCCAGTGATAAAAAACTCGTCCATAAATACTTAGGGAATATGCCTTCTCTTCTAGAAATCCAGCCTGATAACAAAATCATAGAGGCTGCAACTCTGTTCTGGGATAGTGATAGGTCCGTATTCCGCTCCGAGAACCATGAAATGACTCCTTTGCTCGAAGAAATAGGAGGCTTAGCTGGTATTCCTTGGGAGACTCCGGGTTTGCTTATGCCAGAGAATCGCAAGGGTAGGGGTTTCCTTAAGATGATGGGACTGAAGAATAACCGAGATTTGACCTATTTGAAAGACTCCTACATCCCATTCGACTATCTGTACGAGAGGTATGACCATAGCAAGTCATACTGCACCTACTCAGATGAATTTTCCCTCACCTCACTGGGGCATATTCATAGAAGGGTCTTCGTATTCATTTTTTGTTTCCCGGGGATGATAGTTTTCCCTATGAAGAAGGCTAGGATCCACACCAGATTGGCCATGGTAACCAAGACTCTGATGGAAGGAATCGGCGGACAGCCTTTCAGCATAGTGCCCATGATTGTTGCTGAGATACACCGGGCTATGGACAACTGTCAGCGAAAGGCCAGTCATTTTGAGGGATGCAATTTATTACTTCAGCTCTGGCTCGTGGAGCACCTCCAGAAAGGAGAATACCGACAAAAGATCTTACACAGAGACTGGGGTTATCACATTGCCTTCCACCAGCCAAGGCGTATGAATTATATGCCTAACATGTTCGCTCAGCCAGAGGACGCTGGAAGATGGGTGGAGCTATTTGAGAATCTAAAAGAAAACCAGGTACAATGGAAGGTCGAATGGTTCCCTACAGAAGAATTCATTGTTCGATCCCGAGACGCACCATTCCTCATACTCATTGGTCTAAGAGGAACTTATCCCTACGTTCCCCTCCGAGCCATTAGGCAGGCTGGAAGGAAGTAAATCATACCAAGTGTCGACAAAATGAGTCACTTTAGGGCCGATTTCCAGAATGATGATAGCCCTCACAAATGCCAAGCTCAACACATGTGGCATTGCAAGCTCGTTTTGGGGAAAGATTCTATTGAGCCAGATAGGTAACACGCTGGTTGCGTGCCGCACTATTCGGGTTGGTTGGAAGATAATCACAATGGTATGGGTCAGCCCGGGTTCATTCACGGACACAGAATCATCGACGAGAAAACTGAGGCACGAGTTAAGTACAATCAACTGCGCAACAGAATTCGAGAGTGTGAAAGTGAGCATTGGGAAATACAAGAAGCCCATCAAAAGTTGATCGAGGAATGGAAGGATATGGCTGTCAGCGCCAACAAACAACTAGGGTATTTGGAGCGGGGTCGAGTGGAGCTAGAAGGAAAGTTTCTCAAGAGGATTGAAGATTGTCGGAACGCTGAAGGGAATGCAGGCGGACATTTGGCCCAAGCTTATCTGCTGCTAGGACTGCGCGAGCTGGTAAAGCTGTTCGAGGGGGATAAAGATGCCAAATCTAGGGAAGGTCCTTCTGGGACCAAGTAGTTAGGAGTCTTTTATTTTGCTGTTAATGATGTAATAAGGCCAATGGCCACTAGTGACATTTTATTTTCTTAGCATCGTTGTGAATTCGTCTTATTTTTATCAATAAAATGAGCCATTTAGCATTATAAGTTCTCCAAATTAATTTATCGCTAGGCCTACCTCGGACACAACGAGGCACCCAAATTAGGACGCGATTTATATTCTTGCACAATGTGTTTAAATATTGCAACATTTTCTTCTCATAACCCGCACTAACTTGTTACTTTTTTGTTTTCTTTATTTTCATTCCCCTCCCCAAAGGTTAGTTCGTGCATTCTGGCATCATCATCATACAGTACGAGATCCAAGGTCCCTCTACCTCCTCCTCCGAGTCCTATCCGAAACAAGAGCAAAGGCAGAATGGGAGATTCAAGTGCTAGAAATGAAATTGAAAGAATTGAGATTCCTCAGGGTACCCTGGTTTCTAAGGAAGCTGCTGCCCAACTTGAGCAGAAACTGTTGAAGTTCCAAGAAGAACTAGATCAAGTTCAGAACTTCACAAATTTATCATTCACTCTCACCGCTCCTGATGTCAACTTTACAAATGCTCAAAATCCCGCACCTCCACAGAACACCCTACAACCACAGATGCAACCCACCCATGCTCAACATTGCAACATATGCCACACTCCACTACCCATTCCTGAACCACCAAACACCACAAACGACGACCCCCACAACACTCCCATCTACGTAGATACCATACCCCACTACACTCAACCAATCTCAAGTGCACATGAGTCTAATGACAAGGACTCTCTTATCAGAAACTTGGCAGCAGAACTCAAGAAATTGATCAGCCGAGTCCAGGGCATGGAAGGAAACAAAGGCATAGAGGGGCAGAATTATGAGGACCTCTACATTCAGCCAGATGTTGAACTTCCGGAGGGATACAAACCTCCTAAGTTCGAAATGTTCGATGGCACGGGAGATCCTAGAGTCCATTTGAGGACATATTGTGATAAGCTGGTTGGAGTCGGAAGGAATGAGAAAATCCGTATGAAACTCTTCATGAGAAGCCTAAAGGGGGATGCTTTATCCTGGTACATCACTCAGGACCCCAAGAAAATGGACAAGCTGGGTAGGCATGGCATCGGATTTCATGGATAGGTTCCAATTCAATACAGAGAATGTACAGGATGTATTCTACATCCAGAATCTAAAGAAGAAGCCTACCGAGACATTCCGCGAGTATGCTACCTGTCACTGGGTATTCCGTTCGCTGTTTGTTGCTGGTTATTGTTGTTGTTGCTCTGTTACATAATACTTTGCTAACCTTCCTCTTCTTGTATTGGCAATACCAGGTACACAACTGTAACGGGCCGATCAGGAATAAAGGAAATAAACTAACTTTTTTCCGAATAAAATACTTACAAAAAAAAGAAAATATTTTTGGATTTCGATTTGTTTGTTTGTTTTTTTAAAAAAAACAAAAAAATAAAAACAATGCAAATGTGACATATTTTTGTATTTTTTATTAATTTAACAAATAAACATGCACGGACACTACCCGTTGGAGATCAGAGGATGCTAAGGTCAGGCCGGCCTTAGAAGAGGAACAGATGAACAGATTCTTCGTCCGAGCTCAAGACCTACAATATTATGAGAGGTTGATGCTGATCGAGGGCCAAAAATTCTCCGATATCATCAAGCTGGGAGAAAGAATTGAAGAAGGCATTAAGAATGGTATGGTTACTAATCTTGAAGTATTGCAGGCCACCAACAAGGCTTTACGGTCTGGTGGCACGTCCAAGAAAATGGATGTCAATGCCGTGATGGTCGCACAGGGAGCTAAATCACCACTAAAATACAACACCTACCCGTCACCTCCACTTACATATCAGCCTATCCCGTATTACCAAGCACCCGCACCCTCTTACCAAAATCCATCACCCGTTTACCAATCATCTCCACCTCCCGCATATCCATCCACTTCACCCAGAAACTCTCAACCTGCACCTGCTTACCAAGCTTATAATGCCCAACCCCCTCACTACCAATCACCTCCCACTCGCCAAAATTTCCCTAAACCTAGACCAAATTTTGACCGTAGACCTCCCAGACAATATACAGCCATCGCTGAGCCAATTGACTAGCTGTATGAGAAACTTAAAATTGCTGGCTACGTTTCCCTTATCCCTTCCATAACTCCAGAAAATCCATCCCAGTGGGTCAACCCTAATAAGACCTGTACATACAACTCCGGCATGAAGGGACATACCATTGATGAGTGCCGCTCATTGAACGACAAGATTCAAACTCTAATCGACAATAAGGTTATCATAGCAAAGGAGCCTGCTCCTAATGTCCGCAACAACCCTCTGCCTGATCACAGAGGTGGGGACATTCACATGATCGAGATCGAAGATGATTGGGACCCCAAGGGATCGATAGGATTGATTGCTGAGGATGATGAGCCAAAGAAACCGATAGTCACACTTAACCCGATTGTTGTACAGAACCATCCCTCCAGGGGCGATGAAGTAAACATGTCTATACCTCTCGAATTTGAATCACCTTCTTCTGCGAAGGTGGCCGAGCCAATTAAGGTTGAGTTTGGGGTTCCAAAGGCACTTGTACCCTTTGAAGTTGCTGTGTTACCACCGAGGGTACCCATTCCTGTAGCAATGTTAGACGTAACATTGTTCCACTCAAATGCCATACCATAGGATTATACAGCTGAAGTAAGGAGGAAAGGAAAGACCAAGAAGGGAGAAGCAATTGCCGCGCAGGGTATGATCAGAACAGGCAGGGTTTACACTCTAGAGCACCTAACTGTGTCTAGTAAGCAAGCCTCGGAAAGGACTACTGAAACTGGTCCCGACGATCTTTGGAGGACAATACAAACTAAGGAGTATTCGGTCGTTGAGCAGTTGAACAAAACACCGGCACAGATCTCCATCCTAGCTCTTCTACAGAGCTCTGATGCACACAAAAATGCCTTGATAAAGATATTGAGCGAAGCTTATGTGCCCAGCAACATAATTGGGGGCGAAATGGCAAATATGGTAGGACAAATACTGGAAAGCCACAAAATCACCTTCCATGAAGATGAACTACCGCCGGAAGGACTGAGTCACAACATGGCCCTACATATCACCGTGCAATGCGAGGATTACTTCATCACTAGAGTCCTGATCGATGGAGGCTCCAGCCTCAACATCTGTCCATTGATAACTCTCAGAACATTGGGAAAGAGCCTGCACGAGATCAAAGATGGGGCCATCAATGTCAAAGCCTTCGATGGGTCCCAAATGTCTACTATCGGAGAGATTAGCCTATGCTTGCAAATGTTGACAACCTAGTTCGACGTTGATTTTCAAGTGATAGATGTCCAAGCATCCTACAATTTGTTGTTGAGATGACCATGGATCCATACCGCTGGAGCTGTAGCATCGACCCTGCATCAGGCAGTGAAGTTCGAATGGAATCACCAAGAGGTGATCATTCATGGCGATGGTAGCAACCCCATATATAGTCGCCAGACTATCTCGATGATTGGAGGCATAAGGAGAATAGGCGGAGAAACATACCACCACATTAAAAGAGTCAACGCTGTAGACAAAGATAAATGGTGGGATAACAAGATTGAAAGTATCCTGAATTGGTGTGGATACGAACCTGGAAAGGGACTCGGCAAAAACCTCCAGGGAATCGCCAAACCCGTCAAGCTGAAGAAACATGGCACTACATTTGGTTTGGGGTATGAGTACACTTGGGAGGAGTTCAATCACTAGTCTCCACTATGGCGTGGTCCCTACTACCCACTGGAGCACCCGATACCACACCTGGAGCAGACTTTTCAGCCGACAGATACTATATATGGGTCAGAGGAAGATGAAGCATTGACAGCCGTGAAGAATCTGTTCCTGGAGGATGATGATATGTATTGCAGTGTTATTTTCGAGGAGAAAGGGGAGGAAGTCCATTCTATACAAGCTATGAACCGAGGAGAATGCCTCAGCAATTGGTCAATCAGAACCACCAGGGCCCGGAAAGCTTCGGGGTAGCAAGGCTAAACAAAAGCACCATGCATCACATTTTTACTTTTTACTAGATGATTTTATTTCCGCATTGTCTTTAATTTTGAAAAGAGCTCTGATATTCAAAACAATTATGAATCTAATCAAAGCATTTCAGTTTATTTTATATCTCGCTCTTATTATTTTCCGATCATTCACTCTATTTTACACAGTATTACTATTATTTGCCTTGATAATGAACCAACGATTGTGACTTGCAACGAGACAACGCAACAAACGGATACGGACTCAGAAGAGAATGATATACCAGAAGAGGTCAGTAGAGGAGTTGAGAATTTTGAAAATAGGCCTAATTCTAACTTGGATGAAACTGAGGTGGTTAATCTAGGAGATGCGGAGAATGTCAAAGAAACACGCATCAGTGTTCACCTGTCACCATCAGAAAAGAATGAGTACAAGGAGTTCCTAAAGGAATATGAAGACATATTCGTCTGGTCATATGATGATATGACTGGTCTCAGCACATCCATTGTAGCTCACAAACTACCAACAGATCCAACATGCCCGCCGGTAAAGTAGAAGCTCAGGAAATTCAATCCCGACATGAGTTTGAAAATCAAAGAAGAGGTTACCAAGCAAGTCAAATCCAAGGTTCTCAGGGTAGTAGAGTATCCAACATGGTTAGCCAACATCGTGCCAGTGCCAAAAAGGGATGGGAAAGTTAGAGTTTGTGTTGATTACCGGGATCTTAATCGGGCCAGCCCCTAAGACAACTTCCCCTTGCCTAACATTCACATTCTTATCGACAACTGCGCCAAGCATGAGTTGCAGTATTTTGTTGATTTTTTCGCTGGGTATCATCAGATATGGAGGGATGAGGAAAATGCAGAGAAAACGGCTTTCATCACGCCATGGGGAATGTACTGTTACAAGATGATGCCATTCGGTTTGAAGAACGCTGGTGCCACCTAAATGAGAGCCATGACTACCATCTTTCATAAAATGATACACAAGGAGATCGAGGTATATGTGGATGACGTCATCATCAAATCCAAGAAAGCCAGGGATCACATGGCAGATCTAAGAAAGTTTTTCAACAGACTAAGGAGGTACAATCTGAAACTGAATCCTGCCAAGTGTGCATTCGGGGTTTCTGCTAGAAAATTATTGGGTTTCATCGTGAGTCATTGAGGAATAGAATTGGATCCACCAAAGGTCAAAGCTATCCAAGAATTGTCGCCGCCAAAGAACAAGAAGGACGTGATGAGTTTCTTGGGAAGACTCAACTATATCAGCCGGTTCATAGCTCAATCCACGGTCATTTGTGAACCTATCTTCCAAATGTTGAAGAAGGACGTTGCTACCAAATGGACTGATGATTGTCAGAAAGCTTTTGACAGAATCAAGGAATACCTATCAACACTGTTGGTATTGGTTCCGCCTGAGCTAGGAAGACCCCTATTGCTTTACCTTGCGGTATCGGATAGAGCATTCGGTTGTGTTTTAGGACAACATGATGAAACAAGGAGAAAGGAGAAAGCCATTTACTATCTCATTAAGAAGTTCACACCGTACGAGGCCCGGTATTCTCTTTTAGAACGCACTTGTTGTGCTCTGACTTGGGTCGCGCAGAAGTTGAGGCATTACTTTTGTGCTTACACTACTTATCTCATATCCAAAATGGACCCTCTGAAGTATATCTTCCAGAAGCCCATGCCCACTAGCAAGTTCGCCAAATGGCAGATCCTTCTAAGTGAATTCGACATTGTTTACGTGACCTAGAAAGCAATCAAAGGGCAAGCCTTGGCGGACCATCTCGCCGAGAATCTCGTAGACGGAGAATACGAGCCCCTAAAAACGTATTTTCCCGTTGAAGAGGTATCTTTCATAGGAGAAGATATTGTAGAATCCTATGATGGTTGGAGGTTGTTTTTTGATGGAGCTGAAAATTTCAAAGGAGTTGGCATAGGAGCAGTCTTAGTATCAAAAACCGGCCAACACTACCCGATATCCGCCAAGATCAGGTTCCCTTGCACCAATAATATAGCCGAATATGAAGCCTGCATCTTGGGGCTCAAAATGGCTATCGACATGAACGTTCAGGAGTTGCTAGTGATCAGGGATTCAGACTTGCTCATACATCAGGTTCGAGGAGAGTGGGCAACCAAGAACTCTAAGATACTTCCTACTTGCATCATATACAGGGGTTGAGGAAAAGGTTCACAAAGACAGAATTTCAGCACGTCCCCAGAGTCCAGAACGAGTTTGCTGATGCATTAGCTACTTTATCGTCCATGATCCAGCATCCAGATACAAATTTCATTGATCCCATCCCAGTAAAGATTCATGATCAGCCAGCTTATTGTGCCCATGTTGAGGAAGAAGCAGATGGAAAACCATGGTTCCATGACATCAAGGAGTACTTGACAATAGGGGAATATTCAAGACTTGCCAACGCTACTTAGAAGCGTACACTTCGTAGGCTATCCAACAACTTTTTTCATAGTGGAGGAATCCTGTACAGGAGGACTCCCGGTTTGGGTCTACTAAGGTGTGTCGAAGCAAAAGAAGCATCTAGGCTATTGGATTAGGTGCATGCAGGGACCTGCGGGCTACACATGAATGGTTTTGTCTTAGCAAAAAAGATACTCCGAGCAGGGTATTTTTGGATGACTATGGAAACAGATTGTATCCAGTATGTTCGTAAATGCCATCGCTGCCAGATACATGTAGATATGATAAAGGCGCCTGTAAACAAGCTTACTGTGACAAGCTCACTATGGCCATTCGCCGCTTGGGGAATAGATGTTATCGGACCTATCGATCCTGCCGCATCAAATGGGCACAGGTTCATCTTAGTGGCAATCGATTATTTTACCAAATGGGTCGAACCAGCATCATACAAGGTGGTCACTAAGAAGGTTGTGGCGGGTTTCGTCCGCGACCGCATTGTTTGTCGGTTCGGGGTTCCGTAATCAATCATCACCGATAATGGTTCCAATCTCAACAACGACTTGATGAAAGCAATGTGTGAAACTTTCAAGATCAAACACAAGAACTCTATAGCCTACAGGCCGCAGATGAATGGAGCTGCAGAAGCAGCCAACAAGAATATCAAGAAGATACTAAGAAAGATGGTCGAAAGGCACAACCAATGGCATGAGAAGTTATCATTCGCCTTATTGGGATACCGCACTACCATCCGCACATCGACCGGAGCAACTCCCTACATGCTGGTTTATGGTACAGAGGCGGTCATCCCCGCCGAGGTAGAAATCCCCTCCTTAAGGATCATACAAGAAGTAGAATTGGATGATGCAGAATGGGTAAAAGTTCGCTACGAGCAGTTAGCCCTTATAGATGGAAAAAGGATGAATGTGGTTTGCCACGGTCAGTTGTATCTGAACAGAATGTCCAGAGCCTTCAACAAAAGGGTTAAGCCAAGGAAGTTTACACCGGGGTAACTGGTGTTGAAGAAAATCTTATCACACCAAGATGAAGCCAAGGGGAAGTTCTCTCCTAATTGGCAGGGTCCGTACATGGTTCACCGAGTTCTAACTGGAGGAGCCCTCATTCTTGCGGAGATGGATGGAGAAGTCTGGCCGAAGCTAATCAATTAAGATGCAGTGAAACGATATTATGTGTAACCAATTATGATTCCCTTAATGATGTAATTTGAACTATACCTGACCTGATTCCCATTTAAGAGGGGATACGTAGGCAGCCCTATGGGTTCGGTCATAATTTAATAAAAATTCCATTTTTCCCTCGCTATTGGAACCGGGGCAGAATTTTGAGGAGGGCCCTCAAAATTCCAAAGTTAATTTTAGTTCATGCATCGCCAGAAGCGCCAGCCAGCAAACTGGAGCAGAATTTTGAGGAGGACCCTCAAAATTCCAAAGATGTTTTTTAGTCATTTGGCACAGCCGTCAGAAATGTCCGCTCAGCAAACTGGGGCAGAATTTTGAGGATGACCCTCAAAATTCCGGAGAAAAGAGGTTTCAATGTTCTGAACCATGCCGCAGTCGTTGGTTCATCTAAAGAAAACTATTTTCGATTATATACATTATATTTACTAAATCATGCATAACTATTATCCGAATTGTTGTTGTTTAGCGACGCTACCCCAATGACTCACAACGTCAAGATCCCGGGGAAGATGAACTAACCTTTCCCCTTACAAAACTCACGATTTTCTTTGGATGCAGGCACTCGACTTGCAATATCGTCAGGTATATTTATGTATGCACACTTTCCCAAGAATACAACTTCTCAGAATTATCACTTGCCTGCAATTGCTATCCGTACACAATCTCCCCAATATTGTCGTAATCGGCTGTTAGCTAAGAGATCTTACTACTAATCGCCCTTTTACATTCTTGCATTTTGCATAAGGCTACCTTTCTGCCTTCCGAGGTTAAGCTCTACCTCTATCCTGCATAAGGCTACTTATCTGCCTTTCGAGACTAAGCACTGTCTCCATCTACATTTTGCATAAGGCTACCTTTCTGCCTTGCGAGGTTAAGCTCTACCTCCATCCTCATATCTTTGCATTGCATAAGGCTACTTATCTGCCTTTCGAGACTAAGCTCTGTCTCCATATGCATTTCCTGCAATTTGCATAAGGCTACCTTTATGCCTTTCGAGGTTAAGCTCTACCTCCATCCGCATATCTTTGCATTGCATAAGGCTACTTATCTTCCTTTCGAGACTAAGCATTGTCTCCATCTGCATTTTTGCATAAGTCTACCTATCTGCCTTCCGAGGTTAAACTCTACCTCCATCCTGCATAAGGCTAGTTATCTGCCTTTCGAGACTAAGCACTGTCTCCATCTACATTTTGCATAAGGCTACCTATCTGCCTTTCGAGGTTAAGCTCTACCTCCATCATGCATAAGGCTACTTATCTGCCTTTCGAGACTAAGCTTTGTCTCCATTCTGCATGGCTGAAATATCGCCACTTTATTTTGAATGGCTTCAATATCACCATCTGTATTTAAATTTTCGCTCTGGCTGAAAGATCGCCACCCCTTGCATTCATTTGGCTGAAAGATTACCACCTTTTCATGGGCTGAAAGATCACCAACTTATTCAAAGGCATCATAGTTCGGAGGCACCATGTGCATAGCCCGAGAACACCATATCATGGCCTGCAAATTTTTATTTTTTATGCTCTTCACGGTTCAGGACATCATAGTCTGAGGACGTCGTCCTAACCGTCCAAAGACAACATTCATGGTCCAATGGGAACTTGCATCATGTTTAAATTATGCACAATACACGCTTCATTGCTCACTTGCAGGTACACCAGCTAGCAAATGGCCATCTCAGCAGGAGCGATCCCGCTCCGGTTCTCCGCAGTCTGTCGGACTCCAAATCTAATCATCGCGTCCGTTCTTTTCGAATCCCCATTCGACACACTCTGTCAATGGTTCCTGAACTACATATGGCCTGACTCCGATAAAACCAGGGATATGTAGGCGGCTCCGAATCCAGATCTCGGTCAAAACGCTTTTCAATCGCCGATCCGGTCAAAATTGGTCATCTTGTCTTTACCCGACAACTCTTTCATCCTCCTCGGGTAAAGAGGGGTAGCTGTTGATATCTAATTTTTCCCTATGTATTTTTATACCCAAAATACTTCCAAAATATCATATATGTGCACATATAAGCACACCAAAAGGTTTTGGCATTTTAATGATTTTTAAACCAATTTATGGCTTATTTTTACACCATAAAATCTAATAATTATTCACAAAGCTTTCCATTTTGGAGAATAATTTATTTTATTCTCATATTTACACCAAGATATATTCAGCATGATTTTTGCACATTTTTTACAAATTCATTTGGTATTTTTAAAGCCAAAATTGCATATAATTGCAATACTAGCCTCTTTAAGATTTAATAGCATTTTATAATTACAAAATTGATCCCAATATTTTCGAATTAATAGTTGACTCAGTGCCTTTAATTTTCTTTAAAAACATTTTATTATTTTTATAAAATAATAAAAGGAAAATTGGCTATTTCAATTGTAGCCTCAATTCATTTCAATTATAACCCAAATTCCATTTCAATTTCAGCCTGAAATCAGCCCAATTTCGAACTCAGTTGGACCAGCCCAACTCATTCAAACCCAGCCCCTTGACCCGTTCAATCCAACCCGCCCGGAAATCCTTTTAATCCAGGCCGTAGATCATTTTGATCAACGACCACAAATGACCCTTTCCTTTTTAATTCTACGAACCCCCCAACCCTAACCCCTATTTCTCTTAGACAGCCTCCTCTGAAACCCCATCTCTCTCAAAATGCTCTCAAGCACTCGAAACCCTAATCGCCTCCCTCGTCTTCTCCGACCATTATCTCGCCGGAGTCCATGGCTTTTCAGGACATGGACGACCTGTGCTCACCTTCCTTCACTCCTAAGCCATGGGTGTTTGAGATTTCGAGATTTGACCTCAACGGCGTTTGTTTAGATCTTCTCATATCTGTGGTTCTATGGCCTCTCCGGGCTTGCTCCGACGTATTCGAGCTTTAGAAGCGTAGCCATGGCCATCTCTGACTCAAGACCAGACCTCTTCCAAGCCTTCTCATTTCTAGGGTTTCAGAGAAACCCTAAAGTTATCCGAGGTTCCTTCCTCTTTTATTTACTTAGATATGTGGTGAATCCGTGCTATATTCAACGTTTTAAACTTTTTCCCCAATTTTCTTTTCAAAATTAGTTCGCTTTCAATTTAGGGTTTTCGAAAAAATCTCAAAATAACTTCTGACTCTTCTTCTTCTTCTTTTCTTTGTGTGAATCTGTCTGTACCACGTTCTTATGAGTTTTTCTCTCGTGTTCTTTTGGTTGCCATACGATGCATGTTCTTCTATTTTTGTGTTCTGTTCTTCCCTCTACTGAGTTCTATAAGCATGCTTTACATGTCTATCTCGTATATTCCTCTACTGTATTTTTTACTGAGCTTTTGCTCCTTGCTTACCTTTACTGGACTTTGTTTGAACCTTAAGCATGTTTCATCTACTATTTTCCTAAACCTGTATCGCTTTTTCTTTTCTGAACTTGTTTGAGTGACAAGCTTTGCCTAAATGTATTCCCTGTGTTTCAAATTTGTTCTCTCTGTTTGTTTCTCATAAGTCTCTGAAAGAGACTACTGAGCCTGTGCTATTTGTTGTTTTCTTATATTTGCATCTTATTCGAGTCAGAAACCCTAGTATTTGGGGTTTTTTTGGCAAGTTTGACTTTGTGTTTGGACTAGGGTTCCATTCAGAACCCTGACTCTCTTTCAGACTCATTATGAGTCTGTGAACCTAACCTTCTTGGGTACTCTGATTTCTTGCTAGTTTTACAACAACTCTCTCTTGTCTCACATGTCTGTATGCTTTTTATATGACACATTTTCTTCTTTCAAAAGGCCTTTGGCCAGCTTGTGATTGATTCTGAGTTCCTTTTTTAAAAGGTTTGATTGTGTGTTGTTGATTTTCTTTAAATTAAACCCTTCTCACCTTTTTCTGGTTGGATTCATTCACACTAAGATTTGAATCCTGATTTTACTGGTTGGTTGATTGATTGTCTTTCCTTGTTTGACCTAAACCGTGTACTACTAAACTATTTCCTTAAATGCACTATAAAAGGGACTGATCTTTTGCACTAAAGCAAGGGGTTTTCAGATGCTTTCACAGACTTTTCTGCACAAAAACACAGGCTTTTACACATTCGAATACTGAGTTCTTTCACAAAAAAAATTCTACTCTCTTCTTCTATTTTGTGCTTTCTGAAACAATTTTGAGCTCTCTCTCTAAAACTCTCAAGTGTTCTGCTGAACTTAAGTCTTCTCCTGCTGTGTTTACTTTCCATGATTTCTCTATTGTTCTGCTTGGTCTTACTATGCAACCGGTACGTTATTCTTAGTTGAATAATGCTTCTTCATTATGTGTTTACTTCCTAGTATTTTATGTTCCTCTTTAATATGATTCTGCAACCCTGTTGTGCTTTTCTTATGTGAACTCCCTTTCCCTTTTTCCCTTTGTATGTGAGTATAGTTCCAGCCATAACAGCACTTTGATATTGCTGTCTATGACTCTGAACTGGGTTCTTTGAACCTCCTAACTCAATCAATTCCCACTCCCTTCTCCCATTTTAGTGCTTGAGCCTGGACCCGAGTCTGGTGGTGTCCTAATCACCATCCAGACCTAGGTTTGACCCTCAAGGGTTTGCTCCTAACTTGTTTGACCAAACAAATGGTCAGGGGTGTGCCAGTCTGCACCTGTGGTTGGGTATGAACACCATCTGTTATGGCTCCCCAATTCTTTTTCACTTTTCACTTACTCCTAGCTCTAAGTTCTGCCCCTCTCTTGCAAGCCATGCTTTGGGACCCTTGAGCTCCCACTGAACTTAGATGCCTGAGGACTGGCTATTCTGCACTGCACTATTCTAATTCTAAATGGTATCCTGAGTGTAAGCAATGCCGGGAATCCTTGAGATTCCTTGGAACTTTGAAACACTTTGGATAAAGAGAAGGCTTTGGAAATCCGGAATTGGTTAATCACATGTTATTGGACATTAAGATTGAATTAGGCTGCTCGGATCTAGCTGTTAGTTTTTAATGTATTTACTTTCTTTCTTTTGGTCTGTAGTAATTTGTATTAAGAATTTGGGGAATATAGTGAAAGGGTGTGGGATGGGTTTTACATGCTTGCATCAGTAAGGATAGAAACCATGCTTTAGGATTTTAATTTTTTTTTTTAGAAATCCTGCCTATAGGATTGTTCAATGTTTCTGATTCCACATTACTTAGAGACCATGCGTATAGGGTCAACGCTTCATGGTGCTACAAAGCACATAGAAATCATGTCTATAGGACTTAACATTCATGTAATCAATGCATATAGAGATCATGCCTATAAGGAATGCATATGCATTAAGCAAACTGTAGGGTTAATTAACACAATCATCTTTTACAAGTTCAATAACAGGTTTTAAAAATCAAAATAGATATCATGCCTATAGGATGTGCATCAAACTCGTCTGATTCGCTTAAAGTAATAATGATCTATTAACGGGTCCTTAACGTCTTAATACATCAACGATTTTAGAAGTCTAAATTCTTTGACAAAAACACACTTGACTCAGTATGCTTTTAAATCCCTCAAATCGGCATCTTTTTCTGAAACAGTTTCTTTCTAAATGTTCTGCCTAAACGTTTTACTCAGACCCTGAAATTGTCTTTTAAAACAGTTGCAACTTACCCTTTCCTTAGATATTTCTATCTCTGAAACTCTTTCACAACCATTTCTGTGTTTTATTTTTACTGCAGTCTATACTTTGTTTTCAAAACTCCCCTGCATTAGACTATTTTTTCCTGAAACCAGTACCTTTTAAATCACTCGCTTGAAATACCTTAATTTCTGACAATTGGATCCAAGTTTCCTAATGCAGAATTTCTATCTAAACATATGGGTTGAACCAGTCCATTTGCTGTTTAAGTTTAATTTAAAGACCAAATCAGTATGTGCCAAGACATGCAAAACTAAGTGTTTGTTTGATTAAGGGGTTTACTTGAGCCTTACCTATTTTTTTTGTTCATCCTTATATTTGTTACTTGTTTTGTATGTCGCAATTAGAATTTTAACCTTTGAACTCCATAAATGCCTATATCCCTTTCTTCCCCTTTAGGATTAGAAGTCCTGATACCCCGGGACTGATAGTATTGGGACGGGTAATAGCATGCAATAAATAACGATACCATTTTGCGCTTTAACACCTTAACGAGGTGGGAAGGGTAAATATGGATATGATGACTGATGCGTTAATATCACGTGCGACCCCTCTTCTGAGGAGTGATCGCTAGGTATTGCATTAAAGTGATCCATATTAATTGTAAACATAGAACTCCCTCCCTTTATTTGCTTTCATCTCTTCTTGTAAAACTATTCAAATCTCTTTTTCATGAATTTCTGCCCTCTCTACTTACCTTCGAAAATTTTCAACTTGGTCGCAATGTTATGTGCGAATCCTTATTTGAGCCTTGATTGTTTACTTGTAAAGTCACAATTGTAACATGATCGGGAACCACACTAGTGGATCTTGAGGGGTGCCTAACACCTTCCCCTCGGGATAATTTCTAGCCCTTACCCTAATCTCTGGTCTCTTTATCTCAAACCCTTCTTAAAGTGTCCTAATGCACTATAATCATTAGGTGGTGACTCTTCAACTTCTAAACCCAATTCTCGAAAGGTAATAGAGTTGTCCACCCAATGTCGTATACCCGATTTCTAACCCCGCAGTTAGAGAAAAAGGGGGCGTCGACAGCGGCTGCCCAAGCGAAGGTGTGATTATGATAGCAGTTGTAGCTTCAACTCTTGCTCCAAATTTCCGACTTGGTCCGAGCCTCATCCGATTGACAATCAGGAACCTCGGGTCCCTGCCCAAACATACCAACAAGTTTAAAATCACAAATCGGACTCACTCGAACTCTCGGAATTCCTGAAACAACATTAATACTAAGAATCACACCCCAAAACCAATTGAATCAAACTTATGAACTTCAAGTTCTTCAATTTACTTCCAATGCGCCGAAACGTACTTATACCACTCAGACTGACACCAAATGTTGCATGCAAGTTTAAATAACTTTACGAAACTATTTCTGGTCTCAAAATTCTGCTTGGACCTCGATATCAGTATAACCCGCTCCAAACGAAATTTAAAGAACTTCTAAAATCTTCAAAGAACTAAATTTCACTATTAAGCGTCAAAATGCTCCCGGGTCATCCAAAACCCGATCCTAACATATGCCCAAGTCCGAAATCATCATACAAACTTATTGGAACAGTCAAATACCTATTCTGAGGTCGTTTACTCAAAATATTGACCGAAGTCAAACTGGCCTTTTAAGCTAACCTTAAGGAACCAAGTGTTCTAATTTCAATCCGAACCCTTCTAAATCCCGAAATGACCATCCCCGCAAGTCATAAAATAGTAAAAGCACGTAATGGAAGTCTTATTTAGGGTAACGGAGTTCTAAATAGCAAAATGATCCATCAGATCATTACACAACCCATCTTTATACACAATCCACAACTACAAGGATATATTCAAATGAATGAGAAGAAGGAAATGGACCCATGAAATCTATTCTACAAATATCAAATATTTCACACACTTGTATTGATTATAATGGCATCTCATATCTCTTAGTGATATTACCTAGTTTTTGACACTTATCACATTGTGCAACATATGCTCGGGCATCTTTAAAGAGTGTTGGCCAAAAACAACTTCGCCTCCAATACTTTAAATGTAGTACGGTTTGCATCATAATGACCTTCAATTGCTCTTTCATGGTAGTGATACAAAATTTTGGTCATCTCTTCTTCAGGTACACACCTTCTGATGATATTATTTGCACAAGTTTTGAACAAGTAAGGTTCATTCCACAAATAATAGTAAGCATCAGAAATAAGGTTTTTTCTGTTGGTAAGAGAGATATTGGGGTGTCTATATTCCAACCAAGTAGTTAGTAATATCTGCGAACCAGGGTGGTTGAGTCACTACATAACAACTCATAGATATGAGTTCATTATTTTAATTCTTTATAACTAGCATACCTCTTTTCTTTAGTACTACCTGAACTGGACTTACCAAAAGGCTGTCTTAAATTGGGTAAATAATACATGCCGCTAAAAGCTGACAATCTCATTTTTCACCACTTCCTACATTGCAGGAATCAGTCTCCTTTGAGATTGGATTATTGGCTTGTATCTATACTCCATGAGGATTCTATGCGTATAAATTGCTGGACTAATCCTTTTGATATCCTCTACATTCCATCCTAAAGCTCATTTATGTGCTTTTAAGACATAAATTAGTCTTTCTTCTTCTTCTGCAGTCAAAAAAGATGAAATTATTACCAAAAATAATTCTTGCTCAAGATAATATATTTTAAATGATAAGGGAGAACTTTGAATTTCAATTTTTAGTTGAACTTCTTCTGATTGCATCTTTTTAACTTTAGAATCATTTTCCAGTCTTTCATCTTCTTTCTTGATTATGGGATCATCATCTTGTGTAGTGCCTGATTTGGTCAAACATTTTTCCATTGAGTCAAAAATTAACTGATCATCTTTGAATTCATCTGCAAGATCACTAATCATATCAATAGAAAAGCATGAAGATGATGCCGCATCTCCTGAAAATCTTAGTATCTTCTGCATATCAAAAATGACTCTTTCTTTTTCAACCCTCAAAATTAGTTGTCCTTGATGAACATATATGATTGCTCTTCCTGTAGAAATAAATGGTCTACCCAAAATTATTGGTTCATCGGGACATTCTTTAATTTCAATCACTATAAAATCTACAGGAAAAACAAACTTATCTACTCTTACAAGCATATTTCAGTTATTCCCTTAGGTTTCTTAGTACTTTGATTTGCAAACTGAAGAGAAACACCTATGTCCTTCATTTCACCAAGATTCAATTTTTAAAAAATTGAAAATGGCATCAAATTTATTGAAGCTCCAAAATCACAAAGTGCTTTTTCAAAATATACTTCTCCCAGAGTGCATGGAATGGTAAAACTGTCAGGATCACCAAATTTTGTGGTAGCTTATTTTGAAGTATAACACTACATTTTTCAGTAAGCATTATCATGCAAACCTCTTCCAATTTCCTTTTGCTTGACAAAATTTCTTTCAAAAATTTAGCATATGAAGGCATTTCCAACAAAACATCAGTGAAAGGAATATTAAAATGAATATGTATCAAGATTTTCAAAACCTTTGCAAATTGACCATCAAGCTTTTCTCGTTTTATTTTTTGTTGAAAAGGAATTGTCACATGTGGGGCAGTAAGTTTTTTAGAAATTATTTCTTCCTTATTCTTTATTTCTTTCTCATTTGATGATTTAAATGATTTTTCAATATTCTTACCTTTGTCTACCTATTGTTCTGTCTGGTTCTTTTCTTGTATGTCTGCATAAGGTTCATCAAGTTCCTTACCTGACCATAAAGTGATGGCCTTAAGTTGCTCCTTTGGATTTTTCTCTGTATTATTTGGTAAGGGACCCTGAATCTTTTATGACACAAGAGCTACCAATTGGCTTAACTGAATTTTCAGATTTTTGAGGGATGAATTTTGGCTTTCCATCTTTTCATCAATGACCTTAATATACTACTACAAAAGGTCATCAAGACTTGGATGAGCTTCTTGGTGCCTCTACTAGTATGACCCTGCTTGTTGATATGGTTCTGTTTGCTGATAAGATCTGTAACTCGGTTGCCCATGATTTTTACTCTAGTATCCCGGTGGACCCTGTACCTACTGTTTCTGGAAGCTTTGAGAGTTTTCTGCACCATTTGGGTTACTCCACTGAAAATCTGGATGCTTATGTGCCATTGGACTCCCAAAAAGATATGGCTTGTAATCGATGACATTAACCTGCTCATCCATTTGATTGGTTGCTTGACATTCATGGTTCTGGTGGTTTCCTTCGCACATGTCACAAGCCTCAGATTGGTTTGATTGTTGTGTATTCACCTAAAAAGATTCAAACTTTTGTGCCAAAGAAATAATTTGTTGCATTAGTGTATTCAAAGCATCAACCTGATTTACCTTAGCATCCTTTTTAATGATTACACGCTCGGATGACCATTGGTTAGCATTCTCATAAATTTCATTCAACAGTTGCAATGCTTCTTTTGTGGTTTGTCCCATTACATAACCTCCCGCAGCTGCATCTATCACATTTCTAGCAGAGGGTTTTAACTCATGATAAAAAATATACAATTGCATATGTTCAGGAATGTCATGGTGTGGGAATTTTCTTAACATTGCTTTTAATCTTTCCCAAGCTTGATAAACTGACTCAGTGTCAGTCTGTAAGAAATTAGATATGTCTTGTCTTAACTTTGTTGTTATAACAAGGAAAAAAATATTTGTTTAAAAACTTATGAGACATCTGGTCCCATGTCGTAATGGACCCTTGAGGCAAACTTCGTAGCCAAGTCTTGGCATCTCCTTTTAAAACAAAAAGAAGCCTTAACTTGATAGATTCAGGAGGTACTCCATTGTATTAACAGTTTTCACAAGTTCTTGAAAATCAATTAAATGACTATGTGGATCTTCACTTGTATCACCAGTGAAAATAAAAGATTGTTAAATTGTTTGAATCAGACCGGTCCAGATTTCAAAGTTGTTGGCTGCCACTGGGGATCTTCCTGACACTATATTCACAGTTGAAGTGATCAAGTCTAGCATAATCCATAAGGATTCTGTTTGCTGGCCTTGGTGCCACTTCATCAAATTGCTCCTCTACATGGACCGTTGGTGGACTCTCAAGTGGGTTAATGTCCTGCGCTTTCTAGTTTTTCATTTATTTACAAGCTGCACCTTGAGAAGATGATGTTTGTTCTTTCCTGCGCAATCGAAAAAATCTTTCAATTTCAGGATTGTAATTAGCCAACTTTTTTATAGATGAGCGGGTCATAAACTACTTAAAATGTTGAAAGTGCAAAAAAAAATTATCATTAATTTCTAGTGTAGTACTAGTAATTAATAACTAAACTAAAGTAAATTTCAAAGATAATATAGATAGTTAATGAAGAAAAACAAATACCACAATATTGTAGATAATAATACTAGTAATTAATCCAATAATAAAATATAAAATATAAAACAATGAAACTAACAAGTGTCAGTAGTAATACAGACAACGAATTGAGATAGTATAGTATTATTAATTATAAACAAAAGTTGTACTAGTCAATAATAATGATCATTAAGAATAACACTGTAGAAGTAGTAGTACTACTAATAATAATATAATATTACAAAAATAATAAATATATAAAAAATAATAAGAAAATAATAATATGTAACAACAAAGTATATTGAAAAATTTAAAAAAACGTCGAAGTACTGGCAATGAGAAAAAAAAATGATACAACAAGTGATAGTACTAATAACAATTGCACTAAATATAATGAAGGAAAGCTAATGATGGTAATAATAGGAAGAAGTACTAATATGTTTTTTTTTTTCTTTTTAAAGAGTTGTTACAAAAGAAACGATAATATTAATATGACAGTAGCAGTTATAGTACTACTTAGTAAATAGTGATAATAGTAACAGATAAATAACAATAATAAGGTCTCAAATTAGCAATAAAATATTTAATTTGAAGTAGATGTATGTCAATCCCCGGCAGCAGCGCCAAAATTTAACGAGACCAATGTGTATAGGATTTTCCTGCTCTTGCTTTGTTAAATTGTAGTATAGTTTATGACATCGTCCCACAAAGATTGAAAAATATATTCTACAGACTTATAATATTTTAACTACAATTTGAGAGAATCAGATTGATAAAAAGTTGTGGAATTAAAACTTGTTAAATACTTAACAAAATTAAATAACTTTTGAAAGATTTATAATTTAAAAGAGTTGGGAATCGTTGAATTCACTTGATAATATATTATAATAAAATCTCACTTTCTACATGTATTCTCTAAAGGATAATGTATACGGTGAAATCGAAGGGTCCAATTTCTCATTGTCAAAGCACCTCGGAAGACCGTCTCGAAGTCCCGGGGCTAAAAGGCTACGATCGAGACTCCTCTCTCGAGGTTCGTCGACACTCGGTCTTGTGATAATGTCAACCAAGGCCACGTCGAAAACAGGGAGTTCCCAAGGCACGTGGGTAGGACTGAAAGAGCATAGAGAGCTACTCTAGGACCCGAGTCAGGGTGTCATCTAGTGGTCACATCTCCATATCTTTGTAATCAATGCTTTTTGTACTATGATGGGATTTTCCTCCTATATAAAGGGGATCCCTATCACTTTGTAAGGGTTGGTCACTTCAGTTACTCCATACGAAAATATACAAGAACTCTCTATTTCACTCTCTCACATACTCTCTTGATATTATTGCTTTCATTTCTTGTCTTCTTATTTGTTCATCATTTATTGCTTATCATTGGCCATAAAGAGCCTTCATTGATTATTTCATATCTGTTAGCCCTACCCCGATAACCCACGATAGCTCAAGTCCGAGCCCCGGAATCGACCTCGAGGCTCCAGATCGACAAGCTCGAGGCCCTGAATAACTGACTTATCGGTTTGATTGTAGTTCCCTCCTTAACTTTATTTCGTCTCTAAACCTCATATACTTAGCACCAACTGCTTAACAAACTAGCATAAAAATAGATCACGTATTTTTAGAGTCCCATCAATAAATTTAACTATTATTACCATTTTCACGGTAAACAGTTTGGCGCCAACCATGGGGCTAAAAATAATAGTGATTATTTTCTTGCTGATTTCTCACACAACACAAGTTATCTTTCACGCTTTTTCTTGTCCAAAATCTTTGATTTTAGGTCAATATGTCTAACTCAATGAATGGAGGCGAAAACAACAATCTCGAGGACCACGGGGAGAACGGTGGATGTTCCGGGAGTTGGTGTGCTACCACAAAACCCTGGGAATTTGCCTGAACCAATCCCCATGGAGGCGGTCTCTTGTGACGCCCAACGCATCGATATAAGCTCACATACCGACAGGAGCATGCATTAGGGAGATCCACAAGAAGCTCAGAAAACCACGACGAGGGAAGGACGTGAGGTTAGCCTTCATGTTATTTTTGAAATGTTGCAAGCACAACAGCTAGTTGTTGCTCTGCTACAAAGTCACCAGAAAACTCCCAACACGGTAGCACCGGGGACAGCTCCCCCAGCTGAACAGGTACCAGAGAGATCAAGCAATAACGGTTCGATGACCGATCCTGGTATCATAAAAATGCTCGAGGACCTCACCAGGAGGATCGATTCGGGCGAGAAGATGATAGAAGCCAATGACAAAAAGGTCGAAACTAACAACTCCAGGGTCGACTAAATTCCGGGCGCACCCTCGGTCCTGAAAGGCGTGGATTCGAAGAAGTTCATACAAAGGTCGTTCCCTGAGGAGGCGGCCCAGAAACCCATTCCAAAGATGTTCAAAATGTCGAAAATCACAAAATACAATGGGACCTCAGATCCCAATGAGCACGTTACCGCCTACACCTGTACGGTAAAAGGCAACGACATAAATGACGACGAAAATGAGTTAGTCTTGTTAAAAAGGTTCGGGGAAACACTCTCAAATGGGGCCATGATGTGGTATCACAACTTAGCTCCTAACTCCATAGGCTCATTCGCCATGCTAGCAGAATTCTTCGTAAAGGCACATGCCGGTGCCATCAAAGTAGCAACGGCGAAATCCGACGTTTTCAAGATTAAGCAAAGGGAGAACGAGATGCTGCGAGAATTCGTATATCGCTTTCAAATGGAATGGATGGAGCTACCGCCAGTCTCCGATGACTAGTCAGTGCAGGCTTTCACTCAAGGTCTGAATGAACGAAGCTTGGTGGCTTCAAAATAATTGAAACAGAATTTGATCGACTATCCAGCTGTGAACTGGTCGGACATCCACAACCGGTACCAGTTGAAAATCAGGGCTGAGGATGACTAGTTGGGGGCCCCCTCGGGCTCAGTATATCCAAGGAGGCTCTTGGAGAAGGAGCCAAAGCCAAACAAAGAAAGATACCAACCGTACACCGAAGATAGGATGAACGCCCCGAGGCGCAACCCACCGTGCAATAATGGAAGGATAGGCCGAGGACAGAACCCTCGGGGACTCACTAACAGAGCCAGATTCGATAGTAATGCAGGGCCAACGGGGGCACCGCACTTATCAAAATACAACTTCAACGTCGATGTATCAGACATCGTGTTCGCCATCAGTAAAATCAAAGACGCCAGGTGGCCCAGGCCTGTACAATCGGACCATTCACAAAGGAATCATAACTTAGTATGCCAGTTTCACAACACGCATGGCCACAGGATCGAGGATTGCCACCAACTCCGAGAAGAGGTAGCTCTCTAGTTAACAAGGGTCATCTCCGGGAATTCCTTAGCAACCAAGCCAAAAATCAGTTCCAGGAAAGAGAGGCGGCCAAGAAAAATGAAGCAAATGAGCCACAACATGTCATCCACATGATCTTGGGAGGCGTCGATGCCCCGCAAGAACCCATAATGAGAAGAATAAAATATTCATCACTAGAGAAAAGCGAACCCAGGGATATATTCCCCAGGACGCCCTCACATGCAGCAAAGAGGACACCGAGACCTTGTATCAACCTCACAATGACGCACTAGTAATATCTTTCCTCATAAATTATTTTAAAATAAAATGTGTACTCGTGGATCCAGGTAGCTCGGCCAACATTATCAGGTCGAGGGTGATAGAGTAGCTTGAACTACTTTACCAAATCGTGTCTGCCACTCGTGTCCTCAACGGATTCAACATGACAAGTGAAACAACAAAAGGAGAAATTACGCTCCCAGTCACCATGGCCGGTACGACCTAAAATTCCAAATTCCATGTCATCGAAGGAAACATGAGGTATAACGCCTTGTTCGGATGGTCGTGGATACACTGCATGAGAGCAGTACCATCCACTCTCCACCAAATGATGAAATTCTTAACAAAGGATGGAATTAAACCGTCTACGGGGAATAACATGCGGCGAGGGAAATGTTTGCGATGCACGATGTGGCACCGCCATTAGGACCTCTGCTTGCAAAAGATCCAAAGGGTAATCAAGCCACGCCTTCGATCAAACACGTCAAACAAAGTAAAGGACCATACCACATCCTCGTCTCTAGTAATTAGGATGCATCGGTCCTCGAAACGTCGCAGGCACATCCTACACTAAGGTATAACCATCTCCCTTTTCATTTAGTATTTCGTACTAACCCATATGCAGATGCCCGATCGAAGCAGTCAGAGCGTTAGTCCAACTCGAACACCTTAAGGTTTCAAAGCATCCATTGCACTCTTTTCCTTCGACCGAGTTTTTATCCCGAAAAGGGTTTTACTGGCAAGGTTTTTAATAAGGCAACATCTACATGCTACCTAAGGGAGACTCAACAAATGTTCGAGGCTTCTTTTGCAATCAACCTCGAATACTGGGGGGAAACAATGTACCAAGCCAAACGGTCAAACGAACAGTGTCCATATAGTCCGGCCCCCGACGACGAATACATGTACACCTGTATCAAATAATTGAATAATATATTTTGTCAAAGCATTTCGCGCTCCAAAAGAGGCTTGACACCTCCACAAAAATGATTTCTCCACTAGAAACGTCCTGAAGACTCGGGGACTAGAGTCAACAATTTAATGCTTGAATGACATCTGGGTCGGGACTACAAAATCACAAGCCCTCAGGTGAGGCAACAATCGCAAAACATCTCCAAGGCGAAAGGTGCCCCGCCACTCGGGGACTGGCGCCGATATCTCCAAGAATGCACGATCTCAAGGTCAGGATCTCCGAAATCATAAGCCCTCGACAAGGCAATACAAAGTTTGCGAATAATGGTTCTCGAGTCAGGAAACCCTCGACGACTCAGAGTCTTCCATCAATCACCATCTCCATCGACTTATTAAAAATCGAGGCCCTAAGACCCCGAACGGGCAGACTCGGTCTCGTAAGACCTACATAAGGCAACAACTATATATATAAGGCCTCAACGGCATCAAAAAATCTGTAAGACCTCAATGGCATGAAAAACTTGTAAGACCTCAACGACATAAAAATTTGTAAGACCTCAAGCAAGGCATGAACCACACTTGTACCAAGTGACAAAACTGTAGGACCTCAACGGCATGAAAAAACAGTAAGACCTCAATGACGTGAAAAACTTGTAAGACCTTACTAAAGGCATAAACCCGATCTCAAAGTTTCGGCTATATATCGAACTTGTAAGACCCCTAAAAAGGCATACCCTCGATATAGATGCCGAAACTACTTCACTTGGGACTCAAAGGCTCCGACCAAACACAAGTGAATCCGCTCACACGGTTGTACCAGCCGAACTAATGCGACTTGAGGATGCCCTACCGTCGCTACAAGGCATAAGAGCCATTGTCGCCAACCCACACAGGCCTTCAAATTACTCCGAATCTGCTTCGGAAAGAACTAGTTATACATGCTACCCTCGGTATAGGCAAAAGAGCTTCTACCATGTCATCTCCAAATCACAAGCTTCGAGCTACTTAGAATCCAAGATAAACCTCCCGAAGTGCTCAAACATTACCACAAGTTGCTCGAAATCGAGGTTCTTCCTGAACCGATGACGAGCCAGGCAAAGATTACTTCAAAAGTCCTTAACAAAAGGAAAATAAAGACTACATAAAAGGTCGTATCGACCAAGTGCGTAAGAGCCATAGTCGCCAGCCTAATGAGCCTCAGGGCCACACACACAAAAGGTCGCTTCGACCAAGCTCATAAGAACCACTGTCGCCAGCCTGAAATTTAAAAACTTGAGGGTCAAAATGAGCTCGAGTTGTAACCCGATTCGGAGACTAGACCCAAAATAGTTAACTATATATGCCTAAGGGCAAAACGTCAGAGCCATTGTCACAAGCTTACATTAAAGGTCGCTTCGACCCAAAGCGTGAGAGTCATTGTCACCAGCTCACGTTGAAGGGTCGTATCGGCCTAAGGCATAAGAGCCACTGTCGTCAGCCAACTTACATTAAAAGGTCATTTCGACCCAAAACGTGAGAGCCATTGTCGCCAGCTTACATTGAAAGGCCGCATCGGACCAAGGCATAAGCGCCACTGTCGAAAAGCCCACTTACATTAAAAGGCCGCATTGGCCCAGGGCGTAAGAGTCATTGTCGCTAGCCCACGTACACTAAAAGGTCACATCGGCCAAAAGCATAAGAGCCACTATCGCCAGCTTAAAATTCAACCATTCGAAGGTCAAATAAGCTCAAGTCGATGCTTGACTTAGGGACTGAGCCAAAAACAGGTGGCCTAAGTATGCCTAAGTGCGAAAGCATGTAAGAAACTACGGGCCAGTCCAATGAGCACTGGGGGCACATCACTACTCTAAGGATTCCTACCAATGCAAAAACAAGATCGCCTGGTCAAAATCAAGACAGAAAAAGATACGAAAGGAGTAAAGCCGCAAGGTTTTATTTTATATACATGCAACAAACACAACCTCTACCTACAAACATGCTTTGAAAATGCTACATACAGATGACAAAATCTATGCCCCCCAGGGGTTATGGCCTACCGGTCTCATCCCCGCTTTTCTCGGCATCAGGCAAAAGCAATCGAGCATCACGCACATCCGCCCTTGCTAGCTCCAATTCTTTCGAGAGGGCGAAACCCCTATCACGGATCTCCTCGGCGGTCTTTCTTCGAGACTTGCAACGAGCATATTCTTCAATCCTCCCTTCGCGATCGAGTATCCTTCTCAGCTCGGCTTGAGCATCGACAGCATCCTTTAAGTAGATCATCATTTCCTGGCCAGCCTTAGTCCGGCTCATTATAGCTTCTGCCCGAGCATCAATGATCTTATCCCTGACTTTCGAAAGCTCGGATTCGAGTTTCACAATCATTTCCATCTAAACCAAAGCATTGTCACAAGCTATGCGAAGTTGGGATTCAAAAGTGGAAACTTTGGCCAGAGCATCCTTCCACTTTAAAGCCTGAGCCTTCGCCCGAGCTTTCAATTCATCATGCTCATGCCTGGCCCAGCCAACTTCATCTCGAAGGTGCTTCAGTGCCTCCGTCTTTTTCTGAAACTAAAATAAACTAAGTATTAGCCCCGGGAACCAGGAGGTGGAATGCACACTCACCCGGGATAGAAAACTACCTGCTCCTTCAGGTGGTTCTCATAATTTAGGCTCCGACCCACCTCATACCGCAAGTGTACCAGCTCGACTTACTTTTCATCACAAAGGAGCCTCAGGGATCTATCCTCATCTAGAGCTTTCTGTAGCCTAACTTCACAACAAAGCGGCCCGGACTTAAGCTTGTTGAATGCCTGCAAAAGAAAACACAATAAGGAAAGGAAGGCGCAAATCTTGAAAAACCTGTACCGAAACTCACCGCAAAGTGAAGCTGATGTGCTTCATTGAAAGATGAGTGCACACCTGGCTATCCAGTCCCTTTGGCCATGAAAGAGCCTACTCCGATCGAAGCACGGTCGCTCGGTGTATGCGACCCCGAGTTTCTAATATCTCCCAAAATGCTATCAACAGAAAAAGAAGGTGACAACAATGGAGAAACCCTCTTTCCAGAACCGAGAGCCAAGGACACGACAGGCTCTGATGATGATTCCCCTTCGAAGCCCCGATCTTGCCCCGGCTTACTTTGAGCGTCATCGCCCTGTAAAGCACCTCTCGCTTATTGTTATCGTTCTTCAGCCCGGGAGCTGGCAACCCTTTCCCCTTTTCCGAAGGAGCAGGACCTCGCCTCGAAAGGCTCTCCAATGCCTACAATAGTAAGATTAATACGCGTAAAAGGGGATATGCTTCTCCACATAAAAGAAGGGAAAGGAAGGAATAGCACAACACTCACCATAGTATTTTGCTTCTCATCTTCCCCAGGACAAAGCTCGTCACTTGAGCTCATCATAGGTCGAGTGGATCGCCAATTCTCGAACCCAATCCGGAAGATTAGGAACGTCGTCCGACGCCTATTATACCGCTGTAGAAGAAGAAGGGAAGACACGATTACGAAACATGTTCTCGCTATAGGCAAATGTGATAAAGCGCAAAATGCACCACTTAGGTGTGTAATTCTATTCCTTAAGAAATGGCATAAGCTCCATGGGGATAATGCCAACGGTCCGCACTCAGACGAAATGACTGATCCATCCTCAATCTTCGTCCTTCTCGTCATCAACAACAAAGGGCGTGGTTGATCTACATCGCAAGGTTAGCAGACCTCAATGGTGAAAGGGTCGGTACACCCTAAGAAGTTGACTGAGCAAAAATTCAAGCCCCGCCTTCTACGCGAAAAATCTCACCATCAACACCGTTTGCCAAAACGATGGATGGACTTGCGCCAAGGTAACACAATACTCTAAGCAGAAGTTAAGCACAACCCTATCAAGGGGGCCTCGTGTGATAGGATACGTGTACACATTTAAAAACCCATCGGCATGATCCATGGTGCCCTCACCCGGGGAACATGCTTGTAACATCACTTTCTCCCCCCATTCGCAGTCTTTCCTCACTAACTCAAGATGCTCTTCCCCTATCAATGAAGTGGTCTTAAAGGAATAATCTCATTGATCGTAAACACCGGAGGCGAAGCTCTCTTCTCCTCATCGAACGGGCCACGACATATCGACCGTGGCGATGACGAAATTAGAGAACTAAAAGGTAGGAATATGTGCAGACGCGTCAGTGCTGGAGTACCAAAAGGCTAACGCAGAAAAAGAAAGGCAACTGATTAATATGGTGTAACCCCCAAAAAAACATAAACAACCCTATTTATATATGGAAAAAATGGCGACGACTCACCTGCCTCAAAGCCGGCTAAGAACACTAACTGATGCCGCCTTCTCCAGTCCTGAGGTGGTACCAAACCATGAGGACCTCCATCAAAACAAGGTTAGGCTCCAAGAAGCCAATAACACCTTCTCTAGTCCCGAGGTGGTACCTGACCTCGAGGACCTCCATCAAAACAAGGTTAGGCTCAAAGAAGCTAATAATACCTTCTCCAGTCCCAAGGTGGTACCCGACCTCGAGGACCTCCATCAAAACAAGGTTAGGCTCCAAGAAGCCAATAACACCTTCTCCAATCCCAAGGTGGTACCTGACTTTGAGGACCTCCATCAGAACAAGGTTAGGCTCTATGAAGCCAATAACACCATCTCCAGTCTCGAGGTGGTACCCGACCTCGAGGACCTCCATCAAAATAAGGTTAGACTCCAAGAAGCCAATAACACCTTCTCCAGGCCCGAGGTGGTACCCGACCACGAGGACCTCCATCAGAACAAGGTTAGGCTCCAAGAAGCCAATAACACCATTGCCAGTCCCGAGGTGGTACCCGACCTCGACGAACTCCATCAAGATAAGGCTAGGCTCCGAGAAGCCGATGACGCCTTCACCAACAACAAGGTGGTACCCGACCTCAAGGATCTCCATCAAAGGGAAATTTAGGCTATAGAAAGCCAATGGCATCATTACGAGACCCGAGGTGATACTCAACCTCAGGGGTTTTTTGTCAAAAGGGAATCAGGCTCCAAGAAAATAAGCATTTAAACTCCACCTGTATGGGCTTGGCCCCGGAGTACCATCCAAGATCGGACAAACCCTCTCTCGAGATCTATCTACAGCGCCCTAAGTCTATTTACACTAAGCCCTGAGTGAGTTTCCAGGTGGTCCGAATGTAAACGAACCTCCGCTCGGGGACTGCTCTCGAGAGATCAAAGGCATTCCCTGTCCACAGGCCTCCGAGAATATTTCTTCTCAAAGGTTACCATGGAGTTTAAGTAATAAACCATAATTCCAAGGCCCAAAACGTTACTTTCATTCTACTCGAAGTCAAAGTCCTAATGACTTGAGTTCATCGGCCCGATTCAGGTTCGATCTAAGGGATCACAAAGGGTTTCGCGCAAGGCCATATTAATCGGCCAAAGCCCAGAAAGAATACTCGCACCTGGGTTTGGTATTGGCAACAGCAGATGGAGTCATGCATTCAGAGTCTCCACAAACATAAAAGAATATAGCAAGCATTGAAGACAAATTGGAGAAAATACCTTTGTATTCATGAAACATTCAATTACAAAAGCCTATGAGGGGTCCTTACATATGATTACAAAAGCCCACGAAGGGTTCTTACACAAAATTAAAGAAGCGAGAGGGTACACAAGTAGTGAAATCCCGGGACTTAATCTACTCTCGAAGGTTCATCTTCGTTATTAGCATCTCCGAGCTCCACCCCCTCGAGCATGCATCCTCGACGGTGACACCTTCGACTGCCACCTCCTCTAGGTTCCCATCTCCATCCCACAGAGCAATATCTCCAAGGGCGAAGATGAAGAAGAGGAAAGCGGGAAGGCAAAGAAGAGGGAGGTGATGCAGAAGAAGCAGAAAAAAGAGAAATAGCCTGCCAAAGCCAAAGGTTGAAGACTCGGCGGGCCTCAATCCTACTCGCACGGCCAATCCGGGTCCACCTTCCGGGACATTGTGGCATGCGAGCTTAACGGCTGGTGCACCATTTTATCCCTTGGCAAAAGACTCGAGGGATGAAGTGCGGCACCCGGCCAGGGTAGGAGAGTGAGCAGTGGTGTATAGTCTGAACACTCTCCTGAGTAGCGGTGTAGAGTCTGAATGTCCTCCTAAGTCAAAAAAGGTCGACCCCTTTGCCTCGTCACCTCGGTCTAATGACGACAGCAGAGATAGTCGTAACAATAACAATAATAATAACGAGATAGTATAGTCTCGCTCGGCATAGGTGAGTCTAGGTGGGAGGCCATGGCACGGCTGGTAAGAACTCCACCGTAAGATCTTATGGTCAGAAACCCCAAACATGGCGGATAGCAATAAGAGAAGGATGATGAGAATAAAAAAGAAAGGAATGGAAAGATTATGAGAAACACTTGAATAAAAGTTAGCATGGATAGGCCCCATTTATAGGGGATGATAGTGTGGCCTACAATGCCATCAATGCCTTTAGAAGACCTATCGAAAGGAACAATCAATGCGCCATTGGAAACTGGATCGACGACGATACGGTTGCCGTGAAGGATGTGAATCGGCATCACATTGAAAAATGCTGAAAAGATAAGTCCATGAGATGTACCGATTGTCGCGGAGACATACATCATAAGTATGATATCGTTAGCGTGACATCACTGTGGTAAGTCCGAAGATCTGGGTGTCAAAATCGTTTCTTATCACTTCTCTCTAAGGAACGCGGGGACTATCTGTATACGGTGAAATCGGAGGGTCCAATTTCTCATTGTCAAAGCACCTCGGAAGACCATCTCGAAGCCCCAGGTCTACAAGTCTACGATCGATACTCCTCTCTCGAGGTTCATCGACACTCGGTCTTATGATAATGTCAACCACGGCCACGTCGAAAACGGGATTTCCCAAGGCACATGGGTAAGACTGACAGAGCGTAGAGAGCTACTCTAGGACCCCAGTCAGGGTGTCATCTAGTGGTCACATCTCCATATCTTTGTAATTAATGCTTGTTGTACTATGATGAGATTTCCCTCCTATATAAAGGGGTTCCCTATCACTTTGTAAGGGTTGATCACTTCAGTTACTCTACACGAAAATATAGAAGAACTCTCTATTTCACTCTCTCACATACTCTCTTGATATTATTGCTTTAATTTATTGTCTTCTTATTTGTTCCTCATTTATCGCTTATCATTATCCATAAAGATCCTTCATTGATTATTTCATATCTGGTAGCCCTACCCCGATCACCCACGATAGCTCACGTCTGAGCCCCGAAATCGACCTCGAGGCTCCGGATCGACAAGGTCAAGACCCTGAAGTGACTGACCTATCGGTTTGGTTATAGCTCCCTCCTTAACTTTATTTTGTCTCTAAATCTCATATACTTAGCATCAACTGCTTAACAAACTAGCATAAAAATAGATCACATATTTTTAGAGTCTCATCAACAAATTTAATTGTTATTACCATTTTCACGGTAAACAGATAATTGCTTATTTCTAATACAATTATATCTTATCTCACCAAAAATTAATTAACTAATAACACTTCGTGAAGTTATGTAATTAATTGAATTAAAACTAGTGACGGTTAAACCGAAATATTTTCTGGTCTGAATTGTGCTAAAAGATAGTAAAACTTCGTGAGAATTTTTTTACTAAAATCAATACTCATGCGACTACAATTCCTCCGTGAGAATTAAAATTGAGGCAAGCAAAATTATCGACTTCTAATAATAGCTTACTAAAAATTACTCACTTCACTATTTTATTCAGTAGCAAAAGGGTCTGGACTTGGCATCGTATTGAAGCCACCCACAAGCAATGCCATTAGAAAATCTATTAGAACTGTGAAATTGACTAACAACGAGGCCGAATATGAGGCTATTATTGTAGTCTCGAACATGCCAAAAGCTTGAGGGCGGAGGTGATCGTAGATAAGTGAGACTCCCTCCTTGTGGTGAACTAAGTTAATGGAACATTCGAGGTCAGAGATGAACGAATGAAAAGGTACTTAGATAAGTTGCAGGTAACATTACACCGATTCAAGAAGTGGACTTTGCAAAACGTACCCCAGGATCAAAATAGCGAGGTTGATGCCCTCGCAAACTTAAGGTCGTCGGTCGAGGATAACAAGCTCAACTCCGGGAAGAAGGTCACGCCGAAATAAACTCTACAAGCTTGACTTGGGATTAGAGAAAAAAATATGTAGAATATTTGAAGACTAGGAAACTGCCTTCGAATCTAAAAGAATTGAGGGCCAGCATACAAAGGTGTCACGACCCGGATTTCCAACCTTCGGGAGTCGTGATGGCGCCTACTCATGAAAGCTAGGCAAGCCGAGTATTATAAATTCATTACCCGTTTTTCTTAACCTTTTAACATTTACAAATTTACATGTGATCAACAACGTAATAATCATAATAAACAGAAATGCGGAAGACTAAATATAGTAGTTTAACCAAATACTAGTACAGAATCCAACATACAACTCTACCCACAATTGGTGTCACAATGTCACGGACTATCCATGAATACTACAAACAGTGGTCTGAAGGAAAATAATACAAGTCTGTCTTTGAAATACATAAAAATAGAATGGAAATATAGAAGGGGATGCCAAGGCCAGTGGATATCTACAGGACTACCTCGGGTCTCCTGCTGGACTGAAGGCAGCAACCTCACTGTGGTCCAAAAGCTCCAGCAATGGGATCTGCACACAATGCAGAGTGTAGTATCAGCAAACCGACCCCATGTATTGGTAAGTGTTGAGCTTAACCTCGGTGAAGTAGTGACAAGGCTAGGACAAGACTACCAAAAAACTTGTGCAGTTTTATCATATAAACCAAGTAATAACGATATAATCTAGCAGTTAAAGATGAGGAGGGGAAACATTCTCAGGGGAATATCATGTACAAACAGAAATTCAGTAGAGAAGCATACGGAACACCAAAATTCAACTCTAAGAAAGAATAAGGAAATCAATGACAAGTGCACGACATCACCCTTCATGCTTTTACTCTCGTTCTCACCATAAGAATAAATATATTCGGTACGGCATCACCCTTCATGCTTTTACCTCACAAAATCATGGTACATCATTATCCTTTGTGCATTATCACTCATATCATGTCACGACATCACCCTTCGTGCTTTTACATTTACAATATCGCCACGGCATCACCCTTCGTGCATTAATACTTACTCACAAAGATCACACACGACATCACCCTTCGTGCTTTTGCACTATTCCTTACCCAAGCAACAATCACAAGCAATTCGGGCAAGGGAATCAATAAAACCACAATAGAATCCCGGCAGGGGAACAATTATATAACAATAATATCCGCACAAAGGAATCAATATCATGAGCAATAACATCCCGGCAAGGGAAATAATATCAAGAGCAATAACATCCCGTCAAGGGAGACAATATCATAAACCTCTTCTCTATTCCACAATTACTTCACAACTTAATTCTCAACTTGAGCCAACACTGTACAATGTTCAATTACCAAGAATACTTCCACAAGCCTTGTTCAACATTAGAAATCATCATATTAAGCATGGACAATACAAAATGGAGTCACATCAATCATAGTATAAGACTCACTGGCATGCTTGACACCAACGTATAGGTACTCGTCACCACACCTATATATCGTACTCAACAATTAACACCTATCAAATAAGACCACGACTCCTATTCCCTCAATCTAAGGTTACACCAAACACTTACCTCAATGCCACGAACACAATCAAACCTCAACTACCGCTTTACCCCTCGATTCCACCACCAATTTGATTGTATCTAGCCATAATTGACTTAACAATCTCAATAAATACTAAATGAATCAATTCCAATGCATGAAAATAGGTTTTCCAATGATTTTCCCAAAAAGTCAAAAATCGACCCCAGGACCACATGGTCAAAACCCTAGGTTCAAATCAAAACCCAATCACACATTCACCCACGAACTCAAATTGGTAATTTGTTTTGAAATCGGACCTCAAATCGAGGTCCAAATCCCCAAAAATTAAAAATTTTATGTTCTACCCAAAAACACATAATTCCCACATGAAAACCCTTGATTTTGAATTGAAATCATGTAAAAAGATGTTATAGATTGAAGAAAATGAGTTATAAATGACTTGCAATTGATTTGGAGAAGAACTTTTCTTTGGAAAATTGCCCAAGAGAGCTTAGCGTTTGAGAGAGTTTGAAAAATGAAGAAATTTCGTCTAAGTTATAATTTGCACAGGTGCAGATATCGTATTTGTGAAGTCAGGTTCGTAAATGCAAACTCGCAAATGCGGCCCAGGCTTCGCAAATGCGAAGGTATGCCAGTCCTGCTTTCTTCATAAATGTGAACTATTGTTCGCAATTGCGGTCCCTGTTGAAGTCGCATTTGCGACACTGAGCTTCGCAAATGCGATGGTCTCCCTACCCAGCTCATCTTCGCAATTGCGATAATTATTCACAATTGGGATAATTCTTCGCAATTGCAAGCTCGCATTTGCAAGTCAGGCTTCGCAATTGAGAAGCTTGCAGACCTGCAACACACTAGCAGTTTTCCTAAGTCCAAATTCACTCCGCGACCTATCCAAAACTCACCCGAGCCCTCGGGACTCCAAACCAAACATGCACGCAAGTCCAAAAACATCATACGAACTTTCTTGTGGAATCATATCATCAAAATAAAATCAAAAACTATGAATTAAACCTCAAATTCATGAAATCACTCAAGAACATCAAAATTCCCATTTCCTCAATTAAAGGTCCGATTTATACTAAACGAACTCCGATTCTTACCAAACTTCACATATTCAACTTAATTATTATATAAGACCTGTACAGGGCTCCAGAACCAAAATACGAGCTGATACCATCAATTTCAAACATCTTTACATTTCCAAACACTCTTATAATTTTAGTTAAACAATTTCTTTCAAAAATTCATTTCTCGGGCTTAGGACCTCGGAATTCGATTCCGGGCATACGCCCAAGTCCCATATTTTACTACGGACCCTATGAGACCGTCAAATACCGGTTCTGGATCAGTTTACTAAGAATATTGAACAAAATCAACTTTAATCAATTTTAAAAGCCAATTTCCATATTTTACTTAGATTTCACATAAACGTTTTCCAGAAATACGCCCGGACTGCGCATGCAAATTGAGGTGAGATAGAAAAAGGGTTTTAAGGCCTCAAAACACAGAATTTACTTTCAAAACGAGTGATGACCTTTTGGGTCATCACAAAAGGTAGCTCGGTTCAGCTTGTCTGAAGGCGAACCTTGTTTAGAAGAAAGTTCGATGGCCCACTATAAATATGCCTAAGACCAGGAGATACCAAGTACGTTATGAGGAAAGTTCATGAGGGCACCTATGGAAATCATTTAGACACTAAATCATTGGTTCAAAAGGTAATCAAAGCCGGTTACTATTGGATAGATATGGAAAAGGGCACAAAGGAGTTTGTACGAAAATGTGATGAATGTCAAAAACATGCTCCGATGATACATCAACCTGGAGAGCTGCTGCATTCAGTTTTGTCACCATGGTCGTTCATGAAGTAGGGAATGGACATTGTTGGCCCCCTTCTATGGGCACAAAGTAAGGCTCAAATCATATTGTTTATGACTGACTATTTTTCTAAGTGGGTTAAAGCCCAGGCATACGAGAAGGTCGGGAAGAAGAAAGTCATCAACTTTATTTGGGACCACATCATATATCGATTCAGAATGTCATCCGAAATCATGTGCGACAATGGGAAATAACTTATCGATAGCAAAGTGACCAAATTTCTCGAATGCCATAAGATCAAAAGGATTCTGTCAACGCCTTATCACCCTAGTGGGAACGGACAAGCAGAATCAACCAACAAAGTCATTCTCCAAAACATCAAAAAGAGGTAAACTGATGCCAAAGGAAAATAGAAAGAAATTATACCTGATTTCATATAGGCATACTATACGACCTCGAAGTCCAATACCAGGGCCACCCCATTCTCGTTGGTTTACGGCGCTGAAGCTCTAATACCGGTCAAAGGCGGTGAACCAAGTATCAAATTCTGATATGCTACCAAGGAATCGAATGGTGAAGCCTTGAGTACGAGCCTAGAACTATTAGATGAAAGGCGCAAAGCCTCCCTTGTCCAGTTGGCTGCCCAAAAGCAACGGATCGAGAGATACTACAATCGAAGGGCCAACATCCGGCACTTCAATATCGGGGACTTAGTTCTAAGGAAGGTCACACTAAGCACCTGATACCTGAATGAAGGGACTTTGGGACCGAACTGGGAAGGACCATACCAGATTATTGTGATCATCGGAAAGGGGTCCTATAAACATGGAACAATGAAGGGCGAGCAACTACTGAATACCTGGAACATAACCCATTTGAAGAGATACTACTGCTAAGGTACGACCCCATTTATTTTCTTTTTACTTATTTGATAGAATATATGAGTCCACCAAACTATATAGAGACCATGTCCTATATAGGTTTACACAGATAAGATTAATGCAAAAGTAAGTAAATGGAATAGGAACTTTTACGTGGGAAAATCCCTGCTCAAGGGGATAAATATCAAAACCTACACTGATATGATTTAAAAATTCACTATGAGCAATATTTAGATTACAACCTATGCAATCTAGGAATTAAACTCTTAATCCCTCACTAAGTTGTAATACACCTATTACAAGCCAATTTGCAATACACCTATTACAAAGACTTCAACTCATGACTAACTCTAGTCAAGACACAAACACTAAAGGTTTATGGTTTACAAGGTGTTCCTAATTAAAGCTTCTAGATAAGCAAAGTAGGAATTACAATAAAGAACAATTATAAAGTTACAACTCAACTAAGGACATACAAGAGACTTATTATAGGAATTGGTCCGTAGTAGTGTTGTACTTTGTTCTTGATGCACTTGAGAATTGAATGCTTGATTGTTAGATGCTTGGATTTCTTGAATGAATGCTCAAGTGTTCAAGTGATGTTTTGTTGTAATGTTTTGTTAATACAACTTGGATGACATCACTTGAATGATGTAGTCACTTGGTTGGTACAAGGTCAATGAGAAGTGACTGATGCACTGTGCTATACTATTTGTATGTACAGTGCAGGCAATCACTTTCCAGCTATAGAGAGTTGACTTCAAACTGCTGACAGGAGAACCCAAGAGGATCAGGTCCCTATGTTGATTATTTATCTTCTGAAGTCATAGTAACTCACATTAGCTGGAGTCCGTTGATTGAGTTGTGTACCAAGTGTATCAGGTTACTTATCTGGTTCTTTGACAGTAAGTTTGTTAGATAATCAAAACATGAAGCTAAGGTACTATAAACCCATCAATTTCCCCCTTTTTGATGATGACAAACTTAGAGATTGACAATCATAGTTAGAGCAACAAAAAACCAGATAAAGTAATAGGAACTTCACAAGTTCCCCCTAACTTTGTGCTTCCCCCTTAATCAGTTCCCTGCTTCTTCTTAACTCCTTCAATTTTATTTACTTTTCCCCCTTTTGACATCATTAAAAACACATAAACAAGCAAATAGCATAAAGACGTCTAGCCTAGTTAACACATGCTACTTGTGTGCACACAACATGATAGAAAAGAGAAGCAGAAACACATAAGCATTTACAACAAAAAAAGAGTCTTCATTAAACAACAAAAATATAAGCATTTGCTGTTACAGCAAAGGCAGTTTCAGATTGTTTACACAGGATCAGTACTAGTGATTTCCATCTACAAACCAAAAAAATATAAACACAACTACCATAACATCATCAAAAGAGATATAAACTAGACACTGGTCACTAATAGATATGCCTAGGGGACACTAGATAAAGAGGGCTTGGAAGAGGCAGCAAGTGTGTTGAGAACAAGATCTATCTGAGCATTGGCAGACATTTGCTCAGTGAGCAGTTTCTCACTCAGGTTCACAACATGTTGCCTAAGATAAGCATTCTCTTTAGTCAGATGAGCAAACTCTGCATTTGAAGAATTGGAGGACCCTAATGCCTCTAGAGCCTGACTGAGATTTGTCTCTAATATGACATTCCTTGCTTTCAACTTTTTGATCTCTTCAGTAGCACTGTTTTGAGCATTTATAAGCTAGGAAATCATTGATGTGCTTCCTACCCCTCCCATTCTGTCGATACACTCACATTCCTCTAGAGTAGTTTTATAGATAGTCTTGTTCTTGGTCAGTATCTTAGGTTGTCCTAAAGGCACTTTAAAGAATTTAAAGACACGCGTGAGGAGAACCCCATAGGGGAGGCCATGATTTCCATCTTTGAATGCTGCTACCTTTTGCATACGCTGAATCATTATAGCTGGCAGATTAATAGTTTGAAACCATCCAGACTTGTATATGATAGACCTCCTCTCAGCGCGAGGAAGCAGGACCTTGTTCACCAACTCAAACAGGAGCTGATAAATAGGAAGCAAAGCATTCTTATGCACCTGTTCCCCCCCTCCCCCTGCACTACTCCCTCCTTAACTATAGCATGCTTAAATTTTGAGTAATAGGCATCTCTAATAGAACACAGACCTTCAGTAGGAACCATAAGTATGTCTCCTAACAAATCAGAGTCCATAACAATGTCTACTCCATTTACTAGTGCACAAATTTGATCCATCTCAACAGTAAAGAGGTCTGCATAGAAACTTTGAACCTCTTCCTCATATACCTTGGGTGCATCCACCTTGAATAGGTGTCCTCACTGTTGAAACTCAACCATCTCAAGCACTTGACGCATTCCAGCCATCTCAGAAATCACAGGGTCAAAAGTACGACCCCACAACACTTTCTGATATCTCAACCTTTCTTTACCAGATATACTTCCCTTTCTTGCCTTCTCCACAGAACCGGGTTCCTTCACATACCCCAACTTCCTTTTCACAGACTTTCTATTGGACTTAACTTTCCCACTAGACTTCATTTGCACATCCTCATCTGACACAGACTCTTCTACCACAGCTTCCTCCAACTTGCCATTATCCTTTTACTGACTTGTCACTGGGTGTTTCAATAGCCTCTTTTGAAGTACTCTTAGTAGAGTGCTTCTTTTTTTGACTTCCTGATCAAGGAACATGGTTCATCTGTGACTTACTCATCAACTTCAACAATTGGGATATTCTTGTCACAAACAACTTCACCATTCTTCTCCAGCCTTTTCTTATTCTTCTTCTTCTTCTTGTTACTTCTCTTACTCTACTTTAAAGCACACTCAAAATCCTCCTTCTTCTGCAACCTTGTGGTAGGTTGCTTAGGAGGGGGCTCAGGAGTTGCCACTGGCCTCTTTATGACAATGAATGCACTCAGAGAAACATCATCCTGATCTTCTTCATCACTGGACCTCATAATAGGAGAACCTACTTACAAAGGCTCAGCAACAAAGTGAGGAGAAGGAGCAGGGTTGAGACTAACCTCGGAAGATGATTCCTGACATGTTTCATCAGGAGAGGGGTTAGGTCCATCAAGAGGGGTCCTAGTAGTCTCTTCTAGTGCAGGTTTTTCAAAAAGCACCATAGCCAACATGTTTTTCAAAAAGCACCATAGCTCCTTCTCTCACCAAGTACTGAGTCTCTTCCCCTTAAAACTCAGACACAGTAGAGTTTTCCTTCCTAATAATTCCCTTAGCAGCAATAGCCAACATGTTTTCTATGGCATCCCTCTTTTGAGGTTCCATAGAAGCAACAACAGGAGATACAGGAGTACCTGTAGACTGATCAGAGTTTTCTTAAGAACCCTTGGCACTTTCAAGACTGATCGATGAAGATTTTTCTGTCGATGGAGACTTACTCTTTTCCTCTAGAACTGCAATGTCATCTTCACTCTATTCGTTGAATGTCATAGGAAACAATGGAGAGAAGCTTTCATTCTGAGGGTTGTATAAGTTCTCAACACTTAGACGAGGAGTAGAATCAGAGGGAGTGGAGAGAGGGATAAGGGGTGAAGGAGAAACTGGTTTAGGGTTTTCAGTGGTGTAAGAAGAGATGACTGGTATTGTTTCCTCAGGAGAAGACTCTAGGTTTTTCTCTTCAATGGTAGGAGGGATTGGTTGATCCTCAGCCGTGGTAGAAAATTTTGCTTGAAGGTTCTAGAGAGATTGAGAAGAATAGAGATGGTCGATCAATTTTTGTGAATGAGAGGGTTATAATGAGGTGAATGGAAATTATGAAGGAAAGAGAAACGGGTTCTGAAACGGCAGTAGATGCATGGGAAGATGCAACATTTCAGAGGAAGTGAAAGGATTTAAATGAAAAGATGTGACATACAAAGTCTGAAAAGGTTGATGATGTGGCATTATTTTTTGTTTTTATTTTGAGATATGTATGATAAAGCAAAAGACAACTAACATGTGGCAGAAGAACCAGGTTCCTGACTAGTCTTTACAAAATGCTCAACCTTCTTTTACCGCTCATGCATTGCCTTAGTAGCTTCTATAATCATCATGCGTGTCTACCTGTAATGGTATAGAAGTGAGTTAGACTTGGCCGAAAAATACTTTAGCTAATTTTACCTATGTGTGATTTTCATAGCCATATGGTAGGAATCAGGTTCTCAATTAGGCTTTATTAACCCTAGTTCCAGCCTGTTTCTGTCAAAGTGTTCTCTACTTAGGGCTTTGGTGAAGATATCTACAATTTGGTCCTCTTTACTATAAAACTTCATACAGATGAGCCCCTTTTCCATATTGTCTCTGAGAAAATGATGTCTCACATCAATGTGTTTGGTTCTTTTATGCTGCACTGGATTTTTGGCCATGTTGAATGCACTTGTGTTATCACACAGAAGAGGTACACAATCAGTGTACACTCCAAAGTCTTCCAACTATTGTTTGACCCATAGAATCCAAGCACATCAGGAGGATGTAGCGGCATATTTTGCTTCAGCTATTGAAAGAGATACTGATTTTTGCTTTCTTGTGCCCCATAAGATAAGACATGATCCCAAGAAGTGAGCCATTCCGGATGTGCTTTTCCTATCCACACGATAACCTGCATAATCATCATCAACATACCCAATAAGATTAAAATTATCACCTGAAGTGTAGTATAGAACCAGGACTTGTGTTGCCTTAAGATATCTTAGGATTTTTTTGGCAGCCTTCAAGTGAGATTCCTTAGGATTTGACTGAAACCTTGCACATAGTCCCACACTAAAAACAACATATGGCCTGCTTGCATTAAGATAGAGGAGAGATCCAATAATGCCTCTATACATTGTTTGATTTACAGAAGAGCCAGATTCGTCCATGTCTAGTCAAGTGGCAGTGGAAATAGGAGTGTCAATCACTTTTGAAGCTTCCATATCAAAACTCTTCAAAAGCTCTTTTATATACTTATGCTAACTAATGAATGTTCCCTTTGTGGACTACTTCACTTTAAGACCCAAGAAGAAATTCAACTCACCCATCATGCTCATCTCAAACTCACTTCCCATGAGTTTTGCAAATTCCTCACATAGTGAATCCGTTGTTGCCCCACAAATGATATCATCAACATATACCTGAACAATGAGCAGGTTCCTCCCTCTTTTCATCAAAAACAAAGTGTTGTCAATTTTTCCTCTTGCAAAACCATTTTCTAAGAGAAATTTTGACAACCTCTCATACCAAGCTCGAGGATCCTGCTTCAATCCATACAATGCCTTGTCCAATTTGAACACATATTCAGGGTGTTCATGACATTCAAAACCTAGAGATTTCTTTACATACGCTTCTTTCTTGAGGAAGCCATTAAGAAATGCACTTTTGACATCCATTTGGAACAAAGTGATTTACATACATGATGTAAAGGCAATGAGGATTCTTATAGCTTCCTTGCGAGTAACCGGAGCAAATGTCTCATCATAATCAATTCCTTCCTCCTGATTGTAGCCTTGTACCATTAGCCTTGCCTTTTTCCTTGTAGTGTTTCCATGTTCATCAAGCTTATTCCTGAATACCTACTTGGTTCCTATGATGGTTCGATTTGAGGGTCTAGGTACCAGGTGCCATACGTTGTTCCTTTCGAACTGATGCAGCTCATATTGCATAGTTGTGATTCAGTCTGCATATTTTAAGGCTTCTTTAATATTTTTGGGTTCTATTTGGGAGAGGAATGCCGAGAAAGCAAGTAAATTTATGGATTTTGATCTGGTTTGGACTCTTGAACCAGAGGAGTAATTATGTTGTCAAGAGAATGGGAGTTTTGTGTTTCCAGTTGGGCACTTGAGCTTTTGTAGAGGAGTTGGGTAATCCTGACTGGTTCCCTTGTATCCTTCTTTTAGCTACCTCTGGAGTACTTTGAACTGCATCAACTACACTTTCTTCAATTTAGTGGTTGTAATTGTAGTACTTGGTCCTTCTCCGACTGATGAGGAAGAGACTGTATTATGTTCACTTGTCTCCTTCACTTGACTCGTCATATCTGCCTTTCCATTTGCCATATCAATGACCTCACCTAGAACTAGAAGAGGCTCTCCATCTTGATCATCCTTGTTGTTTCTCTCATATGAGAGGTAGGACTCGTCAAAGATTACGTGTACACTCTCCTCAACACAGTGAGTCTACTTGTTGTATACCTTTTAGGCTTTACTTTGAGAAGAATATCCCAGAAAGATTCCTTCATCACTTTTGGCATCAAACTTTCCAAGCTGATCTTTTTCATTATTGAGAACATAACATTTGCACCCAAATGCTCTTAAGTGAGTCACCTTGGGCTTCCTTCTATTCAGCAACTCATAGGGAGTTTTGTTCAAGAGAGACCTGATCATGCACCTATTCACCAAGTAGCAGGCAATGTTGATAGCTTCAGCCCAGAAGTTCTTAGCAATCCCACTATCGATCAATATTGTTCTTGCCATTTCTTCAAGGGTTCTGTTCTTCCTTCCCAAAACTCCATTTTATTGTGGAGTTCTTGGGGCTGAGAAGTTGTGGGTAATGCCATTCTCATTGCGGAATTCATCAAAATTAACATTGTAAAATTCTGTTCCATGATCTGATCTAATGCATGCTACTTTTGATTCCATCTTCACTTAAATTTTCTTCACAAAGGCTAAAAAAACTTCAAAGGTTTCATCTTTTATTCTAAGGAACAGAGTCCAAGTGAATTTGGAATAGTCATCCATCATCACAAAGATATATCTCTTTCCTCCCCTACTTTGCACTCTCATAGGACCGCATAGATCCATATGAAGGAGATCAAGTGGTTTTGAGGTACTGGCATCTTTCTTTGGCTTGAATGAGGATTTCACATGCTTTCATCTAGTGCAGGCATCACAAACCTTATGCTCTTTAAACTTTGACTTGGGCAGACCACGAACCAGGCCCTTCTAAACCAACTTATTCAGTAGAGAGAAGCTTACATGCCCCAACCTTCTATGCAACAGTTCAACATCATCATCAACTGCTTTCAAGTATCTCAGATCACCACTTTGTAAGGACCCAAAATCAGCAACGTAAATATTCTTGTATCTTTTGGCCACAAATACCACTTCACTTGTGCATATTTTGGAAAAGAACTCCACCTTGTTTCCTTTATCACATATCTGATAAACACTTAAGAGACTGTACTTAAGACTATTGACATAGTACACATTCTCAATTGAGTAAGTGAGTGATTTTTCATTTTTTCCAACACCAATAATGTACCTTTTTTTTCCATTTCCAAATGATACACTCCCTCCTTGCAGGGCTTTTATTGATAGAAAGTCCATGGTATTCCCAGTCATGTGCTTTGAGCATCCACTGTCCATGAACCATTGTTGACTGCTTCCTTTTACTGTTCCTTACAAAAGGAAATCAAGGGTTAGATTTAGGAACCCAAGCAAGTTTGGGTCCCTTGTAATAAACAATAGGCTGAATAAGTGCTCTTTTAGTCTATGCAGTTAACATTCGCTTTTTATGGGTGGCACTTGTTCCTCTTTCAGCAACTACTCTTTCAGCAAAAACTTTGTTTGTTTGAAGATACTGAACCCTGGCTTGGCAATTTTCTTTGAAATGCACATTGTTCCCACACTAGGTACACAACCAATTATCGGGCACAATAACGTAGTTGCTATGAGGGTTATAAGGAGTTCTCTCCCTTTGAAACCTATTCCCTTCCTGTTTCTACCATTATTAACGTACATGGCAGTAATAGCATCCAAGGACCAAGTACACTTAAGAGACTTCTCAAGATCACTTTTTACTTTTTCCAATTCTGCTTGAAGTTGTCCATTTTTTCTCAAGTTCAGCACACAGACTAGTTTTTACAACATATAACTCGTTTTCAAGTTTAATATATGCCTCACTAGCCACTTCCTTTCCTTTTTCAGAATTCCCAGGCCTACATTCAGTTTTGAGTTCCTCTATTGTTTCCTTTAAGTCTACAATCACCACTAAGAGGTAATCTCTTTTCTGCTTAATAATAGCCACTTTCTCCACTAAGGCATCTTTTTTTTTACTGGAATTCTCAATGGTTTCTTTTAGGTCAACTACTACTACCATCAGATCATCTCTTTCGTGTTATACACTAGTGATTCTCTCAGTTAGAACCTCCTTTTCTTTTTCTAGATTACCTATGGTTTCCTTCAAATCAACCACATAAACTACCAAGTCATATCTAGTTTGTTCAGTGTCCCCTAACTCCAAGGTTAAGGCATCCTTATCATTTACGAGACTATGGTAAGCATCAATCAACACATTAGCTAATGACATGAGTTTTCTAGGAGAGTAAGACTTCAGATTTCTCTGAACATCCCAAAATTTTACCTCATCATTGCCATCGTCTTCATAGTCATATAATTGAGCCATCAAAGCAAATATTGATTCATACTCATTTTCTTCACTTCCAATGGCCATCATTGAGTTATCACCTGCATCATCTTCTTCTTCAGACTCGCTAGAAGAATCTCCCCATGTTACAAGAGCTTGCTTCACAACATTATCAGCAATGTTCTTTCTTTTGAAACTTTTATCTGGAACCAGGCTCCTTTTGGCTGCTTCGTCAGAGTTGTGTTTGAAGTGTTCTTGCTTCAGGAGAGGGCAATCTTTGATGAAATGCCCTGGCTTTCCACACTTATGATAGAGGTCATAGTTCTTTGGCTTGCTAGAACTGCCCCTTTTTGGTACATCTCCATTCATTCTAACCATTTTTTGAAATCTTCTGGTTAAATAAGCTATGGCACTATCCTCGCCACTTGATTCATTGCCTTCTGCCTTAAGTACCAGGTTCTTTTCCTTCTTTGGTTCTCTTCTTTCACTGTCCTTCTTCTTCTTCATTTCATAGGTTTTCAGATTCCCAACCAGCTCATCTATAGTCAGCTCCTATAAATCCTTTGCTTCAGTAATGGCATTCACTTTACTCTCCCAGGAACTAGGCAAAACACTGAGAATTTTCCTTATGAGCTTGTTCCTGAGAAAGATTTCACCAAGCGAGTGTAGCTCATTTATAATGGAATTGGATTGAGTGTGCATGTCTTGAATGGATTCATCGTCTTTCATTCTGAAGAGCTCATACTTAATGGTGAGCATGTCAATCTTAGATTGCTTTACTTGAGTAGTTCCTTTGTGTGCTGTTTGTAAAGCTTCCCATTCTCTTTGGTAGATTGGCAAGCTAAAATCCTGTTGTATTCATCAGGACCAATACCACACACCAAAATTTTCTTGCCACAAAAATTTTTTCTCCACATCCTTCATGTCAACATCATTGTATTCTTTCCTCGTCTTAGGCAATGTCACAGTAGGATCTCTGACCTTTTTTGTAGGGACATAAGGACCATCACATATAACATCCCACAGCTCGGAATCTTCAACCATGATAAAGTCATGCATCATTGTCTTCCACCACCCATAATATTGGCCATTGAACCTGGGTGGTCTGTAGGTAGACTGACCCTCTTCGAAATTTGGTGGAGCATGTATGAGGATCCTTTCTAGGTGTTAACCTAATAGAAAGAACCCGCTCTGATACCAATTGATAGAATATATGAGTCCATCAAACTATATTGAGATCGGTTCCTATATAGGTTTCCACAGATAAGACTAATGCAATAGTAAGTAAATGGAACAGGGAACTTTTCTGTGGAAAAAGCCCTACTCAAGGGGATAAAAAACCACGACCTACACTAGTAGGATTTCAACTTCACTATGAGCAATCTTTAGATTACAACCTATGCAATCAAAGAATTAAACTCTTAATCCCTTATTAACTTGTAATTCACTTATTACAAGCCACTTTGCAATACACCTATTACAAAGACTTCAACTCATGACTAACTCTAGTCACGACACAAATACTAAAGGTTTATAGATTATAAGGTGTTCCTAATTAAAGCTTCAAGATAAGCAAAGTACGAATTATAATGAAGAACAAATACAAAGTTACAACTTAACTAAGGACATACAATAGACTTGTTGTGGGAACTGGTCCGTAGTAGTGTTGTACTTTGTCCTTGATGCACTTGAGAATTGAATGCTTGATTGTCAGATGCTTGGAGTGCTTGAATAAATTCTCAAGTGTTCAAGTGATGTTTTTTTGTAATGTTTTGTTAATACAAATTGGATGACATCACTTGAATGATGTAGTCACTTGGTTTTTTACAAGGTCAGTGAGAAGTGACTGTTGCACTGTGTTGCACTATTTGCGTTTACAGTGCAGGCAGTCACTTTCCAATTGTAAAGAGTTGACTTCGTACTGCTATCAGGGGAACCCAATAGGATCAGGTCCCGTGTTGACTCTTTATCTTCTAAAGTCATAGCAACTCACATTAGCTTGAGTCCGATGATTGAGTTGTGTACCAAGTGTATCAGGATCCTTATCTGGTTCTTTGATAGTGTCACGACCCAAATTGATGGGCCACAACAGGCACCCGGTACCTTACTCAACCGAGTACCAACATCACATATCTTTCTTATTACATCATTATATACAAGTGACATACGGGCCTAATAGGCCATCATGATTATTTATAAACTCAAAATATTGGCCGACAAGGCCATACATTGTTTCACGTACACGACATCTGTCTAAAAGCCTCTAAGAGTACATAAATGTCATAAAGGTCAGGATAGAGTCCCTCCATACCAAACAATATGCATATAACTTGTACTAAATAAACAAGCAACTCCGAAGCAAATGGAGTGCACCAACATCTTTCGTTGAGCTGATAGCCTACTTGGATGGCTCTCGACCTATCTATCGAGACCTGCGGGCATGTAATGAAGCATCCCCAAGCAAAAAAGGACGTTAGTACAAATAATGTACTGAGTATGTAAGGCATATAAATAAGTACATAACAGACATCGAGGAAATATAGAGAAAATGACTCCACCTGTAAGTCTGAATAACTTTTTAAATCATGAAATAATTATTGTATCATGCATATGCGTATGAATGTCATGTCGTGCATAGGTGCATGTTTCATAACATCATCGGCCTCTGAGGGCATCCCATCATATCATCTTGGCCATTATGGGCAAAATTATCAATGTATATCAGCTGATCAGGTGGTGGTGCGTATATAACGCCGTAACCTTTTCCCATATCTCATATACATATATTTACATATATACACGTATATAACTCCATCTGGTCATGGGTCAATGCACATAAGTGAAATGCATGAGAAATACATAATAATCCCAATATTCCTTCTAGATAAACTTTTCCAACTGCGTATTATTTTGAGACCCATGAACAGAAAATAATAATAATTTTCATGGAGAATAAAGAATACAGACACCCCTAATAATTCTATGAATAGAGTAATTTATGGACACTGTGTATTTTCTAGTTTTTTTTATATAATTTAGACCATACCAAAAGAAAGAAGGGAGGGTCTTAACATACCTAGAGTAGGAAAAAGTCTGTATAATATTATGTTGGAAACCTTTAGAACCTAAAAATCGGATTAAGCTTCTGCGCTTTGAAATTGAGGAACGAAATCTTGCTTTGTAATGTTAAAATTTAGATGCAAATTGCTTCAATTGAAGCTTTTGTTTGAAAATGCTTCTGCTTTTAATCGTTCTTGGCTTTTAAAGCCAAATTGTTTGAAAATGAAAATGCTTCTGCTTTTAATCGTTCTTGACTTTTAAAGCCAAATTGTTTGAAAATGAAAATGCTTCAGCTTTTAATCGTTCTTGGCTTTTAAAGCCAAAGGCGGATTGGTAAAGAGACCAAAAAATGACTTAGTCTAGCTTTTTAATTCAAGCCTTTACGTGTAAATAGGGCATCTCAAACAGTATCTCCACTCAAATGTTAGAGAGAGAAAATTCTCTACCTTCTCTCTACTCACCTACAACCTCAACCTCTAGTTTCATTATCCAAGAATGAACCCAGAAACAACTACATAGCATGCATCCATTCCTCCAAAACCACCAGATTTACCTACTGATCATTCAATGTCACCAACAATTCTGCCCCAAATATTTTAAACAATCCCTTATTTAAGGAGAAATTATCTCCCACGAAATTATAACGGATACTCAAATTAATTCCAATATCACCATGATTGATTATGCTGAGCCAATGAGAGATGATTCCGCCCTTGAATTATTGTCCCCACAATTCAAACATATCTCTCTAGCAGACAAGGACAGACAATGAATGTACTCACCATGACAGTTCTCTCTCATAATCAAACTCCTAGGTAAAATAGTGGTCCATCAATACCTAAAAAGGAAGATCCAAGATCTTTGGAAACCAAATGAATCATTCCCATTGATTGATCTACGGTCAGATTTTCAAGTAGTTAAATTTACCAGAGAATAAAACATGGCAAAAGCTCTACAACAAGTACCATGGTTTATTAATGGTCACTACCTCTCCGTTAGAAGGTGGGAGCCTAATTTTGTGGCTAGCAAAACCAAAGAACTATACTCAGTTGTCTAGGTTCGTCTTCCTCAGTTACCCACAGAGTTCTATGATGGGACAGTGCTTGGAAGAATTGGTAACTCAATTGGGAAGCTACTGCGTATAGATGTTTGTACAAGTTCAACAACCAGAGAGAGATATGGGAGACTGTGTGTGCAATTCCTATTAGACCAGCTGTCCAAACTGCAGTTCAAATTGGTGCTCATCTACAACAATTACTGTATGAAGGAAAAATATTTTTATGTAAAACCTGTTGTCGTTTAGGTAACACAACACCTTCATGCATCTACAATAAAACAGAGACAGTGAAACAGACACAAACAGGACCCTGGGTCATCTCCACCAACTCAACAGTAAGGGGCACTCTACTGAGGAGCAGTGGCAAACAGTGTCATTCCCAAAAGGATATAAGCATAAGCGAAACACTGCCACTCCTTCAAAGTTCATAAACCAGGGCAACCAACCAGGTATCACTGTCAATATATTTGATGCGACATCAGGTAAATTTCTAAATAATCAAAAACTAGCTTTTAAGCCTAAAAATCTTATTACTACTGAGCAACAAAATATACACGAAATCATTAATCAATCTACTACTGAACATCATAGTCCTAGTGCTAATCCTGCTAGTTATGTTCGAACATCTAATAAATTTTCATCATTGCTTGCTAATAGTAATGATTTAACTAAGGAAGATGAATCTGCCATAATGGATTTGGATGAAATATTTCATAGCCAATCCACAGGCAATGCCCACACGAAACCAAAACTAATTCCACAATGAGGGATAACCTATGGTCGTAAGCAAGTAAATAAATCATGCAAACCCAAAACTCTATATTAGCTACTCAATCATTGCCTCACGAACCCCAAGTTCCTACTGCCTTTACATTTTCCACTCCTCAACATGAATCTACCACAATCTCTCACAAGGAGGAGAATACCACTAAACTAAATATCCCCTCATCAACGTTCATCCATACTATCCAGAATGGACAATAAAATACCAAACCCTAATCTTCCAATATATTTCACAAATTCCCTCCCTCAGGACCATCAACCAATGACATGGTTGGATAAAGGGCTTCAGGGACAGGCAGCCTGCTTCACGTCAAACATTCAGAACCAGGAGGTTCTATCTGTCCTCCAAAACCCTCAGATTCTAGCCCAATTAATCTCAGAGGGCATGAGGATAGCAATGTCAAACTATATCAACCACCTTTGGGTGACAAATATCTGTAATACCATAGCTCCAGCACTAGCACCTGCTTTACTCCACAACATGCAAGCCTACTGGAACCTTCTACACCACTACAATTCTTTGCAGAACATGCAGCTATTTTACCAGCTTCCATTCTTTGCTCCTCGGGATCAAAACACCCTCCCCCTTGATCCATGCGTGGCAGCCTGTGCCATAACACTTCCCACCACCGATGGATATTCACCAAACACAACCTCATCTCCATCAAAATGCACACGTACAAGAAGAGGAAGGAATAGTGGAGCAAGAACAGATCATCCCACCACTAAACATAATATCGTTCATAGATTTCAAACCTACACGCAGTCAAGATCATGCTATTTCAGGCACTAGAAGACAAGAAGTTTGTTTGAAAGTACCCACAGGAACTATACAAATGTTCCATCGACATCAAATCTCCACTAAACGAGGCAGTAGGCAACTTCGTAATAATACTAAGCCCATTAGTGAAGGGTAGTGCTCTACAACATCCCCCTCCCGATCCCTCAATGAGTAGACTTCCTAATTTTGTAATTTGGAATATCAGGGGTGGAAACAATGAGGAATTTAAGCGTCATTTTAGGGACCTGCTGAATACCCACAACCCTTCCCTAGTTTCCCTTCTAGAAACTTGTATGACCAATCACATAGCCATTAGAGACGATTTCCAATATTCCAACATGGTGGAGATCCCTGCTCATGGTCAGTTTGGGGGTATTGTTATCCTTTGGCATGACTCCCATGTCCAACTCAGTCATATCCGTCTTGATGGTCAGGAAATCCATGTTATGATCCAGGTACTTCCTAATCACCATCCGTGGTTGTTTAGTACTGTTTATGCTAGCACTCACATAAATATTAGGTCTCAACTTTGGTTAAATTTAAAAAATATAGCTAACAATTTTAAAGGCATGTGGTTCCTAGGTGGTGATTTCAATAAAGTTGTTAGTCAACAAGATAAATGGAGGGTAGACCTATTAATCGCAATAGAACCTCTCGATTTCAATCTTGTATTAACCATTGTCAACTTATGGATCTTGTATTTAAGGGGGCAAAATACACGTGGTCCAATCATAGATATAATCGTTATAATTTAATTTTGGAACGACTTGATAGGTGTTTTATTAACGAACAATGGCTTGAATATTACCCAAATGCATTTGTTATTCATCTCCCTAAGACCTATTCTGATCATACAACCATCCTTATTTCACTATCTCATTGCACTAGGCTTCATACTAAACGTATTTTCCGGCTTGAAACCTACTGGTGCCACCACCCGGATTTTACTTCTATGGTCATGGACACTTGGAATGGCCAAAATTTATCCAATGTCACCACTTTTTTCACTAATAGAGTAAAAGAAGGGGCTGCAAGCAATTTTGGTGATGTTATTAGAAAAAAGAAACCATTCTGGCAAGACTTAGTGGAATTCAAAAATCCACCAACTATCCTACGAGTGTCTTCTTGAAAAATCTCGAGCAAACCCTCACTAACGAGTATAGCACTCTTTTAGAAATAGAAGAGGATTATTGGAAACTTCGTTCACGTATAAATTGGCTTAGTGAATGTGATGCAAGTACTAAATTTTTCCACATAAGTGTCATTAATCGGAGTAGGAAAAATCATATCTCCTTTTTTAAGGATGCTTATAATAATTGAATTAATGATCCCGATAAAATTCAACACACCTTCAATTATTTCCACAACATCTATCAAACAAGTCACGATTCCTCAAATTGGCTAAGCACCCAAGCTTCCCCAGTCTCATCCTATGCTACTGATTTGTTAGCATTGGATAAACCACAGCAAAATCATGAAATCACTAGGGCTATTTTCTTGTTTAAGCCTTTCAATGCCCCTGGTCCAGATGAAATAAATCCCTTTTTATCAAAAATATTGGCACATTGTCCATAAAACAATCTACGACAACTGTCACTCCATATTTGAAAACCTCATGAATAGCTTAACTCTACCTTCCTTTGTTTGATACCCAAATTCCCTAATGCCAATGAGCTAAAACATTTCAGGCCAGTTGGGCTTTGTAATAATACCTATAAAGTCATTACCAAAATCATTGTCAACCGTCTAAAACCTTTCTTAGACACCCTCATAGGCCCTTTTCAATCAAGCTTTCTCAAAGGAAGATGGGCGGCGGATAATGCCATTATTATTCAAGAAATTATCCACCACTACAAGAAAATAAAAGGAAACAAAGGGAAAATGCTCCTTAAAATCGATTTGAAAAAAGCTTTTGACCACCTGGAATGGTCTTTTATTTGTAGAGCCCTCCACTATTTTCATTTCCCACCCAAAATCACTAAACTCATTATATCTTGCATTACTACCTCTAGTATTGTTGTCCTGGTCAACGAATCTCAAACAGAGTTCTTCAAGCCATCTAGGGTCATTAAACAAGGTGACTCTATGTCACCATCCATATTTATCCTTTGTATTGAATTATTGTCTACCCTTATCAATTACCAAGTAGATTTAACTCTGTGAGATCCTATTAAAATTAGCTCCAACTGGCCACCCCTTTCCCATATATTCTTCACGGTTGATTTAAACTTAATGGCAGCAGCCATTGAGAAATTTGCCTCCACAATCAAGCGTTGTGTTGAGTACTTCAGTAGATTATCAGGGCAACAAATAAATCACTCAAAGTCAAAATTACACTTCTTTAATAACTACTCTAATTCTCAAAGAAATTCAATGTCTGTCATCCTTAATATCAAAATTAGTGACACCTTTGGGAAATACATAGACTTTCCAATTATGAGCAACAAACCTAAACCAACGGATTACAATTTCATCCTTGACAATCTTAATAAAAGACTCAATAGTTGGAAAACTCAATTCCTATCACTAGCAAGGAGAGCTACTCTTATTCAAATCACCCTCAATGCTCTCCCTAACCACGTCATGTAATACACAATGCTACCCAAAAAAAACACTACGTCAAATTGACAAAATTCAACGAGATTTCCTATGGGGTAGCAATCCAACATCCAGAAAGATTCATTATATAAAATGGGATACTATCTCATTGCCCAAGCATGATGGGGGTCTGGGGATAAGAAAATCCTTGGATAAGAACAAAGTGGTTCTTACAAGCCTTACTTGGCGTTTCTTTAACCTCCTCACTACTATCTGGGTAACAGTTCTCAATCCCAAATACGCTGGTTGGTACTCAAATACTTCTCAATCCTTCATATGGAAAAATATCCTCACAGGATGGACCATTTGTAAATATTCTACTACATGGCATATTGGAGATGGTTCCCACGTAGACTTTTGGGATGCAAACTGGCTACCATGCATTAAAAGCATAGGAAGCATGATCCAAGGTCCCCTAACACATAAAGATTCAACTTTCAAGATTTCAAATATCTTCTCTAATGGGACATGGGACCTATAATCCTTCGAATTTCCTCCCTATATTCTAACTAAAATCCATTCTTTCCAACCTAAAAATATCGGGAACCACACTGATACTCCAATCTGGGCACTAACCACTAATGGTATATTCACCACAAAATCTGTGTACCCTCTTATCACCTCTAATGCAACCCATACCCAAAGTATGAATTTTCAATGGCTCTGGAAATTAAAAACATGGAATAAGCTTAAATATTTCCTATGGCAATGATACCATGATAGATTACCTACAAAACTTTCCTGAATCCATTGGAATTGCCACTTCTTTGTACTACCCAGTATGCCCTACCATTGAGGAAACATCTAAACATATTTTCCTATTTTGACCAATAGCAAAGCAATTATGGGAGTCTCTAGGTGTGAGCATTCAATTAGTTGACACCCATTCTACCCACTGGCTAGACAGCCTTTACAAACAAAAACCACATACCATTCCTTGACATGGGATTATCTTTTCTCTTACACTCTTTGTCTTCTCTGGCTTAATAGAAATAGGAACACCTTACATAACCTATGTAACATAGTATATAGCAATCATGTTATCTCAAGAGCCATGAAATATTTGCATGGTAGTAACATCAACTGCAACAAACTTGACAGACCTTTACAAGTTGTTACCAAATGGGAACCCCCTACTATCCACCAATTAAAACTTAATATAGACGGAGCCTTTAAGGGTAGATTCGAACAAGAAGGGATAGGTGGGAGTATTCAGAGACTCGACTGGGAACTGGATTCTAGGCTTTAGTAAAACAACTATTGGTCCATCTCCGCTATACATTGAACTTGAGGCATTATGCCATGGCCTACAACTAGCAGTAACTTACCAATTCACAAATTTGCAAATAGAGATAGACTCTGCCTATATACCATCACTAATTGAACCCAATTACTCACCACTCTATAATGCACTTCTTTCTAAATGCAGGTACTGGCTGAAGATATTGGGGAATCCACCCATCCTACACAATTTCAGTGAAGGCAACAAGATAGTGCATGATCTGACACAATAGGGAATTTATCAAGCTAATGTCTATCATAGTCATATATATTTAGAAGTACCCGACTACCTTAGAGATGTTGTTCGGGCTGATAAAGAAGGAATCAATGTTACTAGGATTACCACCACTAATATTGTCGTGTTAAATAATTTGGTTATGCTGGGAAACCCTATAATGTCCTCTTTTGGTTGTAATGATACTTCTAATGGTATGCCTATGTCTTCTCCCAATGGGAGGACCAAGCTATGTAACTATATTACTTAGTAATGAATAAAAATATTTCTTTCTTGCCAAAAAAAAAAAACAAATAGGGCATCTCATGCCTAATGACTCATCAAGCCTTTTGTTGTCACTTTGGCTTAGATTAATTCCAAGTGGCAGCCCAAAAAGGATATTTATCCACTTAAGTTATTAATTAACTAGGTAATATCTCGTTACCCGGTAATTAATCAATTATTCGTAAAATTGAGAATTATTCCCACTTACTTAAAATATTACTCATTTTTCACATGCCTTTTACACTTTACTATTATGGTTGTGTGGTACCTTGTATAGTACTAGTCCATAAATACCGAGTATTTTAGCTCGAGCTGTATTCAATCCCAATATGCCAAAATTGGACGAAAACTCGTTTTCTTTCACTTGCTCCCCCTTTCACCTTTACTAATCACTTGTGAAATAGCATAATCCTTATAATCTCCAAATAATCTTTTACTTGGACTAATGTCAATTATCTTACGACCAATTTAACGTACAATACTTCAGGGTGCAACATCGTCGTAACTTAATAATGCGAAGCGTGATATCACTGTAATGCAATACTGCAAGGCGTAATATCATCGTAATATATTACTGCAGAGCATAACATCAACGTAATACTGCGGGGCGTAACATTATTCCCCCTTTGGAACATTCGTCCTCGAATGTTGACTGATGCACCTATCAGTTTCATAACTTATATCTTCCGAATACTTTAGAACTTCCCTTGCCATCTAGGCGACTATTCTGTGAATGAGTCCAAAGTCCAGAAATTCACCCCTCAAGCCTCATTCTCACACCATAACTTGTAGTCAGAATCCTCCCAATCTCATAACTATTGCTACTTTTCATCATGCAGCCTATACAATTTTGACCTTGTAAGTGTGCCCAATCTCTAGGCTTCATATGTAGAGCTTGATAAGATGTCCCTTTGGGCATATATGGGTATACTGAAGTCCTTCGCTCGGTACTTTGTTGAATTCACGAATATTGTTATATCTCATCGTATAGGTCCGTTTAGCCATCCGTATGAATTTACAGCCATAACTCTTACTTTAATTTATCGTTGCTAAGGTCTACAACCAAATCCCAGCTTACTCTCGTTACTTATTCCATATGTATAAATTTAAGTCCTTTAATGCTTCCTCATTACCGCTCATCTTTAGAATGACGGCCTAATCTCATTTCATATTTTGTGACTTTTGTCCATCCATTGTTGATTCACCTCAATATTGATCCAAAATATACCACTGATAACTTGAAACTTCTTACGTAATACTTTGCCCCTATGGCATATGTTACATCAAGGAATATTCGAAGTGACCCCATAATCGTATTTCATAGTGACTCAAAATGATTAACCTTATGGGGGTATCCTAATTTCGTGTCGTTAGCGAAATCTTTTCTCCTTTTTTTTCAAATCATTATTCAAACGAAGGCCCAAACGTCATCCTTTATCTGTCACAATTATACTCTCATTTTATTACTAGGTCAGCATTTCATTACTTCTAAATGCTATTAATCTTAAACTCCTTTGAGTTCATTAAGGCTATAGTGAGCTTTGTATAAAATAGAGAAATTGTCTGCTCTTCTTGTTTTCATGGGCTTAATCCTAAAAACATATCTATTCTCGTCACCTTTTTCACTTGTCTTTCCTCATCCTTACTCATGTTCCCTTAAAACTTTGTCGCTCTACCATACCTTAGCTTGCGACCTATACATATCCATTTATACTACTCACAACTTTCCTTCAACTTGCTTGCACCATAGATTTCCTTATGTTATTTTGGAACGTTAATTCAGACATCACATCATCTCCAACTCTTCTTTATTCTCTTAACTAGATCTCTCAGTAATTAGAAACCATAGACATGAAGACATGCCATCGACGATGACGCTATCATTCCCGGTTATTAGATCCCCGTGCTTGTAGCCTTCTATCCGAAGTATGGACTATTCACAGCTTTTTGCATTTGAGTATCTCATACGTTGTTCGCCTTTACCTTACTTACTTAAAATCTCATATCATATCTTTTATCTCTTTCATAACCTCCCTTACACATAGGTATGATTCATACCATAACTTGAAGCTCTATTATAATACTACAATCCGGTGGGTGCTTCACACTAACTTCTTATGAGGCTGGCACTTCTTCTAACTGGCTTTCTTGTAGAGCCATTATAGATTATGGTTGTTGTGTTATTTCTCTAGAACATCTGATATTAAGAGTGATTCTGTCATGTTCTCAGGCACAACTTCTATAATTTTTCTAGGTCCAATAATCAGACCCCTGATTTACTTGGGTGGTGTAATTCTTTTGTTTTCTCTTCCTTCTGATTAGCCTTTACATAGGCTTAAGCTATCTTCCGATCTTTGGCTCATAATATCAGTTATTACCTTAGCCTTTCATGGGCGTTATGGAATATCCATGATACAATCTTCTAACAATTCAATCTGTTGTCTATGCCCTGGGCTCAATTCCTTTTTTAACTTATACCAGAGTCTAATATGGCTGTATGATCTTCAACAAATATGTTGCCTGAATGATGTTCCAAAATCTTGAGTGTATCCATAACGTACTAATTCTGGATCATTGATCGAATAATTCTTTCATCTCATCATAGCTTTCTTTCAACATAAGCTATTACTTTTCCTGGTTTTTCTGCCCCCCTTATTGCCTCCATACTTAGCTTATCTTAGTGCCCACACTTGGCAGAGTTCTCATACAACTCATATGATCTCGAATATTACTTTTAATTTTTTACTTCCCATTTATTAGCCACGGTAGGTGCCACTTTCCTTTGGAATGCTTATAATGTTGTTGCGATATTATTGTTACACAACCATTTCCTCTTTAGGTCGTTGTGCTTAGGTTGAAGCCTTTTTTCTTATCTCCTCAGCTAGTCTTTTGTTGTAGTACTTAGGGAGAACCTTTGACCCTCGTAAAACTATGAGCTTATTACGAACCTTTTGATGTCCTTCCTTCCTATAATCATCTGTAGTTGCTTACTTCTATGCCCTCGTGCTTGTATGGTTGCTTCTGAACTAATATTTTCATTGCCTTCCCAGTGGCACTTTCTTTATCCCCATAGCACTCATACGGTACCTTTAACTACCCCGACTCCTATTTGAATATATCTCAAGTATTATAATGATATTATTGAATTCTCCATATTGGGGTTTACTACATTCATCTTGCATGATCTGTTGATTTGTTTGTAACTTCTTGTCTAGTCATGACTAGGCTCTTCCTAAATCAACTACTAATTACTCGTCAACCCATTCTCATATCCATATTTTGCGTAATCTTTCTTTGGTTATTTCCTTTGTCTTAACTTACGTCTCGCACTGGCTCCTTATTTATTAATAGCAGCTCGGGTAGGAGCCTTTACTTCCTCTCCTTGACATCGTGTTTGCACAATATTCTTGAATTGTAGAGTATCTGTAAGATTTGGATATGTGCCATCTCATTCCTCTTTTATTTATCGCATTCTTCCTTTGTCATTCCATAATCACTAGAACCACTTAATTCTGACCTAATGCCACATCACTCTATATTCCCCCCTTTAGGGGTGTACTAAGAGTTGAAGCCACGCGGATCTACCTATAGATGTTTTACCTCTTCATCTTTGGCGTTGTTTCACAACATCAATGATCCTTACTCGCCTTGCGACAATCCTTCTGTACCAAAGATGACAAATTCTCTTACTTGCAAGGGTGACACTTAATGTAACTGGTACATACAGTCCCATAAGCTTAACTTTACTAACATTGCTTGCTTTAGAGAAGCGTCTTCCTTAATGACCATTCTCTAAATTTCTCATGGATCTTCTTCTACTGTCCATTCTATTATTGCCGAGATGCTATCTGAATTCTCATGATGCTGACTATTACCAAATCACACAGTTCCTAATTCATGTTTAGTTTATCTCATGATATCACACGCCTAGGGCTAGTTTTATTTATAACCAGATAAAATACGAAATACAATGTCATGATATCCTAAGAACAGAAAGTAATAAAGTTTGAACTTAACAAGTATCCTATTATCAAAATTGAGTGTTACACTCAACATTGATAACACATTAATGCTATTAAACTTTGTAATACAATTCTGCATCCAAGAATGTGCATGTGAAAGGCGCACAATGCAACGTTCCTTCTAATCTCTTTTGTTTCATAAAATCATGTTGTAGTTTGCTTCCATATCTAGTTCCCTCCATCCTCCATAGTAGACTCACAATAGTCTTGGCGTGAAAATCCCTGTCGTGCCTCCATGTTCGATCACGTCCCAGCTTCCAGCATCCGTTCGTCGTCCCCCATGTTGGTCGCATACCAGTGCAAAGCCTTAATTTTGCTCGACATCGACGAAGCCTAGGATTGTTGAAGCTTTGTGGTGGAAAGCACGTGAGCCTGACCTATAGCCTTTTCCATGTGATCCCTTTGCTCAAAAGCATGAGTTGTCTGCCATGCCTTGCACATGAAACCATGTGTACACATTAAAATATTCAAAAAATGCCTCAATGCACATTTAGATTCCTTTTCCAGCTGTTGTGCTTTGCGTGAACTATTGCTGTTAGTTCTCTCGTACAAAACACCCACTTGACAGCAGTTAGCGTGCATGGCAACTGCACCTTTTTTTCCTTTTTTTCCTTTTGTTGCGTTCCTTCTGGTTCGTCGATTGAGCTGATGAGAGACAGCTTTGTGCTGGAATCGCACGTGAGCTCCACCTACAGCTGCAGCATAAGGAAATATATCCCATAGTACCTTCATCCTAGAGTATTGCATGTTTTTATGTATCCTAGATAACTTATTTTAGTTTATCTTGTTCACCAGTCCACACTTATTTTTATTACTCTAGGGTCTAACTTTTTTTTCTGTTAATCATGTTAGAGTCGCGAACTTATTTCTCGAAATGAGGATGTGACTATATGGCCTATACTCTTTGGTTGTCTTAAGGACCATCACCTTTCATCTCTTTTTTCATTTGACTATAGGTTCTTTAAAACTCTACCAGTGTCATCCATGTATCACACCTTATTCATAATGCTTCCTTATCTCTCTTCTCATTAGTCTGCTAATATTTCTCCACATCCCTTTTCTTGTGAAAACTTCAACACAATATTCTTTCATTTTTATCTCTCCTTGCTTCATTCATTGGCTCTTCGGGTTGCTCAACGTCCTCGCTCTACTAGGGACGAGAGTCACACTAAGGTAATATTTATCCCTTCCAAGCTTTCAGTGCCTATCATATGAATTTTTTTATCATGCTAGTATTCACATCTAGTTGTAATATTCTAGAGTACACCATGTGGGTGTCTCACAAGGAGATCTATTAACACATTTGCAATATCCTTCGGTAATGTCAATTAGCACAAGCAATCCATTTACTAATTTGGGTTACCCTAACCCCAGCCAAATCTTCATATCCCGTCCTTCTCTTAACTATACCTGTTAGCCCCCATAGCTCATAACTAAAATGGGTGTGACCAATTGTACGTACCTCTGTTACTGTTGAATATAACTTAAAAAGTTTATGTTCCCCTGCTTGAATTATAAACACTGTTAACTTCATTAACTGGGTGCCTCATACCTTTCTTCATTTTGCTTCTTTTGCTTGGTGAAACTTGTATTTATTTTCTTAATCTCTTGTTGTCTTTCACCATAAATATGGATAGGCATTCTTTCCTTAAGGATTCTTATCAAGAAACTCACATCTTTCAATACACCCATGATTTGCTAAAGACCTCACATTTACTTATCATAAGCAAGATGTAAAATCGAGTTCCTCTAAATCAATAATTCCACAGCTATATCTCGTATTGATCATCTTTCTAAATGTAGGAATCACCTTACTACGAATAGAAGTTCGGGACTTGAATTCTTATAAGTGAGCTCTACCACACGATCTAGAGTAGGAAGAAAAAGTGACAATCCTAAATGCCCTATAGCCTCCTGCATATAAGTGTGGTGCACGACACACCCATAAACAAGACTCTACTAGACACGACTTGTAGACTCCCTAGGACAGAACTACTATGATATCACTTTTGTCACGACCCAAACCGATGGGCCGCGATAGGAACCCAGTACCTTACTCAACCGTGACATACAGGCCTAATAGGATAACATGATTATTTATAAAGTCAAAAAATAGGCCGACAAGGCCGTACAATCTTTCACGTATATGACATCTGTCTACAAGCCTCTAAGAGTACATAAATGTCATAAACGTTAGTACAGAGTCCTGCCATACCAAACAATACAAATCTAACTCATACTAACCAAACAAGTAACTCCGAAGCAAATGGAGCACACCAACATCTTCCGTTGAGCTGATAGCATAGTTGGATGGCTCTCGACCTGTCTATCGGGACCTGCGGGCATGAAATGTAGGGTCCCCAAGCAAAAAAGGATGTCAGTATGAATAATTTACTGAATATGTAAAACATAAATAAGTACATAACAGGCATCGAGGAAATATAGAGTAAATGACTCCACCTGTAAGTCTGAATAACTTTGTAAATCATGAAATAATTATAGTTTCATGCATATGCGTATGAATATCATGTCGTGCATAGGTACATGTTTCATAACATCATCATCCTCTGAGGGAATTCCATCATATCATCTTGGCCACTATGGGCAAAATCATCAACGTATACCAGCTGACCAGGTGGTGGTGCATATATAACGTCGTAACCTTTTCCCATATCCCATATACATATATTTACATATATATGCGTATATAAGGCCATCTGGTCATGGGTCAATGCACATGAGTGAAATACATGAAAAATAAGTAATAATCTCAATATTCCTTCCGAATAATCTTTTTCAACTGCGTATTATTCTGAGACCTATGAACAGAAAATAATAATAATTTTTATGGGGAATCAAGAATATAGACACCCCTAATGATTGTATGAATAGAGTAATCTATGAAAACTGTGTATTTGCTCGTTTCTTCAATATAATTTGGAGCATGCCAAAAGAAAGAAGGGAGGGCCTTAACATACCTAGAGTAGAAAAAACTCTATATAATATTCCGTCGAAAACCTTTAGAACCTAAAAATCGGATTATGCTTTTGCACTTTGAAATTGAAGAACGAAATCTTGCTTTGTAATGTTAAAATTTGGACGAAAATTGCTTCAATTGAAGCTTTTGTTTGAAAATGCTTCTGCTTTTAATCGTTCTTGGCTTTTAAAGCCAAATTGTTTGAAAATGAAAATGCTTCTGCTTTTAATCGTTCTTGGCTTTTAAAGCCAAATTGTTTGAAAATGAAATGCTTCTGCTTTTAATCGTTCTTGGCTTTTAAATCCAAAGGCAGATTGGTAAAGAGACCAAAAATGACTAGCTTTTTAATTCAAGGCTTGAACGTGTAAATAGGCCATCTCATGCCTAATGACTCAGCGCCTTTTGTTTCCACTTTGGCTTAGATTAATGCCAAGTGGTAGCCCAAAAAGGATATTTATCCACTTAATTTATTAATTAACCAGGTAATGTCTCGTTACCCGGTAATTAATCAATTATCCGTAAATTTGAGAATTATTCCCACTTACTTAAAATATTACTAACTTTTCACATACCTTATACACCTTACTATTATGGTCATGTGGTACCTTGTATGGTACTAGTTGAGAAATACTGAGTATTTTAACTCGAGCCGTATTCTATCCTAATATGCCAAACTTGGCAAAAAATTCGTTTTCTTTGACTTCCTCCCCCTTTCACCTTTACTAATCACTTGTGAAATAGCATAATCCTTATAATCTCCAAATAATCTTTTACTTGGACTGATGTAAATTATCTCACGACCAATTCAACGTACAATACTTCAGGGTGCAACATCGTCGTAACTTTATACTGTGAAGCGTGACATCACTGTAATGTAATACTGCAAGGCGTAACATCATCGTAATATATTACTGCAGGGCATAACATCGACGTAATACTGCGGGTCGTAACAGATAGTAAGTTTGTTAGATCATCAAAACATGAAGCTAAGGTACTATAAACCCATCATTATTTTTGAACTAACACTTGCAGGTAACCAACAAGAAATGGTACAGATTTTAGGTCTAAAAGCATGTGTTGCACTCTTTTTCCCTTGAACTGGTTTTGTCCCAAATGGGTTTGTCGGCAAGGTTTCTAACGAGGAAACAATGGATTCTAACTTAGAATAGAAGGCCAGTCATGAATCGGTCAAGGATTTCATCAACAGTATCCAAGGCTTCTCTCTATGATCAACCTCGAATACTAGGGGCATTACCCTCGGATATCGACATTAGCAAGGAAAGAAACTTTGTGATTGTAGGGTCTCGATAGATAGGATTTATTGCAAGGGCCAAAATGTCAAATGAACCGTGCTCGAATAGACTTTCTCGATCCTGGCACAAAGCATGTATGCATGTATAACTACTATACACAAGAATAAAAAGAAGTCTCTCCCTTGCGGATAAATAATTCATCCTTTTAAAAATATTTCTTGCATTTCTCAAGGAATTTCCTACATCTGATCTCCTAAAGGTATCGGGCCCAAGGTCCACCTTAATCCGAGTTCGAACAATCACTCTCACTTGGGGAATATCGTCTGAAAATAAACTCGGATGACCTAGGCTATCGGAGCTCGGGGGCATAAGACCGATCAGGCAATGCCCGAACCATAAAGGCCACGGCCATCCCCACTAGGGGATTGTTATCCTGGGCCATCTCGGATCATTCGGGGTTACCAGCTCACTGTGCGACACCCGAACTAAAAAGGCTATGGCCAAATTAAAACAGCCCGAAGACGTCCGAGACCCGTAACAAAAACAACAAGACCTTAAAATTTCTTAACCGGTTCTAAAAGCTACCCTCGGCAAACTATAATCTAAGAAAGTATATGTACTTTGGGGAAACGATTTAGGTCACGCCGAAACCCCATGATGCCTTAAAAATAAAATAATATTGAAGGCAAGGCTTGTTCGAACCCCCGAGCTTAACTTAACTAGTTCATGCTAAGGCATTTTAATATTTTCAAATATAAATGACAAAGCAAAGAACTTAAAAATTGTTGAAGGAAAAAATGTTTTATATACATATGAAAAATTTCTTACAAGGGCCAAAACGGCCTCGATACAAATTCTTTACAGAGGCCAAACGGCCTCAACCAAAGGGTAAAATGAAAAGTAAAAAACAAAAAATATGTACAAAGAGCCTAAGTAGCCTAGTCTTCGTTGTGGGCCGCCTTGTCACCCTCGGGATCTTCGCCACCCTCGGACTCGCCCAAATCATCGGACTTCTCGTCATCTTTGGGATAGGCTAGTTTTTTGTCCTCGGCTACGAGCTCTTTGGCACTCTCAATCTCAACTGATAAGTTGAAACCCCGAGTGTGAATTTCCTCAAGGGACTCCTTTCGATATTGCCACTTAGCATGCTCGATGATGTCCTTTGCTCGAAACTGAGTCGCCTCGGCATCAGCCTTATAAATGGCCACCATCTAGTCAGCATCAAATTTAGTTACTTTGGCCTCTGACTTGAACGTTTCAACCTCCCTGGCCATATTTTCTCGATCAGAGACGGCCAAATTCAACTGAGACTGGAGCTCCTTGATCTTTTTGGACTGCACCAAGGACTTCTCACTTACAACTCGAAGTTGGACCTCAACCAAAGTTAGTTGTGCTTGGGCGGTCTCCTTTTCTGAGGCCATGCAAACTATGTTCTTTTTCCATTCTTCGGCCTCGGCCTTCACCACATCCACCTTTAACTGGAGCTGTCCGATCTAGTCAAGCTTTTGTTGGACCTGCGGGTTTAGGCCATTAGCCACCATATCTGACTCATTGTTACTAACCTCAAATACTCTTCTTACCTGCTCGACCAGGTCAGCATGCACTTTCCAAACCTGAAATTTTGCACACACGTGACATTCAACATTACGGAGCTACTCCAACTTTTGAAATTTCATTCTGACCCTTAGATCAAAATCTCACTATCGAACCGGAAACTTCAAAAATTCAACTTTTGGCATTTCAAGCCTAAATAAGCTACGGACCTCCAAAACACAATCAGAACATGTCCCTAAGACCTAAATCACCCAACAGAGCTAACGGAACTGAGGAAATTCCATTCCGAGATCGCCTTCATACTGCTCCGACTACAGTCCAAATTATTATACTTAAACTCTCATTTAGGGACTAGGTGTCCCAAAACTCTCCGAAAATCCAAATAAACCTTCCCGGCAACTCACAATAACAGAAACAAACACGGGGAATGCAGTTAACAGGGGATCGGGGTGTTAAATTCTTAAAACGACCAGCTGGGTCGTTACATCCTCCTACACTTAAACATTCGTTCATCCTCGAACGAGCATAGAGACATACCTGAAGTAGTGAAAATATGAGGGTAACAGCTGCGCATATCCTGCTCGGTCTCCTAGGTCGCCTCCTTGACTGGCTGACATCACCACTGAACCTTCACTGATGCAATGTTCTTTGACCTCAGCTTCCGAACCTACCTGTCAATATCGCCACTGGCTCCTCAACATAAGAGAGATCCTTGTCCAACTGGACTAAACTGAAATCCAATATGTATGACGGATCACCGTGATACCTCCAGAGCATCGAAACATAAAATACCGGATGAACTCCTACCAAGCTGGGAGGTAAGGCAAGCTCATAAGCAACCTCCCCAACACGCCGCAATATCTCAAAAGGACCAATAATCCTCGGACTCAACTTCCCTTTTTTCCCAAATCTCATAACCCCCTTCATAGGTGAAACCCGAAGCAGAACCCGCTCTCCAACCATATAGGAAACATCATGAACCTTCTGGTCTGCATAACTCTTCTGTATAGACTGGGCTGTACGGAGTCTATTCTGAATCACCTTAACCTTCTCCAAAGCATCTCGAACCAAGTCTGTGCCCAATAATCTAGCCTCACCCGGCTCAAACCAACCCACCGGGGATCTATACCGCCTACCATATAAAGCCTCATATGGTGCCATCTGAATGCTGGACTATTAGATGTTGTTGTAGGAAAACTCTGTTAATGGCAAGAACTGATCCCAAGACCCTCCAAGCTCAATCACACACGCACGGAGCATATCCTCAAGAATCTGAATAGTGCGCTCGGAGTGTCCGCCCGTCTGAAGGTGAAATGTTGTACTCAACTCCACCCGATTACCCAACTCATGTTGTACAGCCCTCCAGAACCATGATATGAACTAAATACCTCCATCTGAAATGATGGAAACTGGAATACCATGGAGATGAATAATCTCCCGGATATAAATCTGCGCCAGTCGCTCCGAAGAATAGGTAGTACACACAAGAATGAAGTGTGCGGACTTGGTCAGCCAATCCACAATCACCCAAATGGCATCGAAATTCCTCAAAGTCCATGGGAGCCCAACTACAAAGTCCATGGTGATCCGCTCCCACTTCCACTTCGGAATCTCTATCTGCTGAAGCAACCCGCCTTGTCTTTGGTGCTCAGACTTCACCTGCTGACAATTGAGGCACCGAGCTACAAACCCAACTATATCTTTCTTCATTCGCCTCCACAAATAGTGCTTCCTCAAATCCTGGTACATCTTCGCGGCACCCAGATGAATGGAATACCGTGAACTATGGGCCTCCTCTAGAATCAACTTCCGAAGCCCATCAACATTGGGTACACAAATCCAACCTTGCATCCTCAATTCCCTGTCATCACCAATAGTCACATCTCTGGCATCACTGTGCTAAACCTTGTCCTTGAGGACAAACAAATGAGGGTCATCAAACTGACTCTCCCGGATACGATCAAACAAGGAAGACAGGGAAACCATGCAAGCTAGAACCCGACTGGGTTCCGAAAGATCCAATCTCACAAACTGACGGGCTAAGGCCTGAACATCCATCACCATGGGCCACTCCGTTGCTGGTAAATAAGCCAAACTCCCCAAACTCTCCACCCGGTGACTCAAAGCATCGTCCACCACATTGGCCTTGCCCAGGTGATACAAAATAGTGATATCATAAACCTTCAGTAGCTCTAACTACCTCCTTTGACGCAAATTAAGATCCTTCTGCTTGAACAGATGTTGTAAACTCCGATGGTCAGTATAATCTCACAAGGCACACCGTACAAATAATGACGCCAGATTTTCAAGGCGTGGACTGTTACATCTCGCGTTTTCGTACGTTAAAATTTTGTTTTTAGTTAACGGACATAGACTCGGGGATGAGATCATCTTTACGTTAACGTACTTATGCTATTTATAACAAGAAATAAATAAGTATTATGAAAGATAAAGGGGTACACGGATTAAAGAAAATGAGTTTCGCTGAAAGTGGCCAATTTGGAATAAAATACATGTCGAGCGATAATACTCAATAATTATGAAATAGTACCATCAAAGGTACCATATGACCACGGTAGTATTATAGATAAAGTATATATGCAGTATTTTAAAAATAAATAGAAGTTTAAGTAATTTGTGGTAATTTTTAAATTATATGGGTAATTGATTAATTACCGAGTAAAACATTACCCGATTAACTAAAAAGTGGATAAATAATTAATAAACTAATCTCCCACACATGGCAAGAAGCCACAAAGCCTAAAAAGTGACTAAGTAGTCACAATTCTAGTTGGCTACATATAAATCACTTGACAATAACTTAAAGTTAAAGTCTTAGAAAGACTTGGAAAAGTTTTATCCAAGAATCTGCCCTTAGCTTCATTTAAATCCTTTAGCTTTATTTCATTACTTTGGTTTGAAATCAAGAGAACTTGGAAACAGAAGCTTCAAAAACGTTGGAACAAGCTTAAAGCTTAAATTCATTCTTAGGTTTAAAAACGTTAAGAGCAGAACAAATTCATCAAGGAATTCAAGTGTAATTTAGTTCATATTTCGCAGAAGCAGATTCGTTCAAATAATTTCAGGGACAGGTATGTTAAGACCCTCCCTTCTTTCTTTTGGCATGGTCCAAATTATATTGAAGAAACGTGCAAATACACAGTTTTCATAAATTACTCTATTCATAGAATTATTAGGGGTGTCTACATTCTTGATTCCCCATGAAAAATATTATTATCTTCTGTTCATGGGTCTTAGAATAATACTCAGTTGAAAAAGGTTATCCGGAAGGAATATTGAGATTAATACATATTTTTCATGCATTTTACCCATTTATACATGTGCATTGACCCATGACCAGACAGCATTATATACGCGTATATATGTGTATTATATTTATATGGGATACAGGAAAAGGGTTACGGCGTTATATACGTACCATCACCTAATCAGCTAGTACATGATGATGATGTTGCCCACAGTAGCTGAAATATGACTCAGATGGCGTTATATATGCGTATATATGTATGTATATGTAAATGAGATATGGAAAAAGGTTATGGTGTTATATACGCACCACCACCTGATCAGCTAGTATATGTTGATGATGTGCCCACAGTGGTGGAGACGATATGATGGGATGCCCTTAGTGGCTTGATGATATTATGTACACCCATACCTATGCATGACACGATATTTATACGCATGTGAATGATGTCATAAACGTTTAAGAATTTACAAATTTATTCATCTTTAAAGATGTGTTTTAAAATTCCATGTTTCATCTATGTCTTTTACGTACTAATTTTCATGCTTTGCATACTCAGTACATTTTTCGTACTGACGCCCTACTTAACGGGGCCTGCGTTTCATGCTCGCAAGTGCAGGTAGGCAAGCTGACGGTCCCCTTCCTTAGGATCCCTAATCAGCGAGAGTTTGTGTTCTCCACTTGATCCGGAGCTGCTTTGGTTTTGGTACGATACGTTTGTATGTATATGTATATATATATATATATTTATATGGGGTATGATGTGGATCAATCCCGTCTTTGTACAGCTATGTTTCTATAAGAGGTCTATAGACAGTATGTCTAGTTGGGTTATATATAGCCTTTTTGGCTTTCAGTTTTGGATGTATGGTTATCTGTAGCAGTCTTGTCGACTCGCCCACTGTATTCTGCATGTATACGTACATATTCCTTGATGGCATTTTTCCTTCATATTTGTTATTTTCATAATGCAGCAGATGTTATTCAGGTTCATATCTTAGGCGCATGCTTAGGGGTGTTTGACAGGTAGGACTCAGGCACCCGCCACAGCCCATCAGTTTGGGTCATCACAAAAGTGGTATCAGAGCAGTTCTATCCTAGGGTTGTCTACAGACCGTGTCTAGAAGAGTATTGTTTATGGGTGTGTCGTGCACCACACATATAAACAGGATATATAGGATGTTATGCTCTCTTTTTATTTCAGATCGTGCGCCACGGGTACGGCCGCCCAGAAGGGAATGTTTGTGGCTGGTGAGACTACTAGTCGAGCACCACGGGTTACCAGGTCTTGGGGAGAGTCTCATGGTGAGGTTCCCTCTCAGACTTCACATACCCTGCCCTTTCCAGAAGAGCTCCGAGGGGCACGAGCTCCAGTGCCCACCTCTGTACATTCAGTACCTCAGCCGGATGCATCAGGTTGGGAGATGAGAGATGTTATTCAGTTTTTGACCCGATTAGTAGCCGCACAGGCTCGACGTGAGGAAGTATGTATTGGTCACGCAGATAGGTCCTTGAGTGCGAGGGTTCGTGACTTTATTAATTTTGACCCTCTGGTATTCACTGGAGCAGATCTAAATGAGGACCCTTAGGTATTTATTAATAGAGTGCAGAGGACGTTACGGGTAATAAAGGCCAATGGGACTGAGTTAGTTGAGATAGCTTCCTATAGACTCCGAGATGTTGCAGTTAATTGGTACGAGACTAAGGAATTCTGCAGAGGTGAGAATGCCCCTCCAGCGGTATGGCAGGAGTTTACAGAAGTCTTTCTTCATCATTATCTGCCACCAGAGCTTAGGCGAGATAGATTTGATAGGTCCTTGACCCTTCGACAGGGTAACATGAGTGTTCGGGAGTACAGTCTTCAGTTTGATTCGTTGGCTAGGTATGCTCCCACTATTTTATCTAAGATGGAGGATCGGGTTTATCGGTTCGTGATGGTATTAGAGACTCACTTGCTTAACGATTGTATGGCGGTCTCACTTCAGCTAGACATGGATATTTCTCGTATTTCGGCATATGCTCAAGGTGTAGAAAAGCGTAAACAGAAACAGAGGGCTGATCGTGAGCATGATAGGGCGCAGAATAAGAGAGTGAGGTATTCGGGTCCTTCTAGTGAGTTTTGATGTTACGCCCCGCAATATTACGTCCCACAGTATTATATTACGATGATGTTATGCCTTGCAGTATTACCTTGCGGTGATGTTACGCTTCGCAGTATTAAGTTACGACGATGTTGAACCCTGTAGTATTGTGCATTGAATTTGTTGTAAGGTAATTGACATCAGTCCAAGGAAAAGGTTATTTGGAGATTATAAGGATGGTAAGTGATGAATAAATTTGTGAAGGTGTGAGGGGAAGCAAGTCGAAGAAAATGAATTTCATTGAAATTTGGTATTTTGGGATAAAATACGGCTCGAGCTAAAATACTCGATATCTATGGACTAGTACCATAAAAGGTACCACATGACCATAATAATAAGGTGTATAAGGCATGTGAAAAGTGAGTAATATTTTAAATAAATAGGAATAATTCTCAATTTTGCGAGTAACTGATTAATTATCGGGTAACGGAACATCACCTAGTTAATTAATAATTAGTGGTTGTCTTTAGATAAGAATAAAAAGACAAACGTGTCAGCCCATTCTTTGATTTAGTGACTCTTGAATTAAATTGAGAGGTGGCAACATTTAACATTGCATGCTTATGAATATAATCGGGTCCTTCAAGAATGCTATTTGGGAATAGAAGAACGGCACTTCAAAAAGTCTTGGCTCTAGGATTTGTAATATAACCATTGCTTTTATTTAAAGAAGACAACTATTATTCCCTTAATTTTCTTGCTTTCTCCAACTAGTTAAAGTTGATCGGGTACTTTACTTTCTCACAAAAGTTGAAATCAAGCTGGTCACATATCTTTTGAGATTAGTTGGTTTCAAGTCCTCAACTAAGGACAAAGTTTTCACTGAAGACTTAGAGCTTTCATTACAAGATGGAGTTTACATGATGCTCGAAGGATGTGATACTGCATAAAGACGAGGTAGAAATCTCGGAGTGGTGCATGTACGGGTCGTCTATTTTAGAATTTCCTTGATGGAACTGAAAAATGGTAGAAGCATACTACATGGTCGGAGATGAGAGAATTTTTTTTTTTTTGAAGTATTTAAGCACCTTAGTAAGCTACAATCATATTCAATGTTCATCCTTCTTCTTTGGTGCAACCTTTTCGCAAAAGGAATCAGATCAGGTATGTTAAGGATATCCCTTCTTTCTTTTGGCATGATTCATGCGATACAAACGAAACGTGCATATGCACAAATTCCATGAATGGCTCTATTCATAGAAGTATTAGAGATATCTATGTTCTTGAATTTTAGTGTGTCATAATATATTATCATCTGTTCATGGGTCTCAAAAAAATATGAAAGTTGAAAAGAGTTTACTTTATAATATTACTCAAAGGAAAAATGGTCTTATGAGATTCCGAAATATTTTATTAACGTACTTTTCATGCATTGCATTCATGTGCATTGACCCATGACCAGATGGTGTTATATATGCATATATATGTAAATATATGTATATGGGATATGGAAAAAGGTTACGGCGTTATATACGCACCACCACCTGATCAGCTTGTATATGATGATGATGTTGCCCACAGTGGCTGAAATATAATTCAAACAGCATTATATACGTGTATATATGTATGTATTCAAACGACGTTATATACGCGTATATATGTATGTATATATATGTATATGGGATATGGGAAAGGTTATGGTATTATATACGCACCACCACCTGATCAGCTGGTATACGATGATGACTTTGCCCACAGTGGCCGATATGATATGATGGGATGCCCTCAGAGGCTGAATGTAATGAAACATGTACCTATGCACGACATGATATTCATACGCATATGCATGACGCTAAAAGTAATTTTTAATTTACAGAGTTATCCAGATATACCGGTTGAGTCAATTACTCTATATTTCTTCCATGCTTGTTATGTACTTATTTATGTGCCTTACATACTCATTATATTATTCGTATTGACATCCCTTTTGCCTGGGGATGTTGCGTTTCATGCCTGCAGGTCCAGATAAATGGGTCGAGAGCCCTCCAAGTAGGCTATCAGCTCAGCGGAAGATGTTGGTGCGCTCCATTCTGTCCCGACCTTTATGACATTTATGTATTCTTAGAGGCTTATAGACATATGTCGTGTACATGAAAGATTGTACGGCCTTGCCAGCCTATGTTTTGAGTTTATAAATGATTATGTTGGCCTATTAGGCCCGTATGTCACGTGTATATGATGATGTAATAAGAAAGATACGTTACATTGGTACTCGGTTGAGTAAGGTACCGGGTGCCCGTCGCGGCCCATCGGTTTGGGTCGTGACAAAAGTGGTATCAGAGCAGTTCTGTCCTAGGGCTAGTGTGCCCTTTCAATTTGGCGGTAAGAGATTTGATCGTTCTACATATTCAGGGTCTGGTCAGAATTTCAGTGCCTCAGGTTCTCAGTATAGGGGTCAGTCAAATCAGATGAGGCCACCCTTGCCACGATGTACTCAATGGGGTAAGCAACAGACTGATTTGACTACCCTTGCCACGATGTACTCAATGGGGTAAGCAACATACCGGGCAGTGCCGTAAGGGATTAGGTGTTTGTTATACTTGTGGTTATCCGGGCCATGTTATGAGGGATTTTCGAATGAGAGGTTTCTCAGCCAGCGGGATCTGTAGCTGGTTCATCATCATCAGTATTCCCCCCGGGCAAGGTCCCCAAGCACCAATGAGTCATGGTAGAGGCAGAGGCGGAGCATTTAGCTCGAGCAACCCTCAAAATCGCATTTATGCGTTGGCAGGACGACATGATCAAGAGTCATCGCGTGATGTTGTTATAGGTATATTATCAGTCTCCTCCTATGATGTATATGCACTGATTGATCCAGGTTCCACCTTATCATACGTTACTCAGTTGGTTTCTAGTAAGTTTTAAATAAAACCTGAATTGGTTAGATCTTTTGAGGTGTCTACACTTGTTGGGGACTCGGTAATATCTAAGTAGGTATATAGGGGTTGCATAATAATAGTTCATGGTCGACCTACCGTAATAGACTTAATCGAGTTAGATATAGTAGAATTTGATGTTATGATGGGCATGGATTAGTTGGCTTCTTGTCATGCCAACGTTGATTGTAGATCAAAGATAGTCCGATTACAATTTCCAGGGGAGCCCGTTTTAGAGTGGAAATGTAACACGGCATCACCGAGAGGTAGATTATTTCCTATCTCAAGGCAGGGAAGATGATCAATAAGGGTTATATTTATCACTTAGTTCGGGTTCAAGATGTGGAAGTGAAGTCACAAACCATTCAGTCCATCCCTATGGTGAATGAGTTTCCCGATGTTTTCCCCGATGAGCTTCTAGGTCTCCCGCCAGAGCAAGAAATTGAGCTTTTTATTGACCTACTACCGGATACTCACCGAATATCTATTCCTCCCTATAGAATGTCCCTCGTAGAGATGAAAGAGTTGAAAGAACAACTAAGGGACTTGCATGAAAAGTGTTTTATCAGACCTAGTACGTCACTGTGGGGAGCACCTGTGTTGTTTGTGAGAAAGAAAGATGATTCCTTATGAATGTGTATTGATTATAGGCAACTGAATAAGGTGACGATCAAGAATAAGTACCCACTCCCGAGAATTGATGATTTATTTGATCAGTTGCAAGGTGCCAAGTGTTTTGCGAAGATAGCCCTGAGGTCCAGATACCATCAGGAAAGGGTTAAGGATGAAGATATTCCGAAGACAGCATTCAGGACTAGATATGGGCACTTTGAGTTTTGGGTTATGTCGTTCGGTCTGATAAATGCCCTAGCAGTATTCATGGTGTGAGCACGTGATTTTTGCCCTATATATGAATTATGCCCAAAAGTCAAATAAAAAAGATTTTCCTCATAATTTTGTGAATTTTGTTTCAATTGGTTGCATTTCCATTTGTGCATTTTTTTTAATTTATATGAAAATACAAAAATACAATTGGCATTTGCATTTAGGATTTAACTTCATATTTTAAGATTAATTAGGGGTTTTAGAACAAAATATATGGAAAATAACAAAAAGAGTCCATTTTTGCATTTTTAATTGTTTAATCACGAATTCTTCCTGGAGTCGTTTTTAAAATAATTTTAGGAATTAATTAGTTTAATTTTGAAATATGTTGGGAATTCATTTTAATTTTTGCCTTTTTATAAAATCAGAAAAAAAATATATAGGTATATATATATATATATATGAAAGACAAAGTGGAAAACAAAATACAAAATGGATAAAAGAAATAAAAGAGTAAGAAAAATAAGAGTTTAAAAGGGGTGGCCCTTCAAAAGAGCAATCTGGGCCATTTTGATCCAATTCCCTTAGCCCAATACCCATTTCCACCGACCAAACGACCCAGGCCCAATCCCTTACCCGGTCCTCCTCCCAGTCAATGAAACGACGTCGTTTCCCCAGCCCTCAATCACGACCGTTGGATCTCATCAATCCAACAGTCCGGATCTAACTAGGTTGTTTTGTATATAAATGTCTGAAACGCCCCCCTACCCCATTTGTATCGTCTCCCTCACCCTTACAAACCCTAATCCACGCCGCCCCCAAATCCCTCGTCGGCGGTAAACGTCAACTACACCAACGGTCACCCAATTAACACCATCAACTCCCCTCTTCCACCTCTTTCCAGTCCTGTATTTGCTTTTCCTCGAATCCGGCCAGAACTCGTCGAATATCGATTTTAAGTTTTCCGGCCAATTCGCAAGTTTGTCCAAACCCGTCCAAAATCATACCACCCAATCCCCAGACTTCCCTCAACCCAAATCCATGACTATTTTCCTTCGAATCCTGGTGAAGTAGCTTGGACTTCAAATCTGAAAATTTTCGGTCAAAACCCTAACACAAAATCTTGTGATTTTGGACCGTACTATCCTTAACCATGTGTTTATTGTGAAAACACATGGTTAGGGATGTTACGAGTCAAAAATCTAGAAAGATTCGGATGATAGCAATCGGCCGGAATTTCTCGTGCTTCAGTGAGCTTTCTTGTTTCCTTTTTACTTGCATAGTTACAGTTTTAGTTATAAGTTTTGATTTCATTAAGGTGTTCTGTTAATTTTACAATTTTATTTTTGTGTGTATTAGTATAGTTTAAATCTTCTTTGTTCCTTCCTCCTTGATCAGTAAAGCATCTTCGCATTTGTAATTTAGATTGAGGCATGTGTCGTTTATTAGTTAATTACAATTTTAATTATAGAATCAGCATAATTAATTAGTTTGGATTCAGTACCATTTTTTTCCATTAATATTGATTGATCATTTTTTTTTCTAAGTTGTTTGGGTTTGGGTGATTGAATAATTGGGATTGGTTAGTTCAATTGGTTAATTTCTGACTTCTAATTAATCAGTCCTAGTTAGTTTTGAATTAACTCAGGGGATTGGTTATAGTTGTTGAGAATATAGGTAGAATCAGTAACTTGGAGAAGCCTTCAGGGGTAGTTTAGGCATCGAAAAGGGCAGTTTCTTTGGGAATAGTAATTTCAAAATAGGGGTAAGGGTAGTATAGGTATTTTAGGGGTAGAAGAGCATCCTAGGGTCTTCTAGAAGGGTATTCTAGTGTAGATTTCAGCCAACTTAGGATATTAGCTTGGGAAACAAGTCAAGAAATGAGGGACTAAACTGAAAACAGGGGAGGGACTAAAAAGAAAATCAAAAATCTGATTAACCCTCTTGGATCACCTATAAAAGGGCATGAAGTGCCTTGAGGAAGGGGATTGAATTTTCAGCCTAAAAAAATTCCACTAAACATATTCTTCAGTCTCCAAATCTGAAATTCTATTAGCTGAATTACAACACTTTTCCTGCTTTAATTTCGAGTGTTTTCTAAATTCAAACAAGTCAAATTTGGAATCATTTATCTAGGATTTTTAATGGTTGGTATTTCTGAGTGTGTTTTGGGTTGATTCATTGGGTTTGCTCTGCATTTCAACTCATTTGTTCTGAATTGTTGAACCTGGGTGGATTGTATTACTCCTTCATTGACTGTGACTGGGTTATTACTCTAGTTTCTGAGCTGCTGCTTAGTTGTTACTGCTGCTAACCTCTCCTTCTCTATTTACATTCCAATTTCCAGGTACACTTTCAAAATCAACTTGATGTAATCACAATTTGGGATGAAATGCAATTACCTTGGTCAATCTGTGTTCGTTGGATGTATATAGCTATAATCAGTTGACTGATAAGTGATTATGCATATCTGATTCGTTTGGATTGAATCGTATTAGGGATTGTTAATTCAAACCATTTCCAGACTGTTCAGACTGTTGCATTCCATGTTTATGTAGCTGTAGCTTTCAGTTTGTTTAAGTTTAGCAGTTTGTTAAAGTTAAATTTGCAAAGTTACAACTGATTTTGAGTTCAATACGCGTGATTGGTTTCAATTTTGATTTTAATCTGAATTGCATATTCAATAGCTTCATACTGTGCTAGTTTTCATTTGGGCCTGGGCGTATTAATAGGCAGCCCAGGTCTGTCTTGGTCAAGCAGTGACTAGAATTGGGCCTAGGTGCATTAAAAGCCTGGAGCAATTAATTAAACCGAAGGGTGCCCCAAGGTCTCGATCCCTGGGCTTTACAGATGCCTATCATTGGGTTTAAAATTTTGGGCCTGCGTTAGGCCCAATGCTTGGAGCTGTAGGAGTTTGAGCTCACAGCATGTGCAATTACATGATTTGGGCCTTATGGGCTCAAGACCAATTTTCTCTGCACCTTTTCCTGGATATTTGAACTCGGATTTGAAAAGTATTGGCCTTAACTAATCAGGATTCTTAGAGACAAATTAAGTAAATAACAGTAGAATTATTTAAATGATTAAGTTTGGAAAGGTTGTTTAGTAAATTCCACCGCCTTCCCTAAAATAATAATACGTTAGAATCTTTAGGTACGATTTAGTTCAATCATTTTCTTAAATTCGGGTGCGCATTGATGCGGCCCAAATCCCAATCTCAACGAAGTTGAAGTGTGTTGACAACCACGGGCGCATTGATTGCGGCGCGGTTCGAAATGCATTTTCACGACGTTGCAATTCATTTAAAAATAATTATAAAAGGCACATAAGCTGGCATGTATTAAGATAAGATAATAGGCCAATTATAACAGTTGAGCGACCGTGCTAGAACCACGGAACTCGGGAATGCCTAACCCCTTCTCCCGGGTTAACAGAATTCCTTACTCGGATTTCTGGTTCGCGGACTGTTAAACAAAGTCAAACTTTTCCTCGATTTGGGATTAAACCGGTGACTTGGGACACCATAATTATCCCAAGTGGCGACTCTGAATTTTTTTTATTAATAAATCCCATTTCGATTGTCCTTTAATTGAAAAAACTCCCTTTATATCCCTCACGGGGGTGTAAGGAAAAAAGGAGGTATGACAGCTCTGGCGACTCTGCTAGGGATCGAACCCAGAATATCTGGTTCAGGGTTCAATTGACGATATAATGGTATATTCTCGTTCAGAGGCTGAGCATGCAGATCATCTGCGTATTGTGCTCTGAGTTCTATAAGAAGGGAAGCTATATGCAAAATTTTCTACATGTGAATTCTGGTTGAACTCTGTAGCTTTCCTTCGGAATATTATTTTGGGTGAAGGCCTCCGGGTGGATACACAAAAGATTGAGGTAGTAAAGACTTGGCGTAGACCCACAACACCGACGGAGGTTCGCAGTTTCCTCGGTTTAGCAAGTTATTACAGGAGATTTGTAGAGGGATTTTCTTCCCTTTCAGCAATAAGTAAGGATGAGCTTAGAAAAGTGATCATAAAACTCGTGAATGGTACTTAATCAAATTCGTCTTTTCTAAGTGTCATGCTTTTTAAGTCAAATCAAGTTTAGCCAACTTATTTACCAAAACAAGTTATAAAGTCCTAAAAAAATGTTCAGTTCAAAATATTACGACCATGGAAAAGAATTGAACAAGAAATCCATGGAAGTACATGAAATAAGTTGCCTTAAGAATAAGGCAACTCAATTTTTTCAGTTTTTGTTTTTAAAAAAAAATTATAATTTTACTAAAAACACATTTTTCAGTTGTAAAATATACGGGTTTTTTTTTTATATTTAACCAAAAAAAAGTTAAAAGAAACACATATATAACTAACATATTCCTCTACCCCCTAGCTTAAATAATGTCATGTCCTCATGACAAATAAATTAAAAGTAAAAGGAGATAAAGGAGCTTCCCTGATTTTTTTCGATTCTCGCCTCATTTCCTTTTTCTTGGCTTCTCAAGATTTCTCTCATATAAAAAGACAAGAATATGGCAAAGAAAATGTTCTTTTTCATGATAGAAGAGAACTTTCATTGTTGAAATCATGGGAGTGCTTCTTTATCATGACAAAATGTCACGACCCCGGTTCGCCCTCCGTGAACCATCGTGATGGCACATAGTCTCTATGACTAGGTAAGCCTAACAATGCAGAAAATAAACCAATTTGCGGAAGAAAATAATAAGAATGAAAAAGTAAAATAAAATAGTGTTAAAAAGTGTCGCTCGGCATACACAATAACAACTCTCGAAATCTGAACACATTTCCCAAAAACCAGAAACTCATGATCACAAGCCTTTGAATGTCTACTAGTATCTAACTCTAGAATATCTAACAAAGGAAAGAAAAATACAAAAGGGCTAATACTAAAAAGGGGGAGTAGAAAAGGACTCTTCGGTCTGCGGATGCGGCAGATATACCTCAGAGTCTCTACAAGCGCCTCGTCTCAAGCGTGATGAGTCTGAGTGGAGGTACATGGATCTGCACATGAAAAACATGCACAGAAAAGGGCATGAGTACACCACAGCGGTACTCAGTAAGTGTCAAGCCTAACTTCGGTTGGGTAGTGACAAGGAAGGTCAGGGCCCTACTGAGATTAAATAAAATATAAGATGTGACAGTATAAGATAAAGCAGTACAGTTGAAAGATAACCATAAGAATCAATACAGGATAATAAGGATAACTACAACTGAAACAGAAACAGCAAATAATCACTAGGAATACCACTCTTCTCAAAGACAATAATCGGGGATCTCCCAGTATCACAAGGATCTCTTAGTACCCTCAATACATGCTAGAGATCTCTTGGTATCCCGAGGATCTCTTGGTATCCTCAATATATGCTAGGGATCTCTTGGTATCCTCAATATACGTGTTAGGGATCTCTCGGTATCCCGCACCTCAACTCAAATCATCAATATGTACAGGGGATCTTCCGAGATGCTGTCCCATAGTCCCAAAGTAAAACACACAGCAACAACACAAGGAATACTCAATTAAGCTAAATTTTGTACCAAGTAAAATAGGTAATTCTAAACTAACATGCTTCACATAATACAATTATGGCAGTTTAAAACAATAAAGCAATTAAGTAAACTAAACATGCTTTTCTAAGCTAACAGCAGATTTAAATTTCAAGTAGATTAAGCAAGAAAAGAAAATACAATTTAAGCTACTAAAGTGAAAACAGGATTTTTCAACAATTAGCACAAGTACGCACTTGTCACCTCATGTACAAGGCATTTTAATTACCACAATAACAAATCCTAAGGGGAATGTCCCCACACAAGGTTAGGCAAGCCACTTACCTCGAACCGGCTCAAAAGTCAACCCGAAACCACGTTCTTGCCATGAGTACTCGACTCCAAATAGTCCAAATCTATTCAATTCAATTGCATAATGTAAATAACACTTTAAGTAACTGATTCTATAAATATATTCTAAGTTAATACGCAAAATTAAGTAAAATAACCAAAATGCCCCTCGGGATCACATCTCGTAATTGGGTAAAATTTACATTTTTAGAAACCACGTACTCTCACGAGTCTATACATAACAAGAACACTGAAATCAGAGTTCAATTGACCCCTCAAATACCCATGTTAAAGTCTCTTAATCTCAAGCCCTGATTACCCATTTTTTTCCAAATGTTTCACCACTAGTTAGGTCTTTAATCACATATAAATGAGTTATGAAGTCAAAAATATTATCTCCAAGTGATTCCCCTTTGGTTTCCTCATAAATCACCCTCAAAAGCTTCAATCCCATTCAAAAATGGTGGAAAAATGAAGAAGGGTCACGAATGGGCTATTTAAATACTACCCAAATATTCCTTCTTCGCGAATGCGAAAGGCCCCTTCATCACGAATGCGATACGCGGGATGCGAACGCGATGCATAGCCTCCTCCTCCTACGCGAATGCGGCAACACCATCGTGAACGCGTAGGTATGAAACCTCCCAGCTTCGTGAACGTAGGAGACTCTTTGCGAACGTGAAGAACAAAAACTCCCTCAGCTCCTCTTCGCGGAAGGGAGACCCTACTCGCGAACGTGAAGAAGGAAACCAGAACTGGGCTGATGCAATTTTTTTCCAATTTCAACATGTTCCAAAATGCCCCGTTGAGCATCCGAAACACACCTGAGGCCCCCCGGGCCTCCAAAACACCATCTGAACATGCTCCTAAACCCAAAATCACCCAACGGAGATAAGGAACCATCGAAATTCCATTCCGAGTCCGTCTTCACACTGCTCCGACTATGGTCAAATTTCCAAAACTTAAACTCTCATTTAGGGACTAGGTGTCCCAAAACTCTCTGAAACTCCCAATAATTCCTCCTGGCAACTCACAATAGCAGAAACAAACATGGGGAAAGCAGTTAATAGGGGATCGGGGCATAAATTCTTAAAACAACCGGTCGGGTCGTTACACAAAATATATTATTACATACTACATATGCACATATATATAATATAATATAAACATGCAATTATTATTATTTTTTACTTTTTTTTAAGAAAAAAAATAATTTTATTTTATATGTATATATATATATATATATATATATATATATATATAAAACTAATTTTATCTTAATTTTATATATATATATATATATACTAAAAGGAAATATTATATGTTACTACTAATAATTACTTAAACGATTAAAGAGATGGGAAGAAAATAGTTCTGAGTTTAACGTCGCCAGCTCGACTTATTTTAAAAATTATGCAAAAAGGATTGTTGAAGCCTGTTTGTCAAAGAATCTGCTGATATAAGGCTTCAAACGATGACCGTTTACTTTGAATTTGTCACCCCCATCTGCATGTTGTACTTTAATGGCACTATAGGGGGTCACTCCTGTTACTGTATATGGTCCTGTTCAGTATGACTTAAACTTTCCTGGGAATAATCTCAATCGGCTATTGTACAATAGAACTTGATCTCCAACTTTAAAATCTTTATGGCGGATGAGCTTGTCATGCCATTTTTTTGTCTTTTCCTTGTACAATTTAGCATTTTCGTATGCTGTAAGTCTGAACTCTTCCAACTCATCAAGCTGCAATAGACGATTTTTACTTGCATCTGGCAAGTTTAGATTCAACAATTTTATAGCCCAATATGCTTTGTGTCCTAATTCCACAGGTAAATGACAAGCTTTTCCAAAAAGTAGTCTATAAGGAGATGTGCCTATGGGAGTTTTGAAAGTAGTTTTGTATGCCCATAAAGCATCATCTAATTTTAAAGACCAATCTTTTCGAGAAGAACCAATAGTTTTTTCTAAAATTCTTTTTAATTCTCTATTGGATACTTCAACTTGTCTGCTTGTTTGAGCATGATATGGAGTTCATGTTTAATGAGTTACTCCTTCAAACTGGCAAATTATCTATTTATAAAATGAGTTCCTTGATCACTTATTATAACTCATGGAGTTCCAAATCTAGAAAAAATATTTTTCTTAAGAAAAGCTCAAACAATATGAGCATCATTTTTTTCTAGTAGCAACTGCTTCTACCCATTTTGAAATGTAGTCAACAGCTAACAAAATATATTCATAGCCATTTGAAGGAGGAAAAAGACCCATAAAATCAATGCCTCTTACATCAAATATTTCACATACAAAAATAGAGTTAAGAGACATTTTATCCCTTTTGGAAATGTTACCGATTCTCTGGCATTTATCGCAAGTGGTGACATAATTCCTTGCAACTTTGAATAGAGTAGGCCAGAAAAATCCAACTTCAACTACTTTAGTTGTTGTCTTTCTTCCTCCATATTGTCCTCCTACAGCCCCATCATGGCAGTGACTTAAGATGTTGTTCATTTCTGTCTGCCGGCACACATCTCTTTATTATGTCATCTGCACAAAATTTAAACAAGTAAGGATCTTCCCAGTAATAATGTCTTGCTTCTTTTTTAAGTTTTTTCTTTTGTTCATAAGAAAGATCTTTTGGAATCCATCCTCCAGCCAAATAGTTGGCAATATCAGCGAACCAAGGTGGTCGATTTATAACGGTTGTGACTGAAAATATATGTTCATCGGGAAATCTCTCTTTGATATCTTCTATCTCAGTAGGAGAATTTTCCAAACGAGACAAATGATCAGCTACCTGATTCTCAGAACCTTTTCGATCATTTATTTTAAGATTGAATTCTTGCAAAAGGAGTATCCATCTAAGCAATCTGAGTCTAGCATCCTTCTTTGCTAAGAGGTACTTTAAAGCTGCATGATCAGTATAAATTGTAACCTTTGTTCCTATCAAATAGGAACGAAATTTTTCAAATGCAAATACTACTGCAAGTAGTTCTTTCTCAGTTGTAGAATAATTCTTTTGAGCTTCATTGAGGGTTCTACTGGTGTAGTAAATAGGCATGAAAATCTTGTCTCTCTTTTGTCCTAATATCGCTCCAACTGCTATATCACTTGCATCCACATTATTTCAAATGGTTCGCTCCAATCAGGAGAAACAACAATTGGAGCATTAGTCAAATGTTCCTTGAGAATCTTAAATGTTTTTCTGCAATCATCTGAAAATTCAAACTTCACATCTTTCATCAGTAGGTTAGTTAGAGGTTTTGAAATTTTTGAAAAATCTTTTATAAACCTTCTATAAAAACTTGCATGCCCTAAGAAACTTCAAATGCCTTTAACAGTGGTAGGATGGGGTAATCCTGCTATAAGATCAATTTTAGCCTTATCAACTTCTATCCCTTTAGCAGAAATTTTATGTCCTAAAACAATTCCCTCTGTTACCATGAAATGACATTTTTCCCAATTAAGAACTATTTTTGTCTCTTCACATCTTTTAAGCACCAAAGTTAAATGATAGAGACAATCTTCAAATGTCTTACCAAAAAGTGTGAAATCATCCATAAATATTTCAAGAAACTTTTCAGGCATATCTGAGAAAATTGCCGACATGCAACGCTAAAATATAGCAGGAGCATTGCATAGTCTAAATGGAATTCTTCGGTAAGAATATGTACCTTGGGGGCATGTGAATGTGATTTTCTCTTGATCTTCTGGAGCAATTGGTATTTGATTATACCCAGAATATCCGTCAAGCAAATAGTAAAAACCATGGCCTGCAACTCTTTCAAGCATTTGATCAATAAAGGGCAAAGGAAAATGATCTTTCCTTGTGGCATTATTAAGTCGTCTGTAATCAAAACAGACTCTCCATCATATGACTGTTCTAGTAGGTATGAGTTCATTATTTTCGTTTTTTATTACTGTCATACCTCCTTTCTTTGGTACTAATTGTACAGGACTTACCCAAGGACTATCAGATATTGGATAAATGATACCTACTGCTAGAAGTTTCACCACTTCTTTCTTGACGACTTCCTGCATTGCTGGGTTTAGTCTCCTTTGGGGTTGGACTATTGGCTTATCATCATTCTCCGTAAGAATACTATGCATACAAATAGCTAGACTGATTCCTTTCATATCAGCTATAGTCCACCCTAAGGCTATTTTGTGTTTTCTCAGGACTCCAATCAATTTGCTTTCCTGTTTTATAGTCAAAGAAGATGAAATGATTACTGGAAATAATTCAGGTTTAAGAAACACACATTTTATATGAGAAGGAATTTCTTTTAGTTCAATTTTTAATTGAACTCCTTCTTGTGAGGCTTTCTCATTTCATGACTCCTTTTCTAGAATTTCATCTTGTTCTCTAATTACGGGGTTATCATCACTTATGGTACCTGACCTAGCCAAACATCTCTCCAATGAATTAGTAATTAACTGATTATGTTTATATTCGTCTACAAGGTCATCTAGTAAGTCAATTTAAAAACAAGATGATGATGACTCATCCCCAGGAAATTTCATCATTTTCTGCATGTCAAATATTAATCTTTCCTCATCAACTCGCAATATTAATTGTCCTTGATGAACATCAATAATTTCTCTTCCTATTGCGAGAAATTGTCTACCTAAAATTAATGGTAGCTCAGTATTTTCTTCCATTTCAAGCACTATAAAATCTACTGAAAATACAAATTTGTCAACTCTGACAAGGATATTTTCAATAATTCCTTTTGGTCTCTTAGTACTTTGATCGGTTAATGTCGCGCCCCCTTTTTCTCGCGAAATCGGGCTTGTGACATTTGGGAGGACAACTCATTCCCTCTAGGGAATTGGGTTTTGGAACTTGAAGAGTCACCACCTAATGATTAAGTGCATTAGGACACTAAGAAGGGTTTGAGTTTGAAGAACCAGAGTTTGGGTAAGGGATAAAAATTATCTCGAGGGGAAGGTGTTAGGCACCCCTCAAGATCCACTAGTGTGGTTCCCGACCATGTTACAATTGTGACTCACATGATCAAATAAGCAATTAAGGGCCTTGAATAGAAGGGAATTTTCATATATTATTGCAAGCAAATTGAAAGTTTGGAGAGAATAAGGAAAGCAGAAATAGTTCGGACAATAAAACAAGTTAAAAGAGAGGGGGTCCTAGGTTTTACAAACAATATGGATCACATCAATGCAATACCCGGCAATCGCTCCTCAGAAGAGGGGTTGCACGTGGTATTAGCGCACCGATCATCATATCCATATCTACCCTTCACATCCCGTTAGGGTAGTAAAGCGCAGAATGGTGTCATTACTTATTGCATGCTAGTACCCGCCCCAATCCTATCAGTCCCGGAGGCATTTGGGACTATTAGTCCTAAAGGGAAGGGAGATTTGGTTTTCAGAGTTTTAAAAGGACAAAATTCTAGGGCAACAATCAAAACATATAAGGAAGGTATGGGGAGAACACATAACAGTTTAAAGGGATCAAACAGGCCTCCTCATTTAAAGAGACAAATTGGATAGCATGACATACAAGTACTGGTTATGGTCTGAAGTCAAATTAAAGCGTAGGATAGGCTGATTCATTACATATTTCTCAAATGAGGAGTCCAAATTAGCCTTCCCTGGTTGTAATTTATTAAAGACTGATGCAGTTAATCAATTACCTAATGGTTTGCCTAAGTGAGACCTATAGGTATGATATCTAACAGTGCTTACTCCGATTTTAAAGAAGGCTTACTGATTGTAGAAAACACATAAGTTCTGCAAACGTTAAATGATATTACCACTAATTTTAGACTTGTAGATGAAATAAACGAATCAGATTCAACTGGTTACTCCTATAGGCATGACTTCTAGGCGTTGTTGATTTTAAGACGATTATAAAAGTGTAGGAGTCCTATATACATGGTAACTAGAATGAAACTTATTATTACTTAACCTATAACTGTTTGCCTAATGATAGATGTAAAATGCAGAAATGCAGAAACTATAAGCAGGATTTCTATATGACGTGCATGAATGCAGAAAACTATAGGTAGGATTTCTATATGACGTGCATGGATGCAGAAAACTTATAGGTAGGATTTCTATATGACATGCATGAATACAAAAGACTATAGGCAGTGTTTTTGATGCGGAAATGCAGAAAACTTATAGGCAAAATTTCTATATGATATGCGAAAGTGCAGAAATTATAGGCAAGATTTCTATGTGACATACGTAAGTGCAAAGCTTGTAAATAGTAACGCCAATGAGCATGTTGTCTACCCTTTGCATACATAAGTGACCCTCCCCTCTCACTAGAACCCCATAAGTTATTACAACATATTATAGACCAAAATGAATTAAGAAAAGTAAAATTACATCAAAAATTAAGCTACAACCAAGGAGCCTAATTCAGACTCAAGGTCTAACAATATGAGGTGAACCAACTTCCAGGATTAGGTTTCCAAGGCTTCTCTTATTTGGATGTGTCAAAATTCCTCAAGAGCCTCAAATGGACTCCGGACAGTGCTTAAATCCCAAATATATTTCTGAATTAAGAGCATAGTGCAGTGTGGAAATGCCAGACCTCAGATGTCCAAGTTCAGAGGGAACTCAAGGTCCCAAAGCAAGGCTCGTAAGAGGGGGGCAGAACTTAGAATCCAAAAGTAAGTGTAAGTGCATAGAGGGGGAATTAGGGAGAGCCATGGCAGGCTGGTGGTCATGCCCAGCAATCAGGAGTGCTGGCACACCCCTGACTAGCCTATTAGCCACATTTTATAGAGTTGGGATCCATTGAGGATCAGGTTCAGACCTAAGCAGCAATTTGGATGTTGTTAGGCGATGAACCTTAACTCAAACACATAGAAGGGGGTGGGGGTATAGGGAGTTCATAACAAACAGCAAATGCAAAGAGAGAGTAGCATATTCAATACATAACATGAATAGCAAAGTAGACAGGAGTATAGAAATTGTAAAATAAACATATAGGGATGGTGCTGAAATCGAAATTAAGGCATACCAGTTTCAGGGAAACAAATAAGTGAAAGCTGAAGTCTTGTAAACCAAATTGTAAGCAAGCAGTACAAAAGATCTCAGAAGAGAGTAGAGTATTGAAAGAGTATTGTCAGTGAGGGGTGTGTGTAAAGTGTTGAATTCGAAGTGTTGAACTGAAGTTTCAAGGTGTCTAAGTGCAGAAGGGTTGTGCCCCTTTTATAGTGCAGAAAACAAGTAAGAAAAGATAAGGGAATAGTTTTGCAATCAATCACACAGAATCTCCCTTCAGTTAAGCGATTCTGATTTCAAACGGGTAAAAGACAATTAAGGAAAGAATTGGATTAAAATCTTTTCCAAAGTAGTACAAGAAGGGCAAATACACAGGGTTTATTTAAGGCAAAAGTCCAATAGTACACGGTTTGTGAAAAATAAGGAAAGGGAATCAATCAAACAGCTAGGGAAATCGAAATTACAAGTTCAATTCGAGTGAACCAAGTCAAAAAAAGTTAAAGGAGGTTCAATCAAAGAAAATCAGTAACAATCAATCAAACCCCCATTAGAGGATTTTAGAATCAATTAATAGTTGGTAAAAACCTTTTGAAAGTAGAGTTTATATATAAATCAGACAAATATGTGAATCAAGAAGGAACTGTCATGTTACTTAGAAAAGAGTCTAACATAGAAAGGTTCAGAATCATAAGCAAAGGGGTACGAGTTCAGTTTGTAGACTCATAATGAGTCTGAGAGCCCATGGTCCCAAAGTATAACCCTAGCCCCGAACACAAAATCAAACTTGCTAAAGAAAACCCCAAGTCCTAGGGCTTCCACTTGACTCAGACACAGAGGTGAGATGGCGAGCCATTGAAACAGGCTCAGAGATCTCTATCAGAGACCCATGAGAAACAAATAGACATGATACACAGTCAAGAGCATAGAGACCACGTTTTGAAAAAAACTCAGAACTAAAACAAGTTCAGAACAAAAAGTGATACAAACTTAAGAAGCGGTAGATGAAACACATTTAGCAAGAACACAAACAGAGTCCAGTAAAGCAAACAAAATTGAAGAACATAACAGTAAACACATATAGTAGAAGAGTAATGAAAACATAACAAGGATAATCATATGAGCACAGGAGTAACATGTATAAAAGAAAAGTAGAAGGGCAGTACATGCGTAGTAAAAAGAAGTCACACGAGCATGATATATATAAACACACATAAAGAAAAGAAGAAGAAGAATCAGAAAAATGTTTTTTGAAAAACCTTTCAGAAACCCTAAATCGAAGACAAACGATTTTGAAAAGAAAATTTGAGGAAAATACTTTAAATGTCAAGTAAAGCATAGATACAGCACAGATCTAAGCAAACAAACAGAGAAAGAACCTCGAATAGCTTAGGGTTTTAGAGAAGCCCTAGAAATGAGAAAGGCTTGGAAGAAGGTCCAATCTTGAGTCGGATGAGTTAGAATCAGGCTCCTAATACTTGAATATGCCGGAGCATGGCCGAAGAAGATATGGAACTGCAAATCTAAGAAGGATCTGAAGAGAGCCATCGGAGTCGAGTCTCGAAGCTTCAAACAACCATGGTTTGATTGTGAGATAGGGTGAGTACATGCCATCCATGGCCTGAAACGCCATGGATTCCGGTAGAAATATGGTAGAATGAGATGGGAGATAGCTAGGGTTTCGGAGAGCTTGAGAGTGTTTTGAGAGACAAAGGGTTTCAAGGCGGCGGGTCAGGTGAGAATGAGGGAGATTAGGGTAGTCGTTTAGGTTTAATTAGGAAAGGGCTATTTTTGGTTGTTGATCTTGAGTGATCAACGGTCCCAATTTAAGTGGTAGGCGGGGAACGGGTTGGGTTATTTAAAATCAGGTTGTGGGTCGCGTAAAAATTAGAATTGGGTCGGTCTGGTTGGGGTTAGGATTGGGGTCAAATTGAGGTTAAAATTGAAATGAAATGGGGTTAAATGTTAAATAGCCAATTTTTCCTTTTATTTTATAGTAAAAATGATTTTAAAAACAAATTAAAAGTACGGAGCCAATTAATAATATATACATATCAATTTAAAAATATTGGAACCAATTTTACAATTATAAAATGCTATTAATCTTAAAGTAGGCTAGAATTGCAATTATATGCAATTTAGTCTTTTAAGTACCAAATAAATTTGTAAAAATGTACAAAAATTATTTTAACTATATTTTGGTATAAATATGGGAATAAAATAAATTATTCACTAAAATTAATTATTTTTTGAATAATGATGGGTTTTGTACTGCTAAAATGGATAGTAAATTGATTTTAAAAACTCTTCAAAAGATCGGAAAAATACTAAAACACTTGGGTATGCTTATGTATGCATATATATACTATTTTGAAAGTATTTTGTATATAAAAATACATAGGAAAAAATTGGGTATCAACAGTTGCCCCTCTTTACCCGGGAAGGATGAAAGAGTTGCGGGATAAAGATATGATAGCCAATTTTTGACTAAATGAAACGATTTGAAGAATTTTGACCGAGCTCTGGTTCCTGAGCTACCTACATATCCCTGGTCTTATAGGAATCAGGCCATATGTAGTTCAGGATCCATTGGCAGAATATACCGATAGCGATTTCGAAAAGCGGACGCGGTGTTCGGGTTGAGAAGGATGGTCGGAGTCTGATAAGCTGCGGGTGCTGGAGCGAGATCGCCCCTGCTGAGACGGTCGTTGCTAGCCGGTTTACCTGCAAATGAGCATATATTGTGCATAAATTTAAACGTGATGCAAGTTCTCATTGGACTATGAATGCTGTCTTCGGACGGTTAGGATGACGTCCTGGGCCATGAAGCGTATGATAAAGGATTCATAGGCTATGAAATGATGTTCTCGGGCTATGAGAATGATTCCTCCGAACTATGATGCCTTTGAATAATGATACGCAAGAAATAAAATGAGGTCCTCAAGCCATGGCATGGCGTTCCCGGGCTATGCGAATGGTGACTCCGAACAATGACGCCTTTGGACAATTTGGTGATCTTTCAGCCCATGAAATGCAGAAGGTTGCGATATTTTAGCCGATGCAAGACGTAAATAAAAGGTGGCGATATTTCAGCCGATGGAAGAGCGATAAAGTGGCGATATTTCAGCCATGCAGGGTGGAGATAGTGCTTAGTCTCGGAAGGCAGAACAGTAGCCTTATGCAATACAGAGCAATGCAGGATGGAGACAGTACTTAGTCTCGGAAGGCAGAAAGGTAGCCTTATGCAATGCAGGGAAATACAGATGGAGGTAGAGCTTAACCTCGGAAGGCAGAAAGGTAGCCTTATGCAATGCTGGGAAATGCAGGATGGAGACAATGCTTAGTCTTGGAAGGCAGAAAGGTAGCCTTATGCAATGCAGGGAAATACAGGATGGAGACAATGCTTAGTCTCGAAAGGCATAAAGGTAGCCTTATGCAATGCAGGAAAATGCAGATGGAGGTAGAGCTTAACCTCGGAAGGCAGAAAGGTAGCCTTATGCAATGTAGGGAAATGCAGATGGAGGTAGAGCTTAGTCTCGGAAGGCAGAAAGGTAGCCTTATGCAATGCAGGGAAATGCAGATGGAGGTAGAGCTTAACCTTGGAAGGCAGAAAGGTAGCCTTATGCAATGTAGTGAAATGTAGGATGGAGACAATGCTTAGTCTCGGAAGGCAAAAAGGTAGCCTTATGCAATGCAGGGAAATGCAGATGGAGGTAGAGCTTAACCTCGGAAGGCATAAAGGTAGCCTTATGCAATGCAGGGAAATGCAGATGGAGACAATGCTTAGTCTCGGAAGGTAGAAAGGTAGCCTTATGAAATGCAGGGAAATGCAGATGGAGACAATGCTTAGTCTCGGAAGGCAGAAAAGTAGCCTTATGCAATGCAGGGAAATGCGGATGGAGGTAGAGCTTAACCTCGGAAGGCAAAAAGGTAGCCTTCTGCAATGTAGGAATGCAGATGGAGACAATGCATAGTCTCGGAAGGTAGAAAGGTAGCCTTATGCAATGCAGGAATGCAGATGGAGACAATGCTTAGTCTCGGAAGGTAGAAAGGTAGCCTTATGCAATGCAGGAATGCAGATGGAGACAATGCTTAGTCTCGGAAGGTAGAAGGTAGCCTTATGCAAGGAGTAAAAGGGTAAAATGATGATAGAATTTTCTTAGCTGATAGTGGATTGAAATATTGTGACTGATGGGAATACTGTGTCTGCTGGGAGCACTGTGTGTGGATAGCAACTGTGAGTAAGTGCAACGGTCCTGAGAGTTATATTCCTGAGCAATGTGAGTCTCGTGAGCGTATAGTATGTTTGATGATTTTGCAACTCAAGTGCCTGAATTTAAAGAAAAATCATGAGTTTTGTAAAGAGGGGAGGTTAGTTCGTATTCCCGCTGGTTCTGCTTGACCTGCTCGGCTCCGTTCCGATGATGTTGGGCGTATCGTTGGGGTAGCGTTGCTAAACGAAGCAACTTTGGTAACAGACATACATGATTTAGTAAAGAAATGTGACAATAAATACATAATTAAGAATAGTTTTCTTTAGATGAACTGACAACGGTGACGTAGTCCAAGATACTACAATTTCTCTCGCTCCGGAATTTTGAGGTTTCTCCTCAAAATTTTGCCCCAGTTTACCGGGTTGCTGCTTCCGATGGCTTCTTGCGTCGAATGGCTGAAATCACTTCGGAATTTTGAGGGTCCTCCTCAAAATTCTGCCCCAGTTTCCAATAGCGGGGGGAAATGAAAAATTTTATTGAATTATGACCGAACCCATAGGGCTGCCTACGTATCCCCTCTTAAATGGAAATCAGGTCAGGCGTAGTTCAAATTACATCATATGAGGAAAGCATAAAAGTCACACATAGTATTGTTTCACTGCATCTGAATTGATCGTCTTCGGACAAACTTCACCGTCCATTTCTGCAAGTATGAGGGCTCCTCCGGTTAGAACCCGGTGAACCATGTATGGACCCTACCAGTTGGGAGAGAACTTCCCTTTGGCTTCATCTTGATGCAGGAAAATCTTCTTTAACACCAGCTACCCCGGTGTAAACTGTCTCGGCTTGACTCTTTTGTTGAAGGCTCTGGCCATTCTATTCTGATAGAGTTGACCATGTCAAACTACATTCATTCTCTTTCCGTCTATAAGAGCTAGCTGCTTGTAGCGACTCTCTACCCATTCTGCATCGTCAAGTTCGGCTTCCTGTATGATTCTTAAGGAGGGAATTTCTACCTCGGCGGGAATGACTACTTTTGTACCATAAACCAACATATAGGGAGTTGCCCCGGTTGATGTGCGGACTGTGGTGCGGTATCCCAACAAGGCAAATGATAACTTCTCATGCCACTACTTGTACTTTTCTATCATCTTCCTCAGTATCTTCTTGATATTTTTATTGGCGGCTGCTACAGCTCCGTTCATCTAAGGTCTGTAAGCTATAGAATTCTTGTGTTTGATATTGAAGGTTTCACACATGGCTTTAATCAGGTCGCTTTTGAGATTGGAACCATTATCAGTGATGATTGACTCAAGAATTCTGAACCGACAAACAATACGGTCGCGAACAAAATCTGCTAATACTTTCTTAGTCACTACTTTGTATGATGTTGCTTCAACCCATTTGGTGAAATAATCAATTGCCACTAGAATGAACATGTGCCCGTTTGATGCAGCAGGCTCGATAGGTCTGATAACATCCATTCCCCAAGCGGCGAACGGCCATGGCGAGCTTGTTGCAGTGAGCTCGTTTGGAGGCACATTTATCATATCTGTATGTATCTGATAGCGATGGCATTTTCGTACATACTAGATGCAATCCATTTCAATAGTCATCCAAAAATAACCAGCTCGGAGTATCTTCTTGGCTAAGGCAAAGCCGTTCATATGCGGACCACAGGTCCCTGTGTGAATTTCCTCCAATAGCCTGGATGCTTCCTTTGCGTCGACACACCTTAATAACCCTAAATCAGGAGTCCTCTTATACAGGATTCCTCTACGATGGAAGAAGTTGTTAGATAATCTCCGAAGTGTGCATTTCTGGGTAGGATTTGCGAGTTCTGGATATTCTCCTTTCGTCAAATATTCCTTGATATCATGAAACCAATGTTTTCCATCTACTTCTTCTTCTACATGAGTGCAGTAAGCTGGCTGATCATAGATCTTTACCGGAATAGGATTAATGAAGTTCTGGTCTAGGTGTTGTATCATGGATGATAGGGTAGCCAATGCATCAGCAAATTCATTCTGAATTCTGGGAACATGTTGGAACTCTATCTTTGTGAACCTTTTCCTCAAGTCCTGTACATGATGCATATAAGGGAGTATCTTGGAGTTTTTGGTTGCCATTTTTCTCGGACCTGATGTATAAGCAGGTCTGAATCTCCGATCACTAGCAATTCCTGAATGCTCATATCAATAGCCATCTTGAGACCTAATATGCAGGCTTTGTACTCGGCCATGTTGTTGGTGCACGGGAACCTGAGCTTGGCGAATACAGAATAATGTTGACCGGTTTCTGATACTAGGACTGCTCTTATGACAACTCCTTTGAAATTTGTTGCTCCATCGAAAAACACTCTCCAACCGTCATAGGATTCTACAATGTCTTCTCCTATGAAAGATACCGCTTCATTAGGAAAATACGTCTTTAGAGGCTCGTATTCTCCATCCACGGGATTTTCAGCAAGATGATCTGCTAGTACTTGCCCTTTGATTGCCTTCTGAGTCACGTAAACAATGTCGAATTCACTCAGCAGGATTTTCCACTTGGCTAGCTTGCCAGTGGGCATGGGCTTCTGAAAGATGTACTTCAAAGGATCCATTCTTGATATGAGATAAGTAGTATAGGTACAGAAATAATGCCTCACCTTCTGAGTTACCCAAGTCAGGGCACAACAGGTATGTTCCAATAGAGAATATCGAGCCTCGTACGGGGTGAATTTCTTGCTGAGATAATAGATGGCCTGCTCCTTTCTTCCCATTTTATCATGCTGCCCCAGAACACAATCAAAAACTCCATCTAATACTGCAAGGTAGAGTAATAGAGGCCTACCCGGCTCGGGCGGGACCAAAACTGGAGGCGTTGACAGGTATTCCTTGATTCTGTCAAAGGCTTTCTAACAATCATCAGTCCATTTGGTAGCGGCGTCCTTCTTCAACATCTTAAAGATTGGCTCACAAATGACAGTGGATTGAGCTATGAACCGGATAATGTAGTTAAGTCTTCCCAAGAAACTCATAACCTCTTTCTTGTTCTTCGGTGGTGGCAATTCTTGGATGGATTTGACCTTTGATAGATCCAGTTCTATTCCTCGATGACTCACAATGAACCCAAGTAGTTTTCCGACCGGAACCCCGAATGCACATTTGGCGGGATTCAGCTTCAAGTTGTACCTTCTTAGTCTGTTGAAGAACTTCCTAAGATCTTCCATGTGGTCATTGGCTTTCTTGGATTTGATGATGATGTCTTGTATATATACCTCGATCTCTTTGTGTATCATGTCATGGAAAATAGCAGTCATGGCCCTCATATAGGTGGCCCCAGCATTCTTCAACCCGAACGACATCATCTTGTAACAATACATCCCCCATGGCGTAATGAAAGTCGTTTTCTCTGCGTTTTCCTCATCCATCCATATCTGATGATACCTAGAAAAACAATCAACGAATGATTGCAGTTCATGCTTGGCGTAGTTGTCAATTAGAATGTGTATGTTCGGCAAGGGGAAGTCGTCTTTCAGACTGGCCCGATTGAGATCCCGGTAGTCGATACAGACTCTAACATTCCCGTCCTTCTTCGGCACTAGCACAATATTGGTTAACCATGTTGGATACTCTACTACCCTAAGAACCTTGGCTTTGACTTGCTTGATGACTTCTTCCTTGATTTTCAAACTCATGTCAGGTCTGAACTTCCTAAGCTTCTGTTTTACTGGTGGACATGTCGGATCAGTTGGTAGTTTGTGAGCTACAATAGATGTACTAAGACCAGTCATGTCATCATAAGACCAGGCAAATATGTCCTCATATTCCCTTAGAAATTCCGTGTACTCTTTTTTTCTGATGGTGATAGATGAACGATGATTCGTGTTTTTTTGACATTTTTTGTGTCCCCCAGGTTGACAATCTCAGTTTCGTCCAGGTTAGACTTAGGTCTGTTCTCAAAATCATCAACCTCTTTAACAACATCTTCTGGTATATCATCTTCTTCTGAGTCCATATATGTTCATTACGTTGCCTCGTTGCACGTCACAATCATCGGTTCATCAAGATAAGTAATAGTAATGTTGTGTGAATAAAGTAAACGATAAAAGTAATAAGAGCAAGATTTATAAGAAACTGAAATGCTTTGATAAGTTTTTATAACTGTTTTGAACATTGAAGCTCTTATTTCAATATTAAAAATGCGGAAAGAAAGTCAATTAGCAAAAAAATAAAGATAATGCATGGTGCTTTGTTCAGCCTTGCTACCCCGAAGCTTTCCGAGCCCAGGTGGTTCTGATGGACCAATTGTTGAGATGTGCTCCTCAGCTCACATCTTGTATAGAAGGTCTTTCCTCCCCCTCCTCCTCGAAAATGATACAACAGTCCATATTATCATCTTCCAAAAACAAATTCCTCATCACCGCCAGTGCTTCCTCTTCTCCCGACCCATATATGACATTGGCAGGCTGGAAAGTCTGTTCCAATCAAGGTATTGGATGCTCTAGTAGGTAGTAGGGACTGCGCCATGGTGGCGACCAGTGGTTGAATTCCTCCCAAGTGTATTCATATCCCAAATCGAAAGTGGTACCGTGTTTCTTCAACTTGATAAGCTTAGCGATTCCTTGGAGATTCTTGCCAAGTCCCTTTCTAGGTTCGTATCCGCACCAATTCAGTATACTTTCAATTTTGTTATCCCACCATTTGTCCTTGTTCACGGCGTTGACTCGCTCAATATGATGGTAGGTTTCTCTGCCTATCTTCCTTCTTCCTCCGATTGTTGGGATGATCTGGCGATTGTATATGGGATTGCTACCGTTGCCGTGAATAATTACCTCTTAGTGATTCCACTCGAATTTTACTACTTGATGCAGAGTTGATGCCACAGCCCCAGCGGCATAGATCCAGGGCCATCCCAATAGCAAGTTGTAAGATGTTGGGACGTCTATCATTTGAAAATCAACGTCGAACCAGGTCGGTCCCATTTGCAGACACAAACTGATTTCCCCAATAGTGGACCTTTAGGATCCATCGAAAGCTTTGACATTGATGGCTCCATCCTTGATCTCATGCAGGCTCTTTCCCAATGTTTTGAGAGTCACCAATAGACAAATATTGAGGCTGGACCCTCTGTCAATCAGGACTCTGGTGATGAAATGATCTTCGCGCTGCACAGTGATGGGCAAGGCCTTGTTGTGGCTCAACCCTTCAGGTGGAAGCTCATCTTCGTGGAAAGTGGTCTTGTGACTCTCCAATACGTGCCCCATCATGTTTGCCATTTCTCCTCCAATTATGTTGCTGGGTACATATGCCTCGCTCAGCACCTTAAATAAGGCATTCTTATGTGCGTCAGAGCTTTGTAGTAGACCCAAGATAGAGATCTGGGCTGGCGTTTTGTTCAAATGATCAATGACCGAATACTCTTTGGCTTGTATCTTCCTCTAGAGATCATCAGGCCCAGTTTCAGTGACAGTTGGTCGTCCAGAGGCCTGTTTACTGGACTCGGCTAGGTGTTTTGGGATATAAACCCTACCGGTTCTTGTCATACCCTGTGCTTCAATTGCTTCTCCAGATTTGGTTTTCCCTTTCCTTCTTGCCTCGGCAGTGTAATCCCATGGTATGGCCTTTGGGTGGAACGGTGTTACGGCTATCATGGCCATCGGGATGGGTAACTTTGCCTTGGATGGTAACACAGCCACTTCGAATAGTACAGGTGTCTTTGGAGACCCAAACTCAACCTCAATAGTTCCTGGCATCTTTGCAGAAGAAGGTGCTTCGAATTCAAGTGGTATGAACATATCTACTTCAACGTTTACATAAGGCTAGATCTGGACCACTATCGGATTGAGTGTGATCATTGGTTCCTTTGGCTCGTCACATTCAGCAATCAATTTGATCGACCCTTTGGGGTCTCAATCGTCCTCTATCTTAACCATGTGAACGCCCCTACCCTTGTGGTCAGGCAGAGGGTTATCGCGGACATTCAGAGCTGGCTCCTTTGCTATGATGATCCTGTTGTCAATCAAAGCTTGGATCTTATCCTTTAGAGAGAGGCACTCATCAATGGTATGTCCCTTCATGCTGGAATGGTATGCACAAGATTTGTTTGGGTTGACCCATTGGGAGGGGTTTTCGGGGTTTACGGTAGGGATGGGGGCGATGTAACCAAAAGCTTTGAGCCTTTCATACAGCTGGTCGATAGGTTCGGCAATGGCGGTATACTATTTGGGGGGTCTGCGGTCGATGTTTGGTCGTGGTCTAGGAACGTTTTGGTGGGTGGGAGGTGGTTGATAGTGAGAGGGTTGAGTATTGTAGGCTTGATAGACATGTGCGGGTTGGGAATATCTAGGCGAAGTGGGCTGACATGTGGGAGGTGGAGGTGATTGGTAAGTAGGTGGTGGAGTTTGGTAAGAGGGCGAGGGTTCTTTGTAATTTGGGGTAGGTTATATGTGAGTGGAGGTATTGGGTAGGTTTGGTATTCAATTATGGACTTTGTTCTTTGTGCAACCATCACAGTGCTAACGTCCCTTTTCTTAGACGTGCCACCAGACTATAGAGCCTTGTTGGTGGCCTACAAAGCTTCAAAGATAGTGACCATACCACTTTTGATACCTTCCTCGATCCTTTCCTCTAGCTTGATGATGTCGGAAATTTTTTGGTTTTCAATCAGCATTAACCTTTCATAGTATTGTGGGTCTTGAGCTCGGACGAAAAACCTGTTCATTTGTTCTTCTTCTAAAGCCGGTCTGACCTTAGCGGCTTCTAATCTCCAACGAGTAGCATACTTACGGAATGTCTCCGAGGAGTTCTTCTTTAAGTTCTGGATGTAGAACACGTCTGGTGCATTTTCCGCGTTGAACCTGGACCTGTCCATGAAATCGGATGCCATACTTACCCAATTTAACCACTTCCTAGGGTCTTGGTTGATGTACCAAGACAAAGCATCTCCTTTCAGACTTCTCATAAAGAGTTTCATGCGAATCTTTTCATCCATTCCTACTCTGACCATCTTGTCGCAGTACGTCCTCAAATGGACTCTGGTATCCCTCGTGCCATCAAACATCTCGAACTTGGGAGGTTTGTATCCCTCAGGAAGTTCGACATCTGGCTGAATGCAAAGGTCCTCGTAATTCAGTCCCTCAATCCCCTTGCTTCCTTCGACACCCTAAACTCGGCTAGTCAGCTTCTTGAGTTCCGCGAATAGATTCTTGATAAGAGAGTCAGACTCCAGTGTGCTTGAAATAGGTTGAGTATAGTGTGGTGTGGTTTCCATATAGATGGGGGTGTTGTGGGGGTGATCATTTGTGGAGTTTAGTGGTTCAGGAATGAGCAGTGGGGTATTATCTGAAGTGTGGCATGTGTTGCAGTGGTGATAGGGAGCAGGTTGGTTTTGTGGTTTCGGGATGCTTTGTGGGGTTTTGAGTGTTGGCAAAGTTGACATTTGGGGTAGTGAGGGAAAATGATAAATTTGCCAAGTTCCGAACTTGGTCCAGTTCTCCCTGAAACTTCAATAACTTATGTTCGAGCTGGGAGGCACTTTCCTTGGAAACCTGAATACCCAAAGGAACCTCTACCCTTTCAACTGAGTTCTCCTTTCTGATGTTGCTCAAATCTTCCATCTGTTCCAGCTGGGAGGCACTTTTCTTGGAAGCCTGAATACCCTAAGGAACCTCTACCCTTTCAACTGAGTTCTCCTTTCTGATGTTGCTCAAATCTTCCATCTTTCCCTTGTTCTTGTTTCTGATAGGACTCAGAGGAGGAAAAGGTGGAGGGCCCTTAGATCTTGTGGATTATGATGACGATGCCAGAGTTCACGAACTAACCTTTGGGGAGGGGAATAAACAAAAGGTAAAAACAAAAAAGGTAGCAAGTTAGTGCGGATTATGAGAAGAAAACATTGCAATATTTAAACACATAGTGCAAGAATATAAATCGTGTCCTAATTTGGGAGCGTCGTTGTGCCCGAGGTAGGCCTAGCTACAAGTTGATTTGGAGAACTTATAAATGCCTCATTTTATTGATAAAAAATAAGGCGAATCCCAAAATGAAACTAAAATAGCGAAAAAATAAAATGTTACTAATGGTTGTTGGCCTTATTACATTTTTAAAATAAAAGAAAATACTCCTCACTACTTGGTCCCAGAAGGACCTTCTCCAGACTCGGCATCTTTAGCTCCATCGAACAGCTTCACCAGCTCACGTAGTCCCAGCAATAAATAGGCTCTAGCCAAGTGTCCTCCTTTATTTCCCTCAGCATTCTGGCAGTTTTCAATTCTCTGGATGAACTTCCTTTCCAATTCCACTAAACCCCACTCCAAATACCCTAGTCACTTGTTGGCGCTGACAGCCATATCTTTCCATTCTTCAATCAACTTTTGATGGGCTTCTTGAATCTCTCGGTGCTCACTTTCGCATTTCCGTATCCTCTTGCGCAATTGGTTGTACTTGACCTGTGCTTCAGCCTTTTCATCGATGATCCTGTGACCTCGAACAAACCCAGGTTGGCCTAGACCATTGTGATTATCCTCCAACCATCCCGAATAATATGGGGTTCAACCAGTATGGTATCTGTCTGGATCGATAGTATCTCTTCCCAAGATGATCTTGGAATGCCACATATGCTGAGCTTGGCACTTATAAGGATTGTCATCAGCTTGGAAATCAGCCCGGAAGTGACTCATCTTGTCGACCCTTGGTATAACCTGCTTCCTACCAGCCTGTCTCATGACCCGGAGGGGGACATAAGGGTAGGTTCCTCTTAAACCGATCAGTATCAGAAACGGTATGTCCCTGGATCGGGCAATGAACTCGTCAGTAGGGAACCATTCGAACATCTATTGTATTTGATCCTCAGTCAGATTTTCAAACAGCTCCACCCATCCTTTAGCATTTTTTGGCTGAGCAAACATGTCGGGCAAGTAGTTCATTCGCCTTGGTTGATGGAAGGCTATATGATCATCCCAGTCTCTCCGCTAAATCTCTTGCCGATATTCACCCCTTTGGAGATGCTCCATGAGCCAGAGCTGGAGTAGCAAGTTGCAGCCTTCAAAGTGTGGGGCTCCTTGTTGATACTTTTCCAAGGATCGGTACATTTCTGCAATGATCATGGGCACTATGCTAAAGGGTTGCCCACCAATTCCCTCCATTAAGGTTTTAATGACCATAGCTAGCCTGGTGTGAATCCTTGCTTTCTTCATAGGAAACACTATCATCCCCAAGAAGCAGAACATAAAGACAAAGACCCTTCTGTGGATATTCCCCAATGAGGTGAGGATGAATTCATCTAGGTAAATGCGGTAGGACTTACTATGGTCGTACCTTTCGTACAGATAGTCGAAAGGAATGTAGGAATCCTTCAAACAGGTCAAGTCTGTGTTTTTCTTTAGTCCCATCATTTTGAGAAAACCTCTACCCTTGCGATTTTCCGGCATAAGCAAACCCGGAGTCTCCTACAGAATACCAGTTAGTCCTCCTATTTCCTCGAGCAGAGGTGTCATCTCAATCTCCCCGAAGTGAAAACATAAACCTATCACAGTCCCAAAACAGAGTAGCAGCTTCTATGATTTTGTTGTTGGGTTGGAACTCCAGGAGAGAAGGAAAATTTCCTAGGTATTTCTAGACAAGGGCCTGATCATTGGAGTGAAGATCCTCCCACCAGCTTAGCAACCTTGGGTGGATGTTGGTGATCATGCCAAATCTAGGGACTTCATGCCTCATTTCTGCAAAACAAAGTGTTAGACCCTTACCCCGCTGGATTCGACTATTTAAACCAATAATTAGCATAAGCAGCATTTAGTTATCCAAATAAATACACAGAATATGGTAACGTCCGTTTGGGTTCCCAGGGAACCCAGTGGACTTTGGACAAGGCTATCTTAAAGAGTCATTATGTGGACAACATAACTGACTCAGCTAGGTTTTGACAGTGATGCATGCACAATTGAACAGAGTAGGGTTTCTATAAGGTATTAGACTGGTACCCTCGAGCGGACAACTCAAGAGGGAAAGGCATGGAACCATCGACTACATCGTTGATCGACTAGTTTTACCGCAAATACGTCTTTGCCAAATTTAGGGGGTAATGATATCGGAAGGGCGCAACCACTCATTATAAGTGTTGCTATGGTATTTTGTTTGGCATGAGTGGAATATGATGTTGAATATGCAGTTATAAGTTGTCATGTATTTGCACGTTCATAAAGGAATGATTACAATAATTGCTCATAATTACAACAGTATTGAAGGAAATCAGTAAAAGAAAGCATTAAAGAAAAGAAACAAGGAGCCAAGTCAGTTTCGTAATAGAAGAGAAATAAAGACATTAAATAAAGGCAATGAAGAAGCAGTAAAGTCACAAATAACATGAAATAGTAAAAGCTTAAAAGAAATATCCCCAACAGAGTCTCCACACTGTCGCGCCCCCTTTTTCTCACGAAAACGGGCTTGTGACATTTGGGAGGACAACTCGTTCCCTCTTGGGAATTGGGTTTTGGAACTTGAAGAGTCACCACCTAATGATTAAGTGCATTAGAACACTAAGAAGGGTTTGAGTTTGAAGAACCAGAGTTTGGGTAAGGGCTAGAAATTATCTCGAGGGGAAGATGTTAGGCACCCCTCAAGATCCACTAGTGTGTTGCCCGGTCATGTTACAATTGTGACTTCATATAATCAAATAAGCAATTAAGGGCCTTGAATAGAAGGTAATTTTCACATATTATTGCAATCAAATTGAAAGTTTGGAGAGAATAAGGAAAGCAGAAATAGCTCGGACAATAAAACAAGTTAAAAGAGATGGGGTCCTAGCTTTACAAACAATATGAATCACATCAATGCAATACCCGGCAATCGCTCCTCAAAAGAGGGGTTGCACGTGGTATTAGCGCACCGGTCATCATATCCATATCTACCCTTCCCATCCCGTTAAGGTAGTAAAGCGCAGAATGGTGTCATTACTTATTGCATGCTAGTACCCGCCCCAATCCTATCAGTTCCGGAGGCATTTGGGACTACTAGTCCTAAAGGGAAGGGAGATTTGGTTTTCAGAGTTTTAAAAGGACAAAATTCTAGGGCGACAATCAAAACATATAAGGTAGGTATGGGGAGAACACATAACAGTTTAAAGGGCTCAAACATGCCTACTCATTTAAGGAGACAAATTGGCTAACATGACTTACAAGTACTGGTTATGGTCTGAAATCAAATTAAAGCGTAAGATAGGCTAATTCATCACATATTTCTCAGATGAGGAGTCTGAATTAGCCTTCCCTGGTTGTAATTTATTAAAGACTAATGCAGTTAATCAATTACCTAATGGTTTGCCTAAGTGAGACTGATAGGCATGATATCTAACAGTGCTTACTCCGATTTTAAAGAAGGCTTACTGATTGTAGAAAACACATAAGTTTTGCAGACATTAAACAACGTGACCACTGATTTTAGGCTAGATGAAATAAACGATTCAGATTGAACTGATTACTCCTATAGGCATGACTTCTAGGCGTTGTTGATTTTAATACGATTATAAAAGTGCAGGAGTCCTATAGACATGGTATCTAGAATGAAACTTATTATTACTTAACCTATAACTGTTTGCCTAATGATAGATGTAAAATGCAAAAATGCAGAAACTATAGGCAGGATTTCTATATGACGTGCATGAATGCAGAAAACTATAGGCAGGATTTCTATATGACGTGCATGTATACAGAAAACTTATAGGCAGGATTTCTATATGACGTGCATGAATATAGAAGACTATAGGCAGGGTTTCTGATGCGGAAATGCAAAAAACTTATAGGCAAGATTTCTATATGATATGCGAAAGTGTAGAAATTATAGGCAAGATTTCTATATGACATACGTAAGTGCAGAGCTTGTGAACAGTAACGCCTATGAGCATGCTGTCTACCCTTTGCATACATAAGTGACCCTCCCCTTTCACTAGAACCCCATAAGTTATTACAACATATTACAGAGCAGAATGAATTAAGAAAAGTAAAATTACATTAGAAATTAAGCTACAACCAATGAGCCTAATTCAGACTCAAGGTCCAACAATATTAGGTAAACCAACTTCCGGGATTAGGTTTCCAAAGCCTTCTCTTATTTGGGATGTGTCAAAGTTCCTCAAAAGTCTCAAATGGACTCCGGGCAGTGCTTACAACCCAAATATATTGCAGAATTAAGAGCATAGTGCAGTGTTGAAATGCCAGCCCTCAGATGTCCAAGTTCAGAGGGAACTCAAGGTCCCAAAGTAAGGCTCATAAGAGGGGGCAGAACTTAGAATCCAAGAGTAAGTGTAAGTGCATAGAGGGGGAATTAGGGAGAGACATGGCAGGCTAGTGGTCATGCCCAGCAATCAGGAGTGCTGGTACACCCCTGACTAGCCTATTAGCCACATTTTTTAGAGTTGGGATCCATTGAGGATCAGGTTCAGACCTAAGCAGCAATTTGGATGCTGTCAGGCCATGAACCTTAACTCAAACACATAGAAGGGGGTAGGGGTATAGGGAGTTCATAACAAACAGTAGATGCAAAGAGAGAGTAGCTTATTCAATACATAACATGAATAGCAAAGTAGATAGGAGTATAGCAATTGTAAAATAAACACATAGGGATGGTGCTGAAATAGAAATTAAGGCATACCAGTTTCAGGAAACAAATAAGTGAAAGTTGAAGTCTTGTAAACCAAATTGCAAGCAAGCAGTACAAAAGATCTCAGAAGAGAGTAGAGTGTTGAAAGAGTATTGTAATTGAGGGGTGTGTGTAAAGTGTTGAATTCAAAGTGTTGAACTGAAGGTTCAAGGTGTCTAAGTGCAGAAGGGCCATGCCCCTTTTATAGTGCAGAAAACAAGTAAGAAAAGGTAAGGGAATAGTTTGCAATCAATCACACAGAATCTCCCTTCAGTTAAGGGATTCTGATTTCAAACAGGTAGAAGACAATTAAGGAAAGAATTAGATTAAAATCTTTTCCAAAGTAATACAAGAAGTACATACACAAGGTTTATTTAAGGTAAAAGTCCAATGGTACACGGTTTGTGAAAAATAAGGAAAGGGAATCAATCAAATAGCCAGGGGAATCGAAATTACAAGTTCAATTCGAATGAACTAAGTCAGAAAAAGGTAAAGGAGGTTCAATCAAAGAAAATCAGTAACAATCAATCAAACCCCCATTAGAGGATTTCAGAATCAATCATTAGTTGGTAAAAACCTTTTGAAAGCAGAGTTTCTCATATATAAAGCACACAAATATGTGAATTAAGAAGGAACTGTCATGTTACTAAGAAAAGAGTCTAACATAGAAAGGTTCATAATCATAAGCAAAGGGGTACGAATTCAGTTTGTAGACTCATAATGAGTCTGACAATCCAGGGTCCCAAAGTAGAACCCTAACCCGATCACAAAATCAAACTTGCCAAAGAAAACCCCAAATACTAGGGCTTCCACTTGAATCAGACACAGAGGTGAGAAGCCGAGCCATTGAAACAGACTCAGAGGTCTCTCAGAGACCCATGAGAAACAAACAGACATGATACACAGTTAAGAGCATAGAGAACATGTTTTGAGAAAAACTCAGAACTTAAACAAGTTCAAAAGAAAAAGTGATACAAACTTAAGAAGCGGTAGATGAACACATTTAGCAAGAACATGAACAGAGTCCAGTAAAGAAAACCAAATTGAAGAACTTAACAATAAACACATATAGTAGAAGAGTAATGAAAACATAACAAGGATAATCATGTGAGCACAGGAGTAACATGTATAAAAGAAAAGTAGAAGGACGGTACATGTGTAGTAATAAGAAGTCACACGAGCATGATATATACAAACACACTTAAAGAAAAGAAGAAGAAGAAGAAGAATCGGAAAGATGATTTTTGAAAAACCTTTCAGAAACCCTAAATCTAAGACAAACAATTTTGAAAAGAAAATTTGGGGAAAACATTTTAAATGTCTAGTAAAGCATAGATACAGCACAGATCTAAGCAAACAAACAGATAAAGAACTTAGCTTGGGGTTTCGGAGAAACCGTAGAAATGAGAAAGGCTTGGAAGAAGGTCCGATCTTGAGTCGGATGAGTAAGAATCAGGCTCCTAATGCTTGAATATGCCGGAGCATGGCAGGAGAAGCCATAGAACTGCAGATCTGAGAAGGATCTGAAGAGAGCCATCGGAGTCGGGCCTCGAAGCTTCGAACAACCATGGTTAATGGTGATAGAGGGTGAGTACAGGCCATCCATGGCCTAAAACGTCATGGATTCCGGTAGAAACATGGTAGAATAAGGTGGGAGATGGCTAGGGTTTCGGAGAGCTTGAGAGTGTTTTGAGAGACAAAGGGTTTCAAGGCGGCGGGTCAGGTGAGAATGAGGGAAATTAGGGTAGTCGTTTAGGTTTAATTAGGAAAGCGCTATTTTTGGTCGTTGATCTTGAGTGATCAACGGTCCAGATTTAAGTGGTAGGTTGGGAACGGGTTGGGTTATTTAAATTCGGGTCGTGGGTTGGTAAAAATTGGAATTGGGTCGGTCCGGTTGGGGTTAGGATTGGGGTCAAATTGAGGTTAAAATTGAAATGAAATGGGGTTGTAATTGAAATAAAATGGGGCTAAATATTAAATAGCCAGTTTTTCCTTTTATTTTATAAAAATAGTAAAAATGATTTTAAAAATGAATTAAAAGTACTAAGCCAAATAATAATATATAAATATTAATTTAATAATACTTGAACCAATTTTACAATTATAAAATGTTATTAATCTTAAAGTAGGCTAGAATTGCAATTATATGCAATTTAGTCTTTTAAGTACCAAATAAATTTGTAAAAATGTACAAAAATTATATTAATTATATTTAGGTATAAATATGAGAATAAAATAAATTATTCACCAAAATAGATATTTTGGGAATAAATATAGATTTTGTACTGCTAAAATGAATAGTAAATTGATTTTAAAAAATTTTCAAAAGATCCGAAAATACTATAACACTTGGGTATGCTTATGTATGCATATATATTCTATTTTGAAAGTATTTTGTATATAAAAATACATAGAAAAAAAATTGGGTATCAACAGTTAATTGAAGAGACACACCAGTAACTTTCATTTCACCAAGTTCTAATTTCCTAAAAATTAAAAAAGGAATTAGATTTATTGAGGCGCCTGAATCAAATAATGCCTTTTCAAAGTGAGTACCTCCCATGGTACAAGGAATTGTAAAACTTTCTGGATCACCAAGTTTCTGTGGGAGCTTATTTTGAAGTATAGTACTACATTTTTCTGTAAGCTTAACCACTTAAATTTCTTCCAATTTTCTTTTACTTGACAGAATTTTTTTAAGAAATTTAGCATATGAAGGCATCTGTGTCAAAGCATCTGAAAAATGTAAAGTTGCTACAAAATATCTAGAAACTTTGAAAACTGTTTGTCAAGCTTTTCTCTTTTCATCTTTTGGGGAAAAGGGAGAGGTAGAGAGTGTGGATTTGTTATCAATTCATTTTATTGTACATTTTTATATTTATTCTTTTGTTCTTTTTGAAACTTAGATTCTATTTTATTCTCACCTTTATTTACCTTTTCCACTTCTTTTGGCTTTCCTTCTCTATCTGCATATGAATCATTAAGAGATTTACCTGATCGTAGAGAGATGGCTTTGAGGTGTTCTTTTGGGTTTTTCTCAGTGTTTCTTGGTAGAGCACCTTGAATTTGTCCAGACATGAGGGTTTCTAATTGGCTTACCTAAATTTCCAAATTCTTGATAGCTGAATGTTGACTTTCAACCTTCTCGTCAGTAACTTTAATGAATTTGCACATCAGGTCTTCAAGGTTTTGTTGATGAGCTCTTTGAGGCTGCTGCTGATATTGTTGAAAACGTTGTTGCCCTCTATTTTAATTTTGAAAACCAGGTAGTCTCTATACCTTTTACTTTTGATTAAAATATCTTTGAGAATTTTCAGCACTATTAGGATTACTCCATTGAAATCATAGATGTTTTTGTGTTGTGGGACTACCGAATGAGTAATTATTTCTACAATCAATCACATTTACCTGTTCCTCATTTTGTGTTGAAACTTGACATTCATGATTTGGATGATTACCTTGGCAAACATCACAATTCTCAAGTTGGGATGATGTGTGAGCACCTACCTGAAAAGCCTTAACATTTTGTGTTAATGTCGCAATTTGTTGTGTCAATGAATTCAAAGCTTCAACTTGATTTACTCTTGATGTTTTCTTGATAATTATTCTGTCTGAGGGCCATTGAACAGCATTTTCCGAAATCTCATTAAGCAATTGCATTGCTTCTATAGTAGTTTTTACCATTATTGATCCTCCTGATGCTGCATCAATTACATTTCTAGCAGAGGATTTAAGACCGTGATAGAAAATATATAAAATGCCAGGGTCTTGGATACCATGATGTGGGCATTTTCTTAACATTGCTGCTAATCTTTCCTATGCCTGGTATACAGATTCAGTATCTATCTGCATAAAATTATTGATTTCTTGCTTCATTTTAATTGTTTTGCAGGTGAAAAATATTTATTAAGAAATTTTTGGGTCATTTGGTCCCATGTTGTAATGGAACCTCTTGTTAGACTTCGCAACCATGTTTTGGCTTCACCTTTTACTGAAAAGGGAAAAAGACACAACCTAATAGCATCTGTTGTGACTCCATTATACCTGCAAGTTTTAAATAATTCAAGAAAATTAATTAAATGGGTGTGAGGATCTTCAGTTGCATCACCAACAAACTGGCATGACTGTTCAATGGTTTGAATCAAGCCTGTGCGAATTTCAAAATTATTTGCTGCAATTGGTGGTCTCCTCACACTTGATTCTCCTTCAAAATGATCTAGCCCTTCATAATCTCTAAGTATTCTATCACGTCGTGGTGTCACCTCATCAAACTCTTATTCTACTTGATGTGGTGGAAGTTGGTTATTGAGTTCTTCGTTCTCTATTTCCTCTTATGTGAAAATTTGAGATCGTGAGGTTTGTTCTTTTCGCAATAACCGCAAGGATTTTTCAATTTCAGGATCGTACTTGACTAGTTCTCTAGAAGAGGAACGAGTCATACACCTTCTGAAAATTCTGCAGAAAAGTTAAAATAATTAGACAATAAAAAAATCTCAAATTAGTAGTAAAACAATTAATCTATAGTAGGCTTTGGCCAATCCCCAGCAACGGCGCCAAAAATTTGCCGAGTGTTTGGCGTGTGTATAAATTAAACTCGCACTCTTTCAAATTATTGTATAGAAAGATGTTGAACCCACAGAGATTGGTTTATCTATTCTACAGGTGTTTCTTGTTTTAATTACTATTTGAGAAAATCAGAAAGAGTTGAGTTGTGAATTAACTAACTAAAAATGTACGAATAGAGCAATAAAAAATATTTTATTTTTCTCAAATATATTAAAAGATGTTGGGATCTTGACTTCACTTAATATTTTTATTATATAGTAGAATTATTATTCTTCAATTTCTATTTCTCAAAAGTGTATAAATGACTCTCACAATTACAAATATATATTATTACTCAAGTTGAATAGTTAATTGCACTCCTCTCGGTTATACAAATTAATCTTCAAAATAGTAATACTAAAGAACCAGAAATATATGATTGAACTAAAACATGCTCTTGATAGTAAGTCCCTTTCGGTTACCCTACTTGTTATAACTGATTATTACACCATTCGCCTCTCTCGATTACAAATAAGTGTAAAATTAATTATAACATAAAAGAGATAGATGTTACTGAATAAATATTAATATTTATCAATACTACATTTAACTATATTATTTCTTCCGCCTATCTCGATTACAGAATTAATAAATAGTTAATATGTAGTACAAGATAGATAGATGTTAATAAATTAAATAACGTCTAACTGTAAAAGCAGATAAAAGTTAAATAAAAAGTTTTAGCTCAAGCATGCGAATATGAGGAATAATATCTACTATTATATAGGAATATTAAAATTTGTCTTTCTTCCAACACAAGAAAAGTTACTCCATACTGGATTAGTACTAACAATGAAAAAATCTTCGTGTCCATTAAATAAGAAAATAGAAAGAAATATTCAAGAGGAATAATTCCCCCTATTTAATTAAAAGCAGGAACTAGAGTAATTTCCTACACTGAAATTTATTTAGAAATAGCAACTAAATCACTATTGTGATTTAAAAGAAAAAATAACTCGATACTAGTGAAAGCAATAAAATAGAGAAGCTTATTAAGAATTTGGATTTAGACTTCTAGCTCTAAGCTTTCTCTCTACTGCGATCCTCTTCTCTGATCGGGCAACATCTTCTTATGTAAAAAAGTTTCATGATGATTTCTCGATTTGGTACTAGATTTCCGTGGCAAATCTAGATTTTGCATCTGCAGATATGAGAATTTGTAATTCTAAGTTTAAATTTCGTCCATTTCATCATGGCAAATCTAGATTTTGCATTTGTAGATATGAGAATTCGAATTCTTGATTTGGTGCTAGATTTCAATGGCAAATCTAGATTTGGTGCATTGTCACGGCAGTAATGAATCATAGCTCGATCTTATACTTCTTTGTTGTATTTTTCTTGAATATTTATTTTTCTTTTTTCATGTTGCGCACAATAATTCTGCTATAATTATTCCTGCAAAATAAAGTTAAGAATATGGAGGAAACATGATAATTTATATATTTTTATGAGAGAAATTATATGGTTAACATATGGTAAAATGCATTTATCACCTACACATGGGGCTACGCACCCATCAGGCCCACTTTTTAAATGTTTCTATAAGGGCTTTAGAGAAAGAAAGAGTTAGTTCTTCAACTGGAATTGATTTCTAGAGAGAAGAAGGAGCTCTTCCGCCATGGATACACTTCAAGGTAATTTATTTTGGTAACAAAATGATTATGTAACATCATTTAGTGATAACACTAACATTATTATGGATCAAATCCATAGGAAATGTATTGAATCTTCAAGAACCCCATGTGACGACTCGGCCAGTCATCTTATGAGTTACCGCTCTGTTTTCCCCATTTCTGCTTCTTATTGCTTTGTTTATTGGTTCTGTGTGTGATCGGGTTAGTTGGCTCGGGTTCGGAAAGGTTTTGGTAAGGTTTGAGATACTTAGTCTCTTTTGAGGGAGCTTAAGTTGGAAAAGTCAACCGGATGTTGACTTATGTGTTAAAAGGCTCGAATGTGAGTTCCGATAGTTCGTATAGCTTTGGGAGGTAAATTGGGACTTAGGAGCGTGATCAGAATATGTTTTGGAGGTCCGAAGTAGATTTAGGCTTGAATTGGCGAAATGGAATTTTGGCGTTTCCCGGTTGATAGGTGAGATTTTGATATAGGGGTCGGAACAGAATTTCAAGAGTTGAAGTAGTTCCGTTGTGTCATTTGGAATGTGTGTGCAAAATTTCAGGTCATTCGGACGTGGTTTGGTAGACTTGATTTCAATATGATTCGGTTGGTTCGATGTTGTTTGAGGTGTTTTGAAGATTGGTACAGGTTTGAGTAGTGGTATATGATGTATTTGTGCTTTTGGTTGAGGTCCCGGGGGCCTCGGGGTGATTTCGGGTGGTTGGCGGAAAGTTTGGAAGTTGGTTTTGGCAGCTGAAGATGTTCCATTGCTATCATAACTGCGACTAGGGGACCGTAGGTGCGGCCTCGCAGAAGCGAGTTTTGAGCTGCAGATGCGGCCAAAGGCATAGTTGAGTGAAACCATAGATGTAGTATGTGTACCGCACCAGCCTGACTGCAAATGCGAAGGTAGGGTCGCAGGTGCGGAAGGTGACTTAAGTGATGACCGTTGAAGTGGTGCTCGTTGCGCAGGAGTGTGGAATTGGCCGCAGGTGCGAAATGTCTGGACCAGAAGGTATAAAAGGATTCCTTCGCGATTTTTGAGTTGTTCTTCACCATTTCAAGTCGGTTTTGGAGCTTTTGGGAGATTTTAAAGAGGGAATCAAGGGATATCGTCTGGAGGTAAGATTTTTGAGTCTAATAATCAATCCTATGGAATTATTTCACTGATTTGTCCTAAGATTAATGGAAATTAAGGGTAAAAATTGGGAAACTAGGGCTTGGTATTGGAGACCTTGACTTGAGGATTTGAGGGATCATTTGTGGTCGGATTTTGGGACTTGTGATATGTATGAACTCGTGAGGAGATAAGGAATCTACTGATGTAAGTTTTATCGAAATCCGAGATGTGGGTCTGGGGGTCAGGTTTTGGTTAATTTCGGGATTTATGTTGTAAATTGATTATTTTCGCATGGGCTTCGTTCCCTTAGCATATTTTGATACTGTGATTCTGATTTTGGATAGATTCGACGCGAGTTGAGGCCGATCCGAGGGGAAAAGGCATCGTGGGCTAGAGTTTGGACCGGATAGAGGTGAGTAATGATTTTAAATGTTATCCTGAGGGTATAAAACCCTAGATTATACATCGTTGTGCTATAATAAGGTGACGCACACGCTAGATGACGAGCGTGGGGTAGTGCACCGTTGGGGATTGTGACTTAGTCCATCCCGAATGATGGTTTTACCGCGTATTTGATTGAAAACTATTTGTTATCATCATGTTTTGGGATGAATGCTATATTTGGGCCTCGTGCCAAATATTTGGACCCTTATGGGATTTTTACTGATATTTCCTCACTGTTTTGACTTTATACTTGTACTCAGTCATGCTATATTCTACTGTTTTTATAACTCAGCCATGTTTACTCTATTCTAGCATATTAAATGATATTTTAAATGATAATTTGGGCTGAGCATCATGTTTTACTATTGCCCGAGTGGCTTATGAGATTTTGACTGAGTAAGGCCGAGGGTCTGTGTTGTGAGGATACACTGATTTATGATTATGAGACTGAAGGCCTGAGTTGTACGCCACGAGATGGCTTAATATGAGGCCGAGAGCCTATTGATTATGCCACGAGATGGCTTGATATTGCGTTTGGGCTGTAAGGGGGCCCTCCCGGAGTCTGCACACCCCTAGTGGGCACGGGTACCCATTGTGATATGAGATATAGCCCGAGAGGCTGGTATTGTTCCATGATATTGCCCGAGGGGCGGATTCTTTTGACATTGTGCCCGAGGGGCAGATTTTTATGGGTTTATCTATTCTAGTTGTTTTACATTTAACTGCTTAACTGTTAAAAAGGTGTTTTAAAGAAGCTTATTCTGAACTAAGGTATTTTTATATGTTTTCACTATTTCATTGCTTTTACTAGTTTTATACTGCTTCTTTATAGCATGTTAATGTGCTTTTACGTGATTTCTTATCTCTCAGTCTTCATTTATTATTATTACTTACTAATTTGGAGTACTCAGTTTACTCCCTACACCCCGTGTGCAAATTCAGGCGCTTCAAGTCCCGCTAGCGAGTGTTGATTTCTTCCAGCTCAGGTGATTCGGAGATTCACTAGGTAGCTGCTCGGCGTTCGCAGCCCAGTGCTTCTCTCCCTATCTTATTTTTCTCTTGTTTTAGTTCTGCAATAAACTATGTAGACTCTTCATGTTTTAAATCGGTTAGTAGATGCTCATGACTGGTGACATCCCGATATCGGGCTATGTCTATTCTGCAAATTGTATTATTCACATTTACTTTGGGATTATTATTATGTTAAAGACTTAATGTGTATTATTTTAATTGCTTAAAATGAATTGGGTGTGTGCCGACTGGCCTTATCTTCACGAGAGGCGCCATCACGATCGGGTCTGGGTTTAGGGTTGTGACAAGTTGGTATCAGAGCCTAGGTTACATAGGTCTCACGAGTCATGAGCAGGTTTAGTACAGTCTTGCGGATCGGTACGGATACGTCTGTATTTATCCTCGAGAGGCTGCAGAACCTTTAGGAAAAACTTTATATTCTTGAAATTCTTGTCGTGCGAATCTGTTGATCTGATTACTAAACTTCCGTTATTCTATTCTTTCACAGATGGTAAGGACATGCGCTATCGGTCAGGATGGACGACCACCAGTACCACCAGTTGTGGCCACTAGAGTCCGAGGACGCTGTTATGGTAGCGGTAGGGGCGGGGGGTGGCCCGCACAGCAGCTAGGGCAGCACCTGCAGATCCACCAGTCTCCCTAGTTCAGGATCAGGTCCTAGTTGTGGATGCTCCAGCAGCACCAGCTGTGCCCATTGTGATTTCGGGTCTTCACGAGACCTTGGCTCAGATTCTATCAGTATGCACTAGCCTAGCTCAGGCGGTCTCAATTACTACAGTCGCAGTTACTTCTCAGGCCGAGGGAGGCAATCAGACTCCCGCCGCTCGCACACCTGAGCAGGTCATGTACGGACTTTAGACACCGGAGGCACATCCAACCCAGCCGGTTGCAACTGCTCAGGACTATGTAGCTCTTGCCATGCCAGAGGACGAGCAACACAGGTTGGAGAGGTTTCGTAGACTTCAACCTCCAAATTTCAGTAGTGCAGAGGGCGAGGATGCCCAGGGTTTCTTGGATAAGTGTCAAAGGATGCTTCTTACAGCTGCTATTCTGGAGACCAGCGGGGTCGCTTTCACTACTTTTCAGTTTTTTGGAGCTGCCATCACTTGGTGGGAGGCTTTTGAGAGGCGTAGGCTTTTAGTGCAGCACCCCTTACCTGGCAGTAGATCTCTACTCTCTTTTTGGAGAAGGATGTGCCGCAGTCTCGCAGAGAGGAGATGCGCAAGTAGTTCGAGTGGTTGCGTCAGGGAGAAATGACTGTGATGCAGTATGAGATGAGGTTCTCTGAGTTAGCTCTTCATGCGATTTAGTTGGTTCCGACAGATAGAGAGAGGATTAGGAGGTTTGTTGATGTCCTCACTTATCAGCTTCACATTCTTATGACTAGAGAGAGGGTGACGAGTGCTACTTTTGAGGAGGTTGTAGACATTGCTCATGAGATTGAGTCACTTCGTCGCCAAAAGCGAGATGAGAGGGAGGCCAAGAGGCCTCAAGGATCTAGTAGTTATGGTGGTGCTCCTTCGAGAGGTCAATTTCAGCACGGTAGAGGCCATCCATTCAGGCATGCTCAGCCAGCTCGCCCAGGTTATCGTGGGGAGTCATCGGGTCATGGTTCTCACGGTCCTCATCAGGGCCAGTTATCACTTAGTGCCCTTCCAACTCAGAGTTCATCATGTTCTCCATCAGTTCAGGACTCTTCTATGCCAGGTGCATCTATTAGTCATCCTGGTGCTAGGGGTTCCCTTCAGTCCCCTTCTCCAGCACCTGAGAGTTGCTATGAGTGTGGAGAGATGGGTCATATATAGAGGCAGTGTCCTCATGGTCTTGCGGGTTCATCTCAACAGAGGAGTCAGCCATCGGCTTCAGCGCCAGTTACTTCACCACCACCCACCCACCCAGCTAGGGGTGGAGGTCAGTCAGCTAGGGGTCACCCTAGAGGGGGAGGTTGATCAGGTGGCGGTTAGGCCCGTTTCTATGCACTTCTAGCTAGACCCGATGCTATTGCTTCTGATGCTATTATTAAAAATATTGTCTCAGTCTGCCACAGAGATGCTTCTGTATTATTTGATCCTGGTTCCACCTTTTCTTTTGTGTCATTATAGTTTGCTCGTTATTTGGATACGCCCCATGAGTCTCTTATTTCACTTGTTCATGTATCTACTATGGTAGGCGATACTGTTATTGTAGACCATGTGTACCAGTCATGTATGGTGACTATTGGGGGTCTAGAGACCTAAGTGGATCTGTTGTTATTATGTATGGTAGACTTCGAGTATTATTTTGGGCATGGATTGACTATGTCCGTGTCGTGCTATTCTGGACTATCATGCTAAGATAGTGACATTATCTATACTGGGTGTGCCACGGATTGAGTGGCGAGGTTTGACTGATTATGTTTCCAGTAGGGTAATCTCATTTTTGAAGGCCTAGCGTATGGTTGGGAAGGGTTGTCTTTCGTATCTAGTCTTTGTGAGGGATGTCGATGCAGAGACTCCTAGTATTGATTCTGTTCCAGTTGTGAGGCATTTTCTCGATGTATTTCCTGCAGATTTGTCGGGCATGCCACCGGACAGGGATATTGATTTTGTTATTGACCTGGTGTCAGGCACTCAGCCCATTTCTATTCTGTCATATCGTATGGCACCAGCAAAGTTGATGGAGTTAAAGGAGCAGCTTCAGGAACTCCTCGATAAAGGGTTCATTTGGCCTAGTATGTCGCCTTGAGGTGCGTCGGTTCTATTTGTGAAGAAGAAGGATGGAACAATGAGGATGTACATTGATTATAGGCAGTTGAACAAAGTAACAGTTAAGAACAAGTTTCCTTTGCCTCATATCGATGATTTGTTTGACCAGCTTCAGGGAGCGAGAGTTGTTCTCCAAGATTGATCTTCGTTCAGGTTATCACCAGTTGAAGATCAGGGACTCAGATATTCTTAAGATGGCTTTCAGGACCCGATATGGTCATTATAAGTTCTTGGTGATGTTTTTTGTGCTGACCAATGCCCTAGCAGCATTCATGCATTTGATGTACAACGTGTTCCGGCCTTATCTCGACACATTTGTCATAGTCTTCATTAATGATATTCTGGTGTATTTGAGAGTTGTGTTGTAGAGATTGAGGGAGGAGAAGCTTTACGCAAAGTTCTCCAAGTGTGAGTTTTGGCTCAGTTCAGTGGCTTTCTTAGGGCATGTGGTGTCTAGTGGGGGTATTCAGGTCGATCCGAAGAAGATAGAGGCGGTTCAGAGTTGGCCCAAACAGTCCTCATCCATAGAGATTCGCAGTTTTCTTGGTTTGGTGGGTTATTACTACCGGTTTGTTCAGTGGTTCTCATCTATCGCATCGCCCTTGACCAAGTTGACTCAAAAGGGTGCTCTATTCAGGTGGTCGGATGAGTGTGAGGAGAGCTTTCAGAAGCTCAAGACAACCTTGACCACAACTCCAGTGTTAGTTTTGCCATTAGTTTCAGGTTCATATACCGTGTATTATGATGCTTTAAGAGTTGGTATTGGGTGTGTGTTGATACAAGAGTGTAGAGTTATTGCTTATGTTTCTTGTCAGTTAAAGCCTCATGAGAAGAACTACCATGTTCATGATTTGGAGTTGGCTGCCATTGTTCACGCATTGAAGATTTGGAGGCATTATTTGTATGGTGTGTCTTATGAGGTGTTTACTGATCATCGTATCCTCCAGCACATGTTCAAGCAGAAGTATCTCAATTTAAGGCAGCGGAGATGGTTGGTGTTGCTAAAGGATTATGATATCACTATCTTATACCATCCGAGGAAGGCCAATGTGGTGGACGATGCTTTGAGCCGAAAGGCAGTGAGTATGGGGAGTTTGGCATATATTCCAGTAGGGGAGAGACCTCTTGCAGTTGATGTTCAGGCCTTGGCCAATCGGTTTGTGAGGTTAGATATTTCGGAGCACAGTCGGGTATTGGCTTGTGTGATTTCTCGATCTTCTTTATATGATCGCATCAGAGAGCACCAGTATGATGATCCTCATTTGCTTGTCATTAAGGACAGAGTTTAGCACAATGATGCCAGAGATGTGACTATGGGTGATGATGGGGTGTTGAGGATGCAGGGCCGGATTTGTGTGCCCAATGTGGATGGGCTTCGGAGTTGATTATGAAGGAGGCCCGTAGCTCGTGGTATTCCATTCATCTGGGTGCCGCGAAGATGTATTAGGATCTGAGACAGTATTATTGGTGGAGGAGAATGAAGAAAGATATTGTGGGATTTGTAGCTCGGTGTCTTAATTGTCAGTAGTTGAAATATGAGCATCAGAGACCGGGTGGCTTGCTTCAGTAGATGAATATTCCAGAATGGAAGTGGGAGCGGATCACTATGGACTTTGTAGTTGGATTCCCATGGACCTTGAATTAGTTCGATGCTATTTGGGTGATCGTGGATCGGTTGACCAAGTCCACGCACTTCATTCCTGTGTGCACTACTTATTCTTCAGAGCGGTTGGCAGAGATCTATATCCGAGAGATTGTTCGTTTGCATGGCGTCCCAGTTTTCATCATTTCAGATAGGGGCACTCAGTTTACTTTGCAGTTTTGGAAGTTTGTGCAGCGAGAGTTGGGTACTCAGGTTGAGTTGAGCATGGGTTTTCACCCTCAGATGGACGGGCAGTCCGAGCGCACTATTCAGATATTGGAGGACATGTTGTGTACTTACGTTATTGATTCCAGAGGGTCATGGGATCAGGTTCTACCACTTGCAGAGTTTACTTATAACAACAGCTACCAGTTGAGTATTCAGATGGCTTTATATGAGGCTTTGTATAGGAGGCGGTGTAGATCTCCAGTTGGTTGGTTTGAGCCGGGTGAGGCTAGGCTATTAGGGACAGACTTAGTACAGGATGCTTTAGAAAAGGTAAAGGTAATTCAATAGAGGCTTCATACAGTGCAGTCGAGACAAAAGAGATATGCTGATAGGAAGGTTCAGGATGTGTCCTGCATGGTTGGTGAGAAGGTTCTGTTGAAGGTTTTACCCATGAAGGGTGTTATGAGGTTTGGGAAGAAGGGTAAATTGAGTCATCGGTTCATTAGGCCTTTTGAGGTGTTTCGGAGGATTGGGGAGGTGGCTTATGAGCTTGCTTTGCCACCCAGCTTGTTCAGTGTGCATCCGATATTTCATGTTTCTATGCTTCGGAAGTATATTGGGGATCCGTCTCATGTTCTGGATTTCACATGGTTCAGTTAGATGATGATTTGACTTATAATGTGGAGCCAGTAGCTATTTTGGAGCGTAAGGTTCGAAAGTTGACGTCAAAGGATATAGTTTCAATGAAAGTACAGTGTCGAAGTTGGCCCGTGGAGGAGGCTACCTGGGAGACCGAGCGGGAGATGCGAAGTAGATATCCTCACCTGTTTGAGGCTTCAGGTATGTTTCTTGACTCATTCGAGGACGAACGTTTGTTAAGAAGTGAAGGATGTGACGACCTGGACTGTCGTCTCATGAGTTACTGCTCTGTTTCCCCCATTTCAGCTTCTTATTGTTTTTTATCGGTTCTGTGTGTGATCGGGTTGGTTGGCTCGGGTTCGGAAAAGGTTTGGTAAGGTTTGAGATACTTAGTCTCTTTTGAGGGAGCTTAAATTGGAAAAATCAATCGTATATTGACTTATGTGTTAAAGGGCTCGGATGTGAGTTCTGATGGTTCGGATAGCTTCGGGAGGTAATTTGGGACTTAGAAGCGTGATCGGAATGTGTTTTGGAGGTTCGGAGTAAATTTAGGCTTGAATTGGCGAAATTGCAATTTTGGCGTTTTCCGGTTGATAGGTGAGAATTTGATGTAGGGGTCGGAACGGAATTCCAGGAGTTGCAATAGTTCTATTAGTGTCATTTGGGATGTGTGTGCAAAATTTTAGGTCATTCGGGCATGGTTTGGTAGACTTTTTTATCAAAAGCATAATTCGGAAGAATTTGGAATCTTAGGCTTGATTTCGATGTGATTCGGTTGGTTCGATGTTGTTTGAGGTGTTTTGAAGATTGTACAGGTTTGAGTAGTGGTATATGATGTGTTTGTGCTTTTGGTTGAGGTCTCGGGGGCCTCGGAGTGATTTCGGATGGTTGGTAGAAAGTTTGGAAGTTAGTTTTGGCAGCTGAAGATGTTCCATTGATGTCATAATTACACCTGTGGCTAGGGGACCGCACGTGCGACCTCGCTGAAGCGAGTTTGGAGCCGCAGATGCGGCAAAAGGCATAGTTGAGTGAAACTGCATATGCGGTATGTGAACCGCACCTGCGTGACCGCAAATGCGGAGGTAGGGTCGCATGTGCGGAAGGTGACTTAAGTGATGACCACAGAAGTGGTGCTCGGACAGCAGAAGCGGTTGCGCAGGAGTGTGGAATTGGTCGTAGGTGCGAAATGCCTGGGCCAGAAGGTATAAAAGGATTCCTTCGCGATTTTTGAGTTGTTCTTCACCATTTCAAGTCGCGTTTTGAGCTTTTGAAGAGGGAATCAAGGGATATCATCTGGAGGTAAGATTTTTGTGTCTAATAATCGATCTTTTGGCACTGTTTCACTGATTTGGCCTACTATTAATGGAAATTAAGGGTTAAAAATTGGGAAATTAGGGCTTGGTATCGGAGACCTTGACTTGAGTATTTGAGGGGCCACTTGTGGTCGGATTTTGGGACTTTTGATATGTATGAACTCGTGGGGAGATAAGGAATCTATTGATGTAAGTTTTATCGAAATCCGAGACATGGGCCCGGAGTTGGATTTTGGTTAATTTCTGGATTTATGTAGTAAATTGATTATCTTCGCATAGGCTTCGTTCCCCTAGCATATTTTGACGTCGTGATTCTGATTTTGGATAGATTCGACGTGAGTTAAGGCTGATTCGAGGGGCAAAGGTGTTGCGGGCTAGAGTTTGGACCGGATTGAGGTGAGTAATAATTTTAAATGTTGTCATGAGGGTATGAAACCCCAGATTACACATCGTTGTGCTATAATGAGGTGACGCACACGCTAGATGACGAGCGTGGGGTCGTGCACCATTAAGGATTGTGACTTAGTTCATCCTGAATGACGGTTTTACCGCATATTTGATTGAAAACTATTTGCTATCAGCATGTTTTGGGCTTAATGCCATATTTGGGCCTCGTGCCAACTATTTGGACCCTTATGGGATTTTTATTGATATTTCCTCAGTGTTTTGACTTTATACTTGTATTCAGTCCTGCTATATTTTGTTGTTTTCATAACTCAACCATGTTTACTCTGTTTTAACACATTAAATGATATTTTAAATGATAATTTGGGTTAAGCATCATGTTTTACTGTTGCCCGAGTGGCTTATGAAATTCTGACAGAGTAAGGTCGAGGGCCTGTGTTGTGAGGATACACTGATTTATGATTATGAGGCTGAGGGCCTAAGTTGTACTCCACGAGGTGGCTTGATATGAGGCCGAGAGCCTATTAATTATGCCACGAGATGGCTTGATATTGCGCTTGGGCTGTAAAGGGCCCCTACCGGAGTCTGTACACCCCAAGTGAGAGCAGGTACCCATTGTGATATGAGATATAGCCCGAGGGGCTGGTGTGGTTTCATGATATTGCCCGAGGGGCGGATTCTGTTGACATTGTGCCCGAGGGGTGGATTTTTATAGGTTTATCTGTTCTAGCTGCTTTTCATTTAATTGCTTAACTGTTAAAAAGGTGTTTTAAAGAAGCTTATTCTGAACTAAGGTGTCTTTATATCTTTTCACCATTTCATTGCTTTTACTAGTTTTATACTGCTTTTTTATAGAATGTTGATGTGCTTTTACGTGATTTCTTATCGCTCAGTCTTCATTTATTATTATTACTCACAGATTTGGAGTACTCACATTACTCTATGCACCCCGTGTGCAGATTCAGGCGCTTCAGGTCCCACTAGCGAGTGTTGATTTCTTCCAGCTCAGGCAGTTCGGAGATTCACTAGGTAGTTGCTCGGCGTTCGCAGCCCAGTGTTTCTCCCCCTACCTTATTTTTCTCTTGTTCGAGTTCTGTAATAGATTATATAGACTCTTCCTGTTTTAAATCGGTTAGTGGATGCTCATGACTGGTGACACCCCGATGTTGGGCTATGTCTATTCCGCAAATTGTATTATTCACCTTTACTTTGGGATTATTATTATGTTAAAGACTTAATTTGTACTATTTTAATTGTTTAAAATCAATTGGATGTGTGTCAGCTGGCCTTGTCTTCATGAGGGGCGCCATCACGATCGGGTCTGGGTTTAGGGTCGTGACACACCAAAAAGAAGAAAAGTTTGATTCTTCCTCCAAGAGGTAACCCCTTAATTTAAGCTTCATATATATAACATATTGGAGTATGGGTAGCATGTTTATGATTTTTATTTGAAGTTGTAATGGAATATTGTATGAACCCTAAGCAGTGGCGAAGCCACATGGTTACAAGGGTAGTGAGTTGACCACCCTTCGTCGAAATATTGCACTGTGTATATAGGTAAAATATTACGTTTTAGAGGTATATAATACATATCGAACATCCTTTGTCGGGAATTTATTTTTACTTCTTTCAAATTTGAATACCCTTGGAAAAAATTCTAGCTTCGCCACTAACCCTAAGGGTGGGTCTTGAGAATGCCATTTTGGATAAAGAAGAAGAAGATGTATAGTGATGAATTGAAATAAATGGAATTGTTTTGAGTTTCTAATGATTCCAATAAACTTGATAACTTAATTGATAAATGAATTGAATTGGGAATCACCATTTGGATAAAATACAACACTAGTTCTTAAAACGGGTGTTCTTGAACCTAGAGTTTCGTTAGATAAGGCAATGAATAGTGACTTGATGATGTTTGGTAATTAACGTAGTATCATTAATGACTCCAAATGAGTATTAAATAACAAGAATGAAATTGAATAGGCTAATGGGTGAACCTATTGGATAACTTGGGATGGTTGGAGGCTTGTTGCTAAATTGTAAAGCCTAAATAGATATTTATGAATCTTTTCGTATTTGTTTTGATGTAGCTGCAATATCTAATGGTAGATATTGAATTGTGAGAGATATTTGGGTATTTTAATTAAACTGGAGCATTGTAGTATTTTTGGAGCTTGAAATTTGAGGTAAGTTGATAAAGACTTACTCTTCTTGAGGGATTCTCATTAAAAATATGTCTTAAGTTGATACATTGTATTATTTATGAATGTGCATTTGTACTTGTGGGGAAGCGAGAAAGATGTCACCATATGTTCCTAAATTGTTGCTTAAAAAGTTTCACATAATTTTATAAAAAATCTATTTTCAAAACTTGTTGGCAAATGACACATAAGGAAACTTGTTGATAAGAGTATAAAATGCTTGAGTGCTAATTATATGTTTTCATAAAAAAGTTTATCTTTTGAAATTTCAATAAAGGAAGTACTTGTTGTATTTTTAGAGTGATGCTAATTGTTACAGGCTTGAACATGAAAAAGACTATTCATTTAATTTTGTTCAAATAGTTTGGATTAGCTATGAAAATAATGATTTGATAAAAATAGATCCTTTGCGGAAATTATTCTATGAATCTATTTTTGATATGTCAAATATTATGGGAGTTACAAATGGAGACCACCGAGATTGGTTCGAATTTTGAGTTCGTTACCATAAAATTACACGTGTCGGTGTAAGGACATATTCCAAGGCTAAGCCGAGGTTTGTGGGAAAAAGTCACCCATTGAGAGGGCAATGATCATCACTTAAAGTAACGAAGTTAATTCGACTTGTACGGCACTACAGGAAGTCACCCAGACAAATAAGGTTAAATACATGTTGTTAGGTTAATCGCCTAGTAGTTGTTCATTATGTCGGTATCAGAATAGTACTCCCAGTAAAAGATAAAATAGAACTTTCTTATGTTTAGGAATAAGGAGCCGAAAATTATTTCATTGACTTGATGAGATTGAAATGGTTTTATATGATTTCTTTAAAAATCTTGGGTTGATATAGACGTTCTAAAACTTTATAGCATGGCTTACATTTCACTTGTCTTTTATTTAAAACGATAAAGATCATGATTTATATAATTGTTTATCACTTTATGTTAAATATTAGTTGCATAGTTTTTGCAAAAATCTTGTCCCAAGAACTTGAGCTAGAGAGAGTCTATGACACTTATTGAGTAGCGGCGTGGTATACTTAGCCCTCAGCTCCCCTTCCTCCTCCAAGGCCCTGCTTACTTTACGTGTTTCAGGATGACATGATACGTGGCATGCGGTCAGAGCTAGGATAACTCTCTTCCTGAGGTATATGGTGAGGCATCACTCCTATTTTGTAGTAGCTATCATGATGGTTTCTTAATTTATGTTAGTCGGGTATTAGCCCAAGTGTTTAATTCTATTCTTTGGTATAGAGGTTCCATAGTTAGTTGTGAAAAGTTATAGTAATGAGGTTGTACATGACATACATGAAAGATACTTATTTTACTTAGTTTCATTGTTAGGATTATGAGAGGCTTGATGTATTATTAAATTGAAAAAATATTCCATCATTTAACTTGAAAATATATATATACTGTATTTTTCAAAGAGCTTCCGCAGTTAAATTGATTTTCATGCATAGGTTTGGATGCACCATATGGGTTAGTTCACTCAGATTGGATAGTATACCGGATGTCGGTCACGTAAGTTTGAGTGGTGACAGGTTTCAATATTATTCTGCTCCTACATTGTGTAATATGGTTAAAACAGTGGCGGAAACAGCCTTTAGAAAGGGCTGCTTTTAGACACCACTTAATAATATAAATTTTTTCTCATATATGTGTAAATAATTCTTCTAAAATATAATAAGTGTATATACAATAAGTTGACATTGCTTGCAAATAACACAAAGTAAATATCAATTTCAAACTGTGTTGACCCCAAAGGTCTTACGAGTAAATTCTGTGTTCTGAGGCCTTAGAAACCTCCTTTTTTCTCACTTCGATTTGCATATGTGGTCCGGGTGTATATCCGGAGCGCTTTTATATGGAAATGTGATGAAAATGTTAATTTGGCCTTTAAAATTTAATTTAAGTTGACTTCGATCAACATTTTGGGTAAACGGACTCGGACTTGTGATTTGTTGGTCCCAAAGGATCCGTAGGAAAATATGGGACTTGTCCATATGCTCGGAATCGAATTCCGAGGTCCCAAGCCCGAGAAATTAATTTTCAAAGAAAATTATTTTCTAGAATATATAAGAGTTTTTAGAAATTTGATTATATTTGGAATTTATGGTATCGGACCCGTATTTTTGGTTTTGTAGCCCGGTACAGGTTCAATATGACATTTAAGATGTGTCTGTAAAATTTGGTAAGACATGAAAGTCGTTTGATGTGATTCGGACCCGTAATTGTAAAATTTGTTCCTTTGGAAGTTTTGAAATTTTTCCTTGATTTGTATGATAAATTCGTTGTTTAAAATGTTATTTTGGCGATTTGATCGCACGTGTAAGTTCATAGGATATTTTTGAGGTAGTGTACATGCTTGGTTTGGAGCCCCGAAGTCTCGGGTGAATTTCGGATAGGCGTTGGAGTGCTTTTGGACTTAGAAATCTGGTGTATTTGTTGTTTTCTGGTGTCCAGACTTTTACTCTGTGTGAACGCATGGTAACCCACGTGAACGCACTAAACAAACGGGGAGGGGGCTGGTATACACTATGCGAACGCACTGACTAGGACGCGAATGCGGAGCTTTGGGTATGTTGCTCTACGCGAACGCGTCTAAGTCCACGCAAACGCACTGCCTAAGGGGGAGCTGGGGAATGGTTTGGCCATAACACTGTGCAGACGCGGCCAATGGCTCGCGAACGTGTAGGTCAGGGGGATTAAACCTATGCGAACGCGTCCAAAGGCACGCGAACGCATAGAGTACTTGTCCAGTCTTTTTAAAAACAATAGCAAAACAGGATTTCTTCAAAACTTCATAACTTTTTCACTTAAACTCAAACTTGGGCGATTTTTGAAGAGGGATTTTACCACAAAACCATAGGTATGTGTTCTTAGACTTGTTTTCTTCAATTTCCATTAACACCCATTAGATTTCTAGGCCTAAATCATGTTCTTAAGGGTAGAAAATTGGGGATTTGGATAGAGTTAGGGCTTTTTGAATAATTTAAATTTAGACCTCGTTTTGGGGTCGAATTCCGAAACTAATTACATAGTCGGGCTCATGGTGAATGGGTGATCGGATTTTTGTTCGAACCTCGTATTTTGGCCAAGCGGGCCTAGGGTCAATTTATGACTTTTGGTAAGAATGGTAGAAAACCTATAATTTAGCATTGGGATTGAATTATTTAGCATTTATTGATGTTGTTAAATTAATTTGGACTAGATACAAGTAATTTGGAGGCGAATGCTAAAGGAAAAGCGGTGTTTGAGGCTTAAATTGGTCGTGGAAGTTTGAGGTAAGTATTTGGTCTAACCTTAGTGATGCGGAACCCAAAGATCAAAAGATATATGACGTAAATATGATAGGAAGTGACGTAGGATAAAAGATAAAATTATGAAACTTACAAGGAGATTAAACTCCAAGATTAGAAGCGCAAGCAACCATGGATATATTAAATCCACAACCTCAAGAGCAATAATCAAGTAACCTAATCTATCACCTCAGATAGAAGATTACTTACAAGGAGAAAATATCCTTAAGCAATCAAGACAAGTTCTTGGTAGAACTTACGGAGAACTCTCCTAAACTCTCAAAGAGATGAATATATTTCATATAACACTCAATAATCTGATCTTACAATGAAAGAGTGATGGCTATTTATAGAGACATTCCAACTACTCTTTACCAAACAAAAAGTATGAAAACAAATACTAAAATGGTCTTCAATGGTGGCTACATGCAATCTTCAACAATGGAGGCCTTAAATCATCCAAGAATCTTATGGTGGCCTACAAATATTGCCATACCATCTAACTACTTGCTGCACATTTTAAATGATTTCACAAGAGCAATTCAATTCAATGTTTTCTACCAAGTATGAATGATTGAATCTCTTGTATTGGAAATCTCGGCATATTGGTGCAGTCTTGGTAGAAAGTCTATAATTTTGTCTAGGAGTATTGAAATTGCACAATCTTGATTCTCTAAAAAGAATACATATGAGGCTACACTTTTGGTAAGTTTCACAGCTAAATTCATTGTATTCTATTCCACAATTAATTTTGAAGTGGACTAGTGTGATTCTGTCCAGATTTGTACAATTGTAGCTTGTATGGTCATAACTTGATGTAGGAAGCTCCAAATTAAGAACGGTTTAGCTCATTAGAATCTAGCTTCAATATATTTAATCATGATAAATTTTGTATCCTAATTTGATCTATACATAAACAGATTAATATTTAAAGTTGGGCTATTGTTCGGATAATTTTGTGAATGTTGGATAGTATTAAGTATCACTCCTTTGCTCCAATTTTTCCAAAGTATTTACCAAATGTTGCATGCCTACAAAATAAAATACAAACACACTCAAAGTAATATACTCCAAAAATAAAGTATTACAAAATATATTATTAAGAGAGATCAAAAGAGTTAATCACAAGTTAGTTCATCACCATTTACGCATGAGTATCTCCATTTAGTCTCACTTGAGATACATGTATAAATTTTAGATTCGCATCCACACCTATGACTTCTGATCTCATGTCAAGTAGCTTCTTTACCAACCCATGCATTACTTCTTGAGCTTTTTAAGCTTTAGTTGTCGTGATTGGTCCAGATGGTAAATACAGATCCTTGATTGTAATTTCATCGAGCGTGCTTGTATCACTTAGCTTGAGGGATTAGGAATTGTGTCTTAATTGCTATGTGTTAATTGTGGAGTACGACGTACAGGCATGGTGACGAGTATTTATACGTCGGTATCAAGCATGCCCGTGAGTCTTGTATCGTAATTGTTGTGACTCCGTTGTGGTTATTCTGCTTCATATTGTTGCTATATTACTATTCCCTTACCGGGATGTTATTGTTATATCATTGTTCCATTGCTAGAATATTATTGTTATATTATTGTTCCCTTGTCGGGATGTTGTTATATTATTGTTCCCTTGCCCGGGATATTGTTGTTATATTCGTGTTCCCTTGCCGAGATACTTTTATGATTGGTGTTGATAAATGAAATGGGAGCGGGTTGCACTCCTGCAACGTTACTATATAAAATGGGAGCGGGTTGCACGCCTGCAACGGTACTATATGAAATGGGAGTCGGTTGCAAGCCTGCAACGGTATCATATGAAATGGGAGCGGGTTGCACGCCTGCAACGGTACTATATAAAATGGTAGTAGGTTGCAAGCCTGCAACGGTATTACATGTGTACTTGTTTCTTATTCCTTATCTTTTGCTAGTAATTGATTTATGGCGTTCCTTACATTTCTCTATTGGTATTATGTTGTTATCTGTTACTCCCCGCAGTATGTTTCCACCGCCCAACTTTAGCTGTAATTATCTGCTTTTATTTTCCGTTGTATATGATTTAACTGCACAGGTTTATTTTGGTATTCTGGTCCTAGCCTCATCACTACTTCGCCGAGGTTAGGCTAGGCACTTACCAGCATATGGGGTCGGTTGTGCTGATACTACACTCTGCACTATATGAAGATACTAATACCGGAGCGTTTGGACCACAGTAAGGGTGCTGTCTTCAGTCCATTCAGGCTACCTGAGGTAGTCCTGCAGACTTCCGCGGGCCTTGGCGTCTCCTCCTATCACTTCTCTTTCTGTTTTTACTTATTCAGAGACAGATTTGTGTATTTCCATTCAGACCTTATTTGTAGTATTCTTAGATAGTATGTGACTTATGTCACCAAATTCTGGGTAGTATTGTACTTCAGATTATGTAGCAGTGTTTGGTTGAACTATTAAGTTTTCGTCTTCCGCATTTCTGGATACTTAATTTATTTCACTGTTTAATCACTTAATACTTTGAATTGTTGAACATGCTAAATAAAAAGGGTAATGAATTTATAATACTTGGCTTGTCTAGCTTTCACGAGTAGGCGCCATCACGATTTCCAAGGGTGGGAAATCCGGGTCATGACAAGTTGGTATCAGAGCTCTAGGTTACTTACATCTCATAATTATGGACACGATTAGTAGAGTCTGAGGGATCGGTACGGAGACGTCTGTATTTATCCTCCAGAGGCAATAGAGTTAGGAAAAATTTCACATCTATTATTTTCTGTCGTGCAATTCAGTTTCTCAATGTTAATTGAATTTCTACTCTATTCTTTCGCAGATGGCGAGAACACGTGCTTCCTCATCTACTGATTAGTAGCCCGAACCCTCAGTAGAAGCTCCCACGAGGGGCAAAAAGCGAGACTGAGGCCAAGGTAGGGGCAGAGCTCAGCCCAGGGCAGCAGCACCATCGGTGGAGCCTCGGGTTGAGTTTGATGATGAGGTTCCGGCCCAAGCAGTTTCGGTGCGCCCAGCTCAGGTCCTAAAGGGGTTCGTTGCTACCCTAGTACTCCAGGATGCTCTGGTCCGTCTAGTGGGCCTTATAGAGAGTGTCACCCGGGCATGCTTTCTTTCTATAGCACCAGCCATCTCTCAGGCTGGAGGAGGAGCCCAGACTCCTGCTACTCACACTCTAGAGCAGATGGCTCCCCAGTTTCAGACTCCAGCAGCTCAGCCAGTTGGAGCAATTCAGCCGGGTGTGGTAGCTCAGAACAGTGATGGAGCAGCTATGTCTGCTTATGCCTTAAGGAGATTCGACAGGTTTACCAAGCTCTTCACTACCACTTTCAGCGGTGCATCTTCTAAAGATCCCCAAGATTATTTAGACAACTGTCATGAGGTTCTCAAGAACATGGGGATAGTGGAGACAAATGGGGTCGACTTTGCTACTTTTCGCTTATCTAGATCCGCCAAGACTTGCTGGAGGGATTATTGTTTGGCTAGACCAGTTGGGTCACCAGCTTTGACTTGGGATCAGTTTCTCAGCTATTTCTAGAGAAGTTTCTCCCTATCACTCAGAGAGATATCTATCATAGGCAGTTTGAGCATCTCCAGCAGAGTTCTATGACTGTTACTTAGTACGAGACCAGATTCATTGACTTGACTCGTCATACTCTCCTTATACTTCCCACAGAGAGAGAGAGAGAGAGAGAGAGTGGGGAGGTTCATTGAGGGTCTCATTCAGCCTATTCGATTGTAGATGGCTAGGGAGACGGGGAGTGAGATTATTTTTCAGGAGGTGGCCAATGTGGCCCGGAGAGTCGAGATGGTTCTATCATAAGGGGTGGTCAGGGGTCTGACAAGAGGTCTCGTCATTCAGGCAGATTCAGTGGTGCCTCGTCTGGAGGCAGGGATTCTTTTGGTAGGGGCCATCCTCCTAGGCCTTTTCAGTCAGCACTTCAGACTTCTCACGGTGCCCTAAGTGGTCGTGGTTTCATATTCAGTATTTTGATCAGCAGTCCTACAGTGCATCACCAGCTTCTATCAGTGTACCTCCACTCTAGAGCTTTCAGGGTCGTCAGTTCCAGCAGTAGAAGGCTTGTTTTACTTGTGATGACACGAGGCATATTGCTAGATTTTGTCCTCGAGCACCGAGCAGTTCTCAGCACCAGGGTTCCCGTGCCATGGTTCAAGCACCGAGTGTTCCACCACCTGCCCAGCCAGCTAGAGGTGGAGGTAGAGGTGCTAGAGGTAGCAGTAGAGGTATTATAGGTGGAGCTCAGGCCACTAGAGATGGAGGCCAACCAGCAGTAGGTCGTCCTAGAGATATAGTTCAGAGTGGTGAGGCTCAGCCCCGATGTTATGCTCTTCTAGCCAGACCTGAGGCTGAGGCTTCTGATGCAGTTATCACAGGTATTGTTCTGGTTTGTAGTAGGGATGCTTCAGTGCTATTTGATCCAGGGTCTACATACTCTTATGTGTCATCTTATTTTGCACCGTATTTGATTATGCCTAGTGATTCTTTGAGTGCACATGTATATGTGTCTACACCAGTGGGTGATTCTATTATGGTATAATAGTTATGATTGGGGGTCTTGAGGTCCGAGTAGACTTATTACTTCTGGACATGGTTGATTTCGATGTCATATTGGGGATGGAGTGGTTATCACCTTACTACGCGATATTAGACTGCCATGCCAAGATCGTGACCTTAGCCTTATCGGGGTTGCCTTATTTAGAGTGGAGAGGGACTCCTGGTCATTCTACTCATAGTGTTATCTCATATATGAAGGCTCAATGCATGGTCGAGAAGGGGTGTTTGGCCTATTTGGCATATGTACATGATTCTAATGCTGAGGTTACTTCTATAGATTCTATACCTGTTGTTCGTGAGTGTCCTGATGTATTTCCTTCAGACCTGCCAGGTATGCTACCCGACAGAGATATCGACTTCTGTATTGATTTGGCTCCGGGCACTTAGTCTATTTCTATCATGTTGTATCATATGGCCCTGCCTGAGTTGAAAGAATTGAAGGAGCAGTTGCAAGACTTGCTTGAGAAAGGCTTCATTAGACCTAGTGTCTCGCCTTGGGGTGCGCCGGTATTGTTTGTTAAGAAGAAGGATGGATCGATGCGAATGTGAGTAGATTACTGGCAGTTGAAGGTTATAATCAAGAATAAGTATCCATTGCCGAGGATTGATGATTTGTTTGATCAGCTCCAGGGTGCCAAGATATTTTCGAAGATTGACTTAAGATCTAGCTACCATCAGTTGAGGATTAGGGCATCTGATGTCCCTAAGATAGCTTTCCGCATTCGGAATGGGCATTATGAGTTCTTGGTGTTGTCATTCGGGTTGACAAATGCCCCAACAGCTTTTATGGATTTGATGAACCGAGTGTTCAGGCCTTACTTGGATTCATTCGTGATAGTCTTCATTGATGATATTTTGATTTATTCCAGTAGCCGGGAAGAGCATGAGAAGCATCTGAGAGTTATTCTTCAGAATTTGAGAGATAGCCAGTTGTATGCTAAGTTTTTGAAGTGCAAGTTTTGGTTGGGGTCAGTTTCTTTCTTGGGTCATGTGGTTTCAGTAGAGGGTATTCAAGTAGATCCAAAGAAGATAGAGGCAGTCAAGGACTGGCCTAGACCCGCATCAGCTACAGAGATCCGGAGTTTCTTGGGTTTGGCAGGCTATTATCGTCGGTTTGTGGAGAGGTTTTCATCCATTGTAGCCCCGATGACCAGGTTCACCCAGAAGGGTGCCCAGTTCAGGTGGTCGGACGAGTATGAGGCAAGCTTTCAGAAGCTCAAGATAGCTTTGACTATGGCATCGGTGTTGGTTTTTCCCACAGGTTCAGGGCCATATACAGTTTATTGTGATGCATCTCATTTTGGACTTGGTACAATGTTGATGCAGGATGGCAAGGTCATTGCTTATGCTTCGCGTCAGTTGAAGATTCATGAGAAGAACTATCCAGTCCATGATTTGTAGTTAGAAGCCATTGTTCATGCGTTAAAGATTTGGAGGCATTATCTATATGGTGTGGCATGTGAGGTGTTCACGGATCACAAGAGTCTTCAGTATTTGTTCAAGCAGAAGGAGCTAAATTTGAGGCAGAGATGGTGGTTGGAGCTATTGAAGGACTATTATATCACCATCTTATATCATCCGGGGAAGGCCAATGTGGTAGCCGATGCTTTGAGTAGGAAGTCAGCCAGTATGGGCAGTCTTGCATATATTTCGGTCGGTGAGAGACCGCTTGCTTCGGATGTTCAGGCTTTGGCCAATCAGTTCGTGCGGTTGGATGTTTCTGAGCCTAGCCGTGTATTAGCTTGCACAGTCGCTCGTTCTTCTTTATTGGAGCATATCCGAGATTGGTAGTATGATGATCATCATTTGTGTGTCCTTAGGGACACGGTGCAGTACGGTGGTGCTAAGCAGGTTACATTAGGAAATGATGGGGTTTTGAGGTTGTAGGGTCGAGTTTGTGTGTCTAATGTGGATGGGCTTTGAGAGTTGATTTTAGAGGAGTCCCATAGTTCCCAGTACTCTATTCATCTAGGCGTCGCTACGATGTATCAGGATTTGCGGTAGCATTATTAGTGGAGGAGGATGAAAAAGGATATTGTTGCATATGTGGCTCGGTGTTTGAACTGTCAGCAGGTAAACTACGAGCATTAGAGACTTGGTGGTCTGTTTCAGAGGATTGAGCTTCCCGAGTAGAAGTGGGAGTGTATCACTATGGACTTTGTTGTTTGACTCCCACGGACTCATAGGAAGTTCGATGCAGTGTGGGTTATTGTTGATAGGCTAACCAAGTCAGTGCATTTTATTCTTGTGGCAGTCTCCTATTATTCTAAGAGGTTAGTTGAGATCTATATCTGGAATATTGTTCATCTTCATGGTGTGCCCGTGTCTATCATTTCGGACCGAGGTACGCAATTTACCTTACATTTCTGGAGAGTTGTTTAGTGTGAGTTGGGCACACGAGTTGAGTTGAGCATAACATTTCATCCTCAGATGGACGGACAGTCCGAGCGTACTATTCAGATTTTGGAGGATATGCTCTGAGCTTGTGTCATCGACTTTGGAGGCTCGTGGGATCAGTTTTTGCCTTTAGCAGAGTTTGCCTACAACAACAGCTACCAGTCGAGCATTCAGATGGCTCCTTATGAGGCTCTATATGGTAGGCGGTGTCCGTCGCCGGTTGGATCGTTTGAGCCGAGAGAGGCTCGGTTGTTGGGTATGGATCTGGTGTAGGATGCCTTGGACAAGGTCAGGATTATTCAGGATAGGCTTCATACAGCTCAGTCCATGCAAAAGAGTTATGCCGACCGTAAGGTTTGTGATTTGGCATTCATGGTCGCTAAGTGGGTATTGCTTTGGTTGTCGCCTATGAAGGGCGTGATGAGATTTGGGAAGAGGGGCAAGCTTATCCCTAGGTTCATTGGCCCATTTGAGATTCTTGATCGAGTGGGAGAGGTGACTTATAGACTTGCGTTGCCGCCGATCTTATCAGCGGTGTATCCAGTGTTTTATGTGTCCATGCTTCAGAAGTATTACGGCGATCCATCCCGCATGTTAGACTTCATCACGGTCCAGTTGGACAAGGACTTGTCATATGAAAAGGAGCCGATAGCTATTCTAGCTGGCAGGTTTGTCAGTTGAGATCGAAGAGTTTCCCTTCTATTCGTGTTCAGTAGAGAGGCCATCCTGTTGAGGCATCGACCTGGGAGTCTGAGTCTGATATGCGGAGCCGTTATCCCCATCTTTTCCCCGACTCAGGTACTTCTTTCTTATGTTCGTTCGAGGATGAACGGTTGTTTTAGAGGTGGAGGATGTGATGACCCAAAAGGTCATCACTTGATTTACGAGTAAATTCTATGTTTTGAGGCCTTAGAAGCCTCCTTTTTCCTCACCTTGATTTGTGTGCGCGGTCCAGGCGTATATCCGGAACGCTTTTATGTGGAAATGTGATGAAAATATTAATTTGCCCGTTAAAATTTAATTTAAGTTGACTTCGGTCAATATTTTAGGTAAACGGACTTGGACCTGTGATTTGATGGTCCCGGCGTAGGAAAATATGGGACTTGGGCGTATTCCCGGAATCGAATTCCGAGGTCCCAAGCCCGAGAAATAAATTTTCAAAGAAAATTGTTTTCTGGAATATATAAGAGTTTTTAGAAATTTGACTATATTTGGAATTTATGGTATCGGGCCCGTATTTTGGTTCCAGAGCCTGGTACAGGTTCAATATGACATTAAAGATGCGTCTGTAAAATTTGGTAAGAAACGGAAGTCATTTGATGTGATTCGGACCCGTAGTCATGAAATTTGATACTTTGGAAGTTTTGAGATTTTTCCTTGATTTCTATGCTAAATTTGTTGTTTAAGATGTTATTTTGACGATTTGATCGCACGAGTGAGTCCGTAGGATGTTTCTGAGGTAGTGTACATGTTTGGTTTGGAAGCCCGAAGGCTCAGGTGAGTTTCGGATGGGCATTGGAGTGTTTTTGGACTTAGAAATCTGGTGTATCTGTTGTTTTCTGGTGTCCAGACTTTTACTCTGTGGAAACGCATGGTAACCCACGCGAACGCACTGAACAAACGAGGAAGGGGTGGTATATACAATGCGAATGCATTGACTAGGGCGCGAACGCGGAGCTTTGGGTATGTTGCTCTACACGAACGCGTCTAAGTCCACGTGAACGCACTGCCTAAGGGGGAGCTGGGAATGGGTTGGCCATAACACTGTGCGAACGCGGCCAATGGCTCGCGAACGCGTAGGCCAGGGGGATTAAACCTATGCAAACGTGTCCAAAGGACGCGAACGCATAGAGTACATGTCCAGTCTTTTTAAAAACACTAGCAAAACAGGATTTCTTCAAAACTTCAAACTTTTTCACTTAAACTCAAACTTGGGAGATTTTTGAAGGGGGATTTTCACCATAAAACCATAGGTATGTGTTCTTAGACTTGTTTTCTTCAATTTCTATTAATACACATTAAATTTCTAGGCCTAAATCATGTTCTTAAGGGTAGAAAATTGGGGATTTAGGTAGAGTTAGGGCTTTTTGAATAATTAAAATTTAGACCTCGTTTTGGGGTCGGATTCCGAAACTAATTACATATTCGGGCTCGTGGATGAATGGGTGATCGGGTTTTGGTCCGAACCTCGTGTTTTGACTAAGCGGGCCTGGGGTCGATTTTTGACTTTTGGGAAGAATGATAGAAAACCTATAATTTAGCATTGGGATTGAATTATTTAGCATTTATTGATATTGTTAAATTAATTTGGACTATATACAAGTAATTTGGAGGCGAATTCTAAAGGAAAAGCAGTGTTTGATGCTTGAGTTGGCCGTGGAAGTTTGAGGTAAGTGTTTGGTCTAACCTTAGCTTGAGAGATTAGGAGTTGTGTCTTAATTTCTATGTGTTAATTGTGGAGTACGACGTATAGGCATGGTGACGAGTATCTATACGTCGGTGTCAAGCATGCCCGTGAGTCTTGTATCGTAATTGTTGTGACTCCGTTGTGGTTATTCGTGCTTCATATTGTTGCTATATTACTATTCCCTTGTCGGGATGTTGTTGTTATATTATTGTTCCCTTACCGAGATGTTGTTGTTTATAATATTGGTTCCTTGCCGGGATGTTGTTGTTATGTTGTTCATTTGCCGGGATTCTTTTATGATTGGTGTTGATAAATGAAATGGAAGTGGGTTGCACGCCTGCAACGGTACTATATAAAATAGGAGCGGGTTGCACGCCTGCAAAGGTATCATATGAAATGGGAGCGGGTTGCACGCCTGCAACGGTACTATATAAAATAGGAGCGGGTTGCACGCCTGCAACGGTATTACATGTGTACTTGTTTCTTATTCCTTATCTTTTGCTGGTAATTGATTTATGGTGTTCCTTATATTTTTCTATTGGTATTCTGTTGTTATCTCTTACTCCCCGCAGCATGTTTTCCCCGCCCAACTTTAGCTGTAATTATCTGCTTTTATTTTTCGCTGTATATGATTTAACTGCACAGGTTTATTTCGGTAGTCTGGTCCTAGCCTCGTCACTACTTCGTCGAGGTTAGGCTAGGCACTTACCAGCACATGGGGTCGGTTATGCTAATACTACACTCTGCACTGTGTGCAGATACTAATACCGGAGTGTTTGGACCGTAGTGAGGGTGTTGTCTTCAGTCCACTCAGGCGACCCGAGATAGTCCTGCACACGTCCGCGGGCCTTGGCGTCTCCTCCTATCACTTCTCTTTCTGTTTTTACTTATTCAAAGACAGATTTGTGTATTTTCATTCAGACCTTATATGTAGTATTCTTAGATAGTGTGTGACTTGTGACACCAAATTCTGGGTAGTATTGTACTTCAGATTATGTAGCAGTATTTGGTTGAACTATTAAGTTTTCGTCTTCCGCATTTCTGGCTACTTAATTTATTCCGTTGTTTAATCACTTAATACTTTGAATTGTTGAACATGCTAAATAAAAAGGGTAATGAATTTATAATATTCGACTTGCCTAGCTTTCACGAGTAGGCACCATCATGATTTCCGAGGGTGGAAAATCCGGGTCGTGGCACAAACGAAAATTAAAGTCTTAAAACCGATATAGTCATAGATCTAAGTCCATTTATAAGTCGAATTGTGACAATAGATTAATACTACTTACGTAAAATACTACCTCTCTTTCTTATTTTCAGCTGGAACAACCGGCATTATGATCAACACCGTATTAATTGGCATGGACAACTTTGTACCTTACAAGGAAAGCTACAAGAAAGTAAAGTGAAAACCTTAGGTGGAGTTTTAAAGTGTTAGATGCGTTGGAAGATACTATGATTATTAGTGGCCCAAACAAGAAATAAGTACCAAATTAAATTTTCAGCTCCACAAGATACTAAAGTATCATTTTCAATGATGGCCCATTTATAGTGCCAACTTATTTCCTTGTGAAAGTAAGGTCATTTTCCTAGCTCTCCCACTATATAACCTACTATATATCTTTTTCCCAAAGGAAGTAAAATGTTCATTGATTTTTTCTTTAGGAGGGTAACCATTAATTCCTTCAGTTATTTCCAATTCTACCATGTTACCATTTTCCTCCTATTTCTCTTGCCATGTCTGTATATACTTGAAGAGAAAAGAGGGAAAAGTAGGACCTAAAAAGCAAAGAGAAAATATATTTTAAAAAATGCGTATTCTCAATGTTGAGTTTGATGTAGACAAAGTATAGTGAAGAAACTAAGATATCAATAAATCAGTCATATATCAATCAACTAGACTTATATCCCAAAGTAGTTGGTCTTGGCCAAGTGAAATCCTATCGTATTCCATTCCATTACTAGTACTTTTGAAGAAAAATTAGGGTTCTTATTAAAAGTTCTCTAAATATAATATTTAACCCTACCTAAACCTATTGTAAGTTTATAACATTAATAACTGAACCGCAACATTATAGCATTTAGTATTCAGATAAGTTTGCATTTATTTTAGGTCTTTCTCTACAACTTACTTCATTTGATTAGGTCTAGGTCATTCGGATTTGGATTTATAATGTTGCATCTACCAGTACATATATCCATCGATAGTTTAAAGAAAAAAAAATTACACAATCACATAAGTTTTTAATATGAATATATATGGGTAAAGTACTTGAAAAAGAACAAAGGGAGTAACATATTGTGACGTATCAAAGTACACCAAATTAACATGTAAACTATTTACACTGTAGATAAATTTAAAGGGTCAAAAGTCGATGGATAAAAACGTATTAAAAATTAGAAGAAATAAAAGATTGATGATTATAAAAGAACAAAAAAGAAACGCCCTAGGGTTGGGGGAGCTAGTTAGGAGCGGACCACTGACCAAACTTTGATATTCCTGCAACTACAAGCTTGTGGTTGTGGACCTAGCAATTGGTAATATTGTTTGGGAGTTGGGACCCCTTTAATTTCTCAGGTGGACAAAAAAGACATCCTTTTTGGTCATTTTCATGGTTTTCCAAATTAACAATAGTGATAGGTATGGCCTTGGATTTGCTTGCCAGTTGAAAGTACCTCACAGTAAACTCACTGCATATGCATGTGCTGGAACGGATTTAGGGGCGGAATGGGATTCACCCGAATAATCTTCGCCAAAAAATCATATCGTAGATATAAGGTAAAATTTATTTTATATTATTATATATTATATTTTGAATCTCATTGACACAACTCAAAAATATAGTTTAATAGTCAAGGGGTTCAAAAACTTTATGAAGTTACTATTTCAATTCTCACTGGCCATAGTTTTTTTAAAAAATTTTAACCCCTTAGCAAAAACCTGCCTCCGTCATTGTGGATGTGCATCTCTTTTGGTTTATTACTTGGTGTTTAGTATCCGTTCTGAGATCTAACTAATCCGAATTCGCATAAAAAAAGGGATAAAACATTCTTATAAAAAATGACTCAATAATAATGAGCCTTTTAGGCATACCGGCGTGAATCTGAATTAATTGAACTTAGTGAGGTTTGAGTACATAATGATTTGACCAAAAAAATGGTTTACAGCTTCAAAGCAGCTTCTTTATAAAGTTCCTTTCTTTTGTTCTCAGAATACAATGTCGTCCGACTTGCTAAACCAAACAAATTTTCTTAGAACTTGTATAGCTAAACTCCAAATTAAGGATTTGTCATGTACTATATATCGTCTTCCCTGCGTAATTTACCTAGTTATAACTCAATTTCATTTATTTTTTACATTGAAACAACTATTTACAGAGGGATTGTAAAATTAAAATTTCTAAGAATTAACTTAAATAATCGTTAACCTAACCGTTTAAACAAAAAAAAACGAAAAATATTTAATAAAAGTATAATCTATATATAATATATGTATAATTGTGTATAATCAATGCATAATTAGGTATAAATAACGGCTTAGAAAAGTAAACAACGAATATGTTTAATTATTTATGTAAAGATCCCAAATAATCTAAAAAGGAAGTTGAACCAAAGATAGAACTCCCATCTTGTATTCTTTTTTTTGTGTGTGTAATTAAGGTTGATTTTTCATCAGCGTCTTCTCTTCTCCTTCCTATTAAATCTATGCTTATCGTCTTTCTACTTGAATCCACTAGGATTAATTTTAGTAGGTTTTCATTGACCAAGTTCCCCTTACTTTATTTATTCTTTTTTATTTAATTATTCAATATTTAAAGAGGCTTTTTCGTATATATACCATATATGAAACTATATTATCAAATATGTTCCTAGTTTGCTTATTACCTTTCATGCTAATAGTATTTCGACCTAATATATACAATGCATTAAATAAGGAATCACTGTAGCTTTATGATTCCTTATTTTGCGCGCTAAAATAGGGGAATTAAATATTTTCCAGATCTTCCCCAACGCAAATCACGCACATTCCATAATTATCGTCGGCTTCACTCTTATCTTCCACAACGCAGAACAAGATTTTCCATACTCTGTTTTTGCGATACACTCTGTTTCCAGAAATTCTCTCTACATCTCTCTCTATTTCTCAATCGCAAATTTCAGTAATACAAAGCAAATGAAAAGAGAGCAGCAATTCCACCATTGATAGCCATTAAAAAGCTTGAAAGCTTTGAATTCAAATTTGGGTTTTTAAAAATCATTATTTGTTTGGATTGGGTGTTGTTGAAAATAATCCGGAATATGATTTAGAGTTTATCTCAATTTTGAGGGGTTTTGGTGAAGATTAAACTTGGTTTTGACTGAATTTCAGATTGAAACTCGAAGAAGAAGAAGACATATTACAGAAATTGTAGATAAATTGTAGACTGTTGTTTATTTATTTATCTTTTATTCATTTACCTATTGTATGAAAGTTGAACAACATTGTATAAAAATTGTATTAAAGTGGATGATTTAGTACTATTTTGGACAAAAATATGTATAAAAAATGTGAAACATACATTTCAGGGGAAGCATGTCGATTCCAAATATGTACCCAGTTTGTAGATTTTTTGTAGATAAATTGTAGATTATTTGTATTCTGATTGTAGATGCTTTATTTTCTGTTTTCACAAATAAAAATGGCTAAAACTTCTACAAATCTTCTGAAAAAAAACGTAATTATGTCGAAAATCCCAATTAAACTACAATCGAATGGGAATTGGGATATTAAAATTCAATATACCCAGTTTGTAGATATTTTGCAGATGAATTGAAGATTATTTGTATTCTGATTGTAGATGCATTGTTTTCTGTTTTCACAAATCCAAAACGACTAAAACTTCTACAAAATCTTCTGCAAAAAATGCAATTATGTCGAAAATACCAATTAAGCTACAATCGAATGGGAATTGGGATATTAAAATTCAATGTACCCAGTTTGTAGATATTTATAGATAAATTGTAGATTATTTGTATTCTGATTGTAGATGCTTTATTTTCTGTTTACCCAAATAAAAAATGACTAAAACTTCTACAAATCTTCTGCAAAAAACAGTCTACAATTTCTGTAATATAATGTATGTCATGTCTTCTTCTTCTTCGAGTTTCAATCTGAAATTCAGCCAAAACCAAGTCTAAATCTTCACCAAAACCCCTCAAAATTGAGATATAAACTCCAAAACATATTCCCAATTATTTACAACAACACCCAATCAAAACAAATAATGATTTTTGAAAATCCAAATTTGAATTCAAAGCTTCAAAGCTTTTTAATGGCTGTCAATGGTGGAATTGCTGCTCTCTTGTCTCTTTGAAGGTTTGTTCTTCTTCATTGAGAAAATTTGAAGCTGAAGGTAAATGTGTGTATGAACTTTGAAGATTTGACTTCAATTTTGACTGATTTTAGAAGAAAAAAGCTTGAAATTGGACGTTAATGGAAGGGTGTTATATATGTTTCTCTGGTTTTAGCAAAGGGAATAATGGGTTTGAAGCGTGGGTGTGGGGAGATACGTGGGTGTAGGTGTGGGTGTGAGTTTGGGAGAGAGAAACGTGGGGGGTGGGGATTTGGAGGAATATACGGTAGCGTTAATTAAGGAGTGATATACGGTACATTAATTGTTCAGTTAAAACACATTATGGTATAGAATTAGTAATTAGGTATACTAAATGTAATTAAATCAAATCTTAAACATTGAGGGTAATATAGTTTCCTATATGGAATAGGAATGTAAAACTTCCATATTTAAACTCATTGATCCGACCAATTTGTGCTACATTCCCTTGTTTACTTGGATACTTAAAAATGGCTAGTTATTTCTTCATTCGTTATTTTTATTTCATAAGCAAATTTCATCGAAGTACTCTTGTGCAATTCTTATTGATGTGCTAGTTATTCATAGTCAGCAATTAATTGTCGAATTTTGTTCCGCAACTAAAAGAAGATCACTTCGGAGTTACTATGATATGGGTGAATGTGGAACAGTTCGCCCTTACAACCTATAATAAGTAAATTATTAAAATTTTGAAAGATGGTGAAGAACTAAGAGAATATGAGTCACAATATCATCCCAACCAAAAAAAATAATTGGAAAGTTTAGATTGTGGATTTTATAGTGTTGATTTTTTTTTCCTTTACAAAACTCTCACATCATGACCAAGTCATCTACTCCTCTTATTACTTTAATATTCTTCAAAACGAACTTGTAAACTGAAATATTATACTATTAATTACCCACTGAAGTTAGCAATAATTATGTAAGAGCGCTTGTTTAAGGAAAGCACATCAAATCAACATAGTGAAAATGACAAAACAACAGGTGGAATTATTATAGTTAACTATATTATTATACCCCAATCTCTAATTTGTTGGAAATGACTGTATGGAATTCTTTGTATTCACTTTACTATTCCGGTTCCAAATGATATACTGAATATTTAACCGAATTAGACTATATTTAGTTTAGTTGTTAACCAATCACAACTCTCCTTTATCCTAATTAAAATTCTGTTATACTATGAATTAAGGAAACTTACCTAGATGGAGTTGTAAAACGGAATTCCATAAAAGTAATATTTAGCTATAAAAAATTAGAAAAAGAATATCTTAACCAACCTGCTTGTTTTAGACAATGGACATTATTGTATACTTTTAAAATGTCTGATTTTTTTCTTTCTTTTCTTTTGTTCTGTAAGGTAATTCAAACATTATATCTGATTATCCAACTAAACAATTTCACAATCATACCCAAAAATTGAAAACTTTAAAATCTAGGATGATGAGCTTTATAATTTATTTTAATCCTTCCTTTACAAGACTCCGATGACCATGTCACATACACCAAACTATTACTTTAATATTTTTTTCAAAACGAACTTGAAAATTGAAATGTTGTTTTATTGGATTGGCTTAGCTTACTTGGCGAGTCCCATTTTTCATAATTGGGATGGAGGATTCAAACCTCATTAATTAATAGCGTAAAATTTCGATAAAAATTATCAGTGCCAACTTATATATCAATATTATCATGGTTACATGATTTAATTCCGTGAAAATGTATATTGAATAACCAATATCAAGTGAGACAAGCTTATGTGCAAATATAATATCATACATCTAATGATTTTGTATAAACAACAACAATAATAAAATATCCAGTATAATATTATAAGTTGGGTCTGGGGAGAATAGTGTGTACGCAAATCCTATATCTGTGTTGAGAAGATAAATAAGTTATTTTCAATAGACCTTCGGCTAAAAAAAAAATACAGAAAGATGCAACATACAATTATGTCAATAAGATAATAAGAAAACGAAGCGAGAGAAGCAACATAGGCTTTTGATGATGGACATTTGTATTAGGACAAGGAGGAAGAAGAGGTCAGTACAAGGACGCCCCAGGATTAGGTGGGGCGCCTTAACTAAGGATAAAGCTAAGGAGTTGGAAGGAAGGTTATCGACAATGGGAGCTTGGAGAAGTAGTGGGGACGCAAACACAATGTGGTCGACGACGGCGGACTGTATAAGAAAGGCGGCGAGAGAGGTGTTAGGGATATCTACGGGCCACAATGGTGGCCACAAAGGAGATTGGTGGTGGAATGCAGTTGTGCAAGGTAAAGTGGAAGCAAAGAAGGCGGCTTACCTGCGGTTAGTAGGGAGCACTGACGAGGAGGAGAAGAGAGAGAACAGTCAAAGGTATAAGGTAGCTAGGAAGGAGGCGAAGATGGCAGTGACGGAGGCTAAGACGACAGCTTTTGCTCGTCTGTATGAGGAACTAATGAACAAAGGTAGGGAGAAGAAGTTATTCCGACTTGCTAAGGCGAGAGAGAGGACAACTCGGGATCTGGACCAATGAGGTGCATAAAAGATGATGACGGCAAAGTTTTGATGGGAGATGACCAGATTAAGAGGAGGTGGCAGACCTACTTTCATAAACTTCTAAGTGAAGAAGGGGATCAGGATATTATACTTGGGGAATTGAGGAATGCCGACAGTCACCATGAATTAAGTAATTGTAGGGACATTGAGATCGATGAAGTCATGGAGGCAATGCATAAGATGAGAAGGGGCAGAGCTACCGGGCCAGACGAAATTCCGGTTGAACTGTGGAGGTGTATGGGTAGAGCAGGCTTGGAATGGCTTACTGCATTATTTAGTGTTATATTCAAGACTAATAGGATGTCTGAAGAGTGGAAGTGGAGTACAATGGTCCTGTTGTATAAGAACAAAGGTGATGTCCAGAGTTGTAACAACTATAGGGGCATCAAATTACTAAGTCATACCATGAAAGTTTGGGAGAGAGTGGTAGAAATGAGAGTGCGAAGGACGGTGTCTATTTCAGACAACCAGTTCGGGTTCATACCGGAGCGATCTACCACAGAAGCTATCCACCTTATTAGGAGGATGGTGGAACAGTACAGGGATAGGAAGAAGGATCTCCACATGGTGTTTATTGATCTGGAGAAAGCGTACGATAGGGTTCCTAGGGAGGTCTTATGGAGCTGCTTAGAGGATAAAGGGGTGTCGGTTGACTATATTAGGGTGATTAAAGACATGTATGCTGGAGCTAAGACTCGGGTTAGGACAGTAGGAGGCAACTCTGAATACTTTCCAGTTATTACGGGGTTGCACCAAGGGTCTGCGCTCAGCCCATTCCTATTTGCCCTGGTGATGGATGCACTGACTCATCATATTCAAGGGGAGATGCCATGGTGCATGCTATTTGCTGATGACATTATTCTAATTGACGAGATACGAGGCGACGTCAACGAGAGGCTAGAGATTTGGAGACATGCTCTTGAGTCTAAAGGTTTCAAGTTGAGCAGGACGAAGACGGAATACCTCGAGTGCAAATTTGGAGTTGAGCCGACGGAAGCAGGAGTTGAAGTGAGGCTTGACTCTCAAGTCATTCCCAAGAGGGGTAGTTTCAAGTACCTTGGATCGGTTATTCAGGGGACCGGGGAGATTGACGAGGATGTCACATACCGTATAGAGGTGGGGTGGATGAAGTGGAGGCTAGCGTCGGGAGTCTTGTGTGACAAGAAAATGCCACCGTTACTAAAAGGTAAGTTTTATAGAGCAGTGGTTAGGCCTGCCATGTTATATGGAACTGAATGTTGGCCGGTAAAGAACTCACACATCCAGAAGATGAAAGTAGCAGAGATGAGGATGTTGAGGTGGATGTGCGAGCATACAAGGATGGATAAGATTAGGAATGAAGATATTCGAGAGAAGGTGGGCGTGGCCCCCATGGAGGAAAAGATGTAGGAAGTAAGACTCAGATGGTTCGGGCATATTCAGAGGAGGAGCACTGATGCACCGGTGAGGAGGTGTGAGCGACTGGCTGTAGTGGGCACGCGGAGAGGTAGAGGAAAACCTAAGAAGTATTGGGGAGAGGTGATCAGACAGGACATGGTGCCACTTAGGATTACTGAGGACATGACCCTTGACAGGGAATTATGGAGATCGAGCATTAAGGTTGTTGGTTAGGGAAAACTTGTGAATATTTCTACAGCACAATAGAGTGAGACTAGCCAGTTAGGAGTTAGACTAAGAATGTCATTGGTCGTCTATTGATGCAGGGTTTTACCTGCTAGTTTTACTATACCAGCCATCTATTTCGTATTTCGTATTCTGTATTTCATATCTCTTATATTGTTGTTATTTTATTATGCATTTTTATGGTACTAATATATCGGCTCCTGTTGCTTTTTTGAGCCGAGGGTCTCCTGGAAACAGCCTCTCTTCCCTTTGGGGTAGGTGTAAGGTCTGCGTACATATTACCCTCCCCAGACTCCACTTGTGGGATTATACTGGGTCGTTGTTGTTGTTGTTGTTGTTGTTGTTGTGAAGCGAGAGAAGCAACATGTAGTAAATAGTAACAGAAATCTAATAAAATAAGAAAATATAAGGCTCACAACTATTTACTATTATTCTACTCTAATTTTCGACCTTCACACCATTTTATCAAGTGTCATGTCCTCGGTAAGCTGAAGCAGCGTCATGTAGGGGTGTCAATGAATATTCAAAAATCGACTAAACCGGCCGAATCATACCGAACCGAACCGATTTTTAGGTTTCTTTTATAAAAACGGCAGTTTTTTTTAAAATTTATAACTGCACCAATAGTTAGGGTAGATTTTTTATTTTATAAAAATAAACCGAAAAAATACCGAACCGTGCTAGATAAATTTTACATGTAGAAAATATATTTATATAGTAAGTTTAAAAATAATAATGCATTTGATTTTTCTTTGGGCCTTGGAATTATGAAAACTGTTACAAGCTAACAAGTAATTAAACTCAAAATACTAATTCCTAAAACATGTTATGCCACTTCTACTTAAACTAAGTTATTTCAAGTATCTTAGCAAGACACAAAATATTCTAGCAATTATGAGTAGCAAACTACAATGTATTGAATATGTTTCCTTTCATATAATTTAGACTTATCTTTTTGAATATTTAATCTTCTATAAACTTTATTCTCGAATCCTAGTTTAGTTAATATCTTTCCACTCGTGTGATTTATATTTTCTTTGCCTTTGCTTGGTTTCTTTTACGTTGTAGTAGAACAGTTGATGGATCTATACTCTAGCCATTTTTTTCTAATTTATCACCCTTTAAACAGAAAAAATGTCTAGAGAGTTTTGTTATGTTCTATAAAAGAATATATGTTATTGCTTTCTACTTCAACTGGTGAATTTTACATAATATTTAAAAAAATACCGAAAATTAACCGAACCGTACCGATACCGAAGAGAAACAGACATGATTGGGACGATTTTGAAAAGTCTAATTTTGGTTATACATAATAGAGTAACCGAAAAATTAGTATACTAATTTTATAAAATAATCGTCCGAACTGAACCATTGACACCCCTAGCATCATATCCTTCTTAATCACCTCCCGCAATACTTCTTTGGTCTATCTCTGCCTCTCCTCGTACCCACCAATAACAACCTAATATCTGTGCTATCATAAATTAGTTTTTACCCCTAACATACCCTTTTCCCTCTCCTCTCCTTATGTAATTAAAAAAAATTAAAGAAAAAGAAATATTGTACTAATAGGCTAGTGAAGTAAGCAATAATTATGTTTAAGAGCCCTTGTTTAAGCAAAGCCCAACAAAAGCAAGATAGTGATAGTGATATTGATAGTGATGTGTAGAAGGCTCCTCATTTAAGCAAAAGCAATGCTCCCATAGCCCACCAAATATACTTCTTGCGCTGTTTTTTGGTCTGCTTTTGTAGCCTCACTCTCTACCATCATTGTTCCCTCTCCATTACTCATATTATTATCCAACCTTCCCCACTTCACAACACTTACATTTCCATTAATCATTGTCCACCTTCACTCTTCTAATCAACAAGATTCTCCATTTTCCTTTTATCTTTTTCTTTAAAAAATTAACCCCATTTCTTGTTTTTCATTTTTACCCCATTTTCAGAAGCAGACATGGTTGAAGTTGAAAAAACCTTATGGATAGACTTGTGTCACACAATGACAAAAAAGATGTCTCTTTGGAATTTCAGCCACAGCTCAAGCATTTTATTCCACTAGAGCCTTGTACTAAATCCAAGAACCAAACCCATTTTTCTGCATTGAAATTTAAGGTTTCAAAATCCCTTAAAAATCTTTATCATAAAGCTAAAGTCTCAAACTTTGGTAGTAAAAGGTTTGAATTTGATGGCATTGTGATGACCAACTCTGTTTATTGTGCTTCTCCTGGTTTTCTTGATGATAAAATGGAGGTTTTGTCTGATAATTATGGGGAAAATGGTGGAAAGATTCAGTCTTTAATGTGTTTGAATGAAAAGATGATAGATAGAGAGAGCTGTTCAATTTCTGGTTTTTTGGTGTCAGAGGAAACTGTGAATGAAGAAGAAGATAGTGGGTCTGAGGATTCATGTTCTCCTTCTTCAATTGTTTGGCATATTGAGGAGAATGAGGTCCAACAGCACTGTGCAAATTCTGATGTTTCTGAAGAAGTAGAGAAACCTTATGTGGATAAAAGGAAATTAGAGAAACAAGGGTCTTGTTTGTCTGGTAAGATTTTATATATTCTTTCTAGACATATATTCTTGTTCTATTTTTGTATATAATGTGGCTGTTTAATGAAGGGGACCTTTGGCGTAACTGGTAAAGTTGTCGCCAGGTTCAAGCCGTGGAAACAGCCTCTTGCATAAATGCAGGCTAAGGCTGCGTTCTATAGACCCGTGTGGTCCGGCCCTTCCCGGCCCTGTGCATAGTATCGGGCTGCCCTTTAATATGGCTGTTTAATAAACTGGATTTTGGTGTAGAGATTGAAATGATGAAGGAGAGATTTTCAAAATTGCTGTTGGGAGAAGACATGTCTGGTTGTGGAAATGGGGTTTGCACAGCACTAGCAATTTCAAATGCTATTACTAATCTATGTGGTATGTTACTCTTGTTGCGTATTGAATTCTCTTTTAATTGTGTGGATTTGGTTTATGGTGACTAAGTTGTACATTTCTTTTACTCATTCGTCCTTTTGTTACCATTAGCTACTCTTTTTGGGCAAATTTGGAGATTAGAACCTTTACCTCCAGAGAAAAAGTTAATGTGGAGGAGAGAAATGGAATGGCTTCTTTGTGTTAGTGATCATATTGTAGAATTGATACCCTCTTGGCAAACATTTCCAGATGGAACCAAGCTTGAGGTAAGTCTGGTTTCTTTGAAGTTGTTCTTGTACTTTAAGCTGTCTACCACTGATGAAAGTTCTGCTCCTTTGGTTCGAGGACGTAGCAGGACTAATGTTTTATACCAATCACTTTATCAAATGTTTTGAAGGGGAGCCTTGGAGCAACGGTAAAGTTGTCTCCGTGTGACCTATAGGTTACGGGTTCGAGCCCAGGAAGCAGTCACTAATGCTTGCATTAGAGTTGGCTGTCTACGTCACACCCTTTGAGTGCGGCCCTTCCCCGGACCCTATGTGAATGTGTGCACCGGACTTTATCAAATGTTTGGAGCTTTTGAAAATCACTTACATTTTCACTTGTAATTTTGAAAATGGACTCATATATCGTAATGTGTTAATCTGTTTTCTATTTTAGATCATGACGTCTAGGCCGCGGTCAGACCTTTATATCAATCTTCCAGCACTTCGTAAACTCGACAATATGCTTCTTGTAAGATAACCATTCCTTGTTCCTTGGGAATTCAGTCGTTGTTGTTGAATGCTGAGTGATATATTCTAAAGTGTTTGCTTACTTTCACAGGAGATATTAGACAGTTTCAGAAGCACAGAATTTTGGTATGTTGAGCAAGGGATCTTAGCTCAGGAATCTGATGGGTCGTCCTCTTTCAGAAATCCTCTACCCCGTCAAGAGGAGAAATGGTGGCTTCCCGTACCTAGAGTTCCCTCCGGTGGTCTCAGTGAAGATGCAAGAAGGCAATTGCAGCACAGACGTGACTGCACAAACCAAATACTGAAAGCTGCATTGGCTATTAACAGCAACACCTTAGCGGAAATGGATGTGCCCGAGTCATATTTAGAAGGCCTTCCTAAGGTACAGACTACAATTCTTTTAACTGATGTTTGTATACTACAATTCACACAAGGGTTACTCATTTTGCGAGTTTTCTTATTTTTAATATTGCAGAATGGAAAAGCTAGCTTAGGTGATCTCATCCACAAATATATCACCTCGGATCAATTTTCACCTGAATGTTTGCTGGACTGCCTTGACTTGTCTTCTGAGCATCAAGCATTAGAGATAGCAAACCGAGTGGAGTCCTCAATTTATGTGTGGCGCAGAAGAACTCACTCAAAACCTTTGAGTGGTGCGCATAGGTCCAATTCAAAGTCCTCGTGGGAAATGGTTAAGGATTTGATGATTGATGGTGATAAGAGGGAGTTGCTTGCTGATAGAGCTGAAAGCCTTTTGCTTTGCTTAAAGCAACGGTTTCCTGGTCTTCCACAGACAACCTTAGACATGAGTAAAATTCAATATAACAAGGTTTGATATGGAAATCTCACTCATAAGGAAAGAACTTTTTTCACTTATGACCAATCATGATTATTGAAATCTAATGTTTCTTGTCGTTCCTTAGGATGTTGGAAAATCTATATTGGAGAGCTACTCAAGAGTTCTTGAGAGCCTGGCATTCAATATTATTGCACGCATTGATGACCTTCTTTATGTGGATGATTTGAATAAGCACTCGGATCAATTTGTTCCAATTTCCAAAGTCGGTATCATTGCTCATAAGAGCATGGGAACTCCACTCTCAGTACCTGTCAATGGCACTCCGTACAAAACAGCTTTCACCACACCAAGCTTCTCTCCTTCCCAACTTGTTAGTCCAGCAAAGGGAGAAAGATCAAAAATACTCGATGGGAGCAAGCTGTCCCATCGCGGGTTTGGTGTGAAAAAAGTTTTGACTGATTATTTGAGCGTTGATTCAAAAGGGAAGGACTTCAGCAGCAGTGATTTCAAACGATCAGATTCATTTTCAAGCACTACTCAAGATGTTTCAGCAACCGCGTCTATAGGCTCTTCAGAATGTTCAAGAGAAATTGCCAGTCCATTGACACACGACTCGCCTGGGAAAGAATAATAAAGATCAGTACCTTGGTTATATGAATGAACTCCTGTATATTTTTCTTCTCAAGAAAGATCCTTTTATGCATGCTCTCATTTATGTAGAGCCATGTATTCGAGTGTGAGATAGGTTTTAGTATATACTCCACTATTTAGCCTTCATTTATCAAGATATCTTTATGGTCATAAACTTGACGTTCGCTGCTCTTTTACTCTTTAGGTGAATTCAATTATGGGCCAGGCCTGATAGTATTGTTATTGGATTGTACAGAAGAATGTATTATGCTACTCCAGTATCATGTATAATTATCAGCCAGCGGCGCGTATATTTGATTTTTCCTTGTAATAATACTACCTAAAGATTGCATTTAAACCTAGAATTCTGTACTACGAAATTCTCAATCTTTTAAGGTTTCATTGGGCAGACTGGATCTGCAATATGTTGATGTCCAAAGGATTTTTACAAAAAAAGGATAGAAGTGCAAAAATAAGGAGTGGCAGCAAAATATATTATTAAGGGGCATTCCGAGAATTGAACTCGGGACCTCTCGCACCCTAAGCGAGAATCATACCACTAGACCAAATGCCCTGTGTGTTGTTTCTTAAACATTATTTATATTTATAATTATTCAACTATTTTTAGGATATAGGTCAATTTTGAAGAAAAAGCAGGACACAAATGCACTTGAACTGATTCATGGAATATGGTACAAAACTATTTGAAGTGAAATGCACACTTTATGAAACTTTGAATGAAAAGAATGCAGACAATTCTTGAATTTTAAGCCAAGTAATATTATTGTGCTTTCATTTGAGAACTTTAAAAAAAATCATATTAAAATATCAAATAGTAGTATATTTGTAAGATATTTGACGACTGATATTATATCACATTTAGGTTTCTCAAAAGCCATTGTCTTGTCTTTAGATATTTTTAGTTATAGGGATAAATTTTTATTCACACCAGGTGTTTACATCAATCCAATAAATACATAAAATATACTATCATAAAATTATAGTTAATTAATACACATTCTTACCCTAGTTTATCACTTAACCATGATAAATTAGTATAGTTTGATGTAAACATCTGGTGCAGATACATTTTTATCGTTTTTATGAAGGGGTTTAGTTTGAACTAACGCTCATATAAACTTTTATTTTACTTAATAAAGACATAAGTTGTGTTGAGATTCACATTTTTATCACTGTATGTTCAAACTTTTCATTTGCGTATCGTTATTAATTAAAGTTTCGCTAAATCTAAGTTAATCACGACAAAATTGACTTTTCTTCCCTTGATTATTTCAAATTATTTACTTTGGCCAAGTAAAGATGTCTACATTAATTGTATCTATGCAATTCTATTTATTCTTCCTCTCTGTCTATTTTTAGGGATAGCTTTCTGACTAGGTGTGGATATCTACTTGAGTTACTTATAAGCTAAGAATATCTCGGAAGTATTAATGGTTTTCTGAACCTGCTTCATTCCTTAAACACATATGAAATTTCGCATTAATTACATATTATGTATGTGTATTATATTTAAGCGTGTGACGGGGCAAGGTGCATGGTTGTGATAGGTAGGGAAATTCATTCTCTGAAATTAATAGACTGAAAGTCCTGAGTCCACTGAAGTTATGGTCCAAAAATTATATTTTGTAGTAATACTTTCTAAGAAATTTTCACATATAATTTTGTAGTTGTGGTAGCTAGGTATACTCTGTGATGCTTCATCTCCCAAGAAACATTGGATATCATAAAAGCAAGTGCATAACAGATTAATGGCGTAACATTTTGTAGTATTTTATACTTGGTATGTTATTGAACGTATAGACACATACGCTTCTTTAGACAACAAGTCGTTGTAGTATAGTGGTAAGTATTCCCGCCTGTCACCCGGGTGACCCGGGTTCGATCCCCGGCAATGGCGTTACTTTTGTCAAATTTTCATTAACATGATCTCCAATCAAAACTCCCTGTTTGTTGCATCATTTTCTGTCTATCTTTTATGTTGTTCTCTCTATTTTTCGGTAAAAAAAAGCTCTGGGAGACGAGTTCAGAGAGTTGTGAAGCTATTAAGTACAAAATAATTTCAGAGACACTGAGATAGATAAAGAAGTGAAGAGATTGAACTACTTAACAAAAACATATGATTTCCACACAGTTATAAGATTAGAGGTGTTGTAACTTTATTTCTTTGTTTAGTAGTTAACCATTTCTCTATTTGTGCCATGTCAACGTGCTAATCTTCTATGTATCATTCCAATTTTATGTCTGACTGCGTCATGGTACAACAACAACAATCCAGTAAAATCTCTCTAGTAGGGTCTGGGGAGGATAGTGTGTACGCATACCTTACTCCTACCCCGAAGGAGTAGAGAGGTTGTTTAGGAAGACCCTCGGCTCAAGAAAACAAAAAGACAAAAGGAGACAATATTAGTAATCCACATAAATCATAAGAAAAATAAGAATAATATGAAATGTAGGAGAAATATGCAAAGCTAAAGGGAAAGCTAATAAAAAGGTCCTGCATTGAAAAGCGAGATAGTAAGACACAACATTGCCATTAACAAACTATCTTAGACAAAACACCCTACTGTTTGACTCAAAAGATATCGAAACCTTTTTGAATAAATCAATTAAAGAAAATGAAGGGGTAAATCTTAGCTAAGTATAATAATATCCAGAACGAAAGATGGATAAAGAGAATACGGATAATATGACCTCCTTATTTATCTAATCAACCAATCTTTTACGATCAACCTTCTCACTCGTTTATGTAAGCAAATATACAACAAATATTCTGGATTAGTCCAGTAGTGCCCCTTACAATGTTGTTGTTTGCTATATATATATATATATAGGGAGTGAAACCCTTCTAAGCTATAAAAGACAAATTATAAGGAATATTCCAAGTATCCCCTAATGGACCTATATTATTACAAGGGTGGTACAATCTCGTGTTTGTCTTAAGGTCGTCCTCCGTAGGACGTTGGGTTACGAAGACCGAGTTCGGCGTACTCGTCGACGGTCGTGGTTATTCAAATTTGGACCCATACAGTTAGTCCCTCCGCTTGTCGAGGGCGCAACTTGGTGCGTACTCGATAAGTGGACACCATGCGTTCCTACGTAGAAATTTGATCCTTCGAAGCGTTATAGTATGGCCAATGGCGGGCGGTCAGCGTGCTTTGCAAGACACCAGGTTATGTATTTTACCGGGAAATGATGTCATCTTCATGTGCGTCATCATTACGCGTGTTTTTGAGACAGGAGTTGATGGCTTGTTGCTTCGATTCTGGTGTCGCTCTGTGACCTTCCGCTTCTGGCGCCACCCAATCCTATAAATAGATAGAGGGTTTGTTTTTTCGAAAGTTCTTGGCCATTTCACTTCTGAATACCCCTCCTCATTTCTCCGAGCTTGCACTGACAATCTTCTACTTCTTCTTCTCACATTCTTCATTCACAGCTTCTTTTTCCTTTTTTTTTGCTATGTCAACACCCTTTTCTCTTTTAACAAAAGCATGCCAAGGTCACACCGATCTCGTAAAGGGATTCCTGAGGCCGCCCCATTGTCCATAGTGCCCCCTTCGGGCGGTGAAGATATGGTGGTAGAAGAGGGTGATAGTCTTCCTACGGTGGAGGAGTTACTGCCGATACACCCCATATCTCGAACTTACTTCCTCAAAGATCCCCCTCCTACTCCTACCCCGTACTCTCTGAGACGGAGCAAGTTCACATTGACGCTCTTCGTGTAAAGTATGGTGTTCCCGTTCATGTTGACATAGTTTCGGCGAAGAGAGATTTTGTAAAGGTCCACAGACCAAGGTACTGCGCTTTCTATGAGTACCCTTTCGTGATTGGATATACTTTTCTGCTCTTCCCATTAGCGGAAGAGTTCTGTAGGTTCTACCAAGTTTGCCCAGCACAACTTTCGTCGTATACGCTTAAGATACTTGTGCTGTTGACCAAGTATGCGGAGTTGGCAGAATGTGACGTTTCTGTCCACCACCTTTTGTGCCTGTTCTCGCCTAGTTTCCACGGGGGTACCATGGTGCATTTGAGGCACCATGGCACAAAAGGGTTGGTGGTCGGGACAAACGACCGAGCAAGTTGCAAGTTTTGGCACAAGTACTTCTTTGTCAAAACTGAACATATCGTTTCTGACTCCACCAGGTCCTCGGAGCGATGGAATGAGACTCGTAAGTGTCGCCACTCATTTTACCCTTCCTTCGTATGTATTCATTATAAAGTTTGTTTTCTTCTTGTTTGCATCTATGGGACGTTCGCCTTGCCCTATTGCGGGTATAAGGGATTGGGTAGCCCGTTTATTGCCTCATGCAGCGGAAACCCGAGATTGGCCCACCTTCGTAAAGCGTTATGGCCCTAAAGTTCCATCTAGTAAATGTTTTCCCTACCATTTCGTTGGCTATATGACATCATTTTATTGATACAACCCTTCGTGACGACAGGTCGAGGGGCTTCTAGGCGGAGGGCGCCAGTCCCTGTATTCCAACAAGTCATTGCTGCCGTGGACGCACAGTTTACTTTGAGTGAGTCTGTTCAAGAGGGTCATCCTCAACCTATTCAATTAAAAGGTCCCTCTCGGGTCGTGGTCATGAGGTAGGAGGCTTCTTAAATACCGATCCCACACCTCTTGGACGAATCCTCAAACAGGGACGAGCCGTTGATGAGAAAAAGGTGGAGGATGGAGCTCGGGAAAGACGTGGTCATGGACGCTGATAGAAGTAGGGCATCATAGATGGTACCCGTACCCACATTTATGGTTGATGCCATTTTATCGAGGAGATATCCCCAAGCGGAAGGAGTTTACCCAGAAGCCGGCTCCGTATGCTCTGTTGAGGGCGGCGCATCGTCTAATGTTGGAGGCCGTCGTGTCGAGGGTGAAGGCTCAAGTTTAGATGTCAACCCGGAGGACGTTAACGAGTTTGTAGGTCGTTATACTCACGTAGAGGTCAGAGCGGAAGGCTCTGATCGTCACATAGTCATCCCGGGGGACTACAGCTTGTTGTTAAACTGTGAGCAAGTGGCGTTTGTTTTAGCTCCTCTATGTGCTGCCCCTGAAAGCAAAGTGCTTACAACAATGAGTGACGTGGAGTTGTCTCAGGACATCGCCGGTATGACCTTACGGGTAGGTGCCTTTCTTTTCCTTTTCGTCGTTGGGTTTTTGTGGCAATTGTCGACCTGTATTTTTTTTAAACTTCTCTTTTTATTTTGTGCCAGACCCTCATCATGGAGACTGAGCGAGAGCGTCGGGAGAGGAAGAGGACGACCATCTATAGGAAGATGTCATCTAAGTATCAACGGTATCGTGCTAAACACCGTGCGATGACCGACATTTATAATCAGGACCCTGGATTTCAGTTATTCCGCGAATGGCTCAAACAGAGGGATGACCAATTGGAGCGTAAGATTGAAGAGCTGAGGGAGCGGGATGAGGAGCTTATGAAGGTTGTCACCTGTAATAGTGAAATTGAGGCTTCCCTTAAGGTGAAAGAGGAAGAGCTTGAGTTGAGCAGGGGGGTGATGGCCGAGAATGCCGATTTACAAGCAAAGGTGGCCAGTTTGACCGCTGAATTGAGTACGAAGGAGGTGGAGGTTAAGGGGCTTAAAGGCGAGTTGGACGTCGGTGCTGATAAGCTAGCGGCAGCTATTTCTGGAACTACGTCTTTAGAGAATGCCCTCCATGTTTGTAGGTCGTAGCTGACTGAGGAGAAGGAGGCTTCTAATATTAAGGTCGCGGGGCTTGAAGGGCGTGTTAAAGAGTTAGAAGCGGAGCTATCTGCGTTGAATGGACAATTGGCCTCGCTGAGAGTGGAGGATACAAGTCGACGCTCTCAACCTTCTACATCTCGTGCCTTAGCCGATCCGGTGTGCCTTGTCGTTTATATGAGTTGTGGGTCCTTGCTGAGGCTTGGCTTGATGTGAACAAGGCTTTTCACGCCGAGAGGAGGGCAACTGAAGCGGAACTTCAGGCCGTGTATACCAAAGCCCGTGTAGCTCGTGAGGCATGCGATTATGACCCTCTTACACCTGACGGGGATGACATCAACTCTGATAATGCGAACCATCTAGATTCGGACTCTTGGTGCGAAGATGCTTGCCCCACCGGGGATGATGTGTAGTTTTTTGTTTGTACTTACTTCCGTTTTGGGGCTTTTGTAGGGGGCGTGCTTTAGCTTTTTTGTAAGGATAGGTGTAAATAACATTTTGATGTAATGTAGAATTTATTTTGTCGATTTGTTGGTCTTCTTTGCAACGTCTATGGTATCTGGGATACCTGTCGAGCTATTAAGTCGATTTAGCTTTTGGACGAGGTCGATCCCCTTTTTCGTCGATGGCTGTCACACCTCCTTTTTACCTACACCCGGAAGGGTATAAAGGAGTTTTTCCAATTAAAGGATAATCGGAACGAGATTTATTATTAAGATTTAGAGTCGCCACTTGGGAAATTAATGGTGTCCCAAGTCACCGGTTGAATCCTGAACCGAGGAAAATATGACTCTGTTAACAGTCCGCAAACCAGAAATCTGAGTAAGGAATTCTGTTAACCCGGGAGAAGGTGTTAGGCATTCCCGGGTTCCGTGGTTCTAGCACGATCGCTCAACTGTCGTGTTTAGCTTATTTATCTGATTTTATTACATGATGAACCTATGTGCCGATTTTTACTTTTAACCGCTTTTATTTAACATTTTTAAAGAAAGCGGAACGTCATTTAAAACGTGTCTTTGGATCGCGTCACATGAAATGCACCCGCAATCCTGAACACATTTATTCAACGTTTTGAGATTTGATTTAGGTCACATGAAATACACACCCGAGTTTAAGAAGGTAATTTTATTAATATCGCGCCTAAATAGACTAACGCATTATTATTTTAGGGAAGGCCGTGAAATTCGCTAAACGGCTCATCCAGAATTCTACGTACTTCATTATATCCATTTATTGAAGGGACCGCAATTTGCATTTTTATTTGGCGAGGCTCATCTCATTTTTATTTAAAGACTGATCCTAAAGCGACTATGATTTTTCTAATTATTATTGTCTCTAAAATAAAGAAAAGAAATCCTAATTAATAACGACTATATTTGAGGTCAATGGATTTAGGATACTTGAACTGTCAGCCAGCTTGGGCCTGAAGCACAGCTCGTTTAAATGGACCAAAATCCAGGCACACACGAGAGCAAGCCAATCTTAGGCCTGAGCCCAGGTTTACACGGGCGTTTAATTAAAACCAAACTTGGGCTGCCTGAAATGCGTCGGAGCCCAGTCCATCCGAGATAGGCTGTTAAGGCTTGATCGCCCATTCAAAATGAATTTCAAGTATTCATGGACAGCTTCAAGTTACTCGTATTTCACCATTTACAACAAAGGAAAAACATGATACACCTATTCAGATTGATGAAACAACAAACCTTTCTGATTTCAGCTTAAAGCTCAGATTATTTCTACTTATCTTTTGATGAGCTATTGGATACTATTAAGGTGAAAGAAAACATATATTGAGAATGTTAAATTGAGGCTCAAATGATTCAGGGTTTCATGCAAGTTTACTATCAGTACACATGAGAATTCAAGGACTCGAAGTGATTTCTTATTTCAACTGCCTTCTGACTTTAATAATCAAATTAACAGGAACAAAATTAAACTAGCCAAAACTAAAGGATAATTTCAGCTCACATTACTACAGTTCGAGAACTTTATACTAAACATACAAACTAAGTTAGCTACAACTAATTTCATTCCACACTCATCAATCTAAAGTCTATTACTCAAATCAATACCATCTTAATCAACTAGAAACAAGTAATAATTTAAACAACTTAAATTATATCAGATAGCATCCAAAGTGCAGAGATCTGGTAGCAATTTTCATTTCAACTTCAACTTGGAGTTACATGGAAGCAAATCAAGGAAGTGTACCTAGAATTGGAACACAAAATGAAGAGGAAATAGAAGTCAGCTGAGGCAGTAAGAACAGACAGCAGCAATTTGAACTCAAACAACCACAATTACACCAATGCTTCAGCCCGAAAATGAATTAGGAGTATAGAAATGCTTTTAAACCAAAGCATTAACGGATCCAGCCACAACAAATTCAACTAAGCACAAATGACTTCCAAAATGAAAACAACAACAACTCACAGCAAACAACACCCAAATTGATCCCAAAATGCCTCGACCAAACCCAAAAACTGCCTGAAATCAACTAGAAATACCTCTGAAATTTCAGCAACTAAAAAGAGAACTAGTAGATGTGAATTGATAACTAGAATATCAAAATTAACCTACAATTTCCAATGAAACGGTGATTTTTTTGGGTTTTTTATTTTTTTTTTTCTTTTGTTTTTGTGTTTTTGAGATACTAGATCTAATTGGAATTGGAAAATTCAAATCTAAAATTCAGATCTGCAGCCAAAGGTTTTTGGGGGAATTTTTGGGGTCAAAAAACTTGTGAATTAAGGCAGATAGGCTGCCATTTATAGGCCCAAATGAGGGAAACACTCAGATTTCAAATTTATCATTTTAGTCCCTCTTTTATTTTACTCTTTAGCTGGTTACTCCCTCATTTCCTAACTTATTGCCCAAGCTAATACTCTAACACTTTCTGAAAATCTGTCATGGACCCTATATAGAATGTTCTAGAGAGTTCTTATTCATCCACTTGTAAGATTCCCTACCCTTGAGTTACCCCAATTACCCTTAACTTAACCCTGCAATCATTAACCTACCCACAGCCCTATTAACTAACCAAACAACCGTGGTCTAGCTAAACAAACTCAATCACACATCCTAAACTTAAGTAACCACTGACCTATTACCAATCAACAAACAAACTAATTAACAACCAAAACCAATATGAAACCAGATTGAAACAGTTTAAACAATTAAAGAACAGATTTATGTTACTAACCAATACCCCCTTAACCATGGTTAATTAAACAAACTCTAAATCTGATGTTCATAAGCAGATAATCACCTAAAATCATATTAGCTAGACATATTAAGCTAAATATGAAGTTAAACCTATTGATGAACTATTCTTAGTAACTAAATTCTTATACTAAACTTGAAGAAACGAAACATCAAAATTTAAACTAAACTAAACACTGAACAGGAACTAATTCTTATACTAATGGCAAAATTAACATTTAGCAGAACTCGAACAACAATCAAATAAGAAAAACTTCAATTACTAACACTAGACGGATAACACCGAACCCAGATCATTTAATGAAGCAAAATTGTCAAGAAGAGAGGACAATTCGAAAATACAACGAAGAGAGAAACTCACTGATTTCAAGCCTTCGACTCGACTGACTTCTCACTTGGTTTTCAAACAATATTATGTGCTTGTTATTTCCAAGAACAATCACATAATACAATTTGAAACCATATGAGCCCTTAGCTAACCCGAGAAATTCCACAAACGTCGACATAAACCCTAGACCCAACATTCGAGGCGGTCCAGTGGGATTTGAAGGAAATTGGTCAAAGGTTTAGGAAAAGGGTGGTGAGAGGAGTATGTGGTGTGATTTGGGGGGGGGGGGGGTTTAGACGAATTTGGGTTTTGGCCAAAAAACCTTGATTCAACATTCGAATCGTTTGGTTATGATTCGAGGAACGCTATGGCCAAATTCGAGATGAGGGAGAAGAAGAGATTTTAGGGTGTTATTTTGGTCTGGATTGGAGGTCGGCGTCGCCATCGACGGTGAGGGTTTGGAGGCGGCTAAACTAGGGTTCTTCTGAGGAGGGTTAATGAAAGAGAAGATGGAGAAGGGGGATGAAGGGGTTCGGACAGTCTTATACTAATAATACCCCACTTCTCCACCGTTGGATTGATTAACCTCGACGGCCTGGATTGATCGACGCCAAACGGTGTCGCTTTAGTTATGCAAATGGGCAGACCGGATAGAGGCTACTGGGATGGGTCATTTCGGGTGTGTATTTGGGCTGAAGAAACGAATTAAACGGCCCACTTCTCCCTTTTTATTTGTATTCTCTTTATTTCTTTTATCTTTTTTTGTATTTCATTATGTATTTTTGTATTTTTTCTAATTTTATAAAAATGCAAAAAGTAAAATAGAGTCCTAATATATTTAAAAGTTAAACTAATTAACTCCTAAAATTGTTTAAAATCTATTTCGTGACAAATTCAACAATTAACAATTAAAAATGCAAAAGTGGACTATTTTTTGTTATTTTCTTTATATTTTGTTCTAAAAACAAATTAACCCCTAATTAATCCTAAAATATGAAGTTAAATCCTAAATGCAAATGCCAAATGTAATTTTTTGTATTTTCATATGAATTAAAATGCACAAATAAAATGCAAACAATTAACAGAAAATGACACAAAATTCACAAAATTGTAAAATAATGAAAAAGATCATTTTGTTTGAATTTTTGGGAATAATTCATATATAGGGCAAAAATCACGTGCTCACAGCTGCCCCTCTTTGCCTGGAAACACGAAGAGTTTTCGTGCAAAGAAAAGTGAGCAAATACGAGCAATTTTTGCCCATTTGAATACTCCGTGGAAGCATTTTTGAAAGATTTGACCGCATCCTGCTCCCGAGGTTGCCTACATATTCTTGGCTAAAAAGGAATCAAGTCAGTGTAGTTCGGGAGTGTCTGGTAGCTGGGACTACCAGGAGCTGTGATCTCACTGCGACTGCTGCTGCTACTTCTTGCTGACCTTCCTTATTACACCATGTCAAAAATAAAAGAAGCTAAACTAAGCTATGACCTATGAATTACAAAATCCTATCTAAATTCTTCAAACTTGTTCTTGTACTTCCTTGTTGCCTTGTTGTCTTGTGTTCTCTTGGTAAAATCCCTTGTTGCCATTGCAAACTACAAACTGAGGTGTTGTTCCTTTCTTCAAATTGCTGAACTTCAATGTATTTCCTTGTTGTACGGGTGGGCTCCCGACTTCTGGACTTGGACTTGAAAGTATTCCCTTGTTGTACGGATGGGCTCCCGACTTCCAAACTTGAAGGTATTCCCACGCTATCCGGGCGGGCTCCTAACTCCTGAACTTGAAATGTATTCCCTGCTCTCCAGGCGGGCTCCTGACTTCTGAACTTGAAATGTATTCCCTGCTCTGCAGGCAGGCTCCTGACTTCTGAACTTAAAATGTATTCCCTACTCTCCAGGCGGGCTCCTGACTTCTGAACTTGAAATGTATTCCCTGCTCTCCAGGCGGGCTCCTGACTTCTGAACATGAAATGTATTCCCTGCTATCCAGGCGGGCTCCTGACTTCTGAACTTGAAATGTATTCCCTGCTCTCCAGGCGAACTCCTGACTTCTGAACTTGAAATGTATTCCCTACTATCCAGGCGGGCTCCTGACTTCATAGAATAGACAAAACAAAGAATTTTGAAAGCTCAAACTTTAAATTGTACTCCCTTGTTCTCCAGGCGGACTCCTGGCTGCTGCGATTGAATGTATTCCCATGCTCTCCAGGCGAGTTCCTGACTTCAACCAAACATACAAAAACAAAGAAAATTTTCTTCCCCGGTTTAGTAACTGGGCCCATGGGTGAGTATTACTGAATCATTTACCAACTATTATGAAGAATTTGAAAACTAAGTCCTATTACCCTGGGAGGTCCTGACAATTCCTAACAATTATGAACCTAATTTATATTTTCTAAAGGCATTACTCCCATTACATTATGCCATTTACAAGGTTTTTAAACTACCTCCTATTATCCAGGAAGGTCCTGACAACTCCTAAAAATTACAAGCCTAAGGTATTATTCTCGCTATATCATGTTATATACAAGAGTTTTTGAACTACATCCTATTATCCCGGAAGGTCCTGACAACTTCTACTTGAATTTTATCCTAAACATGCAAACTTTGCAACCAACTTACATTCCCCTATGCTATTCATTATTATTTTATATTTAATCAAACCACACTTTGCGGTCAAACCTGATTACTGCTTGTTTTTCCCTCCTGGAGGGTCTCTCCTATACAACCGACTTTTCTGCCCCTGTTTCAATCAAAGAAAATTTCGTCAGTTTAAAATGGTGGTTAGCTGATGACATTCTTGCAGAAAATCCTTCCACTGTATTGCTTTATTTTGACCAACTTCCCTGAACTGGCTCCGAATCGCTTGCCTTCTTCTTGTCTTTCAAACCCCTGACTCTGACAAACCGAGTGTTCTGTACCCATGTTGTTGTTTCACACCTTTGAACCTTTTATCTGAACCTTTGCACTTCCCACGACATTTCCCAATCATCCCACTGATGACACTTCCGGTGATTCCCCATACTCCACTTTACATCAGGTTGTTGCTGACATGCTCTGACCACATTGTGCTTTACCATTTTTGAAAGCTGGTAATGAGCTTTGAAATCCCTTCCCGCTTGCTTTGCACAGAACTGACATTGAACATCTTAGACAGATAAAACCCCCAAAAGAAATGAAATGCAATGATTTTACGAGTTAAGGATAGGGATAATCCAAAACCGGATGACTGCTGAAAAGAAAAAGGAAAGAAACTTATCTGACCGGAATAGCTGGTACCAATGGTCATGACATGTATTTTGGACTAATCGACCCAATCTGTCCAACTACCTAGCTCTTGGTCACCACACTTTGTTTCCCCAGAATTTCCATCACTTGATTTCTTTACCCAAACCTTAACCTTGTTCATCCTGCGGCGCCTTGAAAGATTTTCACCAGCATACCTCTTTCATTCGTTCATCTCTCAACTCACATCGCCTTACGGTGCCTGTGAGGGTTTTCACCGATAAGACTCTCTCATTTTAATTTCTCTCAACTCCCATCGCCTTAAGGTGCCCGTGAGGTTTTTCACCAATAAGACTCTCATTTTAATTTCTCTAAACTCCCATCGCCTTACGGTGCCCGTGAGGGTTTTCACCAATAAGACTCTCTCATTTTAATTTCTCTCCTTGCTTATACCAGAGTGTTGCCCCTGATGTGAATTACTTTTACCTGCTTGACTTGGCATTTCTCAAAGACTGATCAGAAGGTCTTTTTTTGGACCGTAATGTGGGCTTTGGACGGGAGTAGAAAGAAAGGGTATGAAAGGCTCAAAACAATTTCAAAATGGGTTAAAATTACAACTTTCGGAATCCAATTTCTTTCACAACAACCACAACTTCTGCCCCGGTTTCTTGCTTGGGGACTTTTAGATTTTTATTTTGGTATGACTGAACCTCAGCGAGGCTGCCTACGTACCCTTTCGGGATCAAGTCAAACGTAGTTCACGTCATAGAGACTACGTTGTTGTGTTTTTTTCCTTTTATGTTCTTCTTTTCCTTTCTTTTCTTCATTTTCTTTTCTTTTCTTTCATCTTTTCACTTTCAATTTTCTTCTTCTTTTCTTTTCTTCCTTTTTTTCACTTTTCTTTCTTTTTCTTTTTCTTTTTCTATTCATTTTCTTTTCTTCCGCACTCACGTTTCTTAATGGTGCCATTGATTCCGAAAGAGAGATATGAAAGAAAATAAGTAAGACTCTAAGGGGATGACAAGGGGTAAAAGTGTTTAGATAGAAGAACAAAACGCCTTCGTCATTTCAATCTTTAAAATATGCCAAATACAAACAAGTACAATCAAAATAAAGAAATCATACATAGTATCTCTTGACCGCATTGGAATTGATGGCCATTTCTACACATTTTCCTTCCACATCTGTCAGATATAATGCACCATTAGACAACACTCTAGTTACGACAAATGGTCCCTGCCAATTTGGAGCGAACTTTCCTTTTGCTTCGGCCCAATGAGGCAAAATACGTCTCAACACTAACTGTCCCACTTCAAACTTCCTCGGACGCACTTTCTTGTTGTACGGTCTTGCCATTCTTTGCTGGTACAACTGACCATGACACACTAATGCCAATCTCTTCTCATCAATCAAACTCAACTGTTCAAGGCGGCTTTTCACCCATTCATCATCATTGATCTCAGCCTCCACAATGATTCGAAGAGATGGGATTTCCACTTCTGCGGGTATCACTACTTCCGTACCATACACCAAAGAGTAAGGAGTCGCCCCCACCAAAGTACGAACAGTGGTGCGGTATCCCAACAATGCAAAAGGCAGCTTTTCATGCCACTTTCTAGATCCTTCCACCATTTTTCGGAGTATTTTCTTTATATTCTTATTGGCCACCTCAACCGCACCATTTGCCTTAGGGCGGTATGGAGTAGAATGACGATGAGTAATCTTGAACTGCTCACATGTCTCCTTCATCAAATGGCTGTTGAGATTAGCTCCATTGTCTGTAATGATCACTTTGGGTATCCCAAACTGACATATAATGTTCGAATGCACAAAATCCACTGCAACTTTCTTGGTCACGGAGTTGAATGTTTTAGCCTCTACCCACTTGGTAAAATAATCTATAGCCACCAAAATGAACCTGTGCACATTTGACACTGCTGGCTTAATTGGCCAATAACATCCATGCCCCATGCAACAAAAGGCCACGGTGCGGACATCGTGTGTAACTCCGAGGGTGGAAAATGAATCAAATCTCCATGCACCTGACACTGATGACATTTGCGTACATAGCTGATGTAATCCCACTCCATCACGAGCCAATAATATCATGCTCGGAGAATCTTCTTTGCTAAAACATACCCACTCATATGAGGTCCACAAACTCTGGCATGTACCCCAGTCATGATAGATGTGGCCTGTCTCACATCAATGCATCTCAACAACCTGAGGTCTGGAGTTCTTTTGTACAACACTCCTCCACTAAGGAAAAACCCGCTTGCCAACCGTCGAATTGTTCGTTTTTGATCACCTGTGGCCTGTACCGGATACACACCCATCCTGATATATTCCTTGATATCATGAAACCATGGCTCACCGTCAAGTTCCTCTTCCACCAAATTACAATAAGCGTGCTGATCGTGGACCTGAATATTCAAAGGGTCCACGTAAGCCTTATCCGGATGGTGTAATATCGACGCCAAAGTAGCCAACGCATCGGCCACTTCATTATAAATCCTTGGAATATGCTTGAACTCTATTGACTGAAACCGCTGACAAAGCTCATGCAAACATTGTCGGTATGGTATAAGCTTTAAGTTCTGTGTTTCCCATTCTCCTTGAATTTGGTGTACCAGTAGGTCCGAGTCACCCATGACCAAGACTTCCTGGACACCCATATCTATAGCTAATCTCAAACCCAAGATACATGCCTCATATTCTGCCATGTTGTTCGTACAATAGAAACGAAGCTGAGCTGTAACAGGGTAATGTTGCCCTGTTTCAGAAATAAGTACCGCTCTTATTCCCACGCCTTTCATGTTTGCAGCCCCATCAAAGAAAATTTTCCATCCTGGCTTCTCAACTTGTTCCAACTCTTCAACATACATCACCTCTTCATCAGGGAAATAAGTCTTCAAAGGTTCATAATCTTCATCAACCGGATTCTCGGCCAAATGGTCCTCCAAGGCCTGTGCTTTCATTGCAGTCCGAGTCACGTAGATAATGTCAAACTCTGTGAGCAGGATTTGCCACTTTTCAAGCCTCCCTGTGGGCATAGGCTTCTGAAAGATATACTTCAATGGATCAAAGCGAAATATGAGGTAAGTAGTATAAAATGACAAATAGTGTTTCAGCTTCTGTGCCACCCAAGTTAGGGCGTAACATGTCCTTTCAAGATGAATATACTTAACCTCGTAGGGCATGAACTTCTTGCTGTGGTAATAGATGGCCTGCTCCTTCCTGCCAGTGATATTATGTTGCCCCAATACATGGTCGAATGAATTGTCCAATACCGTTAAAATATAGAATCAAAGGTCGCCCTGGTTCTGGAGGGACCAACATGGGTGGATTTGACAAATACCCCTTTATCTTATCAAACGCCTCCTGACATTCATTTGTCCACTTGACCGCAACGTCTTTCTTTAATAGCTTGAAGATAGGCTCACAAGTTGTCGTGAGCTGAGCGATGAACCTGCTGATATAATTCAATCTTCCCAACAAACGTATCACCTCGGTCTTGTTCCTCAGAGGTGGCAATTCCTGGATGGCCTTAACTTTCAATGGATCCAGTTCAATACCCCAGCGGCTGACTAAGAACCTTAACAATTTTCCAGACGGCACCCCGAACGCGCATTTTGCAGGATTAAGCTTGAGATTGTACCTGCGAAGCCTTTGGAAGAACTTTCTCAGATCCCTGACATGGTCAAATGGCTTTCTAGACTTCACGATCACATCATCCACGTACACCTCGATTTTCCGGTGTATAATATCATGGAATATTGTTGTCATCGCCCTCATGTAGGTTGCCCCAACATTCTTCTAACCAAATGGCATGACCCGATAGCAGTACGTTCCCTATGGAGTGATGAATGCCATTTTTTCTGCGTCTTCCTAGTCCATTAAAATCTGATGATAACCCGCATAACAATCCACAAAAGAACCAATCTCATGCTTAGCACAACTATCAATCAAGATATGGATGTTTGGCAATGGGAAATTGTCTTTTGGGCTTGCCTTATTGAGATCCCGATAGTCAACACACACCCTGGTCTTGCCATCCTTCTTTGGCATAGGCACAATATTAGCTAACCAGGTGGGATACCGGGTGACCCGAATGACTTTTGCATCGAACTGCTTAGTAACCTCCTCTTTTATTTTTACACTCATATCTGTTTTGAACTTTCTCAGCTTCTGTTTGAAAGGAGGGAATGTCGAGTCAGTGGGCAATTTGTGAACCACTAAGTCAGTGCTTAGACCTAGCATGTCGTCATAGGACTAATGCAAAAATATCTTTGTATTCAAACAGTGCCTTAATTATCTCCTCCCTGAGTTGAGGTTCCAGATGTACACCTATTTTAGTTTCACGGACATTATCTTTGTCTCCTAGATTAACTGCTTCTATATCGTTCAAATTAGATTTGGCCTTTTCCTCAAAATGACTTAGTTCCTTACTAATTTCTTCATAGGTCACATCATCATCAAATTCCAACTCGTCATCACACTCAACTTCTTGTATTATTATTTCAGAGTTAGATTGGCTTTTAAAACCGGGCCGGAGATTCCTCATGCATGTCATGTAATTGATATCAACATAAAAAGGACTGTACAAAAGAAGAAAACAAAATAAAATTAGAAGAAATGAAGGAAAAAGGACAATTGCATTTCATTAAATTTAAAAATAACAGGGTTTTAACACATCTAACTGGACGGAACATAGTATCTGAATTACAGACCCTGGAATAATCCAGACAACTAAAAGAAAATCAAAACCCACTACCAAGACTCCCTCCGGATAGGAAGAGGAGTGGCTTCCCATTTGTTGACTTTTGCACGTGGTCCCACGAATTGCATATCTGCCTTGCTCGACCCTTCCCCAACCTCAACCATGTTAACCTCAGCGAACAACCTTTCGAATCCCTTCTCCAAGTCTCTATCAGCACCAATCAACGATCCAGGAACCTTTGACAACAATTACTTTCCGACATCCGTCCTAACAAACGATCTAAACAAACACGGGATTGGCTTTGGCAGTGCCCATACTTTCTATTTCATTTTGCGAGCTCGTCTTAAACTGTGGGCTTGAACCCCAGACCAAACGTATCCAGATTCTTTGGAAAAGAAACTGGTTGCACAATACCTTGCAGTAATGCACCCAAACCCTTGCCTGGTACAAAACCATTTTTCAACATTTCAACGGCTACCATGATTGATGCCGCAGCCATTTTTGGAGTTGGAACGCACTTTCCTTCCGGAATTTTCTCTACCGATACTGTATCGAAAACCTGATAAACCCACGGTCCCTTGGCGTCGTCAACCTCTATGAACGGAACAATGGCATCATTGGGCACACACAAATTATCTTCACCATGTACAACAATTTCCTGTCGATCCCATTCAAACTTGACGACTTGATGTAGAGTAGACGGGACTACCTTGACAGCATGAATCCAAGGTCGTCCCAACAGCAGGTTGTAAGAAACAGCCACATCGAGTACCTGGAATCCCATAGTAAAATCAACTGGCCCTATGGTGAGCTCAAGCACTATGTCCCCAACTGAATCTTTCCCTCCACCGTCGAATCCCTGAACACAAATACTATTCTTGTGAATTCTTTAATCTTCCACTTTCAGCTTGTTCAATGTGGAGAGAGGACAAATGTTTGCACTAGACCCATTATCGACCAGTATCCGAGTAACCACAGAGTCTTTGCATTTCACCGTCAGGTAGAGGGCTCTATGGTGCTCAGTACCCTCCACGGGCAACTTATCATCAGAAAATGTGACTCTGTTTACCTCAAATATCTTGTTAGCTATCTTTTCTAGGTGGTTCACCGAGATTTTATCAGGGACGTGGGCCTCATTCAAGATCTTCATCAAAGCCCGACGGTGTTCGTCGGAATGGATCAATAATGACAATAAGGAAATCTGAGCCGGTGTTTTCTCAACTGCTCCACAATGGAATAGTCCTGCACTTTCATCTTTTTCAAAAATTCCCCTGCTTCCTCCTCAGTCACAACTTATTTATCAACACCGGGTTGTCTTTGGAAGTTTTAGCTTTTCTCAACTCTTCGGGAGCAAAGCATCTCCACGATCGAGTCAAGCCATGGGTCTCACACACTTCTTCTCTAACCTCTTTCCCCTGGTAAGTTTCTGTCACTCGTTCATAATTCCACGGGACTACCTTGCTGTTGATCACTGGAAGCTGAGTTACTGGTTTTATAATAACAGGCTTTGTGAGAGCACCCTTCACGACCACAACAGGTTTACTTGTAACCCCCGGTACCACCACTTTAGCTTTCTCTGGTTCCACTGCAACAATGCTTGACGACCCTTTCTCTGCTACCACAGCTGGCTTATTGTCTACCCCTTTCAACTGGACCACTGATTTCCCACTGGTTACCTTTTCTTTTGAACTGGTTTCACTTGAACGGATCATCATCACCGTCTGCGAGGGCTTCTTAGGCTCCCCTCCCTTGTGTATCAACTCAATCATATGGGTCTCATGGTGAGCTGGCAGCGGATTCTGGTTGATATTTGGTGCTTCTAGGGCCTGAACCTCGATTCGATGAGTATCAATAAGCTCTTGCATAGCTGTTTTCAGTTTCCAACACTTCTCTGTGTCAGTCCCGGGGCCCCTTAACAATACTCACAACTTACCGAGCGGTCAAGATTTCTGGAAGGGGATTCGGCGTTTTGGCCTTGATTGGACTCAACATACCCAACTGTCTCAGCCTGTGGAATAGACTAGTATAGGATTCTCCCAATGGAGTAAAAGTCTTCTGCTTCTGTAACCTCTCATTCTTAAAGGCTTGATTGGGTCGAAAACCTGTTTCAGGAAGGTTTCTGTAGGCTTTTGGAGGTGGATAGTTATTTTGTGGAGCTTGGTATGGATTTTGGGGAGCCGGTGCATGCCATTGTGCATGAGCGGGAGGTTGGGTATAGGTTTGTGCATGATGGACAGAAAAATGGGGATCTGGCGGTGGGTAGTAATGTTGTGGTGGGCTATATGGAGTGTGGGGGTAATTTTGGGGATAGGGTCGAGGCTGGTTGTAGTAATGTGGAAGGTTCCTAGATCCACCCCAAGCTACTGACTCAATCGTTGCAACGTCCTCTTTCTTCTTCTTTCCAAGTACACCTCCAGTACCGTTTTGAATGGCCTGGGTAATTGCTTTGATTGCTGAATAACTCATGATCTTATTGGACTTGAGTCCCTCCTCAACCATGCCTCCCATTTTCACAACTTCATTAAAGGACTCGCCCACGGCCGACACTAAATGACCAAAATAAGTGGGCTCCAAAGCCTGCAAGAAATAATCAACTATTTCACTTTCTTTCATCGGGAGGTCAACCCTCGCTGCTTGCTCCCTCCAATGGAACCCATATTCTCGGAATCTTTCTTCGGGCTTCTTCTCGATCTTTGTCAACGATAGTCAATCTGGGATGATTTCAAGATTATATTAAAAATGACAGGCGAAGGCTTGGGCCAAATCATCCCATGTGTACCACCTGCTGTGGTCTTGTATAGTGTACCATTCTAACGCCGATCCGCTCAAACTTTGGCTGAAATATGCCACCAGCAATTCATCTCTTCCTCCTGCTCCTCTTATCTTGCTACAGAATCCCCTTAAATGTGCTACTTGGTCGCCATGCCCGTCGTACAGATCAAACTTAGGCATCTTGAACCCGGCCGGTAATTGAACATCTGGGAACAGACATAAATCTTTATAGGCCACACTTACTTGGCCCCCTACCCCCTCATGTCTCGGAATGATTGCTCCAGGTTTTTGACCTTTCTGATCATCTCCTCCTGCTCAGGGTTTTTGGGCGGTTTCTCGGTGTCTGCCGTGAGATCAAGATGAGCGGTGTAAGAGTAGGGTTATGGAACTTTGAAGGTAGGTTCAGGGGGATAATACTGGTTGTCATGAGTCTGGAACAGAGGTTCACTAGAGGATCGGTGTAGGGTAGTAGATGGAGGTGCCAGAAAAATGGGAGTGATTGGCGGAGGAGGGTATGAGACTTGTTTGGGTGGAGGAGCCTGTGATGTATGAGCAGTGGTGCATTGGCACTGTTGGTAGAGGGGAAAGGCTGGAGATGAGTTCACAGTGGGAGGTTCCTGAGGCTGAGCCAATGGTGGGATATAAGCGGGGTTAGCGGGATAAACTGGCGGTGGATGCCCCTTCGCCCAGGCTTGGTACATTTCACCCATCTGTTGCTTCAGCTTATACATTTCCTCCCTCATTGCATGAACATCCATTTCTTCTACTTCTTTCAATGGGTCGACAATACTCGTTTCTGGTTCCTGACTGGCCATATTCAACCTGTCTTTCGATCGGGTGTTGTATGAATGAGTTGCCAGAATGCCGACCAACTAACCACCTGCTTGACCTCAATTTAACAACAACATTGTTAGTGGTTAGGTTCTCAACAAGTTGGTAATCGCACATTTGAGGGATGAATGCACCTAAGCAGTTAACCATTTCTATCATGCCTTTATTTGGCCGCTTGCGTCATCCCGGCTTGGTCATTTGCAACTTTCTTTCTTTTTCTTTTTCTTTGTTTCTTTTCTTTCTTTATCCTCTCTTGTTTTTCCCCTTTTTCTCTTTTTCCCTTTTTTTGGTTATGGTCGAATCCTATGGAGATTGCCTACGTATCATGACCCCGCATGAATCAGACCGGGCATAGTTCTGGGAAATAAGTGCAAAAGAAAATAAGACATTTTTGGGATTTTCAGTTTTTTATAAAACCAGATGCTTTGATTACAAGGACTCAATACTAACAAATTTCAAAAGATGAACAGACTCTGATGCAAAGACACAATACAGACTCCAAAATTAAGCTATCATACTCCGAAAGAATACAGACTCAACAACAAAAGAAAATACGAACCCAACATGACTTACAGACTTAGATAGAAAAGGAAATACAGACTCAAATGGAAAATCACGAGTACATTAATGCTCCTGGTGTCCGCGGGACATCATTAGGTCTCGCTACGGGCCTATGTGCAAGATCCCTTTGAAGTCGGTCCAAGTCGTTCATTATTTGTTTAACAAAGGTCATCACCGCTGCAGAGAACGTGGTGCGAGTATCCTCACAGATGTGGCACTTCATAATGATGTAGTCAACAGTGCTTCTAATTCTCTCTCTGATAATGCCCTTTTCTTGTAACAAACGCTCAATCTACTGGGCCCTGGCCTCCAAAATTTGCTCAGCCGCATAATTTTGTTCCTGAAGTTGTTGCAAGTATAATTCTAATTGCACCAATGTCGTATAACAGTGTTCCCTTTCAACCCTGAAGTCTTTTGCCTGCTTAATCATTTTGTTTTCTGTGGCGATGACCTTTTTCTTCAACCCCGTGACCTCATCGTCATACCTTTCTCTTAACTGCTTAACCAAGCGTACTCGTTCATCTGCATTTTTAGCCAATGTTTTTGAGACTTGTCTAGTTCACTTTCTGCTTTGTTCAAATCGAAATTATAGTCACTCACTTTCTGCCTTAGGTTAGCTATGAGCTTTTCATCTTTGTCACTTCGGACTGGATTTTCTGCCGCTACTTTCAGTTTCTGAATTTGAGCCCGAAGGGCCTCATTTTCCTTGGCGAGCTTTTTCTTTTCTTCTTCATCCACCGCCACTTGCAAGTTGTTCTCGAATTGAAGTTCTCTGACTTGCTTTTCCAACTTGCTTATGGTAGCCCTATACTCGTTTTCTTTGGTCAGCCAATCCCATTGCACCTGAGCTCCGTCGGTAAATTGCTGGACGTGGGGTCTTTTTGCGGGCCTATTATGCTCATGTTGAACTCGGGATCTTTTACCATACCAAGCAATGTAACTGGGCTCCACCTCGCCTCTAGATAGGTCTCGTACTTGAGTGTTAGGCCCTAAGAATTTGCATTGATGCCAGACCCGATGCACTTTCTCTTCTGGGAAGGCATCTTTTGGCATTAATTCAATGGCGTGCTGGCTCAAATCTTCATCGTGTGGGATGGTCTAGTATCGGCCTAACTGATGTAAGACTATGTGCATAGCATAAGGCTGGATACTCCGAAGACCCATTAACAACAAAAAACACACCTTAGCTGACATGTAGATTACTTCGTTGACTGAGAGCCAACCAAATGTCCATTCAACCTTATTTGTGGTCAAAGATCTCAAATGAGCATGCCATGCATCCGTACCTGTCACACCTCCTTTTTGCGCGCCCAGCCCCGAAGGGTTAAATGCGCGGGTGGAGTTTTTCCAATTTAAGTGACAATATTCGAAATGCGATTATTTATTTAATTCAGAGTCGCCACTTGGGAAAGGTTTGGTTTTTGGTGTCCCAAGTCACCGGTTTATCTTGAATCCCAAATCGAGGAAATTTTCGACTTTTCCAAATGATGTATGCAAACCAGAAATTCTAAGTAAGGAATTCTGTTGACCCGAGGGAAGGTGTTAGGCACCCTCGAATCCCGTGGTTCTAGCACGGTCGCTTAAATTGTTATAATGGCTAAATATCTGATTTAAATACATGTTGTGACTTATGTGTTTTTATTAAGTTTAAACCGCTTTTATTATTATCATTTATTTTTATAGAATTGCAACGTCGTGAAAATGCATCTCGAACCACGTCACAATCAATGCACCCGTAGTTGTTAACACATTTTGACTCCGTTGAGACTTGGATTTGGGTCACATCAATGTGCACCCGATTTTAAGAATATAATTTACTTAAAGTCGCGCCTAAAGAATCTAAACGCGTTATTATCTTTGGGGAAGACAGTGGAATTCACTAAACAGTCCGTCCCAAACTCTAAATATTTATCATGGTCAATTATTGAGGGCCCCGCAATTTGTATTTTTATTTGGCGAGGCTCGTCTCATTATTTTAGAAGGAACATCCTAAAGCGACTACATTTCTAATGTGTTTATCTCTTAAAAATAGAAGAAAAGATGCGTGCTATTTTAACTATGTGTTTGGCCAAATCCAGATTTTAGCTAATCGCCTGATTAATTATTTACGGAATGAAGAAACATTGTACCTCATGAAAACATGCTTTGAACTTGATAAGAGAAATGTATATGAGATTGGTGAAATGCTACGACTGTTACAAGAGCTCCCTAACTTCAACTTATTCAGACAAGATCAATTAAAATTGCTTATTAGGAAATGCGACTAATGACATTTGAAACTCATCCTATAGACTGCTTCATGAAGACCGAAACTCAAGAGTTTGAAACTGTATTGTCTTTAGCTAGATCTAAACAATTATTTGTCCTTACATATTCGAAACATGCTGAAAGAGCGAGTTTGAGTTAGCAATTGTATTAAATGGCTCTGCATATTTCACGGATTGTATTTACATCTTGTGTACTCCTAAACGAATAAAATGTCACAGTTTCCAATTGACATAAGCTTTAATTAAGTACAACCTTACTAATCTGTCTCCATTAGGCTAACAGACCAAGAAACTACATATCTTAACAACATTGAAAAAAAAACATTCGTAAGCAATACAACAGGTGATTATAACTCCTTCAGATCTTTTGATTCATGCTTTCATTGTTACATCAAATGCGAGTCTTAGTATGTACCTGGATATTGGATACAACAGAAGAAGCGAGGGGTCAGTAGGGCAATAGAAGCGATACCAAACAGCAGCAGTAACAGCAGGTACCAATAGAACAGAAATCCCAGTGCAAGAGGCCAATAAGCCAATGGAGAAAAGGCAGAATGAGACAAATTCCCAATAGTATGGAGTCGGAGAATCAGGCAATCCAATTCTAGGAGAAGCAAAACACACAAATCCAAATAATAGACTTAACTGACACTTGAAGGAAAACAGGACTAACTTGGACAGTTTGAACAAAATGAGAATCGAACAAACAGTAAGAAGAAGACAATTCCTGATTTTTGTGATATCCCTTTCCCTATCTCCTTTCTTTTCAAGTTCTAATGTCAGTCCTCAATTTGAAGTCTATTTGGGTTATCAAAGAGAAATCTTTTCTAGTTTCTGTTTTCAGAATTTGAAACTCTCAGATGTTCCCTCTCAATGTCTCTCTCTATTTCTATATGCTTTTTTCTGTGTATCTCTATCAGCTCTCTCTTTCAAAACTCCTCACAGTGTCTGTATTTTTCTTTCTCTATCTGATTCTGTATATCCCTCTGTGTCTGTGTGTGTATACCTCTCAGTGTGTATTCCCCTCTCCGTCTATATCTTCTGTATGTCTATCCCTCTTTTATAAGCCTTCCTTAACCCTTTTACCAGCCTGTTTGGGCTATCATAGTACCCTTCCCATGTGCCTTCCCCTTTTCAGATTCCAGTTAGTTATTTAAGTATTAACCCCATCATTCCCTTGGCAGGCTTAACTTTAAAAGGCTTAATATTTCTTAAACTAAAGCAAGGTATGGGGCAGTAGAATATATCTGACAGCATATGCTGTCAAACCATTTTAAAATTAAAAGCCCTTTTATGCAGGAAACAGGATGTGCACAAAGCACATGAGGTGCACCAATGCACATGCTGTGCATGAGTGCACATGCCCTCCAATTCAGAGTTTAAACCAAACATCTCTTTTACATTACTGATCCAAATCAACAGCTATAAGTAAGCAAAACTGTTTCTTAATCGATTCAGGCAAATGTTCAACAGAAGCAAATCGATTTACTATGCTCAGACAGTTGAAACTAATTGACGACACATGTCGACTCGACTATATTAGCATTAATATACACAATCGTAGCCAAAAATCAGACATTTAAACAGTATCGATACATGGTTCGAATTATACTGACTAAGCAGAAATGCACTCGAGGAGTCAACTAGTCAGTCCAAACTTAAAAATCAGTTACTTGCACAAACAAATACATAATGCCTTATCAGAATAGGAGAGGGGGGGATTTAGACAAACAACAGAGGTTCAGGCAAAGTGGTTGAAGCACAGTTGATAGAAGTCAAGGACATAAACAGAAAACGAACAGACCCTTACAACAATCAAACGAACCAACACAACTAAGAAAAGAAAGAAACTCACCTTAAACCGCAAAAGATCAAAACCTTAACTCGGACTCGGTCAGGCCTTTCTTAAGGCTGAACGGACTTTAATCGAAGTGTTTCTCAGATGAGAAACACTTTGATTAAAGTCCATTAGACCTTAATCTCTTCGGTTGAAACAGTGACGAAGAACTACAAAATTTCCAAAACTCAGATCTGGGATTCATGCTTCCCTGGTCAGATTCGGACCAAACCAAGTATGGTTTGGTCACGAGGGGGGTCTGGTGAGTGTCTGGTATGAATTTAAGGCAGATCGGTGTAGATTAGGTTCCGACTCGAATCTTCAAATGAAGATTCGAGAAGGTGGGATAGGATTCGAAGTGTGTGGTTGGTAGATTTGGGTTCAGGATGGCATGGGGGTTCTATGGTGTTCAGGTGGAGGTCACCGGCGTTCATGCCGCCGGGTTTCTGGTGAAGGTGTGCAGGGGCGGCTAGGGTTTGAGGGGAAGGGTTCGTGGAGACGAAGGCTGGGGTTAGGATAGGGGGGCAGGGTAAAGGTTCTGGCTTATATAGTTAGTGGGTGGGTTGATCTCAACCGTTAGATCAATCTAGATCTACGGTTTGGATCTGATGGTCTTAAGTGGAACGGTGTCGTTTTGAGGGTAAAGGGTTTTGGGTTGGTCCGGGTGAAAACGGGTCGGGTTCCTCAGTGGGTTGTGGGGAAGTGATCTTGGCCGTTGATCAATCTGAGATCAACGGCCCAGATCACACTGGACTAAAACGGCGTCGTTTGGACGCCCTGGGTATCAGGTGGTCTGGACCGGGCAGGCCTGGGTTTTGGGCTGTTTGTTTGGGCCAATTTTGTTAAAATTGGCCCAAGTCTGAAAGGGGTCTTTTCTTTTTCTTTTCTTTCTCTTTTTTTTTTAATTTTAAAAACAAAAGCAAGCAAAAAAAAAATCAAATTAAAAAAAAAATTAAATACACACTCAATACAATTATTCACACACACTAAAATATTTCAAAACAGGTAAAATCAAAATCACGGACGAAGATGCCTATTTATGATTTTTTTTTAACGACCGGATTACGGTTCGAATTATGCCTGACACACACATTTTGTATTTTAAATAAATGAATAAGAAAAAATAAAAATGGGCAAAAGTCACAAATAAATCAACAAAGTGCCGCACAGAAATCCGAAAATTGTACAGCAAGGCCAATTATTATTTTGTTATTTCTTTTGGAGCGATTGTCGTGCGAAACAAAAATCACGTGCTCACAGCTGCCCCTCTTTGTTCGGAAACACGAAGAGTTTTCGTGCAAAGATAAGTGAGCGTGTATGAGCGATTTTTTTGCTTATGGACCACTCCGTATGAAGCATGTTTTTTGAAAGATCTGACCGAATCTTGCTTCAAAGATTTCCTACATATCCTGGGCTAAACAGGAATCAGGTCAATGTAGTTCGAGAAGTTTTGGTAGCTGGGACTACCATGGGATTGCAATGCTTGCTGCTACTGCTGTTGCTGTTGTCACTGTTGCGTCACTGACCGCCTTATTACAACCAAACGAAAATTGGAAACTGAGCTAACTACTTATATGTATGTCAACTGCTAGTTACAAGATTCCTATCTATGATTCTTTTACGACTTGATCTTGGGTCTCAGCTGATTCTGCTTGTAGACTCCGATCTGAATCTTGATGCTTGCGAGTTGCGGTGACCTGTTTAATCTCTGGGATACTGAGTGAGGCGCGATTGGCAGGGTTCAGGACCTTAATCAAATGTTGGAGTCAATCCGCCTTACATTTACTCCGAATCTCTTTTTTTTTTCTTCTTTTTCTTCGTTGATTCCGAACTGGGACTCATCTTGCGGGGTCATTTCGATCCATGTGGGTAAAGGTTAGACCTGCAGGAGAAAACAAACGAACGAAATTTTGTGCCCCAGTTTCACTAGGAAAATTTCGTTAATTATTCGCCAGGAAGCTCATAAAATTGATGAAAGAGGATATGCATGCTCAGTTCAGGGTTGGAGCCCTAATACCGACTAGCTGGGGAAAGGTTCAGTTTAAGGTTTAAAACCCCAACGCCGAACAAAGGAAGAATTCCGTTTAGGGTGTAAAACCCTAATGCTGACTAAAGAAAGATTCAGTTTAGGGTTTAAAACCCTAATGCTGATTAAAAGGAAAATTCAGTTTAGGGTTTAAAACCCTAATGCTGATCACATGGGAAAAACTCAGTTTAGGGTTTAAAACCCTAATGCTGGCTGAAAGGAAAAGTTCAGTTTAGGGTTTAAAACCCTAATGCTGACTAAAAGGAAAATTCAATTTAGGGTTTAAAACCCTAATGCTGATTGCATGGAAAAGCTCAGTTTAGGGTTTAAAACCCTAATGCTGGCTGAAAGGAAAATTCAGTTTAGGGTTTAAAACCCTAATGCTGACTAAAAGGAAAATTCAGTTTAGGGTTTAAAACCCTAATGCTGATTGCATGGAAAAAGCTCAGTTTAGGGTTTAAAACCCTAATGCTGGCTGAAAGGAAAAAAGTTCAGTTTAGGGTTTAAAACCCTAATGCTGACTAAAAGGAAAATTCAGTTTAGGGTTTAAAACCCTAATGCTGATTGCATGGAAAAAGCTCAGTTTAGGGTTTAAAACCCTAATGCTGGCTGAAAGGAAAAAGTTCAGTTTAGGGTTTAAAATCCTAATGCTGACTAAAAGGAAAATTCAGTTTAGGGTTTAAAACCCTAATGCTGGCTGAAAGGAAAAGTTCAGTTTAGGGTTTAAAACCCTAATGCTGACTAAAAGGAAAATTCAGTTTAGGGTTTAAAACCCTAATGCTAATTGCATGAAAAAGCTCAGTTTAGGGTTTAAAACCCTAATGCTGGCTGAAAGGAAAATTCAGTTTAGGGTTTAAAACCCTAATGCTGATTGCATGGAAAAGCTCAGTTTAGGGTTTAAAACCCTAATGCTGGCTGAAAGGAAAAAGTTCAGTTTAGGGTTTAAAACCCTAATGCTGACTAAAAGGAAAATTCAGTTTAGAGTTTAAAACCCTAATGCTGATTGCATGGAAAAAGCTCAGTTTAGGGTTTAAAACCCTAATGCTGGCTGAAAGGAAAAAAGTTCAGTTTAGGGTTTAAAACCCTAATGCTGACTAAAAGGAAAATTCAGTTTAGGGTTTAAAACCCTAATGCTGATTGCATGAAAAAGCTCAGTTTAGGGTTTAAAACCCTAATGCTGGCTGAAAGGGAAAGTTCAGTTTAGGGTTTAAAACCCTAATGCTGACTAAAAGGAAAATTCAGTTTAGGGTTTAAAACCCTAATGTTGATTGCATGAAAAAGCTCAGTTTAGGGTTTAAAACCCTAATGCTGGCTGAAAGGAAAATTCAGTTTAGGGTTTAAAACCCTAATGCTGATTGCATGGAAAAGCTCAGTTTAGGGTTTAAAACCCTAATGCTGGCTGAAAGGAAACAGTTCAGTTTAGGGTTTAAAACCCTAATGCTGACTAAAAGGAAAATTCAGTTTAGGGTTTAAAACCCTAATGCTGATTGCATGGAAAAAGCTCAGTTTAGGGTTTAAAACCCTAATGCTGGCTGAAAGGAAAAAGTTCAGTTTAGGGTTTAAAATCCTAATGCTGACTAAAAGGAAAATTCAGTTTAGGGTTTAAAACCCTAATGCTGATTGCATGAAAAAGCTCAGTTTAGGGTTTAAAACCCTAATGCTGGCTGAAAGGAAAATTCAGTTTAGGGTTTAAAACCCTAATGCTGATTGCATGGAAAAGCTCAGTTTAGGGTTTAAAACCCTAATGCTGGCTGAAAGGAAAATTCAGTTTAGGGTTTAAAACCCTAATGCTGATTGCATGGAAAAGCTCAGTTTAGGGTTTTAAAACCCTAATGCTGGCTGAAAGGAAAAAGTTCAGTTTAGGGTTTAAAACCCTAATGCTGATTAAAAGGAAAATTCAGTTTAGGGTTTAAAACCCTAATGCTGATTGCATGGAAAAGCTCAGTTTAGGGTTTAAAACCCTAATGCTGGCTGAAAGAAAAAAGTTCAGTTTAGGGTTTAAAACCCTAATGCTGACTAAAAGGAAAATTCAGTTTAGGGTTTAAAACCCTAATGCTGATTGCATGAAAAAGCTCAGTTTAGGGTTTAAAACCCTAATGTTGGCTGAAAGGGAAAGTTCAGTTTAGGGTTTAAAACCCTAATGCTAACTAAAAGGAAAATTCAGTTTAGGGTTTAAAACCCTAATGCTGATTGCATGAAAAAGCTCAGTTTAGGGTTTAAAACCCTAATGCTGGCTGAAAGGAAAATTCAGTTTAGGGTTTAAAACCCTAATGCTGATTGCATGGAAAAGCTCAGTTTAGGGTTTAAAACCCTAATACTGGCTGAAAGGAAAAAGTTCAGTTTAGGGTTTAAAACCCTAATGCTGACTAAAAGGAAAATTCAGTTTAGGGTTTAAAACCCTAATGCTGATTGCATGGAAAAGCTCAATTTAGGGTTTAAAACCCTAATGCTGGCTGAAAGGAAAAAAGTTCAGTTTAGGGTTTAAAATCCTAATGCTGACTAAAAGGAAAATTCAGTTTAGGGTTTAAAACCCTAATGCTGATTGCATGAAAAAGCTCAGTTTAGGGTTTAAAACCCTAATGCTGGCTGAAAGGAAAATTCAGTTTAGGGTTTAAAACCCTAATGCTGATTGCATGGAAAAGCTCAGTTTAGGGTTTAAAACCCTAATGCTGGCTGAAAGGAAAATTCAGTTTAGGGTTTAAAACCCTAATGCTGATTGCATGGAAAAGCTCAGTTTAGGGTTTTAAAACCCTAATGCTGGCTGAAAGGAAAAAGTTCAGTTTAGGGTTTAAAACCCTAATGCTGATTAAAAGGAAAATTCAGTTTAGGGTTTAAAACCCTAATGCTGATTGCATGGAAAAGCTCAGTTTAGGGTTTAAAACCCTAATGCTGGCTGAAAGAAAAAAGTTCAGTTTAGGGTTTAAAACCCTAATGCTGGACTGACTGGGGATAAAGCTCGAGAATACTACACGATCTATTTTTGAGTTTTCTTGTTTTAATAGAAGATAAAAGGGAGTTTCGTGGAAGCCTACCTTTCGAGTGAATTCATCATTGCCGAAGTACTTCCTGTACCCGTGTACCTTCTTTGGGCGACACCTGCTTCTTGCACGGTTGTCTTGGATTAAACCTGTTTCAACCTTTCAAACAAAGAATCGTTTGTTAGTTCGGAAATGGCAGTCGGTTTGGTGACCTTGACCGTTCCCAGCTGCTTTCTTGCGTCTTTATTTCTGTTGTGAAGTTCCGCCATTGATTTGATTCGAATGGCGAAACCCTTCCAGACTGTTCAGGCTTGTATTTCCATATTCTGCGATGATTTGCCTCGTAAGGCCTCTTTTTTCCTTTTTGTCCCGTTTTGATTGAAGGTTCTCAACGGGGATTTTATTGGAGGTGTTCTGTGGGAATTTGTACAAAAGGAAGCTTTGTGGGGGGAATATTTACAAAGTGGATTCTTTGTGCGGATTCTGTACAATGGGGTATGCTGGTTTTTTTTGTTTCAAAACGGGTTTCCCAGGGTTTGTTGGGGTAAGCTTGTTGGGGAATATTTACAAAAGGACTCGCTGGGGATGTGCTGATGAAATTCCAACGGGGATTTTCCTTTTTTTTTTTTTTTTTTTTACATATTGGGGAGACTCTGTGGGAGATTGTACAAAAGGAGAGACTCTGTGGGGATTTGTCCGAAGGTGGACTTGTTGGGGAAGATTTCAAGATTTCTCTCTTTCCTCTTTACTCTGAAACACCATCAAATATCATGATTCATCATGCTTGGGCAATCATACCAAACGAGATGAGGCGCTTTCCTTCATGAGGCGGGATTCCGTGCAAACAAACCATGCCACCTGTCCTTTCCGGTGTGTCCTGAACTCGAGGTTAAAATGCAAAAGGGATTCGAAAAGAAACAAAGAAAGGGGAAAACAAATCAGAAAAGGAATACCCTTTTCGGGACGAGAAAGACTTATCTGAGGAAGATAACGCTGGCTTTAAATGACATGACATGCCCTTTGGACTGGACGTCTGACCTTCTAAGAGCTTGCGTTTTCCTGAACCAGAACGGATCTGTGATTCCAAATCGGTGGCACTCTGCCGAAACTTTCTTGGGGTGGCGTCATTCTTTTTCGGCCAACAGCGCCCTTTGCGGGTTTTCGCTGGCTGACCTCTCTCGTTTCTCTTCCTGTCATCGCTTGATAGCACTCTTTGCGAGTTTTTACTAAACAAGCTCTCTCATTTTGGTTTCTCTGCTCCCGTCGCCTCGTGGTGCCCGAAGGTTTTCACCGCCGAGACTCTCTCATTTTATCTCTCTTAATTCAGAGTGTGTTGGTCTCCATTTGTGACGCTTATTGGTTTCCCACTATCTTTGGTAATTGATTTGAAGGCTTGTACTTGGTAAGGAGAGGTAGTGATACCAATTTCTCAACTGCTCGATGTGCCCCGGTTTCAATTTCAGGGTGGATGGGATTTTATTGTTGGTGTGACTGAACCTCAAGAAGAGGCTGCCTACGTATCCTTTCAGAATCAAGTCAAACGTAGTTCAGGCCTCAATCAAATTTTGTTTTTGTTTTCTTTTTTTTTTTTTTTTTGTAGAGGGGATTGGGTAGTGTTTGGGGAGTAGTAGGGAATAAAACCTTCGCCATTTTCAAACGTGTCAGGACCACTGGAGCATGATTTAGACGTAGTACCTCTTGACTGCATCTGCATTTACTGCTGTGTCGGGGTCATTTCCTTCGATATCACCTAAATACAATGCTCCTCTCGGCAATATCTTCCTTACGATGTATGGGCCTTTCCAATTTGGGGCAAACTTCCCTTTTGCTTCTTCATGATGCGGCAGAATACGCCTTAGTACCAACTGACCTACTTCGAACTTCCTAGGCCGGACTTTCTTGTTGTAAGCACGGGCCATTCTTCGTTGGTATAACTGTCCGTGACAAACCGCGGCCATCCGCTTTTCATCAATCAACGTCAATTGCTCTAACCGAGTCTTGACCCACTCGCTGTCCTCAATTTCTGCTTCGACAATGATTCGAAGCGAAGGAATTAATACCTCTGCCGGTATTACAGCCTCGGTCCCATAGACCAAAAGATAGGGAGTCGCTCCCACCGATGTGCGTACCGTAGTGCGGTACCCCAATAATGCAAAAGGTAACTGCTCATGCCACTGTCGGGAACTTTGGATTGTTTTTCTCAAAATCTTCTTGATGTTTTTATTTGCAGCTTCCACAGCACCATTGGCTTTCGGCCGATAAGGAGTAGAATTCCTATGCATTATCTTGAACTGTTCGCATACATCTCCCATCAAGTGACTGTTCAAGTTTGCTGCATTATCTGTAATGATAGTCGCAGGAATACCGAAATGACAGATAAGATTTGAGTGCACAAAATCTACTACAGCTTTCTTAGTGACCGACTTGAGAGTGACAGCTTCTACCCATTTTGTGAAGTAATCGATGGCAACCAGTATGAACCTGTGTCCATTCGAAGCCTTTGGCTCAATTGGTCCAATGACGTCCATGCCCCAGGCGACAAATGGCCAAGGTGCGGACATGGGATGCAGTTCCGTGGGAGGTGCATGAATCAAATCACCGTGCACCTGACACTGATGACATTTCCGAACGAAGCTGAAGCAATCCTTTTCCATGGTCATCCAGTAGTAACCTGCTCTAAGGATTTTCTTCGCTAAGACATACCCGTTCATGTGAGGTCCGCACACACCTGCGTGTACTTCGTGCATGATCTTTCTTGCTTCCTCGATATCGACACATCTGAGGAGATTGAGGTCCGGGGTCCTCTTATATAACAATTCACCGCTCAAAAACCACTTGCATGTCGCCTAATGGTCCTCTTTTGATCTCCAGAAGCGTGCTCGGGGTACTCTTGCGTCTTCAGGAACCTTTTGATGTCATGGTACCAAGGTTGCGTATTTGATCCTGCCTCGATTACACTGCAGTAACCGTGCCTTTCCTTGATTTGGATTTCCAAAGGATCGACGTGGGCGTTGCCCGGGTAGGGTAGCATTGAAGCCAAAGTAGCAAGTGCATCTGCCAGTTCATTGTGACACCTCGGAATATACCTGAACTCTATTGAGATAAAGCGCTTGCTGAGGTCCTCCACATGTTGTCGGTATGGGATAAGTTTGACATCCCGAGTTTCCCACTCGCCTTGAGCTTGCCGGATGATCAGGTCAGAATCTCCCATAATCAGTAAGTTTTCGACATCCTGATCGATTGCCATATGCATGCCCATAATGCAGGCTTCATACTCAGTTGTATTGTTTGTGCAAAAGAAACGCAGTCTAGCTGTGGCGGGATAATGCTGACCGGAAGGCGAGATCAAAATTGCCCCAATCCCTATACCCTTGGCGTTCACGGCTCCGTCAAAGAACATCTTCCAAACATGAGCTTCCTCCGAGATCACTTCTACGGTGTTTACCTCTTCATCTGGAAAGTAGGTATCCAATGGCTGGTATTCCTCATCAACCGGATTTTCGGCCAAATGATCTGCTAACGCCTGGGCTTTCATCGCCGTGCGGGTGACATAAACTATGTCGAATTCCGTAAGCAAGATTTGCCATTTAGCCAGTCTCCCAGTAGGCATTGGTTTCTGAAATATATACTTCAAAGGATCCAACCTGCTTATGAGGAATGTAGTGTGGGCTTGGAGATAATGTCTTAGCTTTTGAGCAACCCATGTGAGAGCGCAGCATGTCCTTTCCAACAGAGTGTATTTGGCCTCGTAGCCGGTGAATTTCTTGCTCAAGTAGTAGATTGCTTGCTCCTTCTTTCCGGTTACGTCGTGTTGCCCGAGGACGCAGCCGAAAGAGTTCTCCAAGACTGTTAGATACAAGAAAAGTGGCCTTCCCGGTTTTGGAGGGACCAAGACCGGGGGATTCGAAAGGTATTCTTTGACTTTATCAAAGGCTTCTTGACACTCAGTTGTCCACTTAATCGCCGCATCTTTCCTTAACAGCTTGAATATGGGCTCACACGTGCTCGTCAGCTGGGCAATAAACCGACTGATGTAGTTCAACCTGCCCAAAAGACTCATCACGTCTTTCTTTGTTCTTGGGGAGGCAGATCTCTGATGGATTTTATCTTAGTTGGATCTAGCTCGATACCTCTCCTGCTTACGATGAAACCCAAAAGTTTGCCCGACGGAACTCCGAAAGCACATTTGGATGGGTTTAGCTTCAAGTCATACTTCCTTAGCCTCTCGAAGAATTTCCTCAAGTCTTGGATGTGATTATCCTGCGTCCTGGACTTGACTATCACGTCATCCACGTACACCTCTATTTCCTGATGCATCATGTCATGGAAAATGGCAGTCATGGCCCTCATGTAAGTAGCCCCAGCATTCTTCAAACCAAATGGCATGACCCGGTAGCAGTAGGTGCCCCAAGGCGTGGTGAAGGCAGTTTTCTCAGCGTCCCCTTCATCCATCAGTACCTGATGATACCCAGCCTAACAATCTACGAAAGACTGTATCTTGTGTTTGGCACAATTATCAACGAGGATGTGGATGTTGGGCAGCGGGAAATTATCTTTAGGACTTGCTCTGTTCAAATCTCGGTAGTCTACACATACTCGAGTTTTCCCGTCCTTCTTTGGTACTGGAACCACATTCGCCAACCATGTTGTATATTGGACTACCCGAATCACTCCCGTTTTCAGTTGTTTGGTGATCTCCTCTTTAATCTTGTCACTGACCTCAGTTTTGAATTTTCGTTGCTTTTGTTGAACTGGAGGATAATCAGGATGAATCGGCAATTTATGAACCACTAGATCAACACCTAGCCCCGGCATGTCATCATATGACCAAGCAAACACGTCTTTAAATTCAAAAAGAAGTTGAATTATCGCCTCTCGCGTTTTCTTGTCCGTGTGAATGCTTATCTTGGTCTCCCGGATTTCTTCCGGGGTTCCCAAATTTACCGGTTCAGTGTCATTCAGATTTGGCTTAGGTTTATTCTCGAAATATTCCAACTCTCGGTTTATTCCCTAAAAGCCTCTTCCGCATCATATTCTGGTTCTGGGTTCATTAATTCGCAGTTAAATAGCTCATTGTGATCTGGGCGTGAAGTCCGCAAGCATGTCATATTTAAAGCCGCATTATTAGGACTGAAAAGGAAGATAAAAGGAAAAATAATAAAAATCAGAACAAAAGAAAGAATAGGACAGCAATGATGATTTTTTTTATATTTTCTTTGGAAAGTTGGAAGACAACAATGTTTACGACTAGGAATTCAAAGCAACAATTGAAAAGAAGAAAATGTTCAAGTTATGTCCTGGGATAACTTGTGACACAGGAAAGGTGGCAGGACAGGTCTACCCGGACTTCCGTCTAGTCGGGAATGGCGTAGCCTCCCAGTTTTGGAGTTGGGCGCTCGGCCCCATGTACAGCATCTCAGCAGTGCTCGTTCCTTCACCTGGCTGAACCATGTGGATCTCGTAGAGCATCTCTCTCATTGCCCCACATATCTCCTCGATTTCCTCAGCCGTGAAGACCTCATCATCTTCTTCTTCAGTGTACCTCGGCCTGATGAAGGTTGCATATAAATCCGGCAGTGGTTGAGGTAACTTCCAACCCTCTTTCTCCTTTTCTTTGCCCATTCTTCGTCTGTTGGAGTAGGTTTGAAACCTAGTCCAAAAGGTTTCTTGATGACTGGCAAAGTAACGGGTTCTGTTATTCCCTGAAGGGTTCGTCCAAGTCCCTTCCCTGGCCTAAATCCGTGTCGGATCATCTCTTTGGCCACCATAACCGAAGCGTTAGACAAGAAAGGCTGGGGGCAGGGTATTCCCTCTTCGTGCTGCTCTGCCAGTACAATCTCGAAAGCTTGGTAGACCGTATGTTCGCTTCCTTCTCTTGGTTCAAGGTACGGGATGGATGGGTCCCGATAAATGGCATGCTCATCTTCCCCATGGACCACGATCTCTCGGTCTTCGTACTCGAACTTCACCATCTGGTGAAGAGTGGAAGGCACGGCTCCTGCCGCATGGATCCAAGGCATGCCAAGGAGGAAATTGTAGGATGTGTCCATGTCGATTACCTGGAAGGTTACTCGGAATTCGACTGGTCCTATGACCAACAACAGGTCTATTTCCCCCATGGTATCTCTCTTGATGCCGTCGAAAGCTCTTACGCAGACATTGTTGGGTCGGATTCTTCCGGTCCCAATTTCCATTCTCTGTAGCGTGGAGAGCGGGCAAATGTCAACGCCTAAGCCTCCATCCAACATTACCCGCTTGACATAGTAGTCCTCGCATTTAACTGTTAAATGCAAGGCCTTGTTGTGTGCTGCTCCTTCCGGGGGTAAATCGTTTTTGCTGAAAGAGATTTGGTTGACAGCGAAGAATCTTTCTGTCATCCGCTCTAGTTGTTCCACCGAGGTTTCAACTGGTACATATGCTTCATTCAGGGTTTTCAATAGGATCTTTTGATGCTCAGTTGACCTCATCAATAATGACAGCATGGATACTTGCTCAGGGTACTTGCGCAGCTGATCTATCACTTCGTAATCCGGCATTTTCATTTGTTGGAAGAACACCTCCGCTTCTTCAACACTCACGGGCTTCTTTGGAGGGAAGCGCCTTTGTGTGGCGTTGTTCAGTTCTTGGGTATTTGAATACCTTCCAATGAAAGTATTTTCTGGAAGTTCTCCCATGACCTCTTTACCTTTGTACATCACCAAAGTCTTTTGATAATTCCATGGTACTGTGGACGGGTTGGTCATTGGCTTTTGTGGCACGCGTCCGATAACCACTGGCTCATTCAGCCGAGGTGGTTAAATCGTCCCCCGGACCACATAGGCCCCTTTTGGCACGTATATAGGTTTTGTCTTGTTGATCCCGAACTTCTGCGTCTTCTCGGCTTGACCTCGTGGTATGTAAAGAACTCCACCCTTTGCTGGTACCACTTTCTTCTCCATCTTCTTTTCAGGCTTGATCTTTACAGCCTTGGCCTCCTCCCCCTTTTCTGGTTTCTGGTCTATTTCAGGCCTCTTCCCCGTGTCGACAATGGCAATTATGGCTTTCAAAGCAGGGTCGAACTCTTTGTCTTCACAAATCATTCCGATCAGCGGCCCATTATTGTGAGCGGGCAATGGATTGTTAGTCACATTTGGGATCTCTTCGTCCCTTAGCACTATTTTCCCCTGCTCTATCAAATTTTCGACCACTCTTTTCAACGACCAGCAGTCATTTGTATCATGTCCCTCGGCTCCTGAATGATAGGCGCATCTGACTCCGGCTTTGTAAGAAGGCGACGTTGGGTTTTGCCTCGTTTGGGGAATTGGTTGCAAGAAACCCAACTGGACTAGCTTAGGGAACAACGTAGAGTATTGTTTACCGATGGGCGTGAAAGTCCGCCGTCGAGGTGGCTCCTGGGGGCGGTAGTTATTCTGCGGGGGTTGTGGGTTATAGTGGTTGCGGTAAGGAGGCTGATTTCTGGAAGGTGGAGCTGGGCCTCGGTTGGCTTGTTGTGGTGGATGGTTATAAGGTTGGGCATTCATGACCATATAAGGCTGATGAGCATATGCCAAATTTGAGTGGGGGTAATAATGTTGTGGGGCTCTTTCCGGAAAATGGGGCCTGGGATGACGATACTCCCTTGCTTCAGAGGCTGCCATAGTCGTTTCTTCCTTCTTCTTCCCCCTCGTCGTTCCTCCAGACCCGCTTTGGACGGCCTGGGAAGTTGCCCTTATGGCTGCTTGACTCAGAATCCTACCTGTTTTCAAGCCATTTTCCACCATCTCTCCAATCTTGATCGCTTCCGCGAATGGCTTACCCATGGCTGACATCATGTTTTGGAAATAGTCAGACTCTTGAGCCTGGAGAAAGGTAGTGACCATTTCCGCTTCATCCATGGGAGGCTTCACTCTCGACGCCTGTTCACGCCACTTAATAGCATACTCTCTAAAGCTTTCCGAAGGCTTCTTCTTCAAATTCGACAGAGAGTTTCGGTCTGGTGCAATGTCAATGTTATACTGGAATTGTTTCACAAAATTTCTGGCGAGATCATCCCATGTATGCCATCGGGACATTTCCTGATCCATATACCATTCCGAAGCTATCCCTACTAGACTTTCCCCAAAATACGCCATCAGCAGTTCTTCTTTTCCGCCGGCTCCCCGTAATTGGTTGCAGTATTTCTTAAGATGTGCAATGGGGTCACCGTGCCCATCGTATTTCTCGAACTTGGGGGTCTTGAAACCCGTTGGCAGGTGCACGTGAGGGAACATGCACAGGTCGGCGTAAGAGACGCTCTTTTGTCCGCTCAATCCTTGCATATTCTTCAAACTTTGTTCAAGGCTTCTCATTCTCTTGGCAATCTCATTTTGTTCTGCAATTCTGGGGTTCTGATCCTGTCCCGGTGCAAGCTCGTACTGAGGCGGTAGAGGATTAGTATTGGTAGCGAACCTAGTTGGTTTCATTGAGAACGATGGTGCTTGGAATGTAAAAGAGGATGAGTCAAAGCTTGGTTTGTACGTGGTAGGCTGTGCTGTAATCGGGCAAGGCGATGCAGTAAAGATGTTCATGCTTGCATCAGTGGATGACACTCGGTGATGAGGCTCAGAAGGCAATCCAGCAGAGAAGGCTGAGGTGGCTGGGTACCCAGATGGGGTATCAGGATAATTTATGGGGACATTAGACGTCCCACTTGACCTGGAGAATAATTCAGGGAATCCGGGGACGACACTTGGCGGCTCTTTCCCATTATTCCAGTCGTCCAGCATTTCCAACATGCGGAGCCGTAGGATTCTATTTTCCTCCGCAGTTGCGGATTCAGGTGTGAGGACGGCTGAGATCGAGCTTTCCTCAGAAACAGGGATTGTTTGCAATGGAATTTCTGAAGACATTTCCACACTTCCTTTTGACCTGGTGAAGTAAGTGTGAGTACTGCTTCCGGTCCTAACAACAGGTAGTTGAACACTTCTCCTTGACCTCGTGAAGTACGAGTGCGAGGCCAGACTTTCACCAAACCAACCGTCTTTTCAAAAACCCTGGAGGAAATGCTCAACGACAAACGCACGGTTAATTTGTAGCAAATAACAGATAGTTAATCTCACGTTGGGCATGATGCACCTATACAGTTAAGTGGATTACTATATGTTTGCTACGAGAGCATGCGTCATTCCGGCGTTTTATTAGTTTTTTTTTTTTCTTTTTCTTTCTTTTCTTTTTCTTTTTCTCTTTTGTTTTTCTTTTATGTTTTTTTTTATTTTGCAGTAAAAGAAATGCGACCGGATCCGATGAGGATTGCCTACGTATCACGATGCCTACGTGAATCAGATCATTACGTAGTTCGAAAAACACGAATGAGCGTAAAAGAAACAACCTCTTTATTGTTGAAACGTTCTATTACAAGCTACATTTTGCAAAAGAAAGAGCAAACTTTGAAAATAAACCTAGACTCAAAATAGACTGAAAATCACCCTGATGGAAAAACAGGCAGAAGATGCTAAGATACAGATTTGACCTATGAATGCATTATGGTTTTAAAAATTGGTTTCCGCGGGGCATCGTTCGGCCTCGCCGCGGTCCTAGGCGTGAGATCCCTCTCAAGTTGCTCTAGCTCGTGCATAGTCTGCTTGACATAAACCATTACTGCCGAGAGGAAGGTAACACTGGACATGTTCTCACATCGTAGACATCGTCTGGTGATGGCATGGGCAATGGCCTTGATCCTATCTCTGGTTTGCTTCTTCTCTACAAGCAGGCGTTCTATCTGATCGCTGCATATCTTGAAGACTTGAGTATCTTGTACATGCTGATGCTTCAGTCGCCGTACTTCCAACTTCATCTGGGCTATTGAGTCGTACCAGTATCTGCTCTCAGTTTGGAAATCCTTGGCCTGATTAACTGCTTTGATCTCAAGTGCAGCCATCTCTCTCTTTATCTTAGCAACGGTTTTCTCGTGGTCGCCTTCCAATTGGTTCAGGTATCTGCGATGCTTATCTGCTCTCGTATCCCACTGCGCTTTGAGCTCGGCTATGACGTTTTCAGACTTCTTCCAAACCATCTTGCCATTTTCTGATCTTGCTTCTTAGCCTTTTTATCAGGTGCTCGTCTGATCGACGTCTTGGTTGTTTATCTGCATCCAACCTTATCTGTTTGTTCTGGGCTTTGAGCATTTCATTTTCTTGAATTAACCTGTTCCGCTCCCCCAGATCGGTGGCAATTTGCACGTTGTGCTCGTATCTCATGCCTTCTACTTGTTGCTTTAACCTGCTGATTTCGGCACAATAGCCTCTTTCCTTTGCTAACCAATCCCAATGCCTTTGCGATGACTCGGTGAAATTCTGGATGTGGGGTCTTTTAACTGGCCTTTCATGCTCGAGTTCCCTCCTATACCATGCAAGGTAACCTGGCGCCGTTTCTCCTTTGGCTCGATCCCGCACGCAAGTATCTGATTTTAGATATTGACCCTCATTCCAGATTTGCGAATCTTTGCTTCTGGGAACTGTCCGTTAGGACTTATCTCGACTGCTTGAGTGCTAAGATCTTCCTCATGAGGTACTGTCTGGCATCTTCCGAACTGTCTCAAAACTCGGCCGGGTGCGTAAGGTTGAATGCTCTTAAGCCCCATCAGCAAGAAATGAGTTTTAGCCGCCGACATATATAAGATCTCATCAACAGGCAACCATCCCAACGTCCATTGTATTTGGCTGGCAGTAAGAGCTTGCAAGAACGAGGTCCATGCCAGGACTCCTTTGGGCCAAATGATCTCTCTGGTTCTCGTGTAAGATTCTTCTATGCGGGTCTTTTCCGGGGAACCATGGCTCAACATCTCGGAATGATGGCAGAGGTGCTCGGTCATCCATATCTGTAGGAGCAAGTTACAACCTTCGAAGAAATTTCCCCCAGCTTTACAAGCTGTGAGAGCTCGAAAGATGTCAGATACCACCATTGGCGCGAGAGTACTGTCACTTTGCGTGAGTAAAGTGCTGACGACCCTAGATATCTTCAAATCAATGTTTCCATCTTTCCTCGGAAATACCAGAAGACCCAGGAACATTATCATGAACGCTACCCGTCTGTGCTCGTCCCACTTCTGACGAACTCCTTTGCTGCACAGTTTGTTGATTGGATTATTGAATCCCCCTCGTGACCGTACCTATCATATATGAAGCATGGAGTACAGAATCCGTCTGCTAGATCCGGGTTGTGGACTGTTCTAGGTATTTTCAATGAATCCAGGAACCGATGTACCGTGACGACTCTCGGGGTGACCAAGTATTTTTCCCTCAAAGGAAGTTCAGTATTCCCGATGTATCCGGCCATTTCTTCCAAAGTCGGGGTGAGCTCAAAATTAGAGAAATGAAAAACATTGTGCGCCGGGTCCCAATAGGTAACCAAAGCTCTTATGATATCTCCCCGAGGCTGGATTTCCAACAGACCCACAAGACCTTTCAAATATTTCTTAACCTCATTTTGTCCTTCAACACCTAGATCATTCCACCATAGCCGTAACTTGACAGGGATTTTGGTCATTATTGAAAAATGTTCATTTTGCATCGTGCTCATCCTGCACATTTATTAAGGTGATTTTAACAAAACGAACTGACTAAAAAATTTTTTTACAGAGGGGATCAAGTTTTGAACACGGCCTTTAAACACTTCGGGGATGAAGATTTTAAGGCTGTGTGGGTCTACTGGGTAAAAATGCTAAATAAGACCCAAAGGTGGCTATTTAGACAAAGTCAGCCTTCCGGCGTCCCTTTCGGGAACATTCGGCTATTTATGACAAAACAACGTCACCCGATTTATTTATGACTCTTTAAAAATTTGAAAACGCATTTTTTTTTATTTTGGCTATTTTAGAAAAAATGGGGTTGAACCCGACGAGGGTTGCCTACGTATCTCACATCCGGTGAGAATCAAACCGGCGTAGTTCGGGGATATCATGAATAGAGAAAACCTAGAAATCAGGAATAAGTATTATTATTTTGAAAAAAGATAAAGACTAAAGAAAAAATATATTTTTTTTGGCAATATTTGGACCATTAGTCTGAATTTATAAAAAGGGGTACTACAAAAGAAACAACACATTTTTTGAATTATTGATTTTCCATTTTTTTTTACTTTTAAAATAAATACCTTTTCTTTTTTTTTTGATTTTGAAAGTGATAAAAGAAAATTTTTTGTTTATTTTTTTTTAATAACTCTCAATAAAAGACAGGTTTTTTTTTAGAAAAATTCCGGCGAGGTTTTGACACTACTTGGACATTGGTTTTATTTTCCAAAAATAGTAATTATCCCCTACGCTGCTATTTTCCCCTTTTTAGGAACCGGTCGACATGCGGAACCGAAGCAAATAAATGAACAACACAAACAGGATGCAGCAGGGTGGTCTTTTTCGTTTCAGGCTGCCTGTCCTAGACGGACCCAACCCCTGTGTTGAGTCCCCTAAGTCAAATGCAACATGATGCAAATAAGCGTTCCTACTAGGGATCCGGCATGAAGTCAAGTTATTTTAGGTTCGTAACCTGGGTATTTGTTCTAGACTGTGTACCCGAGCGGACAACTCGAGTCGAGGAGGGGGCTACGTACCGGGGACTCGCGAGATCGTCCGGCTTTGTAACTTGTCCGACCTCTTTCTTATTTCAGGTATTGACACTAACAGAATAGGGAGTCTCGACCAGCGAGCTTCTCCCCGGAGGTAAGAAGAGAAGGGTTTCGGCACAGTTTATATACAGTTCAGATAATATCAAAGCGGTAAAAGACAACATTTAGCACGTTATGCAAAAACATGTAATAAAGATCAGCTAATAAAGCCAAATATAACAATTATTCTAAGCTCGAATTCTTGAACCCTGAACCAGTGGTCCTGGGTTTATCCCCAACAGAGTCGCCAGAGCTGTCACACCTCCTTTTTGCGCGCCCGGCCCCGAAGGGTTAAATGCGCGGGTGGAGTTTTTCCAATTTAAGTGACAATATTCGAAATGGGATTATTTATTTAATTCAGAGTCGCCACTTGGGAAAGGTTTGGTTTTTGGTGTCCCAAGTCACCGGTTTATCTTGAATCCCAAATCAAGGAAATTTTCGACTTTTCCAAATGAAGTCTGCGAACCAGAAATTCTAAGTAAGGAATTCTGTTGACCCGAGGGAAGGTGTTAGGCACCCTCGAATCCCGTGGTTCTAGCACGGTCGCTTAAATTGTTATAATGGCTAAATATCTGATTTAAATACATGTTGTGACTTATGTGTTTTTATTAAGTTTAAACCGCTTTTATTATTATCATTTATTTTTATAGAATTGCAACGTCGTGAAAATGTATCTCGAACCACGTCACAATCAATGCACCCGTAGTTGTTAACACATTTTGACTCCGTTGAGACTTGGATTTGGGTCACATCAATGTGCACCCGATTTTAAGAATATAATTTACTTAAAGTCGCGCCTAAAGAATCTAAACGCGTTATTATCTTTGGGGAAGGCAGTGGAATTCACTAAACAGTCCGTCCCAAACTCTAAATATTTATCATGGTCAATTATTGAGGGCCCCGCAATTTGTATTTTTATTTGGCGAGGCTCGTCTCATTATTTTAGAAGGAACATCCTAAAGCGACTACATTTCTAATGTGTTTATCTCTTAAAAATAGAAGAAAAGATGCGTGCTATTTTAACTATGTGTTTGGCCAAATCCAGATTTTAGCTAATCGCCCGATTAATTATTTACGGAATGAAGAAACATTGTACCTCATGAAAACATGCTTTGAACTTGATAAGAGAAATGTATATGAGATTGGTGAAATGCTACGACTGTTACAAGAGCTCCCTAACTTCAACTTATTCAGACAAGATCAATTAAAATTGCTTATTAGGAAATGCGACTAATGACATTTGAAACTCATCCTATAGACTGCTTCATGAAGACCGAAACTCAAGAGTTTGAAACTGTATTGTCTTTAGCTAGATCTAAACAATTATTTGTCCTTACATATTCGAAACATGCTGAAAGAGCGAGTTTGAGTTAGCAATTGTATTAAATGGCTCTGCATATTTCACGGATTGTATTTACATCTTGTGTACTCCTAAACGAATAAAATGTCACAGTTTCCAATTGGCATAAGCTTTAATTAAGTACAACCTTACTAATCTGTCTCCATTAGGCTAACAGACCAAGAAACTGCATATCTTAACAACATTGAAAAAAAAACATTCGTAAGCAATACAACAGGTGATTATAACTCCTTCAGATCTTTTGATTCATGCTTTCATTGTTACATCAAATGCGAGTCTTAGTATGTACCTGGATATTGGATACAACAGAAGAAGCGAGGGGTCAGTAGGGCAATAGAAGCGATACCAAATAGCAGCAGTAACAGCAGGTACCAATAGAACAGAAATCCCAGTGCAAGAGGCCAATAAGCCAATGGAGAAAAGGCAGAATGAGACAAATTCCCAATAGTATGGAGTCGGAGAATCAGGCAATCCAATTCCAGGAGAAGCAAAACACACAAATCCAAACAATAGACTTAACTGACACTTGAAGGAAAACAGGACTAACTTGGACAGTTTGAACAAAATGAGAATCGAACAAACAGTAAGAAGAAGACAATTCCTGATTTTTGTGATATCCCTTTCCCTATCTCCTTTCTTTTCAAGTTCTAATGTCAGTCCTCAATTTGAAGTCTATTTGGGTTATCAAAGAGAAATCTTTTCTAGTTTCTGTTTTCAGAATTTAAAACTCTCAGATGTTCCCTCTCAGTGTCTCTCTCTATTTCTGTATGCTTTTTTCTGTGTATCTCTATCAGCTCTCTCTTTCAAAACTCCTCACAGTGTCTGTATTTTTCTTTCTCTATCTGATTCTGTATATCCCTCTGTGTCTGTGTGTGTATACCTCTCAGTGTGTATTCCCCTCCCCGTCTATATCTTTTGTATGTCTATCCCCCTTTTATAATCCTTCCTTAACCCTTTTACCAGCCTGTTTGGGCTATCACAGTACCCTTCCCATGTGCCTTCCCCTTTTCAGATTCCAGTTAGTTATTTAAGTATTAACCCCATCATTCCCTTGGCAGGCTTAACTTTAAAAGGCTTAATATTTCTTAAACTAAAGCAAGGTATGGGGCAGTAGAATATATCTGACAGCATATGCTGTCAAACCATTTTAAAATTAAAAGCCCTTTTATGCAGGAAACAGGTTGTGCACAAAGCACATGAGGTGCACCAATGCACATGCTGTGCATGAGTGCACATGCCCTCCAATTCAGAGTTTAAACCAAACATCTCTTTTACATTACTGATCCAAATCAACAGCTATAAGTAAGCAAAACTGTTTCTTAATCAATTCAGGCAAATGTTCAACAGAAGCAAATCGATTTACTATGCTCAGACAGTTGAAACTAATTGACGACACATGTCGACTCGACTATATTAGCATTAATATACACAATCGTAGCCAAAAATCAGACATTTAAATAGTATCGATACATGGTTCGAATTATACTAACTAAGCAGAAATGCACTCGAGGAGTCAACTAGTCAGTCCAAACTTAAAAATCAGTTACTTGCACAAACAAATACATAATGCCTTATCAGAATAGGAGATGGGGGGATTTAAACAAACAACAGAGGTTCAGGCAAAGTGGTTGAAGCACAGTTGATAGAAGTCAAGGACATAAACAGAAAACGAACAGACCCTTACAACAATCAAACGAACCAACACAACTAAGAAAAGAAAGAAACTCACCTTAAACCGCAAAAGATCAAAACCTTAACTCGGACTCGGTCAGGCCTTTCTTAAGGCTGAACGGACTTTAATCGAAGTGTTTCTCAGATGAGAAACACTTTGATTAAAGTCCATTAGACCTTAATCTCTTCGGTTGAAACAGTGACGAAGAACTACAAAATTTCCAAAACTCAGATCTGGGATTCATGCTTCCCTGGTCAGATTCGGACCAAACCAAGTATGGTTTGGTCACGAGGGGGGTCTGGTGAGTGTCTGGTGTGAAACTAAGGCAGATCGGTGTAGATTAGGTTCCGACTCGAATCTTCAAATGAAGATTCGAGAAGGTGGGATAGGATTCGAAGTGTGTGGTTGGTAGATTTGGGTTCAGGATGGCATGGGGGTTCTATGGTGTTCAGGTGGAGGTCACCGGCGTTCATGCCGCCGGGTTTCTGGTGAAGGTGTGCAGGGGCGGCTAGGGTTTGAGGGGAAGGGTTCGTGGAGACGAAGGCTGGGGTTAGGATAGGGGGGCAGGGTAAAGGTTCTGGCTTATATAGTTAGTGGGTGGGTTGATCTCAACCGTTAGATCAATCTAGATCTACGGTTTGGATCTGATGGTCTTAAGTGGAACGGTGTCGTTTTGAGGGTAAAGGGTTTTGGGTTGGTTCGGGTGAAAACGGGTCGGGTTCCTCAGTGGGTTGTGGGGAAGTGATCTTGGCCGTTGATCAATCTGAGATCAACGGCCCAGATCACACTGGACTAAAACGGCGTCGTTTGGACGCCCTGGGTATCAGGTGGTCTGGACCGGGCAGGCCTGGGTTTTGGGCTGTTTGTTTGGGCCAATTTTTTTAAAATTAGCCCAAGTCCGAAAGGGGTCTTTTCTTTTTCTTTTCTTTCTCTTTTTTTTTATTTTAAAAACAAAAGCAAGCAAAAAAAATCAAATTAAAAAAAAAATTAAATACACACTCAATACAATTATTCACACACACTAAAATATTTCAAAACAGGTAAAATCAAAATCACGGACGAAGATGCCTATTTATGATTTTTTTTTAACGACCGGATTACGGTTCGAATTATGCGTGACACACACATTTTGTATTTTAAATAAATGAATAAGAAAAAATAAAAATGGGCAAAAGTCACAAATAAATCAACAAAGTGCCGCACAGAAATCCGAAAATTGTACAGCAGGGCCAATTATTATTTTGTTATTTCTTTTGGAGCGATTGTCGTGCGAAACAAAAATCACGTGCTCACAGTACCCTCTGGAAACTCATAACCCTCTACTCGCTTTTCGTGTTTATCAATGCACTCGAGGCCAGTCATCCACAATTCAAGTATCCGGGATGGTGGCAAAGGTGTTCCTCCATCCATATTTGTAACATCATATTGCACCCTTCAAAGAACTTGGCCCCTTCTCGACAACGAGTAAGAGCTCGATAAATTTCTGCCAAGATCAATGGCACTATAGTCCCATTTGCCGTTTTCATCATAAAGGCAGTTATCTCTACTAGCCCTATCTCTATGCTCCCGTCTTTTCTCGGGCAGACCAAAATACCGAGGAATGCCACTATGAAAGATAACCCTCTCCGAGCTTCCCACTTGTCTTGATTTCCAACGTGAGTAAGACCAGTATCGGGTGTTTCGAAGCCTCGGGGATTCCCGTATCGTCGGTACAGAAAATAGAAGGTATAAAATCCTTCGGCCAAATTTCCATCTCGGATGTCTCTACTGATGCTTAACAAGTCCAAATATTTGTGAGGGGTCACTGCTCTCGATGCTACCGGGTACTGACTTCTGAGACTCCCTTCGAAACCGGTATAGCCTGCTATCTCTTCCAACGTAGGAGTTAACTCGAAATCTGCAAAGTGGAACACATTATGTGTTGAGTCCCAAAATGGTATCAAGGCCTCAATCACGTCTTTTCTGGGCTTAACCTTCAAGAGCCCAATAAGACCACCCAATGCTTTCGTCACAACTTTCCTGCTATCGTTTCCCAAATCATGCCACCACATATGTAGCTCCAAAGGGATCTCTACACGGACTGAGAAAGGTTCATTTTGATTTGTGCTCATTCTGCACATTTATTAAGGCAATTTTAATTAGGATAAAACTATGACTCATTCTGATTTAAAAGAAAGGACCGTTTTTCAAAAAATTTCACAAAACATCTGGCCTTGTCGATACTGCCTTTCGGCACTTCGAAAACGAAGATTTTAAGGCTGTGTCAACTAATCAGCCATAACCTTTTAAAAATGACCAAAAATTGTTGTTCCTGCAAAACAACCTTCCGACGCCCTTTTAGGGCCATTCGGCTATTTCTAACAAGGATGGCATCACCGTGATTATTTTCAAATTAAAGTGGAATTTTGGGCTATTTTTTTTTTTTGCAAAAGAAAGTTGGACCCGATGAGGGTTCCCTACGTATCTCACACCCTGTGAGAATCAAACTAGCGTAGTTCGGGAAAGCAAAACAAACTGTTTTTGAAAACAAAACTTCTCTTTTTTTCATTTCATTGGCAAATAAAACTCTTTTTTTTAAAACAACAACTTTTTTTCAAAACCCCTTTTTTCCTCTTTTTTTTTATGTTCTTGAAAATTCGGCAGCGTTTCGACACTATTTGGACGTCGATTTTTTTTCAGAACAGGCGATTAACTCTCTTTAGCCCTCACATTGCCATTTCTCTTTCCTCAACTTTTTCCAATATTCATAAACCTGTCAGCATGCAAGTCCGAAGCAAATAAATGCACAATTGGATGCATCAGGATGGTCTTTTGTTACGGGTGCACCTGTCCTAGACAGACCCAACCCCTGTGTTAAGTCTCCAAAATCAAAATGCACATGATGCAAACAAACGTTCCTATTAGGGATCCGGCATGAGGTATTGTTATACTAGGTTCAAAACCTGGGTTTATTTGTTCTAGACCTGGCTTACCTGAGCGGACAGCTCGAGCTGGGGGGGGGGCAGCGTACCGGGAATACAGAAGCTTCACCGGCTTTGCAACTTGTCCGAAACTCGTTCTAAATTTGGAATATGACTCTAACAGAAAAGAAGTCACATGAAGTGCACACTTCTTCATGATTTAGAAGACTCATAGAGAAGAGGGATTTCGCAACAGTTTATATACAGTTCACCAATATCAAAGTGGTAAAAACATCATTTAGCACATAAGGCTCCAAACATGTAAAAACTCAGATAATAAATAAAGCAAAATATAACAATTACTCTAAGCTCGAATTCTCGAACCCTGAACCAGAGATTCTGGGTTCTTGTCCCCAGCAAAGTCGCCAGAGCTGTCACACCTTCTTTTTACCTACATCCGGAAGGGTATAAAAGAGTTTTTCCAATTAAAGGACAATCGGAACGGGATTTATTATTAAGATTCAGAGTCGCCACTTGGGAAATTAATGGTTTCCCAAGTTACCGATTGAATCCCGAACCGAGGAAAATATGACTTTGTTAACAGTCCGCGAACCAGAAATCCAAGTAAGGAATTCTGTTAACCCGGGAGGTGTTAGGTATTCCCGGGTTCCGTGGTTCTAGCACGGTCGCTCAACTGTCGTGTTTAGCTTATTTATCTGATTTTATTACATGATGAACCTATGCGCCGATTTTTACTTTTAACCGCTTTTATTTAACATTTTTAAAGAAAGTGGAACGTCGCTTAAAACGTGTCTTTGGATCGTGTCACATGAAATTCACCCGCAATCCTGAACACATTTATTCAACGTTTTGGGATTTGATTTGGGTCACATGAAATGCACACCCGAGTTTAAGAAGGTAATTTTATTAAGATCGTGCCTAAAGATACTAACGCGTTATTATTTTGGGGAAGGCCGTGAAATTCGCTAAACGGCCCATCCCAAATTCTACGTACTTTATTATAGCCATTTATTGAGGGCCCCACAATTTGCATTTTTATTTGGCGAGGCTCATCTCATTTTTATTTAAAGACTGATCCTAAAGCGACTATGATTTTTCTAATTATTCTTGTCTCTAAAATAAAGAAAAGAAATCCTAATTAATAACGACTATATTTGAGGTCAATGGATTACTTGAACTGTCAGCCAGCTTGGGCCTGAAGCACAACCCATTTAAATGGATCAAAATCCAGGCACACACGAGAGCAAGCCAGTCTTAGGCCTGAGCCCAGGTTTACACGGGCGTTAAATTAAACCAAACTTGGGCCGCCTGAAATGAGTCGGAGCCCAGTCCATCCGAGATAGGCTGTTAAGCCTTGATCTCCCATTCAAAATGAATTTCAAGTATTTATGGACAACTTCAAGGTACTCGTATTTCACCATTTACAACAAAGGAAAAAAGTGATTCGCCTATTCAGATTGATGAAACAACTAACCTTTCTGATTTCAGCTTAAAGCTCAGATTATTTCTACTTATCTTTTGATGAGCTATTGGATACTATTAAGGTGAAAGAAAACATATATTGAAAATGTTAAATCAATGCTCAAATGATTCAGGGTTTCATGCAAGTTTACTGTCAGTACATATGAGAATTCAAGGACTCGAAGTGATTTCCTATTTCAACTGCCTTCTGACTTTAATAATCAAATTAACAGCAACAAAATTAAACTAGCCAAAACTGAAGGATAATTTCAGCTCACATTACTACAGTTCGAGAACTCTATACTAAACATACAAACTAAGTTAGCTACAGCTAATTTCATTCCACACTCATCAATCTAACCAAGTGAAAGAGCGACAACACGAGGATTCTGAGCTTATAAAACTGAGGGAAAGTATTCCACAGCAGTGACAACCTTTATTTGAGCTAACTGGAGATGGAGTCCTTAGATACCAGGGCCGCTTATGTGTACCGTCAGTAGGAGAGCTCCGTGCCAAGATTCTTTTGGAGGCCCATTATTCTAGATATGCAGTTCATCCCTGAGCGACAAAGATGTATCGGGAAGTGTACCTGGAATTGGAACACAAAATGAAGAGGAAATAGAAGTCAGCTGAGGCAGTAAGAACAGACAGCAACAATTTGAACTCAAACAGCCACAATTACACCAATGCTTCAGCTCGGAAATGAATTAGGAGTATAGAAATGCTTTTAAACCAAAAGATTAACGGATCCAGCCACAACAAATTCAACTAAGCACAAATGACTTCCAAAATGAAAACAACAACAGCTCACAGCAAACAACACCCAAATTGATCCCAAAATGCCTCGACCAAACCCAAAAACTGCCTGAAATCAACTAGGAATACCTCTGAAATTTCAACAACTAAAAAGAGAACTAGTAGATGTGAATTGATAACTAGAATATAAAAATTAACCTACAATTTCCAATGAAACAGTGATTTTTTTGAGTTTTTGAAGTTTTTTTCTTTTGTTTTTGTGTTTTTGAGATACTAGATCTAATTGGAATTGGAAAATTCAAATCTGAAATTCAGATCTGCAACCAAGGGTTTTTGGGGGAATTTTTGGGGTCAAAAACTTGTGAATTAAGGCAGATATGCTGTCATTTATAGGCCCAAATGAGGGCAACCCTCAGATTTCAAATTTATCATTTTAGTCCCTCTTTTATTTTACTCTTTAGCTGGTTACTCCCTCATTTCCTAACTTGTTGCCCAAGCTAATACTCTAACACTTTCTGAAAATCTGTTATGGACCCCATATAGAATGTTCTAGAGAGTTCTTATTCATCCACTTGTAAGATTCCTACCCTTGAGTTACCCCAATTACCCTTAACTTAACTCTGCAATCATTAACCTACCCCCAGCCCTGTTAACTAACCAAACAACCGTGGTCTAGCTAAACAAACTCAATCACACATCCAAAACTTAAGTAACCACTTACCTATTACCAATCAACAGACAAGCTAATTAACAACCAAAACCAATATGAAACCAGATTGAAACAGTTTAAACAATTAAAGAACAGATTTATGTTGCTGACCAATACCCCCTTAACCATGGATAATCAAACAAACTCTAAATCAGATGTTCATAAGCAGATAATCACCTAAAATCAAATTAGCTAGACATATTAAGCTAAATATGATGTTAAACCTATTAATGAACTATTCTTAGCAACTAAATTCTTATACTAAACTTGAAGAAACGAAACATCAAAATTTAAACTAAACTAAACATTGAACATGAACTAATTCTTATACTAATGGAAAAATTAACATTTAGCAGAACTCGAACAACAATCAAATAAGAAAAACTTCAATTACTAACCCTAGACGGATAACACCGAACCCAGATCATTTAATGAAGCAAAATCGTCAAGAAGATAGGACAATTCGAAAATACAACGAAGAGAGAAACTCACTGATTTTAAGCCTTCGACTCGACTGACTTCTCACTTGGTTTTCAAACAATATTATGTGCTTTTTCTTTCCAAGAACAATCACATAATACAATTTGAAACCATATGAGCCCTTGGCTAACCCGAGAAATTCCAAAAACGTCGACAAAAACCCTAGACCCAAAATTCGCGGTGTTCCAGTGGGATTTGAAGGAAATTAGTCAAAGGTTTAGGAAAAGGGTGGTGAGAGGAGTATGTGGTGTGATTTTGGGGGGGGGGGTAGACGAATTTGGGTTTTGGCCAGAAAACTTCGATTCAACATTCGAATCGTTTGGTTATGATTCGAGGAATGTTATGGCCAAATTCGAGATGAGGGAGAAGAGGAGATTCTAGGGTGTTATTTTGGTCTGGATTGGAGGCCGGCGCCGCCATCGATGGTGAGGGTTTGGGGGCGGCTAAACTAGGGTTCTTCTGAGGAGGGTTAATGAAAGAGACGATGGAGAGGGGGGGTGAAGGGGTTCGGACAGTCTTATACTAATAAGACCCCACTTCTCCACCGTTGGATTGATTAACCTCGACGGCCTGGATTGATCGACGCCAAACGGCGTCACTTTAGTTATGCAAATGGGCAGACCGGGTATAGGCTACTGGGCTGGGTCATTTCGGGTGTGTATTTGGGCTGAAGAAACGAATTAAACGGCCCACTTCGTTGTAACAGTCCACTTCTCCCTTTTTATTTGTATTCTCTTTATTTCTTTTATCTATTTTCGTATTTCATTATGTATTTTTGTATTTTTCTGATTTTATAAAAATGCAAAAAGTAAAATAGAGTCCTAATATATTTCAAAGTTAAACTAATTAACTCCTAAAATTGTTTAAAATCTATTTCGTGACAAATTCAACAATTAACAATTAAAAATGCAAAAGAGGACTTTTTTTGTTATTTTCTTTATATTTTGTTCTAAAAACAAATTAACCCCTAATTAATCCTAAAATATGAAGTTAAATCCTAAACGCAAATGCCAAATGTATTTTTTTGTATTTTCATATGAATTAAAATGCAAACAATTAACAGAAAATGACACAAAATTCACAAAATTGTAAAATAATGAAAAAGATCATTTTGTTTGAATTTTTGGGAATAAATCATATATAGGGCAATAATTACGTGCTCCCAATGGACTTATCCATTGGGATGTTTCTTCAAACTATCGTCGAAGTAGGATCCTGTCGTAGTTCGAACGAGGTCAAACTCATGTTTTCGTCGATGGGCTTGGCCATTAGGATGTTGCTTCGAACTGTCGTCGAAGTAGGATCCCGTCGTAGTTCTAACAAGGTTGAACTCATGTTTTCATCAATGAACTTGGCCATTGGGATATTGCTTCGAACTATCGTCGAAGTAGGATCACGTCGTAGTTCGAATGAAGTCGAACTCATGTTTTTGTCGATGGCCTTGCCCATTGGGATGTTGCTTCGAACTATCATCGAAGTAGGATCCCGTTGTAATTCGAATGAGGTCGAACTCTTATTTTCGTCGATGGACTTGGCCATTAGGATGCTGCTTCGAACTGTCATTGAAATAGGATCCCGTCATATTTCGAATGAGGTCAAACTCATATTTTTGTTGATGGTCTTAGCCATTGGGATGTTGCTTCGAACTATCGTCAAAGTAGGATCCCGTCGTAGTTCGAACGAGATCGAACTCATGTTTTCGTCCATGGTCTTGGTCATTGGGATGTTACTTCGAACCATCATCAAAGTAGGATCCCATCATAGTTCGAACGAGATCAAACTCATGTTTTTGTCGATGGCCTTGGCCATTGGGATGTTACTTCGAACTATCATCGAAGTAGGATCCTGTTGTAGTTCGAATGAGGTCGAACTCATGTTTTCCCCGATGGCCTTGGCCATTGGGATGTTGTTTCGAATTGTCGTCAAAGTAGGATCCCGTCGTAGTTCGAACGAGGTCGAACTCATGTTTTCATCGATGGCCTTGACCATTTCAAGTTTGAGGTTTGATCATATTCTCGTAGGAAGACATATGTCGACTTTATTCATGCAATGGAGATTTTATTATATTATTGTAACAATCACATGTTGACTCTGTACATACAATGGAGAGTTGATTATATTCTTATAATAATCACATGTCGACTCTGTACATGGAATGGAGATTTAATTATCTATATCCAGTCCCTTCATTACTTTGTTCCGGAGATCATATCGACGGGCAAGGTAATGAACAATACTTCGAACCTCGAGACGTCCCCCCTTTACACCTCATTAAAAACCTCACCAGGAAAACCCTTTTAGGATAAAACACGGATGAGGGAAAAAGAGAACGACTTAGGTGGCACCTCCTTTCAGAAGTGGAAGTATTTGAGATGAGCGACATTCCAGTTATTTTAGAGTAGTCTTCCTTCCATTGTCTCTAACTGGAATGCTCATTTGTTTGCTCCTGCCGTGATTTTGTATGGTCTGTCCCAGTTTGTTCCCAGTTTTCCCTCATTAGGATCCTTTCCTGCTTGTGTTTTAGCTTTGAGGACGTAATCACCGACCTTGAGCGGTCGCACTTTGGCCTTTTTGTTGTGATACCTTTCTACTTGTTGCTTTTAGTTTATCATTCTTATGTGGGCCATGTCTCTTCGTTCTTCGACTTCATCCAGATCTTGTAGCCTATTTTCGTCGTTGTTTGGTCCGCTCTCATTGGAGTATCTCAAGCTAGGCTCTCTGACCTCGACGGGTATAACTACGTCAGTCATATAGACTAGTGAATATGGCGTCTCGCCTGTACTAGTTTTTGGTGTAGTGCGGTATGCCCATAATATTTCCGGTAGAAGTTCAGGCCATATCCCTTTGGCGTCCTCAAGCTTCTTTTTCAATATATTCAGTATTACTTTGTTAGATAATTCGGCTTGACCATTTCCAGCGGGGTAATATGGCATGGAGAGTATTCGTTTGATGTGCCATTTTTCAAAAAACTCGGTCGTTTTCCTTCTGACGAACTGAGGTCCATTGTCATAACTGATTTCTTTGGGGATGCCAAAACGGCATATTATATTTTTCCATATGAACGCGATGACCTCTTGCTCACGTATCTAAGTGTATGCACCTGCTTCCACCCATTTAGAAAAGTAATCAGTTAAAACCAAAAGGAAGCGTACCTTACCTCGTCTCGCTGGAAGGGGTCCGACAATATCCATCCCCCATTTTATGAATGGCCATGGTGAAGTGATGGAGTGAAGGAGTTACCCTACTTGATGTATCATAGAGGCGTACTTTGACACTGTTCATATTTCCTTACGTAGTCCGAGACTTCTTTTTTCATGGTGGGCTAGTAGTATCCGGCGTTGATGAGGCATCAAACGAGGGCGCAATTTCCCATGTGGGCACCGCAGTGCCCCTCATATACTTCTTCCAGTACTCACCTTGTTTGATTTGGCCCAAGACATTTAGCTAGGGAGCCTCCGAACGTTCTCTTGTAGAGATCACTATTTACGAGGCTGTATTTGGCTGCCCGTATTCGAAGCTTTTTGGCTTCTTTCTTATCTTGTGGGAGCGTTCCCTCCTGCAAATATGCTACGAGGCGGTTGCATCAGTCCCAAGTTAGGTTTACAGAATGTAGCTTGACGTGGTCTATTGCGGAATGAAGAAGGGTGACCACATTTTCCTTGTTGATATTTTTGGTGGTTGTTGTTAGTTTGGTGAGTCCGTCTGCTTCGATATTCTGTGCCTTGGGTATTTGGTCGATGCGACATTCATCAAATTCTGGAAGCAGTTTGTAAATTTCTGATTGATACTTTTGTAGCCTTTATTCTTTGATTTGGAAAGTCCCGGTGGCTTGGTTCACCACGAGTTAAGAGTCGCAATGGAGGATAAGTCATCGAGCACCATATCTGAGGGATAATTTCAATCCTACAATCACAGCTTCATACTCGGCCTCGTTATTAGTCATCTCGGGGCATCGTATGGACTGGAGAATTACTTCGCCCGAAGGAACCTCAAGGACGAGTACCAGTCCCGATCTCGAGGCATTAGATGCGCCGCCGGTGTAGAGGAACCAGAGTTTGGTATGTGCAGAAGCGCAGAGCGCCTCCTGCTCTACTTTAGGCAATATTTCCGCGCTGAAATTAGCGATGAAATCGGCGAGCACCTACGACTTAATGGTAGTTCGTGGTTGGTATGTTATGTTGTGCTCGCTTAATTCTATGGCCCAATTGGCCAATCTACCCGATAATTCGGGTTTGTGTAGGACGCTCCGCAGGGGGAAGGTTGTCACCACTTCTATGGGGTGACATTGAAAATATGGTCTAAGCTTTCGCGAAGCTACGTCTAATGCCAAATCTAGTTTTTCAAGGTAAGGATACCTTGTTTCGGCATCAATTAAGGTTTCTGCTGATATAATAAATCGGAGATTGCGTACCTTTATTTTCGCGGATCAAGACTGCATTTACCGCAACTTCAGAGACTGCTAGGTATACTAGTAGGCATTCACCCGGGTTTGCCTTGACGAGTAGCGGTGGCGAGGATAGGTACGCTTTTAGCTTTCTTAAGGCGTCGATACATTTTGAATTCCACTACAATCTGTAGTCTTTTCTCAGCACGTTGAAGAATTTATGACATCTGTCCGATGATCGTGAAATGAACCTTGACAAGGCGGCTATTCGTCCTGTTATTTCTGCACCTGCTTCTTGTTGGTCAATATCTCCAGTATTCCTTCGATGGACCTAATTTGATCCGGGTTGACCTCGATACCCCTTTGTGACACCAAAAAACTGAGGAACTTTCCTGAAGTTACGCCGAAGGTGCACTCTTCGGGATTCAATTTCATCCCGTAATGCCTCAATATCTCGACGGCCTCCTTCAGATGGCCAATGTGATCCACCCTCTTCTTCGACTTTACTATAATTTCCTCGATGTAGACCTCCATGGTCTTACCGAATTGTTCTTTGAACATTTTGGTGACTAACCTTTGATATGCCGCCCCCACGTTCTTGAGTTCGAATGGCATTACCTTGTAGCAATACGTTCCTCGGTGAGTGATGAAAGTGGTTTTTTCTTGGTCTTCTTCAGCCATTAGAATCTAATTGTAGCCAGAGTAGGCGTCCAAAAAGCTCAGTAGTTCGTGTCCCGCTGTCGCATCGATGAGCTGGTCGATGTGTGGTAATGGAAATGAATCTTTCGCGCATGATTTGTTAAGGTTGGTGAAGTCGACACACATCCGCCATTTCCCGTTCTTCTTTTTGACCATGACCACATTGGCGACCCATTGGGGATATTTCGACTCTCGGATGGAACCATTAGTGAGTAATTTATCAACCTCCTCGCTGACCGCTTAATTGATGGTGGTATTGAACTTTCTCCTCATTTGTCGCACTGGCTGTTAAAACGGGTCGACATTCAGCCTGTATGTGGTGATATCCCTTGGGATTCCTGGCATATCTGAATGGGAAAAAGAAAACTCATAATATTTACCTGGTTTTGAGAGGTTGTGTTCGATATAGGACTTTTTCGTACTATTGATGTCGTCTAGTTGGACGGGGTCGAGGTATTCCATGGTTGCCTTGCAAACTTCTACGATATCCGGGTCTTTGATGGCCTCTATTTGTATGTCGGGTTTGGTTCCCGATATGGCTAATTGCTATGCTTCCGCACTTGCCTCTTTTAGTTGTTTGGTGTGTGTCCAATCTTGGGCGATCCGGTAGTATTCTTGGGAGGTGAGTTGCTCTCCATAGATGCTGAATATCCCCATGGGGTAGGAAATTTGATCACTTGATAGAAACTTGACGGGACGGCTTGCATGGTATATATCCATGGACGCCCTATAATAGCGTTATAGGTTGTTTCCCGGTTCATGACGTGGAACGTCGTCTCCAAGGTGACTCCTCCTGCTAGGACAGGTAGCACTATTTCTCCAGAGGTTCGTTCCACTGCATTATTAAAGCTCGTTAGTGTTATGCAACGCGGTATTATCATATCCTCGAGCCTCATCTGCATGAAAACTCATGGGTGAACAATACACGTGCCGTTTTCATCATCCACCATTATTCTCTTTACATCGGTATCTGCGATGCATAAAGTTATAACCAAAGTATCATAGTGAGGGGAAGACAAACCGTCAGTATCCGACTTATCAAAGATGATACTGTCTTTGAGGTCGTCATACCGTTTGTGGGCAACCGTCCGTTTGAGTTTATGTGTGGTGGTGAATTTCACATGGTTTATTATCATGTCATCGCCACCTCCAATGATCATTTGTATGGTACGAGCTGGTGACGATGGTTTTGGAGGTCCTTGAGGTTGATCGCGGCCACGAGCAAAGCTGGCCCGTCCTCGGTCGCTCAGCAGTTCTTTCAGGTATCCCTGGTTTCACATTCTTACCACTTCTTGTCATAGACCTATGCAATCCTTGGTCTTGTGTCCCCTTTCTTGGTGGAATTCACACAGAACATTCGACCTCCTGGTGCTCGGATCCGAATTCATCTTTTGTGGCCACTCCACCTTCGTGCCGAGCTTTTCCAGTGCATACACTATCTCTGAAGGAGAAACACAAAAGTTATGAGCAGATAACAGTGGAGGCATACCTCTTTCATTTCGGGGAGGTGCGATGTGTCGAGGCGCGGTGTCTGCATGTCGTAGAGGAGGTGGGTTGGATGTTCGGATATAGGGTTGGTGTCGTTCTCGATTAAAACATGGTAGTTGATCCCTTTGACTGTCATTGCAATGATCTCTCCTTTTATCGGTTTGGACCGATGTTAGTCACTGGATTGGGCCGTTCAGGTCATCCACGTCTGCTCTTACTTCGGTGCAATATGCATTATGGATCTCTTCCCACGTGGCAGGGGGCAATTCATGAGTCTACTTTGTAGCTTTTTGGTTGCTTTTGACCCATTTCTGTTTAGCCCATTTTGAAAGGCTGCTACCGCCATCCCTTCTGACACGTTCGATAGGCTCATCCTTACCCTATTGAATTGGGCTAGGAAATCCCGAAGTCCTTCGCCTGTCGTCTGCCTGACGGCGAAGATATCATTTACTCTGGTCTCTGCCTTTTTCACTTCCGCATGAGCGGTGACGAACTTATCTGCCATTTCTTCGAACGTTGATATCGATCGCGCCAGTAGTTGGTAATACCATGTCAACCCTCCCCCTGCCAGGGTTTCGATGAACTTTTTCAGCAGTACCGACGACACCTGTTCTTTTGATAGATCGTTACCTTTTACTGCGGTAATGTAATGGATTAAGTGATCTTCCGGGTCCATGGTGCCATCATATATTTTTAGATATGGCATTATTTTAAGGTTCTTGGGATAGAGTGGGGTGTTGCCCCTTCGCTATATGGTTGTTCGACAAATCGGCCCACAACACCTTTCGGTAACAACTTCGAAGCGCCCAGTACTTTATCAACCCTTTCCTGGTGTTCTTTCATCTAGTCGCGGAGTGTTTTGTTTTCATTTTTCATCTCTTCAATTTTCTTTAAGATGACCATAAGTGCATCGTTTCCTGCATCAACAACAGTACAGGTGTTATGCATTCGTGTAGTGTCTGTCTCATCGGCGATAGCTGCGGATTCTGCGGGTAATGCGTCCTCGATATCCCTTTGAACGGGTTTCTCGAGCATGTTGCTCAAGGTTTTTGTCAGCCATTCTTTTAATAGCCTTTTCACGGTCGGTGGTGCCTCTCCTGCTACAGATGTTGAGGTTTCCCTCTCGCGCAAAACCGTTAAACCCTCGTGGGGGGTGAGATCTCTCCCTCAGGTGTAGCATTTGGCGTTGCGTTTTCGTTGTTTTGTCCACCGGCTTCGTTGAGAGAATTCAGGAGGTTGTTCGTGACACCTACTATTACCTTCAGCCTTGCTTCTCCATTCCCTGCCATTGTTGGCCATTCTGAAGCTAAAGAGAGGTGATTATTTCTTTCAAGAATCTAGATGAAACTACGGTCTCAGCTATCGAAATCCCCACAGACGGCACCAAATTATTTGACTCAAAAGATATCGAAACCTTTTTGAATAAATCAATCAAAGAAAATGAAGAGGTAAATCTTAGCTAAGTATAATAATCTCTAGAACGAAAGATGGATAAAGAGAATATGGATAATATGACCTCCTTATTTATCTAGATCAACCAATCTTTTACGATCAACCTTCTCACTCGTTTATGTAAGAAAATATACAACAAATATTCTGGATTAGTCCAGTAGTGCCCCTTACAAGATTGTTGTTTGCTATATATATAAGGAGTGAAACCCTTCTAAGCTATAAAAGACAAATTATAAAGAATATTTGAAGGAATATTCTAAGTATCCCCTAATGGACTTGTATTATTACAAGGGCCGTACAATCTCGTGTTTGTCTTAAGGTCGTCCTCCGCAGGACATTAGGTTACGAAGACCTCGCCGGTCGGCGTACTCGTCGACGGTCGTGGTTATTCAAATTTGGACCTATACACCTACTATACTAGTCTTACAAATGTACCAAGTAATGCAAGACTCAAATGCCTCCTAACCTACAACCCTAATACTCGACTTCCACATCTTCCTATCAAGTGTCATGTCCTCGGAAATCTGAAGCCTCGTCATATCCTGCCTAATCACCCCTCCCCAATAATTTTTAGGCCGCGTCATGGTACTCAGCCAAAAAGAGCTTAAGTGGTTCCAAGCACGGTACTTTGTGTGATCCTTTGCTAATTGAGAGAGACCACAACAATCATGTAGATCTTTGTCCACATTGCACTTTTGTTATACATAAACGATAATATCTTTTCGGACATGGCGAGCTCCAACATTTGTTGGAACAAAAAGAATATAGGGTTCATCTAATTAAAACAAAATATATGTGAAATGCTAGAGAAATTAATCAGAAGCAGACTATTAAGTGCTTGCTTCTTTACGACTTAGTGCCTTGAGCAGTAGAGTTCAATGAATGTTATGATCATTTTGGCCTTTCATGTCGTAGTGGCCATTGTTGGGCTTGTATGCACCGGCTGAGTCACATTCAACAAAGGGGTGCACCCTTTATTCAAAAATTACACTGTATTGCTAGATAAATTTTTCGGTTTTATGTATATAAGTATATTTAAGACAAGAGGGATTGCTCTAATGGTAAGCAACCTCCACTTCCAACCAAGAGGTTGTGAGTTCGAGTCTCCCCAAGAGCAAGATGGGAAGTTCTTGGAGGGAAGGATGCCGGGGTCTATTTGGAAATAGCCTCTCTACCCCAGGGTAGGGATAAGGTCTACGTACACACTATCCTCCCCAGACCCCACTAAGTGGGATTATACTGGGTTGTTGTTGTTGTTGTTGTATATAAGTATATTTACTATATGTTGACTCTCTTTAACTTTTCGGTGTATCTAATTTTTATATTTTGACACCCCTTAGTAAAAATTCTGTCTCCGCCACTACTTGAATATATGCAAAGTGCAGGCAATGTTTTTTGTGTGTTTCTGGTCCGACACAATACAGTATTTATGTGCAAAAGACAAGTATAGATAGAGAAATACATTATAAAAGGAATTAATCTTTTAACTCAATAACTCACAACTCTAAATTCTGAATCTACCATCAGGCAAGTCTTATGGAAGTTCTTCTCCTGAAATTGCCATTACCATTTCCAAGCGCTGCAGTTATGCAAACCGTCCAGTAAGCTATAAATGTGGACATAAGTCTTTACACTGTCGCTCGTGCTATATAAGTTAAATCCTTTTCTGATTCAGTATAGAACAACTGGGTCCTTAAACAACAAAGACATGCATACTTACACCAAGTAATCAAAGAATACTTCACAAAAGCATTTTGCGTGTCAAGGAAACTCGGACATTTTTTGCAAAAAACGGCCCCAGAGCCAAAAAACGTCCCGAATACTTGGGGACTGGCGTCATAAAACGGTCTATCTGATTTTTACTTCTCCATATATTTTTACCTAATGCATGCTTCCAAATTTCTGCATTTTGCAGGACATACTCTGCCTTTTGATGTTAAATTGACCGGTATCAATTGAAGGTGATGATGAATGTATATATGCTAAGTGTATTATGGAGTATTATGGATGTATATATACTCTGCTAAGTGTTTTCTTGATTGGACAATGAACCAAAAAATCAGCAAACAAATCTTTCAGGGAACTTCATCAAAGATTGACAAAGTAGCCAAAATGGCATCAAAGAGAGTCAAAGAGAACTCCAAAAATAAAATGTATCATCAAAAGTATAATGTGTACTAAAACCACTGAAATCATGCAACTGAGGAGGCACTAGGCTTAGCATGTTTCCTTCTAGTTGCTCTAATATAACAGACAACAGCCACAAAAAATGCAGTGGCTAAACCCCCAAGAATAACTCCACCTCCATAAAAAGACTTGTCAATTGAATGGTGATGGTGTTTCTTCTCAATAAGAATATCCTCTGATTGAACAATCCCATTATGTTCATTTTCAGAACCAACCTCCTTAGCCTTCTTTTCTTCTTCTTTCTGTGGTGTAGGCGCGGCTGCAGCAGAAGATTTAACCGATTTAGGTTGGTGTTTTCCAAGTTTTCGGAACAAAGACGACGGGCTAGGAGCTGGGGAACTTGCAAAAGCTGTTACAGTACCAGCCATGGCTAGATATACAAGAACTTCTGTCAAGATCAAACAGAGAAGAAGAAATTTAGACATGGTGATCAGTTCTTGATATTCTCATTGAGTCTTGTACTTTGCAACATTATGTATATATAGAGCCATAGAGTGGAAGATCGAACAACCATGTAGTTTGATGGAAAGTTCCCTTTGTCTTGATTCAAGAAAAGAGTTTGAAGAATAATTTAGTGTTTGTTATAGAATTGTCTGCAAAATAGGGGAAACAGACCAAGTCACACGTGAAAACTATAGAATATTTGCAATGCATCTGGACTTAAATGAAGGGAACATGATGTTTATACTATGTTTATTTGTGAAGTTTGTGATGCATAGCTGCTTTGAAATATAGCCTGAGTTTTGAATAATACCAACAAATTTCTCTATAACAGTCTTGTTTATTTCGATATTTTTTTTATTGCTATAATAAACTGCTATTATAGAAAACATATATTATACTAACATAATATAAAATGTTGTTGCAAAGAAATCTAGGTTGTAGTGAAGTATTGTTACAGAGGATGGTTGTTATAGAGGGATCTGGCTGTAAGTAGAAGATAACACGAAGTTAGAGTTTTATTTTGGGGGTATTATCACTTTTAGTCAGCGCCAAAAACTATTTATATTCGTTAGCCGAAAAGTGTATAAAAATTTGTATAATTTTTATATATAACATAGAGAATGTATAGATATACAAAAAATCTACATTCTTTTTGCTATTATTTTGAGAGCAGCTATAGAATATTATTTTTCCTTAAATTGCTAATTTAATCTATGGCTTCTTTCTTTACACAAGGTATCTCCTGAAATTATGGCATTTCAGAAACTCGAGTCACCACCGCCAAACAGCTGTGGTAAGAGTTAAAATTATTATCCCATTATCGTTGGGATTATACTATAATAATGCCGTAAGGAACAAAATTCCCTAAACATGTACAAAAATTAGGTTGATAGCGTGACTATGATTCATTTTTGATGGTGTGATTAATGTTCATTTTTGATAATCTGATCAGATTGAACAGAATTTAACTCGGCAGAAATTAAATGATTCTCTAGTTTCGTGCTGGAAATTATGTGGCATAGGAATCCATGACACCAAGCATTTGTTTTAGAAAGGCACAGACATAAGCAGTTAACTCTAACACTCTTAACCCAGCAAAGGGTTCTTCTTAACCCTTTGTTTATTGATTATAATCACTAAAGTGCCTTTCAAAAGGGAACAGTGAATATTTGTAATACCCTATATATTAATAAGGGCATATAAGTCTTTAACTAAAGTTTTAAAAAACAAACAAAAAAAAGAAATAATAGGACAATGGGCTAAAGCCCTTAAGAATGAGAAACGAAAAAAACAAAACGGAAAAAGGGGAAAAGTTGCTGCTAAGCAACAGAAACTAAAAGCAAAGAAAGAAAGAAAAAAAACGATGGAGGAGGTAATACTCGAATTTCTCATCTGGGTTCCTTTCTTCTGGTAATAATTTTTTTTTATTTCAGTTCATATATTTGAAGGATTTCACAAGGTATAAGAAATTAAATACCAATAAGAGTTATTTTGGGCAAGTTATGCAATTGAAAATTGGTCAATGTAATTGTAGGATAAATTCACTTGGAAAAAATAAGGGTATTGATGTATTCGTACTTAAACGAGTTATATATGATCTTTGTTAGGTGTAAATTAAGTGAGGGTGCAAGGATTGAGTTTTGGTGTTTAACTATATTGCAATGAAAATATCGAATTTGGGTTGGAATGTGGTAAGTCTAGTATTGAGTACAAAGATAAGTACCAATTAAGAAGGAATATTATGGACAATAAGTGTATTTCAGTTTCAATTTATGCACACGATTAAGGAAATTGAACAGTACAGGGAATAAACCATATAAATAACTTTTTATTTAAAAGATTTTGGACTAATTTAAATCACTCATATGTGGGTAAATATAAATCCACAAATTAAGACTCAAACATGAACCCCAATGATTGAGTATTCTAAATTAGCTATGAATTAGCCTAAACATGGAAATTAACATGAGATCGATATTATGTAATTATAGATTGATTGGAGGAATTTATATGAATTGCTCGAGGTGAAACATTTGGTATTTCGCCACGAGTACTGTGAGTAGTAATCTTACCACAATTTGTGTTTTCATAACCTGCATGATTTATATATGATTTTGAAAATAAATGAGTTATCGATGCTTTGAAATTGCATGTGGGACAAGTTCTTTACTTGATATGATACAGAACAGTTTACTTGATATGTTTACCGCTTAATCTAAATATTTTCACCGTTACTAGATATGTTTTACCGTTACTTGAGATGTTACAATTAATTGAAGTATTCTCACTGTTACTAGATATGTTTTACTGTTACTTGAGACATGATTACTGTTACCGAAATAAAATTACAAGATTTGATAAGGAATGATACGTCCTTCATTATTTTGAAAATGCTTTTGTACGAATATTTACTATTTACAAGAAAGAGTATAAATGGGAGGAGACTTTGAAAGATCCCATAGCTAATAGGGGGTTCGTTAGACCTGGTGCACCTTGTATTTACAGATTACCGATTACAGTTATAGCCTTCGCTAGTGGGAAGGTAAAACTAGCATACAGTTATAGTTTTCCCTCGAGTAGGGACCTACAGTTATATTTGACTCCTTTGATGAAGGAGTCCATATAGTGTTACAGATTACATGATCCTTCCTTGGAAACCTCCCAAACATAAAGATTTGATATGACACAGTGCTTACCGAGTCTATTACTGAATTGTTAAATTAATTCCTATTACAGGAAACACATGATGAGACTGATTATTATTACTGTTTTTTTAAAGGACATTTTATTTTTATGATAGTTCCTAATTATTATTATACAGGCATGTTTTCTGACTTGTCCCCAATTAAAAACGGTTGTGGTTAAGTATTATTACTCACTGAGCTAGCGACTCACTCCCCGCTATTTTTTTTTCCAGAGACAACAGTTGAAGGGCGAGGATTTCGTTAGTCAGACGCACAAGTTGATAATTTCTGGTGAGCCCTGCATTTGTTCGCATGGGCGGAGATTTTATTTATTATTATGGTCTTTTCTTTGAACTCTTAGAGTCGCTCCATAGTCAAATTTTTTAGTGTCTTGAGTATTCTTCGTTGTTATAGATTTATATTGAGTATTGCTCATTCTTATCAAATTTGGAGATAAAGTAGTATTTCTAGTTGTTAGTGGGTGGACTATTAAAGGTAGATATTTATTTTGGTTAATTGATAAGGTCATTGTCATTTGAATTGCTATTAGGATGTTTGGTTGCTGATTTGAGACAGGGAAAATTTTGGGATAGTCCAAAAACAGGGAAAGCTCTGTCCGATTTTCTGTAAAATACCGATGAGGTTTACTTGGGGGCACTTGCTCCTAGGTGCCGGTCATGATCCTAAATTGGGTCATGACAAAGTTGGTATTCGAGCTTAGGCTATTCTTGTGACTAATGGAGCACACGTCGGTAGTAGAATCTCAATTATGGTTATGTAGCCGGTCATTCCCATAATCGTGATTATGTGAGGGCGTGATAGGATGTGTCTTGTCTTTCTTTCTTTCTTATTCCACCGTACGCGTGTGGCGATTAGGGTCAGATAACTGAATCTATCATTACTTATCCTATTCGTGTATGGCTCGGACCAATTACCCTATAATAGAATTTGGCTAGAGGTTCAAACTTCAAATACGTCAAATTTCGCCAATGGATATGCAGCCATCTCCAAGCAAAGAAATGCTACATAAGTAGTATACAAGACCAAGGTTCATTGTGTTGTATGAGGTGCTTTCTGGTAAGATGCGTAATAGGGTTCATTTCGAAATTTATACCAGTCCACTACTACAGCGATAGAGGAGTGCTATCACAAAAAGAAAGAGATCTTTATGGATATAATAGATAAACATGAGAAGAATGAGCAACAGAATAGGGGCTCTAAAGTCCTCATGCACCTAAAAGATTATGGGGAACAACAAAATATTCTTAATAAAGTTCCTAAAGTTGAAACTACTAAGTTTACTATTTCTCATAGTTCAAAGGATCCTTAAAGGTTTTAGTAGAATACTTACCATGTTATAAGCTATAGTTTATTTCATGAAGATGTCTATGGAACATGCAACTTTTAGACTAGAGAACATGGCGAATACATGAAATGTTACTGTACTCTTAGAGATGCCAACAAGAGCAACACAACTAATTTGGGAATAATTTCACTAAAGTGTTTATGAATCACTTCCTTCTTGGCAGTTTGTGACGTGAACTTGCCTGCTAGATCATTTAAGAAATTGATTTAGACTGTGGGTATACTTACATATAACATCAAACTTTCTCAGCTGGATATGCAAGCAACATCTTATGTTTAGAGGCTTGTTGAAAGGTTGGTTAATTGTTTAAATAAGATAGTAACTGCATATATGAAGACTTGAACCTCTTCTTTAGCAGTTGCATTTACCAGAAAGATTGAAAATATGGACATGATAGGCGTGCAAGAACTCACATAAGAAGATTGAGATTAGAATATCTTTTAGTATGGATTTTAATATGAGTCGAAGATTTAAAAATCAAGAATGTTTTGAGATATTAAATGATCTTTTTCGGGTTGCCACATTTGTGAAAATTTTATAGTAGTTAGACATGTGTTTAAAACTTTTAAGATTCAAGTTAAGAGAAGGAAAATCTAGCTAACCAAGTTGTACTTGATATGGTTGACTCTAATGTACAAATGGATATAGATTAATTATATTTTTACCATGCTACCCTTGATTACTATGGAAAACTATTAGGTTTGGTGAACTTTAAAGCTGGTTTTGTCCAAAAAGGGGATTATAGGTTTTAGAGACGAGTAAATTATATATTTTGAAGACTTAACGGTTATAGAAGAAAGGTTGTTTGGATCTCATAGATATGGTAAGGGGCACAAGAGAAGAAACACTTAGTTTGAGAAAAAAGAAGAAGTATCATAATGAGAGATTCTCTAATGTATTCCTAAAGATTTACTAGGACTACCCCCAAAATATGAAATAGACTTCGGTATTGAGCTGATACCTGACACGCAAACTATATTATATGGCACCCACAAAGTTGAAAGAGCTAATTGAATAATTGAGAGACCTACTGGATACAGGTTTTATCATATCGATTGTTGCATCATGAGGTACACCAATATTGGTTGGAAAAAAAAAGGGACGAGTCTTTAAGAATGTGGGTCAACTACAGATCATTAAATAAGATAACAATACACAATAAATATCCTTTGTCTTGTATAGATAACTTGTTTGATTAGTTACAAGGAATCATTGATCTTTAGTCTGTTATCATCAGCTTAGAATAGAAAGGAAGATATTTCAATGTTGCCTCTAGTACTCGATATAAACATTATGAGTTACCTGTGATGTCCTTTAGATTGGCCAATGCTCTAATTGCATTGATGTATATAATAAATATGGTGTTCAAAGTTGTTTTTGGAGAAAAAAAATCCATAGTTTTACTTACTATATTCTAGTATATTCTCGTACTAAGAAAGAGCACGAGAATTACTTGAAAAATATGTCAAAGATGCTGTAGGAAAATCAATTTTTTTTCCAAATTCTTCAATTAGCTGGACTCGATGATATTCATAGGAAACATGGTATCTAAAAAAAAGGATAGATTCTAAGAAGATATAAACAATTCATAAATGGTCGAGACTCATTTCCTCTACAGAGATTACTTTTGGCTTGACAAGCTACTATAGGCATTTGTGTAGGATTTCTCTAGAATAACACCACCACTCACCAAGTAACATAGAAAATCGCTAAATTTCAGTAGATGGAGAAATGTACAACGAGAAAGCATGTTTGACAATCACACTAATGTTAACCTTATTTCAATAGCCTCTAGAGGATTCACAATGTTATGTGATCTTTGAGGGTAAGATTAGGATATTTTCTCATGCAAGATAGTCACCTGATATCCTATACTCTAAGAAAACTGAAGAAGCTCAAGTCGTATTATGCCATTCATGATTTGGAGAAGGTCATATTGGTATTTCCTTTTAAGATTTAGAGACTCTATTTATACGAAGAAACCTGTGAGATTTATACCTAGCACAAGAGCCTGAAGTACATTTAGAGACACAATGTACTGTTTTGTATTGTTCGGGAAAGATAAATATTATAGCTTATGCCAAAAAAAAAATATGTGTGATTTGATGCATTTAGCTCTTTCTGGACGAAGATATGCATAGACTAGAGGGTGCACGTGTTAAATTCAATATGGAAAAAAAATTCAAAGACATTATTGGCTATTGGTCAAGCCCGATGTAGAGTGTATAAAGGCTAGCCAATACGAGGATGAACGATTGTTTAATTACCGAGATTAGTTTTTAGCTGATAAAAGCAAGGATATGACTATTAATAGTGAGGGTATTCTACGACTAGGTAACTAATTATGTGCAGCAAACATATATGGGTTGAGATAAGCTATTCGTGATGGAGCTCACAACTTTGGATACACTATATATCTCAGGTCTATAAGATGCACCATGACTATAAAAAATTGAATGGTTGGAAAAGAAAGAAGGAAAAAAATCGTTAACTTTGTTTCTAACTATTTGACATGTCAGTATGTTAAGGCAAGCACTTACGACTCACAGGCCCACTAAAACAACTCAAGATTCTGAAGTGGAAATACAATAGAACAATACATATATGACTAAATTACTCAAACCATTAGAGTTATGATTATATGTGGGAAAGTTGTAAATTGGCTTACCAAGTAGGCATGTTTCTTGCTAGTCAAAACATCTTATAATGAGGTAAAATATGCATAGATATACATGAACAGAAAATTATGTGACTCAATAGAGCTCTATTGTCCATCAGCTCTAATAAAGTATCGCATTCACTTCACGATTTGAAAACCTTTTCAAGGAAGGTTAGGTACACGAGTAGATCTTAGTACTAGTTTATCGCACGCAAATACAATGTCCAAAGGTGTTATACAGATCTTGGAGGATATGTTGAGAGATTGTATTCTTGAGTTTGGAGGTAGTTGGGACACTTATCTACCTTTAGCTGAATTTGCTTACAACAATAGCTTCCAGTCCACTATTCAAATGGCACCGTACGAAGCATTGTATGGTAGAAGATGTCGTTCTCCTATCGGACGGTTTGAAGCTGGTGAGACTAACTTATTGGGACCCGACTTAGTACAAGAAGCTATGGACAAAGTCCAGTTGATCCGACAGAGATTGCTTACATCTCAAAGTAGACAAAATCTTATGCGGATAAGAGAAAAAGAGGTTTAGTGCTTACAATTGGGGACAAAGTGTTCCTACAAGACTCTCCTATGAAAGGTGTGATGCGGTTTGGGAAAAGAGGCAAGCTAAGCCCCAAGATTATTGGATCGTATGAAATACTATACTGAGTGGGAGCGGTGGCTTATCGTTTGGCACTTCCTCTTGAGTTGTCCTTTATTCATCCAGTTTTTTATGTCTCAATGCTAAGGAAATATATATCAGACTCATCTTAGGTGCTTGAAGCACCTGTTGCATTGCTTGATGAGAAGTTGTCTTATAAGGAGGAGGCAATGACTATTGTTGATACGCAAGTAAGGAAGCTACCGTCAAAAGAAATTGTGTTCGTTAAAGTGTTATGGAGAAATAATACAGTTGAAGAATCTACGTGGGAAGTAGAAAAAGATATACAAGCGAAGTATCCCCATTTATTTTAGTCTACAGGTACGTACTTAAATTAAATTCGAGGACCGAATTTCATAAGGTGGGAAGAATATAATATCCTATATATTAATAAGGGCATATAAATCTTTAACTAAAGTTTAAAAAAACAAAAATAAAAGAAATAATAGGACAATGGGCTAAAGCCCATAAGAATGAGAAACGGAAAAAAAACAAAAGGGAAAAAGGGGAAAAGTTGCTGCTAAGCAATAGAAACTAAAAGCAAAGAAAGAAAGAAAAAAAAACAATGGAGGAGGAAACAAAGGAGAAAAAGAAGAAAGAGGCTAGAGCCAAACCTTGAGAAATTGTAAAAACGCACTGGTTCTTACGGGTAATATTCGAATTTCTCATCTGGGTTCCTTTCTTCTGGTAATTATTTTTTTTTATCTCAGTTCATATATTTGAAGGGTTTCGCAAGGTATAAGAAATTAAATACCAATAAGAGTTATTTTGGGCAAGTTATGCAATTGAAAATTGGTCAATGTAATTGTAGGATAAATTCACTTGGAAAAAATAAGGGTATTGATGTATTCGTACTTAAACGAGTTATATATGATCTTTGTTAGGTGTAAATTAAGTGAGGGTGCAAGGATTGAGTTTTGGTGTTTAACTATATTGCAATGAAAATATCGAATTTGGGTTGGAATGTAGTAAGTCTAGTATTGAGTACAAAGATAAGTACCAATTAAGAAGGAATATTATGGACAATAAGTGTATTTCAGTTTCAATTTATGCACACGATTAAGGAAATTGAACGGTACAAGGAATAAACCATATAAATAACTTTTTATTTAAAAGATTTTGGACTAATTTAAATCACTCATATGTGGGTAAATATAAATCCACAAATTAAGACTCAAACATGAACCCCAATGATTGGGTATTCTAAATTAGCTATGAATTAGCCTAAACATGAAAATTAACATGAGATCGATATTATGTAATTATAGATTGATTGAAGGAATTTGTGCGAATTGCTCGAGGTGAAACATTTTGTATTTCGGCACGAGTACTGTGAGTAGTAGTCTTACCACAATTTGTGTTTTCATAACCTGCATGATTTATATATGATTTTGAAAATAAATGAGTTATCGATGCTTTGAAATTGCATGTGGGACAAGTTCTTTACTTGATATGATACAGAACAGTTTACTTGATATGTTTACCGCTTAATCTAAATATTTTCACCGTTACTAGATATGTTTTACCGTTACTTGAGATGTTACAATTAATTGAAGTATTCTCACTGTTACTAGATATGTTTTACTGTTACTTGAGACATGATTACTGTTACCGAAATAAAATTACAAGATTTGATAAGGAATGATACGTCCTTCATTATTTTGAAAATGCTTTTGTACGAATATTTACTATTTACAAGAAAGAGTATAAATGGGAGGAGACTTTGAAGGATCCCGTAGCTAACAGGGGGTTCGTTAGACCTGTTGCACCTTGTATTTACAGATTACCGATTACAGTTATAGCCTTCGCTAGTGGGAAGATAGAACTAGCATACAGTTATAGTTTTCCCTCGAGTAGGGACCTACAGTTATATTTGACTCCTTTGATGAAGGAGTCCATATAGTGTTACAGATTACATGATCCTTCCTTGGAAACCTCCCAAACATAAAGATTTGATATGACACAGTGCTTGCCGAGTCTATTACTGAATTGTTAAATTGATTCCTATTATAGGAAACACATGATGAGACTGATTATTATTACTGTTTTTTTAAAGGACATTTTATTTTTATGATAGTTCCTAATTATTATTATACAGGCATGTTTTCTGACTTGTCCCCAATTAAAAACGGTTGTGGTTAAGTATTATTACTCACTGAGCTAGCGACTCACTCTCCGCTAACTTTTTTTCCAGAGACAACAGTTGAAGGGCGAGGATTTCGTTAGTCAGACGCACAAGTTGATAATTTCTGGTGAGCCCCGCATTTGTTCGCATGGGCGGAGATTTTATTTATTATTATGGTCTTTTCTTTGAACTCTTAGAGTCGTCCCATAGTCAAATTTTTTAGTGTCTTGAGTATTCTTCGTTATTATAGATTTATATTGAGTATTGCTCATTCTTATCAAATTTGGAGATAAAGTAGTATTTCTAGTTGTTGGTGGGTGGACTATTAAAGGTAGATATTTATTTTGGTTAATTGATAAGGTCATTGTCATTTGAATTGCTATTAGGATGTTTGGTTGCTGATTTGAGACAGGGAAAATTTTGGGATAGTCCAAATCCCTGTCCGATTTTCTGTAAAATACCGATGAGGTTTACTTGGGGGCACTTGCTCCTAGGTGCCGGTCATGATCCTAAATTGGGTCGTGACAATATTCTAAAAAACTTGGATTTAAACTGTATATTAAACCAATGTACTGTCTTTGTATCATAATGTAGTAGTTATTGTATTTGCTTTAAACAGAGAAATTTGCTGGCAATGCCATGGCCAGCACTGATGACTCTGAACTAGTCAAAACTCAAAACCAGGAGGTGGAGATGAGTTTGTTAGTTGCACGTGCACAGTGGTTTTGGACAAGCCCCCAACCGTGGACATTTTCAAGAAGCAACTGAGAAAGGCCACATGACATCTCTTTAAATGCAAAGTACATAATTCACACTTCTTATAATAAAACTTTGGATTTGTTGATAACTTCACGGTATACGCAATCCAATTATTTTACTAGTATAAATTTTTGGCATAACTTTTGATTCATCTTTATGCTGAAAACCAACCCCAACTTGTGGAAACAGTTTCTCTACCTTAATAAGGGTACGGTTTGTGTATACTTATACAGTACCTTTCCTAGACCCTATTTGTGGGACTACGTTGAAATTTTTGTTGTTGTTATGCTGAAAACCAGGACTTAATTAGTTTTACCCCTTCCAACATCAGTAATAATATGCATCTGAAAGATTTGGTGGCACTCAGTGTTTACACTGAACAAATGAATGCAACTCATGCTTTTCACTTTTATTTTTAACTCTTACTCTTGATTTGATTGTTGTGGTGGGAACACATTGATAATCCAAGACAAGAATTTTTTAGATGAACTCTGCCAGAAAATTGGAACCCAAAAACGGCTTCTTTAGTGATCGATTAGAACATGATCAGTTTCATTATTGATTGGTAAGTTGAGCATTTTGAATTTTCCAGCTAATAGATCTGGCAACAAACAAAAAAAAAACAAGATAATTGAAGGAAAGAAAAAAAGCAATTCGGTGCCCAAGACATCCTGCATTCACATTAGATCGGGGGAAGGGTTGCACTGTAGATTGCATAGAGGTGTTCATAACACCGCGGAAGATAATAAAAATCCTCGGTAGAACTTTTCGTGTTTAAAATTTATTTACATATCAAAGATCAGATCTAAGACATACCTGGTGATGAGAATCTTGTTTCAAAATTTCTTCGATAGTGCGAATAACCTGCGTATCCACACCGAGACTGGTCATTCAAATTGAATAAAAATATTGTATTGAAATATTTCTCAAAAATCTCAACTCAAAGGTAGAAGAACAAGAAACAATTTTCTTGTACTAGGATTTTCTATCTTGGTTTTATATTGCACTATTACTTTCTCAAAGTAATTTTTCTTCTTAAGAATAACTCTCTTGGTTTCTTTACAATATGTATAAGATCTATATGTCACTAATTCTTAATTAGGACATACACACACACATGTATATATATACACATAATTTTCATTGAAAAATACAAATCACATGTCTTATGGTAAATATTTAAAAAAAAACATGTAACTTATTTATGGAATTCAATTCTTTGAATTCTACAACTTAGTCAACATTTTAAAATAAAAACATGTAACTCATTTATGGAATTCAATTCAAAATTGAATTCTACAACTTAGTCACCATTTTAAAAAAAAACATGTAACTCATTTATGGAATTCAATTCTAAATTGAATTCTATAACTTAGTCAATATTTGAAAATAAAAACATGCAACACATTTATATAATTCAATTCTAAATTGAATTCTACTTATTAATATTTCCTATTAAAAAATTAACTCCCACATCAAATGGGTTGAAAATTGTAGACAATACCATAGCACTTTCCATGTTAATTAATCCAATTCAAAATTGGATTTACTAACAAGACTTTATTAATATTTTATATAACATCTCTTATATAAAATAAGTGTTAATTATATATATCACATATATATTTTAACCAAGAGATATAATTTAATTTTTTATTTTAAATAGAAAACTTCAATTTGTTCACAATATTAATCATACCCTCTATATTAATTATATCATCTGTGCTAGCAAAGAATATAATAATATTTCATTTGGACTAATAACTAAATTTATTTGACTAATTAAATTCTTTAATTTAATTATCAAATAATAAAACAATTAATCTTTTAGCAAAGATCAGAACATTCGTTAGTGTGCGACCCCATAGGTTCAATACTAAGCCGGTAGTAAATTGATCATATCAATATACTAATCAAGGGTGGCGTCTAGCAACACTCCTTAACGATCGAATAGCATGAAGTATACAATTTACTTTCAAGAACCTGTAGAAGAATAATGTATTAATTCCTTCTGTCATTATAGCTCTGGGTCACCCTAGGATATGGTTCAACTGTCAAATCCTAATAGGCGACCAACTATGTGTTTATGTCAATATATAATCAACCATTGAATAACCTAAGAAACTCTTTTCTTCTTTCATTCAATCGCGCTGGCCAAAGTCTTAATTTGGTCGGTTATAGTTCATGACAACATGGAGCTTAAACTCATTATCAAGGGTTGACAGATTCCATCTTGATCAATCACTAATTCTACAAGTATTTAATCATACCCAATATCCTTTCAATTATCGCCCTAGGGCCATAGGTGTCTAATATCAAAGTACAATAAATAACTTGTCAATTACTATGATGATATCAGGTCAAAGGAAGTTCTTACATCACATTCTTCCAGAGAATATGTTACAACCCATGTTTTTGTACGTGAAAGTACGTCGTAAGTTCGTTGATGTAAGCTCAGAAATGAGATCCTCTTGGAAGGTATATAAAGTGATTTTTAGTCCCATATTTTTTTGCAAGACTTTGAGAGTTAATATTCAAGGATAAATGTTTATAAGGGTACATGTTGTTACACCCCGTACTTCAGACGTTACTATCATTATAGGATTATCTAATGTAAACTCAAAAAGGATGAAATCCTTTTACAAGGATAAGAAAGGTTTGCCGAAATATTAAGTAAGTTAAGATGAATATGAGACTTGTTAATCATGATTCAAATGATTTTAAAGCCATGATATGACTATATATGATGTTTGTATATGAAGTATAATGTTTGAGAAAAATCGGATCTATGTTGCGGAAAAACCGACTAAGGATTTGCCTTGTAACTGAGTTTTTTGAGAAATATATTTTGTGTGCTATATGATGATTTATTGGGACATATTATATACCAAATTGAATGTCTTGGAATGTAGTTTCCAACACTCTTAACTGTTTGCTCATACGACACTCGGATAAAAAGTTATAAGCATTGGAAGACGAGCCAATTATAGGGTGTCAAGTAGCACCTTTTGACTTTTCAACAAAATGGAGATTTATCTCTTTTATCTCGTCTCTTTATGCATATTTTCAGAGAGCACGACCAAATAAGACCCCTAACATCACCCTTAAGCTCTCTACAAGGATTTTCAACGATACTATCATCCGGGGCACGAAATCAAGTAGCGATAACATCAAAATGATCCCTGCGATGTAAGTATCGCTATATCACTTTTTTTATATATAGTTTGAGTTTAGAAGGTATTTAGAAGTTAATAAAAATGCCTAATTTTTGGTTTTAAGATCTTAAATATCAAGGAAGGTTGATTAATTGATTTCATAATAGTTAGAACTCACCGGACGATGATTTAAAGTCGTGAGTTCGAGTTATTTGACTTGTAATGGACTGTTTTTGGGTTGTTTCGTATAGCTTTTGGGATGTCTATTTTGTTGCTGTTAAATGGAGTTTTTGGAGGATAAATGGTGTGGAGAAACACCACATAATGGCAAAATCATGGATTAATCATTATGTTTGACACTACTATAGTCATCGTTTTGGATATGAATTGATTGGGGTGTATTGGGCTGTTGTAAGTTAACTATAATATGGATTTCGACTTGCATCTACTGTATGAGGTAATTATATTGTGTCCCTACAGGTTCTTAAGGTTATCTTGCCATTGGTTAAGTTAAATGGATGAACTAGACATGAACTAGTGAATAAAGTTGCTAATTAAGAATAATTGGAGTTGTGAATCATTTTCTTTGTTATGGATATATGGTATAAGGCTAGAATTATTGATGAATGACTTCATTATCATGTTAATGATACTATTAAGTTAAAGTAAAAAGTCTATAAGGGATGATATGGGGTATACGAATTCCAATTGGAGTTTGTCGCTCGTCGTAAAATAGTTATGACTTGTTGTTATTTTATGGTGTCTTGTTATTGATAATTATATATTGCTGGATTTCTCTGGTAATTGTTGTTGGTATATGATATTGGAGGAGGCTCTTGTTACATAGGATATGCTGCCCGAATTTATATAAACGAGCTACAAGTTTAAGTTGCAGACTTGGCCTTTATTCAACACTGATTTTGAATCTCCTTATGCAATGGTAGATTGAGTTGAGTTGTTTGAAGAGTAACTTCGGAGATATTAAGGACTCACCATGGTTAAATTATGTTAAGGCACTTCACTCTTTCTTTTGACATGATCTGAAGTGAAATGAGTATTTCATAACGGATCTACTCCTAGAAACTAAGGTTGCCCATGTTGTTCTTTCCTTATAAAGTTATTTTAAGCAAGTATGTATGATCCTTGAATCCTATAGAAACTCATAATGATGGCATGATGTCCATAATGCTAATCGAAGGTGCAACGACCTTAAGTCACTCCAAAAGGTTTAGAACGTGATTTCATGAGTCTAGAATGCATTATATATAGCATCTATTTTACTCTACCGAGTCGCGCTATAGTAGGCCGGGAACGACACCTATTGTGCAACAACTGATCAATTGGGTTTATCGAGCTCCACGTGGCCGGGTACGATTCTACTGAGCCTTATGATAGCTGGGTACGTTTTTACCGAGTCCTCTTTGAGGCCAAGTACGATATGATGATGATGATGCCCACAGAGGCGTATGTTTTTAAAAGTTTATGTATATATATATATGTATTATGTATTTCATGTCAGTATCCCCCAAAGGCACTCAGATGTTACAGGTTGTATCTCCTCTATCTCTCTTTACATTACTGTTCTTGTTTATGCTTTCCTGCTTTACATACTCGGTACTTTATTTGTACTGACATCCCTTTTGCCCGAGGACGCTGTGTTTCATGCCCGCAAGTCCCGATTGATAGGTTGACAGTCTTCCTAGTAGGCTATCCGCTCAGCGGAGGTGTTGGTGCACTCCACTTGCTCCGAAGTTGCCTATTTGGTCAGTATGCTTTGGATATGTATTGATTGGTATGGCGGGACCTGTCTCGACCTTTATGATTTTTCTTAGAGGCTTGTAGACATATGTCAAGTTTATGGATACTTGTATGGCCTATGTATTGAGTTTACAAATGGTCATGTCGGCCTTATAGGCCCGTATGTCCCATGTATAAGTTTGTATATCATATTGGGTCGTCATATGTTGAGTATTCCCTTACGTTTTATTTTTGTTATCTCATGACGGGTTTCTGGCTCATTTACTCAAGATAGTATAATAAGAAAGATATGTTATGTTGGTACTCGATTGAGTAAGGCACCGGATGCCCGTCGCGGCCCTTCGATTTGGGTCGTGACAGAATATCCCATTGACAGTTTATGGTAATTCTAACCATTAGGAATTATCCAATGAGTCGGTTCAATGATCATATCTCCATATGCATCATCTATCTATGTGATTTAGTTAATGAGATCAACTAATCTTTATCCTATAAAGGTGATCACATAGATATTGATCTAACCGGATTATTAATGTCAAAATTAATAATCCTATGATCAAGAACAAAATTTAGATTAAATTATACTCCTAAGAAACTTCACTCTCATTATCATGATCTCCATCACAATGTCAAGTCTCAAAATTTAATCAAGGACCTTATCAAATTAATCAAGCAATTAATAACAATGACAAAAGAATATCAAATGGCATATATAGATTTTATATGAAATAACGTTCACAAAAAAAATATGTTCAAATCATCAAATATGACATTGGATTTAGGGCATATCTAGTATATCCCTAACAAGCACCCCAAGGGGTATAATATAGACAACCTACCTTAATGCAAGCATTCATGGCTGCTTCCATGACTCGAAACAACCAGCTAATATTCAAAATACTGAGAACTCTAGATACCTCAACCCACTCTTTTTCCTTTAGGAAAATATCAAATGACTGCTTTGTTCTGTGCTCACAAAAGCAAGGGAGTGCATCTTATTTAAGATTGTTCGTTATTACTAACTGTGTATTTCCCACTTGATTGTTAATGCTATTGGCATTTTTTTCACCTAGTTGATACCATTATGCTTATGCTTAGTAAGGATGAGATAAATGCACGAAGGATGTTGCCGTGCCATTTGATTTAACATATATTTATATATTTGGTGAGAATGAGATAAATACACGTTGCCGTACCATTTGATTCGATATCTAGAGTATACTTCCCACACTATGAAAATTCATGAATTTACTGTTTTGTTTGGTGGTTATCGCTTTAAGAAAGGGATTGGTTGCGATGTTGATAAAATTGACCTTGATTTCTTTTAGTAATCATTATTGCTTCGCATATTTGTTCTTGTACTCTTCTCTGTTATTTCTAGTATTGTTTCTATTGCAAAATTACCGAACAAGTTATTTTAGTAAGTATCTTTTGACTTAAAACCCCATCATTACTTCACCTAGGTTAGTCAAAATACAAAGTATATAGGGTCTACTCATGCTACACTTCTGCACCTTGCTTGCAGATCTTGAAGCCGATGTTGCGCTGCATGGCAGGAATTGGCATTGAGGATGTACTCGTTGTTCGGACACGACTAGCATTTGTGCTTGGTAGCATTAGATTTGAGTTCTGTCTGTTTATGTACAATTCAAACAGATATTGTATTTATTCATTATATCGATTTTGTAATCTAAATTGTAGTCGCTCGTGACTTGTACTACTAGTCCATGGGAAGTTGTATAAATTTCAATTATTTCCCTTTTTGGCTTCATATTAATTTCAGTAGATATGTGTTGATTGTACTTGGCTTACCTAGCGGGTCGGGTTAGGTGCCATCACAACTAGGCAGATTTTGGGTCGTAACAAAAACTTAATAATATTATATCAAATATAAGTCCGCAAAGGGGTAATACCCGGCATATGATATGACACAGAAATCAGTTTCGTGATCTAAACATGTAGCACTTTCCAGAGCGCAAGGAGTCTCGGAAGACGAAAATATTCTCGTTTTCAAATTGCTAACAATGGTTTCCTCTGATAAATTAAACCAGTTGTCACATCGCCAATTTTTTCCCCCAGTGCAAGAAGTTCCTGGATAGGATTTTTACATGTGAAGGATAAGTTAGCCGAAGTTATGGCAAATAATTGACCGAGGATTACCGCAGCTTTTACTTATCAACCATCATGGAAAATATGTGATGATACATGCACTTAACCTACAAATCTCCCTCACCTCATAAGACATGTGATCTATGTCCAAACGCATATCTCTGTGCTGATCAACAGCATCACCAATTTCATGGTACCCTGGAACATCCAGCATTGCCACTCCCTAGTAAAATCACCAATGAAATTAAGAGATACCAATCAACATCCAATCCCATTACTTTAACTGAACGAAACAACAATACGACAAAGAGAATAGAAGAGCCGGTCAAATATTTCACATTTTCTGGCAAAACTCTCATGTTAGGGAGGTCGCGCTGTTGAGTATTTGTTTCAAGCATGAATTCCCTTCGATGAGGTCTGTTTAACCTAAAGCCAGTCGGTCAGAAGCGTCCGATATATCTAGACCCTCCCTCTACAACACCTTGGAATGGATTATTAGTGCTATTGGACGAACTATTCGTAGGTTTCTGTGTGAAGATGATGTCATCTGCGGAGAGAAGCTCATACTGCAGCAATCTATACAGCCACCTACAGTAATAGAAAAAAAAGCAGAAGAAAGATGCAATCAGTTACTGAAGTTGACTGCTAGTACTTGGAATAAAGATCATGAATTGCTGTTGATAATTTGAGCAAAGGAAAAAACAAAGGCTTTCCTAGAGAAGTGAGACAAACAATCAGTTATAAAAGCTAACTTTTAGAACTTGGAATAAAAGAGACAAATAATACTATGAAAATGGAAAAAGGAAAGACAAGACGTGTCTCCAGTGGATTGTCCCTTTTAAACATGTAAGAAGAAAGAAAAACAACTGAAGATGCATTACCCAACTTGGCGGCATGCTAATAGCTCATAAGAAAACAAAAATTGGAAGAACAAGGACTTTGATGAAAAGTTTAATGAAGGGGAGAAGATAATCTATCAAACAAAAAAGTAGGCTGAAATAGGTACTCAAAACTCGTAGAAGTTTTTTTTTTTTTCAAAAAAAAAGGAGTGCCTACTGGGCGGATATGGTAAAGGAGCAGCCTGATTCCAGGTCCAAGTTTCAGCCTCACTACCGCTACTATTGAAAGGCAGATCCAACCAAGGATTGCCAGGAAACTGATAGGCTTGGCCAACATAGTTTCCTTGAAGCAGATGATTGTTATTATTTTGGGATGCAGTATCTGGACCACTAGCAGATCTGTTCCTACCACTTCTCTGTACTCCATCTTCAATGGACGATGATGACTCATTCCCTCCATATGGAGTAAATGATACAGTATCCGTCAGAGAAAAATCAGATTCACGTGCTCTTTTGATCACTGGGACGACGGAAGTACTAGGCCTCGCCAAAGCAGAATGATTCTTTTGCTTAAATGAGCCTCTGACACTGTCCATATAAGGATCATTCCTATCAAAACTGTCTGCACTAATTCCAAGGATGCCGTGAGTGCTTGAGAATGGATGCCGATCATGTAACCCATGATTTACTGGAACTGGAAAATCCATCGATGCAGATGGAGCAGCCACGTAAGGGTTATAGTGATTTGATGATGTTGCAATCGCTGCGTCAATGTTGGTGGCAGGACGGCGCGGATGAACCCCATTGGACGATGACAACCCATAAAGTAAACCGCCTTCTCGAGGGTCTGGTATATGGTGCAAATAGATATTACAACTGTTTCCTAGAGCTGGTATGATAGTGTGGACATTTGGATGTGGAAAAGCTGCAAAGCTCCCGTACAACACATAAGGCTCCGGATGGATATACTCTAGACTCCGCTGATCTCTCCCAAATCAATTATGTGATTACTGTACGACATGCTCTTTTTCCCCATTGTGTCGAGTACAATGTTGTGGATAATGCCTGGTCAGAGAAGAATAACACGTCATAAAAAACTACATCCCGGTACATTCGTTGACTAGGAGATCACATAACTCTGTATGCTAGCTGATACAGATAAAATTAAACTTGAAGTTCAATGCTTATATTGAGATTTTTCTGACATCATCCCAAAGAGCACGCTTCAAAAGTGACTGCACAGATAACTAGATCCCATTCGAAAGTATATTAGGATTACCCTCTTTAATTCAGAATTGTGCTTCTGTAACACAAACCATCATAGACACTACATCATGTAACAACAGAGCCATTTGCAGTTGGGACATTTGGTAAAAAGCAACCAAACCATGGAGAAAGGGGAGTGGGGATTAACTGAAGCGAATATGGCACGTGGATAGACATCAAGCTACTATTCCAGCTTTAAGAACCGCAAGTTCACTAGCCAAGAACCAAGATGGAAAACTATGTTGGCCTCTTTTCTTTTACTTTCAGAAGGGGGGAGGTTTAAGAGATAAATGAGATCCACTCCCGTCATTGAAAGACAGTAATCCAACTATCCATATTCAGGTCAAGCAAACTGACTGTGGGAGAGAGATCAATTGCTGTAGTAAAACACAAAAATGAGAGGATATACTACCCCAACTTAGCCTCTCTCTGCAAAACCAAGTACAACACCACTTCTATGGATGCTTAAGAGAAGCTAAGGTAAAAAGGTCACATTCCCAGCTAGTTGAAAAAAGAAATCCACATTCCGGTGGTAGATACACAGGGCAGCTACACAGGTACCTGTTGCAACAAAGAAGAATACTTACAGCCCGATACACATGGAGAAAAGGATGATGTCGAGACAAAGAAGGTGGCGAGGAGAGAGAGAGAGAGGGTTAAACGTGGTTACTGGAAATTTCATGGGTGAAGGTGGTGAGCGAACACCAATAAAGTGATATACATAGTGAATCTTATAACGTCTTAAAGTAGCTAAATTCGTAAATTCTCTAGTATAAAATGGTTGGAAGGCAGAAAGCAAAGGCACAAGAAGATGTGCAAGATGCACCCGACGAGCAAAGGCTATCATTTGTCAGAAAAGGAATTTAGTTCATTTAGAGCAATTAAGTCGTTTCTGTTGCAATATTAAACCATAAGAGGCAAAATATTTCAACTTTATTGACTCTGAGATGGTAGCTGCAGGATACTACTGGTATTGCAGTAAGCATAATTAGTTAATTACTCAAGCAGCAGCCGTAAGGCCATTTGCAGCTACGCATTCATAGGATTTCCGCTAAACATACCATTTTACCAATAATATGATTGCAGATAAAAATAGAAAAGTATAGATTCTATATTTATTGTAACATCATTAAAAAAACACATTCTTAAAGCATTCAATTCCCTCAGAAACCAAAATGTCTGACCTGGATATGTATCACTGTCATTATTTTAATTTTTATTTTTTTAATATAAAAATGTATCACTGCATTATTACATCACAATCGCGAAACAAAATAATGTGCTTGTAATCTGCAATAATTGCCAGCTAAGCCTAGATGAATCTAATTGATACCATCTTTTCTCTTTAAGTATACTAATTATTACTCGTACCATCCTTAAACAGGCTACAGAGACGATGATAGCAGCAATTCATGAATCTACTACGGCCAAGAATTACTAACATAAAAAATCTGACTTTCAGACAACTGCAATATATTTTAATAACGAAAACAGTAAAATCAGATCTAGGAAACACATATTAAATAGGGTAAATAACAAAGCATTTCAAATAGGTCTCTGCTCAAAACATGCTTCCGCATATCTGAACGAAGACAGAGAAATGGAAATTACATTAGTGTCGATTGCCTAATCACACTATGGAATAGGCAAAAGTTTCAGAGCAATAAGCTCTTTTTGACAGATTTCTTCCCCCAAAATACATGCAAACATGCCAAGACCTTCTTCTTTGAAGCATCCTGCTGGACTAGATAAAGGCAAACATGAAAGGGTACCCTTCTTTCATTTGTTTAGATATGTCTTTCAGAGTAGAAGTTGTGACAAAATTGACATAAAACCTTCATACTTTCACAGTTGCGAAAAGGCCACCTTTACCCCCTAGCCAGTCAGAAACCAAATTGAGCCTCCAAGTCTACAGAAGTCCACATGACAGTGATGAGAGTGACACCAGCAGGGGAAAAGAGACTTCTACCTTTGCATTCACATAGTATTAATTCTTTTCCACATAAAAAAAGAAAAATAAAGCTCATAGAGAGGATATGAAACGTAGCATGATCAATTGCAGATGTGACGAGAAAAAAAGAAGAAGAAAGCATTGGGTAAAATAGAGGTAATTATCAGCTATCAAAAATATCTGATCTCCATTACAGGTTAAGCTGAATTTGCCAAGCGGTTACTAAACACTACAAAGAGTAGAAAAAGGTTCAACAAGTACCATCCACATAAGGAGTGCTCCATCATTCATGGGATCACATGAACATGTTTAAAAACTCAAGATGTAGACTCAATACGAGATACATTAGATAGAAAACCCGTAAGTTAAAGGTGGATACCCTCCAATTGGGACCTCTCTTTGGAACCCCATAATTGACTTCCTTCCGTCCACTTCTCATAGAAAAGCCTAAAAACTGCAACAGTTCCGTAAGAACATTTTTATCACAAAGTAGAGCTCGCTCTATGAAGATTTGCCTTTCTTCCTACTTTAGGTCGATGGAACAAGAAGCATTAGAAAAGTCAACCAGATAGGAAAAACTTGTTTTGACAGTTAAGGAAATATAATATTGACAACAAAAGCAGCAATAAGAAGGTGCTACGTATTTAGGGGTTTTAAGTTCTCCATGATGTGTTGTAGCTATAGTCAACAAACTCCGGGCTTCTGCAAAAGATTCCAGTAGTGACATCCCAAGTGCAGCTCCTTCTAGAGGATTTGTCCCAGCCCCTACCTGTTGAAGTATGACAAATTCTTTGTCCAACATCGGTGGGCTCTTGAGTTTGAGGGGAATTTTCCCCCTATAAAAAAAGGTCTAATGTTTAGGATTTAAATACACCTCTCATTTGCCTTCTCATTTGTTTAAGGCATTTGTATCTTTTCTCTTTAGTATTATTTCACTTGTATTTTTGGAGTGGAATAAAATATTGGTTGTGTCCGAGGAGTAGGCAAAATTAGTCGAACCTCGTAAATTCTTGTGTTCCCTTTATTGTTGCTTTATTGTCTTATTTATTATTTGGTGGCTGTCATAATTTTTGGTATAGTAGTTGTGACTTATTCACACTATATACATTTGGCTTCCGCAACAATTGGTATCAGAGCCAAGATACTGTCTAAGTATGCTCTGTGGTTGCAGCATAATCTGATCTTCCACATCAGAAAAGATTTATCTTGGTAACTGAGTCAAGGTTCTGTCTGAGTATGCTCTGTGGCTGCAGCTTAGTCTGATCTTCTACATCAGAAAGGAAATAATCTTGATTTGTGTCGTCAGCTATTAAATAATATTTGTGTCAAATATGGGAGACAATAAACAAGAAGAATTTACATCAAGTGTCAACAATACGTCATCATTGGCATCTTCGCTTATGACAAGAATTGTGTCAAATGCGAAATTTGTGGTAGAAATTTTTGACGGGTCCGGGCATTTTGGGATGTGGCAAGGCGAGGTTCTAGATGTCCTTTTTCAACAAGGGCTAGATCTTGCCATTGAAGAAAAGAGACCAGATGTTATTGGAGAAGAAGATTGGAAAATTATCAACCGTGTTGCTTGCGGTACCATTCGATCCTTCCTTGCTAGAGAGCAGAAATATCTATACACAAGGAAACTTCTGCAAGTAAATTATGGAAAGCACTGGAGGATAAATTTTTGAAGAAAAATAATCAAAATAAATTGTACATGAAGAAGAGATTGTTTCACTTCACCTATGTTCCTGGTACCACGATGAATGAACATATCACCAGTTTCAATAAGTTGGTCACAGATTTGCAAAATATGGATACAACTTATGATGATGGTGACTTGGCCTTGATGTTGTTGGCGTCACTTCCTGATGAGTACGAGCACCTTGAAACTACTCTACTCCATGGAAATGATGAAGTTTTTCTCAGAGAAGTTTATTCGGCTTTGTACAGCTATGAACAAAGAAAGCGAGAAAAACAGAAGGGCGGAGAAGAAGAAGCACTATTTGTGAGGGGTCGTCCTCAAAATCAAACGAGGACAAAGAAGGGAAGATCCAAGTCAAGATCCAGACCCAGCAAAGGTGAATGTGCCTTTTGTCGAGAAAAAGGGCACTAGAAGAAAGACTGTCCGAAGTTGAAGAATAAGGCCAAACATAATAATGGAAAGGCCATTATGGATTCAAATGTAGCTGATTGTGATGATTCAGACTTCTCATTAGTTACAACAGAGTCATCAACATCATCAGACATATGGTTGATGGACTCGGCTTGTAGCTATCATATGTGTCCCAACAGGGACTGGTTTGTGGAATTTCAAGAAGGAGAATATGGAGTCATCCACACAGCGGATAACAGCCCTCTTACCTCATATGGCATTGGTTCAATATGATTAAGGAACCATGATGGAATGAGCAGAACATTAACAGATGTTCGATTTGTACCGGATTTGAAGAAGAATCTCATCTTTGTAGGAGCCCTAGAATCAAAAGGATTCAAAATCATTGCAGAAAATGGAGTGATGAGAGTATGCTCCGGTGCACTAGTGGTAATGAAGGCTAATCGGAAGAATAATAATATGTACCGCTATCGTGGCAGTATAGTTATTGGGACAGCGACAGTGACATCCAGTGATGACAAAGAGGCAGAAGCAACCAAGCTATGACACATGCGCTTGGGACATGCTGGAGGAAAATCCTTGAAAACTCTATCAGATCAAGGATTGTTAAAAGGAGTAAAGGCTTGCAACTTGGAGTTTTGTGAGCATTGTGTCAAAGGGAAACAGACAAGGGTTAAATTTGGTACAGCGATCCATAATACTAAAGGCATTTTGGATTATGTACACTCTAATGTTTGGGGTCATTCCAAAACACCTTCATTGGGTGGGAAGCACTATTTTGTAACCTTTGTTGATGATTTTTCCCGAAGAGTGTGGGTGTATACAATGAAAAGCAAAGATGAAGTGCTGGGAATTTTTCTCAAATGAAAGACATGGTGACACCCCATAGAGATAATGCCTCCAGATCTTAAGAGCATGAACAATCGTGGCTAACTTTAGATCATGCATAGGTTAATTCTTTTCATGAATCTTCAGTTGATGCAAAGCATATGCAATAACTCGCTCCTCCTACATCAATACACAACCTATAATACTAACTACCTCCCCGAATCGAAAGGCAACACTAGAACTGGTGTTGTAGTCAATGCTATCTTGAGCTTTTGAAAGTTCGTCTCACAATCATCGGACCAACGGAATGGAGCACTCTTTCGGGTCAATCTAGTCAGAGGTGCTGCAATGGATGAAAAACTCTGCACAAATCGGCAATAATAACCTGCTAATCCTAGGAAACTCTTGATCTCAGTCACCGAAGTGGGACGAGGCCAACTCTGAACTGCCTTAATCTTCTTAAGATCCACCTTAATACCCTCTCCCAATACAACATGCCCCAAAAATGTCATAGACTCTAGCCAAAACTTACACTTGGAGAACTTATCATATAGTTTCTGTTCTCGCAATGTTTAAAGCACCACTCTCAAATGCTTCTCGTGCTCCCCCAGGCTACGTGAGTAAATCAAGATGCCATCAATGAAGACAATAACAAAGGAATAAATATAAGGCTTGAACACCCAATTCATCAAATCCATAAATGTCGCTGGGGCATTAGTCAAGCCGAAGGATATCACTAGAAACTCATAATGGTCATATCTAGTACGGAAGGTAGTCTTCGGAACATATGAGTCCCGAATCTTCAGCTGATGGTACCCCGATCTCAAGTCGATCTTAGAAAACACCCTAGCACCCTATAACTAGTCAAACAAATCATCAACACGTGGCAACGGGTACTTGTTCTTGATGGTAACTTTGTTCAACTGGCGGTAATCAATGCACATCCGCATAGTTCCATCTTTCTTCTTCACAAATAACACTGGTGCACCCCAAGGTGATACACTTAGTCTGACAAACCCCTTTGCTAATAAATCCTCAAGTTGCTCCTTTAGCTCTTTCATCTCTTAAGGAGCCATACGATACGGTGGGATTAAGAGCCAAGTTAATACAGAAATCAATATCGTGATCTGGTGGCATGCTTGAAAGGTCAGAAGGAAACACATTGGCAAATTCCCAGACTACTGGCACTAAATCAATCATCGGGGACTCTGCGGTAGTGTCAATAATATAAGCTAAATAAGCTAAACAACCCTTCTCGACCAAATGTCGAACCTTCAGAAAAGAGATGACCCGAATAGTTGTACTAATGGAGGAACCCTTCCACTCCAATATCGACAACTTTGACATCGTTAAAGTAACAATCTTGGCATGACAATAAAGGATGACATGATACGGGGATAACCAGTCCATTACCAGGATGAACTCAAAGTCGATCATATCAAGTAACAGAAGGTCTGCTCTAGTCGTAACCACAGAATGTGACCACACGTGACCGATAGATCCGATCCATAACCATAAAATTGCCCACATGAGTGGACACATAAACAAGAGTACCCAAGGACTCACAAGGAATATCCAGGAAATGAGCAAACAGAGATGACACATATGAATAGGTAGACCCTGGATTAAATAGTACTGAGGCATCCCTACCACAGACAGAAATAATACCTATGATGACTACATCTGAGGCCACTACATCTGGTCTGGACGGAAAATCAAAGAATTTAGCTGGAGCACCGGCTAGCTGGCCTCTGCCTAACTAAACAATTGCTAGCTGACCTCACCCTGCATGGCCTCCACCTCTAGGACGACCCTTACCTATCTGCCCTCTACCTCTAGGCGGTCGGACAACTGGTATTGCAATCATGGGCTGATGACCCTATTGTACTGCCTTGCCTTGGAGTCTGGGACAATATCTCTTCATGTGACCCCGATCCCCACACTTGTAACAACCCCTCGGTGCCATAGACTACTGCCCCGAAATCTGACCCTGATGGCTTGAATATTCACTAGGAGGACCCTGGATGGCTGGTGGGGGGTATGAACTCTCTAGCATGGCACTGAAATAGGCACCGGAAGAACCCTAATAAACTGGTGGGCGATAATAACTCTTGGGCATAGCACTGAAATAGGGTCGCGCTAGAGCACCTCGAGGAGGTGGTGGTGCTAGATATGTGGGCCTTCTAGGCTAAACCCTCCCAAACTAACCTTTGCCCCTAGCCGGGGCGTTGATAACTATGGATTCTAGTCTATCTTATGCTCTCTTTTGCTTAGGTTTTGGATCGAAAATGTGTAAAAGTATTCCCGAAAACTAACTTATTATGCTTGTTTGCAGGGTTTGGTCAAAATGAAGCAAGAAAGTCATAACTAGCTCATAAAGGAGTTAAACATGCACAAGTTCAAAGCTAAGATAAAAGTGCTGACAGTGAAGAAAAAGAGCGGTCGTCGAAGGTCCATCGCTGAGGCGACCACAATTACGCTAACATCTAAATTGAGGTTTAGAGAAGGTGTTTTGGATGTAGTAAGGGACCGCTGACCATGATGAAATAGTGCGACCGCGGAATACCTGATGCGGTCGCGGTGCAAATTCCGCTGAGGGCGAAATAAAGATTTAGAGGCCTGGAAATTTGAGCTAAAATGAAGAGCGTGGTCCGTGAACATTTTACGCGGCCGAGATTGAAGACAACGCTAAGGCAGTTTCTTTTACGCTCCCATCGAAATCAAGCCCAGTCCCAATCCAAAATGGATAAAACGCGGTCCGCGCTTGCTTTTGCGCGGTCGCGAAAGTTCAAGCGCTGAGGCGCTCAATATTGCGCTGACAGCGGAACCTCCATAGGAATATTTTGTCTCGTAATTTTAGTTGTATATAAATAGACCTTTTTTACATTTTTAGGTCATCTTTTGTACCAAGGAGCTCGTGAACGACCGTATTTTACCACTTTGAGTAATTTTAGAGTAGCTTTAGCTTAATTTCTTAGATTTTATTCTTGTAATCAATTTTTATGGCTTATATTCCATCTTCATCTTTGATTTCTACCATTATTATGAGTAGCTAAACCCATTAGCTAGGTTTGTGACCCAACCCTAGTGTGGGTATTTAATGGGTATTCTATTTTAGGGTTTAATTGTTTATGGATTAGTGATATTTAGCTTGATTCATGCTTTAATTGTAGAATTGGTGGTTGCAAACACTGATTCATGCCTTTATGACTTAGACACTTCTTCGTAAAGAGGGACTAAGTCTAGGAAAATTAGGCTAACAAGGAATTAGCGTGCACTCAAGAGATTGATAGCCCAAATTAAAGGGTTGAACCTAGAGATAGTGATATCTGACTTGAGCCAATTTTACTTCCATTATTTGAACACCTAATGGGGCTTGAGAAAGCCAATTAGGGCAAAGTTACTCAAACTACCGAGAGGTATAGAATGAGTAATCTTGTGTAAAGGTTATATCACGACTCCAAATATAACAAGTTTGCCCTAAAGTTTAGATCTCATTAGATACTCGCCTAGGTGTAAGTCACTTCCCTAGTGCTTTTTATCACTTGAGAAAACTTTACAAAAACATTGTTCTTAGTTTATTTTCGGCAATCAATAGCATTAAAAGTAGAATAGTAACAATTCCAAACATGTTTAGAAGTGTAATTAAAAGCAACACGCATAGCTAGATTAGATAGAAACCCAACTCCCAACCAATATTAACTCCCTGTGGAAATCGATCCCGATCCTTCGGGTAAAAGTTGTATCGACCACTCCTGACTATTATATAGTGGTGTAGGGTTGGAGACGATCACTTTTTGGTACCGCTGTCGGCGAGTTAAACGGTTTTGGCTATCTATATGACTAGTTGTGTGTCTTGTCTTTCTTTCCTTCTATTTTACTAACTTGTGTGAGTTAATCGATTCAGGTACAAAATGGAAAATAATGATCCTATCGGAAATGTTATCCTGGGGGAGGAGGTAGATGATAATAGTGAATATGAGGTACTTCTAGTACCTCAAGCTCAAAGAAAAGGCTGCCAGGCCAATGAAAATATTCCAGACCCTCCCCCGGATCCTCCGAGAGTTGCTCCTCAGGTGCTTCCAAATGAAGGGTACGCAAGTGCAATTGTACCACCTAGGATCCGGGCGGGCAATTTCCAGATTACAAATGTCATGTTGACCTTATTGGAGCAAAGAGGGTACTTCAAAAGCACTCCCCATCCAAATGCATATAAACATCTAAAGGGCTTTGTGGATACCTGTTGGGGAAGCAAACAAACAAATGTGTCATAGGATGCATTGAGACTGAGATTGTTCCCTTTTTCACTTAGAGGGAAAGTTTTGGACTAGCTCGAAAGACTCCCCAACCATTCCATCACTACATGGGATGAGTTGTCCGACAAGTTTATAGCCATGTTTTTCTCATCGGGACATATGATTGCATTAAGGGATAAGATCTTAGCATTTAAACAAGAACCAAATGAATCTTTTGACGAGATCTGGGATAGATATGGAACTATGGTCAAGGAATGCCCCAACAATGATATGACTGAGGCAATGATCCAACAGACATTTTACCGGGGTATAAACATGACCAATCAATGTGTGGTAAACCAACTAGCAGGGGTAATTTTATGAAGTTGCCTTATGCTGAGGCCTGTGAGATTCTTGATGAGATAGCTGACACTTCCTCAGCCTAGCAGAGTCGGGAAAACTTTCCTCAGGGGGACACTCATGTCATAAACCTTCACAAAGAACTTCAAGACCACGGACAAGCCATAGCTGAGTTGACAACAACCATGAACCAGTTAGCAAAAGCACAGCTTCAGTAGATTTAGGGCCCAAAGCAAGTGAATGCAATGGAAGGCGTTAATCTATTGGTAAAAAAGAGGAGACAACATGGGCAACAAATACAAGGCAATTAAGATCAATATAAGCAAGGTAGTAGTGGTTACAACCAGGATGATGGGTATTGTGAGCAAAGTGAAGAGGTTTTGTATGCCAACAACTATCAAGGACAACGAGGTAATACTCCAAATCAACAATGGAGATCGCAAGGGAATAATTAGAATTGGAGAAACCAAGGCCAAGGAAATTGGAAAAATAACAACAACTTCAACAATTGGGGGAACAACAACCAGAATTAGGGTAACAATAGAAATTAACAACCAAGGGGGTTGGAATAATGGTAACCAAGGTAATCGGGGGCCGGGTTTTCAAAGGCCTCCAATATTTCAACAGCCAAATAATCCACGTCCATTTTCGACCCAAGGTCCTAGCTCATCCAAAAATGAGATGGGGCGGATTGAGTCAATGTTTGAGCAAATGATGAAGAAGAACGCCGACTCTGATGCCTAATTGGCGTCTCATAATACTTCTATCCGCAATCTAGAGGTCCAACTTGGTCAGATTTCACAAGCTTTGAACACTCGCCCTAAGGGGGGCACTACCTAGTGATAAGGTAGTAAACCCGTAGGGAGGGAACAATACCGGCCATGCAATGGTGGTGACCACAAGGAGCGGTAGAGGTGGTGAAGCAAGTACCTCCAAGCAAAAGGAAGTTGTAAGTGATGATGTTGAAGTGAAAAATGATGATGATCCAATAGTTGATGAGCAAGTGAGTGAAGAGAAGTTGGATGGTAAGGTGATAATTCATATTCATGTCAATGAGGAATAGACTTAGAATGACGTAAACCCATCTAGGGTACATGCGATAGACATACCGGAAATGGTAATGCCTAAAGCCAAGGCTCCTTTGGCAAGTCCTCTTCCACCTTACCCTCAAAGACTTGGAAATCAGAAGAATGAAAACCAGTTCAAGAAGTTTATTGAGATGATGAAATGTTTGTTGATCAATGTGCCCTTGGTGGAAGCTCTTGAGCAAATGCTGGGATATGCCAAGTTTATGAAAGACTTGGAAACTAAAAAGAGATCTATGGATTGTGAGACCATCAAAATGACTCATCAAGTGAGTGCCATTGTGCACTCTATGGCTCTAAAGCTTGAAGATCCCGGCGCATTTACCATTCCATGTACCATTGGGAGTGCGAATTTTGCAAAGGCCTTGTGTGATTTGGGAGCAAGTATAAATTTTATGCCTTACTCCGTATTCAAAACCTTGGGTATTGGTCAACTGAGAGCTACTTCAATGAGATTGCAAATGGCGGATAGAATAATGAAGAAGCCACTTGGTATTATTGATGATTTTCTTGTTCGGATTGACAAGTTTATTTTGCATGCTGATTTTGTGATTCTCGACTACGAAGTCAATATGAGGTGCTGATAATATTGGGAAGGCCTTTCCTCGCAATAGGGAAAGCATTGGTTGATATGGAAGCAGGGGAATTCACCTTCCAGGTGGGCGATGAAAAAGTTATCTTCCTTGTGTGCAAATCAATGAGGCAGTTGAATAGTATTGAGGTTTGTTCTTTGTGGATATGGTGATGCAAGTGATAGTTGATGACACAAGTGCCATGATAAATGTGGAGGATCCTTTGGAAGCTGTGTTTTTGAACCATGATTTGACCGAGAATGAAGGCTTGGTAGAGTATGTATGTGTCTTTCAAGGAATGGGTTCCTACTCCTATGAGCCTCATAAACTCTCCTTGGATCTTGAGAATAGAAAGACTCCATCAAGAAAGCCCTTAATCGAGGAACCTCCTACTAGAGTTGAAGAGTTTGCCTCCACACCTCAGGTATGAATTCTTGGGCCCTTGTTCAACTTTACCTGTTATTATTTCTTTGTGCCTTACTAACATGCAGGTAGATGCCTCCCTTGAGGTGCTTCAAATAAGGAAAAGGGAAATTGGATGCACTCTAGCTTATATTCAAGAGATAAGCCTCGCCTTTTGCATGCACAAGACTATACTTGAAGATGATGCCAAGCCCTCCGTGGAACATTAAAGGAGGCTGAACGAGGCTATACAAGAGGTCATAAAGAAGGAAGTTATCAAGTGGCTAGATGCAGGGGTTGTGTACCCCATCTTGGATAGTTCATGGACTTCACCGGTACAATGTGTGCTGAAAAAGGGGGTATGACTGTGGTCACAAATGAGCAAAATGAGTTGATCCCCACTAGGAATATCACCGAATGGAGGGTATGCATGGACTACCAGAAGCTGAACAAAGTGACCCACAAAGATCATTTTCCATTGCCCTTTCTTGACCAAATGCTGGATAGACTTGCTAGGCGTTCCTAATATTGCTTTTTGGATGGGTACTTAGGCTACAACCAGATTATTATTGCACCAGAGGACTAGGAGAAACCACCTTCACATGTCCGTATAGTACCTTTGCATTTTCTCAGATGCCATTTGGTTTGTGTAATGTACCGGCTACCTTCCAGCGGTGTATGATGGCTATATTTACTGACATGATGGAGGACTTCTTGGAAGTGTTCATGGATTACTTGAGTGTTGTGGGTGACTCTTTTGAAGAATGTTTGGGTAATCTTGACAAAGTGATAGCCCGATGTGAGGAGACAAATCTAGTGCTTAATTGGGAAAAGTGTCATTTTATGGTCAAAGAGGGCATTGTCTTCGGCCATAAGATCTCAAAGAACGGTATCGAAGTGGACAAAGCAAAGATTAAAGTGATTTCAAAACTATCTCCTCCTACTTTTGTCAAAGGAGTTAGGAGCTTTCTTGGGCATGCAGGGTTCTACTGAAGGTTCATCAAAGATTTTTCCAAGGTGCTGAATCCCTTGTGCAAATTATTAGAAAATGATGCAAAGTTTGTGTTTAATGATGAGTGCATGAAACCTTATGAGCTCAAGTATAGATTGACTACCACTCTCATCATCACCGCACCCAATTGGAGCTTTCCATTTGAGCTCATATGTGATGCTAGTGACGTTGCGGTAGGAGCCATCTTGGGGCAAAGGGTAAACAAGATGTTTCATCCGGTGTACTATGCAAGAAAAACTATGAATTATGCCCAGGTTAATTATACGGTGACAAATAAAGAGTTGCTAGAAATTGTGTTTGCAATAGAGAAGTTTAGGCCTTATCTCATGAGTGCCAAAGTGATTGTTCACACTGATCACGTGGCACTCCGTTACTTGATAACCAAAAAGGACTCTAAATCTAGATTGATAAGATAGGTTTTGTTGCTTCAAGAATTTGACCTAGAGATTGTTGATCGAAAAGGAAGTGAAAATCAAGTGGCGGACCACTTGTCCCGCTTAGAGGAGGAAGGGAGACCCAAAGATGGTCTCAAAATTAATGATGCATTCCCATATGAACAACTCCTCTCCAAGTGAGCTCTCTTCTAACCAAAGGAAGAAGCTTAAACGAGACAGCTTGGATTATTACTAGGATGAACCTTATCTTTTCAAGATTTGTAATAATGGTGTGATTCGGAGATGTGTTCCGGAAGAGGAGCAAATGAGTATTCTTGATGCTTTCCATTCCTCGCCCTACGGTGGTCATCATGGTTGGGCGAGAACTGCTTCAAAGGTTCTTAGCTATGGTTTTTATTGGCATACTCTATATAAATATGATGATGAGCTTGTCAAGACATGTGATGAGTGTCAGAGAGTAGGTGAAATTTCAAAAAAGGATGAAATGCCTCTTACCACTATTCTCGAGGTTGACATTTTTGAAGTGTGGGGCATAGACTTCATGGGGCCTTTTGTTAGTTCGTGTGGCAACACTTATATTTTGGTGGCCGTTTTCTAAGTAGGTTGAGGTTGTGGTTTTCCCAACAATGAATCCCGAAGTGTGGTGGCTTTTCTTAAGAAAAATATCTTCACACGATTTTGTCACTCCTTGGGCAATCATCGGTGATGGGGGGTTCTTATTTCTACAATAGGGAATTTGACACTTTGCTTGAAAAGTATGGTGTCAATAACAAGGTATAAACCCCTTATCATCCTCAGGCTAGTGGACAAGTTAAGGTCTCCAACAGGGAGATAAAGAGCATATTGTCAAAACTGTCAATGCAAATAGGACTACTGGTCAAGGAAACTAGATGATACTTTGTGGGCTTACAGGACTGCTTATAAGACTCCAATTGGTATGTCTCCGTACCGGTTGCTATTTTGGAGGGTGTGCCATCTTCCGGTTGACTTAGAGTACAAGGCCATGTGGGCGCTGAAGAGGTTAAATCTTGAGTGGGATGTTGCAGCAAATCTCAGAGTTGAGTAACTCAATGAACTAAATGAGTTCCAGTTTCATGCCTATTCCAGCTCGTCCATGTATAAGGACAAGAGTGTTACTTGGTTTTCTTATTCAATTCTCGGTTACGACTGTTTCCAGGAAAGATCAAGTCAAAATGGAGTGGCCTTTTTGAAGTGGTATATATGACTCCATTTTGTGCTCTTGATTTGAAAAATAAAAATGGTGAAGTTTTCAGAGTTAATGGGCACCGAGTCAAACACTACCAAGGAAAATTTGATGACAGCCACATGGTAGCCTTGATCAACTTCAAATGATGATGGTAATATGCGTCGTGTCACGACGTTAAATCAGGTGCTTCTTGGGAGGCAACCCATGTAATTTTCATTTTCTTCTTTTTCATTTTATTCTTAGTGTAGATTTTATTTGGACTAACTGGTTGTGAGATTTGTTAGGAATTTTTGATGCAGTACAGGACTAACACTAGAAAAAATTGGCTAAGTATGTAATTGGACTGCTAACCGTTCTCAAATTCCACGGTCAGCGGAAGCTTTTTGCAGGGGTGTTATTTGGTAGCAGACGTGGACTTGAAAAGTCAAAAATGTGACCTCTCTGAAGTTTGAATCGCGTCTGCGGTAGCTTTTCGCGGTGAGCAGACTGTGTTTCGCCGCTACGCCCAGTTTTTCTGCTCTCAGCGGTTCCTCCTTGTTAACAGCCCTTCTAAAAGGTAAAAGCACGGACCACGGTGGAATTCTGCGGCCGCGCCAGGTAAGTTTGTGGGTGCCTATGCTTTTTAGTATAAATAGAAGGTCATCAAACCTTTTACCCTTTTCGCACTTTGCACTCTAAAAAGAAAACCCCTACTATTCATCTCATCTAACCTAATCCCAACTGCATAACACTAATTAGAAATCCATTCCATCACTTATCAAACAACTAGTATGTTTAATTCATCACATTGTTTTTAAATTTGTGATTTTCTTTTCGTTTGGTTTTAAATTCTTCCTCTTTTCTTATAGTTTTAACGAGGGTTAAGTAGTTGTTAATTAGTTGATGCTAAAAAATGAAAAAAAAACTTGTTGTGCATGCCTAGTAAGGGTTAATGGTGTTCATGATACTTGTTAATAACTAAAAAAGTGAAACCCTAGGTCTAAGAAAGTCAAAAATGCCCGTCTGGTCATAGAATTCCGCAGACAGCGATCCAAATTTCGTTGTCCGCGTTCATGTTTTGTGGACTTAATTGGTTTGAATTCCGTGTTCAGGGGTTGAATTTTGCTGACAGTGGTCTGCTTTACGCAGCCGCACTTCAATTTTTGCGGACCGTGGATGTCTAAGTTCATAAACTTATCAAATTGGGTCTGCGACCGCATTTTTTTTTACATGGATAGCAGTGCAGCTTTTGCAGCCACGCCCATTTTTTCGCTCTCAGCGGTGCCTCAAATTCAGAAAGTGGGTAGTCTGATTCCCAACATTTTGTGATCGCGGTTCTTTTTCTATGGTCGGTGGTTGCCTTTATGCGACTGCACCTCTTTTTCCACAGTCAGCGAAACCTGATTCTGAGAGGCAGTAATGTCAGTCCTTTGCTATGCTCTATTTCCATGTGCAATGTTTTAGCTTCAACTACAATGCTTAACCATAAGATTGATACATTGTTTTGACGTTGTTTCATGTCTTATTCTATACAGACAATGGTTCGATCTAGAGGTGCCGGTGATGCACAAAAAGGGAGGGTTTAATACTCCTGAGGTAGGGGAAGAGGAGGACAAAGAAGGACCAAGTTGCCACTAGCGGTCCAGAAATTGATAGGGAAGCTGAGGAAAACAATCAAAGATGCGGACAAAGCCGCATCCCATTTTGAGGGTAGTGAGTATGTCCCTTCCTGGGAAGTTTCGGAAGGAGACTCAGTCTCAACACACATTCCGACAGACTTCCAAGGGAAATTTCAGTTGAGAGATGAGCCTACACCCCCAGCTTCCCCTATTTCTTTTGAGTCATCTGATGGCTCAGAGGAAAGTAGTGTGTCTTCAGCATCAGCCTCTCCTCTAGCTTCTCTACCTAGACAGGACCCGATTAATGTCGATGCTAAGATCCTTGAGGACAGGGGGTGACACCCCGACAGGAGGGTTGGAGAGAACAAGGAACCCAGTGGTATGGCAAGAAAGATTTGTGAGTGAAATAGCCTACCATAAGTTTCAGGAATGGTGGCCTCAGAGGTCACTCACACAAGAGAGGCAATTTATAGAAAGGGATCTTCTACCCCACAACCCCAATATGAAGAGGCAATTTGATAAAGAGGCAATTTGATGAAAGAGTAGGGTGGAAATTCTTCACAAGCAAGCTGCCGGAGGCCAATAAGCATTTAGTCAAGGAGTTTTACGCCAATGTCGCCCACATCAAAAAGGGCACATTTTTCATCAAAGTCCGGAACAAGAAGATTAAATTTGATGGCAAGACTCTGAACGATTATGATGGGTTAAATGACGAGGATGAGTCCTTGTATCTGGAGAAGGTGGCGATGGATGAGTTAGCCCGCCCATTGTTGGCATCAGTGATTGCTCTCCTGGGGACTACTCTATCTTGGCTGATACCTGGGGTTCCAATCTACAGGAACACTTTGAGCTTCGAGGTGAAGGGTTGGGAAATGTTTGTGTGCAGCCGGATAGACCCCACTACTCTTGACAGTGATATGCTTGTCTCTCGGGCTATTATAGTGGGGGCCATCATGGCGGAGTACCTATTAATGTCTAGAATATTATGCCCAGGGTGATCACCAGAGTGGTTAACAAGAATGATAGCTCTTACCCTTTCCTGAACTTCCTCACCATGTACTTGGAGGATCAGGAAGTCGAAGGAAGGGATTTTGACACCAAGGTGAAACCAAAGAGACCATTCTCCTGGTACAGTCTTCAGGGTGACAATCCCAAGTCAAAGGGCAAAGCCTCCACTTCTACTGGCCAGTCTGAAGAGCCAAGGGTGGTGGCCACTGGTTCTGAGCCTCCTACTGGCATACCATATCTTCCCTCCGGACCATCTACTTCAATTCCCTCCTCGATGACTTCTTCATCTGCATACCCTCTGACTGTATTGAGGGTTAACCAGACTCTGTCCAGTATCAACAACTAGATGCAAGTAGCTACATCTAAGCTGTTTGTCATATCCAGCACAGTGGCAGCTCAGTCAGTTCCAGCTCAGCTTATAGTGCTTGCTTCAGTGGAGGAATCACTAAAGGAGCTCCTGGACAACCAGAAGAAGCTCCTGGATAACCTGAAGCTGATCATGGCCACTTTGGAAGCACAAGGAAAAGCTATTACGGACCTGAGCAAACAAACAAAGAAGATGAAGAAGACTTGGGCTTCAAAGGAGTGGGTAAAGCTGCTGAGGAAGGAGGTGGAAAAGATTAGATCAGCTGGACACATCCCATTAGAGTTACTATTGGAGGACCCAGCTCCAACAGCTCAGGAAGTACAGGCACCAGAGCAGGAGGCTGATAGAGAGCTCGTGATGAGAGGGGTGATCCCCCAGACTGATGGCTTGGAGATTGAGCTGGAGGGCCCCGAGGGAGGTGCCTCAGGCCAGCCACAGGACCCAGAGGGAACTGACCCCACTGATGTGCAGGATCTGATGCAGACCACATCTGGAGTTTTATTTACTCTTTAACCCCTCTTTGATCTTATTTTTGCTTTTAGCATTGAGGACAATGCTAGTTTTTATTTGGGGGGGTGATCCTATTTTGATTTGGTGACTGGAATGTAATTATGATACTTCTTTTTATTTCGTTATTTTTCACTTTTGGTATGTATATAACTTTACCATTTATTTTTCACTTTTTGTTATTTTTCAATTTCGGTATGTATATAAAGTTACCTTCCATGTATATATTCATTCCCTTTTTATGTTTATTTGTCTCAATCCCCTATTGTACATATTCAGTATACTTTCTGTATTTTACTTTATAACTTCTTTTGAAATTTTCCTTAATAGCATAGCTACTTATTTTCATTCAGTAGTTTCTTTTTCAATTTGTAGTTTTCATGACCAATAAGTCTTTGATTTTCTTAATGCTACGGTTATTTTCAAAGGTGGAATTTGTATGGACCAGGTGGATCTTCCCGATAATGGATGGCATAACAACCTTCTTAAGGGTTTGAGTCCGTTTTATTTATGTTTTTGTGTAAATAGTAGTAAAGAATAAAGTGTCTCCGGCAAAGCTTCACTTGGGCCTAACACATTTACCTTTGACCTTATGGTTAGAAATAAGTTGATTTGAAATGAATGGTGCTAGTTTTGCCCTTTAAACTCTTGTTGACTAAACAATTATCGAGTGGTTTTTCAGGACCATTTATGTTGCTCAATCTTAAATAAGGTTGTTGTGGAACCTCGAATCTGTTTTCTTTAGCAATCCAATAGCTTGTGAGGCGAGGTATTGATTTGCAAGTCCAAGTCTCGTGCCAATAAGTCTAGAACTTGTCCTGAATGTTTGTTTAGGCGAAATTCTAAGTGTAGCTCAACTTGAGAAATGATTATAGGCTTTCCTTGATCCAAATTGAAAACTTGAAAGCATCCATAGCCCACCAAATATGATATCCCTAGTCAACCCCGTTGAACTATAGCCCTTGTTCTTTCAATAACCATGATATAAGTCTTTATCCGTTCTAAAATGACCCTCTCTTGGCATCCGATCTTTCCTTAGCACAATTAGCAAAAGCATAAATTTGGGGGGAGAGAAGAGGAATGCAAAAGTGATAAAAGGTACAAAAATGAAAAAAAGGGAAGGCAAAAGAAAAAAAGAAAGAAAAGCCAAAAAGTCAAAAAGAAAGTGAACAATATAGAAAAAAAATGATGGGATTCAATAAAAGCAATGATGAAAGGTTTGGATTGATTAGAAAGGAGAAAAATGATTGTCATGATCAAGAAAGAGTGACAGTGTGTCTCTCTAATCCACTAAGGAAGAGAAAAATAACTCAAAGAGTCAAGAAAGTGTGAGCCAAAATGAGAAAATGAAGTGTTTAAGGAAAGATGAAACCTTCATAGACTGATATATCCTACCTTGAACCAAAAGCCTTCATTACATTCCCGCAAAATCCCTATATGATTTTGAGTTGAGTGAGCTTACATTAGTGGTGATTCACATGAGGGGAAAGCTTATGGTACTTAGAGCTGGACTTGTGACATTCTCTTGTGAGAGACGAGTGTGCTTATTCACAATCCTTGTTTTGAGTGCTTCAATTCTTAAGTGAGATTTTGCTTATGGAGAGTGGGGGAGAAAGAGTTTGGGTTCCACAACGACCTATGTAGTAGAGCTAGCTTCCTTGATGAGTTAAGTCAACTCTTGATGCTCTTGTGTCGCACTAGAGCCATGGTGCTAAAAAGGTTATGTGTTGTTGATAATACATTTGTGTTGAGGGTAATTGTTAGTCCCAATTTATGCTTGCTGAAGTCACCTTAGAACAGCTGAAATTCTTCTTTATTTTACCTTTTGGAGGTGGGAATTACTTTTTTTACTTGAGGACAAGCAAAAGCTTAAGTTTGGAGGAGTTGATAACTACGGATTCTAGCCTATCTTATGCTCTTTTTTGCTTAGGTTTTGGATCGAAAATGTGTAAAAGTATTCCCGAAAACTAACTTATTGTGCTTGTTTGTAGGGTTTGGTCAAAATGAAGCAAGAAAGTCATAACCAGCTCATAAAGGAGTTAAACCTACACAAGTTCAAAGCTGGGAAAAGAGCGGTCGCGGAAGATCTAGCGCTGAGGCGGCCACAATTATGCTGACAGTGGAATTGAGGTTTAGAGAAGGTGTTTTGGATGCAGTCAGGGACCGCTAACAGCGATGAAATAATGCACCAATGGAATACCTGACGCGGCCGCGGTGCAATTCTGTTGAGGGCGAAATAGAGATTCAGAGGCCTGAAAATTTAAGCTCAAATGAAGAGTGTGGTACGTGAACATTTTACGCGGCCGCGGTTGAAGACAACGCTGAGGCAGTTTCTTTTACGCTCCCAACAAAATCAAACCCAGTCCCAGTCCAAAATGGAAGAAACGCGGTCCGCATTTGCTTTTGTGCAGCAGCGAAAGTTCAAGCGTTGGGGCGCTCAATATTGCGCTAACAGCGGAACCTCCATATGGATATATTGTCTAGTAATTTTAGCTGTGTATAAATAGACCTTTTTTACATTTTTAGGTCATCTTTCATACCAAGGAGCTCGTGAACAGCCGTATTTCACCACTTTGAGTAATTTTAGAGTAGCTTTAGCTTAATTTCTTAGATTCTATTCTTGTAATCAACTTTTATGGCTTATATTTCATCTTCATCTTTGATTTCTACCTTTATTATGAGTAGCTAAACCCATTAGCTAGGTTTGTGACCTAACCTAGTGTGGGTATTTACTGGTCTTCTATTTTAGGGCTTAATTGTTTATGGGTTAATGATATCTAGCTTGATTCATGCTTTAATTGTAGAATTGGTGGTTGCAAATATTGATTTATGCCTTTATGACTTAGGCTCTTCTTGAGAAAGAGGGACTAAGTTTAGGAAAATTATGCTAACAAGGAATTGGGGTGCACTCAAGAGATTGATAGTCTCAATTAAAGGGTTGAACCTAGAGATAGTAATATCCGACTTGAGCCAATTTTACTTGCATGATTTGAACACCCAATTGTGCTTGAAAAAACCAATTAGGGCAAAGTCACTCAAACTACCGAGAGGTATAGAGTGAGTAATATTGTGTAAAGGTTATATCACGACCCCAAATATAACATGATTGTCCTAAGTTTTAGATCCCATTAGATACTCGCCTAGGTGTAAGTCACTTCCCTAGTGTTTTTTATCACTTGAGAAAATTTTACAAAAATATTGTACTTAGTTTATTTTCAGCAATCAATAGCACTAAAAGTAGAATAGTAACAAATCCAAATATGTTTAGAAGTGCAATTAAAAGCAACACGCACAAATAGATTAGATAGAAACCTAACTCCCAACCAATATTAACTCCCTATGGAAATCGATCCCGGCCCTTCGGGTTAAAGCTGCATCGACCACTCCTTACAATTATATAGTGGTGTAGGGTTGGAGCCGATCAGGCACCTTTAAACTCTCCAGAGAATCGGGTCCTCTTGTCCTGCTGCATCTGTTCTCTACCCTTCTGGAGGTAACCTTCAATCCTCCGGGCAATCTCTACCACTAGCTGATAATTAGTACTCATCTCAACCTCTCTAGCCATGCTAGCCTGAATACTGGGTTGCAACCCCGCAACAAATCTCTGCACTCTCTTTGTGTCCATAGGAAGTATCATGAGTGCATGGCGAGATAACTCAAAAAATCTTGCCTCATAATCGGTCACAGACAACTGACCCTGCTCGAGATGCCCAAACTGGCACCGCAACTCTTCCCTCTGGGAGAGTGGAATATACCAATCCAAGAAAAGTCGTGTAAACTGGTCCCAATTCATGGGAGGAGAACCCACTTTCCTGCCGAGAAGATAAGATTGCAACCATCTGTCGGCCCTGCCCTCCAACTGGAAAGTAGTAAAATCCACCCCATGCAACTCTAATATCCTCATATTGTGCAGTCTATCCCTGCACCTATCAATGGAATCATGGGGGTCCTTATGTCGCTCACCTCCGAAGACAGGAGGGTGTAGCCTAATCCATCTATCCAAGAGCTTATGTGGCTCGCCGATCGTAGCTAGTCTAGGCTAAAGTACAACTGCTACAATTGGTTGGGGCCCGTCTGCGGGTAGTGTACCCAAAGTCTGATACACTATAGTTGCATGCCTAGGACCCTGAGCAGTAGGGGTCTGTGCTCCCTTTCCCGCTTGGGATGTGGCTGGGTCTGCTGGAAATAAACCAGCCTGGGTCATAGAATCCATGAACCGCAGCATACGGCCCATGACCTCCTAGAATCCTGGTGCAGTCATGAAATCTACCGAGGTAGGCTCTACTAGGGGCATCTCGCCCTGCTCCTCAATAATGGGATCATCTACAGGATCCGCTAGTGGTGCAATAGGGCAACTATGGGACGTCCTCATCCCCTACCTTGGGCCGGTGCCTCCTCCGGCATCTACCTCGGCCTCTAGCAGTGGGGGAGCAACTCCTTTCAGGTTCGGAATGTATGCTACGTGCGTTCTCACCATCTCTAAGGGAATAAGAGAAAGGAACTCATTATACCATCAACTGCACGATAGGAGACGAATAAAGAGTAGTTTCTTAACACCCTACAGCCTCTTGAAGATAAGTACAGATGTCTCCGTACCAATCCGCAAGACTCAACTAGGTCTGTCCATAACTTGTGAGACCTACGTGAACCTGGCTCCCGATACCATGTTATTGCGACTTAATTCCATTATAGGTCATGATGGCGCCCAACACCATTGTTAGACAAGCCAACACTGATCAAATTAGTGATTTTTCGTTTAAATAAATTAGTAAGTGGTAATTTTTCCTTATTTGTTAAAAGATTTAGAAATTTGCAAGTGTAACATAAATAAATGGGAGCAATGAGTAACAATCAAAATTTTGTAAGAAAACCAAAATCATAAGTCTACTAGTGTATGCGCCAAGACCTGGTGTCACAAGTATGTTGGCAATATAGTAGAATATACAAAAGAAGGCTAGCATACTGTCTGAAAAGAAATAGACAGAAAATAAAGCATAAGAGAGACTTCAGTTGTTGCAGAGTAGCGCAAAATGGGTAGCTCATCGGGAAGTCTCGAGCTGGGAAATCAAATCCACGCGCCGGACTGGTGGCCAAATGTACCTGCCTCAAATCCTGTACAATCAAGTATAGAAGTGTAGCGTGAGTACATAAAAATATGTACCCAGTAAGTATCTAGTCTAACCTCGAAAAAGCAGTGACGAGGGGTCGACTCCGACAATTACTAGGGCCAACAATATAATAATATGTGATTTTAATTAAGCATGATATATAGAGCTAAAAATAAACTCAGAACAAGAAATAATTTAACAATTCTTTCGTCATATTTAAAAACCTAAAACACTTCCTTCATTTAAAGTAAATGACCTCTAAAACGGTAAATTTATACCAATTATAAAAAGGGGCTTCAAGTTTTCTTATCACACACAAATTCCACCGAGGACATTAGGCCCAATCCAACATAAAATGTAAATTCTGCATTGTCGAGGGTTGAACGACGCGAACCATAGATGTGTCTATTAATCTGCCGAAGTGAACGGCCCGCTCCCATGAGAGTAGTGGAAATAGTCACCCCGCTCGAGGAATATTCTTGCGACGTGGTTAAATATAAATATAACATAACTTTTCTCAATTATTTTCAAAATAAGAATTTACTTGAAACCTTTGAAATCTTAAAACCTCAACTTAGTTCTGTTCAATGCAAATCAACAAATATGATCAGATAATGGTGTCCACAAAGCATGGCGTAAGCCTAAAACTACCCCGGACATAACAGAAATAGTAGCTACGTACGGACTCTTGTCATTTCGTGTGTACGTAACCCCCACAAGTAATCACATATTAATTAAATTTACTTATGGGGAAATTTTCCTCTTACAAGGTTAGAAAAGAGACTTACCTCGTCTCAAAGCCTACTTCCGATCGATTCAAGAATGCGCTCAAACCCTCAAATCGGAGCTGAATCAATCCAAAACTATTCAAATAGTTTAAAACTAATAAATATATGTTTCAAAGTTCATATTCCCTTTATTAAAGTGATTACCCAACCCAAATCGCAAGATTCCTAAAATTCACCCCCGGGCCCATATGCCCGAATCCCGAAAATCTCTGAAGAATGTTGTTACGCATAATCTTAGAAACATAAATATATGATTTTTACTAAGTTCCATAACTAATTGCGTGGTCAAATCTCATTTTTATCAAAAACATAGGTTTTCATCTAAACCCTTGATTTTCACTAATTTTTATATGTTAATCCACCCATAATCTATGTATTTAACTCATGTTGTATAGAAATTACTTACCTCAAAGTGCTAGGTGAAAACCCTCTTACAAAAGCTCCAAAAATCGCCCAAGAGATGAAGTGAAATGAAATAAATGGCCTAAGTCCCGAATTAAAAGAGCTGGACACAGGCCTCTAGTGTTGCATTTGTGATACCAGGTTCGCAAATGCGACAAAATACTCGCAAATGCGAAGCCTGGCTTCAGTTGCTCAGGTCGCAAATGTGATCACTGTTGAGGTCGCAATTGCGGCTCAGGTATCGCAAATGCGAAGAATGCCCCAGTCGAGCTTCTTCGCAATTGCGAAGTTCTTCTCACAAATGCTAGGTTCGTATTTGGGAACTATTTCTCACATTTGCGATACCTGCAACTGATGCCAAGAAACACCAGAAATCTGGTGTGTTTTTCATCCCTATCGAACATCTGAAACTCACCCGATCCCTCGGGGCTCCACACCAATCACCCACACAAGTATAGAAACATCATATAAACTTGCACGCGATCAGAACACTAAAATAACATCAAAAACCACGAGCTGGATGCTGAAACGCATGAATTCATGAACTCCAAAAACTTCTAAAACACTTCTGCGCGTCCGATTCCAATCAAATCAACTCGGAATGACGCCAAACTTTGCGTGCAAGTCTTAAATGACATTAAGGGCCTACTCCAAATTCCGGAACTAGAATCCTAACCCGATATCAAAAAGTCCACCATCGATCAAACTTTTCAAAAACTTCAAATTCTAACTTTCGCCAAATGACTCTGAAACGACCTACGGACTTCCGAATTCACTCCGGATGCGCTCCTAAGTCAGGAATCACCATATGGAGCTATTCTCAGGCTCGGAATCCCAAATGGATGTCTAAAACATAAAAATCCATCTCAAGCCAAACTTATGGAATTTGCTCAAAATGATAACTTTCACTATTAGGCGCCGAAACGCTCCCGGGTCATCCAAAACCCGCTCTGAACATACGCCCAAGTTCGAAACCATCATACGAACCTATTGGAATCGTCAAATCTTGATTCCGAGGTCTTTTACTAAAAAGGTTGACCAAAGTCAAACTTGGCCTTTTAAGCCAACCTTGAGGAACCAAATGTTCCGATTTCAACCTGCACTCTTCCAAATCCCGAACTAACATCCCAATAAGTCATAAAATAGTAAAAGCAAGTACGAAAAGTCTTATTTAGGGGAACGAGTTCTAGAAAGTAAAATGACCGATCGGGTCGTTACAAATGGACTGTTATTATATGATTTTAATAGATGCATCTATTGTATGGTCACATGTGCGTTTGTTATCAACTTGCATCTTGGATTTTGCAAGGTTGATTTCTCAAATTATTAGAGTACAAATCCTGAATATAAATTATGTTGATTTATCTTGATAATGATGGTTTAAATCCAAGTTAGTTTAGCAGAAATTCTATGCCTCCAATTATAGATAATCCATTGGTTATGAGAACAAAACTTCCAAAAATAGAAATTTGGTATGAGGTATATTATTTAATATACAGCAGCACTTGTACGCATCTAGCCAAGAAGTTATAATAAATTCTCCCTTTCACAATTGGTTCAGGGTCAGGAACCAAATAATTTTCACCTAGAAATATGAATGTGCTATATGATTAAATTATCCCACCACAATGCACAAAGATGGGTTCCCAAAAAAGGTTGGGGTATGTGTTGGTGATCTGAACATTAGGGGGAGAAAATAGACAGCTAAAAAAGTGATATGTGGAATGAATTATTATGAGTATATCTAGATGAAGTTCAAGTGATAATTTATTTGCAAAATATTGCCAAAGCTATTTGCTGACCCGAAGCTAAATGTTATACTTCATTTGTTAATGCTCCAAATAGTATAAAATTCATAATGGACAGAATCTATGGCATGCATGAAGCGTAATAGACTAATGGTTCTAAAGATAAAACTTCTTGAAGAAGGAGAGAAGCAAATGATCAAGATGGTAATAATAAGGAAGAAAGTGCTCTAGAATAGCTCCACGACATAACAATTCATAATACTTCATGGGAGAGGCTCAGGTATCTGATAATGAGATAAAGAGATCTGAATAACTTATGTCTTTATTGGGTAACGATGGAACCGATATAAAGTGATCCTCAACGATATTGTTGATATAATGTAGTGCTCAATATTATTAATATTGATGAGGATCTTGAGCTCAAATCTGTCATGGAATTTGGACAGATAAATGATTGGCCAAATGAAAAATACGTGATGAAAATTGACTTCACTAGTAAAATGTGAAGTTGGACAAATATTCTCAATACCTGAAAGTATAAAGCCAGTGGAGGTATAAATGTGTTCTTGAACCAAAAATAAATACAATCAAGTCTATAGACATAAAGACGACTTGTGGAACAAGAAGATTTGTAAATATCCTTGCATTGATTATATGGAGACATATTCTCCTGTGGTGAATGTAGTTATTTCAGGTTTTGGTTTGATAATACATTTGATATGTGTATAATGAAAATTCTTGAAGGATTTAAATTGGTCTGAAGCATATTAAGGTTCCCAAGAAATTTATTAAATAAAGTTTCGGTAACTCCTTATGTGGATTGGAGCAATCATGGCGTACATGATTTGTTTTTGTGTCTAGTGCAATTTGCGGACTAATGTATCTTGCTAGAACCATGAGCATAACAATATGCTAGCGAGATATAGTTTTACTCCTATATGGAGATATTGAAATATGATTAGTGTTATATTGCAAAAGGAATCTTTAATATAGATTGTTTATTCTAACAAATATTGTCAGGATTTTGTTGGTTATGCAAATGCATGCATTTTTTGAAGTTCGTTTCTTCAAACAATCTATTTGCATGTGAGGGTACTGCCATATTATTATTCTATAAGGCATTTAATTATTGATGCTATTCAAGTCATGTCAATATACTAGTAACTGTTAAAGCAAGTGACTACACACACAACAGATGTGACTTTCCTTTGAAGAGAAGATTCCAATAATAGTGAAGATGATAATGTTTGCTTATTTCAATTGAAAAAAGGATATGTTGAAGGAAAAAGAATAAAACATATTTCACGAATGTTCTTTATCAGACAAAATCTTCAACGAACGGTGAAATAAATGTTCAACAAATTTGTTCGCTTGATAATTTAGTGGTTTTGTTCAATGAAGCATGAGTAACCTTAACATTTGAGAAGATGGTATGCAGGATCGGAACACATTATCTTGGAGAATTAAATTGATGCTTCTATCAGGGGAGGCAAATACGCGTTGTACTCTTTTTTCCTTAGCTAAGGTTTTATTCCACTGGCTTTTTCTGGCTAGGTTTTTAATAAGACAGTAAGCAATGCGTATAACTAGATATGTGCAATCTTTTTCCTTCACTAGAATTTTTCCCACATGAATTTTTCCTAGTAAGGTTTTAACGAGACACATTATCTATGGACATCCAAGGAGGAGCGTTATCAAATATTAAATTGTGGTGGATGTCCATAACCATCAAAGGAATAATACCGATTTCTCTTCTCTATTATCTCCATAACTCTCACTACTTCAATACTTATGGTTGTAACTATCATACTTCCATAACCTCCCTCATGATCTTCCTCCATGATCTCAAATGCTTAATGTCATATTTATGGCATTCTTTTGTATACCTCTATGTAATACTATAAATAGAGGATGAGAAGTGATATACTTGAAAAACACTTGATGAAATAAGAAAGTTCTCTCATCATCTCTGCATCTATTGTCTATTTTATTGTCTATTTTATTACTTTGTGTTTAGTTTCTTAACATACATAGATTAAGAAAAATAGAAATAAGATACTTTCTACGTATGCATAACCAAAACGTGTAGTGGGAAATCCTCTTTTTCATTTTTTATGAATCTCCATCAACCACATTACCCTATTAACTAAGAGGTATATTCCACGTATGCAAATTGATTATGATTAGGGGCAATTTTTTTAAAAAGGATTAAGATACTTGAAACTATATATATATGAATATTAACATGTTGTATTTAGATTTGAATATCGAGATTAACACTATTTATTTTCTCAACATCCGGATATTTATGATTTTATTTTATTTGGGAATAACATGGTCTTTTATTAAAACTGGGTTCTTTTATTGTTATTTAAATGTTCTCTCTTAAGGAGTATGTTTAGATTTAAGCTGAAGATTAAGTGAAATTATTATCTCTATATCGTTAAAGTAGGGATGTCAACATTTCGATTCGGCCGGTTATTTTATTATTAAATTTCTACCATACCAATTTTTCGATTATTCTATTATGTATGAACAAAATTAAACTTTTCGAAACCGTCTCAATCATATCAATTTCTCTTCGAGACGGTTCGGTTAATTTTCGATAAATTTTTCAATGTCTTATAAAAGTCACTAGTGCAACGCAATAACATACATACTTTTATCGGGCTTAGCAAAACTCTCTAGACAAAGGGTGATGAATTAAACGGACATGAACGATGGCCACAGTATATATCCATCAACTATTCTACAATAGTATACAAAAAAGGAAACATATTCAACACATTATGGTCTGCTATTGTCTTTATTTTTAGTCGTTTGTTAATGTATGAAAGTGAGACCTGAGGAAACTCTAGCTTTGGGAATCCTCAAATTGTCTTAGAAGACAAATCCACAACCAGTAATTCAAAGTTCAAAGAAAAAGAAATGCAATTGAGAATTCTTACAGCCACCCTCAACAAGTTTAGGATTTGAGAAATAGTTATCACTTGAATGATTCAACATTTTAGTACCAGCCACTAAAACCTACATATCAAACAAAGATTTCACAACACCAAATTCGCAAAAATGAGTAAAATGTCACTATGGTTCTTAGTCAGTGGCCATTCAAAATAACAGAGTCATCACATGTCAAAACCTGGGAATTCTAAAGAATCCAACTAAATCCAAACCCGCTCCGCATAATGGATAACTTACAAGTTTACCGCAGAGTGGAAGTGAGCCAGTTTAAGTTTAATAGCTTTAATAGAGTTTGATGCACGTCAAGAGTCTAGAACTGATCTCTGTCAGGAACGAGAATCCTTCAACCATGTTCTTGCTCACCATGATTTTTCTAAAAACCTTTATACCCTTAAAAAAGATATAGTACATGATACATGAAAACTCAGGCTAAAAGGTAATGTAAACTTGATTTTAACTTCTCAAACATAATAGGCTGTCTTAACATAACTCATAAAAAGTCATTGTAACCAGACAAGGGAAAATGAGAAAGGAAGGAAAAGAGAAAAAAGAGAGGAAATAACTGCTTCAGTCAAAGCCTACTCAATCCACTTCAGAAATCATGAGGCCCCTCATGCTGAAAAGGCTCAAGATTTATATAAGAAGCTTCTCAATTGCATCCTGCATCACAAGAAAAGAGAAAATCCATTTCGGTATTAAGATAAAGGAAGGAACTCAAAATTCTAGAAATCATCCATGACATTACCTTCAATTGCTGAATTTGTGATTTCAACTGACTTCCTTCGTTGCTTGTTACAGAAGCAGCAATCACAGGTCGGGTAACACCACATGCTCGACCAAGAGCTTGCTTTGAGGGAACAAAAACATATGGGACATTCTGAAATATTGAGAGAAACAAGGATAAGAAAAGTTTAGCAATTAGCAGCATTTCTTGAATTACAGAATTAAAATTGACACTCATCTCAGATGCAATTCTATTTACCAACAGTAAGGCTAATTAGCACCAAAACCGGGAGGAATTGCAGTTTGATAGTATAATAAGCATTGCACAACACAGCAAAGCAGGGAAGGTTAATTTAAATATGCAACCGGCTAATAACGCTAGTCACTCGAAGACTACATACTAGAGCTTAAGTGTAACCTATCACTAACAGAAAACCTGTGAAAAGTCAGGAAAAACAAAATCACTTCAAAAGTAGTGTCTCCAAACAGTTCGAAAGAAAGAATCATAAACTTCTGTAAATATTCTCTTCCAGCAAAAAATTACCTATCTTCACATTTCTAAAATCCTAGAACTTTTCCCTTTTTAAAATTTAATGTGCTCGACTACATGACAATGGAAGTTCATGGCTCCAAGCATCTTTAAGGAATCTATCTTGAATAATTCTTCAAATAGACTGACAAGGAACTTCATTTGAACTACTTGTCAAAAAAAAGGAACTTCATTTGAACTATTAACCAATTCACAAAGATCTGAAAATATGCAAAGATATCGAACCGGAAAACCTATGTTTTAGACCTGTAGAAGTATAAGAGTTTGCATAGACATGCTCGGTCTTCTTGTTTTAGATTGTTTTCCAAGCCAAATAAAGAGATTAAAGTCAGAAAAAAAAAAAGAATAACACAAGAAATAGCCAGAAGACTCTTTTTAAATACAAACTCTTCTGCGGCTGGAATCCACTTTCTCCATCAACAGAACCTTTCTTTAGGGGGAGGGATCACCAGGCAGGGTGGGGGCCAGGTACAAGGCATTTATATTGCTAATAGAAAGCACATCTCTCTGATAAACAGTACCACAGAGGGTGAGAGACTGGCTCCAGCTTGCCTATTCTATAGCTCTTTGTCCTGTACTAAAGCACTTAACTTTTCAGCTTGATATCCTTAAACATCACCATATTATCCTTATATGTCCCCAGTAAATGCTAAGTATATCACAAAACAAGATGAAATAGCACATCGTCGCAGGAAAAAACATAAGAGCTAAATGTAACACCTAAAAGGCTTTCTCATTTTGGTATTAAACGAGTTAACAAGAATAACTGCGCTTCATTCTGGGCACATCGCTATTAAGCTATCAAAGAAAAACTGCACTTCACTCAAGTAATCAAGCTAGTAAGCAACCAAAGCAATCTTCCCTTTGTTTAATAAATAAGCAATCAAAGCTATTTCCTTTTTTTAATAAGCAAACGACAACTACGCCTTAGTCCGAAACAAGTTAAGGTCGGTGATTTATAGATAAGCAACCAAAGCAATTTTATGAATGAGTTTTGACGGTCGGAACTCTGTATGATATAGCCAGCCAAAAGAGTTGCAAAAGACAAAGAAAAAACAAAATTACCTTATCTTCAGCAAGGAGTGGGAGATGAAGAAGGATTTCAAGGGGCTCTGTATCAGCTGCCATTACAACAAACTCCGCAATCCCTCTGTTTAGAGTCTTTGTGGCTGAAACAAAACCAAACCCACTTTATCCGTTACATCTATAAATCACTTATACACTAAAAAAGACATAAAAATTGAAACTTTACAAACATTATACCTTCATTAGCACCCTTTTTAAGCTGCTTATAGTTAGCAGCTTGTTGAACCAAGTCCATTATCGTTGTAGTAAGCTGCGCATCCGCAAGTGGGTATGCTTTTGGGTTTACTGTTTCTGTAGTCTACAATTAAACATTTTCACAAAGTGAAAAAAAGACATTAGCTTTTAGTGATGAAACACAGTAACCAAGCAAAATGAAGGTTACCAACAAATACACACATACAAAAGCCAAAAAAGATATAGAGAGAGAGAGAGAATACCATGGTGGCGGAGAGTTGAAAAGGAGGGAGCTGCAGTTAGGGAGCTCTTATGGAAGCGTTTGCCTTACAGAAATTGCTAGGGTTTTAAGGGAGCGAAAGGGGCTCTATTTAAGTTATTTCAGACATTTATTAATAAATGGGGTTTTGTTAGGTGGCCACTTTTGATCCCTCATTGTTTATTAAATTATACTTTTAGTCCTTGTGATAGGCCATTAACAGTTAAAGTTCATTACTTGAAGATTAATACAAGTAAAAGGATCAAAAGTGTATATCTCAATTACTTGAAGGTTATATCATGCTTAACCATATATTATGATAACCAGAATTATAAACTGTTGGTTTTTTGGGGCTAAACCATAAATTCCTCGTACTTTTATTCCTCAAGCTTTAACTATAAGTGATGTCCAAATTCATCATTTTTTTAATTATTTGCTTTTTGCAAGATTTGTGGTAATTTTACTATTTAAAATGGAGATACTTATGTCGAACGAGCTTTGTATCTATATTTTAGGATTTGAATTACATATATTGACAGTAAAAAAAATTACACTATCAATATAATTAATTTTTTTAGTAGCCGTTATCTTATTTTGCAGGTTACTAACTAGACGTAATATTTACGGTTACATGTATTATATATTAAGTGATTCAATAATGTAAAACTCCATTGCATTGATAGTGTAAAAAAGTTAAACTCTACATTTTTTTTAAAAATGGTGTGCACGTCAGCTTAAAATGAGACAGTGTTGGATATCATGTGCTCAGGTTAAAAATCAGCAATAAAGGCCAGTAATTTTTAAAAAAATATTTAAGGATTATGATTAACTCTAGCTAAATGTCAATTTGTATATAGAATATTTCTTGACAGTATTTGTTTTCGCATACTGGGGCTTGGTACTTAAATGTTATATAAGTATTTACATTTGTATTTAACAAATGCTCTTTTGAACATCCATATTTAGGCTTGCGGTTGAGGGGTGTTTAGACCGCAGGTGAGAAAAAGAATCAAAGCTGCAAAAAGATGACCTGTGTATTAAAAAATACACATGCACCAGCCGGGAATCGAACCCGGGTCTGTACCGTGGCAGGGTACTATTCTACCACTAGACCACTGGTGCTATTTGCTTACAGTCATTGTAATGGAATAGAAATTCAACAGTTAGTGTGTTACTTGTTTTTAAGAATTTTCGGCAGCTATTCATTTGGCAATTCCTAATTCTAGTAAGCCTAACTTCTGTCATTTCCATTTCTTTTTATGTCTATATTGCTTGGTTATTGAATTTTTTTGATGCGTTTGGCATCTAAGTAGCTAAACTAATGAGGATATAGTTTACCGTGGCACTCTTGTTTTTTTGTTTTGCTTAGCTGTGATGTTTGTGCACTTATGATATTTGTTGGTGGAAACAGATGCTGGTTTTATCATTTCAAGCAATTATGAAAGAACTTTATTGTGTGTTTGCAAATTGCAATTATTCTGAGTTACTTTCCTATTAATTAATCGTTCGGAATTTTGCACATTTTTGTCTGTTTAATTTTTTAGATGAGTGTCCCCACTGAGAATAATAGAGTAGATTATTTGAAAAAGTCCTTTGTGCTAATCTGTAACTTAATTTGGGAAAAGTGATATCAAGGCGCGATGGAAGTTTCTCTTTCATTTAGAAATAGTAAATTTCAAGGTTCAACACATCAGCGCATCGAGGGAAATCTCGGAGCAATGATAAAGTTATCTCCGTGTAACTTATAGAATGGATTCGAGCCGTAAAAATAGTCAATAATGCTTGTATTAGGGTAGGTTTACACACCCCTAAATGTTCGGCCCTCTTTCGAACCCTGCGTAAATACAGGATATATACACCGGGTTGCCCTTTTAACAAATCAATGCATCATATTCAAAGAATAGAAGCTCGTTTATAATGAATCATGGGTCATGTGCCAAAGTAACTTTAACTTGTAATTTAGCGGCTCCTAACTCCTGCCATCAATTCCTAGTGTCAATCAATCAAAATTCGCCATCAAGAAAGGCCCTATCCATTGGCGCGTTGGCGGGTAGGGGCTTATCTATGTTATTCAGCTATTCGCTATGCTTGCATGTGCCTATCGGGTGAGTACTATTACGTTTACGTGCACCAAATAGAGAAAAGCAATTGCTAACGCTTTTCGCCGTAGTAGAATTGGTATACAATCAACAGCTAGAATCACTATCACGGATCATTCGCTTCTACTTAAAGATGAAAGAACATTTTCTGGAAATCCAATTTAACAAACAATCAATAATGTCAAACATCAAGCCTAGAGATATTTTATAGTTCAACGAAAGAAAGTAGAAATTGAGATATTGAAGTCAGAAAAGCCAAAAGTTAGAAATGGTTAATAAGGAAAACGAATCATTTTCTTCACATGGCGGCCCATACACTATAAAAACAGTAACTTCCACTCTCAGCTTTACTCCATTGAATGGTGTCCATTCCTTTACCTCATATCCTTTTCTTTTTTGGCCAAACATTGCATAATATGACCACAGCTGCATTCCATGGTTTCCTCTAGAGTTCTTAGAATGCTGAAACCAAAATTCCCCTTTCTTCTACTGCCAATTATTCTCCATTATTTTTATGTGAAACATATGGATATAAAAGTAAAATACAATTATAGAAGCGGATATAGAATTTGAAGTTTATGAGGAGGGTAATGAGTATGCAACCTTATTCTTACTTTGTGCAAATAGAGAGATTGTTTCCGATATTCTCTCGGCTCCAAGCAAGCATGCAAAAATTACAACAATATAGAGAAGAGATGCAATAGAGGTTCCTACATCGACCTTGTAAAAGGTAAATTGGTTAGCGACAGGTGGATGAATTACGAGGTGACACGTGTAACTGGAGACAAGTAATATATATATATATATATATATATATATATATATATATATATATATATATATATGAGTCGAAAATAGTTGACATTAGATACAAACATGAGTTCGATGCTATATAAATTCCGAAGGCATGAGAACCGATAACAAAGATTTGAAAGGAAGATATTAGTTGGGAAAGACAACATTCAATGAACAGCCGTTACAAAGAATCTATGTATTTATAGTCAATCGTTATTGTATTGGGAAAAATCAAGTTCATGTATCGAATTAATTATGAGGTGATATGTCATGACACGTGGACTCGTAAACGAATGACAGTTGGCAAAGAATAGTTGAAGAGGCACGAGCTTCAACAGGCACGGGCAAAGATCCAAGAAAACCAAAAGGGATAGGTGCTCGGACCTCTTGATATTCTGAAAACGCATCGGAAGAATGAACCTAAATAGCAAAAGGGGTATACATACGTATTATTGGTAATTAATAGGCATTAATTATGGTAAACGTTATAGAATCTGTAATGAATCAGTTACGATTGATAATTATAACGTTACATTAAATGTCGTTAAATGTCCATAATGACTCTATTATGAAAGGAGAAAAACGTATTACTTAGAAATAGCTATAAAAGGTGAAGAATGAACATTTGTAAGGACACGAAATATTGTTGGAATATACTAATTTACTTAGCTTTCTATCCAACTATTATTTACGTCATTTATTCCTATTTCTACTTGATTATTAGTAACCCGAGTTCTTCTAAAAACAAGTTTTGACCGAAATTCCTATTTCTGGTTAAACAATTATGCATGAATCAGTGGCGGTTTTATTCGTATTCAAGAGGAGCTTGATTTGGAGATCATGTCTTCCTAAATAGATCTATATATAAGAGAATTAATATCCATTATAAGAGACAAAAAATCATTTGTACTCAAAGGCTATAATTTGCTCTCATATTATAAAATTACTTGCTTTCTTTTGTTCTTAACATTGTTCATATTATTTCTTTCGGGGAGGCTCATCATACAACCAACCTTGTATTTTTTTATATAATTTTGACTTTATTCTTATTTGTTTTATATTTTTGGGTCAAGTTAATTCATGTGTGTATAAATTATGTTACATATTCAATTGTAAACATACCTAAAGTTAATACTCCGATATTATAGTGACCAATATCCTGCCTGTAATCGTCCAATTTACGCAGCTATTTACAAGGAGTCCGGAACCAAAATGTGATTTTTTTTTTACTCAAACTACAGAAATAGGTGGTAAAAAAATGATCTTTTTATATATAGCGTCATAATACCTGGCGCTATATACTAACAGTAACGAAACCGTTAAGGTATAGCGCCAGGTATTGTGGCGCTATACTGTAAAAGCTGACATGGCCAGGTATAGCGCCACAATACCTAGCGTTATATATACAGCATTAATGTATAGCGCCAGGTATAGTGGCACTATACATAGATTTCCTGGCCCCACCAATAATTCGTGACTTCAATAATTCAAAAGCGTATAGTGTCAACCTTTTGGGCGCTATACCTATATAAAAAAAATCCCGGCTAGCCATTTCCTATATAAAGAGGTTAGAATAGTATAGAAATTCATTCAAAAATTTTGTTACCTCTTGTTGAAACGTTTATTGTTCTTAAATTCTCCAACATTTTTTCATTATGTCTGAAGAGCGTGGAATAAGAGTTTCATTATATTGGGGGGGTGATAAAGAAACGGGCAGAATCGGTGGGGGACCAAGAAGTGGGGAAGAGTTTTAAAATAATGGTGGATGGATGAATTGGAGAAGAAGACGGAGGGGTATAAAATATCTATGTATAGCGCCACTATACCTGGCGCTATACATTAATGCTGTATATATAGCGCCAGGTATTGTGGCGTTATACCTGGCTATGTCAGCTTTTACAGTATAGCGCCACAATACCTGACGTTATACCTTAACGGTTCCGTTACTGTTAGTATATAGCGCCAGCTATTATGACGCTATATATAAAAAGATCATTTTTTTTTTACCATCTATTTGTGTAATTTGAGTAAAAAAAGCCACATTTTGGTTCCGGACTCATTTACAAGCCCCGTTACATATACTCGTACTTTTTATTTTTGGTGAGTCTACTGCTCATATCACTCATTGATCCGCACACTTCACAGTATACGATATCATTTTTGTCCGTTACATATTTTTCAGTTCCCTAACTAATCCTTCTTTCTTCTTGTCCTTTTCACAAGCTCTCTGTATTATTTGACACCAAACTCTTCCTTCTAACACTGATCACAACTCACTGCACCTATGACGACTCCGAAACTTCTATTCCTCCTCATCTTCCTTATCCACTTTGTTACTATGTCCTCACGTGCCGACCTCCCCGGCACGTGGGAACTTCTCGTCGCCGACGCCGGAATTGCATCCATGCACACCGCCGTCACTCATTTCAACACCGTCGTCCTCCTCGACCGCACCGACATCGGTCCTTCACGTAAACTCCTCCCTCCCCACCACTGCCGCGTGGACCCCAACGACCCCATTTTGAAGAAAGACTGCTATGCTCACTCTGTTTTACTCGATTTACAAACAAACTCAATTCGTCCCCTCATGATCCTCACCGACACGTGGTGTTCCTCCGGCCAATTCCTCCCCGACGGCACACTTCTTCACACCGGCGGAGACCTCGACGGCTTCCGTAAATTCAGAAAATTCACACCTTGTGAACCTTCAACCTCTCTCTGCGATTGGGAAGAACTTCAAGATACTCAACTTTCACAAGGCAGATGGTATGCAACTAACCAAATACTTCCAAACGGTGAAATCATAATTGTCGGTGGCCGAGCTGCTAATAGTGTTGAATTTTTCCCACCTAGAAAAGAAGGAGCTTTTGAATTCCCTTTCTTAACTCAAGCTGAAGACAATCAACATGATAATCTTTATCCTTATGTTCATTTATTACCCAACGGACATCTCTTCATTTTCGCTAACAATAAAGCTGTAATGTACGATTATAATACAAATAAAGTGGTAAAAGATTATCCAATACTAGAGGGTGGACCAAGAAATTACCCATCAGCTGGGTCTTCAGCTATGTTAGCGTTAACAGAGGATTATTCCTCTGCTACAATTGTAATTTGCGGTGGAGCTGAATTCGGAGCGTATTTACAAAGGAGTAGTGATACACCTGCTCATGGGAGCTGTGGTAGAATTGAAGCAACTGGAGAAAACCCAGTTTGGGAAATGGAAGATATGCCTTTTGCTAGAATTATGGGTGATATGGTAATGTTACCAACTGGTGATATTCTTATTATAAATGGAGCTCAAGCTGGAACTCAAGGTTTTGAAATGGCATCAAATCCATGTTTGAATCCTGTTTTATATAGGCCAAGTGAACCTTTAGGTCTTCGTTTTATGACTTTGACACCGGGAACAGTCCCAAGAATGTATCATTCAACGGCAAATTTACTACCGGACGGTAGAATTTTGCTCGCCGGAAGTAACCCGCATTTTTTTTACAAGTTTGCTACTGAATTTCCGACGGAGTTACGGATTGAAGCGTTTTCTCTGGAGTATTTAGCGGCTGATAAAGCGAATATTCGACCGGTTTTGGTGGAGTCGCCGGAAAAGGTGAATTACGGTGAGGAGTTTGATGTGGCGGTGACGGTGGAGTTGCCGGTGGTTGGGATAGTGGAGGTGAATTTTGCGAGTGCTCCGTTTTCTACACATTCGTTTTCGCAAGGGCAAAGGCTTGTGAAATTGAGAGTAACGAGTGCTATACCTGATGTTGCCGGAAAATATAAGATCGGATGTACGGCTCCGCCGGATGGGAGGGTGGCGCCGCCGGGGTACTACATGGTATTTGCGGTAAACCAAGGGGTGCCAAGTGTGGCACGTTGGGTCCAGCTTGTGGTTTGAAACTTTTTCCACTTTTCTTTTCTTTCTTTTTAATTTTTATTAGTATATGATTTTCTTTCTTTTTCTTTAATTAATTAATACTGGATACAAATGTTAAAGGTTTCCTCAGATATTTTAGATTCTGGAAGTCTTAATGAGACTGTAGAGTCTATCATTTTATTATCCTTTTCAAATAAGTTGGAAAGATAATGAAATTCACAAGTACTTTTATGTTATTTTCTCCTTTTCTTTTTCCTTTAAAGCTTTAGTATCTTGTTCTCCTAAAGTTTTCTTCTTTAAAAAGAAAAAATAAAACAGTTTTCTTCTTTATATTGTATTAAAAGCTTAGTGGTATTTATAACTCAGAAGTCAGACCAAACAAGAAATTAGATCTATTTTTCCTGAATAAAACTATAAAAAGATTATGTAAAAGTCTTGGAGAGAATATTAAGAGAATAAAGATATTTAGTTGATATTTCTCTGTTTTTAACATGAAAGCATGTACAATTTTTAGGGCAGTGGTGATGCTTTTTTAGAACCTTGTAACAAAAGTTTAAATATATACTTTAGTTTCCAAAAGTAAATCAAAACAAGTTTAATTATTTTCTGAAATCAGACAGGTAACCAATTCCGAAAGAGAATCAAATGATAGGTTAGAAAAGTAAATAGTGGATCCGATGGTCTATTTGCGTAAAGATACCTTTCAATTATAGCCATGTCCATCTTGTCTCAGCTGGAAATTGATTGGCGGCTTTAGTGTTTTTTTGTTAAGAACTAGTCACATTAGAGTGGCCATTAGGCCATTATCAAAACCATTGCATATGTCCTACCTTTGATAATAAAGCCTCTTTTGATGCGAACTTTTTTCGAAATAAAAATTCAATAGGAAAGCATCTAATCATGCAATGTATTTTCAACCTTCAACTTCACTTTATCGTACACTACTTGATTCAAACCAATATTTGCTTTTGTTATTAAATCTTCCCTTTTTTTTGTTATCCAGAAAATGGCCACTCGAAACATATAAAACAATACTCCTTCTTTCTTATGTGATACTTTTCGCTTTTCAAAATTTAAACTTTTTAATTTTGGCCATACATTTGAACATAAACTATTTTAATTTTTATAAATAAAATTTACATATTTAAAACTACATTGAAAAATACTATAAGTCACAATAATTAATAAGTTAAAATATTTAAAAGACATATGCACAATAAAATTTATATATTTAAAAATTACATAAAAAAAATTATAAGTCACAATAATTAATAATTTAAAATATTTGAAAGATATGAAATATTACGGTTAAAATATAATTTGTTTGACTCTCGAAGCCCGAAAACCTTCACATAAATTGGGACGAATAAAGTATAAGATTCTGGCATCAAAATAGTCCAGTTAAAACATATATAGATCCCATCTTTATTTTTACTATTGAAATTATATTTTTTTATGAATCGAAGCAACAAAGGGCTAAATCTTACTCCCTCCGGTCCAAAATAAGTGATTTTTCAGCTTTTCTCATGTGGTCCAAAATAAGTGATTTTTCCAGATTTTAAGAATGAATTAATTATTTTTTTCCTACATTGTCCTTGGAGTAATTAATGTTGGAGTATGTGTTAGGCGTGTTTATGTGAAAAGATAGTAAAGGTTAATATGATCAATTTCATTGTTAATTAATGTTAATATGTGAATTCCTTAATACGTGTGAAAACAACCAAAAAATCACTTATTTTGGATAGGAGGGAGTAATGAATTGTGATAACAAGGTTACTCTGCTACTTATAACATTGTTGTGTATTTATCTTTCTAAAAGTACGGGCTCAAAATTCAACATTAGTTACTTCTGAACTTACTGCACTTTTGAAATCGTGTAAAATTATGTGTTCAATTGAATTTATTTAACCCAAATTACATTCGAGTCAGAACTAGTTGTTTTCATGAAATTATAAATTATTATAAATACCTTATGTAATTTAAACAAGCAAGACGGAAATAATCACATTTTACTTGAGTCTCATAGCTTCGTGGACTTCCATAAAGTTAAAAGGACATGAACTTTATTTAGCGTGGATTCTAAGTGAAAAATTAGTTGGAAATTATATAACAAAAGACAAAGATGCAAAGGTCGCTCTGTGGTCACTTAAAAAAAACCTCTATGATGATGCCTTCTGTTTAAATGTGGAATCATTTCCGACTATTAAAGAACTAATTAAGCACAAAGGTTGTACATTCCAAAAGTAAAAGATAAAATTATTATACCCCACCAATTTTGTTTCCATGTGAAAAGACCACGTAGGGCTCCATTCCCATCTGGACCTAGTATCTGGGTTTACTTTGGTAGCCCAAAAGTCCATTAGGAAAAACGACACCCTGTAGTCGCTTTAAAAATAATAGTCGAAAAATATATTTTATATATATATATATATACAAATTTTATGTACATTTATATCTATCGAATATAAATAATTCCAATCGCAGACCAAAAGTGATTTTTGCCCAATAGGTTATAGAGGGAGAAATTCAAAAATAGCCAGATTATTAGTGGTCACTCAAAAATAGTCATTCTTTCAAAAGTAATCGAAATTTAGCCATTTTTCATGTAAAGATAAATCCGAGCGAACACATGTGCATGAACTTACAGTATATTGTGCTGGAACTCCAATACACGGAAAGTTCCAGTATAATATTGGAGATTGGAGCACATGTATATTAACTTCTAGCATATTATGTTGGACTAGTATATTATGCTGGAAGTTCAGTACATTACGGTAGAACTCCAGTATATTATGCTGTAATATTTTTCAAATTTTGAACAGTATTTTTATTAAGATTTATCATTACATGGAAAGTGGCTAAATTTTAATTACTTTTAAAGTTGTGACTATTTTTCAACTATCACTTATAAATCTGGCTATTTTTGAATTTCACCCAATTTTTACCTCAATTTTTAAGCTAAAGTTGGAGAGCATTTTACTGCGCCTGTACACGAGTACATTCGCTTAACAGCCCATTCTGAGAAGCTATGTTGTCCTCCAGCTGGGCTAGTGGAATTGGAAATGTTTTAGCCAAGAATTTCACTAGAGAGGAAGCCCAAAAAATGGGTTATTTAGTACTGCATCTCCTTCACAATTTCTTGTAAGCCTGTTCAATGGGTGGATTGCTATACCCAAAATCCTTTAAAAAAATAGAATAATCTATTGAGAACGACCAAAATCTTTGATACCGAAGGTAAAGATTATACCACCTCTTCTAAAAGTTCAAACTTTTCTAGATGATGAAATTTTATTTCCTTAACTATATTTTCTCAACATGTCCCCTCACATTTTCTATTTTACAAAAAGGTGGCGATGAGATTTGAAATTAGATTCTTTACTGCCTCACCCATATTAAATTGCATGAAGATATAATGAAAAGGCTAAAGTTGTTAGAAAATGCTCGCTTTTAGTTTCTCAAGTTTATCTTCAAAACATACGTGTAATGGCTATATGAAATTTGTCTAGTGAGGAAAAGTTATCCATGATGCTGGATTAATCTAAACATGGTAATTGGTAAAAGCCATCTGATAATGGCTAATATTGTCAAAGAAGCATAGGAAAAGGGAAAGGAAATCAAAGCTAAATAAATTATGGATCTTTATATAATTTACTGCTGGATAAAAATGAAATATCGGAAATAAACAGAAGAAACTCCGGTTTACATGATATATATATATATATATATATATATATATATATATATATATATATATATATATAACTGCTCTAGTTTTTCATAGTTTAAGCAATTGATAGGCGACTATGTAGGTTAATTATCCAATAAAATGAATAAAATATACTTGGTTGGGCTGGAAAAGGAATGGCAAAATTTGAGCCTTTTAGAAGGGTAGCTGCAAGGTCTATAACCGTAAAAATAGCACGGGCTGGTCAGTTTTCGGACTAGTCATCAAATATAGTCAGCGTTTGTCAAGTTATTAAAAAATAATCACTATTTTGCTGCAACAGAGACCGGTCCAGCATAATATACTGGAGTTCAGTGCATCTGTGTATGAACTCCAAGCATATTATGCTAGAACTCCAACATATGGAAAGTCCCAGCATAATATACTGGAGATTCGAGCACTTGTGTATGAAGTTCCAGCATATTATACTGGACCGATATACTTTGCTGGAACTCCAGGATATTATGCTGGAATTCCAGTGTACTTATGCGGGAACTCCATCATATTATGCTGGAGTTCAAGTATACTTATCCTGGAACTCAAGCATAATATGGTGGAGTTCAAATATACTTATGCTGGAACTCCAGCATAATATACTGGCGTATTTTTCGGATTTTAAACAGTGTGTTATGCTGGAACCTTTTGTGTTGCAATAAAATAGTGGCTTTTTTAATGACTTTGTAAATGCAGGCTATTTTTCAATTAGCAGTCCGAAAATCGGCTAGCCCATGCTATTTTAACATAAAAAATAGCTGGACTAGCCCTTTGTTGGGCCGACTATTAGAGTTTAGTCAGCATTCCAAAGGAATTAGCAAAATAGTTACTGGTCCGACTAAATTGATGTTTTTTCCCCTAACTAAAATGTGAAACACAACTTCAACACTTTGACAAGTGAAAATCAGCATAAATTTGCTAGAGTTCAAATTTCAGGAACAATTCCTATTGTTAGAAAGAACTTTACAGCATCATGGATGTATGAGCAAAGCCGGATATCATTAAAGTATCTTAATTCATAGCCCCAGGTCTATTAAGAGATAGTTTGGTCACATAATTGGATCCAGATTTGTGACTTTCTTGAAGATGCTACATCAAACCTCATCTATTTGGGTGATGCGAATCAAGCTAGCGCAATGCAGTGCATGTACTGGGGTATTGGGGTTTCACCTACAGAGAATTTTAGGATTTTACTTGCAGAGAAGTCTTAAAGTTTTAAACCGCAGCATACAACGCTGGACTATTACCTTTTAAAATTTCAAACTACGGCATATAATATTGGGGTTTCACAAACAGAATATTTTCAAATTTCATGAACAATTCGTGGAGTCTGAACTTATAACTATTCAAAGTCCAGCAATTGTTCCTAAAGTTTTCCATGTTTTAGGTGTGGGTATTTTTGTCCAAATATTTATTTGGGTAATTTATTGAGGAGACCAAAGTAGATCTTCTGAAGAAGGTTGCGCCAGCTATAACCCCAAGAAAAGGAGAACTCCAACTCCAAAAACTCTTAGCACTGCAAGAACCACCAAGAAGAGGAAGGCTGCTTCTCCGACAAATACTTCTATTCCTTTACTAAAAGGAAGGGCCACAAGAAGTAAGTTGAAGCAGAGTGAGGAGGAATTGCAGAAAGCTATGGAAGAAAGTAAGAAGAAAAGAATGGACAAAGGGAAAGCAAAGGCAGAGCCTATTTAGGCTGTTGTTGTGGATGAGATGGACCCGGTCCATCAAGGTGAACATATGACTGTGAAGGTGGAGGTTCAGACCCCTAAGCCCAAGAAGACCAAGACTTCCTCAAAAAAATCTCCATCTGTATCCAAGTCTGGTGAACCTTCTATTTTGGCTAAAAGGACAAGGTCTACTGTGAAAGTCAATCAAGTTAAGATTATCGAGGAGGAAGATTGGAGTGGTGAAGAAGAGGATGAATCCGATAATGAACAAGATAAGCTGGCCAAGTTTGGCAAATGAACCATCTTGAAGGGTAGACTTTTGAAGGACTTGGAGGAACCAGGGATAGTTTTACTGGTTGACGCGCTAGAGGTTCAGGGGTAGAAGGACATGGTCGTTCAGTTAGATGGTAGGCTGGCTAGAAATGAGATAATTGAGTTCATGGCCAATGTAGAGGTCAAGGATGGAAGAGTTACCAGCCAGGTGAAAGGGGTTCAAGTGTCTTTTGATGCAAAAGAGCTGGGTGAAATCCTTGGTATTCCTTATGAAGGTTATGATGACTACACTAGGCAAAAATGGTCAAGTCTGGATTCCCTTCTTACTGCCCTAGCCATTACTAAGAAGTTCCGTGATAGCACAGAAGTGAATGAGGCCAAGGTTGTGTATAAGAGTGAAATGAAGTCATCCCACAAAGTCCTGTTTGAATTCGTCAACAAGTGTTGCTGCCTAGGCAGGACAGAAGGCACATTGCCAACTACATTGATTTGGTTTTGATTGAGTGTCTGGAAAGTGGGCGACAGATTAACTAGCCTGGGTTTATGATCAAGCTACTTGATCGAGTTATCAATGGCTCCAAGGCCCATGCCACTCCTTATGGTTTCATTCTCGCTACTGTTCTTGCCCATTCTAAGGTTGCCACTGAAGAAGTGAGAGATGGCCACAAGCAAAGACTATTTTGGAATCAATACTCTGATTGCGTGTGATTATGAGGTTACTGTCATTCCCAATGAACTTGGTTCATCTAAAAGACACCTATCAATAGCAAAGTCGGAGCTCTATTGCAGGAGAGTGGGGCAAAGAATGCTGAGATAGCAAGGCTGAAGACTCGTTTGGCAGAGGTAGAATCTAAGAGAGATGCTTTCAGAACTGAGCTCACAAAGGAAAATAAGAAGAATGATAGAATTCTTCAAGACATGTTGCACCTTCTCCAAGCCAAAAGCCAACCCTCCAGTTCTTCCAAGCCTTAATTTCCTAAGCCTTCATTTCTTGAACCTTGCCTAGACCTTTTAGTGACCCAGATTAGGAATTTTTCTTTTGTTGCTCATGCTTTAACTATTTTTGTTTCTTTTTGTGGATTGTGGCAGAATGATATTCTTTATCAATGAAGTTGTTGATTTTGCTCTTGTTAACTGTTTCTCTTTCCTTGATAGTTTGAATGTGTAGTTGATTACTGATGATTAATCCATGAACGCATTTGTAGTTGCCCCAGTGGCTATGAGTAATTTTTACAATCTGGGAATCACACTTTGTTTATGCAACTTTTTGATGATGCCAAAAGTGGGAAAAGGTATTGTGCTTTATATTCTGAATAGTGATATTTATAACCTAATGAACATGGTCCTTGATGATAAGTGAGAAAAATTTCTAACATTGCATTGATGTTGAGCTGAGTTCTAGCAGGGCCTAAGTGTATGAAAAGCACAGAGTTTGTCATCATCAAAAAGGGAGAATTTTTTGGCCCAAGTAAAGGTTAGTTTTGAAGACTGACAAAGGAACTCAGACATGAACCAGGTCCACCATAGTAGAGCACAGATACGGATAGACTTAAGCATGTGAGATACACGTGAAAGAGATAAACTTAAGTTGATAGAAGTAATATCTCCGGATCTTGATCGAAAAGGTTGCATATTGGATAAGGAAAAGGACTCCTTACTCAAAGAGAACACAGTTTGAGAAAGGGAAGGAGTTAGAGGTTGAGATCAACTAGAACTCTTCCACCAAGGAAGAGTAGCATCAGAATTTTAGTCATTCTCTATTTACTAACTCTATAAATATCAGTGTTGTTCTCTTTTACAGGTAACACACATAAGCAAAAGTTAAAGGTGAATTGAGAGCAAAATATCAAGATCATTTTGCAAGCAGTTTGTGTGTGATTCAAACGTGCAAACCTGAAGCTACTTGAACCAGATAGAAGAACTAGTTCCAAGTGTCTGTCTTTTATTCTAGTTCAATTGTAGTAGGTGTTTTCATATTGTATCTTTCAGCTTTATCTAGAAGCAATTATATTAGGTACTTAGAGTTTTTAAGTTAGAGTTAACTTGAAGTTGTCGCAATAGTTGAGGTTGTGTGCTATAACGGGATTAGAGTTAGTCCTAGGTTTACAAAAAAGGTTTTGTAAATGTTGTTTTTGGCTCAGTGATTTTAGTGGAGAGTTTGGAAAAATCCTACTGGAAAGTAGGTCGTGGTTTTTTCACCTTTTGAGCCAGGTGTTTTTCACGTAAAATACTTGTGTTCTTTACTTTCCGCATTTACTATTTCTGGAATAGTAGGTTAAGGAACACTTAGAAGAACCAGGTCCTTCCATAAATAGCTTCAGCAAAAAAATTGGTCATCACATAAATCACCCCCCTCTTGTGTGGTATTGAATTATAAAACATCAGCCTAGATGACCAGCCCACATTATGTCATGACTCTCCCTTATTATCCACCATCTAATGTCTCCAAACTTAGGCACGTAGACCTACTAACCTATGGTAAGCAATAGGCTGCCTTCTACCCAAAAAACGTCTCGTTTAGCCCTGGTTAGCTAACTCGATAAGTTTTTTGGTTGCTGGATCATGTTGCATACCTTCTTTTATAGCCTCGCGAATGTCCCAACTTGCTGAAGTGATAGTAGGAAGCTTGACTTTCCGGCTCAAGTCATCGGCTACAACGTTACCTTTGCCCGGCTTGTACTCCAACACATAATCAAACTTGGCCAAGAAATCCTTCCATCTAGCTTGCTTTGGTGTGAGCTTCTTCTGCGTCTGAAAGTAGCTAGTAGCCACATTGCCAGTCTTGACCACGAACCTTGACCCGAGAAAATAATGTCACCATGTACGAAGGTAAAGCACAATGGCGGTCATCTCCTTCTCTTGCACCATGTAGTGCCACTCCGTCTCATTTAACTTGCAGCTCTCAAATGCTATGGGATGCTTATCCTGCATGGGGACACCTCTAATGACAAAGTCTGAGGCGTCTGTGTGCACCTCAAATGTCTTAGTAAAGTCAGGTAACGCCAAGATTGGCTCCTTTATGATAGCTTCCTTAAGGCCTTCAAATGTCTTTTGACAATGCTCCGTCCAAACCCATGGCTTGTTCTTCTTTAGCAACTCAGTTAATGGTGCGGCCTTTGTTGAGTAGCCACTGATGAACTGACGATAGTAGTTAACAAGGCCAAGGAAGGATCGTAACTCAGTTACCTTTATAGGTGTATTCCACTCCTGGATAGCACGTACCTTAGCCTCGTCCATGCGTAGCACGCCATTGCTAATCACATGGCCTAAGAAGTGCACCTTTGATTGTGAAAACTCGGATTTCTCCCTCTTGACATATAGATCGTTCACCTGCAAGACTTGGAAAACCTTCCTCAAGTGCTCCATGTGCTCCTCCAATGTGTTGTTGTAGGTAACTATGTCGTCTAGGTAGACTACTATGAACTGATCAAGGTAGGGATGGAAAATCTTATTTATAAGGGTGCAAAACATGGCCGGTGCATTGGTTAAACCGAAGGGCATCACCAACCACTCAAAGGCTCCAAATTTCGCCACACATGCTGTCTTTGGCTCATCCCCTTCCGCAATGTGAACTTGGTAGTAGCCCTTGCGAAGATCCACCTTGGTAAAGTACTTGGCTTGCCCAAGTCTATCGAACAGGTCAATAATGAGCGGGATCGGATATTTATTCTTCATTGTGACCTTATTAAGTGCTCGGTAGTCTATGCACAAGTGCAATGATCCATCCTTCTTCTTCTGGAACAATATTGGTGCGCCGAAAGGTGCCTTTGATGGGTGAATGTGACCAACATCCAACAACTCTTTCAATTGTTTCCTGAGCTCCTCTAGTTCGGGCAGTGCTATACGATATGGGGCGAATGCAGGTGGCTTAGACCCTGGCTCCAACTCAATCTTGTGATCCACCTATTGCCTAGGCAACAAGTGCTTAGTCCACTCCTTGGGCATGCCATCTTTGTTTTCCTAAAGAAACTCCTCTATGCAAGGTGGCGGTGTCTCTTGAAAACTCTTGTCTTCCTCTAGACTTCCAACGATTGCCACGAATGTTGGCTCCCCCTTCTTGATCCCCTTGACAACCTGCATGGCTGATAGTTGTGCTTGGATCAGTTCATATGACATAGTCACTGTAGGTACCATGCAAACTCCTTCTCGCTCCATAACCAAGAGACGTTGGAGGTAGGGGTCGATCAAAGTATGACAATGTCTAAAGAACTCTTGCCCCAGTATGATGTCAAAGATATCCATAGCGGTTAAGGTAAAGTTTGTCATACCTTTCCAAGTTTCCAATTTGACACCAACTCCATTAGCTATCCCACGAGCATTCTGTATCTCGCCATTCACTATCTTTACGCGAGAGTTGGTTGGAGCAAGCTTCAATTCTAGTCTTTTTGCGGCAACCTCAGTTACGAAATTATGAGTTGCTCCAGTATCCATCATTGCACGAGCGGGCTTGTTATTGATGGTGAGATCCACGTATTGATTGCCATTCTCGGTAGGTTAGATAGCTTGCTTCGTGACAGCACCACATAAGTCGATCATACCCAACTGTGCAGTTCCCAAACTTTCTCTTTGTGGCTGCTCCTTCCATTCACGGACCATGGTGCTGAGGCTCTTTAGGTCGGGACAATTCCTGAAGTCATGCGGCTCTCCGCATATGTAGCATCCCTTTTTCTTGGCGTAGCCCTAACGACCACTCGACTTTTTGGAATCTTGAGTCTTGGAGTATTGATGTTGTATCTCCTTGCCTTTTTCACGGTCTCCCCCACCTTTGACATTGTTAACTTTTGACTCCTTGCCTTTGCCTTTGTCGTGCTTGTCATGCCTGAAATCCATCAATGATTCGGCCTTCACTATGGCTTGGTCTATATCCGCGACTTGCCGGCGTTGCAATCTTACTTAACCCAATTTTGCAACCCGTCCATGAAGTGGAACAACAAGTCATCATTGTTTGGAAAGAACTGTTGCTTGAACTCGGCTTTGAACTAGTCCTACGTGCTAATAGAACATAGACCTTTATCCACGTCAGCCATCTTCCTTCTCTACCATAGCATGATAGTCTCTGAGAGATATAACACAGCAGTGTTGATCTTGGCCTCGCCATCCCTCACTTTCCCATGCCTAAAGTAGTTCTCCAAGTTCCAAAAGAAGTTTTCCACTTCTTGTGAATCACGAGCACCTTTGAACACTAAGGGTTTAGGAGCCTCGATCTTGGTCTCCCTCATCACCACAACATTGTTGGCTGCCTATGTCACGCTAGCATCGACATGCTCCTCGAGTGACTTCATCTTTGCCTTCATCGCATCGATAGTACTCAAAGCCTCCATGAGTCTGAACTCTAAGCCAGTAGTGGTTTGCCTTAGTTCCATCTCGGTCTGTGTACGTCCCTCCAAGTCATTTCGGATACTCTCAATCTCTTCAAGAGTGTGCCCCTCAAGAACGCTAAGGATGCCTTTCACCTTCCCCGAGCATTGGCCAAAGATCTCCATGGCGTCGATCCCCGTGTTCATCTTCATCACCCACTCTTTACTGAGCGAGACGTCCTCGGGCAAGACCTCCACTTCATTCTCGCTCGCCTTAATGATAGATGGTTCTTGGGATGTAATCCCCTCGTTTGGCACAATCTTGGGCAGCTCCTCTTGGCTCTTGTTGGTGGCATTCCTCTTTTTGTTGCGGCCCTTCCTGTCAGCAGCATCCTGGATTACGTTGGCTTAGGTGTTAGCAGCGTTAATTTCTCCGTTGTTCACCATTCTCTTAGTTGAAATCTTCGCTCTGATACCGTGTTGTCACGTCCTTAGTTGTTAACTAAGTACACATGCGGCACTTGACAACTCGCTCACGATCTTGCACAACTTGCTCACGTTCTTGCTATGCCAAGTCAGCCTTACTACACTCAAGATCGCTAAGAGAATGGTAGAAAGAACACAAGAGAATTGTTAAGGGAAGCTTTATATTAGAGAGAACTTGAATTTTTTGCTTGGTGAATTACAAATGAATGACCCCCTTTATATACTAGTCTCATAGGGGCTAGTGTATAAATATTAATTATTACACAAGTCCTTAATATTTACGAGATAAGAGCTTTCTCTAGAATTCTCTACAAGCCTAGAAGATTTCGAGGACTTTTCTAGCAAATCCATAAGGATCTAGGTGTCACACCTCCTTTTTCCGCCTCCGCGAGGGGTGAAGGAGTTTTTTCAATTAAAGGACAATCGAAACGGGATTTATTTATTTATTTTAGAGTCGCCACTTGGGAGATTTAGGGTGTCCCAAGTCACCGGTTTAATCCTGAATCGAGAAGAAGAATGACTTTGTTTAACAGTCCGCGAACCAGAAATCTGGATAAGGAATTCTATTAACCCGGGAGAAGGTGTTAGGCATTCCCGAGTTCCGTGGTTCAAGAACGGTCGCTCAACTGTCATATTCGGCTTGATTATCTGATTTAATACATGTTGAACCTATGTGCGAATTTTAACTTTTAACCGCTTTTGTCATTATTATTATTTTTATCAAGAATTGCAACATCGTGGAAATACATCTCGAACCACATCACATCAATACACCCGTGGTTGTTGGCAGATCTCAACTCTGTTGAGATTTGAATTTGGGTCACATAAATGTGCACCCGAATTTAGGAAAATAACATTATTAAATACGCGCCTAAAGACTAACGCGTTGTTATTTTGAGAAAAGCCGTAAAGTTCGCTATGCGGCCTGTCTCGAAATCTATGCATTCGAAATAACTATATGTTGAGGGCCCCGCAATTTGTGTATTCTTATTTTGTCGAGGCTCGTCTCATTCATTATTTTTTAAAGGAATTTGCAACATCATGGACATGCGTCTCGAACCACGTTACAATCAATGTACCCGTGATTAGAGATACATTTCGACTCCGTTGAGATTTGGATTTGGGTCACATAAATGTGCACCCGAGTTTAAGAAGGTAAGATTATTAAAATGCGCCTAAAGCGATTAGCGTATTATTATTTTGGGTAAGGCCGTGGAGTTCGCTAAGCGGCCTATCCCGAGTTCTAAGTAATTAACACATACATTTTTGTGAGGGCCTCGCAATCTGTGCGTTTTATTTGGCGAGGCTCGCCTCGTTGTTTTTATTTAAAGGGTTAAACCTACAGCGACTACATTTTCTATTAAGTTCGTCTCTAAAATAAAAGAAAATCTCTCAATTAATTACATGCTAAAAAAGGACGTAACTTATTAGTTATTAATTTACGGCTAATACAAATGGAAAATTGCAATCGAGTTTGTACAAAGAGAGATTGCTTTCATTCTATATTCTATTATTTAATAACACTAGAATATGAGATTGACACACAATAATATCAAAACAAATTGACTATTCTTTGATTGATTTAAACTAACATTATTAGATGAAGGAATTATTATACATATGTAACCCCATTACTCATTAATCAGTCAACTATATTTTATACAAAAGAAAGGAAAACTTTATTCAAGCACAAATCTAAACAGGAGGAATTCAACAGAAACAAAGCCTGGTCAATACTTCATTTCGCCTCAAGCTAAGAGTGTACAAATATGTACCTGGAAATGGCAATACAAGAAGATGAAAGAGCAGTCAGCAACAGTAGCAACACGGCAAGACAACAGCAACCCAACAGCAGCAATTCGAACCAGATTCGAGACCCATAAAAATTTGAAGAAAACCAAGCAAGCTCGATAGAACAAACCCAAAAGTTTGTAAAAGACTTAAACAGCAACAAACCACATCACCGCAAACATACTCAACCCCACGTGTATTAAACCCGAAACTAAACTCGTCTCACTTTGTTTTTGTTTTCTCTTTTTAAATTCTCCAACACTCTCTTAGGATTTTTAAAATGTCTTTCTCTCTCCAAAAATAATCCTCTCTAAAAACTATCTTTGTAAAAAAAATGTCCTCCTAAAATGTTCTCTCAAAATCGTCCCTTTTTTATGTCAAAATGACTCTTATTTATAGCAAGACTCTTGTCTTGAACCACTAACCCGAAATATTCTTTTAATTGTATGCCTTGCCCCCACTACTTAATGTTTTTCTTATTTAATTCCCTTGTCCCCCATGCCTACATGTTTTGTCCCCCACTATATTAAACAAATATATCCACCCCACTCCATTATATCTTGTCCCACATGCTTAACTTAAATAATTACATTATTCCCCCACTACATTATGTCTTGTCCCCACTATATTAAACAATTATATTACCTCCCCACTAACTTATGTCTTGTCCCCCACAATATACTATTTTAATATTGTTAATGTCTAGTGGACAGAGCACTTAGATTAAATAATTGTTCAAATGTTCAATTCCAAAAATACCCCTCCGACCTTACTGAAATTACCATTTTACCCCTGAACGTACTGCAATTTACCAATCTGCCCCCATCAACTATAACCAATTCACCTAATCAATTCCAACCAAAATACAGCAGATATAACCAATTTCTAAATAAATTCAAACAACAAATCCCATGAACACGGATTGAATCATACAACATCAAATTAATGGGAATAAGTTAACCATATTGGGAGCCAATCCTGGTTAACTTAGACACAAATGAACGAGCAAGGAGTAAACAATATTAACAACAAAAGTAAACTGAAACAACATGAATCACAATTAACGGAAACAAAATGCAAACTGAAATCATATGATGAACAACAAAAAGCAGGAAACCAAACAATACACAAAACGAAATTATCTGAACCAACTCAATATTAGCAAAGATACTGTACATTCTACAACTAATAATAACGAGTGACAAACCAATCGAACTCAAATTCGACTAAAAGAATTCAACGAATTTCTTATAACCAAGATTCAATCCAAGAACGATTCAAATTCCTTAAACCCATAACATTTAAACAGATTTTAGCGGCTCTTATCTTACTCACATATAGATCATAAAAATGAGAAAGGGAGATGAGACGGACCTTAAAAACTTTTAACAATCCGTACCTTGACTGCGTATGAACTATTTCGATGACCCCGACCAAAGCTCGAACAAACGAGATGGTGAAGCCTCGTTTTGGTTTTGAACTGAAGGCGACGAAAACAAAAAGTGAAGCAGCAGCGATGGAGTTTGGTTTTGAATCCAGATGCTCGACGAGGCAGCAGCAACGCAGCCAAAGCAGATGCTCGACAAAGCTGAAGGCAGCAACAACGCAGCAGGTGAGGTTTGTTGGTGATCGACGAGCTGCTTCACGTCGTTGGCTGGATGCAGCATGAGCAGCAGAAGCGAGCTGGTCATTTGGATGGAGAAAAACGAAGCGAAACCCCACGTCCATGGCTGGAGCTCGGAGATGGCAGTGGTGAGCGGAGGCAGCCATGGGAGCTCGTGCTCGAGCTCAACGAAGACGAAGAAGATGAAGCAGCAGCAACGGGGTTTGTTTGGACGTAGCAGAAGCAGCAATGGCGAATGAGAAGGTTTGTTGGTGGAGCAGATGAAGCAAATCCCACGTCCATGGCTGGAGCTCGGTGATGGCAGTGGTCGTTCATGGCGGCGTCAAACATGGAGTTCGACGAAGAAGGCAGCCATGGGAGCTCGAGCTTGACGACGAAGATGAAGCAGCAGCAGTGGTCGACATCGTTGGTTCGAAGGCAGCCATAGATGTGTATGTTTTGGAGTTTTTGGGAAGATGAAGAGAGAGGGGGCAGATTGGTTAGGGTTTTTTTTTAGGTTGAAATGAGATAGAGGAAGATAGGGGTGTTGGGCGGGTATTTTTGGTTATGGGGTGGACCGGGTCGGGTTAACTCGGTATGGGTTTGGTTCTTTGGGCTTGTGGTTAAAAATTGAAAAAGAGGCCCAATTCTGATTTTCTTTATATTTTTTGCTCTATTTTCTTTTACTTTCTAATTAATAAAACTAAAATTCTAAATTAAATTATAAGCTAAATTAACTTATAAAAAATACTAATTAATTCCTAGTGACAAATATCATACATAATTAAACACCTATTAAAACAATATTGCACAATCTGACATTGAATGCTAAAAATGCAAACGATGCATATTTTTGTAATTTTCATTCTTGTAAAACAAACTTAATTATTCATAATTTTAGAATTAAATCCTAAATGCAAATGCGACATATTTTTGTATTTTTTTTATTAATTTAACAAATAAACATGCATGGACAAATACAAATAATTATCCAAAAATGTCACAAAAATTCTCAAAATTGCACACAAAGGAAAATCATTTTATTTTGAATTTTTTTGGGAGTAATTCTTTCATAGGGCAAAAATCACGTGCTTACAGCTGCCCCTCTTTGTCCGAAGACACGAAGGGTTTTCGTGCAAAGATAAGGTGAGCGATTTTTGCCAATCCGAGTACTCCGTGTGAAGCATTTTTTGAAAAAGATTTAACCGAACCTTTGATTCAAAGGTTTCCTACATATCCCTGGCTAGAAGGGAATCAGGTTAATGTAGTTCTGGAAGTTTTGGTAGCTGGGACTACCATGGGACTGCAATGTTACTGCTGCTGTATGCTGTTATTACTGCTTACCGATCTCCTTATTACACCGTGCTTAAAAGAAAAATCAAGAAGCTAGGCTAGACTACGGATTACAAGATCCCATCTATCTTCCATTTGTTCTTGATGCCTTGCTGTCTTGTCGGCTTGCGTCTATTCCGGTGCTTTTTTCTTCCGAGTACTGACGGGGATGACACCGACCTTTTGCTACTCTGAATACCAATTCTCACTGTCTAGTTCGGTCCGCTGGGGATATGGCTTCCTTCATTAAGCTTTTCAGTGGTTCCTCTGAGGATACGGCTTTCTTCATCAGATTTTTTATGCTGGGCATAATTCAATGTTCACAGGCCGCTTCTTTCAAGATGCGTCTTTTCTTCCTTTTGACTCATGCGCTTGAATTTGTGTTGAGACCTCTTGTTGCAACCTTCCGCTTTCCGGTGCTGGGGATTTTTGTTGTTTCCCGCTGGGGATTCCTGTTGGATTCTTCTGCTTTACTGACTTGCAATGTATTCCTCTGTTATATGGGCGGGCTCCCAACTTCAACCAACAACTTTGAAAATAAATTCGTCATTCCTCTCTTCAGGCGAGCTCCTGACCTTCACAATTTTTTTTTTGAAAATAAATTGTCATTCCTCTCTTCAGGCGGGCTCCTGACCTCAACAACAACTTTGAAAATAAATTCGTCATTCCTCTCTTCAGGCGGGCTCCTAACCTCTACAAAATAGACAAAGCAAAGGAAATTTTCTGCCCTAGTTTGCACTAGGAAGATTTGTGAATTGTTAGCAATATTGTAAACCACTTATACTATATGCAATGGTGAGAGTAAACTAACGACTAGGCCAGGATGTGCGTCTCCTATGAGTAAAACCCGAAACTCTGACGAGCAAATGCATTTGCTAAAAATAAAACCTGAATGAACCAAACTAGGAAGTGCATCTCCTACGAGTAAAACTTGTATGACCCAAAATTAGGAAGTGTGTCTCCTAGTGGTAAACTCTCATTTTTAGGAAGTGCGTCTCCTAAAGTAAAATATAACCTGAAAGACCCAGACTAGCAAATACGTCTCCTAGGGGTGAAACTTCAATGATTTAAACTAGGAAGTGTGTCTCCTACGAATGAACTTAAATGAACCAGACTAGGAAGTGTGTCTCCTAGGAGGAAATCTCGATTTAGGAAGTCCGTCTCCTAAAGCAAAAATATAACCTGAACGACCCAGACTACGAAGTGCGTCTCCTAGGGGTGAAACTTCAATGATTCAAACTAGGAAGTGCGTCTCCTATGCATGAAATCTTAATTTAGGCAGTGCGTCTACTATGCCTGAAATAAACTTAGGAAGTGCATCTCCTAGGGATAAAAATAAACTTAGGAAGTGTGTCTCCTATGGGTAAAACTTAATGAATTTAAACTAGGAAGTGTGTCTCCTATTAATGAAAACTTAATTTAGGAAGTGCGTCTCCTATGCATGAAATCTTAATTTAAGAAGTGCGTCTCCTATGCATGAAATTAAACTTAGGAAGTGCGTCTCCTAGGGGTAAAAATAACTTAGGAAGTGTGTCTCCTATGGGTAACACTTTAATGATTTTAAACTAGGAAGTGCGTCTCCTATTAATGAAAACTTAATTTAGGAAGTGCGTCTCCCATGCATGAAATTAAACTTAGGAAGTGCGTCTCCTAGGGGTAAAATAAACTTAGGAAGTGCGTCTCCTATGGGTGAAACTTTAATGATTTTAAACTAGGAAGTGCGTCTCCTATTAATGAAAACTTAATTTAGGAAGTGCGTCTCCTATGCATGCAATCTTAATTTAGGAAGTGCGTCTCCTGTGCATGAAATTAAACTTAGGAAGTGCGTCTCCTAGGGGTAAAAATAACTTAGGAAGTGCGTCTCCTATGGGTAAAACTTTAATGATTTTAAACTAGGAAGTGCGTCTTCTATTAATGAAAACTTAATTTAGGAAGTGCGTCTCCTATGCATAAAATCTTAATTTAGGAAGTGCGTCTCTTATGCATGAAATTAAACTTAGGAAGTGTGTCTCCTAGGGTAAAAATAAACTTAGGAAGTGCGTCTCCTATGGGTAAAACTTTAATGATTTTAAATTAGGAAGTGTGTCTCCTATTAATGAAAACTTAATTTAGGAAGTGCATCTCCTATGGGTAAAAATAAACTTAGGAAGTGCGTCTCCTGGGGTAAAAATAAACTTAGGAAGTGCGTCTCCTGGGGTAAAAATAAACTTAGAAAGTGCGTCTCCTATGGGTGAAACTTTAATGATTTTAAACTAGGAAGTGCGTCTCCTATTAATGAAAACTTAATTTAGGAAGTGCGTCTCCTATGCATGAAATCTTAATTTAGGAAGTGCGTCTCCTATGCATGAAATTAAACTTAGGAAGTGTGTCTCCTAGGGGTAAAAATAACTTAGGAAGTGCGTCTCCTATGGGTAAAACTTTAATGATTTTTAACTAGGAAGTGCGTCTCCTATATTAATGAAAACTTAATTTAGGAAGTGCGTCTCCCATGCATGAAATCTTAATTTAGGAAATGCGTCTCCTATGCATGAAATTAAACTTAGGAAGTGCGTCTCCTAGGGATAAAAATAAACTTAGTAAGTGCGTCTCCTATGGGTAAAACTTTAATGATTTTAAACTAGGAAGTGCGTCTCCTATTAATGAAAACTTAATTTAGGAAGTGTGTCTCCTATGCATGAAATCTTAATTTAGGAAGTGCGTCTCCTATGCATGAAATTAAACTTAGGAAGTGCGTCTCCTATGCATGAAAATAAACTTAGGAAGTGCATCTCCTATGGGTAAAAACAAACTTAGGAAGTGCGTCTCCTATGGGTAAAAATAAACTTAGGAAGTGCGTCTCCTAGGGTAAAAATTTAATGATTTTAAACTAGGAAGTGCGTCTCCTATGAGTGAAATCTTAATTTAGGAAGTGCATCTCCTATGCGTGAACCATTTCCTTCTTCCTGAATTACCTTCTTACAGAACTGCTTTCCTTAAAAACTTGTGTTGTCTTCCCTCGAAACTGCTGGGGATAACACTGCTGGGGAATTATTTACTTACCTGTTGGGGGATAAAATGTTATCAGCTGGGGATAACGCTGTCGAGGATAAAACTGTCGGGGGATTTTGATTCCTTCAAAACTAGTGCTTCAATCTTCGGAAGGCTGCTGGGAATGACACTGGCCTTTTGCTTTTTCCAAGCATAAGTTTCATCCTTTTGTTCCGTCCGCTGGGGAACAACTTCCTTCATTAAAACTTATTATACTGGGGGTAACACTGGTTCAAAAACCACTTCCCTTGAGACTGGTGCCTGACTTGTGGCATGACTTGGTGCCTGACTTGTGACTGGTGCATGCATTTCCTTTGAGACTGGTACCTGACTTCCAGAAAATTTTCTAAATGAAAGGAAAATTTTCTGCCCCGGTTTGATAATCTCCCTTGTGGCATGCATTTCCGTTATCAATGCCATTTCCTTTACCTGTTTCAAATCAAACAAAATTTGTTAGTTTAAAACGCGGTGGTTGGTTGTGATACTCCTACTGGGATGACTTTTCCCTTTCTCCTTCCTTGCTCTGCGTTCCAAAACTTGTAGGGGATGATATTATTTGTTGGGGATATCCCTCTTCTTTTGTGGCATAGCTCGAAACTGGCATTTCCCTGACCTTTTAGTCTCGTATGAATTTCCCAAATCATGCCCATTGCTCTCCTTGCTTTGTCCACGGGCCTTGGCCTTGAGTTTTAATAACCTTTGATTTCGGCGGGATATCCTTCTTGACACTCGCCCATCCTTTTGTCAATCTCCTTGTGCGGGGAATATCTTTCTTGACACTGGCCTCGCACTTGTTCCTTCCTGACTTAAACTATTTGGATGTTCTAATCGGATCTGGTCTTGCATAATTGGAAAGCTGATGGCAGATTTTGAAGTCATTTCTCACTTGTTCTGACCAAACAGACTCTACTGGGGAATTTTTCTATGAAAGGAGAAAGATAAACAAAAAGGGAACCGAATAAAAGACAAAGGAAAAAGATGACTCTTTAACAAGAGAAACTATAAATAAAAGCCTATCAAATGCAGATACTGACTCTAATAATCATGACATGCACATGTGGCCTATCCTCTGCCGTCAATCGTCTTTTAAGATCTTCACTTGGCAATTCCCCATCTGATTCTCAATCTTATTCGACTTGTAGTGCCCGAAGGGTTTTCACTATCAAGCCTCTCTCATTTTGGCTTTTCTCTTAGCTTTCATCGCCTTATGGTGTCCGTGAAGATTTTCACCGATAAGACTCTCTCATTTGTATCACTTTCCAGCTGGAGATTTGGAGTGTTGCCGATATGACTCTCTCTGCTGGGGATTGGGGCGTTACCCATAAGACTCTCTTTTTATTTCTTTTATGTTGGGGATCAGAGTCCTTTCTGCTGTGGATCAGAGTGTTATGTTCCCCGGTAAGACTCTCATTTGTCTGACTTGGCATCTTTTGAAGACAGATCAGAAGGTCTTTCTTTGGACCTTAATGTGGGATTTTGGATAGGCTAGAAAGAAAGGGTTTTAAAGGCTAAAAAACAAATCAATTTGGGATTCAAAATTACAACCTTCGGAACCGGCTTTCTTTACATCAAGCACGACTTCTTCCCCAGTTTCTTGCTTGGGGATTTTTATTTTTTGCTTTACACTATGTTACACTATGCACAATATGCACACTATGCACCCTATGACCGAGCCGTGAGGCGCCTACATATCCTCTTTGAGGAATCAGGTCAAACGTAGTTCCCAATTCCTCTTTTTTCATTTCTATTATTTTCTTTTCTTTTCTTTTTCTCATTTCTCCTTTCTCTTTTGTCGTTTTGTTGTTTTCTTTTCTTTCCTTCTTTTTCTTTTCTTTTTCTTTACTTTCCATGCTTGTATTTTCTAGTCATTGCTACTGATTCCGAATGAGGGGTACGAAAGAAAAACAATAAGGCTCAAAAGGGTTAACGAATGATGAAGTGTTTAGGTAGCGGAATAAAATGCCTTCGTCATTCCATTCTTCAAAACATGCCAAGTGCAAACAACACCATTAAACAAAGATTTGTAGCCTCTTTTGATGGTGCTGGACTTGACAATTATATTCACACATTTGCTTTTTCATTTGTCATCTCTAAAGCACCGTTGGGCAACACTCTCACTCTCGACCCTCATGTCAATTTGGCGAATCCTGTTTTTAACGGTTTTCTTTATGTTTTACTTGCCCCAGTTCCACCTGACTCGAGCTCTGAATAATCTCAAACCGTCCTTATTTCCTTTAAATATTCTGATCACCTTTCCAGGGTTTTATGATTAACTTTTAAGATTAGGCCCAAACTGTGTGCGCATGTCATGTCACTAGAATCGACGCTGAACGAGGACAAAAAAAAAGGATAAAAAGAATTAAACAAAGAAGATGACTGGAAATAATAAAAGGACGGATTTTGCATTAGACTACCGGTGAAATGGTTTGAATAACAAAACAAACAAAAACAAACCAGAATAAAATCCCAAAACAAACCTGGACAAAACTAAACAAAACGCTATGACAAAAATGGAAAGATAAGAAAGTTTGACACAAGACAATATCTGAATTACAACCCTAAGAATAATTCGGACAACAGAAATGACAACAAAATAAGCCACCAAAAGCTTCTCTCTTGCTAACCAAGGAACGGAGAGTCCTCCCACTTTATCAAACCTGGCATCTTAGCCACTGAGCTTCGCATCAATATTGCCAAGACCATTACCAACTTCAATATCATCAACCTCAGTCAACAAGTTCCCAATAGGATTCGAGTGCTTCTGTCATCAGGCCTCATCCCCACAAAGTGTGCATCATGATGTGCAGATAAAGGATTCTGCGTGATATTTTGGGTGTCATTGTCTTGGATTACAATCAGGTTTTCCTAGATCTTGTGTTTCCGGCTTACCACAAACAAACCACCTTTACTTTCTTTGCGATTCAAAACAAAACAGGTTAGAATGGACTCAGTCGTTCCTCATTATTAACAGCATCTTTTTCCCCTTTTTCTTTTTTCTTTTTTCTTTTTTCTTTTTTCATTTTTCTTTCTTTTTTCGATTTTTTTTCTTTTTTTTTTCTTTTTTTTTGTCATGGTCGAATCTTATGGAGATTGCCTACGTATCATGACCCCGCATGAATCAGACCTTGCATAGTTCGGACAAAATAAAAGGTAACAACAATGAAACATGTCACACCTCCATTTTCCGCCCCCGCGAGGGGTGAAGGAGTTTTTCCAATTAAAGGACAATCGAAACGGGATTTGTTTATTTGTTTCAGAGTCGCCACTTGGGAGATTTAGGGTATCCCAAGTCACCAATTTAATCCCGAATCGAGGAAAAGAATGACTCTGTATTACAGTCCGCGAACCAGAAATCCGGATAAGGAATTCTGTTAACCCGGGAGAAGGTGCTAGGAATTCCCGAGTTCCGTGGTTCTAGAACGGTCACTCAACTGTCATATTCGGCTTGATTATCTGATTTAATACATGTTGAACCTATGTGCGAATTTTAACTTTTAACCGTTTTTGTCATTATTATTATTTTTATCAAGAATTGCAACATCGTGGAAATACATCTCGAACCACGTCACATCAATGCACCCGTGGTTGTTGGCACATTTCAACTCTGTTGAGATTTGGATTTGGGTCACATAAATGTGCACCCGAATTTAAGAAAATAACATTATTAAATACGCGCCTAAAGACTAACGCGTTGTTATTTTGAGAAAAGCCGTAAAGTTTGCTAAACGGTCCATCTCGAAGTTTAAGCAATTTTAAAGCAAATATTTACTGAGGGCCCTGCAATTTTGTATTTTTATTCGGCGAGGCTCGTCTCATTATTTTTTTAAAAGGATAATCTTAGCATGACTACATTTTCTATTTTTCGTTTTCAAAAATAAATGAAGAAAAGGTCTTACTTTATTTATATACTTTTGAGTTATTATAGTTAAGTTTCGAAAGTGAGTCATTTAAAGAGTTTACATAGGCAGCGCATAGAATATTCTACATACAGCAGTAAAAGAAAGAAAAGTCTACATTAAACTACAACTTCAAATCTTTCTCATTTTTGCATTCATGCTTCGAGTGGCTTACAAGATGAACCAGTGTATCAGTTTGTGTACCTGATATTTGGAAAGCAAGGAAAGAAGATGAAGATCAGTAGAAGCAGCAGTAGTGTAAATACACATCAACAGCAGGTTCAACAACACAGCAAAACCAGTAGCGACCAGTAGAATAACCCAGTAACAGATTGAAAAATCAGCAATACCAAAATGCAATCGCAGTCAAAGCAGAAGAGAGACGGATACAAGATGCAGTAGTTTACTGATTTTGAATAACACTTAAGGAAAGACAAACGGAAATTATTCAAGTAAAAGTTCAACTTGTTTTTCTCTTTTGCTCTCAAATTATGATTTCCCAAAATTCAGTCAACTCTCTCAACTTTCTTTTCCTCTTCCAAGTCTCTCTCTTTTTTCTAAGTCCAAGTCCTTCAAAATGTTCTCTCCCAATCCTCTCTAATCATCCCTCTCTATGTCAAGAATGACTCTTATTTATAGCTGTCACACCTCCTTTTTTCGCCCCCGCGGGGGGTGAAGGAGTTTTTCCAATTAAAGGACAATCGAAACGGGATTGGTTTGTTTATTTCAGAGTCGCCACTTGGGAAATTTAGTGTGTCCCACGTCACCAATTTAATCCCGAATCGAGGAAAAGAATGACTCCGTATTACAGTCCGCGAACCAGAAATCTGGATAAGGAATTCTGTTAACCCGGAAGAAGGTATTAGGCATTCCCGAGTTCCGTGGTTCTAGCACAGTCGCTCAACTGTCATATTCGGCTTGTTTATCTGATTTTATACAATTATGAGCTCATGTGCAAGTTTTAACTTTTAACCGCTTTTGTCATTATTATTATATATATTTTTTATCAAGAATTGCAACATCATGGAAATACATCTCCAACCACGTCACATCAATGCACACGTGGTTGTTGGCACATTTCAACTCTGTTGAGATTTGAATTTGGGTCACATAAATGTGCACCCGAGTTTTAAGAAAATTAAATTATTAAAGGCGCGCCTAAAGCGACTAGCGTATCATTTACTTTGGGTAGGGCCGTGAAATTTTGCTAAACAGTCCATCCCGAAGTCTAAGCAGTTTTAAAATAAATATTTACCTAGGGCCCCGCAATTTTGTATTTTTATTCGGCGAGGCTCATCTCATTCTTATTTTTTAAAAGGAATTTGCAACGTCATGGACATGCATCTCGGACCACGTCACAATCAATGTACCCGTGATTAGAGACACATTTCGACTCCGTTGAGATTTGGATTTGGGTCACATAACTGTGCACCCGAGTTTAAGAAAGTAATTTAATTAAATCGCGCCTAAAGAATCTAACGCGTTATTATATTTGGGGAGGGCAGTGAAATTCACTAAACGGTCCATCCCAAATTCTAAGTATTTATTATGACCAATTATTGAGGGCCCCACAATTTACATTTTTATTTGGCGAGACTCGTCTCATTTTTTTTTTAAAAGGATAATCTTAGAATGACTACATTTTCTATTTTTTGTTTTCTCTAAAATAACTGAAGAAAAGGTCCTACTTTATTTACATACTTTCGAGTTATTATAGTTAAGTTTCGAAAGTGAGACGTTTAAAGAGTTTACATGGGCAGTGCATAGAATGTTCCACATATAGACAGTAAAAGAAAGAAAAGACTACATTAAACTACAACTTCAAATCTTTCTCATTTTTTGCATTCATGCTTCGAGTAGCTTACAAGATGAACCAATGTATCAGTTTGTGTACCTGGATAATGGAAATACAAGAAGATGAAGGAGAAGTCATCAACAGCAGTAACACAGCAAAATACAGCAGTAGAAAGCCCAACACAGTAGCTTCAACACCTCAATCCAGAAATCCCAGCAACACAGAGAAAACTAGTAAAAATGTAGAAGAAAAATAGTCCGAAAATCTCTCTTTATTTTTTTTTTCTAGATTTGAACTCTATATGGTGTTCTTCCGCTCTCAATATTTCAGAAAATTTGGTTCTATCTTTTTTACTCTCTCCAAAATGAATTCTGTCCATGTATATCCAGTGTATCCAGAGTGTATATCGCTCTCTCCACCTCCTCTTTTTTTTTCTTCTCTCTATCTAGTTTTTCCTATTTTTTGAACCCCTTTCTTCCTAAATTTTCTCTTCTATTTATAGCAAAATTTTCGAAATTTTCAGATTTGTATTTTATTATTTTTTAATTAAAAGAAATCTCACTTACAAATTGCTTTTATTTTTTTAGAAAAAGAAATCCCACCTTTATTTACTTTTATTTTTAAAATTCCAAATTTAATTACTTTATCTTATTTAAAATCCCATGTTTTATTTTTTTAAAAGAGAATCTAACTTTATTTAACTTTTCTTTAAAAAAAACAAACCACTATCTTTTCTTTTTCTTTTAAAAATGCTACTTTCAATTACTTTAAATTTTTTAAATTTTCAGACACCTTTATATTTATTTTTTAATTCCAACCTTCTTTTACTTTTAAATTTTTTAAAATTTCCACAAAGCTTTTTATTTTTTTAAATTTTCTACATTCTTTACTTTTTTTTAAAAGAGAATTCCACCTATTTTTACTTTTATATTTTTTTTATTCAATACTTCCCTTTTTCTTATTTTTTTAAATCATTCCCGAAATTATTATTTTTGTTTTAAAAAAAATATTTTCGGATTTTTTTTATATAAAAAGAAAACAAAAAATAATAATAAAAATATTAATAGTGATAATTCAGCTTTTATTTTTTTTGGTATTTTTATCCTATAATAAAAAGTGTAATAAAGCTAAAATAATAGTAGGTTAAAAACCCCTAAAATATTTACATAAAAGAAGTGATAAAAAATTAAATGTTGTCAAATATTAGGTGTTCACAGCTGCCCCTCTTTGCTCGAAAACACGAAGAGCTTTCGGGCAAAGATAAAGTGAACAATTCGACTAATTTTTGATCATATCATTATTCAAAATAGGAAGAAAATAAAAAAGGAAAGGCGCAACCGAGTCCTCGTTTTGGACAGCCTACATATCCCTGGTTATAAGGGAATCAAGTCGTGTGTAGTTCAGAAAGTTTTGGTAGCTGGGACTATCATGGGACTGCGATGTTACTGTTACTATTGTTGCGTGTTGTTACCACTACTTTTCGATCTCCTTATTATATCATTGCTTGAAAGAAAACAAGAAGTTATACTAAGCTATGACCTATGAATTACAAAGATTTATTCTCGAGCTTGGTCATGTGATTGTTGCTGCCTTGTTGCTTTGTGTTTCCTCTGGTATTTCTTTACTTCTAGCTCGACTTGTGGTCTTCCTTATGATTTCTGTTGGGGATTTTTGTTGTAACCCTCTGCCTTTTGGTGGGTTAGGGATTTCAAGACCTGAAATGTAAAGACTAAAAAATATTCCCTCGTTATACAGGTGGGTGCCTAATGCTAAGAAATGAAAAGTATTCCCTCGTTATACAGGTGGGCGCCTAATTGCTAAAGACATGAAAGTATTCCCTTGTTATACAGGTGGACGCCTAATTGCTAAAGACATGAAAGTATTCCCTTGTTATACAGGTGGGCGCCTAATTGCTAAAGACATGAAAGTATTTCCTTGTTATACAGGTGGGCGCCTAATTGCTAAAGACATGAAAGTATTCGATTGTTATACAGGTGGGTGCCTAATGGTAAAGACATGAAAGTATTGCCTTGTTATACAGGTGGGCGCCTAATGGTAAATACATGAAAAGTATTCCCTTGTTATACAGATGGGCGCCTAATTGCTAAAGACATGAAAGTATTCCCTCGTTATACAGGTGGGCGCCTAATTGCTAAAGACATGAAAGTATTCCCTTGTTATACAGGTGGGCGCCTAATGGTAAAAACATGAAAAGTATTCCCTTGTTATACAGGTGGGCGCCCAATGGTAAAGACATGAAAGTATTCCCTTGTTATACAGGTGGGCGCCTAATTGGTAAAGGCATGAAATGTATTCCCTTGTTATACAGGTGGGCGCCTAATGGTAAAGACATAAAAGTATTCCCTTGTTATACAGGTGGGCGCCTAATTGGTAAAGACATGAAAGTATTCCCTTGTTATACAGGTGGGCGCCTAATTGGTAAAGACATGAAATGTATTCCCTTATTATACAGGTGGGCGCCTAATTGGTAAAGACATGAAATGTATTCCCTTGTTATACAGGTGGGCGCCTAACTGGTAAAGACATGAAATGTATTCCCTTGTTATACAGGTGGGCGCCTAATTGGTAAAGACATGAAAAGTATTCCCTTGTTATACAGGTGGACGCCTAATGGTAAAGACATGAAAGTATTCCCTTGTTATACAGGTGGGCGCCTAATTGGTAAAGACATGAAATGTATTCCCTTGTTATACAGGTGGGCGCCTAATTTGTAAAGACATGAAAAGTATTCCCTTGTTATACAGGTGGGCGCCTAATTTGTAAAGACATGAAAATATATATTTTGGCAATGTTTATACAAGCAGGACCACTCGAGTCGAAATAAATTAAATGTCCTTTTGAGAAAGGATTAAATTCAATATCCTATTCGAGGGCGGACAGACCCATCATATCCTGTTCGAGGGCGGACGAACCCAAAATATCCTATTCGAGAGCGGATGAACCGAAAATATCCTATTCGAGGGCGGATGAACCCAAAATATCCTATTCGAGGGCGAATGAACCCAAAATATCCTATTCGAGGGCGGATGAACCCAAAATATCCTCAAAACTTGAAATTGTCTTACCTCCAGCTGTTTTTCAAAAATCGTGTTGTCTTGCTATCCCTTAAAACTTGAATTGATTTCCTCGTTCCTCCGAGAAAATTTTCGACAATGACAGAAACTTTTCTGCCCCAGTTTTGATGCTTTTACTTGCGGCGTGTTTTTCTCCATTAATAAGTTTTCCTTTTCCTGCTTCCAATCAAAGGATATTTGTTAGTTTTAAAACATGGTGAGTGGTCATGCCACTCCTGCTGGGGATGGTTTTCCCTTTCTCCCTTCCCCGCTCTGTGTTTCATTATGCTATCAAAACTTGCTGGGGATTATTTTTCTGGGGATGAATTTTCCTTTTCTTCCTTCCCCACTCTGTGTTGTCCGACCCTCTTGGAACTTGGTCGAAAATCTGTCGAGGATGCTTCTACATATCGATGATCTGCTGGGGATAACACTGCGAACCTCTAAGTAACACTGCTGGGGATAATCACTGCTGAGGATAACTCTGCTGAGTAAAATATGTTATCTTACTCCTTCTAACACTATTTCCTTTAAGTAGGATGTTTCATTACTCTGCAAACTGTTTCCTTTTGCAAAACTGGTTTTTCTCTTCTTTTTTTCCTTTTTTTTATTTTTTTTTATTTTTTTCTTTTTATTAATATTATTTTTTCTTTGTTTTGTTAGATTCTTCCTTCGAAGACTACCTCCCTTAAAACTCGTTTTGCCTTTCCCCGAAAAATTGCTGGGGATACCACTTTTCACCAAACTTGTGTTATACTTTCCGAAAATTCTCGAAATGAACGAAAATTTCCTGCCCCAGTTTGACAATCTTTCTTGTGGCACATCTTTCTGTCATCAGTAGCATTCCCTGTCCCTGCTTCAAATCAAATAAAATTTGGTCAGTTTAAATGTGGTAGTTGGTTGCGATACTCCTGCTGGGGATGGCTTTTCCCTTTCTCCTTCCCTGCTCTGCATCCCAAAAACTTGTTGGGGATGATATTATTTGCTGGGGATGATCCCTTTCTGCTGGGGATATCCCTCTTCTTTTGTGGCATAGCTCGGAAACTGGCATTTCCCCAACCTTTTAGTCTCGTATGAATTTCCCAAATCATGCTCATTGCTCTCCTTGATTTGTCCACGGGCCTTCGCCTTGAGGTTTATAACCTTTGATTTCGGCAAGGGTATCCCTCTTGACACTCGTCAATCCTTTTGTCAATTCTCTTTTGCTGGGGATATCTTTCTTGACACTGGCCCCGCGCTTGTTCCTTGCTGACTATACCACTTGGATGTACTAGTCAGATCTCATCTTGCATAATTGGAAAGCTGATGACATATTTTGAAGTCATTTCTCACTTGTTCTGACCAAACATACTCTACTGGGGAATTTTTCTATGAAAGGAGAAAGATAAAAAGGAACAGAATAAAAGACAAAGGAAAAAGATGACTCTTTAACAAAAGAAACTATAAATAAAAACCTATCAAACGCAGATACCGACTCTAATGGTCGTGACATGCACATGTGGCCTATCCTCCGCCGTCAATCGTCTTTTAAGATCTTTATTTGGCGATTCCCCATCTGATTCTCAATCTTATTCGACTTGTAGTGCCCGAAGGGTTTTCACTATCAAGTCTCTCTCATTTTGGTTTTTCTCTCAATTTTTATCGCCTTATGGTATCCGTGAAGATTTTCACCGATAAGACTCTCTCATTTGTATCATTTTCCAGCTGGGGATTTGGAGTGTTGCCGATATGACTCTCTCTGCTGGGGATTCTTTTCGGCTATCAATTCATTTCCAATCCATGATCCTTTTCTCTGTTGGGATTCGGGGTGCTATCCCTGACTTCCGTTTGTATGACTTGGCATCTTTCGAAGACTGGTCAAAAGGTCTTTCTTTGGACCGTAATGTGGGGTTTTGGATAGGCTAGAAAGAAAGGGTATTAAAGGCTCAAAAACAAATCAATTTGTGGTTCAAAATTACAACCTTCAGAACCATATTTGTTTACAACAAACGCAACCCTTGCCCCAGTTTCTTGCTTGGGGATTTTTTAATTTTTTTTATTACACTATGACCGAGCCGTGAGGCGCCTACGTATCCTCTTTTTGAGGAATCAGGTCAAACATAGTTTCTTCTGACTTTTTTTTTGTGATCATTTTTCTTTACTCTTCTCTTTTTTTCTTCTTCTTCTCTTTTTTTCTTTTTCTTTTTCTTTTTTTTTCTTATCTTTTTATGTTTGTGCTTCTACTCTTTTCTACTGATTCCAAAAGAGGGGTATGAAAGAAAACAAATAAGGCTCAAAGGGTTAACGAAGGATAAAGTGTTTAGATAGCAGAATAAAATGCCTTCGTCATTCCAATCTTCAAAACATGTCAAGTATAAACAACACAAAAGATTTGTAGCCTCTTCTGATGGTGCTGGATTTGACAATTATATTCACACAATTGCTTTTTCATTTGTCACCTCGAAAGCACTGTTGGGCAACACTCTCACTCTCATTATCATGAACGGTCCTCATGTCAATTTGGCGAATCTTGCTTTTAAACGGTTTTCTTTATATTTTACTTTCCCCAGTTCCACATGACTCGAGCTCCGAATAATCTCAAACCGTCCTTATTTCCTTTAACTGTTCTGATCCCCTCTCCAGGGTTTTATGATTAACTTTTAAGATTAGGCCTAAACTGTGTGCGCATGTCATGTCACTAGAATCAGCGCTGAACGAGGGCAAAACAAAAGGGATAAAAAGAATTAAACAAAGAAGATGATTGGAAATAACAAAAGGCTAGATTTTGCATTACCGGTGAAATGGTTTGAATAACAAAACAAACAAAAACAAACCAGAATAAAATCCCGAAACGACATGGACAAAACTTAAACAAACCGCTATGACAAAATGGAAAGATAAGAAAGTTTGCCACAAGACAACATCCGTATTACAACCCTAAGAATAATCTGGAGAATAGAAATGACAACAAAACAAGCCACCAAAAGCTTCGCTCCTGCTAACCAAGGAACGGAGCATCCTCCCAATTCTCGAACTTGGTATCTTGGCCACTGAGCTTTGCATCAATATTACCAAGACCATTACCAACTTCAATATCATCAACCTCAGTCAACAAGTTCCCAATAGGATTCGAGTGCTCCATGTCACTGTCCTCGATCATAATAAGATTTTCCTGGATCATCCTTTCTATTTCTCTTTTCAAATTACGACAGCTCTCAATGTTGTGCCCTCTGACATTGGAGTGGTATACGCATCGTGCAGCAGGATCAAATCTTCTTGCATGTGGATCTGGAGTATATGCGGGGAGCGGCTCAATCAGGCCAGCATGCCTTAGCCTTTCAAACAGACTTGCATAAGATACTCCGATAGGGGTGAGGGCCTTTCCTCGCTTCAGCAACCTCTTGTTCCTAAATGCTTGATGGGGCCGGAAACCTGATCCAGGGGGCTTCCGGTAGGCTTGTGAGGGTGGATAGGCCTTTTGTGGAGCTGGGTATTTGGAAAGTGAAGCATGTCTTTGGGAGTCTCGTGGAGAGAAGTAGTGTTGAGGAGGGGAGTAGCGTTGACGAGTGATGAGCTACTCGGGTAGCTGGGAAAGCTACTATAAGTGGGTTGGGATGGTGAGTATGGGGGATCATCCGTTATGGTGTTGGGTGCTTGGGTAAGGACAGAGTTCAAAAAGCTTGGCGGTGGCGGGGGTGGTGATTTCCCAGTCATCCATGCCTGATACATGTCTGCCACATGTTGTCTCAGCATTTTCGCTTCTTCTACCAACCCGTTGTTCCGTTTGACCAGTTGTTGTCGGTCATTGGTACCGACCTACTCGGTTCTGAAGTTCTATGTCATTGTTCTTTGACTTTGCTTTGCAGGGAAGAGTTACCACAACCAACCACTTTTCTGTATATGAACACAGCAAAGTGAAGCCATCGCGTTAGTGTTATGGCATTTGACAGATAATCATATATCAGAGATGCAGTGCACCTAAGCAGTTAAACCGTTCTATCACGCATTCACTTCAGTTACGCGCGTCATTACGGCTTCTTGTAATTGTGCCCCTTTGAAAATCTCCCGCACTTTCCTTTATTTCTTATTCCTTTTCTTATTATTATTCTCTTTTCTCAGTGGTGGTCGAATCTAATGGATATTGCCTACGTATCATGACCCTGCATGAATCAGACCTTGCGTAGTTCGGACACAATAAAAGATAAATAATATTAAACATTTTTTTTTATTAAAACAAACTGGGTTTCAAAGGTTTAAAGATAACCTACAAACTCGAAAATCAAAACAACCTAAATATTCTAATAAAAAGATTTACAAACTCCAAAAACAGACGGCCAGCTCCCTTTCTCCGTTTGACAAATGCAACCAAACGGTTATTTTTGTAAATGTGGCCCCTTCCAAATTTCACATTAATTTTGAGGTCGGGGAGGATTATTTTATGACACTTTACAAACTTGTCCGTTCTTTTACGAAAATAGCCTTTCGACAACTGAAATACTCTAAGGCTATTTCGGCAAGAAAGGTTTAAGACACTGCCGAAGCTGGCTCGGCTTATTTTGAATAAAAATCTAGACAGTATTCACCTGGCCGCTGACTCTTTGTTTTTTTTCCAATTAAAATAAAAGACTTGGTGTTGCAAACACAATCTTTCAGCGTCTCGGGGACAAAGATTTTAAGGCTGTGAGGGTCAGAAATCAAAACATAACCAAAGGTGACTGTTTATACAAAATCAGCCTTCCGGCGTCCCGTTTGGGAACATTTGGCTAATTTTGACAAAACAGCGTCACCCGACTTCTTTATTATGAAATCAAAATTTGACACATATATATCAAAATAGAAAATATATATATATATATATATATATATATATATTGCTATTTTTTTTTTGCAAAAGGGGAGGTTGGACATCACCCGACTTATTTATGACAAAATTAAAATTTTGACATGTTTTTTGTTTATTTATTTGTTTTTGGTTATTTTAGCAAAAGGGGAGGTTGGACCCGATGAGGGTTGCCTACGTATCTCACATCCGGTGAGAATCAAACCCGCGTAGTTCGGGACCATGAATAAAGTAAATAAACTAACTTTTTTTTTTAATTTTTGAAGGAAAGACTTACAGAGAAGAAAGGGAGCATTTTTGCAAAAAACGATTTCTAAAGAAAAAAGATGTTACAATTTTTTTTCGAATTTCGAAAGAAAAACTTCTAAAGAAGAAAGAAAATATTTTTGAATTTTACTTTCAATGAAAGTAATGCTTCTAAAAAATATTTTTGAATTTTGAATTTTCTTTTCAATTTTGAAAGAAGAATGAAAATATTTTCGGATTTTTTTTTGAAGAAATTAAAAGGAAACATTATTTTTTTTTATTTTTTTTATTTTTTATTTTGTAAAAAAAACAATTAAAAAGACTTTCTAAAGAAATCAATAATGGAAAAAATTTTGGATTTTTTTTTTGAAAATTGGGGGTCTAAAAAAAACTTTTCTAGAAAGGGAATAAAGAAAAATACTTTTTGGATTTATATATATACATATTTTTTGCAACAAATAATAAAACCACGTTCAACGCACGACTCTTTTTATTTTCATTTTTGGCATTTTCATAAACAAATAAATAAATAAAAAAACCATTTAAAAAACAAGACTCTTTTTCATTTTCATTTTTCATGGGAAGACAAACTATTTTCCCTTTCTATTTTTGAAGACAGAACAACGACTTCTTTTTTTTCTATTTTTCCTTTGCTTTTAGTAAAACAAACTAATTAAACATTTTTTCCATTTTCTCAAAATTTTGGCAGAGTTTCGACAGTATTTGGGCATTGAGTTTTTTCAAAAATAAACAATTAACTCCCTAACCGCTATTTTTCTTTTCTTTTCCTCAATTTCACAATATTCCTGATATTCAAAAAGTCAATCAACACACAAGCCTGAATTAAATAAATGCACAAGTAGCAGCAAGTAAGATGCATCAGGATGGTCTTTTTCATTTTTTGGTACACCTGTCCTAGACAGACCCAACCCCTGTGTTGAGCTTCCAAAGTCAAATGCACGTGATGCAAACAAACGTTCCTACTAGGGATCCGGCATGAAGCTGAGTTATTCTAGGTTCATAACCTAGGTATTTGTTCTAGACTATGTACCCTAGCGGACAACTCGAGTCGAGGAGGGGGCTACGTACCGGGGACCCGCGGGATCGTCCGGCTTTGTAACTTGTCCGGCCTATTTCTTATTTCAAGTATTGACACTAACAGAATAGGGAGTCTCGACCAGCGAGCTCCTCCCCGGAGGTAAGAAGAGAAGGGTTTCGGCACAGTTTATATACAGTTCAGATAATATCAAAGCGGTAAAAGCATCATTTAGCACATTAAGCCCAAACATGTAACAAAATCACATAAAACCAAATATAACAATTTATCTAAGCTCGAATTTCTGGTCTGCGAAACCAGTGGTTCTGGGTTCGTTCCCCAGCAGAGTCGCCAGAGCTGTCACACCTCCCTTTTTCGCCCCCGCGAGGGGTGAAAGAGTTTTTCCAATTAAAGGACAATCGTAACGGGATTTGTTTATTTATTTCAGAGTCGCCACTTGGGAGATTTAGGGTGTCCCAAGTCACCGGTTTAATCCCGAATCGAGGAAAAGAATGACTCTGTTTAACAGTCCGCGAACCAGAAATTCGGATAAGGAATTATGTTAACCCGGGAGAAGGTGTTAGGCATTCCCGAGTTCCGTGGTTCTAGAACGGTCACTCAACTGTCATATTCGGCTTGATTATCTGATTTAATACATGTTGAACCTATGTGCGAATTTTAACTTTTAACCGTTTTTGTCATTATTATTATTTTTATCAAGAATTGCAACATCGTGGAAATACATCTCGAACCACGTCACATCAATGCACCCGTGGTTGTTGGCACATTTCAACTCTGTTGAGATTTGGATTTGGGTCACATAAATGTGCACCCGAGTTTTAAGAAAATTAAATTATTAAAGGCGCGCCTAAAGCGACTAGCGTATCATTTACTTTGGGTAGGGCCGTGAAATTTTGCTAAACGGTCCATCCCGAAGTCTAAGCAATTTTAAAGCAAATATTTACCGAGGGCCCCGCAATTTTGTATTTTTATTCGGCGAGGCTCATCTCATTCTTATTTTTTAAAAGGAATTTGCAACGTCATGGACATGCATCTCGGACCACGTCACAATCAATGTACCCGTGATTAGAGACATATTTCGACTCCGTTGAGATTTGGATTTGGGTCACATAAATGTGCACCCGAGTTTAAGAAAGTAATTTAATTAAATCGCGCCTAAAGAATCTAACGCGTTATTATCTTTGGGGAGGGCAGTGAAATTCACTAAACGGTCCATCCCAAATTCTAAGTATTTATTATGACCAATTATTGAGGGCCCCGCAATTTGCATTTTTATTTGGCGAGGCTCGTCTCATTTTTTTTTTAAAAGGATAATCTTAGAATGACTATATTTTCTATTTTTTGTTTTCTCTAAAATAACTGAAGAAAAGGTCCTACTTTATTTACATACTTTCGAGTTATTATAGTTAAGTTTCGAAAGTGAGACGTTTAAAGAGTTTACATGGGCAGCGCATAGAATGTTATACATACAGACAGTAAAAGAAAGAAAAGACTACATTAAATTACAACTTCAAATCTTTCTCATTTTTTGCATTCATGCTTCGAGTAGCTTACAAGATGAACCAGTGTATCAGTTTGTGTACCTGGATAATGGAAATACAAGAAGATGAAGGAGCAGTCATCAACAGTAGTAACACAGCAAAATACAGCAGTAAAAAGCCCAACACAGTAGCTTCAACACCTCAATCCAGAAATCCCAGCAACACGGAGAAAACTAGTAAAAATGGAGAAGAAAAATAGTCCGGAAATCTCTCTTTTTTTTTTCTAGATTTGAACTCTCTATGGTGTTCTTCCGCTCAATATTTTAGAAAATTTGGTTCTATCTTTTTTACTCTCTCCAAAATGAATTCGGTCCCTGTATATCTAGTGTATCCAGAGTATATATCGAGTGTATACCGCTCTCTCCGCCTCCTTTTTTTTTCTCTATCTAGTTTTTCCTCTTTTTTGAACCCCCTTCTTCCTAAATTTTCTCTTCTATTTATAGCAAAATTTTCGAAATTTTCAGATTTGTATTTTATTATATGTTTATTTTTTAATTAAAAGAAATCCCACTTACAAATTGCTTTTATTTTTTTAGAAAGAGAAATCCCACCTTTATTTACTTTTATTTTTAAAATTCCAACTTTAATTACTTTATCTTATTTAAATTCCCACTTTTTATTTTTTTAAAAAAGAATCTCACTTTATTTAACTTTTGTTTAAAAAAAACAAACCACTATCTTTTCTTTTTCTTTTAAAAATGCTACTTTCAATTACTTTAAATTTTTAAAATTTTCAGATACCTTTATATTTATTTTTAAATTCCAATCTTCTTTTACTTTTTAATTTTTTAAAATTTCCACAAAGCTTTTTATTTTTTTAAATTTTCTACATTCTTTTACTTTTAAAAAAAAAAAAGAGAATTCCACCTATTTTTACTTTTATATTTTTTTTATTCAATACTTCCCTTTTTCTTTTTTTTTAAATCATTCCCGAAATTATTATTTTTGTTTTTAAAAAAAATATTTTCGGATTTTTTTTATATAAAAAAACAAAAAATAATAATAAAAATATTAATAGTGATAATTCAGCTTTTAATTTTTTTGGTATTTTTATCCTATAATAAAAAGTGTAATAAAGCTAAAATAATAGTAGGTTAAAACCCCCTAAAATATTTACATAAAAGAAGTGATAAAAAATTAAATGTTGTCAAAAATTAGGTGTTCACAATAGCAATACTCTTGCCTTGAACCACTAACCCGAAATATTCTTTTAATTGCATGCTTTGTCCCCACTACTTAAACAAATGAATTATTCCTTACTATTTTGTGTCTTGTCCCCTACTTTATTAAACTAAAGAATTATTCCCAACCCATTATGTCTTGTCCTCCATGCTTAACTTAAATAATCACATTATTCCCCTACTACATTGTGTCTTGTCCCCCATTATATTAAACAATTATATCACCTCCCCACTAATTTATGTTTTGTCCCCCACAATGTATTATTTTAATATTGTTAATGCCTAGTGGACAAAGAACTTAGATTAAATAATTGTTCAAATGTTCAATTCCAAAAATATCCCCTCCGACCTTACTGAAATTACCATTTTACCCCTGAACGTACTGCAATTTACCAATCTACCCCCATCAGCTATAACCAAATCACCTAATCAATTCCAACCAAAATACAACAAATATGACCAATTTCTAAACAAATTCAAACAACAAATCCCATGAACAACAGGTTGAACAACATCAAATTAATGGGAATAAGTTAACCATATTGGGAACCAATCCTGGTTAACTTAGACAAAAATGAATGAGCAAGGAGACAACAATATTAACAACAAAGATACATGATTCAAACTAAATAAAAAAATTACAAACCAAAACATAAACTCACATTAAATCACTGATTAAAAACGAACTTCAAACAAAGAATGAACATGAATTAAATCTATATTAAACAATAAACATGACGTATTCAAATGATTAAACTAACACTCTTATATACTAAATCCTTTTAAAATTAATAAAACAAACTAAAGACATAATTAATTGAACTTCAACTTAAATCTAAAAACATTATAATTACTAACAATTTATACCTAAAAATAAACAAGAAAAATGAAACAAACTGAAGAAAAAATAAGAAAAATGATAAACATGAATTGGTTAAAACAACTAACCAGATCGGAACCACGAACAACGACTGACCAACGACGAACTCGAACGGACCTCACCCCGGACAGAACTTCTGGGCGATTTTTGAACGTTTTCAATTGGGTTTTAGCGTGTGTGTGTGTGTGTGTTTTCTGGTCAGTTATGGTGATGAGGGAGGGTCGTTCATGGCTGGACGTTGCAGGCGATGAAGAAAACGAAGATCGAAACAGTGGGGCTATGGGTGACGATGGTCGGGACGATGACAGAGCTGCTGGTCGTTTGGAGACGGGCTGGAGCTAGGAGATGGCAGTGAAACAGCAGCCACTACTACTGCTGGACATGGGGGCTCGACGAGGCAGCTGGAGGTGAAGCAGAAGCTCGTCGAGGCAGCTGTAGGTAGCAACAACGAGCTGGGAACGAGCTCATTGGAGGAGAAAAATAGCGGTGGAGAAGAAGACGCAGCAGCAGCCATGGGTGTCGAGCTCAAGCTCGAGCTTGACGAAGAAGATGAAGCAGTGGCAGCGGGGTCCGTTTGGATGTAGCAGAAACAATAGTGGTGAAGCAGTAGCTGGTTCATATCTGTCATGGATGTCGAGACAGAGCTCGAAGATGGTCGTTTGGTCGTTCATAGCTTGAGGACGACGATAGAGATGGTGTTGGTTGTTTGTTCGAGCTGGGGTCGTGAGGAGGCGGGCTGTTTCGAGACAAAATGAAGGTCGCCGAATTTAATGGGGGGTTGCCGGACTGGTTCACGTGAGGAAGACGAAGTACGACGGGGTTTGAGCTACTGTTTTTCGTGTACCTGTGGCTGGTTTTATGACTGGTTGCGATAGAGATTGGAGGAGAAGGAGTGGTGAAGGAGAAGAGAGAAAGAGAGGGGCGGATGGTTTAGTTTTAGGGTTTTGGGGTTTGAAAGTGAAAAAATGAAAATGAAAGAAGGGGAGTGTTTGGGTTATGGGGCGGACCGGGTCGACCCGTGTTGAGATGGACCGGGTCATGGGGAAGGTTGGGTATTTTTTGGGTCTGTGGCTTGAATTTGAAGAAGAGCCCAATTCCGATTTTCTTTATATTTTCTTGCTCTATTTTTTTTACTTTCTAATTAATAAAACTAAAATTCTAAATTAAATTATAAACTAAATTAACTTATAAAAAATACTAATTAATTCCTAGCGACAAATATCATACATAATTAAATACCTATTAAAACAAAATTGCACAATCTGACATTGAATGCTAAAAATGCAAACGATGCATATTTTTGTAATTTTTATTTTGTAAAACAAACTTAACTATTCCTAATTGTAGAATTAAATCCTAAATGAAAATGCGACATATTTTTGTATTTTTTATTAGTTTTAACAAATAAACATGCATGGACAAATACAAATAATTATCCTAAAATGCCGCAAAAATTCTCAAAATTGCACACAAAGGAAAATTATTTTATTTTGAATTTTTTGGGAGTAATTCTTTCATAGGGCAAAAATCACGTGCTTACAAAACATTTTTTTTTGAATTATCAATTTTCATAATAAAACAAACTGGGTTTCAAAGGTTTAAAGATGACCTACAAACTCGAAAATCAAAAACCCACATATTCTAATCAAATGATTTACAAACTCAAAAACAAACGGCCAGCTGCCTTTCTCCGTTTGACAGATGCAACCAAACGGTTATTTTTTGCAAATGTGGCCCCTTCCAAATTTCACATGAATTTTGAGGCCGAGGAGAATTATTTTATGACACTTTACAAACTTGTCCGTTCTTTTACGAAAATAGCCTTTCGACAACTGAAAGATACTATAAGGCTATTTCGGCAAGAACGGTTTAAGACACTGCCGAAGCTGGCTCGGCTTATTTTGACTAAAAATCAAAACAGTATTCACCTGGCCGCTGACTCTTTGTTTTTTTTTTAAAAAAATTAAAATTAAATACCTGGTGTTGCAAACACAGCCTTTCAGCGTCTCGGGGACAAATATTTTAAGGTTGCGTTAGCCAACCGACCAAAATCCCAAAAAATGACCCAAGGTGGCTGTTTATACAAAGTCAGCCTTTCAACGCCTCTCAACGCCTCGACGACGAAGATTTTAAGGCTGCGTGAGTCAACTAGCAAAAATCTTGAAAAATGACCCAAAGGTGACTGTTTATGCAAAGTCAGCCTTCCGACGTCCTTTTCGGGAACATTCGGCTATTTTTTGACAAAAAACTGCATCACCCGACTTATTTATGACTCTGTTTACAATTGACATTTTATTTTATTTGTTTTTTGTCTATTTTAGCAGAAGGGGAGGTTGGATCCGATGAGGGTTGCCTACGTATCTCACATCCGGTGAGAATCAAACCCGCGTAGTTCGGGAATAAAACAAACTATATTTTTTTTAAAAAAAAACAAGGCTCCTTTTCATTTTCATTTTTTATGGGAAGACAAACTATTTCCCTTTTCTATTTTTGAAAACAAGACAGAACAATGACTCTTTTTTTTTCTTTCTATTTTTCCTTTGCTTTTAGTAAAACAAACTAATAAAACATTTTCTCAAAATTTCGACAAAGTTTCGACAGTATTTGGGCATTGGGTTTTTCCAAAAATAAACAATTAACTCCCTAACCGCTATTTCTTTTCTTTTTTCCCTCAATTTTACAATATTCATGATATTCAAAAGCCGGTCAACACACAAGTCCGAATCAAATAAATGCACAAGTAGCAGCAAGTAAGATGCATCAGGATGGTCTTTTTCATTTTTTGGTACACCTGTCCTAGACAGACCCAACCCCTGTGTTGAGCTTCCAAAGTCAAATGCACGTGATGCAAACAAACGTTCCTACTAGGGATCCGGCATGAAGCTGAGTTATTCTAGGTTCATAACCTGGGTATTTGTTCTAGACTATGTACCCGAGTGGACAACTCGAGTCGAGGAGGGGGCTACGTACCGGGGACCCGCGGGATCGTCCGGCTTTGTAACTTGTCCGGCCTCTTTCTTATTTCAGGTATTGACACTAACAGAATAGGGAGTCTCGACCAGCGAGCTCCTCCCCGGAGGTAAGAAGAGAATGGTTTCGGCACAGTTTATATACAGTTCAGATAATATCAAAGCGGTAAAAGCATCATTTAGCACATTGAGCCCAAACATGTAACAAAATCACATAAAACCAAATATAACAATTTATCTAAGCTCGAATTTCTGGTCTGCGAAACCAGTGGTTCTGGGTTCGTTCCCCAGCAGAGTCGCCAGAGCTGTCACACCTCCCTTTTCCGCCCCCGCGAGGGGTGAAGGAGTTTTTCCAATTAAAGGACAATCGAAACGGGATTTGTTTATTTATTTCAGAGTCGCCACTTGGGAGATTTAGGGTGTCCCAAGTCACCGGTTTAATCCTGAATCGAGGAAAAGAATGACTCTGTTTAACAGTCCGCGAACCAGAAATCCGGATAAGGAATTCTGTTAACCCGGGAGAAGGTGTTAGGCATTCCCGAGTTCCGTGGTTCTAGAACGGTCGCTCAACTGTCATATTCGGCTTGATTATCTGATTTAATACATGTTGAACCTATGTGCGAATTTTAACTTTTAACCGCTTTTGTCATTATTATTATTTTTATCAAGAATTGCAACATCGTGGAAATACATCTCGAACCACGTCACATCAATGCACCCGTGGTTGTTGGCACATTTCAACTCTGTTGAGATTTGGATTTGGGTCACATAAATGTGCACCCGAGTTTAAGAAAATAACATTATTAAATACGCGCCTAAAGACTAACGCGTTGTTATTTTGAGAAAAGCCGTAAAGTTCGCTATGCGGCCTGTCTCGAAATCTATGCATTCGAAATAACTATATGTTGAGGGCCCCGCAATTTGTGTATTCTTATTTTGTCGAGGCTCGTCTCATTCATTATTTTTTAAAGGAATTTGCAACATCATGGACATGCGTCTCGAACCACGTTACAATCAATGTACCCGTGATTAGAGATACATTTCGACTCCGTTGAGATTTGGATTTGGGTCACATAAATGTGCACCCGAGTTTAAGAAGGTAAGATTATTAAAATGCGCCTAAAGCGATTAGCGTATTATTATTTTGGGTAAGGCCGTGGAGTTCGCTAAGCGGCCTATCCCGAGTTCTAAGTAATTAACACATACATTTTTGTGAGGGCCTCGCAATCTGTGCGTTTTATTTGGCGAGGCTCGCCTCGTTGTTTTTATTTAAAGGGTTAAACCTACAGCGACTACATTTTCTATTAAGTTCGTCTCTAAAATAAAAGAAAATCTCTCAATTAATTACATGCTAAAAAAGGACGTAACTTATTAGTTATTAATTTACGGCTAATACAAATGGAAAATTGCAATCGAGTTTGTACAAAGAGAGATTGCTTTCATTCTATATTCTATTATTTAATAACACTAGAACATGAGATTGACACACAATAATATCAAAACAAATTGACTATTCTTTGATTGATTTAAACTAACATTATTAGATGAAGGAGTTATTATACATATGCAACCTCATTACTCATTAATCAGTCAACTATATTTTTATACAAAAGAAAGGAAAACTCTATTCAAGCACAAATCTAAACAGGAGGAATTCAACAGAAACAAAGCCTGGTCAATACTTCATTTCTCCTCAAGCTAAGAGTGTACAAATATGTACCTGGAAATGGCAATACAAGAAGATGAAAGAGCAGTCAACAACAGTAACAACACGGCAAGACAACAACAACCCAACAGCAGCAATTCGAACCAGATTCGAGACCCAGAAAAATTTGAAGAAAATCAAGCAAGCTCGATAGAACAAACCCAAAAGTTTGTAAAAGACTTAAACAGCAACAAACCACATCACCACAAACATACTCAACCCCACGTGTATTAAACCCGAAACTAAACTCGTCTCACTTTGTTTTTATTTTCTCTTTTTAAATTCTCCAACACTCTCTTAGGATTTTCAGAATGTCTTTCTCTCTCCAAAAATAATCCTCTCTAAAAACTATCATTGTAAAAAAAATGTCCTCATAAAATGTTCTCTCAAAATCGTCCCCTTTTTATGTCAAAATGACTCTTATTTATAGCAAGACTCTTGTCTTGAACCACTAACCCGAAATATTCTTTTAATTGCATGCCTTGCCCCCACTACTTAATGTTTTTCTTATTTAATTCCCTTGTCCCCCATGCCTACATGTTTTGTCCCCCACTACATTAAATAAATATATCAACCACACTCCATTATATCTTGTCTCCCATACTTAACTTAAATAATTATATTATTCCCCCACTACATTATGTCTTGCCATCCACTATATTAAACAATTATATCACCTCCCCACTAACTTATGTCTTGTCCCCCACAATGTATTATTTTAATATTGTTAATGCCTAGTAGACAAAGCATTTAGATTAAATATTTGTTCAAATGTTCAATTCCAAAAATACCCCTCCGACCTTACTGAAATTACTATTTTACCCCTGAACGTACTGCAATTTACCAATTTGCCCCCATCAGCTATAACCAATTCACCTAATCAATTCCAACCAAAATACAGCAGATTTAACCAATTTCTAAACAAATTCAAACAACAAATCCCATGAACACGGATTGAATCATACAACATCAAATTAATGGGAATAAGTTAACCATATTGGGAGCCAATTTTGGTTAACTTAGACACAAATGAACGAGCAAGGAGACAACAATATTAACAACAAAAGTAAACTGAAACAACATGAATCACAATTAACGGAAACGAAATGTAAACTGAAATCATATGATGAACAACAAAAAACAGGAAACCAAACAATACACAAAACGAAATTATCCGAACCAACTCAATATTAGCAAAGATACTGTACATTCTACAACTAATAATCACGAGTGACAAACCAATCGAACTCAAATTCAACTAAAAGAATTCAACGAATTTCTTACAACCAAGATTCAATCAAAGAACAATTCAAATTCCTTAAACCCATAACATTTAAACAGATTTTAGCGACTCTTATCTTACACACATATAGATCATAAAAATGAGAAAGGGAGATGAGACGGACCTTAAAAACTTTTAACAATCCGGACCTTGACTGCGTATGAACTATTTCGATGACCCCGACCAAAGCTCGAACAAACGAGATGGTGAGGCCTCGTTTTGGTTTTGAACTGAAGGCGACGAAAACAAAAGGTGAAGCAGCAGCGATGGAGTTTGGTTTTGAATCCAGATGCTCGACGAGGCAGCAGCAACGCAGCCAAAGCAGATGCTCGACAAAGCTGAAGGCAGCAACAACGCAGCAGGTGAGGTTTGTTGGTGATCGACGAGCTGCTTCACGTCGTTGGCTGGATGCAGCATGAGCAGCAGAAGCGAGCTGGTCATTTGGATGGAGAAAAACGAAGCGAAACCCCACGTCCATGGCTGGAGCTCGGAGATGGCAGTGGTGAGCGGAGGCAGCCATGGGAGCTCGTGCTCGAGCTCAACGAAGACGAAGAAGATGAAGCAGCAGCAACGGGGTTTGTTTGGACGTAGCAGAAGCAGCAATGGCGAATGAGAAGCTCGAGCTCGACGACGAAGACGAAGAAGATGAAGCAGCAGCAGTGGTCGACGTCGTTGGTTCGAAGGCAACCATAGATGTGTATGTTTTGGAGTTTTTGGGAAGTTGAAGAGAGGGGGGCGGATTGGTTAGTTTTTTTTTTTTTAGGTTGAAATGAGATAGAGGAAGATAAGGGTGTTGGGCGGGTATTTTTAGCTATGGGGTGGACCGGGTCGGGTTGACCCGATATGGGTTTGGTTCTTTGGGCTTGTGGTTAAAAATTGAAAAAGAGGTCCAATTCCGATTTTCTTTATATTTTTTGCTCTATTTTCTTTTACTTTCTAATTAATAAAACTAAAATTCTAAATTAAATTATAAGCTAAATTAACTTATAAAAAATATTAATTAATTCCTAGTGACAAATATCATACATAATTAAACACCTATTAAAACAAAATTGCACAATCTGACATTGAATGCTAAAAATGCAAACGATGCATATTTTTGTAATTTTCATTCTTGTAAAACAAACTTAATTATTCCTAATTGTAGAATTAAATCCTAAATGCAAATGCGACATATTTTTATATTTTTTATTAATTTAACAAATAAACATGCATGGACAAATACAAATAATTATCCAAAAATGTCACAAAAATTCTCAAAATTGCACACAAAGGAAAATCGTTTTATTTTGAATTTTTTGGGAGTAATTCTTTCATAGGGCAAAAATCACGTGCTTACACTAGGTTCTTCCTAATGAAATGTCTATACTTCTCTAGAATCTTCTCACAAATGCTAGTCTTCTTCTTATTTAAGCTTCACATGGCATTAATATATACTAAATGGTGCCTATGTGGCATGATGACATGGCGGGTCATCACAAAGAGCTAGATATATATATTTTAAAGCCTGTTTTCTTAACTCAAAAACTCATAACATTTAAAAACTAAATCGGTCACTGATTGTCGAACTTAAATGAAAAAGGTTGATACTACTAGTTATTATAAATTAAATAGGCAGATAGGAAACACATGGATTGTTGTTATGTTGTGGATCAATGAATTATGGTGCAAAGGTACAATTATCATTTGAGTATAGAACAAAACAATGAGGACCATAGAACATCTTTGCATCTTTAAGGTTCTGTCACTCTCACTACTGGGGTAATATGCTGGACTATGAACTTAATTGTTGTTGTTTTCAATGAGTCTGTTTGGAGATGGTCAATTGGGCCCTATAGAGGAAATCAAAACTTTTCAAGCCCAGTACAACCTATTTGCTGGCTATCAGGCATTGCCTTTTGCTGAAATTATTTGGCAATTACCAGTCTTGTTGTGGGGCATATCCAGTTTCCATAGCAAAACTTGTAAAATCTCACCTAGGTTTGTCTCCTCGGATAGACAAAGGCAATCGCGTGTTAGAAGTTTATGGATATAATAATCTCAAGTTTATGGATATACAGTCAAATATTTATACTCTATATTTAGTGAATCTTTCAATATATATATATATATATATATATTTATAAAGTCTATTCAATGCTGATTAATTCACGTGAACTCGTAACCGAACTTCTAAATATGCGGCTAAAAATAAAAATAGAGGGCAGATCACTACGAAGAGCAAGAAATGATGAGTCTTTTGCTTGTGAGGTGGGGGAATCTAAAATACGTGGAACCACCAACTTTAAAGCCACACTTAAAAGATTTTGGACGATTGTGCCATAGTGATATCCTGTCCCAACGACCAAACGCTCAAGAATTCATTTCACCAATTTGTCATTTACCATTTGAAATCTCCATAAATGGTATTTAAATTTCCATCAAATTATGATACTATAATGATTTGTGCATTAAAATTCATGAGGTTCATTTGATTATATATAGATACAATCTCATCAAAACTAGTTCATTTAAAGAATTCTAGCTAAAAGTTTTTTTTTATTATTAAAATTTGTGTGCAGTTAAACGATAAGAATAAATTGAAAAGGAAGGAGTAATACAAATAAATGCTACTTTTGGTGAAAGATGTGACTGATTGAAAGTAGAAAGCAAAAGCTGTAACTTGTGAGTGACAGAGAGAACTGTATCAATTAAGCGTTCGGCAAACACGGGGGGTTTTTACAGGACAAGCAAAGTTTACCATCGCTCATCTTCTCCCTCCATTTTCCTCTTCTACAGCAAGCAAAACATCTCTCTCTCTCTCTTTCTTTCTTTCAGTAGTCAGCATATTTACTTTTGACTGAACCATTATTTACACATGCAAATGCAGTTCCTGTACTATCTGAGAAGTACGTAATTTCTGAGAGAGACGTGAGCATGACGCCGTTATCAGACTGGAATTGTAGAGTTATTATTGTTTAACCAACAAATAGTTTTTATCGTTTCTAATAATCAATTTTACTTCACTTTTTCGAATTTAGAAGAATAATAAAGAAAAGAAACTAAATATTCGATAAGAAAAGGAAAGGAAATCTTATTGATGGTTGTAGCCTCCTTCCAATAAGTGAGAGTAAAGATCTTCAATCAAGCATAAAAATAAGAATAAAAGACTGATTGTATATATTCGTGGATTCCTTGATGATCGTACAAAAGGGAATTTATACAGGGGTACAATATGTAATTGCTTTGCCCCACATAATTCCTCTATGTTACTGCCATAAACTATATTAGTTGTCCGTTACTTGAATTATTCGTAATAGTTATGGTGATAATTATTGACAGCGTGCATACTCAGGGATTGTGTTGATTTCTTTTCTTTATTCGTAGCTATTAATAAATTTTCCTCTCGTTTTGGTCTTCAATCATACATCCCGTGCCTACGTCTTCTTCCCTAGCTATCAGATACGATATATTTATAAACAATTTCGTGGATATCTCACCCACACCTCTTCATCCTTTTTTACTGCTCTAATACAAATGCCACCTGTCAATATATTACTGATCCACGTGTCATATCTATGCTTCCACCAATACAATCGTATGTACTCCTTATGTCTAATATTATCTTTCGTAATTTGTAAAATTAGTTATCTTAAATTATTAGTCATTTTAGAAGTTCAAAATAATTAAAATTAATTATTTTTTCTAATTTTATCCTTAGTAGTAATTATTTTTGAAGATAAAGATGACACATAATGGAATAAATATTCATGAAATTTTTTATGTTTTAAGACGTAAATAAGAATAAATTAGTCAAAGAAAACCCTTCTAATCAATATTCCATTTTTTAATTAAGGGCCATGTAAAAGGAAAAACGATAATTAATTTGAGAGGACGGAGCTAAATTTTGAGGTTCGATCGAACTAATGATTTTAACCCGAACTTTGTATTTAATTTAAACAAAATTATTTTAACATGCGTAAAATGTTAAATCAGAACCAACTATATACTCTCAGGGGTCGTTTGATATGAGGTATAAGTAGATATAGTGCTGGTATAAAATTTTATTACCACCTTAATACTTTGTTTGGTTAGCAAATCTGGTATAAGTTATTCCGAGATTAGAATTAGTACCGGGATAACCTATACCTTGCAGGGATGGGGTAATTAGTACCGGAATAACTTATACATTCTTCTTAAAATTTGTGCAATTATCATTTTTAATACAATATACCAAATAGTGAATAAAAAACAATACCAAAATAATTTATCCTACCATAACTTATCCTGATATAAGCCGTATTCAAACGAATCGACGCGTCAGTTTATTAATCCTTGTTCAGCTTCCAACATATTCATAATTACAAGTCCCTACTTGATAAGTCCAAAGACAGCTACGATATGAAATAGTTAAAAGAGAGACCCACGTACGTGTTGCCATTTGAACGTCCCTCGTCCCCTCCACCCTACCTTCCAGTGCTCACCATCACATCATTCTCCCTCTTAGGAGCTTCTACAACTGTAATTGTTCTTTCTTTTCATTTCAGTTCTTCTGTTTTTTTTTCTTCTTCTTTTTATCTCCAAAGTTATTTGAAAATATTTGAAAAGCTACCAGCCTTGAGCCTACCACCACTGGGAAGAATTCAAACTAATCCTATTTTATCGGTTACATATTTCACTTATTGACAATTAACTAATAGTATATAGTTTGATTAATATTTTAAAATATTTTATTGATTATATTGATATGAGAAAAATTGCAATTTATAATGCTTTTCGTATAATTTTAAAATATTTAAATTTAAATTTTAAAATAATGAATTGAACTAATTCAAAATATATCATAATGTATCATCTAAATTAAAACAGAAGGAATACTTTAACCGTATTTGTTAAATACATATAGATGTAACTTTATAGATGAATATGATCACTCAATTTTGTTTATTATACTAAATTCATGCTAAACTATTTTTTCTACGATCGAATATAATATTTCCTCTGTCCTAATTTATGTCCCAATATATGCCATACTTTATTTCTTAACAAAAAGAATTAGAATTTCATTCTTTTTTATTTAAAAATAATTTTACTTTAAACTTCTCATTTTATAATGAGTTGATTTATAGCTACGCAAAATATTTATGGCTTGTTTAAATCACAAAAAAAAAATTATTTCTTTCTTAGACTTTATACCTAGTATGTTGAAATTCCAATACAAACACAGAGCCAACGCAGCGGAAATTAAACAAGGAACGTACCTTCAGCCTAGTGTTGTAGAATCGCTTTGTAAAAACTTTGACAGAAAACCTAGGAGTCTTCTAGCATGTGCCTATCGTTGGATGCCAGACTGATGGAGTCACAGACGTATTTATAGGTAGACTAGGGACTCTTAGGCAAATACTTTAGCCCTAGAGACTTCTCCATAAATTATAATTATCCTAGGGACTCCTAATATATGGTAATTTCTTTCTATCAAAGAAACTACCATATATGCATAACTACAGAATATTATCTGATATATTATTTTCTTTGGGAGACAAGGTAAATAATTTATTGTCTTATATGTGGACACATTATAAGTCTCTAAAAGAGACAGTTATTTCTAACATAGTCCACATAAATTGAGATGGGCGGAGTATAAAGAAAGTTGCTAAACTATTTCTTTTGTAACCAATTAATCACTGAACTTGCCTAAGAAAATATCTTATTTAAATTATTTATCATAACGGGCAAATGAGTGCGAAGGTATATTTGTTCGCTTTCTATATTCCTCTCTGTTCTCAACAAAATTTGATCTCGTTCAATATCTTACGACGAAATTTCCTTATCAAAGATCATTGTGGAGTCTAGTTAGTTATTGTACATTTGTAAATTGTACCTGAGTTTGACATATTAGATAATTATCTGACACCAATATAGAGTCACAAGTTTAATATTGAATCCAAACAAATTTTGTAAATATGTACTTGCAAAAACAGCACTAAAAAGGTGGCTGCCTCAATTTGTCGAGGAGTGGAGTCAGCTTGAACTGTCACTAAATTGAAATAGTCACGGGAATTTTATACTACTGCTTTTACATACTGTAATAGTTAACACGTAAACGTAATTATGCACTTTTCTTTTTTGTGAATTTTACTGTAATTCTGGACCTACGAGCTTTACCTGCACATGAAAATAAATGACAATTCAATTGGAACATATTGCACTCCTACTCAATGAATAATTGTATACGATTTAATGTACGTATATTGATAATTGACACGCACTAGATTATAATACAAACATAAGGAAATATGTCTGTCGATAATATTTCTGATATATTCTTAATTGTTATGAAACAATAAAAGAAGAAAAGTATTGCAGAGAAAAAAAGAGAGGAAATTCTTATTGAATTTTTGGGATGATTTACAATGGGGTAAAACCCCTCTATTTGGGAAAAAATGACTTAGTCACAAAGTAAAACTCTCTACAAGATAGACATTCACTCTAAATAGAATTCTATTCATAACACTCCCCCTTGAATGTCTACTTGATAAGTAACGTGCCTCATTAAAACCTTAACTAAAATAAAACCCAATGGGACAAAAATTTCTAGAAAAGGAAAAAGAGTACACATATCTAATAATACGCCTTTTGGTTGCCTCGTTAAAAACCTTTCGCGGAAAACCTAGTGGGACAAAACCTTGTAAGGGAAAAAGAGTGCAACGCGCATTAACTCCCCTTGATGAGAGCATCATTTCACATCATTGAGCCTTCGCATCCCAATCTTGTGCACTAGCTTCTTGAAGGTTGACGTTGGTAGAGATTTTGTGAGCAAATCAGCCATATTATCACTTGAACGAATCTGTTGCACATTGATATCACCATTCTTTTGAAGATCATGTGTGAAAAATAACTTTGGTGAAATGTGTTTTGTCCTATCTCCTTTTATGAATCTTCCCTCCAATTGAGTTATGCATGCTGCATTATCTTCATACAAAATTACGGGTAGTTTGTCACATTTCAAACCACATTTGTCTCGAAATAAGATGTATTATAGACCTCAACCACACATACTCTCGACTTGCTTCATGAATAGCAATTATCTCAGCATGATTAGATGAAGTTGCCACAATTGATTGCTTAGTCGATCGCCAAGATATGGCAGTGCCTCCACAGGTAAACACATAACCTGTTAAAGATCGAACCTTGTGTGGATCGGATAAATACCCAGCATCCGCATAACCAACAAGATCAGGACTGCAATTATTGCCATAAAATAAGCCCATATCGGTAGTCCCTTTTAGATATCGCAATATGTGTTTGATTCCATTCCAATGTCTCCTTGTAGGAGCAGAGCTATATCTTGCTAAGACATTAACTGAAAAAGTTATGTCAGGCCTTGTAGTATTAGCAAGATACATTAGTGCACCAATTGCACTAAGATATGGTACTTCAAGATCAAGTAGCTCATCATTCTCTTCTTGAGGCCGGAATGGATCCTTATTCACATCAAGTGATCGAACAACCATCGGAGTACTTAATGGATGTGCTCCATCCATGTAAAACCGTTTCAATACCTTTTCTATGTAGGCAAATTGATGAATAAAAATTCCGTTTGCCAAATGTTCAATTTGCAAACCAAGGAATAATTTTGTCTTTCCGAGATCTTTCATCTCGAATTCCTTCTTTAAATAATCAATTGCCTTTTGGAGTTATATAGGAGTTCCAATAAGGTTTATGTCATCAACATATACGACAAGTACAACAAATTCCGATGTTGTTTTCTTTATAAAAACACAAGGGCAAATGACATCATTTATATATCATTCCTTTGATAAATATTCACTAAGACGATTATACCATATTCGTCTTGATTGCTTTAGACCATACAACGATCTTTGCAATTTGATTGAAAACATTTTTCGGGACTTTGAATTATTTGCATTTGGCATTTTAAATCCATCGGAAATTTTCATATATATCTCATTATCAAGTGAGCCATAAAGGTAGGCAGTAACCACATCCATTAAATGCATGTCAAGCTTTTCATGGACAGCAAAACTAATGAGATAACGGAAAGTTATAGCATCCATAACGGGTGAATATGTCTCTTCATAATCGACACCAGGCCTTTGTGAAAATCCTTGTGCAACAAGGCGTGCCTTATATCTTTGTACCTCGTTTTTCTCATTCTCTTGCGTACAAAAACCCATTTATAACCAACAGGCTTAACACCAATAGGTGTTTGGACTACATGCCCAAAAACTTCATGTTTTACAAGTGAGTTCAACTCTGATTGGATTGCTTCTTGCCATTATGGCCAATCAAGTCTTTGTCGACATTCTCCAACAAATTGAGGTTCAAGATCCTCACTTTCTTGCATAATGCTAGATGCAACATTATATGCAAAGACATAATCTACCACTATATCCACTCAATTCAACTTTGTCTCAATATCGATTGGATTTATTGATAGTTCCTTATTTTCTTGAGCCTCGGGCTCAGTGGATTCCCCATGAATCTTAGAATTTATTAAATCATGGATTTCTTCATGAGATTCTTTCGTAGTGTCATTTTGATCATTTGTTTTCTTTTTTCTAGGATTTCGATCTTTTGAACCTAATGGTCTGCCACGTTTTAGGCGTGCTTTTGACTCATTAGCTATGACACTAGAAGATTGTCCAATAGGGACATCAATATGGATTGGAACATTCTCTGCACGGATATGTGATTTTGTTATCCTTTTCAAATCCGTAAATGCGTCTGGCATTTGATTTGTTATTCTCTACAAATGGATAATCTTTTGCACCTCTTTTTCACAAATAGAGGCACGTGGATCAAGATGAGATAATGATGGATTTTTCCACAAAATTTTCCGTTTGGTTTCACCAACTTCTCCCCATAATTTTGGGAAAAGTGTCATCGAATCGACAGTCTGCAAATCGTGCAGTAAACAAATCCCCCATCAATGTTTCGAGGTAGCGAATAATGGAGGGCGATTCAAACCCAACATATATTCCTAACTTTCTTTGCGGACCCATTTTGGTGCGATATGGCGGTGCTACAGGCACATATACTACGCATCCAAAAATTCTTAAATAGAATATATTAGGTTCATGACCCAAAATTAATTGCAACGGGGAATATTTATGATAATTTGTCGATCTGAGACGAACTAGCATTGCTGCATGCAAAATGGCGTGACCCCAAGCAGAAGTGGGCAACCTCGTTTTCATGAGTAACGATCTTGCTATCAATTGCAGACGTTTAATTAAAGACTCTGCAAGACCATTTTGAGTGTGAACATGAGCTACAGGATGTTCCACTTTTATCCTAATTGGTAAGCAATAATCGTTAAATGCTTGGGATGAAAACTCAGCAGCATTATCAAGTCTAATAGACTTAATTGGATTATCGGAAAATTGTGCCCGTAATCGAATTATTTATGCCATTAATTTTGCAAACGCGAGGTTGCGAGATGACAATAGGCACACATGGGACCATCTAGAAGATGCGTCTATTAAGACCATAAAATATCTAAACGACCAACTAGATGGGTGAATAGGTCCACAAATGTCCCCTTGTATACGTTCCAAAAACGCAGGGGACTCAATTCCAACCTTTGTTGGTGATGGTCTAATAATTAACTTGCCTTGATAACAAGAAGTGCAAGAAAATTCATTATCTAAAAGAATCTTTAAATTTTTTAATGAATGCCTATTTGAGTTTTCTATAATTCGTCTCATTATAATTGATCTAGGATGTCCCAATCGATCATGCCAAAGTACAAAAGTATTGGAATCATCAATCTTTTGGTTTACGGTAGAATGTGCCTCTATTGCACTAATTCTTATCCAATACAGGCCACAAGATAAAGATGAGAACTTCTCAATAACCCTCTTTTGGCTAGAGACATTCTTGGTAATGATGAGATATTCAAGATTATTCTCATCTATTGTATCAATATGATATCCATTTCGACGGATATCTTTAAAATTCAACAAGTTCCTCTTGGACTTGGAGGAGAACATTGCATTCTCTATGATAAGTATTGTTCCCTTAGGCAGAGTTATAGTAGCTCTTCCAGAGCCTTCAATTAATTTATTACTACAAGAAATTGTAGTAACATCTGCTTTACACATATTTAAATGAGAGAAATATTTCTTCTCTTTGAATATTGTATGTGTCGTACATGAATCAATTAAACAAATATTTTTACAATTGAACTTTGATCCAAGTTTGCGATGTATTTGCTTCCCAAATAATCAATGCAATTAGTGTATACCAAAGTTATAATGTAAAGGATATTGATATAAGAAAATCGACTTTTACAGTTGAACTATTATTTGTCTTATTAAGTTTCTGTAACTTATTATTCCTTAATACTCAAATTATAACTTGAGTATTAAATAAGCCACTAATTAATGTATTATGGGTTTTGCCCATAAAGAAACGTATGTATGACAAATTCTTTTGAAATCACACCCGTATATTGATAGCTCTAAAGAAAACGTACTAACCTCTGCTATACTCTAAATAGTGCCAATTGGATCCATTTAGATTCATAGACTTTCTTTCATCAGCTTTTCTTAAGTAGGACATATTTGTAGACGGGTGGAACTCAGTTGATTAGAGTTCGTGCTGATAACGTGTGATAAAACAATAAAAGTAGAAGAATATTGCAGAGAAAAAGAGAGAGGAAATTCTTATTGAATTTTTGGGATAATTTACAATGGGGTAAGACCCCTCTATTTATAGGGAAAAAATAACTTAGCCACAAAGTAAAACTCTCTACAAGATAGACATTCACTCTAAATAGAATTCTATTCGTAACATTAATTTTACAATAAAAATTCTGCTTTTGTTACCATAATTTTCATCCCTACGAACTTTTGCAGAATTATTCCCGGAGTTGTAGTTGAGGTGAAAGATTCAAATCCTATTAGTAACGTAACATTCGTTTTTCCTTTCTCCCCTTCCCCACCCCTGATGTAATAAAGAAATAAATGCAGCTATATATTCGTATTTCTTTTCCTTTTATTCAATTTGTGCTGGCCGTGTGCAATAAAAGCTGGCATACTCGAGTGCAAGGGTAATTCTCTTTTTTGAGCTACATTGAATTCACTATTGTAAGTTCAAATTATTCAATATGCTGTGTGACACTTTCAAAGACAAAGTTGTACACAAATTTACTTGCCTATTACGGGGTTTCTGAGAGAAAGAGCACCTTTCCATTAAAAAATTCATATGTCTAAACCAGTTGGTGAAAGATATGCCCACCAATTACACCTATATATGGTACAGTATAGCACTTTAAACATGACAAAAAGTAAAGTTTTACCTATCCAAATTCACCAAAGATAACAATAGTATGCTAAAGTTCATAGTTTGGGAACTTTGGTTCCTTTCACTTTTCAATTCGTCCGATTCATCATTAATTTATTAGTTGATATTATCATTTTCCACATTAATTTTAACTAGAGAAAAGCGAAAGGGAGAGAATTTAACTGAGGAATAAGTGAAAAGCACGTATATTGTAAGAAGAGGTGGACATTAACCTACAAAAACAATAAAATCAATTATTAGGTATTTTGGAATAAAATTGTAGGCTTCAGTATGAATTTATAAAACATACCAAATAGTCTGGGTAAGTTTTTTTATTTTGTTAAATCAATCTTTACCTCTCATCATAGATTTAAGAACATAGTATTTGGATGACCAAGTTTAATGTTATCTTAAACGAATTTTTTCGTTATATGGATTGATTACGTAAGGCATAAGTTTCAGAAAGCTGTAACTTGTAAGGTGGATATGCTATTGCATTATCCCTTCTCTTTATTAGTTTTGGTGTCCAATAGTTTTGAACTTCTAGATATTGAATTTTCGTTGTTATCATTTACATAGTTAATTTTGATGATCTACCCGATAATTATGAACCTCAATTCACTTAGACAACAGTTCTCCCTTTTTTTGATTAAATATATTTATTCTTAATTACTAGTAGTTTCACTTTAATATGCAAATAGTCGTCGGTGTTTGTATGACACTAATAGCCTGTTTGGCCAAGCTTATTTTTGGCCAAATATATATATATATATTTTTTTTGCCAAAAACACTTTTGGCCTCAATTTGAGGTGTTTGGCCAAGCTTTTGGAAGGAAAAAAAGTGTTTTTGAGGAGAAACAGAAGCAGTTTTAGAGAAGCAGAAAAAAGTAGTTTCTCTCCAAAAGCACTTTTTTGAGAAGCACTTTTGAGAAAAATACACTTAGAAGCAGTTTTTTAAAGCTTGGTCAAACACTAATTGCTGCTCAAAAGTGCTTTTCAAACTAATTAGTCAAACACGAACTGTTTCTCACCAAAAGCACTTTTGAAAAAAAACACTTCTCAAAATAAGCTGATTTTTGCAGCTTGGCCAAACGGACTATAATTATCCTATATGTCTTGATAATAGCATACACAGAACAATTAGCGGGACTTATTAACTCATTAAATTTTTTCTGTGAAACACCTATATCAAATCTATTTTTAACCCTTTTGAAATGAGAATCCATCCTGCTTGGATTTAAAAACATTTTAGTAAAATTTCACGAAAATTTAACACCATATTTATTTTTAAAATGACTTTTTTGAACACAAAAAAACAATCTGAGTGAAGTTTTTTCCAATCTAATCCAACTATTAAAAGAAACGTTTTCTCCAAAATAAAACAAAACTGTACATTTCTCGAATATGCTTTGTTAAAAAATATTGTGAAATCTAAACGAAAGCCAAACTAAATGCCATAGATTTATGTGAACATAAAATTTACTAAAACTGTGAGTAAAGAAAACTTTTTAGTTTTGCTTCCATATATGTCGCAGTCATACTCCTTGTTTCAATAAGGTGCCAGAGAAGGTAATCAATTATTGGGAAATGTTAACGTCCAACGTCATGAAATCTTTCTTTTAAGTATTTGTTTCAGCCATTAATTTTGTCAAATTAATGTAAAACCTCGTAAGTAGAGTATATGGGTAGATTGAGTGTTGGCAAAGCCAAACCTCACTTTACTCCAGTTTATACGTCTTGTTCTCACGTACTTCATACAATCATACTCATCACAAACATGTTACCCCTACGAAAAACTTAGGCCTAATAAGAAAGAGTTGTCAAATGTGTGAAAATTGTGGTAACAAATAATGTGAGTTTTCCATAATTAAGAGTTTGCACAAGAGATTTGCATTGAGCCCATTCTTAAGCCGGAGAGGAGTTGGAGACATTCAGCACTATATTATCCCTTCTTCCTAACTATATTTGACACCCATTTCACTCATAATTTTTAAAAAATCCATAATTTTAAACTGATTATGAGATTTATGTGACTATAGCAATTTGTAATTAAGAGAAAACAAAAAATTAGATTATTTTAAAATATAAAATGTTAAACAAACTAAAATAAAATCATTGAGTATATATTATGCTAGTGTTTGGACATAGATTTGATTGAAACTTGAAAAAAAATATTTTTGAAAAAATAATTTTTGAAATTTGAAGTTGTATTTATCCATGCATTTTATTTGAAGAAACGTTGAAGTTTTGCGAGTGCAAGAAAAATCAATTTTTGAAATTTGAAAACTTTTGAAGCTTTTTCCCCTAAAACATGATCATATTTCATAAATAAATAATATTTTTATTTTTTTTAAAAAAAATAAGCCAAAATCTATAGCCAAAGGAGAGTTAAGAGAGTCACAAAAATGTTGAGAAAGAGGTGTGTGTATGGGTCAAAATCCGTCTAAGGAGATTCGGCATGAAGAGGTGACAAAGTGTGAGAACAATGTCTCATCATGGGCAACTAGGCCAAGGTCGACCCGGGCTTGACCGTATGGAGCCGCTGAGGACGAGCAACATGAAAAGGAACGATGGCTAGTACAGCTTTAGAACTTTCAAAGGGAATATTATTGAATATTCCCTCTGCTGTACTTATTTAAGATTTTTGGGAAGATCCCATATGAATAGTAGAAGAGAGAATGAAAAAGGCATGTAAATTTGATTATGATAAGCATTCTAATGAAAAGTTGATTCCAACAAGAGATAGCCCAAAATATTACCTTTCCATAAGAATTCAAGTGGTTGTTCATTCCACCTTTTATCTCGTCTTAGATCCTCCAATATCCATTTGTCTTACATCATTGTCAGATAAGAGAATCATCCACCTCATTCAACATTTGGGTGAATCATTCTCTCTATTTATACTTATTGCCATTTAATATAGTTATTGCTCATTATTGTTTCTCCATTCATTCTAGACAACATCATTTAATACCATTTGTATTAAATTGGCTCAAGTGATTATTCTGTACTATTCATACAAGCACGTGTTAGGTCTAGAATATATTATATTTAACTAGGATTTACCCATAATCTTTTATTTAATTGGTTTAACAAAAGGTTTCATACTTTTTGGTGAAATAATTTAGCGCCGTCTGTGGGAAAATTTCTTGTCAAAGTCATGGAAAAGAAGTCTCTAAGTTCATAACGGAAGAAGCACCACCAACAGTAAAAAAAACTACTAGAGGCATAGCCGGCGAGTATGCTAACCAACATACTCGATAAACTCGCCCAAAGGGCGAGCAGGGAAGATGCACGAGTCGACATCACAACAATAACCATTGAGCAGCATGTCCCTCCTCCATCAATAGGTATCACTCACACTGTTAATGATGTAGGTAATGACACCCTTATAGCTATTCTAAGAAAAATGGAAGAGATGGAGAACAAGAACAAAGTACTCCGCGACCAAATGAGGTAGCAGCAGGAAAGGGTAGATAAGATACCATGTGCCCCAAAGTTTCTACCAAAATGAGATGCCAACATGTTCGTAGAACAACCATATAGCGACGAGGCCGCACCCAATACTATACCTAAAATATTCAAGATGTCGCCATACTTGAAGATATATGCTGGCACAACGGATCTTGAGGATCACGTCACCTACTCTGTCACCGCAGTAAAGGGCAACGACCTCGCCAAAGAGCAAGTATCATCCATATTGCTAAAAAATTTGGTGAAACCCTAACCGGGGGAGCACTGACGTGTTACTCACAACTGCTAACGCGATCCATAGAGATATTAGAGGAAATGGCCGACAAACTCGTCACCGCACACGCCGGGGCCAAGAAAGCATAGGTGAGGGTAAACGATATATTTGCCATTAAACAATCACCTAGCGAAGGGCTCATGGACTTTCTCGCTCGGTTCAACCGTGTTAGAATGACTCTTCCAAATGTGTCAGAAGGAATGACGGTAGCAGTATTCCAAAATAAGCTGAACAGGAGAGGTTCGAGGGCAACCAAAAAATTGTTAAGTTGGCTCATGGAATACCCCATACCACTTGGGACGAAATACACAATGCTTATTGCACCGAGATCAGAGCAGATGAGGACGATCATAACGGACCGCCCAACGGTTGACATCAGTCCAAATGGAGGCGAGAAAAGACCGCAAAACGATAACAAAAGAGACCATACAAGTCCACGCCCCAACCGTGAAAGACACCAGCCACACGTCAGAGCTGTTGTCATACCCCCCCCCCCCAACGGTGACGGGTTATCCAAGCCACAGATGCGGACTCATCGAAATGAGAGAGGTATGCCTCTATTACTATCTACTCACAATTTTTGTGTTTCTCCTTCAGAGATAGTCTACGCCCTAGAGAAGCTCGGCCCAAAGGTGAAATGGCCACAAAAGATGAAGTCCGACCCAAACACAAGGAAGTCGAATGCCCTCTATGAATTCCACCAGGAACAAGGTCATACGACCGAGGACTGCATCACCTTGAGGCAAGAGGTAGTGAACATGCTCCACAAGGGCATTTGAGAGAATTAATGAGTGATCGAGGAAGAGAGAACTTCACTCGGGGACGAGAACATCATCAAGGACCGCCGAAGCTACCCTCCCCAGCCCGCACCAACCAAATGATCATTGGTGGAAGCGACGAGGCATCAATCAACAACATAAAGTTCACAACCACCCATAAGCTGAAGCAATCAATCACCCATGAACGGTATGACGACCTCAAAGAAAGTATCATCTTAGATGAGTTGGATACCCACGGTTTGACCTTTTCTCACTATGATGCTCTTGTTATTACTTTGCATGTTTCAAATACCGATGTAAAATGGATTATGGTAGATGACGGAAGCAGCGCGTGCATTATCCACCCCTATGTCCTCACACAAATGAGGCCTGAAGATGAGATAGTGCTATGCTGCATCACACTAACGGGTTCTAACAATGCAATTGAGCGGACTTCCGGAGAAATAAATCTACCCGTTCTGGTTGGTGATATCATCTCGGAAATAACATTCCACATTATGGATCAAGATACAATATACAACGCCATCATAGGACGGCCATAGATACACGCTATGAGGGCCGTCCCATCCAGCTTATATCAGGTCGTCAAGTTTCCCACCCTATGGGGAGTATTTAGCATTTGCGGCAAGCAGCGCATAACCCAAGAATGCTACCGCATCGCCCAAGACCGCACCTACACTCAATAGTTAAAGGGCAAAAGTGCAGAAGCATAGCAATTAACGAGGTCGAAGCCAAACACAGACGAAGGGAAATATGTCATCAAAGAACCCAATGTCGTGGAAGCTACGAGATCAATCGTGGAAGACCAAGACAAGAGCGACCACAACAAAAAGGCCTATATCGGACACAAACTACAAGAACCAGGTAAATTCCATCAATTTCTAACTAACAATGCGAACTTGTTTGTCTTCTCTCATGCAGATATAACGGGTATCCCGAAGGACATAGCAACACACAAATTGAACATCGAACCACTCTACCCCCGGTACGACATGTTAGAAGAAAATTCAATACCACAATAAATGATGCCGTCCGTGAAGAGGTGGAAAAGTTACTTGAAAACGGCTCAACCCGGGAGTCTAAATACCCCCAATAAGACGCCAACATGGTCATGGTAAAAAAGAAAAAATGGGAAATGGTGAATGTGCGTAGACTTCACAGATCTCAACAAGGCATGCCTGAAAGACTTATTCCCACTACTTCACATTGATCAACTTATCGAGCAACAATATGGCATGAGCTACTATGTTTCCTGGACGCCTATTCAGGTTACAACCAGATCCTCATGGAGGAGGAAGACCAGCAAAAAACCACTTTCATCACCCACCAAGGGACGTACTGCTACAGAGTTATGTCGTTTGGATTAAAAAACACAGGGGTGACATACCAAAGGCTGGTCACCAAAATGTTCAAAGAGAAGCTCGAAAAAACCATAGAAGTATATATTGACGACATGTTGGTCAAGTTGAAAAGAAAGGAAGACCACATCGACCATCTGAGGGAAGCCTTCGACATACTCAAGCGGTACGACATGAAATTGAACATCTAGAAGTGCGCCTTCAGCATAATCTCAGGAAAATTCCTTGGCTTTTTGGTGTCGCTAAGAGGCATCGAGGTTAACCCCGACCAAATCAAGGCTATAGAAAGAACACCAGAAAACCTGACCAGCAAGAAGCATGTGTAGAAGCTGACTGGCCGTATAGCTGCCCTGTCGAGGTTCATCTCACGATCCTCTGATAGATGCCACAAATGCTTCAGTGTGCTAAAAAGGACAATGGACTCTAATGGAATTTCGAGGGCATCGATGCCCTGACAGAACTAAAGGCGTATTTATCTTCGCCCCCGCTGCTTGCTAAGGCAGAACTCGGAGAGTGCCTCCTAATATACTTGGTTGTGTCCGACGTTGCAGTAAGTGCAGTCCTGGTCCGAGAATATAAAGGTATGCAATCTCCAATCTACTACATTATCAAGACCTTGGTCGACGCTGAAATGAGGTACCACTACCTCGAAAAGCTAGCCTTGTCTTTAGTTGTAGCTTCACGAAGTTTTAGACCTTATTTCCAGTGCTACCCCATCTCGGTGGTCACGACCTTTCCTCTAAGGAACATCTTACATAAGCCCGAGCTGTTGGGTAGGTTGGCCAAATGGTCTATTGAGTTGAGCGAGCACGATATAACCTATACCCCGTGAATAACGATAAAGTCACAAGTACTTGCCGACTTCGTCACCAACTTCAGCGCTAAAATAATGCTCGAGGTCAAAAGGGAATCCACTGATACTTCCCCCATGACACAGGACCTATGGATTCTGTACACCGATGGCGCCTCCAACGCATCAAGATCTGGACTGTTACTCGTACTCGAGGTCCCGACATGTGAGATAATTTGCCAGTCCATACGGTGTCCCGATATGACTAACAATGAGGCCGAGTATAAGGCCGTGATTGTAGGGTTAAAACTGGCCCTCAAGTATGGAGCATGACGGGTAGTCCTTTGATGTGACTCACAACTTGTCATCAATCAAGTCACAGGGACATTCCACATTACGGAACAAAGGCTACAAAAATATCAGGTCGAGATTTGCAAGTTACTGCCTGAGTTCGACAAATACCAGCTCAACCAAATACCTCGAGCGTAGAACATTGAGGCGGACGACGTCGCCAAATTGGTGGCCACCACTAAAAGCATAACCAAAAAAGAGAATGTGGCCACACTCCTCCACTCGACCATCGACCAAATTGAGGTACGCACTATTAACCTAACTTGGGACTGGCGCAACTGTATTGTCGCCTACCTGCAGGATGGAGTACTTCCAAACAACAAAAATGAAGCCAAAAAGCTTCGAATGCAAGTAGCCAAAGCATCATCAAGAATGATCTACACAAAAGGACGTATGATAGCCCTCGATCAAAATGTCTAGGACCAAACCAGACATGGCACGTCCTAGAAGAGGTCCACGAGGGTCACTGCGGGGCTCACGCCGGCAATCGAGCCCTAGTCAAAAGTCTCACACGAGCAGGTTACTACTGGCCCACAATGAAAAAGGAAGCAGCTAATTTTGTTAAAAAAATGCGAACCATGCCAAAAGTACACCCCATGATCCACCAAACGGGCGAACACCTCCAGTCAGTCACTTCGCCTTGGCCTTTCATTAAATAGAGAATGGATATCGTCGGCCTCCTTCCCGCAGGACGAGGTAATGTATGATTTCTTTTTGTTTTGACTGACTATTTTTTCTAAATGGATGGAAGTAGGTGTGTTCGCCCAAATACACAAACAAGAAGTGATCGCCTTCATATGGAGGAATATCGTATGCCGCTTCGGCATCCCCAAAGAAATTAGTTGTGACAACGGATCCCAATTCACAGGGAAGAAGGTCGCAGAGTTCTTCGAGAAATGGCACATCAAAAGAATACTCTCCACGCAATATCACCCCGCAGGCAACGGACAAGATGAGTCCTCCAGCAAAACGATATTGAATATCATGAAAAAGAAACTTGAAAATGCCAACGGACTATGGCCAGAGAAGCTGCCAGAAGTGCTGTGGGCGTACCACACCACGCCAAAGACAAGCACAGGGGAAACGCCATACTCACTGGTCTATGGGACTGATGCAGTGATACCAGTCGAAGTCGAAGAACCGAGTCTAAGATATTCAAATGAGAGCGGGCCAAACAACGATGAAAGTAGAACATAAGACCTCGACGAGGCCGAAGAACGAAGATACATGGCTTACATAAGAATGGTAGCCCAAAAAAAATTGGCAGAGCGATAATACAACAAAAAAGGCAAGGTTAGTGTGCGCGGTGAAATCTGGGAGGCCGATTTCTCCTCGACAAAATTCCTCGAAGGGTGATCCCGGATGCCCGGGATCTCGAGCCAGTCACTTCCCTCAATATCGGCCGGTACCCTGCCAAGGATAATGTCGACTGAAGCTCCGACAAATGCAGAAATCTCCCGAGGAATGCACATGGGGTCGATCAAGTCTATTCGAGCGGCTCGACATCAGCCCGTGCTTACATCGTAAAGCTAGTCGGTTGTCCCATCCTATTTCTTTTATCACGCGTATCTTGTACTAAGTTTGGGCTCCCCCCTTTTCTATAAAAGAGGAGTCGCTAACACCCTGTAAAGACAGAGCTCCAACTATTCTACTCAACTACAATAATATCTTCTCTCTCTCTCCTCTCTAACTCGCTTGCCCTCACTAGCTCGAGGCCATTTAGCATTTATTGACTTCTTACTTGTTCTTTGTTTATCGCTTGGTATTGGCTATATAGAGCTTTTTCTTGATCGTAACCTAACTGTTACACCATTCCCGATTTCCCCTGATAGTTCGAGCTCAACCTAGACATTGACCCCAAGGTCCCCGTCGATCAATCCTACATCCGGGCAACAGGCCTCTCGGTTTGATTATTTCCTTGTTTTAGCTTGCATCTCATCGTTAAAATTCACATTCTTAGCATCATCTGCTCTAACAACTAGCTCGAGAATAGATCACGTATTTTTAGAATCCCATTTACAAATTTAATTGTTGTTACCATTTTAACGGTAAACAGTTAGGCCACTAAGAGTCAGGCACTATGTACTCAAAGCCAAAACATAGGCGAGCAAGGATCCACGGGAAGGCAAGCTGGGGACCAATTGGGACGGCCCATACAAAATCACGGCGGCAGTAAGCAAAGGGTCATTCCAGATAGAAACATAAGAGGGAAAATTACTACCAAACAATTGGAACGTCGTCAACCTCAAATACTTCAATCTCTAAGGATAGACGTCCCCAAAGTCGTACTCTTTTTCCCTCACCCGAGTTTTATCCCAATTGGATTTTCTCGGGGAGGTTTTTAACAAGGCGACGAAGAGGGCATCTCGAAGTTAAGTATAAGTTCATTGCTCGACATCTCAACTACTTCTCCAAGTCGACCAATGAAGGGACTAGATAGACTGGGACTTCTCCAATGTATTCATGAACAGAGCTAAAACATGTAAACTTCTCCAATGAATGTATAAACAAAGCGAAATATGCAAACACATGATGTTTACATTTCTCCACCAAGTTTATATATTACGCCAATCCAGGAAACAACATTCGACTTCGTTCGAATTAATTTTTAAGTCATCATTCAACCTCGCTCGAATCAACTTACATCCGACTTTGTTCGAATCAATTTTAATATCAACATCCAATCTCGCTCGAATTAACTCACATTCAACCTCGTTCGAATTAATTAAAAGTTATCATTCGACCTTGCTCAAATCAACTCACATTCGACCTCGTTCGAATTAATTAAAAGTCATCATTCGACCTCGTTCAAATCGACTCACATTCGACCTCGTACGAATTAATTAAAAAGTCATCATTTGACCTCGCTCGAATCGACTCACATTTGACCTCGTTCGAATTAATTAAAAGTTATCATTCGACCTTGCTCGAATCGACTCACATTCGACCTCGTTCGAATTAATTAAAAGTCATCATTTGACCTCGCTCGAATTGACTTACATTTGACCTTATTCGAATGAATTAAAAGTTATCATTCGCCCTCGCTCGAATCGAGTCACATTCGACCTTGCTCAAATTAATTAAAAGTCATTATTCGACCTCGCTCGAATCGACTTACATTTGACCTCGTTCACATTAAATAAAAGTCATCATTCGACCTCGTTAAATCAACTCATACTCGACCTGACCCGAGTTCAACTTACAAGTTTACTTCGTTTGAGTCAACAACAACGGCATGAGACTTACCCAGATTAATTCAAAGATATATTCAGTCATGTTCAAAAGCAACTACTTGAATAAAATCGTTCGAAGAAGAATAAAAGACAAACATATGGTAAAGGGCTGCAATCATTTTATTCCAAAAGTATCTTACAAAGGGCAAGAAAGGCGCCCACAAAAAAAGAAGAAGAAAAGAACAAAAACTAAGTACAAAGTACTACACATCATCCCCCGCCTTCTTCGCCGCCGTCTCCCCCACTCGACCTAGCAGCGCCGTCTCCATCACTCGACCCAGCCGCGCCAATCCCATCACTCGGCCTAGCAGTGCCATCTCCATCACTCGACCTAGCAGCACCATCTCCATCATTCGGCCTAGTAGCGCCGTCTCCGCCATCACCTTGGGGATACTCATCCTCGTACCAGGCATCTTGCTGGATCATAACCACAAGCAATCCTAGCCGTACGTGCCTCAGTGCGAGCATCTTTAAAGTCAGCCTCAGGAACCTTCCATGCCGTTATCAAATTACTATAAATGTCCATTTGAGCCTTGGCAAGGATCCACAACTCATATAAGGGCCGTGGAAAGTCAGGGAAAGCAAAAGTATGAGAGGAGGACGGTTGGGCTAACAACTTCGCCTTCTCAGCCTCAAGGACGATGACCTGCTCCTTTAGATCTGAAACATCTTTATCGAGACCACCAATCCATTCATTAGACCTCGGCTCCCTGAGTGTGGTATCTCAGCATCACTTCCCCGTTCAAATCTAAGGACACGAACGACATCCTCCAATTCTGCCACCTGCACCAATGTTGCCACCTGGGCCCCCTCGGCCCTCTCTAACTCCGCCACTCTCTTGACAAACTCATCACTCAAGCCATTTGCTATGACCAAGATCAGCTTGCAGAGACATCACTTGAGCCTGGAGGTCGACACATTCGGCCGAAACCCCCTAATTCACTTCGATCTCGTCTTCCTTTATCTTGAGTGCTCTCTCAAGCTCGCTGCATTTGCCGATGACTCTCACGAGCTCATCATCCTTCTACCTCAACTCCTCCCTAAGAAACTAGAGTTTACCTCCCACGTGGAGTCGAGCACGCATCTCACGGTACTTATCACGAAATCGACAATACTTCGTAACCATTTTCATAAAAACCACTTTCCGCTTCTCCGCTCGGCGGGCACTCTCGATTTCCAAGATAAGAGTTAAAAGAGAGAGATCCAAAAAAGAGGGAAGAGCCAGTAAAAATGAAAAAGAGAAAAACACAAGGTACGAGGACAAAAATAAAGATACCAAATCACCCACAAAGCCAGTCCAGATACGCTCAACGATAGGTCGGCATCCTTGATAGACTGTAGAGTCTTGTTCTCAGCGCTAGAGCAGAGAGGAACCAAAGAGGGAACCACACTCTCTGTGTAGGTCAGCAAGCTACAATCCAAATGGATAACTATTGAACGAGAAGATCTATCAGTTTTCACCTCAACCCGAGTAAGCCCCTCATCAAACATCTTCTCCTCATCGGGGTCGATGTCAGAACTGGATTCAAAATCATATACGGTCACACCTCTTTCCCCCTCCTCGGTAGAGGAAGGAACATCGACTAGCTCGGATGTCGACGGATCATTACTCGGCACGACCGTGGCAACCTCTGGAAAAGGAGCAATCTCAGCATCAAGAACTGAAATCCTAGCGTCCGACGCCACGCCGATTTCAGGCACGACTGGCTTGGGCTCACCACCTATTATCTATTGATCCTTTTCCCCTTGCTATCTCGCCGCCAACCTCTAATCGCCGCCTTTTCAACTGAATCGCTTCCTCATCACTCGTCGACGACTCATCCACCAAATGCAGCAAAGGAGGAGTCGTAGTCCCCGTTGATGGGGCAGCCGCCCGACGGACAGGCCTACACAGAGCTAGGACTTTAGATGAAGTAGCGGTCCGTACAGACTCGCATATAGTCATAGCAGTCAGAGACCTGGTCGCAGTACCCAACTGACGAAAAGTGGGAGTGGGAGCTTTCGCCTTCTTCGGAGCCTTTCGACCTAAAAGCAAGGGAAATCACGTGAGTAAAAAAGAAAAAAAATGATACTAAGGTCGAGGTGGTCGGGGATCAGAACGGGACTCATCGGTCGACGAAGATTGGGGCCCAAACTTCTTCTTGAATGACGACCACTCCCGGATCCCCACCGTGTGTGGCAAAACCTAAGCCACCCAGTCGCGAATATCGGCGACCAACACATGAGGCTCCTTCTCGACTGCACCATAAAAGAACGATTAGGTAACTAAAGGAAGACATTAAACGACCAGTCAACATAAATACTTACAGACGAAGTTCCACTCCTCGGGAAACCCAGCAGGGTTCGCCACCACGTGCTCGATTTTGACGAAGAAAAAGTCAAACCAAAACTTGCGATTGGTCTTATCGTCCATTTTCACCACCAGTCCTTTGGCCCCTCGATGACGAAGGTGTATTATCGTGCCCCGATAAAAGCTCGGAGCGAAAAGATGTAGCAAGTGGCGGATAGAGATTCTGCGGTTGGCCAATTCCGTGTACTTTATCAACATAATGAAAAGTTTACAAATATAGGGAGAGAGCTGGACCGGACAGATGTTGTAGTAGCAGCAGAATTTCTAGCCGAATTTACCCATCATCTTTTATTTAATTGGTTTAACAAAAGGTCTCGTACTTTTTTGGGATACAGTGTGGCTGTTCCGAAAAATATCTGGGGTTATTACTGCTAAGGAAACCTAAGCCAATTATTAGTGATGGCTAGTCTTGCACACCCTATGCCGTAAGTTAAACGAAGAAGCCCCTGACCCCACTTACATTAATTGGTCAGTCAGTGGAAGTCTGTAAGAAAGTGACTTTCTTAGGAAAAAAACACAAAAAAAAAGAAGAAGAGAAAACTTGTTAGTGTGTTAACTTGCTCCCTCCTCTCATTTCTCTCTTAGCAAATCTGCTGTAAACTAAAGAGTAGCATGTATATGATGAGGTAGTAAACAGTAAATCCTCAGTTTTTCTTTCTCAGAACTGAGAAAGGGATATCAGATATAATAATAATAGCCTTTCATTTCATCCCATCTCTTCACTTTTGCTGACTTCTTCTCTTTCTCTCTCTTTGTCTACTCAGTTTTTGTTTAATATATCAAGAAAATACAGTGCTTCTCTTTTTTGTAGTTGCAGTGAGATATGGCCGAGGGATTTGAAGCATATCATGTCCCACAACAAAGCAGAAGAGATAGGCTTAGAGTTTCTGCTTCTGGTTTACTTCCTTTTGTTGATCATCCCTCACTTATCCCCTCAGATTTCCATCTTGTTTCTGATGCTAAAGAAAAAGGAGTTAATTTCATGGATCCACAATTATCATCTGGTGTTTCCTTTCAAGAAATTAGTGGCAACCCTTTTCTCTATAGTCATCAAAATTTTAGGTTTCTTGATCAATCTTTTCATGGTGGTGATGTTGATGTGGCATATAAACAAGAACCATTTTCTTCAGTAGCTGCATCTCCTGAGACTAATGTTATTATTAATAACAATAACAACAGTAATAGTAACAATAATGTTACAACAGGTCAAGGTTTGTCTTTGTCATTGTCATCATCTCATCATTACAACCAAAGTAGTAGTAGTAATCTTCCTCTAGAGCTTAACCTACAAAGATATGACTCTTCAATATTTACTAATGACATGTCATCAAAGAGTAGTAGTGCTACTGTTCCTCTTGGACCATTCACTGGCTATGCTTCAATTCTCAAGGGATCAAGATTCTTGAAACCTGCACAACAATTGTTAGAAGAACTTTGTGATGTTGGTAGGGGAATTTATGCTGAAAATTTAGCTGCTAATGATGGATTTATAGTGATGGATCCTTCACTGGAAGCAACTTTAAGTGATGATCCCCAATATTCATGTGGTGATGCAAGTGAGCATAGGAGGAACAAGTCCAAGTTAATTTCAATGCTTAATGAGGTACCTTTTATATTTTTTGAGATTTAAGAATGGATGCTTTTGTTTAGTACCATTGAATTATATTTCCCTTTCAAGGAAGCGTTGGAGCAATAGTTTGAGTCATAGTAGCATACACTGATATTTGTATCAAGGTAGGCTTTCTACATCATAATTTGTGCATCTGAGTGTCCTTTTTTATGGGTGGAGAGTTAGAGTATTTGTACGAGTTCGGACGAACTCTATGAGGTCGTTTGGTAGAGTTCATAACACAAAATAATGCTTGCATTAGTTCTATGTATTACTAATACAAGCATTAGTTATACATCCTATTTGGTATTATCCTGTGTATAGCTAATGCATAGCAAAACCATGGTATTAGTAATACCAACGCTATCAATGCATGCATTAGTATGTCTAAAGACCAAATTGTCCTTAAAGTCCCTTAAAACTAAAGAATATAGAGGGCATTTTTGTAAACAACTAATTTTTTTAAAAATTATGCAATGCATTTTAGTTTTTAATACATCACACCAAACAATGTATAAAAAATAATCTCTACATAACTAATCTTTGCATTACTAACACATGCATTACTAATACACCATATTCAGCATTATTCTTATACACTCTGCTAAACGACCCCTATATGTTTTACTCCCCCAAATTGTATGAGAAAACTCGTTATAAATATATATATATATAAATTGCTAAACCAATAAATAAGATGAGCTAGAAGTTCGATGGCAAATTCATTATTCATATACTTTAAATCCTAGTTCTGCTCAGTCAATGTTTTCCTGTGATATAATTTGTTGTTAGCAGGTTGTCTAAATTATTTTTATCTTTAGATATAGTTCAGATGACGTGACATTAGATAGAGATTAACTCTTACCATTATGTCTTAGATTTTTCTTCACCATATGGTTTACAGGCTTGGTTTAATTTCTTCAGATAATATAACAACGATAACATACCCAGTATTATTCTATACGGTGGGGTCTGGGAAGGGTAGTATCTATGCAAACCTTACCCCTACCTTGTTAGGACAGAGAGGTTGTTTCCAATAGACCCTCGGCTCAAGAAAATATAAGCACCACATTAATGAAAATATAAACAAGAAGGGACAGTACCAAAAAGCTATATAAAAGCTGGATTAAAACAACAAAATAGTAAGGTGATCAACAATGAAAGAACACAACAGAAACCTACTACCAACAGAAAGCGAAACTGCGAGTCAATACTATTGTTATGAACACTCTAAACTACCTACTCTACTACTCTAATCTTCAGATAATGTGTCCAATGTGTCCATTAATTTCTCTCTTATGATACAAACTAGATGTTTCCCTCACAGAAACTCAGAAAGTAATTTCTTGCACTGTAGTTACTATGTAACCAAATGTAGATTCATTCTTTAAGACTAGAGTTATGGTTTAATGTCTATCCAACATGCAATATCCAATTTGTAGTGATCCATATTTATATATGCTCTTAGCACAAATAATTAAATTTTGGTGAGTCTTGTATTATAGGTATCTAGATGCCTATACTTTTTAGGCATATAAGTTCGATCACTAAATCATCTTTTTGGAAAAAAGTGATTGAGGGGAATATATTCACGAAGATTGGTGCCTTAAAGTGGCTGACAAGTATTTAGAAAGAGTTTCCAATATGGGTTATAATGAAACTTAGTTTGGCCTTATTGTGGATGAAGAGATTTGGGGAATCTATCTGAAAAGATTTACTATGGGGACAAATTATTCAAAATCCTCTTTCCTCCTCTTATTTTCCTTTTTAAATGATTGGAAATGACTAAATGAAGTTCTTATTAAAATTTTCATAAACTACATGGTTTAAGTATGACAGGAAAATAAAACTCCATTATCTTAATTAAGCTTATTTTTCCAAATTAACAATTTTTTCGCCATGTCTCTAACCTACATTTGAGTTAATCATATTTTATTAATGTGCACCTCATGATCCTTTTTATTCCATAGAGGCTAAGTTGCTCGGATAGGGGTGCGGGTGTTCGACACGAATACACATCTAGAGGTTGGACTTTCGAGCTGTAAATTCTACGATTCGGTGATACAGATCTTAGTACGGATATGGGCGCGGAGATCCGGCTAAAATAATTCAAAAAAATAAAAATATACCCAAATTGTGAGAAAATTTGTGGAATACTTATGTATAGCTTGTAAAGTGTGGATTTCTTTTTTATTCTCAGCTTGTAGATAAGTGAAGGATTAATTTCCTAGATAGGTATGCTATTTTCTTCAAATTTACCCTAGTTTTGGTTCTGATTTCGAGAATCAAATTGTATCTCATCTTGAATTTTCCCGCCCGCCGCGGTCAAAGTACCCATAATTATTTGACCAAATGCGGTACGGATTCAATACTCACACCCATACTAGGGTACAACACCTAAACTACCATGTCGGAGCAACTTAGCATAGAGGTACCAAAATTATCTTTAACTTAGGTAAATTGAAGTGTAAGTATTTTCTTCTCTGATAGTTAAACTTGTTATGTTATTTTAATTGATGAACTTGATACAAAAGCGAACAACTTGTAGAAGTTGCTGCTTTCGTTTTATCTGAAGGGCTCCAGAAAGCCATTCGAGCACAATGGAATCACTATCTTGATTGACTTTTATGCCAGTTACCAATTGCTCAATACACTTGATATTTATCTGATAAATCTCTTTTCTCAAATGTGATATGAAGTATGAACTATGGGTTGTTCTAGGCAACTTAATTTTGTATATATAGCAACTTCACTCTTATATTTATGGCTTATAAAAAGTCTTCATACTTAGCCTTGGGTTTTGGTCTAGTGTTAAGAGTGTGTAAAAGCCCAGCCCACTAGTGTTGCTATTCGCTTTGAGCCAATGCTCGCACCTTTTTAAAATGCATCATTGGGGTCTAAAGCCTATATACTTATATATCCATCATTCCTCTCGTGTTTTGTCGATGTTGGATTTGCCTAGGGTGTCACATAACCCCTCTTAGGACTCAGCGTCCTCGCTGAGGTTTTCCTCACCATCGCTCAAGGTTGCATGCGGAGTGACTCTGATACCATATGTAATGATCCAGCCCACTAGTAATACTGTCCACTTTTGACCTAGGCCGACACGGCTTTAAAATGCGTTAATAGGGTTTAGGACTTATCAACTTATATATCCAGCGTTCCTCCCGTATTTTGTCAATATGAGGTTTGCCTAGAGTGTCACTACAACGCATGATGTGGGGGTTTACGCGCATATCATGAGTACGAACGTTATAGCAGATTAAATCCTGGTATGTAAGTGAAGAAATTAAAGATAGAGTAGTGGACCCATTGTTCACAATTATAAAAAAGTATACCTAAGCTATTCAGACAAACTTTTTCATCACTTATGATTTCAAACTAAAAGTACCTATGATATTAAGGAAATCTCTCCTTGTATTCTTGACAAATCTTTTTTGGGTGATCTCCATCAGGTTTACAGAAGATATAAGCAGTATTATCAACAACTACAAGCAGTTATGGCATCTTTTGAATCTGTTCCTGGACTTGGGAATGCCTCGCCATTTGCAAAACTATCTCTAAAAGCTTTGTCCAAACACTTTAGGTGCCTTAAAAATGCCATCACTGACCAACTGCAGTACACAGGCAAATCTCAAATTTGTGAAAGTGATACAATCCCAAGAGCTGGAAATCCTGCAGGGAAAGGCATTTATTGCCAAAGACAAGCAATTCATAATGCTGGATTTGTTGATCATCAGCCTGTTTGGCGACCACAAAGAGGGCTACCGGAACGTGCTGTAACTGTTCTCAGGGCATGGTTGTTTGACCATTTTTTGCACCCGTAAGTAATATCAGTTGTATTTAACTTGCATACACTGATAGTATAATTAATTTTTACGCGTAAGTGCATTTTAACTTATCATAGCTGGCCATTTACTTTATCTTCTATACCATAGAATTAGGCTTATTATAGAGAGTTTATTTCTGTATTATCAACTTAGGCTTATTTTAGAGAGTTGCATATTGCTGTAGGTCATCTTATTTGATTGTGTAAAAGAGTTATACACTGTCAATGCATAGTAGTTACAATCATGGCAACTTTGTACATGTTGAATTAATAAACTATGTTCGTGATTCTTGATAAGTGGGTATGGAGGTCGAGTACTAGGACAGATGATTAGTAAGCAGTCGAGCAACTTTCCTTTCATTCTAGTAGTAGTAACGTTCTTCATCTCCATATTCTTAAATTTCTATTACTATTGATATTGTTTTTGTTTTGGTTTTTCTATTATCTTGCTATTGTTACTGCTTCTTTGACTGTTTCACTATTGCATTCTTTCTCTATACTGTTGTGTTTATGTATGCTTGCTTTGAGCCGATGGTCTATCGGAAACAACATCTCTACCTACATAAGGTAGGGGTAAGGTTGCGTACTCACCACCCTCCGTAGTTGCTGTTCATCTACTTAGTTTACAATTAGGAAACAACAAGTATTTGTGTAAGGATGCGTTTATTTGTTAATGGCTTTGTTCGTGTATTTTTAAAAAGGTGCAAGTATGGAGTTATAAGTGAAAACTGTTCTGGAATAGATGTATGTCGAAAAACAGATATAAGTACCCTTGTCCTGCAGGCATTTTATTGGAGTTGAGCTTCCTTCTAGTGAACTTGAGAATACTTTAATTTGCTGTCTAAATTACAACAACTTACCTAGTGTAACCCACAACTAGGTAGGAGGTTGTTTCTGGTTGATCCTCGGCTCAATGAAAAAAAACAAAGCAAGTTTGAGAAAAAAAACTATAGTGAAGAGGTCATGTTGGAAATACTGGAGAAAAAAAAAACAATGACATCAAAATAATAAGATAATCGACACAAAGGAACAACATGTAATATAAAAAATTGCAGAATAGGAAATTTGCTGTCTAAAATTCTAACAATCAAATTAGCTCTCTAACTTTTCTTGTTTGACGGTGATCTGGCAAAGTTAGAGATTTTTTTTTCTGTACTTTTAACTCATTAGTGTTGATGCTATTTGCAGTTATCCTACCGACTCTGACAAAGTAATGTTGGCCAAACAGACTGGTCTTTCAAGGAATCAGGTGTGTATTTTTCAAATTGATATATACTCTGATTATATCATTCTAAAATAGCAGGATGCAGAAATTTCTTCAAAATTTTACTTTTACACTTCGAGTCCATATTACATTGTCCTAACATGTAACTTGTCTGTATTTTTTAGGTTACTAATCTCACTTTTTATGACAAGTTACCTATAATTATCTTTTTGTTGACCCGACGATGTAAAAAGTTCTTTTACACTGTCAGTATATATATAATAGTTAGACATTTTTTGCTTGCATCTACCTTATCTAATTCAATATTTTACTAATGGATCAGGTTTCTAACTGGTTCATCAACGCAAGAGTTAGACTATGGAAGCCTATGGTAGAAGAGATACACAATCTTGAAACTAGGCAAGCTCAGAAAGCAGCTTCACAAAAAGAGGGACAAAACAACAACAACAATCCCATCGAACATTTTCCTACTAGTAATTCACTTCCATCTGAACATCCATCCACGTCTTCACAACAATTTCATGATGTTCCATCAAAGAGAACAAGAAATAATGATCCAAGTGAAACTCATTTAGGAGGTGATGATCAGGAGACAATGAATTTATCATATGACAATTTTTCGCCTCATTCTCGTGCTGGAGTAGTTGATCAAATGAGTACTGCATCAGCTGGAAATGGCGGAGTGTCGTTAACATTGGGACTTAATCAGAACAATAATGTGAGTATTGGTTTATCAGGATCCTTTCCAAGAAATGCAGCTCGACGTTTTGGTATCGATGAAAATAACGAAGGATTCATGTTTGGTGGCTTTGAAACACAAAATCGTCAGTTAGGAAGAGATAATAATATTATTGGAGGGCAACTGCTTCATGATTTTGTTGGTTGAAAAATATTTCCTGCTTCATTTATAGAATGGTAGAAAGGGTTCACTACTTTATACTATCTTTGGATAATAAATTTTTGGTAAAACCATATGTTTTAGTTATCGTTCTTAAAGGTTTCTTGATATATGTTGCGACTGTTTCTTGGTTCATTTGAGCATGTATAAAATCACGGCGCCCCAAATAATATGCTGTGTTGGTGAAAGAGGAACATTTAGTTGCTTTATATAGGATGATATGCATCAAGGATTTGTATGAAGTGGTTCGAGATGAGTAAAAGCAGTCCGGTACAAGAAGTATTTTGTGTTCACGCTCCGGGGAAGGACTGCACCCCAAGTGATGTCATATAGGCAGCCTATTCTGATGCAGGCATCAGTGACTTATTTTACGGCTCCCGTGACCTAGATGTATACATAGGTCGGGTTAGTTCGGATTTTACAATCACCAAACCAAATCAATTGTGTCAGATTATTAAATTTAAAGACCAAACCAATAAAACTCGGATTTTTCAATCTCGGTTTTTCTCGGGTTTTCGGATTATTCGGATTTTTTCGGATTTATTCCGGTAAAATCTTCGTAGAACAAAACATATAACTTGTGCTCAAAATATTTCTTTAATCCTAGTAAGATACAACTATATAAAGTATTTTCCAAGAAAATAATACATAAATATGAGATTTGTCATGACATTATCCTAAAATATTCAACAATAAATACAATAAAATTATGTAATATAAATATTGCTAATTAAAAAGCCATAATAAAAATAAACATAATCTAAAAGTACTAAGTCATGCTAAAATAAGTAGACTAATAAGGGAGTATTAATTACATGACTAAACGCTAAAGAAAAAATAAAAATATGTTATGTATTTTTATCTAAATTATTACAAAACAAAAAATAGATATTCAATACATTCCGGTTCGTAGTATTGAATTGAATGTCTTTTGTTAGCATTAGTATTGATTTGATTTTGGTTTGTGCTTTTGTTAACATTATTTAATTTCCTAATATTAATGGCTATAAAACTTATTGGAACATTCAAAAGTTTTAAGTCCAACTTTGAAATAATACCTTAAAAGATAAAATTATGAAAAAGTGTATAAATTACATCACAATAAGTATATTTATATATTAAATATATCTAAACTTTATATATATATATATATATATATATATATATAATGTCGGGTTGGTTTGGTTTCGGTTTGACTTTCTTTAGTTAAAACCAAACCAAATCAATTATGATCGGATTTTTTTTCTCGGTTTGACTCGGGTTGGTGCGGTTTGTCGGTTTCCTTTGTACACCCCTACCGTATCACGACCCGAATTTTTCACCCTCGAGAGTCGTGATGGCGCCTACTAGTGAAAGCTAGGCAAGCCGACTATTTGAATTATTTACCTTTTTCCCATTTTAATCCTTTAACAAGTATGAACCAACATTATATAAACGACGGAATTTAAACAGGCAGAAGAACAAAATAAAACCATTTAAATATTTTCAATACAATTTCTTAAACAAGGACTACCCAGAACTGGTGTCACAATTTCACAGACGGTCTAGGAATACTACAAATAAAGGGTCCGAAAATAAGTATAATACTATCTCGGAAATACGTAAATGAAACAGGATGAAAGGAGACGCCAAGGCCTATGGACGCCTGCAGGACTACCTCGGACCTCCGAATGGACTGAAGGCAACAACCCCAAAGCTAAGGTCCGAAAGTTGCTGCTCCGGGATTTGCACATAGTGCATAACGTAGTATCAGCACAACCGGCCCCATGTGCTGGTAAGTACCTAGCCTAACCTCGACGAAGTGGTGACGAGGCTAGGACCAGACTACCAAATAAACCTGTGTAGTTAAATCATATACAACAAAAAATAAAAGCAGGAATGTACAGTTAAGGATGGGAGGGGGAACATGCTGTGGGAAAACATCAAATAATAACAGAAGAATAACAGGTAAATATAAGGAACATCATAACTCAATTATCAACAAGAATCAGAAATCAAACAAGTGCACGACATCACCCTTCGTGCTTTTACTCTCGTTCTCACCATAAGAATCAATATAATCTGCATGGCATCGCCCTTCGTGCTTTTACTCTCGTCCTCACCATAAAATCAATATAATCGGCACAAAATTGTACATCGTGCGGCACGACATCACCCTCCGTGCTTTAACACTCTCTCACAAATATCATACACGGTATCACCCTTCGTGCTTTATACTCTTCCTCACAAAAATCATACACGACATCACCCTTCGTGCTTTTAACGCTCTTCCTCATCCAAACAACAATCACAAAGCAATAAGGGCAAGGAAATCAACACATTCACAATAAATCCCGGCTAGGGAACAATAGTACAACAATCATATCCCGGCAAGGGACACAATATCAAAACGATAACATCCCGGCAAGGGAGACAATGTCATAATCCTCTTTTCTTTTTCACATTTACTTCACAACTCAATTCACAATTTGAGCCAATGCTCTATAAGGTTCAATTGCCAATTATACTTCCACAAATCATTTTACAACTTGAGCCAACACTCTTCTATGTTCAAGTACCAATATTACTCCCACGAGCCTTGCTCAACAATAGAAATCATCACATAAGGCATAAACAATACAAACGGTGACATTAATCATAGTATAAGACTCACAAGCATACTTGACACCAACGTATAGATACTCGTCACCATGCTTATACGTCGTACTCAACAACTAACACATAGCAAATAAGACACAACTCCTAATCCCTCAAGCTAAGGTTAGACCAAACATTTACCTCGATGCCACTAATACAATTCAAGCCTCAACTACCTCTTTACCTCTTGATTCCATCACCAATTCGCTCGTATCTAACCACAAGTTATTTAACTATATCAGTAAATGCTAAATGAATCAATTATAATGCATGAAAATAGGTTTTCTAAAGTTTTTTTCCAAAAAGTCAAAAATTGACCCCGGGCCCACATGGTCAAAACCCTCGGTTCAAACCAAAGCTCGTTTACCCATTCACCCACAAACCCAAATATATAATTTGTTTCGAAATTGGATCTCAAATCGAAGTCCAAATCCCCAAAATTTGAAAAATCTAGATTTTACTCAAAACACCCAATCTCCCCCATGAAAACCCTTGATTTTGAGTTGAAATCATGTAAAAAGATATTAAAGATTGAAGAAAACGAGTTAGAAATGACTTACAATCGATTTGGAGAAGAACTTTTCTTTGGAAAATCGCCTAAGAGAGTTTATGTTTTGAAAGAGTTTGAAAAATGAAAGATTTTTGGCTAAGTCATGAATTTGCAGGTCGCGGATGTCGCAATTGCGAATCCTTCAGAACCTGCTAACTTCGCAAATACGAAGATTTTTGTCTCATTTGCGACACTGAAAGAAATCCGGTCCACTTCGCATTTGCAATATCGCATTTGCAATGAACAGGTCGCATTTGCGACCAAGGCATCCCAGGTCTTCTTCGCATTTGCGATAGATGTTCGCATTTGCGGGCTCGCATTTGCGAAGCCTGCAGACTTGCAACATACTAGCTGAAAACCTGCAACTTCCTAAGTTCAATTCCATTTTGTGGCCTATCCAAAACTCACCCGAGCCCTCGGGGCTCCAAACCAAACATGTACACTAATCTAAAAACATCATACGAACATGCTCGTGCAATCAAATCATCAAAATAACATCAATAACTATGAATTTGACATCAAAATCAAGAAAATCTCAAGAACTTTCAAAGTTTCAAATTTTACAATTAAGGTTCCGAATCACGTCATGACCTCCGTTTCTTACCAAATTTAAAGGCTCAACTCAAATCACATATAGGACCTGTTCCGGGCTCCAGACCCAAAATACGGGCCCGATATTATCAAATTCAAACATATTTCATTTCCAAAAACTCCTATATTTTACAGAAAACAATTTTTTTAAAAAATTCATTTCTCGGGCTTGGGACCTCGGAATTCGATTCCGGGCATATGCCCAAGTCCCATATTTTCCTACGGATCCTCCGGGACCGTCAGATCACGGGTCCATGTCCGTTTACTAAAAATGTTGACCGAAGTCAACTTAAATTCATTTTAAAAGCAAAATTTATTATTTTTCACAGATTTTCACATAGTGGCTTTCCGGATACGCGCTTGGACTGTGCACGCAAATCGAGGTGAGACAGAAAGAGTTTTTAAGGCTTTGGAACACAGAATTTATTTCTAAAACAAGTGATGACTTTTTGGGTCATCACATGCGACCTATAGGTCACACGGAGATAACTTTTCCGTTGGTTCGAAATGAGTCTAATTTATATGTTGCACAAGCATATGTTTAATCAAATAGAGGTCACTTTGTGTATATTTATCCTTATACCATTTTAAACTCAAGCTCTGATTTTCCTTTTTAATGTGAAAGTATTTTGTTACTCGATTTCCATGTGTTTTAATAACTTGCAACTTTCATTCAGTGACAATTTATTCCTCTTAATCCCAGTGTTTGTGACAAATTTATTCTTTTGATAATCCCATATCCCACTTGTGGAATTGCACTAGATTTGTTGTATTTTTTTTTTTGTTATAATCCCAAATTTATAATCATGATAATTTTTGTCTTCCATTCGATCTGCGGGTAGATTGCTTCCTTCCGCATTGGGTTTTGCTTCATTTAGAAGTTGTAAAGCAACAACAACAACAATCCCAGTGTAATCTTACAAGTTGTAAAACAATTATTATTAAATAATAAAAGCACAATTTTCATCACATTCTTTTGGTATCTAAAAGCATAATCTTTCAGCATATTAGTCTGGGTGGTGTAGTTGGTTATCACGCTAGTCTCACCGGTTCTCAGACATTAGCTTGATTTACTGCACAAATACTGTGTTGAACTCGTGTATCATGAATGATCTTTGTTTTTTACATTGAAATGCAATTTCTTCTGCTAGTATAAATAATTCTTCATCTCTCTCTTAGAACAAGTTTATGGACTATCCAATCAATCAACAATGTTGAATTCCAAATAAATAATTTGGATGAATTATATAAATCGCGGGGCCTTAATAATATGAACAAGGAATTTTTAACACCTTATTTATTTTAAATAAATACCATTTAAAAAAATTATATTCTATAGATACCTTTTTAATGTTTATAGCAAACTTTCTAATTTTGGTTACCTCCTACTCCTAAGCCACTAAATACGCTATTCAGTTACAATATTTTTTTTCTCTCTCTCTACTTTGATACAACTTTTACCTCAGATTTGTCATAAAGAGCTCTCCAATTCTTTCACCCACCATCGCCAATATTAAACCCTAAACCCTTCAGTTGCAAAGCTGAAAGCCGATGGTTCCCAGAAAGCCTTTCACTCGAGAGATAGAAAGCTGAAACGGGGAGCTAATGTCTTGGTATTCCTGCAAAGACAGTCTTTAATTTCCTGTGTGTAATCATAAGAATCTCGGATGTCATACATCCAAACTCAAACTCACAAACAAAATCTCAATCTTACTAAAAGCCATGTTTTTTATGTGCCAAAGGAAGCTAAAGAACGGATTAAGCTATGCCTCCGATCGACGGCGGCGTGTGAACAGTGAGATTCAGGGTTTTTGCTCGACGACGGATTCGCCGGAAATTAGGGTTTGTTCTTGAACAAAGACGACAGACTTTGGGGATGAGCAACTTGATTTTCTGTTAATATATTTTAATGTTTTTTAACGTAACACGTTGTATTTTCATGTATTTCATTGTCTTTTTTCCATTGTAATTCAATGTATCTCGTTGTATTCCATGTATTTCATTGTATTCACTGTCTTTTTTTCTCATTGTACTTCAATGTATCCCGCTGTATTCTATGTATTTCATTGTATTCACTGTCTCGCTATACTCCATGAATGTATTCATATGTTTTTTAATTAATATAATTTATGTATTCAGATGTATTATGTAATTTCTCTGAAGATTGCTATATTTTTGGGGTATTTTTCGGCTGAGAATCTTTTTTATAACTGAAAATACAAAATTTGTGTGTTATAATTGAGTTTGCTGAGTTATATTAGGAGTCTATTATGTTAATTGATTCACTTTTCATTTTAAAAACAGTGTAATCCCCTATTTCACACCGTAAATACAGTCGAATACACTCGAATACAACAACTGATTAGCTGGACTTCCCTGATTCACGCCTATTTTTGCTACTGTATTCATGAAAACAATAACTTAAATACATCAAATATATCTTATAACCACATAAAAAGTATCTATAATCCGTTATATAACAAGTGGTATCTATAAATGACTAATTACTACTAATAGATAGTGCTTCGTAAAATTTTCTCTATGGACAATGCAAATGTTGCTATTCTTTGACTTCTTATACTATTGCCTTTTTTTTAAACTGATATATTTTACTTGTTGAGTCTTTTATGCGAGAGATGTCTTGCTATAATTTTCTGATATTTATATGAATTTAGTTATGTTCTATTTGTGAAGAACTTTTACATAATTAGACATTTAAAAGATAATTACAAGTAACTTTTATAAAGATTGCAATCTACTATGTACAACACATAAAATTTCATTGTAGTATATACTATGAGTGAAAATAATTAAATACTTAAATTAATTTCATATCTACAATAGAATTTTGCTTTTGACATTAGTATCTGACTAGATTTGCGCCAAAAAGAATCTCACGTAATACGTGTAGATGCATCAGCGGCTAGCTACGTGAAATAAAAAGAAGAATCCATGCAATTCACTGGCCAGCCATGGAAGTGTGACGACCACTTTAGCTTTTACTCATCGTATCAGAATTTTAAGTTTATGAGTTCTAAATTTGCACATATTCCATAGTTCGTCTTAGTTACTGGATTCATAATTAAATATTTATATATATTTAATAATTTTCATAGTATAAATACAACATTAAAGCAACAGTGACTGGGTTCGTCCGAACCCGCACAATATAGGCTAGCTCCACCACTGATCATATACTATAATTGTTTACCTCAAAAAATGGGAGTAACAAATAAATATGATTTGTGGTTTTAAAGATATGTGATTTACAATAATACTAGTGAATATACAAGTAATATTAGGTTTAAGTAAGAAGAATTGATGAACCAAACCAATATTGCTAGAGCAATAAGGACCTCGAGCTCGATTTTCTTGGGGGCCTCGAGGTGAGCTAAGAGCAATGAAATATGAACAATAAAGTAAAAGCAATAAAGCTGAAGAACACTTGCTGAGCACGGTAAACAAGAAAAGCAGAGTAGAATATTCTATTGCAGTGAATAATGTATCTCTCACGAATGATTGGGGTCCCCTTTATATAGGAGGAGAAAATTCTAATATAGTACATTCCTAATTGTGGTAAAGAATTCTATTGGTACATGTGTATAACAACCTAGTACAGACCCGTACCATTTCGTACAAAATCTTATCCTTTAATTTATGCCCTAATCCACGTGTCCTTGATAAATTCCCGCTCTTTCTTGAGTGTCCTCGAGATTGTACTGCCCTCGATATAGGTCATGCCAAGCCTTCGATATGCTTTCTCGAGGTGTGTGTCCTTCAGTCGGGTCTGATATTGGACTCCTTGATTTTGACCGTATACAGATAGTCTCCGCGTTTCTTAGAATAAGATGATAAGAAACGATTTGAACCTCGATTTTCCCGAGCCTCTCGCGATGATGTCATGCTCGTGATGTAGGTGCTTGAACTGATCGAAACGTCCCATCGGTCCATTTCCCCAAAAAATATTGAATGCATGCCAGCATTGGTCGGCCACTAATGCCACGGAATATGAGGCGATTCCTTCAAGTAAAGAACTTTACTCTTTCTTCTCCCCTTTTCCATCTCTCTTTCTCCAATCATCCATTTCTTCCGCCTCTTCATTTCCCTCCTATAAATCTGAGGCGATTCCTTCAAGTAAAGAACTTTACTCTTTCTTCTCCCCTTTTCCATCTTCATCTCTTTCTCCAATCATTCATTTCTTCCGCCTCTTCAAGCGCCGGAAAACACCAGGCTTCCGCCTGAAACACCATATCCTTGTGCAACCCGTATTATTTGACTTGCAATCATGGTCAAAACTTCCAAGATGGTCCCCAAAAAGGATTAAGCATCGTCTTCTTCTGCCTCCTGGCCGACCAAACCGGTGGTGCCATCAACACTTGAGGAAATCACCCCCGGTAATTGCATTATTAAGAAAGACTTCAGCATCGAGAATCCTCTCGATGTCGTAGGCCAATGTGAGCACGTATCTCGATACATTAGTTTTGTAACGAAGCAGCTTGTCAAGGATGTCAAGAGGGACTGCCGCTTGGGGGATGAGGTTGAGGTTCAGATCCCGAGCTCCGATGAAAGCATAACTACCTACAAGGAGCGATTTTTGAGTGTTTACACTTACCCCTTCACATTGAGTCCTCTCGGTCTGGTGGTGATCAACTTCTGCAGAACGTACGAAGTCACCCTCGGTCAGATTCACCCTTCCTTTTGGCGTATCGTGATCATGTTGCGGTATTTCTCTAAAAAGGCCAAGGGTTTGGAATTCACCCTCAGCCACCTGATTCGGTTGTATCGGCCTCAGTTATTTCGAGGGCTTATCAAGCTGCAGCTCCGAATAACAAAATCCTTTTTTTCCAGTACTAACGAACCCAAAGATCGAGGTTGGATGAGCCGGTTCATTAGAGTAAAGACTTCGGATGTCATCCCCGAAGACAAGATGCCATTCCCGGAGAGGTGGAACTTTAACTGTAAGTGGAGTTCGTATTCCCTTTACCTATCCATACTTTGCTTCCATATTTCATAATGATGTTATGCTTATTCTAGCAGCCAATGCTTGGGCGCCCCCAGCGGTGCCCAACCTCGAGGATTGGGTCCGAAAGTTAGCTGCCACTTCTTCCTATGACGAGCGCAAGTGGCGTGAGCTAGCAAAGGGCCAGTGGGAGGCCAAGAACCACGATAAGTGTCTTTCAACAGTTTCTAATGATCTTCATATATTGGCAGCATTTTATTTACGCCTACTTGTGCAGGCCTCGATAATGCAATCTGAAATGAGGCCAGCTCCGATCGAGGAAAAAGCCAAGCCTTCAAATCTAGAGTCCGAGAAGGACAACAAAAGAAAAAAGGTTTCGAAGCCCAAGGATCCTCAAAATAAGAAACACTCCGCTCGAAGGTTGCGGAAAATATTTTCTCAAACGGGCACAAATTCGGCCCATGACTCCCCGGGTGATGAAGAACATAATGATGAAGAGTCAGCATTAGTGACTCGGACTAAGAAGCCGGTCGAGGCCGCCAAGCCTTCCGAATCATAAACCTTATTTCGTGGTGAGGATGCCCCAAAGGAAGGAACGGGCCAGGCCCCTATGTCCTTGGAGGTTGAGATCGTCCCTCCATCTTCAACAACCATTCCAGAGGAGGTAGATACTGAGACCCCCAATGGTAATGAGAATGCCCCAAGTGAAGAACTCGGGGCTGCGACAACATGTCACTCTCTTTCGCTGCCAACGTTTTCGAGGGGGCAATCGATGAAGCTAACGCTCTGCACATGCCCGATCCGAGTAAGGTCGTCGGGGATGATCTTTTCCAGGGTTGCTACGCTGGGATTGAGGATGCCGATGACCTGAATGATGCGTCCACTTTCTTTGAGAAGGCTCAACATCTCCTTTCCCCGGTAAGTACTTACCTTTAGTATTGCAATTTTTTCTCTCTTTTCTTTTGACCAATATGTCTCCATTTCATGTATAGGCCATCGCAAAGCTTAGAGCTGAGCTGAGCCAATGTGAGGCCATACTCAAGAAAGTTTCGGGCGAAGAGAAAACCATGAGGCTCCTCTGTAGCCAGAAGGAAGAGGAGCTTAAAGATCTCCGAAACGCATTGACCAAAGCTATAAAAGCGAGTTCGAGCTAGATGAGCAAGTAACTTTGATTTTAACAGAGTACGACCTTCTTGGCCCTGCTTCAGAGGCTAATACTTCAATATCTTAGATGCAGCAAAAGCTAGGTATGATTGGATAGTTTCGGGGTGAGGTAGATCAAGTTCGGGCTGATTGTCATCAGTGGAGGAAAAACATGGATCAACTTGTTGCCGGTAAGGAAGCTATTGCAGCCCAATTGGCCTCGACTGAAGCTTAGCTTCGAGGTGTCGAAGCGAAGGGTGTGGCTTAATCCAGGAAGATCGAGGGGTTGGAGGCCGAGCTGGCTAAAGCCTGTGCCGAAACTGGGCAGGCTAAGGCTAAAGCTGTACAGGCTAAGGCCGAAGCCAAGAAGACGAAGGCTGCGGCTGATAAATCCATTGCTATATACGCGAGGGAAGCCGCGACCGTTCAAGTCGAGTTGAGGGAGGCCTCTGACCTAGGGAGACAGAGCAATGAATTGGCTAAGTGCCAAGCCTAGAGGGAGACTCTCGAAGAAATCCATGCCCGAGGGTTCAACCTCGTCGAGGATATAGCTGAAGAAAAGGCGGGGGAAACCGATGCTAGTTTTTTGTCTCCTCCGATAATGAGGATGTGGTGAGTGGATTCGGGGACGAGGAAGGTGAAGAAGATGTTCTCGAAGGGGAGGAGACTCCAGAAGATAGAGCCACTGAAAATAAAGACGACACTCCCGGGGGTGTGACCCTGAAAATAGATTAGGTTTCCTTTTTGTGAAAGGGCCCCTTGTGGGCGTTGTAATATTATTTGTAAACTTCCTTAATGAATATAAAGTATCTTTTTTCTCTATCCTGTCACACCTCCTTTTTCGCCCGCACCGCCCGTGGGGGGCACAGAAGAGAATTTTTTCCAATTAAAGGACAATCGAAACGGGATTTGTTTATTTATTTCAGAGTCGCCACTTGGGAGATTTATGGTGTCCCAAGTCACAGGTTGAATCCTGAATCGAGGAAAAGAATGACCCTGTTTAACAGTCCGCGAATCAGAAATCCGGATAAGGAATTCTGTTAATCCGGGAGATGGTGTTAGGCATTCCCGAATTCCGTGGTTCTAACACGGTCGCTTAACTATTATATTTAGCTTATTTATCTGATTTTCTTCTTAACAATTAAGGACTTATATGCAAATTTGACTTTGACCCGCTTTTATCATTATTATTATTATTATTTTATACAATAATTGCAACGTCGTGAAAACACATCTCGAACCACGCCATAACCAGTGTACACGTGATTTGTTGACGCATTTTGACTCCGCCAAGATTGGAATTTGGGTTACATAAATGCACACCCATGTTTAAGAAAATACCCTTATTAAATACGCGCCTAAAGACTACGCGTTGTTATACTTTTTGGTAGGACCGTGAAATTTACTAAACGACTCATCCCAGAATCTAAGTATTTTTAAAATAAATAAATAAGATTGGAGGACCCTGCAATTTCTTTTTTGTATTGTTTATATTTTTTTTTTAGCGAAATCCTCCCTTATTTTATGAATATCCTAAAATGACTACATTTTTTTTTATATTTTTTTTTCTATAAATATAAAATCAATCTTTACATACTTAAAAATAACATATTAAATACTAGTTTAAAACAAATATTAGTGGAAAGAAATATTACTAAAATTGTAATTATAAATACAATATGGAATTGTCAAATAATTTTTTAAAAGAAACTAATTATCCCATAACCGGATTAAAATCATATTGTTAGATGATTTGAGCTATTGAAATTAATTATTTACAACTACTGAAAATTAGAAACAATCTTGATTACTAATGCGTATTTCTAAAATTTAATTAATTTAACCTTAACTAACTTTGTTTTAATTCAAATCATGTCCTAATACTTGATTCGCAAAATTAATTTAAATTCATGTTTTAACTAAATTTAGCTACATGATTTCGATTAACTTAATGTTGGCGATACTAAAACCCTTATAAATAGTGAACTTAATCAATTTTGCCAAAACTGATTTAATAAAGTCATTTTTTCGTTATTTTCTTCTCATTCTAATTATTAGACAGTTTAATCAGTAATGAACATGCTTAAATATATACTACCTAATAATCAGGTTACAGCAAAGCATTATTTAATACATCGCTACAATATGTCTAATTATGCAATACGACGGCGATTTACAGAATAATAATACATGAAATAACCTAAATACAATTAATAAAAAAAGAAAAAGCTAAATTAAAAATTTAAAATTCCATTCTTCATTTCAGCTTACAAAATGCCAAAATTACAGTTGTGTATCTGGTATTGCCAATATAAGAAGAAGAAAGTCAGCAACGTAGTACGTAACACAGCAACAACAATAATAACCAGCAATCCAGTCAACAGAAATCCCAGTGACAGATTTGAAAATCAAAATAAAATCCAGAAACACCGACAACAAACAACGGATAGAAGCCAAGGGAATCTTTTCAGATTTGAAAGACTAATTAATGTTTAACCCTTAATTTCTAAACCCGTATATCAGAATATTTATCAGGTGTATACTACTCTCTCTTTTAATTTCCAGCTCTTTTTTTTATTTGTATTTTTTTTGAAAGTTTTAATATTTTTCGAATTTTTCTTTCTCTCTCTTCAATCTTCAGCCCTTTTTTTCTCTCTATCCCCTTCCCTAAAATCTGATCAAGTCCCTCTATTTATCCCCATCTTTCAGCATTTTTTTTAAACATAAAACCCGCTATCTTCCCATTCAACCCCCCTTTTAATCCCACTACTTAATGTTTTGTCCCCCACTACATTAAACAAATACCCCATTATATCTTGTCCCCCATGCTTATATTAAACAATTTCATTATTCCCCACCATTATATCTTGTCCCCCATTATTGATTATTTTAATACTATTTTAATCCTAATTGACAGAGCACTGATCAAAATAAATAATTGTTCAGAATTTTAATTCCAAAAATACCCCTCTGATCTTATTGAAATTACCATTTTGACCCTGAAAACATTGTAATTTACCAATCTACCTCGTCAGCTATAACAAGTTCAACTAATCAATTCTAACCAAAATATAGCAGCTATAACCAATTCCTAATCAGATTTTATGAACAAACTCAAACTATATGATAAACAACAAGAAACAACTGGAATTATTTTGATTGAACAATCTTTTTTTTTAAAATAACAAACCTATTTTCAGATTCATCAACAATAACAAACAAATATATTCAAAGCATGAGCTCAAATTCAAATTAAACTTAAACAAAATAAATAAACAGATTCAAATCACTAAACTCAAATAATCAATTGATCTTCAAATTAAATCCAACAAAATTATAACAAAGATACATGATTCAAACTAAATCAAAAAATTAAAAAAAAAAACCAAAACATAAACTCACATTAAATCACTAGATTAAAAACGAACTTCAAACAAAAATGAACATGAATTAAATCTATATTAAACAACAAACATGGATAATTCAAGCGATTAACTAACATATTTCTATATTACAACTAAATTCTTTTAAACGAATAAAAACAACCGAAGAAGAAATAATTAATTGAATTTCAACTTGAATCTAACAACATTAAAAATTTCTAAAAAATACATAAAAATACATGAAACAAACTGAAGAAATAATTAATTAAATTTCAATTTGAATCTAATAACATTAAAATTAAACTAACAATTTCTTTTAATAAATTAAACACATGAACAAACTGAAAAACTAATTAATTAAATTTTAATTTGAATCTAATAACATTAAAATTAAACTAACAATTTCTTTTAATAAATAAAACACACGAACAAACTGAAAAACTAATTAATTAAATTTCAATTTGAATCTAATAACATTAAAATTAAACTAACGATTTCTTTTAATAAAAACACATGAACAAACTGAAAAACTAATTAATTAAACGATGAACACGAACAAAACAAGAATCAAACATTCACCGATTTTAGATCCGAAAAAATCAAAACAAAATACGGACAAAATAAAACTCAAACCCACTAACCGGATCGGAACAACGACGAACTCGAAGGAAAACAAAACTCGAACCAAGACTACCAACGATCTAGCGGATCTTGACTTCAAAGACAAACCCACCTTCCTTTTTAAACTTGACGAACTCAAAACGACAAGCGACGAACAACAACGGACTCCAACTGAAGATCGGTGGGCAGCAGCGGCAGAAAGTAGAAGAAGCAACGAACTTTGAGCAGCGACAGCCATGACGACTCCTCCTGAGCTTGACGTGAGGTCAAGAAGAAGCAGCAGTGGTGAAGGCAGTAGCAGCTGCTACTGCTGAGCATGAAGGAGAGCAGTCATGGGCAGCAACGACGGAGATGAAGAAGCAACGCAGCAGTGGCGAAGCTCGTCCATGGCGCGGGACAAAAAGAACAGGAAAGGCGAACGATACTAGGGTCTTTGAGAGGCTGAAGCCATGGCTGCTTGAGCTCAAGCTTGACGCAGCTGAAACGAGGAAGAAGACGCAGCAGTCAAGGTCATTTGGGACGAAGGCGAAGAAGAAGCAGCAGCCATGAACGGCTGCTGCGTGCACTGTGTGTGAGAGTGTTTTGTTGTGTGTGTGTGTGAGTGTGTTTGTTGTGTGAGTGTGTTTATTGTGTGAGTGTGTTTGTTGTGTGCTGGGTGTGATGAGGAAGATGAACTCGAGGGGGTGGGTTTGGGAGAAGAAAAGAAAGAGAGGGGGCGGGTTTTCAACAGTAAAAAAAAAATTTAGGGTTTTGTTTTTTTTGAAAGATAGGGAAATAGGGGTGTTGGGTTATGGACTGGGTCGACCCTGTTTGAAATGGACCGGGTCGTAGGGAAAGGTTGGGTATATTTGGGCCTGCGGTTCAAAATTGAAGAAGAGGCCTAATTCCGATTTTCTTTTATATTCTTGCTCTCTTTTCTTTTACTTCCTAATTAATAAAACTAAAATTCTAAATTAACTTATAAACTAAATTAACTTATAAAAAATACTAATTAATTCCAAATAACTATTATCGCACATTTAAATAGCAATTGACGATAAAATCGCACAATCTAGGCGTTAAATGCTAAAAGTGCAACGTATATTATTTTTTATGATTTTCTCATTTTTGTAAAACAAATTTAAATAAATACTAAATGAAATGCGACATATTTTATATTTTTATTAATTTAAACAAATAAACATGCACAGACAAAATACAAATAATTATACAAAAATACCACAAAAATACAAACATTGTACACAAAGGAAAATTGTTTTATTTTGAATTTTTGGGAGTGATTCTCATATAGGGCGAAAATCACATGCTCACATATCCTTGATTTGTGTTGAATTTTATTTTATCCCCATTTGTGGAAAATTCCGATGATTTAAACACTTAGCTCGAGTATCAATTTAGACTCGTAATAAACCCTTAGGTTTTTATCGCTCAAGCTCATACCCCTTAAGGATTTAGATGATCCTAGAGTAAAGCATAAAATTACTTTGATGTGAGCTCGGAATGATGAGGCCTTTGGGTCCGAGCCAAATGAGAACAAAGTCTCGGACTCCCATAAGCTTTTGACCCTATATCTCTTTTAGGCTGGCCCTTAGGCTCTTGTATATCGGCCCTTAGGCCCTTTTAAATTGACCCCTAGGCTATTTAAATTGGGCCGTTTTGGCCTCTAAAAATGGCTATATAATTTTTCCCTCATTTCGGCTAAAAGACTTAGTGAAATTTTCGTTATTCCTTAGCATGTGTTTTTGTACTCGTTGGTTTTTTCGAAGGCTCGACGTATCGGAACCTTACTAGTCATTTCATTTGTGTAGGCATGATCGAATACCTCTTAAGGTTTTTCCGAAGGCTGGTGTTATCGAAGCCTTTGGATTATTCGTGGGTTGAATTTATCGAAGCCCTTAGATTTTTTGAGGGCCGAATTTATTGAAGCCCCTTATATTTTGCTTTCGCCGAGGGTAGCCTAACTTAACCGGTTTTTCAATGTTTGAAGGGCTTTAATTTTATAGCAGAAGCCGACGTCTCTGAATCGCATTATTTTGGCTGTAGCCTTTATGTGATCGTAGTCTTTTAATATGGTCGTAGCCTTCGAGTTTGTCACTTGGACTTGTTTCCCAAAAAACTTTCCGAACTTGTTTGAAGAGTTGGTCCCCGAGTATATTGGCCTCGGCCTTTGTTTTGAGGGGGTGCCTCTTTGAGGTCTTATGAGTCCGAATTTTTGATGACTCGTATGTATTGACTGTTAGTGACAGCCCCCGGGTACTTCGGGGTGCTTTGGCCCTTGAGCCGCTTCCCATAGGATTGCAAGTGTATAGCTCGTATGATAGCAAACTTCTTTGAGATACAAAGTGCTTTCGATATAACTAGAATGCTTCTTTAAATAGTTGATACATGCATACATGTTTTGCCATCGGGGCTCGACTATTCTATATGGACACGGTTTATCTGACCGTTTGGCCAGTTACAAAGTTCTCCTATCGAGGCCCTCTTAGGTGTGAAGTATCTTTCTCAAAAGTATAACCTCCGAGGGTGATGCCCCACAGTGTTCGAGATTGATTGAAAAGAAGCCTTGAATACTTGTTGAATGTTCCTTAGGTAGCATATAGGTGTTGCCTCGTTAAAAACCTTGCCGGTAAAACCCATTTGAGATAAAACCCGATCTAAGGAAAAAAAAGTGCAACACATGCTTTCAAACCCAAGGTCTTTGAGCTGAAAGGTGCCTCGATATCTCCAACTAAACATCTGCAAGGAGTTAGTTTTAAATACAAACAAAAAAGGGGGGAAGGTCATACCTCAGTAGTAATATCGCTTGAGCAATGACACATTCCAATTGTTTGGTAGTTGCTCGCCTTTCATTGTGCTAGGTTTGTAGGATCCTTTCCCTACGAGGACACGATACGGTCCCTCTCAATTGGGATCTATTTTCCCTTCATTTGGGTCTCGAGTGTTAAGAGTGACTTTTCTCAGTACTAAGTCCCCGACTCTAAAATATCGAAGGTTCGTCTATAATACCTTTCGATCCTTTTTTTGTGCGGCCATTTGAATTAACGCGGCCTCTCGTTTTTCATTGAGTAGTTCGAGGGAAGTGTTCATAGCTTCGTGATTTGAGTCCTCGGTAAAATGATGAAACCTGATGCTAGGTTCCCCGACCTCGACTGGGATCAATGCTTCAGACTCGTATACGAAAGAAAATGTGTCTCCCCCGTGCTGGACTTTGATGTCATTCAATATGCCCACAGTACCTCGGGCAATACTTATCTCCATTTCCCCTTTGCATCATCTAACCTTTTCTTCAAGTTTTGAATGATGGTTTTGTTTGTGGACTCGGCCTGACCATTTGCGCTTGGGTGGTAAGGTGCTGATAAGATCCTTTTGATTTTATGGTCCTCGAGGAATTTTGTTACTTTGCTACCGATGAACAGTTTCCCATTATCACATGCTATTTCGGCGGGTATCCCGAACCGATATATGATGTGGTCCCATATGAAGTCGATGACATTTTTTTCTCTTATCTTCTCGAAGGCCTGCGCTTCAACCTACTTTGAGAAGTAGTCAGTCATAACCAAAATAAATTTAGCTTTACCTGGCGCTGTTGTTAAGGGGTCGACGATGTCCATCCCCCATTTCATGAATGGCCATGGGGATAGGACCGAATGGAGTTGTTCACCGGGTTGATGGATCATCAACGCAAATCTTTGGCATTTATCACACTTTCTGACGAACGCCTTGGTATCCTTTTCTATGATTTCCCAATAATACCCCGCTCTGATCACCTTGCGCACCAGAGAGTCTGCAACAGAATGGTTCCCACAAGTACCCTCATAGATTTCTCACAGTACGTAGTCGGTATCCCCGGGTCCCAAGCATACTGCTAGTGGTCCATTGAAGGTTCTTCTATACAGTGTTCCATTTTCATCGAGTGAGAATCGAGCTTCTTTGGCTCGAAGTGTTCTTGATTCTTTTGGGTCTGTAGGGAGCTTCCCATCTTTAAAGTAGTCGATGTACTTATTCCTCCAATCCCACGTTAGACTTGTTGAATTAATCTCTGCATGGCCTTCTTCGGCCACCGACTTCGATAATTGGATGACAGTCCCCAAGACAATATCATCTTCTTCAACTGATGACCCTAAGTTCGCAAGTGCATCGGCTTCGCTATTCTGTTCTCGAGGTACATGGTCCAGTGTCCATTCCCTGAAGTAGTGCAATGTCATTTGAAGTTTGTCCAAGTACCTATGCATTCGATCGTCTCGAACCTCGAAGCTTCCATTTACTTGATTTACTACCAAAAGGGAGTCACATTTTGCCTCGATCACCTCTACTCTAAGGCCCCTAGCTAGTTCGAGACCTGCAATCATGACTTCATACTCGGCCTCATTGTTAGTCAATTTAGAAGTTTGCCTAATGACACTGCCCGTAGGCGGTTTTAAAATGATGCCGAGCCCGGACCCTTTCACATTCGAGGCACCATCTGTGAAGAGGGTCCATACCCCGGATGATGTACCCGTTTTTAACAAAAGTTCCTTTTCTACTTCGAGCACGAGGGAAGTCACGAAATCAGACACGAAGTCCGCCAAAATTTGAGACTTGATAGCAGTTTGAGGCTGTTATTCGATATCATATACTCCAAGTTCGATGGCCCATTTGGCCAACCTACCCGATAATTCGGGTTTATGCAAGACATTTCTAAGTGGGTATGTGGTCAGCACACATATACGATGGCATTGAAAATATGGCTTTAGTTTCCTAGATGCACTTATTAATGCAAGAGCTAACCTTTCCAAATGGGGGTACCTCGTTTCAGCATCTCCTAAGGTCCAACTCATATAATAAATAGGGAATTGCGTACCTTGCTCCTCCCGAACCAACACGCCACTTACCTCCACCTCGGATATGGCTAGATACACGTAGAGCGTTTCATCTTCCTTTGGAGTATGGAGCAGGGGTGGGCTCGAGAGATACCATTTTAATTCTTCCAAGGCTTGTTGGCATTCCGGAGTCCATACGAAGTTGTTCTTCTTCTTGAGTAGGGAAAAAATGATGGCTCCAATCTGATGACCTCGAGATAAATAGGCCTAGGGCAGCTATCCTCCCGGTCATCCATTGTACGGCTTTCACATTGTTTACCACGGTGATCTCCTCGATGGCTTTGATTTTATCGGGGTTGATCTCAACCCCCCTGTTCGATACCATAAAGCCCAAGAACTTGCCCGAGCCGACTTTAAAAGTGCATTTCTCGGGGTTGAGCTTCATGTTATACTTTCTTAGGATATCGAACGTCGCCTGCAAATGGGTCAAATGGTCCTCTGCGCAGGGACTTAACTAGCATGTTATCAATATAAACTTCCATAGACTTACCTATTTGATGCTCGAACATCTTATTAACTAAGCATTGATACGTGGCTCCTGTATTCTTTAGCCCAAGGGCATTACATTATAGCAATATATTCCAAATTTAGTGATAAATTAAGTCTTTTCTTGGTCCTCTGGGTTCATTTGAATCTAATTGTACCCGGAGTAGGCATCGAGAAAAGTTAGGATCTCGTGGCCGACCGTGGCGTCGATCATATGATCGTTGTTCAGCAGTGGGAAAGAATCTTTCGGGCATGCTTTATTCAAATCCTTGTAATCTACACACATTCTAAGTTTGTTTCCCTTTTTAGGGACTACTACTACATTAGCTAGCCATTCGGGATATTTTACTTCCCTAGTGGATCCTATCTTGAGAAGTTTGGTTACCTCTTCTTTGATGAATGCATGCTTTACCTCGGACTGAGGTTTCCTCTTTTGCTTCACCGGTTTAAATCTAGGATCGACACTTAATCGATGAGTAGTTATCTCCGGTGGGATTCCTGTCATGTCTAAGTGGGATCGGCCAAAACAATCAATGTTATCGATAAAAAATTGAATGAGTTTTTTCTTGAGTTCAGGGGTTAACCCCGTCCCCAGGTATACCTTTCGTTCTGGAAGATGCTCGATCAATATGGCCTGCTCGAGTTCCTCGACTGTGAACTTCATCACATCCAATTCTTTGGGGGCAATGAAGGCTCGAGGGGTGAGAAAATCTTCTTCTTCGTCCTCAACAACCTGTTCATCGGACACTTGTCCCCCAGGCTCAACTAAGGACACAGGCTGTGATTGCTATTTGGCCACTTGTTCGTCCTTCAACTTTTCCAATGTGGATGGTGTCGATACTGGTGTCAAGTCATGCACTGCAAACATCTCTTTAGCTACATGCTGCTCTCCAAATACTATTTTTACACCATCCTTTATTGGGAACTTCATCACCTGATGGAGGGTCGATGGCACTGCCCTCATGCAATGGATCCACGGCCTCCCAAGCAAAGTGTTATACCTCATGTCATCTTCGACGACATGAAATTTGGTGTCTTGTATGGTTCTGACCACGTTGACTAGGATGATGATTTCTCCCTTTGTTGTTTCACTTGCCATGTTAAATCCATTCAAGACTCGAGATGCCGGTATGATTTAATTGAGCAACCCGAGCTGCTCCACGACCCTTGACCAGATTATATTTGTCGAACTACTTGGATCCATGAGAACACGTTTAACTTGAACTTTATTTTAAAGGATAGAAATTACCAGTGCATAGTTGTGAGGCTGAGATACGACCTCGATGTCTTCCTTGCTGAATGTGAGGGTGTCCTCAGGCATGTAATCCCGAGTCCATTTTCCCTAGTGATGGATACTTTGCTACGCTTGAATATAGGTCCCTCTGGGACGTCGACTCCACCGATGATCATGTGAATGACATGCTGAGGTTCATGAGGTTCATTCTTCCTGCCTGCATCTTTTTCCTTGAAGTGATTCTTAGCTCGGTCACTTAGGAATTCTCGAAGGTGGCCCTAGCCACTTCTTCCCTTAACTGCCTACAATTTTTGGTCCTGAGCCCATGAGTACCATGATATTTGCACATCAAGTCGGGGTTCCTTTGAGAAGGATCGGTCTGTATAGGTTTGGGCCATCCAGTATCTCTAATTTTGCCAATGGCAGAGATGATCCCCGAGGCATCGATGCTGAAGTTGTACTCCGATAATCTGGGTGCCTCTGCCAGTCCCGAGTGCCTATCAAACCTGGCTTTGCTCATGAGTCCCCGGGAACTTCGACCTCAATCTGCTCTTCGATCATTCCAAGGTATGTTACGCTTTGACACGTTCCTTCGATCCTCGACGTACGGTTGATATATTTCCTTATTCGATCTCGACCCCCTGTCTGCATTTCCTGACTCCCTTGCTAGTAACCTGCTTGGATAAACTGAGCCCGAGGGGGCTCCCAACTGGTCATCCTCAACCCTAATTTTTGAATGGTACCTGTTATGCACATCCGCCTAAGTCGCAACGGGATACTCGACCAAGTTCTGCTTCAGCTGCTTTGAAGCTATCGAACTTCGTTCATTTAGCCCCTGAGTGAAGGCTTGCACGACCCAGTCATCGGAGACCAGTTGTAACTCCATTCATTCTGATTGGAAACGGAATGCAAACTCCCTCTGCATCTCATTCTCCATTTGCTTTATTTTGAATACATCAGACTTCCTTGTTGCAAATTTTATGGCACCAGCATGTGCCTTCACAAATGAGTCTGTCAACATGGGAAACGAATCGATAGAGTTCGGGGTAGGTTATGGTACCAAATCATGGCACCTTTAGACAAAGTTTCCCCAAACTTTAGCAAAATAGATTCAATCTCATATTCTTCCAAATCATTTCCCTTTATGCCACAAGTGTATGTGGTGATGTGCTCGTTGGGATCAATGGTTCTGTTGTATTTCGAGATATTTGGCATCCGAAACTTATTCGGGATGGGCTTCAGAGCCGCACTTTGGGGGAATGGCTTTTGCACGAACTTCTTCGAGTCTAGTCCTTTCAAAATTGGAAGTGCTCCCAGTATATGATCGACCCTTGAATTATATGCTTTCACCTTTTTGCATTTTCTTCAATCTTCTTTTCTCCGGTCTCAATCCTTGTGGCGAGCTCTTCGAGCATTTTCATAATCGTGGGGTCAGTCCCCTAGCCACTTTCATTAGGCCTCTCTAGCACTGGTTCAAAACGTCGCGTGTTCACTGGTTCAGCTGTGTTTGGAGTTCTATTCTGACTCTGAAGTTGAGCGATGGCGACTTGTTGGGCTTGCAACATCTCGAATATCACCTGGAGGCTGACTCCTCCCTCTTCCATTCCTCGCGTTCTTTGGCCTTCGGGCCGGGCTTCCCTATGTGCATTCCTTACGGGGTCTATGCCTGCGTCCGTGTTTAGAGCGTTGTGCGAACTGATATCAACTGGCTCCATATTTGGCACTTCCTCAGAGTTTATGGGTGGTACACCGACCCCTATACCGTTGTTTTCTCCAAGACCTTCATCCTCGTGAATTGGTGCATTCTGTGTGCTAGACATGTTTAAGCCTGAAATCAAAGAATCTTTGACAAGAAAAAGTATAAAGAATAATGCGTGTTATCAGAAAACTAGCACTAAAATAATCACTATTATCTTTAGCCCTATGGTGGGCGCCAAACTGTTTACCTCGAAAAATGGGAGTAACAACTAAATATGATTTGTGGTTTTAAAAATATGTGATTTATTCTAATACTAGTGAATATACAAGTAATATTAGGTTTAAGTAAGAAGAATTGATGAACCAAACCAGTGTTGCTAGAGCAATAAGGGCCTCAAGCTCGATTTTCTTGGGGGCCTCGAGGTGAGCTAAGAGCAATGAAATATGAACAATAAAGTAAAAGCAATAAAGCTGAAGAACATTTGTTGAGCACGATAAAGCAGAGTAGAATATTCTATTGCAGTGAATAATGTGTCCTCACGAATGATTGGGGTCCTCTTTTTATAGGAGGAGAAAACCCCAATATAATACATTCCTAATTGTGGTAAAGAATTCTATTAGTATAAGTGTATAACAACCTAGTACGGACCCGTACCATTTTGTACAAATCTTATCTTTTAATTTATGCCGTGATCCACGTGTCCTTGAGAAATTTCCACTCTTTCTTGAGTGTCCTCGAGATTGTATTGCCCTCGATGTAGGTCGTGTCAGGCCTTCGATCTGCTTTCTCGAGGTGTGTGTCCTTCAGCCGGGTCCACCCCTACTTCGAGTCTCTCGAACTAGGACTCATAGCCCAATTTAAAACTTCAAAATCAGGCTCCTTGATTTTGACCGTACACAATAATCTTTTCCACCATATGATGGTCCTTTTAACAATAATGTAGGTGCAATCCAGAATAAAATCAGACAGAAAATCACTTTCAATCAGGTGAGTTTTTTTGCGCTTTAAAGTATCACTCATAAATTTATTACATGTAATTCAATCGAATTATATGATACAAAGGCGCGCACTTTTCTTTAAAATATGTAGGAAAATTGTTACGCAAATATTCGTCTGATTCACTGTTTACTTTTTCTAACCAGTATACATAGATTATACATATATAATATTTGAACTATACATATATTATATATCCGCCGGCTATTTTTAGTTTAAAAAATTAGGTGAAAGGCTATTTGGGTTAATTCCTCGAGAAAAATAATTCCTGACCAAAGGAGGATTAGAAATTAAAGAGGGGAATATTGTTTTCTTATAGTTAATGGGTTTTTAAAGAAAGACTGAACCAGACATTATAGTTAGGAAAATATTAAAATTTGAAGTCGTGATATATTATGATTTAAACGAAGACTTAAGTGTTATTCTGTCTGTTTTAATTTAGGATCGAACAAAGACTATTGTGTTATTCTGTCTGTTTTAATTTATGAGGTAGTGCCTTTTGGCACAAATTTAACCAGGAATAAAGACATTTGAAAGTTGAAATCTTATTCATGTCATGTGACTTTTGTGGATGTAAAAGCACATTTCATTAATGATAAAATAAAAAGTTTAAAGTTAAATTATTTTTTAAATATAAATACATTTTTTTTGAAATAAATTAATGAGAAAATAATGTCACACAAAATGGAATCGAGGAAATATTAATCGCGAATCTCCATCTAACTTTCAATGCACAGAAGATCCCAAATTTTCCTTTCTCCATATTCCTCTCCAACTACTAGGAGTAACTATATCTTTTTCTTATCTTTTCCCAGAGAAATTAAACTGATACTGTTGGAGTTTGACGACATGAGCTAGCTCTATTTAACAAGAGGAGATGGTGAGGATATGTCCAAAATCCAGAGGAAATTAATTAAAATGGATTCTGTGAAGTATTTGGGGTGAGGCTTTAGCTGCAGCAACAGGATTCATGTTGCTAATAGGAGTCCTATGTTGCTGCCTTAGCTACAAGATGAGTTGTCATGGTAACAAAACCAAAGGCAGCAGTGGCTTCAGTACTTGTGATGGTGGCTTTGGAGGTGTTTGAGCAATGAATATTTCAGTATTATTAGTCTAATTCCATTTAAGTGAAGTATATTTATTGTTTGGGTTTGTTTAGTCCAAAAAAAAGGGATATATTTGGAGGAGGATTTGTCCTTCGAATAGGGGAAGAAGGAAGAGCGGGAAGTAGTGTTTAATGAGTTTTGAAGTTGCACCATTTTAGTTACAAGATACATAGTACTAAATTGCAGTTGGATTCTCTTATCTATATTGATTAAGGCCAGGCTACATTTGCTTGTATCCTCCTCTCCCCTCTTTCTATTTTTTTTTTAAATATGAATGTATCAATCATGCATGTTGTTTCTTTTGCTTTGGTTATCTTTTTTTCTTCTGAATATGGTTATTGCTTCTCTTTATATGGATTCTCCTTTGCCGTATTTCCTCATCTAAACTGCTGTGGTTATATTTTTCTTGAGTCCATGGTAAACAACTTCTCTACCGTCACAATGTAAGAGTAAAGTTGTGTATACACTACCCTACCAGACCTTACTTGTGGGATTAATGTTACAGTCTAATAAAATATAGGCGGAATACCTAAACTTGACACGGATTATTAGTTATAGCCGTAAACTATTCGTGGTCTTAATTACCCTTGAACTTGGCCTTTTGAGAGTCATTACCCTCTGGATACTGAAGTGGCAAAGCGCATGGTTACACTCTCTTTTAAGCGCATGAGAGCGAAGAAAAATTGAAAAATCAGCTTCCAAATAGTTTTTTTAAACTTTTAATTGTCATATATAATGATTTATTTGTTACAACTATGTATTTCTTCTTGCTTCATCTTAACATACAATGTGGACTTTACTTTAACTTTTATTCTTTTTAGTTTCTTCTAAGATATAATGTCTATTTTTTTTTTTGGTAACTAAATTATTTTATTAATCACCAAGTATCAATTACAAAACTATAGCATAGCTAAACACAATTTGCTATTCTTCTTTATACTCATCTTACTCTACTACCTAGAAACATAGGCTATACACATAGGATTTGTTTCTAGGAGTGGCTCTAACACTAACTATATAGGCTATTTCCTTTGAAATCTGCTCCCATGTTCTACTTTTCTTCTCAAAGATAGTCTATTTCTCTCTATCCATATGGGGTAAGCTACTTCTGCATATATCATTCAAAACACCTGTGCATGCTGACTTTTCGCTTTGGCTTCAGAAATTGACCAGGAACTGCTGCCAACTGCTAACTCCCAGAAATTGCCTACCAATGTAGTTACACATTTTACTCCATACTTGAGTAATATATTCACACTGCCCAAACAGATGATCTCTTGTTTCCACTTCTTTCCTGCACATTGCACATTCTGTATCAACAGATATCTTCCAGTTTTCTAGCCTGTCACATATCAACAATCTTCCCTGTACCATGAGCCACATTATAAACTTTGCTTTTGGCCTTGCTACATTATGAAACATCAATGTCTTCCATTCCATCCTTCTGTAGTCTCCTAGCAAATGTAGGTAGATTTGTCTGATCATGCTTTTCCTCTGATTTGGTAAAACCTGTCCAGCTTCAAATACATTATGAGCCTCAATTACTTTTCTTACCATCCAACACAGAGGTGGATACAAAAGTTAAATTCTATGGGTTCAAACCAATTATATTTTTAAAGTTATGGGTTCATATTTACTATATGTTCTAATTTTAATAATTTTTACACATAAATTTATACTTTGCACTGAAAGTACTGGGTTCAGTTGAACCCGATACCAAAGGGCAGGATCTGCCCCTGATCCAACATGCTTGTTGAGGTATTGCCATTGTACTCATTTGTTGATTTTTGATATAGTAAGTCTGAATCCATCGGATCTATAACTTGTCTTGTTTATGAGCTAAATCCCAGCAGGTTTTGGCTATAGCTGCTTTGTTCCACAATTTCAGGTTAATTATATTGAGTCCACCTCCTGCCTTAAGTAAACAAACTCTATCCCAGGCTATCAGAGCCTTCTTTGTGATCTCATTTGCTCCAGACCAGACATAGGACCTGCATATCACCTCTACCAATTTGATCACCTTTGTTGGCAGGATAAACAGTTGTGCCCAAAAAGCCTGAATCCCAAACAACACACTTTGGACTAACTGTACCCTCCCTGCATATGCTAGAGTCTTAGCAGTCCAAGAAGTAATCCTCTTAGTCATTTTATCAATAAGAGGTTGCCATTGCATTAAGCTCAGTTTCTTTGTGGATAAGGGAACTCCTAGATACTTGAAGGGAAGTTCACCACTTGCAAGTCCCAGCATCTGCAGGATTTGCTGCCTTTCTGTCACAGGAACCCCTCCAAAGTAAGCTTCACTTTTACTAAGATTTGCTTGTAAACCTGAGACTTGAGTGAACTGATTGAACTTCTGTTGAATTGCTTTCACTGTCTTCAAATCACCTTTAGCAAATAGAAGCAGGTCATCTGCAAAGCTTAGGTGAGTGATCCCTAGCTTTGCACACCTAGGGTGATATTTGAACTCTTTCTCCTCCTTCAAACTAGTCAAATTCCTGCTTAGATACTTCATTGCAATGGCAAATAAGTATGGTGACATAGGGTCACCCTGCCTCAGTGCTTTTGCAGCATTGAAAGGTTTTGTTGGCTCACCATTAACTACAATTGAGTAGTTGACTGTCTGAACACACTCCATAACCCAGGATATGAACAGCTGGGGAAATCCCAGTTCCTCCATCACTTTCTTCATGTAACGCCACTCCACAGAATCATATGCTTTTTGAAGATCTATCTTAATCATACATCTAGGAGATAAGTTTTTCCTAGTATAAGCCTTCACCAGTTCATGTGTCAATATAATATTATCTGCTATCTTCCTCCCAAGTATGAATCCTGCTTGAGCTTCATTGATCACTGTACCCATAACACCTTGTAATCTGGCTGATAGAACTTTAGATATCATTTTATACAAAACAATGCAACAGGCTATAGGTCTGCATTCCTTAACAGTTTTAGGATTAGACATCTTGGTCACCAAGGTTATAACTGTACAGTTTATGGCTCTATACAACTTTCCAGACTTGAAGAAATCCATAACAACTTCCATAACTTTATCTTTTACAATAGGCCAAGCTCTTTTGAAGAAAACTGCATTGTAGCCATCAACACCAGGTGCTTTATCATCACCAATTGAGCACAATCCTTCATAGATTTCCTCTGTAGTCACATCTTTGCATAACTCAATTATTTGTTGTTGAGTGAGTTTAGCTCCATTACACATAATCATTTTGTCTATAGCAGGGAGGGTTTGGGCAGCAGTTCCCATCAGTGATTTATAGAAGTCAACTATCTCCTTTTGAATACTTTCTGCATCAGTTATCTTATTGCCTCCAATAGCTTGCAATTCTATAATTTGCTTTCTTTGGTTCCTTTCTGTCATTACAGCAGAGAAATATCTAGTGTTAGAGTCACCCAATTGAATCCATTTTGCCCTGGCTTTTTGTTGCAAAGCTCCTTCTTCAATTATACTCAATTTCTCCAAATTCTGCATCAACTCCTTCACTTTTCTTAGCAGGCCATAATTGCTATCAACATCTATGATTTTTTACACATGTTTCAGCTCAATTCTGCCCAGCTCTATCTTCCTCTTGATTAACTTGAATTCCTCTACATTAAGTTTCTTCAATACTGTCCTTAAAGCTTTGAGTTTCATCCAGACATTCTGCATTTTCTGCCTGTGAAACTTTTGGTTCCAGATCTGTTGTACTTCAGATATAAATCTCTCATGGTCAACCCAAACATTAAAGAATTTAAAAGGAATCTTCCTGCTTCTCTGTATCTCGTTAAATGTCAGACACATAGGGGCATGATCAGATATAAATGGTAGATCATATACAGTTGCTATATGCCCCCATTGCATCATCCATTCATAGTTCCCAAAGACTCTATCTATTCTGCTCCATATTCTGTCCCCATCATCTTGCTTGTTGGACCAAGTATAGTAGTCACCTTCCCAATTCAGTTCATTTAGCTTTAATTCTTGAATACAATTGCTGAAGTCTTGAGTTTCAGCTCTTGTAACTGGATTCTCATGCTTCCTATCTTGCAATTGCAGAATAACATTAAAATCTCCCCCAATTATCCAAGGAATAGTTGTCATTTGATCTATTGCTTTTAGATTATCCCATAACTGCCTTCTCTGCTCAACTGTATTATACCTATATACTATAGAGATTGCATATTCTTCATCTCTCATAGCATTTGTGACAGTACAGTGAACAACCTTAGCTTCTGCTTTAATCAGCTTCACTGTATAGTAGTTAGAATCTCATATAACCCATATTCTACCATTTACTGTAGCACTATAGTTATTAATCATCTCCCATCCAAGTGCTATATGCTGGCTAACCTCTCTAGCCTTATTCTCCTTAACTTTTGTTTCAATGATCCCTGCTAGTTTAATATTTTTGGGTTTCAGATAATTCTTCAACTCCTTCATCTTATACCATTTATTGATACACATTACATTCCAGATAATCCACTTCATTTATTGAGTTTTAAATCCCCCACCTCTGTCATGAGGTAAGGTAGGTTGTCCACTTGTACTTGCTGTTCCTCTTTTTGCACTACTTCTACTAGGCAATGGAGCTAAATTGGGAAAGTTTTCAAGACTAAACTCCAGGGCTTTGTTCTTCCCCTTGTCCACTATCTCTGTGCTAGTGCTCCCGTTATTTTCAATTGACTGATATTGTCTTGCTTGTTGCATTTTCTCTGGTAAACATTGTTGGGATCCTTCCTTGTCAATTGTTGTTGGTCTCTCTGTCATTCCATTTGTCTGAGGCACCTCTATATCAGCTGGTTTTGGCTATGCCTGTTCTACATTCACATCATTTGTAACAGGCCCTTTGGTTCTCCACTCATAGGTAACTTTCTTTGGCTCTCTTCTTCTTTTTGGTTGTATCTCCTTTTGTTCTTTAGGTCCTTGCTGAGTATGACATATATGCTCTATAATTTGGCATTTGTCACAATACACTGGTTTCCATTCATATATTATCTCCTGTTGAAACATTCTTCCTCTAGGGTCCATTACCATAATCTCAGTAGGCAAGGTTTTAGTCACATTTACTTCAATAAGTATCCTTGCATAGGAGATTCTTGTTTGCTTAGTGGTACACTCATCAACAAACAGGGGCTTACCAGCAACACTAGCAATTTTACTTAGTGCTTCATTTAATTTCCCCAACAACTCATTGGCAATTTTGGAAACATCACCCATAAGAGAATATCAGTTAAGAATTCCTTGCTAATGTCAAAATCTGGGGACCAAGGCTTGAAAATTATTGGCCTATTTCGTATAGTATGTGGACCAACATAAAAAATTCTATGCATATCAGATATATTTGGTACTTTATAACATAATAGCCATCTTCATGAAGAAACAAATCTGGTTCTATAATATCAAGCCAGTGTTGAGCAATATACCTTCCCATAACATTATATCCTGGATTTTCACCCACAACATAAGCAATCATCGCTGCACTCCATCTCTCTTCTGCTTCCTTCACATGTTGCATCTCAAGTTGTACCACAGTTTGTCCATCTATAATCTGAGGAGGCACATATTTCAGTGCCATTCCATTGAGTAGCAACTCGATTTTATTGAAATAGATTTGACCATATTTTGTGCTCAGGTCGCCGTTCTGTAGTGTTCATCTCATTAACCACTGTATTCACTTCATCTCTGCATCCATTTGCTTCCTCTCTTTGTTCGATTTCAATTTCCTTGCTTGTTTGACCTGCATCGCCACCTCTATTACTGTTCCATTGGAGCTACCTTCTATTCCAGCAATTTCCTTCATCGAGCTTTGCTTAGCTTGAATTGAAGTGCTCAGCGCCAGTTCCTACTAGTTTCTGAGCTATTTGATGGATCAATTTCACCCTTTCCTTCTCCAACTCCGTCATGTTGCTTCGGTGTCTGCATGTCCTGTCCATCCATTGATTTGTTGCTAATTGAGCTTCTGATGTTAGAGATTGGTGTCTTAGGAACCTTCCTTGGTCTTCCTCTTCCTCTACCTTGCCCCTAGCCATGGCAACCACACTCGGCGCACGTTTAGCTAACGTGAGCTGAGAGCATAGTGAAGACGATTTGTCTATTTGTTCCAACTGCATATTTCTTTTTTTCTTTTTGGCCGAATTTGTAAAACGTTTTGTAGGAACTGCATCATTGTAGCCAAATAAAAAACTTTTAGCAAAAATAATGGAGTACCAGTTGTGTATATTTCCTGTTTTTTTCTTTATATATAATGTCTATTTATTTTAATTTTGTATTTTTATTTTCGAGTCAAACGAATAATTTTTTTTAGCTACAACTCCATTATTTTTTATCAAATAAAAAAAGTATAGCCAAAATAATGAACTTGCAATTGTACAGTCTTTTTATTTCTTATTTTGATGCAATGACTATTTATTTCAATTGTGTATTTTTATATTTTCAGGTGAAATCTGTAAAAAAATATATTTTAGAGCACCATAATTTAGAGCTATATAAAAAATTATAGCCAAAATAATAAAGTTCAAACTATGTATTTTTTTATATATTCTTGCCTATTTATTTCAATTGTATAAATCTTTATTTTCAGGTCAAATTCAAAAAAAAAAAAAACTAAAACTTTATTATTTTAGCCAAATAAAAAATAGCCTAAATAATATAGTTCTAGCCAAGTTTTATTATAAATTTTATTCGAAAAAATTATCTAAAAAGGTAACATACTTAAAAAGATAAAATATATATTTTATTTTAAAGAAATTAATGCCACATAGACAGAAAAATTCAAGTGACAGGCGAGTGCATGCCATAGATTGCCCAAGGGGATAACAACTATCGAATAACCAAGTATATAAGGGGTAATTAATAGTTCAAGGATGCAATCAATAATGTGTGCCAAGTTTAGGGTTTTTTTTAAAAGGTATTTTGCCTAAAATATACTAAGGAAAGCATAAGGTACAAATCGTTCACTTGTTGATCAATATAATTTCGTTAATAAAACTTTACATATGGAAGACTAACCTAACGTTTAAAATTATAGGAGAAATATGCGCAAAGTTAAACTTCAAGGGGAGAATGTGCAATTTAATCAAAAGAAGATTAAAAGCGAAGAGAAGTATAATAAAGCAAGGCCACGTTGGACTGTCTCCCACGGGCCAGACTGCACCACTATCAAAATGAGTACAAAGCTTCGCCATTACTGTCCATTCTTGTCGAGAGTACTAATTTACATTAATCTAGCTACCATATACTATAAAGTATGAAATAAAACCATCAAAATAGTCTATTTTCTTTAATTGCATTTTTAGCTCAACGGTTCAATTTGGTACATTGTTTGGATGATACAATCTTTAATCATCTATTCATCAAATCAGACATAGATGTAAAGATCTATGCACAGTAATCTGGTAAATGGGGTTGTTGAATTTGGGGAAAGTACAGGGATCTAGGGTTGAAAGGGCCCTTTTGATTAAAGGGCTATGTGGAGCTTAAAGGTCTGAAATTTGATAAGTATTTGGTTGGAAATAAGAATAGTAGAAGTAATAGAAGGATGAAGGAATTGGTGGGAAGTCCAGGAAGTGTGAGTGGGTTGCTATTGAGGTTTGGGCAATGTTTATTTGCAGGTGGCTCAATTGGGGTCATGGTTTCTGCTTCTGGTTTCTCTAGTTACACTGCTTTCTGGTATGCCTTTCTTTATTAGCTTTTTGTCTATTCTCTAGCTATCTTTATTTCCTGTTGTTGTTGTTATTACTTGTGGCCTATGCTTCTTCTCATCTATTCTCTAGCCGAGGGTCTGTCGGAAAAATAGCCTCATCGCCCTCTTGGTGTAGGGATAAGGTTTGTGTATACATTACCTCCCCAGACCCCACTTGTGGGAAATCACTCAGTTTGTTGTTGTTGTTATTGTTGTTTGTTGTCTATTATCTAGCTATCTTTTGTTGCTGTTGTTGTTAAGTGGCAAGATGGGATAATTGGCTCCTTGTTGTGGTTCTCTTGATTATGTTTAGCTCAATGACTCTTTACTCTATATCTGTACTGCATTATCACATAATTCTATGTTTAACCAACAATATGGTTTTTGATGGTTCAAAACTTTCCTTATGCACTTATATTTGATATCTATGAAAACTGAAGGAATTATAGAAGAAAGGATAGGTGCAAAGCGGAACCGGGGTAGTAACTACTTCCTCCATCCCATTTTATGTGATGCACTTGGATTGAGCACGTAGTTTAAGAAAGAAAGGACTTTTGAAACTTGTGGTAAAGTATATAGATACTTGTGTGGCTATAAATCATCTCATTAAAGGTAAAATGAGAAATTTAAGGTTAAATTTCTTCTAAATATAGAAAGGTATCATCTTTTTAGAACAAACTAGAAAGGGAAGTGCATCACAATTGGGACAGAGGGAGTAGTTGCGTGTCCACCGTTTGCGTTTGAACATCCACTTTTCCTCTAAGCTAGTTAAGCTGTGGAACTAATAAGTACTGTAGTCCACTTTTCATGAAGTAGTTTTGAGTGTCCCATTGAAATAACGGAAAGAATTTAATGAACATTCAAGTAGAGTATATTATAATTGTAGCGTATAATATGCGTACTAGCTTCTAACTTAGGAACTTATGTGCATGCATTCTAATATATCTTATTTCATCTGAGTAGACCTATTTAATTTCATTTTTTCCTGATAAGACACGCCCTATCTAATCTAAAACTGCCAGAAGAGATCGCTGGCTGTTAACTTTGCCATCTTCTATACAGCAAAGTTAAACATGTGAAAGCGCGCCCTGCAATGCAAAAGGGATCTTGTACCAAAGCAAAAAGGGGAGGGTAAAATGTGGATATCCTTGCATTTGAATAATACTTGATGAGGGACCTTCATGTATTGACACCGAGGCTTGGTCCCTAACTCTCGACTTTACATTTCTCAGACCTTGGCATATTTTTTCTGATAACCGAGATATCCCAGAGGGCCAGCTGGCACATGGTTTGACACTCTGTGGATAACAGGCTTGCCCATTATGTCAGATTTATCTGAAATTCTGAGTTGTTTTTCCATATTTATTCTCATGTAAATGTACAATAATGCTCTTTTAAATCATTCTTTGCGTCAATGTAAGCCAATATTTTCAGTCTCTCCATCACCCTATTGAACCACATAGATCACTGGCTCCATTCAGTATACATATCTTTCTTTGTTCATGGTTATTCTTTTTTCTTAGAATACTTGGCATATCTTGCAGCTATTTGATTGCATCAATGGGACTTCAAGTATTGTGGAGTTTTGGACTTGCATGTCTAGACATCTATGCTTTGAGGATAAAACGAGACCTTCAAAATCCCGTCTTAGTGAGCCTCTTTGTTGTTGGAGACTGGGTATGTATCTTTTGTTTGCTTTTTTCTTTCATGCTTATGGGACGTGTTTGAATATGTATAACTGTACACACCTTCTCTGTTCTATTCAATCCTCCTCATTCTTGTTTTCTAGCTCATGTTTTGTCCCTAAAAGAGTTTATATTTTCTTGTTCTTCAAAATTTTAACCAAGTAATAGATGATATGATTCCCCTCACTGGAAGCGATGACAGCTTTTTGACCTACTTTGCTACTTGTCCTTGTTTATTTGCAAACATGTAAATCTTTAAGTACCGTTTCTTTCGTTATGAGCAGCTGATATTTTTGTCTGTGTCATTGACCCAAATAAAGTTAAGAATGTTCCCTGTACTGTAAACCATTCTTTCCTGCAGTTGAGTGCTGAAAAAGTTTTATTCTTTGATAGTCGCCATGATCATCACCAGACATTCCCCTTCACTGCGACAAACATCCTTTTGTCACTACTCACTAGTACCTTGAATGAATTCTGACATGCTCCATGCAGGCCACTGATATTCCATTGATCATGTGCCTTTTTCCTTGCGGAAACTCCTCTTATACATGAATTAACCAGGGTAGCTTGGTCGCCTTTGTGCGGCTCCCGCCATCAAAAGTAGATCCTCCCTTTTCGCTTTGTCTGACCATAATCTTGTCGTCTCAACCTCATTTTAGAACTTCCTTTTCTTCTTTTTTGTCTCTCCATAATGCATATATCTTGTCGTAGAAATCTTAATCTTTTAGATGCGTTATAACTGTGCTGTATCCCCTTTACATTAAATCTTAATCTCTGACCATGAATTTTAACTATATTCATGTTCACTGGCTTGACTTCAATTGCAGGTTACTGCAACTCTATCACTTGCAGCTGCGTGCTCGTCAGCAGGGATTGCTGTTTTGTATTCAAAAGATTTAAACTTCTGTAGTAGTCCACCTCATCTTCCATGTGGTAGATTTGAGCTCTCTGTGGTGTTAGCGTTCATAACCTGGTTTCTTATCGCCATTTCTTCCCACGTGATGTTTTGGATTCTAGCTGCCGTTTGATGATGTGAGAGCACTTCTCTGCTCAGAAGATTGCTTCTGAAATGACTTTCAAGGACACATCACATCTAAATCTAATTTCCACAAGGTTGTAGCCGTATCTTCCTTGACAATCGATATTCAGAAGAGATAAGAGTTTCTTCTGCACTGATTGAGTTGCTTGAGGTTAGACGGTTTCCTGTTGTGTTCTTCAAGTTCAATTTTGATCTGAGTGTAAATTGTAACCTCCTAATTGTACTCTAATCTACTGCAGTTCAATTACATTTAGATCTAGTATGAGTCCTGCACTTTTTTACTAGTACTTGACCCTGGACATTTTGAATTGAAACGTTTACTCTCTAGCTGCTCTGGAACAGAGATTGGTTTATATTGGTTTAATTTCCAGAAAGTAGCATATGAAACGGTAAATAATTATTCAGATGATAATCTTTGGCTTGAGAATGCTGGTTTTGGAGATCAACACCTATATGTAGCTGTAGATTTTATCCAGAGCATGGTGTTTCTTCTCTGCCTCAAAGATGAGGAACGACCCCTCATTGATTTTTAGGCTCTAACTCAACAACAACAATAACATACTCAGTATTATCCCACACTGTGGGTGTTGAATTTGGCAAATTTTTGTCCCACATCGGTGGGCTCTTGAGTTTTGGGGGGATTTCCCCCTATAACAGAAGGCCTAATGTTTAGGATTTAGAAACATCTCTCATTTGCCTTCTCATCTGTTTAAGACATTTGTATCTTCTCTCTTTAGTATTATTTCACTTGTATTTTTGGAGTGAAATAAAATATTGGTTGTGTCCGAGGAGTAGGCAAAATTAGCCGAACCTCGTAAATTCTAGTGTTCCCTTTATTGTTGCTTTATTGTCTTATTTATTATTTGGTGGCTGTCATAATTTTTGGTATAGTAGTTGTGACTTATTCACACTATATACATTTGACTTCCGCAACAATTGGTATCAGAGCCAAGGTACTGTCTTAGTATGCTCTGTGGTTGCAGCATAGTCTGATCTTCCACGTCAGAAAAGATTTATCTTGGTAACTGTGTCAAGATTCTGTCTTAGTATGCTCTGTGGTTGCAGCTTAGTCTGATCTTCCACACCAGAAAGGAAATAATCTTGATTTGTGTCGTCAGCTATTAAATAATATTTGTGTCAAAGATGAGAGACAATAAACAAGAAGAATCTACATCAAGTGTCAACAATACGTCATCATTGACATCTTCGCTTATGACAAGAATTGTGTCAAATGCGAATTTGCGGTAGAAATATTTGACGGGTCCGAACATTTTGGGATGTGGCAAGGCGAGGTTCTAGATGTCCTTTTTCAACAAGGGCTAGATCTTGCTATTGAAGAAAAGAGACCAGATGCTATTGGAGAAGAAGATTGGAGAATTATCAATCGTGTTGCTTGCGGTACCATTCGATCCTACCTTGCTAGAGAGCAGAAATATCCATACACAAAGGAAACTTCTGCAAGTAGATTATGGAAAGCACTGGAGGATAAATTTTTGAAGAAAAACAGTCAAAATAAATTGTACATGAAGAAGAGACTGTTTCACTTCACCTATGTTCCTGGTACCACGGATGAATGAACATATCACCAGTTTCAATAAGTTGGTCACAGATTTGCAAAATATGGATACAACTTATGATGATGGTGACTTGACCTTAATGTTGTTGGCGTCACTTCCTGATGAGTACGAGCACCTTGAAACTACTCTACTCCATGGAAATGACGAAGTTTCTCTCAGAGAAGTTTGTTCGGCTTTGTACAACTATGAACAAAGAAAGCGAGAAAAACAGAAGGGCGGAGAAGGAGAAGCACTATTTGTGAGGGGTCGTCCTCAAAATCAAACGAGGACAAAGAAGGGAAGATCCAAGTCAAGATCTAGACCCAACAAAGATGAATGTGCCTTTTGTCGAGAAAAAGGGCACTGGAAGAAAGACTGTCCGAAGTTGAAGAATAAGGCCAAACATAACAATGGAAAGGCCATTATGGATTCAAATGTAGCTGATTGTGATGATTCAGACTTCTCATTAGTTACAACAGAGTCATCAACATCATCAGACATATGGTTGATGGACTCGGCTTGTAGCTATCATATGTGTCCCAACAAGGACTGGTTCGTGGAATTTCAAGAAGGAGAATATGGAGTCGTCCACACAGCGGATAACAGCCCTCTTACCTCATATGGCATTGGTTCAATACGATTAAGGAACCATGATGGAATGATCAGAACATTAACAGATGTTCGATATGTACCGGATTTGAAGAAGAATCTCATCTTTGTGGGAGCCCTAGAATCAAAAGGGTTCAAAATCATTGCAGAAAATGGAGTGATGAGAGTATGCTCCGGTGCACTAGTGGTAATGAAGGCTAATCGGAAGAATAATAATATGTACCGCTATCGTGGCAATACAATTATTGGGACAGCGACAGTGACATCCAGTGACGACAAAGAGGCAGAAACAACCAAGCTATGGCACATGCGCTTGGGACATGTTGGAGGAAAATCCTTGAAAACTCTATCAGATCAAGGATTGTTAAAAGGAGTAAAGACTTGCAACTTGGAGTTTTGTGAGCATTGTGTTAAAGGGAAACAGACAAGAGTTAAATTTGGTACAGCGATCCATAATACTAAAGGCATTTTGGATTATGTACACTCTGATATTTGGGGTCCTTCCAAAATACCTTCATTGGGTGGGAAGCACTATTTTATAACCTTTGTTGATGATTTTTCTCGAAGAGTGTGGGTGTATACAATGAAAAACAAAGATGAAGTGCTGAGAATTTTTCTCAAATGGAAGACGATGGTGGAGAATCAAACAGGCAAGAGGATCAAGTGTATTCGCACAGATAATGGAGGTGAATACAAAAATGATCATTTCAATAAGGTTTGTGAAAATGATGGCATCGTCCGACACTTCACTGTCAGACATACACCACAACAGAATGGAGTGGCAGAACGTATGAACCGAACCTTGCTGGAGAAGGTACGGTGTATGTTGTCCAATGCTGGCTTGGGCAAAGAATTTTGGGCTGAGGTAGTTACATATCATGCCACCTCATTAATCGCTTACCATCTGCTGCTATTGATGGCAAGACACCATTTGAAAAATGGTATGGAAAGCCTGCTTTAAATTATGACTCTTTGCACGTGTTTGGCTCAACTGCATATTATCATGTGACGGAGTCAAAATTGGATCCAAGGGCAAAGAAGGCTATTTTTATGGGAATTACTTCTGGAGTCAAAGGATATCGCTTATGGTGTCCTATGACAAAGAAAGTAATATTCAGCAGGGATGTTACCTTTGATGAATCTGCTATGGTAAATAAGGTAACAGAAGACACCAAACAAAATAAAGGTGCTTCTAAGCAGGTGGAGTTTGAGGGAAAATTTATTTTTCCTACACAAGAAGCAGAGGAGGAAACAAATGAAGATTACCCTCTGGAAGGTGAGAGCCAGTAGAGGAGATTCCAACTCAGGAACCTCAACAACAACTTGAATCAATAGCAACCAGCAGGCCAAAAAGAACAATAACGAAACCTGTTCGTCTCATAGAGACGATTGCTTGTGCAACCTCAATTGTAGCTGATGATGTTCCTACCACTTATAAGATGTTGTCCAAAGTTCAGAAGAAGATAAGTGGAGGATTGCCATGAATGATGAAATACAGTCCCTTCATCAGAATCATACATGGAGATTGGCCAATCTCCCGAAGGGAAAGAAAGCAATTGGGTGCAAATGAGTATTTGCAAAGAAGGAAGGATTTCCTAACCAAGTAGATGTTCGCTACAAAGCAAGATTGGTGGCCAAAGGATATGCTCAAAAGGAGGGAATTGATTACAATGAAGTATTTTCTCCAGTTGTAAAACATTCCTCCATTAGAATTATGTTGGCTTTGGTAGCACAATTGGATTTGGAACTAGTTCAGATGGATGTAAAAACTGCATTTTTACATGGAAACTTGGAAGAGGAAATCTACATGACTCAGCCAGAAGGATTCAAAGTTGCTGGAAAAGAAAATATGGTGTGCAAACTTGAAAAATCGTTGTACGGATTGAAACAATCTTCTAGACAATGGTACAAGCGATTTGACGAGTTTATGTTGCGGCAAGGGTACAAGAGAAGCAAATACGATCATTGTGTGTATTTGCACAAGCTTAAAGATGGTTCCTTTGTATATCTTCTCCTATATGTTGATGATATGTTGATAACTTCCAAGAATTCGGAAGAAATTGATAAGTTGAAGATTCAACTGAAGAAGGAGTTCGAGATGAAGGATCTGGGTGAGGCAAGGAAAATTCTTGGCATGGAGATAATTAGAGATAGACGTTCAAAGAAACTTTGTTTATCTCAGAAAGAATATTTGAAGAGAGTACTACAACGTTTTGGCATAGATGACAAGACTAAGCCAGTTAGTACTCCACTTGCTCCCCATTTTAAGCTAAGTACTACTATGTCGCCAATGGATGAAGCTGAACGAGAGTATATGTCAAAGGTACCATACGCAAATGCTGTTGGTAGCTTGATGTATGCAATGGTTTGCACAAGACCTGACATTTCACAAGCTGTTGGAGTTATTAGCAGATATATGCACAATCCAGGAAAGGAGCATTGGCAAGCTGTGAAGTGGATTCTACGGTATATTCATAATATTGTAGATATCGGGTTAGTTTTTGAGCAGGAAGACAATCAGTCTGTAGTTGGATATTGTGACTCAAATTTTGCGGGTGATATGGACAAACGAAGATCAACTACTGGTTATGTGTTTACTTTTGCAAAGGCACCAGTTAGTTGGAAGTCTACTTTGCAGTCAACAGTTGCTTTGTCTACAACAGAGGCAGAGTACATGGCTATTACAGAGGCTGTGAAAGAGGCAATTTGGCTTCAAGGATTGCTAAAGGAGCTTGGTGTTGAACAAAACGGTATCACAATTTTTTGTGATAGTCAAAGTGCTATTCAATTAGCGACCAAGTTTATCATGCAAGGACGAAACACATTGATGTTCGGTATCATTTCGTACGAGAAATCATAGAGAAGGTAGAGTCACAGTGAAGAAAATTCATACTACGGAGAATCCTGCTGATATGCTGACAAAGGTGGTGACTGCGGTCAAGTTTCAACATTGTTTGGATTTGATCAACATTGTTGAAAACTGAAGATTGAAGATGAAGACACAATCAAAATTTGTTATTGAGAGAAAATTGAAGATGTGAAATTTTGCCAAGGTGGAGATTTGTTGAATTTGGCAAATTTTTGTCCCACATCGGTGGGCTCTTGAGTTTTGGGGGGATTTTCCCCTATAAAACAAGGCCTAATGTTTAGGATTTAGAAACACCTCTCATTTGCCTTCTCATCTGTTTAAGGCATTTGTATCTTCTCTCTTTAGTATTATTTCACTTGTATTTTTGGAGTGAAATAAAATATTGGTTGTGTCCGAGGAGTAGGCAAAATTAGCCGAACCTCGTAAATTCTAGTGTTCCCTTTATTGTTGCTTTATTGTCTTATTTATTATTTGGTGGCTGTCATAATTTTTGGTATAGTAGTTGTGGCTTATTCACACTATATACATTTGGCTTTCGCAACAGTGGGGTCTGGGAAGGGTAGTGTGTATACAAACCTTACCCCTACCTTGTGAGGATAGAGATTGTTTCCAATAGACCGTCGGTTCAGGAAATCATAAGCACTACATTAATGAAAATATAGACACGAAGGGACAGCATAAAAGCTATATAAAAGCAGAATAAAAATAACAAAATACTAAGGTGATCAACAATGAAAAATGGTCAGTAATAAAAATCTACTACCAACAGAAAGCGAGACTACATGCCAATACTACTTTTATGAATACTCTAGACTACCTACTCAGAACTCAATCTGATCTAAAACAGGTTAGCATTGATCTCTTGTTACCGACAAACACTTATTGGTTCTTATGCGGACGAACAATCATATAAGCAGGGGCAAAAGCCGAGCCACGGGTACGGCCGAACCCAATAACTTGTGCTCAAATAGTGTATTTTGTATTAAGAAATTCGTTTAAGTGTGTAAAAATATTAACATTAGAAGTCATCGTTCTAAAATTCAGAACTTATAAGGCCGAAATCCTAGTTTCACCTCTGCATATAAGCCTTTTCTCTTATTGTAGATGAGAAGCGGCCATAAACTAAGAATTCTTATCCAATTTAAAAGAGCATTTAATGTAACTAAAATAACTAAGATTTGGGTTGTTCGATGGTTAGCGACTGTCAAAGAAGTGATCCCTCCCTTATGTTTCCTTTTTTTTAAAGATTAAGAGAAGGAGACAATAAGCCTGTCGATATTGAAGCATACTCTTTTAGCAGCTGTTAGGCAAGATCGTGGCAGCAAACGTACCAAATTAGCAATAAATCGATGTGTATTCTACTTTAGAAATTGGATGAAAAGGTTATCTACTACTTATAAGAAAGTTCAGTTTCAATGGAAAAGTGAAGCTTACAGTCCAAGAACAGTGGAACAAGGTTATTGTCTAAGACGGTGTTTGCCTAAGCTTATAAGCTGGTTAAACTGGCTTATAAGCACTTTTGAGCTTATCTACGTGTTTGATAAAATTAAAAGTGCTTATAAATTAAGTGCTTATAAGCCAAAAATAAGCCAAAAGCCATAAGTTAGTCTCCCCCAACTTATTAAATTTCAGCTTATAAGCACTTTAGGTTTGACTACAATATTTATTATTCTATCCCTAAAATAATTCTTTTTAAAACAAAACTCTTCGTATACCCAGTTCTTCAACTGATTATTATTAATTTCAGCACTTTTATCCAAACACGTAATAGCTTATTGTTTAAATCATCTTCAACACTTAAAAGTGCTTCGTATACCTACTCAGAACTCAATCTGATCTAAAACAGGTTAGCATTGATCTCTTGTTACCGACAAACACTTATTGGTTCTTATGCGGACGAACAATCATATAAGCAGGGGCAAAAGCCGAGCCACGGGTACGGCCGAACCCAATAACTTGTGCTCAAATAGTGTATTTTGTATTAAGAAATTCGTTTAAGTGTGTAAAAATATTAACATTAGAAGTCATCGTTCTAAAATTCAGAACTTATAAGGCCGAAATCCTAGTTTCACCTCTGCATATAAGCCTTTTCTCTTATTGTAGATGAGAAGCGGCCATAAACTAAGAATTCTTATCCAATTTAAAAGAGCATTTAATGTAACTAAAATAACTAAGATTTGGGTTGTTCGATGGTTAGCGACTGTCAAAGAAGTGATCCCTCCCTTATGTTTCCTTTTTTTTAAAGATTAAGAGAAGGAGACAATAAGCCTGTCGATATTGAAGCATACTCTTTTAGCAGCTGTTAGGCAAGATCGTGGCACCAAACGTACCAAATTAGCAATAAATCGATGTGTATTCTACTTTAGAAATTGGATGAAAAGGTTATCTACTACTTATAAGAAAGTTGAGTTTCAATGGAAAAGTGAAGCTTACAGTCCAAGAACAGTGGAACAAGGTTATTGTCTAAGACAGTGTTTGCCTAAGCTTATAAGCTGGTTAAACTGGCTTATATGCACTTTTGAACTTATCTATGTGTTTGATAAAATTAAAAGTGCTTATAAATTAAGTGCTTATAAGCCAAAAATAAGCCAAAAGCCATAAGTTGGTCTCCCCCAACTTATTAAATTTCAGCTTATAAGCACTTTAGGTTTGACTACAATATTTATTATTCTATCCCTAAAATAATTCTTTTTAAAACAAAACTCTTCGTATACCCAGTTCTTCAACTGATTATTATTAATTTCAGCACTTTTATCCAAACACGTAATAGCTTATTGTTTAAATCATCTTCAACACTTAAAAGTGCTTTTCAGCACCTAATGCTTATCGGCTACTCTAAATTACCTAAGCCAAACGGGATCTAAGTAACAAATCGTTTTTCTTTATTGTAAGTAAAAAGAACTCTACTTGTTGCACACTTATCACAAATTTCTCTTTTTCTTTTTTAGATCGTAATTTCGCAGTCTCACTTATGGATGTCTGTCTAATAAAACAAGACGAGGAGCATGACATCAAGGCCCATTAGCTCAGTTGGTTATGTGGGGTCCTTCCCATAAATTAAGGAAGAAATCTTCCTTCCTTGATTAGCAGCATCCCACGTTTCTTTCTGCATTTGTCAAATATGGCAGGCATGCAGATGAAAAATGTCAAGCGTAGTAGGCGAGGTTCTGCCTATAAAAGGAGAGCTTCGACTCTCATTTTATACACCAATCTCAGAGGAAAAATATATGTGAAAGTTAGAAAGAAAGAGTGAGGTTTCACAGACAGGGTATAAGAAAATAGTCTGTGAGAAAAATAGAGAGTGAGTGATATTGTAGTGAGGTGGGAATATCAAAAGAGGGTTATTTCTTTTGAGTGTTGTAGTGGTCTTTTGAGTATTTTACTCGGACCTACAAAGTGTAAAATTCCTTGCTATAGTGATATCAGTTGCTCTTCTCAGGGCCGTGGTTTTTTCCCTTATTCAAAAGGGTTTTCCACGTAAAAATCTTGGTGTCGTTGTTACTCTTTTATTCTTTTTAATTACCGTATCTCGGTGCTACTTTATTACAGAAAGTACGACCGACGAGGTTGCCGAGCAGGGGGAGCAACCTGCTAAGGTTATTGAGCAGGGGGAGCAACTTGATGAAGGTATCGAGGAAGTGGAGCACCCCACTCAGGAAGAAGAACAACCTCAACCTCTGAGGAGATCAGAGAGGCCAAGGGTAGAGTCATGCAGGTACCCTTCCACAGAGTATGTCCTCATCAGTGATGAGGGGGAGCCAAAAAGTCTTTAAGGAGGTGATGTGCCATTCGAGAAAAGAACCAGTGGATGAAAGCCATGCAAGAAGAGATGAAATCTCTACAGAAAAATGGCACGTACAAGCTGGTTGAACTTCCAAAGGGTAAAAGACCACTCAAATACAAATGGGTCTTTAAACTCAAGAAAGATGGAAATGGCAAGCTGGTTAGATACAAAGCTCGATTGGTGGTTAAAGGCTTCGAACCGAAGAAAAGTATTGATTTTGACGAAATTTTCTCACCTGTTGTCAAAATGACTTCTATTCGAACAATTTTGAGCTTAGCAGCTAGCCTAGATCTTGAAGTGGAGCAGTTGGATATGAAAACTGCATTTCTTCACGGAGATTTGGAAGAAGAGATCTATATGGAGCAGCCAGAAGGATTTGAAGTAGCTGGAAAGAAACACATGGTGTGCAAATTGAATAAGAGTTTTTATGGATTGAAGCAGGCACCAAGGCAGTGGTACATGAAGTTTGACTCATTCATGAAAAGTCAAACATACATAAAGACCTATTCTGATCTATGTGTATACTTCAAAAGATTTTCTGAGAATAACTTTATTATATTATTGTTGTATGTGGATGACATGTTAATTGTAGGAAAAAATAACGGGCTGATCGCAAAGTTAAAGAGAGATTTGTACAAGTTCTAAGGATGAAGATAGTTCGAGAGAGAACAAGTAAAAAGTTGTGGCTATCTCAGGAGAAGTACATTGAACGTGTACTAGAACGCTTCAACATGAAGAATGCTAAGCCAGTCAGCACACCTCTTGCTAATCATCTAAAGTTGAGCAAAAAGATGTGTCCTATAACAGAGGAAGAGAAAGGGAACATGGCTAGAGTTCCTTATTCTTCAGCAGTCGGAAGCTTGATGTATGCAATGGTATGCACTAGACCTGATATTGCTCACGTAGTTGGTGTTGTCAGCAGGTTTCTTAAATATCCTGGAAAAGAACATTGAGAAGCAGTCAAGTGGATACTCAGGTACCTAAGAGGTACCACAGGAGATTGTTTGTGCTTTGGAGTATCAGATCCAATCTTGAAGGGCTATACAGATGCTGATATGGCAAGTGACATTAATAATAGAAAATCCACTACTGGATATTTGTTTACATTTTCAGGGGGAGCTATATCATGGCATTCTAAGTTGTAGAAGTGTGTTGCACTTTCAACAACTGAAGCAGAGTACATTGCTGCTACAGAAACTGGCAAGGAGATGATATGGCTCAAACGGTTCCTTCAAGAGCTTGGATTGCATCAGAAGGAGTATGTCGTCTATTGTGACAGTCAAAGTGCAATAGACCTGAGCAAAAACACCATGTATCATGCAAGGACGAAGCATATCGACGTGAGATATCATTGGATTCGAGAAATTATAAAGGATGAGTCTATGCAGGTAAAGAAGATCCATACAAGTGAGAATCCTTCGGATATGCTGACCAAAGTGGTACCAACAGACAAGTTTGAGCTATGCAAAGAACTTGTCGGCATACACTCAAACTAGAACCTTCGGTGTTACCTCCTTCAGGTGAATGAGATTGGAGGGGGAGGTTTGTGGGGTCCACCCCATAAATCAAGGAAGAAATCTTCCTTCCTTGATTAGCAGCAACCCACGTTTCTTTCTACATTTGTCAAATATGGCAGGCGTGCAGATGAAAAATGTCAAGCGTAGTAGGCGAGGTTCTGCCTATAAAAGGAGAGCTTCGGCTCTCATTTTATACACCAATCTCAGAGAAAAAGTATATCTGAGAGTTAGAAAGAAAGAGTGAGGTTTCACAGATAGGGTATAAGAAAATAGTCTGTGAGAAAAATAGAGAGTGAGTGATATTGTAGTGAAGTGGGAATATCAAAAGAGGGTTATTTCTTTTGAGTGTTGTAATGGTCTTTTGAGTATTTTACTCGGACCTACAAAGTGTAAAATTCCTTGCTATACTGATATCAACTGCTCTTCTCAGAGCCGTGGTTTTTTCCCTTATTCAAAAGAGTTTTTCACGTAAAAATCTTGGTGTCGTTGTTACTCTTTTATTCTTGTTAATTACCGTATCTCAGTGCTACATTATTGTTCTGCTTTTATTACCGTGAATATTATTATTGTAGGGATTTATTCCGAACAGGTTAGAGCATCGTGCTAATAACGCGAAGGTCGCAGGTTCGAGACCTGCATGGGCCATTCGATCTCTTTTACCTCTTTTAAGTTTCAATTGTACTTGATTCTGGAGCAGAATTTATTCCTCACATTAGTGGAAACACCAGCAAGACTGACATCTGCTTTTTTGTTCTTCAATTCTTTTTTGATTCCACTTCTTTCTTCTTCTCTTACTTATTTAATTTTAAAAAAATTTAAGAGTACATCTTAGTTCTGGAAAACAAGAGAAAATCACCAGCACTGTTAACTAAGCTAGCTCTGTTTTTTTTTTTTCACGATGTAATTGAAGGAGTATAATACATATAGTCGACTCAGTCATGCAAAACTCAAAGGAACAATAGAAGAATGAACAGAAATTATGACAATTTTTATCACACATACACCACATAACATATACATAACCAATATTTACACTTTGAAATTACACATACAAAAGCAAAAGTCTGAGTTCCCATTGGTTATCCTCAAACTTACACCAAACAACAAACCACCAAAGTAAGCATAAGTCTGAGGTCCCTTTAATTTGGTTATCCTCAAAACTTACACCAAACTAAAAACCATCAAAGGAAATTTAAAAGAGGAGAAGAAGCTTGTCACATACAATCATTTAAGTCCTATTGGTTTTCCTTCATCAATATTACCTTATTTTTCTTCTTCAACGTAACATAAAGATTGATCATAATCACTTAACTGCACGAGCAGAAATCCGATGGCACCTAGCCGGCGATTGTACTCCACTGGAGACCATTCTTTTAGTGACAGTGGTTGCAGAAGGTGACGATGATGAAGTTGTCGAAAACCTAGTATCTGCATGTCCAAAAAGCTGTATATCTGACGTTTCAAAACGGCCTGAATCACCTGGAAGTCTCATGTAAGAAGCTGAAGGCGACTCATTCAACCATGTTGTCCTACCTGCATTTTTGTATTCTACTATTGCTTTGTATACTAATGGGATCAACCCCTCCATTTCTTTCCCTTTGTTCTATAAGATTTTTTAGTTGCTTTTTTGCAACTTTAGAAGAAAGTTTTGGAGTAATATGGAGAACTTTGAGTTGGTGAGGAGAATTTAGGGTTTATATAGTAAGGTGATTTATTTGATAGGAGTGTCTAGCTGTAAATGCTAAGCAAAGGTGACAATGAGGCACGAATTAATGGAAGTAATTAAAGGATAAAATAAAGAAGCTTCAAAGCAATGACAATGAGAAACTCTATCACATGAAAGCTCCATTTAAACTACATTACTTTTACATTTTACCAACTCTCAATTTATTATTTCTCTTAATCTTACTTAGCACATCTAATTTATAAATTAAATAAATCTATTGGTCTGACCAGTACCTGATTCTTCATTTTGTTGTTCTTAAATTAGTGTCCATGGTTTTTACATGATACTATATTATATATGTGGTAGTTTGATTTCCGGCTTAAAAGAATTTATACTATGTTTCTTATTAATTGATTTCCCACCATTCAATTTTATCTGGCACTATTTTCTTATTAATTCGTTCCTGACATACATTTTTACATTTTGAAAATATTCAATCTTTAAATTTCACATTTTATCTTTACTGCCATGCTATTTCACTGCATATTTAAAATCACAAGTTACAAAATAAATTCTTTCCTAAACTATGCACCCGATAAAATTACATTACATAAATTTAAACAGATGGAGGCCATAAGAAGGGTTGACATTTAGATAGTTTATACTCCCTCCATTTCAAAATAAAATGAACCTATTACTATTTGGGGAATCAAATAAAGTTTTCTTTTGACCATATTTTTTGCAAATTGTTTTTAGATATTTTGAGTTATTAATTATTGTGACTTATTGTACTTTTTATTTAGTTTTTAAATATGTAAATTTTATTTTAAAAAACTTAAAAATTTATGTACGAAGTCACACAAAAAATTAGTAAATTTGACCCTTTTATTCTAAAAAGATTCAAACAAATTGAAGTGGAAGGAATATCAGATTAGCAGAATATATACGCCACATGATTATGACAGTATACAATAGTAAACGAATAATAGAACTATACAATAGTAAACGAATAATAGAACTTCCATCAAATTTTAATGGTTAGTTCATATGTAGTTTTTCATTATTTGGTATCTACCATATCTTTTAGGATATGGTGAGTCTATTAGAAGCTTTCAAAAGTGATGTACTTGCTGCCATTTTCGATTGCTATTAACAGCTGAACCATATTATTTTTCTTCTCTCTCTCTTTTTCTTTTTTCTCTTCTTATTCCCATCTATGGTTTTTAAGAGTGGCTGCCTATAACTATCAGAAGCACCAAAAGTGGAACAATAAAGAAAAAGATAATTGTCTGGCTTGAAGAGGAAAATTTCAAGACAAAGAGCTGTCACTTAATTTATATAAATAGATTCACTATTTATTTTTTCCGGTCAGTATATATAGATTATATATTGATTAAGAACTTTTTACATGAATAAATGGTAGGATTCACTATTTATTTTCCTAGCCGGCATATATAAATTATAAATTAATTATTCACGGTTATACAATATATGATACATGAATTATATATATATGATACATATATCAGCTATTTTTAGTTTAAAAGGTTAACTGGGCGCCTATTTTGGTTATATTTTTTATTGATTATACACATTTATACGCATATTATACATTAATTATATATCCGTTAGCTATTTTTAGTTTAAAAGATTAGTTTGGTGGCTATTTGGGTTAATTTTTCATTAATTATTGCAAATGGTTACATGTGGACACATTGAACGAATCTACTTATTTACCTTCAGGAATTGTTTGGCTTCATAGCATCTTTAAGGAATTATTCAAGTCTTGACAAAAATACTCGACATAAATGTTAATATAAAAATGTTGTTAATTTCGTCCATTGTACTAGGCACATTTGGGAGCATTGAACAGCTGGCTTGCCAAGTGCAGTTTGACAATATAATAATGGCTCTTCTAGAACAAAATGGAGCAGTTGCTTATACTGACGTTAAACCAACTTCTTAATTATCCTAATCATACTGGTTTTAATAAGTTTAAAGACGATTAAAGAATTGAAGGGAAAGAGATAAATGTAATTATCCTAATGTCTAATGACATCCATTTGATTGGTTGTAATATGAAAGCAAGTGGTTGGTTTGTAAGATGGTATTCGAGTGTCTCGTATTGGTTGCGGGCAGTGACCGAGTCAGGAATTTTATTAAGGGGTATCGAAATATAAGAATTTATATACACCAAGGGGAGTCAATATATAATAAATATACATAAAATAAAAAAATTATCTAGCAATAGAATATAATTTACTAAAAAAAATTAGTAAAGGGGTGTTGCTCCTCGGTTGAATGTGGCTCCGCCACTGGATGCGGGCATGGGCTATATTAAGAGAACACTACAGTTTAGAGCCTAATTAAGATACGTAATAATAGTTTGCCAACTGTATTCGTTACAACGAATACAACCAAGGCGAAATAAAAAAATACAAAAAAATAGAATGCTCTCATTGAGAATTTGAGAGTCAAAGTCGAGACCTCTGCTTACTAAATGAATGATATAACCAACTAAGTTACAAGAACTTGTTGCTCTCCTGTTCAGTTAAAAATAATTAATCTCATGTTTCAGTACTATGAGTACATTTTCTATAAAATTTAAATATAGTTACGAATAATAATTTTCTGAATGTATAGCTACGTTGTGTGCCGTGTAATTTTTCCTTATATTAACGTCTTAAAGCATATATCTTGAGAGATGCATAGATAGAGAACACATATAATCCATGATGCATAAGAGAGACGACGAACCTCGTAGCTTTATGACTAACATGTCACTTTTTATTTTCTCAAGATTTCGATATTCCTTTTTTCTGCCTTGATGTTTTAAGAATCCAACAATATTACTCTGTATTTCATTATATGCTTTTTGGATAAATCGCAACATGTTTTAGGGACTCCTTTATTCATTTACTCAAGTCTCCTCACTTTCTTATTCTAGTCCTTTAATTAATATACAACTTTAAACTAATACTATCAGCGGAAGACGACCTTTAGTAATAACATTAAACTAATAAAGTCAGTGGAAGATTATTTTCCAAGTTGCATAGCAAGTGAAAGAATGTTAAGAAAACGGGTACTTTTCTTCATTCTTTTCGTGCGAATAAAATTCCACGTTGATAGTTGAAAAGATTGGGAAGCTACATATAAGGTGCATAAATTCTTAATCGTGCGAGCTTGGCCTAAAGTGGACAATACCATATCATGTTAAGAGTATGTGAGCTGGTTGAGCCCAATAACTGGTATCAAAGCCCAAATACGACAGAACGAGTATGACACTGACTGCGTGATGGTGCGGGGCTCAATTTGCTTATCCTTACGATCTTAGAGACGTGCACTCAAGAAAAAGTTAGTTGCGGGCTTCAGTTGGCATAAATATCCTAACGATAAGGGTGGCACACTATGAATCTCAGAACTTGACCCGTGACTTGTGGTAATGGGCCACGTGCAACTTGGTTCAAGGGAGAGATCCGTGGATTGTGATAGCGGTTCACGTGAAACTTAGTTCAAGGAAGAGATTGTTAGATGTGTGAGCAAATTCTCATATTGATAGCTGAAAAGAGGTAAGCTCATATAAGGTGTATAGATTCTTAATGGTATAAAGCATTTTGAGAAAAACCGTTTAGTTTTGACCCAAAGTAAATAATATCACGTCATGTTAACAGTATACGTCGGTTGGTTGATCCAACAATTTTTCTATCACACCTTGTTGTAAAAATTAATTTATCTTCCTATAGTGTACAAATTTTAGTTACGTGTTAGTTTTCAAGAGGCAGATGAGAAGTCTCTATAGTTTAACCTATAATTTGAACTTCTCTTTTTCCCTCAACTATTAGTATTGGAACGTAACGAGCCACCAACTTTTGTCTGATTTCGTCAACAGTGTTTGGTAATTAGAAGAAAAAAAATTGTCCTAAGTAGTTATTTTATCAGTTTTTGCATTCAATCAAAGTTTCCAAAACCTTACTTACTCAATAAAGTACTTTCTGTTGCTACTTAAAGCTTATAAATTATAATTATGTTACATATGATTTCCGTTGACATCCAATTTAATTTCGTTGCTTCTTCGACTATAATTAAGATAAACCGACTTTTATGGACTCCACTTGAGATGAAGTCATTAATTGCATCACTAATTAATCAAGTAGTCCACTAATGTGGATATAATCTTCAAGTCATTTTCTATTTTCTAATTAAAAAAGGATTAAGCTTCAAAGTAGGAATCAAGGTGTCCTCCTCCAAATGCCATAGATAAAAACTTCGTGCGCCTTTGTATTGGGCGTTAGGTAAAGAAAGAGGATTGAGCTCTCATAGTCTCTGTCTAAAATTATGAAATTACCCTTTTGAAATTGAAATCACGATCGCTCCGTATATAGATTTAAATTATATAGTATAAAGATTTTTTAGGTCATTAGTACATTTTAACATGTAATCAGACCTCTTTATATCAATATTTCTATATAACATTTATTCATTATAAAACTGATGTTTTTTTTGAAACCGATTTTTATGTTATGTATTGATAAGTGAGGATATTGACTGCTTATTAGCGCCTTTTAGCTTTTGTTTTAGTCTAAAAATATTGAAATGTATTCCCGAAACTAATGAAATGGTGCAAAATTACAGGAATGATAGAAGTTGATCTCCCGAGATGAAATCCGACTAAAAAAGGAGTATTCCGAAGTACAACGCAACAAAGGGCACAGAAGTACAAATGTGCGGTCCGCAGAAGGAATTCTGTGGCCACAAACGAAGAGGAAGATTTTAGCAGAAATGTGCGCAAAGTGCGGACCGCACATGAATTGTGCGGCCGCAAAGCTAGGCTAAGAGTCGATGATCAGAGAGTATGCAAAAACCCAAGTCCAGGAGCCTCTATGAATTGTGGACCGCACAAGAATTGTGCGGCCGCAGAAGAGTTGCCTTGCGGCCGCAGTTCAGATATATGCGGCCATAGAACTCCAGTTCCTGCCAGATGAAGAAATATGCAGACCACACATGGAATTGTGTGGCCGCAAAACCACCCGAGGGGCATTTTTGTCCAAGATTTCTAGCCCTGTATAAATAGACGAATTCCACAAATTAGGTCAAGTTTTGAAAATCTGAAGTTTCTGTAGCCGTTTTTCTATACTACTTTAGGAAGTTTTGCATCATTTTGGTATTTTAACATTAGATTTCTTTATTTTAATCTTCTAATATTAGTTTAATTAGTTTTTTTCCTCGATTTTCTGTAGTTTCTATCAAGAGTAGCTAGACTTCTACAAGGGTTGTGACCCAACCCTAACGTGTAAACCGTATGGGAGATTAATTTAGTGCTTGTTTATGATTGAGTGTTTATTATTTAGCTTAGTTCAAGCTTTGATTGTAGAATTGATGAATGCAAATATTGATTTATACATATTTGACTAGTCTCTACTTGAGAAAGAGGGACCTAGTCTAGGATAACTTAGCTAACAAAGAATTGAGTCAATTGAGAGATTGATTAACCAGTTAAAGGGTTCAACCTAGAGGTAGTAATAACCCGACTTAAGCTCTTATCAATTATTTTGGTAGATACCCATTTGGTCTTGAGAAAGCCAAATGGGCGAAACCACTCTCTGACCGAGAGGTATTGAGTGAGTAACGTAGAGTTGTGAGCTATAAATATAATACACCCCAATCAACTACACAAGCATTAACGTCTTTACCCTATTAGGCAAACACCTAGGATATGGTCATAGCCTTAGGCCTTTAATCCAATTTGGAAAACCTCAAAAACAATTATCTCTAGTCTTCTTTCTTTATTTTGTAATCATTAGATTAACATTAGAAATAGAAAATAAAATCTTGTTGTGAAAGTGCAATCTAGATAGCCCATCTGCTTACTTCGAATATATACCCATAGCTCCCATCATAACTCCCAGTGGATTCGACCCCGACTTCTAGTTGGGTATTTATTATTGCATACTACTGTTTCATATCTCTATTGAGGTGTGCATTTGGATATGATCAATTTTTGGCGCCAATGTCGGGGAGTTAAAAATGGTGTTAGCTATATATTTGTGTGTGTTTTTAAAATATCTTCTTTTCCTTCCGTGTTACTAACTTGTTTGAGAAATCGTAGGTACAACCAAGGCGACACAATGAGCTCAAAAAGTTTCCTTTGGGGTATATGGACGTCGAGGATGAGCAAGTTTCTGAGGTTCCTCTTGAACCTCAAGCCAATAGAAGAGGTCGAGTGCCTCATTACAATGTTCTTGCCCCACCCCACCTCCACCATGAGTGGCTCCACACCGGATGTTACCCAATAAAGGGTATGCGAGTGTAATAGTCCCTCCTCGTATTAGGGCGAGCAACTTTCAAATCACCAATGTGGTGTTCACTTTACTAGAGCAACGAGGGTTCTTAACCGATGCTCCAAGTCAAAATGCGTATAAATATTTGAAGGGGTTTGTGGACACTTGTTGGGAGAGAAAACAAACAAATGTCTCTGAGGATGCATTGAGGCTGAGCCTTTTTCCCTTTTCTCTAGGGGGAAAGGTTTAGATTGGTTGGAACGACTACTGAACCATTCCATTCGTACTTGGGATGAGTTGGTGGAGAAACTTATTGCTAAGTTCTTCTCTCCCAAGCATATGGCTACGCTTCGAGATGAGATTTTGGCATTCAAGCAAGATCCCAATGAACCACTACACGAGATATGGGAGCGGTATAGAATAATGGTCAAGGAATGTACCAACAATGATATGATGAAAAACATGATTTAACAAACCTTCTATCGTGGGGTTAACACGATCAACTAATGTGTAGTGAATCAACTTGCCGGTGGAAATTTTATGTCGACGCCTTATGCAGAGGCTTGTGAGATTTTGGATGAAATGGCAGAAATATCATTGGTGTGGCAATCCCAAGCTAATGTTCCACAAGGTGATCTGATCATGATCCACCTTAATAAAGAACTGAATGACCATGGGCAAGCCATTGCAGAATAGACAACCACAATGAATCAACTAGCAAAGGCTCAACTCCATCAAGTAAAATCCTAAGCAAGTCAATGCCATGGAAGGGGTGAACATGATGTTAAACAAAATAAGGACAAAGGGTCCATAAGTGCAAAATTGAGTGGAGAATTATGTGCAAGAGGATAGTGGGTTTGATCAATATGATTCTTACAATGAACACGAAGATGTAAACAATTTTTAAGGGCAAAGAAACAACTTCTAAGGCCCGAACCAACAACATTGGCGACCTCAAAACAATCAAGGTAATTAGAATTCTAACAATCAAGGAAATTGGAGTGGTAACAACAACCAAGGCAATTGGAGTGGTGGAAACAACTAAGGTAATTGGAGTGGTAGAAACAATCAAGGGAATTGGCATAACAACAACAATCAAGGAAATTGGGGAGGGGGGAAGGGGTAATAATCAAGGCGGATAGAACAATAATCAAGGTAACCAAGGGTCGGGTTTTTAAAGGCCCCCAATGTATCAACAACCAAACAACTCGCCTTCTTATCCTTCCCATGGTCCAAGTTCTCCAAACAATGAGACGTGGCATATTTAAAATATGTTAAAGCAAATGATGGAAAAGAATATCGATTCGAATTCCCAACTTGCCCCACACAACACATCAATCCGCAACTTAGATCAATTTGGTGGAAGGCGCCAAACTATCTATTCGGGGGATAAGCCCCACATTTGCATGCATAAGATCAATTTGGAGGAAGGCGCCAAACCATCTATTGAACATCAAAGAAGACTCAATGAGGCTATGCAAGAGGTTGTTAAAATAGAGATTGTCAAGTGGCTGGATGTCAGGGTTGTCTATCCCATCTCTGATAGCTCATGGACCTCTCTGGTTCAATGTGTCCCAAAGAAGGGGGCATGAAGGTGGTCACCAATGACAAGAATGAATTTATTCCTATAAGAACGGTGACCAGTTGGAGAGTGTGTATGGACTATCGCAAGCTTAATAAAGTCACAAGGAAGGATCACATTCCACTTCCTTTCTTAGATCAAATGCTCGATAGATTGGCATGCTTTCTATTGCTTCCTTGATAGGTATTCGGGCTACAACCAAATCATTATTGCTCCGAAAGATCAAGAGAAAACAACCTTTACATGCCCCTATGGCGCTTTTGCTTTCAAGCGGATGCCATTTGGGTTATGCAATGCACCGATGACTTTTCAAAGGAGCATGATGGCTATTTTCATGGACATGGTGGAGGACTACCTTGAAGTTTTCATGGATGACTTCTCGGTGATCGGGTATTCTTTTGATTATTGTCTTGTATATTTGGATAAAGTCTTGGCAAGAAGTGAAGAAACAAATTTGGTGCTCAATTGGGAGAAATGTCATTTCATGGTCGAGGAAGGAATTATCTTAGGTCATAAAATCTCAAAGAATAGAATCAAAGTTGACAAGGAAAAGATTGAGGTGATTTCTAAACTTTCACATCCAACTCCGGTAAGGGCGTGCAGAATTTCTTAGGCCGCGCGGGGTTTTACCAGTGCTTTATCAAGGATTTCTCTAAGGTAGTGAACCCATAGTGCAAGCTTCTTGATAAGGATGTTAAGTTTAACTTCAATGATGATTGCATGAGAGTTTTTGAATTGTGAAAGTTCAAGTTGACAACTACTTCTATCATCATCGCTACAAATTGGAGTGTCCCTTTTGAACTCATGTGCAATGCAAGTGATGTAGCGGTGGGGGCTGTTTTGGGAAAATGCATTAACAAGATTTTTCATCCGGTCTACTATTCTAGTAAGACTATGCATGGTTCCCAAGTCAACTATACAGTTACGAAAAAAACTCCTTGTCATTGTGTTTGCAATTGAGAAGTTTCACCCGTACTTGATAGGTGCCAAAGTTATTGTCCACACGGATCATGCTGCACTTTGTTATCTTATGAGCAAGAAAGATTTCAAAGCTCGGTTGATGAGATGGGTGCTTTTATTGCAAGAGTCTGATATTGATATCCAAGATATAAAATTGAGTGAAAATCAAGTGGCAGACCACTTGTCTCGTTTGGAGGAGGAGGGGAGACCGCATGCTGGCCTTGAAATCAATGACTCCTTCCCCGATGAGCAACTCTTCACTATTTCAATGAAAGGGGTGCCATGGTTCGCAGATCTAACAAATTTCCTTGTGTGTGGTATCATCCTGGATGAGTTTTCTTCAAACTAAAGGAAGAAGCTCAAATGGGATTGTCAAGATTATTATGTAAGGCCCTGGAAAATTTCGCTAAGTAATTTAGGATTTCATGGTGCCAGGTAGGCTAATTATAATATTTTACGTGCTATTAACATGATGGACATTAATTGTATTTGGTAAATAAGTGTATAAGTTATATAATAAGTAATTTGGGTCCAAGGAAAGACCTAAGTCTAAGTCAAATTGGAAAATTACATAATAGGCTAAAATTCCAAATGAGTTTGCACAAGTCCACTTTTTGACGATCATATCTAAATATCTATAAGGTTTTATGTTATGAAAAACCTATAAAATGAAAGGTCTTCGAGTCTAGTTTCTAACGCTTCAAACCGTTCATCATTTGGACATTCCTACACAAAGTTATGATCAAATTACCAAAGGCTCGCAAAATATGATCCCGTGGCAGATTCTGCGATCACAAAATCATTATGCGGTCCGCATAATTGATCTATAACCGCAAAAATGGTCACAAAATGGACCTCTGTAGCCCAGTTTTCATCACCAGTTTTGCAGTGCATTATGTGACCCGCATACCAATTGTGCGGTCCATTATGCGACTGCAGACTCGAGTTCGGAGGGTTAATTTTCCTATTTTCATAACCCGACCCCATTTTGATATATAGGATTTGGGGCTTCATTTGGGGCGATATTCTGATGATTTTAGAGAGAGGTAAGAGAATTTTAGAGAGAGAAGGAGGGAGCCTAACATTCTAACCATTCAATCTTTCATCAATCTTCGAGAATCAAGGAAACCAATCACAAGACCTTCATCTAAGAGATTGGGATTGCTTGAATATTTGGAACATTGTAGTAACTTAAGGTAAGCTTAAACAATGTATGTTGGCTAAAATTTCTCTCTTAGAATCGAATTCCATAAATGTTTTCATAAGTTCAAGTATGGTTGGCTCAAAGTTCATAAATCTTATATTCCGGGTTATTACCCATAAACATGACTATTCCGAAATGAGCCTTATGAATAAAGATATATATAGATATATTATAAGTATGAGTTGCATATTAGAATGTTGTGTATTAAAGTGTTACGGCTTAAGTCGTGTTTCAAATAAAGGCTAGTATGCCAAAGCGTGTGAGAAAACTTGATATGGTTGATACTCCTAGTTGCTCTTATGTGTACCAAATGTATATGATTGATTGTGCCTAGTTGTTGGTAATCTATAAAGATGTTTGAAATTAATTAAATGAATTTGTGTTGTAAGAATATATGTGCAAGATGTGTCTCAATGCTTTCAATACGCTATTTTGTCAAATGAGAATGTGTCAAGAATAGGAAACATGTGCTAAAATGCCTAGACTTCAAGTTGAGTTTGATTTGAGATTGTTATGCCGAAATGTGTGAAATTCTCTTTATGCTTACGACTTATAATTGCTCTCGTAGATGCCTATTATTTTGAATTGAAAGGTTTAACGTTGAAAGTGAAAATGATGTGAAATGTGGGGGAAAAGAGCTTGATTTATGAAATGTGGCCTAGTGCCAAATATGTTGCGATAATTGTGACCCCAAGTGCCGATGAACTGATATATGCGAAATAAATTTGAAACGAGATGATTGATGGAAAATTGAAATGCCTTGAGTGAGATGGCCTAGCCGATCATGCCGTGATCGGACGTCATGCCGCAAACATAGTGGTATTGTGTTGGAAATTGGACCGGAATTGAAACGGGAATTGAGATTGTGGAAAAAATATCTCCAAGGAGATGACCTAGCCGATCGGATCGTGATCGGACTCTGTGCTAAGATTCACGGTGGAATATGTATATGTATATATTGGCACATAAATTGTTATTGAAATTGGGAGCTGGTTATGATGTGCATATTGTGAATTATGGTGAATCGATATTAAATATCTTCTATCCAATAATAGTATTGTCTTCATATCCCGAGTTTCATTTTTTTTTACCATATGAACTTTCGTATATTGAAAAATTGTTATGTTCAACTTGGCCTTTGGATGTCATTGATTGTTACTTGTTGTTTACATGATTGTCTTTCCTTATATTGGTATTTTATTTTGAAAGAGGACTTTTAGCCATTCATACTAGTGCTATTCGACGGCGCTAACCTCCATTTCCCCTTTTTTGCTACATCTTTAAATGGATGTAGGTGGTTCCATAGCAGACAGTGTTTGTCGCAGCTAGTGACGCATCTTCCTTTCAGCTGACTTGGTGAACCCCACTTTATTTCGGGGTCCTGTATCGTTGTTTATCATGTACTTCGTATTTTGAGGTATAGCCGGAGCCTTGTTTCCGGCATTTCCATATTACTCTTCAGTTATATTTAGAGGCTCCATAGACAGGTTGTGGGTGGTGTTTGATATTGGAAACTAAATTAGACGTATTGATATTTGGAAAATATATTTTTCATCATTATAACTATAAAAATTGTAATATTTTGGACATTATGGTTGAAACTGCTAATGGAAATAAAATTGTTAATGAAATATTTACAAGGTACGATTAATGGAGTTCATCTCCTCTTTACTCATAAATTAGTTTTGGTAGGATGAAACCTAACATGCTTGCTCAGTCGGGTTTATTCGGTTGAGCGCCGGTCGCGCTCTTCAGTTTTTGGGGTGTGACATATTATTGGGATGAACCATAACTTTTTCAAATTTGTACCGATGGTGTAAATTATAAGATGTTTTACCAGAAGGAGAGCAAGGTGAAATTCTTGGGGCTTGTCATTCTTCGCCAAATGGTGGTCATCATGGTGGAGCGAGAACGACAACCAAAGTGCTTAGTTGTGGTTTCTATTGGTCCACTCTTTACAAGGATGCTAGTGAGCTAGTGAAAAGATTTGATGAATGTCAAAGGGCCGGTGGAATCTCAAAGAAAACTAAAACACCTCTCACCACCATTTTGGAGATTGATATTTTCGATATATGGGGTATTGACTTCATGGTTCTTTTTGTGAGTTCTTGTGGAAACACCTACATCTTGGTCGCGGTGGGTTATGTGTCCAAATGGGTTGAGGCCATTGCTCTACCCAACAATGAGGCAAAAAGTATGGTGGCATTCTTGAAAAAGAATATTTTCACAAGTTTTGGTACTTCGCGGGCTATTATAAGCGATGTGGGGTCACAATTTTGCAACATAGATTTTGACACTTTACTTAGAAAGTATCGTGTTACTCATAAAGTCACGACTCCCTATCATCCACAAGATAGCGGTCAAGTGAAAGTCTCCAACCTGTAGATAAAGAGTATTTTATCTAAAATAGTGAATCTAACCGGATGGATTGGTCCAAGAAGCTTATTGATGCATTATGGGCTTATAGGACGGCTTACAAAATACCTATCAGAATGTTGCCATACCGGTTGGTGTTCGGAAAAGCTAGTCATCTTCTGGTGGAATTTGAGCACAAAGCCATGTGGGCTCTAAAGAAGTTGAATCTTGATTGGTATGTAGCCACTAACTTAAGGGTTGCACATTTGAATGAATTGGATGAATTTCGGTACCATGCCTACATAAGTTCGTCCTTGTACAAAGAAAAGTTGAATTATCTTCATGAAAAATACATTTGGAACAAAGAGTTCAAGGTTGGCGATCTCTCTCGTATTGTTGTTCCATTAAAAGTTGAGGATGTTTCCCAAAAAACTAAAGTCTAAATGGAGTGGTCCCTTTGAAATTGTATGTGTGACACCTTTTGGTGCATTGGACTTGAAGAACAAAAAATGTGAAGTATTCCGAGTCAATGGTCACCGGGTGAAGCACTATTCGGGAAAGTTGGAGATAGCCACGTCGTGGTCCACGACATTCATTTCAATTGATGGTATTCTGCATCGTGCCGCGACGTTAAATCAGGCGCTTCTTGGGAGGCAACCCATCTTTCTTTTCCTTTCTTCTGTTTTTCTTTTGTAGTTAAGTGTTACTTTTGTGCTAAGTTGATTTGAAGTGTGGTGCATGGCTGAGTGTGACTTACAGGAACTGTGGAAAAAAATGAGGCTAAATATTGAAAGAAGTACAAACCGTAATTGATTTATGCGGACCATACAATTTGGCGTGCTGTAGCAAAAGAGCATCTGCGGCCGCATAATTAACTTGCGGACCGTACAAATGAAGGATTCAAAATGCAAACTCTCTAAAGTTAGTCTGTCAGATAAAAGGTCAATGTGGGGCCGCAAGAGGAAATATGTGGCCGCACGTAGAATTTTACGGACCACAGATGGAGAACCACAATTGAAACCTAAGGTAATAGAGTGCGGACCTCACATGAAATTGTGCAGCCACTCTCACCTCTCTTTCCCTTAGAAAACCTGCGAGTATAATTAGAGGGCTAAGAGGAATTGTTACGTTTTTTCACTCTCTGAGCACAAACACAGAAACCTCTTGAAATTTCTTGGTGAATCTATCTGTACACACATACTACATCTTTTATCAGTCACTCTTTACACTCATTCATCTGATATGCTTTAATTTCTTGTTAATCGTTTTCTTTTAGTTTGTAGATTTTTAGTCATTTGTAGGCTATTTGTATATAGAATTTAGTTGTACATTCATGTGGGGGTAAATCTGTAGTGGGTTAACTAGTACATGCTCTATGGGAACTGGGGCCAATGCATTTTCATGCCTCTATGATGTTACCATGTCAAAATTTGCACAAAAAATTGCAAAACCTAGATAGTCATACTGTGTCATTCGTAATTCTTTTAAATTCTACGACCGCAATAAAATTGTGCGCTCTGTAGAGGTTGATCCTAGGGCAACATCAGTGAGTAAGGAATCTGCGGCCGCAAGAAAATTTTGCGGACCATAGAATTCCCATTGTAGCCGCAGAACAACCCTTATACTGTCATCAGAGAGTCTACTTTTTGTGACTCAAATGTGCAGCCGCAGGTCAAATTGTGCGAACCACAGAAAACATGTTGTGGCCGCACATCAGCCAATTCTCTGTCATAAGAGAGTTGGCATATTTTGGGTTTTTGAGTTGCGACCACAAGGTAAAATGTGCGGACCGCACTTCATCTATTGCAGCCTCAAGAGAAAATTGTGCGGTCCACAAGGCCTCATCTATGATCGCAAGAAGATTGTGTGGATTGCAGATCCTTATCCTGTAAACATGATTAAACTGTGACCCCCATTGTGTTCTTGGTGTATACTTGCATGTCTCCTTGTTTGACTGAGTATTCAATTGCAACTAACAATTGGTTCTGCTTGATAAAGATAATGGTTCGATTTATAGGTAGAGGCGATACTTCTAAAGGGATGAATGAACCTTCTAGGGGTCGAGGCAAGAGTGCCTTACCCCTCGGCGAACACAGAACAATTACAAAAAAAGCTACAGCCGGCAGAAGGAGAGGTGCAGATCTCTCCGAGACGAGCTCTTATATCCCGTATAGGGAACCATCAGAGGGAAACTCAGTCTCTTTTCAAGAGCAGCCGACTATCCAGTCAAAGCCATCAGGGAGATATCAACTCAGGGACGAGTCGTCCTCATCTCATAGCACTTTTGAGAGTTCGAAAAGTTCTAGTCATGCTTCTGAGTCATCCACTACGCATGTCCCTGAGGCACCAGATACAACAGTTCAGGACATCTGGCAGAGGGAGAGATTCTACAACTACTGACCTTGAAAGATCGAAGAAGAAAGAATTTTGGAAGGACCGTTTTGTCAGCCTGGCTGCCTTCACTAGCTTTCGTACTTTGTGGCCGATGAGGTCGCTAACCCTTGAGCGGAATTTCTTACTGACAAATTTAGAGAGGTACAACCCGGCTGTGCTGAGACAGTTTAGAGAATGCAAAGGGTGACTCTTTCTACCCGTATCCCAATACCATTACAGAGTATCTTATGGATGCGATGGTGGAACCAAAAGATTTTGATAAAAAGATTAGGCCAAAGAAGCCTTTCTCATGGTACTCACTTATGGATGTGAACAACCCAAAGAGAAAAGGTCAGCTGTCTACTACCATATGCCAGTTTAATGAGACAGCTATGGTAGTTGCAGAGGCAGTTGATATTCCATCCACTTTGGCCGAGCCTTCCTCTAGTGCCACATCTATGCCTCCACCATCATCTTTAGTCCGTTTTGTAGTTCCTGCCACAGCTTCCACCTCGGCTTTGAAGCCAATACCCATGCTTACTGCCCTATTTTCTACGATGCGAGTGTTCCAGACATTGGCAAGCCTCAATAACTGGATGTAGATAGCCACAACAAAGCTATCTGACTTATCACTATTGCAACACAGGTGCCTTTCTTTGACCATGGAAGAGACATTGAAGAAGCTCTTAGAAAGCCATAACATTGTCATGGCTACTTTGGTACAACACGAGTCAGTGATCGAGGAGCTGGGAAAAGAAGTAAAGAAAATGATAAAGTCCCAGGCCAGCAAGAAGTCAGTGGACAAGCTCTGGAGACAGGTGACCAAGCTTGCTGCAACCGGAGATCTCCCCTTTGACATGCTGATTAACCCACACCATCAAGGCCCAGATCCTGCAGCAACATCAGCATCGGTGGCACCAGTTGGCCAGTTTGAGGAGCCATAGGTTGTTGCCGACACTGCCGAGGTAGCGCGTCAGATGTTCACCAACCCAATCACACCCAGAGTTGAGGATGATGAGATTCAGTTAGATGAGACTGAGGGCGGTGATATTGCTGGGGACACAGAGATGTCCAAGGAGCCATAGAGAGTTTTCTTCACTCTTTTCCCTCTTTTACTCTTATTTTGTTAAGCAATGAGGGCAATGCTTATTTTTATTTGGGGGGGGGGGATGGAGTTATTTTATTGATCTTATTTGATACATTCTGAGACATTTGGCCTATAATAACTTGATATTATTTTCTTTTTCTTTATCATTATGTATATATTCTCTCTATTCTCTCGTTATGTATATACCTTCTCTTTCTCTCTTATTATGTATATTTGTTATGCTTTCAATGGTTTTTGCTTTGTAGCTTCTTTATGTTTGTTTCTTTATTAGTTAGTGTTTGATTTAGTAGCTTCTTTTTATGTTCTAGCAGATAAGAAGCCTTTCGTTTTCTTAATGCCATGGTTCTTTCCAAAGGTAGTTGATATGTGAACCGAGTGGCTCGTCCTAACAATGGATGGCATGATAACCTTCTTAAAAGAATGAGTCTGTTTTGTGTTTAGATAATAATAATAGTAGTAATGAATAAAAAGGCCTAATTAAGTCAAGCTCGAAGAGTCAAACATGCTTCATCTGTCACCAACACACTTAACTACGTGCTTATGGTTAGAGAGAAGGTTTTTAAAAGGAAATAGCTCTAGTTAGTGACTTTGTGACTCTTGTGTTGACTTTAGTACCATCGGGTGCTCAAATTGGACCATAGTGATCTTCAATCTTGAATGTGGTTGCTGTGGGCCCTCGACTCTATCCTCTTTAACAATCTAGTTGTGTGAGGGCTGAGATGTTTTGTTGCTAGTCCAAGTACCTGTGTGAAGGGTCTAGAACTTGCCACGAATGTGTTTTAAGATAAAATCTTAAGTTTCGATTGGCTTGAGAAGTGATTGTAGGCTTTTCTTGGCCCGTTTGAGGTTACTAGTGCCAACCAATTTTATTATCCCTAGTCAACCCCTTTGAGCCTCAAGCCTTCCTCATTTGATAACCATGTTACAAGCCTTTACCCATTTTGTCATGACCCTCTCTTGGCACTCGAGCTTTTCTCAACACTTTTGTGATACAAATGGCTAAAAACGTAAGTTTGGGGGAGAGATGAGGAAATTGAAAAGGGTATCAAGGCACAAAAGGAGAAAAGAAATGATGAGAAGGAAAGAAAAGAAAAGAAAAGAACAAAAAGAAAAATGCAAAAAAAGAAAAAGAGAATAAGTGGAAGAGTTGAAGAAATTCAAAGAGAGGTAATGATTCCAAAAGATAGAGAAATCAAAGAGGGAGAAAATGAATGTAATGATTAGGAAAGAGTGAAGTTAAATATCTCTAATTCCCCAAGGAAAAAAAAGTGCCTTAAGGAATTACCAAAGTGCGAGCCGAGAAATGAAAGACGGAGTGCTTAAGGAAGGTGTAACCACTTACCCATATTGTATCAAACCCTATTCCAAAAGCCTTCATTACATCCCGGAAGAAGTCCTACTTGATTTTGAGCCGAGTAAGCTTACATTAGTGCTGATCTACATGACAGACAAGCCTATGGTACTTGAAGCCGTACTTGTGATATTTTCTTGAGAGGGATGAGTGAGCCTTTTATAAATCTTATAATCGAGTGCTAATTTCTTAAGTGAGCTTGGCAAATGGAAAGTAGAGGAGGAAGAGTTTGTAGTCCACCCTGGCCTAAAAAGATAGAGCAAGTAGCAAGACCCCTTGATTAGTAAAGCCAACTCTTGAAGCCCAAATATCATATTAGAACTATATCTATATAAATACTTAACTTGTCGCCTTGTTGATAATACATGAGTATTGTTGGTCCCAATTAATGTGTGGATGACTCACCTCTAACTCGCTGAAATGACCATTAACTTTTGGAGGTGAGAACTAATTTATTTGCTTGAGGACAAGCAAAGGCTTAAACTTGGAGGAGTTGATAAATGGGGATTTGACTGCTTATTAGCGTCTTTTAGCTTTTGTTTTAGTCTAAAAACATAGAAGTATGTTCCCTAAACTAATGAAATGGTGCAAAATTGCAGGAATAATGGAAGTTGATCTCCCGAGATAAAATCCAACTCAAAAAGGAGTATTCTGAAGCGCAAGGCAACAAAGAGCGCAGTAATACAAATGTGTGGTCCTTAGAAGAAATTGCGGACCACAGCATTCCATCTACGACCACAAACCAAGAGGAAGATTTTAGCAGAAATGTGCGCAAAGTGCGGACCGCACATGAATTGTGCGGCTGCAAAGCTGAGCTAAGAGTCAAAGATCAGAGAGTATGCAAAAACCCAAGTTCAGGATCCTCTGTGAATTACGGACCACACAAGAATTCTGCAGCAGTCCTAATTGTGCGAAGCGCAAAAGATTTGACTCGCGACCGCACTTTAGATATGTTCAATCGCAGAACTCCAGTTTCTGCCAAATGAAGAAAACTGCGGACCGCATATGGAATTGTGTGGCCGCAAAACCCCCCGAGGGGCATTTTTGTACGAGATTTCTAATTCTGTATAAATAGACGAGTTTCACAAATTAGGTCAAGTTTTGAATTTCTGAAGTTGTTGTAGCCGTTTTACTTTACTACTTTGGGAAGTTTTGCATTATTTTGATGTTTTAACATTAGATTTCTTTATTTTAATCTTCCAATATGAGTTTAATTAGTGTTTCTTCTTTATTTTCTGTAGTTTCTATCATGAGTAGCTAGACTTCTACTAGGGTTATGACCCAATCCTAGTGTATAAACCTTATGGATGATTAATTTAGAGCTTGTTTATGATTGGGTGTTTATTATTTAGCTTAATTGAAGTTTCAATTGTAGAATTGATGGTTACATTGATTTATGCCTATTTGACTTAGTCTCTACTTGAGAAAGAGGGACCTAGTCTAGGATAACTTAGTTAACAAGAAATTGGGCCAATTAAGAGTTGATTAACCCAATTAAAGGGTTTAACCTAGAGGTAGTAATAATCTGACTTTAACTCTAATCAATTGTTTTGGTAGATACTCATTTGGTCTTGAGAAAACCAAATTGGGCGAAACGACTTTCTAACCGAGAGGTATTGAGTGGGTAACGTAGAGTTGTGAGCTATAATACATCCCAATCAACTACACAAGCACTAATGTCTTTATCCCATTAAGCAAACACCTAGGTTATGGTCATAGCCCTAGGCCTTTAATCCAATTGGAAAAACCTCAAAAACAATTATCTCTTGTCTTCTTTCTTTATTTTGCAATCATTAGATTAGCATTAGAAATAAAAAATAAAATCTTGTTGCGGAAGTGCAGTCTAAATTGTCTATCTGCTTACTTCGAATATATACCCCTAGCTCCCATCATAGCTCCTAGCGGATTCGACCCTGACTCCTAGTTGGGTATTTATTATTGCATACGACCGTTTCATATCTCTATTGAGGTGTGCATTTGGACTGATCATTTACATATATCCTCCATAACAACACTTTACTATAGCAATCAAAATTATCAAAATGAACGAGCCTGTTATATTTTATTGTAGTAGGTTATTTACTATTTTTTACCTTCAATTAATGCTTCTCAAGAGTTAAACTTGTGATTACTTGCTAAAAAACTTTGTTGTGTAAATATTTTGTGCACTCTCTCTACATAGAACTTAAACTTTACTAAATATCTTCCCAGATACAAACCCATTGGAACACTGCTAATTGTCTTACACATATTAATTAAGGTCTCAACTCAAATCAGGTATGTTTCATCTATCACATTTTGTGTGAAGGTGTTACTATTCAGGAGTTAAATAATTTTTTCTTTAATTAAGATTTTCTCAACTTTTGAAAAATGTTTTGAATTACTAACTATGTTTACTTATAATACTTTTAATATAATTATCAATTATGTAATTTGATGTTAAAAAGTTTAACAATATATGCTCGATTTCACACCAAAAGATGATTTAATTCTCTAAGCTTTTTCACATAAATTAGAACAGAAGGACAATGTATAATGTATGTCACTCTATACGATATGGTATGTGTATAGAGCTAGCCCTTGTTCTATATATTGTTCTATTAGTGTTTAGGTATCAGTGCTTTTTCTTTATGCCCACCAACAACCTCCACATTTTAATCTACGAAAAGCAAAACGATAGATTCTAAAAATATGTAACAACACCGATTTGCTAAACTTACAATCACGGTAAGAGATAAAAATGATATTATCTGTCATGGGCTTAGGCCCGTACGACTTAAAAATGTGTCATTAAGGTCTAAAATTTGTTGAAGAATTAACACAATACGACTTAAAAGATGTGTCATTAAGGTCTAAAATTTGTTGAAGAATTAACACAAATAGTCGCACACTCAATCGCTTAAACTAAAAATAGCCGGTGGATGTATAATATATGTATAATTCATGTATCATATGTGTATAGTTATATATAATTAGTGTATAATCTATGTTTATTAGCTAGAAGAAGTAAACAGTTATACACCCAACATCTCTCTCGTATTTTGTGGAGACTTAACACCCCAGCCCACTAGTAATATTCTTCGCTTTGGACCTAGGTCACCACAGCTAATACGTCATTAGCGTATAAGAATTGTTTATTCATATACTCAATATCTCTCCCAAGTAACCACATCAATAGAAACAAAATATCTATTAGAAATTGGGTTAATAGAAATGATAAGGAAATAATCTTTAAATATTGTTCCCGTTTTAATCTTTGATACAAGCTGCTAGACATAGGTGACTACTGATATGGGGTATTCAAATTACAATCATACTTTGAATAAATGAGTATACTAAATGGCCCCTCCTATAATTTCAAGGCCTAGCTTCAAGATTTAAAAGCAAACACAAAAAGATAATATTGCGTTCGGGCAAAATATTATCCGATAAATTCTTGCAAGTTAAAATTATAACTGTAGCTGAAATTATGATTCCCATAATTATATTTACACCATCTAGATGGTGTTGAAGATGATAAGCTTCCCTCCATAAGGCTATCAAGCAAATTCAACTCGTCGTTCTACGTAATATCATTCTCGAATTTCTTTCATTTCATTCCATAAACTTCTATAATTCAGACTGCAATTCAGACGCAAACTATATCATATAGCACCAACAAAGTTGAAAGAGCTAATTGAATAATTGAGAGACCTACTAGATACAGATTTTATCATACCGAGTATTGTACCGTGGGGTATACCAATATTATTTGAAAAAACAAAAGAGGTTGAGTCTTTAAGAATGTGGGCCAACTACAGATAATTAAATAGGATAACAATACACAACAAATATCCCTTGTCTTGTATAGATAACTTGTTTGATCAGTTACAAGGAGCCGTTGACCTTTAGTCTGGTTATCATCAGCTTAGAATAAGAAAGGAAGATATTTCGATGTTGCCTCTGTACTCGGTATAAACATTATGAGTTACCTGTGATGTCCTTTAGATTGGCCAATGCTCCAATTGCATTGATGTATATAATGAATATGGTGTTCAAAGTTGCTTTTGGAGAAAATAATTCATAGTTTTTACTTACTATATTCTGGTATATTCTCGTACCCAGGAAGAGCACGAGAATTACTTGAAAAATATGCCAAAGACTCTACAGGAAAATCAACTTTTTTTCCAAGTTCTTCAATTAGCTAGACTCGATTGTATTCATAGGATATATGGTATCTAAGAATAAAAAAAAAGGTATATTCTAAGAAGATATAAACAGTTCATAAATGGCCGAGACCCATTTCCCTACAGAGATTACTTTTGGCTTGACAAGCTACTATAGGCATTTGTGTAGGATTTCTCTAGAATAGCACCACCACTCACCAAGTTAACATAGAAAATCGCTAAATTTTAGTGGATGGAGAAATGTACAACGAGAAAGCATGTTTGACAATCACAATAATATTAGTCTTATTCCAATAGGCTCTAGAGGATTCACGATGTTATGTGATATTTCGAGGGTAGGATTAGGATATTTTCTCATGCAAAATAGTCGCGTGATAGTCTATGCTCTAAGGAAATTGAAGAAGCTCAAGTCGTATTATGCCATTCATGATTTGGAGATGGTCATATTGGTATTTCCTTTTAAGATTTAGAGACACTATTTATACGAAGAAACATATGAGATTTATACTTAGCACAAGAGCTTGTAGTACATTTAAAACCAATAGAGATAAATATTTAGCAATGCCGGTGGAGGGAACTACTGAAGATATAATTGTACTGTTTGGGAAAGATAAATATTATAGACTATGCCAAAGAAAAACTATGGATGATTTGATGCATCTAGCTCCTGTAGAGATACTTTTGGACGAAGATATGGATAGACTAGAAGGTACACGTATTAGATTCAATGTGAAAAAAAAAAATCAAAGACATTATTGGCTATTGGTCAAGCCCGATGTAGAGTGTATAAAGGCTAGCCAATACGAGGATAAATGATTATTTAATTATCGAGATTAGTTTTTAGCTGGTAAAAGCAAGGATATAATTGTTAATAGTGAGGGTATTCTCCGACTAGGTAATTAATTATGTGTAGCAAACATATATGGGTTGAGACAAGCTATTCGTGATGGAGCTCATAACTCTAGATACACTGTATATCTCAGGTCTATAAGATGCACCATACCTATAACAAAAATTGATTGGATGGAAAAGATAGAAGGAAAAAAAAATTCGTTAACTTTATTTCTAACTATTTGACATGTCAGTATGTTAAGGCAAGCACTTGCGACTCACAGGCCCACTAAAACAACTCAAGATTCTGAAGTGGAATTACAATAGAACAATACATATATGACTAAATTACTCAAACCATTAAAGGTATGATTATATGTGGGAAATTTGTAAATTGGCTTATCAAGTAGGCATGTTTCTTGCTAGTCAAAACCTCTTATAGTGAGGTAAAATATGCATAGATATACATGAATAGAAAAATATCTGACTCAATAGAACTCTATTGTCCATCAGCTCTATTAAAGGATCGCATTCACTTCACGATTTGAAAACCTTTTCAAGAATTGTTGGGTACACGAGTAGATCTTAGTACTAGTTTTATCGCACACAAACACAAAGTCCAAATGTGCTATACATATCTTAGAGGATATGTTGAGAGATTCTATTCTTGAGTTTGGAGGTAGTTGGGATACTTATCTACCTTTAGCTGAATTTGCTTACAACTATAGCTTCCAGTCCAGTATTCAAATGGCACCGTACGAAGCATTGTATGGTAGAGGATATCGTTCTTTTGAAGATGGAGAGACTAACTTATTGGGACCCGAATTAGTACAAGAAGCTAAGGACAAAGTCCAATTGATCAGACAGAGATTGCTTACTTCTCAAAGTAGACAAAAATCTTATGCGGATAAGAGAAGAAGAGATTTAGTGTTTACAATTGGGGACAAAGTGTTCCTACGAGTCTCTCCTATGAAAGTTGTGATGCGGTTTGGGAAAAGAGGCAAGCTGAGCCCCAGATTTATAGGACCGTATGAGATACTAGATCGAGTGGGAGCGGTGGCTTATCGTTCGGCATTTCCTCCCAAGTCGTCCTTTATTCATCCACATTTTCATGCCTCAATGCTAAGGAAATGTATACTAGACTCATCTCAGGTGCTTGAAGCACATGTTATACTGCGTGATGAGAAGTTGACTTACGAGGAGGAGCCAGTGGCTATTGTTAATAGGCAAGTAAGGAAGCTATGGTCAAAACAAATTGTGTTGTTTAAAGTGTTATGGAGAAATCATACAGTTGAAGAATCTACGTGGGAAGTAGAAAAAGATATACAAGCAAAGTATCCCCATTTATTTCAGTCCACAGGTATGTACTTAAATTAAATTCGGGAGGGTGGGGAGGATGTAATTCTAAAGTAAAAAAAAAAAAAAAATAGGACAATGGGCTAAAGCCCATAAGAACGAGAAACGACAAAACTAAAAGGGAAAAGGGGAAACGTTGCTGCTAAGCAACAGAATCTAAAAACAAACAAAGAAAGAAAAAAACGATAAAGGAGGAAACAAAGGAGAAGAAGAAGAAGAAAGAGGCTAGAACCAAACCTTGAGAAATTTTAAAAACGCACTGGTTCTTACGGGTAATACTTGAATTTCTCATCTGGGTTCTTTTCTTCTGGTAATTTTTTTATCCCAGTTCATATATTTGAAGGGTTTCACAAGGTATAAGAAATTAAATACCAATAAGAGTTATTCTGGACAAATTATGCAATTGGAAGTTGGTCAATGTAACTGTAGGATAAATTCACTTGGAAAAAAGAAGGGTATTGATGTATTTGTACTTAAACTAGTCTCATTATATATCATCATTGTTAGGTGTAAATCAAGTTGGGGTGCAAGGATTAAGTTTTGGTGTTTAACTGTATTGCAATGACAATATCGAATTTGGGTTTGAATGTTGTGAGTCTAGTATTGAGTACAAAAGATAAGTACCAATTAAGAAGGAATATTATGGATAGTAAGGTTATTTCAGTTTCAATTTATGCACACGATTAAGAAAATTGAATAGTACAGGGAATAAACCATATAAATACCTTTTTATTTACAAGATTTTGGACTAATTTAAATTACTCATTGCATGGGTAAATATAATTTGGCGAATTGATGATAAAATATAAAACTCAGAGGATTGAGTATTCTAAATAAGTAATGGATTTAGCCTAAATGAGGCAATTAACACAAGATCGATATTGGTGTGATTATATATTGATTGAAGAAAATTGTACAGATCGCTCGAGGCTACGAGTTTGGTATTTCGACACGAGTACTGTGAGTAGTAATCTTACCACAATTTGTGTTTTCATAACCTGCATGGTTTATATATGATTTTGAAAATAAATGTATTACTGATGCTTTGAAATTGCATGTGGGACAAGTCCTTTGCTTGATATAATACCGAACAGTTTACTTGAGATGTTTACTGATTAACCAAAATATTTTTACCGTTACTAAATATGTTTTACCATTACTTGAGATGTTATAGTTATTTGAAGTATTCTCACTGTTACTAGACATGTTTTACTGTTACTTGAGACATGATTACTATTATCGAAATAAAATTACAAGATTTGATAAGGAATGATATGCCCTTTATTATTTTTAAAATGCTTTTGTACGAGTATTTACTATTTACAAGAAAGAGTATAAATGGGAGGAGACTTTGAAGGATCCCGTAGCTAACGGCGGATTCGTTAGACCTGGTGCACCTTGTATTTACAGATTACCGATTACCGATTACAGTTATAACCCTCGCTAGTGGGAAGGTAGAACTAGCATACAGTTACAGTTTTCCCTCGAGTAGGGACCTACAGTTATACTTGACTCCTTTTACGAAGGAGTCCACACACTGATACAAATTACATGATCATTTTCTGAAAATCTCCCAAATATAAAGATTTGGTATGACACAATATTTATCAAGTTTATTACTGAATTATTAAATTGATTTTGTTACAACAAACACATGATGGGACTGATTATTATTACCATTTTAAAAGGGGCATTTTATTTTGTGATTATTATACAAGCATATTTTCTGACTTGTCCCCTATTTAAAACTGGTTGTGGTTAAATATTATTACTCACTGAGCTAGTGACTCACTCCCCGCTATTATTTTTACAGAAATAGCAGTAGACGCAGGCAAAGATTTCGTTAATTAGAGTACACAAGTTGGCAGTTCCTGGTGAGCCACGCATTTATTCTTGTGTGCAAAGATTGTTATTTATTATAGTCTCTTTCTTGAAACTCTTAGAGTCGTTCCATAGTCATTTTTATGAGTTTTGTAAGTATTCTTTTGTTGATATAGACTCGTGATTCGTATTAGACTTTCCTATCGTATACTTGGAGATGAAGTTAGTATTATTGTGTTGGAAATATTTCGGGAATGAGGATTATAGCTTATTTGGTTGATATAGGTTGGTTGTGTTGTTGATTTCTAAGACATGTTTATTTTTGGATAGTCCAAAAACAGGGGAAACTCTGTCCAATTTTCTGTAAAATACTGATGAGGCTTACTTGGGAACACTAGCTCCTGAGAGCCGGTCACGGTCCTAAATTGGGTCGTGACAATTCTACGTAATATCATTCTCGAATTTCTTTCATTTCATTCTATAAACTTCTTTAATTCAGACTGCAATATATTTTTTGTCTATAAAGGTATAATTTAACGCTAGTGAACAACATTTCTTATCCACCCTAGTAAAATATAGACGAAATATCCTAATATTGTGAAGTATAGTCATCTTATATAATAAAATACTGTCTCACAAGTTAGTGTTGCCATTTCTTTCCGTACTTGTTACTTAATTGTATAATATTCTTAAATGACATAAAGTCTTTAACTTTACATAGTAATAATAATATTATATTAATAAGAGATTAAATAATTAAGATGTTAGACATGTATATGCAATATATTGCTTTTGATATTGTTATAAAAAAATATTTTTACTAATATAAAAATTTAAGTAGTTTAATTCAAAGTTATAAAATATTTTAATGTTAAAGAGTAGATAGCTTTCTTTTAAAATTTTCTTTTCATTTCATTTTTCTGCAAACTTTAATATAGTCTAATACTATAATAATATTATACATTCCACAATTAAAAAAATTTGGGACCTAAAAAGTTCAAGAGCCTAAATCAAGGCTTTACTAGCCTCATCCTTGAGCTACTCGTCCACCCTTGGCATTCTCAGTTAAATTTTATAGAATGTCAATTAATATAAGATAATAATGACAAGAACATTAAATGCGATGAATATGTCATTTAATTATAAGAAGTGAATGAAGCTGGTTGGACGGCATGTTTGTGAGATAGTGGTCTCAATAGATGGTGGGCTAAAATCAAAATATATTAAAAGATCCTTAAACTTCTTTCATAAAATTCATATAATAATAAGACATAAAAAGGCCTACATGATTTTTTAATGGCTCGATCGGTCGTTTTGAGCATTTGCACTTTGCTCTGTGGTTTGAGGGCATGAGTAGCTTCGTATGATATATTACGATTTATGTGTATCGTCGATTTCGGTTTCCAGGTGATTCAAAATTAGATGGAAGAATAAATTTCATTGTTGAAGCTTTAAAGTTGGAAAAGTTGATCAAGTTTGACTTTTTAGTATTTGACCTCAGATTGAAGATTTGATGGTTTCGTTAGGTCCGTGTAGTGATTTTGGACTCGGACGTATGCCCGGACTTGCATTTGGATATTTCTAGAAGGTTTCGGTGCTAATTGGCGAAAGTTGGAAATTTGAAGGTTTGGAAAGTTCATAAGTTTGCTCGAGAGTTGACATTGAGGATATCAGATTCAGATTATGATTCCGAGATTTAGAATAGCTTCATTATGTCATTTGGGACTTGTGTGCGAAATTTGAGTTCATTCCGGGTTGATTTGATATGTTTCGACACGAGTTTTGAAAGTTGAAAGTTAAAAGTTCATTTAAGTTTGAATTGAGGTGCGATTCGTCATTTCGATGTTATTATGCGTGATTTGAGGCCTCGAGTAGGTCCGTTTTATAATGTGGGACTTGTTTGTATATTCGAACGGGGTACCGAGAGGACAGGGTGAGTTACAGACGTGTTTGATATCATTTTTCTTCATGTTTCCACTGCTAGTGTGTTCTGGTTTTTGGTACTTCAATTGGTCTTTACGATCGCGAAGTATGCCATGCGATCTCATAGAGGAAAACTTGGAGCTGGGCAGATTCTTAATCACAGTCGCGATTGGAGGGCCGTGATCGCGTACCTTAGAGCTAGATATTGTCCGCGTTCGCATGATGTAGGTAATGTTCGCATAGTGTTAAGACTGGCAGCTGTGAAGTGGAATTTCTTCTATGCGTTCACATAAGAGGTGACGCATTTGCGAAGTGTGGGATCCTGTGTGGTTCGCGTTCACATGGTTCAATTCGCGATCACTTAGAGTATTTATGGAGGCAGTGTTGTTTGTTCATCGCGGTCGCAAAGGTTTGTACGCGATCACATAGTGTGTTTCTAGGGCAATGCATTTTCCTTCTTCACGATTGTACACGGCTAAAATCGGAGCGTCCGATTTTATGATCATTATGGCATTTTTATAGCCCGTCTTCAGAAGCCTCGAGGCACAGCTCGAGGTTTGATCCCGAGGGTTCCCAATGCTCGACCGTGGGATAGTGCAAATCGGTGGTTATCTTAGACAAGCGGAAAATTCTTAAAGGGCACGTGGCTAAAGTTAGCCAGGTTTACAAGAATAGTATAAGTCCGTACAGTGACATTAAATAGTTGTACCAGCTTCATATCCTTGTAATAAATGCATATGTACTATGTTGTGATTCCCCCTCCTATATAAAGGGGACCCTTGTTATTTCTTGCACACATGATATTCAATACAAGAACAAGAACATTCTCTGCTCTCTAACTTAAACACTCTTCATTGTCTTTCCTTTGATTTATTGCTTACATTTATTGTGTTTCATTGATTGTTCTTCATTTATTACTCATCATTGATCATAAAGAGCCATTATTGAGGCCCTTGTAACTGTTAGACCTCCATCGATCATCTCCAGTCGAGCTAATTAGCTCAACCTCGAGGCCCGGCTTAGGCCAACTCGAGACCCCGATTCACCCTGATTCACGATCGTTTGGTTTGAATAACAACACTTACTCTTACTCTTATTTTTCTTCCCTAGCTTACACTTAGCATTTATTGCCTAATAGCTAGCACACAAATTTACGTATTTTTAGAACCACAAAATCAAATTTAATTGTAATTACCATTTTCAAGATAAACAGTTTGGCGCCCACCATAGGGCTAAAATAATAGTGATTGTTTTAGTGCTGGTTTACTGAAAAATGCAAGTTATTCTACACATTTTTTCTTATCCAAGAATCTTTGATTTCAGGTCAAAATGTATAACTCAGTAAATACGCATGAAAACAACGGTCTTGAGGACCATGGAGAGAATGGTGTAGTTGTTCCAAGTGTTGACGTACCACTGCGAAACGCTGAGGATGCAACAGAGCCAATCTCTGTGGATGTGGTCTCACGCAATGCCCAATACGTCGATATAATCTCCCACAATAACATGAGTATACGCTAAGAAAACCAACAAGAAGCTCAAAAAAACCCCAGCTCGGGAGGAACAAGAGGTTAGCCTTCACATCATTTTTGAGATGTTATAGGTACAACAACTGGCGATTGCTCAACTGCAAAGCCACCAAAAAACTCCAAGCACAGTAGTGCCGGAAACGGCTCCTCGAGCCAAACAGGTACCGGAAAGATCGAGCAACAATGGATCAGCGACCGATCCCGCTATTATAAAGATGCTCGAGGACCTCACAAAGAGGATTGAATCGGGCGAAAAGAAGATAGAAGCTAATGATAAAAGGTGGAGACCTACAATTCAAGGGTTGATCAGATCCCGGGCGCACCCCTGATCCTGAAGGGTGTTGATTCAAAGAAATTCGTACAAAAGCCATTCCAATCAAGTGTGGCTCCGAAGCCTATCCCGAAGAAATTCAGAATGCTCGATCTCCCAAAGTACAACGGAACCTCGGATCCCAACGAGCACGTCATTGTTTACATTTGTGCTGTAAAGGGAAATGACCTAAAGGACGGCGAAATTGAATCCGTCCTATTGAAGAAATTCGGGGAAACACTTTCAAAATGCTCCATGATATGGTGTCACAAGCTATCCCCGAATTCGATAGACGCATTTGCCATGCTAGCAAATTCTTTTATAAAGGCACATGCTGGTACCATCAAAGTTGCTACAAGGAAATCCGACGTCTTCAAAATCAAACAGAGAGAAAATGAGATGTTACGGGAGTTTGTATCTCGCTTTCAAATGGAGCGAATGGAGTGTCCACCAGTCTCCGATGATTGGGCAGTGCAGGCCTTCACCCAAGGTTTGAATAAACGAAGCTTGGTAGCTTCAAAGCAACTAAAGTAGAACTTGGTTGAATATCCTGCCGTGACTTGGGCGGATGTCCACAACCGGTATCAATCAAAGATTAGGGTTGAGGACGACCAATTGGGAACCCCCTCGGGCTTAGTGTATCCTAGCAGGATCCTGGCAAAGGAGCCAAAGCCAAACAAGGAAAGGTACCAACCATACACCGAAGATCGAAGAAACGCCCAAAGGTGTAACATACCTCGAAACGACCGAAGGGCAGATCGAGGTCAGAATCCTTGGGGAATCGTGAGCAGAGCTGGATTTGACAGATACACAGGGCCGACGGAGACACCCCGGTTATCTAAGTACAACTTCAACGTCGATATTTCGGACATCGTATCGTCCATATGTAAAATTAAAGACACCAGGTGGCCAAAACCCATACTATCAGACCCGTCGCAAAGGAACCCTAACCTAATGTGCAAATTTCACGGCACACACGGTCATAGGACCGAAGATTGCAAACAGTTCCGAGAAGTAGTAGCCTGACTACTTAACAAAGGGAACTTCCGAGAATTCCTCAGCGACCGAGCCAAAAATCAATTTTGGGAAAGAGAGACAAATAGGAAAAATGAAACAGACGAGCCTTAACATGTCATCCACATGATCGTTGGAGGAATCGACATCCCACAGGAACCCATTATCAAAAGAACAAAAATATCCATCACCAGGGAAAAGCGAACTCGAGGTTACATACTCGATGACGCACTCACATTCAGCGAAGAGGACATCGAGACCCTGTCTAAGCCTCATAACGATGCATTGGTAATTTCTTTTCTTGTGAAAACATTTCAAATTAAACGTGTACTTGTGGATCCAGGTAGCTAGGCCAATATTATCAGGTCGAGGGTGGTAGAGCAGCTCGGACTGCCCGATCAGATTGTGCCCGCTTCTTGAGTCCTCAATGGATTCAAAATGGCGAGCGAGACAACGAAAGAGGAAATCACCCTCCCAGTCAACGTGGCCAGCACAACCCAAATTGTCAAGTTTCATGTCATCGAAGGAGACATGAGATACAATGCCTTGCTCGGAAGGCCATGGATACACTGCATGAGAGTAGTACCATCAACCCTTAATCAAATAATGAAGTTCCCAACAAGGACAGTATAAAAATGGTATATGGGAAGCAGCATGCAGCAAGAGAGATGTTCGTAGTGCACAATGTGGCACCGACATCGACACCTTCAACATCGAAGGAGCCAAAGGATAAGCAAATAGCGAAGTAGCAATTACAAGCCACATTCTCGGCCGTATCCGAGTAAATAAGCAAAGGACCGTACCACGTCCCCAGAGCGAGCGGTTGAAGCATATTGAGGCTCGAGCATCATCACAACTAAGGTATAACCATCTCCCTTTTGATTTACGTTTCATACTAACCTTTGTGCAGGTGTCTGGTTAAGAAGAATCGAAGCACACCTTCCAGCTCGAAGACCTTAGGTTCTAAAGCATGCATTGCACTTTTTTCCTTCGATCGGATTTTATCCCCAGAAGGGTTTTACCGGCAAGGTTTTTAACGAAGCAAAATCTATATGCTACCTAAAGAGAACTTAAAAAGTATTCAAGGATTCTCTTCGACCAACCTCGAATACTGGGGGGGCATCCCCCCGGGAGATCATCTCCCCGAGAAAATCAAGACGAGCCAAAGAGTTTCCCAGTAGAAAAATGATGTATCGAGCCAAACGGTCGAAAGAACCGTATCCGCATAGAATAATCGAACCCTCGACGACGAAAACTATGTATACTTGTACCAAGTAAACAATGAATATTTTTGATTTTTTACCATCAAAACACTTTGTGCTTCAAAGAAGTCTGCTATTTTCACAAGAAATGGCTCCAGGGCCAAATATTTCCCGAACTTTCGGGAAATGACGTCAAAAACTCGAAGCCGTAAGACCTCCAAGCCAGAAACTTCGAGCTCATAATCCCTCAATGAGGCAACATCAAAGAACGGCTCCAGAGGCAAAAACCCTCGATGTCTCGGGGACTGTCGCCGATTCTCACCTCATCGAGCTATGAAAAACTCGAGGTCGTAAGACCCCAAGTGGGCAACCTCGTGCCCGAAAGACCTTCATAAGGAAATACCAAACCTATAAGACCTCAAGCAAGGCATGAATTATACTTGTACCAAGTAACCTATCTGTAAGACCTCAAGTAAGGCATGTTCAAATTTATAAGACCTTATAAAAGGCATAATCTCAATCTTAAAGTCAAGGCTATATATTCGAATTTGTAAGACCCCTAAAAAGGCATACCCTCGATATAAACACCGAGACTACCTCACTCAGGGAATAAAAGGCTACGGCCAAACATAATGACTATGGTCAAAAGGCTACGACCAAACACAATGACTACGGTCATATGGCTCCGGCCAAACTAACGCGACTCAGGGATGCCCGACCATCGCCATAAAATCACAGGCCTTCAATTACTTTGAAAATACTTTGAAAAGAACCGGTTAATCAGGCTACCCTTGGCATAAGCAAAAGAGCTTCGATCATATCAGCTCCAAACAATAAAAGGCTTTGGGACAATTCAGCCATCGAGTGAAACTTACCGAGGTACTCATTTATCATCGCATAATGGCTCACAATCGAAGTTCTTATCAAACCGTCGAAGAGTCGAATGGACACAAAAATTTCAAAAAGTCTTTAACGAGGGAAAAATAAATCCATATTAGAGGTCGTACCGATCCACCGCGTAAGAGCCTAAGAGCCAGCCTATATTAGAAGTCATACCGACCTAACGCGTAAGAGCCTAAGAGCCAGCTTAAAATTCAAAGACTTAAGGGTCGATGAGCTCGAGTCAAAACCCGACTTGACAACTAAGCCTGAAACGATTAACTAAAAAATGCCTTAGGGCGAATGCGTAAGAGCCCACGGGCCAGCCTAACAAGCCTCAGGGCCAATTTGTAAAACTAAAGGGTTTTTTCCTTGAAGGCTAACTCATCTGGCTAATCGTTGACAAATGTCAAATTTCAAGAAAAAGAAAGATATACACAAGCAAAGAGAAATTCATGAAAGGGGAAAACCGAAAGACTTCTTTGTATATGTGTATGCGAAATAATACAAGGCTTCATTTATTAATGTTCTCTAAGAGCATTATATAATGAATCAGAAAGAAAAAGCCTAGTCTACTTTCCTCTAGGGGACTGCGGCCCCATCGGCCCCTTCCTCATTATCTTTGGCATCAGATACAAGGAACTTGGCGTCGTATTCATCCGCCTTGGCCTGCTCTATCTCTTCCGAGAGATTGAAGCCCCTAGCATGGATCTACTCGAGGGTTTCTCTTCGGGATTTGCATCGGGCATATTCATTTCTTTTGCTCTCCCGATCGGAAGCCCCTCTCAACTCAGCTTGAGCGTCGGCAACACCTTTTAAATAGACGGCCACTTTCTTATCAGCTTTGGCCCGAACCTCTTCAACTTCAGCCCGGGTGTTCACAACCTCGGCCTTCATCTTCAAAAGGTCAGACTCGAGCTTTACAATCATGCTCGTCTGGACCAAGCCGCTTTCACGAGCGTTCCGGAGCTGCACCTCGAGGGCAAAAGCCTTGGCCAAAGCATTCTTCTTCGCCATAACTTGGGCATCTATCTGGGCCCTTAGCTCATTACACTTATACTTGGCCTGACCAACTTTTCCCCAAAGGCGTTCCAAGTCCTCTGTCTTACTCTGCAACTGAAGTATCAAAATATTAATCTCCGAAGAATAGGAGAAGAGACACGCATTCCCTCAAAGCAGAGGTTACCTGTTTCTCGAGACGGCCTTCATAGTTCAGGCTTCAATTCATCTCTTACCGAAGAGGTCTCAACTCCTTTGCCCTTATATCACAGAGAAGCCTGAGGGATTTTCCCCCATCCAAGGCCCTCCGTAACCTAGCTTCATAGCGGAGCAGCTCAGACTTGAGCTTGTCAAAGGTCTATGAAAAAGAAGCTTAGTGAGAAAATGAGAATGCAAAACTAAAAAACCAACGAAGTCAGACCAAAACTCACCACGGAACAGAGCCGCTGAGCCTCCTCAAAAGTTGAGCGTACATCTACTGGCCTAGTCTATCGGCCCCAATTAAGCCGCTCTCGGTGGGGATATGATTGCTCGGGACCTCGCTTGATTTAGGCGGCCCCTGACCTCGAACATCCAATGAAGTACCTTCGACTTGAGAATAAGGTTGCGGCAAAAATCTTTATCCCTCAAAGTACCTTCGACCGGAAAAGAAGATGGCGGCAAAGGAAGAACCATTTTTTTCCGAGGCTAGAAGCCTCTATCCTCGGAAAAGAGTTCTGCAAGCTCAGCTGATACATCTTCTTTGAGCCTCTGAGCAAGGCTTGCCTTGCTATGAGCACCTTCGTCCTTCGCGGATTCCTTCCGTTTGTTATCATTCCTCGGCCCCGAAGCCGACGACCCTTTCTCCTCTCCGAGGGAGCATAGTCTTATCTTAGAAAATTCTCCAATGCCTGCAGTGATGGAGTTAATACACATAAAAGAATGTACCTTCCAAAGAAAATATATCACAGAACATGTACTGTGGTGTTTTGCCTCCCATCTACCCTTGGATAGATCTCGCCACTTACGCTCATCGTAAGTCGAGAAAGCCGCTAGTTTCTAAGTCCAGTTCGCTAGGTCGGGGATCTCATATGGCAGCCACGGGATTGCTATAGAAAAGAGAAGGAAAGCATTTTTACGGAGTCTACCTCCACCATGGGCAAAAATGATAAAAACACAAGTGTACCACTTACATGTGAAATTCCATTTCTCAGGAAATGGCAGGAACTCTGCGGGGATAATATCGACGGTTTACACTCGGAAAAATCGACTCATCTACCTTAGGTCCCCGTCTTCTTCATTAATGGCAATAAAGGGGCGGGTGGATCGACTTCGTAAAGTAATCATGCCTCGGTAATGCAAGGGCCGGTACAATCTAATAAGATGGTTGAGGGTGAATTCGAGCCCGACTTTTTTTGAAAAGTACCTTATCATCAACACTATCCTCCAAAATGACGGGTGAACCTGTGCCAGGTTAACCTGAAATCTTCTGCAAAACTCGAGCACAATCCTATCGAGGGGGCCCAATGTAAAGGGATATGTGTATACGCTAAAAAACCCTTCTACATGTGCCATGATACTCTCTTCCATGGGAAGTACCTACAGTACAACCTTTTCTCCCCATCCGTAGTCTCTCTTAACTTCCCCAAGGTGTTCCTCTCTTATGGACGAGATGAACCTCGATGTATGCTCCCAATGGCCCTGAACATTGAGTGGTCTCTCTAATATAAAGTCCCTCCTCGAGATAAAACATCTCGAGGTTATCTCACTGGACGCCAGCGGTGTACCACAGACCGAGCGAGAAGCGGAGACAGAACTACCATCTTCTTGGTAAAAGAATTTGGGCGTAGCAGCCATGACTATGGTGAAACAAGAAGAATGAGATAAAAGATTAAATGAAAGCTTTGAATTAAAACAATGGGAGCGTTGATGCAAGGAAGAAAGGCTCTACAAGAAGGATAGTTGATCAAAAATAGCAAAGTCCTCAAATAAGAGGAAAGCGAGCTCATATATAGAGCAAGCGGCGATTGTTCACCCACTCTGAAGGCCAATTAATTCTAGCTAGGCCATTATTACTTTTGGGGAAGTGTACCGGTGGGACCACCTTGGTCATTTCATGGCCATGCAACGTTCAAAGGGTCAAGATTCCTTATCAATCTAGCCTCGAGATGGTGCCCGGTCTCGATGACCTCTGTTACTATAACCATGGGATATAAGGAGATATCAACATCAATCTAGCCCCGAGATGGTGCCCGATCTCGAGGATCTTTGATACTACAAAATAGGCTCTAAAAGGGGCATCAATCTAGCCTCGAGATCGAGCAGATCTTTGATACTACAAAATGGGCTCTAAAAGGGGCATCAATCTAGCCTCGAGATGGTGCCCAATATTGAGGATCTTTGATACTACAATATTGGATCTAAAAGGGGTATCAATCTATCCCCAGGATGGTGCCCGATCTTGAGGGTCCTTATTATGCCAAGTATGGGCTCTAAAGAGGCGACGTCAAAATTCAAAAGGCTAGCTTTGCATAAGCACTACAAAATAAAATTTGAAGACGTGAAACAAAAGGGTCTCTTTGCATTCCCAAAAATATGTTTACAGAATGTATCTTTACAAAACTCCCTCGAGGAGCCCATACACAAAAGGAAGAACAGAAAAAGCAGAAAGGACGACACGAGACTATTCCTCACCCTCGCTACCATCTGAATCACTTCCAGAATCCTCATCTGAAGTAGTTAAAGGTGCTGATTCTTCCTCCAAGGTCATGACTTTCCTAATCTCAACAGAGAGATCAACACCTTTGGCACTAGCTTCCTCAAAGGCCTGCCTCCGAGCTTGCAGACAAGCATAAGCAACGACCTGAGCCAACTTCTGCTCGGCCTTCTCGGATATCTCCCTAGTTCGATCGTTTGCAGTTGTAGCATCTCTCTTATATGAGGACGCATCTTCATCGGCCCCATCCTTGGCTGCAGATAGTGTAGTGACCTCTTTTTGACCACTTCGAAGAAGATCCTGGGTCAAGGCCAACTCTCCATGTAAAAGATCTCTCTCTGAGGTCACGATCTCATTTTGCCTCTTCAGCTCGAGGATCTCCGTGTCCTTGGCTGCAACCTCTTCCCGAAGTTGCCTCACTAGGGCATCCTTTTGCCCAATTTGCAAAGGCAGAACAAGATAGTAAGCATCGAGTTATAAGGATGTAAAGATGAACACACAAATTCCATGTTACCTGCTCGACAAAGCCAGTCCGTTCCTGATGCACCCCCTTCAGGCTTGCCCGAAGCTTACTCAAGTCCTCTTCCTTTCGGGCAGAGGAAGCCTTCGACTTATTCAGCTCCGAGGTGAGCTTGTCGAATTCCTATCATGGCATGAAAGCTCGTCCTAGAGCTTAGAAAAGGCATGGTCATACAATTTCTTGAACTATAACAAAAGCAGAGGAATTAGAAAGACAAGGGAAAAACTTGAAGCGCAAATAGGTATGTCGAGAATGTTACCTGTTGTTGAAGCTTCTCAGCCTCCTCGAGAGCGACGGGGGCATCGAGGTCTGTGTACATGTAGATGCCGATAAAGTAGTCCTTGAACATATCATCCTCTCCCTGAGAGGCCCCCACATCGGCATCACACTTGTTTTGAGCGTCCCTTATTTCTCCCGGAGAAAATGAAGGGCCCGATTCAAAGCCGCCCATGGTATCAATATCTATAGGGTTCTCTTCTTGACCCTGAAGAATTTCGGAGGCAGACCATCCGAAATATCCAGTCGAAGGTTCGCTGGCACGGACTGTACCATGTCCTACTTGAGGCTCGGGGACTGCGCCCAAACCTTCCTCGAGGGACTCTTTAGCACGAGTTTGGTCCACATCGGCCACCCCCTAACTCGTCGGCTTTTCGACCAATAGCTTGTAGAGCTTCAGTACTCCATCTTACCCTTTGTACCAAAGGGAAATCATCATCATCATCCTCACAAAGACTTGCCGCAACAGTCAAAGTCGAGACTGTGGCATCGGTCTTAGCTGGAGCCTCGGTTGACGCCTCCTTCTTCCTCTTCTTGCCCTTGCCAGGTTTCGAGGCTTGTTCTTCACCAGGAGGAGGCGATCTCATCAACACACCTTCCTCGAGGCCTACACAAAGCATGACGTATCAACTCACTACCACAAAGAATACTCATAAGGAACTTAGTAATGACGACAATGAAAAGCATACCGTGGTTCTTGGCCTGCCACCGTGTTTTGGCCAAATTACGCCAAACACGCTCGCTGTAAGGAAAAGCAGAGTCTAGCTATCTGATCCATCCCGAGAGGTCCTGAACCGCGCCCGGTTACCAAACAGTGGCTGTATAATCAAGAAAAAATTATTTCAGGAGGGGAAGAAGGGGCAATAAAATATACTCGAGGTAGGAACACTTACGCTTCATGTTCCATTTCTCCGGGAATGACATCCTATCGGCAGAGATAATATTACACCCCGCAATATTACGTCGATATCATGTTCCGCAGTATTATATTAAGATGATGTTGTGCCTTGCAGTATTATATTATGGTGATGTCACACTTCACAGTATTAGTTACGACATGTTGCACCCTAAAGTATTGTACGTTAAAATTTTGTTTTCAGTTAACCGATGTAAGAATTGGGGATGAGATCATCTTGATGTTAACGTACTTATGTTATTTATAGCAAGCAATAAATAAGAGTTATAAAGAATAAGAGGGTACACGGATTAAAGAAAACGAGCTTCGTTGAAAGTGGTTAATTTGAAATAAAATAGGGGTCGAGCGATAATAGCCGATAATTATGAACTAGTACCATGCAAGGTACCATATGACCACGGTAGTATAATATATAAAGTATATATGATGTGTTTTAAAAATAAATAGAATTTTAAGTAATTTATGGTAATTTTTAAATTATGCGGGTAATTAGTTAATTACCGGGTAATGGGACATTACCCGATTAACTAATAAGTGGATAAAAAACATAATAATCATTTCCCAAACACGTGGCAAGAATCCTCTATATCAAGAATGTGACTCAGAAGTCACAATGATGACTAACCAAGTATCTGCCACAAAGTCTATTATGAATCAAATGAATGTGATTCTTTTCAATTAAAAGAATAGAAACGTTATTCTCTCAACTCTCAAGAAACATAAACACTTCATCTCAATTCAAAAGGAAAAATTTTCGTTCAAGCTTTCACAAATTAAGAAAAATTCCGTTCAATATTCAAAGAAGAAGGAGCAGTTTGCGTTCAAGAATTTTAAAAAAAGAAAAAAAAAGCAGAAGCTTAATCCAATTTTTGGGGATCTAAGTTCAAGCCACGAAGGTTTCCAACGAAATATTATACGGAGTTTTCCCTACTCCAGGTATGTTAAGGCTATCCCTTCTTTCTTTTGGCATGATCCATATGATACGAACGAAACGTGCAAATGCACAAATTCCATAAGTGACTTTATTCATAGAAGTATTAGAAATATCTATGTTCTTTAATTTTCATGTGCCATAATATTTTATCATCTGTTCATGGGTCTTGAAAATACGAAAGTTGAAAAGATATTACTTTATGATATTGCTCAAGAGGCAAAATGGTCTTATGACATTCCGAATGATTTTATTGACGTACTTTTCATGCATTGCATTCATGTGCATTGACCCATGACCAGATGGCGTTATATACGCGTATATATGTAAATATATGTATATGGGATATGGGAAAAGGTTACAATGTTATATACATGGGATATGAGAAAAGGTTACGGCGTTATATACGCACCACCACCTGATCAGCTGATATAAGATGATGATGTTGCCCACAGTGGCTGAAATATGATTCAAACGGCGTTATATACGCATATGTATGTATGTATTCAAATGACGCTATATACACATATATATGTATGTATTCAAACGGTGTTATATACACATATATATGTATGTATATACATGTATATGGGATATGGAAAAGGTTATGGCGTTATATACGCACCACCACCTGATCAGCTGGTATACGATGATGAATTTGCCCATAGTGGCCTATATGATATGATGGGATGCCCTCAGAGGCTGATGATATTAAGAAATAGATACCTATGCACGACATGTCATTCATACGCATATGCATGACGTTAAAAGTAATTTATGATTTACAAATTTATTCAGACTTACAGGTTGAATCATGTACTCTATATGTCTTTAATATCCCTTATGTATTTATTTATGTTCCTTACATACTCGGTACATTATTCGTACTGACGTCCCTTTGTCTGGGACGCTGCGTTTCATGCCCACAAGTCCCGATAAACAGGTCAAGAGCACTCCAAGTAGGCTATCAGCTCAGCGGAAGATGTTGGTGTGCTCCATTTGCTTCGGAGTTGCTCGTTTGGTTAGTATGATTTAGACGTGTATTGTTTGGTATGGCGGGACTCTGTCCCGACCTTCAATGACATTTATGTATTCTTAGAGGCTTGTAGACATATGTCGTGTACATAAAAGATTGTACGACCTTGTCGGCCTATGTTTTGACTATATAAAGGATGATGTTGTCCTATTAGACCCGTATGTCACATGTATATGATGATGTAATAAGAAAGATACTTTACGTTGGTACTCGGTTGAGTAAGGTATCGGGTGCCCGTCGCGGCCCATCCGTTTGGGTCATGACGGATAATGTCCGAGGTTCTTACTCTGACAAATTGGCTCATCCATCCCCGATCCTTGTCCTCATCTATGCTTGCAAAGAATGTCTCCGCAGATCAAGGATGAAGCTTGATTAAACCTCGGAAGAGACGGGGGCTATACAATCTAACCAAGTGATTGAGGGTGAAGGTCATTCCCTCCACCCGGTTGGAGAAATATCTGAGCATGTAAACAATCTTCCAGAAAGAAGGATAGATCTGATCGAGTGTCCCTCGGTATTCATGGCAAAAGTCAAGAATCAACGGATCTATCGATGGGGAAGAAGGATCTACGGGGCCTAGAGTGAAGGGGTATCTGTATACACTGAGGAAGCCAGCTTTGTGTTCTTCTATGCTTTCCTTAGCTTTAGGGATCTCCATTTGCACTGCCTCCCCCCATCGGCAATCTATCTTTACTCTCTTCGCGTTGGTCACCACACTGATGTACCGAGACACGGGCTCGTATCGGCCCGTTGTAGAAGGGGGTTTTCTATGGTAAAATCGGAGACCGTATCGAAGTGGCCAGGGGTACACTGTTCGATACTTGGAGGTACTTTTGGTTTGCCCTTGGACGGGCGTGATGAGGAAGCCGTACACTTTTTCTGAGACACCGTTTTTGAAGTTTTTGCCATGATTATAACTTGATTTCGAAGAAAAAAGATGAAGAAACAAGCATAGAAAGAAGATAAGTGCAAGAAGTTGTGGACTTAGCTCTTAAAACTTGAAGATATTGTAAAAGTGTGGATGTCAAACAATTGGGGTATTTATAGAAGTTATTTGGGCAACATTTGAGAAGCGAACAAGTCGAATCAAAAGTGGTTCGTGGGCTTCTCGATAATCGTATTGACAACAACCTCTACGCAGCCTTTAATTCATGGCATTTAATGCTATGATGGGCTGACGTCACAATGGAAGTATCGAAGAGGCAAAAGTTCAAGACTGTTTCTTATCATTTCCCTCTAAGAAACGCGGGGACTATCGGTACACGGCTAAAATTGGAGTATCCGATTTTATGATCATTATGGCATTTTTACAGCCCATCGTCAGAAGCCACAAAGCACAGCTCGAGGTTTGACCCCGAGGGTTCCCAATGCTCGACCCGGGGTAGTGCAAATCGGTGGTTATCTTAGACAAGTGGGAAATTCCCAAAGGGCACGTGGCTAAAGCTGGCCAGGTTTACAAGAATAGTACAAGTCTGTACCGTGACATTAAATTGTTGTACTAGCTTCATATCCTTATAATAAATGCATACGTACTATGTTGGGATTCTCCCTCCTATATAAAGGGGAATCTTGTTATTTCTTGAACACATGATATTCAATACAAGAACAAGAACATTCTCTGCTCTCTAACTTAAACACTGTCCATTGTCTTTTCTTTGATTTATTGCTTACATTTATTGTGTTTCATTGATTGTTCTTCATTTATTACTCATCATTGATCATAAAGAGCCATTATTGAGGCCCTTGTAACTGTTAGACCTCCATCGATCATCTCCAGTCGAGCTAATTAGCTCAACCTCGAGGCCCGGCTTAGGCCAACTCGAGACCTCGATTCACCCCGATTCACTATTGTTCGGTTTGAATAACTGCACTTACTCTTACTCTTACTCTTATTTTTCTTCCCTAGCTTACACTTAGCATCTATTGTCTAACAACCAGCATAAAAATAAATAATCTAATTGTAATTACCATTTTAAGGTAAACAAAGGTGTCATATGGATATGTGAAGGTGGTTTTCTATTGGTATTTCGGTGCAATCAAAATCTGGTTGTAACCCGAGTACTCATCCAAAAAGAAATAGTAGGAACGTTCGGCAAGTCTATCCAACATTTGGTCAAGATAGGGCAATGGAAAATGATCTTTATGGGTCACTTTGTTCAGCTTTCGGTAATCCATGCATACCATCCATCCGGTGACAGTCATAGTGGGGATCAACTAATTTTGCTCATTTGTGACCACAGTGATACCCCCTTCTTCGGAACATATTATACCAGCGAAGTCCATGAACTATCCAAAATGGGGTACACAACCCCTGCATCTAGCCACTTGATAACTTCCTTCTTAACGACCTCTTGCATATCCTCGTTCAACCTCCTTTGATGTTCCATGGAGGGTTTGGCATCATCCTCAAGTATAATTTTGTACATGCAAAAGGCGAGGCTTATCCCCCGAATATCAGCTAGAGTCCATCCAATGACATTCTTCTTTCTTTAGAGCACCTCAAGGGTGGCATCTACCTGCACGTTAGTTAAGCACGAAGAAAGAATAGCAGGTAAATTTGAACAAGGGCCAAAGAATTCATACCTGAGGTGTGAAGGCAAAGGCTTCAACTCCAATATGGGAGGTTCCTCGATTGAGGGCTTTGTGGTGGAGTTTTTTGGTTCTCAAGATCCAAGGAAAGTTTTCGGGGCTCATATGTGTAAGAACCCATTCCTTGCAAAGCGTTGACATACTCCACCAAGCCTTCATCCTCCACCACATCATGGTTCAACAACACAGCTTCCAAAGGGTCCTCCACATTTATCACATCATTGGTGTCTTCAACAATCACCTCAGTCATAAGATCCACAACTGAACATACTTTGTTGCTATTGGGCTGCCTCATTAATTTGCAGACATGGAACACAACTTTTTCTTCACCCAACTGGAAGGTGAACTCCCATGCTTCCACATCAACAAAGCCTTCCCTGTAGCTAGGAAAGGTCTCCCAAATATGATCGACACCTCATAGTCAACCTCGCAATCCAGAATTACAAAATCCGCTGAAAGTATGAACTTATCGACCCGCACAAGAATATCATCAATAATACCAAGCGGCCTCTTCATTGTTCGATCCGCCATTTGTAATCTCATTGAAGTAGCTCTCGATTTACCAATACCCAAAGTTTTGAATACTAAGTAAGGCATCAAATTTATACTTGCTCCCAAATCACACAAGGCCTTTGCAAAATCCGCACTCCCAATGGTACATGAAATGGTAAATGCATGGGGATCTTCAATATTTGGAGCCATAGAGTGCACAATGGCACTCACTTGATGAGTCATTTTGATGGTCTCACAATCCATAGATCTCTTTTTAGTTACCAAGTCTTTCATAAACTTGGCATATCCCGGCATTTGCTCAAGAGCTTCCACCAAGGGCATATTGATCGACAAACTTTTCATCATCTCAATAAACTTCTTGAATTGGTTTTAATTCTTTTTCTTTGCAAGTATTTGAGGGTAAGGAGGAGGAGGCCTTGGAAAAGGAGCCTTAGCCTTAGGCATTACCGTTTCTGGTATGTCTATCACATATTCCCTAGACGGGTTCACACCATTTTAGATTTCCTCCACGTTATCATCAATGTCAATTCTCACTTCTTCATTCACAATATCATCACTCACTTGCACGTCATTACTTTGATCATCATTATCTTGCACCAACACATCACCAATCACAAATTTTCTTGCATTAGAGGTACTATCAACACCACCTCTACCACTCCTTATAGTCACCGCCATGGCGTGGCCCGTATTGTTCCCTTCCAACGTGTTTACTACCGTGTCACTAGGTAGTGCCCCCTTAGGGCGAGTGTTCAAAGATTGTGAAATCTGGCCAAGTTGGACCTCTAAGTTGTGGATAGAAGTATTATGGGATGCCAATTGGGCATCGGAGTCGGCGTTTTTCTTCATCATTTGCTCAAACATTGACTCAATCCTTCCCATCTCATTGTTTGATGAGCTAGGACCTTGAGACAAAAATAGAGGCGGGTTGTTTGGTTGTTGATACATTGGAGGCCTTTGAAAGATCGGCCCCTGATTCCCTTGATTACCATTTTTCCAACCCCTTTGGTTGTTGTTTCCTCCCCAGTTGCTATTGTTGTTGCCACCCCAGTTGCCCTGGTTGCCCCAATTTTGATTGTTGTTCCGCCCAGTTTTTTTGGTTGTTGTTGTTCCCACTGTTCCAATTTCCTTGTTGGTTTTGATTTCCCCAATTTCCTTGGGATCTCCACTGTTGTTGTTGATTCAGAGCATTGCCCTGTTGTCCTTGGTAGTTGTTTACATACTGAACTTTTTCACTTTGATCATCATACCCATCATCTTGGTTAAAACCACTACTATCTTGCTCAAATTGATCCGGATTTCCTTGACTTTGTTGACCTCTTTGCCGCCTCTTGTTGACCATCATATTAATCCCTTCCATGGAATTTACTTGTCTTGGCGCTTAAACTTGTTGCAATTGAGCTTTGGCCAACTGGTTCATTGTTGTAGTCAACTCGCCTATTGCTTGGCTGTGGTCATGGAGCTCTTTGTGTAGGTGAATGACATTGGGACCACCTTGTGGGACATTAGCTCGACTTTGCCACGCTGAGGAAGTATCCTCCATCTCATCCAGTATATCACATGCCTCAGTATAAGGTGTGTTCATAAAGTTTCATCCTGCTAGATGGTTAACTACACACTGGTTGGTAGTGTTGATGCCATGGTAGAATGCGTGTTGGATCATGGCTTCGGTCATGTCATTGTTCGGACATTCTTTAACCATCATCCGATACCTTTCCCAGATCTCATGCAGTGGTTCATTTGGCTCCTGTTTGAAGGCAAGGATCTCATCTATCAGCGTCGCCATATGCCCCGGCAAGAAAAACTTGGCTATAAACTTGTCAGTCAACTTATCCCACGTGGTGATGGAATGTTTGGGGAGTCTTCGGAGCCCGTCCAAAGCTTTCCCTCTAGTGAAAAAGGGTATAAACTCAGTCTCAATGCATCCTCCGACACATTTGTTTGTTTGCTGCCCCAACAGCTATCTATAAAGCCCTTTAGATGTTTATATGCATTCTGATGGGGAGCACCTATGAAGTACCCTCTTTGCTCCAATAAGGTCAACATGACATTTGTAATCTGGAAATTTCCTGCCCAGATCCGGGGTGGGACAATTGCACTTGCGTAACTTTCATTTGGAAGCACCCGAGGAGCTGCTCGCGGAGGAGCTGGGGGAGGGTCTAGAATGTTTTCATTGGCCTGGGCCTCTTCTTTCAGCTTGAGATACTAGAGGCACCTCATCTTCAGCATTATCATCTACTTCCTCCCCCGGGAGAACATTTTTGAGAGGATCATTATTTGCCATTTTGTACCCGAATCGATTAACTCACACAAGTTAGTAAAATAGAAGGAAAGAAAAACAAGACACACAACTAGTCAGATAGATAGCCAAAACTGTTTAACTCCCTGGCAACGGCGCCAAAAAGTGATCGGATCCAACCCTACACCACTATATAATGGCGAGGAGTGGTCGATGCAGCTTTTACCTAAAAGGTCGGGATCGATATCCACAGGGAGTTAATATTGGTTGGGAGTTGGGTTTCTATCTAATCTAGTTATGTGTGTTGCTTTTAATTGCACTTCTACCCATGCTTGGATTTGTTTCTATTCTATGTTTAATGCTATTGATTGCTGAAAACAATCTAAGTACAGTGTTTTGTAGGAGTTTTCTCAATTGATAAAAAAGCACTAGGGAAGTGACTTACACCTCGGCGAGTATCTAATGGGGTCTAGAATTTAGGACAAGATTGTTATATTTGGGGTCGTGAAATAACCTTTTCCACATAATTACTCACTCTATACCTCTTGGTAGTTTGAGTGACTTTGCCTAATTGGCTTTCTCAAGCCTAATTGGGTGTTCAAATAATGTAAGTAAAAGTTTCTCAAGTCGGGTATTACTATCTCTAGGCTTAACCCTTTCATTAATGCTATCAATCTCTTGAATTTACCCAATATCTTGTTAGCCTATTTTTCCTACACTTGAGCTCTCTTTCTCAAGAATAAGTGTTTCCAACCACCAATTCAACAGTTAAAGCATGAAACAAGCTAAATATCACTAACCCATAAAAAAATAAGCCCTAAAATTGAAGACCTATTAAATACCCACACTAGGGTTGGGTCACAACCCTAGCTAATGGGTTTAGCTACTCATAATCAAGGTAGAAATCAAAGATGGAGATGAAATATAAGTCATAAAAGTTGATTACAAGAACAAAATCTACGAATATAAGCTAAAGCTACTCTAAAATTACTCTAAATGGTAAAGTACGCCTATTCACGAGCTCACTGATACAAAAGATGACCTAAAAATGTAAAAAAGATCTATTTATACATAGCTGAAATTACTGGACAAAAATACCCCTACGGAGGTTCCGCTGTGAGCAAAATACTGGGCGCCTCAGCGCATGGACTTTCGCGGCCGCACAAAAACAAGCGCATACCGCGTTTCTTCATAATTGGACTTGGACTGGGCTAGGTTTTTGTGGATAGCATAAAGTCTATCGCATACGCATTGGTTTCTATCGCGGCCGCGTAAAATGTTTGCGGACCACGTTCCTTAGTTAGGCTCAACTTGCAGAGTCTCTGAACTTCAATCAACGCTTTCAGTGGAAATACCACTATGACCGTGTCAGGTATTCCGCGGCCGCAGTTTTTTCACTGCGGTCAGCTACTGTTGTACCTAAAACATCTTCTCTTAATCTTACTTCCGCGTACCGCGTAATTATGGCTGCTTCAGTGGTGGACCTTACGCGACTGCTCTTTTCCATCGCGGTCAGCGCTTCAGTCCCAGCTTTGAACTCGTGCAAATTTAACTCCTTCATGAGTTGATTATGCCTTTATTGCCTCATTTTGACCAAACCCTGCAGACAAGCTTATTAAGTCAGTTTTCGGGAATACTTCTACACATTTTTTATCCAAAGCCTAAGCAAAAGAGAGCATAAGATAAGCTAAAATCCATAGTTATCAAGGCCATATTCTGAATCATCTGAAAATAACGTCAACAACCAGCAATACCAAACTAAACATCTACATAGGGTTGGTAAAGCCACAATACTGATATAAAAAAATTACTACTAAAAAAATTAGGTTTTAGCGACGGACAAAATCTGTAGCTAAACAAAAAAATCCGTCGCTAATCTCATTTAGTGACGGATTAGCTACGAATTCTGCTAGCTACGAGCATTTTAGCGACGACATTCGTAGCTAATTTCAGTTTTATGTAGTGAATGTATAGGACTCATTTACAAGCCTCTAGGGATAATTGAATTGTATCATGGTCGGGATAGGGCCCCGACCTACCCATCAAACCTGTATGTACAAAATGGACTCTAAGGTATATACCTGGTAACTCAAAGAAAGTGGAGCTTACCAACCAAGCTGATGTTTGACTTTGTCTACTGAGAAGGTCTATCCAGCTAGCTTTTAGGACATGCAGGCATAAAATGCAGCATCCCCAGTAAAAAGGATGTCAGTACAAAATAATATACCGAGTATGTAAGGTAACAGAATAACTGAAAGCTGAAACTGAACTGATAATATAATAACTAAAAGTACCTAGGAGTCAAATATAATTGAAGATATGCTTACCTGCTAATACTGGCTCATCTCTCTCAATATAGTAAGTAAAATAGTTGTCCGGCCCTATGAGGCTTGGTATGTGTAACTACTCTGCCATAGTGGCATGCTCATAGGCGCTCGACCATACTAGGCTCTATATCTCAATCATTCTGGGCTCGCTCATAGATACTCGGCCATAGTAGGCTCGGTATATAACTTACCATCTGATCTGAGGTTGTCCAATAGGGGCCTGCCCACCGATTATAGTTTGGTGGTGGTGAAAATATTGTAATAATTTATATATTGACCCTATGCTCTCCTTATTGAAAGAAGACAATACTTAACTAAATATAAAATCCCGATAAGGGAGAATACTGTAGCTTATGAGACTAGAATAATGTACATAAATTCAGAAATAAGAACTTCTCTTTATGCCTTGTTATCAAACGCAAGTAGTTACGGGATCATGACAAAATAAAAGAAAGGTTTAGTCTTAACATACCTTAACTTAGTTGAGTCCTTAATACCTTCCAAGCAATCCTTCAAACAACTCAACTCAATCTACCACAACATAAGGAGATTGAAAATCAGTGCTGAGTAAAGGCTAAGTACGCAACTTAAACTAGTAGTTCGTTTGCGTAAATCTCGGCAGCATCTCCCCTGTAACAAGGCCCTCATCCAGTACAATATACCAACAACAACAAGGACACAACAATAACAACATGTATTCATCATTTTCCCACCTTATCTCCATCACAATATACCACAAAATATCTCACACACCCTAATCACTTCAAAAATAAAACGACAACCAAAGTAGTGTCAAACAACCTAAAACAATGTAACCACGAACGACCAAACCACCATTCCGTCATTATGTGGTGTTTCTCTAAACCTTTTCTCCTCCAAAACTCCATAAAAATCAGCACAAGAGGGCAACACGAGTGGACTACAAAATAGTCCACTAAAAATGAAATAAATCAAACTCATAGCTTCCGATCACCGTCCCATGAGTTCTAACTATTATAAAACAAATTTATCAACCTTCCTTGACATTTGAATGCTTAAATACAGAAGGTAGGCATTTTCCTAACAATGAAGTACCTTCCAAAACTCAAACTACAAACAAAAAGAGAGGCGCCTAACAATGAAGTACCTTCCAAAACTCAAACTACAAAGAAAAAGAGAGGCGATATAGCGATACTTACGTCGTAGGGATCATTCTAACGTTATCGATTCTTGATTTTGTACCTGGGATGTTAATCTTTTTGGAACACTTGTACATAGCTTAAGGGTAAGGTTTTGGGGTTTCTCTGGTCGTGTTCTATGAAAAATGAAGAGAAAGATGATTTAAAATCCTATATATATCAACTTTTGAAAAGTCAAAGAGGCGCTAGCTTGGCACCCTAGCATTGGCCCTTCTTCCGACGCTTATATATTTTTATCCAGATGTCGTATGAATGAACGGTTAAGAGAGTTCGAAACTAAATTCCAAGACCTTCAATTTAATATATAATATTCCCCAAAAAGACCTCATATAACACACGAAATATATTGCTCAAAAAGCTTTAGTGACACACTTGCTTGTCACCTATGCAGTCTGGGCTGTCTCGTAAAATTGCACATATCTCTCTACTCCAATGTTGTATCGACAAACAGTTTAATGCTTTATAAACTAGACTCATATATCGTCAATTTGATATGTGTATAATCCCTTAATTCCAAGTACATTATGAGAAATGCTCAGCTACATTTGACCTAATTTTCAGTATATTTATGAATGTAACTTATGATGATCTTTGCCAACTTTTGTTCCACAACTTTCTTGACTTCAAAACATAAAGCACGACTATCATAAGACAAATATAACTCATAACATAACTTCCTTATCATTTTAGCACCCTAATCTCACCACAAAAGTACATGTTGTAACATTCCCAACTTGTCGACTTTCGACGAAACTTATTTTCTTCAATTGGTTTAGCTTCAAAGCCTTCCAACCCTCTTGGTACTTGCAGTCCATAATCATAAATATTTATAACCTCAAAGTTAACATGATTAACTTACTTTATATAGTTACAAAGATGATCTCATTTCAGAGCTTATATCAATTGACTTACGACGTACTCTCACGTACGAAAATATGCAGTGTAATAGGATGGCATTTTTGGAGTATCGTTTGGCTTGCTCAGTATTGGATTTGGCTTATTCGAGGTAAGTACCACTTCTAAACTTGGTGCTGAGGATATGGACCCCTGAATATACATGATATGTATTTGGTGTTGAGGCACATGCTAGGTGATGGGCGTGTAGGCGTGCACTGTGTGAATTGTGACTCGATTATTTCTGTGGTACCGTGTAGTCACTTAATATTATTTGTATCCATAAAATGTCTATGTGATAGAGTAATTGAGTTGTTATCCATATTAGAAACCATGTCTAGCCTATATTCTTATCCTATTAGGATCCGCTAAGGTCATTTTTTATGTTGCGCTATTTGCTTACATTGCAATTACATACTCAGTCAGACATACTCATTTGCATATCATATCTCTGTCTCTGTTACTATTTATTGATCCATCACATAATCATTTTTGGGCTGATTTTCATGACATTGTGCACCCAAGAGACTGGAGAGATTGATGACTAAGTGAGGCCGTGGGCTGCTTAGCATGAGTGAGGTGAGCCCAAGAGACTGGTGAGATTGATGACTGAGTTGGGGCCGGAGAGCCATGCTGTGAGTGAGATTTATGGATCGGGTTGCATGCCGCAACAAGCCTTATGTCTATATGTAGATCGGGTTACATGTCACAACCCTTATGGCTATATGTGGATCGAGTTGCAAGCTGCAACAGGCCTTAGGGCTATATATCGATCGGGTTGCATGCTATAGCAGGTTATATTAGTGCTTTGGTTGGACCTGCCCCTCCGGAGTCTGCAAACCCACAGTGAGCATAGTTGCTATTGATTTTTGGACTGGATCTACCCTATACAGGGTTGAGTGGCTGTGTGTGCTGAGTATTGAGCGTGATGAGTGAGAGTGAGAAATAGTGGGATTGAAAACTCTGAGAGTGTGAGTACATGAGTTCATCATTGAGATGCATACTTGAGATACATGCATAGAGATGCATTCCCTCATGCTACTCGATTTTGGTGACATTCAGGATTTCACTTGAATATTGACATGTATGCATAGAAATGTACTTTCCTCGTGCTACCTGGAAAAAAAATTAAACATCTTATTTATTTTTCAAATACTTACTCATATTTTTGGTGACTTGGCGAAAAGAATTGAGTTTTGCTGATATCTTTTGAAAACATGCCTAATTTTCCGTAACTGTGAATGAGCTAAGCATCATATCTCTGAGTTATTTTCTCGTACTACTTTTTTATATTTTTATGAACTATTGCTGCTTATTGGAGTTGGACCCTGAACTTTGTCCCAGTTGACCTTTGGAACCTAACTTAAGGTTAGGTTTGTTACTTATTGAGTACATGGGATCGGTTGTACTAATACTACACTTCTGCACCTTGCGTGCAGATATTGGATGTTGATATTGCTGTGTTCAACGGGAGTTGGATTTGAAGATGTACCTGCATTCCGGTCATAGCTGCCTCTTGATCTTGGTAGCTCTAGAAATTTTAATCTGTTCATGTATATTTCAAACATATGATTTCTTTTATTTCAACCGCCTTGTAAATTCTAAATCTTAGAAGCTCATGATTTGTACTACAGTTCTTGGGAAATATATAAAGGTTCAGATATTTTATCATTTATTTGTCTTAATAAATTTCATTAAATTTGATAGTGGGTTGGGTTAGGTGTTATCACGACTAGTTGGAATTTCAGGCCGTGACAAGTTGGTATCAGAGCTCTAAGTTCATAGGTTCTACGAGTCATGAGAAAGTGTCAAGTAGAGTCTTGCGGATTGGTATGATGACGTCTTTACCTATTTTCGAGAGGCTACAGGGCATTTAGGATAAGCTTTTCATCTTTCTTTCCTTATCTTGCGACATTGATTCAGCTTGAAGCATAAATCTTTGAATTCTTTCCACGCACTCGTATGCACATGTGAGCACTTGATATCAGTTGTACATCGACGACTTGTGATTCCATGGATAATGCAAGATGTGATTTTTGTGTGCTGATGATGGGCCAGTCTGGAGGACTTGAGGCCAGGTTTTGACCATAGCGTGAGCACGGTGATTTTGGTTGTTTGAGCATGTGCTTTTTGGACTTATATGTCCGGTAGTTTTCCTATGTGCAGAATTGTGGCTTGATTAATGGTTTGGATGGCTATATGATGAGTGTGATGCAACTATAGGAAGCGTTCATATGTTTTGAATGTGACAAAAAGAGTTTGATTGAGATGTAAAATGGACTATTACGTGTCTGATTTTTGTCTTGATGTGACGTATAGTCTCGAGTTATGAGTAGGTTGAAAGGTCTTTCATGTTGCCTAGTTGTGGGACGAATTAGATTTTCATGTCTTATTAATGAGTTCAGACTTGGGAAGATTAAGTAATTGCATACTAGTTATGGCTGCGAAAGGGTATTGAGAGATGTCAGTTTGAGGCTAAGTAGGTGGGTTATGACCTGCGGGGTAATCTATGAGTGTGTGACCTTTACGATGGTTGGGTAGAGAGTGTCTTGCTACCAGTGGGTTATATTTGTGTGATTTGAGATTGGATCGATATTAATAGTTGACTTGGCCGTCACGAGAATTAATGCGAGGTTTGCAGATGATTTGAGGTAATATATGGTTTGTTTTACATGAGCTTATGGAGGATTAAGTTATATCGTACTGCGGTATTATAGCAGTAATAGAGTATGGGAATTATGAGTTATCGAGTGTTTTGATCTATGGCTTTGAGCCAAGTGGGGGAGTCTATTATCGACGATTGGATTGCACGGTTACATGTTGTACTGGTTTTAGTTTTGAGGCATACTTGTGAATCAGTTATGACTTGTGGAGGTTGAGATCGAGGATGACTCGAGTAAGGGAATTTCTGAATACGGGTTATATTACAATTTATGGGAACATGGAAATCATGAAATGAATTGAGTTGCATTCGTGACGGATGTAGTGCGCATGGAGTAGGGATTTTCTCGATTGCGTTAAGGAATGGTTTCTTTTTTGGGGTGTTGTTGTGCTAATGGGTCACATGTCGTTCGGCCCATTTGGGCGGCGCAATTGAGATTTGAGCTGAATGGATGACCTTCGAGAAGGTTCCAAGGAGTTAAAAGTTTATATGTAGCAATTGAATTTTTTTTTGGATTTGTATATGGCTAAGATCTGAGCTTGCATTGATGGTGCTGGGACTTGTGGTATTTCTGTATCGCTATGGGTTCTACATTTCAGTATCAGGAAGGCAAAGGAAAACAGTTTTAGATTCACATTAGCCCTCTTCATAGAGGGTATCTCGGATGCAGTATTTTGAGTTTTAAAATGGGAATACTACGGCTTATGTGTCTTAGGGCTATATGATTTTATGCTAGGATCTCTTATGGTGAACTTCGGGTAAGGATCTTGGTGTTCTCGCAAGGAGAAGTGTCAATCTGAGGGTAATTCGGAGGGAACTCGAAAAATTAAGACATCTTGATAGTATGTTGGATCAGCATGGCAATGGATATGATCGGTTCTTTGAGTACGCAGGATGTGGTGAGATCTAAAGGTGTTTTGTGGCAATTTTCTTGGGTTTTGAGTTAGAGAGATTCATTTTTGAGGGCTTGGTTATGTGCAAATAGGTTTTAAAGAGTTTTTGATGGTTTCTACTACGATTTGAGATGGATATCTCCTACCGGAGTGAGGAGCATGTAGTGTATTATGATATTTCTCTTGGATGATATCAAATAAAAGGTTTCTGGCCGACTGGGTATGTGTTCTACTAGTGACTCAGGGTTGATTATGAGATTCTCGTACTTTTCATATGATGGCATGATAGATGTGGTGGTTGTGTAGGATTGAGATTTGCAGGTGCAAGGTCATGGGTAATTTTTGAAGGAGAGGTTATGAATTCTTAGGCAATATGGACGATTTCATATGACTAGATGCATGTTATTACTACTTCGCATTTCCTGATAAAGGTGCACATTTCAGAAGGTGCACTGTGTTTTGACTTACGGATGTTTCATAAGTATTGCGATACTCGCCGGATTGATCGACTGCTGATATTCAGATTCTGCTATGTGACAAAGAAGAATTATAGAAGTATATCTCGTGGGATGATCGTGTATGAGATATGTGTTAGACATTCGGGCGGTGGAGTTGGGGTCAGATATGGTGATTCGTGTGTTCTATAGATTTAAAGACCGGGAGTTCTCAAAAGCAGATTGTTTCGCGGTTAGGGACTGTGAAGATGTGGCCAAAGCTAGCCAGAGGATAGATGTGTTTTGGTTAAGTCATTGTGGACTTTTGGGAGGTTATTTATCTACTTGTGGATGACCGGTGATGATTTGGTGGCCTATTGGTAGGCCTAATAAGGATGTGTATCCTACAGCGGGCCGGATTTGTTGGCTCAAAACTGCTAGTTTTGAGGGGTGTGTCATTCGGTTATGGTTGAGCTTATTCGTGTTCTGATACGATTTATGTGTTGCTCTTCTATGCTATGAGGGGTTGTGATTTGTTGGCTATATGCACACATGGTGTGGTTCTGTTTGGATCTTGTAGCGGAATTCGAGCGAAATGGTTATTTGGATGTGGAATGGTTGATTGAGTCTTGGTTATGGCCTCTTCCGGTTGTGGTATATTGTATTGTTTGCTTCTTAATGGTTATGGCTATGCACTTTTGGTACTAGAGGTCAAATTTTGCGTGGTTACTGATTTTGGGCAATGTGACTTGAGGTATTTCATATGGACCAGTGTTTAGATGGGGTCACACAGTGCAGTGGAATTATGTTGAGATATGATCCTTGTGTTAGACTAGTGTGTCTTGGTTCTACTATGTATGATGGGTCGTAGCATTGCGGTTATGGTGGTACTTGTCGTGTTTGCGAGACAGTTATCTTATTTGAGTTATTTTCCATTTTGGGTACATTTGAATTGTTGCTTATTGGTGCACGGATTACACATGTTGTGATTCTAGGTAGTCTTGGTGTGGCATGTCAATACAATAGTTGTGCTTGATGAGGTAAGGTTATTAGACCTAGTATGAGAGCTACCAGATTTGATTGCGTTATATTTGGAAGGATAATGTCGTTGATCGGCTTAGGAATTGGTTATAGTTCTTGTCGAAGGAGGGAGAGTTTCATGACTTGTTGATCTAATAAGTGGTTACGAGTTTCTGCATATTTCTTTCATTATCAGCAGTGGACGAAGGTTTTAGAATGGAATTTGTTCGATATGAGGTTTGTTACTGGTATTGGGTTGTTTTGAGTAGCTATGGTGATCGGAAGTTATTGCTATGAGTATTTGAGATACATGGTATATCATGTGATTGATTCTTGGGTTATGGTTATGGGTTGGTACAACTTGTTCAGACTTATGCAATGTGTAGATGCGAGATTCGGGTCTTGTAGGAAATTCCGAACGTAGAAAATTGGATTCTAAGTTTTATGGAATAAAGCTAAAGTAAGAATCTTTAGCTAGGTTGTGTTTTTAGGCTTATACAAATTAGGGTGATATGGGATCACCCCCGGGTATGTGCATGGAAAGGTTACACCAGACTACTTCAATGTAGTTCTCAGCACGTTCGAGAACGAAAGTATGTTTAAGTGGGAGAGAATGTAATGACCCGACCGGTCGTTTCGAGCTCTAGCGCTTCACTCGGTGGTTTAAGGGAATGACTAACTCTATATGATGTGTTTACGACTTGTGTGTATCATTAGTTTCGGTTTCCAGGTGATTCAGAATTAGTTTGGAAGAATAAATTTCATTGTTGAAGCTTTAAAGTTGGAAGAATTGACCAAGTTTGACTTTTTAGTATTTGATTTTGTATTGGAGATTTGATTGTTTCGTTAGATCCAGATGGTGATTTTGGACTCGGGCGTATGTCCGGATTTGCACTTGAATATTTCTAGAAGGTTTCGGCGCTAACTGGTGAAAGTTGGAAATTTGAAGGTTTGGAAAGTTCATAGGTTTGACCGAGAGCTGACTTTGAGGATATCAGATTTAGATTGTGGTTGCGGGAGTAGAAATAACTTTGTTATGTCATTTGGAACTTGATATGTTATGTTTCGGCTCGAGTTTTGAAAGTTGAAAATTAAAAGTTCATTTAAGTTTGAACTGAGGTGTGATTCGTCGTTTAGATGTTGTTATGCGTGATTTGAGGCCTCAAGTAGGTTCGTATTATGTTATGAGACTTGTTTGTATATTCGGACGAGGTACCGAGGGGCCCGGGTGAGTTACAGACTTGTTTTGGATCATTTTCTTCATATTTCCATTGTTGGTGTGCTCTGGTTTCTGGTGCTTCGATTGGTCTTTGCGATCGCGAAGTATGTTATGTGAACGCATAGAGAAAAATTGGGAGTTGGGCAGATTCTTAATCGCGATTGCGATTGGAGGGCCGCGATCGCTAGGCAGCGTTTGCCATAGTGTTAAGACTGGCAACTGTGAACCGAAATTTCTTCTACGTGTCCATGTAAGAGGTGACGCATTCGCGAAGTGTAGGAGCCTGTGTGCTTTGGCGTTCGCATGGTTCAACTCGCGATCGCATAGAGTATTTGTGGAGGCAGTGTTGTTTGTTCATCATGATCGCAAAGGTTTGTACGTGACTGTGTAATGTATTTCTGGGTCAGTGCATTTTCCTTCTTCAAGATTGCGATGGTATTTCCACGATCTCATTTCATTGATTCGCCCAGTGATTATAAGTACTCTAATTTTAGGGGTTTCGGTCATTTTTGCATAATTGGAGATATGGAACTCAGAATGTGATGATTTTTGTAGCGATTTTCATTATATGGATTAGAATAAGTGTCTTCTACTCGGTTTTGATTATATTTCATGAATCTATACTCGTTTTTGACATTTGGTTGATGATTTCAACAGATAAATTGAGGGGTTTTGTCTAAAGTCTCATAGAGTGAATATTTGAATTTTGAACATCGATTCAGAGTCAGATTTTAGTGAAACTAGTATGGTTGGACTCGTAATTGAATGTATTGTCTGATTTTGTAAGTTTTATCAGGTTCCAAGGCGCGGGCTCGAGTTTGACTTTTTAGTTGACTTTGGAGTTTTGATTAAAGATTCGACCTTTATCATTTGGGATTGTTTCTTAGGCATTATTTGATATTCTTAAGTTTCTTTTGGCTAGTTTCGAACCGTTTGGAGGTCGGTATGTGCGGGATGATATTTTTGGAGCATCATTTGACTTGCTCGGTATTGAATTTGGCTTGTTCGAGGAAAGTACCACTAATTCTAAACTTGGTGCTGAGGGTATGGACTCCTGAATATACGTGATATGTATTTGATATTGAGAGTGTGAGTACATGAGTTCATCACTGAGATGCATTGCATTGTACATGCATACTTGAGATACAGGCATAGAGATGCATTTCCTCATGTTACCCGATTTTGGTGACGTTCATGATTTCACTTGCATATTGATATGTAGTCATAGAGATGTACTTTCCTCATACTACCTGAAAAAATGAAACATCTTATTTATTGCTGAAAATTTTTGGAAATTTTATTGGGAAAAATCACAGTTTTCATGCTTAATCATATTTTTGGTGACTTGGCGAAAAGAATTGAGTTTTACTAACATCTTTTGAAAAACATGCCTAATTTTTCGTAACTGTGAACGAGCTAAGCATCATATTTCCGAGTTATTTTCTCGTACCATTTTTTTATATTGTTACGTTGTTATGAATTGTTGTTGGTTATTGGAGTTGGACCCTGACCTTTATCCCAGATCGTCACTACTTTCAACCTAAGATTAGGTTTGTTACTTATTGAGTACATGGAGTCGGTTGTACTCATACTACACTTCTGCACCTTGAGTGCAAATATTGGATGTTGATATTGTTGTGTACGACATGAGCTGGATTTGAAGATGTACCTGCATTCCGGTCATAGCTGCCTCTTGATCTTGGTAGCTCTAGAAATTTTAATCTGTTCATGTATATTTCAAACAGATGATGTACTTTATTTCATACCCGTCTTTTAAATTCTAAATCTTAGATGCTCATAATCTGTACTACCAGTCTATTGAAAATATATAAAGGTCAAATATTTTATCATTTATTTGTCTCTATCAATCTCATTAAATTTGAATAGTTGTTAATTGGCTTACCTAGCGGGTTGAGCTAGGTGTCATCACGACTAGTTGAATTTCGGATCGTGACAAATTTTGATCTAATGGTGAAAACGTCACGCATGATGTGTGAATTAGGCGCATGACATGATATTAAACTCTTCCCTATGCAAAAGTATGATATCAATTTAAAATGATAAAGCAACCCTATTATTCATCGAATTTTGAGAAAGATGACCAGTGATGTTGAATCGTCAAATTGGAAAGGTTTATAACTTCATGTAACAGAAGAAAGAAATGTCTTCCATAACATGTATCTAATTGGTTTTTACTTTTTTTGGCTTTATTACTGCATTTGGCGCAGTTTATGTAATACTCAATCCTTTTTAGTCTGTCTTAAAGATAGTGATATCTTTTTATATTTTAGAAAAAAATTACTGTAAACTTAATTATCATTTTACTCTTAGTGAGATAATTTATAACGATTACAAAATATATATAGTCTATATCTATTAGACCTAGGACTGTCTAATGGGAGGGTATTGGTTCTTAATGGGGATTGGGAACGAAGACGGTACCAGTAAATGGGGGGGGGGGGAGGGGGGGTCCTTTCCGGGTCTGTGGTTAAGGGGATTTAAGGGTTAGGGGTAAGGATACTTTTAGGGGTACCAAACCAATACCCCTATCGATCTTAAGAGGAGGGGGTTACTTAAAGCGATAGCAAGGGTACTTAGGAGTATTTTTAAATTAAAATTTTAAAAAATTATTATACTTGAATACATACAAATTTTACAAGTTGGAAATAATTCAATATTTTATTTCAATACTTAAAAAGATAAAATTACAGATTTCTTTTGAACTATTTATGAAAATTTTTAATGACTTTTATTGGTCTTTGCTTTAAATTAATAGCACTTATTCTTCTATGTCCCTGCCGTCTCCTGTAGATAGTATTGTACTATAAGCGTCGCCATCTTCTTGAATTATTTCTGGAAGGATAAAGTTTCTTATCTCCACTTTAATTCAATAATTCAGCAAGTCTTCATTTTCTTCATCATTACAAACATTATTTCTAATGAAAACCTTGAAAAGTAGGATTATACATTTCTTGTATGTAACGAGTAAACCCGGACTAATTAGGATTTGTTTCAAAAGGAGGACCTCCTCCTTAGCATTACCCTTAGTCAATCTTTTACAAATCTTTTTTACCAGCTTAAGAGCCATTTTTAATAATAAATAATTAAAATAATAATAAATAACAACACAAGTATAACAAAAATAAATGTGAAACTTAATAATTGTGCTAGAATGTTAATTGCTATTAGAGATAGAGCAAGATATGGAAGTTTTATGTGAAAATTAAAAGAATTAAATGGGTATTTATAGTTTTAAAATAGGGCAAAATGTATTTGAACAAACTTAGGGTTAAAAATTAAATTAGGGGGGAGGGGTTGTTAAGGGGATAGGGACCCAAAAATAGCCGTTTCTTGGCTGTTGCCAACTGCTATAAAAAAAAATGTTGGCTAGCGGGTACAAAAACGGCTACCTTTTAAAAGAAAGGTTGAGGGTACCGGTTCGGTACTTTAAGGGTACCATTGGAACCGGTTCTACCGGTACTTTTTCCAGTACCCTCTCAGTTCTCGTTTCCTTTATCCAAATCCTCTACCCCTACCCTTACCCCCAAACCAGACAGGTATGAAGCGGTACCGGTATCGGTATGTATCAGTTCGGGTTCTTACCTCCCCTTAGACAACCCCAATTAATTAGACCACAAGTTTCAAAAAAAAATTTATCTTGAACCCTATACCCAGCCCAATATTCTCACATAAATTGGGACTGGGGAGTATTACTATTTACCTTCTTTGATTAGTAAATTTCAAATTTAATTTCCTTCAATTTTAGGGGTGATAATCCTGATTACATATATTGCCTGTGATGTTTCGGAATAACCAACTTATTGTCATTAAAGAAAATTCCGTTTCAAAACTAATGATTCAGTGAGTTGGCATAACTATATATCATATCCATCAAACTATGTTAAATTAGCCTAAAAGACAGCGACCAATGTGTATACTCAAAGTTTTGGAAATGGTGACGCGTAGTTATTATATGGGGTCTCAGGCCTTCGTGACTTTTTACAATATTGGATTTTAAAAAATATCTTTTTAGATTTTCTCGTTTGTAAAAGAAATCTCCTATATATAAAAAAATAGATGGGGTCATAAAACTAAAAACAAAGTTTATAATAGGCCATAAAACCAGTTGACCCTTATTATATGTCTATATTTTGATATATTGCATGTTTATTTTGATTCTATCTACTCACTTAGAGTAATTAGTCAAACAGACGAAAATTGTTTCTAACAAATAATTTTGATATCAAAATTTATGGGCATGGCTGAAGTAACACTTGAAATATAAGGATAATTAGAGATGATAATGACATCTCTCTTAAAGTCCATCTCTACTAATGAATTGAGGAACTTAAAAGAGACTGCTAAGCACACTAATATTTTATCCTGTCTTAATTCTCATGGCACATTTTTTTTTAGTCTGTCCAAAACAAAATATCATATTTTCACATTTAAAAATAATTTTGACTTATAAAATTTTATTTACTTTAGATCAAAAGTTTCAAAAGAATTTTTTCTTTCTTGAACACCAGTCCAAAATGATTTTCTGAAATTCTTTCCAATCTTTTCTATAAATTGGGACAGAAGTATTCAATTTCTAACCTAATTAATGTTGTCATCAACAAAAGAAGCAGGTGGGGTCCTTAATTGCTGGTGTTTTTCTCCATTTTATGGACAGATGTAGTGCTCCAGCTCATGGACGGCAGAACAAGGGATATGACTATATATTTATGATGCATGTCTTCTGTCTAGGAAACAATATTTAATTGAAAGTCGTTTTAATCGGAGATGATGGTTTTTAAATTAAGGGTGGCAAAGAGTGGTTGGATTCGTGCTTGGACGTGATCAATTAGTCAGTAAATTCTCATGAAAAAAGAAATATTGATTCAAATTTTAAAAACAATAACAAGCGCTAATATATATCTCTCCAAAATAAATTTAAAAAATATGTTTGTGTTATGAATAGAATTCTATTTAAAGTGAATGTCTATCTTGTAGAGAGTTTTACTTTGTGGCTAAGTCATTTTTTTCCTATAAATAGAGGGGTCTTACCCCATTGTAAATCATCCCAAAATTCAATAAGAATTTCCTCTCTTTCTCTCTCTGCAATATTGTTCTTCTACTTTTATTGTTTTATCACACGTTATCAGCACGAGACTCTACCGTCTCAAGAAGATTAAGGTACAACTTTTCTCCTCTTTTAATTATGGCTGATATTATGAAAAGAAAGTTCGTTGCCCTTGAAATTTCGGGCAAAAACTATATGACATGGGTGTTGGATGCTGAAATTCATTTAGATGCAATGGGTCTTGGAGACGCCATTAAAGACAAAACTAAAGCATCCACCCAAGACTGTGTTAAGGCCTTGATTTTCTTGCGCAATCACCTTGATGAAGGGTTGAAAATAGAATATCTCACAGTCAAAGATCCACTTATTTTGTGGAATGGCTTAAAGGAAAGATATGACAACTTAAGTTTATCACTCTTCCACAAGCACAATATGATTGGGCTCATTTGAGGCTCCAAGACTTTAAGTCTGTTTCTGAATATAATTCTACGATGTTCAGAATTACTTCTAAATTGAAACTCTGTGGAGATACTATCACTGATTATGATATGCTTGAAAAAATGTTCACAATGTTTCATGCCTCCAATATGGTCTTGCAACAGCAATACAGAGAGAAAGGTTTCAAAAAGTACTCTGAGTTGATTTCTCTTCTCCTTGTGGCTAAGCGAAACAATGACTTGCTCATGAGAAATCACGAAAATCGACCCACTGGGTCTACACCATTGCCTGAAGTGGATGAGGTATATTCCCATTATGCTAAGCGTGGAAAGGGCCGTAGCCCTATTCGTGGTCGTGGCCATGGACAAGGAAGAAATTTTCCTAGTGTTGACCAGCCCCAAAGAAAATAACCACCAAAAGTGGAAAGGGAAAGAGGAGAAACCAAAAGCAAATGGTTCAAAAACTGAATGTTATCGTTGCGGTGGAAAAGGCCATTGGGCAAATATTTGTCGTGTACCAAGACATTTGGTTGAGCTTTATCAAGCATCTCTAAAGAACAAATGCCCTGAAGTTAATTTTGTCTCTGACAATGATTTTGACATCACCCACTTGGATGTGGCAGACTTCTTTGAGCGCCCTGATGAGAAAATAGACCACCTGATCGGTGATGGATCCGTAGTTAAAGATGATTGAGTAGTTTAATTTTTATTTTTCCTATATATAGTAGCTAGTGAATAAATATCATGTAATCATAAATATTTTTTACATGAGTAGTAGTCATTAGTATTATTTATTTTATAAAATAGTGTTAGTTCATTTTGATTAAATATAATTTTATGGGATAGTATCAGTTCGCTTTAAAATAATGTTTCGGCTTGCTTAGTCTTCTCAAAACAAAGTATCCAAATTGATCAGTTTGCTTAATATCTGTTTTAAAACAATGTGTGTTAAATCACGTTACATGTAAAACTTACATTATTCATACTTCATTACATAATCTGTTATGATCCCTTGTTACTTTATCCTTACGTGTTCGTACTTCCGAGAATATGTAGTTATCGTTTGCGAATATTTATATTTTATACATTTATTATAACAACAAAATGATACTTCAAGTTACTAGTTCTGTACCAACAAATAAAGAAAAAAACGTGTTGTTATTCGTACTAATGTTTATCGTATATTTTTTTTGTATGTCAAACAATGGGAAGCAAATATGGATATCTCACAAAACAAACTTGGATCAAAGTTCAACTGTAAAAATATTTGTTTAATTAATTCATGTACGACACATACAATATTCAAAGAGAAGAAATATTTCTCTCATTTAAATATGTGTAAGGCAGATGTTACTACAATTTCTGGTAGTACTAAATAAATTGAAGGCTCTAGAAGAGCTACTATAACTTTGCCTAAAGGAACAATACTTATCATAGAGAATGCAATGTTCTCCTCCAAGTCCAAGAGGAACTTGTTGAGTTTTAAAGATATCCGTCGAAATGGATATCATATTGAGACAATAGATGAGAATAATCTTGAATATCTCATCATTACGAAGAATGTCTCTGGCCAAAAGAGGGTTATTGAGAAGTTCCCATCTTTATCTTGTGGCCTGTATTGGACAAGAATTAGTATAATTGAAGCACATTCTACCGTAAACCAAAAGGTTACTGATTCCAATACTTTTGTTGATCGATTGGGACAACCTGGATCAATTATGATGAGACGAATTATAGAAAACTCAAATGGGCATCCATTAAAGAATTTAAAGATTCTTTTAAATGATGAATTTTCTTGCACTTCTTGTTATCAAGGCAAGTTAATTATTAGATCATCACCAATAAAGGTTGGAATTGAGTCCCCTGCATTTTTGGAACGTATACAAGGGGACATTTGTGGACCTATTCACCCACCTAGTGGGTCGTTTATGGTCTTAATAGATGCATCTTCTAGATGGTCTCATGTGTGCCTATTGTCATCTTGCAACCTCGCGTTTGCAAAATTAATGGCACAAATAATTCGATTACGGGCACAATTTCCCGATAATCCAATTAAGTTTATTAGACTTGATAATGCTGCTGAGTTTTCATCCCAAGCATTTAATGATTATTGCTTATCAATTGGGATAAAAGTGGAACATCCTGTAGCTCATGTTCACACTCAAAATGGTCTTGCGGAGTCTTTAATTAAACTTCTGCAATTGATAGAAAGACCGTTACTCATGAAAACGAGGCTGCCCACTTCTGTTTGGGGTCATGCCATTTTGCATGCAGCAATGCTAGTTCGTCTCAGACCAACAAATTATCATAAATATTCCCCGTTGCAACTAGTTTTGGGTCATGAACCTAATATATCCCATTTAAGAATTTTTGGATGCACAGTATATGTGCTTGTAGCACCGCCATATCGCACCAAAATGGGTCCGCAAAGAAGGTTAGGAATATATGTTGGGTTTTAATCGCCCTCCATCATTCGCTACCTAGAAACATTGACGGGGGATTTGTTTACTGTCGATTCGATGAGACACTTTTCCCAAAATTAGGGGGAGAAGTTGGTGAAACCAAACGAGAAATTTTGTGGAAACATCCATCATTATCTCATCTTGATCCACGTGCCTCTATTTGTGAAAAGAGGTGCAAAAGATTATCCATTTGCAAAGAATCGCAAATCAAATGTCAGATGCATTTACGGATTTGAAAAGGATAACAAAATCACATATCCCTATAGAGAATGTTCCAATCCGTATTGATGTCCCTATTGGACAATCTTCTAGTGTCATAGCTAATGAGTCAAAAGCACGCCTAAAACGTAGCAGACCATTAGGTTCCAAAGATCGAAATCCTAGAAAAAGGAAAATAAATGATCAAAATGGCACTACGAAAGAATCTCATGAAGAAATCCACAATTTAATAAATTCTTAGATTCATGAGGAATCCACTGAGCCCGAGACTCAAGAAAATAAGGAACTATCAATAAATCCAATCGATATTGAGACAAAGTTGAATCAAGTGGATATAGTGGTGGATTATGTCTTTGCATATAATGTTGCATCTAGCATTATGCAAGAAAGTGAGGATCTTGAACCTCAATCTGTTGGAGAATGTCGACAAAGACTTGATTGGCCAAAATGGCAAGAAGCAATCCAATCAGAGTTGAACTCACTTGCAAAACGTGAAGTTTTTGGGCCTGTAGTCCAAACACCTAATGGTGTTAAGCCTGTTGGCTATAAGTGGGTTTTTACACGCAAGAGAAATGAGAAAAACGAGGTACAAAGATATAAGGCGCGCCTTGTTGCACAAGGATTTTCACAAAGGCCTGGTGTCGATTATGAAGAGACATATTCACCCGTTATGGATGCTATAACTTTCCGCTATCTCATTAGTTTTGCTGTCCATGAAAAGCTTGACATGCATTTAATGGATGTGGTTACCACCTACCTTTATGGCTCACTTGATAATGAGATATATATGAAAATTTCCGATGGATTTAAAATGCCAAACGCAAATAATTCAAAGTCCCGGGAAATGTTTTCAATCAAATTGCAAAGATCGTTGTATGGTCTAAAGCAATCAGGACGAATGTGGTATAATCGTCTTAGTGAGTATTTATTAAAGGAATGCTATATAAATGATGTCATTTGCCCATGTGTTTTTATAAAGAAAACAACTTCGGAATTTGTTGTACTTTCCGTATATGTTGATGACATAAACCTTATTGGAACTCCTATAGAACTCCAAAAGGAAATTGAATATTTAAAGAAGGAATTCGAGATGAAAGATCTCGGAAAGACAAAATTATGCCTTGGTTTGCAAATTGAACATTTGGCAAATGGAATTTTTGTTCATCAATCTGCCTACATAGAAAAGGTATTGAAACGGTTTTACATGGATGGAGGACATCCATTAAGTACTCCGATGGTTGTTCGATCACTTGATGTGAATAAGGATCCATTTCGACCTCAAGAAAAGAATGAAGAGCTACGTGGTCCTGAAGTACCATATCTTAGTGCAATTGGTGCACTAATGTATCTTGCTAATACTACAAGGCCTGACATAACTTTTTCAGTTAATGTCTTAGCAAGATATAGCTCTGCTCCTACAAGGAGATATTGGAATGGAATCAAACACATATTGCGGTATCTAAAAGGGACTACCGATATGGGCTTATTTTATGACAATAATTGCAGTCCCGATCTTGTTGGTTATGCTGATGCTGGGTATTTATCTGACCTACACAAGGCTCGATCTCAAACAGGTTATGTGTTTATCTGTGGATGCACAGTCATATCTTGGCGATCGACTAAGCAATCAATTGTGGCTACTTCATCTAATCATGCTGAGATAATTGCTATTCATGAAGCAAGTCGAGAGTGTGTGTGGTTGAGGTCTATAATACATCTTATTCGAGACAAATGTTGTTTGAAATGTGACAAGTTACCCATGATTTTGTATGAAGACAATGTAGCATGCATAGCTCAATTGAAGGGAGGATTCATAAAAGGAGATAGGACAAAGCACATTTCACCAAAGTTATTTTCACACATGATCTTCAAAAGAATGGTGATATCAATGTGCAACAGATTCGTTCAAGTGATAATATGGCTGATTTGTTCACAAAATTTCTACTAACGTCAACCTTCAAGAAACTAGTGCACAAGATTGGGATGCGAAAGCTCAAGGATGTGAATTGATGCTCTCATCAGGGGGAGTTAATGCACGTTGTACTCTTTTTCCCTTACAAGATTTTGTCCCACTGGGTTTTCCTTGCAAGGTTTTTCACGAGGCAACCAAAAGGCGTATTGTTAGATATGTGTACTCTTTTTCCTTTACTAGATTTTTTCCCCATTGGGTTTTATTTTAGTTAAGCTTTTAACGAGGCACATTACTTATCGAGTAGACATTCAAGGGGGAGTGTTATGAATATAATTCTATTTAGAGTGAATGTCTATCTTGTAGAGAGTTTTACTTTGTGGCTAAGTCATTTTTCCCCTATAAATAAATGGGTCTTACCCCATTGTAAATCATCCCAAAATTCAATAAGAATTTCCTCTCTTTCTTTCTCTGCAATATTGTTCTTCTACTTTTATTGTTTTATCACAGTTTGGATAAATACATTATTTGTTTGAGGAGCTGAACATTGGTCGTACCTCAAGCCACGAACCCACAAGTAAATTAAAGGTATATATATATATATTCCAATTTGAGGACATAATTATTTTTTCAACTTGAAGCATGCTTCAAAGTAAAAGTGATCCACTGCGTTAACTACGTTGAGCAAGTGACTAGATTAATTAATTAATTATTGGCTATACGAAATCCCTTCTAAATTTTAATCTTAACAATAACCTGTTAGATTATACTATTAATCCATTTCAATCTTATTATATAAAGGGTCTTTTGGGTCAAATTAACTCGTTTAACGTTAATACAATACATCAAGCATTTTGTAAGTTGGACCAGGTTTAACAATGCTAGATATTTTTTTTCTGCTTAAATTATTTGACAAAGTGAACCTTAAATGAGTGGATTCTCCTACTTATACTCAAGGCAGCCTAATAATTTTGGCCAAATAAAAATAAATGCATTATTCTGGATCCACGTCTTAATAACCTATATATCCCAAAATATGTGCCACAAGAAGCTATCCTCTCTACGACAACCATATGAATTCGCCTACCATAACTACCAACAGAATTTTATGACGAAGAAATACTTGAAAAAATTGGTCGAAAACTGGGCAAATTACTAAAAATTGACTCATGCACCTCCTCTGCGTTGAGAGAAAGATACACACGCATATGTATCCAAGTACCCCCTGGAAACCCCAGTGAAAATATAAGTGATAATTGAAGACCACAAGCAAGCAGTGATTTACGAATGGGAATGCACGTTATGTACAACATGGGGGAAGAATTGGCCACATTACTAAAAATTGAAACTTCAAAAAATTCCAAGCACCACTCTCACAAGAAGCACTGGAATACTCAGGGGTAAACATTAAGGAAGGGAGGAGGATGGATGGATGATAGTAACCTTCCACAAACGAAATAAAACAGACCAACAAAAGACGAAGGAAAGGAACAATGGAATTGGAAACAACCAACACCATGCATCAAAAGTACAAAGGTTCCAATTAAACATGATCGATGCAAATTCAGGTAAGTTTCTGGAAACTAAAATTGTTCAATACAATTCTAAATCCAATAATACCCAGTCAAAAAATTATAATAGGCCTAGCGGCCTTGTCAATAAATAAAACTCCATCCCCCACTCCCAGTAACCCATCACACGCGGCCCCAAACCAAATACAACGCCAAACGCAAGGCGAGAATGGGGCCTGATGAAACTGACTCCAACATTTATTCTGGGCCACTTAAGAATGCCTACAAGGAGGCCCCTACCCATAGCCTAACCCCAGCCGCAAACAATGCTAAAATTGGGGCATTGGGCTACCAAGCCGGTACTAAACAAGTAATTGGGGTCCACACCCAATTGAAAACAACCAGCCTAAATAATCATCCCTACCCAAACACCTATGCGTACCCTACCTCTCTCTTAGAGGAATGCTCTAATGGGAAAAACTCACCAACACTCCATGAATACTCAAGTGCCTCACCTGAGGACCCACTCAATTTCAGGTGACATGACACTCTCTGTCTACTCAAACTTATACCACATTAATTACAAATCATTTTCTCCAGATACATTAACCGGTGACCTTTCCACTAATCAAGATTTGATACCAAAAGACGCAATTATGAACCAGCTCGTTAACATAACCGCCTCCCCCAAAACAAAAAAAATTACAAAAATGGAAAAAAGTCAACTACCACCCACCATTGTGACATCATTGCCTCTGCCATCGGACCACTCTCCGACATCCTGGATGGAGGTGACGCTACAAGGACATGGCCTAGCTTACAATTTCACCCTGAAAAATCAGCCAGTGAAACTGATTGTCCAAATTCGGCACATCTGGCGAGGGAAATGGTGGAAGCCATAAACAGGGCATTGGCTGCCTGTGGCAAACGATGACAAGGAATGGCAACATGCAACCAAACTTGGACCCACCGCTTCTTAACAACCTAATCTTCCAAGCCTTCTGGTCAATTACATTCTTCCCAGATCCGGGAATGGAGGACCCAGTAGCATATCCAGTGTTTGTGACCATTGAACCCCAAAACCATCAGGCTCCATAATCTTCTGCTCCAGTAGAGAAGATCCAGTCTCCACCTCTGGGAAACATTACAAGAGAAATTAACAAAGCCCTAGGTCTTCTGAAAAGGAAAAGCCTACCGAAAATAGAAGGAACAACCTACTTTAAAATAGTTCGGGGGGAGGGAAGGGTAATAGGACCCCTGAAAAGAAAAAGTGTGTAGTTGGTAATATGATCATGGGTCGGGGAGGATTTTATACATTATCCCAACTAAATAATAAAAATAGTTTCTTGATGCTGACATATTTGAATCCAAGACTATACTACTTACCCAATTACCACATGCTAATGTACTAGTAGTAACTATTATGCTATTTATTTATATAGTTTAAAATCTTAACTAATATCCTCTATTTTTCATATTTAGGATAGAAGGTTAGTAGGTAGTCGAGCGCTTTTGATCCGCACATGGGGCATTAGGGTTAGTTTGGTAGTGTTTTCTTGTTCTTAGATTGCTAATTTTACATGTTTTCCTATTATCATCCGCGTTGGTTTCTTAGTATCTTGTTGTGGTTGATGCTTGTTGCTATTGCTTTCTTCCATCTATTATCTAGCTCTTGGTTTGACGTTATTATCTTTCTGGCTCTTGATATTAGTATTTGTCACGACTCTAAACCGAATCCGGTCGTGATGGCGCGTATCATGAAATAAGGCCAGGCGACTCAAACCTCCAAGCCAATTAACAATTATAATAATTCATAATTAAGTCATTAATAAGTGATAAATCCCAAAATAGAGTGAAATAGAACAAATGCGAAAACAAATACAGCCCGACATCGGGGTGTCACCAGTCATGAACATCTAAAACATCCGTTTAAGAGTATGAAAAGTCTACACAGTCTAGTACAAGGCTAGTACAAGGAAAAATAAAGATAGGAAGGAGAAGCACTGGGCTGCGAACGCCGAGCAGCTATCTAGTGAACTCCGAACAGCCTGCTGGAAGCAATCAGCCCTCGCTAGCGGGACCCGAGGTTCCTGAATCTGCACACAGGGTGCAAGGAGTGAGTATGTCAACTCAGTGAGTAATAAAAGTAAAAGCAGCTGAGCGATAAGAAAACACGTAGAACACAGCAAAATGCTACAAAGAGGTAGTATAAAACAAATACAAGGCAATAAAATAATGAAAACTTGTAAAAACACCCCAGTTTAGTAAAAACCTCTTAAAACATCTATTAATAATTCAAACGAGTGAATTAAAACAGGGGAAAAGATAGACACATAAATCAGCCCCTCGGGCTACCTCACAATCACTCGTATCAGCCCATTGGGCAATAATATGGAACAACACCAGCCCCTCGGTCTATATCACAAATCACACTAGGTACCCGCGCTCACTGGAGGTGTATAAACTTCAGGAGGGGCCCCTTACGGCCCGAGTGCAATAACAAGCCATCTCGTGGCATAATCTAATATGCTCTCGGCCTCATATCAAGCCACCTTGTGGCGTACACTTAGGCCCTCAGCCTCATAATCATGAATCAGTATAATACTGTTGCGGTGCACAGCCCGATCCCATAGTATCCTCATAACACAGGCTCTCGGCCTTACTCAGTCAAAATCTCACGAGCCACTCGGGCAACGGTAAAACATGATGCTCAACCCAAAATATTATTTAAAATATCAAAAACGAGTAAAGATGGCTGAGTTGTGAAAACAGTAGAATATAGCATGACCGAGTACAATTACATAGTTAAAACAGTGAGGAATAGTAGTAAAAATCCCCTAAGGGTCCAAAATAGTTGGCACGAGGCCCAAATATGGCATTCAGCCCAAAACAAGATGATAGCAAACAGTTTTCAATCAAATACCCAGTAAAACAGTCATTCGGGACGGACTAAGTTACAATCCCCAATAGTGCACGACCCCACGCTCGCCATCTAGCGTGTGTGTCACCTCGAAATAGCACAACGATGTGAAATCCGGGGTTTCATACCCTCAGAATAACATTTACAATCATTACTCACCTCTATCCGGTCCAAACTCTAGCCCGCGATGCCTTTGCCTCTCGAATCTGCCCCCAGATGCTCCAAATCTAACCAAAATCACTACATAACCATCAAATTATGCTAAGGGAACAACGCCCACTCGAAAGCAATCAAATTACAACACAAATTCCGAAATTAACCAAACCCGACCCTCAGGCCCACATCTCGAAATTCGATAAAAATTACATTAATAAACTCCTTATCTTCCCCCGAGTTCGTACATATCAAATACATCAAAATCCAACCATAAATGACCCCTCAAATCCCTAGATTTAGGTCTCCAATTTTCAAGCCCTAACTTCCAATTTTTAGGCATATATTCCACAAATTCCATGATTAATTAGGTAGAAATCACCTTAGGATTGAGTATTAAGTCCATAAATTTTACCTCCAAGTGTTTCCCTTTGATTCCCTCTTCGATCTTCCTCAAAAAGCTCTAAAATCACCCAACAATGGTGAATATTAGACCCAAAATCGCGGATATGGCCTTTCAAAACATTTTGCCCAGCTATTCAAAATCCTTCTTTGCGAACGCGGTCAACGCCACGAACCACAAACTTAAGTTGACCATTTTCCCTTCATCGCGAACGCGACCCCATGCACGTGAATGCGAAGCCTTAGCTTCACAACTCATCGCGAACGCGAAGAATAACCTGACCTGGACCCAGCTGCTCGCCTTTCCTCTACGCGAACGCGATGATCATTGAGCTCAACCATTTGCGATCGTGGGACCACCTTCGCGAACGCGAAGTCCAACTTCACAGCCTCATATCCCAACCCTTCGCGAATGCGGGACATGCATCGCGAACGCGAAGGTCAAAAACCTGTGACACCAACAACAGTTTTTCTACATTATCCTCCAACATGAAATGGTCCGTTTAACCACCCGAAACTCACCCGAGGCCCTCGGGACCTCAACCAAACATGCCAACATATCCCATAACATTATTCAAACTTCTTCCAACCTTCGGAACGCTCAAAACAACATAAAAACACCAAATTTGTATCGGATTCAAGCCTAAGAATTTCAAAAACTTTCAAATTTCGCTTTCGATCAAAAAGTCTATCAAACCACGTTGGAATGACCTGAAATTTTGCACACACATCCCAAAGGACACAACAGACCTACTGCAACTCCCGAAATTCCATTCCGTCCCCTATATCAAAATCTCACCTATCAACCGGAAAATGCCAAAATTCCAATTTCGCCAATTCAAGTCTAAATCTACTCCAGACCTCCAAAACACATTCCGATTACACTCCTTAGTCCCAAATCACCTCTCGAAGCTATCCGACTCATCAGAACTCACATTCGAGCCCTTTATCACATAAGTCAACGTCCGGTTGACTTTTCCAACTTAAGCTTACTCAAAAGAGACTAAGTGTTTCAAACCTTACCAAAACCTCTCTGAACCCGAGCCAACCAACCCGATAACACATAGTACAGTTGAACAAGACAATAAGAAGCAGAAATGGGGAAAACGGAGCGATAACTCATGAAACAACCGGCCGGGTCATTACAGTATTGCCTATTTCTACTATGTCTTTCCACCTTTCCCGAACTGAGGGTCTATCGGTAACAACCTCTTTATTCTCCCAAGATAGGAGTAAAGTCTTCGTATTACCCTCCCCAAATCCCACACTCGTGGGATTTCACTGATCTGTTATTGGTGTTGTAGTAGTAATATTTTTGTTTATTTATAGGTTTACCACACAGCTGATAAGTTGAACTAATTAGCAATCTCTAACACAAGAAATGAAGTCCATCTCTAGCATCCATGCATGCAGCCTTGAATTCAAACAGCATTGATAAATAAATACATCACCGTATCCTCCTGTAACATTCTTACTTATCCCGAAATTAGGAACGACTGATATTTTTTTTATTTGTCAGCTTTATTCAGAAGAACGAAAGCATGCACTATAATTTAAGTTTCAAACCATCATTTGGGAGGGCTAAAGCTAAACCATTTGCCTGCGTTATTATCCAAAAATGAAGTGTTTTGTCTCTACACAATAGGACATGGACTCCTTCATATGCTCAAATATTTGTACCTTTTCTGTACTTTTACTCCAAAATCAATACTTTTACTTTGTGTGTCTGTTCCTTTTCCCTTGAAAGTTGCTGCACGTGTTATTTGTTATGAATTGTTTCATTTTTCTTTGGAGGTTGTGCTTGAAGTTAGGGTGCGTTACAGCCTTAGGTTGTAGTGTGTGGTAAAGTTGTTTATAGTATAAAATTACCAGTCGTCTTTGTGTTTTTTCTTTTTTGGCTTTGGGTATTTTGTATTCGAAATTCAGTGGCTTGTCGGATAGGCTCATGGAGAACACTTATTGGCGAAAAGTTTCTCTATTATCAAGCTTAAATAAACGTGTAAGAATATCTAAGTCAGGGGCGTATATAGTATTCTGAGGACGGTTCAATTTGACTCGTAACTTTCGACGTAGAGTATAAATTTATGATAAAAAAATTTTAAAATTGCAAAATATGATAGATATGAACTCATAACTTTAAAAAATATAACAGGTTCAATACAATGGCAGAGCCACATTCAACCAAGGGGTGTGACATCCCTTCGCCAGAAAATTACATTGTATTGCTATATAAATATTTTTGCTTTATGTATATTCACTATACATTGACTCCCCTAAACTGTTCGGTGTATATATATATATATTTTTTATATTTTGATACCCCTTGGTAAAAATTCTGGCTCCTTTACTAATTTAATATACTAAAAACCTTAAAGATTGAACCCATAAATTTTTATATATTTTGAATCTCCATCTGTATCAAGCCATCCCATATACAATTTTGGTGGTAAAGTTAAATATATACTCCATATCTTTGTTTCTTTTTCTAGTTTTATTCCTATTTAGTAATGTTTGAGATAGCAACTTACTATAGATTGTGGTGTTGTTCCATTAGTGACGGACGTGCCGGCCGACAAGGTCATAGAATCTGGCGATTTTGGCGATGGAAGATGGATTTTGTCTTTGTACTGTATATATTTGTGTCACTTTCTTGGGGAGGAGATCATGGGCTATTGTTCATAATAAGTTTTTCCCTTCACATTAATTATGACTATTTTTCTATTCATTTCTTGGGTTTGAGTAAAGGCAATCCAAATTTTCCACACTCCACTTTGTGCTACGTAATTTAGCTCATCCAAGAAAGGATTATGGAGCTTTTGCTTTATTAATTGTTTATTTATTAAGTACATTATATATCGTATTATTAGTATTTGGGAAGATAAACATTTTTTCTTAGAATACAACTTTTTAACTTTCAAAAGATTTTTTTTTGTTTTTTTAAAAAGAAACTTCAGGCTCCAAAAATTTCTAAGTGATTTATATTTTGAGTTGGTTTATTTCAATACTTTTATAAGGCGATGTTTGGATTCACACATTAGTATACTTTTTATTCTGTCATTATTTTATAATAGTAAAAGTTCAAATCTAGTATTCACGTCATGTACAAAAACGAAATTCACAAAAGGAAAAAAGTGAAAATTGATACTAGTATTCTTGATCATTTTCAAATTTCAACGTAATCATAGTACTTCGTTGATTATCTCACGATATCCGTTCGAAACAAATGACACAAAGTAGTGTTAATTAGTAATGGAATTGACACTCTGATAAGCATTAGACCATTAATTACAACGTTTAATGATTAGTTTGTTTGGCAGTTTACATTTGCAAGATCAATCAGTCTCAACAAATCATTGCTCTCGTTGAATTTAAGAAATTTGTAAAAATCAACAATACTAATTTTCCGTTACTGCCAGCAAGGAAACAATTTTACATTGCGAAAGAGCCAACCTTTTACAAGAACATTGTTTGTTGATACAAAAACATAAAACAAAAAAGAGCCAACCCATGTTGTATTTTTCTTTGTATTTTGGGTATTTAATTAAGACTGGAATTTGAAACTACCAGCTGAAAATCCACCATCAACATGAATAATCTGACCAGTAATGTGTGAAGCAGCAGGAAGACAAAGGAATGCCACCAATGGCGATATCTCATCTGGCTCTGCTATTGGTTTCAAAGGTGTTCTACACATCAGTTCTGAATAATTTCCCAATAATGACGGGTCAATATCCTCCTGCAAATTATAGCTAAACGTTGTAAAAAAAATATGGATAAAAGACATTAAATTACATCCTCAATCACGGGCGAAGCTATGTATAGCCAAGGGTGAACACCGTTCACCGAAAAATTATACTATGTATAAGGTAAAATATCATTTGTTATTGAATTAAAAATAGACTTTAAACACTCTTGCATAACCTACTTCAAAATTTAAATTCCCTTATTAAATTTCTGTCCTCAACCAACGTGAGACTATAACATTTCCTTGCACGCGCTAAGCAATATATAGACATTTGCAGCGTCGACAACATAACATAGGGGCATAGTATTTTGTGTCGAGCTCTAGCAAATTTGAATACTTTCTCCAAAATCAATATGTTCTTTCCTCATTTTATGATAATGTCATACCATTTAGACTAGAAAATATCTATTCAAAACTTGTACTATATAATTGGAAAAAAATATGTTACAGCTGAAGTGCAAATTTGGATACTAGGGACATTACCGGTTTCAAAATGTTGGTTTTGACAGCAAATGGAGAGACTGTGTTAACGCGAATTCCGTCACTAGCCCACTCGCATGCCAAAAATTTCGTCAGCTGGTTGATTGCACCTATTTATTCAATAAAAGAATAATCACTAATTTGAAATCAAGAAACTTTTCAAGCAATAACCGAAGTATTATGTTGCATGACGGAGCTCGAATTTTTAGTTTATGAGTTCTCGACCATAATCATTTTTACTTACTATTCCCTTAGTTCACTTTTACTTATTTATTTTGAACTTTTCATTTTTCTTAAGAAATAATAATTGTAGCATATATTTTACCATATAAATTAAACCCCAATAATGATAGCATTTTAAAAAGTTTTGAAAAATAATTTTGAAAATGAGCAATTAATGATAAGGGTAAAACAGGAGAGAAAAAAAAGTTGTCTTTCTTTTGATTTAGTATAATGAACAAGTAAAAATGAATGGAGGGAGTAGATTCTAAATAAACTATTTATACATATTCAATGAATTTTTTAACACAAATACAGAGTTTAAGCCAAAGATATTGCGTTCTGCTGAACTCGTAGCTATAATGCTGGCTCCGCCGGCCCCTGTGATATAATAGTTTAATGTGTTGGTAATTTTACCTTTAGAAGCTCCATAGACAGAAAGTGCAGGTAGTGCAACTGAACCAGCAAGGGAAGAAATGAAGACAATGCTAGCTGCATTTCCACATGCTTTCAAGAGAGGGTAAGCAATTTGGGTCAAGTGGAAAGGGGACTCCACATTGGTTCCCATAATCTTTGAATAATCTTCTGCACTTACATCCGCAGCTCTTTTTATCATACTTATTGCAGCATTATTCACCTATAATAAAGTTCCATATGAAACAAAATGAACAAGATTATAATTAATTACTCTCTCCGTTTCAATTTAGATGAGATAGTTTGACTCGATACGAAGTTTAAGAATTTTTTATTTTTTTTTATATTTGTAGTATTAAAAACTTAGGGGGTAAAATCTTTGTGTGGCCATGACATTTTTGTTGTTATAAAATCTTCCCATTAAGGGTAAATGGGTAAAATGAAAAGTTTAAAGTTGAATTATTTCCAAATTTAAAAATGAGTCATTTATTTTGGAACATACTAAAAAAGAAAGTAGCTCATCTAATTTGAAACGCAGGGAATACCATATGCTCTCTTTGTCCATATTATTTTATATTTTAAGTCATATTGATCATTTTTAAATATTTCACTTAATTTGCCAAAACTAAGAGGGTGTAGTTACACTCGCAGAGAGGCAGACTTATGCTTGGGGAATAGGGGTCACGGACCTTGTTATGTATAATAAATTTTTGAATATATAAGTGTATATATATATATATTAAAGACGATCATATATTTTGCTTGAAACTATAAAACTAAGTCTAATTACGGGATACTGGTTGAACAGTTTGCTCATGCAACCCGCTATCTTCAAATTCTAGGTCTGTCTGTTAACACACTTTTGGAAAATACATATAATGCAATGGCCCTATATGTCAGTAAGTAGTTCCAAGAGATGAGAATTAGCTATAAATATAAGAAAAGGACAGGAAAGAAAATATAACGTTTACAGTATTCCAATTTTGTCTTCTATCATTGATGCTGTTGGAAGTTTGTCACCTAAATTTGGCCTTTCCCCTCCTATTCTTATTTCACTTATATCTTGGCATGTGGCGCCAATGACGAGGGTGTTTACGTTACAATTACAACAGAGAGGTTTTACGTCCTTTTAATAGCTCTCTGTCGCATTTAATACTACATGTTATTTACTATTTAAAGAGTTAAATAGATTAAAATCCATCTTTACATATTTAATAGTACATGCTTTTACTTCTTAAAGTTAGAGATTTATAACAAAAAGATGTGTTAATATATGAAAAAATCAGTAGAGAATAGAGATAAGAGCTCCCTCTCACTTAAAATGATGTTGTTCAAAGAGTTAACCGGATTAATTAAATCCTTTTAAATCTTAAAATAAATATGCATAATACTTTTACATATTCGTGATATCATGTATTTGTTTCTAAAAAAAAATATAAATCAAATCGTGTCTAAAACTAACTTCAAACATTAAGAAGATTGACCTTGGTAACTCTCTCTAGGCGGTGCAAATCTAGATTAATCGGCTCAGTAAATTTTGAATGTTAGTGATTAATACTGTGGTAACTCAAATTCTTATTGGTCTATCGGAAATAATCTTTCTATCTTCATAAAGGTAAGGGTAAAGTCTTTGTACATTCTACCCTCCTCAGACATAAATTTCGAATATTAGTAATTAATACTCTTGTAATTAACTCAAATTTCTTGGTCTATTGGAAGGGTAAAGTCTTTGTACATTCTATCCTCCTCAGACATAAATTTCGGATGCTAGTGATTAATACTGCGGTAACCCAAATTCTTTGATCTGTCGGAAATAATCTCTCTATCTTTACAAAGGTAGAGATAAGATATGTGCACATTCCTCACTTTGTAGGATTACACTGAGTTTATTATTCGTACATTGTGGTAACTCAACATTCTATAAGGATGGATAGATTGTGCTTAGGGAGATTGATCTTTTTATTCTAATTAATTAACAATTTCAGTAGAGAAAAAAAAATAATTAGCAAGGAGACTTACCAGTATATCGAGCTTGCCCTCAAGCACAGAAGAAACAGTCTGAATAAGTTGTTCTCTTTGTTCTTTGGAAGACAAATCACAAACAGAGCCAGTCACCTTAAATCCTTTACCTTTCCATTCTTGTATTTTCTCATCAAGTTCTTTCTGGTTTCTTGAACATGTATGTATAGTTGCTCCAAATCCTGCTAATTCCTCCACTATTGCAAACCTAAATAAAAGAAACAATGAACAGAGAAATAATTGAAGAAAGTCGCATTTCCGTAGACACTTAATTTTGACCCTCCTTTTTAAGAAGAACGGTTCGAAAAGTCAAGAGTACACCAACAACAATAACCCAATGAGTTCCCATAAGTAGGGTCGGAAGAAGGTAGTGTTATGCAGACCTTATTTTACCCTGGGAGGACAGAGATGCTGTTTCCGATTCGAAAGTCAAGAGTAACTTACCCAATTCCTCTGGTACCACCAGTAACTAAAGCTGTCTTCCCATGAAGAGACCATTTCTGGAGTTTGTTACTACTGCTACTCTGTTCTTGCTCAGTTGCCATGCCTATATCTATCTCTCTTTAATTGCTCAAGAATTCAGATGAATATATACTTTATGTAGTAAACGTAAATTTCAAGATCTTAACACTTTATATTTCTTGTTTGCAGGCTGCAGGATTGGATACAAGGAGAGTGTTATTATTTATAGCTCAAGTTATTCCCTTAGATTTATTAGAAATGAAATATCAGACGAGAAAGTCAATGTAAATAGATCAACGGCTAGAAATGATGGAGGGAATTTTAATGGAGATCAACGGTTGTAGAATATAGATTCATTTTTTGTTAATAGTTTTATTTTCTTAGTTTCCTAGAAAGTAGAATAAGCCAATAAGCTAGCAAGGATGTTTTAAGTGGTTGGATAATGGACCAATGATTTCCTTTAGTATTTAAGTTATATATACATCCGTAGCATAAAGATTTTGTAATACTAATAATATAATTTAACTTATGATAGCAGGTCAATTATTCTTTATAAGGTTATTAAATTAATATTTTATCATAAAGTTTTACATGCAATTATCTTATAATTAAATTGATTGTGTAAATATTTTTACATTGTCGATGGCCGATGCACTTTCGTTATGTTATTATTTTGTTGCATAACTTTAGCAGCAAAAAAGAATTTCGAAAGAGGGACAGTGCAGTGTACTAAACTTTTACTATGCGCGGAGTACGGGAAAGAGGTGAACCACGTTAAGGATCTATTTAATTTGTTTCACTTCAAACTTAGCTGTATTTCCAGTTTCACTCTGTATTGTATACTCAGAAATACTGAATACGAGTCAACACTTACTTCATTGGCAGATACAACAGAGAACGGCTGCACTTATATTCCCCTCCATTTACCGAATTTTTTTTTGGGGTTTCCCACCTGGTATCCAGTATCCGCATTGGAGCCCGACTATATTCGGATTCGCGCCGCATAGGGCTCCATTCGGGGGAAGCGCTCCCTACCAAGGATATTTTCATACCCAGGGCTCGAACTCGAGATCTCTAGTTAAGGGAAGAGCAGTCTCATTCATTGCACCACATCCTTTCCTTTTGAGCGTTCCATTTACCGATTGCTAAGCTTTAATTTTCTATTTAGTCTAAAATTATGGTTTAAAATAAGCAGAATGATTTGACATTAATTATTTGACGTCCAAGCAGTCTAACGACTCTAAAATTAACTCATGTTCCATATTTAATTTTCTTTGCAGTAAACATTCCAGGCACCGAGCTCTAAGATAATAGTAATAGAAATCCACCTATACTTACATTTATTTTAGCGAACTGAAGTAAACTGAAATACCCAGACTATAGGTACTATGGTGGTTAACACGCTTCAACCACGGAGCTAGCCTGACGGCAATAATTTAAAAAGACTAAAATTTTAAACCCACAAATTCAAATCCTAATTTCATCTCTGTAATAAATCAACCAACTTAAGTGTATTCAAATCAGCAGTAAAACCTCCTACTTTGTGCACCGGGGAAATCCGATGCACAAAGCTTCCCACATTCACGCAGTATTTTCAGGAAAAAGTCGCGCTCCAAAGAGTGTTATGGAAACAGTCTATCCTAATACAAACATTAGTTTTTGCTTCCATAGCTCGAACCCGTAAAAGTCGAAACAACTTCATCCGTTGCTTTAAGGCTCACTTGACTTCCTGACACACTTAGTTGTATTCAAATCAATTTAGCAGCAAAATCTCCTACTATTTCTGGAAGTGACTATTAGTTCAATGTGTAAGAACCTTCTATTTTTAGCTTCATATGATTTCTGGCAGCTTTTTGACTTCAATATGTAATAAAAGATTAGAAATTAGAAAAATTTCCCAGTGACATACATCTCTACAGTGGGGATAACACACTCCCTTGATGGAAAAAAAATATTTGCAGCTATATAGGTTTGGGAGGGTCAGTTAAATGGATCACTTATTGTTGAGAAGCGTGTTAGGCTAATCGAAGGGAAAAAAATATTTAAAAGAAAAATAATATATTGCACAAGACAAGATTTACGTAGTTCGGCAATTTTTGCCTACTCCATTGCCACACAAAGAATAGTTCATTATTAATTGAAGAGAAAGAAGAAGTTAAGGGATGATCTGCAAATGAAAATGCATACCCCTTTTATGGGCATTTGAATGCCCTGCCGACGTAAGTACTTACGCCATAAGAAAAGAATTCAAAGATGAATTCTTCCTCCTATCATTTTTCGTATCTTTGACTTTTCTTTCTTTTGTTCTGTCTACTTTTCTTTCTTTCACATACAACAATAGGTTTGCTCCTATCAATCTCCCCCTCAAACCTATGTTACATCAAGAAAGAAATTTTTAAAAAAAAAGATTTGCTATTCTCTAGTGGCGCCTTCACGCTATTAGTCTTGAAGGCTAATTGAGGCAGTGCACAGCCTCAGTTTGTCAACACCGACAACATTAGTCAACATGTCTGACAGGTTTCTTGATCCTGGTATCTTTTGCATGGAAATAGTTCTTTCACTTATCAACTCTCACATATGATGATACCTCAATTGGATGCGCTTTGATCTTGCATGAAATACTGGATTCTTGGCAAGATGAATTGCACTCTGACTATTGCTGAAAAGCTCACAATTGTCCTGCTCTTTACCTAGTTCTTTAAGAAAATTCTTGAGCCAAATCATCTCTTTTCCAGCTTCTAAGATTGCTATGTACTCTGCTTCAGTGGTAGATATAGCAACACTTTTCTGAAGTCTGGGCATCCAGCTAACAGCAGAACCATCCAAGGTGAACACGTAGCCTGTAGTATGTTTTTGACTATCCAGATCGCCGCCTAAATTTGCATCAGCAAAACATTGTAAGATAATATTGTTCATTTTAAACAAAGTGTCATACTTGAGGCGCCTTTGTGATATCGCAATATCCATTTTACACCTTCCCAATACTCCTTTCCTAGATCTGACATGTATCTACTGACAACTCTAATTGCATGGGCTATGTCAAGTCTAGTGCAAACTATGGCATACATTAAACTTCCTACTGCTGAAGCATATGGAACTTTGGACATGTACTTCCTTTCTTCATCTGTCTTAGGTGATTGGTTCTTTGGCAGATTAAGATGGCTTCCCAGTGGAGTGCTTCTGGTCTTTGCATCATGAAGTCTGAACCTACTTAGTACCTTCTGTATGTACTTTTCTTGAGATAATTTTAAGGTTCCTTCAGACCTGCTTCTGTCAATGCTCATTGATATCGCCCAAACTCACACCACAATTATAGGTAGTGAGGCGGTCGAAGCAATAATAATCCCAACACAGGTCGGGGTCGATGCCTCAGGGAGTTAGATATGTGATCAGGTATATAACTGGAGTAAATGTATGTTGTGTCTTAGATTGCACTTCCACATATTTGGTGGTTGTTTCTATTTCTACTTTTAGCTAATGATTGCAATTAATAAACTAGAAGACAATATTTTTGGTATTAAGTTTTTTTCAAATGATAAAGGAATCTAGGGTCGTGACTTCCACCTAGGTGGCTACCTAACGAATTATAAATAATAGGGCAAGTTTGATTTATCAGGGATCATGCTATAGCAATCACACACAATTGCTCACTCTATACCTCTCGGTAGTTTGAGTGATTTTGCCCAATTTGGCTTTCTCAAGCCCAAATGGGTATTGCACAAATCAAGTGATATATGCTTAAGTCGGGTCTTACTATCTCTAGATTTGACCCTTTAATTGGGGATATCAACTTCTTGAGTTCACCCAATTCCTTGTTAGCCAAGATTTCCTAAACCTAGTCTCTCTTTCTCAAGCAAAGACTAGGTCAATTAGGCATGAATCAATGTTTGCAACCATTAATTCTAAAATTTAAGCATAAACAAGGCTAAATATCACTAATTCAATCACAAACAAGCCCTAAAATTGATACCCATTAAGTACCCACACTAGGATTGAGCCACAACCCTAGCTAAAGATTTAGCTACTCATGAAAAGTAAAGAAATACATGAAGAAATTAAGATAAAATGCATAATAATTAATGAAACAAATAAAATCTAATGTTAAGAAGTCAATCTAGTACAAAATTATTCAAAGAAGTAAAGAAAACGGCTCAGGTGCACCTCTGCAAACTAAACTTAACCTAAAAATGACAAAAAGTTCTATTTATACTAAGCTAAAAATATATGACAAAAATGCTCCTGCGAGGGTTGTGCGACCACATAGTTCTGGTGCGGTCCGCATAATGGGCTTCTGCGGCCCCACAATTATCGTGCGGTTCGCAGTCTTGGGAATTTGGACTTGGCACTTCAGGCTTCTGCAGTCCACATAAAAGTGGGTGCAACCGCACTTAGGATTATGCGGCCGCACAATAGTGACGCGGTCTGCACTCCTTTACTTTCTTGCTCTCTGAATCATCAATCCTGCGGACCGCATAAAAATGGATGCGGCCGCACAATTTCAGTGTGGTCCGCATTCCCTGAGCTGGCAAAAACACCACTCTTTGGATTTTCCTTCTGCGGCCGCACTAGAATTGTACGGTCTGCACTGCTAGCCTTTTTGCCCAGTTTTAGTTCTTGTTCACTTTTGACTCTTTTATAGGTTAATTTTAACTTCTTTGGCTCATTTTCCAATATTCCTGCAATTAAGCGCATTTCGTTAGTTTCTGGGAATACCTTTAAACATTTTTGAGCTAAAACGCAAGTAAAAGAGAGCAACTAAGCGGTCAAAATCACTACTTATCAACTCCCCCAAACTTAAGCTTTTGCTTGTTCTCAAGCAAATAAGGCAATTCTCACCTCCACTAGAAAAGGGGATACTTCAGCTAGCCTAAGGTGAATCAATTACACATCAATTGGGACCAACAATTACCCACAACACATATGAATTATCAACAACGCAATGATTGATTTTTTGAGTACAATAGTTCTAGCGTGACACTAGAGCACCAAGAGTTGACTCTATTCATCAAGGAAGATCGCTCTTTCATCTAGGTCATTGTAGATCCCAAACTCCTCCTCCTCTACTCTCCATATGCAAATCTCACTTTAGAATGTAACACTCAAGGCAAGAATTGTGAAAAGTTCGCTCATCTCTCTCAAAAGAATGTCAGAAGTCCGGCTTTGAGTACCATAGGCTTGCCCCTTATGTAAATCACCACTAATGTAAACTCACTCAACTTGAAATCATGTAGGGCTTTTGCGGGATGTAATGAACGCTTTTGGACCAAGGTAGGACTAGTTGGAATATAATGGTTTCATCTTTCCCTAAGCACTCCATTTTCTCTTTTCGGCTCATACTTTCTCGACTTTTTGAGTCATTTTCTTCTTCCTCGGGGGAACTAAAGAGACGTAATGTCACTCTTTCTTGATCATAATATTCATTTTTCTCCTTTTCTATTTACTTCAGCCTTTCCTCCTTATTTTCTTTTGAATTCCGTTCAACTCTTCACTTTATTCACTTTCTTTTTGGCATTTTTCTTTTTGTTCTTTCTTTCTTTTCTTTGCCTTCCCTTTTCTTCATTTCTATCTCTTCTTTGTAACTTTCATCACTTTCAAACTCCTCTTCTCTCCACCAAACTTATGTTTTTGCCAATTATTTCTCTAGAATGCTAAGGAAAGATCGGGTGCCAAGAGAAGGTCATTACAAAATGGATGAAGGCTTGTAATATAGTTATTGAAATAAAAAGGGCTTCGACTTAAAGATGTTGACTAGGGATATCACATTATTAGGATATAGAAGATTTCAAATTTCAATTTGGATCAAGGAGAGCCTACGATCATTTCTCAAGACAAGCTACGCTTAGAATTTCGCCTAGACAAACATTTGAGGCAAGTTCTAGACCATTAGCACAGGTACTTAGACTTGTAACTAAACATCTCACCTCTCACGCTTTTGGATTGCTAAAGAGAATAGATTCGAGGGCCCGCAACAACCCTAGCTAAGATTGAGAATCACAAATGGCTCGATTTGAACCACTCGATGACTACTTAAGTCAACACAAGAGTCAAAAGAGTCACAACTAGAGCTATTTTCTGCCAACAACTTGTTTTCAACCATACAATCATAGGTAATGTATTGGTACCAAGTGAAACATGCTTGAGACCCCTTTTATTTATTACTACTACATTTAACAAACATAAAAGAAAACTGATTCAATCCCTTAAGAAGGTTGTTACGTTATCCATCGTTGGGAAGAGCCACCCAGTTCACACATAATCCACCTTTGGAAAGAACTGTGGCATTAAGAAAACCAAAGGCTTATTATTCACTCAAAACATAAAAAGAAGCTGCTAAAGTAAATAAGAAGTTATACTACTAAGGAAAAGCGAACTAAGGAAACTATAAAATAAACTACAGAAAGCGAGATAAATAAATATACAACCCACAGTCAAACGAATATATACATAAGGGAGAAGAATATATACATAAAGGAAATGAATATTTATATCAAATGGAGAGAATATACACATACCAAAGGAAAATAAAGATGAAAGAAAAATAGTGTCAGAGTTATTACAACCCAAATGTCAAATAATCAATATAGACCACCTCCCCCCCAAATAAAAATAAGCATCGTCCCTAATGCTTAACAAAAAAGAAGAACAAGGAAAGGGTAAAGAGTTAAGAGAACTCCCTATGTGGTCTCAGTCTGCATAGGATCATCAGCAACCTCAGCCTCAACCTGTATCTCATCATCTCTAGACTGAGGGACAACTAGGTTGTTGAGCATCTGGATCATCTCCTCAGCAGTGTGGGAAATGGAAACCGGCTCCTCAGACTGGCCAGCTACTGCCTCTGGTGTTGTCTGTGCTGCTAGTAGTGCCTGTGCCGCTGGGGGTGCTGACTCCATGAGCAAGTCCAATGGTAAATCACCAGCAAATGTAATCTTCTCAATCTCCTTTCTCAGCTTGTGCACCGACTTCTTTGATGCCTAAGACTTCCGCATCTTCTTCACATGTTCGCCCAAATCCTTAATAGCTTTCCCTTGTGCCACCACCTTAGCCATGATAGTCTTCTGGTCGGTCATAATCTTCTTCAATGTTTCCTCCACTGACGGAGGTACCTGTGGCTCAGCTAGGGCAGCTGGGGCTGAGGACTGTGCTACAACAACACTAGATATATCAGTCAACTTTGTAGTAGCTGCCTGCATCCAGTTGTTGAGACTTCCCAATGTTTGGGAGACTCGCAGCGCAGTCTGAGGGTAAGTAGAGGAAGCTGGAACTAGTAGTAGGGGTGTGCATTCGAATCGGTTTATCAATAAATCGAATCGATTATTTGTTATCGATTTATCGATATCGATTTAACGATTTATCGATTTCGATTTTAATTTCGAAATTTTCCTTATTGAGTTATCGATTTCGATTTCGATTTCGATTTTGTCCTCTTCGGTTATCGGTTTATCGATAAACCGATAAGATATACTAAAAAGACAAATATACCCTTATTCTCATCAAAACTCTCTGGCAACCCCTTCACTTCCAGCGGCAGCACGTGTCCTTGCCCCAACAAGGAAGTCCTTCGGCCAACACCTTTAACACACATATACATCCTCTCAAATTCCTCTGCGGTTAAATTAGAGAACTGAGTAACTCCATGAAGAGTTGTAGGATCCAAAGCGTGATGTTCAGATGCCTTTAAGAGATGCTTAGGAAAAATCTCGAGACGGTGTATATACTCCTCGCATGTAGTATACTCTTTGCTGTATTCTTGTATGAATGACTTGAACCGGTGCTGCGTGGCTGTGCCGAGGAGGTTGTGGTGGTAGTTAACGGTGCGGTGGTTGTTGGGTAGTTATAGCGATATACTTTCTGTGGAATCCCACAAATTTTCTTATTGGTGTAATCGATAACCGAATCGATAAGCCCCAAAAATCGATAAATCGAAATAGAAAAAATCGAAACCTTATTGAAACGATAACGATAAGCATATGTACAAATCGATAATTGATAAGTAATTATCGATAAGGGTCAAAATCGAATCGATAAATCGAATGCACACTCCTAACTGGTAGTGGCACTGCCAATCTAGCAGAAGCAGGTGTTCTGGAGGATGAAGGTGGCATGGCTACTGTCCTAATGGAAGTATTAGTTGCTGTGAAAGGTTCGACAGCTGAATCAGTAACTACTACTGCTGGCTCCTCAGACTGGCTAGCAGAGGTAGTAACTTTACCCTTAAACTTTGGGTTGTCAGCTCCTTGGAGGTGGTACTAGGAGAAAGGCTTCTTCGCCTTCACATCTGTATCATAATGCTTCAACTCCACCCCTTGATCCTTGAAATATTCAGTGAGGAAGTTTAGGTATGGATAGGATTTTTCACCTTTTTGGACAGCTAGAGTGATGTTGGTGGAAATGATGGCACCAACATTTATCGGATACCCAGCCATAATCGAGGCCACCAAAACTGCACGAGGAAGTGGAAGCATGTTTTCAATGAGGCATGGGTCAATGCGGCTGCAAACGAACATTTTCCACCCTTTTGCTTCAAAGTTTAGGGTTGTTCGGACAATTGGAACCCCTGTTGTGAGCCACAGAGGTGTTGACCCTGGGATTGTCAGAATCTTAGCTAGCCATGGGCGAGCTACATCACCCATAGCTAGTTTCTCCAAATATTGCACTGCCTCCACTTCTTCAAACCCAACATATGTGTTCAGTGCACAGGAGTCAATGCAGATTTTCAGATTCCGCACTTTTGTCACCTTCGTTCCCAGTTTGATGTGAGCAACATTTGCGTAGAATTCCTTGACCAGGTACTCATTTTCATCTAGGACTTTGTTGGTGAACCATTTCCATCCTTTCCGCTCCTGGAATTGCCTAAGAACATTGGGGTTGTGCTTGTGCAGGTCTGTCATTAAGAACTATCGCTCAAGAGTGAGCGACCTCTGTGGCCACCATTCCCTAAACTTCACGAAGGCATTGGCACTAACAAATTTTTCCTCCCATATCTCTGGCCTCATTGATCTTTCCAACCCTGGCACTGCAGTATCGCCCCCTCTCCCATCATCTGGAACATCATCATTATCATCTAAGTTTATTGGAGCAGGGGAGCATTTGAGGAAGAGGGCTCAGAGTCTTGGCTGCCCTCTTCCAAACCTTTTGAAGAACTGGCAGCTAGTGAGGACTCATCCACCAAGTAGAATCTCCCAGGGAACTGTTGTCTTTGTTGTGATTGGGCTTTCGGCTGTGCTTGCACGGAATTACCCTCAGAAGCTTCCCTAGATGGGATGTACTCACTGGTCTCTGAGGTATCAGGGCCTCTATTTGTTGTTGCTTTCTTGCTTATGACCTTTTGGATTGCTAGAGGGAGATTGCTTGTGCCTCGACCGCGGCCTCAGGAGGGTTCTGCCCTCCCTTTTGACATATCTCATTTGCCTCGTGAGCGAACCATTGTCTGCAACACATAAGAACCAGAAATCAGTTACAATTGAAGCTCGTAATGCATGCATAAACTTAATTGGAAGTTGCAGAAAAATATTCTTAGAAGGGGCAGTATGAACTGCACAAAAGTGAGTTCAGCCGCAGACTGCCCATTGCAGACCGCACAAAAATGAGTACGGCCGCAAAGCCCCAGATTCAGACTACTGGGGTCTCTGAAGTTTCATCACTGCGGACCGCACAAAATGAGTGCGGCCGCATAAGTCCATTGTGGACCGCACAATTCTGATTGCGACCGCACAAGTCAAGCACAAAATTTTCCTAACTCTGAGGGTTGCGGACCGCACAAAAGTGAGTGTAGCCGTTCAACCTCTACTGCGGGCCGCACAAAAATGTGGGCAGCCGCATAATGCAAATTCTACGGGCACTAGCCTAAGGTTTATGAATATTTTCTCTCAATCATCATAGTTTTAGCAATCAAACATTATTAGCTAGTTACCCAGATCCCAATTATTGTTCAAGATGCTACCCACAAGATTCTAAGCAAAAACAACTAAGCATTGACATTTTTAGGCATGTGATTAACCCTAAATCAAAAATAAAAGCAAACAAAAGATGAAGAATCTAATGAAGAAAGTAACATACCAGTAATGAAGATGCAGGTAAGGAAATGAGGGAACAATTTGAGAGCAAATGGGAAATTTACTGTGCAAGCTTGACTTTAGGGCTCGAAAGATCGAAAAGTTTTAAAAAAAATGCAAGAAGCCCTATTTATACTTTTACTCGTGGGACCCACTGTTTTTACCTGAGTGTGGCCGCGTAATTTTGATGCGATCTGCACTCCTTACTCGCCTTTGTGAGAAGTCCTACTGTGGACCGCACAAAAATGAGTGTGGCTGTAGTATCAGTGCGGACCGCACAAAAATGTGTACGACCGCAATTCCTTAAGCATTTTTGACAGGCCAACTTCAGAGACCATGCACTTTGACACTTAGCCAAAATTTTCATGCACAGCCCCTACAATGCACACCCATTCATGCACACACTTCAAAACTGGTTAGCACAAAACAAAGCCTATTTAATCTAAAGAAGAAAAACAAATGAAAGAAAAAGACACATGGGTTGCCTCCCAATAAGCACCTGATTTAACGTCGCAGTACGACACAGATTACCAATCACTTGAAATGAAGAACCGCCACAATGTGGCCATCATCAACCTTGCCAAGATAATGTTTAACCCGGTGCCCATTGACTCTGAAAACCTCATCGTTCTTCTTTTTCAAATCTAGAGCACCAAAGGGGGTTACATTCACCACTTCAAAGGGTCCACTCTATTTTGATTTCAACTTGCCCGAAAACATTCTTAACCAGGAATTGAACAATAGAACAAGATCACCTTCTTTGAACTCATTGTTGTGGATGTACTTGTCATAGATGTACTTCATCTTCTCCTTGTAACGGGATGAACTTGTACATGCATGATACCGGAATTCATCAAGCTCATTCAAATGTGCCACTCTTAGATTTGCAGCGACATCCCACTCAAGGTTAAACTTTTTCAAAGTCCACATAGCCTTATGCTCAATTTCTACCAAAATATGACAAGCCTTCCCAAACACCAATAAATATGGAGACATCCTAATCGTCGTCTTGTAGGCCGTCCTATAAACCCTAAGAGCATCATCAAGTTTTCTTGACCAATCTGTTCGGTTGGCATTCACAGTCTTTGACAAAATACTCTTGATCTCCCAGTTGGAGACTTCAACATGTCTGCTTGCTTGAGGATGGTAGGGGATTGAGAGTTTATGAGTGACACCATACTTTGTGATCAAGGTATCAAAAGCTCGATTGCAAAAATGTGAACCCCTATTACTAATAATGGCCCGCGGAGTACCAAACCTTGTGAAGATGTTCTTTTTCAAGAAAGACACCACACTTAGAGCTTCGTTATTGGGTAAATCCACGACTTCAACCCATTTTGACACATAGTCCACAGCTACAAAATGTAAGTGTTCCCACAAGAGCTCACGAACGGTCTCATGAAATCAATACCCCAAACATCAAAGATACCAATCTCTAGAATGGTGGTAAGGGGCATCTCATTCTTCTTAGAAATCCCACCGGCCCTTTGGCATTCATCACAACACTTGGCAAGTTTACTAGCGTCCTTGTAGAGGGTAGGCCAATAGAATCCACAAGTCAAAACCTTTGTAGCCGTTCTAGATCCACCATGATGACCACCATACGGTGAAGAGTGGAAAGCTTCAAGAATTCATATTTGTTCTTCTTCCGGCACACATTGCCGGATCACACCATCGGTACATATCCGGAAAAGATACGGCTCATCCCAATAATAATCCATGTCATCTCGTTTGAGATTCTTCCTTTGGTTTGAATAGAACTCATTCGGTACAATGTCGCTCACAAGATAATTGGCTAGATCGGCAAACCATGGCATCCCAGACATTGAAATGGCTAACAATTTCTCATCGAGAAAGTAATCATTGATCTCAAAGCCATCATTTGGCCTCCCCTCCTCCTCCAATCAGGACAAGTGGTCTGCCACTTGATTCTCACTACCCTTGCGGTCTTGAATTTCTAAACCAAACTCTTGCAAAAGAAGCACCCACCGCATCAACCTTGCCTTAGAATATTTCTTACTCATCAAATACCGAAGCGCCGCATGGTCAGTGTGAACAATGACCTTAGTATCCATCAAATACGGCTGGAACTTCTCCATGGCAAAAATAATAGCGAGAAATTCCTTTTCGGTTACTGTGTAGTTGACTTGAGCATCATTCATGGTCTTGCTAGCATAATAGATCGGACGAAAGATTTTGTTGATTCTTTGCCCCAACACCGCTCCAACCGCAACATCACTAGCATCACATGAGCTCAAAAGGCAAGCTTCAATCCGGTGCGGTGATAATAGGAGTAGTAGTCAACTTGAACTTAAGCAACTCGAATGCCTTCATATAATCTTCATTGAAATGGAACTTGGCATCCTTTTCCAAAAGTTTGCACAATGGGTTCACCACCTTGGAAAAGTCCTTGATGAATCGGCGATAGAAACCCGCATGACTCAAGAAGCTCCTCACTCCCTTCACGGATGTAGGAGGAGGGAGTTTGGAGATAACCTTAATCTTAGCTTGGTCAATCTCAATACCATGTTTTGAAATTTTATGGCCGATGACAATGCCTTCCTCAACCAAGAAGTGACACTTCTCCCAATTCAACACCAAATTTATCTCCTCACATCTAGCCAATTCCCTATCCAAATTGTTCAAACAATCTTCAAACGAATTCCCAACCATAGAAAAATCATCCATAAAGACCTCAAGAATGTCCACCACCATGTTGGTGAAAATAGCCATAGTACACTGTAGAAAAGTCGCTGGTGCATTACACAACCCAAAAGGCGTCCTTGAAAATGAGAAAGTACTATAAGGACATGTGAAAGTGGTCTTCTCTTGGTCCTCGGAAGCAATAAGAATTTGATTATAGCCAGAGTATCCATCAAGGAAGCAATAAAAAGCACGTCCGGCCAACCTATCAAGCATTTGTTCAAGAAATGGAAGTGGAAAATGATCTTTCCGAGTGACTTTTTTGAGTTTCCTATAGTCCATGCACACTCTCCACCTGGTAGCGGTTCTTGTTGGGATCAATCATTCTTGTCATTTGTTACCACAGTCATGCCCCCTTTCTTTGGGACACATTACACTGGAGAGGTCCACGAGCTATTGGAAATGGGGTAAACAACCCCTGCATCTTACCACTTGATTATCTCCTTCTTCACCACCTCTTGCATGCTTTCATTAAGCCTTCTTTGATGTTCAATGGGGGGTTTGGCACCCTCCTCCAAAATAATCTTGTGCATGCAAAAGGGGGGGACTTATGCCCCGGATATCCGCCAAAGTCCATCTGATTGCTCTTTTCCTCCTTTGTAGCACCTCCAATGTGGACTCTACCTGCATGCCAGTTAAGCAAGAAGAAAGGATAATCGGTAAAGTGGAAGAAGGGCCAAGGAATTCATACTTGAGATGCGAGGGCAATAGCTTTAACTCCAAGGTAGGAGGCTCCTCGATTGAGGTCTTTGTTGGATGAGTCTTCCGATTTTCAAAATCTAAAGATAGCTTTCGGGGCTCATAAGTGTACGACCTCATGCCTTGCAATGCGTTTACACACTCCACATAGCCATCACTCTCCTCCCAATCATCTAGGTTGAGCAAAATGACTTCCAATTTGTTCTCAACATTCATTGTTGTACTGCATCATCAACTATCACGTAGGTCACTAAATCTACAAACGAACAAACTTCATTACTATTCGGTTGTCTTATTGATTTGCACACATGGAAGACCACCTTTTTTACCCACCCGGAAAGTGATCTCACCGGTTTCCACATTAACAAGAGTCTTCCCCATAGCAAGGAAAGGTCTACTCAAAATGATAGGGACCTCATAGTCCATTTCACAATCTAAGATCACAAAATTCGTTGGGAGGGTGAACTTGTCAACTCTAACCAATACGTCATCAATAATACCCAAAGGCCTCTTCATTGTTCAATCCGCCAATTACAACATCATGAATGTGGGTCTTGGTTGCCCAATTCCCAAAGTTTTGAACACTGAGTAGGGCATCAAGTAGATACTTTCCCCGAGATCACATAATGCTTTGGCAAAATTGGCGCTCCTAATAGTGCAAAGGATTGTGAAAGCGCCCGGATCTTCCAATTTCGGAGCCATTGAGTGCACAATAGCACTCACTTGATGAGTCATCTTGATGGTCTCACAATTCATTGATCTTTTCTTGGTTACCAAATCTTTCGTGAATTTTGTATATCCCAACATTTGTTCCAATGCCTCAACCAATGGTACATTTATGGACAAACTCTTCATTATATCGATAAACTTTTTGAATTGGTTCTCACTTTTTTTCTTTGCAAGCCTTTAAGGGTATGGAGGAGGGGGCTTTGGCATTGGTGCCTTAGCCTTTGACACTACCGTTTCCAGCATGTCAATCATGTGTTCCCTAGACGGGTTCATCTCTTCTTGCATCTCCTCCACACTTTCATCTATATCAATTCTCACTTCTTCATTAGCTTGAACCACATTGCTTGGGATTTCATCTTCTTGAACCACAACATCTTCATCCACAATCTTTTTTTGACTTGAGGTGGTTGCATCTCCACCTTTTCCACTTCTAGTAGTCATGGCCATAGCATGTCCCGTATTATTCTCAACCTTTGGGTTCACCACCGTATCACTAGATAGTGCCCATTTAGGAGGAGTGTTCAACACTTGTGAGATTTGGCCTAATTGAACCTCTAAAATCCAAATAGAAGTGTTGTGCGAGGCTAATTGAGCATCAGAGTCGGCATTCTTCTCTATCAATTGTTTAAACATGTTTTCAATTCTACTTACTCATTGGAAAAAGAGCTTGGGCTCGGTTGTTGGAACATCGGGGGCCTTTGAAAACCCAACCCCCGATTGTTGTTGTTGTTCCACCCTCCTTGGTTATTTCCACCCCAATTGCCTTGATTAGGATTGCCACCAATTCAGTTGCCTTGGTGGTTTTGGTTGTTCCAATTACCTTGGTTCCCTTGTGACCTCCATTATTGTTGATTTTTCCCTTGAGCATTATTTCTTTGACCTTGATAATTGTTGACATATTGAACTTCTTCGTCTTGCTCATTGAATGGATCACCTTGATCATAACCACTATCATTTTGCATAAATTGTTCCGAACGGCTTTGCATTTGTTGACCTTGTTTTCGTCTTTTGTTTACCATCATATTCACACATTCCATTTCATGCACTTGTTTTGCCCCTTGAACTTGTTGAAGCTGAGCTTTGGCCAATTGGTTCATGGTAGTTGTCAACTCGGCAATAGCTTTACCATGATCATGTAGCGCTTTGTGTAGATGAATAACATTAGGGTCACCTTGTGGAATATTGGCTCTACTTTGCCATGCTGAAGAGGTATCCGCCATCTCATTAAGAATTTCACAAGCTTCGGCATATGGCGTATTCATGAAGTTTCCCCCCGGCAAGTTGGTTAACCACACATCGATTAGTTGTGTTGATCCCCCTGCAGAAGGTCTGTTGGATCATGACCTTAGCCATATCATTGTTCGGGCACTCTTTAACCATAGTACGATATCTTTCCCAAATCTTGTGCAATGGCTCATTGGGTTCTTGCTTGAAAGCAAGAATTTCATCCCTAAGCGTTGCCATATGTCCCGGAGAGAAGAATTTGGAAATGAACTTTTATGCCAACTCATCCCAAGTGTGGATGGAATGGTTGGGCAACCTCTCTAACCATTCCAATGCTTTTCCCTGTAGAGAAAAGGGAAATAGTCTCAACCTTAGCGCGTCCTTAGAAACATTTGTCTGCTTGCTCCCCCAACAAGTATCGATGAACCCCTTGAGAAGCTTGTAGGCATTTTCACTCGGAACCCCGGTGAAGAATTCTTGTTGCTCAAGTAGTATAAGCATCACGTTGTTGATTTGGAAATTACCCACCCTAATGCGGAGCGGGACTATAACACTTGCATAACCCTCGTTTGGTAATTGTCGGTGGGCTTCCGATCTTGGAGGTGTGGGGGGAGGAGCGGGCACATTATCGTGAGGCAGGCTCATCTATTAGCTTAATGTTCAAGAGGAACCTCATCCATGGCATCATCGTCCACATCCTCCCCCAATGGAACATTTCCAATGGGCTCGTTGATTAGAGCCATTTTCGTACCTAGAATCAATTCAAAAATAAAATTAGTGACTCAAAAGGAAAAGAAGAAAAAGCACACAAAAACCTAGATATATAGCTAAATCCATTTAACTCCCCGGCAATGACGCCAAAAATTGATCTCACCCAAACTCACACCACAATTATAGGTAGTGAGGCAGTTAAATCAATAATAAATCCCAACACAGGTTGGGGTCGACTCCTCAAGGAGTTAGATATGGGATTAGGTATATAACTACAGTAAATGTATGATGTGCCTTAGATTGCACTTCCACATATTTGGTGGTTGTTTCTATTTCTACTTTTAGCTAAGCAATTAATAAACTAGAAGACAACGTTTTTGGTATTGAGTATTTTTCAAATTATAAAGGAATCTAGGATCGTGACTTCCACCTAGGTGGTTACCTATCGAATTGTAAACTATAGGGCAAGTTTGATTTATTGGGATCATAATATAGCAATCACACGCAATTGCTCACCCTATACCTCTCGGTAGTTTGAGTGATTTTGCCCAATCTGGCTTTCCCAAGCCCAAATGGGTATTGCACAAATCAAGTGATATATGTTCAAGTCGGGTCTTACTATCTCTATATTTGACCCTTTAATTGGGGCTATCAACTTCTTGAGTTCACCCCAATTCCTTGTTAGCCAAGCTTTCCTAAACCTAGTCTCTCTTTCTCAATCAAAAACTAGGTCTATTAGGCATGAATCAATATTTGCAATCATTAATTCTAGAATTTAAGCATAAACAAGGCTAAATATCACTAACCCAATCACAAACAACCCTTAAAATTAAATACCCATTTAGTACCCACACTAGGGTCAAGCCACAACCCTAGCTAAAGATTTAGCTACTCATGAAAAATAAAGAAATACAAGAAGAAATTAAGATAAAATGCATAATAATTGATTAAACAAAGAAAATCTAATGTTAAGAAGTCAATCTAGTACAAAATTACTCAAAGAAGTAAAGAAAATTGCCCAGGTGCACCTCTGCAAACTATACTTAACCTAAAAATGACAAAAAGTTTTATTTATACTAAGCTGAAAATATCCAACAAAAATGTCACTGCGAAGGTTGTGCGGCCACATAATTCTGGTGCGGTCCTCACAATGGGCTTCTGCAGCCGCACAATTATCGTGCGGCCCACAGTCTTGGGAATTTGGGCTTGACACTTCAGGCTTCTGCGGTCAGCATAAAAGTGGGTGCAGTCGCACTTAGGATTATGCGGCCGCACAAAAGTGATGCAGTCCGCACTCCTTTACTTTCTAGCTCTCTGAATCTTCAATCCTGTGGACCGCATAATAATGGATGTGGCCGCACTTAAGCTCATGCGGCCGTACAATTTCAGTGCGGTCCGCATTACCTGAGCTGGCAAAAACACCACTCTCTGAATCTTCCTTCTACGGCCGCACTGCTAGTCTTTTTTCCTAGATTTGATTCTTGTTCACTTTTGACTCCTTTATGAGTTGATTTTGACTTCTTTGGCTTATTTCTCAATATTTCTACAAGTAAGCACATTTCGTTAGTTTTCGGGGATACCTTTAATCATTTTTTAGCTAAAACGCAAGTAAAAGAGAACTAAGCGGTCAAAATCCCTACTTATCACTAATCTCAAGCATTCACTTAGTTGGTCCTAAGTCTTTCATTTCAAACTCCTTCGCCAGTTGTTGCTTCACCATGTTGATCTCATTTACGCTAGATTCTGCAATTAGCATATCATCAACGCACAACAATAAAATGATATAGGATTCATCAAGATTTTTGATATAACATCAATGGTCCATCTCACATCGTGAGAAACCATTATTATGCATGAATCCATCAAATTTATTGTACCATTTTCGGGAAGCTTGTTTCAAACTATACAAACTCTTCTTTAAATTATACACAAGGTTTTCTTTACCAGAAAATTTAAAACCTTTAGGTTGCTTCATGTAGATGTCTTCTTCAAGGTTACCATGTAAGAAAGCAGTTTTAACATCTTGCTGGTCCAAATGCAAATTTTCTGCAGCTACGATACTTAGCACCAGCCTTAGAGTAGTTAATTTGACTACAGGAGAGAAGATCTCGGTGTAGTCAATTCCTTCCTTCTACTGAAAGCCTTTTACTAATAATCGTGCTTTGTATCTCTTCTTACCATCATGCTCTTCTTTGACTCTGTACATCCACATGTTCTGCAATGCCTTCTTTCCATTTGGTAACTCTATAAGTATCTATGTTTTATTCTTTTAAAGAGAATTCATCTCTTCTTTCATGGCTAGCTTCCATTTATCAGAGTCTATCACCTGCTTTGCTTCAACAAAATGTTCTGATTCTCCAGCATCAGTCAGAAGTAAATAGTAAAGAGAGATAGTTAACCTATCTGGAGTATTCGTGACTCTTTTAGATCTCCTTAATGTAGGTTCAAGAGTAGTTTATCCCAAATTTGATTCAAGTCCTGACTCCAGATTTGGTTCTGCATTTGATTCTATCTCTGGTTCCGGTTTTGGTTCTGATCCAGATTCGGCTTTTGGTTCTGATCCAGATTCGGCTTCTGGTTCTGATCCAGATTTGGCTTCTAGTTCTTCATCTTCAATTTTAGAATCAGTTTTAATCCCTCTAGCCACTTTATTGTCTGAGATTTCTTCTAACTCAACTATTTCAGATGTCTGTTTGCTGGTGCTGGTTAGTTCTACTTTAAGTTTGTCCTTGTACATCACATTTCATTAAATGTGACATTCTTGTATTTTAGGATCTATCTATTCTGATCATTCCAAAATCGATAACCAAAACTATCATCACCATAGCCAATAAAGAAATATTTCTTGGCTTTAGGATCAACCTTATGTCTATTATTAGAGTTTACATGCACATAAGCAACACAACAACAAAAAATCATATGTGAGAGAGTTACCTTCTTTCCTGTCCATACCTCCTCAAGAATTTCAAAATTCAGCGGTACAGAGGATGCCCTATTTATGAGGTAAGTTGTTGTGTTAACAGCCTCGGCCCAAAAATACTTCGGCAATCTAGAATGTATTCTCATACTTCCTGCTCGTTCATTCAGGGTTCTGTTCATCCTCTCAGCAATGCCATTTTGTTTCGGTATTCTAGGAGCTGTCTTGATCATTCTGATCCCATTTTCAGAGCAGAATGCTTTAAACTCTCGACTATCAGACTCTCCTCCATTGTCAAACTTCATACATTTTAACTTTAGACTTGTTTGATTTTCAACTTCAGCTTTCCATCTTTTAAAGGTAACAAACACATTATATTTATTTTTCAAAAATTAAACACATACATTTCTTGTAGAATCATCAATGAAGGTGACATAATAGCGTGAGCCTCCCAGAGAAGTTACATGAGTTGGTCCCCACACATCTGTATGCACTAGTTCCAGCTTCAACATGATTTAGGTTTGACAACTTTTGCAATCTTCGCACAAACCTAATTCAACATTTAGGTTTGACAACTTTTTTTTGGATGCTAACAAATTCATTCTCTTATCACTCATATGCCGGGGTGCCACAATGTTGTATCACGACCATGATCAACTGTTGCTATAGTATTTCTTTGTATTGTAGTTGCATACAATGTTCCCTTCTTGAAGCCTCATTCCACAACCAAATTTTTGTTGGTTATCTTCAACGATATGTTACCGAATGTTGTTGTATATCCTTCATTGTCAATCCGACCCACAAATATCAGATTTTTCTTTAGGCCAGGAACATGTCGGACATTTTGCAATTTTCATAGCGTGCCTTGTGAAGTCTTTATATGAACTTCACATTTCCCGACAATGTCCAGAGGTTTGCCGTCTGCTAGATAAACTTTCCCAAAATTTTTAGCATTATAATTATTCAATAATTATTTGCATCATACAGAGTGAAAGGATGCACCTGAGTCCAGAATTCAAGATTCGACTGGATTGTCTGCACAACAAATTAGTGCATCACCGACTTGTTCAGCAATTACATTTGCTGAATTTTCTTCCTTTTTCTTCTTTGGTTCTCTACATTGACTACTGTAGTAACCCTTTTTATTGCAATTCCAACAAGTAATGTCCTTCCAACAAGTAATGTCAATACCATGACTTCGTCATCAAATGTTATATTAACAGAACTCAATTGAGTTAATATTATATTAAACTCTTTATTATGTTCCGTAATAGATTCACCTTCTGTCATCTTTAAGTTGAACAATTGGTTCATCAAATAGACTTTATTTGAAGCAGATAGCTTCTCGTACATATTTGATAAAGCCTTCATCAGGCATGCATTGGTCTTCTTATTAATGATGTTAAACTTTATATTTCATGTTAGCGTCATACGAATCACACCAAGAGCTTGACAATCTAATAGATCGCAATCCACTTTGACCATATTCTCTAGTTTTACCTCGGTCAGAGGTAAGTGTAATTTTTTCTGGTTCAAATAATCATCTATTTGTATTTTTCAAAATACAAAATCTTTGCCATTGAACTTGTCAATCTTACCCTTCTTCCGATGTTATTTTTCACATTTTTTTATGTGAATAGTGCTTATGAATAGTAATGACGAATATTATTCCATGTAAGAAAAATATCACAACCGTATAAAGTAGGCAACAATCACTATTTGATGAATAGTACTATCACTATTAATGAATAGTGTTAGTAATGATGATCAATAGTGTCACACTATTCTTGTGAATAGTACATGCACTAGTACCATACTTTTCCACCAGAATTACCCTGTCTGTGCCTCTGATACCAGTTGTTGGAAAGTGTGTCGGGTTAATAGAAGGGAAAAAATATTTAAAAGAGAAAAATAATAAATTATACAAGACAAGACAAGACAAGATTTACGTGGTTCGGTAATTTTTTTTCTTACTTCACGGTCACACAAAGAATAACTCTTTATTAATTGAAGAGAAAGAAGAAGTTAAGGCTGATCTGCAAATGAAAATGCAAGACCCTTTTTATAAGCATTTGAATGTCCTACCTATTTAAGTGCTTACATCGTAAGAAAAGAATTCAAAGATAAATTTTTCGCCTGTTATTTTTCTTTTCTCTTTGACTTTTCTTTCTTTCTTTCGTTTTGTCTCCTATCATAAACCATAGCAGAACACATTTTAAGAATACATTTTTTACAGTAATGAAAACGCAACGGTATCTCAATTATTGTAAAATAAAATGAAACCTGAGTTTGAGCTTCAAGAACAATTTTTTTTAGAGGAAGTATTTTACCACTCGACGCGAATATGCCAGTAGTACTATTGCTTTTTATGTAAAGTATGTAGCTTTTACACATGTAAATTTTATTTGAAAATATTAGTAAATAAATATTTAATCTGGCACAGCTAATAAGATGCACACAATCATCAGATTTTGAGCTCTATCATTTTCTTTGAACGGAAAGAGTACAACTAATCATTTGTTACGAGGGAAGTTGTCCAACTATCACCTCTTCATTGAGCTGTTAAGAATTCAACATAATATCCGAGGTGCGGCAAGCTAATCCGAACACAATTCAAAGCGTGCAGTTCTACTTTATAAATTACGAGTACACGCGAATTCAATAGTTTTTGCAGCTTCTAATGTATTACGAAATTTACTAAATATCTATAAGTAATTAATTATAAATTTAGTTATTATTATAAGAATCCATATTAAACTTCAAATCGTGAATCCATCTCTATCACCACCGTCGTAAACAGAGGCGGACAAAAATTATGGGTTGAGGAGTCGCCGGCACCCGAAAAATTCGGTAAAAACTCAATATATACTTACAAATATCTTTAAAAAATAGTTAGATATTAGCATAGGCCCCCGTTCCGATCTTTATGAGCAGTGACAAATTTATATTAAATGTCATGATGCCTCGACCGCCGAATTCTGGATCCGCTTCTAATCCTAAATAAATCTAACACAATATAATATGTCTAATCAAAGATCAAATCACATAAAAGTTAGCTGTCCAATATTCCCTATTAATCCCCACCAGGCGACCACCTAATACTATTGGTTAGGGCGATTTTTCAAAGGAATAGTGCTACCGTCGACGACAACTCAACTAAATACCCACATGCTTTTACTTGACTATCTAGTAAGGAAGGTTGTTGGACAATGTTTGGTTAGAATCACCAAATGAACAGATCTTTCTTATTAAAAACATACTACGAACTGCTCTCATTGTATTAAAAAGAATGACACTTTTTCAATTTTAAAAGTCAAGCTTCTTAACTTTAATTATGAATTCAGAATATATTTAAAAAACATGAAAAAGCCATGGTCAAACACTACTAGTGTATGATGCACTTGGATATCTTTTCCTCGATCATCTGATTAGTATTTTGATCGGGCATATACTTGATCAGTGGATCAGTTGAAAAAGTGGCACCCGGAATGCCCACTAGCCGAAGGCAAGGATTTCCACCCAAATGACGGGAGTCCGAACCCAACTTGACGTGAAATTTGTTGTCTTTATGCTTTTTTCGCTAGCTGCAAATAAATGTTCTTAGATGTATTTTACTTTTTTGGCTTGCCTTAAATACACGTTTTCACTTCACATTTTTCTGTGTATTTTGCTCTTTTTGGCTTGCTGCAAATACATATTTTTACATGCATTTTGCTCTTTTGTCTTGGTGCAAATACACTTTTTTGTAAGAATATAATTCATCCTAGTATATCTTTTATTATCCTAATTTAATTAATTCTTGATTTTTGCTCTCGCTTAAGTACTAGTCTCACTAAGTGCTAAAAATCGCATAAATATTAATTAAAATATGTTTAAATAGTAAAATATAAATAAAAAAGGTTTAGATTTCGAAACTAATGAAAGTTGGTATATTAATCTTTTAAAATTGTAAGGTTATTTTGATCTTTCACCAAAAAACATGGAGTGCAAATGTAAGTAGTGATGACATCATTGACCGTCTTCAAATTTTGAAAATTCGTTGAGGACAATAATGAAATATCTATATTTATAATATTAGTAATATTTTGAAAATTTTCATTCTTTGTGCAAAGTTATCATAATTATTATATTTTTTTTTTGATCGATTTGTCTATATAAATCGAAACGAAGAATAATCTGAATCAAAGCCTAAAATGAATCAAGTTGACCAAATATTTTCATATTTCGACCGTGTAAATAATAATACGTCTACGTTCAAAGTAGTATGGCACCCGGAACCTTCAAATTCCGGATTCACCTCTAAATCTAAGATATGTTTTTATCACTTTATTTAACCTAGAACATGCATCATTCTTGATTTTGACTGGCAAGACACTCGGGCATACTGACGGCCTTAGTAAATTAAATATTGAGTTTTAATGTGTGAGCGATCGAGTCTAAGTATCGGCATCCAACACACTAGAGCACATTTGAAAATAAAATATATAGTGTTATAAGATGTAGTGTAATATTAAAACTCAAGTTAAAGCAACAATAATATATACTCAGTCAAATCCCACGATTGGGGTAAATATATATATATGTATAATTTTGCTAACATACTATATGGTTGTAATAGGTTAGCAATGTATGCACATTTAATTTGGCTTAAATGTCCCTAACATCACAACTAGACAAGCATAAAGATAGTGTTTTTTTGTCTTTTTATTCTGCCCTTCTATTCCTTTTATTTCTCGTCGCCGTTCATAGTGAAAGGCTGAAAGCAGAAAAGACAAGATTGTTGTGGCGATTCAAAGAATTAAGCGAAACAGTTATAAATCCTTAAACAAGAAAGAGATCCATTATCTGACATCTTCAATTTTAATCTCATTCTCAGTTCCACAATCCACAAGCTTTGCTCTTCCTCTGTTTCTTCAAACCCCAAAGTGTTACTCGAAAATTCCTAATATCAGTTTTCAAATATATTCTGAATACCTCAAATCTCAATAACAATTCCTCCGTACAACAATTCCACGGAGATCGCCGTTAAAACTAGCATTGCATCTTCTAATTTCATATCTACTCGCGGTAAACGAACAAAGGAATAAAACAGGAAATAAAAATGAATAGAAATTTCGTCACCCAAAATGATTCTGAGAAGAGAAATTTTTGTTTGTCTTTAATTTATTTTCTAATTTTATATTTGTTGTTGTGGGCAATCACGATAGACAAGTGAGAGAAAGAAAGAAGAAGAGGAATAAGATCAACCAGGTTTTTGATTTTGTAAAAAGACAGTGAAACCCCTTATATTAATGGGTTGTTATTTTGATAATAAAGGCATTTAAGGCAAATTAAATGTGCATACATTGCTAACCTACTACAAAGTTAGCAAGTTAGCAAAATCCATATATATATATATATATATATATATATATATATATATATATATATATATATATATATATGAAATATTACAATGTGTGTGTTAAATATATGTAGATTGTAAATAACAATAATCTATAAATGGTTGACCATTTTTGATTACTAATACCGACCGACATCGGTTGGTAATTTTATCATTTTTTTAAAATTTATATTTGTTATTAAAAAAACAACTGACACAAGGCGGGAAAAAGCAAATTAAGCAAATTCCGACCGACGTCGGTTGGATTTTTCAAATGTGTCAGATAAAACAGTATTTCGATATTATAGGACCACATTTACTGATCAATGGTGGTCGGTATATTTATTTGAAATTGGTTATTTAACTTTTGCAATCAATTTACATTCTTTCCAACCGATTAGGCCTTAGGCAGTATTCCGCCAATTTCTAGTAGTGAAATAACACTTAGCTTGACTCTCAAAATCCAAAAAGTATTATTTTTTTTCGGACGAAAAGATTGTCACATAACTTGACCTGCCTTGGATCATAGTACCAAGGCAATCTAATGATGAAGATACTTATCTGTGGCTATACATTTATTTCTTCCTCTCACCTACAAACGTGAGATTATATACTCTCATTTATTTTTATGCGAAATTGAAATGGATCTAGATGTTACGAGCTATACATTTTATTACCATGAGTATTTCTTCTCAAATGTAGCATCTTGATGAGGTCCAAAATAGAAACCATCCTCTTGCACTTTCCAAAAATATTCAGACACTAAAGCGCCAAGGGATCCACATTGGTCAGATATAAAATCATCGGAAAAGGCGTAAAAATGCCACTCAACTTTCAGAAATGGTCTATTCATGTCATCCGTTAAAAAATTGCTATTTCCATGCCATTGCCGTTACAGAAATGGCCCATCTATGCCATTATTTGACTAACGACTGGAATTTTATTTTGTAAATATCTATAAGACTTGAATTTCCACGTGTCCTGTCATTATTGGTCTGAATTAACCCATGCCCCACTTAATTCTAACCTTGGTTAGGTCTATCTAACCAAACCCAACCCGGTTAAAACAAAACCAAATCTCATTCACGCTCTAGTCGTCTTTCCCAAATCAGCAACCCTAAAACCTCCATTAAATCCAATATCTCCATTATCTTTCTGAAATTGTAACCCTAGCTCCATTAAATCCTTTCATCTAGTTTAGAGAGTGGGAAGCAACCATTTCCTTCAATTGGAAAATTAAATGGGTTTTTGGTCATGAAGTGCTGAGAAATCAATTAGGGACTATAATCATATCCAACATCTTCGCAATGTCAAATTGAAGCTCCTCATTCACTTAAGACTTGGGAGAAAGAATCTCCCTCTCAGCTCAAATTGAAACTCCTCATTCACTTAAGACTTGGGAGAAAGAATCTCCCTCTCAGCAATCAACCTTCTTGCCTCCAAGCAAACAACTTCAAGCTCACTTGACTCCTCCTCCCCACTACGGAATTTTCTGCTCATCATCTCATCAATTTCAGCAAGGCAGAGACCATAAGCAGCGGCTTCCTTGCGAAAAATGGTGGAAAGGGCCAAGACACGAAAGGCCAATTTTTTATTTGGGGAAGATGACCGGAGAGGGGGGATTTGGAAGGGTTAGGTTTGGTTTTGGGTTGAGTTGATTATTTGGGTAAAAACTTAACCGGGTGGAGTTTGGGTTAATCGACCTAACCGAGGTTAAAATTAAGTGGGGCATTGGTTAATTTGGACCAATGAAGACATTACACGTGGAAATGTTAGTGTTAAAAAAAAATTTAAAAAAACTTTGTGCCGTTAGTTTAATAATGGCATAGATAAGCCAAGGGTGTAATGACAGTGGCATGGAAATAACATTTTTTTAACGGATGACACGAATAGACCATTTCTGAAAGTTGAGTGACATTTTTAGGCCTTTTCCATAAAATCATCGAAAACATCAAATGCTTTGTCTTTACCATTCCAATAAAAATAACAAAAGAATAATGTACCACCACCAAATTATTCTTGAAACTTAAATCTAAACTCTTGACCAATAACATTGAGTGTATGATATCCTAGATCGTCATCTTTAGATTGACAACGAAGAGTCAAAGCTGGAGAATTAGTTGGGCTGTTGTCGATTATATGCATTAGATAACCGGGACTAAATAAACCCAGTCTAGGGGTCAACTTAGAACTTGTCCCTAGAGCAAGGTTAAGTGCAACAATGAATAAGAAGAAAAGATGGTTGTTTTTTAAATAACTCATGTTTGACACTTGATCAAATGGTTTTGTATATGTTGTCTTGAATTTATGTATATTTGTGCTATGTATTTATACATGAGAAGAAAGGTGTATCCTCATAATCTTCTTAGATGGGATTTTTTCTTTCAAAGTGTTTTTAAAGTAAGAAACATTCTATATGTGACCATTAATTCCCATTAAGTAAGAAATTAAATGTACAAAAAGGAAAAAGTATGAAGAGATTTTATTAAATATACAAAATGAGGGTAAAGATATATCTAGTCAAAAAAAGAGTTTATTAAATACTCCTACCATATTAGTCTAATGGAGTAATAAGCTACTCTCCTTACATTTACATTGCAGCGCACACGAACTTGTCCATACATGACTAAAAGCCGAGTAAAAGTAAAATGAATATATGACACATTAAACAAGAAAATTTAAAAAAGTTAGAAGATAAGAGTGATGCCATTTTAGAACAATTCTCTATCCGTTTTCTATAATTGGAGTAAAGTTAATTAATTAATTCCCATTTTTATCCTATTGAACCTTTGACTAGACTTCAGGTAGAAATTATTTTTTCTGTGTTATTTACACTAGATGGTCACTTTTGTGACATTGTATTTAGAAGTTGGCTACTTTTTCAAAATTAGACGCATGGTGTGAATTTTAGTTTACTTTAAACTTCAAACTAGGTGACCATTTACAAGCTCAAAACCACTGGTCTAATTTTGAAAAGTGGCCAACTTCTAAATACAAGGTCACAAAAAATGATTATTTGTGCAAATCAGCCTTTTCCCGATTAGCCTGAAACGACCATAAAAATTGTGTGGGGTAGCCGCTTTTTAAAGTGGTATTTATTTTTTATCCAACATTTTTAATGTCTAGCAATAGTAGCCACTAGTCTATTAAAATTAATATGAAAAGACTGTGTTACCCTTTCTTCTATCTCTTTCATGTTAGGGAGAAGAACTGTGCCGGAAGAATATTCTTCTTTAGTGTTTCTTCGCGAGACTTAGATTTAACACATTGTGAATTTTGGTTTTGTTACGTAGTAATAATTTTTATTGGATATTTTTTTGCAGTGATGCAACTGGGTCCAAGAACAGGTTTTAGAATGGAGCAGATAGCTGTGGAACGAAGAAGAACTCTTCAAGATTTTAGCAGGAAACTAGAATAGAAAACAAACTTTCTGAGTTTTATTTATTTTTCTTTTTCTTTTGGTTGGTTATGTTCGGTAGTCTTTTATTTTTTTTGTTGTTTTTTTGTTATTAGCTTTCTGTTGTGTAATTTGACATCAATCTTATATGTAAATTGTAATTATTATTTTTTTTATTTTTTTTGTGAAAAGATACAAATAACGTTTGATTTTCTGCTACGTTACGGATTCTGAACTTACAGTTCCAAGTTCAAAAGTTAAGGACACTTGGTCATGAACTTCAAGTTCCAAGTTCAAAAGTTAAGGACACTTGGTCCTGAACTTAGACTAACAAGCTCAAAAGTTAAGGACAATAGGTCCTGAACTTAGGCTAAGAAGCCCAAAAGTTAAGGACAATAGGTCCTGAACTTAGACTAACAAACTCAAAAGTTAAGGACACTTGGTCCTGAACTTACAGTTACAAGTTCAAAAGTTAAGGACATGTAGTCCTGAAGTCTTGAAGTTAAGTTCAAAAGTTAAGGACATGTAATCCTGAAGTCCTGAACTTAGAGTTCCAAGTTCAAAAGTTAAGAACATGTAGTCCTGAAGTCCTGAACTTAGAGTTCAAAAGTGAAGGGCATAGGGCATTTTCGTCCGGACAGTTAAAGTTAATTAAAGCAGTGGCTAAAGAATAAAGACATTTTAAACAGTGGCATAAAAGTAAACACATGTGTTATTAGTGGCTAACCGTGCACTTCTCCCGAAACAACCTAGGTTATTTCATATAAAACGGCCTTATTTTATATGATTAGGAAATTATTTGCTCCCACCATTTCAAATTAGATGAGGTACTTTTATTTTTAGTCTGTTCCAAAATAAATGACACATTTCTAAATTTGAAAATAATTTAACTTTAAATTATTCATTTTACCTATTTTACCATTAATGAGAAGCTTTTATAACCACACATATGTCATGGCACCACAAAATTTTTACCCCTTAAACTTTTAAGACCACGAGTTTCAAAAATATTTTTTTTTCTTATAATTCATGACGAGTCAAACTACCTCATCTAAATTGAAAGGAGAGAGTAATAAATACTATCTGAGGGTAATCTTATAATACTCCTAGGCAAAATATGTTATGATACTGGAATTCGCTGCATTCTTATTTACCAATTCTTGAAGTTTCTATTTCACTAGTTTCTCGGCACGTGCGTTGCACGTGTATGCTGATCGAGTCAAGTAATATTACGATTTATAAAATAATAATTTTAAAAAAAAATTTAAGTAAATAATTATACATTAAAAATAAAGTACAAGTTTAATCAGTAAAAATAGCTACAAAAATAAACAATAAAAATTTAATTAGATACATGCAAGCATTGGAAGTTTGTTGAAAACAAACACCAAACTTCGCATATAGACGATTAACTTAAAGCCAAAGAATAACTCCATTACAGAGTAAAAACTACTGTTATAGAAGATGTTTACCAAAAGGAGCCAATATTTTTTTAAAAAGAAATAATTAAACCATTTCTTAAAAGCGTACTACGAATTGCTCTCTTTATTATCTTAAAGAAAGTGATACTTTTCGAATTTCAAAAGTCAAATGTCTTAACTTTAATTATGAATTTGGACTATATTTAAAAGACATGAAAAAGTCATGGTCAAACACTATTAGTGTATGACACGCTTGGATGTTTTATTCTTGATCACCTAATTAATAATTTGCTCGGATACTTAATTAGTGGATTAATTAAAAATTCAATTATAGTCGATTAACCTAGGATATATTTTTTATCACTATTTAACCTAGAACATGCATCATTCTTGATTTAAACTGGCGAGACGCTCGAGCATTGATCACGCCCAGCTATGCTTTATAAAAAGGACTAAGCGGTCGTTGCAAATATAATTCGGTTTACAAATTCGGAGTCGAATCCCACAGAGAACTAAGGCTTAACTACAATTGTTCAATATCGCAAAGAAACACAAGTCTAAACAATTTTCTAATTATAGAGTTATAATGTTTATTTCTAACTAATTAACTGACAAAAAGCAGTAAAATTATTAACTAACAAAGATGAAATTTTAGACAAGACTAAGGAGGTCTAGAGTTATGATTTTCCCAATTGTCAGAATCCTTTTCGCTACGTTTCCTATAAATTTGCCTAAGTTTTCTCTACCGATCATGAGCTCTCTGAGTGTCGTAATTATTTCCCGAGTAAATACCACAATTTACTAGACATATTCTTCCGAATCACTATAGCTAGCACTAGTTTACCGCTCAATGCAATCGCACCAAGGTTTCGTTATTCCTAATCCTACCTTTAAACCCTCCGTATTGATCCCTCATATACGTTAGGAGTGATGTTGTTCAACAACTACCTAAATATGAACTCTCTTCCGAGTAATACATACTAAATAGGCACAGTCAATTGATGGTCATTCAATCAACAACAATAAACACGTAGTTGAACAAGTAGAGAAATCCAACGGCTCAATTATATAAAAACATAACAAGAATTTATCCTACAAAATGTTCCATCAAAACCCTAGATAACAAATTAGTTAGCCATAATAGTATGCACAACTACAATACTAAAATTCATAACCAATAATGAATATAGGAAGAAGGAAGTGAGAAACTCGTAGAAGAATCGTCCCTTGCTCCTAGTGTATTTTTGCCTCCTTAGGTCAAATCCCGGTTTCTGCTCAAAATTGATGTTTAATGACTATTTATACGTGTAGGGAAAAGATCCAAATAAAATAAACAAGTCCAAAATCAAATAGGAAATAAAATAGGCTTTAAAAATCCGGAACACGCATCGCCTCGCGACAGACCGTGCCTAGCCTGCTCTGGCACGCGTCTCCGGCTCACCTCAAGAAAGTAATTCAGTATTTTTCAGTGATTTTTTTTGTGTGTTTACAAATGATCAATCTTCTCCTTTTTATAGCTATTTCTAAGGTATACGTTTTGCCTTTGTCATAATAACAATTAAAGGCATTTAATGCTACGTTACAATGGTAGTCATTGTAATTCAATACAGATTCTCTAATGTTTTCAGTATTTAATGCTTATTAAATACTGTATCTGTACTCTCTTGTGCTATCAGATTCATTCTCCTTTAATTTTTGGATTTAAATAGGTACAAGCGTCGAGTCTTTTGAATATCTGCTCGTGCCTCTGCTCGTATCTGTTGCGACTTGTGCCTCTTTGCTAATCATCATTCTTTGACCAGCCTTCGTGTCATGACACGTCATCTTTCAATCACTTCAATATATATAAACTCAATTTTTTCCAATACAGATAGTCCCTCCACTTGCCATTTATTCATCAATTGAATATTTGGGAAGTGAATTTTATTAAAGCGGGAATATTTGCCGCCATTAATGCTATTATGGAATCGACGCTTGAATTGTCACTTCCATTTAATGCTTATTACACGTGGCATCTTTTTATTGGTTCTGCGACTTTGCAACGCTTTTTAAGGCTCTTTTACATCTTCACCAATTACGAAGCGATAGTTCCCATTATGACCTTTCCATCATTGCACCTTTTCCTTTGACGGTTGCTTCTTAGTATAAATATAGTTTTCACCTTTGTCTTTCTCACATAAAGTTCTCTGAATATTCAATTCTTGTTTACTCCTTCCTCGTACTATCATGTCTTCATCAAACCCTAACCCTAGAAGAGTCCCCATAGTTGATAACTTTCCTCTTGCCCCTAGTAGGAGCAGAAGAGGAGGTAGACTATGTAATTTAGTGTCTTCATCCATACGTGGTTCTTCTCTTTCTTCATCTAGTTCCAGTCCTTCTTCTAGAACCAGAGGTTCTTTTTCTCAAAGATCTTCTTCTAGAGGTAAGGAACCCTCTGAACCTCTTCGTGAACCTTCAGTAGAGGAAATAGTTCCTGTGGAACTATCTTTCTACAATGATAGAGAATCCCTTAGAAACAAAGTGTCCTCTTTGGATCGTGCTGATATCTATCCAACTCAGATCACTAAAGGTTTGATTTCTTTAGTTTGTAAAGATTGCCATTGGAGTCATGACTTCCCTATTATAATTCCCAATGCGAATCAAAGGATCACCTCCTATTTAATTGGGTTTTCTTTTGTTTATACATACTCTTTCACATTAGTTTTCAAACCTGCTATTGAACCTGTTATCCTTGAATTTTGTTGTTTTTTCGATGTCTGTTTAGGTCAAATTGATCCTATAGTGTGGAGGGTTGTTGCCTGTTTGAGGCATTTGACTAACATGACCGGTGTGCCTTTCACTTTTGCCCATTTAATTCACCGTTACTCTACAGACTCTTTCGCCAAGGTGTTTTTACTTTAGTAGCAAGGAGCAAAAGAGTTCTGGTCAGTCCAGAAGATGACAGAGACTGTGGCTGGTACGCTAGGTTTGTTGCTGCCCCCACTGTTGGATTAGTGGGTGATGAAAATGTTCCCTTCCCTGAGAAGTGGAATTTTTCATGTGAGTTTTCTTTTTAATAACTTTCTCGTACCTTTTTTCTTCAATTTTGATGATCATTATCCTAATTTTCCTTTTCTTTTCCAGCAACCATGGGAATTGTTGATGAAATTCCCAATTTCCGTGGTTGGGTAAGAAAATTGTTGAATACAGCCACAATGGAGGGTAGATCTTGGAAAGCTCTCTCCCAACAGTTTGGTTGGAAAGTGAAAACTCATGGTAAGAGTTTTTTTATTTAATGCTTCCTCCATTTTATCAGGATTTGCCGTTCGAGGTATTAGTGCTGAGGCGGTCGTAGCTTCTCGAATTTCTTTGGAAAGGGCCCAAGAGATAATTTTGGGCTCTTCATCGAAAAGAAAAGCTGCTGTTGACCAAGATTCTAAAGAAGAAGAAGAAGATGGGGGTTCTTTGGTAAAAAGGCCACGAGCTCGTAGACGAATCATTTCTGATGATGAAGCCTCTTCCCCCCATTCTATTCCTCTTAGCGAGTCTGTTGAAGCCCCGGTGATGATTCTCGATGATGTTGTTCCCGCTACTGCTCATAATTCAGTTGATCAACATTTTAGCTGCGGGTTTGGAAGTGAAAATTTAGATCCGATTTCTGATAAAGCACCCCTTGATTCTTTTTCTACTCCTGTTTCTGTGATACCTCATTTGCCAGTCGTGGCTATTACTATTCCTCCCCAAGTTGTTTTGACTGCTTCTACAGTTCCTCCTTCGACTACTCCTCCTTCAACTGTTCATTACACTGAGGTTGGTTCCTCAAGTAGAAGTGAAGCCATGAGGCAAGTTACCATTGAAGTTCCTGCTGAGAGAAACCTTTTGAGGAAATCAGGTCGAGCTGACGTGTGGTTGAAGCCATTGATTGGTCCAGTTGAAAGAGCTAAACTTGATGGCCATAGTTCCTTGACTTTGATGAACGATATAGTGCATGCTTCTTTAAAGGTATCCCTTTTTTCAAACTTTACTTTACCTTTTTTCTATTTTTAGTGTTCTCAGCTTCCCCCCCTATTTTTTAGGTCAATCTAATTGACACAGAGATGATGAAGAGGGTTTCCCTCTCAGAGCAATTAGAGCATGACTACCAAGTGGAGGCGGATAATTGGATGGAACAATTTGAAAGTCTTCAAATCGACATGGAAATATTAGAAGAAGGTAAATGTACCTTAGAGCAATAGGTAAGGGCTTTGACTTCAGAGTTGGCGGTTGAAAAAGCTTTATCAAATCAAGCAGGTAAAGAAAAGAATTGTCTCGAAACCTCTTTTTCTGAGCAACTCTCCAAGGCAAGTGAAGAGATTAGAGAGTTGAATGCTCTCTTAGATAAGAAGGAAGTATATGCTAGTGAACTCATGCAGACTCTGACTCAAACTCAAGAAGACCTCCCGGTATCTTCTGATAAAGTTTGCTCCTTAGAAAATTCCCACGCTTCTCTTCAAACTTCTTATGAATCTGCCTTGTCTGAAAATGAGAAGCTAAGAAATGAAATTGCTGACTGGGAAAGAGATTACTAGATTCTTGAAGATAAAACTGCCATTGAAGTGAGTTGGGCGTTTTTAAATTCTCGCCATGATACCCTTGTTGAAGTTAGCCAGGAGAATTTCAACTTGGAAACTGAATTAGCCAAGATCAAAGAGACTATTGAGAAGACTCAGCAGAACCAAGATTTGTCTTCTCCCGTGGCTGAAGCTTCTGGAAATGTTGAAGATGATACGGGTATCCCCACTCCTTCAAGTCAAGTTGAGCCTGTTGCTGCCGATGACCCTGCTTCAGTTCCTTCAATTTCTCAGTGAAAAGTTTATGATGATTGACTTCCTTTGTTTTATTCCTTTTTGGTGGTATATGGTTGTAACCCTTGGTTTTTTAAGGGTTTGTTGAAAATGTTAAGTCCCCAGACCTTTCATGGGGTGCTTTGTATAAACAACTTTTGGTTTATGACTAAGTTAATACTTAGTCTATACTTTTTAATATTAAGAAATTTTCGTTGTTGCTCGAACTTCTGTTTTGTTTATTCTTGCCTTTATTTTTAAGGACTTACTGAATAACTTGCATTTTTATTTTTCAAAAATGCTTTTTTTAACTTCATGAATACTTGAATTAATCATGAATTTTATAAAAGAGGGCCCTTTTATATTCGACACTTAATGAAGAAGATGTCTCAACTTCATAATGGTGTTAATGTACGACAAAACAAATAGGAATACACATGTTTTTTGGAATAAGTTTGACAAGTTTTTATTTGAACTTTGTCAAGTTTTAAATAACACTTTACATGTATTTAAATTACTTCTATGACTTTCTCGTAACTGTTTTCCTTATAACAGATTTCAAAAAAGAAAATGAACACGAAGTTTTTACTCCTAACCCGTTTCAGTACATTGCCTTTACCCTAACTATGATAAGGTTTTTCTTTTGCTTTAGCTCGTGACTTTGCTCTGCACTTGACTCATTCAATGAGTAAACTTTTCAGGCTTGAACTTTCTTTGCCTTCTTTATACACATGTCTATGTATATTATATATCCACCCAAGTATTTGAGCTTTGAAGTATGAAGTCTCGAGCACTTGATTGTTCCTCTCATTTGGTCCTTTCCCTGAAAAGGAAAAACACATGGGACTCGGAGGTGAGATTATAGATGAAGACTATTTAACATGTCTGAATTTTTATTAGAATAGTTGTAACCCTAGACCGGGAATTTTAATTTATTCCACGCGCCTTGCAGGCCGTGATTCATCATTTAGTACAGGCTAGCTTTTTGCCTATCATCTAAAATCGTTAGTAAAATTTTAACAATTCAAAAATAAAATTTTAAAATATAGATACCTGACCGTGGGTATTCCTTAGAAATAGTATCTCTTCAGGTGAATGACATTCCAATGTGAAGGTAGTATCTTGCCATCCATCGTTTCCAGCTCGTATGCTCCTTTCCCTGCGATACCATGAATCCTGTAGGGTCCTTCCCATTTTAGACATAATTTTCCCGCATTGGCCGCCTTCGTAGATTGAAAAACTTTTTTGAGCACGAAGTCCCCAATCTTGAAGTATCTTAGGCGTGCTTTTCGATTGTAGTATCGTTCCATGACCTGCTTTTGTGTTGCCATTCTTATTAATGCAACTTCTCTTTTTCCTTCAAGTAGATCAAGGTTTATGCGCATTTCTTCATCATTGGATTCTTCTGACACTTGTGTAAACCTCGTGCTTGGCTCTCCCATCTCAACTGGAATTAAGGTTTCACCTCTATACACCAATGAGAATTGTGTTTCTCCCGTACTTGTTTTTGTTGTCGTGTAGTATGCCCATAAAATACCAGGTAGCAATTCTGGCCAATTACCTTTGGATTCCTCCAAACGCTTCTTTAAATTGTTGAAAATGACTTTGTTTGTCGACTCAGCTTATCCATTACCCACCGGATGATAAGGTGTGGATGTAACCCTTTTGATCTGCCAACTTTGAAAAAACTCTGTGATTTGTGCGCCTATAAATTGCGACCATTATCACACACGATTTCCTTTGGCACACCGAATCAACATATGATATTTCACCAAATGAAATCTTTGACTTCTTTTTCTCGTACCTGTTTAAATGCTCTGGCTTCTACCCATTTAGTAAAGTAGTTAGTGAGAAAGAGCAAGAATTTTACCTGTCCTTTTGCTTGTGGTAGCGGACCCACGATATCTATCCCCCATTTCATAAAAGGCCATGGTGCAATGACTGGATGTAGCAACTCCGCAGGTCTATGCATGTTATTACCATACCTTTGGCATTTATCACATTTAGCCACGAAATTTTCCGCTTCTTCTTCCATTTTAGGCCAATAATAACCAGCCCTAATCATGGTTCTTACCAGTGATCTTCCTCCAGTGTGATACCCACAATTCCCCTCGTGTATTTCTCTCATTACATATTCCATCTGAGAAGGCCCGAGGCATCTTGCTAAGGGACCACCAAACATTTTTCGATAAATATTGCCTTGCTTTAAACAATATCGAGCAGCTTTTTTCGAAGCGCATGAGTTTTTTTCTTGTCTTCAGGGATGGTACCATACTGCAAAAAAGCAAAAATCTTGTTCCTCCAATCCTAGGTTAAGTTATTAAAATTTACCTCATTTTTGTTTGGATCGAGGACTGAATGAAGCAAGTGAATTACGGAAGCATTTTCATTGCTTGCCACGTCTGCCGCAGATGTGAGATTGGCTAGGGCATCTGCCTCGACATTTTGCATCTCTTGGTATATGCGTGACCTTCCAGGTTTGAAATTGCCTAATCAAATCCTGTACCTTCTTTAAATACTGTTGCATTCGTGCTTCCCTGGCAGTATAAGTCCCCACCATTTGGTTAACTACAAGCTGCGAATCGCTTTTGATTACAATCTGATTAATGCCAAGTTCCCGTGCCAGTTCTAAACCTGCAATCACAGCTTCATACTCTGCCTCATTGTTAGTTATAGAATGACAGTTAATGGCTTGTCGAATGGTTTCACCCATAGGTGGTACCAAAATAATTCCTAAGCCTGCTCTCTTCCCAATCTTGGGTTTTGCGAGCAACGACGGATTTGATAGGTATGTATTCAATTTTTGAGTGCCTGTTGACATTCCCCAGTCCATTAGAACTGATCTTGCTTTTTAAGATTGAAAAGAATTTAAAACACTTTTCTAATGATTTGGAAATAAAGCTCCCTAAGGCTGCAATTCTTCCTGTCAACCTTTACACTTCTTTTTTACTTGTAAGCATGTCAGAAATTTTTTCAATGGCTTTAATCTATGCGGGATTTACTTCAATACCACGGTTAGAAACAAGAAAACCCAAAAACTTACCTGATGCAACACCGAATGCACATTTCTCAGGATTTAATTTCATATTGAATTTTCGCAAGATCTAAAACGTATCAGACAAGTGTGATATATGATCCCCTGAATGATGAGTTTTAATGAGCATATCATCTATATAGACCTCCATAGTTTTTCCCAAATGTTCTTAAAACATTTTGGTCACTAGTCTTTAATATGTTGCACCAGCATTTTTGAGACTAAAAGACATTACTTTCTAACATTAAGTTCCCCTGTTTGTTATAAATGAAGTTTTTTCTTCATCTATAGGATCCATTTTGATCTGGAAGTATCTTGAATACGCATCTAAAAAGCTTAACAACTCATGACCTGCAGTAGCATCAATTAGTTGATCTATATGTGGTAATGGAAAAGAATCTTTAGGACAAGCTTTGTTAAGGTCTGTGTAATCTACACAAACTCGCCATTTACCATTCTTTTTCGGTACCACAACAGTATTGGCTAACCAATTAGGATACTTTACCTTGCGGATAGACCCAATTTTCAGTAATTTTTAGACCTCATCTTGAATTACCTGATTTTTGAAAGTACCTTGCTTTCTTTTCTTTTGTTTGACAGGTGGATATGATGGGTCTTCATTTAATTTGTGAGTCATTAACTCCGGTGGTATTCCTGTCATATCAGAATGGGACCAAGCAAAACAATCCACGTTAGTTTTCAAAAATTTAATCAACTTACCTTTCATGTCTTGTCTTAGATCGGCCCCTACGTAGACTTTCCTTTCAGGCCATTGTGTAAATAACTCTACATCCTCCAGTTCTTCAATCGTTGTTTTGATATTTTCGTTTTCCTCTGGTTCCTGAATGGAATCGGGCCTTGAGTCCACATCTGTTCGCCCTTGTTCAGTTGAGGCTTGTCTTGTGGTATCCTCAACTGGATTCTATAGCTGCTATTTTTCTTCGTTACTCGTACTTGAATCTGAGACGGAGTTGATGCTCTTGGATATCTGTTGATCCCTACGGATTTGACATATTCCCCATGGTGATGGAAATTTAATAATTTGATGTAAGGTAGTCGGAACAATATCCATCTCGTGGATCCATGGTCTCCCAAGAATCATATTGTAAGCCATCTCCATCTCTACCACCTGAAACTTTGTATCTTTGACAACTCCTTCTGCGAATGTAGTAAATATTACCTCCCCTTTCGTCACACCGCTGGAATTGTCAAATCTAGACAAAGTATGTGCCTTTGGTACTAATTTATCTTCATCTTGCATCTCGTGTAGTACTCTTAGCAGAATAATGTTCACGGAACTACCTGGATCAATCAAAACCTATTTCACATTAATATCATGTACAAGTAGAGATATTACCAGTGCATCGTTATGTGGAGTTAATACGCCATCCACATCTGCATCATCAAATGTAATACTTTCTTCCTCTAAGACATGTCGAACCCGTTTCCCATGGGTCATTGTGACCTTTGAAACTTTATTGGCTGCTATGTACGTCACACCATTAATTTCTTCACCTCCTCTTATAACATTAACAGTTCTTTTGGGAGAAGGTGGGTTAGGGGGCTCCTGCCTATTCTTCATGTATGCTTGCTTACCTTTCTCACTAAATAATTCGGTGAGATACCCTTACTTTAATAGATGATCAACTTCACCTTGTAGCAACCTACAGTCTGCCGTTTTATGACCATGATCGTTGTGAAATTCGCACTAGTGATCAGGATTGCGCCAGTTTGGATTTGATCTCATTTCTTTTGGCCACCGCACCTTATCACCCATGCTTCTTAAAATAGCTACGAGCTCGGAAGTGCTTATAGTAAAATTATAATCGCCAAATCTTGCCTTCAAGTTTCTATCATCATCCCATGACTCTCGCGTGTTTGGATCATTCCCAAATCTTGATGATGAGCCCGACTCTCTATTCCTCGATCTATGATCGTACCTTGAATTGTCCTATTTTGATCATGAATTTTTTCCCGTTGGGCCCATATATGGTTCGTATCTATTTTTACTGGACCTTTTTTCGGTTTCCGCCCATCTCGAACTCACCTTTTCCTCTTTTTGAGACCGTGAGATAATATCTTCTTCTATCCTTAGCTTCGTGCTATACCTGTTGTAAACGTCATTCCACGTTGTTTCTGGGAATTCATGAAGACTTTCCTTGAGTCATCTCGTGGCTTCTGAGCTTTTTTCATTCAAATTACTAGTGAAGGCTATAGCTGCCCAATTGTCTGGTACACGCGGTAACGTCATTCTTTCACGCTAGAACCTATCCACAAACTCTCTAAGCAACTCTGAGTCCCCTTGCTTGATTTTGAAAATATCTTCCATTCTTTTTTCGACTTTTTGAGCTCCCGAATGTGCTTTGATAAATGAATCTGCAAGCTCAACAAAAGAATTTATGGAATTTTCGAGTAAAAGAGAATATCATGTTAATGCTCCCTTAGTGAGTGTTTCACCGAAATTTTTGACCAATACTGATTCAATTTCTTATTTGGTCAAGTCGTTGCCTTTTATGCCTGTTGTGAATGCAGTCACGTGGTCTCGTGGATTAGTTGTTCCATCGTATTTTGGAATATTCGACATTTTGAATTTCTTTGGAATTGGGAGGGGAGCAGCACTTGGCTTCCAAGGTTGTTGTGAATATTTATCCATATCTATCCCTTTGATTACGGGCAGTACTCCAGGTATTTGCTTTATGCGGTCACTTTGCTCCTTGAGCTATTTCTGCAATGTTAACACTAAACTTTGTAAATCAAAATTGACTAAGTTACCTAGTTCTCCATCTCGTGACTCGCTAGGGATTCCACCACTGCCTGAATTAGAAAGCCCAGAACAAGGATTCTCCAAAGTGTTGTTATTTGGAGTTAGTATTGGTGGTGCAACAGGTAACTGGCTGACAAAGGCCTCAAGAGCTTTATTGACATGTTGAGCGATTAGGTTTTGCAAATTTTCATTGATAGCTTCATCATTTTCAAATTGAGCATTTTCATTTGAATGAGATCCATCATGAGTGCCTTCTCGAGACCGTCGGGAGGAGCTTTGTAGAGAAGGGATCGGGGTGCGATCGTGGATTCCCCTGGAGTTGATGGTTTCCATGGTTTCCTTGGGTGTTGTCATTAATGTTTGACATGGTTGATACAACAAAAAATGTTAGGCTAAGAAAGAATAGATTATTAGATTCTCGGTAATGGAACCAATTTGTTTAACCAAAAAGTGGAATTTCGGTCAAAGCTTTATTTTAGAAGAACTCGGGTTACTCATAATCAATATATAAAATGAATAAAAGAAATTGGCTTCGATAATAATAAGATGAACAGAAGCAAACAAAGTAATTCAGTATTTTTCAGTGATTTTTTGTGTGTTTACAAATGATCAGTCTTCTCCTTTTTATAGCTATTTCTAAGGTATACGTTTTGCCTTTGTCATAATAATAATTAAAGGCATTTAATGCTATGTTACAATGCTAATCATTGTAATTCAATACAGATTCTCTAACGTTTCTAGTATTTAATGTTTATTAAATACTGTATCTGTACTCTCTTGCACTGTCAGATTCATTCTCCTTAATTTTTGGATTTAAATAGGTACGAGCGTCGAGTCTTTTGAATATCTGCTCGTGCCTCTGCTCGTATCTGTTGCGACTCGTGCCTCTATGCTAATCATCATTCTTTGACCAACCTTCATGTCATGAAACGTCATCTTTCAATCACTTCAATATATATAAACTCAAATTTTCCCAATACACTTTTATCAATTCTTCTTTCGTCTTTCCTTTTCTTTTGTCTTCTTTTGATTTCTTTTGTCCCCAAATTAAATAATCTCAACTTTATTCATGTAGTAAATAAAATATATATAATCTCAACTTTGCTCCTGATTTCGTCTTAACCTACCTACACATAAAATAAACTCAATTAAGCACAAATATAGTATAGTTTAACATAAAGCACCTAAATGTAAGGTAAGTAATGCACTAAAAATATATAATTATTGCCAAACATCACTACCCCACACTTAAACGTTGCTCGTCCTCGAGTAATCAAACTACACTTTATATAGACATGACCTTTTTAAACAATTCTCCTAACTCATCACACCAAGAATCTTTAAAATAGAATAAGTACAAGAGTGTAACATCTTCACCTCAAGATTTGACTCGCAAGTACCATGCAATATTCACAACTCACTCACTTACTCTAACATGGAGGTCAATGACATTACCTTTCCTTCATGAATCAAGTGCCCTCACAATACAAAAGAGAGTAGTTCCACACACACACAATAAAATTTAAGAACAATTAGGAACTCAAGATAGAAAGAATTCACTCCCTCTCAGAAATAACATTCATATGCCACAAAAGATGTACCATAGGCTTGCCCGTAGTGTACTACTCTACTAATCGAGCTCATTCAGTCTAGGATCAAGTAGGACTTTAATAGGTTGTAATGTAGGTTACGGGTCGGGTAGGATACATTTTTTATATGAGTGATTACACCTCCATAAACACTTTAATACATATACTTTAACACTCAAGCCCGTATTTATGTCAAACCAAAACTCCACTTTCACATTAATATATATTAACTCCATACTTCTTTAAGCACAATTACATCAAGAGTCACCATTTATCAAGAAATATATTTTTTTCACAGCAATACAACTATTTTGTTTCTTTTTCAATTCAAGTAGCTCTTAATTTTTCAAAACAGTGCACATTTCTCCTTATTTCATTAGTTTCACTCAAAAGCCACACCAACTACCCCACACTTTAACTTTTACAAAGTTCATAACAATTAAAGTGCTCATGAGAGGTTAAAAGGTTCAAATAGATGGTTAATTCAAACAAAAGGGTAAGGCTTGTAATGTAGTTGCCAAAGAAACAGGATTATCTCAAAGAAGTTAACTATATTACATAACAATTAGGCGGGTAAACTATATATATCTGGCTCAACAAAGAAACGCCTATATCACTTCCAAGACTGAACAAAACTACTATTTTGCTTTGCAAACACGCGGGGAAAGTTCTAGATATCAAGTGCAATGCACAGAATAACACACAAACCTTATACACACATGGTACATAACTCACTCGGGATTGGTTTCATCAAGACACTCCAGTCAAAGCAGTTAAGCGTCACAACCAAAGTACTTACTATTCTCAAGGCATAACAAAGTCAAGAGATATTGCTTCAATTCAAAACATAGCACAATGACTCCTACTCTAAAATAAATAAAAATAAATCTACCTACACCGGGTTCAAGCAAAACACTTGGAAAAGAACTGCGGCACAAAGAAAAACCAAAGGGGGAGTTACTACACTACCTAAAAAGAAATCTTTTTGTCCCTTTTTCCTTTAGAATTAATACCTCAAGAAAATTGTCTAATAGATCTATCATCGGGAAAAGTCCAATCTTTTTAGAAAAAAATATTATTCAATTAAACTAACACACGTAGAGTAGCATAGAAAGTTACCCAGACAATCTCCATACCCCACACTTACAATTTTGCATGTCCCTAATGCATATCATAACTAATAAGAGGGTAAAAAAACTCCCTGGTAGGCCAAAGGCCGAAGCACTATCAACTCATGGGGTACCCAGACTTCTCCCAGGCTTAATCCTTCGTGTGGGTACCTTATTGTAATGATCCGGTCGGTCATTTTATGAGTTACCGCTCCGTTTCCCCTATTTCTGCTTCTTTATGTTTTGTTCAGCTGTATTATGTGGTATCGTGTTAGTTAGTTTGGGTTCGGAGTGATTTTGTAGAGAAATGAGACACTTAGTCTCTTAAGGTGGCCTTTTAGTTGAAAAAGTCAACCGGATGTTGACTTGTGAGTAAACGATCCCAAAATTTTATTTTTATGATTCAGATAGCTTCAGGAAGTGATTTGGGAATTAGGAGCATGATCGGAATGGGTTTTGGAGGTCCGGGGTAGATTTAGGCTTGAATTGGCAAAATTAGAACTTTGACGTTTCCAGTTGATAGTGGAAATTTTTATATAGGGGTCGTAATGGAATTCCGGAAGTTGGAGTAGGTCTGTTGTGTTATTTTTTATGTGTGTGCAAAATTTTAGGTCATTCGGACGAGGTTTGATTGACTTTTTGATTGAATTCGGAAGTGTTTGGAATTCTTAGGCTTGAATCCGATGATGACTTGATGTTTTGATGTTGTTTTGAGTGTTCCGAAGGTTGGAACAAGTTTGAATGATTTTATGGGACGTGTTGTCTTGTTTTTTTGAGGTCCCGAGGGCCTCAAGTGAGTTTTGGGTGGTTAACAGATCAAATCCTTGTTTTAGAAGTTGCAAATTTTCTTCAGTTCTGTTGCAGAGTTTTGCTCTTCGCGTTCGCGAAGAGATGTTGAGTGAGGCTGGCCAGTTTCCCTTCACGTTCGCGATGTTGGTCCCTCGTTCATGAAGGTTGAGTTTAAGCGTGCATCGAGAATGCAATGTAGGTCCCACGTTCGCGTAGAGTAGTTGGAGCAGCAGGGTCCCCATGAATTTGTGCTTCGCGTTCGCGTAGGTGATGTCACGTTCGCGAAGGCTTGAAAGGCGGAAGCTTCGCAGTCACGTAGGTAATGTCGCATTCGCGAAAGAGGATTTTTGGACAATGGAATTTTGTGCTTCGCAAATGCGAGGCTTTGACTGCATTCGCGAAGAAGGAATTTTTGACCCGGGCAGAATGTTTAAATAGTGGCTTTCACAAATTTTGGTCTATTTCCACCATTGTTGAGCGATATTGGAGCTTTTGGGAAGGATTGAAGAGGGAATCGAAGGGAAATACCTGGAGGTAAGATTTTTGAACTCAATACTCGATTCTATGGTGATTTCTACCTAATTAGACATGAAATTTATGGGATTTAAAGCCAACCATTAGGGAGTTAGGGCTTGAAATTGGAGACTTTGATTTAGGGATTTAAAGGGTTGTTGTGGTCGGATTTTGATGTATTTGATGTGTATGAACTCGTGGGAGTGTAAGGATTCAAGTTTTGTGATTTTTATCGGAATCCGAGATGTAGGCCCGGGGGTCAGGTTTGGCCAATTTCAGGATTCTTGATGTAATTTAATTATTTTCGCATGGGTTTCATTCCCTTGGCATATATTGATGTTATGATTCTATTTTGAATAGATTCGACACGAGTTGGGTCGGAGTTGAGAGGCAAGGGCGTCGTAGAGTAGTATTTCACCCGGTTTGAGGTAAGCAACCATTGTAAATCTAAACCTAAGGGTATGAAACCCCGAAATTTCGTACTGTTTTGATAAATGAGGTGACACACATGCTAGGTGACAAGCGTGCGGGCATGCACCCGTAGGGATTGTGACTTGGTCCGTCTTGTGGCGACTGTATAGTTGCATATTTTGATATACTTTATATGATATCCAAGTGTTTTAGAATTTGGTTTGTTAACTTGGGCTGTATGCCATGTTTGGGGCCTTTGTGCCGACATGTTTAGACCCTTAGGGGTATTTCTACTACTTTCCTCACTCTATTTGTTTTGGAATCATATCTTCAGTCATGTTTTACCTGTTTATTGTTTAAATTCGGTTTCATCACTCTAGTTCTTAATACACGAAAACTGTTTGGGCTGCATTTCCCTGATTTTTGACTGATATGCCTGAGTGGTCGTGAGGTTAATGACTGAGAGAGGTTGAGGACCTAATGGTAAGGATTATATATACATTATGGATTAGGATACATGCCGCAACGATATATATATTGGATTGGGCTGCGCTCCACAACGATATGATGCTTGGGCTGTAGGAGCCCCTTCGGAGTCTACACATCCCCAGTGAGCCTAGTCGACTATAAACTATGGATCGGGCTGCACGCTGTAGCGATTATTATCATTATTATGACTATGAGATATTTATTGAGCCAGAGTGCAGAGTGTGAGTACTGTGTGATGAGAGCTGAGTCACGAGTGACTGAGAGACTTGCCCGGAAGGCTATATGAGTGATACCTTGCCCGAGGGGCTTGTCTATGACATTTTAATGTTTTCACTCTTTTTTTATACTGAGCCTCTTTTGAAAAATGTTGAATAAATGTTTTCAAAGGATTTTGAATTGAAACTGGAGTTTTATGAGATAACTGGCTATTTGCAGAATTTGTCTTGATATTTCTGTTGAGACTTCTTATGTGATTTTTAATGCTCGTCACTGCACTCAGACTTTATTTACTTACTGAGTTGGTGTACTCACATTGCTCCCTGCACCTTATGTGCAGATCGAGGTGCCCGAGCATTAGAGTGAGAGCTTTCAGCACTCTCAGAGTTTATCTGGAGATCGCAAGGTAGTTGCCCGACATTTGCAACCCTACTTTCCTCCCTCGTATCTTAGTATTGTGTCTTTCAGACTTATTTTGTATTATTCTATAAGGCCCCATGAAACTTCTACTCAAAAACCCGAAAGTTCGTAATGCCAAATTAGGAATATGTGGGGTTGCCGCGCACTCCGCGCAAGTTCGACTCAATTTGGGTGATCGTGGATCGACTCACAAAATCAGCATACTTCTTGCCAGTTAAATCTACCAACACAGTGGAAAAGTATGCTCAGTTGTATATCAAGGAGATAGTCAGGTTGCATGGCACTCCAGCCTCAATCATTTCAGATTGAGGGACTCAGTTCACAACCAACTTTTGGAAGATATTCCAGCAAGGTTTGGGTACGCAGGTAAATCTCAGTACTGCTTTTCACCCTCAGACCGACGGGCAAGCGGAGCGGACTATTCAGACGTTTGAGGATATGTTGCGTGCTTCTACTCTTGATTTCAAGGGAATCTGGGACGCCCATTTGCCACTCATAGAATTTGCTTTCAACAACAGCTTCCATGCCAGTATCCAGATGGCACCATTTGAGGCATTGTATGGTAGAACATGTAGGTCTCCCATTGGGTGGTTCGAGGTTGGACAAGATGAATTGGTAGGGCCAAACCTCGTGCATCAGGCTATGGATAAAGTTAAGATTATTAAAAAAAGGTTAAAAATTGCTTAGAGTCGCCAAAAGTCTTATTCGTATGTTCGTCACAAAGATTTGGAGTTCAAAGAAGATTATTGGGTATTTTTGAAGGTTTCCCCCATGAAGGGTATCATGCGGCTTGGAAAGAAAGGAAAATTGAGCCCGAGGTATGTCGGACCGTACAGAATCATTCAAAGGATTGGTCAGGTGGCGTATAAGCTCGAGCTACCACCCGAAATGTCATTGGTACATCCGGTCTTCCATGTGTCTATGTTGAAGAAGGTAGTGGGAGATCCGTCCACTATTGTGCCAGTTGAAATTATTGAGGTTAATGAAGAACTATCTTATGAAGAAGTTCCAGTTGCCATTCTTGATAGGCAAGTCCGGAAATTGAGAAACAAGGAAATTGCCTCCGTAAAAGTGTTATGGCGGAGCCAACAGGTTGAGGAAGCCACTTGGGAAGCAGAGGAAGAAATGAGAAAGAAGTACCCACATTTGTTTGTTTATCCATGTAATAGCTTTTATACATTTGGTTCCTATGAACTCTTATCTTTTGACTTGATGTATGTAAAACTGTCATGTTTTGGTTATATGTTGCCTACTCGGCCATGGTTAGTGTTGTACAAGTTATATTATGTCTATGGAATGTGTATATGCTGTTAGGATACGTTTCTGGGGCTCTCTGACAGGTGGATAGGCCTAGATACAAAGGAAACTCTTGCGAAATTTTTGGAAATTTAGGAGTTAGCCAAATTTGGGACTGTTAATATGTTTCATGATGTGAAAAAGCTGAAGTTACATAAGGATTGCTAATGAGTGAACCTTGATCCTAATTCGAGGACGAATGATCTTAAGTGGGGGAGGATGTAAGGCCCCGTGAAACTTCTACTAAAAAACCCAAAAGTTCGTAGTGCCAAATTAGGAATATGTGTTAGAAATTTGTAAAATTCTTCGCGACGAGCAAGCTCGCCGCGGATCGGACCCTTTGGATTGATCTGTGCATTAAAAGGTTAAGGAATTATATTTTCCTAGAAAAGTGAGATTCCCCGGGCCATTATGTGGTCACATAATCGATATGCAGACCGCATAGTCGCCGCAGAGTCAGCCAGTGTGTTGGATTAATTTGAGGTCAACTATGCGGCCAATTATGCGATCGCATAATCAATATGCGCCGCATAGTCATCGCATAACCCCCTCTTGGAATTTTGTGAGGGGCAGTTCTGCGGTGCATTATGCGACCGCAGAACATGCATGCAGACCGCATTTATGTCCCATACCCAGACAATTTGTTCAGGTTTTGGGTCCATTTTTGTGGTCCATTCTGCGGGCCGCATGTCCATTATGCGATCGCATATGCGACCGTAGATCGTGTCAGGGCTCCTATTTTCTAACTTTTAAAACCTGACCCTATCCCATTAAAAACACCCCTTTATACCATTTTCTATTATTTCACGGCATATAGAGTGAGAGAGGAAGTCTAGAGAGAGAGGGAGTGATCTTCATCAAGTCCCCACTCAATCCTTACCCCAAATCCTTGAAGATGGTCAAGTGAAATTGCTAAGTCTTCACTCTAAGATGTAAGAACTTGTACCCTCATCTATAATCTCGAAATTTCTATTAAAATAAGTGATTAGCGAGTGAGTTCATGGGTATAAAGGCTGATAATCTTGTATGCATAAAAGATAATAGGGTATGGGGAGGTTGTGAACCAAAAAGATAAAAATTGTGGTATATGATGATGATAATCTCTCACAAAAGGGTCCTAAAATCATTGTGCACACTTAGTGCTTGATAATTTACTTAAATGAGCTAGAATCTTATTCATGCCTCTAATTCTTGGTTCAACTTGTAATTTTCATAAAATAGATCGAAGTTGCTAGGAAATTCCGAAATTTATTATAAGGATTTAAGAAAAGATCTATTGAGGTATGTATGGCTAAAACCCCATCCTCTTAGAAATTGAGCCTCCATGGTACCCGTGCAAATGTTGTAAGTCCGAAATTTGATTGATGTAGTACTTGTTATGCTAAATGAATTGATGTTCTGAAAATGCATGTGGAAGGTGCTTCTTTATGTGTTTAATGTGTTATCCTTTGTAAATTGAGGATGTGTGGTGAAAATAAACTATGTGCTAAATGCCTAAATGTCAAGTCAAGGTTACATTGTGATTAATATGCCGAACTAGATAAATGCCCCTCTATGCTTATAACTTAAATTGTTTATGTGTGTGCCTATGTTCTTAAATGGCAAGGTTAATGTTGAAAATGGGAATAATGGGAAATGTGAGTTATGAAATGTCATAATTGTGGCCCCAAATGTTGATGACCTAATACATGTGGAACCAAAGATTGAAGTGAGAATGATCAACGGAAAAGGGTAATGTCTTGGTAAGACGGCTTAGCCGATCGGGCCGTGATCGGACGCCATGTTATACACACATGGTGGTAATGTATTGATAATTGAAACTGGAAAGAGAGAATGAAATAAGGTTAACATCTTGATAAGACGGCTTAGCCGATCGGGCCATGATCGGACTCTGCTCAAGGAAGCGGTGGTAATATGGATGATGATGCAATGATATGGAACGCCCTAATCTAAAATTTGGAAAATTATGTGAAAACAATGTGAACCTCTTATATTGTTGTTGTGGTGCTTAATTGAAGCTTATTGTCCTTATGATTTATTTTACGCTTGTATGGTTGTTCTTTCTAACTGGAAGGTGTTTAGTTATACATACTAGTACTATTCCATGGTACTAACGTCCCTTTTGTCGGGGCGCTACATTTTTAAATGAATGTAAGTGGCTCCATAGCAAATAGTGCCGATCGCGCGTAGCGGAGAATCCTCTTTTCAAAGTCTTGGTGAGCCCCTTTCACCTTCAAGGGGTATGTTGTACATCTTTTGTTATAGATATCCACTTTTGAGATACAGCCGGGGCCTTGTTGCCGGTATTGTCATACTTGTCTTTTGTATCCTTAGAGACTCCGTAGACGTTTGTGTGGGTTATGTACGGGTATTGGATGGGTCAACGAAATATGTTGTAACTCTATACTCTAGTTCTTCTAAACTATAACTGTATGAAATCTTGAAGCTAAACCATGGTTTTAGGTTTGGGACATGAAAATGGATTAATAATGTGAATTTTCGATTTTGCTATTCTCTAAATAAACGAAAGCATGGCTCCCTTAACCGTATTGAGTTGGGTAGAAATGTATAAATAAGGCTTGCTCAGTTGGGGTTTACTCGATTTAGCACCAGTCACGCCTCCCGAGGTTGGGGTGTGACATATTCAGACAACGTTTTGGTTATATTTAGAGGCTCATGATTAGTGACACCGGATTTGGGGCTGTGTTAGTGTATTTCATACTATTTTCTACATAATTCTGTTGGTTTATATATATTGCTTATGAAAGCTTTGAGACTTAATTGTTTTTAGAAAATTATTTTTATAAAAGAAATTCGATGTGGTAAGTGTTGGATATGCTTGCCTAGTACTGTGATAGGCGCCATCACGACCGGGGTATTTGGGGTCGTGACACTCATACTTAGTTCCAACCATCTGATTTGCTGTTGCATCCTTCCAATAGCTTTGCTTTTCATGCTCCTAGAAAATCAAAAATCGACACTACAAAAATAATACTATTAAAAATAGAAAATAAATAAAAGAAATCAGTAAAGCTGGGTTGCCTCCCAACAAGCGCTTGATTTAACGTCGCAGCACGACGTCAATAACTTTCTACCTCCACTTCGAACTTATGAATTGGACCCCAAGTTTTGCTTCAAGTTTTCTACTATGCTCTAAGGGTGGAGAAACAAATCTAATTGGCCCAAGCAACCAATGTCGCATTCTGCACTTCTTGGCCTTTACATGAGGTGTGTAATCTTGGTTTTCTAGCAAGAAAAATGTCACGACCCAAACTGATGGGCCACGATGGGTACCCGGTACCTTACTAAACCGAGTACCAACGTAACGTATCTCTCATGTCATACTATTATACGTAAATGAGCCGGAGAGGCTATCATGAGATAAGTAGAATAAACATGAGAGAATACTTGATATAGAACGACCCAGCTTGATATAAAAACTTACATACGTGACATACGGGCCTATAAGGCCAACATGATCATTTATAAACTCAAAACATAGGCCAACAAGGCCATACAAATATATGTATACATGACATTTATCTACAATCCTCTAAGAGTACATAAGTATCACAAAGGTCAGGACTGGGCCCCACATACCAATCAATACATGTCCTAATTATACTGACCAAATAAGAAACTTCGGAGCAAATGGAGGGCATCAACACCTTTCGCTGAGCTGATAGCCTCTTTGGAGGACTCTCAACCTGTCTATCGGAACTTGTGGGCATGAAACGCAGCATCCCCATGCAAAGGGATATCAGGAGAAATAATGTACCGAGTATGTAAGGAATAAAAATTAGTAAACAATAGACATGAGAGAAATATGGAGTAAAAGACTCAACATGTAAGTCTAGATAACTCTGTAAATCATGAAATGCTTATAGTGTCATGCATATGCATATGAATGTCATGTCGTGCATAGGTACATGTGTTCATAACATCATCAAGTCTTTGAGGGCATCCCCTCATATCATCTCCGCCACTTTGGGCAAAATCATCAACGTATACCAGCTGATCAGGTGGTGATGCGTATATAATGTCGTAACCTTTTCCCATATCCCATACACATATAATATACATATTTACGCATATGTAATGTCATCTGGTCATGGGTCATTGTACATATATAAATGCAATGCAATGCATGAAAAGTTGATCGAGGCCAACCGTGCACTACTATTGAGTAGCGAGAGAGGTCGAAACATCTTTTACCCGGTTAAGGTAGGGATCGATTTCCTCAGGGAGCTAGCTATTGGAGTAGGGTGTCTATCTAAAGCGGAGTTGCGTATTATTCCTAATTGCAATTCTACACATTTTTGGTTTTGATTATAATCCTAATTTTATAAAACTACAATTCTTAATTAAACTAAATAAAGCTAAGGTTAACTATTGCGAGTTGTTCAAATGATTAAAAGCCAGAAGGGTAGTGACTTTCGCCTAGGTGGTCAATTGGCGGATTCTTGAGTCTAAAGCTAGATTATTACATTTGGGGAGTATGATATAACCATTGCACGATTCTACTCACTCTACACCTTTTGGTTGTACGAGTGAATTTGCCCGAATTGACTTTCTCAAGACCAATTGGGTATGCAAATTTGTGCAAGCAATCAAGGTTCAAGTTAGGTATTACTATCTCTAGGTTTAACCCTTTAATTGGGGCTATCAATCTCTTGAGTATGCCCCAATTCCTTGTTGGACTAATTTCATGGACTTAGGCTCTCTTTTTCAAGAAGAGCCAAAGTCTACTAGGCATAAACTAGTGTTTGCAACCACTAATTCACAATTAAAACCCTAAATTATCCCAAATATCAAACACCCATAGACAATCAAGCATCAAAACACAAGACCCATCAATTACCCACACTAGGGTTGAGCCACAACTATAACTAATGGGTCTAGCTACTCATAATTAGAGAAGAAAACAAAAAAATAGATGAAGAAAAACACATAATAATTAATTGCTAAATTAAACTTGAAGATTCAATGTTGAAATTAAGCTAAAATTACTCAAAATAGCAAAAGGAACGAAGTCACGAGCACAGCTCTTAGTACAAAACTATCCGATGACCTAAAAATGAAAAAAGAATCTATTTATAATAGGCTAAAAATTTTGGACAAAAATACCCCTGCGGGGCTAGTGCGGACTGCACAAAATCGAGTGTGGCCGTACTACGGCTCTGGGCTTGAATAATTAGCTCTCTGAACTTGGGCAATGCAGACCATACGAAATTGAGTGCGGCTGCGGTGGCTTTCATTGCGGTCCGCACAAAAAGGACCGCGGACCGCGTTGAGCTTCAACATTCAAAACGCCAACTCTATGAACCTTGGCTTCGTGGACCGCACGAAATCAAGTGCGGCCGCGGTGAACTCAATGCGGACCATACAAAACCCTTTGCGGCCGCATTGCCTTTTGGCCTGAAAAGCAACCTCTCTGAACTTCACTTGTGCGTACCGCACTGGCCCTGTTTGACTGATCTTTGTCTTGTCTTGGTACTTGTGCAAATTTCACTCATTTTTGAGCTGGTTTTTGACACTTTGTCACCTTGTTGATCAAACCTGCAATCAAGCACAACTTGTGAGCCTTTGGGACTATTTTGTGCACATTTCTAATCAAAACTTAAGCAAGAAGGAGCATAAAATGCATCATATTCCCTAGTTATCAGAAGTATGTAAATAAAATCTTTCGAAGTGTTATAAGACCATTATGCCTTTGATTAATATCGTGAAGTAAACTTTATCAACTTACGTATTTTCTGAGACCCATAAACAGAAGATGTAATAATAAGACACATGAAAATTCAAGAACATAGGCACCTTTAATACTTCTTTGAATAGAGTCATTTATGGAAGTTGTGCATTTGCTCGTCTCATTTGTGTCGTATAGATCATGCCGAAAGGAAAGAAGGGATAGCCTTAACATACATGGACCAATTCTCTTGATAATTCCTCTAACACACGCCTTTTGCGACGAAACACGTAACGACAAGATTGGAGTAGGGAAAAATCCGTATGATATTCTTGAATTCCATCTGTTACTTTGTAGTCTTGTATGAACTTGATGAAGTAACTCAGGTTACTATTGAAAAATAGGATCTTTGCTTGAAGCTTTGTAAAGGATTCATTATGATGTCTTGTTTGAGAAATACTTAGCAAGCCAATCTTTCTTACTTCATAATGTAAGAAAGGCTTTTAAGATTATGGGTTGCGGGCCCCACATCCTTTGTGATGAATAAGCCACCAAGCTCTTTAGGTGTGTGCCACCTTACTTTGTGAATTAAAGAGTCACATTTGAGCTTTAATTAAACCTCCTTGTTAGGAGTTTCTCAAATGTATCCAAAATAATTCACCCCTTTCCTTAATTAACTTATTAATCCCCCACCAATCCAATAATTAACCAATTACCCACATAATTAAGAATTATCTCAAATTATTTAAAATACTACTTATTTTCCTTACTATTATGGTCATGTGGTACCTTGTATGACACTAGTCCATAATTACCGGATATTATAGCTCGGACCATATTTTATCCCAAAATGGCAAACTTTGACGAAACTCGCTTTCTTTGATTCGATTCGGTTACTCTCTCACCTTCACGAATTTACTTATTCACTTGTTTGAAATAGCATAATACTGATAATCTCAAAATATTCTCATTCTCGAGTTTACGTCGATTGACTTACAACGAAACTTTAACGACGAAAATGCGGGATGTAACATCTCATTTCCGAGCTTTCATCAATTTACTTATGGCGTACTTTTACGTACAAATATATGAGGTGTAACAAAAAATTCCAGAATGTAGGCACCTTGTTCCTCATCCCTTGTCTCCTTAATTGACTCGGGTGACTCTATTTTCATACCTACACATAATATGGAAAAGTGCTTGGAGTGAGGACAAATGCGCTCAAATTGAAAATCTACAAGCTTATTCACATCTTCTTCATGACAAAAACTAGAGTCAACTAAAATTGCATCTTCAATATTCTCGATTGACTCTAGTAACACTACTTCAACATGGGCATCCTCAAATTTTAGTTGGATAGATTGTTGGTGTTCTACTCTGATCTCCTCCACTAGCACCTTAATTTCTATATCTAATTCACGCTCTTATTGGATATTACACAATATTGGATTGTTGAGCATTAAAATCTTCAACCAGTTAACTCACTTGAACTTTCAAGTTGTGAATAGTTTCCCCTTGCCTTTCTATCTGCAGCTGTCTTTTACTATTTTGTTCCACAAGGCACTTTAACATATCTTTTATCTCTTTCAGGTCATCATCCCTGGGTTCTTTGTTCCTATTAACTTCACGAGAAAAAAGAAGAACCATCAAAGTAAGGGGTTGGGGAAGATAAGAAATATAAGCACAATCATGAAAGTGACCATCTTGACCACCACACATATCACACACATTCCACACATAAGATTGAGTTGGTGCACATAACTCGCTCTCGGGAATATTTTGATAGTTTTGCCATGAGTGGTTTCCTCCACAATAAGCATTAGGAAGATCTGTAGTAGAAGCCATTGTGCTGTTAGGAAGATCAATAGTAGAATTACCAATATAAAAAATCTCATAATTCCAAGAAGCCATATTTCTCAAATTAATAAGTAAAATAATTTTTTTTTTTTAAAAAACAAATACAAAAAAATTAAAATAAAAATTCAAACTTGATGCCTAGCAATATGTACACCTACAGTTGCACTGTTAGTTCCCCGGCAACAGCGCCAAAATTTGATCACCCCCAAATATACCTTATAAAAAGGACTATGCGGTCTCTGCAAATATAATCCGATTTACAAGTCCGGAGTCGAATCCCACAGAGAACAAAGGCTTAGCTACAATTGTTCAATATTGCTAAGAAACACAAGTCTAAACAATTTCCTAATTATAGATATTATAATGTTTATTTCTAACTAATTCACTAACAACTATTATAAAGCAATAAAATTAATAACTAACAAAGATGAAATTTTAGACAAGACTAAGGAGGTCTAGAGTTATGATTTCCCCAATTGTCGGAATCCTTTCCGCTACGTTTTCTATAAATTTGCCTAAATTTTCTCTACCGATCATGAGCTCTCTGAGTATCGTAATTCTCTCCCAAGTAACTACCACAATTTACTAGACATATACTTTCGAATTACGCTAGCTGGAACTAAGTTACGGCTCACTTGGATCGCACCAAGGTTTCATTATTCCTAATCCCACCTTTAAACCCTCTGTTTACCGTGAAAATGGTAATAACAATTAAATTTGATTTAGTGGATCTAAAAATACGTGATCTATTTTTATGCTAGTTGTTAAGCAGTTGATGCTATGTGAAAGACTTAGAAATGAAAATAAGAGCTTAGAAACGAGATGTTAATCAAACCGAATCGCTGCCAATCGGGGTCTCAAGCTTGCCTATTCGAGGGCCTCGGGGTCGGGTCTGGAGCTCGGCTGGGAGCTATCGAAGGTGGTCGATGGAGACTAACAGTTATAAATGAATCAAAGACGGCTCTTTATGGCCAATAACAAGCAATACATGATGAACTTTTAGTAGAACACAATAAATATGAGCAATAAATGAAATAACAAGATCAAAAGAATAAGCTGGAGGGTAGAGAGGATGTTCTTGTGCATTTAGTGTGGAGCAACAGATGTTTACAAAATGACAAGGATCCCCTTTATATAAGAGGGAAAATACCAACATAGTACAAGTGCATTTATTATAAAGATATGAAGATGGGACAACTAGTTAACGCCTACAATACGGGCTCAGACTAGCTTGGCAGATTTTTTTGGCTCTGGCTTCATGCCTAGGGAACTCCCCACTTTCTTTCCATGACCGTCGATCTCATACTGCCCCGAGGTCGATCGTCGAAGGCCCTTGAGGGATAAAACCCGTCCATGATTTCGAGCATTCGAGATGTTATAGCGATGGAAAATTGGACCCTCCGATTTTACCGTATACAGATAGTACCCGCATTTCTTAGAGTAGAACAACAAGAAACAGCCTTGATAACCATTTTTCCGAAGTTCCCGCGATGACGTCATACTGATGGTGCAAGCCTCCGTGATAGCCGGGATGTCCCATCATTTCATCTTTCTAGAATCATTCAAGGCACTACTGTTTCTTCTTCTCCAAAGTGGTAACATCACTGTCGGTTCAGCTCCTAAAGATGCATTAAATGCGCCTGCTGTTACATCTTTCAAAGATAATAAAGGCACCGGTTACGCTGTCTCCCCTCCTATAAATGGGAGCCTCCTGGAACCAATTTTTTATTCAAGTGTTTACGAATATAAAGATGTTTCTTCAATTTGTCTCTAATGTATGCTATATTTCCCCTTATTTACGCATGTGACAAATTTGAACGCATGACTCCACCGAATGGTGCAAATATCGAGCCCAGATGTGGGAATTTTTTCTGACCTTTGATCGATTAACGCGACTCCCCTCGGAACCCTTTGCCGTTCCTTGGACCGAGCCCGAGTTGAACTGATAAACTCGGGTCGTCAGGACCCTAACTCCGAGCTAAACGAGAGTAGGGCTTTGAACCCCCAAATCGAGATTTAGTTTTTAGACCCTGTGATAGTTTTCGAGGGGGGATTTGCTTGGGAGCTCGAGAATGCAGACTGCCTTTAGGCTTTTTAAGGATAGTCTCCGAGTGAGAGTTTGTTCAAACTCGGGCCGTATGGAAACTTGTTTTGAACTTAGTGTAGATAGCCTTAAGGCATTGTAGATAGATCTTCAGACGAGGGCCTATCCGGGTTTAGATGGTACCCCGAGGCCAAGCCCTTGTGAGCGGAGTTTCAACTGTTTATTTTCCTCTTAAGAAGATCCTTCGAAACTGGGTATCATCTCAAATCTTGTAATGGTGTCTATGGCCCCTTGGAGAGATCCTCAAGATCGGGTACCATCTCGGGACTAGCAATGGTGCCAAACGCTTCCTGGAGTCTGACTTCTTTTTTATGTAGGTCCTTGAGATCGGGTACCATCTCAGGACTTGCAGTGGTATTAATGGCTTATTAGAGCTTGTCTTCTTTTTGGTGGGGGTCCTCGAGATCGGGTACCATCTCGGGACCTGCAATGATGCCAATGGCTTCCTGGAGCCTAACTTCTTTTGATGGAGGTCCTCGAGATCGGGTACCATCTCGGGGCTCGATTGATGCCAAAGGCTTCCTAGAGCCTAACTTCTTTTTTATGGAGGTCCTCGAGATTGGGTACCATCTCGGGACTCGATTGATGCGGGGTCTTCAATCCCGAAACATCATATGGCGGGTCGTTGATGCTCTTTCCATATATAGGGTTGTGCTTGACTTCTGTCGAAAGTATCAGGTTACCTTGACGTAGATTCATCCGTCATTTTGGCGGATAGTGTTAATGGTGAGGTTCTTTGCAGAGAAGGCAAGGCTCGAATTTACGCTTAGTCATCTTATCAGGCTATACCGGCCTTTTCACCATCGAGGTCCGCTAACCCTACGATCCAGGTCAACCACGCCTTTTGTTGTTGATGATAAAGAAGATGGGGGTTGGTAGTGGATGAGTTGATTCGTCCGAGTATGGACTATAGATATTATCCCCGTGGAGATTATGCCATTCCCCGAGGAATGGAATTATACACGTAAGTGGTACACTCGTGCCTTCGCAGTTTTTCAATTATAGCGAAGGAGTGTTCCGTAATTGTGATTTCTTTCCCTCTTTTATAGCAATTTCATGGATGCCATGCGAGGTCCCTGATCTACCAGATTGGGCTCGGGAGTTGGCCACCCACTCGACCTGTGACGAGCATAAGTGGCAAGCTTGGTCTTGGGGCAGACGGGAGGCAAAACATCACGGTACGTGTTGTGCGATCTGTTTCCTTCTTTTAGTTGGAAAAGCACTTTCCTTTTTCTGCGTATTAACCCTATCATTGTAGGCATCAAGGAGCTTTCCGAGGCGAAGCCGTGCCCCTTTGGAGACGGAGAAAGATCGCTAGCTTCGGGGTTAAAAAATGATAATAATAAGCTAGAGATACCTTTGCAGGGCGACGATGCTCAAAGCAAGTCGAAGCTGGATTGGGGGCCCGGAGTGAAAGTATTGACTAAGCCTGCCACAACCATGATTTTAGATTTTAGAAAGGCGGCTTCCCCTCCGCTGCTGTCTCCTTTTTCCGTCGGAGGTACTTTGAGGGATACTCGAAGTCCTTGCCATATGATTTGAGCGAACGTGCCTCGACCGGGGTCAATTCTTTCAGAGCTGAGGGAACTAGGTTAGTAGATGTGCACTCGACCTTCGAGGAATCCCAGCGGCTTCACTCTGTGGTGAGGTTTGGCATAGGCATCTCGAGTTTCGCGCCTTCCCTTCCTCATTGAGTTTTGTTTTGCAGGCTTTCGACAAGCTTAAGTCTGAGCTTCTCCGTCGTGAGGTCAGGCTACAAAAAGCTCTGGATGAGGAGAGATCCCTTAGGCTCCTTTGTGAGCAAAAGGAAGTCGAGTTGGCACACTTACGATATGAGACGAATCTGAGCTTGAATTATGAGAGCTATTTGAATAAGTATGTTGTTTTTGTTCTGAGTGAGTATGTGTTCTTTTTCCCAGCCCCTGAGGATAATGTTTCATTTATCTCAGTGGTAGAAAAAGACAGAGGATTTTGAGCGCCTTCGGGATGAGGTTGGCTGAGCCAAGCGTGAACATGATGAGTTAAAGGCTCAGGCGGATGCTCAGGCTTCGGGGAAGAGGGGCGCTCTGTCTAAAGCTTCCGCCCTTGGGGTTCAACTTCCCTTAGCTCGTGATAATACCTCAATTCTAATAGATATGATTGCGAAGTTCGTGTTCAAGCTTTTGAAGGTCAGGGCCGAGGTTGTGGATGCCCGGGCTGAAGCCGTAACGAGCCGAACTAAGGCTGACCAGAAGGTGGCAGTGTATTTGAAGGATGCTGTCGATGCTCAAGCTGAGCTGAGAAAGATCCTTGACCAAAAAGATAGGAGCAAAGAATATGCTCGGTGTAAGTCTCAGAAGAAAACCCTCGAGGATATTCATGCTAGGGGATTTGACTTCTCGGAAGAGTTGGCGCGAGCGAGAGTGGATCAGCGTGATGCTCGGTTACTTCGTTCCATTGCCGAGGATAGCAAAGATGAGGCCGCCAGGCCATAACCCCTAGGGGGGATGTAGATTTTGCTTCCCGATTCTATATAAAGCCTTTTAAGAGCTCGTTTGTAAATGTAGCTTGTATATTTTCGTATATTTGAGCAAAAGAAAACCTTGCAGTTTTATTCCTCTTGTATCTCTTTTTGTCTTGAATTTAGCCAGATGGGCTACTCTTTGAGTTGATAAGGAATCCTTAGATTCGTGGTGTGGCCCTAAGGCTTATTAAGCTGGCCTGTAGGCTCTTATGCATTAGGTCGGCGCGACCTTTTAGTATGAGCTAGCAATATAGGCTCTTACGCTTTCGCCCTTAGGCATGTTTAATTAACTATTTTGGGTTCAGTCTCCGAATCGGGTTTCGACTTGAGCTCGTTCAACCCTCAAGTTTTTGAATTTAGAGCTGGCCCTTAGGCTCTTACACGTTTGGTCGATGCGACCTTGTGCTGGCGATAGTGGCTCTTACGCATTGGGTCGATGCAACCTTTTGTATGGGCTAGCGACAGAGGCTCTTACGCATTGGGTCGATGCGACCATTTGTATGGGCTGGCGACAATGGCTCTTACGCCTTGCTCTTGGGCATATTCAATTAACTGTTTTGGGTTTAGTCTCCGAATCAGGTTTCAACTCAAGCACATTCGACCCTCAAGTTTCTGAAATACAGGCTGGACCTTAGGCTCTTACGCGTTGGGTCGGTGTGACCTTTTGTGTGGGTTGGCAACAATGGCTCTTATGCATTGCTCTTGGGCATATTCAGTTAATTGTTTTGGGTTTAGTCTCCGAATCGGGTTTCGACTCGAGCTCGTTCGACCCTCAAGTTTTTGAAATGCAGGCTGGCCCTTAGGCTCTTACACATTGCTCTTGGGCATATTCAGTAAACCGTTTTGGGTTCAGTCTCTGAACCGGGTTTCGACTCGAGCTCGGTCGACCCTCAAGTTTCTGAAATGCAGGCTAGCCCTTAGGCTCTTACGCGTTGGGTCGGTGTGACCTTTTGTGTGGGCTGGCGACAATGGCTCTTACGCCTTGCTCTTGGGCATATTTACTTAACTGTTTTGGGTTCAGTCTCCGAATCGGGTTTCAACTCAAGCTCATTCGACCCTCAAGTTTCTGAAATGCAGGCTGGCCTTTAGGCTCATACGCGTTGGGTCGGTGTGACCTTTTGTGTGGGCTGGCGACAATGGCTCTTACGCCTTAGGTCGGTGCGACCTTTTATGTGGGCTGGCGACAATGGCTATTACGCCTTAGGTTGATGCGGAGTTTTATGTGGGCTGACGACAATGGCTCTTACGCCTTAGGTCGGTGCGACCTTTTATGTGGGCTGGCAACAATGGCTCTTACGCCTTGGGTCGGTGCGACTTTTTATGTAGGCTTTTATTTTTTCCTCGTTAAGGACTTTTTAAAATAATGTTTTCCTGACCCTTCGACGGCTTAATAAAAACCCTCGATTGTGAGTTGTTGTATGGCGATGATTGAGCACCTTGGGAGGTTTTGTCTTGGAGGCTGAGTATCTCGAAGCCAGTGTTTAGGAGTTGACATGGTCGAAGCTCTTTTGCCTATGTCGAGGGTAGCCTATTTAACCGGTTCTTTCCGAAGTATATTCAGAGTAATTGAAGGCCTGTGATTTTATAGCGGCGGTCGGGCATCACCGAGTAGTGTAAGTTTGGCTGGTACAGCCATGTGACCGGAGTCACTTGTGTTTGGCTGGAGCCTTTAAGTACCGAGTGAAGTAGTTTTGGTGTCTATATCGAGGGTATGCCTTTTTAGGGGTCTTACAAGTTTGATATATAGCCGAAAATTTATGATCAGGTTTATGCTATTAGTAAGGTCTTAAAAGTTTTACATGCCTTTGAGATCTTATAGTTTTGGATACTTGGTACAAGTATGGTTCATGCCTTGCTTGGGGTCTTACAGGTATTGATGTTGACTTATATAGGTCTTACGAGACTGAGGTTGCCCGCATGTGGCCTTGCGACCTTGGGTTTTGATAAGCTGATAGAGGTGGCGCTTGACGACAGTCCCTGAGTCTTCGAGGGTTTCTTGACTCGGGAGCCATTACTTGCAAACTTGGTATTGCCTCATTGAGGGCTTATGATTTTGGATTTTCCGACCCGGAGGTCATATGGCATTGAGTTTTCAACGCCAGTCCCCGAGTGTTCGGGACGTGTTTGGCCCTGGAGCCGTTTTGTGATCTTGATGTTGCCTCATTGAGGGCTTATGAGCTCGAAGCTCTGACCTGAGGGTTGCATCGTTATGAATTGTTGACACTAGTACCCCAAGTATTCGAGACATTTTTTGCAAAAAATGTCGAGCTTCCTTGACATGCAAAATGCTTTTGTGGAGTATTCTTTGATTACTTGGTATAAGTATACATGTCTTTGTAGTTTAAGGGCTCAGTTGTTCTATGCGGACACGGTTCGTTTGACCGTTTGGCCTGGTACATTATCTTCCTATCGAAACCCCACTTGATGTGTCTTGGCTTTCTCCGAGTTGGTGACCTCCCGGGGGGATGCCCTCCAGTATTCGAGGTTGATTGCAAAAGAAGCCTTGACTACTTGTTGAGTCCTCCTTAGGTAGCATATGGATGTTGCCTCATTAAAAACCTTGCCGGTAAAAACCTTTTCAAGATAAAAACTCGGTCAAAGGAAAAGAGTGCAACACGTGCTCATGAAACCTAAGGTCTTCGAGTTGGAAAATGCTTTGGCCGTTTCGACCGGATACCTGCGTTCAGATCAGTGTAGAACGTAATTGAAAGAGAAAGGAGACGGTTATACCTTAGTGTAGCATGTGCTGGTGATGTTTCGAGCTCCGATATGTTTTAGTTGCTTGCGATGAGGATGCGGTACGGTCTTCTGCTTTGTTTAGTCTATGATAGCTGAGAGCATGGCTTGTTATCGCCATTTTACTGTTTGCTTATCCTTCGGCTCCTTCGAAGGTAGGATACCGGTATCGGGGCCACATCGTGCACCACGAACATTTCCCTCGCCGCGTGTTGTTCTCTGTAGACTGTCATAATCCCATCTTTCATAGGGAATTTCATCATTTGATGGAGGGTAGATGGTACTGCTCTCATGCAGTGTATCCACGACCTTCCGAGCAAGATGTTGTACCTTATGTCCTCTTTGATGATGTGGAATTTGGCATTTTGGGTCGTGCCGGACACATTGGCTGGGACTCGAGAGGCGGGTGCGATTTGGTCAAGTAGGCCGAGCTGCTCTACCACCCTCGACCTGATGATATTGGCCGAGCTACCTAGATCCACAAGTACATGTTTAATTTGAAATGTTTTTACAAGAAAGGAGATTACCAGTGCGCTGTTATGAGGCTGAGATAAGGTCTCGATGTCCTCATCACTGAATGTGAGAGCATCCTCGCGGGTGTAGTCCCGAGTTCGCTTTTCTCTGGTGATGGATATTTTTGTTCTTCTCATCATGGGATCGTGCGGGGCATCAATGCCTCCCATGATCATGTGGATGGCATGTTGTGGCTCATTTGTTTCGTTCTTCTTGGCCGCCTCTCTTTTTTGGAACTGATTTTTAGCTCGGTCGATGAGGAATTCCTTGAGGTGACCTTTGTTAAGTAGTTGAGCTACCTCTTTTCGGAGCTGGTGGCAATCCTCGGTCCTATGGCCGTGCGTGTTGTGGAATTCGCACACTAAGTTATGATTTCTTTGCGAAGGATCTGATTGCACAGGCTTGGGCCACCTGGCGTCTCTGATTTTACTGATGGTGAACACGATGTCTGATACATCGATATTGAAGTTGTATTCCGATAAGCGAGGTTCTTCCGTCGGCCTTGTGTACTTATCGAAGCCAGCTCTATTGATGAGTCCTCGAGGATTCTGGCCTTGGTCCATCCTTCGATCATTGTGGGGTATGTTACGCCTCAGGGTGTTTCTCCTATCTTCGGTGTATGGCTGGTACCTTTCTTTGTTTGACTTTGGCTCCTTTGCCAGAAGCCTTCTTGGGTATACCGATCCCGATGTGGCTCCTAATTGGTCGTCCTCGACCCTGATCGTTGACTGGTATCGGTTATGGACGTCCGACCAGGTCATAGCAGGATACTCGACCAAGTTCTGTTTCAACTGCTTTGAAGCCACTGAGCTTCGTTAATTTAATCCTTGGGTGAAGGCCTGCACTACCCAGTCATCGGAAATCGGTGGTAGTTCCATTCGTTCCATTTGGAAGCAAGATACGAACTCTCGCAGCATCTCATTCTCTCTCTGCTTGATCTTGAAGACGTCGGATTTCCTTGTTGCTACTTTGATGGCACCAACATGTGTTTGTATGAAAGAATCTGCCAGCATGGCAGTTTCCCCAAACTTCTTTAGCAAAACGGACTCGATCTCGTCGTCCTTTAGGCCGTTGACTTTTTCTGCACAAGTGTAGGTGGTAACATGCTCATTGGGGTCCGAGGTTCCATTGTATTTCGGAAGGTCTGGTATTCTGAACTTCTTTGGGATGGGTTTTGGAGCTGCCTCCTCTGGGAATGGCCTTTGTATGAACTTCTTCGAATCTACCCCTTTTAGGATCGGAGATGCGCCCGAAATTTGGTCGACCCTGGATTTGTAGGTCTCGACCTTTTTGTCGTTGGCTTCTATCTTCTTCTCGCCCGACTCGATCCTCGAGCATCTTTATGATGGAGGGGTCGGCTGCCGACTTGTTGTTTCTTGATCTCTCTTGTACTTGCTCGACCGGGAAACCGCCCCCGGTGCTACCGTGCTAGGAGTTTTCTGGTGACTTTGCAGCTGAGCAATAGCCAGCTGTTGCGCCTGCAACATTTCAAAAATAACATGAATTGTAACCTTCTGTTCTTCCCTACTCGGGGTTTTCTGAGCTTCTTGTTGATCTTCTTGGTGCACGCTCCTATTAGTGTGAGAGCTTATGTCGACGTATTAGGCGTCACGCGAGATCGCGTCCTCGGGGATTGGGTCTGGTGCATTCCCAGGGTTTTATGGTGGCACACCAACACCTGGAACATCCACACCATTTTCTCCATGGTCCTCAAGATTGTTGTTTTCACCTCCATTCACTGAGTCAGATATTTCGACCTGAAATCGAAGATCTTGGACATGAAAAAGCATGAAAGATAACTTGCGTTATGTAGTAAAACCTGCAAGAAAATAATCACTATTATTTTTCGCCCCACGGTGGGCGCCAAACTGTTTACCGTGAAAATGGTAATAACAATTAAATTTGATTTAGTGGTTCTAAAAATACGTGATCTATTTTTATGCTAGTTGTTAAGCAGTTGATGCTATGTGAAAGACTTAGAAACAAAAATAACAGCTTAGAAACGAGATGTTAATCAAACCGAATCGCTGCCAATCGGGGCCTCGAGCTTGCCTATTCGAGGGCCTCGGGGTCGGGTCCGGAGCTCGGCTGGGAGCTATCGAATGTAGTCGATGAAGACTAACAATTATAAATGAATCAAAGACAGCTCTTTATGGCCAATAACAAGCAATAAATGATGAACTTTTAGTAGAACCCAATAAATATGAGCAATAAATGAAATAACGAGATCAAGAGAATAAGCCGGAGAGCAGAGAGGATGTTCTTGTGTATTTAGTGTGAAGCAACAGATGTTTACAAAATAACAAGGATCCCCTTTATATAAGAGGGGGAATCCCAACATAGTACAAGTGTATTTATTACAAAGATATAGAGATGGGACAGCTAGTTAACGCCTACGATACGGGCTCAGACTAGCTTGATAGACTTTGCTGGCTCTGGCTTCATGCCTAGGGAACTCCCCACTTTCTTTCCGTGACCGTCTATCTCATATTGCCCCGAGGTCGAGCGTCGAAGGCCCTCGAGGGATATAACTCGTCCGTGATTTTGAGCCTTCGAGACGTTATAGCAAAGGAAAATTGAACTCTCCGATTTTACCGTATACACCCTCCATATTGATCCCTCATATACGTTATGAGTGATGTTGTTCAACAACTACCTAACTATGCACTCTCTTCCGAGTAATACATACTAAATAGGCACAGTCAATTGATGACCATTCAATCAACAACAATAAACACGTAGTTGAACGAGTAGAGAAATCCAACGGCTAAATTATATAAAAACATAACAAGAACTTATCCTACAAAAGGTTCCATTAAAATCCTAGATAACAAATTAGTTAGTCATAATAGTATGCACAACTACAATACTAAAATTCATAACCAATAGTGAATATAGGAAGAAGGAAGTGAGAAACTCGTAGAAGAATCCTCCGCCTTGCTCCTAATCTGTTCTTGCCTCCTTAGGTCGAATCCCGGTCTTTGCTCAAAATTTGTGTTTAATGACTATTTATATGTGTAGGAAAAAGACCCAAATAAAATAAACAAGTCCAAAACCAAATAGGAGACAAAATAGGCTTTAAAAAGCCGGAACACGCGTTGCCTCGTGACAGACCGCGCCTAGCCTGCTCTGCCGCGCGCCTCCAGCTCGCCTCAAGCCTCGCGACGCCAGCTTTGTAGCGAGAAATAAAGCTCGGGTTTTCAATTCCATAGAATCTGCTTCGTTTCCAATTTCTGTTTTCTGCCTAACTTTTGCAATTGTTTGCATTAGCTTCTCTTCTTTTATCAATTCTTATTTTGCCTTTTCTTTTCTTTTGATTTCTTTTGTTCCCTAATTAAATAATCACAATTTCATTCTTGTAGTGTATAAAATACACATAAAATCTCTACTTTGCTTTTAATTTCGTCTTTAATATAGCTACATATAAAATAAACTTAATTAAGTACAAATATAATATAGTTTAACATTAAAGTACCTAAATGTAAGGTAATAATGCACTAAAAATATATAATTATAGCCAAACATCAGGCATACTGATGGCCTTAGTAAATTAAATATTGAGTTTTAATGTATGAGCGATTGAGTCTAAGTATCAGGCATCCGTATGTTGTTATTGCTACAACTTAAGTTTCTGAAAATTCCTCACTAAAAAATACTCCTTTAACTACACAGAATATCTTATTTGTATCATCAGTTATACTTTGGGTTTTGTATCTGTTTTGACCGTAATGGAGCTTTACCATGGGCATAAGTTGAAGTATAACGGAGGAAAATTTTAAATTTGGACATTTTTCCTACATTACATTGACACGAGAATCCATAGAAGCTCATAATCGTGTATTTTGTTAATCTTTTTCAATTTGAAACAAAGGTGAGATTATATAGTTAAAATGGAATCGAGAAATAAATAGTACAAGAGAATTCATTTCATTTCTTTCTCTCCCCTACAAAGGTGATATTATATATATACTCTCAATTTTCTTATGCGAAATCGAAACAGATCTAGATGCTACCAACTATAAATATTATTACCACGAATATTTCTTCTCAAATGTAGCATCTTGATGAGGTCCAAAATAGAAACCATCCTCTTGCACTTTCCAAAAACATTCAGACACTAAAGCGCCAAGTGATCCACATTGGTCAGATATAAAATCATTGAAAACATCAAACGCTTTGTCTTTACCATTCCAATAAAAATGGCAGAAGAATAATGTACCACCACCAAATTGTTCTTGAAACTTAAATCTAAACTCCTGACCAATGACATTGAGCGTATGATATCCTAGATCGTCATCTTTAGATTGACAACGAAGAGTCAAAGCTGGAGAATTAGTTGGGATGTTGTCGATTATATGCATTAGATAACCAGGACTAAATAAACCAAGTCTAGGGGTCAAACCGGAACTTGTAACTAGAGCAAGGTTAAATGCAAATATGAATAAGAAGAAAAGGTTGTTGTTCTTGAAATAACTCATGTTTGACACTTGATCAAATGGTTCTGTATATCTTGTCTTGAATCTATGTGTATTTGTGCTACGTATTTATACATGGAAAAAAGGTGTATCCTCCTAATTTCCTTAGATTTTGTTAACTCAGATGAGATTTTTGCTTTTAAATTATTTCTAAAGTAAGAAACATTCTATATGTGACCATTCCCATTAAGTAGAAAATTAATTGTACCAAAAGAAAAAATTAGGATTTTTTTTATTAAATGCCATATGAGGGTAAAGATATATCTAGTCAAAAAAAAGAGCTTATTAAATGCTCCTAACATAAGAGTATTGACTAGTACACACGAACTTGTTCATATATGACTAAAGTCTAAAATGAATATATGTCATATTAGACAAGAAAATTTAAAGAAGTTAGAAAATACTTCATCCAGTCCAAAATAAGTGATTTTTTGGCCTTTTTCTTGTGGTCCAAAATAAGTGATTTTTCCAGATTTCAAGAATGAATTAATTATTTTTTTCCTACATTGTCCTTGGAGTAACTAGTGTTGGAATATGTGTTAGGAGTGTTTATGTGAGATAGTAAAGGTTAATATGGTCAATTCCATTATTAATTAATGGTAAAAGATGGATTTCTTAATCTGTGTGAAAACATCCAAAAAATCACTTATTTTGGACCGGAGAGAGTAAGAGTTATGCTATTTTAGAACAATTATCTATCCGTTTTCTATAATTGGAGTAAAGTTAATTAATTAAGTAATTTCCATTTTTATCCTATTGAACCTTTGACTAGACTTTAGGTAGAAATTATTTTTTCCGTGTTATTTACACTAGGTGGTCACTTTTGTGACATTGTATATAGAAGTTGGTTACTTTTTCAAATTAGACGCATGGTGTGAATTTTAGTTAACTTTAAACTTCAAACTAGTTGACCATTTACAAGCTCAAAACCACTGGTCTAATTTTGAAAAGTGGCCAACTTCTAAATACAAGGTCAAAAAAATGACCGTTTGTGCAAATCAGCCTTTTTCCCGATTAGCCAGAACAACCCAGGTCATTTCATATAAAACGGCCTTATTTTTCATATGACTAGTATTAGGGTACGCGCGTTGCGCGTGTATTCTATACTAATAAATATAAAATTTTAAAAAATCACTTAAACAATAATTTGCTTGAGTTATAAATAAAAAGTAAATAAAAAAATATATGTTCATGAAAATGTTGAATGTTGATTTTTAGCTAGGCAAAAGAATCGATTTGAAAAGGAGTTAAAAACGCAAAGAAACGCAAATCCTTTACTTATTTCCCTTTCATTTGCTTTTTTTTTATTTCCTTATACTGAAAATTAATATTAGAAAAAATAAACATGGAAGATTTTGTTACCTTCCTAGGGAAGCCTTTATAAAAAGTAAAGTTTTAATCGATTTCAAAATGTAGAACTTTCTACATATTCAGATAAGGAATATATTTTAAACCAAAAATTTTAGTTGATTTAGAACTCTTAAAAATTAGGGAAAAAACTTAAATTATAATTTTTTCCTATATAAAATCTATTTTTAGAGGGTAAAAAAGGCAGACGACATTTCGCTAAGGACCTTTGTGCTTTTAATATAGTATAGATATAGATATAGATATAGATTAGGAAATTATTAATAAGTACCATATATATGAGGGTAATCTTATAGATACTCCTAGGGAAAATATGTTGTTTTTTTTTTGTAAGAGGGAAACTCGCATCTGGTATAATTAACCTTTGCCACAACCTCTGCCCTTCGGGTGAGCACTCTGTGGTGGGGACTTTGTGAGCACTAGGTAAACCTCCCACTGTGTAATACCCTGCAAACTACACAGGAGATGTAAACCGCACTAGGTAAGCATTGTGCGACAAGCCCAACCCAAAAGATATTAAAAGGGAGATTCGATCTCCAATCATCCGTATGGATGACCACCCTCCAAACCAACTGGGGAACCCCAAATGGTTTAGGGAAAATATGTTACGATACTGGCATTCGCTGCATATCTATAAAGCTTTTACATAACTGGAAGAGGATTTATTACTCGGAACAATCTCAAAAAGTGTATACATTTATTAAAAAAAACTTCAAGAATTTTTTGATTGTACATGGCACTTGATTAATATTATTATTATTCCATTTTATCCTTCAATCCATATGCGTGGAGATAATCGTTGCATATTAGAGCCTTGATATGTTATTCGTGTCTTTTTTTTAACAAAATTTGTTAATTGTCCTTAAATGCATGTAAATTTTCTTTAAAAAATTTCATCTAGGTTGTCATAATATGTTTGGCAAGTTAAAGTAGGATTTAACACTCATCATGTAGCACATTCATTTTGCTCCAAATGTAAGTCAAGTACGTTTAACGTGTGATGAGGTTGCTTGTAATGTGTGTGGCTTGTTCTTTATTTTCCAATTAACTTCTAAATTTTCGAATTTGGAGTAAGAAAAAAATTGTTAATGCACTTCTCATCGATCAATTTTTCGCTCGATTGTAAAAAATTAACCGGTTATAGTGAGAGAAGGAGCAAGCTGGTGAAACTTTTTAAAATTCCATACAAATACGTGGTTTCAATCTCGGATTATATTGAGAAGTAGGAAGAAATGCTGGAGTTTGAACTACCACAGTTTAAAACTCCAAATAATGGTCAGGAGTTTAAACTGCATTTAAAACACTAGAATTTTTCGAACTCCAACACATTTGTGATATAGTTCTTATTTACCAAAGCTTCGAATTCCAGCACCTTGATTAATGTGCTGGAGTTGTTTCGTGTTTTACCTAGAGGTATTTTTGTTCAGATGTTATTTTCGTCTTAAAAATGACAATTTTTTAATTATATTTCAAACACCGGCTAAATATTAATAGAAGAATCAACCCAAATAGCCGCCTAACCAATCGCTTAAACTAAAAATAGTCAGTGAAGGTATAATATATGCATAATTTATGTATTATATGTGTATAATTGTGTATGATCAATGTATAGTCTACATATATGGCTAAAAAAAGTAAACAATAAATATGCCGGCTATTTGTGTAAAGATCCCATATTAATAAGCGGAAAAACTGACCCATTCAAGCTAAAATTTTCAGAAACCACTATTGTTTAGTGGCTATTAACTTGTTATAGCTACAATTTACTTAATTACTTCATATAGCTATCTTTTCAGTTGTTATGGAATGTATTCAAGCTACTGTATTCACGAATACAGTAGCAAAACTCGGCGAAAAAACAGGGCATGCCAGTTATCATTCGATGTATTCATATGTATTCGCGAGATGTATTCATGAATACAACGTAAAAATAGGCCTCTCCAGTTGTTTAAAAACGAAAAGTGAATCAATTAACTTGATAGACTCCTAATATAACTCAACAAACTCAATTATAACATGCAAAATTATTAATCCAGTTAAGAAAAAGATTTCTTAGACGAAAGACACCCAAAAAAATAGAGCAATATTCAGGGATTTAGTTCATCCTTTTTTTCGTGGTATATACTTGCAACCTCTTCACCAATTTATTGTATCCAACAGTATGGATATGTATTTTGGGTAGTTGTATAATGTATTCATGGTAGAATTTTAAAAAATACAGCATGTATAATGTTGTATTCATAATATATATGTTTCTCTAACAAAATCTAAATACATCTAAAAGTCATTGTCTACAATTTAAATATATTTCATTGGTTGTATTCATTGATTTTCTATTTATATTGAGAGTATTTTATTGTATTTCTTTGTATTGTTGTTTTAAATAAAGATAAACAGTTAGGTTGAAAATACAGATGAATACAGTTAGAACTAACAATGTATTTAAAAATGTTGTTGTATGAACTCAAATACATATAAATACATCCAAATACAACAGTCAAAAATTACTGTACAAAATAAAAATCAATGTATGCCTTATCAAATACATATAAACACATTTTAATACAAGAATAACTCTTCCGTTGGAATTGTCAATCGGCTGCAAGGGGGCAAAGAAAACCAAAATGTATTTCATCCCCTACTGTGACGACTCGGCCAGTCGTGTCATGAGTTATCGCTCCGTTTCCCCCATTTCTGCTTCTTATTGCTTTGTCTATCGGTTCTATATGTGATCGAGTTGGTTGTCACGGGTTCGGAAAGGATTTGGTAAGGTTTGAGACACTTAGTCTCTTTTGAGGAAGCTTAAGTTGGAAAAGTCAACCGGATGTTGACTTATATGTTAAAGGGCTCGGATGTGCTTTTCGATAGTTTGGTTAGCTTCGGGAGGTGATTTGGAACTTGGGAGCATGATCAGAATGTATTTTGGAGGTCCGGAATAGATTTAGGCTTGAATTGGCGAAATTGGATTTTTGGCGTTTTCCGGTTAATAGGTGAGATTTTGATATAGGAGTCGGAATAGAATTTTATGAGTTGCAATAGTTCTGTGGGGTCATTTGGGATGTGTGTGCAAAATTTCAGGTCATTCGGACGTGATTTGGTATACTTTTTGATCAAAAGCGTAATTCTGAGGATTTTGGAAACTTAGGCTTGAATCCGATATGTTTTGGTTGATTCGATATTGTTTGAGGTATTTTGAAGATTGGTACAAGTTTGAATGGTGGTATATGATGTGTTTGTATTTTTGATTGAGGTCCCGGGGGCCTTGGGCTGATTTCGGATGGTTGGCGGAAAGATTTGAGTTGGTTGTGACAGCTGAAGTTTCCCATTGATGTCATAACCGCACCTGCGGCTTGGGTACCGCAGGTGCGCTCTTGCAAAAGCAAGATTTGAATCGTAGAAGCGGACAGGGCCTGGGAAGGTAGAAACCGCAGAAGCGGTTGAAGAACTACAACTGAGATGGCGCAGGTACGAATTGGGCATCGCAGATGCGAAAGTGGAGGATTTAAGTGATGACCGCACAAGCGGTCCATTGACCGCACAAGCGGTCCATTGACCGCACAAGCGGTACCGCATAAGCGGTACCGCATAAGCGGTAAAAGGGGCCGCAGATGCGAAATGCCTGGGCTAGAAGGTATAAATTATTTCCTTCGCGATTTTTAAGCTATTCCACCATTTCTATGTCAGCTTTTAGAGATTTTTGGGCGATTTGAAGAAGGATTTCAAGGGAATTTCATTAAGGTAAGGATTTTGGACCTAAAACTTGTTCCTATGGTATTATTTCACGGATTAGAACTGTAATTAATGGCATTTAAGGGTTAAAATTGGGGAAACTAGGGCTTGGTATTGGAGACCTGGACTTGAGAATTTGAGGGACCATTTGTGGTCGGATTTTGGTACTTTTGATATGTATGAACTCGTGGGGAGATAAGGAATCTACTGATGTGAATTTTATCGAATTCCGAGACGTGGGCCTGGGGTCTTGTTTTGGTAATTTCGGAATTCATGTTGTAAATTGATTATTTTCGCATGAGCTTCGTTCCTATAGCATATTTTGACGTCATGATTCTGATTTTGGATAAATTTGACGCGAGTTGAGGCCGATTCGAGGGGCAAAGGCGTCGCGGGCTAGAGTTTGGACCGGCTTGAGGTGAGTAATAATTTTAAATATTGTCCTGAGGGTATGAAACCCCGAATTGCACATCGTTGTGCTATATTGAGGTGACACACACGCTAAACGACGAGCGTGGGGTCGTGCACTGTTGGGGATTGTGACTTAGTCCGTACCGAATGATTATTTTACCGCGTATCTGACTGAAAACTAATTACTATCATCATGTTTTGGGTTGAATGTCATATTTGGACCTCGTGCCAACTATTTAAACCCTTAGGGGATTTTTACTGATATTTCCTCACTGTTTTGACTTTACACTTGAACTCAGTCATGCCATATTCTACTATTTTTTATAACTCAGCCACGTTTACTCTACTTTAACACTTAAATGATATTTTGGGCTGAGCACCATATTTTACTGTTGCCCGAGTGGCTTGTGAGATTCTGACTGAATAAGGCCGATGGCCTATGTTGTAAGGAAATATTGATTATGATTATGAGGCCGAGGGCCTGAGATCTGTACGCCACGAGGTGGCTTGTTGATATGAGGTCGAGAGCCTATGTGACTATGCCACGAGATGGCTATGATATTGCACTTGGGCCGTAAGGGGCCCCTCCAGGAGTCTGCACACCCCCAGTAAGCGCGGGTACCCATTGTGATATGAGATAGAGCCTGAGGGGCTGGTATTGTTCCATGTGTTGCCCGAGGGGCTGATTCTATTAGTATTGTGCCCGAGGGGCGGTTCTTTATGTGTTTACCTTTTTAGTTGTCTGCCTTTTACTTGCTTAACTGTTTTAAGAAACTTAAACTGAACTAAAGTGACTTTGCATATTTTCACTATTTTATTACTTTTACTAGCTTTTACTGCTTCCTTATACCCTATAATGTGCTTTACGTGATTTCCTATTACTCAGTCTGCATTTATTACTATTACTCACTTTCGCACCTCCTTTTTCCGCCCCCGCGAAGGTGCAAGGGAGTTTTCTCCAATTAAAGGACAGTCGAAACGGGATTTGTTTGTTTGTTTCAGAGTCGCCACCTGGGAATTTTAAGGCGTCCCAAGTCACCAATTTTAATCCCTGAATCGAGGAGAATATGACTCTGTTTATTATTCTGCGAACCAGAAATCCGGATAAGGAATTCTGTTAATCCGGGAGAAGGTGCTAGGCATTCCCGAGTTCCGTGGTTCTAGCACGGTCGCTCAACTGTTATATTCGGCTTGATTATTTTGATTTGTTAAATACATTTTTATTGCATGATTTTATTGTTACCGCTTCTATTTAGATTGTTTATAATTAAAGACCCTTCTTCGAATCGAATCACGCGTACGTGTATTCGTTTTATATATTATATATTTTTTAACGTGAAAAATCGTGTCACGCGTACGTATACACAATGATATTGATAATATAATAATTATTATTTTTTTTCGAAAATTTTTTATTATATAAAAAAAGAAGACTTAAGTTCGAAATTGTGCTAAAAATAAAATTAAGAACGTTCGTCGCTCTTGTATAATTAAATATTGAACCGCACATCTCGAGTTATATGAAATTAATATTGATATTCTCCGAAGAGCCCCCTTTTTATTAAATGTTCGTTCGAAGTTGCGCGAACGCATAATCCGAATTGCTTTTAGAAATATAATCAGGTTACGCGAACGCATCCCTAATCACGCAAAATATTCTTAATAGTAGTATAGATTTTCCATAAATTGTTGAATGTTAACCGCAAATTATATTTTTTGGGTAAGAATTATATTTCTCCAAGCCATTCAAATTTAAAAGGGTAAAAATAAACGTGGGATTAATAATACCATTTTTCCGTAAATACAATATATGCATACCCAAAAAATGAATTGCATATAAAACTAGGAAAGAGAATTAATTTGATAAACAAACTAATAGTTTTCGAAGAAATTATATCTCCTTCTCATCTACTTGTTTTTAGTCCAAAGTTATAATGGTTTGGTTAATGTTTGCAATGGAAGATAAGAGTCAAGTTGATAAGAAAAAAGAAATATTACAAACTGATTCAATAAAATTGCTTTATATACAACGTAGTTGTTCGTCGGAACCATTCATAATATTTTAACGTCGTAACAAGCTAATCAATTCACCTTTCTTATGGTTATACATATACCCGTTATCTTACCATATATGAAAAAATACAATCAACATCATTTTAACCTTATTCAACAACAGAGGTTAGAATGTAGTTTTCTTGATATTTCTATTCTACTTTACATTTAGCTAACAATGTTACGGGATGTAATCAATGGCCCATTTTTATGTCATATTCCCTATTTTGACAATTCAAATATAACTATACTAATGAGATTTCGAAATGGACAATATTATTACAAAATTTATGCAAACTTTTAAAAAGAAAACGATTAGATAATAGTCTTCATGTCAAGCATACTACTTTGTTAACCAACTGAAACAAACTGAAATTTAAACTAATAAAATTTAAATGAGTAGAAGACATCCTTATAATTCCAAACTTCATTTACTTGTCATGTTGAAGCTTTTCATGACATGAATTTACAGATATGTACCTGATATTGGAAGCAAAAGAAAATGAAGATGAGAATCAGCAGCAGTAATAACAGTACAACCGCAACAACTGCCCAGCAACAGTAACAACCCAGTAACAGACCGGTGGAGTAGTAATCCCAAAAATAAAAGCTTTAAGTTTTAAATGAAACAACAACCATTAATACTAATTTCAAACAAAGAAAGAAAGCAGTAGATTTTTTAGCTCTTATTTTTATTTTGAAAGCTTAAATATTTTTCGGAATTTTTCTCTCTTCTATTCTCTGTCCGTTTTTTTTCTCTATCTGTGTGTGTATTTTTTCTCGTATCTTTTCTGTCTGTGTTTCCTTATATTCTCGCTCTCTTTTCTTCTTTTATTTTTCTAAAACTAAATTATAAAAATACTTAAACTATTACTAAGAACTAAATTAAGTTATAAAAGCGCAAATTAACTCCCAATAACAATTAACGCACAATTAAATAATAATTAAGCATAAAATTGTATATTTGGACATTAAATGCTAAAAATGCAAACGATGCCTATTTTTGTAATTTTTAATTTTTGTAAAACAAATTTAATTGCTAACAATTGTAGAATTAAATCCTACATGCAAAATGCGACATATTTTTGTATTTTTTATTAATTTAGCAAATAAACATGCACAGACAAATATAAATAATTATTCAAAATATCACAAAATATCACAAAATTGCACACCAAAGAAAAATCATTTTATTTTTGAATTTTTTGGGAGTAATTCTCATATAGGGCAAAAATCACGTGCTTACAGCTGCCCGTCTTTGCCCGGAGGCACGAAGGGTTTTCGTGCAAAGATAAAGCGAGCGATTTTTGCCCATCCGAGTACTCCGTTGAAGCATTTTTTGAAAAAGATTTGACCGAACCTTTGCTTCAAAGGTTTCCTACATATCCTGGGCTAAACAGGAATCAGGTCAATGTAGTTCGAGAAATTTTGGTAGCTGGGACTACCGTTGGACTGCAATGTTACTGTTGTTGCATGCTATTACTACTGCTTACCGATCTCCTTGTTACACCGTGCTTAAAAAAACAAGAAGCTAGGCTAAAGTACAATTTGTTTTTGTTGCCTTGCTTCCTTGTCTGCTTGCATTTCTTTCGGTGCTTTACTTCTTTTGACACATGTACTTGAGTTTGTACTGTGACCTCTTGTTGCAACCTTCTGTTTCCTGGTGCCGGGGAATTTTATTGTTTCCTGCTGGGGATTCCTATTGTAACCCTCTGTTTTATTGTCCTCTGACTTGATCTTGAAATGTATGCCTCTGTTATCTAGGCGGGCTCCCAACTTCAATACTTGAAAATTAAAGACTTGAAATGTATGCCTCTGTTATCTGGGCGGGCTCCCAACTTCAATGCTTGAAATGTAAAGACTGAAATGTATGCCTCTGTTGTCTGGGCGGGCTCCCAACTTCGACGCTTGAAATATAAAGACTGAAATATATGCCTCTGTTATCTGGGCGGGCTCCCAACTTCAATGCTTGAAATGTAAAGACTGAATGTATGCCTCTGTTTTATGGGCGGGCTCCCAACTTCAATGCTTGAAATGTAAAGACTGAATGTATGCCTCTGTTCTATGGGCGGGCTCCCAACTTCATCAACTGAAATGTAAAGACTAAAATGTATGCCTCTGTTATCTGGGCGGGCTCCCAACATCAACAACAACTTTTAAAAATAAGCGTCATTCCTCTCTTCAGGCGGGCTCCTGACTTCAAATACACAACTTTTAAAATAAATGCCTTTCCTTTCTTCAGGCGGGCTCCTGACTTCAACAACAATTTTGAAAATAAATCGCCATTCTTCTCTTCAGGCGGGCTCCTGACTTCAACAACAACTTTGAAAATAATCGCCATTCCTCTCTTCAGGCGGGCTCCTGACTTCAATCAATACATTGCCATTCCTTTCTTTAGGTTGGCAAGATTTCAACAATTTTTTTTAAAAAACGCCTTTCCTCTCTTCAGGCGGGCTCCTGACAACAACTTTGAAAATAATCGTCATTCCTCTCTTCAGGAGGGCTCCTGACTTCAAACCATACATCGTCATTCCTTTCTTTAGGTTGGCAAGATTTCAAACACTAAATCGCCATTCTATTCTTCAGGGGGGGCTCCTGACTTCAACAACTTCTTCTTTTTTTCAAATTCAAACTTCTTCTTTTTTTCAAATTATCCTAGGAGAAAATTCATCAAACTAGGATTTGATATCTTATCTTAGGAGAAAGATTCATCGGACTAAGATTTGATATCTTATCTTGGGAGAAAAATTTCATCAGACCAAGATTGTGACTCTAGGAGATAAATCGTCAGACTAGATCCATTTTGTTGTGATCTTAGGAGAAAGATTCATCCGACTAAGATTTTATCTTGGGAGAAAAATTTCATCAGACCAAGATTTTGACTCTAGGAGATAAATCGTCAGACTAGGTCCATTTTGTTGTGATCTTAGGAGAAAGATTCATCCGACTAAGATTTTATCTTGGGAGAACAATTTCATCAGACCAAGATTTTGACTCTAGGAGATAAATCGTCAGACTAGGTCCATTTGTTGTGATCTTAGGAGAAAGATTCATCCGACTAAGATTTTATCTTGGGAGAACAATTTCATCAGACCAAGATTTTGACTCTAGGAGATAAATCGTCAGACTAGGTCCATTTGTTGTGATCTTAGGAGAAAGATTCATCCGACTAAGATTTTATCTTGGGAGAACAATTTCATCAGACCAAGATTTTGACTCTAGGAGATAAATCGTCAGACTAGGTCCATTTGTTGTGATCTTAGGAGAAAGATTCATCCGACTAAGATTTTATCTTGGGAGAACAATTTCATCAGACCAAGATTTTAACTCTAGGAGATAAATCGTCAGACTAGGTCCATTTTGTTGTGATCTTAGGAGAAAGATTCATCCGACTAAGATTTTATCTTGGGAGAACAATTTCATCAGACCAAGATTTTGACTCTAGGAGATAAATCGTCAGACTAGGTCCATTTTGTTGTGATCTTAGGAGAAAGATTCATCCGACTAAGATTTTATCTTGGGAGAACAATTTCATCAGACCAAGATTTTGACTCTAGGAGATAAATCATCAGACTAGGTCCATTTTGTTGTGATCTTAGGAGAAAGATTCATCCGACTAAGATTTGATATCTTATCTTGGGAGAAAAATTTCATCGGACCAAGATTGTATCGGGAGGTAAATTCATCAGACTAGGACTTTTTATCCTAGGAGAAAAATGTAGTAAAGATCAATGATTTGAGAAACTTACCTTCGTAATTTCTTCTTTTCTTTTCTCCTTCCTTTGCGTTGCTTTGTTCTTGCTTGCTGGGAATAATACCACTGTGGGAGTCTCCTTTCTTCCCCTCCTTCAAATTTGTTTTTGGTTTTTTTTTTCAACACTGCTGGGGATAAAAGTGTTATCTTCTTGGGATAACGTTGTTGAGGATAACGCTGCTGGGGAATTTTATCCCTTCAAATCGATGCTTCATTCTATTGGAAGCTGCTGGGGATGATAATGGCTCTTTGCTTTTCTGAGCACAAGTGTCATCCCTTTATTCTGTCTGTTGGGGATAACTTCCTCCATTGGAAACTTATTATGTTGGGGGCAACCCTGGTTCAAAGACCACTTCCTTGGTGCTATTTTTATTCTTCCCCAAATGGGTACCTGATTTTCCATAGAAAATTTTCTGCCCCAGTTTGACAATCTTTCTTGTGGCATGCATTTCCGACATCAATGCCATTTCCTTTACCTGTTTCAAATTAAACAAAATTTGTTAGTTTAAAACGCGGTGGTTGGTTGTGATACTCCTACTTGGGATGGCTTTCCCCTTTCTCCTTCCTTGCTCTGCATTCCACAAGGGACGATATTATTTGCTGAGGATAATCCTTTTCTGCTAGGGATATCCCTCTTCTTTCGTGGCATGGCTCGGAGACTTGCATTTTTCTGACCTTTTAGTCTCGCATGAATTTTCCAAGTCATGCTTATTGCTCTCCTTGTTTGTCCACGGGCCTTGGCCTTGAGGTTTTAATAACCTCTGATTTTGGCAAGGATATCCCTCTTGACACTCGTCAATCCTTTTGTCAATTCCCTTTTGCTGGGGATATCTTTCTTGACACTGGCCTTGTGTTCGTTCCTTGCTGACTATACCACTTGGATGTACTAGCCATATCTCATCTTGCATAATTGGAAAGCTGATGGCCTATTTTGAAGTCATTTCCCACTGGTTCTGACCAAACAGACTTTACTAGGGAATTTTCTATGAAAGGAGAAATATAAAAAGGAACAGAATAAAAGACAAAGGAAAAAGATGACTCTTTAACAAAAGAAATTATAAATAAAAACCTATCAAACGCAGACACCGACTCTAATGGTCATGACATGCATATGTGGCCTATCCTCCGTCGTCAATCGTCTTTCAAGATCTTCCCTTGACTATCCTCCATCTGATTCCCAATCTTATTCGACTTGTAGTGCCCAAAAGGTTTTCACCATCAAGTCTCTCTCATTTTGGTTTTTCTCTCATCTTTCATCGCCTTATGATGTCCGTGAAGATTTTCACCGATAAGACTCTCTCATTTATATCACTTTCCAGCTGGGGATTTGGAGTGTTGCCGGTATGACTCTCTCTGTTGGAGATTAGAGTCCTTTCTGTTGTGGAACAGAGTGTTATGTTCACCGGTAAGACTGTCATTTGTCTGACTTGGCATCTTTTGCAGACTGATCAGAAGGTCTTTTTTTGGACCGTAATGTGGGTTTTTTGGATAGGCTTAGAAAGAAAGGGTATTAAAGGCTAAAAAACAAATCAATTTGGGGTTCAAAATTACAACCTTCGAAATCATATTTGTTTATAACAAGCGCAACTCTTGCCCCAGTTTCTTGCTTGGGGATTATTTATTAAATTTTTTTTTTATTTATTACACCATGCATACCATGCACATTATGCATACTATGCACCCTATGACCGAGCCGTGAAGCGCCTACGTATCCTCTTTGAGGAATCAGGTCAAACGTAGTTCCCAATTCCTCTGTTTTCTTCTGACTTTCTTTTGTTTTTTGTTATCATTTTTCTCTCATCTTTCGTTTTTTTTATTATTATTTTTTTTTGTTGATTTTTTATTTACCTTCCAGGCTCGTATTTCCTAGTCATTGCTATTGATTTCGAACGAGGGGTATGAAAGAAAATAAAATAAGGCTCAAAAGGGGTAACGAAGGATAAAGTGTTTAGGTAGCAGAACAAAATGCCTTCGTCATTCCAGTCTTCAAAACATGCCAAGTGCAAGCAACACAATTGAACATAGATTTATAGTCTCTTCCGACGGTGCTGGCCTTGACAATTATGTTAAACACTTACTTTTCATTTGTCCTTTCTAAAGCACTGCTGGGCGACACTTTCACTCTCATGAACGACCCTCATGCCAAATCGGCGAATCTTGCATTTAACGGTTTTCTTTGTGTTTTACTTGCCCTAATTCCACCTGACCCGGGCTTCAAATAATCTCACACCGTTCTTATTTCCTTTAAATGGTCTGATCACCTTTCCGGAGTTTTATAATTAACTTTTAAGACTAGACCCAAACTGTGTGCGCATGTCATGTCCCTAGAATCAGCATTGAACAAAAGAAAAACAAAAGATGATTGGAAACAATAAAAGACCGGCTTTTGTATTAGACTACCGGTGAAATGGTTTGAATAATAAAACAAACAAAACAACCAGAATAAAATCCTAACACAACCTCGACAAAACTTAAACAAACTGATATGACAAACTGGAAAGATAAGAAGGTTTGACACAAGACAATATTCGGATTACAACCCTAAGAATAATCCGGACAACAGAAATGACAACAAAATAAGCCACCACAAGCTTCTCTTTTGCTAACCAAGGAACGGAGCGTCCTCCCACTTTATCGAAATTGACATCTTTAGCCACTGAGCTTTGCATCAGTATTGTCCAGCCCATTTCCAACTTCGATATCATCAACCTTAGTCAACAAGTCCCAATAGGATTCGAGTGCTTCTGTTATCATGCCTGATCCCCGCAAAGTGTGCTTCTGGGTCTTGTATTTCCGGCTTACCACAAACCAACCACCTTCTTTCTTTGCGATTCAAAACAAAACAGGTTAGAATGGACTCAGTTAGTCCCCATTATTAACAACATCTTTTTTTTCATTTTTTTTCTTCATTTTCTCTTTTCTTTTTTTTCGATTTTTTTTTCTCATTTTTTGTTGTGGTCGAATCTTATGGAGATTGTCTACGTATCATGACCCCGCATGAATCAGACCTTGCGTAGTTCGGACAAATAAAAGATGAACAATACTAATCATTTTTTTTCAATTTTCATATTAAAATAAACTGGGTTTCAATGGTTTGAAGATGACCTACAAACTCGAAAATCAAACAACCCACATATTTTAATCAAAAGATTTACAAACTCAAAAACAAACGGCCAGCTTCCTTTCCCCTTTTGACAAATGCAATCAAACGGCTATTTTTGCAAATGTGGCCCCTTCCAAATTTTGAGGCCGGAGAGGATTATTTTATGACACTTTAAAAACTTGTCCATTCTTTTACGAAAATAGCCTTTCGACAACTGAAAGATACTCTAAGGCTATTTCGGCAAGAACGGTTTAAGACACTGTCGAAGCTAGCTCGGCTTATTTTTTACTAAAAAAAAATATTCACCTGACCTTTGACTCTTTGTTTTTTTTTTCAAATTACAATAAAAACCAGGTGGTGCAACACGGCCCTTCAGCGCCTCGGGGATGAAGCTTTTTTAAGGCTGTGGGGGTCAACTGAACCAAATTTTAAAAAATGACCCAAAGGTGGCTGTTTATGCAAAGTCAGCCTTCCAGTGTCCCTTTCGGGAACATTCGGCTATGTCTTGATAAAACAGCGTCACCCGACTTCTTTATGACAAAACTAAAATTTGACATATTTTTTTTTTGGCTATTTTGTTTTAGCAAAAAGTGGAGGCTGGACACTGCCCGACTTATTTATGAAAAAAATTAAAATTTTGACATGTTTTTATTTATTTATTGATTTTTGGCTATTTTAGCAAAAATGGGGGTTGGACCCGATGAGGGTTGCCTACGTATCTCACATCCGGTGAGAATCAAACCCGCGTAGTTCGGGCAGGTCGTGAATAAAGTAAATAAACTAATTTTAATTTTTTTTTTGAATTTGTAAAAGAACTGCTTTAAAAGAAGAAATGAAGTATATATCTTTTTTTTTGGATTTTTGATTGATTTTCTTTTTGAAATAAAGACTTCTAAGAATTCCTTTTCTTTTGATTTGAACTTTGAGAATTTCAAAAGTAAAAGGAAGATATTTTTTTTTCTTATTCTAAGAAGAAAGAAAATATTTTTTTGAATTTTGAATTTTCTTTTCAATTTTTAAAGAAGAAGGAAAATATTTTCGAATTTGTTTTATTTTATTATATATATATATATTTTTTAATAATTAAAAAGACTTTCTAAAGAAGTCAATAACGGAAAATTTTTTTTTGGATTATTTTTGTTTTGAAAATTGAGAGTCTAAAAAAAAACTTTTCTAGACTTTTGGCACGACAAATATTTTTGCAACAAATAAAGATATATATACATTTGTTGGAAATAAAGAACAACTTTTTGGATTTTTATATATATACATATTTGCAACAAATAATAAAACCACTTTCGACGCGACTCTTTTTATTTTATTAGTTATTTTTATTTTGGTATCTAAACAAATAAATAAATAAAAACTCATTTTAAAACAAGACTCTTTTTCATTTTCATTTTTTTTTATGGCAAGACAAACTATTTTTTTTTTCTAATTTGTTTTTTTAAAAACAAGACAGAACAATGACTCTTTTTTTTTTCTTTCTATTTTTCCTTTGCTTTTAATAAAACAAACTAATAAAACATTTTTTTTTCATTTTCTCAAAATTTCGGCAGAGTTTTGACAGTTATTTGGGCATTGTTTTTTTTTTCAAAAATAAACAATCAATTCCTTAACCGCTATTTCTTTTTTTTCAATTTTAAAATATTATTCCTGATATTCAAAAGTCAGTCAGCACACAAGTACAAATCAAATAAATGCGCAAGTAGGAGCAAGTAAGATGCATCAGGATGGTCATTTTCATTTTTGGTATACCTGTTCTAGACAGACTCAACCCCTGTGTTGAGCCTCCAAAGTCAAATGCACGTGATGCAAACAAACGTTCCTACTAGGGATCTGACATGAAGCTGAGTTATTCTAAGTGAAAAAACCTGAGGTATATTGTTCTAGCCCTGGCTCACCCAAGTGGACAGCTTGAGCCGAAATGGGGGCAACGTACCGGGAGCACGAAAGTCTGCCCGGCCTAGTTACTTGTCCCAACTTCGTCTTATTTGGTATGACTTCTAACAGAAAGGTGGGCCACGCGCACGTGTGCACCATAAATTTAGAAGACTCAGAAAGAAGGAGGTTTCGTAGCAGTTGTATATATTCATAATTCAAATAATATTAAAGCGGTAAAAGTGTCATTTAGCACATTGGGCATATATCATGTAAAAAAAATCAGATAATAAATAAAGCCAACTATAACAATTATTTTAAGCTCAAATTCTTGAACCCTGAACCAGTGGTTCTGGGTATTTCCCCAGCAGAGTCGCCAGAGCTGTCGCACCTCCTTTTTCCGCCCCCGCGAGGGTGCAAGGGAGTTTTCTCCAATTAAAGGACAGTCGAAACGGGATTTGTTTGTTTGTTTCAGAGTCGCCACCTGGGAATTTTAAGGCGTCCCAAGTCACCAATTTTAATCCCTGAATCGAGGAGAATATGACTCTGTTTATTATTCTGCGAACCAGAAATCCGGATAAGGAATTCAGTTAACCCGGGAGAAGGTGCTAGGCATTCCCGAGTTCCGTGGTTCTAGCACGGTCGCTCAACTGTTATATTCGGCTTGATTATTTTGATTTGTTAAATACATTTTTATTGCATGATTTTATTGTTACCGCTTCTATTTAGATTGTTTATAATTAAAGACCCTTCTTCGAATCGAATCACGCGTACGTGTATTCGTTTTATATATTATATATTTTTAACGTGAAAAATCGTGTCACGCGTACGTATACACAATGATATTGATAATATAATAATAATTATTTTTTTTTTCGAAATTTTTTATTATATAAAAAAAAAAGAAGACTTAAGTTCGAAATTGTGCTAAAAATAAAATTAAGAACGTTCGTCACTCTTGTATAATTAAATATTGAACCGCACATCTCGAGTTATATGAAATTAATATTGATATTCTCCGAAGAGCCCCCTTTTTATTAAATGTTCGTTCGAAGTTGTGCGAACGCATAATCCGAATTGCTTTTAGAAATATAATCAGGTTACGCGAACGCATCCCTAATCACGCAAAATATTCTTAATAGTAGTATAGATTTTCCATAAATTGTTGAATGTTAACCGCAAATTATATTTTTTGCGTAAGAATTATATTTCTCCAAGCCATTCAAATTTAAAAGGGTAAAAATAAACGTGGGATTAATAATACCATTTTTCCGTAAATACAATATATGCATACCCAAAAAATGAATTGCATATAAAACTAGGAAAGAGAATTAATTTGATAAACAAACTAATAGTTTTCGAAGAAATTATATCTCCTTCTCATCTACTTGTTTTTAGTCCAAAGTTATAATGGTTTGGTTAATGTTTGCAATGGAAGATAAGAGTCAAGTTGATAAGAAAAAAGAAATATTACAAACTGATTCAATAAAATTGCTTTATATACAACGTAGTTGTTCGTCGGAACCATTCATAATATTTTAACGTCGTAACAAGCTAATCAATTCGTCGGAACCATTCATAATATTTTAACGTCGTAACAAGCTAATCAATTCACCTTTCTTATGGTTATACATATACCCGTTATCTTACCATATATGAAAAAATACAATCAACATCATTTTAACCTTATTCAACAACAGAGGTTAGAATGTAGTTTTCTTGATATTTCTATTCTACTTTACATTTAGCTAACAATGTTACGGGATGTAATCAATGGCCCATTTTTATGTCATATTCCCTATTTTGACAATTCAAATATAACTATACTAATGAGATTTCGAAATGGACAATATTATTACAAAACTTATGCAAACTTTTAAAAAGAAAACGATTAGATAATAGTCTTCATGTCAAGCATACTACTTTGTTAACCAACTGAAACAAACTGAAATTTAAACTAATAAAATTTAAATGAGTAGAAGACATCCTTATAATTCCAAACTTCATTTACTTGCCATGTTGAAGCTTTTCATGACATGAATTTACAGATATGTACCTGATATTGGAAGCAAAAGAAAATGAAGATGAGAATCAGCAGCAGTAATAACAGTACAACCGCAACAACTGCCCAGCAACAGTAACAACCCAGTAACAGACCGGTGGAGTAGTAATCCCAAAAACAAAAGCTTTAAGTTTTAAATGAAACAACAACCATTAATACTAATTTCAAACAAAGAAAGAAAGCAGTAGATTTTTTAGCTCTTATTTTTATTTTGAAAGCTTAAATATTTTTCGGAATTTTTCTCTCTTCTATTCTCTGTCCGTTTTTTCTCTCTATCTATGTGTGTATTTTTTCTCGTATCTTTTCTGTCTGTGTTTCCTTATATTCTCGCTCTCTTTTCTTCTTTTATTTTTCTAAAACTAAATTATAAAAATACTTAAACTATTACTAAGAACTAAATTAAGTTATAAAAGCGCAAATTAACTCCCAATAACAATTAACGCACAATTAAATAATAATTAAACATAAAATTGTATATTTGGACATTAAATGCTAAAAATGCAAACGATGCCTATTTTTGTAATTTTTAATTTTTGTAAAACAAATTTAATTGCTAACAATTGTAGAATTAAATCCTACATGCAAAATGCGACATATTTTTGTATTTTTTTATTAATTTAGTAAATAAACATGCACAGACAAATATAAATAATTATTCAAAATATCACAAAATATCACAAAATTGCACACCAAAGAAAAATCATTTTATTTTTGAATTTTTTGGGAGTAATTCTCATATAGGGCAAAAATCACGTGCTTACACTCACTAAGTTGGAGTACTCACTTTACTCCCTGCACCCTGTGTGCAGATTCAGGCGCTGCAGGTCCTGCTTGCGAGGGTTGAGAGCTCCCGACAGATTTTAGAGATCACGGGGTAGCTGCCGGCGTTCACAGCCCAGAGCTTCTCCCCTTATCTTATTTTTTCTGTTTTAGCTCTGTATTAGACTATGTAAACTCTTCAGACTTGTAGTATATTGATAGATGCTCATGACTGGTGACACCCCGATGTCGGATTGTGTTGGTTTTAATTTCGCAAATTGTACTGTCACTGCTTATTTTGGGATTTTATCATGTTTAAGACTTAATTGTATTATCTTAACTACTTAAAAGGGAATTGGGAATGTATCGGCTGGCCTTGTCTTCACGAGAGGCGCCATCACGATCGGGTCCGGTTTTAGGATCGTGACACCTACTCCCATAACCAACTTTGCAATGTCGTCTTAAATTAGACTTCAAGGAAAAAAACGACCAAGAGAATTCACTTTTAGCTTTAAAAAAGCTAGTAGGAAATTTGTTTCCATATGTACATATTTGGAATTCTTCTATAAGGCAATAATGGTGACAAAAAGCCTTTAGGTCAATCTTCAGCTTCCTCCTATTTTGTATGCACTGTTATTGACTGGATTTTTTACATCCACATTTATAGTTTTCAAGTTCAATATTGAGATTCTGCACAAGATGAAGAAAGTTAGTTTGATTAGTTTGAAAAGAACATACGCTAGGGTTTAATAAGGAGGTAGTTTTATATAAAGAATGAGAGAGAAAAATATTAGAGAGAGTGTTTAATGGCTTAATGATAGGAAGTAACCATAAATACCTATTTTACTATAAAAACTAAAAGGTAGCTATAGAAAATAATATATTAAAAGGATTTTTATTTATAATAAATAAGGTGTAAAACTTTGTTGTAGGAGGTAATTTTTTTTTTTTTTTACATCCAACAGACTGATTGGGCTGGGCCAAAGCTTCAATCTTGAATGGGCCAACAAAATTTTGATCCAACCCTTCCGAAAAAATTGCACGAGAACCCTATTTGATCGCCCTCATTTAATTTATACCTATTTTTTTAAAAACTTTTAACTTGTACCCACTTTTTAAACAACTTCAGCCCTCTTTCTCCTCTTCCTTCTTCTCATTCGTTTTCTTCTTCTTTCCTTTTACATTCAGTTTCGTCTGTTGGATATTTTGTAACAAAATTATTTATTTGTTCATTCTGCCAATGAAAATTCAAGAATAAAAATATATGCGCCTAGTTTCCGATTTCAATTTATCCACCCCTTTTATATTATATAGTCTAAAGGACCGAAACATGCGAATACACATCATAAATCAGTTTGTTTGATTGGAGAGAAAAACTAGAAAGGAAACCGAATTGGGAAAGACAAATAAAAAGGAACAGTAGTTTTCAATCAAAAGAGAGTGGAAGTTGCAATTGAAGGATGAGAAATTACTTCAGCTCGTTCGCCAGTTGCAAAAACAAAAACTTCAGCTCTAGAGCTGAAGTTTTTGTGTTGTAACTGAAAAACTTCAGCTCTAGTATATAATATTAATAGGTGGTAAAAAAACTTCAGCTCTAGAGCTGAAGTTTCCAGTTACAACACAAAAACTTCAGCTCTAGAGCTGAACTTCAGGGCCGGCTACTAGAATGCTGAAGTTTTGCGTGATTGCCTTTGCTACTTCAGCCCCGTATGCTGAAGTTATGTGAAAAAGCGGGTACGCTTGCATTTTTTTTGCAAAGCGGGCACAAGTTAAAATGTGACAGAAAAAGCGGGTATAGATGCAAATGCCCCAACCCTTCCCAACTAGCGGGTTGGATCGTGCAGCATCACGGGTCAAACTCATTTCGATTGCTTTTAGTTACTAGTGAGTAATAAATTTGGACTAATGAGGAACACTTTAGTCTGCAAATTTTGTTCAAATGCAAGTTTTAGTTCCTTATTCCCAAATTAGTTCCTTTTCAGAAAGTATACTAGCCAGAAATCCAAATTTCGCATATTTTTGGTAGACTGATTCAATAACAGCCTCAAGTTCTCCTTATCCGCCAGGAGGAAATCAACAACATACAATAAAGGGACAATTACATCTATGTAGGAAAAAAACAACATTCAAAAAAGGGACAATTACATCTATGGAGGAAAAAACATCTTAAAATCTAACCTCAAAATAAAGAGGTAGCCAATCGCCATAAGCCTAAATTTTGTTGTTACTCAATCTAGTCACCTAGCCAAGCAAGAAAAATAAAAATGCAAAAATAAAAATAAAAATAAAAATATGGATTGCCCATGCCAAAAATTACAAGTCACCTTCATAATCTCCACATAGATAACCAATCTTCAATTTGTGGCCGTTGAGAAATCGTAAGCCAAATCCACATAATTTTTCTTACGGTCACAACTAGTACTACTATAAAGCCTATCCTTTCCCATACTATCTTCTTCAACCAATTTTTGAATATATTTAGCAAATCAAGAAAGCTCAATCCTTAGCTTCTTTGATCAAGTTGTCATCACAGTAGTCAAGATAATGGCTACCTCAGTGTCAACCATTGGAGCTGCCAACAAAGCACCGGTACTGTGTTTTTTCTCATCATTCTCCTACTCATGTCAATATATTTCATAAAATTAGTTATAAATTCTTGTCTTATACTTCTATATAGTTAAAGATGCCTATGTTACTCGAATATAAGTAGGTTTGTGTCAGATCCTCTAAAAGTAACATTTCTGGAGGACCCGACACAAGTGCGGCGTCATTTTGGAGAGTCCAACTATGATACTTTTTTGTTCACTAGGATTCCAGTATTTCCTTTTTTGGTGTATCTTGAATTATTCATCTAACTGCATACCTAGTTCCATGTTAAGCTATAAACTTGTATCTTTAATTGTCTTGTTTGAGGCTGTATACTGTCAAATTATATGTGAAAGAATTAGGGGGTAGAATAGTAGCTAAATTATGTTAATTTTCTTGGGCAAATAACTGGAACTTGGAACCTTTTGTGAGTTCTTTAATTAAGGAATTAAGAATATTGAATTTTGTATGGAACTGGGTAAAAGGGTTGCCCGGTGCACTACGCTTCCGCTATGTGCGGGGTCTGGGGAAGGGTCGGACCACAAGGGTCTATTATATGCAGTCTTACCCTGCATTTTTGCAAGAGACTGTTTTCACGGCTCGAACCCGTGACAACCTGGTTACATGGAAGCAACTTTACCGGTTACCTCAAGGCTCCCCTTCTTGTAGGGAACTGGCCAACAAAATAAAGAAAGTTGATGGATATTTGGGGGTGTTTGTGTTTTGATTTTTAAATATAGGATACTATAGGAGGATCTACCTCCCCTATGGTTTCAAATTTAACCAGAATCTGGTACTAGAAGCCTTGGTTACCTTCTTCAAGATTTTACTACTTTCTCTGTTCCATTTTATATGTCACTTTTTTAGCATGTTCGATAAAGAATTACACCTCTCTATATTTGGAAACTCTTCGACTTTCGACATGTTCTTGTAGTGATAGAATTGTCACGACATGTTTTAGACCACAAGTTCTAAAAATGCTTTTACTATATGCCAAAAGTCTTTCTTTCTTAAACTTTGCGCTCAATCAAATATTGTTATACAAAATGAAACGGAAGGAATATGTTTCGGTGGGTCTGATTACGGGAACATTCTTGGTGCAGTTGAGTTTGAACAACTCAGTTGCTGGAACTTCAGTTCCAAGCACAGCCTTCTTTGGCAAAACTTTGAAGAAAGTGTATGGAAAAGGTGTTTCAAGCCCCAAGGTTACAAACAGGAGCTTGAGGATTGCAGCTGAAGAGAAAGATGCCGATCCCAAGAAACAGACCGATAGTGACAGATGGAAGGGTCTTGTTCAAGACTTTTCCGATGATCAACAGGACATCGCCCGGGGTAAGGGTATGGTTGACAGTCTTTTCCAGGCTCCAACAGGTACTGGTACTCACCATGCTGTTTTGCAATCCTACGAATATGTCAGCCAAGGTCTTCGCCAGTAAGTCCTCCATTGGGCATAAGAAATTGTTTCCTAATTCTTGAAAACTTGAGAAGAGCTAGCTAATTGATTCTAATGTTTGATTGTTAATGAAAATTTTCACTCTAGATACAACATGGACAACACGTTGGACGGATTCTACATCGCTCCTTCTTTCATGGACAAGCTTGTTGTTCACATCACCAAGAACTTCTTGAAATTGCCCAACATCAAGGTCTGTTTAAAAAATTTACTTGTCTTAATATTCAGGTTGACATAAGCTGTCTTTTGTGGTGAAAAATAATCAATATTGTGTATGTTTTCTTATAGGTTCCACTCATTTTGGGTGTCTGGGGAGGCAAAGGTCAAGGTAAATCTTTCCAGTGTGAGCTTGTCTTCAGAAAGATGGGAATCAAGTGAGTATTTCCTTTATCATATTGTACTATTTTGTGAAAGTCAAAGGATCAAAGTAGCTTATTATAAGTTGCAAGCAGTTCTATCCCACCTGTGTCGGTTTCGGGTACAGGTACCCTCTTGCTCAAAGTCGTTCGAGCTTTTCCAGGGAGTATGGCATGGGTTACTTCAGCGCCGTAGCGCCTGGTATTCGAACATTGGCTCGAGGCATTTTCTCTACCCCTTCTTACCCTGACAAAGCAGGGACACCTTACGTTCTTGAACCGATAACCATCTTTCGGCTAACCTAGCCTCCTCCGTCCCTCGGGACTTGTATGACTTAGATGTCTCGTATTTCTCGAAAAAGTGATTCGATTGATGGGATTTGGTATGACATCGATGAGATTGATATTCCAATCTTTCTTCTTAGAACGTATTGATTTGACCCCATAAGCGGGACCATCCGAATACGTAACTGCTTATTTATAAAATCAACTTCAGCACTATATGCCTATTAGCTATTTTTAATCAGTTAAGCCAAACGGTCTCTTGCTCACTATGCTTGTACTATAAAACTTGCAGCCCTATTATGATGAGTGCCGGAGAATTGGAAAGTGGAAATGCAGGAGAGCCTGCAAAATTGATTAGGCAAAGGTACAGAGAGGCAGCAGAAATCATCAGGAAAGGAAACATGTGTTGCCTCTTCATCAACGATCTCGATGCAGGAGCTGGTAGAATGGGTGGAACTACCCAATACACTGTCAACAACCAGATGGTGAATGCCACTCTCATGAACATTGCTGATAACCCGACAAACGTCCAGCTCCCCGGTATGTACAACAAGCAAGAGAACGCCAGAGTCCCCATTATTGTCACTGGTAACGACTTCTCCACATTGTATGCTCCTCTTATCCGTGATGGTCGTATGGAGAAGTTCTATTGGGCACCAACTAGGGAAGATAGAATTGGTGTTTGCAAGGGTATTTTCAGGACCGACAACGTGCCTGAGGAAGCCGTTATAAAGATTGTCGATACCTTCCCTGGACAATCTATTGGTACAGACACTCAGAACTCAAAATATTGCACTTTTCTGAAAGTAAAATAGAGCCTGTTGATGATAACTAATGTGTATCTTTTTGTTCTGATACAGACTTCTTTGGTGCTCTGAGGGCACGAGTATACGATGATGAGGTGAGGAAATGGGTTTCAGGCACTGGAATTGAAGCTATTGGGGACAAACTTCTGAACTCTTTCGACGGACCCCCAACTTTTGAGCAACCAAAAATGACTGTTGAGAAGCTCCTTGAGTATGGTAACATGCTTGTTCAAGAGCAAGAAAACGTGAAGAGAGTTCAGTTGGCTGAAACATATCTTAAAGAGGCAGCACTTGGAGATGCAAATGCCGATGCCATCAACACTGGAAACTTCTAATGCCATCAATCTCAAGTCTAAACAAGAGGTTGCATTTCCTATTTGAAAAGCTTTAATTTATAATAAGTTTGAAGTTAGAAGAAGATTTTTTTAAAAAATTGCATTAATGTATGGATGCAGGGAAGAAAGGACAACAATCTAATTGTCATGTTGCTGAAGTCTCTACTGATTCAAGTACTCAAAAACTTGGTTCAACTTCCAGGAGTGACGATGAAATTAATATTTTCAACTTTTTGAGGCATTTTGTGAGGGTAGCTATAGAATGTGGCTAGAAGTTTGTAATTTATGAAGTCAGTTGTGTTCCATTCATAAGGGAGTACAAACTCCAAATAATCTTTTGTTTCAGTTTTTGTAATTCTTCTGTAATCAAGTTCTTGATTTTGAATTTCAAGATTTGCTTTATGTTAGACTTTATGTAATTGACTCCCTTGGTACTCAAATGGCTATGATCTGCAAAGTAAAACCAGTGTAATTCTCTCACCTGCAAGTATAAGATAATATGTCAATAGTAATTGAAGAGTGGATACATTTATCAAAAGGACAGTCTGGTGCACTAAGCTCCCGCTATGCGCGGAATTTGGGGAAGGGCCGAACTACAAGGGTCCTATCAACCAATTTACCAACAAGGCAGCTACCATGGTAATGCGATATTGTGGTCACAACGACAGAACTATCCCATCAGAAAATCACTGGATAGATCAGCAGGCAATGAAGGTGCGTCGAACTTCAGCCCCTTTGAGTTGGCCACGGGTAACAGCCTCTGATACCCCACACCGTTAAGACAGGAGGGGTCTTGCTCATCATCCTACTTTGCCAAGAGGTGGCAAGAGCGCGACGACCTTAGCCCAAACCTCTACTTAAACAACCTAAGGGATTGGCCCTCTACGCAATCTTCCCCGGCATTTGTGGAAGAGGCTATTTCCACGGCTCGAACTCTTGACCTCCTGGTCATATGGCAACAACTTTACCATACGCCAAGGCTCCCCTTCAGTGGATACACTTATCATGCAACAATAATATCTCAAGCAGACCATCTGCATATAATCTCTAACATGGGAGCGCTGTTATTTTTCCCATATGAAGTCCAAAAGAATGCTTCTGAGAATCATAGACCAGAAGATAATAAACTGAATTTAACAAGTAAGTAGGTACAGACTAATTAGATAGTAAGCATTTTGCATTTCATTCCCTCATGAAGCTGAGAATGTTAGACTGCACAAGCTATTCTCTGTAGAAACTGTAGTTCTAAGCATGGCATTACTAGATGAGCTTGGTCATTATAATGTAGGATACATCATGTTTTAAAGTCGGATTATCGGATATGAATTTACACCAACCATTTCAAGATGGATTTCAACAAGGTAAGAAATCAGGATATGCCACACTTTCACTTTCAGCCCGATTCATCACCTGCATGCTCTTCATGCATAGTACTCCTAAATCTACCAAATATACATTTTTTTTACCTTGAGCTTTTGCTTTTTAGCAAAATGTAATATGGTTGTTCTTCTTTTCATGGCCTGTTCGATCTCTAAGCTTGGAATCAAAGGGTCCTTAAACACTCTCTCCAACTAGAACCATATATAAATTTACAGAAGTTTGATGAGTTGCCAAGATGGTAAAGCAACATTTTAGGTGATTTTGTGATTGGCTAAGTCAACTCTGTATTTCTCCAAAATGTATCATACCATTAAAAGTAACTCTACACCTTATATGTGTATGGGTCCAAATTTGGACGACCACGACCATTGACGAATACGACAAATGACGAGATCCCGGTAACTCAACGTCCTGTGGAGGACGACAGACAAGCGAACAGAGACTGCATGACTTTTACAGTAGTGTAGGCCCAACAGGGGGCACTAGGAATATTCGTTCGAATATTCTCTATGATATGTCTTTTAGGATTCAGAAGGGGTTTGTCCCTTATATATAGTTGGAAAACAACCTTGTAAGGGTTTTTTTTTGCTTTTTTTAGCTAAGAACACTGACTGTAATACTTTTCTACATAAATGATTGTCATACTTAACGTTCGATCACTCATCTGGGCAAGATCAAGAAATATTGTCCACTGTGTTCATCTTTTATACCTTTTGTTTTAGCATTTATTATACTTAGCTAACATTTACCCCTTCATTTTCTTTAATTGATTTATTCAAATAGGTTCTAATATCTTTTGAATCAAATAATTTGACGCCATCTGTGGGGATTTCTATAGCTGAGATTTTAGTTTTGTCTAGATCCTTGAAAGGGATAATCACCTCTTCTTAGCCTCGAAAGACCAACAATGACAGGAAAGGGGGAAGCAAGATTAAAGGCAATAGTAGGTGTCACGAACAACCTTCTAGATTCCATCAACTAAGCCGGGAGGGAAGAAAATGAAAACACAACGCCAAGCGCTACACCTGAGGGAGATACCTTACCCCCTCCCCCCACACGAAAGCCTGACTGTCTCGCGTGAGAGGGAAACCTCAACATCCGCAGCAGGAGAAGTACCACCGGCTATGAAAAGGATATTAGAAGAGTGGTTGACAAACACCTTGAGCAACATACTCGACAAACCCGTTCAAAGGGATATCGGAGGCACAATACACGCAGAAACCGCAACTGTCGCCGATGAGCCGGAAACTCCATGCACAGGTAACACTCATACTGTCATTGATACAGGTAACGATGCACTTGTATCCATCATAAAGAAAATAGAAGAAATGTAAAACGAGAACAAAACGCTCCGTGATCAGATGAAGGAGCATCAGGAAAGGGTCGATAAAATATCGCGTGCTCCGAAGTTGCTGCCAAAACGTGACGTAGGCCGATTCGTCGAGCAACCATAAAGTGAAGGGGAAGCTCCCCACTCTATTCCAAAAACCTTCAAAATGCCGCCATACTTGAAATTATATGATGGCACCACGGACTCGGAAGATCACATAATCCACTACGTCATGGCAGTAAAAGGCAATGATCTGTCAAAAGAACAGGTGTCATCGGTGCTACTAAAAAAGTTCGGCGAAACCCTAATAGGGGGAGCGCTGACGTGGTATTCCCAACTGCTGGCACGGTCAATATCAATGTTTGAAGAAATGGCAGATAAATTCTTCACCGCTCGCGCGGGAGCGAAAAAGGCAGAAGCCAGGGTAAATAACATCTTCGCCGTTAGGTAGACGACAGGCGAGGGACTTCGAGATTAACTAGCCCGATTCAACAGGGTAAGAATGAGCCTACCAAACATATCAGAAGGGATAGCGGTAACAGCCTTCCAAAATGGGTTAAATAGAACGGGTCGAAAGCAACCAAAAAGCTACTAAGTAGACTCATGAAGTACCCTTCCACCACGTAGGAAGAAATACATAATGCCTATTGTGCCGAAGTAAGGGCAGACGAGGACGACCTAAATGGTCTGATCCAACGGCTAACATCGTTCTAAATCAAAACAAGGAGAGATCACTGCAATGATGGTCGAAGGGATCAACTATCCCATTTCAATCGAGAAAGGCATCAGCCCTATATCCGGGCATCCATCCCGCCTCCTCTACGACATGCAGACGTCACGCCTCGACACCCCGCACCACACCGAAACGAAAGAGGTATGCCTCAACTGTTATCTGCTCATAACTTTTGCGTCTCCTTCAGAAATAGTGTATGCACTAGAGAAGCTCGGCACAAAGGTGCAGTGGCCACAAAAGATGAAGTCATATCCGAGCACCCGGAGATCGGATGTTCTATGTGAATTCCACCAGGAAAGGGGACACAAGACTGAAGACTACATAGGTCTGCGACAGGAAGTGGTAAGAATGCTAAACCAGGGACACATGAAAGAACTGCTGAGCGATCGAGGACGGGTTAACTTTGCTCGTGGACACGATCAACCTTAAAGACTCCCAAAACCACCTTCACCATCTCGTACCATACAAATGATCATTGGCAGCGGCGATGATACGGTAATCAATCATGTGAAATTCACCAACACACACAAACTTAAGCGGACAGTCGCTCATGAACGGTACGACGACCTCGAAGATAGTATCATCTTCGATAAATCAGATACCAACGGGTTGTATTTCCCTTACTATGATGCTTTGGTTATAACTTTACATATCGAGGATATCGATATAAAAAGAATAATGGTGAATGACGGAAGCGGCATGTGTATTATTCATCCACGAGTTCTCATACAGATGAGACTCGAGGATAAGATAGTATAGCGTTGCATAACACTAATTGGTTTTAATAATGCAGTGGAACGAACCTCTGGAGAGATAGTGCTACCCGTTCTGGCAGGAGGAGTCACTCTGGAAACAACGTTTCACGTCATGAACCAGGAAACAACCTACAACGCTATCATAGGGCGTCCATGGATACACATCATGTGAGCCGTCCCGTCAAGTTTCTATCAAGTAATCAAATTTTCTACCCCATGGGGAATATTCAGCATCTGGGCGAGCCACGCACCGCCCAAGAATGGTACTGAATCGCCCAAAATTGCACACACACCCAACAATTAAAGGGGGCAAGTGCGGAAGCATAGCAATCAGCCATATCGGGAACCAAACCCGACATACAAATAGAGGCCATCAAAGACCCGGATGTCGTAGAATCCTGCAAGGCAACCGTAGAAGACCACGACCCCGTTCAATTGGACAACATTGACAGCACGAAAAAGCTTATATCAGACACAACCTCTCAGAACCAGGTAAGTTCCATGAGTTCTTAACTAACAGTGCCGATTTGTTTGACTTTTCCCATTCAGATATGTCGAGAATCCCAAGGGACATCGCCACACAGGATGAATGTCGACCCTCTTTACCGGCCAGTACGGCAAATGAGAAGAAATTTTAATGCCACAATCAACGAGGCAGTCAACGAAGAAGTTGATAAGTTGCTCGCTAATGGTTTTGTCCGGGAATCAAAGTATCCTCAGTGGGTCGCCAATGTGGTCATGGTAAAAAAGAAGAACGAGAAGTGGCGAATGTGTGTCAACTTCACCGACCTGAACAAAGCATGCCCAAAAGATTCCTTTTCGTTACCACATATCGACCAGCTCATCGATGCAACGGCTGGGTACGAACTATTAAGCTTCTTAGATGCCTATTCTGGTTACAACCAAATTCTAATGGCAGAAGAAGACCAAAAAAAGACCACTTTCATCATTCACCAAGGAATGTACTGCTACAGAGTCATGTTCGGAGTCAAGAACGCAGGGGTGACATATCAAAGGCTAGTCACCAAGATGTTCAAAGAACAACTCAGAAAGACTATGGAGGTCTACATCGACGACAGGCTAGTGAAGTTGAAAAGGAAGGAGGATCACATTGGTCATCTGAAGGAAGCCTTCAAAATATTGAGGCGATACGGAATGAAACTGAATCCTAATAAATGCACCTTTGGTGTAACCTCAGAAAAGTTCCTCGGTTTTTTGGTGTCACAAAGGGGTATCTAGGTCAACCCAGATCAGATCAGGGCCATCAAAGGAATATCGAAGACATTAACAAGCAAAAAGTAGGTACAGAAATTGACAAGATGAATAGCCGCTCTGTCGAGGTTCATCTCACGATCATCAGACAGATGCCATAAATTTTTCAATGTACTAAGGAAGGATCACGGGCTACAGTGGAATTCAGAATGCGTTGACGCCTTAAGAAAACTGAAAGTGTATATGTCCTCACCGCCAATACTCGTCAAAGCAAACCTGGCAAATGCCTCCTGGTGTACCTAGCAGTCTCCAAAGTCGCAGTAAGTGTAGTTTTGGTCCGCAAAAACAAAGGTACACAATCTCCAATTTATTATATCAGCAAAACCTTAATTGATTATGAAACAAGGTACCCACACCTTGAGAAACTAGCTCTGTCATTAGTCGTAGCTTCACGAATGCTTAGATCATATTTTCAATGTCACCCCATAAAGGTGGTAACAACCTTTCCCCTCAGGGGCATCCCACACAAACCCGAACTATCGGGTAGGTTAGCCAAATGGGTCATAGAATTAAGCGAGCACGACATAACAAACCAACAACGAACTGCTATAAAGTCATAAGTGCTCGCCGATTTCCACGCGGAAGTATTGCCTAAAATAGAGCAGGAGGCGCTACGCGCTTCCGCACATTTCGACATCTAGGTCCTCTACACGATGGTGCATCTAATGCATCAGGATCGAGACTGGGACTCGTTCTCGAAGTCCCTACAGGCGAAGTAATTCGCTAGTTCATATAGTGCCCCGATATGACTAACAACGAGGCCGAGTATGAAGTTGTGATTGCAGGATTGAAATTAGCCCTCTAATATGGCGCTCGACTACTCGTCCTCCATCGCGACTTTCTACTCGTGGTGAACCAAGTCATTGGGACTTTCAAAGAACGAAGACTACAAAAGTACCAGTCAGAAAATCACAAACTGCTACCAGAATTTGACGAATGTCGTCTCGACCAGATACCTAGGGCACAGAACATCGAAGCGGACAGTCTTGCCAAGTTAGTGGCAGCCACCAAAAATATCAACAAGGAAAACGTGGTCACCCTTCTCCATTCCTCAATAGACCAGGTCGAGGTACATTCTATAAACCTAACTTGGGACTGGCGCAACCGTATCGTAACATATTTGTAAGAAGGAACGCTCCCACAAGATAAGAAAGAAGCCAAAAAGCTCTGAATATAGGCGGCCAGATACAGCCTCGTAAACTATGATCTTTACAAAAGGACGTTTGGCGGCCCCACTGGCCAAATGCCTTGGGCCAAATCAAACAAGGCAGGTGCTAGAAGAAGTGCACGAGGATCACTGCGGTGCACATACAGGAAATCGAGCCCTCGTTAGATGCCTCATCCGCGCAGGATACTACTGGCCTACCATGAAAAAAGAAGCCATAAATTACGTTAGGAAATGTGAACAGTGCCAAAAATACGCCCCTATGATACACCAAGCAGGAGAACTCCTGCATTCCGTCACTTCGCCATGGGCATTCATAAAGTGGGGGAAGGATATTGTCGGACCACTCCCGGCAGGATGAGGTAAGGTACGCTTCCTTTTGGTTTTAACTGACTATTTTTCTAAATGGGTGGAAGCAGGTGCATACACTCAAATACGTGAACAAGAAGTTATCGCATTCATATGGAAAAATATAATATGCCGCTTCGGCATTCCCAAAGAAATCAGCTACGACAACGGACCTCAGTTCGTCTGAAAGAAAACAACAGAGTTTTTTGAAAAATGGCACATCAAGCGAATATTCTCCACACCGTACCATCCCACCGACAACGGCCAAGCTGAATCCTCCAATAAAATGATATTGAATATATTAAAAAAGAAGCTCGAGGACTCCAAGGGGATATGGCTTGAACTGCTGCCAAAAGTACTATGGTCATACCGCACCACGCCAAAAACTAGCACAAGCGAGATGCCATATTCACTAGTCTACGGGACAGACGCGGTTATACCCGTCAAAGTCGGAGAACCTAGCCTGAGATACTCCAACAAAAGCGGACCAAGTAACGACAAAAGTAGGCTATAAGACCTAGATGAAGTCGAAGAAAGAAGAGATAAGGTTCACGTAAGAATGGTAGCCCAAAAGCAACAAGCAGAAATGTACTATAACAAGAAGGCCAAAGTACGACCACTCAAGGTCGGAGACTACGTCCTCAAAGCTAAAACACAAGTAGCGAAAAACCTTAACGAGGGAAAACTGGGAACAAACTGGGATGGGCCATATAAAATCACGGCGGCAGCAAACAAAGGAGCATTCCAGTTAGAGACAATAGAAGGAAAAGTTCTCCAAAACAATTGGAATGTCACCCATCTCAAATACTTCCACTTCTGAAAAGAGGCACCGCCTAAGTCGTACTCTTTTTCCCTCATCCGGTTTTTGTCCCAATCGGGTTTTCTCGGTGAGGTTTTTAATGAGGTGGCAAGGGAGACGTCTCGAGGTCCGAAGTGTTGTTCATTACCCTGCCCATCGATGTGATCTCCAGGTCGAGTAATAAAAGGAATAGGTATAGATAGCCAAATCTCCATTATATGTATAAAGTCAACATGTATTTCCTACAGGAATATAATCAAATCTCCAACGTATGAATGAAACTCCCAATGGCTAAGGCCATCGACAAAGATACAAGTTCGACTTCATTCGAACTACGACATGATACTATTTCGATGCCAGCTCGAAAGTAACATCCCAATGGCCAAGGCCATCAACAAAAATATGAGTTTGACTTCATTCGAACTACGACGAGATACTATTTCGACACCAGCTCAGTAGTAACATCCCAATGGCCAAGGTCATCGATAAAAATATGAGTTCGACCTCATTCGAACTACGACGAGATACTACTTCGATGCCAGCTCGAAAGTAAAATCCCAGTGGCCAATGTCATCGACAAAAATATGAGTTCGACCTCATTCGAACTACGACGGGATAATATTTCGATGCCATCTCGAAAGTAACATCCCAATGGCGAAGGCCATCGACAAAAATATGAGTTCGACCTCATTCGAACTACGACGGGATACTATTTGATGCCAGCTTGAAAGTAACATCCCAATGGCAAAGGCTATCGACAAAAATATGAGTTTCAACCTCATTCGAACTACAACGGGATACTACTTCGACGCCAACTCGAAAGTAACATCCCAATGGCCAAGGCCATCGACAAAAATATGAGTTTGACCTCATTCAAACTATGGCGGGATATTACTTCGACGCCAGCTCGAAAGTAACATCCCAATGGCCAAGTACATTGATAAAAATATGAGTTCGACCTCATTCGAACCATGATCGGATATTACTTCGATTCCAGCTCGAAAGTAACATCCCAATGGCCAAGGCCATTGACAAAAATATGAGTTCGACTTCATTCGAACCACGACGACATATTACTTTGACGCCAGCCCGAAATTAACATCCCAATGTCCAAGGCCATTGACAAAAATATGAGTTCGACCTCATTCGAACTATGACGGGATACAATTTCGACGCCAGCTCGAAAGTAACATCCCAATGGCCAAGACCATCGACAAAAATATGAGTTCGACCTCATTTAAACCATGATGGGATACTATTTCGATGCCATCTCGAAAGTAACATCCCAATGGCCAAGGCTATCGACAAAAATATGACTTCGACCTCATTCGAACTATGACGGGATAATACTTCGACGCCAACTCAAAAGTAACATCCAAATGGCTAAGGCCATCGACAAAAATATGAGTTCGACCTCATTCGAACCATGACGGGATATTACTTCGGCGCCAACTCGAAAGTAACATCCCAATGGCCAAGGTCGTCGACAAAAATATAAGTTCGACCTCATTCGAACCATGACGGGATATTACTTCGACACCAGCTCAAAAGTATCCTCCCAATGGCCAAGGCCACCGACAAAAATATGAGTTCGACCTCATTCGAACAATGTTGGGATATTATTTCGACGCCAGCTCGAAAGTAACATCCTAATTTCTAAGGCCATCGACAAAGATACAAGTTCGACTTCACTCGAACTACGCCAGGATATTACTTCGATGTCGGCTCGAAGGTAACATCCTAAAGGCTAAGGCCGTCACTAAAGAAAAGGGTCTGACATCACTCAAATCGACAAAAATATAGCAAAAAGTGCCATTGAATCAACAAAACAATTTTTTCATTACGATAAAATATTACCGGCACCTATCTTTACATTGGGCTCAAAGATGCCCTTACAAAAATCCTACAGCAAAAGTAAGTACAAACCAAAAATTACACATCATCCATAGTAGCATACACATCCTCGTACCAAGAGTCAGACGCAAGACGGTTCGCATCATCAAAGTTTATATCATCTCCGTCAGGCGTAAGTGGGTCATATCTGCATGCCTCACGAGATGCCCGAGCTTTGGCACGCATATCCTGAAGTTCTACTTCAGATGTCCTCCCGTCGGCATGAAGAGCCTTGTACACATCAAGCTGTGCCTCGGCGTGAACCCACAAATCATACAACTGACGAGGCACGATGGGATCGGCCAAAGCATGGGACGTAGAAGGTTGTGAGTGTCGACGCGTGTCCTTCGTTATCAGTGATGCCACTTGTCCAATCAACGTGGGTAACTCCGCCTCTAACCCCTTAGCACGCCCCTCAAGCCCCGCTACCTTAAGCATGGATGCCTCCTTCTCTTTGGTCAGCTCCGACCTACAGATACAGAGTGTATTTATCAAGACCGCCACTTCAAAAATAGCAGTCGCCAGTTTATCAGCACTTACACTAAACTCACCGATGATCTCGTTAATCTCTGCCCGTCTTCATACCCAATTTTTTAGTAAAACAAGCTATCTTTGCTTGTAGGTCAGCATTCTCGGCCATCACCCCTCTATTTAACTCGAGCTCATCTTCCTTCACCTTAAGGGACGCCTCGAGTTCACTGTTGCGGGCGATGACCTTCATAAGGTCCTCGTCTCGCTCCCTCAACTCCTCGACCTTGCGCGCTAGCTGATCCTCCCTCTATTTAAGCCTTTCGCGAAACAGTTGGAAATCAAGGTCCTGATGGTAGATGTCGGCTATCGCACGATACTTGTTTCGATATTCTTGGTATTTAGAAGACATCTTCCCATAGATAGCCGCCCTCTTCCTTTCCCAACGCTCGTGCTCGATCTCCATGATAAGGGTCTGGCACAACAAGAAAAAAGTTAAAGCAAAAAGATAGGTCGACAATATCAATGCAAACCTAATGACGAAAAGGAAGACAAAGATATCTACCCGCAAGGCCATGCCGGCGACATTCGAGACAACTCCATGTCGCTCATCACTCTAAGCGCCTTGCTCTCGGGGGCGCCACATAAATGGGCTAAATCAGACGGCACCTGATCATAGTTCGACAACAAGTTGTAGTCCCCAAGGACAACTATATGTCAATCAGAACCCTCCACTCTAACCTTCACATGAGTATGGCATTCTAAAAACTCTCGAACATCCTCCGGGTCGACATTTGAACCCGAGCCTTCGCCCTCGACGTGCATGACCCCTCCAACATTAGATGATGCGCCAGCCTCAGCGGAGCACACGGAGCCGCCTCCTAGGTAAACCCCTTCCATTGGGGAGACCTCCCCGCCAAGATGGCGTCGGCCATAAACGTGGGCACAGGTGTCGTCTACGATGCACCCATCCTGCTTTTACCGGTGTCCACAACCATATCCTTCCCTAGCTCCACTCTCCTCCTTTTCCTCAGTAACAACTCATCCCCATTAGAGGATTCGTCCACGAGGTGAGGGGTCGGTACAGAAGAGGCATCTTCCTTCACGACCATATCCCGAGAAGGATCTTCCATTTGTATCGGCTGAGCACGACCCCCTCGGACGGATTCATTCAAAGTAAACTGCATTCTTGCAACGATAGCCTGTCAAAATGCAGGGACTGGGGCCCTCCGCCTAGAAGCTCCTCGACCTGTCATCTTGAAGATTCAAATCAATAGACATCGGTATATAACCAACGAAGTGATACAGGGGAAGACATTTACCAGATGAAACTCTTGGCCCAAAACGTTTCACAAAAGCGGGCCAATCTCGGGTCTCCGATGCATGAGGCAACAAACGGGTTACCCAATCCCTTATGTCTGCAATAGGGTGGGGTGGTCACCCCATAGTTGCGAACGAGAAGCAAATAAACACTATAATGAATGAAGAAGAAAAGAAAGAGTAAAACAAGTAGCGACACTTACGATTCTCGTTCCAGCGCTCCGGGAACCTAGCGGGGTCAGATACAATATGTTCGGTTTTGACAAAGAAGTACTTATGCCAAAATTTGAGACTTGCTCGGTTGTCGGTCCCAACTACCAGCCCTTTTGTCCCACGGTGCCTCAAATGCACCATAGTGCCCCTATGAAATCTAGGTGCGAACAGGTGCAGAAGGTGGTGAACGGTAACCTCGCACCCCGCCAACTCCGCATACTTTGTCAACAGCAGAAGTATTTTAAGCGTATATGGGGAAAGTTGCACCAGGAAAACCTGATAGAATCGACAGAACTCCTCCGCTAATGGGAGAAGAGGGAAGGAATGACCTATCACGAAAGGGTACTCATACAAAGCACAGTACCCAGGCCTATGGACTTCCACAAAGTCCCTTCCCGCTGGAACCATATCAACATGAGCGGGGATGCTATATTTTGTACGGAGAGCATCGATATGAACTTGTTCAGTTTTAGAGACCACGGGGGTAGGAGGAGGAGGAGGATCTTTGAGAAAGTCACTTCGAGACATGGGGTGTCTCGGCAGCAACTCCTCTATGGTGGGAAAGTTGTCTCCCTCTTCCACTGTCATGTCCCCACCGCCAGAGGGGAGCGCCATGGACAACAGGGTGGCGTCAGAGACCCCCTCATGAGATCGATGTGTTCTAGGCATATTTTCAACGGAAAAGGTGTTAAATTAACAAAGAAAGCTATGAACGAAGAATGGGAGAAGAGGAAGCAGAAAAATCGTTGGAGCAAACACGGGAGGGATGAGAAAGGATAACCAGAAATGAAATGGCCAAGAGTTTTTGAAAAAATAAACCCTCCACATATTTATAGGATTGGGTGGCACCAAAATCAAAGTGAAAGGCTGCAGAGTGGCATCGAAATCGAAGCGACAAGCCCTCAACCCCTATCTCGAAAAAACGCATAATGATGACGCACGTGAAGATGATGTCATTTCCCGATAAGATACACTATCCAGTGTCTTGTTGAGCACGCTAACCTCCCATTGTTGGCCAAGCCACAACGCTTCGTAAAATCAAATTTCTCCACAAGAGTGGGTGGTGTCCGCTTATCAAGGACACATCAAGTTGCAACCTCGACAAGCGGCGGGACTAACTGTATGGGTCAAAATTTGGACGACCACGACCATTGACGAATACGACAAACAACGAGATCCTTGTAACTCGACGTCCTGTGGAGGACGACAGACAAGCGAACAGAGACTGCATGACTTTTACAGTAGTGTAGGCCCAACAGAGGGCCCTAGGAATATTCTTTCGAATATTCCCTATGATATGTCTTTTAGGGTTCAGAAGGGGTTTGTCCCTTATATATAGCGGGAAAACAACCTTGTAAGAGAACTTTTTTGCTTTTTTAGCTAAGAACACTGACTGTAATACTTTTCTACATAAACGATTGGCATACTTAATGTTCGATCACTCATCTGGGCAAGATCAAGAAATATTGTCCACTGTGTTCATCTTTTATACCTTTTATTCTAGCGTTTATTATATTTAGCTAAGATTTACCCTTTTATTTTCTTTAATTGATTTATTCAAAAAGGTTCCAATATCTTTTGAATCAAACAATGTGTACGTTGTAGCTTTCTTTTCTCATTAACTATCAATATGAAACTTTGTCAGCACACCCGTTTCGTTTTCCGTTCACCAAGTCACATTTTCGCACTAATTTGTTACCATGAATTTACATTGTTTTCTAGCCAGTCGGATTCACTTTTTACTTTTTCTAACCAATTTACATAAATTATACACATGTTACACATGAGTTACACATATATTATATATTTGCCAGCTATTTTTAGTTTAAACAATTGGGGAACGCCTATTTAAGTTAATTCTTCTTTAATATAATTTTAAACTGAAGAGGCTTTAGTATAATTGTACAGACTTCTTTGGAAGAATGCTCAAGAAGATGGATAAAGGAGAAAATTATATGATAGTAATAGTTCAAAAGTATACAGGAATAAACTCACACCCAAACAACAGTAAACAGAGAAAAACTGAGTGGACTGAGGAAATTTGGATCATGGGTCCCCACTTATCCATATTAGTCACTCCAAAATCTTGATTCTGATGTGGATTCCTTATCCAATTTACTCACACGTGGCAGCAACTGCAACTGCATCAATAATATCTCTATGGATAATACATGATTTATACTACTCCATATCATATCATTTCACATCCAAGAAAACAAATCAAAACATATAAGACGATTTTCAGAATGGCCTCATCTATAGCTAATTGTATGCAAATTATCTCAGCTAATCCAGCCAAGAAATCCATTGCAATTCCATCAAACTTTTTGGGTACAAAGATTTCACCTTTGAATATTAGTACTGCTCACAAGAACAAGAAACATAGATCTTTGAAAGTGGTAGCTGCAGTTGGAGATGTGTCTTCTGAGGGAACAACTTATTTGATTGCTGGTGCTGCTGCTGTCGCATTGCTTGGAACTGCTTTTCCTATACTCTTTTCCCGCAAAGACACGTATTTTCCCATTCTTCTCTGTTATTTTAATTGTCGATTTAACCATATGGTATTTGAAACGCGCTAGCCTAATTAATTCGAATTCGCACCGAATAGGCCACCAAGTGGAGTGAAAAACTGTGTAAAAAAACTCTCTATTCTCATGAAAAATCGTGACCTGTTAATTGGCCACATTTAGAGCTGTCCCTTTTATTGATTTTTCTCGATGAAGGAGAGCAACGGTCAAGTTGTCTTGCGTGACCTATAAGTCACGGTTCGAACCGTGAAATTAGCCTTGCATCAGAGTAGGTTGCCTACATTACACTCTTTTGGGGAGCCCTTCCTCGAATCCTGCATGAACACGGAATACGTTATGCACTGAATTGTCTTTTTATTAGTATTATTTTTCTTGGTGATGTTTTAGTAATTGGGGAGTAAAACACATTGTTTTGAATTTGGTTGTTTGAATAGGTGTCCAGAATGTGATGGAGCAGGATTTGTGAGGAAAGGAGGGGCAACTTTGAGAGCAAATGCAGCTAGAAAGGATCAAGTTCAGATTGTATGTGCAAACTGCAATGGTCTTGGCAAGCTCAACCAAGTTGACAAGTAAAGAGCAGCAGATTAGACAATAGTATAATACTACTTACTATATAATTACTTCTTACTTTGTACCTGTCGAACTTCTTTTTTATTTTCTTTCGTTGGGTATATTTATAGCTGTAGAACTTGTAATCATGTATACAGGAATTTCTCCTTCAATACATTTGCAAGTTCTAATATTCTTTATATTCTCAAAATGCCCATAATTTCTCTTGTTTAGAAACTCCAATTAGTTCCTAACTGAGTTTATACAAGATCTTAGTCCAATTGAAAGGTTTAATTATTATATGTGGTATGATGAAGCCTTTGAGCAATGGTAAAGTTGTCTACTTGTGATCTATAGATCAGTTCGAGCCGTGAAAGTAGCTATAAATGTTTGCATTAGGGTAGACTGTCTACATCACACCCTTTAAAGTGCAGGGGGTCCCCGACCAATTCTGTGGCCTAAAGCCAAACTTTACGAGGGGGCCTTAACTTTTTAATTTATTTATTTAAAATCTATTTTTTAGCTTTTCTTAGATATAAAGTTATAAATAATTTTCTTACACAATCAATAACTCCAAAAAAGTATTTCTCAATCGACAATATAAATAATCCATTTAACGTTTCTTGTGACATTGTTGTTCTTAGGTAAGATTTTTATCAATTTTAATTTTGAAAACTTCTTTCCGCTGAAGCAACGGTAACGTGAGTTATTAACATTACTCCATAAGCAATTTAGGCATTTGGAAAAAAATTAAATCTTTTTATTTGATTAAGTGTATCAATTAAATTGTTATTTTCTAATTGTACTATTTTTCTTAATACCTTTAATTCAGAAAATAAATCTAAACCATCAATATTGAATTGATTATTATGCTTTAAGGAACATCCAAAATTAAGGAAATGTTTTTTCAAATTTCCAACATTTAGTGATCTTAGTTTTTACTGCCAAATAGAAAACCAAGAATATTTTCATATGCTTCAAATTGTTCAAATCTATTTTGAAGTGAAAAAATAGCCTTGTCTATTATGTATAAAAATAATTAACTCTAAAGGACTCTTCGAAAGATTTTGAGATTTCATTATCAATATTGCATCGAATTGTTACTTCCTATACATCACATATTTTTTATAAATTGGGGTTCGATATTCATTTCAAGTGCAATTTCCTTGGTAGAAATCATTGCAATTGCAAATACTTCTTCTCTATATTTGTTAAAGATTTTCACTTTACAAAACTCTTTTTTAAACTTATACATAATCTATTAGGTGTAACAACAAATGGGGCTCCCACAAATATGGGGCCTAAAGCGATTGCTTTACTTGCTTTATGGAAGGGCCGTCTCAATAAGGTATTGCCCTTTCCCAGACCATGCATGAATGCGAAATACTTTGTGCATCGTATTGCCCTATGTGGTATGATCAGACCGGGGGGCGCAGGAACAAGAAACTCCATGCACATATTGCATGGTCTAGGTTAACTTTCATTCGCCGATTACGTTAAGAAATGCATATCGTGTACCATATTATGATTAACCAATACAAATACTCATAAAAAAAAATACAAATAATCATCTCAATTTATCACTCAACTGTATAAGTTACTATAATTTGGTTTAATATCTGTTAGTAGACTATATTTGTAAAATAATTCTAGAGAATATAAAATAACGTATAAAGAGAAATGAAAAACAAAAACAGAATTTAATCCGAGCCCACTGAATTCACAGTGTTTTCTTAAGGAATTTAATCCCCTCCTAGTACCCAAGGTTATGAATTATTTCCTCTTAGTATAGAACGAATTACACACTGGTGTAGTGGTACTTCAAACCCCAGTGTTTCAACGAACACAAAGTTCGGTAGCAAATCACACTTATTGTTGCTTTCTTTGAAGTTAAAACAATGCAGAAGGAGGAGAAAGTCAAAAGTTCGTATGGAAATTCTGAGCAGAATAGACTTGTATTTATAGCCAAAGTTGGGCTGAAATTTGAAGAGGTGCAACTCTTCAGAATGGCTGTTTATGCAAAACGGCCATAGCATAAATGCCATAACATAAATGGCTATTTACTTAACAATAAAGAGGGAAAATTAAAGAGGGTAGTTTAATTTTCAGTTACACAACTAAAAAACGGATTGAATTTAATATTAATATTTATTTTAATATTAATATTCTGTTATTAAAACGAATATTTAATAACATTTCTGTTAATATTTTACTATTAACAAATAAATTTGGTCCAAAAAATTAATCAATCAATCGTTTGACCAAATCTGAAGTCGAAGCCAAAGCCGAGATGAGTGAGCGACGACAGTGCGAGGCTTGCCTTCTTCTCAACTCTTTAAGAACTAGAAGAAGAGCAATTGCTTATATACCCATAAAAACCTCTTCCTCTTCCAATATGGGACAATGTCCCTTTGCCAAGGGGAAAAACTTAAATTTTCATTTAAAAAATTCATTTCCCTCCATTTCCATTCACTCTCTTTTAAGCGTTTAATATACTTAAAACCCCAACAATCCCCCACATGAATGGGAATGGATATATCACAGAAATATGCATGAAAAACTATGTGATTCGCAAGCAAGGATTAATTGCATCTGGATAAGTAGGTTTCCCTTTGAACTTTCCACAGTAAACTTATGTCGGATATACTCGATCAATCGGTAGATTTGATATCTTTGAACCGTCGAACTTTGGTGTATACCTTGACAACCATAAGTCACACAACCAACCCTTAACCGTCTTTGGTTCTTCATTGTTGTGTTCGTTTCAACCATGAACACTGCCTGGTTTCATAAGTGCGTAGAGAATTAGCCTTGCAAAATTCTCCTTGAAGCGACTAACACTTCACACTTACATAGGTGATTCCTAAACATGTCATCCCGTAGATACACTATTTGATATACCCTGTATCAAATTTAGAAATCATTAAAAAGCCTTAATGCTTTATCCTTAGTACTGAACATTGTCTCATCATGAGAATGGACCAAAAGTTTAGCTGACAATGTTGAACCGTCAATAATGACTTTGTTTGATCTCCTTGAACCTAGATCTTGGGATCTCTGGTTTTCTAGGTATATTACCGCCACTATGACTTGTCCTCGGCCATAGTCTCAATCCCCTTGATGATTTCTCAACTACCTCTCTAGTTAAGACTTTTGTAAGTGGATCCGACACATTATCACTTGACTTTACATAGTCAATCGTGATAATTCCTCTAGAGAGTAATTGCCTAACGATTTTATGTCTTCGTCGTATATGACGAGATTTACCATTATACATAACGCTCTCAGCCCTTCCAATTGCCGCTTGACTATCACAATGTATGCATATTGGTGCCAACGGTTTGGGCCAAAATAGAATGTCATCCAAGAAATTTCGGAGTCACTCAGCTTCTTCACTGGCTTTATCTAAGGTTATGAATTCAGCCTCCATTGTAGAGCGGGCAATACAAGTTTGTTTTGACGACTTCCAAGATACCACTCCTCCACCAATAGTGAATACATATCCACTTGTGGACTTAGAATCAGTTGAACCGGTGATCCAATTCACATCACAGTATCCCTCAATCACTGCAGGATATTTACTGTTGTGTAAAGCAAAGCCCTAGGTATGTTCTAGATATCCCAAAACGCGTTTCATTGTCATCCAATGAGATTGACCTAGATTGCTCGTATATCGACTCAATTTACTTATAACACAAGCTATATCTGGTTGTGTACAATTTATGATGTACATTAAGCATCCCAACACAAGAGCATAATTCAATTGTGATATGATTTGGCCTTTGTTCTTTGCTAATGCAAGATTTACATCAATTGGAGTCTTTGCAACTTTAAAACCCAAGTGCTTGAATGTTTCAAGTACTTTCTTAATATGATGAGATTGTGACAATGTCAGACCTTGAGAAGTCTTATATGGATCTTAATTCCCAGAATTAAATCAGCAACTCCCAAGGTTTTCATATCAAACTTTCCAATTAGCATACGCTTAGTCGCATTTATGTTGGCAATGTCATTACTCATTATCAGCATATCATCCACATATAAGCAAACAATGACTATGTGATTTGGAACATTTTTAATGTACATACACTTATCACATTCATTTATAAATCATTTGACAACATTGTTTGGTCAAATTTCGCATGCCATTATTTGGGTGCTTGTTTTAGTCCGTAAAGGGACTTAACAAGTCTACATACTTTCTTTTCTTTACCTGGAACCACAAACCCTTTAGGTTGTTCCATGTAGATTTCTTCCTCCAACTCTCCATTTAAGAAGGCCGTCTTAAAATACATTTGATGAATTTCAAGACCATAAACTGCAGCTAATGCTACTAACGCTCGTATGGACGTAATTCTTGTAACTGGAGAGTATGTATCAAAATAGTCAAAATCTTCTCGTTGTCTATATCATTTGATCACAAGTCTTGCCTTATATTTGTCAATAGTTCCATCATCTTTTATTTTTCTCTTAAAGATCCATTTAAAGCCCAACGGTTTATTTCCAGGAGGAAGATCAACCAATTCACATGTATGGTTGTTCAATATGGATTCTATTTCACTATTGACTGCCTCTTTCCAAAACAATGATTCTGAAGAAGACATGGCTTCTTTAAATGTTCGAGACTCATTTTCCAATAAGAAAGTCACAAAATCTTGTCCAAATGAAGTAGACGTTCTTTGACGTTTACTACATCTTGGATCCTCCTAATTAAATATACTTTCTTTTATTACTTCCCCAGGTCGTTTAGATCTTTCACCAATCGACTCACATTCCTTTTTATACAGATATATATTTTCAAAGAACTCAGCATTATCTGATTCTATAACTGTATTATTATGAATGTCAGGATTTTCTAATTTATGAACCAAAAATCGATATGCTTTACTATTGGTCACATATCATATGAAAACAAAATCAACAGTTTTCGGTCCTATTTTTATCCTTTTGGGTTTAGGAACTTGCAATTTTGCCAAACATCCCCACACTTTAAAATAATTCAAGTTGGGCTTCCTTCCTTTCTATTTTTCATATGGAATGGATTGTGTTTTGCTATGGAGTACTCGATTTAGTATTTGGTTAGCCGTAAGAACAACTTCCCCCTTCCCCCCGCCATAAGTTCTGTGGCAAACCAGAACTTATCAATAATGTGTTCATCATCACCTTTAATGAACTTAAGGTTTAAGTCTTCCAAGAAATTCCAGAGCTATTCAGCTTCTTCACCGGCTTTATCTAAGGCTATAAATTCAGCCTCCATTGTAGAGCGGGCAATACAAGTTTGTTTGGACGACTTCCAAGATACCGCTCCTCCACCAATAGTGAATACATATCCACTTGTGGACTTAGAATCAGTTGAACCGGTGATCCAATTCGCATCACAGTATCCCTCAATCACTGTAGGATATTTACTGTAGTGCAAAGCAAAGCCCTGGGTATGTTCTAAATATCCCAAAACTCGTTTCATTGCCATCCAATGAGATTGACTTGGATTGCTCGTATATCGACTCAATTTACTTATAGCACAAGTTATATCTGGTCATGTACAATTCGTGATGTACATTAAGCATCCCAACACACGAGCATAATCCAATTGTGATATGATTTGGCCTTTGCTCTTTGCTAATGCAAGATTCACGTCAATTGGAGTCTTTGCAACTTTAAACCCTAAGTGCTTGAATTTTTCAAGTACTGTCTTAATAGAATGAGATTGTGACAATGTCATACCTTGAGGAGTCTTATGGATTGAAATCAAATTCCTTAAGCTTGTTAGTAGACTATATTTGTAAAATAATTCTGGAGAATATAAAATAATGTATAAACATAAACATAATTTAATTCGAGCCTACTTAATTCACAGTATTTCCTTAAGGAATTTAATCTCCTCCTAGTACCCAAGATTATGGATTATTTCCTCCTAGGATAGAACGAATTATACACTGGTGTAGTGGTACTTCAAACCCCGGTGTTTTAGTGAACACAAAGTTCGGTAGCAAATCACACTTACTGTTGCTTTCTTTGAAGTTAAAACAATGCAGAAGAAGGAGGAGAAAGGCAAAAATTCGTATGGAAATTCTGAGCAAAATAGACTTGCATTTATAGCCAAAGTTGGGCTGAAATCTGAAGAGGTGCAACTCTTCAAAATGGCTGTTTATGCAAAACAGCCATATCATAAATGCCATATGCTATTTACTCAACAATAAAGAGGGAAAATTGAAGAGGGTAGTTTAATTTTCAGTTACACAACTGAAAAACGGATTGGATTTAAATTAATATTTATATTAATATTAATATTCTGTTATTAAAATAAATATTTAATAACATTTCAATTAATATTTACTATTAACGAATAAATTTGGTCCAAAAAATTAATCAATCAATCGTTTGACCAAATTCGAAGCCGAAGCCGAGCCGAGCGAGCGACAACGACGCGAGGATTGCCTTCTTTTCAACTCTTTAAGAGCTAGAAGAAGAGCAATTGCTTATATACCCATAAAAACCTCTTCCTCTTCCAATATGGGACAATGTCCCTTTGCCAATGGGGGAAACTTAAAATTTCACTTAAAATTTTTATTTTCCTCCATTTCCCATTCACCCTCTTTTAAGAATTTAATATACTTAAAACCCCAACAATATCGTGTGTGGATAGTAAAATGCTCCTTATCCATTAATACTACAATGAAGTTTCCATCACTTTTGGTTATCGTTCATACTCCATCTAGTTAAATAAACTAATACTATTTCATTTATCCTTTATTGAATTGATAAGATACTTGTATTGGTCAAAATCTAACCGTCGCGATCGAGCTGACCAACGTCCCGCCTAAGTAACCGGGAAACAAAAGATAATATAGTCCGCTCCATATCTCCTCCCCGACATCCGACGAGTCGGCAAGAGCAATGATCGCTACCAACTCAATGCTACACTAAGGTAGGAAGAGCGGGTCGCAATAGCTTATACCCGATATGAAGGTCGGGATCGAATTCCTTAGGGAGCTAGTAGTGGAGTTGGATTGTCTGTCTATCCTAGAGATGTGTTTGTACTCCTAATGTCACTTCAAACATTTTTGGGTTTTCAAATTATAACTATTTTTGTAAAACTATTGATTAACACTAAATTATTCTACGAGAATATTGCTAAGCTGTATCTAATGGGAAGTCGGGCATTAGGGTCGAGACACTACCTAGGTGGCTAATTAACGGGTAGATGTTACTAAGGTTCGATTGACATAATTAGGACTTATGCTATAACCGTTGCACAATTTTACCCACTCTCACACCTCTCGGTAGAGAAAGTGACTTTGCCCAATTGACTCTCTCGAGACCAAATGGGTAGGCAAATTAGACCAAGCAACTAGGGTTCAAGTAGGGTAATTACTCTTTCGAGGTTTAACCCGTTAATTGGGACTATCATTTCTCATGAGTCCATCCCAATTCCTTGTTGGGTAAATTTTAGGGTTGTAGACTCTCTTTCTCAAGAAGAGTTACCCACAAAGCTTGAATCAGTGTTTGCAACCATCAATTCTAGATTAAAATATAAAATCAACCCAAATAGCAAACATCCATAGTCAATCTAACACTAGATGGCAACACCCATCAATTACCCACACTAGGGTTGAGCCACAACCCTAGCTAATGGGTTTAACTACTCATGCTAGATAAAGAAATTGAATAAATAGATGAAGAACTAAGCATATTAATTAATTGCTAAAATTAAATTATAAGAATCTATCATAAATGTAAAGAAAAAGTGCCAAAAATAGCTACAAAATATGTTCTCACGAGCGCAGCTCTCCACTGATGTATCTGATGATCTAAAAAATGGTAAAATGTTCTATTTATACTAGGCTGGAAAAATTGGACAAAAATACCCCTGCGGGGTCAGTGCGGACCGCATTAAATGGACCGCGGCCGCACTGAGCTCACTTCTGCTTCTCTGAACTTGGACTCTGCGGACCGCGTAGAACGGACCGCGGCCGCAGAGGGAGCTGGCGCGGTCCGTGCAACCACGACCGCGGACCGCATGGCACTGACTTTGCACACTTCATCTCTTTGAACCTCATGACAGTGGACCACACAAAAGAGTAGTGCACCCGTAAAGCCTTCACCGCTGACCGCGAGATGTGTACCGCGGCCGCGCTTCTTCTAACCCGATTCACTAACTCTCTGAACCACCTAGTGCGGCCGCATTCCACTTTGCGTGGTCCGCACTAGGCCTTCTTTTCTTAAATTTCTTGGTCTTTGATACTTGAGCAGGTTTCACTCCTTTTTGAGCCGATCTTTGACATTTCGTCACTTTGTCGATCAAACTTGTGATCAAGCACAACTTGTGAGCCTTTTAGGACTATTTTGTAACAATATATGATCAATAGGCAAGTAGGGGCATAAAACATGTTAAAATCTTAACTTATCAACTCCCCCAAACTTAAATCTTTGTTTGTCCTCAAGGAAACACAATAAGACCCACCCTTTAAAGGAAAATTCAAGTAATTCCAGTTGTCCTAAAGTATGGGACTAACAATTGCCCTCAATACAAATGGATCATTAACAAAATTTAAACATTGAAAAACTATGGATCAAGTGTGACACAAGAGCATCAAGAATTGAATCATTACATCAAAGAACTCTCTCAATTACTTTGGTCGTTATGGAACTCAAACTCACACATCCTCAACTCTCCCTGAGAAAACCTCACCTTTTAGAGTAGAAGCACGTAAACCAAGGTTAATGGGGATTCACTCGTCTCTCTTAAGGAAATGTCACAAGTCCGGCTCTAAGTACCCTATGCTTGACCCTCATGTAAGTATCCACTAATGCGAGCGTCATCCAACTCAAGATCATATAGGGCTTTCGTGGAATCAATGTGAAGGCTTTTGGCTCAGGGTTGGAAAAGTTGTTTGTCTATATGGGTTTCATCTTCCCTTAAGCACTTCTTTTGATTCATTCTGGCACAATTCCTTTTGACTCTTTGAGTATTTCACTTCTTTTCAAGGGGTTAGAGAGACACATTGTCACTCTTTCTTATGCAATTCAAAGCATTTATTCTTTTTCTACTTTTTCCACACCTTTTTCATTTTTGTTTTTCTTGAATCCCGTTTTATTCTTTGCACATTGGGCTTTCTTTTTGTCTTTTCCTTTTCTTTCTTTTTCATCGCCTTCCTTTCCTTTTTCTTTTGTACCTTTTATCACTTTGTTTCCTTTCTTGTCTCCCCCCCAAACTTAGACTTTTGCCATTACTTAAGGGATGATTTGGGTGCCAAGAGAGGGTATAATTTAGAACGGGCATAGGCTTGTAGCATTGGTTCTTAAAAGAAAAAAAAGGTTTAAGGCTCAAAAGGGTTAGCTAGGGATTATATCATTTGTAGGCTATGGAATTGTTCGACTATTGTTTGGATCAAGGAGAGCCTATAATCACTTCTCAAGTCAAATTTCACTCAAAATTTCGCCTCAACAAATATTCAGGGCAAGTTCTAGACCATTGGCTCAGGACTTGGACTCACAATTCGATTTCTCACCACACACATTCAAGGATTGCTTAAGACATGGAGTCGAGGGCCCACAACAACCTTAGACATGATTGAGCACACAATAGTCCCGAAAGACCACATAATGTTTGTTTGGTCAAAACAAGAGCCTCAAGGTCACTACTTTCACCATCCTAAACACAACCACTTGTCTTTGACCATGGGATCAAAGGCAAATGTGTTAGGACCAAATGAAGCTTTGTTTGAGGTACCTTTAACTATAAACTACTAAAAATGAGAGAAAAATAAAAAACAGACTCAAACCCTTAAGAAGGTTGTCACGCCATCCATCATCGGGAAGAGCCACACGGTTCGCACAATACTCCACCCTTGGAAAGAACCGTGGCATTAAGAAAACCAAGGGTTTATTGAAAGCGCCAAAACCGAAACAAAAAGGTTGCGAGCCTATCTACTAAGCTAAGAATGAAAAAATTGTACGAAAATAGAATGAATATTTACACTAGGGGATTAGAATATAAAACGGGGGATGAATATATATACAAAAATGTAACTTTATATACAGACAAAAGAGAAGATAAAAAGTGCGATAAAAGTAACTAAATGTAAAGTTATATACAGACCAAATAAAAAAAATCAACAGAAACATAAACTAAGTCAACTAATATATATAATCATCCGGATAAAAAGTAAGGCGAACCCCCACAAATAAAAGCTGGCATTGTCCCCAATGCCAACTAAACAAATAAGCATCAAGAAATCAAAAGGAAAGGATATAGGAGCTCCCTAAGCCTCGTCTGTCTGCATGGGAACATGAGTGGTCTCCTAATCCTCTGTATGTACGGGAACCTCAGACTGGTTCCTGGTCTCTTACTGCTCAGCTGCTGGGACTGGGGCCTGGACATGTATGGGCTGAATATTTGGAACATCCTATGGCTGACTGGGGGAAACCTCCGGTGGGTCCGCCAACTGGATGATCGCCTCATCTGCACTAGGGAGCTTCCTCTTCTTCTTTGGAAGCCTCTGTGTCTGCTCCTGCTGTGGCTCTGCTACTGGTGCTGCTTCTAGGACTGGATCCTCAAATAGCAAGTCTAAAGGAAGCTGGTCTGCCTTCAGTTTGTCAACATCCTCCCTCAGCGCCTTCACAGACTCCTTGGAAGCCCGTGTTTTGCGCAGCTTCTTGTGCTCCCCGGCAAGCTCCTTCAGGGCCTTTCCATGTGAATCCACTGCCTTAGCCAAGGCAACTTGAGAATCGAGGATCTTTTTCTGGTTGGCAAGAATCTCCTTAAGTGAATCCTCGATAGACTGGGGCACCTGCATTGGATGTGGTGTCGACTAAGCCGCAATGGTAGAAGTCAAGGTGGACAACTTGGATGAAGCAGTCGCCATCCAGTTGTTCAAGCTATGAAGTGTCTGGCTCAGCTGGTGGGCGTTGATAGGATGGGCCCAGGAAGATGGAATCCCCGGGCCAGCTGAAGTCGAGGGACCAGCAGAAGTGGAAGGTCCGGGAGGCATGTCAGCAACTGTGGAAGTAAGCTCAGTGGAGGGCTCTAGCGCAACTGGCTCTTCAGACTGGCCGATTGGGGCAGAAGCAAGCAGCTTGTAATTTTTGTCCTTGGGGTTGTCTGACCCCTTCAAACTATACCATGGAAACGGAGCCATAGGTTTGACCTTTACGTCAAAAGGTCTCTTCTCCACCTCCAGGTCCCGGAAATACATAGTGAGGGTGCTGGGAAAAGGGTAGTTTCAGTCATGCTCAACCCCCACTACAGAAATGACGCGGGACATCACATTGCCCACGTTGATAGGATATCCTACCATAATAGAAGCAACAAGAATAGACCGGGCAAGTGGAATAGTCTGATCATGGGTAGTGGGGTTGAGTCGACTGCACACAAAAGTCAACCACCCTCTAACCTCAAAGTTGAAAGTTCTCCGAAGTATTTTGGCCCTGCTTGCAACCACTCTGGAATCGTACCCGGGATTGCCAGGTATGAAGCTAACCACAGGCGAACCTCCTCGCCCATTGCCAACTTTTCATTGTAAAGGGACTCATCTTCATCATTGAACCCCAGGTATTCATTTATTGCCTTCCCGGTAAATACCACATTTTTGTTTCTCACTTTGGTCACCTTAGTGCCCTTCAAGATGTGGGCCACATTGCTATAGAACTCCTTGACCATATGCTTATTTGCTTTCACACAATTATCTTTAAAGAACTCTCAACCCACTCGAACCTGAAACTGTCTATGTACATTGGGGTGTATGGGTATAAGGTCTTTGTCAATGAAACTCCTTTCGAGAATCAACTTTCATGTCGGCCACCATTCCCTAAACTTGTGGAACGCCACTTGGCTGACGAATCTATCCTCCCAAACAGCGGGATTCCTAGTCCGATCAACATCCCCAACCTGCGGCGCATCACCCCCGGTAACTCCCTATCTCCCTCATTACCCCTAACACCCTCTCCTAATGGAGACGTTGTGGGAGAGGTGGAGTATTCATCCCCACTACCTGCCGTTGAGCCCTCAGACGACCCAGAAGAAATGTTGATTGAGGCTCGAGCATCGGGGGAAGATGGGCGAGTGTCTCTATGTATGGCGTTCTCCGGATATGGGATGTATAGAGGGACTGAATCTGGAGAGATCTCCCAGAAGGGCTCGTACTCACTCCCCGAGGTGTCAAGGGCTCTATAAGCCGCTTTGATCGCTTTCCTCATGTCCTTTATGTTTTGTCAAGCCTGGGGAGTGAGTTTTACCATCTGTTGCTTCCCTCCCCGGGAGGAATTACCTCGGCCGGGTTGTTTGGCACCTTTACCTCGTTGTTTGACCATTATCTGCAAGCATACACATCTAACATGGTTAGTATCAGCACAGGCACTGAAAAAAGTCTTGAAATTGAATTACAGACAGCAGATTAAATGTTGTAGAACATGGCACCGGGGCCCACACAAACAGGAGTACGGCCACACTGGGGCACCGCGGACCACGCAAAGGCGACCGCGGTCTACATTGGGACAAGGCCCTGGACAACATCTCTCTGACTCTCCCCACCGCGGCCCGCACAAAAAGTATTGCGGCCGCATTGGGGGCACTGCGGACCACATAAAAGTAATCGCGGTCTGCACTAAGGTGAGGTTTGTAACACTACCTCTATGAATCCAACCACCGCGGCCCGCACAAAGAAGCACTGCGGCCGCGGTGGGCCAACGCGAACCGCATAAAGTGAAATGTGGGCGCGCTAGGCATAGGTTCAATTTCAGTCACTTGGGCACCGCAGTCCGCGCATAATGGAAATACGGACCGCGTCAGGGCACCGCAGACCGCACAAAGGCGACCGCGGGCCGTAGAGAGTAATTTGTACAGGCACTAAGTTAGGGTTTTATTTTTTGCACAATTGTTCAAATTTGTTCACCTACTTTGTCCCTACTCACTTGCCAAACCATTATGCATATTTAGCACACAAATCCAGCATTTAAAACTACCCTAAGCTAACAACTAAAATAAAGAAGAAGAAACTAACGAGAAGAAAAAGAAGTTATGAGCTAATGATAATAAAATAAAACAAAATTAATCAAGTAAATGTACAAGGACTGAGTGAAACATTACCAGACGAGAAAATGAAATGTAATTAGTCAATCTTAAGCAAGAATCATGGTCAGGAGAGGTTATGAACAATACTTTTATTTCTCTAAGTGTAAAAAGTTAGAAAAAGGTAAATAGTGACCTATGAGTTCTATTTATAGAAAACAGTGGGACCCAGCCTTACCTACTAGCGCGGCCGCACAAAACCGACCGTGGACCGCGCTAGGTTTGTTCAAAATGAAGCTTGAGTAGGCAACCTCCGCGGTCCGCACAAAATAGACCGCGGCCACGGAGGTCCACCACGGACCGCACTAAATCGAATGTGGCTGCGGTGGTAAACTTTAGAGAGCACCACTTTTGACCATCACCAGTGCAGACCGCACAAAAGCAACCACGATCGCACTGGCAATCTTCAGAGACTGTTCAATTCTTTTTTCAAACTATTTTGCACTGCATCAACTCAATCCCTGCAACATCTCACAATCAGTTAGCTCAAAAATCAAACCTACACTACCAAGAAAACACAGAAAACAACAAAAAGGAAGGGAAAAAAATATGGGTTGCCTCCCAAGCAGCGCCTGATTTAACGTCATGGCATGACGCATGTTACCAGCATATCACTTTAGATGGAGAAGTGCCACCACGTGGATATCATCAAATTTCCCAAGATAATGCTTGACCTGATGTCCATTGACTCTGAATACGTTACCATTCTTGTTCCTTAGATCAAGAGCACCAAATGGGGTCACAAACACAACTTCAAACGGCCCACTCCACTTTGACTTGAGCTTACCCGAAAACAGACGTAATCGGGAATTGAACAAGAGAACCATATCTCCAACCTTGAACTCCTTGCCCCGAGCATATTTGTCGTGAAGGTACTTCATTTTGTCCTTGTACAAGGATGAGCTGGAGTAGGCATGGAATCTAAACTCATCAAGCTCATTAAGTTGTTCAACCTGCAGATTTGCCGCAACATCCCATTCTAAGTTCAACTTCCTCAAAGCCTACATTGACTTGTGCTCTAATTCCACCGGAAGATGACAAGCTTTCCTAAACACAAACCGATACGGTGAAATACCAATCGGAGTTTTGTAAGCCGTCCGATAAGCCCAAAGAGCGTCATCCAACTTTTTCGACCAATCGGTCCTATTAGCATTGATAGTTTTAGACAAGATACTCTTAATTTCTCTGTTGGAGACTTCCACTTGGCCACTAGCTTGAGGATGATAGGGGGTCAAAACCTTATGATTGACACCGTACTTAGAAAGCAACATGTCAAAAGCCTTGTTGCAAAAGTGGGACCCCCCATCACTACTGATAGCACGAGGAGTGCCAAACCTTGTGAAGATACTCTTTTTCAAAAATGTCACAACACTCCGGGCTTTATTGTTGGGCAAAGCCACGGCTTCAACCCATTTTGAGACATAGTCCACCGCCACGAGAATGTAAGTGTTCCCATAAGAGCTCACAAAAGGACCCATAAAATCTATGCCCCAAACATCAAAAATATCCACTTCGAGAATTATATTGAGGGGCATCTCATCTTTTTTAGAAATTCCGCCGGCTCTTTGGCACTCATCACATCTCTTCACCAAATCGCCCGCATCTTTAAACAAGGTAGGCCAGTAAAATCTGCAACTAAGCACTTTAGAAGCCATTTTTGCCCCGCCATGATGGCCACCACAGGGAGAGGAATGGCAAGCCTCCAAAATACCCAATTGTTCCTCCTCCGGGACACATCGTCGAATCACACCATCTGTGCAAATCTTGAACAAGTATGACTCATCCCAATAGAAATCCAAACTATCCCGCTTGAGCTTCTTCCTTTGGTTAGAAGAGAGCTCACACGAGATTATTCCGGTTACAAGGTAATTGGCAACATCAGCAAACCATGGCATATCCTTCATTGACACCGTAAGGAGTTGTTCGTCGGGAAATGAATCATTGATCTCAAGGTCGTCACAAGGCCTCCCATCCTCCTCCAAACGGGACAAGTGGTCCGCCACTTGATTCTCACTACCCTTCCGGTCAACAATTTCTAGATCAAACTCTTGAAGAAGTAACACCCATCTCATCAATCTCGCCTTGGAGTCTTTCTTGGTCATCAAATACCTAAGGGCGGCGTGATCGGAGTGCACTATAACTTTGGCCCCCATAAGGTAAGGTCGAAACTTTTCCATAGCAAACACAATAGCCAACAATTCTTTCTCGGTGACTGTATAGTTCTTTGAGCCTCATTTATGGTCTTACTTGCGTAGTACACCGGATGAAACATCTTGTTGATTCTTTGGCCCAAAACATCCCCAACCGCAACGTCACTAGCATCACACATGAGCTCAAAAGAAAAGCTCCAATTTGGTGCGGTAATGATGGGGGTAGAAGTCAACTTGAGCTTAAGAAGCTCGAATGCATGCATACAACTCTCATCGAACAATAACTTTGCATCTTTCTCTATCAACTTGCACAACGGATGTACCACTTTAGAAAAATCCTTTATGAACCTCCGGTAGAAACCTGCGTGCCTAAGGAAACTCCTCACCCCTTTGACAGAAGTAGGGGGAGGGAGCCTCGAAATAACCTCAATCTTGGCCTTATAAACTTCAATTCCTCGCTTTGAGATCTTGTGACCCAACACTATACCTTTTTCTACCATAAAATGACACTTTTCCCAATTGAGAACAAGGTTGGTGTCTTCATATCGGGCCAACACTCTATCCAAGTTTACCAAGCACTCCTCAAAAGAATCCCCAATCATGCTGAAATCATCCATGAAGACCTCCAAGATATCCTCCACCATGTCAGTGAAAATAGCCATCATGCAACGTTGGAAGGTCGCTGGAGCATTACACAATCCAAATGGCATTCTAGAGAAAGCGAATGTGCCATAAGGACATGTAAATGTGGTCTTCTCTTGGTCCTCTGGGGTAATTAGAATTTGATTGTACCCCGAGTAACCATCCAGAAAATAATAGAAAGCCCGGCACGCAAGACGATCAAGCATTTGGTCAAGGAATGGCAATGGGAAATGATCTTTTCTAGTCACCTTGTTCAGCTTCCGGTAATCCATACAAACTCTCCACCCAGTGACCGTTCTAGTGGGAATGAGCTCATTGTTGTCATTGGTCACCATGGTCATACCACCCTTCTTCGGCACACATTGCACCGGAGAGGTCCACGAACTGTCAAAAATAGGATAAACCACCCCTGCATCTAACCACTTGATAACCTCTTTCTTCACCACCTTTTGCATCACCTCATTTAGTCTTCTTTGATGCTCCAAGGAAGGCTTTGCATCCTCATCCAAGATGATTTTGTGCATGGAAAATGCGGGGCTTATTCCCCGAATATCAGCTAAAGTCCATCTGATTGCCCTTTTCTGCTTTTGAAGAACCGCTAAGATGGCCTCAACCTGCATGTTAGTAACGCAAGAAGAAAGAATAACAGGTAAAGTAGAATTTGAACCCAAGAATTCATACCTGAGGTGTGGAGGAAGTGGCTTCAACTCTAACACCGGTGGCTCCTCAATCGATGGCTTTATTGGTGGAGTTTTGCGGTTTTCAAGATCCAAGAATAGCCTCCTAGGCTCATATGAATATGAACTCATCCCATGCAATGCATTCGCGCACTCCACTCTACTAGCATCATCATTGACATCCATATTAAGAAGCACAGCCTCAGGGGGATCTTCAACATGGATCATGGAACTTGTGTCATCCGCTATCACAGCTGTGGCAATGTCCACAAATGAACACACCTCCGTGCTATTGGGTTGTCTCATTTATTTGCAAACATGGAATACCACCTTCTCATCCCCCACTCAGAAAGTCAACTCACTCGCTTCAACATCAACCAATGCCTTCCCCGTAGCTAGGAAAGGCCTACCAAGAATAATCGGCACTTCAAAGTTCACCTCACAATCCAATATGACAAAGTCGGTCGGTAGTATAAACTTATCCACCCGGACAAGTACATCATCGATTATGCCCAAAGGTCGCTTCATCGATCAATCCGCCATTTGAAGTCTCATTGAGGTGGGTCGAGGTTGTCCAATTCCCAAAGTCTTGAAGACCGAGTACGTCATCAAATTTATGCTAGCCCCCAATTCACAAAGGGCCTTGACAAAATTCGCACTTCCGATAGTACAAGGGATAGTAAAAGCTCCAGGATCCTCAAGCTTGGGTGCCATTGAATGCACTATGGCACTCACTTGATGAGTCATTTTAATTGTTTCACACTCTATTGACATCTTCTTTGTTACCAAATCTTTCATGAACTTAGCGCACCCCGGCATTAGCTCAAGCGCCTCTACCAAAGGCACATTGATTGTGAGGCTCTTCATCATGTCAATGAACTTTTTGAATTGATTGTCACTCTCTTGCTTTGCTAACCATTGACGATAAGGTGGAGGTGGCCTAGGCAAAGGTGCCTTGGCCTTTTGTACAACCGGCTCGGGCATGTCAATCACGTGTTCCATAGATGGGTTCACGACATCTTGAGTCTCTACCTCCCTTCATCATCAATATCAATCCGCACATCATTGTTCACATTTTGATTAACCACATCATCAACAATCAAAGGTACATCATCATCCCGCAATTCAACATCTTCTTCCATAATTTGCTTTTGCTTTGAGGCATTCACATTACCGCCTCTCCCACTTCTTGTTGTAACCGCCATCACATGATTATTATTCCCACCCTTTGGGTTCACTATCGTATCACTTGGTAGCGCACCCTTGGGATGAGTATTCAACGTTTGAGAGATTTGGCCTAATTGCACCTCCAAGTTCCGAATAGATGTATTATGAGAAGCTAATTGGGCATCGGAGTCTTGGTTCTTTTTCATCGTTTGCTCGAACATGCTTTCAATTCTCCCCATATCACTCCCGGAAGAACTCGGACCTTGAGAAGGAAATGGGGGTGCATTGTTCGGCTGTTGGTACATGGGGGGCCTTAGAAAGCCTTGCCCCTGGTTGCCTTGGTTCCCGCTATTGTTCCACCCTCCTTGATTGTTGTTGTTGCCCCAATTATTGTTATTACCATTCCAATTCCCTTGATTGCTTTGATTACCCCAATTGTTGTTTTGGTTGTTATTATTCCAATTGCCACCACCTTGTTGTTGATTGTTGTTATTCCAATTACCTCTGCCTTATTATTGATTGCCCCAATTTCCTTGAGGACGCCATTGTTGATTCGAAGAGTTGCCTCTAGTCCCTTGGTAGTTATTGACATATTGGACCTCTTCGTTTTGGTCATCATAGCACTCATTTGAATAACCACCACCATCATTGTTGTTGTCATATTGTTCACAATTACCTTGAGGATGTTGCCCTATTTGCCTCCTTTTCAACATAGAAACACCTTCCATTGCATTGACTTGGTGCGGGTTTTGGACTTATTGCAATTGCGCCTTTGCCAATTGATTCATAGTTGTTGTAAGCTCGGCAATAGCTTGGCCATGATCATGCAATTCCTTGTGTAAATGGATGACCGTAGGGGCACCTTGGGGCACATTTGCTCGGCTTTACCATGCCGAAGAGGTGTCGGCCATTTCATCAAGTACATCACATGCCTCTTGGTAAGAAAGTTTCATAAAGTTCCCTCTGGCCAATTGGTTCACAATACATTGATTCATGGTGTTGATGGTCCGATAAAAGGTTTGTTGAATCATAGCCTCGACCATGTCATTATTAGGGCACTCTTTCACCATTGTTCTATATCTTTCCCATATCTCGTGCAAAGGTTCTGTTGGCTCTTGCTTGAAGGCTAAAATTTCATCTCGAAGAGCCGCCATATGACTTGGAGAAAAGAACTTGGCAATAAATTTGTCTGCTAATTCATCCCATGTTGTAATAGAATGATTGGGGAGCCTTTATAACCAATCCAATGCTTTACCCCAAAGAGAGAACAGGAAAAGTCTCAATCTCAATGCATCCTCGGACACGTTTGTCTTCTTACTACCCCAACATGTATCCACAAACCCCTTCAAGTGCTTGTAGGTATTTTGATCGGAGGCGCCTGTGAAATACCTTCTTTGCTCGAGAAAGGTCAACATAACATTTGTGATTTGAAATTTCCCCACCCGGATTCGGGTAGGAACAATAGCACTAGAGTATCCTTGATTTGGTAAAACTCTGGGAGCCACTCTCGGCGGTTGCGGAGGAGGGTCTGGAATATTGTTGTTCTCATTTGCATTTATATTGGCATTTCGGCCCCTCCGTGGAACTTGAGGTAAGACCTCATCTTGTTCTAGATCCTCTACCTCCTCCCCCGCTATCACATTGCCGAGAGGTTCATTTGCATTAAGAGCCATTTGTACCAGATTGATCGACACAAACAGAATTAGTAAACAAGAAGGAAAGAGAAGTCAAACACAAAACTAACTAAACAGATAGTCAACATCGTAAGCTCCCCGGCAACGACGCCAAAAAGTGATTGCTTCCAACTCAATGCTACACTAAGGTAGGAAGAGCGGGTCGCAATAGCTTATACCCGATATGAATGTTGGGATCAAATTCCTCAGGGAGCTAGTAGTGGAGTTGGATTGTCTGTCTATCCTAGAGATGTGTTTGTACTCCTAATGTCACTTCAAACATTTTTGGGTTTTCAAATTATAACTATTTTTGTAAAACTATTGATTAACACTAAATTATGCTACGAGAATATTGCTAAGTTGTATATAATGGGAAGTCGTGCACTAGGGTCGTGACACTACCTAGGTGGCTAATTGACGGGTAGATGTTACTAAGGTTCGATTGACATAATTGGGGCTTATGCTATAACCGTTGCACAATTTTACCCACTCTCACACCTCTCGGTAGAGAGAGTGATTTTGCCCAATTGACTCTCTCGAGACCAAATGGGTAGGCAAATTAGACCAAGCAACTAGGGTTCAAGTAGGGTAATTACTCTCTCGAGGTTTAACCCGTTAATTGGGACTATCATTTCTCATGAGTCCATCCCAATTCCTTGTTGGGTCAATTTTGGGGTTATAGACTCTCTTTCTCAAGAAGAGTTAAACCCACAAAGCTTGAATCAGTGTTTGCAACCACCAATCCTAAATTAAAACATAAAATCAACACAAATAGCAAACACCCATAGTCAATCTAACACTAGATGGCAATACCCATCAATTACCTACACTAGGGTTGAGCCATAACCCTAGCTAATGGGTTTAGATACTCATGCTAGATAAAGAAATTGAAGAAATAGATGAAGAACTAAGCATATTAATTAATTGATAAAATTAAATTACAAGAATATATCGTAAATGTAAAGCAAAAGTGCCAAAAATGGCTACAAAATATGTTCTCACGAGCGCAGCTCTCCACTGATGTATCTGATGATCTAAAAATGGTAAAATGTTCTATTTATACTAGGCTGGAAAGACTAGACAAAAATACCCCTTCGGGGTCAGTGCGGGCCGCATTAAATGGACTGCGGCTGCACTGGGCTCACTTCTACTTCTCTAAACTTGGACTCCGCGGACCGCGTAGAACGGACCGCGGCCACGGAGGGAGCTAGCGCGGTTCGCGCAACCATGACCGCGGACCGCATGGCACTGGCTTTGCACAGTCCGCACTAGGCATTCTTTTCTTAAATTTCTTGGTCTTTGATACTTGAGCAGGTTTCACTCCTTTTTGAGCCGATCTTTGACATTTTGTCACATTGTCGATCAAACCTGCGATCAAGCACAATTTGTGAGCCTTTTAGGACTATTTTGTAACAATATATGATCAAAACATTGGCAAGTAGGGGCATAAAACATGTTAAAATACTAACTTATCAAGCGGCACTTAAAAGCACGACTAAGACACATTGGAGGCAAGAGGACGTCGAGCCAAGCAAAGGGCAAGGGTGTCATGAATATATATAGCAAGGGAATGCTTTCAACAGGGGGGTTTCTCCTCCTATCTCTCTCTAAAGCAAAAAAAGCTCTCTTCTAGTCTTCTTGATAGAGAAGAATGAATCTCTAGGAAAATATGTAAAGTGATCTTCTCATCGATTGATGGGAGACACAATACTGAATCTCAATATGATCATTTGCATTTCTTTCATCCTACATGTGATCCTTACTGTTAGCTCTTTAATCTAGAATTTATTATGTCTGACTAAGATTTACCCCTTCATCTTTGATTGATTTGTTCAAAAATGTTTCAATATCTTTTGAGTCAAACATTTGGCGTCGCTTGTGGGGATTTCTTAGTGAAATTTCCTAATTTCTCCCAGATCAAAGACAAGAAACACAATCGCTCATCAAAAGGAGCGCGAAGGGAAAATCCAACCCACGCGAGACAAAGGAGCAGCGCAGTAGGAGGAGGAGAGCCGAGCAAAACTATCAAGCTTAGAAACCTTCGCTCCATGAACCATCGATACGCCAAACAAGGCGAACGACATTACCAATACAATTATCGGACCACCGGATGGGGACAAGAAAAGTTTCATTCTAACTCACTTCCTAATCTCTACTCAAGTAGGAATACAACGGTCGTGCAGACGAACGAATAAAAAAACAACACTTCAATTAAAAGACGAAAAACTATTGCAAAACAACTGTGATACCTCCCACCGACAATACCTCTGAGCCGGAAGATAGGAGCCAGACAAGGAAACTACAATTTGTCCGCGGAGTGAACCTAAGCGAAACAACAACGCTTCACATTCTCCGACGTTGTACCCTCCGTTGCGAGCAGTGGCAAACGGACAGGGACTCTCCCATAAGATATCTGGTTCTCCAAAAATTGGGACTAACGACGAGTTACTATTTCAATAAGTTCGAAATAACACCGTTTAAGGCCAAGCGCCTTCGCCAAAAAAAAAAAAGAGTTCGACCTCGATCGAACAATGACAAGTTACTATTTCGATAAGTTTGAAATAACACCCTTTAAGGCCAAGGGCCTTCACCAAAAAGAAGAAGAGTTCGACCTCGATCGAACGACGATGGGTTACTATTTTGATAAGTTCGAAATAACACCCTTTAAGGCCAATGGCCTTCACCAAAAAAGAAAGAGAGGTCGACCTCGATCAAATGACGATGGGTTACTATTTCGATAACTTCGAAATAACACCCTTTAAGGCCAAGAGCCTTTGCCAAAAAAGAAGAAGAGTTCGACTTCGATCGAATGACGACGGGCTACTATTTCTGTAAGTTCGAAATAACACCCTTTAAGGCCAAGGGCCTTCGCCAAAAAGAAGAAAAGTTCGACCTTAATCGAACGACGATGGGTTACTATTTCGATAAGTTCGAAATAACACCCTTTAAGGCCAAGGGCCTTCGCCAAAAAAGAACAAGAGGTCGACCTCGATCGAACGACAATGGGTTATTATTTCGATAAGTTTGAAATAACACCCTTTAAGGACAAAGGCCTTCGCCCAAAAAGAAGAAGAGTTCTACCTTGATCGAATGATGACGGGTTACTATTTTGGTAAGTTCGAAATAACACCCTTTAAGGCCAAGGGCCTTCTCCAAAAATAAGAAGAGTTCGACCTCAATCGAACGACGACAGGTTCCTATTTCGATAAGTTCGAAATAACACCCTTTAAGGCCAAGGGCCTTTGCCAAAAAGAAGAAGAGTTCGACCTCGATTGAACGACGATGGGCTACTATTTCGATAAGTTTGAAATAACACCCTTTAAGGCCAAGGGCCTTCGCCAAAAAGAAGAAGATTTAACCCTCGATCAAACAACGACGGGTTACTATAAGTTCGAAATAACACGCTTTACGGCCAAGGGACTTCACTAAAAAAGAAGAAGAGTTCGACCTCGATCGAACGACGTCGGGTTACTATTTTGATAAGTTCGAAATAACACCCTTTAAGGCCAAGGGCCTTCGCCAAAAAGGGAAGATGTCGACTTCGATCGAATAATGAAGAGACACTATTTCGATTAGGTCAAAATACTTCTAAGACCAAAAGCCATCAGAAGGAAAGAAAAACTGGGACTCGCCATACAGGCCTTCTAAGACCAAAAGCCATCAGAAGGAAAGAAAAATCGAGACTCGCCATACAGGCGTCTATCTCGCACCAAAAGCTATAAACAGTTGAAATAAAGGTGAAGTACAAGGCAAATAAAGAAGAAAAGACTCTCCTTTATACAAAGTCATTGTGCGTACATCACCGCTTACATATGGCCCAAGCCAACAAAGAAGAATGAAAAGAAAAGGGGGAAGAATCAACGACAATAGACGACGAACAACTATAAAAAAACGACAAACAACAAACAACTGAAAGTAAGAACAGGAAAGGACAACATTCTTTATTCGGCATCATCACCGCCATCACCATCACCATCACCATCTCCAAGCCCTCCATTACCATCATCCACACCCCCATTACCTTCAGGCATTGCCGCATCATACCCACAATTGATGCGAGCCTCCCGCGCTTTCACTCGCGCTTCTCATAGGCAGCCTCAATCGCAGTACCCACCTCCCACAAAATCTTATATATATCCAATTGGGCCTCAGCGTAAACCCAAAGCTCGTGCATACGGCGGGAAACAATGGTGGATGAAGACTCAATCTTAGCCAACAGTCGCCCATTTTTGCCTCCAGTGCTACGACCCAATCTCCCAGAACCGATGCCTTTTGATCGATCTAACTGATGCGCTCCCTGAGCCTGGCCTCCATAAGGGTAGTTGTCGCTCTCTCTGACTCATGTTCGGATTGGAGGACGCAGATGGTGTTCTCTAGGGCCGCCGCCCTCGCCGAAGCCTCGGACCAAGCACTCTCGATGCTCTCCAACCTACGACCTTGTTCTCTAGCGAGGTCAATTTCCCCATCCATTCCACGCTCATCGCCTCGACCTTGACCAAGTTCTGATCTATCTTCGACTGTATCGACCTCAATCTCTCCTACAGATGCTCACATTCTGCGGAGACTCCCTTGCTCAACTCGAGATCCTCGTCCTTAATTAGAAGTTGCTCCTCGAGCGCACTCTTGCTGTGGATAGCTTGCATCAACTCCTGGTCCCTTTTCTCCAACTCCTCACCAAGAGCCCGATTGTCCTCAGCCGCTCATACATCTCGCGACACCTGTTGCTGTAGTGACAATACTTCTCCAACATCTTCAAGAAAATCTTGGCCCGAATGTTGGCCCAGCGAATGCTTTCCACTTCCACCATATACGTCTGAAAAGCGCAAAGACTGGGTTAGACTAGTATTGTCAAAGATGGCGAAGAAAAATAAAAGTAAAACGCAACGTACCCTTAAGCCCATAATGGCCACCTCATCCATCAAATCAGCATCATGAACAGACCGAAGGGCCGCATTTTTGGCTTCGGAGCATAGCAAGCTGAACTGCGGCACCAGATCCTCCCTGTCCCCCAAGAGATTGACACCGTAAGGGATCTGAAGAATACGGGTCGAGCCCCCCGCATGAACCACTAAGTGAGTAAGGCCCTCTTCAAACATCCTAACATCATCAGCGTCCAGGTCCGACTCAGATTCGTAGTCGTCGACTACCATGGCTTTTCCTCTTTCAGCAGCTGAAGAGGAAGCATGACCGATCGCAGAAGATGAGGGTACGCCCGAAGTCATAACGGCGGTCCCAGAAGTCTTATCCTCCACCACGACAAGTTGTTGGTCACCGACAACGGCAAGAATTTTTGATTGAGCTAAAACAATGGTTGGTTCTGTCTCTACGGGGGGTGCCACGACAACACCCTCTCCAGAGCCCATCGTAGGAGAGTCGTCTAGATGAATTATTGTTGGGGGCATAGTATCAAACTCCACTCTCCGTGTCTTCGACGGCCCCTCCTCTTCCCTAGTAGATGGTGATTCACCCATGGGGTGAACATCGGTCGGGACCTCGTCCTGAGAAGTGGCCCTCGCAGGAGTAACCAAGGCCGCAAACTCAACTGAAGCAGCCCTCGATGAAGGCCGAGGCGATGGGTACCATAATAGGGTGAGCAGATAAGGCCGGCTGACGAAAGGCTAACGGAGGGGCCCTTACTCTCCACACTCTCCCTGACATCGACAAACGACACATAAGAAGCTAAGAAAAAAAAGAGAAAGAGCAACAGACAGAAACATCATCTCACCTGTAAGGGGCCTGCATCCAAACCTTTCATGAAAGGTCGACCATGTGTGAATCCATACTGTATGGGGAAGGATGGCACCCACCCATTCATGAATACCTTCGACAAGCGGAGTGGGCAATCTCTCAATTGCAAAGACATGATAAAGTTTAATACCATAACAGAAAATAGTCGGGCGTCTCACCGACTAAAGATACAAAAACTTACGTGCAAAGTTCCACTTCTCAGGGGATCCCGTTGGGTTCGCCACAATGTGCTCAGTCCACACGTAAAAATAATTCTCGTAGAAATGACGGTTGGCCCTGTCGTCCATATTCACCACCAGACTCCTCGACCCCCAAGGACGCATGTGAATCATCGTACTGCGAATAAGTTGATGAGCGGAGATGCTGAGCATATGGTCCAAAGTGACCTCACGGCCGGTGAGTTCCGTATACTTAAACAGCATAAGGAAAGGAGTCCTACGAGAGAGGAGCTCACCTGGTATACCCGGCAGGACCCACAGAATGGGATAACTTGGAAAGATATGGTGGAGGAATTCATGAACCATTTTCGATTCAATACAGAAATCTTGGTCGGTTCGCGCTGGTGACCCTATAGAAAAAACCACCTGAGTTGTTTCAAGAATATGTATGATGGTGGAGGACGGAAGCTACAAGGACATAACCGCCCCTAGACGATAGTGAACTAACCAAGTACTTCATCTGAGCCCAGGAGGGAATATACTTTCAAAAGATGATGGGAGTGATGGGTCAAAAGTTCCCCGAGTTGGTTAAAATTGGAGATTTCCAATAGGAGGGCATAAAATTTGGTAAGGTGCAATCTATGGCAGCACTGCAAGTGGCCAGCATTTAATTTTTTATCACTTCTTCTATGTAAATATTTTAGGGGTTTTAACCTACAATAAAGTAAGAGAAAGTGTATACCCAATAAGAAAGGGGTAGGTGTAGAGCACGCAGTACACGGGGTAGTCAAAATGAACTATGTCATTCCCCACTGTCGGTCGCATATCAATGTAATTAGGGATTCCCCGCCTTTCTTTCAACTATGCAATGTCCCTTTCTCTCACAATGGAGGGGATAGGTTCCGGTTCTGCCCCGACGTGAGTACTGAAGTCGGTCGACTCTCTCCTAGGGCGAGGCAGGATATCAATCACTGATGGGACCTCCTCATCTTCCACCACATCTACCCCTCCGGCGGCTGAGCAACACTTTTTGGTACAGGATTAGTGACAGGGAGATTGTCGCGAGAAGAATCACCAGCCATTTTTATCAGAAAACACGCCAAAGAAATAACAAAAAGAAGGGATGAAAGTTTTTAGTGATCAAGGGGGCAAGCCGAACTTTGAGGTATCATAAAGAAAGTATATATGCAGGATTCTCTCAAATTAAAAGATAAAGAAGTGTGTCAATCGAATGATAAGCTCCCTCTATTTATAAGAGACATAAATCCCCCCAAAAACGAAACCCAAGAGTCGCCAATCGCATCTGATAGGGCACGACACATTTCAGTTCCCTAGGAACGTATGTAATAATGGCAGTAGCCACGAAACGTTGCTTTGATACCAAACGACGTTTCGGCTCCGAAACCATCGCAACGATCCATGGGAATCGACAGAACGCCACCACTCCACCAAAAACCCAAGAAATGTAACTATGGAACAAATAGTCATAAGTCAGGTTTCTCTCGAATTTGTAACAACCATGATCCGTCTACCGAGCCCGACAAAGGACGACCCCGACAGACGGAGGGACTAACTGTATTGGTTAAAATTTGATCGTCATGACCGAGCTGACCAACGTCCTGCCTAAGTGACTGGGCAGTGAAAGATAGTATAGCCCGCTCCATATCCCTTTCTCGGCATCCGACGAGTCGGTAAGAGCGGCGCCTAAAAGCACGACTAAGATACATTGGAGGCAAGAGAACGTCGAGCCAAGCAAAGGGCAAGGATGCCACGACTATAATAGCAAGGGAAAGCTTTCAACAGGGGAGGCTGCTCCTCCTATCTCTCTCCATAGCTAAAAAAGCTCTCTTCTAGTCTTCTTGATAGAGAACAATGAATCTCTAGGAAAATATGTAAAGCGGTCTCCTCATCGATTGATGAGAGACACAATACTGAATCTCAATAAGATCATTTACATTTCTTTCATCCTACATGTGATCCTTATTGTTAGCTCTTTAATCTGGAATTTATTATGTCTAACTAAGATTTACCCTTCATCTTTGATTGATTTGTTCAAAAAGGTTTCAATATCTTTTGAGTCAAACAATACTGATAGTAATCAATGAAATATAAAAGTTTACTAAATAAGAGATCATCACCCATTTCAATCCTCTAATGAATAGCAATTATAAGTAATCTAATCCTTTCAGTTCATGTTACTGATGTTAGTATAAAGGTTTCGCCGGAGGAAAATGAGTCGTCGGTCAAGAAAGCAGAACTGGGTGATTGTAATATCGGGAAGGGGAGAAGGAAATGAATTGAGAGATTTTTTATCAAATGACGAAAAATTCCCTTGTTTTAATGTGTTGAACTTAAAAAGGGAGGACATTTGAGGAAATTAAAAATAACATATGTATGAAATATGGGTTGGGTCGAATAATTTATCTGTTTTTTCATTACCTACTTTCGACTCATCTTATATCCGGTTTTTGTGTACCCGTTTATTGTGTCACGTTTTAACTTGTGCCCGTTTTGCAAAAAAATTATAAGCGTACCCGCTTTTCGCATAACTTCAGCATACGGGGCTGAAGTAGCTAAGACAATCACGCAAAACTTCAGCATTCTAGTAGTTGGGACTGAAAATCAGCTCTAGAGCTGAAGTTTTTATTTTGTAACTGTTACAACCCATATCCACATGTGTTAGTTCATGCCATATATTAGTTAACATAAATCCAAGAAGGAATTATCTTTGAGATGATAAGAAGTCAATCCTATTGGTCTTAAGTGATACAAGAGTGTATAAGGGTGATTAACCAGTATTAGAAGTTAAACGAATCAAGGATATTGTAACTCGTATTTTCAGGTAATCTAGCGGTGCTTAATACACTCAAGAGGTCATTTATTAAGGTATTTTAATCATATAATATCCGTATCATAAGTCTTGAAGTCAAACGAGTTATGAAACAAAAGTCGACAAAAGTTGTCGCAACTTAGGTTCATAATTTTACTTAAACATTAGGTCAAATGTTTCTAATCTTTTCTCATAATTTACAAGGAATTATGGGCTGATATACCAACCCTATTAAATATCTATGATTCTAGTTTCCAACGCATTAAACCGTTCATCGATACGATCTCGGAGTAGAGAGATATTCGCGTTTTCGCGAGACTGCGCCAAGCACCTCTCTATGGGGCCCACTAAGGCGGTTTAAGATATTTGGACCTATATAGGATGCCTCCAACCCGTTTTAAGTCATTTATTCTCACTATTTTCAGACCTTAGAACCCTAGGAACATCCTCTCAAGGTTCTCTCAAGATTCAAGACCCAAAAAAGGGCAAACAACACAAATCAAGTGTCGGGAATTCCGTGGCGCTAGTAAGTCTCTTGTTCTTCTTGTTGTTGCTCATTTTTGTGTCGTTCCAGCTCGTGTGGGAGGTTGTTTTAAAGGGTTTATGTTCTGTAAATACTCCCTAGTGTTCTTAATATCAATCTTAGGTGATTTCAAGCCTTCTAAAGTGATTCTAGTGCCGAAAAACACTAATTGATCGCTAGTTTCGCTTTTTTGTTGTTGTGGCAGCATTGGAGGGATATTTCATGGAAATTTAAGGTCAAATTGGAGTTTTTCTTTCTGTATAAAGGTAAGGAACCTCTTACTCTATATGTATTTAAGATTATCCAAGTTGCAGCTAAGCCATTGAAGCTAGAACTTGTGAAATATATATCGAAAGGCTTGGAAGTAATGTTATTGTTTTGTGGACTGTTTTGCGTTGTTGTTGGCTGCGTATTTTACTACTATCTTGTGGAGTTTTGGAGGAGGAAGGGTGTGGAGAAACACCATATATATGTAGGGTTATGGGCTGATAGTTATTCGTAATATTTCCAGGTTGTTTGACACGACTACGGTGGTCGTCGTATGTATGGAGTGATTAGGCTGTGTGTGGACTATTTTGGGAGGCTCAATATGTTTATTATTGATGTTGTTTGGGCTGTTTAGTGACTGTTTTGAATGGTGTGAGGTCATATATATAGGGGAGGTGCTGTCCGTTTCATCGTAAAATAGGTTGTGGTCGATACATAATAGTTATGACGCTTAAATGATAATGATAGTATCGTTTCTCTTATTGTAGACTAAGGAGTTTTGACAATTGCATAGCTTGAGATTGGGGCAGTATATACAAGGTATGTGAGGCTATCCCTTTCCTTCTTTTGCACGACTCCGATTGTACATAATGTAATGAACGATCTTCCAAGATACTCTACTCTTAGAAGTTAGCAGTACTTACATTGTTTTCCCTCTTATGGAACGATTGATGTTAATGTTGCTTCTCTTAGTCTTATGTTATCAATGTTGTTGGTACTTCCTGATTCTTATAAGGTTCATAGTGAAGAGTTAGTCCTAATAACGTGTACAGAGGATACCGACCTTACGTCACTCCGAAAGGTTTAGAATGTGATTCCATGAGTCGAGCATGCATTATATATATGTATCTATTTTACTCTACCGAGCCACACTATAGTTGGCCGGGTACGGCACCTATTGTGCAACCACTGATCAGTTGGGTTTTACCGAGCTCCACGTGGCCGGGTACGATTCTACCGAGCCTTATGATGGCCGGGTATGTTTTTTTTAACGAGCCTATTATGGCCGAGTACGATATGATGATGATGATGCCCACAGAGGCGAATGCTTTAAAGGTTTATGTATTTATACATATGTATCATGCATTTCATGTAAGTAGCCCTCAGAGGTACTAAGATGTTACAGGTTGTATATTCTCTATCCTTGCTTACATTACTGATCGTATCTATGGTTCCTTGCCTTACATACTCAGTACTTTATTCGTACTGACGTCCTTTTATTTGTGGACGCTGCATGTCGTGCTGCAGGTCCTGATAGACAAGCAGGTGCAGCTCCCCCACCACAGTAGACTGTCCAGTTCAGCGGTGATTGGCGAGATCCCTTCTCCGGACTTGCCTTGGTCTTGGTATGCAATTTTTGTTATAGACATTATGGGTATGTCGGGGCCCTATTCCGGCTATGTTGCAACACTTATGTTCTTTTAGAGGCTCATAGACAGGTGTCGGCTCATGTATAGTTTGGTATGCCTTGTCGGCTAGTTTTTGTTGTATAGTCTTTCATAGTAGCGTGGTAGCTCATACCTTATATGTAGTTTCTTGATTGTCTGGTCATCCCCTGCTATGTATGTTCATGCCGTCATATTTTATTGCTGGTTGTCCATGATCTAGGTCTACCATTTATATTGATCTCGTCAGCCCTAAAAGATAATAATGAAGGTTAGATGAAATGTGCGTTGGTGCTCGGCAAGTGTGGTCGGGTGCTAGTCATGACCCTCCAGTTGGGTCGTGACAAACTTGGTATCAGAGCAAGTCTGTCCTAGGGGTTGTCTATGAGCCGTGTCTAGTAGAGTTTTGATTATGGATGTGTAGCGCGCCACATTTATAATCAGGAGGCTACATGACATCTAGGGTTATTTCCTTCTTCCTGAATCTAGATCGTGCGTAGAGTTGAGTCGTAAGTGTTCGTCTCTAATATTCACCTTGTTTTTTTTCAGTGATGCCTTCGACTAGGAAGCAAACGATTAGTAGACGGCTTGATACAGCAGCGGGAGAGGGTACCAGTCAGGTGCCCCAAGTTAGAGCAGGACAAAGTGAGGCTCAAAGTGAGATGCCCTCTCATACCTCATCTACTCTATCTCCTCCAGAGGATATTAGAAGGCACCCAACACCTCCAGTTCCTCCGTCTGGCACTCCAGACCAGGATATGCGGAGTGCTTTGCAGTTATTGACTAGCTTAGTAGTTGCTTAGGCTCAGAGGCAGAATACAGGTGCTGCTGAGAAACCAGTTAGTACAAGAGTTCGTGATTTTATTAATTTAGACCCTCCAGTGTTTACCGGATCAGACCCCAAGGAGGACCCACAGACTTTTATTGACCAGGTTCATCGTACACTTCGGGTTATGCATGTTAGTGATACAGAGGCAGTAGAGTTGGCTTCTTATCGGCTATGGGATTTAGCGGTTCTCTGGTATGATAGTTGGGAGGGATCCAGGGGTCTGAACCCTCCTCCAGCTGTGTGGAAGGAATTTTCTGAGGCCTTTCTTCGTCACTACTTGCCAGTTGAGATACGACGAGCTAGAGCTGATAAGTTCTTGAACCTTAGACAAGGTAATATGAGTGTGCGAGAGTACAGTATGCAGTTTGATTCTTTGGCAAGGTATGCTCCCCATATGGTGGCCGAGATAAGTGATAGGGTGCATATGTTCGTGAATGGGTTGGGACCACATCTGATAAATAAGTGTACGACAGCCTCCTTGGTGGAGGGCATGGATATTTCCCGTATTCAAGCTTATGCCCAGACCCTAGAGGATCGTAAGCGCCAGCAGAGGGCAGTTAGGGAGCAGGATAGGGGCCAGCATAAGAGGGCGAGATTTGCAGGGTATTCTGATGACTTCAGAGGCCACATCAGGCCACAGTTTTCGAGGAGTTCGGCGCCACCTGTAGCTAGTGCTCCTCCACAGTTTCAGAGGACTCGATATGATCAATCCTATTCTGGTCCAGGTCAGAGTTCGCGGGCATCTGGCTCGCAACATCACAGGGATACTAGTCAGATGAGACCCCCAACACCACATTGTGATCAGTGCGGCAAGGCCCACTTTGGACTGTGTCGTCGAGGTTCTGATGCATGCTATTCGTGCGGGCAACCTGGCCATATGATGCGGGATTGTCCTAATAGAGGAGGTGATGATATGGCTCAGCCGACTGGATCTGTGTCTGGTTCTTCCTCATCAGTTCAACCTCCAGCACGGGGTTTTCAGTAGTCGACAGGTCGTGGTAGGGGTAGAGGTGCAGTGCCGAGTTCGAGTGGTGCTCAAAATCGAACCTATGCTCTAGTAGGTCGACAGGATCTCGAGTCGTCTCCAGATGTTGTTATATGTATTATATCTGTGTTTTCTTATGATGTATATGCGCTGATTGATCCGGGATCTACATTATCATATGTTACACCCTTTGTGGCTAATAAGTTTGGCATTGAACCTGAATTGATAAGTAAACCCCTCGCGGTATCTACTCCGATAGGAGATTCTGTGATTGCTAGAAGGGTATATAGAGGTTGCACTGTGATGATTTGTAGTCGTCAAACCTCGGCAAATTTATTTGAGTTAGAAATGGTTGATTTTGATGTGATAATGGGAATGGACTGGTTGGCCTCATGCTATGCAAATGTTGACTGTCGTACGAAGATGGTTAGGTTCCAATTTCCGGGTGAACCCGTCAATGAATGGAAAGGGAACATTGCTACACCGAAAGGTAGGTTTATTTCCTATCTTAAGGCAAGGAAAATGATCTCAAAAGGTTACATTTATCATCTCGTTCGCGTTAGGGATGCGGAGGCGAAACCGCCTACTTTACAATCAATCCCTGTGGTCAACGAATTTTCCCAGATGTTTTCCCAGATGAACTCCCAGGCCTTCCTCCTGAAAGGGAGATTGAGTTTAGCATTGATGTGTTGCCTGACACTCAACCGATCTCTATTCCTCCATACAGAATGGACCCGGCAGAGTTGAGAGAGTTGAAGGTGCAGTTGAAGGACTTGCTGGATAAGGGCTTTATTAGGCCTAACACTTCACCTTGGGGTGCACCAGTCCTATTCGTGCGGAAGAAAGACGGGTCGTTACGGATGTGTATCGACTATCGACAGTTGAATAAGTCTACTATAAAGAACAAGTATCCACTTCCAAGAATTGATGACCTGTTTGACCAACTCCAGGGTGCCAAGTATTTCTCTAAGATTGATTTACGTTCAGGGTATCATCAGGTGAGGGTTAGGGAGAAAGATATTCCAAAGACGGCCTTCCGGACAAGATATGGGCACTTTGAGTTCTTGGTGATGTCGTTCGGGCTAACAAATGCCCCAGCAGCTTTTATGGATCTCATGAATACTATATTCAGGCCCTATCTTGATGTGTTCGTGATTGTATTCATTGATGACATTCTAGTGTATTCTCGTTCGGAGGCAGAACATGCGGGCCACTTGCGGATAGTATTACAAACGCTTCAGGATCGTAAGTTATATGCTAAGCTCTCCAAATGTGAATTCTGGCTGAACTCAGTAGCATTCCTTGGCCATGTGATATCTGATGAGGGTATTAGTGTCGACACTCAGAAGATCGATGCAGTAAAGAATTGGCCGAGACCTACAATACCATCAGAAGTCCGCAACTTCCTAGGGCTAGCAGGATATTATAGGCGGTTTGTAGAAGGATTTTCCTCTATATCATCACCATTGACTAAGTTAACACAAAAAGCTACCAAATTCCAGTGGTCTGACACTTGTGAACGTAGTTTTCAGGAGCTGAAGAATCGATTGACATCTGCACCAGTGCTCACTCTTCCTGAAGGAACAAAAGGTTATGTGGTATATTGTGATGCCTCAGGTATAGGTTTGGGGTGCGTATTGATGCAGCGTGGGAATGTGATTGCTTATGCATCAAGACAATTGAAGAAGCATGAAAAGAATTATCCAACCCATGATTTGGAATTGGCTGCAGTAATATATGCTTTGAAGATATGGCGGCACTACTTATACGGCGTCCATGTTGACATCTACACAGATCACAAGAGTTTACAATACATCTTCAAGTAGAAAGAGTTGAATTTGAGGCAGCGTAGGTGGCTTGAATTATTGAAAGACTATGACGTCGAGATATTGTATCATCCCGGTAAAGCCAATGTTGTGGCAGACGCTCTCAGCCGTAAATCAATGGGAAGCTTAGTACATATTGAGGCAGGTAGATGGGGGTTGATTAAAGAGCTTCATCAGCTAGCCAATATGAGAATCAGATTGTTAGACTCTGATGATGGAGGTGTTACTGTACAGAATACATCAGAATCATCTTTGGTAGCCGAGGTAAAAGCACGACAATATGAAGATCCTATCTTAGTACGATTAAGAGAAAGCATTCAACAGTGTAAAAGTATGGCTTTTGGGATCGGAAAAGACGGGGCACTGAGATACCAGAGCCGATTGTGTGTGCCTAATGTGGCAGGGTTGCGAGAGAAGATTATGAATGAGATTCATCAATCCCGATATTCCATCCATCCCGGCTCGACAAAGATGTATCATGATGTCAAGGAGCAGTATTGGTGGGATAATATGAAGAAGTCTATTGCAGAATTTGTAGCCCAGTGTCCCAATTGTCAACAAGTAAAGATAGAATATCAGAAACCCGGTGGATTGCTTCAAAATATAGAGATTCCAACCTGGAAGTGGGAGGTGATTAATATGGACTTCATTATTGGATTACCTCGCTCTTATCATAAGTTTGACTCCATCTGGGTGATAATTGATCGACTTACAAAATGTGCCCATTTTCTGCCAGTGAAGACAACTTACACGACTGAAGATTATGCAAAGTTGTATATCAAGGAGATTGTTAGGCTTCATGGTGTGCCCATATCTATTATATCAGACCGAGGAGCTCAATTTACGGCTAACTTTTGGAGGTCTTTCCAGAAGGGTTTAGGCATACAGGTAAATCTCAGCACTGCATTTCATCCGCAGACTGACGGACAGGCTGAACGTACCATTCAGACACTGGAAGATATGCTACGAGCATGTGTTCTAGATTTTAAGGGGAATTGGGATGATCATCTTCCACTCATAGAATTCGCCTATAACAATAGCTACCATTCCAGTATTAAAATGGCCCCATACGAGGCACTATACGGGAGGAGATGTAGATCACCAGTTGGATGGTTCGAAGTCGGTGAAACAGAATTGTATGGGCCAGATTTGATTCACCAAGCTATTGAGAAGGTGAAAGTGATACAGGAGCGATTGAGGACGGCACAAAGCAGGCAAAAATCTTATTCTGATGTCCGACGTCGTGATCTAGAGTTTGAGGTTGGTGATTGGGTTTTCCTGAGGATCTCACCAATGAAGGGTATTATGCGTTTTGGGAAGAAAGGTAAGCTGAGTCCAAGGTATATCGGGCCGTATAAAATTCTTCGACGGATTGGACAGGTTGCTTATGAGTTAGAATTGTCATCCGAATTGGAATTTGTCCATCCGGTATTCCATGTAGCTATGTTGAGAAAATGTATTGGAGACCCTTCTCGAGTCGTCCCTATCAAAGATGTACAAGTTACATAGGACCTATCATATGAAGAAGTGCCAGTGGCGATATTAGATCGGCAAGTCCGCAAGCTGAGAACAAAAGATGTAGCTTCCGTCAAAGTATTGTGGATGAACAAAAATATGGAAGAAATGACATGGGAAGCAGAAGAGGAGATGAAGTCTAAATACCCTTACTTATTCCAGAATGAAGATAACAAGGATGCTGGTGGAAGACAGGATACATTGGAAGGTGAAACGACTCTATGAGGTAAGCAATAATTTGAGAATACTCCTCCTTAATACAAAATGGTGATATGTAGATAATGTAAATACGCATAATGCTTTGTGTAGCCTTGTGAAGCCATATGTTGGGATTAATTACTTGCAAGTTTTGCTAGTGACCATTTTATAGGGGAAAATTGATCGGAAATTTCCATTGGAATCCACGATGATTTAAACTCCCCATAAACCCTTACATTCGAGGACGAATGTTCCTAAGGGGGGGAGGGTGTTACAACCCATATCCACATATGTTAGTTCATGCCATATATTAGTTAACATAAATCCAAGAAGGAATTATCTTTGAGATGATAAGAAGTCAATCCTATTGGTCTTAAGTGATACAAGAGTGTATAAGGGTGATTAACCAGTATTAGAAGTTAAACGAATCAAGGATGTTGTAACTCGTATTTTCAGGTAATCTAGCGGTGCTTAATACACTCAAGAGGTCATTTATTAAGGTATTTTAATCATATAATATCCATATCATAAGTCTTGAAGTCAAACGAGTTATGAAACAAAAGTCGACAAAAGTTGTCGCAACTTAGGTTCATAATTTTACTTAAACAGTAGGTCAAATGTTTCTAATCTTTTCTCATAATTTACAAGGAATTACAGGGTGATCTACCAACCAAATTAAATATCTATGAGTCTAGTTTCCAACGCATTAAACCGTTCATCGATACGATCTCGGAGTAGAGAGATATTCGCGTTTTTGCGAGACTGCGCCAAGCACCTCTCTATGGGGCCCACTAAGGCGGTTTAAGATATTTGGACCTATATAGGATGCCTCCAACCCGTTTTAAGTCATTTATTCTCACTATTTTCAGACCTTAGAACCCTAGGAACATCCTCTCAAGGTTCTCTCAAGATTCAAGACCCAAAAAAAGGGCAAACAACACAAATCAAGTGTCGGGAATTCCGTGGCGCTAGTAAGTCTCTTGTTCTTCTTCTTGTTGCTCATTTTTGTGTCGTTCCAGCTCGTGTGGGAGGTTGTTTTAAAGGGTTTATGTTCTGTAAATACTCCCTAGTGTTCTTAATATCAATCTTAGGTGATTTCAAGCCTTCTAAAGTGATTCTAGTGCCGAAAAACACTAATTGATCGCTAGTTTCGCTTTTTTGTTGTTGTGGCAGCATTGGAGGGATATTTCATGGAAATTTAAGGTCAAATTGGAGTTTTTCTTTCTGTATAAAGGTAAGGAACCTCTTACTCTATATGTATTTAAGATTATCCAAGTTGCAGCTAAGCCATTGAAGCTAGAACTTGTGAAATATATATCGAAAGGCTTGGAAGTAATGTTATTGTTTTGTGGACTGTTTTGCGTTGTTGTTGGGCTGAGTATTTTACTACTATCTTGTGGAGTTTTGGAGGAGGAAGGGTGTGGAGAAACACCATATATATGTAGTGTTATGGGCTGATAGTTATTCGTAACATTTCCAGGTTGTTTGACACGACTACGGTGGTCGTCGTATGTATGGAGTGATTAGGCTGTGTGTGGACTATTTTGGGAGGCTCAATATGTTTATTATTGATGTTGTTTGGGCTGTTTGGTGACTGTTTTGAATGGTGTGAGGTCATATATATAGGGGAGGTGCTGTCCGTTTCATCGTAAAATAGGTTGTGGTCGATACATAATAGTTATGACGCTTAAATGATAACGATAGTATCGTTTCTCTTATTGTAGACTAAGGAGTTTTGACAATTGCATAGCTTGAGATTGGGGCAGTATATACAAGGTATGTGAGGCTATCCCTTTCCTTCTTTTGCACGACTCCGATTGTACATAATGTAATGAACGATCTTCCAAGATACTCTACTCTTAGAAGCTAGCAGTACTTACATTGTTTTCCCTCTTATGGAACGATTGATGTTAATGTTGCTTCTCTTAGTCTTATGTTATCAATGTTGTTGGTACTTCCTGATTCTTATAAGGTTCATAGTGAAGAGTTAGTCCTAATAACGTGTACAGAGGATACCGACCTTACGTCACTCCGAAAGGTTTAGAATGTGATTCCATGAGTCGAGCATGCATTATATATATGTATCTATTTTACTCTACCGAGCCACGCTATAGTTGGCCGGGTACGGCACCTATTGTGCAACCACTGATCAGTTGGGTTTTACCGAGCTCCATGTGGCCGGGTACGATTCTACCGAGCCTATTATAGCCGGGTACGATATGATGATGATGATGCCCATAGAGGCGAATGCTTTAAAGGTTTATGTATTTATACATATGTATCATACATTTCATGTAAGTAGCCCTCAGAGGTACTAAGATGTTACAGGTTGTATATTCTCTATCCTTGCTTACATTACTGATCGTATTTATGGTTCCTTGCCTTACATACTCAGTACTTTATTCGTACTGACGTCCTTTTATTTGTGGACGTTGCATGTCGTGCTGCAGGTCCTGATAGACAGGCAGGTGCAGCTCCCCCACCACAGTAGACTGTCCAGTTCAGCGGTGATTGGCGAGATCCCTTCTCCGGACTTGCCTTGGTCTTGGTATGCAATTTTTGTTATAGACATTATGGGTATGTCGGGGCCCTGTTCCGGCTATGTTGCAACACTTATATTCTTTTAGAGGCTCATAGATAGGTGTCGGCTCATGTATAGTTTGGTATGCCTTGTCGGCTAGTTTTTGTTGTATAGTCTTTCATAGTAGCGTGGTAGCTCATACCTTATATGTAGTTTCTTGATTGTCTGGTCATCCCCTGCTATGTATGTTCATGTCGTCATATTTTATTGCTGGTTGTCCATGATCTAGGTCTACCATTTATATTGATCTCGTCAGCCCTAAAAGATAATAATGAAGGTTAGATGAAATGTGCATTGGTGCTCGGCAAGTGTGGTCGGGTGCTAGTCATGGCCCTTCAGTTTGGGTCGTGACAGTAACTGTCGAACTTCAGTTCTAGAGCTGAAGTTTTTATTTGTAATTGGCGAACTTCAGCTCTAGAGCTGAAGTTTTTGTTTGTAAGCTTCAGCTCTAGAGCTGAAGTTTTTGTTTTGTAACTATCAAACTTTAGCTCTAGAGCTGAAGTTTTTGTTTGCAACTAGCTTTTTGTTTGTAAGCTTCAGCTCTAGAGCTGAAGTTTTTGTTTTGTAACTGTCGTACTTCAGCTCTAGAGTTGAAGTTTTTGTTTGTAAGCTTCAGCTCTAGAGCTGAAGTTTTTGTTTTGTAACTGTTGAACTTCAGCTCTAGAGCTGAAGTTTTTGTTTGTACTAATATTTTACTTGGCTAATAATGCAGACAAAGCGTCACAGACACCATCATTTGCTATTACAAGTATTCTTCCAGCTGATGATAACTGTATGAACAAAAAAAATATTAAAAGAAAGCTTGTGTAGCATTAAAACATTAAATGATTCAGACACATTTAGAGGCTTTCATTCAAAGAAAAGAATTTCTTCACAATATTAGGAGATTTCAGAGGCTCTCGGAAGCAAGAAAGTGAATTGTTTCAATTAATATAACTTTCTGTTTACAAATATTACCTAAAAATTTACTTTGATTCAGCAATCATGTACTATATGAACAATTTCAGCTCCCTCTTCTCTCACTATGAGTAATTGAAAATGAAAAGTATGACTAGACTATCATAATTTGCTATAACTTTTTTCAATACAGAGGTTCAAAAAGATATTAGGTTATGCTGGGACGCTTTGTAATAGCAAACAGTTAATTTTTTTTTGCATTATTAGGTCAGTTGAAAGAATATTAATTGAGACAAAACGAAGAAGAAATAATCTGCACCAACAGCAGCAGAAGAAAGAAGAAGAAAACGAAGGAGGAGAAAGGGGGCTGAAATTATTTAAAAAGTGGATACAAGTTAAAAAAATTTAAAAAATGGATATAGGTTAAATGAGGACGATCAAATAGGGCGCCCCGTGCAATTTTTACGTTATATTATTAGAGTGGATGGACCTTAATTCCCTCAAACATTTTATGGTGGTGTGTTCAAATTATGTCATCTCTGTTTGGTTCGTTGGTGGGTGCAAAACATTGGTGGGTGGAATCACATGCACATGCTTACCAAATTATAATTTGTTTGGCCAAGCTTCTCCAAGGTCAAAAGCAATTATTATTTTTTTATTATTTTAGAGAAGCAGAAAAAAATAATTTCTCCCCAAAAATATTTTTTGAAAAACGCTTTTAAGAACAATACATTTAAAAGCACTTTTAAAAATCTTGATCAAACACTAATTATTGCTCAAAAGTATTTTTTTTAATTAATTAATCAAACACATATTGCTTTTCATCAAAGGAACTTTTGAAAAAATCACTTTTTCTTAAATTTTTTTTTATCAAAATAAGCTTATTTAACTTGCCAAACGAGCTATAAGTTAGCGGTTGGTCACACGAATCATGAAATTGTGCCAAACTCCGGGGAAATTTAACGCTCGTTTGGTACGAGAGATAAGGAATAATTAGTTCTGAGATTAAATTTGAAATAAGTTTATCTTACGTTTAGTTTGAATAAAATTTTGATTTAATTAATTCTCGAGACTTTTAGTATATTTTTAATCTCCATAGGAAGATACAATAACTAAGAATAGTTAAAGGTGAAAGATTTCCAATAAAAAAAAAAAAGGTGAAAGATGCTATTACTTAGGAATAAGAAAGGATAAGGGTCCCACGTGCCATACGCCCTCGTGGACTCCATGCTCCTTTTCGAGTCAGCAAGGAAGCAAGTTGCCTGACATTCCTTAGAACTCCGTGCTAACACGCCCACAGTTTTTTTCTTTCTTCATTCATTGATTTCTTCTCCATTTTTAATGCCAAAAGATTATGACAAAATTTATGTTTTCAATCAAGAAAATTACAAAAGTAGAAATCAGCAAGAGCAATAAGTAAATTCGAATGAGTGATCGGTCACCAGATTTTATAGCAATTAATAATTTTAAATTTAAGAAAAAACCAAACTTTGATACTTGTATCAATTTTGTGATTTTATTAAAATTTAACTAGTCAGTTATAAATTTCATGATACGTCTATTTTATCTGATTTTAAGATAGAGTTAACATTTTCCTATGTGAACTTATAAGTCATTTAAATGTATAATATTTTATTTTTATCAAAACACCATCAATCTATGAGAAAGGTGAGTATCAAATTACCAAAAAAAAAAAAAGAGAAGAAGAAGGAGGAGAAGGAGGTGAGTATCAGTTCAGCACATTTCCTGGTAAGTTTTCTTTCAAAGATTTATTAATATTTTTTTAAAAAATATTTTTTTATAACACTATCTTTTCATTAATATATTTAAAAAATATTTTTTATATTTTAAAGTAATTTATTTGAAACTTTTTATTTTATTTTTAAGAATAATTTTATAATCATAAAAATTCCATGATATAGTTAATATTAGAAAATCTCATTCTTTTTTTATTTTGTGTTTACTAAACTTTTTATTATAAATTGAAACAAATAGAAAATCACTAAAATTTCTTTTAAGGGTGAGAAGAAATAAATTAAAAACCTAGAAAGTAGTGATGAGATGCACGTGCCTCAAACTCGAGTGGTTGTATTCCATAAATTTGGTACGAGAGAGATAACTATTGTACTGCCGGGCCATTCGGATAAGATAAAAGAACCATAATTATAATTTAAGAAACTATACAGATTTGTTTATATTCCACATGGATATGCTAGTTTTATGGAAACCAAGGTAGTCCGGTATTCATTTATTTACATAGTATTTGAGAAATTATTGCATTTTAAGGGATAGACAATCTACACTAATATAAGCATTAATAGTATAGACGAATTTAGGGACGGTTAAGAGGATTCACTTGAACTGTAACAATTAGAATTACTCAACACAACGCTAAGGTATTTTATATGGATAAGGATCTCAATAACTGAAAGATTACAACTCTAAAATGTAATTAGAAAGGGGATGAGGAATTAGATAGAATTAGAAGAGGAGGTGAGGAGCACGGACTTTGCCTAAGCATAATCACAATTCGCATAAATCTTGAAACTGTAGGCCACTCTCCGTTTAAACCTTTGTCATGTATTTCCCTACTCAATTTAGATCCCAAACTGATCTCTTGTTGGGTTGTCTTGTCCTTGGGCTTCTTTGCGGTCTATACCCTGGCCCAACAGCTTGGCCAACAACAACAACCCAGTATAATCCTACAAGTGAGGCCTGAGGAGAGTAATATGTACACAGACCTTACCCCTACCCCGAGGGGCAGAGAGGCTGTTTCCAAGAGACCCTCGGCTCAACACAGCGACAAGAGACGATATATTAGTACTATTAATAAACTCATAATAAAATAACATAAAATAAAATAAAAATAACGGTAATATAAGAAATATAGGAAGTACGAAAAAGATGGAAGATATAATAATATCCAACAGATAAAGCCCTGCATCAGTAGCTGACCAGTAGCATCCTAAGACTAACTCCTAACTGGCTAGTCTCACTCTAGTGCGCTGTAGAAATACTCACAACTTGCCCCTAGCCTATAACTTTAATGCTCGACCTCCACAATTCCCTGTCAAGGGCCATGTCCTCAGTAATCTTAAGTCGCGCAATAATAACTGGCCCACAGGTATTGTCTAAATTATTCCTGTTCACAACATGAACCCAGACATATAAGACAAAATTACATATTATATTTTGAATTTTCTTAATACAATCAAAAAATATAACTCAATAATTAAGAAGATAAAAAAATAATTATTTTTACTATTCGAACTCGTAACTTATAAATCACAACTATAACTTTACGGTGGCAAGGCTCCCCTTACATCGCAGCCAAGGGAGTAATAAAATAATGTGAAATCATATACTATAAATTACCTGTATTTAAAAAATAAATTGTTTATTAAAAAAGTTACTCAATATCATCCAGTTACTAATTCGGTGCATGTATCCTATACAGGCAATTATATTCGTATATCATAATTATAGTCGTCGGTAGTGTCACCCTCACCCCCATCTACTTCTCCATTCCTCCTTCAGAACTTCACAATGGTCACTCCGTACATCTAAATTCCTTTTACTTCTCGTCTCGTCCTCGTCTTCTTAATTTCAAGCTGGAAATATGGAGGAAGATATGATTATTTCTGCCCATATCAACAGGTTTTGGTTTATCCTATCTGGGTCTACTCTATCTTGTTCCTATTTGTTGTAAACTGTAATTACTACTTTGTTAGTTCACTGCTAGTTGGGTTGTAGAAAAGTTATTTAATTTGTTCCATCAAGTTATTTTTTGATGGATCTCTTTTAAAGTGATCTTTCTTGGTTGCGACTTTTTGTGAATAAATTAAAGGAAAAAAAAACTTTACTGTTATCTACTAATAGTTTGATATTTATGTGTTCTTATGCTTCATCTTGTTGGTTTGATCTGTATTTTAGCTAAGGTGCAAGACTTTGTCTTACTCTTCTGATTTATTATCTCAATGATCTATGAGTAAAAGTTGCTCAATTGAAAATCCTTATGTTCAATTCATAACATAATTTTCTGGCTAAGCATTTAGAACTGAGTATTGTCCTGCAATGGCAGATCCAGGATTTGAACTTTAGGATTCAGGAAGTCACTAAACCTACTGACTATTTGAGTTATTTGTTTCGAAATTTAATATTTGTACATATTTAGTAGATTCCTTAACACATTCTGAACCAAAATTACTAGGTTCGGCTGAACACGTAGTAAATATTGTACATCTGCCCCTGTTGTCCTGATTGTCGAATCGGACAAATTCAGTTCCACTGTGTCACGTATCTTGTATTGTCAAATGTTATAGCGATATACTTTGGCAGGTCATATTGTTTAATTCCATCATATGCACATATCACACAGAGAACAATGAGGTCTCGGGTTCAAATCCCAGTGGAAAGATACTAGGTGATTTTTTCCTATCTGTCCAAGCTTTGGTGGACAGATTTACCCGGTACCTGTGCTGGTGGGAGGTAGCAGGTACCCCGTTGAATTAGTCGAGGTGCGTGCAAGCTGGTCTATACAGCACGATCATAAAAAAAAAAAGAGCGGAACTTTCAGCAAGAGACATACCAAGATAGCTCAGTTCCAATGAAGAAACAAAACGAAATGTTTTTTAAATGCATCTGAACAGTCTTCTAGAATCAGCTTACCATGCTTTAGTGCCTCAAATGCCGAATATATTGGAAACACAGAAATTAAAGCAAACTTGAACGATTAAAGAAAAGGACAAAGTGAGGAACAAAAGTGTATAAATATTGAGTCTTCGTTTTTCCCTTCTCTTCCAAGTCCTAATGTGTGAAATAGTCCACCAATAGTAGTCGCTAGACAGTTTTGGATCATTAGTTTTTGAACTCTTTGAGTTCGAAACGAGTATTCTTAGTAACAACAAGAAAGTGCAGTTATGAAGGCTGCAATGGAAATGTAGCTCTTCCAACATTTAGTTTCGGGCAGTGTCAGTAAACTTGTCCTTAGTTTCAGCCAGGGTCAGTAAAATTTCCCTTTTCCTCATCAAATGCGAAGATAACTGTTATGATTTGAGGGGTAATTTCTGATGTTAGATTTTTCTACCTCTTCCAAAAACCACTCATTTGCATGTGATTAAATGCAATCCACGCTTCCATACACTTACACTTAGTTGTCAAATTTTGATTTCATTCCATCAAATCTGCTTTTGAAACTTCAATTAATTAAAAGAAGGTATTCTGCACGTTTGTGATTACAATCTTCCTCTGACCCTTCAGAACGGATCATTTGTTTCACTATGACTTCATTTTTCAAATTATTTCATACTGGACTGAACGTATTTGTCATACTCTAATGCTGGTTGACTTCTTGTACCAGTGTTGATATGAACAAGGTACTGCCTACTAGCCTTGCTTACTTTAACAAGAAAAGAAAGTTTCAAGCTGAACAATTGGGAATACCTCTACCCAAGCATCTGTGCTCGTATCAGAGCTATGCTGGATGTAGTTCTTCACCTACTGGTAAAGAGGCTAAAGACTCCTTGGCATTCATGATTAAGGCAGAAAACAATAGAAGGGGCCAAGACGATGACTCAGAACCGGAATCTGGCAAAGACAGCAATAGCTTTATTGGAGATGCTGACTCTGTCACGTCTGGTGAGGCTAAAATTAATCCTGGATGTCTGAAATCGTGTTCGTCCGATCAGGCTTCAACTTCATCTTTTAATTGGGGCGGCAACTGGCCCAAGAATGCTCTTTATTCTTTGGAGAGCCGATCAGTAACAAAATTAACACCTGATAGGCCGGAGCAACCACCTACTGGCGGAGAATGGGATACTCTACATCGTGGTTCTGGGTGCCACCCGTCACTAGATTATGAAGAGCACTTGTTGGAATTTGGAAATCATGGGGATTGCACTTGTGCAGAATGCAGGACTGAGGGCATTGAGATGTCAACAGAAAAGGAACTTGAAGATTTGCTATACTCAAATGGGGTGAATCCAAATAATTATGTTCTTTCATCTGGAAGATGGCCTGTTAACCAAGGTAACTTAGTTTCCACTTTCTGTTTTCCTCTTCTTTCATATGGGAGTTGTGAGGCAAATAGAAGGTTCTTAAATATTTGGCATTCGAACTGTCCAAAGTTCTAGTTATCTCATCATTTTCCCCTTTCATGATCGCTGATAGCATGTTCAGTCAAATAGGGAAAATATGTGGCACAGTTGCATGCCTCTTGTCGGTCCTTGTATGTTTGTATAGAGGCAGAGTCGGACCCAGGATTTTTATGCGACGAGGGCACCGTATTCTGCTCGACCAGTGCCCCCTAAAGGATTTTACTGTTTAGGGTGCCAAGTACTTTAAATTAACCATTTTCAAGGTATATATATACATATACAGGATTTCTGATGAAACTTTCGGGATCCCTCACTATAACACATAGGTCCGCCTCTGTTAGAGGATGTGGTTATTTGGCTTAGAAATGTGGTAAGGTTTACTTAGATGATATATATTTTTCTTTTGATGCAGATCCAGAGCCAGGTCCCAAGAAGCTAACCATTGATAAAGAGTTTGAGCAGTACTTTTCCATGCTTATGCTATAACAGAACCATTCAGTTTGAACGGCTGGTTTATATGGTTAATAATTGGTTTCACTGGCTGGTTTATATGGTTAATATTGTTATGTTGTATGTAGCCCTTGTAGCAACAGAAACAAATATGAGAATTTTGTATTCAACTACCTTGAACAATTATTGTAAATATGTTTTTGCTTGCATAATTCATCAGTTGCAGAATAGTGTTTTCACAGCTCAAGAACTCTTGAACTTTCTGTTTAATTGGTTTGAGTCTATTCAATACTTGAAGAACACTGTTGATGTTACCCCCGACTGTTTCTCCTCTTATCCACCAGTCTGTTTTAATTTGACGACAACAACATACCCGGAGTATGGGGAGAGTAGCATATACCTACCTTACCCAGGGGCAGAGGCACAAGCCGCCCTACGGGTTCGGCTGAACCCAGTAGTTTTTACTCAAACAGTGTATTTGGCATTTTGAATTCATGAAATATGTATAAATATTAAATTTAGAACCCAGTCATTAACATTTAAAGTCGTGATCCAAAATCCAGAACCCATAAGGTTAAAATCCTGGCTCTGTTTCTGACCTTACCCCTACCTTGTGAAGATAGAGGGGTTGTTTCCGAAAGAATGAAGATCCTCGGCTCAATAAAGCAAAATCACAACAGTTATAATAAAAAACTATGGTAAGCGAAATAGTAACAACCGCCAGATAAGCTGTTTGATAAAATGAAATCCTTTGCTGGATAAGCTGTTTGATTAACATCTTTGAAATCTTTTAAACACGTTTAATCATTTCAAACAGGTTTTGTTGGAGACAATTAATTATGTGTAAAATTCTTTCGGGTAAATCTTTTAATAATATCAAACAGGTTTTGTTGGAGAACAGTATCTCAAGAAGAAGTATTCCTTTCTATATAAATAATTAACTAACCTTTCCAATAGAAGTGAGTTCAGACAATATATTTTACATCATCATGGCTATATTAGGTAAAAATAGCACGGTATAGCCAATTTTTGGATTAGTCATTCAAAAATAGTCAGCGTTTACGAAGTCAATGAAAAATATTTTGCTGCAACAGAGACCGGTCCAGCATAATATACTGGAGTTTCGTGCACCTATGTATGAACTCCAGCATATTATGCTGGACCGGTATACTTTGCTGACTCCAGTATAATATACTGGAGACTGGAGCACCGGTGCTCCAAACTCCAGTATATTATACTGGACAATTATACTTGCTGGAACTCCAGTATATTATGCTGGAGTTCTAGTGTACTTATGCTGGAACTCCATCATATTATGCTGGAGTTCCAGCATACTTATCCTGGAACTCCGGTATAATATGCTGGAGTTCAAGCATACCTATGCTGGAACTCTAGTATAATATACTGGCGTATTTTCCGGGTTTTGAACAGTGTTTTCGCTCAGATTTATCTTTACATGAAAAGTGGCTAAATTTCGATTACTTTTAAAATTTGGCTATTTTTGAACGACCAGTTGTAAATTTGGCTATTTTTAAATTTCACCCCTATATTGGAGTGGCTGGAGTCGAGATTTTCTTACATTTTGTTGAAAAGATATACAATTTTTTTGCCACCAAGTAAAAATAACAAGCAGTTATATGTAACTCTTTATAACAAATTTAACATAGTAACTTAAAATTTTAAGAATGAGCTGGTATAATCAATTACATTGCGTTGAAAATTACCCGTGTATGTGACTTAAATCTCATTGAAAATATTACCTAAAAGGGAGTCATTGCAGTTCCTCTAAGTTACTGGATTTTTGTTTTACTTTTTTCTATTTGGCTGTTACAATGGTTTCTCATCGTGGGATCTGAGGAGGGTAACATATACATCTTCACCTATCTTGAGGAGATAGAGAGGTTATTCCGATAGATTCTCGACTAAAAAATGCATTTCTCAGCAAGTTTGATATAGAAAATAACAATGAAAAATTATGTTGAAAATAATAAAAACAACGTCACGACCCAAATACCTAACCGGTCGTGATGGCGCCTATCGTGGTACTAGGCAAGCCGACATTTCCAAAACACTTCGATATTTCATAAAAAGATAAATCAAAGCTTTTTCATAACAGAGTTTTCATAAAAACAAGAGTTAAACTCAAAATACAATGCGGAAAGATAGCCCGACATCGGGTGTTACTAAGTAATGAGCATCTACAACCAGTTTAAAATCAGAGTTTACAATAGTCTGCCAAATGCCAAAAACAGAAAAAGAAAAGATAACAAGAAGGAGAGACAAGGACTGCGGACGCCGATAGCTACCTCGTAAGTCTCCGATAGTCGACCGCGCACAAACTTAACTACCTCCACGATCGGTCTCATCTGAATCTGCATACAAGGTGCAGGGAGTAACGTGAGTACTTCCAACTCAGTAAGTAACATAAACAAATAAGGAACTGAGAAGCAGTGACGAGCTATACAAATACAAGTCATCTCAAAAATTTCAATAAAGAATAAACATGCTTTCAAATCTGGCAGTTTAAGTCGAGACAATTTTATACAGTTCAAGTTCAAATAGACTGGATATAAAATCTTCCAGGAATTTCACAACAACGACAGATATCAACTAAGTTCAACAACAATTTAAAAGCAAGTACAGCCTCTCAGGCAACAGTCACTCAACTCATCTCAACAGCTCAATCACTCGGCTCTCAGCCCTCAGTACTCACAATCAATAGGTACCTGCGCTTGCTGGGTTGTGCAGACTTTGGATGGGCTCCTTCAGCCCAAGTGCTATATCGTTGTGGCGTACAACTCGATCCAATATATAAACAACCATAAGGCTCGTCCCGGCGTGCAACTCGATCCAATATAGATAAATAGCCCGAAGGCTCGCTGAGACGTACAACCCGATCCAATATATACATACATAGCCCTGAGGCTCGTTGCGGCGTGCAACCTGATCCATATACACTCACATAGCTCACAGCTCGGCACTCAGGCCCTATCTCAGTCACCAACCTCTCCAATCCCTCGGGCTCTTAGAAATCATATAAACCAGCCCAAACAGAGATAATAACATGTATCAATAATAAACAAGAAGGGACGGAGGTATGATACGTAAGTAATATCATGACTGAGAACAAAACAGCAAATAGCAGTTAATTCATCAAGTACACAACCCAACGGGTCCCAACAGTGATATCATAAGCCCTAAACATGATTTCTAACATGATTTGCAGTCAATTTCCATAAAAACAGAGGGAACATGTAGTTAACAGTAAGCTATTCGATTTTACAGTCTAATGGGACGGACCAAGGCACAATCCCTTTGGTGCATGCCCACACGCCCATCGCCTAGCATGTGTGTCACCTCCAAAATAGTCATATGACACAAAATTCGGGGTTTCATAACCCCAGGACCAGATTTATAACTGTTACTTACCTCGGTCCGAGCAAAACTCTACTCCAAAATACCCTTGCCTCGCGAGTCGGGTTCTGAATGTCCTGAATCTAGCCACAAGCAGTACAATACAATTAATATAGGCTAAAATGATCAATTCCACAAGAAAAAAACTAATTTAGACCCAAAAATCCGAAATCGGCTCAACCCGGCCCCCGAGCCCACGTATCGAAATCTGACAAAAGTCATAAAACCGGAAAACCCATTTACTCACGAGTCTAACCATACCAAATTTACTCCAATCCGATAACAAAATCCCATTCAAAACCCAAAAATCTAACTCAAGAACACTTGATCTTCTTCCCCAACTTTTCACTCCAAATCACAAATTAGATGATAAAATTAAAGACATAATCATGGGATTTAACCAAAACCAATTAAGAAACATTTACCCCAATCAACTCCGCGAAACTCCCTTCAAGAATCGCCCAAATCCGTGATCTCTAGCTCAAAATATGAAAAATAGGCTCAAACCCTCGATTTTAAATTTAATATTGTCTGCCCAGATTATCTTGCTTCGCGAACGCGATGCATTGCAATCTTAGACCTTCACGAACGCGTCCCTTACCTTACGAACGCGTAGAACAAAAGTTTGGGGGTCCCCAGCTACCTCACTCCTCTTCGCGAATGCGACACCACTCCCGCGTTCTCGATGCACACGCAGACCACACCTTCGCGTTTACATCTTTTTCTTCACGAATACAAAGAACAAATCCTCCTCAGCTCACAAACACTCTTCGCGAATGCGAGTGTCAAACCTCCTTTTTCTACCCCGAAAGGGGTATAGGGAAGTTTTTCCAATTAAAGTGACAATGCCGAAATGGGATTATTTATTCAAATTCAGATTCGTCACTTGGGATAATTTAGCGTGTCTCAAGTCACCGGTTTAAAATTCCGAATCGAGGAAGTTTGACTCTGTTTTACAGTCCACAAAATATAGAAATTCGGGTAAGGAATTTTGTTAACCCAGGAGAAGGTGTTAGGCATTTCCGGGTTCCGTGTTTTTAGCACAGTCGCTCAACTATTATTATTGGCATAATTATCTTATTAGTTACATATTTTATACATGTTGTGCATTTTTAACCTTAGACCGCTTTTAATTATGTATGAAATTATTCTGGAACAAGTTACGATTGTCGTACACTTGTTTGTTTGGTACATATTGCGAATCGTGTCACGGGAACCTTACCCACGATCTACAACATGTTTAATTTATTAATTACTGTCGCACCTCCTTTTTACCACCCGGAAATGTGTATAAGGGAGTTTTTTCCAATTTAAGTGACAATCGAAACAAGATTATTTATATTAAATTCATAGTCGCTACTTGAGATAATTTATGGTGTCCTAAGTCACCAGTTTAAAATCCCGAATCGAGGAAGTTGACTCTTATTTATGGTCTGCGAACACAAAAATTCGGGTAAGGGATTCTGTTAACCCGGGAGAAGGTGTTAGGCATTCCCGAGTTCCGTAATTTTAGCACGGTTACTTTGATCATATTTGGCTTTAATCAAATTGTCTAATTACTCATTTTAGAACTTATGTGCATTTTTCTCTTTTAATTAAGTGCACGTGTACCCATTTGTTTGGGCGCGTCAAAAATTATGTCACGCGAACGTATCCACAATTAATAACGCTTTGTTATTATTAAGAAAGTTTAGTCAAAGTTGCGTGAACGCATACTCCGATTTTATTTTAAAATCGTAATTATGTCACGCGAACATGTCCACAATCACGACGATATATTACACGTGCCTGAAGCACTCTAACGGTGTTCATTATTCTTCTTAAATTTTGAGATTATTGATGCCAAATTTACGAATAAGATATTATCGGGGAGCAGATAGGCTAGCTAACACGATCTATTACTTGGCCAAATTCCTTATGGTCCAAGGCCTAGCTTATGGCTCATTCTCATTCCTTGCCAAGAAAGAAACAACTCCAATTTTTCCATTTACCCGATTATAAGCATTTATTCAAGAACCCCAAGACTACATGCATCACAATCGAAATAAAAACTAATTAAAACAATTCAAAGAAAAACTACGACATGTTACTCAAACAACGTAGAATCACAAATCAATCAACACGCGCACCAAGCTATCATAACACAATGAAATGAGAATTAAAATTGAGAAATGGACCTTTTATTGACGAACAAAGCTGAAAATTGCAGATCAATCGGGCTAAACAAAGCAACAATCCTTGGACTGAAACACCGAAATTACAAATCGAAAACTCGAATTGACACCGAAAAGCTCGAAACCCAAATCGACCTCGGTCAAACGATAAACTAAAATCTCCGAATATCTGACAATTGTGCCCTGTTGAACACCAATAAACCAATGGACCAGCTTATCAGTGATTGGTAGTCTCCCAACTCCAGTTTTGCCAATTATAAGGCGGACAAATTCGAGAGGAAATGAGTGGCCATTTGGATAACTCGTTAAACCCCCATTGAAGTAGTAGAAATTTGACAAGTTTTGGCAAATCATGTATGTATGGAATGGATTATTACAATGTTGAATTGGAAAAAAGGAAATAAGAGAGACATGCTAAAATACAAATGGTGAAAGTTCAATAAACAAAACATGTTATGACTATGGATTCAAGTCATAAACTGCTCAATTGTCGAATATTTGGTCGAAGAGGACCGAGATCTATCTTTGTACAGAGTATCACTATGATAAGGAAGGTGTTTTGACTTTATATCTCCGGTAAGGTCACGAAATTGGGAACACGACACTGACACCAAAATCTTACTGGATTGATTATGGAGTACACATTTGATGCATATGGACAACACATTTTTCACCCAAAAAAGAGCTGAGAATGTTAGCAAGAAAGTTAGGATCCTACTGCTTTATAGGATAAGAAGCTGTCGTTTTTAGTCTCTTAGCTAGGACTAAAAATGTAAAAATCACTCTAAATTAAAATAAACTAATATAAAACTAAATACTCTGCGTGAAATTATTTTTTTTTTTTGTATTTTCAAATATTATAATACTATAAATATACTAATTGACTTTAACTAAAGATGAAAAAATATTTTTTTAAAATTTTTTTTTTTTGATAAAAATAAAGTAAAGAGAGTGATATTAAACCTAAACTAAATATTTACGCTAAAATGTATAAAATCTTGGGGAGGGTCAAAAATTACATATCTACAGCTGCCCTTCTTTGACTGGAAACGCGAAGAGTTTTTAGACAAAGAACGACGAGACAGGTTTTTTGACCCGACCCTTATTTAGAGAAACCAAAAACTAAGAGAAAGGAGAATGTGACCGAGCGCTGGTATCTAAGCTACCTACATATCCTTGGCTATAAAAGAATCAGGCCACGTGTAGTTCAGAATTAAGAAGAGTGATGGAGTACCGAGGTGGAGAGCCGATTGAGGTGCCGTCGAGGTTCCGGTACGCGGTCCTATTATTACATAAAAATCAAAAATGAAAAAGAATAACTAAGTCTATCAGCTACGAGTTACAAGATTCCTATCTATGAGTCTTCTGAAGTTTGATCTTGAGTCTTGGTTGGTTCTTCATGCGGATTCTGATTTGAATCTTGATGCTTGTTAGCTGCAGGTGCTTGTTCTTTACTTTTTAAACTTCTCGGATCAAGGCGGGATATGCAAAGCTTATGACTTCAATCACGTCTTGAGCAGTCCATATTTTTGTGACGACCCAGCCGATCGTCTTAAGAATTAATGCCCCGATTCACTATTAACTGCTTTCCCCAAGTTTATTTCTGTTAATGTGATTTGTCGGGATGTTCGATTTTGAGTTTTGAGGAGTTTTGGGACACTTAGTCCCTAAATGAGAGCTTAAGTGTTGAAAAGTTGATCGTAGTCGGAACAGTGTGAAGACGGCCTCGGAATGGAAATCTGATGGTTCTATTATCTCCATTGGGTGATTTTGGGGTTAGGACCGTGTTCAGATTGTGTTTTGGAGGTCCGTAGCTAATTAAGGGTTGAAATGTCGAAAGTTGATTTTTTGGAAGTTTCCGGTTCGATAGTGAGATTTTGGTCCGAGGGTCAGAATGGAATTCCGAGAGTTGCACTAGTTTCGTTATGTCATTTGGGATGTGTGTGCGAAATTCCAGGTCATTCAGACGTGTTTTGGTTGGGTTTTTGATCGAAAACGGAATTCGAAAATTTTTTAAAACTTAGGCCTGAATCCAATGTGTTTTGGTTGCTTTGATGTTGTTTGAAGTGTTTTGAAGATTTGTACAAGTTTTAATAAGGTTTTAGGATATGTTGATGTCTTTGGTTGAGGTCTCGGGAGCCTCGGGATGAATTCGGATGGTTAACGGAGAAAATTTTAGAGTTGAAGTTGTGCAGCAGCTAGCCTTCTAGTATTTTCGCATCTGCAGTTTGGGAACAGCAGATGCGGAGCCGCAGAAGCGAAAATTGGCCATCTCTCCAGGAACCGCAGATGCGGTATATTTTCCGCAGAAGTGATAGCGCACCTGGGGGTAAAGGGTCGCAGATGTGGAATCTGGCCTTAAGTGGAAAGTCGCAGATACGACATTTGTTCCACAGAAGTAGGACCGCAGATGCGGAAACTGCTCGGCATTATTTTAAAAGGGGTTCCGCGACTTGGGAGTTTATTTCCACCATTTCTAATCGTTTTTGAAGCTTTTGAGAGTGATTTTTGAGGAAAACAAAGGGGAATCTCTTGGAGGTAACATCCTTTACTTCATAACTCATTTTTATGTGATTAAAGACCTAATAAGTGGTGAGAAATTTGGGAAAAATGGGTAATTAGGGCTTGAGTTTAAGAGGCCTTTAAATGAGGATTTGAGGGGTCATTTGGACTCCGATTTCAGTGTTCTTATTATGTATAGACTTGTGAGAGTACGAGGTTTCTGAAAATATAAATTTTACCCGATTCCGAGATGTGGGCCCGAGGGGCGTTTTGGTTATTTTACATAATTTCGCGTATTAACTTAGAATTTAATTGTAGAATTAGTTACTTGAAGTGTTATTTACATTATGCAATTGAATTGAATAGATTTGGGTCATTTGGAGTCGAGTAATCGTGGCAAAGACATGGTGTTGGGTTGATTTTGAGCCGGTTCGAGGTAAGTGGCTTGTCTAACCTTGTGTGGGGGACCTTCCCCTTAGGATATGATATATTTGATAATTGAAATGCCTTATACGTGAGGTGACGAGCGCGTACTTGAGCTAATTGTTGAAAATCCGATTTTTCCTTAAGTATTTTAATTGAGTTCTTTTTCCTGTTTTATTCTACTTGTGAATTTAGCATGTTGCTAGTTTAGAAAAGCATGTTTAGTTGACCTAATTGCCTATTTACTTAAACTGCCTTAATTGCATTATGTGGAGCATGTTAGGCTAGAATTAACTGTTTACTTGGTACGAAATTTAGCTTAATTGAGTATTCTTGTGTTGCTGCTGTGTGCTTTACTTTGGGACTGCGGGACGGCATCCCGGGAAATTCCCTGTACGTATTTATGATTTGGTTATTGCTGTGTGCTTTACTTTGGGACTACGGGACGACATCCCGGAAGATTCCCTGTACATATTTACGATCTGATTGTTGCTGTGTGTTCTACTTTGAGACTACGGGACGACATCCCAGGAGATCCCATGTACGTATTTACGATCTGATTGCTGCTGTGTCTCAGTAGGGCCCTGACCTTCCTCTTTACTACCCAACTGAGGTTAGGCTTGGCACTTACTGAGTACCGTTGTGGTGTACTCATGCCTCTTCTGTGTATATTTTTCATGTGCAGATCCAGGTACCGCAACTCAGGCCTATCATCATTGAGGAGGCGACTGCTCTAGAGACTTCGAGGTACATTTGTCGCATCCGCAAACCGAGAAGTCCCTTTATATTCCTGCTTTTAGTATTTAGCCCTTCTGTATTTTTCTGTTCTTATTAGATATTCCGTAGTTAGAGCTATGTAGTATTGATCTTAGCTTGTGATTCATGGGTTTCCGAGTCTTGGATTTATGTTTGGTATTGAGAGTTAAACATGGTGTATGCTGAGCGGCACATTTAAACACTGTTACTGCTTTATTTCTGTTTTAAATTGTTTACTTCCGCAAGTTTTAGTTTTTCTTCCACAAATTAGGCTTACCTAGTCGTAGAGTCTAGGTGCCATCACGATGGTTCACGGAGGGGGAACCGAGGTTATGACAAGTTGGTATCAGAGCTCTAGGTTCATAGGAGTCATAGATCACAAGCCAGTTTATTAGAGCATCACTGATCGGTACGGAGACGTCTGTACTTATCTACGAGAGGCTATGTAACCGTTAGGAAAATTCCACTTCATTTGATTTCCCTGTTGTGCGAGATTTTTGACATCACAAATTCTGAACTTCTATCTTCTATTCTCTCACCGTTGGTGAGGACATGCGCTACCTAAAATGATCAGGCATCTGCGCCCCTACGAGAGTTGCCAGAAGTCAGGGCCGGGGTAGAGGCCGAGGGCGTGCACGCGCACGTGATGAAGCAAGAGCACCCGCGCGAGCTGCCATCGAGGAGCCACCAGCAGTTCCAGCCAAAGCCTAGGCACCGGATGCGCCTATTGCTACTACTGCTCCAGCACTTCAAGGAGACATTTGCACAGTTCCGAGCATGTTTGGTACGTTAGTTCAAGTGGGGTTAATTCAGGTTGTACCAATTACTTCACAGATCGGGGAAGGGACCCAGACTTCCACCACCCCCACTCCAGAGCAACGAGTTCCCAGTGTTCAAGGTCTAGGTGTCATGGCGACACAACTTGTGGTCCCAGTTCAGCGGGTGGTGAGGACCTCTCGCCGAGTAGAGGACATGTGGGTCTAGGAGAGAAAGAACAGACGAGGTTAGGAGAAAGAGTATAGGGAAGTAAGGAGACCTTGGAGACTGGAGAGACCCACTAATCCTTATTTTGGAGGAATAATATGGCATGGTAGAGGTTTTGTGGGTCAGCCAGCTTAGTTTGGATCTCAAATTTTACACAGTATTTCAGGTGTTCAGGGGTCTTGGGGTACTCGTACCGCTCAATTCCCACCGTTACATCCTCCAAGAACTTGTTTTGAGTGTAGTGACGCACGCCATGTGGTGAAGGATTGCCCTAGACTTGGGAAGAGTCCACCTTCACAGACTTTTCAGCCACAGCGTGCCCTGCAGAGTTCTCAGGCTATGATTACAGCTCCAGTTGCTACCCTACCTGCTCAGCCAGTTAGAGGTGGAGGTCGGGAAGGTAGAGGTAGTCCTAGAGGGGAGGCCAGTCCAGATACTATGCCCTTCCTGCTCATACCGAGGTTGTTGTCTCTGGTTCTGTCATCACAGGTATTATACTGGTTTGCCACAAAGATACATCAGTTCTATTCGATCCAGGCTCTACTTATTATGTCTCTTCTTATTTTGCTCCACATTTGGGTATACTTCGAGATTCTTTGAGTTCACCTGTTTATGTTTCTACTCCTGTGGGAGATTCTCTTGTTGTGGACCGCGTTTATCGGTCGTGTTTGGTTGCTCTTAGTGGTTTTGAGGCCAGAGCTGATCTATTATTACTCAACATAGTTGATTTTGATATTATCTTGGGCATGGACTGGTTGTCTCCCCATTATTCTATTCTTGATTGTCACGCCAAAACCGTGACGCTGGCTACGCCAGGTGTACCACGTGTTGGGTGGAGAGGTACTTTAGATTACACTCCCAGTAGAGTTATTTCTTTTCTTAAAGCTCAGCGTATGGTTGAGAAGGGGTGTGACGCGTATTTAGCTTATGTGAGAGATGTCAGTATTGATACCCCTTCAGTTGATTCAGTTCTAGTAGTACAGAATTTTCCCGATGTATTTCCAGCTGATCTTCTAGGCATGCCGCCTGATAGAGATATTGATTTCGGCATTGATCTGTTGTCGGGCACTCAGCCCATTTCTATTCCTCCATATCGTAGGGTTCTTCCTGAGTTGAAGGAGTTGAAGGACCAGTTACAGGAATTGCTTGATAAGGGTTTTATTCGGCCCAGTGTATCACCTTGGGGTGTTTTTGTCTTGTTTGTGAAGAAAAATGATGATTCTATGCATATGTGTATTGATTATCGCCAGTTGAACAAGGTTACAGTGAAGAACCATTATCCTTTGCCTCGTATTGATGATCTGTTTGACCAGCTTCAGGGCGCACGGGTGTTTTCTAAGATTGACTTGCGCTCAGGTTGCCATCAGTTGAAGATTCGGGAGCCAGATATCCCGAAGACTGCTTTCAGGACTCGGTATGGCCATTACGAGTTCCTTGTTATGTCATTTGAGCTAACCAATGCCCCAGCAGCCTTTATAAATTTGATACACAGTGTGATCTGGCCTTATCTTGACTCATTCGTCATTGTCTTTATTGATGATATTCTGGTGTATTCCCGGAGTCGGGAAGATCATGAGTAGCACCCGAGGACTGTGCTTCAGACTCTGAGAGAGAAGAAGTTATATGCTAAGTTCTCAAAATCTGAGTTTTGGTTGGATTCAGTGGCCTTCTTAGGCCACGTGGTATCGAGTGAGGGTATTCAGGTGGATCCGAAGAAGATAGAGGTCGTGCAGAGTTGGCCCAGACCATCCTCAGCTATAGAGATCTGCAGTTTCCCTGGTTTGGCGGGTTACTACCATCATTTTGTGGAGGGGTTTTCATCGATTGCAACCCCTATGACCAGGTTGATCCGGAAGGGTGCTCCATTTCAGTGGACGGAGGAGTGTGAGGCGAGCTTTCAGAAGCTCAAGACAGCTTTGACCACAGCCCCAATTTTGATACTACCTACAGGTTCGAGGTCTTATACGGTCTATTGTGATGCCTCGAGGGTTGGCCTCGGAGTGGTGTTGATGCAGAACGGTAGGGTGATTGCCTATGCATCCAAACAGTTGAAGATACATGAGAAAAACTACCTTGTTCACGACCTTGAGTTAGCTGCCATTGTTCACGCCCTGAATATTTGGAGCCATTATTATACAGGGTTCCCTGTGAGATTTATACTGACCATCGGAGCTTGCAGCACTTGTTCAAGCAAAAGGATCTACATTTGCACCAAAGGAGGTGGTTGGAGTTGCTAAAGGACTATGATATCACTATTTTGTATCACTCGGCAAGGCCAATATGGTGGCCGATGCTTTGAGCCACTGGGCAGAGAGTTTGGGGAGTTTGGCTTATTTACCAGCATCGGAGAGGCCTATGACGATGGATGTTCAAGCCTTAGCCAGCCAGTTTGTGAAATTGGATCTTTTGGAGCCCAGTCGGGTTCTAGCTTGCGTGGTTTCTTGGTCTCCCTTATTTGATCATATCAGGGAGCGGCAATATGATGACCCTTATTTGCTTGTCCTCAAGGACAAGGTTTAGCACTGTGATGCTGGGGATGTGATTATTGGTGATGATAGGGTATTGAGGATGCAGGGTTGGATTTGTGTACCCAATGTCGATGGGCTTTGAGAGTTGATTCTAGAGGAGGCTCATAGCTCGTGGTATTCCATTCATCTGGGTGCCGCGAAGATGTATCAGGATTTGAGACAACACTATTGGTGGAGGCGGATGAAGAAAGATATAGTTAGATTCGTAGCTCGGTGTCTCAATTGTCAGTAGGTGAAGCATGAGCACTAGCGGCCGGGTGGATTGCTTCAGCAGATAGAGATTTTCGGAGTGGAAGTGGGAGCGGATCACCATGGACTTTGTAGTTGGGCTTCCACGGACTTTGAGGAAGTTTGATGCTATTTGGGTGATTGTGGATCGGCTGACAAAGTCCGCTCATTTCATTCCTATGTGTACTACTTATTCCTCGGAGCGGTTGGCGGAGATTTATATCCGGGAGATTGTTCGTTTGCATGGTATTCAAGTGTCCATCATTTCAGATAGAGGTACTTAGTTCACATCACGGTTCTAGAGGGCAGTTCAGTATGAGTTGGGTACTCGGGTGGAGTTGAGTACAATATTTCACCCTCAGACGGACGGATAGTCCGAGCACACTATTCAGATTCTTGAGGATATGCCTTGTGCGTGTGTGATTGAGTTTGGAGGGTCTTGGGATCAGTTCTTGCCATTGGCGGAGTTTGCTTACAGCAACAGCTATCAGTCAGACATTTAGATGGCACCGTATGAGGCTTTATATGATAGACGGTATAGATCCCCGGTGGGTTGGTTCGATCCGGGTAAGCCTAGGCTTTTGGGCACAGACTTGGTTCAGGATGCTTTGGAGAAGGTTAAGGTGATTCAGGATAGACTCCGTACAGCCCAGTCCAGACAGAAGAGTTACACGGACCGGAAGGTTCGTGATGTTTCCTATATGGTTGGAGAGCGGGTTCTGCTTTGAGTTTCGCCTATGAAGGGCGTCATGAGATTTAGGAAGAAAGGAAAGTTGAGTCCGAGATTTATTGGCCCTTTTGAGATATTGAGGCATGTTGGGGAGGTTGCTTATGAGTTTGCCTTACCTCCCAGCTTGGCCGGAGTTCATCCGGTATTCCATGTTTTGATGCTCCGGAGGTATCACAGTAATCTGTCGCACGTGTGGGATTTCATTTCAGTCCAGTTGCACAAGGATCTATCTTATGTTGAGGAGCCAGTGGCAATATTGGACAGACACGTTAGAAAGCTGAAATCAAAGAACATTGCTTCGGTAAAGGTTTAGTGATGGGGCCAGCTGGTCAAGGAGGCGACCTGGGACAGCGAGCAGGATATGTGCAGTCGTTACCCTCATTTATTCACTACTTCAGGTATGTTTTTATGCTCGTTCGAGGACAAACGAATATTTAAGTGTAGGAGGATGTGACGACCCGGCTGGTCATCTGAAAAATTAACACCCCGATTCCCTATTAACTACTTTCCCCAAGTTTATTTCTGCTAATGTGATTTGCCGGGATGTTCGGTTTTGAGTTTTGAGGAGTTTTGGAAGTTTCCGGTTCGATAGTGAGATTTGATCCGAGGGTCGGAATGGAATTCTGAGAGTTGCAGTAGTTTTGTTATATCATTTGGGATGTGTCTGCAAAATTTCAGGTCATTCGGACGTTTTTTGGTTGAGTTTTGATCGAAAACGGAATTCGGAAGATTTTAAAACTTAGGCTTGAATCCGATGTGTTTTGGTTGCTTTGATGTTGTTTGAAATGTTTTGAAGATTTGTACAAGTGTTAATAAGGTTCTAGGATATGTTGATGCCTTTGGTTGAGGTCTCGGGGGCCTCAAGATGAATTCAGATGGTTAACGGAGAAAATTTTGGAGTTGAAGTTGTGCAGCTGCTGGCCTTCTGGTATTTTCGCATCTACGGTTTGGGGACGTAGAAGCAAAAATTGGCCATCTCTCCAAGAACTGCAGATGCGGTATATTTTCCGCAGAAGCAGTGCCGCACCTGCGTGTAAAGGGCCGCAAATACGGAATCTGGCCTTAAGTGGTAAGTCGTAGATGCAACATTTGTTCCACAGAAGTAGGACCGCAGATGTGAAAACTGTTGGGCATTATTTTAAAAGGGGTTCCGCATTTTGGGAGTTTATTTCCATCATTTCTAATCGTTTTTGAAGCTTTTGAGAGTGATTTTTGAGAAAAACAAAGGGGAATCACTTGGAAGTAACATCCTTGACTTCATAACTCATTTTTATGTGATTAAAGACCTAATAAGTGGTGAGAAATTTGGGAAAAATGGGTAATTAGGGCTTGAGTTTAAGAGGCCTTTAAATGAGGATTTGAGGGGTCATTTGGACTCCGATTTTAGTGTTCTTGTTATGTATAGACTCGTGAAAGTACGAGGTTTCTGAAAATATAAATTTTACCTGATTCCAAGACGTGGGCCTGAGGGGCGTTTTGGTTATTTTATATAATTTCGTGTATTAGCTTAGAATTTAATTGTAGAATCAGTTACTTAAAGTGTTATTTACATTATACAATTGAATTGAATAGATTTGGGTCATTTGGAGTCGAGTACTCGTGGCAAAGACGTGGTGTTGGGTTGATTTTGAGCCGGTTCGAGGTAAGTGGCTTGTCTAACCTTGTGGGGGGGGACCTTCCCCTTAGGATATGATATATTTGATAATTGAAATGCCTTATACGTGAGGTGACGAGCGCATACTTGAGTTAACTGTTGAAAATCCAGTTTTTCCTTAAGTATTTCAATTGAGTTTTTTTTCCTGTTTTATTCTATTTGTGAATTTAGCATGTTGCTAGTTTAGAGAAGCATGTTTAGTTGACCTAATTGCCTATTTGCTTAAACTGCCTTAATTTCATTATGTGGAGCATGTTAGGCTAGAATTAACTGTTCACTTGGTATGAAATTTAGCTTAATTGGGTATTCTTGTGTTGCTGCTGTGTGCTTTACTTTGGGACTACGGGACGGCATCCCAGGAGATCCCCTGTACGTATTTATGATCTGGTTGTTGCTGTGTTCTTTACTTTGGGACTACGAGACGGCATCCCGGGATATCCCCTGTACGTATTTACGATCTCATTGCTACTGTGTATTCTACTTTGGGACTATGGGACGGCATCTCAGGAGATCCCATGTACGTATTTACGATCTGATTCCTGTTGTGTGTTCTACTTTGGGACTATGGGACGATATCTCGGGAGATCCCCTATACGTATTTATGATTTGGACTAAGGTACGGGATACCAAGAAATCCCTAGCATATATTGAGGATACCAAGAGATCCTCGGGATACTAAGAGATCCTAGCATATAATTGAGGATACCAAGAGATCCTCGGGATACCGAGAGATCCCTAGCATATATTGAGGATACCAAGAGATTCCCGGGATACTAAAAGATCCCTAGCATATAATGAGGATACCAAGAGATCCTCGAGATACTAAGAGATCCCTAGCATATAATTGAGGATACGAAGAGATCCTCGGGATACCGAGAGATCCCTAGCATATATTGAGGATACCAAGAGATCCTAGAGATACCAAGAGATCCCTAGCACATATTGAGGATACCAAGAGATCCTCCGGACACCAAGAGATCCCCGGTTATCATCCTTGCTGTGAATGTTATTTCCTTGTGGTTTGCCTTTATCTCTGTTTCCGTTATTGTACTCTTATCATTCTCTATAGATTTTGACTGTAGATTCTCAATTGTATTGCTTATCTTATCATGTCATCTTATTATCTATTTGATCTTAGTAGGGCACTGACCTTCCTCATCACTACCCAACTGAGGTTAGGCTTGGCATTTACTGAGTACCGTTGTGGTGTACTCATGCCTCTTCTGCGCATGTTTTTCATGTGCAGATCTAGGTACCGCTACTCAGGCCTATCATCATTGAGGAGGCGACTACTCTAGATACTTCGAGGTACATCTGCCGCGTCCACAGACTGAGAAGTCCCTTTCTATTCCTACTTTTAGTATTTAACCCTTATGTATTTTTCTGTTCTTATTAGACATTCCGGAGTTAGAGCTATGCAGTATTGATCTTAGCTTGTGATTCATGGGTTTCTAGGTCTTGGATTTATGTTTGGTATTGAGAGTTAAACATGGTGTATGCCGAGCGACACATTTAAATACTGTTACTGCTTTATTTCTGTTTTAAATTGTTTACTTCCGTAAATTAGGCTTACCTAGTCGTAGAGACTAGGTGTCGTCACGATGGTTTATGGAGGGCGAACCGGGGTCGTGACAATCTTTTCTTCGCTTGTGAACTTCGAGTTCACTCCTTTTTCTTTTTCTTCTTTTTTCAGACTCCTTCTTTTGGTCGTCTCGAACCCTGTGCCTCGAGGTAAAACCTGCTCAGATACCAAAACAAACAAACAAAATTTTTCTGCCCCAGTTTTCATTAGAAAAATTTCGTGAGTTTTTGTAACAATATTCTAAACTACTTCTTTATTGAAAGCAATAAAAGTCAGGATGGTGTATTCTTGGAAAAAAGAATTTAGGGAGTGGAGACCCTATATCTAAAATGAAATCAACTAGAGATTGGAGGCCCTATGTTGGAAAGATTACCAGGTTATGTTGGCATCAACTAAGGAGTGAGACCCTATGTTGGGAAAAGATTATCAGGTTATGCTGGCATCAAATAGGGAGTGAGACCCTATGCTGGAAAAGATTACCAGGTTATGCTGGCATCCACTAGGGAGTGGGACCCTATGTTGGAAAGTGAGACTACTGAATTGTGTACCTATGCTAAAATGAACCAAGAAGAATTTTTTGTTTTTGTTTTTTTTTTCTTATTATTTTTCTTTTTTAGAAAAAATCATCATCATTTTTTTTTGAGAAAATCCTTCTTTTAGATAAATTGCCCCAACGTTTTTTTCAAAGGCATGAACAAATGACTTTTTTTTCTTTTTAATCGAGACATCCTCTTTTCCTTTCTTTTTTTAAATTTTTTAGGAGAAAATTCATTAAACTAGGCTTTTATATCTTAGGAGAAAAATTCTTCAGACTAAAACATCTATCCTAGGAGAAGGTTCATCAGACTAGGTTTTCTATCTTAGGAGAAAAATTCATCAGACTAAGATTTTGATCCTAGAAGAAAATTCATCAGACTAGGTTTCTTTTCTTCTTCTTTTTTTTGGTATCTTAGGAGAAAGATTCATCAGACTAAGATTTTGATCCTAGGAGAAAATTCATCAGACTAGGTCTTTTTTTGGTATCTTAGGAGAAAGATTCATCAGACTAAGATTTTTATCCTAGGAGAAAGTTCATCAGACTAGATCTTCTATCTTAAAAGAAAGATTCATCATACTAAGATTTTGATCCTAGGAGAAAGCTCATCAGACTAGGTTTTCTATCTTAGGAGAAAGATTCATCAGTCTAAGATTTTTATCCTAGGAGAAAATTCATCAAATTAGGTCTCTTTTTTTGGTATCTTAGGAGAAAGATTCATCAGGCTAAGATTTTGATCCTAGGAGAAAATTCATCAGAATAGGTCTTCTATCTTAGGAGAAAGATTCATCAGACTAAGATTTTGATCCTAGGAGAAAGTTCATTAGACTAGGTTTTCTATCTTAGGAGAAAGATTCACCAGACTAAGATTTTGATCCTAGGAGAAAATTCATCAGACTAGATCTCTTTTCTTTGGTATCTTAGGAGAAAGATTCATCATACTAAGATTTTTATCCTAGGAGAAAGTTCAACAGACTAGGTTTTCTATCTTAGGAGAAAGATTCATCATACTAAGATTTTATTGGGAGAAAATCCAGATAAAAAGATTCATCAGTCTAAGATTTTTATCCTAGGAGAAAATTCATCAAATTAGGTCTCTTTTTTTAGTATCTTAGGAGAAAGATTCATCAGGCTAAGATTTTGATCCTAGGAGAAAATTCATGAGAATAGGTCTTCTATCTTAGGAGAAAGATTAATCAGACTAAGATTTTGATCCTAGGAGAAAGTTCATCAGACTAGGTTTTCTATCTTAGGAGAAAGATTCACCAGACTAAGATTTTGATCCTAGGAGAAAATTCATCAGACTAGATCTCTTTTTTTGGTATCTTAGGAGAAAGATTCATCAGACTAAGATTTTTATCCTAGGAGGAAGTTCATCAGACTAGGATTTCTATCTTAGAAGAAAAATTCATCATACTAAGATTTTATTGGGAGAAAATCCATCAGACTAGGACTTTTTATCCTAGTAGGAAAAATGTGAAGAGCAATGGCAACATTTTATGTACATTAGCAAGACAGATAAAGGCAAAGATTTGAGAAACTTCCCTTTGTCAGCTCTCCTCTTTTTTTTTTTGGTTTTGTTTTTTTCCTTTTGTTTCTTTTTTTTTTGAACCACTTTTCTTGCACTGCTTTGTTCCTATTTCACACAAAGAAAAATTTGTCAGTTTTGAAAATGGTGGCCAGTTTGTGGCCTTGATTCTTGGGAAGCTTGGCTTTTGCTCAATCAGGTCGAGTCGGTCTCAAGAGACTTTTGCTCTGCATTAACCCTGATTGTTTCACACCCAGTACCATTTATATTTGTGCATCAATCAGCCTTATCCCAACTGGAGATCTTTGCTTAGGTGACATTTTCTGATATCTTGAATGACTTCCTGCTTTTTGAGCAACTTGTCTGTCAGACAAAATCACCAGTTATCTTTGTTTGCGCCAAGTAGGCTGACAAGAGTCTTTTTGGGGAGCCTTTGCATGAATCCTCATGGTATATTAACAGTAACAACTGAGTGTGCTGGCCAAATTTATTTTATGCAACTGAAAAGCCGCTAGCAAATTTTGAAATCTTTTCTTGCTTGTTTTGACAAGGACTGACTCAGAGTGAAGGACACAATGATACAAAAAAACAAGTATTAACAAGAAATGCCCTTGTCGGATGGACAGAAGGAAGAGTTTTTTTTTAATAACTATCCTTAATGATCATGACATGAATTTTGGACTCAACGGCCTGATGTATCAAACTATCCAATCTTCCCTTTTACCATTCTTATGATCTTTGAAGTCGGGCTTGTTCGTGCCAATTCTTTGTATCAGCTTCACGACTCATTTTCGACTAGTGGTTCCCCGGGGGGTTTTCACTAACAAGTCTCTCTCATTTATTTTCTCTACTTACCGTCGTCTTATGGTGCCTGTGAAGATTTTCACTAGTAAGAACTCTCTCATTTTTTCTTTCTCTTTTTTTCTGTTGCTTTGCTTCCTTGTGTGAGAAACTGACAGTGTTCTATGTCATGTGAAAATAGTTGCTCATTACATGTCTCTTTTGTCATTCTTGAAGGCATATCGGGAGGTCTTTATTTGGAAGGATTTTGGATAGGATTGGAAAGAAAGGACGTCATGATGGCTTAAAATAGACTCAAAGTAAAGGAGGTTGTAGACTTACAACTCTTGAAATCGACTCTTTCGAAAGTGAAATAAAATATTTGCCCCAGTTTCAGCTATTGGGGATTTTTTTTTTGATTTGGTTGGATCGAACCGTGAGGCTGCCTATGTATCCCTTTTTTAAGTAATCAGGTCAAACGTAGTTCAAACATCTGACCTAACTATTTTTTTCATCTTGCTTTCTATTTTTTCTTTCTTTTCTTTTTTTCCTTTTTTTTCTTTCTTTTTCCCCTTTTTTCTTTTTTTTTCTTTTTGTTTGCCCCAGCTTCTATCCTCTGAGGGCATGGACCTTCGACAGTTCTTTTCTTCTTCTTTTTTTTTCACTTGAACTTTCAAAAAGCTTCCCCAATTTGTACTTTTGGGGCCTGGGCCTTTATTGTTATTATTATTTTTCATTTTTTTGACTCTAAACTTGATTCCAAAAGATGGTGGTCAAAGAAAATAACACAGGCTCAAAGGGGTGACAAAGGGTATAAAGTGTTTGGGTAGCAGAAAAATGGCCTCCCGGCCTCGAGAACGCCAAACATAGTATCCTTTTGCGGTGAACATGTTTATCTTCTTGGTGTGTCGTGGTCACACGACACTTTCCATCCCTTAATGTCAAAATTTCCAACAAACTTCAATTGATTAAACATCCTCAAGCCCGATCTTCACAATGATTTAAATGTGAATTTTTCTTCTCAGTTATCCAATTCCAGATTAAATTAGTTTCTAAGATCTAGCTCAAAATTTCCGCATGCATGTCATGTCTTTAGAACTAGCGAGAAAAGAACTAAGAACAGAATGACACAAAAAGACAAATTATATTTCATTGAGTAAAGGATGAAAAAGTTTGACAACAAGACAAACAACCTAAATCCGAGTTACGACCTTAAACTAACTCGGATAATAAAAACAACAACAGAACAGATAGACAAGACTCGCACAAACAAAATGGAGGGATAGAAAGGTTTGACTCAATAAAACAAATAAAATCTGGATGACAACCCTGACATAACCCAGATAGTAGAAAAAATATCAAAATAAGCTACCAAGATTCCTTCCTAGTAAGGAGAGAATGAATTTTCAATTTCTAAGCTTGACATTTATCCACAAAATTGTTCATCAGAATCACCATGGCATTCTCCAATTTCAGTCGACAAGCTCCCGAGAGGATTCTCATACTCCATGTCACCAGGAATCATCCCCGAAAAGTGTGCATCATCATGTGCAGGTAAAGGATTCTGCACGATATTTTGGGTGTCACTGTCTTGGATCATAATCAGTTTTTCCTGGATCATCCTTTCTATTTCTCTTTTCAAATCCCGACAGCTTTCAACATTGTGCCTCTGGGCATTGGAATGGTATTCACACTTTTTAGAAGGATCAATGCTTCTTGCACGTGGGTCTACATGATTTGGAGAAATGGGTGCAATCATGTCATAATGATTTAATTTCTCAAACAAGCTTGCATAGGACTCTCCTATTGGTATAAAATTATCTTTCAACCTTTGTTCTCCTTTATACCTCTGGCTTGGATGTGGGTTATAGGGCACCTGAAAATTTTGTGGAGGCTGGTGAATATTTTGTGATGCTCGTGCTCGCCTTTTAGGGTGTTTTGGTGGCTGGCCAACATACTAAGGTGGAGCGACAGAGTGTTGTTAGTTCTGAGGGGGATAGTAATGCTCAGGGGAGTTATCAGAAAACAGACGAGGTTGGTCATACCTTCGAGACGTTCTCCTAGGACCTCTTCTAGACCTTGATGTCATCATGATTTCTTTAACCTTCTTATTTGTGTCACCAAAATTATCGGATTCAATTTGGACAACCTGATTTGCGGCTTTGAGAACTGCTTGACTTATAATTTTGCCCTTCTTAAGGCCATTCTCTACCATTTATCCCATTTTGACTGCTTCCGAGAAGGATTTGCCAATTGCTGACACCAGAAAGTAATCTGGCTTTTGAGCCTGAATGAAGACAGTGATTAGCTCATGTTCATCCATGGGTGGCTTAATCTAGCTGCTTGTTCTCTCCATTTAATGGCATATTCCCTGAAACTTTCAGTTGGTTTCTTCTTCAGGTTTGAAAGGGAATTGCGGTCTGGGGCAATGTCGATGTTGTATTGGAACTGTTTGACAAAGGCCTGTGCCATGTCATCCCAGACATACCATTTGAAGGCTACTCCATTAAGGCTTTCCCCAAAATATGCTATTAGCAGTTTTTCATTTCTTCCCGCACCTCTTAGTTGATTGCAATACCTTTTCAGGATGGCTATGGGGTCTCCGTGTCCATCATACTTTTCAAATTTGGGGATCTTGAAACCAAGTGGCAAGTGGACATCGGGGAACATACATAGATCCTTGAAGGAAATACTCTTCTGACCTGCCAACCCTTGCATGTTTTTCAACCGTTGTTCTAAGCTTTTCACTCTTTGGGTCATTTCTTCATGTGCCATCTTTTGGGCAGGCTTCTCAATGTTTGTAGGAAGATCAAAGAAGTACGAGTGGTACTCAGGAGAGTGGTACTGCTCTTGCTGGGTAGCAAATTGTGACTCATGACAAGGTTGTCCTTGGCCATTGGCCCATGCTTGACACATTTTGGCCATTTACTGTTTCAGTATTCTATTTTTTTCAAACACAGTAAACTCTTGTTGAATCCTCTGACCCCGAGTCTCTTGAGCACTTGTAACAGCTTGGATGTCATTTTTCCTTGTATCTTGTGTTGTCCGCCTACCACAAACCGACCACCTCAAACTTTCTTTTATAATTCAAAACAAAAGAAACGTTAGACTGGACTCAGTTAGTCCTTATTATTATCATCATTTTTTCTCATTTTTCATTTTTTTTCATTTTTTCATTTTTTTGGTTGATCGAACCTGATGTGGGTTGCCTACGTATCATATGGGAACAAGAATCAGATCTTCCGTAGTTTGGGAAGATCGGGAATAATGTGAATAAACTAATCTTTTTTTTGGATTTTGGATTTTGAATTTTTTGTTTTAAAAAGAAGAAACAAAATATTTTTGGATTTCGATTTGTTTGTTTGTTTGTTTTTTATAATTTTGAAAAGAAAGACTTTTAAATGAGAAAGAAAATATTTTTGAATTTATGAAAGAAATGCTTCTAAAGAAAAAAAATATTTTTAAATCTTGAATTTTCTTTTCAATTTTTGAAATAAGGATGAAAATATTTTTGGATTTTGAGAAGAAATTAAAAATATATATTTGTATTTTTTAAAAAAAATTGGGGTCTAAAAGAAAGACTTTCTAAAAAAGGAAGTAAAGGAAAATATTTTTGATTTTTTTTTTGAAAATTGTGGGCCGAAACCGATGAGGCTTGCCTATGTATCTCACATCCGGTGAGAATCAGAGCCAGTTTTGACATAATTGGAAAAACATGATATTGACTCACTTTCATTTTTTTGAAATACATTTTCTTTTCCTCTCTTTTTTCAAAAATTTTGGTAGAGTTTCGAGGCATTTTCAAATACTGGGGTTTTCAGAATCGGGTGAATTCTCTATCCTACCTCACTCTTGGTTTTTCTGTTGTTTTCCTTTCCTTAGCCGATCAACTCACAAGCCGAAGCAAATAAATGTACAAATAGCTCGTAAGATGCATCAAAATGGTCTTTCATTTCGGGTACACTTGTCCTAGACGGACCCAACCCGTGTGTTGAGTCCCCAAATTCAAATGCAGATGATGCAAACAAACGTTCCTACAAGGGATCCAGCATGAGGTCAAGTTATTCTAAGTTTAAACCTGGGGTTGTGTTCTTGACCTGGCTTACCCGAGCGGACAACTCAAGGCGAAGAGGGGCAACGTACTGGGAGCACGAAAGTTTACCCGGCCTTGTTGCTGGCCTAACCTCGTTCTTATTTGGTATAATTCTAACAAAAAAGTGGGCAACGCGAATGTGTGCACCATTTTTTAGAAGACTCGGGTGGGAGGCGTAAAAAGACAGTTTAATACAATTCAAATAATATCAAAGCAGTAAATAAACGACAATTAGCACATTAGGTCCATAAAATATAGTAATATCAACAATAAATAAAGCCAAGAATAAATCATATTAACAAGCTCGAATTCTTGAACCTTGAACCAGAGATTCTGGGTTCTTTTCCCCAGTGGAGTCGCCAAAGCTATCACACCTCCTTTTTACCACCCCGGAAAGGTGTATAAGGGAGTTTTTTTCAATTTAAGTGACAATCGAAACGAGATTATTTATATTAAATTCAGAGTCGCCACTTGAGATAATTTATGGTGTCCCAAGTCAACAGTTTAAAATCTCGAATCGAGGAAGTTGACTATTATTTATGGTCTGCGAACACAGAAATCCGGGTAAGGAATTCTGTTAACTCGGGAGAAGGTGTTAGGCATTCCTGAGTTCCATGGTTTTAGCACGGTCACTTTGATCATACTTGGCTTTAATCAAATTGTCTAATTACTCATTTTAGAATTTATGTGCATTTTTCTCTTTTAATTAAGCGCACATGTACCCATTTGTTTGGCATGTCAAAAATTATGTCACGCGAACGTGTCCACAATTAATAACGTTTTGTTATTATTAAGAAAGTTTAGTCAAAGTTGCGTGAACGCATACTCCGATTTTATTTTTAAAATCATAATTATGTCACGCGAACATGTCCATAATCACGACGATATATTACACGTGCCTGAAGCACTCTAACGGTGTTCATTATTCTTCCTAAATTTTGAGATTATTGATGCCAAATTTACGAATAAGATATTATTGGGGAGCAGATAGGCTAGCTAACATGATCTATTACTTGGCCAAATTCCTTATGGTCCAAGGCCTAGCTTATGACCCATTCTCATTCCTTGCCAAGAAAGAAACAACTCCAATTTTTCCATCTACCCGATTATAAGCATTTATTCAAGAACCCCAAGACTACATGCATCACAATCGAAATAAAAACTAATTAAAACAATTCAAAGAAAAACTACGACATGCTACTCAAACAACGTAGAATCACAAATCAATCAACACGCGCACCAAGCTATCATAACACAATAATGAGAATTAAAATTGAGAAATGGACCTTTTATTGACGAACAAAGCTGAAAATTGCAGATCAATCAGGCTAAACAAAGCAGCAATCCTTGGACTAAAATACCGAAATTACAAACCGGAAACTCGAATCGACACCGGAAAGCTCGAAACCCAAATCGACCTCGGTCAAACGATAAACTTAAATCTCTGAATATCTGACAACTGTGCCTTGTTGAACACCAATAAACCAATGGACTAGCTTATCAGTGATTGGTAGTCTCCCAACTCCAGTTTTTCCAATTATAAGGCGGACAAATCCGAGAGGAAATGAGTGGCCATTTGGATAACTCATTAAACCCCCCATTGAAGTAGTAGAATTTGACAAGTTTTGGTAAATCATATATGTATGGAATGGAGTATCACAATGTTGAATTGGAAAAAAGGATAACAGAGAGACATGCTAAAATACAAACGGTGAAAGTTCAATAAACAAAACATGTTACTACTACGGATTCAAGTCATAAACTGCTCAATTGTTGAATATTTGGTCGAAGAGGACCGAGATCTATCTTTGTACAGAGTATCGCTATGATAAGGAAGGTGTTTTGACTTTATATCTCCGGTAAGGTCACGAAATTGGGAATACGACACTGACACCAAATTCTTAGTGGATTGATTATAGAGTACACATTTGATGCATATGGACAACACATTTTTCACCCAAAAAAGAGCTGAGAATGTTAGCGAGCAAGTTAGGATCTTACTGCTTTATAGGAGAAGAAGTTGTCATTTTTAGTCTCTTATCTAGGACTAGGTCTAGGAATTGAAAGCTTAGGCTAGGGTTTCTATAATTGAGTATTTTATATGAAGGTGAGAAGGGATGATGACCATTGGATTAGAAGGAAATAGATGGCTAGGATTAAATCTTGCACTTAAGTGGGCTAATGGGTTGGGAAGAAAGGGTTAAGGGTAATTGGGTTGGATCATGTCTTTTTGGGTTTGAACTTAGGTTAAAAGGACCAAATAATATAATGTATCTATTAAAATGTAAAAATTACTCTAAATTAAAATAAACTAATATAAAACTAAATACTACGCGTGAAACTATTTTTTTTGTATTTTCAAATGTTATAATACTATAAATATAAATATACTAATTGACTTTAACCTAAAGATGAAAAAATATATTTATTTTTTTTTTTTATTTTTTGTGATAAAAATAAAGTAAAGAGAGTGATATTAAACCTGAACTAAATATTTACGCTAAAATGTGTACAATCTTGGGGAGGGTCAAAAATTACATGTCTACAATTACTAGTTAGTATTCAAAATTATGGTAGGGTCACATGAAATGCACACTCGAATTGAGATTTACGTATCGTGACCATGCCACAGGAACCGTACCCATGGCTACGATAATTTATTATTGATCGCGCCTAAAGCAAGCTACGATTTTATGAATATTAACGGCCTAAGTCTGCTACTAGCGATCTCAAAAGTAAAGAAATAAATGAATATATATAAATAAATAAAAAATTAAATATCCATGAAATTCGTCTTTCTGCCCATACTATTCATTTTATTTTTTATTTAACCCATGATCTTGATTACTTTTGTGTTTCAAGAGCAAATTCATCGTGGCCTAATTCAATTTCTGGACTTAGTTTATCAAATTGTGATCGGCTTGCCTCAATATTCTTAATCCAGTTTGAGCTCAACCCCAATTATTTCAAATTGATCTATGCAACTCATACCATTTCTGTATTTCTATTGATTAACCATAACCAAAAGAAGGCAATAAACCAGTACAAAGCAAATTAAGGCAAGACAATAAAACATGGCATAAGGGAAATTAAAGCAAAACAATAAAACATGGCAGGAAGACACTCAAATAATAATAACAATAACAATAGATCATGGCTTGAAACAAGTATCAGTTGAGGATAGAAAGGGACCTCAGTAGTAACTTTATTCAACGTATCTCTCCTTGATCACATGAATTACACGCAAGTCCGGTGATGGCAATTTAATCGACAAACCAAAATAGCCAAAGAAAAACATCATGGATCCGGGATGAAACCTCGAAACTTAATTTCGAACAGAGGTAGTCAAATATCACTCGACAATTAACAACTCTTCCTCGATCAAATTCCATAATAGAAAGTGAAAAGAAAAACGAAAATATATACATTTTTTTTTGTGTGTTTCTGAGTTTGAAATCAAATTAAAATTAGATTGGACTGAATTCTTTTTATATAAAAGAAATTTAATGAAGAAGTCAGAAAACATAAAATCATAAACCAAAACCAAGCCTTAGTTCTTTTTTTTTTGCTCTTGTTTCCTATCCTATGTGTATGTGCTTGATCTGGACTGGAAGGGGGAACGACGTGGCTGTTCTGTTGGAGGAATTTGCTGCGGTGATGGAGGTACAGAGGGAGGTCTGGTCGCTGGTTGTTTGGAGAAGGGCTGGCAATTTGAAGAGATCGGGGGGGGGGGGGGGTGCGGCTGGTTTAGGTATGTTGAGGGTTGTTGGTTGGCATGGAGGTTTAGAGATGAAGAAAAAGGAAAGGTCACTAGTATTGAATAGAGAAGAAGAGGATGGGGGTCCTTTTTTTTTGTCTCTTCAGCGCTGCTCTTCTGAAGAAAAAGGGTGTCCTCTTTTTATGGGTTAGGTCTAGGTTATTATGTGGGTTTAAGGGTATTGGGCTCAGGGAATGGGCTAGAAACTTAGGCCTTATGACTATATTTGCTTAAAATTAGCCTAATTAACTAAAAATCTATCCATCCAACACCAAGTCTTGCCTATTAAATAAAAAAATACAGATAGAAATATTACCAAAAATATTAATTAGCCCTACTTAAGTAAAAGTAATTATTTTGGCGAAATGGTTTCCTAGCCACTTAAACTTATCGGGTTTTTTTAAAGCTGATACATAAACTTATAACTTTCCCATTTGAATACTCGAACTAGTTTTTTCCATAACTAATAAACATATTTGACCATTGACAATGTGCGCGTGTATTACGCATACACATACGTGTCCATCCAGTCAGCAAATGACCAATGGATGTCTTACACGTAAGGGCGCGAAATGTTAAGCAGCAACTCCTTCTCTTTGACTGCTTTAGCGTTCTTCTTCATCAACCATTTCAAGCTAATTCCAACACCCCTAGAAACACTCTGCTACGCCTATCTCTGCTCCCTTTTCTTCCCTTCACCACACAACACTCCACCTGATCAATTTTCTTCCTCAATCAAAAGTCGAGGTTACTGTTTGGAGGTTTGTCGTGGTTCAGTTTCGTAATTTTCTAAATGTTTTAGTTCAACGAATCTATTTCTATACAAAAGCAGAAGTCAACCTTACTTGGAATTTCAGAGAGAATCTGAAGGCCCTCCTTATTGAAACTTGAAATTCCCCAGAATCTCTTCTTCTATGCATAATGTTAAGGTCCTTCATTAGACATTTTTAACTAACTGAAGTTCTCATTTACAGGTACTCCTGCAATGACATCAAGGGGATTGGTTGAGAAGGACTTCGAGCAGATTGTTGAGTTCCTCCACAGGGCTGTCTTAAACATCCAGAAGGAGTACGAAAAGCTTTTAAAGGATTTCAATCAACGAACTTGGAAGGGGAAGTTATGGGGAAGTTCAAAACTTATCTTCAACTCTACAATAACAAAATATACAACTTTCTACCATTTTCACGGTTTGAAAAATGAAAAAAAATTGAAAATGGAGCTTCAGATTTTTTTAAATGGAGGAAGGGGGTATTTTGTACTGTTGGGTGTTGGGAAGGGGGTTTTCACGCTCTTGTACGTCGTGTCCCTCACGCGGGCTGCTGATTAGGACCAACTGACGCCACATGCGCATGATCAATAGTCAAATGTGTTTATTATTTATGGAAAAACGAGTTCGAGTGTTCAAATAGGAAAGTTATAAGTTTATGTATCAGCTTTAAAAAAATCCGGCAAGTTTAAGCGGCCAGGAAGCCATTTCGCCTTATTAAAATAAAACTAACCTTTAAAACAAAATTATTTTTGATATTTTCAAATATCATATTAAAATAAAAATAAGGTATTGTTTTTGTATTTTTTTTAGTTTTACGAAAGGTATATAAACTAAAAGCAACTAAAAAGAAAAAATATCTTTGTAATTTTCTTTTTTGTGTTAAAATAAAGTAAAAGAGTCAAAACTAATTGAAATAACGATATTAGGCCTAAACTAAATATTTAAGCTAAAAATGTGTATGGGGAGGGTCAAAAATTACATGTCTACAGCTGCCCCTCTTTGATTGAAAACGCGACGAGTTTTCAGACAAAGAACAACGAGACAGGTTTTTTGACCCGACCCTTATTTAGAGAGACCAAAAACTAAAAAAAGGAGGATGTGACCGAGCCCTGATATCTGAGCTGCCTACATATCCTTGGCTATAAAGGAATCAGGTCATGTGTAGTTCAAAAGTAGGAATAGTGATGGAGTATACCGAGGTGGAGAGACAATTAAAGTGTCGTCGAGGTTCCGGTCTGCGGTCCTGTTATTACATCAAAAATTAAAAAAAAAAAAAGACTAACTAAGCTTGTCAGCTATGAGTTACAAGATTCCTATCTATAAGTCTTCTGAAGCTTGATCTTGAGTCTTGAATGGTTCTTCATGCAGACTTTAGATTTGAACCTTGATGCTTGTTAGCTGCAGGTGTTAGTTCATTCTTCCACGGCTTCTTCAGATCAACACCGGACATGCACTGCTCGTGACTTCAACCATGTCTTGAGCAGCTCACATCTTTCATCTGCTTCTGCATTTGGATTCACTTCCCTCTTTTTCCTTTCTTTCCTTTTTTCTTGGATTGAGACTTCTTCTTTGGTCATCTTAAACCCCGTGCCTCGAGGTAAAAACCTTATTCTTCAGGCAACTCGTGCTACCTCCGATTTGAAACTTGAAATGAATTCTGAAATGACTTCCCCCATTCTCCAGGTGGGCGTCTGATGCTGACTTAAAATTTGAAATAAATTCCATTGTTCTCCAGGTGGGCGCCTGCAATTTAAATTTGAAATGGATTCCTTTGTTCTCCAGGTGGCGCCTGATGCTGAAACTTAAAATGAATTCCATTGTTTTCCAGGTGGGCACCTGATACTTAAACTTGAAATGAATTTTCTTGTTCTTCAGGTGGGCGCCTGATGCTTAAACTTGAAATAAACTCCCTTGTTTCCAGGTGGGCGCTTGCAACTTAAACTTTGAGATGAATTCCCTTGTTTTCCAGGTAGGCGCCTGCAACTTAAACTTGAAATGAATTCCCTTATTTTTCAGGTGGGCGCCTGATGCCAAAACTTGAAATGTATTCCCTTGTTTTCCAGGTGGGCGCCTGATGCCAAAACTTGAAATGTATTCCCTTGTTTTCCAGGTGGGCGCCTGATGCTAGAAATGAATTCCCTTATTTTCCAGGTGGGCACCTGATGCCGAAACTTGAAATGTATTCTCTTGTTTTCCAGGTGGGCGCCTGATACCAAAACTTGAAATGTATTCCCATGTTCTTCAAGTGGGAGCCTGATGCCAAAACTTGAAATGAATTTCCATGTTTTCCAGGTGGGTGCCTGATGCCAAAACTTAAAATTATTCCCTTGTTCTCCAGGTGGGCGCCTGATGCCAAAACTTGAAATGTATTCCCTTGTTCTCCAGGTGGGCGCCTGATGCCAAAACTTGAAATGTATTCCCTTGTTTTCCAGGTGGGCGCCTGATGCCAAAACTTGAAATGAATTTCCTTGTTTTTCAGGTGGGCGCCTGATGCCAAAACTTGAAATGTATTCCCTTGTTTTCCAGGTGGGCGCCTAATGCCAAAACTTGAAATGTATTCCCTTGTTCTTCAGCTAGGCGCCTGATACCAAAACTTGAAATAAATTCCCTTGTTTTCCAGGTGAGCGCCTGATGCCAAAACTTGAAATGAATTCCCTTGTTTTCCAGGTGGGCGCCTGCCATTACAACAAAACAAAAAAAACAAAAGAAACTTTTCATCCCCAGTTTGGTACCGAGAACATCTGTGAGTGTTAATCGAATCATGTTATCCAAAAGAGCTCTAAGAATTTAAAATCTAAATTCCATTACCCAGGAGGGCACTGAAAACTAAAACTAAATCTCATCTTAAGAGTGAAAGCTTGAAAGCTAAATTCTATTTCCTAAAGGTAAAACTTATGCTAAATCTCATTATCTATGATGGTCCTAAAAAATTAAAATTAAATCCCATTATCCAGGAGGGTCCTGACAACTTAAAACTACATCCCATTTTCCAGAAGGGTCCTAACAACTTAAAACCGCATCCCATTATCCAGGAGGGTCCTGAAAACTTGAAATTAAATCCCATTATCCAGGAGGGTCCTGAAAACTTAAACTTAAATCCCATTATCCGGGAGGGTCCTGAACTTAAAGAAAGCTAAAAACTCTTCAGACTATGGAGAATGCCTAGGAGGTACGGTTCTTCTCGACTAGGGAAAATGTGTAGGAGGTAAACCTTCATAACTAGGGGAATGCCTAGCAATTAAAAACCTCCTCAAACAGCCTTTATGCTGAAAAAATGTGGGCACGGCACTTGAAAAATTCAAGCTTCCAAGCTTTGATTTGGACATAGTCTTTGTCCCCGTTTCAAACAAAGAAAACTTATGATTTCAAACATGGTAGTTGGTTTGTGGCCTCGACTTTGAGGGCGATTGCTCATTCGCTTCTCATGATAACTTCGATTTCAACTCGAAAGATCTTGCTTGTTTATTGACTAACCACTTTCTTTGTCACCCTTATCACAGAAAATACCTCTGGTCTATTCAAAACCAACACCCTCTATCTGTTGCATTGTGCTCATGAATTGACATGTACCGGAGAACCTTTGTATTTCACATGAATCCCAAAGCAGTTGATTGTTACCGACTCAGTGTGCATACTGTTCTTTCCTGACATATGCCACTTCGATGTGCTAGCCAGATTCCGTTTTGTGCAATCGGAAAGCTGGTAGTAAATTTTGAAGTCATTTCTCACTTGTTCTGACCAAACAGACTTGGGAAGAGGAAGTAAAAAAAACAAAAAGAATAGAGTAAAGGGCAATGAAAAGAGTTGATTCCTAACAAGAAAACTACAAAGTAGAAATTTATCAGATGTGGATACCAACTCTAATGACCATGACATGTATCTTTGGATTAAGTGCCCTAATCTGTCAAGCAAGTCTAATGTTCAACTCTTGTTGTACCTGTGAGTCGTGAAACTGGGGTTCAATGCTCTGATTATCCTATTTGATTCACAGTCCTTATTCAACTTATAGTGCCCGAAGGGTTTTCACCATCAAGCCTCTCTCATTTTGTTATTTCTCTCAACTTACCGTCGCCTTATGGTGCCTGTGAAGGTTTTCACCGATAAGACTCTCTCATTTTTCTTTTCTTCTTTTTTCCTCTAATTCTGCAGATGACAAGGCATTAATCATGATAGAAATATCATATGCTCTTGGTATGTCTGACTTGGCACTCTCAAATATTATCTGGGAGGTCTTTTGGACTGTAATGTGACTTTTATACAGGGGTTAGAAAGAAAGGATATCATAAAGGCTCAAAATAACAACGGGCTTAATTTATTTATAACTTTTAGAATCCATTCTAAAAACTTTGCCCCAATTTCTAAAACAAGGGAATTTGATTCTTTTTTTCCTTTTTCTTGTTGAGATGGAATTTCTAAGAAAGACTGCCTCACTCTTGTAACGACCCGTCCGGTCATTTTGAGCTTTTGCACTTTGATCGCCAGCTTTTGGGCATGACTTGCCCGGTGTGATATATTATGACTTATGTAAATCGTTGGTTTTGGTTTTCAGGGTAATCGGAATGAATTTGGAAGAAAACAGTTCTCAGTTGAAGCTTGAAATTCGAAAGGTTTGACCAAGATTTGATTTGTTTGTATATGATCTCGGATCAGAATTTTTATGGTTAGGTTAGCTCCGTTAGGTGATTTGGGACTTAGGAGCATGATCGGAATGCATTTTGGAGGTCCGTGGAAGGTTTAGGCTTGAATTGGCTAAACTGAGATTTCGGTGTTTCCGGTTGATAATCGAGATTCTGATATAGGGGTCGAAATGGAATTCAGAGAGTTGCAGTAGTTCTGTTGTGTCGTTTGGGATGTGTGTGCAAAATTTCAGGTCATACGGACGAGTTTTGAAAGACTTTTTGATCGAAAGCATAATTTAAGAGTTCTTGGAGTTCTTAGGCTTGAATCCTATGTTAAATTGGTGATTTGATGTTGTTGTGAGCATTTCGAAGTTTTGAACAAGTTTGAACGATATCATGAGATGTGTTGGTACAATTGGTTTAAATTTCCGGGAGTTCCGGGATATTTTAGGCCGGAAATCATAGTTGTAGCAGGTCCAGAAGGGTTGCAGGCCTCGGAACTCACCCGCGCGATCCGCACAAAAAAGGAGTGCGGGCGCGGTGGGGAACATTTCACTGGTCCTACTTCGGAAGCTCATATCTTTTGATCTACAAGGAATTTTAAGATGATTCAAAACAAAAATTGTATGCTTTCGTGTCTAGTTTCCAGAAAGATAAAGATATTGCAATTTGGACATATGTAGCAAAAGTTATGGCTAAAATACTAAAGTCTGTCACTTCAGAGGAAAGCATGTGCGGCCGCGGTCATTTTTGTGCGGACCGCACTGGCTTTGTGCGGACCGCGGTCGATTTTGTTCGGTCTGCGGAGGTGAAGATCTGTGGGGTACTCTATAAATATGAGGTTTTATTTGATATTTTGACCTACAGAGCTCGGATTTTGGCAATTATTCGAAGGTTTTTCGAGAAATTCATCGGGGTAAGTGATTCTAACTCAGATTTGGCTAGAGTACATAAATCTATCATTGAATTCATCATTTAATTCGTGATTTGGGATGGAATTTGGGAAGAAAATTATGAAATCTTTCAAAAATGTAAAATGATGATTTGAAAGATCAAATGGTATCGGAATTGGATAATTTTCATATGGTTAGACTCGTGAGAGTATAAGGATTCTAGTTTTATGAATTTTGTCAAATTCCGAGATGTGGGCCCTGGGGTCGGGTTTGACCAAATTCTGGAATTTTGTGGTAATTCAATTGTTTTCGCTTGGGCTTTGTTCCCTTAGCATATTGTGATGTATTCGTTCTGATTTTGGATAGATTCGACGCGCGTGGAGGCCGATCCGAGGGGCAAAGGCGTCGCGAGTTAGAGATTTAGCCGGTTCGAGGTGAGTAATGATTGTAAATGATGCTCTAAGAGTTTGAAACCCCGAATTACACATCGTAGTGCTATATTGAGGTGAGGCACACGCTTGATGACGAGTATGGGGTCGTGTACTATTGGGGATTGTGACTTGGTCCGTCCCGATTGATGATTTTACCGCATATTTGACTGAAACTTATTTGTTATCATCATGATTTGGGCTGATTACCATATTTGGGCTTCGTGCCAACTATTTGAACCCTTCGGGGATCTTTATCACTGTTTCCTCACTGTTTTGACTTATTATTTGAACTCAGTCCTGTTGATATCTACTATTTTACAAACTCAGCCACTTTTACTCAGATTTGAAAACTTAAATGATATTTCTAAATGATGTTTTGGGCTAAGAACTACTATTTTACTAATGCCTGAGGGGCTTGTGATGATTTTCGGACTGAGTGAGGCCGAGGGCCATATGTGAGGATATGCTGAGTGATATGAGGTCAAGGGCCTAAGATACTTTATATGCCACGAGGTAGCTTGAGTGATGTGAGGCCGAGTGCCGAGAGATGGTGCCACGAGGTGGCTTGATATAGCGTTGGGCCATAAGGGGCCCCTCCGGAGTCTGTACACCCACAGTGAGCGCGGGTACCCATCATGATCTGAGAGTGAGCCCGAGGGGCTGATGTTGTACTAAGAGTGAGCCCGAGGGGTATTGTACTGAGAGTTATCCCGAGGGGCTAATATTGTTCTGAGTGATTGATACTGTGCCCGAGGGGCGGATTTCTACTTGTTATTTACCTGCCAAACTACCTGTTTTACTTGTTTAAAAAGGTATTTAACTTGATTTCTTCACGGATTTATTGCTTTAAGTGATTTTACTGCCTTGATATAGAATTGCCTTGTGCCTTTATGTGTTTTCATGCTTTCAACCATTATTTATAATTATTATTCACAGGGTCAGAGTACTCACATTACTCCCTGCACCATGTGTGCAGATTCAGGCATCGCAGAGTCCGCTCCTGAGTGCTGACCCTCCCAGTCCAGGCAGTAATTCGGAGACTACGAGGAAGCTGTTGGCGTTTGCAGCCCCCGTGCCTCCCTTATCTTATCATTTTAATGTTCTTAGAACTATTGTATCGGATTTAGTGTTCAGTAGACCTGTATTTGGATTTCTTAGTTGCTCATGACTTGTGATACCCCGGTTAGGGCTATGTCGGGTTGAAAATTCCGCTTTGTTATCTCTATTTCCGCTAATTGGGCTATTAAATCATGTTTGAACTGTTCTAATGCTATTTAACTGCTTAAAAGGACGAAATGTTAAACAGGCTGCCCTTGTCTTCACAAGAGGCGCCATCACGACCGAGTTCGGGGTTAGGGTCGTGACAACTCTCGACTTCGTGGGATTATGAAATATTTTATTTGGTGCGATCGAACCTTAAGGCTGCCTACGTATCTTGTGGTGACAAGAATCAGGTCGAACGTAGCTCAAAGAGATGCTTTCTTTTCGTTGCTATTTTTCATTTTCTTTTTTTTCTTTTTCCTTTTCTTCTTTTTCTATTTTCTCTTTTGTGTTATTTTTTCTTTTTGACTTTTCTTTTAGAATGAACTTTCTAAAACAACTTATGGGGACATGAACACCTTTTCTTTTTTTGATTTTGACTCTAAATTGATTCCAAAAGAGGGGAGGTCAACAAAATTAGCATAAGCTCAAAAGAGGTACCGAACGGTATAAAGTATTTGGGTAGCTGAAAGAGGGCCTCCCAATCTCTGAAAATGTCAAGTACAACACATGCAACTTGAGAATAAAAAAGGAAGATCATGCACAACATTTCTTTTGCAGCTTCGGCATTGATATCAATGATATGCCTTCCATTTTATTATCACACCCCGTAAGTTTAACAACCTTGACATCGTTATATATATATGGTATATTGAGTGAAAATTTTTTTGTAAAAGAAAAAAATGGCTTTAAAAATAAGATTTTATATAGTTAGTAATATTACTACTTTCAAATATGCTTTAAAATATACACATAATATGAGAAAGTTTATGAGATTTTCTTTATTGTAAAGATAGATATTATTTTCTCACATAAAAAAAAGTTATCTTTTTACCATTTTAAAAATTAAGCGTACGAAAAATTTGTACTCTTTATATGAGATTAGGAAAATTATAAGTTGAGAAAATATATGTATTTTTACATAGATGTTTTAATGAAATAATAGCGTATGAATTTATTTTACATGGTACCACATGACCGTAATAGTACGGTGTATAAAGTGTATTACAAATAAGTAGAATTTTAAGTAATTTAAAATATTTCTTAATTATGCGGGTAATTTATTAATTATCAGGTAACGGGACATTACCTAATTACCTAAAAATTCCTTAAACTATCATATAGAACTAAATTAATTTATAAAAGCGCAAATTAACTCACAATAACAATTAACACACAATTAAGTAATAATTAAGCATGAAATTGTACAATTGGACATTAAATGCTAAAAATGCAAAAGATGCCTATTTTTGTAATTCTCAATTTTTGTAAAACAAACTTAATTACTAACAATTGTAGAATTAAATCCTAATGCAAAATGCGACATATTTTTGTATTTTTTATTAATTTAACAAATAAACATGCACAGACAAATATACAAATAATTACACAAAAATACCACAAAAATTCAAAAAATTGCACACCAAGGAAAAATCATTTTATTTTGAATTTTTTGGGAGTAATTCTTTCATAGGGCAAAAATCACGTACTTACAGCTGCCCCTCTTTGCCCGAAGACACGAAGGGTTTTCGTGCAAAGAGTAACGATAAATTGAAGTGAAAATTATGGTATAGTATAACCCATGTAGTTACAGTAAAGTCATACGAATGAATAATCAGATCTATGAATAAGATATGGCCATATTCGCAAGGTCTACAAAGCACCGATCAAAGAACTTCAGTATACATAGATGCCCAGAGAGGCATCCTATTAAGCCTTATATATGTTTACAAAGTAAGGCCTAGAGATTGACTAAAAGATAAAAAGGGTATTCACCTAATTGAGAAGCTTCTCAATAGTGGTAGGGTTAGAATTACACTAGCTAGTTTAAGTGGACAATTAAGAAATAAAAAGCTGAAAATGATAATGGGAATGACACTAATTGATTAATTTAGAGAAAATAAGTTAGTGGGGATAATTAAAATAAAGGAAGGGACACTAGTAATGGGGATGACATTAATTTAGTGCCTATAAGAGGGGACATTCTGGGGGAGAGAAGGAGATAGATAGAGAGGAAGAAAAAAAGAGAAGGGGGCGGAGAGAGCGGTATACACTCGATATACACTCTGGATACACTGGATATACAGGGGCAGAGAACTAAGAAAACTTGGAAGAGATTCTGAGAGAGAGAGACAAGAAAACATTCTGAAAATATTGAAAAAAAATTGGAATTTACTGTTTCATTGATTTCTATTTTCTGGTTTTCAATTTCGAATTGGCTGAAACCATCTTCCATATACTGTTTCATTGAACTATCTAGGGTTAATAGTTATTTTTCTTGGATTAAAACTGGGACTGTTTTGTTGTTGCTGGTGATTGCTGTTGTTTTTACTTCTGATCTCACCCCCTTTTGACTTTCATTTCCAGGTATTCCTTCATACCCTTTGCTAACAAATGAAGTGCCACAAGTTGGAACCAGATTGAATTTGTATACAGATTTGGATGTTCGAATTGGAATTTGAATAAGAGTCTTGTTTGAATGTTAAATTCTATTAGCTTCTGCTGTCTATACTTTTGTTTTCTTATTATGATTCATGTGTTAAGTTGTCCAACTCTGCTAAAGGTATAGATTGTATACAATAATAACTTCTGCTGAAATTTTGGCTATGTATGTATAGATTGTCTGGTCTTAACTATAACCAATTGATGTTTCCATATAGTTTATGCCTTAGTTTAAAAGGGGATTATTGTTGATTGATATATATAAAGTTCTTATTCATGCCCCGACTCGTTTTTCTCCCCTCCTCAACGGTTAAAAAGATTATGAGAGATCACTGGTAGGTATGGCTTCAGGGATTCGATCCTGAAGTCCTTGCTTGCAGCCGGCGTTGCCAAAATATTCAGGCCCTTCCGCTAATAAAATGGTTTAATAAAGCCTTGTTGTTTGGAAGGGACTTCTCAAGTACTTTAGTGTTAAATAATTAGGGTCTTAAAAAATGGAAATTTGAGGCAAGCCATAGTTAGACACTTAGTAACAAATGGCTCTTGTGTTAATTTCATAATGTAGAGGTAAAATAATAAATATTCCTAGAGAAACCTTTAGGGCCGTTTAAAATATTATCGTGATTGTGGACACGGTTACGATTTCTTTAAAAATAAATCAGAGTATACGTTCGCGTAACTTCGGCTAAACTTTCACAATAATAGAACATCGTTAATCGTGGAGAAATAATTATATAGTATCCCTAAGTCATAAATCTGTTAAATTTTTTTCTAATCATTCTTGTGAATAGACCATAAACTAACTAATTTTCTTTTATCAGATCATAGTAAGTTTCTTTCACGTAAAGAAAAGTTTTTCTCTCTGAGTATACAATTTTTAAACTGCTTATCCATGAAAGTTGAAAATTTCTAAGTGTTAATGTGGTAAGAATATTTTTTTAAAAAAAAAAGGGGAGAAGAAAGATTATGTGCTTAAGATATATAATCCATAAAGTGCGTTAGGTAGCTTGTTTGAAGTTTTGTTTTAATATCAAAAAACTATAAAGTTTCATTTTTTTTATGTTTTGCTCAGTTTTCTATGTTAGCAAAATTTGTTGCTTTGTGTGGTAATATTTTTGTTTTCTGTTAACATAGTTCTTAAGAATGCAAGTATTTAATTTATTTATTTTTTTGAAATTTTAATCCATAATGCGAAGATGAGGAAGGCTCACTGTTGATCCATGAAAAATCTTGCTTTCACATATTTATATCAAAACCAAATCGATAGTATGCTTTTAGATATGATCTTAATAAATCAGTCATCGTGATTGCGTACATGTTCGCGTGACATAATTACGAATTTTAAAAAATAAATTAAGGTCCGCATCCGCGAGACTTTGACTAAGTTTTTTTTCTTAAATAAATTAAGTGTTGTGAATTGAGTACACGTACGCGTGACATGACTCTTGACACACCAAACCACACGAGTATACTTATGCGTAACTCGATAATTCTTTAAGTACGAGTAAATCACGTAATTAAAAGCGGTAAAGGTAAAATGCATGTAGTTTCTAAACACATAATTAAATAATTTAAGACAAGTATAAATGGTTAAGCGACCGTGCTAGAACCACGGAATTCGGGAGTGCCTAGCACCTTCTCCCGGGTTAACAGAATTCCTTACCCGGATTTGTGGTTCACAGGCTACAATACAGAGTCAATCTTTTCCTCGATTTGGGATTCGAACCGGTGACTTGGGACACCATAAATTATCCCAAGTGGCGACTCTAAATCTTTAAATAAACGAATCCCGTTTCGATTGTCCTTTGATTGGAAAAACTCCCTTATACAGCCCTTGCGGGTGTAGGTAAAAAGGAGGTGTGACATTGTCAGACCTATTAGTGTAACTTATGCATTATATTTGGGTAAAGCTTAATAGCTCTTCTCCCCCCTCCCCCTCCAGCTTAAACTTATAAACGTCAATACTACGTTTGATTGGGGTGAGAAGAGGAGGAATCAGGTGTTTGGTGGAGTAGAAACTGTAAATAGAGGCTAGAATTTTGCAGAGCCTTCAATTGTCGTCATGGATTAATTCGGATAAGGTAGTAAGGAAACCCGGTCGTTTCTTGCATTTTTTTGTGAAATGGAATGAAAAACTGATGTATCGTATAGTCATATCCTACCATGTATAGCCTAGAAAAGCTAATAGACGAGTAGCATTGAAGGTTTCATGTTCTTCTCATAATGTTCAAGGACTTGATGTAATCTTTCTCAAGAGAATCAGCCCAGGTATGTTAAGGCCAATCCTTCTTTCTTTTTGGCATGATCCAAGTAACTATACGTCAATGTAATGATGTTCCATAAGGGGTTCTATTCTTAGCAGTTAAGGATGTTTATGTTATTCATTACTAGTTTCATAGTACGTCCTTACTACTTTGACGAATCTGTAATAGTATGGTTAATTTATTGTTTGATACACTACAAATTATAAAAGATTATATTAAATCATTTTCTTCAAAGATAATAAATATCAAGTTGTAATTCAACCAGGTACCATAGTAATTGATTTTGCGTCTCAAATAAACACTTGAAATGTTTAAGGAGAAAGGATGTAATGACCCGACCGGTCGTTTTGAGCTCTAGCACGTGGTTCAGCAGTTTGGGGCCATGAGCAGCTTCACTTCAGGTATTATGACTTGTACGCATGGTCAGAATTGAATTCCGGGGAAATTTGGAGTTGATTTGGAAAGGGAATTCTCATTTCTGAAGCTTTAAGTTGAAAGAATTGACTAAGATTGGATTTCAGAGTAAACGACCTCGGAATCAGGATCTGAAGGTTCTAGTAGGTTCGTATGATGATTTCGTACTTGGGCGTATATACGGATCGGGTTTTGGAAGACCCGGGAGCGTTTTGGCGCCTATTGTAGAAGTTAGCATTTTGGAAGAAATTTTATAAGTTTGGGTTGAAGTGCATTTCAGTGTTATCAATGTCCGTTTGGGATTCCGAGTCTGAGAGTAGCTCTGTATGGTGATTCTGGAGTTAGGAGCGCGATCGAAGGTGAATTCGGAGGTCCGTAGGTCATTTGGCTAAAGATAGAAATTTGAAGGTTTTTGAGAAGTTTGACCGAGAGTTTGACTTTTTGATATCGGGGTCGAATTCTAATTCCGGGAGTTGTGGTAGGTCCGTAATGTTGAATGTGACTTGTGTGCAAAATTTGAGGTCAATCGGACGTGATTTGATAGATTTCGGCATCGAGTATAGAAGTTTGAAGCTTTAAGTTCATTAAGCTTGAATCGGGTTGTGATTTGTGATTTCGATGTTGTTTGAGGTAATTTCAAGGCTCAACAAAGTTAGAATGAGGTATTAGGACTGGTTGCTGGTTTTGGCTTATGCGATCGAAGGGGTGTGTTTGTGACCGCATTGTGCAAGAATTTGGAGGCCCTGAGATTGGCTTATGCGATCGCATAGAAGGGTCGACTGGGCAGTGAAGTGTTTTAAAATGGGTTTTGGCTAATTTTTATCTCAAATCTTTCATGGGAGCCGATTTTGGAGCAACTTTGGAGTGTCATTTTCATCACCAAGCATGAGGTAAGTGATTTCTACTAGTTTTGAGTAAATACAAGGTTTATATATGGATTTAGACAAGGAAATTTGTAAAAATTTGGGGATTTTGAGGAAGACCTAGAAATTCGATATTCTTGAATTTTGACCACGATTTTGGACATGAAATTGAGAGCAAATTATACATTTGGGTTCGTGAGATTATGGGTAAACTTTATCTTCGAAAGTTTTTGGAACCTGGGCACGTGGGCCAGAGGGAATTTTGTCAACTTTTCGATCGGGGTTAGTAATTGTTATAAATTGGATTGTAATGAATAATTGAACATATATTAATGTATTTTCATAATTATTGGCTAGTTTTGGAGCATTGTGCATCGATTCGAGTCTTCGGAAGAGCGTGGAATGTCGGTTATGGATCTTCGGAGCGAGGTGAGTCTCCTTTCTAACCTTGTAAGAGGGAATTGTCCCCATAGGTGAGTTAATTGGTTATGTGCTCTTGTTTATGGGGCTACCTCGAGAGTCTGTACATAGCTACTATTATGTGTAAGTTCGGGTAGTCTAAGACCCAAAAGCATGCTATACTTGGAATATTGGTAATCTTATTGACATTTGAATTGCTTAAATCCTATAGAATTGGTAAACGAATTTCTAAAAGGATTAAACTTCATTTTATTAAATTAATAAAAGAGAATTGGTTTTATTTGGATAAACATTCCCCGATAAATTCTTAATTGGCTGTTTGATTGTGTGTATCTATGTGTGCCCGAGTCACATGTATGATTCGCGAGCGGGGTATTTGTTTATTTATGTTGACCGCATTGCATGTATAATTCATGAGTGGGGTAACAGATGCATCTATGGTTCGCATCATTCGACCATCAGCAGTGTACATTTTATATTTATATTGGATCGGGTCGTACGACCTCGGCATGATATGCACATGCTTATATTGTTTGCCTGAGAATTTTTAATGTTGATACTTGCCTTTCCTGGCCAGAGATAAATGGATAATAATAATGAAAAATAAATCTTTGGAAACCCTTTTATTATTGAGAAATTGTCTAACTGCTATCTGGCTTTATGAGTTTATAATTGCTTTATAAAATCCATGATCTCCACCCAATTTTTACTATATTATCATTGGACTACTAGTAAGTGTCGAAGTCGACCTCTCCTCTCTACTTCTTCAAGATTAGACAGGATACTCATTGGGTACACATTGTTTTCGTACACATACTATACTTATTGTGCATTTTTGTTGCACAGGTTCGAGTGTGTCTAGTGGCTTAGTGGCATAGCAACATGGTTGATACAGAGACTTAGGTGAGCTACATTTATCGAGACGACCCGCAGCCAGCAGATTCCCCTTCAGAGTATTTTACTGTGTTTTTCATTTCTGTCTACTTGTATTCCGGACAGTTACTGTATTTTATTGCATTCTCTAGTAAATGCTCATGCACTTGTGACACCGTATTAACTTCTTAACATCCATATTTGATTTGAAATGATTATCTTTTACTAGTAAAATTGAAGGAAAATCGTAGTTTTCAAAATTATTAAAATGAGAATTTAATGAAGTATTTTGGTTGGCTTGCCTGACAGCGGTGTCTGGCGCCATCACAACCCTTAGTGGAATTTTGGGTCGTGATAACATGGTATCAGAGCACTAGGTTCCCTTAGGCCTCACGAGTCATGAGCGAGTCTGATAGAGTCTTGCAGATCGGTACGGAGACATCTGTACTTATCTTCGAGAGGCTACAAGGCTATTAGGAGCACTTCCTTTTTTGATTCCTCATCGTGCGATATGATTTCTTGGGGCTTATGCCCTTGTTTCCTTCCTACTAAACCTTACGCGACGCGAATCGCTTGTTATAAATTGAGAATTGAGGAATTGTAATGGTACTACAGATGTGGTGCGGGATATTCCCCCATGCGTATTTGATTGGGCTATTGTCGCCGCCTTGCGGAAGGCCGTTCTATCATTTCAGCTCAGTTTCAGTATTATCTAAGGTTTTGAGATTTGACTTTAATTGTTATGACGATTTGTGCGTTGTTATCGCATAATATTGGATAATGGTAGAGTGTTTGTCTATGCGTTGAAGCAGTGAATGACTTGAAAGGATGTTTACTCAATGCAAGATTCAGAGCTTCAGAATTTTATTTCCGGGCAAAAGGGAAGCAATCGGGCTATAGATGTTCAAGTTTGGTTTGATAGAGTAACGAGACTTGGTATTTTCGAGCATGGTGGAATTTTCATCTGTGACGTGGTATCGTCGTCCTCGATTGAATATGTTTAGTTTGTCGGTGTTATGGTTTTCTTCAATTCGCCTTTGGGGCAGGATATCATGAAATAATAATAGAGAGACAACTGTCAGAGATCGCGATGTGCGGTGGTTCAGGATTGAATCGGTATATCTAGTGTTGATGGCCCAAGAAAGATGACCTCAGGGAGATTTAAAGTTAGTAGCGGTTTGTGGTTTCAAGCGTTACGAAGATAGATTTTATTTAAGGCAACAACTGAGTAGTAAAGGATGAGGAAGGACATGTGAGGAGTATCATGCGGTGGTTAAAATTTCTAGAAGGCCAGGTATAAGAGGCAAAGGTCGAGTAGTCAATTAAATGAGGTGAGTTCCGCCAAAGTGGGAGAGTGGCAGAGTTGCATATGGGCTTTGTGGTAGGATGACTACGCACATTAAGGAGAGTTTGGAATGATTTGGGAATTTTAGTAATTGGTGATTGGGATCTATGGATTTAATTTGAAGTATGGGCTATTATGCGGCATGAAATTTGATATTACGGGAAGGAGCTGCTTGAAATGAAGAAGGATACAACATAACTTTGAATTGGAAGGATGTTGTCGCACATTTAATTAATGTCCACGAGGGGTGAATGGACTTGTGGTGCTAGAGAGTGAGCTCGGACTCAGGATGGGTTATTGATGTCGTAGTGATTGTACCCATGCAGCAATGTTGGAAGATGTTGGGAAGTGATTTTCACGGGTGGGTTATTCCCTGTGAGCAGGTTAGCGGTCACGTGGTTGGCGAGGCTTCTGCGAAGAATTCTATTAGTTATACAACAAAGAGATCGGTCGTATGAATGTGGTTGATGATTCAAAGTATAAAAAGGGGTTTTACATAAAGAATCCGAGAATTTTGCCGGTTGATTGCGCAATGTTATGTCAATAAGAGATAAAGAATCCTGGAGAATTCCAGAGTTGTGTAATAGTGGCTTCAAGCTAAGTGGGAGAGTCCCACCGCCTATGATTGGGTTGCACGGTTAACTACTTGTTATTAACATATTGATCGGTTATTTCAGCTACAGGGAAAGAACATAAGTGGTAATTTGAGCAAAAGAATAGTTAAAGGTGTGCTATGGTCGGCCTTCTTGGCTCATGTTCAAACTTGGGAAGGATTCAAGATTTATGCCTTGTATAGATGCGGATTTCAAGGAAAGTGATTCTGCCGGGTGCTTCGTCGAGAGGGTATTCATGTGCTAGAAAATTTATGGAGTATAATATATTCGGGGCCAAGTCAGAGCGGGTGGCTCTCAACAATGACCCTGATGGATTCAAAGGGATAAAGTGTGGTACCTAATGATTTCGAGCCTATAGGTACGGTTAAGGATCAAGCTTTGTAGCAGCTTATAAGAAGAGGCCCAGAATGTTCTATGATGTTTTGACTTGCAGTGCTGCATTTGGCAGGAAAATGAGAAAGGACTTCGAATTCATAGAGAGATTATCAGAATGGGCGTACCAGTTGAGGATGCGAATGTGCGCACAAGGGAGGTATGAAATAGTTCTTGGAATTTGAGACAGCATGGTCTCGTGATTCAAGGTCACTCGGGATGAGTATGGATGGAGTGAGCTATGTGTTGAATGGTGTTATTATTATTTCAAAGGCAATCAAGGATAAATTGGACGAAGATAGATTGGCTAGCCATAGTTGAATTGTCATATTGATGGTAGTAATCAGTTCCTTCAGCGTGATCAAGTTATGCAAGTGATTTGTGATGGTAAGTGTGAGGCTTGTCAGCCTCCGTAATTGATGTTATTTAGAAGTATTCTACTGTTATGGCCTATTATGTGTAGGCGGATCTCGAAATGGCTATGGTGGCTTAGACCACTACTTAGAGATTTGCATATTTTACTGTTATGAGAATTCACCTGTATGTTTCTATGGTTCTCCTGTAGTGAGTTAAGTGAAAGATTTTTATATGATGAAGTATTAATCTATTAGTGGTTCCGGAATTATGATGAAAATCGTGTTATATCGTATATTGGCATGATGGGTGAAGTGAGTGGTATGGAATTTGAATTGAGGATCAAGGTTGCAGTTCGGTGTTGACAAGGATGTCACGAGCTCGGATGAGCAGGAAAGGAGTTTCGATGTTTAAAGTAAGTGGGCATTGCCTTCAGCGTCACCTGAGATCGGTGTTTTGTGAAACAAAGCTTTTGCATCCTGGTTAAGGATTCTTGATCGCTTTTCAGCGTTAGTACGGTCGGTGGTTTGGATGTACAGACCTGTTATCTGTTATAGAAGGTTGTGGGAGCGTGCCCCACGGAAAGGTTGTATGAGTGTGGCATGTAGCCACTTGATTGATTGAAGAGTTAAATCAAGTATGAAGATTATAGTGATGTCGTTAAATTAAGAATTGAAGCCTGAAGGGCACACGGTTTATTCGGTTGTGGACTGTGGAGGATTACTCCGATTATGATGGTTGTTCTTGTGTGTTATGAGAAAAAGGGGGGTGATTATGGACCTTTGAAAGGTTATTTGCCTGGTTCAATGCGATCAAAATCAGCTTGAGGTTTGTGAATAGATTTAAATGTGAATGGGCTCTATATTAGGCCAGATGTGTTCATTTTAGCCATGCGCTCCTTATGGAAGAGTAGTCGGGGTGTTATTTCGTCGTTGTCACACCTCCTTTTTACCTACACCCGCAAGGGCATAAGGGAGTTTTTCCAATTAAAGGACAATCGAAACGGGATTTATTATTAAAGATTTAGAGTCGCCACTTGGGAGATTTATGGTGTCCCAAGTCACTGGTTGAATCCGGAATTGAGGAAAAGATTGACTCTGTATTACTGTCCGCGAACCAGAAATTTGAGTAAGGAATTCTGTTAACCCGGAAGAAGGTGTTAGGCATTCCTGAGTTCCGTGGTTCTAGCACGGTCGCTCAACTGTTATATTTGGCTTAAATTATCTGATTTTAACAATTATGAACCTATGTACAAATTTTAACCTTAACCGCTTTTATTCATTTTTAAAGAAAATTGCAACGTCATTAAAACAAGTCTTGAACCACGTCACATAAATGCACGTGGTTTTTGGAAATACTTTAACATCGTTGGCATTTGGATTTGGGTCACATAAATGCGCACCCGAGTTTAGGGAGGTAATGTTATTAAAATACGCGCCTAAAGAGACTAACACGTTAATATTTTGGGGAAGGCCGTGAAATTCGCTAAACGGCCCGTCCCGAAATCTAAGTATTTTAGTATATACAATTATCGAGGGCCCCACAATTTATGTGTTTTGTTTAGCGAGGCTCATCCCATTTTATTATTTTAAAGTCCAAACCTAGAGCAATCTATAGTTTTCTACTTAATTTGTCTCTAAAATAAAAGAAAGGCCCTAATTAATTTGTTATTGAACTGATGCAAACTAAGTAATATTTTTGCACCAACATCCGACCATTGGGCTCCGATGTGAGCCAAGTAGAGGGAATTTAAAACCAGATATACACCATAAAATCGGCCAAAACAGAGCTTGGCCCAGGCCTAAATGAGAAAGGGGCCAAAACTGGCCTGGGTCGTGCATCAATTATCCTGAGGCCCAAACGTTTAGGGACTAGCCTGTTAAGCCATGTCTTTTACACTAAATGGAATTTCAATTTAATTAAGAACACAAATCTGATGAATCTACTACTAAAATTAACTAGCCAGTAAAATAAATTCAATGCAAAATTAAACATGAGTTGGAAAGCAACTGATTTCAGATTTCATGACCCACGTAAACTGCCTATGATTACAATTTCAAACATGGTGCATACTAGTTCAAATTTCAAATTCCCTACTATGACTCATTTTTATTAAAATGCTGACTCATGAACTTTGATTAAACACTAACGTGACCACATATGAGAATTGAAACTCGAGAATTAAGGATGCTGGACGAAAATGGATTGCCTAAATTAACCTTACGAATTACATATCTCATATCTACTTTTAACTTTCTGATTTCGAACCCACACACAACCACTCAAACTCAGAATTATAGATTAACTCACATCATCCTACTAAATATAAAGCTCTCATGATCAGAAGAAGTATCACACTACTTTAACAGTCTACAGCCTAATTAATCACAGCTTGAAAATACCATTTATACAGATCTAGGAAAATAGGAAATTAACTAAACTAATAGAAACTATTCTGTTAGTCCAGCATGGAATTATTACAACGAATACTCAACTAAACTCATATGCATTTCTAAATATCTAACACGCACTTAACGGTTCAAATGCACAAACTTATAATTAACAGTCCATCAGTACGGTTATTACAGTATAATGAAGCAGTAAATCAACAATAGGCCTCCACTTCAACAACAATAGGCCTCCACTTCATTCATTTTCAACTGGATATTTTCATACATCGAGTTTCAGGACATGCACCTGGTATGTAGAATAGAAAAATGGGGTAAGCAATCAGCAACAGCAAACAGCAAAACACATAAGCAGAAAGCTTAACACCTCAATCCAGAAATACCAGCAACACGGAGAAAACCAGTAAAAATGGAGAAGAAAAATAGTCCGAAAATCTCTCTTTGTTTTCTCTTTCTAGATTTGAACTCTCTCTGGTGTTCTTCCGCTCTCAATATTTCAAAAAATTTGGTTCTATCTTTTTTACTCTCTCCAAAATGAATTCTGTCCCTGTATATCTAGTGTATCCAGAGTTTATATCGAGTATATACCTCTCTCTCTTCGTCCCCTTCTTTTTTTTGATTTTCAGCTCCCTTAAATGTGCATTCAATTAGTGCATTTTCCACTACCAACTTAACTTTTCATTTCTTTAATCCTCCACTCCATTGTCCACTCAATTATCCATTTAATTATTTAATCTATTAGTTCAATCCTAACCATACTATCCACTAGAAACTTCTTAAATAGGTAAACCCTTAAATTACTTATATTAATCAGTTCTTATTGATACAATTAAACAAGAACTTAATACCAAACTTATTGAACTAATCCTACTTATTTTGACTGAGTGATTAACGAGATACAATTTCACAGTCTTACAACAAGCTGATATCCTAATTATACGAAACAAATCTATAAAACCAAATCTTATAGAAACAACAGTGAACAGAAATAATTCATACCAAAGAACTGATCGAATTTCAAATGAAATTGACCAGAAAAAGAAAAAGAGACGAGGAAGACGAATATTAGAATAACACTAATGAGAATAAACAAAAACTAGGAAAGAACTCATTGAATAGGCTCGAACTTGGATTTGGCACTCTGAATCAGCCCAAAATAATACCAAACGTTTGTTCCTGATACAGAACAAACGAGCGTTATTATTTTGTGATGAAACAAGTTTCAATAAGCCCAAAAATCCAACCAAACGATCTTTCATGCACTGGTCGGAATTTTAAGGTTCTAAGGCTCGAACTCAGATTCGATATTCGAGGAGTTCTGGATACATTCGAGGGAAACTAATGATATATTGGGCCTAAGGGGGTTGTGGAGGTTGTGTGGTGTTAATTTGGGAGGGATTGGATTCGGCGCCGCCACCGGAGAAAGTTAGGGCGGAGCTAGGGTTCATCCTTCTGAATCGATATTCGAAGGGATTCAGGCATGTTCAAAGGTAAAGGGTTACGGATCCGGGAAGAGGGGATCGAGGGGGTTCTGGGGTGTATTTTTGGGAGTGATTAGAGTCGGCGCTGCCACCGGAAGGCGGTGGGGAATGGTGGCGGCTGGTCTCTAGGGTTTGGGTGAGGAAGATGAGATGGGGGTTATGAGGGGGTGGGGTCTATTTGGTCAAATATATACTGGGGTGAAATTGGATCCAAGCCGTTAGATCAAACGAGATCAATGGCGTGGATCATCTGACTAATTGGAACGATGTCGTTTGAGTGATTTAAAGACCGGATCGGTCTCAGATGAAATGGGTCGGGGTCGGGTAATGGGCAAAGCTTTGGGGCCGTTTGATCAAATGAAATTGATGGCCCTGATCAAAACGTGTCCAAACGACATCGTTTGGTTCTGGTAGGGGTGGACCGGGTGTGGCGGACGGGTTTGGGCTGGTTTGGGGTGGGGATCTTTTGGCCCAAATTTGATTTCCTCTCTTTTATTAACTCTTTTTCTTTTCTTTTCTTCTTTTTCTTTCAAAAAAATTAAAACTAAAATCCTAATTAAATTTTAAAACACCAATTTAACTTTAAAATACTAATTAACTCTAACTAATAATTATCACAAATAATTAAATGCCAAATTAAAAGAAAATCACACAATTTGACTAAAATTACAAAAATATGTTATTATTTTTTTTGAATTTTCATTTTGGTAAAACACCTAATTATTAATTAATTCCAAAAATGTAAAAATCAAATCTTAAATGCCAATGCTATATTTTTGTATTTTTAATGCATTAATAAAATTAAACATGCCCATAAATATATGCAAACAATCAGGAAAATCACACATAATTAAAGACAAGACCTAATTTTGGGAATTATTTTGGAGTAATTCGTATGAGGCAAAAATCACGTGCTCACACCTGCCCCTCTTTGTCCGAAAACACGAAGAGTTTTTGTGCAAAGATAAAGTGAGCGGATACGAGCGGTTTTTGCCCGTTTGAACACTCCGTGAGAAGCATTTTTTGAAAGATTTGACCGAACCTCTGCTTCAAAGGTTTTCTACATATCCTTGGCTATAAAGGAATCAGGTCAATGTAGTTCGGGAAGTTTGGTAGCTGGGACTACCATGAAGCTGCGGTTTTACTGTTACTGTTGTTGCTGCTGCTAATACTGCCTACTGACCTCCTTGTCACACCATGACAAAAATGAAGAATCTAGACTAAGCTATAATCTATGCTTTACAAAGGTTTATTTCCAAACTTGATCTTGTGACTGATGTTGCCTTGTTGACTTGTATCTTCCTCATAAGTTCCTTTGTGGCTGACTTGAATGGTATTCTTTGAAATGCCTTCCCTTCTTCTCCAGGCGGGCACCTGATCGCTGACCCTTTAAATATCTTCCTTTGACTATTGTTTCCTTTCCTCTGTTCTCCAGGCGGGCTCCTGATTATTTGAAATTTGAATTGCTTCTTCCCTTCGTTCTTCAGGCGGGCTCCTGACTACTTGAAATTTGAATTGTATTCCCTTGTTCTCTAGGTGGGCTCCTGATTGCTGAGACTCGAAATGTATTCCCTTGTTCTCCAGGTGGGCTCCTGATTGCTGAAACTTGAGTTGTATTCCCTTGTTCTCCAGGTGGGCTCCTGATTGCTGAAACTTGAACTGTATTCCCTTATTCTCCAGGTGGGCTCCTGATTTCAACAAAATAGACAAAAGCAAAGAAAATATCTGCCCCAGTTTGGTAGCTGGGTATATATATGAGTGTAAACTAAATCATGTTACCAAACATCAGTAAGAACTTGAAAGCGAAAACTTGAATTGTACTCCCTTGTTCTCTAGGTGGGCGCCTGATTGCTAAAACTTGAATTGTTGTTCCTTGTTCTCCAGGAGGACGCCTGATTGCTGAAACTTTAACTGTTGTTCCTTGTTCTCCAGGTGGACGCCTGATTTCAACAAAAATAGATAAAATAAAAGAAAATTTTCTGCCCCGATTTGGTAGCTGGGCGCATCTGTGAGTGTTAAACTGAATCATATTACCAAATATTATTAAGAATTTAAAAGCTATGTCCCATTATCCAAGGGGTCCTGACAACTCTTAACTAAACGACAATTTTAAATCTAATCTATATCTTTTAAAGGCATGACTTCTGCTAAATCTTGTTATCTAAACCAGTTTTAAACTATGTCCCATTATCCATGAGGATCCTGATAACTCTTACGCGAACTTTGAAGCCAACTTATATTCCTTTTGGTGCACATTTGTCCTATATTTACTACTTATGATTGTTTTAGGGTTTAACCTAGGTCCGATTTTCCAGGAGGGTCCTGAAAACTTCAAATTAAATCCTATCCTAGCAATAAAAGCTTTAAAGCCAACTTATATTCTTTTGGGGGTGTATTTATACTAGATCTTGCTACTCATGATTGTTTTAAATTTTAAACTAAGTCCCATTTTCTAGGAGGGTCCTGAAAATTTATACGATCAAACCTGCATGGTACTTGCCTCCCTCCCAGAGTGCTTCCTTAAAAAAATGCCATCTTTGCCTCTGTTTCAAATCAAAGAAAATCTTGTCAATTCAAAAGGTGGTGGTTAGTTGTGGCATTCTTACTGGGAGGGTTTTCTATTTTCCTTGCTTTGCTTCAACAGACTGCCTTGAACTGGTCGAAAGGACTGTTTTGACCTCATGACTGATCCTCAACTGCAGGATCTCCAACTGTTGTTTTTACTTCTGACCCTTCTGTCTGAACTCGTATATATCCCATGACATTATTGAACCATTCCACCGATTCCACTTTTGTTTACACCCTATGTCTCATTTTTCATCATATTATCTCCAGCATGTCCTAGTCGTATTTTCCTTTGTGCAATTTTGAATCTTGGTAGTATACTTCGACATTCCTTCTTATTTGTTGGAACAAGGCTAACCTTGGAAGAGCTTTAGGGGATTAAAAATTAACAGCAATGAAATGTGACGATTTTGAGAATTAAGAATAAAGAAGAAAATCCAGATTTGGATGACTGTTGGAGATAGGAAAAAGGAGCTTATCTGAGCGGAGTCATTGGCACCAATGATCATGGTATGCATTTTGGATTAATCAGCCCAGTCTATTTAACCAATCTCTTTTCCAACTGTTTTACTTTGTTCTCCAAGATTTCCACAACCCAATTTTACTTTCCGCCAACTTACGGACCTTGTTCGACTTGTGGTTCCCTGAAGGGTTTTCACCGACAAACCTCTCTTATTTGTTTGTTTCTCAATTCTTTGTCGCCCTATGGTGCCTGCGAAGGTTTTCACCGATAAGACTCTCTCATTTTTACTTTCTCTCAGCTTTTGTCACCTCATGGTGCCCGTGAGGGTTTTCACTATTAAGACTCTCTCATTTTCATTACTTTTCCTGCTTGGACCAGAGTGTTATCCTGATATGAATCACCTCTATTTGCTCAAATTGCCATCTCTCGAAGACTGATCGGAAGGTCTTTCTTTGGACCATAATGTGGGATTTTGGATGGGGTTAGAAAGAAAAGGGTATCGAAGGCTCAAAACAATTTGACATGGGTTTAAAATTACAACTCTTGGAATCACATTTCTTCTTACAAGTACAACTTCTGCCCCAGTTTCTTGCTTGGGGATCTTTTGATATTTTATTTTATTATGACTGATCCATGAGGCTGCCTACGTATCCTTAACAGGAATCAGGTCAAACGTAGTTCACACCTGAATTTCCTTGTTGTTATACTTTCTCTTTTTACTTCTTTTCTTTTCTCTTTTTCTTTCTTTTCCTTTTCTTTTTGTTATTGATTCCAAAAGAGGGGTATGAAAGAAACAAATGCGGGGTAAAGTGTTTAGATAGCAGAACAAATTGCCTTCGTCATTTCAATATTCGAAACAATGCCAAATACAAACAATCAACAATTATACCAAAGAAAATCATGCATAATATCTCTTTACTGCATCAGAATTGATAGCCATGTCTATGCATTTTCCTTCAATATCGGTTAAACATAAAGTACTATTAGACAATACTCTGGTCACAATGAACGGCCCTTGCCAATTCGGGGCGAACTTGCCTTTTGCTTCAACCTGATGTGGAAGGATACGTTTCAGCACTTGCTGACCCACTTCAAACTTTTGGGGATGCACCATTTTGTTGTACGCTCTTACCATTCTCTTTTGATATAACTGGCCATGACATACTGCTGCCAATCTTTTTTCATCAATCAAGTTCAACTGCTCCAAACGGGTTTTGACCCACTCAACATCATCATTCTTAGCCTCAGCGACAATCTGAAGGGAAGGGATTTCAACTTCTGCAGGTATTACTACTTTAGTGCCATATACCAACAAATAAGGAGTTGCACCTACCGAAGTGCGAACAGTAGTGCGATATCCCAACAACGCAAATGGTAATTTTTCGTGCCATTGCCTCGAACCTTCTACCATTTTCCGAAGTATCTTCTTTATGTTTTTGTTGGCTGCCTCGACTGCTCCATTCGCCTTGGGACGATATGGGGTAAAATTGCAATATGTAATCTTAAACTGTTGACATACCTCTTCCATCAAGTTACTGTTAAGATTAGCACCATTATCTGTGATGATCACCTTTAGGATTCCGAATCGACAGATGATATTTGAGTGAACAAAATCGACACCGCTTTCTTAGTCACCGATTTGAATGTTTTGGCCTCAACCCACTTGGTGAAATAATCAATGGCTACCAGAATGAACCTGTGCCCGTTGGATGCTGCTGGCTCAATTGGTCCAATGACATCCATGACCTAAGCAACGAAGGGCCATGGTGTTGTCATTGTGTGCAATTCTGATGGTGGAGAATGAATCAAATCTCCGTGTATCTAGCACTGATGACATTTGCGCACAAAATTGATACAAACTCGCTCCATGGTAAGCCAATAGTAGCCTGCTCGGAGAATTTTCTTTGCCAACATATATCCGCTCATATGTGGTCCGCAGACTCCCGAATGTACTTCGGACATGACAACCGTAGCTTGTCTAGCATCTATTCATCTTAATAATCCAAGGTCTGGTGTTCTCTTATACAAAACTCCTCCACTTAAGAAGAATCCATTTGCCAACCGTCGAATTATTCTCTTTTGATCCCCCGTGGCTTGCACTGGACATACCCTCATTCTGATGTACTCCTTGATATCGTAGAACCATGGTTCGCCAACAAGTTCTTCTTCAATCATGTTACAGTAAGCATGCTGATCTCAGACATGAATATGCAGAGGATTGACATAAGCTTTGTCCGGATGGTGAAACATTGATGCCAGGGTAGCCAAAGTATCGGCGGCCACATTATGGACCCTTGGAATATGCCTGAACTCCATTGATCAAAACCGTTGACAAAGATCATGTAAACATTGTCGGTACGGTATGAGCTTCAAGTCTCGCATTTCCCATTCTCCTTGAACTTGATGTACCAGAAGATCCAAGTCTTCCAAGACCAAGATTCCTGGATATCCATGTCTGCAGCTAGCCTTAGACCCAAAATACAGGCTTCATACTCAGCCATATTGTTGGTGCAATAAAACCGAAGCTGAGTCGTAACAAGATAGTGATGCCCTGTTTCAAAAATAAGCACAGCTCTTATCCCGACTCCTTTCATGTTGGCAGCCCCATCAAAGAAACGTTTCCAGCCTGGTTTTTCAATTTGCTCCAGTTCATCGATATGCATCACTTCTTCATCGGGAAAATAAGTTCTTAATGGCTCATAATCTTCATCGACCGGGTTTTCGGCCAAATGATCGGCCAATACTTGGGCTTTTATCGTAGTCCGAGTCACATAGATGATGTCAAACTCTGTGAGCAGTATCTGCCACTTTGCAAGTCTCCCTGTCGGCACAGGCTTTTGAAAGATATACTTCAGCGGATTCAAACGCGAAATGAGGTAAGGGGTGTAGGATGACAAATAATGTTTCAATTTCTGAGCCACCCAAGTTAGGGCACAACATGTCCTTTCCAGATGAGTGTACTTAACCTCATAAGCCGTGAACTTCTTGCTAAGATAGTAGATAGCCTGTTCCTTTCTGCCGATAATGTCATGCTGCCCCAATACACAACCAAATGAATTTTCCAAGACTGTCAAGTAAAGAATCAAGGGTCTTCCTGGTTCTGGCGAAACCAGCACGGGTGAGTTTGACAAGTATCCTTTTATCTTATCAAATGCTTCTTGACACTCATCAGTCCATTTGACCGCAACATCCTTTTTTAGCAATTTGAAAATAGGCTCACAAGTTGTCGTGAGCTGAGCAATAAACCTGTTGATGTAGTTCAACCTCCCTAACAGACTCATCACTTCAGTCTTGTTCCTCGGAGGTGGCGATTCTTGGATGGCTTTGATCTTTGATGAGTCCAGCTCGATGCCTCGCCGGCTGACTATGAATCCCAACAACTTTCCGGATGGAACACCAAATGCGCATTTGGCAGGGTTAAGCTTGAGGTTGTACCTGCGAAGTCTCACGAAGAATTTCCTCAAATCCCCAACGTGGTTGGCCTGATGCTTTGATTTTATGATCACGTCATCCACGTATACCTCAATCTCCTTATGTAACATGTCATGAAACACTAAAGTCATTGCTCTTATGTAAGTTGCCCCGGCGTTCTTCAAACCAAATGGCATTACCCGGTAGCAATAAGTTCCCCACGGCGTGATGAATGTCGTCTTTTCTGCATCTTCTTCATCCATTAGAATCTGATGATACCCGACATAGCAATCCACAAAAGATCCTATCTCATGCTTGGCACAATTATCGATCAAAATGTGGATATTGGGTAGTGGTAAGTTATCCTTCGGACTTGCTTTGTTGAGATTGCGGTAATCGACGCATACTCTGATCTTGTCGTCCTTCTTTGGCACAGGTACGACATTAGCCAACCAAACAGGATATCGAGTGACCCGAATGACCTTTGCATCCAACTGCTTGGTGATTTCTTCTTTAATCTTCACACTCATATCAGTTTTGAATTTCCTCAACTTTTGCTTGACGGGAAGAAACACTGGATCGGTGGGCAATTTGTGGACCACTAAATCAGTGCTCAAGCCCGGCATGTCGTCATATGACCATGCAAAAACATCTTTGAATTCGATGAGTGCTTTGATTAACTCTTCCCGAATCTTTGGCTCGAGGTGGACACTTATTTTAGTCTCTCGGATATTATCTATGTCTCCTAAATTGACGGCTTCTGTATCATTCAGGTTGGGTTTGAGTTTTTCTTCGAAGTGAATTAACTCCTTACTAATCTCTTCGAAGGCCTCATCTTCATCGTATTCTGATTCGTAATCACAATCTACTTCTTGAACTATTATTTCGGAATCAGATTGATTTTTAAGACTGGGCTGAGGATTCCTTATGCATGCCATATCACTAGAGCCAGCGTAAAAAAACTGTATAGAAAAGAAAAGAAAAACAAAAGAAAAACTATCAGGAATGATAAAGAAAGGGAAGCTGCATTTCATTGAATGATGAAAGATAACAAGGTTTGCACACTTCAAACAAACTGAAAGATAAAAATCTAGATTACAACCCTGGAATAACCCAAACAAACTGAAGGAAAATCAAAATAAACAACCAAGACTCCTTTCGAATGGGGAGAGGAGTGGCTTTCCAATTATTAAGCTTTGTTTCTGGCCCAACTAATTGAATTTCTGCGTTGCTAGGACCTTCACCACTTTCCACCATGTTCACACCGTCAAATAACTTTTCAAATCTTTCAATTAACTCCTCGTCAGGATTAATCATAGAACTAGGAATTGTTGTTACTGGGCGACTTCTGGTACCGGACTTGACAAAAGATTTGGAGAGACGTGGGACTGGCTTTGGAAGGACCCATGCCTTCTGTTTTAGCTTTCTGGCCTTTCTTATGTCTACAGCGGTGGGCTTGAATCCCAAACCAAATGTTCCCAAGTTTTCGGTAAGAGACACCGGTTGTATGATGCCTTGCAAAGATGAGCCCAAACCTTTACCGAGTTCAAAACCATTCTTCAACATCTCATAGGCTACCATGACTGATGCGGCGGTTATCTTTGGATTTGGAATGTATTTCCCCTCCGGCACTTTCTCTACCAACATCATGTCAGAAACCTGGTAGACCCATGGTCCCTGGTCATCTTCCACTTCAATAACTGGTACAATGGCATTGCTACGAGCACATAAACTGTCTTCCCCATGCATAACTATTTCTTGTCTATCCCATTCAAATTTGACTACCTGGTGTAGTGTTGACGGGACTGCTTTAGCGGCGTGGATCCATGGTCGACCCAACAGTAAATTATAGGAAACAGCTATATCCAGCACCTGAAACTCCATTGTGAACTCAACTGGACCTATCGTCAGCTCCAGCACTATGTCCCCAACTGAATCTTTACCTCTGCCGTCAAATCCTCGCACACAAATACTGTTCTTACGGATCCTCTCATCTTCTATTTTCAACTTGCTTAAAGTGGAGAGAGGACAAATGTTTGCGCTTGACCCGTTGTCAACCAATTCCCGGGTTACCATAGAGTTTTCACATTTTAATGTGAGGTAAAGATCTCTGTTGTGCTCAGTACCTTCTACAAGCAATTCATCATCGGAAAATGTGACTCTGTTTACTTCGAATATTTTGTTGGCTATTTTTTTCAAGTGGTTCACGGAGATTTTATCGGGAACTTGTGCCTTATTCAAGATCTTTATTAAAGCTTGTCGGTGCTCGTCCGAATGGATCAATAATGACAATAGGGAAATTTGAGCGGGCGTCTTTCTTAATTGTTCCACGATAGAGTAGTCATGCAACTTCATCTTCCTCAAGAATTCTTCTGCTTCTTCTTCAGTTACGGCTTTCTTTATTAGTGTTGGATTATTTTTAGCTCTTCTTAACTCCTCAGGAGTAAAACACCTTCCCGAGCGAGTCAAACCCTATACTTCACAGATTTCTTCTTTGACTTCCTTCCCTTTGTACATCACTGTTACCTGCTCGTAATTCCATGGAATAGCCTTGCTGTTGATTATTGGTAATTGGGTTACTGGCTTGATAATAACCCGATCTGTGCGGGCTCCTTCCATGATTATGATGGGTTTGCTAGCCACTCCTGGTATAATCACCTTTATCCCTTCCTGTTTTGTTGCAACACTGCTTAAAAACCCCTTCTCTACTGCCACAGATGGCTCAACACTCTTTTTGCTCTACTTGAGCACCAACTTCTCATCTGCTGATTGTTCATCTGTCTTGACTCCACTGGACCGAATCATCATGACGGTCTGTGATGGCTTCTTGGGTTCCCCCTCCGCATGCTCTATTTCGATCATATTTGCCTCCTGATGGGTTGGCATCGAATTCCTGTTGATATTGGGTGCTTCGGGAGCTTGAACTTCAATTCTATTGGTATTAATAAGCTCTTGTATCACACTTTTCAAGTGCCATCACTTTTCTGTATCATGACCCGAAGTACCAGAACAATACTCACAGCTGACAGTATAGTCAAGATTCTTTGGAGAAGGATTTGGCAGTTTGGACTGTATCGGCCTTAGCATATCTAGCTGTTTTAGCCTGTGGAATAGACTGGTGTATGACTCTCCCAACGGAGTAAAGGTTTTCTTTTTCTGCAACCTTTCACCCTTGAGTGCTTGACTAGGCCTGAAATTTGGTCCGGGAGTGTTTTGGTAGGCTCGTAGATATGGATAAGTATTTGTCGGATAGGAGCACGCCATTGAGCGTGGGCAGGAGGTTGGTTGTATGCTTGTGCATGGTGGACGGAAAAATGAGGTTCTGCTGGGGGATAGTAGTGGGGTGGATTGTGGTGATAAGTTTGTTGGTGGGGTCGAGGTTGATTGTAGTGGTAAGGTGAACCTCTGGATCCGGACCAAGTTCCTGAATCAACCATTGCTGCTTCCTCTCTTTTCTTCTTCCCAATCCTTCCTATGCCGCCCTAAATAGCCTGAGTAGTTGCTTTGATAGCTGAATAGCTCATGATTTTATTCGACTTGAGGCCTTCTTCTACCATACCCCCCATCTTTACTACTTCGTTGAATGACTTTCCCACAGCTGAGACCAAATGGCCATAGTAAGTAGGTTCCAAAGCCTGTAGGAAGTAATCTACCATCTCACTTTCCTTCATTGGGGGATCTACCCTTGTTGCTTGTTCCCTCCAGCGGAAACCATATTCTCTAAAGCTTTCACTATGCTTCTTCTCAAGTTTAGTCAAGGATAGTCGATCTGGAATGATCTCAAGATTGTATTGGAAGTGACAAGCAAATGTTTGCGCCAGATCATCCCATGTGTACCATCTCCCATGGTCTTGGTGGGTATACTATTCCAATGCTGATCCACTCAAACTCTGACTGAATTAAGCCATTAACAATTCGTCTTTTCCTCCAGCTCCTCTCATCTTGCTGCAAAAACCCCTCAAGTGGGCTACTGGATCGCCGTGCCCGTTGTATAGATCGAACTTTGGCATCTTGGAACCTGTCGGTAATTGCACATTTGGGAATAGACATAGGTCCTTGTAGGCCATGCTGACTTGACCTCCTAACCCCCGCATGTCTCGGAACAATTGTTCTAAGCTTTTAACTTTCCTGAACATCTCCTCTTCTTCGGTATTTTTGACTGGTTTATCAGCTTCTATTGGAAGGTCAAAGCGAGGAGTATATGAATGGGTTTCTGAAGCTTTGAAAATGGGCTCCGAAGGGTAGTATTGGTTGTCCTGGACATGGAACATAGGCTCGCTAGGAGATTTGTGGAGTGTAGCTAGTGGAGGTGCTACGAAGACAAGAGTTACTGGTGGAGGAGGGTAAGGAATTGGTTTAGGGGGTGGCGATTGTGGTGTATGAGACGTGGTGCCCCGGTAGTGCTGGTAAACGGGAAAGCTCGGGGATAGATCAGTGGCAGGATGATCTTGGTTCTAAGCCGGTGGTGGGTTGGAAGTAGGGTTAGCAGGGTAAGCTGGGGGTGATTGTCCTTTAGACCAGGCCTGATACATCTCGGCCATTTGTTGCTTAAGTTTGAGCATCTCCTCTTTCATTTTACTGACGTCCAACTCCTCTACCTCAACACTTGTGTCGACATCCGGGATAGACATGATTTCTGGTATTGGTCCTTTTGATCTGGTTTGGTAATGATAATGTGTCAGTATACTCTAGATAAACTAATTGCTTGAATTCTCTGGAAAACAACAAACTTGTTAGTTTATAGAGTTTAACACATATGCAATTACACGTTGGGATGCAATGCACCTAGGCAATTAACCATTTTCTATCATGTATTTGCTCGGTTGCTTGTGTCATCCCAGCTTTTCTTGATCTTTCCTTTTATTGTCACTCACGCCTATCTTTATTTCCCTCCCCTTTTCTCATTTTATTCTTTTCTTTTGGTTGTGGTCGAATCTTATGAAGATTGCCTACGTATCATGACCCTGCATGAATCAGACCGAGCGTAGTTCTGGCGGACACAATTATTTATTATTTTTATCAAGCGCAACAGTACAAAGACAGAAATGATATTACATTTGGACAACACTTTAAGAAAATGGTTTAAAAGACTCAACATGGACTTAAACTAAAACATGACTATTATATGAAAAGTTCCAACAACTATGACTACGCTTCACTTCCACAATCTTCTGCTTTTAATCACTGGAACATCTGCTCACGGTGGGGCTTGACCCGGCTGACCTCCTAGTGTATGGTACATCCTCTCTAACTCCATTGCAAGATGACGGGCAAAAGTAGGCGCATGCTCTAGAAACCTTTCATAATCCATCCCTTGGCAGTTCACGTAACTTTGAGAAGTATAAACGGCCAAATCATGGATTTGTGCTCTAAAATCTTGGAGATTTTGGTCTTGGTTTTGCAATTGCTATTGGCGAGTGGTGGCTATATCTCTTATGTGGTCTTCGCGATCTAAAACTGACTCCAATTGAGCTCGAAGTCTGGCCTGATCGAGTCTTGCCTGTGCTCTCTCCCTATCAATATCTGCGTGCTGATGTTCTCTATTGTACCTTCTCATTTCTTCCAACTGTGCATGGAGTTGAGCTTCTGAATGTATCCAATGGTCCTTCTCTCTCTTAAATTGAGCCATTTCTTCTTCATATCTCATTACTTGGCATTCCTTACTAGATTTGGCTTCCTCATTTAACTGTATGATTTTTTCCTTAGCTTTGTCTAAGGCCTTTTCAGTTTTTGTCAAGATGGAGTCATAATCTTGCATTTTTTCCATCAGATTGGCAATGATTTTCTGATCTCTCCAACTTCTCACTGGCGCTTCAGAGGCTTTCTTCATCTTTTGAAATTGAATGCGGAGAGTTTTATTCTGGCTAATCAGACTCTTCTTTTCCCCTTCTGCTTCTTGTGCTTGTAAGTCTCTCTCCAAATGGAGGCTCCTCAGGCTTTCTTCTAAGGCACGAATAGTTGCTTTGTACCCCTTCTCCTTTTCACCCCAAGCCAACCTTTCTTGAATTTTGTCATCAAAGGCTTGAACATGCAGTCTTTTTATGGGCCTTCTAGGATCAGGTTCTGGTGCATCATCCACACGGGATCTTTTCTCAAACCACCTAGCATAACTCAGATTTATCTCGCCTTTTGCAGGATCTGGAACTTGGGTATCATCTTTCAAGTATCGACAACCATTCCAAATCTGCTGGATTAAAGCCTTAGGGAGAGTGGATTCGGGGCGTAGTTCGATCACTTGCACACTTAAATCTTCATCATCAGGCACCACTTTGTATCTTCCTAGCTGTCTTAGCACTCTTTGTGGCGCATACGGCTGGACACTTCTTAAACCTAACAACAGCAAATAACTCTTTGAGGTTGACATGTGTATCACCTCTTTTACCGGGAGCCACCCCAAAGTCCACTCAATTTGTCTCGCCATTAAAGATCTTAAGTGGGATATCCAGGCTTCCACCCCTTCTAGAGATTTATAATCTTTTATTCTTTCTTCATAACTCTCGATGGAATTGTCCTTGTTTGGACCATACTGCATGAACTTGGGGTGATGTCGGAGATGTTCAGTCAACCACATTTGCAACAAAATATTGCAAACTTCGAAGAATTTTGCCCCAGATTTACACAAAGTCAACGCCCGATAAATGTCTGAGAGAATGATCGGGGCAAGAGTGTGATGTTCTTTGGTAGTGAGGACTTGTACGACTCTGGCTATGCGAACATCAATCGTCCGCTCTTTGTTTGGTAAAACCATGATTCCCAGAAAAGCTACCATGAAAGCGAAGCGTCGGTGAATCTGCCAGGTGTCTTTGTTTTGTTTATTAGTAAGGCCCTTTTCATGAATTTCAAACCCATACGGCTTTCCGAACCTTGAATATAGGAAGTTGAAAGAACAATACCCTTTGACAACATTGCTTTTTCTGATTTGATTACCGATATTCAGAAAACCAAAAAATCGGTGTATAGAGGGGGCCTTTGGGAATATAAGATTCTGGATTCTCAAATCTCCATCAAAACCGAAATATCCAGCTATTTCTTCTAATGTGGAAGTAAGCTCGAAATCAGAGAAGCGAAAGTCATTGTGAACAGGGTCCCAAAAAGTCACTAGTGCCATAATCAAATCATTGCGCGGTTTAACTTTCATAATATCTGTGAGAGCTCCCAAATACTTAATGACCCATTTCTGACCATCTCCTCCTAACTCATGCCACCACGTCTGAAGCTGAAATAGAAACTCATCTGAATCTGTGAATGGTGAGTTTTGGATGATGCTCATTTTGTACCTGTAAGTGATTTTAATTTTAAAAAAAAAAAACAAAATCAAGACTTATTTGGGAAAAAAAATCATTAATATTTCTAAAAACAAAATTCATTAAAAAAACACTTCGATAAAGAAGATTTAAAGGTTGTGTTTGCTAACCGGCAAAAAAAATATCAAAGGCGACTATTCTTGCAAAAACAGCCTTCCGGCGCCCTTTTGGGGACTTTCGGCATTTTTTGGACAAGAATGGCATCGCCTTACTCATGAAAACACAATGACATTTATGTACCCACATTTTAATTATTTATTATCTTTTTATTTTATTTTTATATTTTTCTTTTTATTATATTTTTTTTTATTTTTTATTTTTAAAATAGTTGGGCTCGATGTGGGTTGCCTACGTATCTCACATCCAGCGAGAATCAAACTTACGTATTTCGTAAAAAAAACCACTCTTAAAAGAAACACAAAATTTTTCTTTTTTTTTTCTTCAAAATTTCGGTAATATTTTAAAATATTTTAGAAATTGTTTTTTTTTTCGGAAACAGCCAATTTTCTTTCTTGGTCCTCACATTGATTTTCCTTTTCTAAATTTCCTATAAGCTGGTCAACATGCAAATCCGAAACAAATGAATGCACAAGTAGCAAGTAAGATGCATCAGGATGGTCTTTTTATTTCGGGTATACCTGTCCTAGACAGACCCAACCCCTGTGTTGAGTCTCCGAAGTCAAATGCACATGATGCAAACAAACGTTCCTACTAGGGATCCGACATGAAGCTGAGTTATTCTAAGTGTAAAACCTGGGGTATACTGTTCTAGACTTGGCTTACCCAAGCGGACAGCTCGTGCCGAAATGGGGGTAACGTACCGGGAGCACGAAAGTCTACCCGGCCTAGTTACTTGGACCATCTTCGTTGTATTTGGTATGACTTCTAACAGAAAAGTGGGTCACGCGCACGTGTGCACCATAAATTCAGAAGACTCAGAAAGAAGAAGGGTTTCGTAACAGTTTAATATACAGTCCAGAAAATATCAAAGCGGTAAAAAGCAACATTTAGCACATTAGGCCCAAACATGTGAATAAAACAGATAATATATAAAGCCAAATATAACAATTATTCTAAGCTCAAATTCTTGAACCCTGAACCAGAGATTCTGGGTTCATTCCCCAGCAGAGTCGCCAGAGCTGTCACACCTCCTTTTTACCAACACCCGGAAGGGCATAAGAGAGTTTTTCCAATTAAAGGACAATCGAAACGGGATTTATTATTAAAAATTTAGAGTCGCCACTTGGGAGATTTATGGTGTCCCAAGTCACCGATTGAATCCCGAATCGAGAAAAAGATTGACTCTGTATTATAGTCCGCGAACCAGAAATCTGAGTAAGAAATTCTGTTAAACCGGGAAAAGGTGTTAGGCATTCCCGAGTTCCGTGGTTCTAGCACGGTCGCTCAACTGTTACATTTGGCTTAAATTATCTGATTTTAACAATTATGAACCTATGTGCAAATTTAACCTTAACCGCTTTTATTCATTTTTAAAGAAAATTGCAACGTCATTAAAACAAGTCTTGAACCACGTCACATAAATGCACCCATGGTTTTTGGACATATTTTAACATCATTGGGATTTGGATTTGGGTCACATAAATGCGCACCCGAGTTTAGGGAGGTAGTGTTATTAAAATACGCGCCTAAAGAGACTAACGCGTTATTATTTTGGGGAAGGCCGTGAAATTCGCTAAACGGCCCGTCCCGAAATCTAAGTATTTTAGTATATACAGTTATCGAGGGCCCGCAATTTATGTGTTTTGTTTAGCGAGGCTCATCCCGTTTTATTATTTTAAAGTGCAAACCTAGAGCAATCTATAGTTTTCTACTTAATTTGTCTCTAAAATAAAAGAAAGGCCCTAATTAATTTGTTACTGGACTGATGCAAACTAAGTAATATTTTTGCACCAACATCCGACCATTGGGCTCCGATGTGAGCCCAGCAGAGGGAATTTAAAACCAGATATACACCATAATATCGGCCAAAACAGGCCTTGGCCCAGGCCTAAATGAGAAAGGGGCCAAAACTGGCCTGGGCCGTGCATCAATTATCCTGAGGCCCAAACGTTTAGGGACTAGCCTGTTAAGCCCTGTCTTTTACACTAAATGGAATTTCAATTTAATTAAGAACACAAATCTGATGAATCTACTACTAAAATTAACTAGCCAGTAAAATAAATTCAATGCAACATTAAACATGAGTTGGAAAGCAACTGATTTCAGATTTCATGACCCACGTAAACTGCCTATGATCACAATTTCAAACATGGTGCATACTAGTTCAAATTTCAAATTCCCTACTATGACTCATTTTATTAAAATGCTGACTCATGAACTTTGATTAAACACTAACGTGACCATATATGAGAATTGAAACTCGAGAATTAAGGATGCTGGACGAAAATGGATTGCCTAAATTAACCTTACGAATTACATATCTCATATCTACTTTTAACTTTCTGATTTCGAACCCACACACAATCACTCAAACTCAGAATTATAGATTAACTCACATCATCCTACTAAATATAAAGCTCTCATGATCAGAAGAAGTATCACACTACTTTAATAGTCTACAGCCTAATTAATCACAGCTTGAAAATACCATTTATACAGATCTAGGAAAATAAGAAATTAACTAAACTAATAGAAACTATTCTGTTAGTCCAGCATGGAATTATTACAACGAATACTCAACTAAACTCATATGCATTTCTAAATATCTAACACACACTTAACGGTTCAAATGCACAAACTTATAATTAACAGTCCATCAATACGGTTATTACAGTATAATGAAGCAGTAAATCAACAATAGGCCTCCACTTCAACAACAATAGGCCTCCACTTCATTCATTTTCAACTGGATATTTTCATACATCGAGTTTCAGGACATGTACATGGTATGTAGAACAGAAAAATGGGATAAGCAGTCAGCAACAACAAACAGCAAAATACAGAAGCAGAAAGCCCAACACAGCAGCTTCAACACCTCAATCCAGAAATCCCAACAATACGGAGAAAACCAGTAAAAATGGAGAAGAAAAATAGTCCGGAAATATCTCTTTGTTTTCTCTTTCTAGCTTTGAACTCTCTCTAGTGTTCTTCCGCTCTCAATATTTTAAAAAATTTGGTTCTATCTTTTTTACTCTCTCCAAAATGAATTCTGCCCCTGTATATCCAGTGTATCTAGAGTGTATATCGAGTGTATACCGCTCTCTCCGCCCCCTTCTTTTTTTGATTTTCAGCTCCATTAAATGGGCATTCAATTAGTGCATTTTCCACTACCAACTTAACTTTTCATTTATTTAATCCTCCACTCCATTGTTCACTCAATTATCCACTTAATTATTTAATCTATTAATGCAATCCTAACCCTACTATCCACTAGAAACTTCTTAAGTAGGTAAACCCTTGAATTACTTATATTAATCAGTTCTTATTGACACAATTAAACAAGAACTTAATACCAAACTTATTAAACTAATCCTACTTATTTTGACTGAGTGATTAACGAGATACAATTTCACAATCTTACAACAAGCTGATATCCTAATTATACGAAACAAATCTATAAAACCAAATCTTAAAGAACAACATTGAACAGAAATAATTCATACCAAAGAATTGATCGAATTTCAAATGAAATTGACCCGAAAAATAAAAAGAGACGAGGAAGACGAATATTAGAATAACACTAATGAGAATAAACAAAAACTAGGAAAGAACTCATTGAATAGGCTCGAACTTGGATTTGGCACTCTGAATCAGCCCAAAATAATACCAAACGTTTGTTCCTGATGCAGAACAAACGAGCGTTATTATTTTGTGATGAAACAAGTTTCAATAAGCCCAGAAATCCAACCAAACGATCTTTCATGCACTGGTCGGAATTTTAAGGTTCTAAGGCTCGAACTCAGATTCGATAGTCGAGGAGTTCTGAATACATTCGAGGGAAACTAATGATATATTGGGCCTAAGGGGGTTGTGTGGTGTTAATTTGGGAGGGATTGGAGTCGGCGCCGCCACCGGAGAAAGTTAGGGCGGTGCTAGGGTTCATCCTTTTGATTCGATATTCGAAGGGATTCAGGCATGTTCGAATGTAAAGGGTTACGCATCCGGGAAGAGGGGATCGAGAGGGTTCTGGGGTGTATTTTTGGGAGTGATTGGAGTCGGCTCCGCCACCGGAAGGCGGTGGGGAATGGTGGCGGCTGGTCTCTAGGGTTTGGGTGAGGAAGATGAGATGGGGGGTTATGAGGGGGTATGGTCAAATATATATTGGGGTGAAATTGGATCTAGGCTGTTAGATCAAACGAGATCAACGACGTGGATCATCTGACTAATTGGAACGACGTCGTTTGAGTGATTTAAAGACCGGATCGGTCTCAGATGAAATGGGTCGGGGTCGGGTAATGGGCAAAGCTTTGGGGCCGTTCGATCAAATAAAATTGATGGCCTTGATCAAAATGTGTCCAAGCGACGTCGTTTGGTTCTAGTAGGGGTGGATCGGGTATGGCAGACGGGTCTGGGCTGGTTTGGGGTGGGTTTGGATGGGTTTTGTTTTGGGCTTGGGGATCTTTTGGCCCAAATTTGATTTCCTCTCTTTTATTAACTCTTTTTCTTTTCTTTTCTTCTTTTTCTTTCAAAAAGAAATTAAAACTAAAATCCTAATTAAATTATAAAACACCGAATTAACTTAAAAATACTAATTAACTCTAACTAATAATTGTCACAAATAATTAAATGCCAAATTAAAAGAAAATCACACAATTTGACTAAAATTACAAAAATATGTTATTATCTTTTTTGAATTTTCATTTTTGTAAAACACCTAATTATTAATTAATTCCAAAAAATGTAAAAATCAAATCTTAAATGCCAATGCTATATTTTTGTATTTTTAATGTATTAATAAAATTAAACATGCCCACAAATATATTCAAACAATCAGGAAAATCACACATAATTAAAGACAAGACCTAATTTTGGGAATTATTTTGGAGTAATTCGTATGAGGCAAAAATTACGTGCTCACAGTCGTCAGCTATTTCATGTAATGATATATTGTGCCGTGTGAGTCGTGAGACAGATTGGTGAATTTTTTATGTGTTGAGGTTCTGCGTAGAGATGATGTTATATGAGCAGAATGGCTCTTGAGATTCAGATCGTATATCGCACCTCAGTTGTGCTTGAGTTTGTAGCTTATAGCGCTATATGTCTCCCCAGGGATGGTATTATGCACTTGACGTGCTGGTGACCGACAATCGATATTTTGATGTAATGAGCAATCTAGCTCGGTGTGTATCTCCTTATGTGAATTTTATGTGTGGATCAGGTGGCACGCCGCCATGGGTATGTTGTTTGGATCGGGTTGCGCGCTGCAACAATGTGATGTTCTGTATAGTTCCCTATATCTATTTTTATGTGTTTTGTTTCCTATTTTTCTGAGGAAAACTCATATTAGTTGTGTGCTCGCGTCGCATGTATGATTCGCGAGCGGGGTAATTGGATTTCCTTTTCAGAGTTCGTTTTCCTTTTGTGTCGCATTCGAGTTGGTAGCCCATTGGCATATTGTGGCATCATATGAGACTTTTTGTCATATCTGGGTGGCTTATTGCCTGAGCAGTTCGTACTGGGTGAGACAAAATTATTGGATCTAGGATCAGTGCAGTTGGATTATATGAAGTAAATTAAAGAGTAAAGATCATTATTGATTCAGAATGAGGTAATGGTTCTTGTCAGAAGTATAAACTCGATGATTTATTAACTCGGCAGTTGGTTATGAATTTCTACACATCTCTTCCAACGTGGCAGTATTGCGAGAGTTGGAACAAGACTTATATCTATCATGAGGTGCATTGTGAGCATTAGATTCAGGGTATGTTGGTTATTATGATTAGAGAATGTTATTATGGTCCCGTGAATGATGTGGTGCATGGTGAGAATTCAGCAAAGGCATATAGTCATGTTCTGGTACCTCGTGTAGTGATTGATGCGGTGTTCATATATTCGAAACAGGCCTGGCAGAATTCCTGATGTTGGAATTGGACTCTAAGCTTATTTGCTTGAATGAAAGAGGATATCTTCATATTTGCTCGAGCTAATGTGCTCGACGGAGTTGTGGTAGCACGGGTAGGTGCTGGAAGTGGTAAACAGTGATTTTGGACAACTCCAGCGTAGTTCCCAGCACGTTCGAGAACGAACGTATGTTTAAGTGGGAGAGAATGTAACGACCAGACCGGTCGTTTTGAGCTCTAGCGTGTCATTCAGCAGTTTGGGGCCATGAGCAGCTTCACTTCAGGTATTATGACTTGTGCGCATGGTCGGAATTGAATTTCGGGGAATTTGGAGTTGATTTGGAAAGGGAATTCTCATTTCGGAAGCTTTAAGTTGAAAGAATTGACTAAGATTGGATTCAGAGTAAACAACCTCGAAATCGCTATCTGAAGGTTCCAGTAGGTTCGTATGATGATTTCGGACTTGGACGTATGCCCGGATCGGGTTTTGGATGACTCGGGAGCATTTTGGCGCTTATTGTGGAAGTTAGCATTTTGGAAGAAATTTCATAAGTTTGGGTTGAAGTGCATTTCAGTGTTATAAATGTCCGTTTAGGATTCCGAGTCTGGGAGTAGCTTCGTATGGTGATTCTGGAGTTAGGAGCGCGATCGGAAGTGAATTCAGAGGTCCGTAGGTCATTTTGAAGTCATTTGGCTAAAGATAGAAATTTGAAGGTTTTTGAGAAGTTTGACTGAGAGTTTGACTTTTGATATCGGGGTCGGATTCCAATTCCGGGAGTTGTGGTTAGTCCGTAATGTTGAATGTGACTTGTGTGAAAAATTTGAGGTCAATCGGAAGTAATTTGATAGGTTTTGACATCGAATATAGAAATTTGAAGTTGTAAGTTCATTAAGCTTGAATCGGGTTGCGATTTGTGATTTTGATATTGTTTTAGGTGATTTCAAGGCTCTACTAAGTTCGAATGAGGTATTAGGACTAGTTGGTAGGTTTGGTTGAGGTCCCGGTGGCCTCGGGCGTGTTTCGGATGCTCAACGGGTCGATTCTTGCCTTGTGAGGATTGTTGGTTTTCTGGTGTGAGTGCAGCAGGTTTTTACTCTATACAATCGCGTAAGTGGGTCTGCGATCGCATAGTGCAAGATTTGGAGGCAGCGGGTATTAGCTTATGCGATCGCAGGGGTGTATGTGAGATCGCTTATAGGAAGAAATTGGAGGCTGCTGGTTTTGGCTTATGCGATCGTAGGGGTGTGTTTGTGATCGCATTGTGCAAGAATTTGGAGGCCCTGGGATTGGCTTATGCGATCGCATAGAAGGGTCGCCAGGGCAGTGAAGTGTTTTAAAACGGGTTTTGGCTTTCATGGGAGCCAATTTTGGAGCAACTTTGGAGTGCCATTTTCATCACCAAGCATGAGATAAGTGATTTCTACTAGTTTTGAGTAAATACAAGGTTTATATATGGATTTAAATAAGGAAATTTGTAAAAATTTGGGAATTTTGAGGAAGACCTAGAAATTTGATATTCTTGAATTTTGACCACGATTTTGGGCATGAAATTGAGAGCAAATTATACATTTAGGTTCGTGAGATTATGGGTAAACTTTATCTTCGAAATTTTTTGGAATCTGGGCACGTGGGCCAGAGGGCAATTTTGTCAACTTTTCGATCGGGGTTAGGAATTGTTATAAATTGGATTGCAATGAGTAATTGAACATATATTAATGGATTTGCATAACTATTGGCTAGTTTTGGAGCATTGTGCATCGATTCGAGTCTTCGGAAGAACGTGGAATGCCGGTTATGGATCTTTGGAGCGAGTTGAGTCTCCTTTCTGACCTTGTAAGAGGGAATTGTCCCCACAGGTGATATAATTGGTTATGTGCTCCTATTTGTGGGGGTTACGTACGCACGAGGTGACGAGAGTCTGTGCATAGCTACTATTATATGTAAGTCCGGGTAGTCTAGGACCCAAAAGCATGCTATACTTGGAATATTTGTAATCTTATAACCATTTAAATTGCTTAAATCCTATCGAATTGGTAAACGAATTTCTAAAAGGATTAAACTTCATTTTCTTAAATCAGTAAAAGAGAATTGGTTTTTATTTGGATAAACATTCCCCGATAAATTCTTAATTGGCTGTTTGACTGTGTGTATCTATGTGTGCCGGAGTCGCATGTATGATTCGCGAGTGGGGTATTTATTTATTTATTTATGTTGACCATGTCGCATGTATGATTCGCGAGTGGGGTGATAGATACATCTATGGTTCGTGCCGTTCGACCCTCGGCAGTACACATTTTACATTTATATTGGATCGGGTCGTACGACCTCGGCATGATATGCGCATGCTTATATTGTTTGCCTAAGAATTTTTAATGTTGATACTTGCCTTTCATGGCTAGAGATAAATGGATAAAGATAATGAAAAGTAAATCTTTGGAAACCCTTTTATTATTGAGAAGTTGTCTACCTGTTATCTGGCTTTATGAGTTTATAATTGCTTTATAAAATCCATGATCTCTACCCAATTTTTACTATATTATCATTGGATCACTAGTAAGTATCGAAGTCGACCTCTCGTCTCTACTTCTTCAAGATTAGACGGGATACTCATTGGGTACACGTTGTTTTCGTACTCATACTACACTTGCTGTCTATTTTTGTTGCACAGGTTCAAGTGTGTCTAGTGGCTTAGTGGCATAGCAGCATGGTTGACACAGACTTAGGTAAGCTACATTTATCGAGACAACCGCAGCTAGCAGAGTCCCCTTCAGAGTATTTTACTGTATTTTTCATTTCTGTCCACTTGTATTCCGGACAGTTACTGTATTTTATTGCATTCTCTAGTAAATGCTCATGTACTTGTGACACCGGGTTCTGGGATGATTATGGGGTATCTTGCATTAACTTCTTAACATCCATATTTGATTTGAAATGATTATCTTTTACTAGTAAAATTGAAGAAAAATCATAGTTTTTAAAATTATTAAAACGAGAATTTAATCAAGTATTTTGGTTGGCTTGCCTGACAGCGGTGTCCGGCGCCATCACGACCCTTAGTGGAATTTTGGGTCGTGACAACATGATATCAGAGCACTAGGTTCCCTTAGGTCTCACGAGTCATGATCAAGTCTAGTAGAGTCCCGCAGATTACTACTGGATTTATGCAATATGCATTAAGCATTCAAGGTCAAATTTATTGCTATCTATTGGGAAGGAACATATTGCACTTTTGTTGATGTAGGGTGGTTATCGTTATGCTTAGCAGTTTTTGTCCCTTTTCATATTTAATGCAACATTATAAAAATAGACTTTTTATCACTATATTGGAATTCTCATATGTCTTATTATTCTATCGTCTATTCATGAGTCTCAAAAATATATAAGTTGGTAAAGTTTATTTCATGATATTAATCAGAGGCATAATGGTCTTATGACGTACCGAGAGATTTTATTAACGTATTTCATATGCATTTCATGCATTTATACATGCATATTTACCTATGACCAGATGGCGTTATATACGCGTATATATATGTATATATATATATATATGGGAGAGGTTACGGCGTTATATATGCACCACCACCTAATCAGCTGGTATACATTGATAATTTTGCCCATAGTGGAACCAGATAGCGTTATATACGCGTATATATGTAAATATATGTATATGGGATATGGGAAAAAGGTTACGGCATTATACACGCACCACCACCTGATCAGCTAGTATACATGTGCATTGACCCATGACCAGATGACGTTATATACGCGTATATATGTAAATATATGTATATGGGATATGGGAAAAGGTTACGACGTTATATATGCACCACCACCTAATCAGTTGGTATATGTTGATCATGTTGCCCATAGTGGCCGAAACGATATGATGGGATGCCCTCGGTGGCTTGATGATATTATGTACACTCATACCTATGCATGACATGACATTTATACGCACGTGCATACCATTATGAATGTTTCAGAATTTACAAAGTTTATCCAGATATACAGGTTGAGTCCTTTACTCCGTGTTTCTTCCATGTCCTTTATATACTTATTTACATGCCTTACATACTCAGTATATTATTCGTACTGACGTCCTTTTGTTGGGGACGCTGCATTCATGCTTGCAGGTATAGATAATCAGTTGACGAGTCCTCATAGTAAACGAGATTGACATTCAGCGAAGGATCGGTGAGACTCCACCTCATTCGGAGTGCAACCGAGTGTGCAAGTCATCATGTCAGAGTTTTCAGACTTATGTGTAGGTCGGTTCCCTGTCCTATTTTATGTCAAATAATCTTAGAGGCTTTATAGACACTGGTTTAGTATGTACGGTATGTTAAAGGCCTTGACAGCCTATATGTATTCATGTTTATGAACGATGACTCATTGCTATAACATTTTCCCACTTGTAGTTATATACTACGAGTTGTGGCCATGTTGGCCCATGATAATTACAAAGGAAAAAAAATAAAGAGTTGTAGAGTGGCTCGCTCGGGCCAGTACGACACCGAGTGTCAGCCACGCCTCCCGGGTTTGGGGCATGACAAAGTGGTATCAGAGCAATTCGTGTCCTAGGGAGTCTACAAAGTCACGCCTAGTAGAGTCTCACTTATGAGTGTGTTGCGCTCCATATTTATAATTGAGAGGCTATAGGGCATTTAGGAAATGTTACCCTTCTTTTGTTTCCAGATCGTGCCATAGAGTTGAGTCGTAAGAAATCAGTATGAAGTTGTCGCGAGATTTTGTATGCACTATAGGTACAGGTATTGTAGTAGAGCTTTAATGCGTAATGTGGAAGGGAGATTATAAAAGAAACAGAAGATATGATGCGAGATTGAAAGGTAAGTAAGATAAAGGTGAAGACAATGTGAGATACTCAAGTAGAAAATATTGTGAATTGTCGAGACTTCAGATCGAGGTTGGGTTTTAGTTTGGTATACAAAGGAGACCGTAGTGAAAATTTTGTAAGTCTCCGAGAGTTAACATTCGAGGATGAATATTCTAAAGGAGGGAGGATGTTACACCCCGTAAGTTTACCAACCTTGACACCGTTATATATATATATATATATATATATATATATATATATATATATATATATATATATATATATATATATATATATTTGATATGGTATTTTGAGTGGAACATTTTTTGTAAAAGAAAAAAAATGGCTTGAAAATATGATTTTATATAGTTATTAATATTACTACTTTCGAATATGCTTTAAAATATACACATAATATGAGAAAGTTTATGAGATTTTCTTTATTGTAAAGATAGAAATTATTTTCTCACATAAAAAAAAGGTTATCTTTTTACCATTTTAACAACTAAACGTACGAAAAATTTGTACTCTTTATATGAGATTAGGAAAATTATAAGTTGAGAAAATATATGTATTTTTACATAGATGTTTTAATGAAATAATAGTGTATGAATTTATTTTACATGGTACCACAAGACCGTAATAGTACGATGTATAAAGTGTATTACAAATAAGTAGAATTTTAAGTAATTTGAAATATTTCTTAATTTTGTGGGTAATTTTGTTAATTACTGGGCAATGGGACATTACCTAATTACCTAATAACTGGATAAATATTAAATTTTCCCACCTCATTCCCACGTGGTAGACCCCTCACCTTCTAATAATGACTCATTAGTCATTTAAAAAGGTGTCACCTGTTAGAGAACACAACAAAATATGAAGTCAATCTTTTCATTTGGATGGTGACCTAGAGTGCTATATATAACGGGCTGAGAATTTAATGAGGCATCACTTATCAGTTAGGACTTCATGAGCAAAGAAATGAGGGAGGGAGTATTATTCTAAAGTTCCATGTCAAGTGATGGTCCATGCTTTGGGTATCATTATCAACTACATAACCAAGTGTTAATGAGTAAGGGGTCCCTTTTCTGTTGTTGCTCCTTTCATATTCTTTTTAGAGAATAATTTCTTAATTCAACTAGTCACTGCTTGAAGTAGATATGGAACCTAAATGATTGTCTTTAAGTTGGCTAATGACAAAACTATTAGGTGCATGGGCAATTTAGTGCCATGTTTCTGCACCTGTTAAATAGTGAAACCAACAACTTGGATGAGCTGTTGTCGGACCTATTAGTGTAACTTATGCATTATATTTGGGTAAAGATTAATAGATCTTCTCCCCCCCTCCGGCTTAAACTTATAAACGTCAAATACTACGTTTGATTGGGGTGAGAAGAGGAGGAATCAGGTGTTTGGTGGAGTAGAAACTGTAAATAGAGGCTAGAATTTTGCAGAGCCTTCAGTTGTCATCATGGATTAATTCGGATAAGGTAGTAAGGAAACCCGGTGGTTTCTTGCGTTTCTTTGTGAAATGGAATGAAAAACTAATGCATCGTACAGTCATATCCTACCATTTACAGCCTAGAAAAGATAATGGACGAGTAACATTAAAGATTTCATGTTCTTCTCATAATGTTCAAGGACTTGATGTAATCTTTTTGGCATGATCCAAGTAACGATACGTAAACGTAATGATGTTCCATAAAGGGTTCTATTCTTAGCAGTTAAGGATGTTTATATTATTCATTTCTAGTTTCATAGTACGTCCTTACTACTTTGACGAATCTGTAATAGTATGGTTAATTTGTTGTTTGATACACTACAAATTATAAAAGATTATATTAAATCATTTTCTTCAAAGATAATAAACACCAAGTTGTGATTCAACCAGGTCCCATAGTAATTGATTTTGCGTCTAAAATAAACACTTGAAATGTTTAAGGAGAAAGGAAAGGTTTGCAAAATATTTTAAAAGAAATAGAAATTGAGGGGTTTGCTATTACATAGAACAGATTACTACTGGATTTATGCAATGTGCATTAAGCATGTCAAATTTATTGCTATCTATTAGGAAGGAACATATTGAACTTTTGTTGGTGTAGGGTGGTTATCGTTATGCTTAGCAATTTTTTCCCTTTTCATATTTAACGCAACATTATAAAAATAGACTTTTTATCAATATATTGGAATTCACATATGTCTTATTATTCTATCGTCTGTTCATGAGTCTAAAAAATATGTAAGTTGGTAAAGTTTATTTCATGATATTAATCAGAGGCATAATGGTCTTATGACGTTCTGATAGATTTTATTAACGTATTTCATATGCATTTCATGCATTTATACATGCACATTTATCCATGACCAGATGGCGTTATATACGCGTATATATATATATATATATATATATATATATATATATATATATATATATATATATATATATATGGGATATGGGAAAGGTTACGGCGTTATATACGCACCACCACCTGATCAGCTGGTATACATTGATAATTTTGCCCACAGTGGCACCAGATGGCGTTATATACGCATATATATGTAAATATATGTATATGGGATATGGGAAAAAGTTACGGTATTATATATGCACCACCACCTGATCAGCTGGTATACGATGATGTTATTGCCCACAGTGGTTGAAATATGACTCAAACGGCATTATATACGCGTATATATGTATATATATGTATATGGGATATGGGAAAAGATCACGGCGTTATATACGCACCACCACATGATCAGCTGGTATACGATGATGATGTTGCCCATAATGGCTGAAATAATATGATAGAATGCCCTCAGAGGCTTGATGATAATATGTACATACAGACCTATGCATTACATGACATTCACATGCATATGCATGACGTTATAAATATTTCATAATTTACAGATCTATCCAGATATACAGGTTGAGTCCTTTACTCCATGTTTCTTCCATGTCCTTTATATACTTATTTACATGCCTTACATACTCAGTACATTATTCGTACTGACGTCTTTTTATTGGGGACACTGCATTCATGCCTGCAGGTATAGATAATCAGTTGACGAGCCCTCATAGTAGACGAGATTGGCATTCAATGAAGGATCGGTAAGACTCCACCTCATTCGGAGTCCAACCGAGTGCGCAAGTCATCATGTCAGAGTTTTTAGACTTATGGGTAGGCCGGTACCCTGTCCTATTTTATGTCAAAAAATCTTAGAGGTTTTGTAGACAGTGGTTTAGTATGTATGGTATGTTAAAGGCCTTGACAGCCCATATGTATTCATGTTTATGAACGATGGTTCATTGATATAACATTTGCCAACTTATAGTTATACACTACGATTTGTGGCCATATTGCCTATGATAGTAACAAAGAAAAAAAAGAAAGAGTTGGAGAGTGGTTCGCTCGGGCCAGTGCGGCACCGAGTGCCAGCTATGCCTCCCAGGTTTGGGGCGTGACATCTTTTTAATGCCTTGTCAAGTACAGAACCCTTGTTGGGTGATTCCCTCTTCACAATGGATATCCTCCGTCAATTCGGAAAAAACTTTCTTGACTTTATCTTGTAACTTGAGATGCAATTGAACTCAAAGTTGCTTGTTTCAAATTGTCTGGGATGCACTCTCCTTTAATGAATTCTTGTCATCCTATTAACTTCCCAAATTATTTTCCCATGTTTCACACAACTCGGGCTTTAAATGATCTCAAAATATCCAAATCTGTACTTATTTCCCTCAAATGTCCCTATCATCTTCAAAATTATATTATTGCTTCATGATTAAACTAACTTTTAAGACCAGTCCTAGAATTATGCGTGCATGTGATGTCACTAGAGCCAGCATGAAAAGAACTATAAAAGGAGAAGAGAACTAAACAAAAAATGACTAGAAATAACAGAAAATTGCATTAGACAGACGGTGAAAAGGTTTGAACAACAAAACAAGCAAAATAAACTTGGGTTACAACCCTGGAACAAACCTAGACAACAAAACGAGTTACTACGACTAAAAGAGCTAGGCAAAAAAGGATAGAAAGGTTTGAGTCACAAGACAATATCCGAATTACAACCCTAAAATAATCCGGACAACAGAAATGACAACAAAATAAACCATCAGGACTCCCCTGGCTAGCCAAGAAAGGAGCATCTTTTCAATTACCAAGCTCGACATCCTAGCCTCTGAGTTCTACAACAATATTACCAAGACCATTACCAATTTCAATCACATTGACCTCAACAGATAGCTTTTGGGTCCCATTTGCCGACTCGTTCTTAAGATCAACTTTTGGAACCGAGACTGATAGCCCTGAAAATTTCGCAGTAAGTGGCCCTCCAAGGAGCTTAGAAATGTTCTTATATTCCTTTTCAACACAAATCATGCCCACCATATGCGTCTCATTATGAACAGGCAATGGACTTTGGCTAGTGTCTAATGCATCTGGATTTTGCATGACAATGTCACATGCATCAACAAGCTTCTGGATTGTGCATTTCAGATTCCGACACTTTTCTATGCTTTACCCCGGGGGATTTGAGCAACATGCGCACCTCTGAGAATAATCAAAATTTTCTGGAAGGGGGTTCGATATTTTTATCTGAATCGGTTTCAACATGCCCAATTGCCTCAATCTTTGGAACAAACTGGCATATGATTCTCCAATAGGAGTGAAAGACTCTTCTCTTTGATGTTGCCTTTTCATTTTGTACTTCGGCCTCAGTTGGAACCTCTTGCGGGTAGGTGATTGACATGCTTAAGGAGGTGGGCAAGATATTTGTGGAGGTGGTGCAGGCCATTGCGGGTCTCTTGGGTGTGGAGCATATGGCGGTGCATTGTGGATAGAGTACTGAGAAGGTGAGGTATGACTTTGGGGATTTTATGGAGGAAAGTAGCATTGGTGAGGATTATCTGGAGCATGAGGATGTTCATGGGGTTGGTATTGAGGCTAGAAGCGTTTAGCAGGAATGCCCACTGGATCTTTTCATTGGCGGGACTCAGCAACATCTTTTCTATTAATTGGAGGACTGACTCAAGCAACGTTCCATCTGAGCCAAAACTCCCTAAAACTTTCCTCGGGTTTCTTTTTTGTTTGCAATAGGGAGGAGCAGTCTGAGATAATGTCTACATTGTACTGATAGTGCCGAATAAAATCTTGAGTCATGTCACCCCATGCATCCCATTTACTGACATCTTGACAAGTATACCACTCCAAGGCTTCCCCAATCAAACTCTTACTGAAATATGCCATCAACTATTCATATTTCCCACAAACACTTCTCATTTCACTGCAATAACCCCTTAGATGGGCTACTGGATCTCCACGCCTATCATATAAATCAAAATTTAGCATCTTAAACCCAGCAGGCAACTGACCGTAAGGAAACAAGCACAAGTTTTTGTAAGACATGTTCATCTGGCTCCCTATCCCTTGCATGTTTCTTAAAGACTGCCCTAAGATTTTCACCTTCCTGGATATCTCATCTTGCTCCACCATCTTAGCAGGCTTTTTAAAGTTTCACTGGGAGGTTCAAAATTAGGAGCGTAAAAGTATGGATCCGAGACCATGAAAGTTGGTTCTGGGGCATAGTGTTGGGTATCGGGGACTTTGAACACATTCTCGCTAGAGGATTGAGGAAAAGTGCATGCTTAAAGGCTTAATCCTGTTTCGGTTCCCAAGCGTTATACCTTTCTTCTGCAATGATTCCATTCTGGGATTTCGTACTTTGAAAAGTCTTTTTTGATGCGTCTGTAATAGCCTATGTGTCCCAAATAGGGAATGTCGGCCAAATTAGTCTGTCTGCCGCTTTCTTTCATAACACAGCCGTTATTCTTTCTTCAACTGGCAAGGGAAGTCTGATAGGGCTTTAAGAGATAGGGACGTAAGCACAACGGTAAGAAAAAGTCACTCAGTGAATCGGTGGATCACACACTTGGAGACAGGGATAGGGGCATGCCTGAATCTTTAGAAAGTATACAAGTGTTGAAAGAGTGAAGTCTGGGGACAACGGTAAACGTGAGGAATTGCACCTCCACCCTACTAAAGAAGTTCGCAAGCAAGGGACATTTTAGATGATCAGCCACACTGGGACTGAGACACGGCCCGGACTCCCACGGGGGGCAGCAGTGGGGAATCTTGGACAATGGGCGAAAGCCCGATCCAGCAATATCGCGTGAGTGAAGAAGGGCAATGCCGCTTGTAAAGCAGCTCCGAATTGGATCAGTTTCTCCTCAACGAATAAGTGCTTGGGCCACTAAAATCCTGCCTAATGAAGAGATAGTTGTGGAGATATAAAAACATGAGTGGTCAAAGGAGCAGGATATGAGATGGTTTTAGCGGGTGGAGTGTAAAAAGGTTGTGGGGAGATATCAGCAGCAGTGGGAATCTGGATTTGTGACAGTGGCGGAATGGTGACAAGGCTTTCAGGGTAGTTAGTGGGAAATAATGGTGGAGGACGCCCACTAATCCAGGCTTGGTATATTTCGGCCATCTGTCTTTTCAACCTTAAGACCTCTTCTTTCAACTCAGATTCTGACTCAACAATCTCCTTAGACGGATCAATAACACCGGTGTCCCAGTCTTTGCTAGCCATGGCTACCTTGCTCTTTGACCTTGTGTTGTATGGATGAGTTACTTAAGAACCACAAACCAACCACCCTTCTGCTTAATGAAGATAACAAAAGGAACAAAATGGGGTCATCCTATTAGCATTTGGGCATTTAACAGCTAAAAAATATCACATTGCGTGCAATGCACCTAGCAACAATTAACGGTTCTAGAATGACTTCGAGGGTCACAAGGTCACTTGGCATCATCCCAATTTTGTTCATTTCAACCTTCTCTTTTCTTTCTTTTCTAGCACTTCTTGGCATGCTCATTTTCCTTCCTCTTTTTTTCTTCTAATTATCACTCTTTTCTTCCCTCTCATTTCTCACATCCCATAATTTCACCTTTCTTTTTTTCTTTGAATTTTAATTTTTTTTTAAAATGATTCGATCGAACCCTATGTAGGTTACCTACGTATCATGTCCCTCATGAATCAGACCAAGCGTAGTTTTGGAAAAGTAACTAAAAAAATAAAAAAAATGGATTATTCATTTACAACTTTTTCCGATTTTCAAATATAAAACAGGAAATACGATAACGGAAGACTTGACAAACTCAACTATACTACGACAAACTCTGACACCAACTAAAAGAATTAGTACTGCTAAACATGACTATAAAGTACAAGACAACATAAAAATCGGACTCAGAATATAAAAAGTCTCCTTTAGCCAGCTCCTGAATGCAGCGATCCTAACTGGATGGTCCTAGGGTGTCTGTCATTCTCAAACTCCGGTAAGCAAATCCACACCTGTATGAGAAAACTAAAACCAAATAGAGTTAAAGATTTAGAACACTACGTGAGACAATAAAACTTCCTATCGGACACACGCATGACATGATTGAAGCTATTTTGCAAAATGGCCTATGTGGCCAAAAGGTTTCTAGAAATGCAAACTCAACAAAGGTGACCTCTAAGACATGAAAAAATTACTTTATAGAAATGACCCATTTTGTAAAAATGACCTATGTGGACCAAAAGATGGCTAAGTATGCAAATTCAACACAATGGACCTTAAACGGAGAGAACATCTTGTTGCGGACTTATAACTCTAAGACTGGGTTACTGAACCACTTTTGTGAAAATGACCCCATTTTACAACAATGATCGATGTGACCCAAAAGCGGCTAGACATGCAAATTCGACAAGGATGGGCCTTAAAGTTAAGAGACACATAATTGTGGATTGAAGACTCTCCAGACACAATTAAACAAAAACTACTTTGCGGAAATAGCCATATTTTGTAAAATGACCAATGTGGCCAACAAGAGCTAGACATGCAAGATTTGGCTACGACCCTCGAAGCCAAGAACCTAAGACTCACTAGGAAGACCGAAACCTATGTGGGCTGCCTACGTATCACACCCTGAAAGACAAAAATCAGGTATGCGTAGTTCGAGAGGATTGGATGCGGGCGAGAATTAAAAATTAACAAATAATTTAGAGACAATATATTTTTTGTCCTTTTTTTTTTGAAAAATGATGAAACATGTAAACTCTTTTGGATTTTTTTGATTTTTTTTTTTTGAAAAATGATGGGAAAGTGCAATTTTTTTTGTTGGATTTTTCATGTTTTTTTCCTGTCTTTTTCTTAAAAAATGTGAAAGAAAAACATAAATGGGTCTTACTTGCTTTATTTTTATACTTCACCCTCTTTTTTCTCATTTATCGTCAACCCTCATTGGTTCGCCAAATGACCCCTTTTACCCTTGAAGATTGCAACATGTAGCACATAAGATGCATCAGAATGGTCTTTTATTTTTGGTACACCTGTCCTAGACGGACCCAACTCCTGTGTTGAGTCCCCAAAGTCAAATGCACATGATGCAAATAAGCGTTCCTACTAGGGTCCGGCATGAGGCTGTGTTATTCTAAATTTAAAACCTAGGTGTATTGTTTTAGACCTGGCTTACCCGAGAGGACAACTCGAGCCAGAGGGGCTATGTACCGGGAACCAAAATGCCATCCGGCTTTGTAACTTGTTCGAACCTCGTTCTAAATTAGGGTATGACACTAACAGAAAAGAAGTCACGCCAGCATGCACTTTCTGGAATATTAGAAGAGAAGGGTTTCGCAGCAGTTTATATACAGTTCAAATAATATCAAAGCGGTAAAAAGCAGTATTTAGCACATTAGGCCCAAACACATAAAAAATCAGATAATAAATAAAGTCAAATATAACAATTATCCTAAGCTCGAATTCTTGAACCCTGAACTAGGGATTCTGGGTTCTTGTTCCCCAACAGAGTCGACAAAGTTGTCACACCTCCTATTTCTACCCCGAAAGGGGTATAGGGGAGTTTTTCCAATTAAAGTGACAATGCCGAAACATGATTATTTATTCAAACTCAGAGTCGTCACTTGGGATAATTTAGGGTGTCCCAACTCACCGGTTTAAAATTCCGAATCGAGGAAATTTGACTCTGTTTTACAGTCCGCGAAACACAAAAATCCAGGGAAGGAGTTCTGTTAACCCGGGAGAATGTGTTAGGCATTCCCGGGTTCTGTGGTTTTAGCACGGTCGCTCAGCTATTATTATTGGCCTAATTATCTGATTAATTACATATTTTATACCTATTATGTATTTTTAACCTTGGACCGTGTTAATTATTTATGGAATTATTCTAGAACAAGTTACGATTGTCATACACTTATTTGTTTGGTACACATTATGAATCGTGTCACAAAAATCGTACCCACGATCTACAACATGTTTAATTTATTAATTACTAGTTATTATTCAAAATTATGGTAGGGTCACATGAAATGCACACTCGAATTGAGATTTACGTATCGCGACCATGCTACGAGAACCGTACCCATGTCCACGATAATTTATTATTGATCGCGCCTAAAGCAAGCTACGATGTTTATGAATATTAACGGCCTAAGTATGCTACTATCGATCCAAACAGTAAAGAAATAAATGAATATATATATATATATATATATATATATATATATATATATATATATATATATATATAAACCAAATATCCATGAAATTCATCTTTCTACCCATACTATTCATTTCATTTTTTATTCAACCCATGATCTTGACTACTTTTGTGTTTCAAGAGCAAATTTTTCGTGGCCTAATTCAATTTCTGGACTTAGTTTATCAAATTGTGATCTGGTTGCCTCAATATTCTTGATCCAGTTTGAGCTCAACCCCAATTAGTTCAAATTGATCTATGCAACTCATACCATCTTTGATTTCTATTGATTAACCATAACCAAAAGAAGTCAGTAAACCAGTACAAAGCAAATTAAGGCAAGACAATAAAACATGGCATAAGGGAAATTAGAGCAAAACAATAAAACATGGCAGCAAGACACTCAAATAATAATAACAATATCAATAGATCATGGCTTGAAACAAGTATCAATTGAGGATAGAAAGGGACCTCAGTAGTAACTTTATTCAACGTATCTCTACTTGATCACAACAATTACACGCAAGTCCGGTGATGGCAATTTAATCGACAAACCAAAACAGCCAAAGAAAAACGCCGTGGATCCGAGACGGAACCTCGAAACTTAATTTCGAACAGCGGTAGTCAAATACCACTCGACAATCAACAACTCTTCCTCAGTCAAATTCCAGAACCGAAAGTGAAAAGAAAAATGAAAATATATACATATTTTTTTGTATTTCTCAGTTTGAAATCAAATTGAAATTAGATTGGACTGAATTCTTTTTATATAAAAGAAATTTAATGAAGAAGTCAGAAAACATAAATCATAAACCAAAACCAAGTCTTAGTTAATCTTTTTCACTCCTGTTCCCCCTATGTGTATGTGCTCGATCTGAACTAGAAGGGGGAACGATGCGGCTGTTCTGTTGGAGGAATTCGCGACAGTGATAGAGGTACAGAGGGAGGTCTGGTCGCTGGTTATTTGGAGAAGGGCTGGCGATTTAAAGAGATCAGGAGGGTGTGCGGCTGGTTTAGGTGTGTTGAGGATGGTTGGTTGGCGTGGAGGTCTGGAGATACAGAAAAAGGAAAGGTCTTTGGTGTTGAATGGAGAAAAAGAAGATGGGGGTCCTCTTTTTTGGTCTCTTCGGCACTGCTCTTCTGAAGAAAAAAGGGTGTCCTCTTTTTATGGGTTAGGACTAGGTTATTATGTGGATTTAAGGGTATTGGGCTTAGGGAATGGGCTGGAAACTTGGGCCTTTATATCTAGATTTGCTTAAAATTAGCCTAATTAACTAAAAATCTATCCATCCAACATCAAGTCTTGCCTATTAAATAAAAAAACACATATAGAAATATTACCAAAAATATTAATTAGCCCTACTTAAGTAAAAATAATTATTAAAATAAAATTAACCGTTAAAACAAAATTATTTTTGATATTTTCAAATATCATATAAAAATAAAAATAAGGTACTATTTTTGTATTGTTTTTAGTTTTACGAAAGGTATATAAACTAAAAGCAACTAAAAAGAAAAAAATATTTTTGTAATTTTTATTTTTGTCATAAAATAAAGTAAAAGAGTCAAAACTAATTGAAATAGCGATATTAGGCCTAAACTAAATATTTAAGCTAAAAATGTGTAAAATCTTGGGAGGGTCAAAAATTATATGTTTACAGCGAGGCTCCTCTCACGAACGTGTAAGAGGAAACCAGGAAGATTGCAGCAACAAACATCAGCTAACTCACCAAGGCCAAAAATGATCCATTAACCATCCGAAACTCACCCGAGGCCCTCGGTACGTCAAACAAATATACCAACACGTCCCATGACATCATACGAATTTAGTCGAATCCTCAAATCACCTCAAACAACATCAAAAATACGAATTACACTCGGATTCAAGCCTAATAAACTTTGAAATTTCCAAAATTTACAAACGATGCCGAAACCTATCAAATCACGTTCCATTGACCTCAAATTTTGCACACAAGTCATAAATGACACCATGAACCTACTCCAACTTCCAGAAATCAAATCCGACCCTGGTATCAAAATTTTCACTACCGATCAAATTTACCAAAATTCCAACTTTCGCCAATTAAAACCTAATTCTACTATGGACCCTCAAATCACATTCCGGACGCACTCCTAACTCCTAAGTCCAAAATCACCTAACGGGGCTAACGAAACCGTCAAAATTCAAATTCGAGGTCGTTTGCACATAAATCGACATGCAATCGACTTTTCCAACTTAAACTTCCAATTAAGAGACTAAGTGTCTCAATTCACTCCAAAATCACTCCGGACCCAAACCAACTAATCCGGTAAGTTATAATATAGTTGTAGAACACAAAAGAAGTAGGAAATAGAAAAATGGGGCTACAACTCTCAAAACGGTCGGTCGAATCATTACAAACAAGCACATTGACAACAACAAAACAACAAAGCAATATGAATATCGTAGCAATGAAGATAACATGTAGTAATAGAAATTAAAGAATAAGATAATACGAGAATGATAAGAATAATATTGATATGAAAAATATTGGATAGATATGGTGTCTCAATCTCGACTACCTACTAATATTCTACCCTAATCATCACCCTTTGTATCCTTTTATCTAAAGCCATGTCTTTAGTAAGCTGAAGATGCGTCATCTTCAAGTCCTGTCTAATCACTTCTCCCCAAAATACTTCTTCGGCCTACTTTTAACTCTGCTTAGACCCCCCAATTACCAACCTCTCGCACCTTCTCACTAGGGCATCAATGCATCTCCTCTTCACATGTTCGAACCATCTCAGCTTGCTTCCCTCATTTTGTTTACCACGGAGATCACTCCTACCTTGTCCCGAATCTCTTCATTCCGAAACATATCTCTCCTAGTATGACCACACATCCATCTCAACATCTTCCAAGCGTGCATCACAAGTGGCTACTTTTTGACAAATTTTTAAATACCGGCTACTTCTAAAAAACCAGTCCAAAAGTGGCTAGCATCGTACAATTTTTACCCTATCCCACGAACATTTTCCTCAACATCCAAATAACCTAAGTACTCTGTCAGAATAAAGCCCATAAAAGGAAGTCCGGTCCATAATTAACCACGTAACCGAGTCGGTTTTTGTTCCCGGTTTTCTCCAACTTCTTCTATCCTGTCCCTCCTCCGTCCTACTTCCTTTGATTTTCCTCAACCTTTTTTCAAACTCAGCAAACTGTATTATAGGTCACACCATATGCATTAAAAACACGGAAACTACCTTTTCAAACTCTGCTACCTGAAATTAAATTATTTTTCTTTAGGTTTTATTCAATCGATTCCTCTGTGATTTAAATCAGATTTTTAGGGATTAGAATAGAAATTTGTGCAGAAATTCATGTTCGGATCATCTAAAAGATGATTCTTTCACGTATTAATCGCTCTCTCGCAAAATCTTCGATTAATAAAGTAAGCTGCTATTTCATAAATTTTAAATCTTTTCGTATTTTTTGAGTTTATTTATGTTAATATTATTAGTATGATACGTTTTTTTTTGATTGAGCAGAGATTAGTGTCTGGTGTGAGAGGAGTGATTTTGGATGAAGTGGCATCGCGTAATGCGTGCATTACACGCGTCAATGGCGGGTTAGGGTTTGTGAGAAGCTACTTGACATCTATTGGAGCTGGAAAACAAGGTGTCAATAAGGCATATTTGTCGGAACTTGATTCACTATTTGCAAAGCCGAGACTCCGGAGGTTTTTTTGCAGCCAAGGATCAAAGAATAAAAGTAAGAATAATTCCTTACACTTTTTTTTTCCGTTTTAAAAAAATAAAAACTTTTTCTTGGTGATGGATTCATATTGTTGTGTTTTGATTTTGTAGACTATGAGAACTATTATCCAAAGAATAAGAAAGAAGTCCCAAAAGGGAACAATCAAAAGGCGGAGTCGGGCAAAGGTATGTAGTGCAATGAATTAACAGTTTGTGCATTTGATGTTCAGTAACATATGATAAAGCAAAATTATTTATGGTAAGTTGTTAGACTTTACTAGAATGTGTAAATATAGGGAATATTTCAGTTCGAGCTAAGTTTTTGTTTTCTAAAGTATGTTGCATATGATTAAGTAGAACTTTGGATTACTAAAATCATTGGTGAGAGAAAGTGTTAGAGATATAGCTCATTTATACTATTCCAAATGTTTAGGAAAATGAGAATACCTATCTATGAATAGAGACGGAAATTAGCTAGTGGAATAGCGCCTTATTTACTCTAGTTGAATGTGTCGAAGTAGATTTTGATATTCTGCAATATCCCTTGTTTGGTCCTTTGTCTTAAGGACTGTGTAAAAGTGACTCTACACTGCATATGCAAATCATGGATTAAAGCCTTCTTACTGCGAAGGCAACCTTTGTGTATGGAAGTTTATGGTACTGAATTTCTTGGAGGTTGAGATTACATGCTTTGCTATGTGTCCAAAATTATACTGGGAATTGGATGTCTTCAATAGCAACTCTCACTTCAAAACCGTCTATATGTTCTTAATTTGATGGTGCAGAATGTCTGATATATTTATGTCAGTGTTAGTAAAAGGCGTCACTTTGTCTCTTAAGCGATGCGAAGCAAAGAGTTATTGCTTCATGGGTGAAGTCATGCAGTTTAGGGAAGTGTGAGAATATTAACGTTCTGCGAGTTCATTGATTCTCAACTTTGAGAAATTGGATTGTTATCGGCCATTGGATGCTGAATTTTTTTTTCAATATCAATTAATTGTTATACTACTCCCTTCAAAATTAAATTCATTGGTATTCCTAGTTTTCAGCAAAATGTATGCTTCACTTCAAAGAAGCATGTGCTTCACTTCATGCTTTTCGCTTCAAGCCACATGGATCTTGTCACTCTTCTGTGCTTATCGCTTTTAAAAATGCTGTTTTATGTTATCTAAGAGGGTTTCGCAGATAATCCTCTATTTATGAAAAATAAGAATGTATTTATTATTGATGTTGAGAAGAGAGATATCATTACTTTCGCATATCTCACTCATCGACATGGCATAAATAACCGAACCTGGGCAAGAACAGTTAGGTAAGCTAGCTGACCGCATGTTAAATAAGTTATCTTTTAGAAGTTAGAAATTAATATTCATCTAGCAACTAACCAGGGTCAGCTTCAGAACTTACTCTCGAAAAATAAAATGATCTAATCTGCATCATTGATAATCTGATTGAGTACAATACTCTGTGAGTCTTCCCTTTCTTTTTCTTGTTTTTCTTTCTTTTATCCTTTTCAGCGAATAGTTCTTTTTTTCAATATCCTTAGACAAATCTTTTCCAGAGTTTATTTTTGGATCACTCTTAATTCTTCCCTTCATTTGTGTCAAAAGATCTATTACGAGTTGCGGCTGCAGAACTTTAGTTCATGAGCTGATAAATTAAATATCTTTTTAAAAGGTTAGCAGTGTCTTTTAAATGAATAAGAAAAATGTATTTGTTTACATTAATTTAAAACAAGGGATTATGTTCTCTTTATTTTTCATATAGTTGAACTGAAGCTCTCTAATTAAACACTTCCAGTGGACGAAGAGATATTCAATTGACTTTAGTGCGAAAGTAATCTTTGTATATGGAAATTTATGGTGCTGAGTTTCTAGGAGGTTAAGATTACACAGTTGCTATGAGTCTAAAAAATGTAGCATCGTTGCATCCTCTATCATGGAGTATGAAACAAGTGGTAAGTAACAATTGCTAGCATGACTTCCACATTCTTTTCCCGTTTCTTGTTGTGTTCTCTTTTGGCCTGTCTATGGTGAAAAATTAATTTTGGTTTCTTTTGTGGCAGAGGAAAGTACAGGCGAGCAAGGAAACCCTCAGGACTTCCTGAAGCAATATCAAAATATTCTCACACCCTTGTTATTTATTGGATTTATTCTGTCATCGACACTTCTCGGTCCTCGTGAACAAAAGGAGGTTAGTCTTAACCAACACTTCTACAGTTCGAGTTTTCATTGTTTCAGCCACTTTCTCTTTCTTTTCAAGGACGAGTTTAGTGCCTTATGGAGTTTGAGTTCCATGTGTACTTGATTGTGATCGTGCTGATATCTATGTTAGGACCAACTTTTTGCAATCATGGCTTGCCTTCTACTGAGAAGTGGAAATGAAAGAACAAATAACTTTACTAACTAGTAAATGAGGATACTATGATAGAGGGTGTTCAAGGTAGGGATTGATTTTGGGGAATTGGTTTTGGAACTTTCATGGACGGAAGTGGTGAGTTGGTTTAGAAGAATTAGTTTTGGAGTTGGTGTTTGAAATGACATTTTCTATATGTTTCCAAATCCTAAATAATTTGGTTTCACTTTGTTTTCTTTCCAAACACATGTTAGCTTTTGCTTTTGGAATGTTGTCCCAAGACTTTCTAAAATCCTAATGCCATTTAAAAGATTGACTGATATTGCTGTCAGAAGAATTCCATTTCAAAAAGATTGAATGAGTTAAGTACTTTTTTGTTTTGACGGAGATCAGAGTGATGGAATTAACTATTCTGCATTAGTGTTGAATGTTGTGGAAGGTATCACTTTCAATCTTCTTGGGTTTGGAGATCATTTGATTATAAGTTTTTTCCCAATGGATGTTTTATATTATAACAACTATATTTGGTTTATAAACAGACTTGTTTTTACAAAGAACTCAGAAAGTTCCCTAAAAAACCGAAACAGATTTCAGGTGCTTTTCATTGTTTACAGAACAGCTATTCGTTCCAGAAACAATTCAAACACAGTTATTGTCTAAAAATTGTTTTTCAAAAGTTGCAGTTTTCTAGGAAAACATGGAAAAAAATCCGAACTCCACGTAAGGTTTCACAAAAACCATGATTGAGAAAAAAGGTTTGCTGAGCCTGTTAGTGATCAATGGAGATACTGTGTTATACCATGAATGCAGTAAGGACTTAGATTTAGTGTAACTAGATATTTATTGATAAACTCTGCAATGGAGTTGCAGCTTTCTCATATAATATTGTTCTATTGGTCTGCAACCATTACTTCTGCCTCCCTTCTCCCCTCTCCCAGACGGCCCACGCGTATAAATGGATTAACTTGTATATTGATAATGGAAAACTTGAGCTTGTCTTTTACATAGTCTGACTGATGAATGAAAGATTTGATGTTCTTATACCATATACTGGTTCACGGATAATTTCATGTTTTTTCATTCAAATGCTTTATATTTAGAGACCTTACTACCTGTTTGCCCTGTACGGCAAATCTTTGCCTTAGTAGAGCAATACATCTAGAACAAGAAAATAGTGCACGATTTTAATTGATATTGTCTCCTTTTGTCTTTTTGTCTTCTTGAGCCGAGGGTCTTTCGGAAACAGCCTCTCTACCCCTTCGGGTAGGGGTAAGGTCTGCGTACATACTACCCTCCCCAGACTCCACTAGTGGGATTTCACTGGGTTGTTGTTGTTGTCCTATGATGAGATACATGAGCCATTAACCTCAGTTGATCGTCTTCTGAATCTTTTTTCTCTTTATCATGGTTATTTCGCTTCATGTAAATTTTCAGATTAGCTTCCAAGAATTCAAAAACAAGCTACTTGAAGCTGGTCTAGTTGATCGAATTGTCGTCGCTAACAAATCTGTGGCCAAAGTTTACGTGAGAAGTTCTGCACCTGGTATTAATCAAACAGGCGATGACACTGTTCAAGGTCCTTCAAGCGGTACGAATGGTGGAAGAAACACGGGCCAGTACAAATACTATTTTAACATTGGGAGTGTTGAGTCATTTGAGGAGAAGCTTGAGGAAGCACAAGAAGCCTGGGGAATAGACCCTCACAATTATGTTCCTGTGGTATATGTTGATGAATTGAATTGGTTCCAAGAACTGATGAGGTTTGGTCCAACAGTATTGCTTCTAGCTGTCCTTTATTATATGGGGCGAAGAGTGCAGGGTGGCATAGGAGTAGGAGGCTCTGACGGAAAAGGTGGTCGTGGAATATTTAATATTGGCAAAGCGAATTTCACCAAGATGGATAAAAATGCGAAGAATAAGGTGAGAATATAAGTTTCTATTATTTGTGCAGCTTCAAAAATAGCAGCATTTTGAAATGGAAATTTTTAAAAATGATACATGCCATGATATTTCATGATTATTTCTTGGAAAGTTATCAACACTTTCTTGGTACAGGTTTTCTTCAAGGATGTGGCTGGATGTGACGAGGCTAAGCAAGAAATCATGGAGTTTGTCCACTTCCTTAAGAATCCCAAGAAGTACGAGGAGTTAGGAGCCAAAATTCCTAAAGGTGCTCTGCTAGTGGGTCCTCCTGGAACTGGAAAGACACTTCTAGCTAAAGCTACAGCAGGAGAATCTGGTGTACCTTTTCTCTCGATTTCTGGGTCAGAATTTATGGAGATGTTTGTTGGTGTTGGGCCATCTAGAGTTAGGAGCTTATTTCAGGAGGCAAGACAATGTGCACCTAGTATAGTATTCATTGATGAGATTGATGCTATTGGTCGAGCAAGAGGGAAGGGAGGCTTTGCTGGAGGAAATGATGAACGTGAGAGTACTTTAAATCAACTGCTTGTAGAAATGGATGGATTTGCAACCACATCCGGTGTAGTTGTACTTGCTGGCACAAATAGACCTGATATATTAGACAAAGCCTTGTTAAGACCTGGTCGATTTGATCGCCAGATTAGCATTGATAAACCCGACATCAAAGGCCGTGATCAAATTTTCAAAATCTATCTGAACAAGTTGAAACTTGACCAGCAGGCAGGGTTCTATTCACAGAGACTTGCTGCTCTAACACCAGGATTTGCTGGAGCAGACATTGCAAATGTTTGTAATGAAGCTGCTCTAATTGCTGCTAGGAATGAGAGTACGATAATTACCATGCAACATTTTGAGTCAGCAATAGACAGGGTGATTGGTGGTCTAGAGAAGAAGAATAAGGTATTGGTCTTCTCACTTTTCCCCCTTCCATTTATGTACTTTATCTCATGTTTCCATAGCAACATAGGGAAATATTCAGTCTTTTCTTTACAACAGCAGCATTTTCTATGATGTTTTGTTCATCTTGTTCTGCGTTTTGGATATGAAAGCCATTTGTTTCAGTATGAAAATGTTAGGATTCCTTGAGAAGTACATTGGTCCAATATGCATCGATATTGGAACATTATGGATCTACTGCTTAGTAGCTATGAGAAGTGAATATAGTTTGGGTTGTGGTGAGCGTTTCCTAAGGAGACTACGACAATCACAACAATAACTACGCCTCAGTCCCAAACAAGTTGGCGCCGGCTTTATGAATCTTCACGTACCATGTTACTCTATTTAAACTCATCTCAGGTCAACATTATAAATAAAAGTAAAAATAATATAATAATAATAAATAAATAAAAAGTACTAAAAGTTCTTTATATTTTCTGTTGACGCATAAATCTCTGAAAAGCTAAACAACTCCTAGAAAAGCATAGGACGTTGAGATGTTGATATTATGATCCACCATCTGAACTTAGTAAAAATACCTCCATTTTTAGCAAGTAAATTTCTTTCCTGTCTTACGATGCGTACGAGTAAAATATTTAACCGAATCATATTAGGGTTTGTATTGTAATTCGATCAAATTGTTGAGTTCTTGCTGTCATAAGAAGAGCATTGTGAGGTGGGTGAACGTCTTCTAGAGTCCTGGGTAATCCACTGTGGCATAAGATGGGATACTTTAAAATTTTAGGGGCAGATGTTTACAGCATTGGAAGGAACTAAATCAACCTGTCCAGTATTGCAAGATTGTAATGTGACTTTGAACCACTCTAGCACTTCTTTGAATAATCTGTCATCCAATGGCCCCCTCCTTTTTTATGTGGTCATCACATCAGAGGTTTACATATATTCATTTTGAACTCTCTTGGGGCCAACTGAATCTTGTCAGTGCTAATTGAGCTTTGTCATTTGCTGCTACCCGGAGGATCTTAACCTTGTCTAGGTTGCATTTCCCCCACCCCCACCCACCCCCTAAGAAGTGCAGTGAATTTCGCGCATGATGTTCTCTGCTTCGACACCCTTCAACTTACTTTATATTGGGTTGAGATGACATTTCGATTCCTTTTGGGTTGAGATGACATTTCAATTCCTTTTCTTTCCTCTTGCTTCTCTGTCTTTTCTTTTTACCCAAAATAAAAAGGGAACTTTGGTGAATGTTGACCTGGGTGATGTATGCTTTGGTTCAATTTCTTTAGATGCTGTTGGAAATTGCTGACCAACAGTCTTTAGATTCTAGTAAGGACTTGTGAATGGGATGAATAATATTTGTTTTGGATGATATAAGATAATTCAAAGCAAACCTTTGTGGTTTCTGCAGGTCATAAGCAAGCTGGAAAGGCGGACAGTTGCTTATCATGAAGCTGGGCATGCTGTTGTTGGTTGGTTCTTGGAATATGCAGAGCCATTGCTTAAAGTGACAATTGTTCCTCGTGGTACAGCAGCCCTTGGATTTGCTCAGTATGTTCCCAATGAAAACCTTTTAATGACTAAAGAGCAGCTATTTGATATGACATGCATGACTCTTGGTGGCCGAGCTGCTGAGCAGGTAAGTTTATCAACTCTTTCTCTTGCTTTCATATGTTTACCCTATTTGCATTAAGACTTAATTTATTGAAAGCACTGTCACCACATTGATTGGATGCATATAGAAAACCATTAAAGGACTATTACTAGGCATCTAAGCTGCATGATGGAACTTTCTGTTATAATATGAATGATTGGTTTTCTAGTCGTGCACAAACTTTTACAGAGTAATATGTCTAAGTGCATATATATCCTAAGTAATCATAATGGGGTTGGTCCTAGCCAATTACCTACTTTTCAGCCTCAATGAAAAGAAGCTCAATGAAGTAGTACATCTTGATTTAATGACACTGGTCGTATAGAACAAATACCTTTCGGTGGAGCAACTCTGCCTATGATACTTAGTTGTTGGGCAATATGTCGTCACTACCTTACTGAAAAGGCAGTGTATCTTTAAATGTCTTTTCTACCCTTTTTTGACTAGTGAATCAGATTTTTACAATGTTCTTATGAATATTAATTTTTGAGTAGGTTTTGATTGGGAAGATCTCCACCGGAGCTCAAAATGATTTGGAGAAAGTCACCAAGATGACTTATGCTCAGGTAGCAGTATATGGTTTCAGTGACAAGGTTGGCCTCCTTTCGTTCCCACAAAGAGATGATACGTTTGAGGCAAAGCCCTACGGTAGCAAGACAGCAGCAATTATCGATAGTGAAGTTAGAGAATGGGTAGCCAAAGCATATGATAATACTGTAAAACTAGTAGAGGAACACAGAGAACATGTGGCTCAGATTGCTGAGTTGCTACTTGAAAAGGAAGTCCTCCATCAAGAAGATCTGGTCCGAGTATTGGGTGAACGTCCATTCCAGAGTAGTGAGCCCACAAACTACGATAGGTTCACGCAAGGATTTGAAGAAGAGAATAGTGAAACTACAGATAGCACCGAGGAAAAGACTGCGGAAGATAATGGATCATCGCCTGTCGTACCGGAGGTTGTCCCTGTATAGTTGTGGGGTTGTGATTTGTAATTGACATTGCAGGGTAGCGACTCTCTGGTATTAACTTTCAATTTTAGATAATTCTATAAATTATTTGTCTTGATATTAATAATAAAAACATGGTCTTTCCGAATTTGTGTACTCCATGAACTATTTATCGCAAAGAGATGAAAAAGGATAAAAAGATATTACTGTCTCTTCTCAAATAATTGGAGAATTTGTGATCTCTTAGTTTCGATATTGGCGGGGGTCGCAATTTTTCCATTCCGATTTCTGTTATTGACAGTTCTCCTTAAGGGTGGCAAACGGTCCGGGACCAGTCCTAAACGGGCTGGTTTATGTGGGCTTCAGTCCTAAACGGGCTGGTCTATGTGGGCTTGGGCTTCGTGGGCCGGACTTAAACGGTCCCGAACTTCGTGGGCTTTTAGGTGTAATCAGGACCGGGACCACGAACTAATGATCCCGGGCTATGTGGGGCGGGCCCGGTCCTAAATGGGCCTTTGACTATTTTTTAAATTTTTTTTATCTAAGGCAATTTCTTGTAAATTATATATATAAATAATATGTGGGCCTAAGTGGGCCTATTTATTTGTTTAAATTTTTTATCTAAGGTATTTTCTTGTAAATTATATTATATAGTTGTGACTTAAAAAAATTTAATTCAAATTTAAAACACAAAATATTGTAAAAAGATATTCAAAGAAATGCGTTATAATTTTTATTATTATGACATTAAGAAAACATGGCCCAATCTTTCTTAGCTTCCTCCCCTCCCTCCCAATGGAATGAGCACAATCAAGGTGCTAATACCACCATTGAGAAGAAAAAGAAACTAATCAAGATCTGCCAAAATACAAGTTACATATTAATTTTACATGGTATCTGTCACACCTCCTTTTTACGCACCCGCGAGGGCGCAGGAGTTTTTTCCAATCAAAGGACAATCGAAACGGGATTGGTTTAATTATTTCAGAGTCGCCACTTGGGAGATTTAGGGTGTCCCAAGTCACCAATTTTAATCCCGAATCGAGGAAAAGAATGACTCTATATTATGGTCTGCGTACCAGAAATCCGGATAAGGAATTCTGTTAACCCGGGAGAAGGTGTTAGGCATTCCCGAGTTCCGTGGTTCTAGCACGGTCGCTCGATTGTTATATTCGGCTTGATTATCTGATTTTATACAAGTATGAACTTATGTGCAAATTTTATCCTTCAACCGCTTTTATCATTTACTATTATTTTTATCAAGAATTACAACGTTATAAAATGTATCTCGAACCACGTTACAATCAATGTACCCGTGGTCGTCGACACACTTTGACTCCGTTGAGATTTGGATTTGGGTCACATCAATGTGCACCCGAGTTTAAGGAAATTAAATTATTAGAGGCGTGCCTAAAGCGACTAGCGTATTTATTTTGGGTAGGACCGTGGAATTTTACTAAACGGTTCATCCTGAAGTCTAAACAATTTTTAAAGCAGATATTTACTGAGGGCCCCGCAATTTGTATTTTTATTTGGTGAGGCTCATCTCATTCTTATTTTAAAATGAATTTGCAACGCCATGGACACGCATCTCGAACCACGTCACAATCAATGTACCCGTGATTAGAAACACATTTCGACTCCATTGAGAATTGGATTTGGGTCACATAAATGTGCACCCGAGTTTAAGAAGGTAAGATTTACTAAGGCGCGTCCTAAAAGAGTCTAACGTATTGTTAATTTAGGAGGGTTGTGAGATTTGCTAAACGACCCGTCCTAGAAACTAAATGCTTCGATAATATACGTTTAACGAGGGCCCCGCATCTTGTGCGTTTTTGTTTGTCGAAGCTCATCTCGTCTTTATTTTAAAAGGAGATCCTATAGCAACTACGTTTCTTGTCGCATTTGTCTCTACTAGTTGAGAATAAAAATGACCCTATTCAATTACATGCTTGCAGGTTATTATAACGGAATTCTGAGTGCCTTTGCAGAATAAGAAAACATGGCCATGCCCATGGGCAGCTAATCGAGCATCGTGGGCCCGAACCCAGCCCACACAGTATCGGCTGGACCTGGGCCAATGCCTTTCTGATGAAAGCCTGCTGGGTTCGCTTGATTCGGGCTCGACCTTCGTGAGGTTGAGGAGTGCAGACTTGCGCCGTTTATTTTAAGGCAATGGTTTGCCAATTGTAAGGAGACAGTTTATCAAAAGGACATGAAATTAACTAACATGGATAGTTCTATGTATTTAAGGACATGCTAACCATATAAAACCTAAGATACAACCTACTGCATTGGAGACCCTTTTATCTATCAACTTTCATATACAAACTAGCATTCAATCACCACATATTGACATCTACTGGGCACACAGGCTACCTTCAGTATCTAAACAAGAATGCAAACTACTACACATTACATGAATATTTAATGTAACAATCTATGTATAAAAGACATTCTTCAGAACTTTCATTTGTATTCATGCTCAAATTTCCCAATTACATTTTTGACAGTGCATTGGTTGTGTACCTGGTATAGAGGACAAAGAAGAAAGGAATGATCAGCTGGGCAGTATGTAGTAAACACAGCAACAGCAGATACACAGCAACAACACAGCAACAAATCAACAATCCAAGTGTTTTCCACAGCCCACGACAACCAACAATATTTCCCAGAATAAGGAAAACCAGCAAATAGTCGAGCACCAAATGAGCAATCCCAGGAAAGAGTGATGAAACAAGCAGCAGTAACAGAGTATTCAATGCAGCAACACCAACAGTTCAACAACCACAAACAGATCAATCAATGCGAACAACAGAACTTGGCCAAGGCAGCTTGACCAATATGAACTCTTATACAACTTTCAGGCAGTGTTTGGTTACAATCTATTTGAAAACTAACTTATGTTATTCAGCTTTTTTTTAAAACTCAGTAAAACTTTTTAGACTAAAAGTTTCAGCTTTCAAACTAAAAATTCCAGCCTTTTCTCTCTTTTTTTTTTTTGAAGACTAAAAGTCCAGCCTCAGACCCATAAACTTCAGCCCCTGTTTTAGTTGTCCAATGGCCTATTTATAGGCCAAATGCACCATTACAGCTGAGCTGCCCTGCCTGCCAATTGGCAGAATGCCCATACCCTTTAAGCCCATCCTAAGCATGCTTGGTGTCAGCTACCTTTATTCCCCACGCCTGGTTTTTGTTTAATCCAGAATTATGGGCTCATTTGTTTATTCATTTTGAGCCCCCATACCCTTGTGTCTTGTTCCCCATTGGTATTAGTTTAATCCTAAGTTAGTACCCTACTTGTCAGCTCACTTAAACTAATTACTTCTGTTCTTTTTAGCACCCCAGATTACCCCTGTCAACCTTGATTATTACTGCCCCTGCCTATTGCAGCATTAGGGCATTTTTTGCACTGATGAAAGCTCGAGCTCAGGACTGCCTAGACTGAACCCTTTTAGTCATTTTTATAATGCCAACAGACCATTTCAAACATTACTAGGTCATCCAGCCAGTGTCCGAGTTTAATTAGTTATGTGACAATCCTAACTCCTTCGATTCATTAGTTATAGAAAACTAATCGACGACATTTATCGAGTCGACTATACTAATTATAGCAGGTAATAATCGATCGCTCACATAAACAATACGTTTAGGGACCTAAAGGGCATCAGACAATTCTATGTTCAATAACTAGGGACCTATATAAGTTTATTCATTTGACGACCAATCTAATCGAACAGGTTCATCACAGAGTACATTCAGAATACAAATAGAAGACAAACGACCAAATAAAAGGTCTTTAACAGAGATGAAAGAAATCTGGATGAAAAATAACAAAATAACAAACAAACACAAAGAGATATGCTGACAACTTATTTGGAAATAAAACAAAAGAACGGAAAACTTACCAAAACGTTTAAACCAAACAGACCCAAATCAAACTCGACTTCGAACTTTTGAGGCCGAACAAACTTTAGTCAGGGTGTTCTCACATGAGAACACCTTGACTAAGGTCTATTAGACCTCAAACCTATGTCAAAACTGGCCGGGTTCCCCAGGTGCATGTGTTTCCAGTTCTGGATTTCCAGATCTGGATTTTTAGGAGTTGTGGGTAGATTCGGACCAAACCAAGTTTGGTTTGGTCACTAGGAAGGTCAGGGGGTGTCTGGTATGAAGATGGGGTGGTTTGGTGTAGATCGAGTTTTGTCTCGAATCTTCAAATCCAGATTCGAGACGATAGGAGATGATTCGAGGTTCGTGGTTAGTGGATTCGTGTTCAGGGGAGTGAGGGGGTCTTAGGGTGTTCAGGGGGTGGTCACCGGCGTTCGTGCCGCCGGCTTTAATGGCGAAGGAGACTAGGGCGGCTGCTAGGGTTTGGGGGTTTCAGGGTTCAGGGAAGGAGACGAGTGAGGGGTGGGGTTCGGATAGGGGGCGTGGGGTGTAAGGGAAGGTTTATATATGGTGAGGTTGATCGGATCTGAGCCGTTAGATCAGATGATCTCAACGGCTTAGATCTGATGTTGAGAAATGGGACGGGGTCGTTTGGTAATTAAACGAGGTCGTTTGGTTTAAGTGGGGGATTGGATCGGATTGGTTATTGGGTCGGGTTTGAACACGGGTTGCTGAAAATGATCCTGGACCGTTGGATTGGATTGATTGGAACGGCTGAGATGGATTGGCCTGAAACGGTGTCGTTTCAGGAGGTGTCTGGGCAACCGGATTTGGACTGGGCCTGCGTGCTGGTTGGGCCAGTTATTTTGTTTAATTTTTGGCCCAAACCGATTTCCTTCTCTTTTGTTTTTCTAATTTCATTTTTTTCTTTTAAAACAAAAATAAAAATAATAAATAACAAAATAACGAAATTAAAACTAAACAACAATGCAACATTTTAACACAATTATCACAAAAATTATTTAAGTAAGTTAACTAAAAGCCTAGAACGAGCGATGCACACATATATATATATATTTTGAATTTTCTTTTACTGACCGAATTATGGTTTAATCATCCTAACATGCATATTTTGTATTTTTGTTTGTTAATGATTAAATGCAAAAATGGACAGACTCACAAACGATTAACAAAACATGTCACGGAAAGACCGAAAAATTGTACAGCGAAGCCCTTTGCCGCTATTTTTATTTTCTTTTGGAGCAATTGTCCGTGAAGCAAAAATCACGTGCTTACAGCTGCCCCTCTTTGCACGAAGACACGAAGGGTTTTCGCGCAAAGATAAAGCGAGCGATTTTTGCCCGTCCGAATACTCCGTGGGAAGCATTTTTTGAAAAAGATTTGACCGAACCTTTGCTTCAGGGGTTTCCTACATATCCTGGGCTGAACAGGAATCAGGTCAATGTAGTTCGGGAAATTTTGGTAGCTGGGACTACCGTGCGACTGTATTACTTGCTGTTGTTGTGCGCTGTTGCATGCTGCTGTAGGATGCTACTGCTCAACCGATCTCCCTGTTACATTGCTCTAAAAGGAAAAACAAGAAGTTAAGCTAGAGTATGAGATCTCATCCATCTTCGACTTGTTCTTGTTGCCTTGCTTTCTTGTCGGCTAACGTTTTCCTCTGACGCCTTTATTTTGTGAACTTGGAGATGATGCTGGTCCTTCACCTTTTCTGACTGTCAGTTCTCATCACTTTGCTTGATTTGCTGGGGATACGGCTTTCTTCTTTAAATCTTCCAATGGTTTCTTCAGTGGTATGGCTTTTCATCAGAATTGTTATACTAGGCATGCTACAACGTTCCCAAACTGTTCCTTTTTCCTTTTGAATGGCGCGCTTGCCTCTGCAGTTGTCTGCTTCTTGGTGCTGGGGATTTCATTGTTTCCCGTTTGGGGATCTCTGTTGTACCCTTCCGTCTTCAGGTGGGGCGACTGATTCCAAAATCTAGAGCTGAATGTATTCCCGCATTATACTGGTGGGCGACCTAGAACTTAAGAGTATTCCCGCATTATACTGGTGGGCGACCTAGAACTTAAAAGTATTCCCGCATTATACTGGTGGGCGACCTAGAACTTAAAAGTATTCCCGCATTATACTGGTGGGCGACCTAGAACTTAAAAGTATTCCCGCATTATACTGGTGGGCGACCTAGAACTTAAAAGTATTCCCGCATTATACTGGTGGGCGACCTAGAACTTAAAAGTATTCCCGCATTATACTGGTGGGCGACCTAGAACTTAAAAGTATTCCCGCATTATACTGGTGGGCGACCTAGAACTTAAATGTATTCCCGCATTATACTGGTGGGCGACCTAGAACTTAAAAGTATTCCCGCATTATACTGGTGGGCGACCTAGAACTTAAAAGTATTCCCGCATTATACTGGTGGGCGACCTAGAACTTAAAAGTATTCCCGCATTATACTGGTGGGCGACCTAGAACTTAAATGTATTCCCGCATTATACTGGTGGGCGACCTAGAACTTAAAAGTATTCCCGCATTATACTGGTGGGCGACCTAGAACTTAAAAGTATTCCCGCATTATACTGGTGGGCGACCTAGAACTTAAATGTATTAAAATTGCTTCCTCGTTCTTCCGAGAAAATTTTCGACAACCGGCAGAAAATTTTCTGCCCCGGTCTTGGTGACTCCCTTGGCGTTGCTGTTCTCGTCAATCCTTTGCTTTCCTGCAGCAGACAGAAGGATTTAATTAGTTTTTATCGTGGTGGTAGAGGGTGCCTTTCTGGCGGATGGTCTTCCTTTCTTCCCCTTTTCTTGCTCTTTGTCCCCATAATTGGTTGGCGGGCAAAGTTGCCTGTTGGGGGTCTCTCGCCTGCTGGGGATCGGTTTTCAATTTATCCCCTTTTCTTCTTTCTCTTTAAACACATGATGTGGGGGTCTGCTTCTAACTCCCGAAACCACTCCCTTTTGGAGCTTACTTCTTCCAAAATTTCCGGGCACAATCCCTGCATTGCCTGGGACCGGCCTTTACGACTGTTTGTATCATCCGGCATTTGGATGAATTCTCCTTTGGTTTCTGGTAGTAAGCTTTGAAAAATCCTTTCAAGACACATTTTAGGAAAAGAAATAAAGATATGGAAAAAAGAAAAACTTTCTGAACCAATATTTTTGTGGGAGGAGACAATCCAAAGAACTTATCTGGAGGACACAATTGGTCCCCGTGATCATGACGTGCACCATAGATTCCCGACCCAGTCTATTTGTATCAATCAATTTGTCCGACGGTCTGACTTGCTGGGGATGATAAATGGATGTTCATCTTGTTGCAAATGTGGTAGCTTCGCTGATCTGTCTCGTCGCCTCATAGTGCCCTTCGAGGGGTTTTCACTAATGAGACTCTCTCTTTTCTCTCATCTCCCGGCGCCTTATGGTGCCTGTGAAGGTTTTCACCAATAAGACTCTCTCATTTTATATCCCTCATCTTACATCGCCTCTCGGTGCCTGCGAAGGTTTTCACCGATGAGACTCTCTCATTTTATTTCTTTCGAGGAATCGGGGTGTTGTAGATACGACCCTCTTTTCTGGAGATTCCTTTGACTAATCAATTCGTTCCCAATCTTACGATCCTCTTCTTTGCTGGGGCTTGGTGTATTATTCTCGGCCTTATTTTCCGGATTTGGCATCTCTCGAACATTGATCGGGAGGTCTTTTGGATGTTGACGTTGGTTTTGGTGTGGGATTGAAGAAAGGCTACAAAAATGAAAACAATTTGAAGGGTGATGTGCTACAACTTTTGGAATCTAACCTTTGTTGGAACTTAAAACATAACCTCTGCCCCAGTTTTCTTGCTTGGAGAATTTTATTTTTTATGCTTATGTTGAGTTACGTGCGTTACGCACATTGTGCTATATTGTGCACACTATGTACATTATGCATCCTATATTTGCTATGATGCATACTATGACCGAGCCGTGAGGCGCCTACGTATCCTCTTTGAGGAATCAGGTCAAACGTAGTTCCCACGGTTTTATATTCCTTGATTTTTCTTTTCTTTCTTTTCATTTTCTTTTCCTTTTCTTTTTCTTTTTCTTTTCTTTTCCTTTCTTTTCTTTTTTTTTTTTTTTATATATCTTTCCCATTAGTGATTCCAAAAGAGGGGTATTGAAAGAATTTGCTCAAGGCTCAAAGGGGAAAGCGAAGGTTAAAAGTGTTTGGATAGGAGAAAGAATTGCCTCCGTCATCTCATTATTCAACAAATGCCAAATACAAACAAATAAACCAAAATTGCCATAATTTAAAGAAATTACGCATAATATCTCTTGACTGCATCTGAATTGATAGCCATGTCGACACATCCACCTTCGACATCTGTCAAACACAAGGCACCATTGGCCAAGACTCTGGTCACAATATAAGGCCCTTGCCAATTTGGGGCGAATTTGCCTTTCGCCTCGACCTGATGTGGGAGGATCTTCTTCAATACCTGCTGCCCTACTTCAAACTTCCTGGGGCGCACCTTTTTATTATACGTTCTTGCCATTCTCTTCTGGTACAGCTGACCATGGCACACTGCTGCCAATCTTTTCTCATCTATCAGGCTCAACTGTTCCAATCGAGCTTTGACCCATTCATCATCATCAATCCCGGCTTCAGCGACAATTCGGAGGGACGGAATTTCGACCTCCGCTGGTATCACGGCCTCAGTCCCATACACCAACAAATAAGGAGTTGTGCCTATGGAAGTCCGGACGGTAGTGCGGTAGCCCAACAAAGCAAAGGGCAATTTCTCGTGCCACTGTCTGGACCCTTCCACCATTTTTCGCAGTATCTTCTTGATATTCTTATTGGCTGCTTCGACTGCTCCATTTGCCTTAGGACGATATGGGGTGGAATTGCGGTGTGTAATCTTGAATTGTTGGCATACCTCTCTCATCAAGCTGCTATTAAGATTCGCACCGTTATCCGTGATGATCACTTTTGGGATCCCAAATCTGCAGATGATATGGGAGTGAATAAAGTCCACCACTGCCTTCTTGGTTACCGACTTGAAGGTTTTAGCCTCAACCCATTTGGTGAAGTAATCAATGGTCACTAGAATGAACCTGTGACCGTTGGATGCTGCTGGCTCGATGGGCCCGATGACATCCATGCCCCAGGCCACAAACGGCCAAGGTGCTGACATCGTATGTAACTCTGTTGGCGGAGAATGAATCAAATCTCCATGTATCTGGCACTGATGGCATTTCCTCACAAAAGTGATACAGTCGCGTTCCATGGTGAGCCAATAACACCCTGTTCGAAGGATCTTTCTCGCCAATACATATCCGCTCATGTGTGGTCCGCAAACTCCCGCATGTACCTCTTCCATGACCGTCATTGCTTGACTGGCATCTACGCATCTCAACAATCCCAAATCCGGGGTTCTTTTGTACAATACTCCTCCACTGAGGAAGAAACCATTCGATAAACGCCGAAGGGCTCTTTTTTGGTCTCTCGAGGCATGTTCTGGATATATCCCCATTCTGAGGTATTCCTTGATATCATGAAACCAGGGTTCGCCATCTGCTTCTTCTTCTATGGTATTGCAGTAGGCGTGCTGATCACGGACTTGGATATGCAGAGGATCAACATACATTTTGTCAGGGTGGTGCAGCATTGATGCTAAGGTGGCTAAGGCATCTGCAACCTCATTGTGAACTCTCGGGATGTGTTTGAACTTCACCGATCGAAATTGCTTGCTCAGATCATGCAAGCATTGTCGGTATGGTATGAGCTTTAGATCTCGTGTTTCCCATTCCCCCTGAATTTGATGTACCAAGAGGTCCGAGTCTCCCAAGACCAAGACGTCTTGGACATCCATGTCAGCAGCCAAGCGCAGACCCAGAATGCAAGCCTCATATTCGGCCATATTGTTAGTGCAGTAGAAGCGCAGTTGGGCCGTAACAGGATAATGCCGTCCTGTTTCAGAAATGAGTACTGCCCCTATTCCAACCCCTTTTGCGTTTGCAGCTCCATCGAAGAAAAGCTTCCAACCTGATTCCTCGGGTAATTCCAACTCATTCGTATGCATCACCTCTTCGTCAGGAAAATACGTTCTTAAGGGCTCGTATTTTTCATCAACGGGATTTTCTGCCAAATGGTCTGCCAGTGCCTGGGCTTTCATGGCCGTCCTTGTCACGTAGATGATATCAAATTCTGTGAGCAGAATTTGCCATTTTGCCAACCTCCCCGTGGGCATAGGTTTCTGAAAGATATACTTCAATGGGTCCAAGCGGGATATGAGATAAGTAGTATATGAAGACAGGTAGTGCTTCAACTTCTGAGCTACCCAAGTCAGGGCGCAGCATGTTTTCTCGAGTTGAGTGTACTTGACCTCATGCACTGTGAATTTCTTGCTAAGATAGTAGATGGCCTGCTCCTTCCTCCCTGTGTCATCATGTTGCCCCAGTACACAACCAAATGAATTTTCCAAGACCGTCAGGTAAAGGATTAGGGGTTTCCCGGGCTTAGGCGGGACCAATACGGGTGGATTAGACAGATACCCTTTGATTTGGTCGAAAGCCTCCTGGCACTCTGCCGTCCAACCTACTGCAGCATCCTTTCTCAGTAGCCGAAATATGGGCTCACAAGTTGCTGTGAGTTGAGCGATGAACCTGCTGATATAATTGAGTCTACCCAGCAAGCTCATTACCTCTGTTTTGTTCCTTGGCGGTGGCAAATCTCGGATGGATTCAATTTTGGATGGGTCCAACTCAATCCCCCGTCGACTGACGATGAATCCTAGCAACTTCCCTGATGGAACCCCGAATGCGCATTTGGCCGGGTTAAGCTTGATATCATACCTCCGGAGTCTTTGGAAAAATCTCCTTAGGTCTGCTACATGGTCCTCCTGACGCCAAGATTTGATGATCACATCATCGACGTACACCTCAATTTCCTTGTGTAACATGTCATGAAACACCGCGGTCATTGCTCGCATGTACGTTGCCCCGGCGTTCTTTAACCCGAACGGCATTACCCGATAGCAGTAGGTTCCCCATGGCGTAATAAACGCTGTCTTCTCAGCATCCTCTTCGTCCATTAGGATCTGATGATAACCCGCATAGCAATCCACAAAGGATCCGATCTCGCGCCCAGCGCAATTATCGATCAGGATATGAATGTTGGGTAACGGGAAATTGTCCTTGGGACTTGCTTTGTTGAGATTGCGGTAGTCGACGCACACCCTGATTTTTCCATCCTTCTTTGGGACTGGTACCACATTGGCCAGCCACTCGGGATACCGAGTGACCCGAATGACCTTAGATTGTAATTGCTTAATCACCTCTTCTTTGATCTTTACACTCATTTCTGTTTTAAATTTCCTTAGTTTTTGCTTGACCGGAGGGTATGCCGGGTCAGTGGGCAATTTGTGAACCACTAAATCGGTGCTCAATCCAGGCATATCATCATATGACCATGCAAAAACATCTTTGAATTCCCTGAGAGTTTCGATCAATTCTGCTTTGACATTCGGCTCAATGTGGATGCTAATTTTGGTCTCTTGGATGTTATCAGCGTTTCCTAGGTTCACAGCCTCAGTGTCATTTAGGTTAGGCTTGGGTTTCTCTTCAAATTGGCATAGTTCTCGATTTATTTCTTCGAAGGCTTCCCTTTCGTCACATTCGGATTCATTATCACAAACGACCTCTTGCATCATTGAGTCAGATTCAGATTGATTTATTAGACTAGGTCGAAGATCCGTTGTGCATGCCATGTCATTAGGACCAGTAAAAAGAGAACTGTTCAGAAAGAAAACAAAACCAGAAATTAAAATGGGACAAAAGAAAAGAACTTTATTAAATTTGCAGGATAAAAAGGGTTCACACTTTTACAAAACGAAAGTAAAATTGGGATTACACCCTTGGATAATCCGATCAAACAAACAAACAAACAAAACATTAATCAAAGCCTACTACCAAGACTCCCCTCGGACAGGGAGAGGAGTAATCGTCCAATTGTTGGTCTTGGCCTCAGGCCCCACAAATTGTATCTCTGCCCTGCTGGAACCCTCTCCAGCTTCCACCATACTGACATCTGCGAATAGTCTCTCAAAACTCTGATTCAGGTCTTCATTTACACCGATCAAAGGTCCTCGAATCTTTGGGATCGCTGACCCCTTGGCACTTGCTTTAACAAAAGACCTTGAGAGGCGTGGCACTGGTTTAGGCAGAAACCAGACCTTCTTCTTCATTCTTCGCGCCTCCTTCCTGTCTGCTGCGGTTGGTTTGAACCCCAACCCGAAGGTTTCCAGATTCTTAGGAAGGGAAACAGGTTGGACTATCCCTTGAAGTTCAACTCCCAGGCCTTTTCCCGGCACAAATCCGTTACCCAGCATCTCCGATACCATCATGACTGTTGCGGCAGCTACCCTAGGGTGCGGGATGATTTCTCCTTCAGAGATTTTGTTGGCCGACCCTGTATCGAGAATCTGGTAGACCCAAGGACCCTTGTCATCACTGGTCTCTATGAAAGGCACAATGATTCCGCCCATGGTGTATGTTGTATCCTCACCGTGCAACACGACCTCTTGTCTTTCCCACTCGAACTTCACTGTCTGATGTAGGGTGGAAGGCACCGCTTTAGCTGCGTGAATCCAGGGTCGTCCTAACAGCAAGTTGTAAGATACCGTGGCGTCCAATACCTGGAATTCCATGGTAAACAGGACCGGGCCAATGGTTAGTTCAAGTACAACATCCCCCACAGTGGCTGTTCCGTTTCCGTCAAACCCTCGGACACAGATGCTATTCTCCCGGATTCTTCCACGGTCAATCTTTAACTGGTCCAGGGTGGACAATGGACAAATATTGGCGCTTGAGCCGTTATCCACCAATACTCGGGTTACCACCGAGTCTTCACATTTGACAGCTAGGTATAGAGCTTTGTTATGCTCCGTACCTTCCACCGGCAGGTCATCATCTGAGAATGTCACTCTGTTCACCTCGAAAATCTTGCTAGCAATGGTTTCCAGGTGGTTTACAGAAATCTCACTGGGTACATGAGCCTCGTTCAATATCTTTAACAGGGCCCGACGATGTTCCTCGGAATGGAGGAGTAATGACAATAGTGAGATCTGGGCAGGTGTTTTTCTCAGCTGCTCAACCACAGAATAGTCTTGTACTTTCATCTTCCTCAGGAAGTCTTCAGCCTCTTCTTCTGACACTGGCTTCTTGGTTGCCACTGGGTTGGTTTTTCTTAACTCCGCCGGAGCAAAACATCGACCTGATCGAGTCAAACCTTGCGCTTCACAACTGACTTCTTCCACCTGTTTTCCTTGGTACGTTACCACTGCTTTTTCATATTTCCAGGGCACAGCCCTGCTGTCAAGCATAGGCAGTTGGACCACCGGCTTTATGGTCACCCGTTCTCTACATACCCCTTTCAACATGACTGCCGGTGTGGGCAGGATCCCTGGTATTACCAATTTGCTTGGCTCGGGTTTGCTTGTTATGACGGACGGGTTCTTCCCCCATATTACTACCGGCTTGACACCTTCTCCCTGCGACTGTACATTTGTTCCTCCCCTGGTTAAGACTTCTTTTGGGGCAGCTTGGATCATCATCACTGTTTGTGAGGGTTTTCTTAATTCACCTCCCTCACACACCAACTCAATCATGTGAGCTTCGTGGTGCGCTGGCAGCGGGTTTTGGTTGATGTTAGGAGCCTCCGGTGTCTGGACCTCGATCTTATTGGTGTCAATAAGATCCTGTATGGCATGCCTTAACTTCCAACACTTCTCGGTATCGTGCCCGAGCATCCCTGAACAGTATTCACAACTGATTGAACGGTCCAAATTCTGAGGTGGGGGATTTGGTTCCCGAGTATGGACGGGACTAACCAAACCCAATTGTCGCAGCTTGTGGAACACAGCGGTGTAGGTTTCTCCCAGTTCGGTGAAGGTTCTTTGCTTCCGCAACCTGTCATTTCTGGCATCTGGATTTCCCCGGAAACCTGCCCCTGAAGGATTTCTATATGCCCTTGGTGGAGGGTAAGTGTTTTGTGGTGGTGCATATATGTTCTGGGGAGCCGGTGCGCGCCATTGTGGGCGAACCGGGGGCTGAGTGTATATCTGGGCTTGGTGTACGGAACAATGCGGTTCTCGAGGTGGATAGAAATTTTGTGGTGGGTTGTATGGATAGTTTGGCCTGTGAGGCCTGGGTTGGTTGTAGTGTGGCCTGCCAGCCCTGGGCCAACTGCCTGCCTCGATCGTGGCAACCTCTTCTTTCTTTCTTCTTAGCGCACCTCCCGTGCCGCTTTGAATAGCCTGGGTTGTGGCCTTAAGTGCCGAATAGTTTAAGATCTTGTCCGACCTCAAACCTTCTTCTATCATGACCCCTATTTTGACCACCTCGTTGAAAGATTTTCCAACCGTTGTCACCAAGTGACCAAAGTAGGTTGGATCCAATGTCTGCAAAAAGTAGTCTACCATTTCTCCCTCTCTCATGGGAGGATCGACTCTAGCTGCTTGTTCTCTCCAGCGGAATCCGAACTCGCGAAAACTTTCCCCGGGTTTCTTCCCAGTTCTCAATAACGTGAGACGGTCAGGGACTATCTCTAGATTGTACTGGAAATGACCTGCAAAAGCCTGTGCCAGATCATCCCACGTGTACCACCTGCTGAAATCCTGCCTGGTATACCATTCCAGTGCAGATCCGCTCAGACTTTGGCCGAAATAAGCTATCAAAAGCTCATCCTTGCCTCCTGCCCCTCTCATTTTGCTACAGAATCCCCGCAAATGTGCCATGGGATCACCGTGCCCTTCATATAAATCAAACTTGGGCATCTTGAACCCTGCCGGGAGTTGGACATCTGGGAAAGGGCACAGATCTTTGTATGCCATGCTGACTTGATTGCCCAGCCCGTGTAAGTTCCTGAAGGATTGCTCCAGGCTTTTGAACTTTCTCAACACTTCATCCTGTTCAGGGGCCTTAACCGGCTTCTCAACCTCTGCCGGGACTTCCAAATGGGGATTGTAAGCCTGTGGTTCGGGTGCATGGAATGTAGGTTCAGGGGGGTAGTATTGTGTATCGTGAGCCTGAAACAATGGCTCACTGGTCGTTCGCTGCAAAGGGGCTGATGCAGGTCCCACAAAAATGGGAATATTGGGTGTTGGGAGAGGTTGATGGGGTGGTGGAGCTTGGGAATCATGAGGGCTTCTTTCTTGATGATAGAGGGGATTTGGGCGGCTTGTGGAGGGGCCAGAGTGAGGGTATTCCGGCATGTGTCCCAGTGTCTCAGGGCTCTTTTGTGTTTTGGCCAGGGCTAGCTGCATTGCATGCATCTCTAGTCCCATCCTTTCAATCTTTTCCATCGCCTCTTTTAGCAACTGGCTCATCGGCCTTTCTTCCTCATTACTATTCTCTGAAGTAGTCATGCTTGTTGCTACCGGTCCTTTGGATCTGGTTTGGTATGAATGTGTTGCCAGAATTCTTTAACAACTAACTGTCTGGTTATCAGACAACAACAAACTTTGTTAGTGTTAGAGCTTAACAGATTTGATCATAACACATAGAGGATGCAATGCACCTAGGCAGTTAACCGTTTCTACATGCTTTGCTTCAAACCACATGCGTCATCCCGGTTTGTTCATTCGTCTCTTTTTAGAGTATTCTGCGAAACCCCGCGTCTTATTTTATTTACATTTTCTTTTCTTTATTTATTAAAAGCGGTCGAATCTTATGGGGATTGCCTACGTATCACGTCCCCGCGTGAATCAGACCAGGCGTAGTTCTGCCTTAAAGTAAAAACACACAATTTTTGTGAAATCATTGAATTCATTCTCAAAATTTGCTATTACAAATTACATCAAGCAAGGAATAGCAATAGTACAAACTCGACGGTTTCAAACTCGGTTTAACGAAAAAGAAAACAACATATGGAAAAACAACCCAAGCCAAATAAACAGGACTTGACCAAAACTAATTCTCCAATTTAAGGGGCCGTGAGGCATCATCCGGCCTTTTTGCGGCTCTAGGTGTAAGGTCTCTTTGCAAGCTCTTCAATTCGTTCATAATCCGGCGGACGCAACCCATGATGGAAACAAGGAGGGTCTTCCGAGGTGTTCGCTCATATGCCAAGCATTTCATGTAGATGTAATGCCCTATTTCATCAATCCTTCCCCGGATGTTGTCCCTTTCTGCGAACAAATGCCTTATCTGTTGGTTCTTCAATCCCAGTGTTTGCGCATTGTTGGCAAGCTGATCCTGGAACATCTCCATTTGCCTTTCCATTCTGGTCATTGCATCGTAATAATGCCTTCTGTCGTCTTGGGCATTTCGTGTTTGCTTGAGGATCCTTTCTCGAAGAGAGGCATTCGTTTCCCTTAATGTCCCGATGCTCAGTTCATACTCCCTTATGACTTGTTGCAGGTGCTGCCTCCGAGCCATCGCACCCTTTGCCCACTTGGTTCGCAATTTTGCTGTGCTGGCCCTGGCTTTTTCCAAATCTTCCTGGCATTCCGCAACCTGATCTTTTAACCCTGCTATCAATCTTTTATCTGCCCGGCTTCCTAGCTGGCTATTAGCCTCTTTTTTCATTCTCCGGATCTGAGTTTTGAGGATCTCGCCTTCTCTGATTAACTTGTTCTTTTCTCCCTTGTGGGCAGCAGACTGTAATTGGCACTCAAACTTCATATCCTGAACTTGTTGCTTCAGTTTGCCTGCTTTGACAAGATATTCCTGCTCTTTGGCCAACCAGCCCCACTGTTCTTGTGAAGATTTGGCAAATTCTTGCAGGTGAGGTCTTTTGGTCGGTCTTCCAGATGATGTCTCCCCTTTGTACCAGGCCTGATACCCGGGCGAAACTTCCCCTTTTGCTCGATTCAATACACAAGTATTTGCTTCTAAGTATTGACATTGGCTCCAAATTTGACGAACCCTTGCTTCAGGAAACTGGCCGTCGGGACTGATCTCGATTACCTGGATGCTCAGATCCTCGTCTTTCGGCACTATCTGATACCTCCCATGTTGCCTTAAAACCCGATGCGGCGCGTATGGTTGAATGCTCTTAAGTCCCATTAAAAGAAAATGGGGCCTGGCTGCTGGCATGTATATGACTTCGTCGATCGGTAACCATCCTAGCGCCCACTGTATTTGACTGGCGTTGAGGGTTTGGAAATATGAGGTCCATGCTACAACTCCTTCTGGTAGGTCGGTTTCATCAACTCTGGTATAGAATTCCTCTATGCAGGTCTTTCCAGCGGATCCATGGCTCAGAAACTGGGCTCGGTGACATAGGTGTTCGATCATCCACATTTGCAACAACAAATTGCAACCCTCGAAAAAGCTTCCTCCGGCTTTGCAAGAAGTGAGTGCTCGGAATATATCAGATACTATCATGGGCGCCAACGTACTATCACTCTGTGTGAGCAACGTACTGACGACCCCTGCTATCTTTATGTCAATATTCCCATCTTTTCTTGGGAATACTAGTAGTCCTAAGAAAGTTATCATGAAAGCAATTCGTCTATGTTCTTCCCACTTCTGGCGATTACCTTTGCTGCACAACTGGTTTTCTGGCTTGTCGAATCCTCCTATGTGACCATATCTTTGATATATGAAACTCATGCTGCAAAAACCTTTTGCCAAGTCAGGGTTATGAACTGTTCTGACTATCTTTAAGGAGTCCAGGAACCGGTGTACTGCTACAGCTCTTGGAGCAATCAGATATTTGTGCCTCAAAGGAGTCTCAGTGCTGCCGATATACCCTGCTATTTCTTCTAAAGTTGGGGTAAGTTCGAAATCTGAGAAGCGGAAGACATTGTGCGCAGGATCCCAGTGGGGGACTAGTGCCCTTATGATATCTCCTCGTGGCCTGATATCCAACAAACTCGTGAGGCCTTTCAGATACTTCTTGATTTCGTCATGCCCCTCTTTGCCCAAATCATTCCACCAGAGCCGCAATTGGAGGGGAATTTTATTCATGATTGAAAAGGGTTCATTCGGAATCGTGCTCATTCTGCACATTTATTAATAAGATTTTAACAAACGACACTTATCCTGCTAAAAAATGTATGCGATTTTTGTGAATTTTGAATTTTCATATATATATAAAAACTTTCTAAAGAAGTCAATAACGGAAAATATTTTGGATTTTTTTTTTTTTTTTTTTTTTAATGACTGGGAGCCCGAAAGGACTTTTCTAGACCTTTAACAAGATAAATACTTTTGCCATAAATAAAGATATATACATTTTGAAATAAAGCAAAACTTTTGAATTTTTCATATATATATATATATATATATATATATATACATATATTTGTAACAAATAATAAAAGTAAAGACAACACAAGACTTTCTTTTTTTATTATAAAAAAACAATTTTAAAAATAAGATTTTTTTTGATTTTTATGACAAGACAAACTCTATATTTCTATTGATATATTTTTATTATTATTATTATTTATTTTTTTCTAAGACAGAACAGCGACTTTCCTAACCGTTATTTCCCTTTTTTCACAATATTCCAAATATTCAAACACCGGTCAGCGTGCGGGTATGAGACAAATAAATGCACGAAAAACAATAGGATGCATCAGCATGGCCTTTTCATATCAGGTTGCTAGTCCTAGACGGACCCAACCCCTGTGTTGAGTCCCCTAAGTCAAATGCAACGTGATGCAAATAAGCGTTCCTACTAGGGATCCGGCATGAAGTCACGTTATTCTATGTTCAAAACCTGGGTCGGTGTTCTAGACAGTGTACCCGAGCGGACAACTCGAGTTGAGGAAGGAGCTCCTTTCCGGGAACCAAAAGGCCAGCCGGCTTAGAAACTTTCCGAGCCTCTTTTATTTAGGGTATGACACTAACAGAATAGGGAGTCTCAACCAGTGAGCACATCCCCGGAGGCAAGAAGAGAAAGGTTTCGGCACAGTTTATATACAGTTCAAATAATATCAAAGCGGTAAAGGCAGCATTTAGCACATTAGGCTCAAAACATGTAATAATCAGATAATAAATAAAGCCAAATAATAATAATTACTCTAAGCTCGAATTCTTAACCCTGAACCAGTGGTTCTGGGTTTTTAAATCCCCAGCAGAGTCGCCAGAGCTGTCACACCTCCTTTTTACGCACCCGCGAGGGCGCAGGAGTTTTTTCCAATCAAAGGACAATCGAAACGGGATTGGTTTAATTATTTCAGAGTCGCCACTTGGGAGATTTAGGGTGTCCCAAGTCACCAATTTTAATCCCGAATCGAGGAAAAGAATGACTCTATATTATGGTCTGCGTACCAGAAATCCGGATAAGGAATTCTGTTAACCCGGGAGAAGGTGTTAGGCATTCCCGAGTTCCGTGGTTCTAGCACGGTCGCTCGATTGTTATATTCGGCTTGATTATCTGATTTTATACAAGTATGAACTTATGTGCAAATTTTATCCTTCAACCGCTTTTATCATTTACTATTATTTTTATCAAGAATTACAACGTTATAAAATGTATCTCGAACCACGTTACAATCAATGTACCCGTGGTCGTCGACACACTTTGACTCCGTTGAGATTTGGATTTGGGTCACATCAATGTGCACCCGAGTTTAAGGAAATTAAATTATTAGAGGCGTGCCTAAAGCGACTAGCGTATTTATTTTGGGTAGGACCGTGGAATTTTACTAAACGGTTCATCCTGAAGTCTAAACAATTTTTAAAGCAGATATTTACTGAGGGCCCCGCAATTTGTATTTTTATTTGGTGAGGCTCATCTCATTCTTATTTTAAAATGAATTTGCAACGCCATGGACACGCATCTCGAACCACGTCACAATCAATGTACCCGTGATTAGAAACACATTTCGACTCCATTGAGAATTGGATTTGGGTCACATAAATGTGCACCCGAGTTTAAGAAGGTAAGATTTACTAAGGCGCGTCCTAAAAGAGTCTAACGTATTGTTAATTTAGGAGGGTTGTGAGATTTGCTAAACGACCCGTCCTAGAAACTAAATGCTTCGATAATATACGTTTAACGAGGGCCCCGCATCTTGTGCGTTTTTGTTTGTCGAAGCTCATCTCGTCTTTATTTTAAAAGGAGATCCTATAGCAACTACGTTTCTTGTCGCATTTGTCTCTACTAGTTGAGAATAAAAATGACCCTATTCAATTACATGCTTGCAGGTTATTATAACGGAATTCTGAGTGCCTTTGCAGAATAAGAAAACATGGCCATGCCCATGGGCAGCTAATCGAGCATCGTGGGCCCGAACCCAGCCCACACAGTATCGGCTGGACCTGGGCCAATGCCTTTCTGATGAAAGCCTGCTGGGTTCGCTTGATTCGGGCTCGACCTTCGTGAGGTTGAGGAGTGCAGACTTGCGCCGTTTATTTTAAGGCAATGGTTTGCCAATTGTAAGGAGACAGTTTATCAAAAGGACATGAAATTAACTAACATGGATAGTTCTATGTATTTAAGGACATGCTAACCATATAAAACCTAAGATACAACCTACTGCATTGGAGACCCTTTTATCTATCAACTTTCATATACAAACTAGCATTCAATCACCACATATTGACATCTACTGGGCACACAGGCTACCTTCAGTATCTAAACAAGAATGCAAACTACTACACATTACATGAATATTTAATGTAACAATCTATGTATAAAAGACATTCTTCAGAACTTTCATTTGTATTCATGCTCAAATTTCCCAATTACATTTTTGACAGTGCATTGGTTGTGTACCTGGTATAGAGGACAAAGAAGAAAGGAATGATCAGCTGGGCAGTATGTAGTAAACACAGCAACAGCAGATACACAGCAACAACACAGCAACAAATCAACAATCCAAGTGTTTTCCACAGCCCACGACAACCAACAATATTTCCCAGAATAAGGAAAACCAGCAAATAGTCGAGCACCAAATGAGCAATCCCAGGAAAGAGTGATGAAACAAGCAGCAGTAACAGAGTATTCAATGCAGCAACACCAACAGTTCAACAACCACAAACAGATCAATCAATGCGAACAACAGAACTTGGCCAAGGCAGCTTGACCAATATGAACTCTTATACAACTTTCAGGCAGTGTTTGGTTACAATCTATTTGAAAACTAACTTATGTTATTCAGCTTTTTTTTAAAACTCAGTAAAACTTTTTAGACTAAAAGTTTCAGCTTTCAAACTAAAAATTCCAGCCTTTTCTCTCTTTTTTTTTTTTTGAAGACTAAAAGTCCAGCCTCAGACCCATAAACTTCAGCCCCTGTTTTAGTTGTCCAATGGCCTATTTATAGGCCAAATGCACCATTACAGCTGAGCTGCCCTGCCTGCCAATTGGCAGAATGCCCATACCCTTTAAGCCCATCCTAAGCATGCTTGGTGTCAGCTACCTTTATTCCCCACGCCTGGTTTTTGTTTAATCCAGAATTATGGGCTCATTTGTTTATTCATTTTGAGCCCCCATACCCTTGTGTCTTGTTCCCCATTGGTATTAGTTTAATCCTAAGTTAGTACCCTACTTGTCAGCTCACTTAAACTAATTACTTCTGTTCTTTTTAGCACCCCAGATTACCCCTGTCAACCTTGATTATTACTGCCCCTGCCTATTGCAGCATTAGGGCATTTTTTGCACTGATGAAAGCTCGAGCTCAGGACTGCCTAGACTGAACCCTTTTAGTCATTTTTATAATGCCAACAGACCATTTCAAACATTACTAGGTCATCCAGCCAGTGTCCGAGTTTAATTAGTTATGTGACAATCCTAACTCCTTCGATTCATTAGTTATAGAAAACTAATCGACGACATTTATCGAGTCGACTATACTAATTATAGCAGGTAATAATCGATCGCTCACATAAACAATACGTTTAGGGACCTAAAGGGCATCAGACAATTCTATGTTCAATAACTGGGGACCTATATAAGTTTATTCATTTGACGACCAATCTAATCGAACAGGTTCATCACAGAGTACATTCAGAATACAAATAGAAGACAAACGACCAAATAAAAGGTCTTTAACAGAGATGAAAGAAATCTGGATGAAAAATAACAAAATAACAAACAAACACAAAGAGATATGCTGACAACTTATTTGGAAATAAAACAAAAGAACGGAAAACTTACCAAAACGTTTAAACCAAACAGACCCAAATCAAACTCGACTTCGAACTTTTGAGGCCGAACAAACTTTAGTCAGGGTGTTCTCACATGAGAACACCTTGACTAAGGTCTATTAGACCTCAAACCTATGTCAAAACTGGCCGGGTTCCCCAGGTGCATGTGTTTCCAGTTCTGGATTTCCAGATCTGGATTTTTAGGAGTTGTGGGTAGATTCGGACCAAACCAAGTTTGGTTTGGTCACTAGGAAGGTCAGGGGGTGTCTGGTATGAAGATGGGGTGGTTTGGTGTAGATCGAGTTTTGTCTCGAATCTTCAAATCCAGATTCGAGACGATAGGAGATGATTCGAGGTTCGTGGTTAGTGGATTCGTGTTCAGGGGAGTGAGGGGGTCTTAGGGTGTTCAGGGGGTGGTCACCGGCGTTCGTGCCGCCGGCTTTAATGGCGAAGGAGACTAGGGCGGCTGCTAGGGTTTGGGGGTTTCAGGGTTCAGGGAAGGAGACGAGTGAGGGGTGGGGTTCGGATAGGGGGCGTGGGGTGTAAGGGAAGGTTTATATATGGTGAGGTTGATCGGATCTGAGCCGTTAGATCAGATGATCTCAACGGCTTAGATCTGATGTTGAGAAATGGGACGGGGTCGTTTGGTAATTAAACGAGGTCGTTTGGTTTAAGTGGGGGATTGGATCGGATTGGTTATTGGGTCGGGTTTGAACACGGGTTGCTGAAAATGATCCTGGACCGTTGGATTGGATTGATTGGAACGGCTGAGATGGATTGGCCTGAAACGGTGTCGTTTCAGGAGGTGTCTGGGCAACCGGATTTGGACTGGGCCTGCGTGCTGGTTGGGCCAGTTATTTTGTTTAATTTTTGGCCCAAACCGATTTCCTTCTCTTTTGTTTTTCTAATTTCATTTTTTTCTTTTAAAACAAAAATAAAAATAATAAATAACAAAATAACGAAATTAAAACTAAACAACAATGCAACATTTTAACACAATTATCACAAAAATTATTTAAGTAAGTTAACTAAAAGCCTAGAACGAGCGATGCACACATATATATATATATTTTGAATTTTCTTTTACTGACCGAATTATGGTTTAATCATCCTAACATGCATATTTTGTATTTTTGTTTGTTAATGATTAAATGCAAAAATGGACAGACTCACAAACGATTAACAAAACATGTCACGGAAAGACCGAAAAATTGTACAGCGAAGCCCTTTGCCGCTATTTTTATTTTCTTTTGGAGCAATTGTCCGTGAAGCAAAAATCACGTGCTTACAGTATCTCTTACAAATTTTATAAATCCATCAAGGCTCGGAGGAATTTCCGTTGGTGGTGGCGGAAAAGAAGGTTGTTCATCACCGCTTACGGGCGAAGCTGCATCCTCCGCAAGTTCAACTAGCATTTCTTCGTAAGCTTCGTCTACCTCTGGTTGTGATTCAACAAGTCCAAAATTTCTTCGTTCCGAACGGATCCAATCTCTGAAAAGTACTGATTTTTCCAAGCTCTCCCTCATAGACGCTCTATAATCACCGAGTTGAAGTCTTGCTTGATTGAAAGCACTCTCCGATGCCACTGTTGAAGCTTGAATGGTTAAAATGTCTCGGACCATCCTTGAAAGGATCGGAAAGTGTTTTTCTTTGTCCTTCCACCATTCCAAAAGATTAAATGAGCCGTCGGGATTCACTTCCTCAAGTCCCGGTGACGAATAAACTTCAAGCTCATTTAGTTGTGAACAATCACTAGTGGTACAACCTTGAGAACCCCTGAACTCGGTCCAAGCAGTAAGTGCTCTTACTCCTGCAGTTCTTTTAGATGATTGAGAACTAGAAGAAGAAGGAGTTGGAATATCTGGTCTAGCATTATCTAGTGCAATTTGATAAGCACTATAAATAGTTAGAGCATTTATTTTAATTGAGGCTTGTGCATCCGAAAGTGTAGACAACTCCTCAGGTGTAAGTTCTAAACCATTATAAATAGATCGATACCAATATTGAGGACCACCTAATTTCATAGTAGGATTTAACAATGCAGCAATACCACAAATAAGGGAAATAGGGTAAAAAAAATTTAAATTTCTTTCTCATAGAATCAATAGCTACTTCATAAATTTTCCCACCCTCTAAAAAATAAGCAAACAAATTTGTAAGATCTGCAAGATAAACTAAACAGTTCGAAATAGTAGGATAATATTGCCCAGAAAATTCATTTGTAGCAGCATGAAATCTTTCTAAAAAATCTACAAGTATTTTAACATTAGCCTAATCCACATTTGTAAGGTGCTCATCATCATCACTTACATGAGCATTAACGTTGAGTTTATGGGGTTTCTATATTCATATGCAACAACTAAACTTTCATACATGTAATTCCATCTAGCTGGACAAGGTTTAGGAATCTTTCTTTCTCTTAGGCCAAATTCATCGCATCTTTTAAAATATTCTCTAAGTCTATTTCTACGGTTTGAATAAAAAAGTCAGTTAAGAGCCATTTTAACCTTTTCAACTTCAACATTTAAAATTCTCGTACCATCACCTACAATTAAATGGTAAATATGACAAATACATCTAAAATGAAAAGTGTTACCAAATGCAGGATTTAGTGTAGTGATAAGCAAGGCTACAACATTAGTGTTACTAGTAGCATTATCCATTGAAATTGACATTATTTTATCACTAATGCAAAAATATATACAAATATCTGTAACCGTGCTAGAAATAAACTGCCATGTGTGACGTAAATTAATTATTCTATAAGCAATAATGCGCTTTTGCATTATCCAGTCCTCATCAATCCAATGACTTGTAATAGTAAGATAATCATAGTCATTACCACTTCTACCAATGTCAGTAGTAATAGCAACACGACAATTAATATGAGTAAATAAATAGCGCAAATATTGTTCATATTCATGTTTATATTTATAAATATCGCTCTTTACGGTTGTGCGAGGTATCCTTTATAAGTAGGATTAAAAACTTTTCTAATATAATGCACAAAGTGGGGGTTAGACGGAAAACTGTAGGGTAAGCACATAACAGTAACCATTTTTGCCAATTCTTCCCTATCTTTTCTTGGGTCATAATATAAAATACTACTGGTAATAGTGTTAATTCCCGGTTGAAATTGATTTGACCCGGTACTAGGGTCAGGCTGACTAGTTGGACTTGACCCCCGACCGCAACTTTCATTTGAAAATATTTAGCTTTATCTTGAGGGTGCATCATTATGTGTCTCTTCAAACTTCTCGTCCCCCCCGATCAATATAGTTAAAAGCCATCTGTTTGCCACAAGTTTTATACTTAGCTTTATTCTTTTTTCTTATTTGAATAAAAAAGGCCAAACAAGAGATGTTTCGGCCCATTTAGAAGGTTGTCTAGAAAAAGTAGGGGTAGTAACATGGGGGTCAACTGGGGCATCATTTGGATTAGTTGGGCTAATTTGAGCAACAAGACTAGTGGGTGTATCATCATCCGGTTGTGTTTCATCTAAATCTATTTCTTGCTCATGTTCTTCATCAATAGTTGGATTACCGTAAAGAGAATTCATATATTTATGATCTAAGTTTTCACCACCTCCAACATTATGCACATATTGACTCTTCGTAAATTGTAATAAAGTATTATCACTATCAAGAATAGGAGCAGGTGGATGGCGGGTATGAGGTTTGGGTAGGGGAGGCCGGAGAATTAGAGGAGGAATAGATTGGCCACTAGATTCACCACTCTTGGATTTTCCCTTTTTTTTACTAAACATTTTTTAAGGAATAGACCATCTTAGTTATAATTATACAAAGTAATTAAATAAAACAAACAAAAACTATAATATTAAAACTAAAGAGTTGGAACGAGTTTACTGAATTGACGAATAACTTGTTGAAAATTAATTATCGTTGAAGACTTGAATACTTCAATTCACCAACTTCACAATTTTTCACACAAGTTGCAACAACAAAGTAACCAATTTTAGAAGAAAATTAGAGAGAGAGATTGATGATTTGGTGAAGAAAAATGAAAGAATGAGGGGATATTTATAGTTGAAAATAGGGAAAAAGTGTAATTATAAAAAGTTTGGGGTTAAAACAAAGTTGGGGAGGTTAAATGACTATTTTATAAATAGCCAACAACTATTTTGGCAGCAATAACGACTACATTTTAAATGGGTAACGGTCAGAAGATTAAGTGGGAATTTTTTTTGTAAATCTAGCCGTTGGGGACCGGTTGAACCGACCCACTTAGGACCCGGTCCCTGTCCTAACGGTCCCCTACTATGAACCGACCCACATGGGCTTGTATATCTCTCTGGTCCCGGGCTTAAACGAGCAGGACCGTTTAGGCCCACTACCCATATGGGCTCGCGTGCCTAGGCCTGGGCCAGTCCCGGGCCTACCCGGTCCACTTGCCACTTATTTGCATAAGAAAGCAAAAAAGAGAATTATATGAAAATAGAGGAACCAAACTGTAAAATATCAAACCCGACATAAAAAAATCTAATTATTACTCCCTCCGGTCCAAAATAAGTGATTTTTTAGTTGTTTTCACACAGATTAAGAAATCCACCTTTTAACATTAATTAACAATGAAATTGACCATATTAACCTTTACTATCTCTTCACATAAATACTCCTAACACATACTCCAATACTATTTACTCCAAGGGCAATGTAGGAAAAAAATAATTAATTTATTATTAAAATCTGGAAAAATCACTTATTTTGGACCACAAAATAAAGGCAAAAAAATTACTTATTTTGGACCGGAGGGAGTATTGTAATGACGATTGGAGCGATGCTAACTCCTATATATTCATGATCTATGATGTCCTATATTTGAGGAGTTCGGGTTACAAATAAATGGGTTGATTCTGCCACTGGTATCTATATAATAATAATAATAATCTTATTAAAAGGAAAGCACAATGAATAATTTCACGAAGAAGTCATATTGCAGATATTATTGTAGAAACTATATTCATATAAGAAGTAATATTGTACATATTATTGTAGATACTATAACTAAATATTACAAAGAAAATGACGAACAACAGTAATTGAGCAGTAATTATGGTCTTTAATATGCCATTGAGTAAGTTATAATTGCATGAAAAACGCATCAAAAGTTACTGAATTGCACAACTTATTAGTAATAAAGTCTTAATAAATTACAAATTGCAACGAAAAAGAAAACGGTGCTCCAGAATTTCAAACAACAATCTCCCATTATCTTTTCCCAAATTTAGTTAGTCAAAATGAAAATATTTCAAAATGTGATCGTTCCCATAATTCCATTTAATTTAATATCAAACAATCAGTCAAACTTGGCGTCACGAAGTAATATGAACTCAAAGAAATGAATGTCACACCGAGAAGAATGGCCAATAGTAGACTGAAGGTATTAGATCAAAGCACAAAGATGATAAGTCTAGCAAATGAATCGTAAAACACAACGAATTAAAGCGTAAAATAGTTGATTATTCGATTATATTCTTTTTAGACCGTAAGCACGCACGATGACCTGAAGCGGTCAAATTACTCCTTTTCATTTTATATGAAACTGGTCAAGAAATTTTAAAAAAGAAAGAATTTGTTTGAAACTTTTGATCTTATAAATGATATAGTATTCAGATAAAATATTAAACATGTGGTGTTACCTAATATTTATACTTTCAGCTTGTTTGGATGGTTATTACGTATCGTTTCATTTAACTTTCAGCTTGTTTGGATGGTTATTACGTATCGTTTTATAATGTATTGTAAGCACGTGATTTTTGTCCAATATGAGAATTACTCCCAAAAAATTCAAAAATAAAATGATTTTTCTTTGATGTGCAATTTTGTGATATTTTGAATAATTATTTGTATTTGTCTGTGCATGTTTATTTGCTAAATTAATAAAAAATACAAAAATATGTCGCATTTTGCATATAGGATTTAATTCTACAATTGTTAGTGATTAAATTTGTTTTACAAAAATTAAAAATTACAAAAATAGGCATCGTTTGCATTTTTAGCATTTAATATCCAAATATACAATTTTATGCTTAATTAATACTTAATTGTGCGTTAATTGTTATTGAGAGTTAATTTGCGCTTTTATAACTTAATTTAGTTCTTAATAATAGTTTAAGTATTTTTATAATTTAGTTTTAGAGAAATAAAAGAAGAAAAGAGAGCGAAAATATAAAGAAAGTCGGAATTGGGCCTCTTCTTCGATTTCAAGCCATAGGCCCAAAAAAATGGCCCAATCTTCCCTACGACCCAGTCCATTTCGAACTGGGTCGACCCAGTCCATAACCCAACATCCTATTATCTTACAAACAACACAAAAAAAAAGAGAAAAAAACCCTAAAAAGACCTAACCAATCCCCTCCCCAAGCTAAAAAAAACACAACCATGGCTGCCCCCCCTTTACACCCCAACCATGGCTTCCCCTCCATCTTCACGTCTTCATATTTTCCGTCGACGTCGTCCATGGTTTCTCCGTTGCTTCATCTTCTTCGTCAAACCTCCGTTGTGCGCACTGCTGCCCGTTTCTGCTCCCCGTTGCTTCTGCCGGTGTGTCGTCTTCCCGTCATCCTCCTCGCCGTTTCTTCTGCCATGGTCGACCAGCTGCTGCTGCTTCTGTCTCAACCAAACAGCCAAACGAACACAGCCATGGACGAGCTTCGACGTCGACCATGTCGTCGTCCATGGCTGTCCGCGATGTGCTGCTGCCTGTCCGCGATGTGCTGCTGCCTGTCGCCGCCGTTGCTGCTGTCTTGACGTCGTGCTGCTGCTGCTCGTCGCAGCAGGTGTTGGACGGACTGCTGCTGCTGCTCGTCGCGGCAGTAGCTACGGGCTGCTTCATCTTCTCTTCGTCTTCGTCGTCATTTGTTCGAGCTTTGGTCGAGGCTCGGACAGATTTGTTTACAATCAAAGTTCTTCGTTGATTCATCTCCGGTTAGTTGTTTTTGAGTTTTATTTTGTCCATATTTCGTTTTTATATTTCTAAAAGTTAAAATCGTTAAATATTTGATTCTTGTTTTGTTCGTTGTTTATCGTTGAAATCATTTTTTCTAGTTTGTTCATGTTCATGTGCTTTGTTAAAATTAATTTTCAGATTTCAAAATAGAAGTTTAATTAGTTGTTTTCATATTCATTTCATGTTTGTATTAATGTTTAAGTGAATATTTGTTAGTTTGTTGTTTGTTAGATTCAAATTGAAATTTAATTAACTATTTCTTCAATTTGTTTCATGTGTTTATGCATTGTTAGAAATTGTTAATATTGTTAAGTTCAAGTTTAAGTTCATAATTGTTTCTTCGTCGATCTTGTTATTTGTTTAAAGAATTTAGTTGTGTTAAAGGAATATATTGATTTAATCGTTTAATCCGTCATGTTTGTTGTGTTAAAATAGATTCATTCATGTTCATACTTTGTTTGGATGATCTTGAATCCGAATTTTGTATAGTTTGATTTCTTGTTTATCATTTATGATTATTTCTTGAATTTGTCTCATAATCTTGTTTTAAGTTTAATATAAGAATTGTTTGTTGTAATGTTGTTAGAGTTGATTTTAAGTTCAATATGATTGAATTTAGAAATCTTCATACTTTGTTTGTTGTTGGTGTTGAATCCGAAAATAAGATTGTTTGTTGCTAAAATATTGTTCAATCAAATTTTAGTTGTTCTTTGTTGTTAAAATCGTGTTCATGTGATATTGTTGTTATGATGTTCATCCGTGTTCATATTGTTGTTTGAACATTGTTAGAAATTGATCATATTGTCTATATTTTGGTTAAGTTTGATTAATTGATGTGTTATAGCTGATGGGTAGTTTGGTAAATTTGTAATACGTTCAGGGGTAGTTTGGTAATTTCAGTAAGGTCGGAAGGGGTAGTTTAGGAATTGTACATTTTGTAATTGTATATTTGAAGCATGGGGGACAAAAAGAAATGGGGCGGGTTGTGATATGATTATTTAATATAAAGGGGGGACAAGATTTAATTTAAAGGGAAATCTTGCATTATTTTAAATGAAGCATGGGGGACAAAATGAAATGGGGTGGTGTGATATGTTTATTTAATATAATGGGGATGAGTGGGAAGATAATGAGTTTGGTAGAGAAAATGGGTTGATTTTAATTGATTAAAAGATTTATGGGATGGGTTATAAGAAGTCTGGAAATCAGAATAAAAGGGGGACAGACAGAAAAAAAAAAGAGAGAGAAACGAATCTGAAAATAAGAGAGGAAAAAAAAGGGCTGAACATTTAAGAAAGAAAATTCCGAAAAAATATTTAAACTTTCAAATAAAAAAAAACTAAAAAAAAATATTCTGTTTTCTTTCATTGTTTGAAATCAGAATTAATTGTTGTGTCATCAAAGCTTGAAGTTTTTTTTTGTTTTGGGATTAATACTCCATTAGTTTGCAAACTCTGTTCCTGGGTTGTTACTGTGGCTGGATTGTTGCTGCTGTGCTGTATTGTTATTACTGCTGTCGATTCTCATCTTCATTTTCTTTTGCTTCCAATATCAGGTACACAACTGACACGCTGGTTATTGTAATCCGAAATATGAAGCATGAATACGAAAAAAATGAAGAGTTGAAATTCTGAATTATATTTAATTATATTCTGAATTTTATTTGTATGTATAAATTATTTAACTTGCAAAAATCAAAATCATGTAGATATTTAATACATATAGTGGAACATTCGACGATAGCTTAACAAATGAACTATCTACATCTATTGCCTAAAAATAAATAAATGGTGCAGTAATTCCGTCGAGTCAAAAATCAAACGAATAGGCCATCTAGTAGGAAGTTGGTAGAAATATTGTTTAGTTAAATAATATTGGTTAATTTCAGCATGTAAATGGTCTAGGATTAAAATTAGAATTGCTATTTTTTTTTAATTTGACAAACTGAGAACATGCCTAGTATAATGTAACTAGGTAATAACAGGTAAATAAATTAAGATATTTCTCCTTTATTTTTGTAGAGACAAATTTCAATAAAAAATGTAGGCATTTTAGGACTGTCCTTTTAAAAATAAAATGAGATGAGCCTCGCCCAATAAAATGCACTAACTGCGGGGCCCTCAATAAATGTTTAATTGAGTATTTAGAATTCGGGATGGATTGTTTAGTGAATTCCACAGTCTTACCCATAAATAATAACACGTTAATCGCTTTAGGCATGATTTTAATAATAACATTCTTAAACACGGGTGCGCATTTATGCGACCCAAATCCAAATCCCAAAACATTGAATAAAAATACGTTCCGGATCGCGGGTGCATTTTATGTGACGAAATCCAAAGGCATGTTTTTAAACAATGTTCACATTCTTGTAAAAATAATTAAAAAATAATAAAAGCGGTAAAAAGATAAAATTTGCACATAAGTTCATATTTGTATTAAAATCAGATAAATAAGCCGAATATGACAGTTGAGCGACCGTGCTAGAACCACGAAATTCGGGAATGCCTAACACCTTCTCCCGGGTTAACAGAATTCCTTATCCGGATTTTTGGTGCGCAGACTGTTAAACAGAGTCATTCTTTTCCTCGATTCGGGATTAAAATTGGTGACTTGGGACACCCTAAATCTCCCAAGTGGCGACTCTGAAATACATAAATAAATCCCGTTTCGATTGTCCTTTAATTGGAAAAACTCCCACGCACCCTCGCGGACGCGGAAAAAGGAGGTGTGACAGCTCTGGCGACTCTGCTGGGGATAACTTATTTTTTTAAAGGCAGAACCACTGGTTCAGGGTTAGAAATTCGAGCTTAGATAAATTGTTATATTTGGCTTTATCTGATTTTTACATGTTTGAGCCTAATGTGCTAAATGTTGCTTTTACCGCTTTGATATTATTTGACTGTATATATAAACTGTGCCGAACCCTTCTCTCTTCACCTCCGGGGATGTGCTTACTGGTTGAGACTCCTTATTCTGTTAGTGTTATACCCTGAAATAAGAAAGAGGTCGGACAAGTTACGAAGCCGGATGGCCTTTTGGTTCCCGGTAAGTTGCCCCCTCCTCGACTCGAGTTGTCCGCTCGGGTACACAGTCTAGTACACTGACCCAGGTTTTGAATATAGAATAACGTGACTTCATGCCGGATCCCTAGTGGGAACGCTTATTTGCATCACGTTGCATTTGACTTTGGAGGCCCAAAACAGGGGTTGGGTCTGTCTAGGACAGGTGTACCAAAAATGAAAATGACCATCCTGATGCATCTTACTTGCTACTACTTGCGCATTTATTTGATTCGGACTTGTGTGCTGACTGACTTGTGAATATCAGGAATAATATTTTGAAATTAAAAAAAAACGAAATAGCGGTTAGGGAATTGATTGTTTATTTTTGAAAAGAAAACAAATGCCCAAATACTGTCAAAACTCTGCCGAAATTTTAAGAAAATGAAAAAAAAATGTCTTATTAGTTTGTTTTATTAAAAGATAAGAAAAGAAAAAAAAAGTCGTTGTTCTGTTTTTGTTTTTCAAAAATAAAAAATAGAAAAAATATATAGTTTGTCTTGCCATGAAAATGAAAATAAAAAAGAGTCTTATTTTTAAAATGGTTTTTTTTATTATTTATTTGCTTATGAAAATGCAAAAAATAAAAAAAATAAAAATAATTTGTCGCAAATATATATATATATATATATATATATATATATATATATAAATCCAAAAAGTTTTTTTTTATTTCCAAAAGATATATATATCTTTATTTGTTGCAAAGAGTATTTGTCTTGCCAAGAAAATTCAAAGTAAAATTCCAAAAAAGATATGTCTTGCAAAAAATAATATAAATATCTTTATTTTCCATTGTTGATAAAAAAAAAAAAAAATTTTTAAAAAAAAAATCCGAAAATAATTTGATACTTCTTTCAAAATTGAAAATAAAATTCAAAATTCAAAAAATATTTTTTAGAAGCATTTCTTTTATCAAAAGTAAAATTCCAAAAATATTTTATTTTTTTTCTTCAGAATAAGAAAAAAAAACAAATGGAAATTCAAAAAAAAAAAACTTCCTTTTACTTTTGAAATTCTCAAAGTTCAAATCAAAAGAAAAGGAATTTTTTTTTACAAGTCTTTCTTTCAAAAAGAAATCAATCAAAAATAAATAAATATATATATATATACTTCCTTTCTTCTTTTTAAGCAGTTCTTTCACAGTTCCAATTAAAAAAAAATATATTAGTTCATTTACTTATTCGCGAGGCCCGAACTACGCGGGTTTGATTCTCACCGGATGTGAGATACGTAGGCAACCCTCATCGGGTCCAACCCCCTTTTTTGCTAAAATAGTCAAAAACCAAAAAAATAAATAAAAACGTGTCAAAATTTTTAATTTTGTCATAAATAAGTCGGGTGATGTCCAACTTCCTCTTTTACAAAAAAAAAATAGCAAAAATATATATGTCAAATTTCTAAGAAGTCGGGTGACGCTGTTTTATCAAGACATAGCCGAATGTTCCCGAAGGGGACGCCGGAAGGCTAACTTTGCATAAACAGCCACTTTTGGGTCATATTTAAGATTTGGTCCAGTTGACCCACACAGCCTTAAAAATCTTCGTCCCCGAGACGTTGAAAGGCCGTGTTTGCAATATTGGGTTTTCTAATTTGAAAAAGATAAAAAGAGTCATAAATAAGTCAGGTGATGTTGTTATGTCATAAATAGCCGAATGTTCCCGAAAGGAACGCCGGAAGGCTGACTTTGCATAAACAGCCACTTTTGGGTCATGTTTAGGATTTTTGGTCTAGTTGACCCACACAGCCCTATAAATCTTCGTCCCCGAGGCGCTGAAGGGCTGTGTTTGCAACACCAGGTTTTTATTATAATTTTAAAAGAGAAAAAAAAAACAAAGAGTCGGCGGTCAGGTGAATACCGTTTGAATTTTATCATAATAAGCCGAGCCAGCTTCGGCCGCGTCTTAAACCGTTCTTGCCGAAATAGCCTTAGAGTATCTTTCAGTTGTCGAAAGGTTATTTTCGTAAAAGAATGGACAAGTTGGTGAAGTGTCATAAAATAATCCTCCCCAGCCTCAAAATTCATGTGAGAATTGGAAGGGGCCACATTTGCAAAAATAGTCATTTGGTTGCATTTGATAAACGGGGAAAGGAAGCTGGCCGTTTGTTTTTGAGTTTGTAAATCTTTTGATTAGAATATGCGGGTTGTTTGATTTTCAAGTTTGTAGGTCATCTTTAAACCTTTGAAACCCAGTTTGTTTTAATATGAAAATTAAAAAAAAAATGTTGAGTATTGTTTATCTTTATTGGTCCGAACTACGCAAGGTCTGATTCATGCGGGGTCATGATACGTAGGCAATCTCCATAAGATTCGACCACCACTGAAAAAGAAAAAAAGGGAAGAAAGAAAAATAAAGGAAAGCGCAAGTGCATCGCATCTCTGATAGAACGGTTTAACTGCTTAGGTGCATTGCATCTCTAATATATGATTATCTGTCAAATGCCCTGACACTAACGTGATGGCTTCCCTTTGCTGTGTTCATATATAGAAAAGTGGTTAGTTGTGGTAACTCCTCCCTGCAAATCAAATGACACAGAACCTCAGAACAAGGTGGGTCGGTACTGATGACCGACACCAATTGGTCGAACAGAACAACGGGTTGGTAGAAGAAGTGAAAATGCTGAGACAACATGTGGCAGACATGTATCAGGCATGGATAACTGGGAAAGCACCACCCCCACCACCGCCAAGCTTTTCAAACTCTGGCATTACCCATCCCCCATACTCTCCATCCCAGCCCACTTATGACAGCTTTCCTAGCTACCTGAGTAGCTCCATCACTCGTCCATGCTACTCCCCTCCCCAATGCTACTTCTCTCCACGAGATTCCCAAAGACGGGCTTCACTTTCCAAATACCCAGCTCCACAGAAGGCCTATCCACCCTCACAAGCCTACCGGAAGCCCCCTAGATCAGGTTTCCGGCCCAATCAAGCATTTAGGAACGAAAGGTTGCTGAAACGAGGAAAGGCTCTCACCCCTATCGGAGTATCTTATGCAAGTCTGTTTGAAAGGCTAAAGCATGCTGGCTCGATTGAGCCACTCCCCGCATGTACTCCAAATCCACTTGCAAGGAGCTTTGATCCGGCAGCGCGATGCGCCTACCACTCCAATGTCATAGGGCACAACATTGAGAGCTGTCATAGTTGGAGAAGGGAAGTAGAGAAAATGATCCAAGAAGGGCGGGTTGTGATTAATAACAGTGACATGGTGCACTCGAGCCCCCTCGAGAACTTGCCAACGAATGTTGATGATATTGAAGCTGGTAATGGTCTTGGCAGTATCGATGCAAAGCTCAGTGGCTAAGATGCCAGTCTTGATAAAGTGGAAGGACGCTCTGTTCCTTGGTTAACAAGAGAGAAGCTTGTGGTGGCTTATTTTGTTGACATTTATGTTATTCGGATTATTAGGGTTATAAGTCAGATATTGTCTTGTCCAGTTTGTTTTAGGATTTTGTTCTGGATTGTTTTGTTTGTTTTGTTATTTAAACCATTTCACCGGTATTCTAATACAAAATTCGGTCTTTCTTTATTTCCAGTCATCTCTTTGTTTAGGCCTTTTATCATTTTTGTTCAGTGCCGATTCTAGTGACATGACATGCGCACACAGTTTGGGCCAAACCTTAAAAGTTAATCGTAAAACCCTGGAAAGGCGATCAGACCATTTAAAGGAAATAAGAACGGTTTGGGATTATTTGAAGCCCGAGTCATGTGGAACTGGGGCAAGTTAAACACAAAGAAAACCGTTAAAATCAAGAGGGTCATTCATGATAATGAAAGTGTCGCCCAACGATGTTTTAAAAATAACAAAGGGAAAAGCAAATGTTTAACATAATTGTCAAGCCCAGCACCGTCGGAAGAGACTATAAATCTATTGTTTGTTGTGTTGTTTGCATTTGGCATGTTTTTGAAGACTGGAATGACAAAGACATTTTGTTCTGCTACCTAAACACTTTATCCTTCGTTATCCCTTTTGAGCCTTACTTATTTTTCTTTCATACCCCTCGTTCGGAATCAGTAAAAACGACTAGAAAACGCGAGCATGGCATGAAAACATGAAAAAAAAAGAAGAAAAAAAAACAACAAAACGAAAAAGAAAAGAAAAGAAAAGAAAAATGATAACAAAAAAAAACAAAATAAAGTCAAATGAAAAAAAAGAGGAATTGGGAACTACGTTTGACCTGATTCCTCAAAGAGGATACGTAGGTGCTTTACGGCTCGGTCATAGTTTTGAAAAATGAAAAAAAAAATCAATTAAAATATCTCCCAGTAAGAAACTGGGGCAAAGGTTGCGTTTGTTGTAAATAAATCTAATTCCGAAGGTTGTAACTAATAACCCAAAATTAATGCATTTTTTGAGCATTTAATACCCTTTTTTTCTAGCCCTATCCAAAAACCCACATTACGGTCCAAAGAAAGACCTTTTGATCAGTCTTCAAAAGATGCCAAGACAGACAAATGAAGAGTCTTACCGGTGAACATAACATTCCGTTCCACAGCAGAAAGGACTCTAATCTCCAACAGAGAGAGTCATACTGGCAACACTCCAAATCCCCAACTGGAAAGTGATACAAATGAGAGTCTTATCGGTGAAAACCTTCACAGGCACCATAAGGCGATGCAAGCTGAGAGGAAAAAAAACAAAATGAGAGAGACTTGATAGTGAAAACCTTTTGGGCACTACAAGTCGAAGAAGATTGAGAATCAGATGGGAATTGCCAATTGAAGATCTCGAAAAATGATTGACAACGGAGGATAGACCACATATGCATGTCATGACCATTAGAGTCGGTATCTGCATTTGATAGGTTTTTATTTATAGTTTCTTTTGTTAAAGAGTCATTTTTTCCTTTGTCTTTTTATTCTGTTCCCTTTTATCTTTTTCCTTTCATAGAAAATCCCCAATAGAGTCTGTTTGGTCAGAACAAGTGTGAATTGACTTCAAAATATGCCATCAGCTTTCCAATTGTGCAAGATAAGATCTGACTAGCACATCCAAGTGGTATGGTCAGCAGGAACAAACGCGAGGCCAGTGTCAAAAAGATATCCCCAGCAAAAGGGAATCGACAAAAGGATTGACGAGTGTCAAGAGGGATATCCTTGCCGAAATTAAAGGTTATAAACCTCAAGGCCGAGGCCCGTGGACAAATCAAGGAGAGCAATGAGCATGGTGTGGGAAATTCATATGAGACTAAAAGGTCGGGGAAATGCCAGTTTCCGAGCTATGCCACAAAAGAAGAGTGATATCCCCAGCAGAAAGGGATTATCCCCAGCAAATAATATCATCCCCAACAAGTTGTGGAGCGCAGAGCAAGGAAGGAGAAAAGGAAAAGCCATCCCAGTAGGAGTATCATAACCAACCACCACGTTTTAAACTAACAAATTTTGTTTGATTTGAAACAGGTAAAGGAAATGGCATTGATGACAGAAATGCATGCCATAAGGGAGACTGTCAAACTGGGGCAGAAAATTTTCCTTTCATTTGGAAAATTTTCTGGAAGTCAGGTACCCATTCGAGGAAGAATAAAGATAGCACCAGTCTCAAGGGAAGTGGTGTTTGAACCAATGTTGCCCCAACATAATAAGTTTAAATGGAGGAAGTATTCCCCAGCAGACAGAATAAAGGGATGACACTTGTGCTCAAAAAAGCAAAAAGACATTATCATCCCGATCAGCTTCCAGAAGAATGAATCATCGACTTGAAGGGATAAAATTCCCCAGCAGCGTTATCCTCAACAACGTTATCCCGAGAAGATAACACTTTTATCCCCAGCAGTGTAAAAAAAAATTGAATTTGAAGGAGGGGAAGAAAGGAGACTTCCCCAGTAGTATTATCCCCAGCAATCAGGCGCCCACCTGGAGAACAAGGAAGAGCAGTTGGAGTATTAGCAATCAGGCGTCCACCTGGAAAACAAGGAAGAGCAGTTGGAGTATTAGCAATCAGGCGTCCAACTGGAGAACAAGGAAGAGCAGTTGAAGTATCAGCAATCAGGAGCCCACCTGGAGAATAAGGGAATACAATGGAAGTATCAGCAATCAGGAGCCCACCTGGAGAATAAGGGAATACAATTCAAATTTTAAGTAATCAGGAGCCCCCCTGAAAAATAGAATGGTGATTTGTTGGTTGAAGTTGGGAAGCCTGCCCATATAACAGAGGAATACATTCAGTCTTTTCATTTCAAAAAAAAACGAAAAAAGAAAGAAAAAGGGGGAAGTAGTTTGCAGAGGAATGAAACATCCTACTCAAAAGGAAGTAATTTTGGAAGGAGTAAGATAACATATTTACTCAGCAGAGTTATCCACAACAGTGTTATCCCCAGTAGATCATCGAGATGTAGAAGCATCCTCGACAGAGTTTCGGGCAACCCAGAGTGGGTAAGGAAGAAAAGGAAAAGTCATCCCCAGCAAAATAATCCCCAGCAGTTTCGAGGGAAGACAACACAGGTAAGTAAATAATTCAGGAAGAAGGAAATGGTTCACGCATAGGAGAGGCATTTCCTCCTAAGTCTAGTTTCACCCATAGGAGATGCATTTCCTCCTAAGTTTACTTTTACCCCATAGGAGATGCATTTCCTCCTAAGTTTAGTTTTTACCCATAGGAGATGCATTTCCTCCTAAGTTTGTTTTAGTTTCACCCATAGGAGATGCATTTCCTTTTAAGTTTGTTTTTACCCATAGGAGATGCATTTCCTCCTAAGTTTGTTTTAGTTTTACCCATAGGAGATGCATTTCCTCCTAAGTTTCTTTTAGTTTCACCCCATAGGAGATGCATTTCCTCCTAAGTTTAGTCTTACCCAAAGGAGAGGCATTTCCTCCTAAGTTTATTTTACCCATAGGAGAGGCATTTCCTCCTAAGTTGTTGTTGAAATCAGGAGTCCGCCTGGAGAACAGAAACATACTTTTCAAGTTTGACGTCAGGAGAACGCCTGAAGAGAGGAAAGGCGTTTTTAAAAGTTGTTAAAATCTGGCCAACCTAAAGAAAGGAATGGCGATGTATTGTTTGAAGTCAGGAGCCCGCCTGAAGAGAGGAATGGCGATTTATTTTCAAAGTTGTTGTTGAAGTCAGGAGCCCGCCTGAAGAGAGGAATGACGCTTATTTTTAAAAGTTGTTATTGATGTGGGGAGCCCGCCCAGATAACAGAGGCATACATTTCAGTCTTTACATTTCAGTTGTTGAAATTGGGAGCCCACCAATAGAACAGAGGCATACATTCAGTCTTTACATTTCAAGCATTGAAGTTAGGAGCCCGCCCAGATAACAGAGGCATACATTTCAGTCTTTATATTTCAAGCGTCGAAGTTGGGAGCCCGCCCAGACAACAGAGGCATACATTACAGTCTTTACATTTCAAGCATTGAGCTTGGGAGCCCGCCCAGATAACAGAGGCATACATTTCAGTCTTTAATTTCAAGTATTGAAGTTGGGAGCCCGCCCATAGAACAGAGGCATACATTTCAAGATCAAGTCAGAGGACAATAAAACAGAGGGTTACAATAGGAATCCCCAGCAGGAAACAATAAAATTCCCCGACACCAGGAAACAGAAGGTTGCAACAAGAGGTCACAGTACAAACTCAAGTACATGTGTCAAAAGAAGAAAAGCACCGGAAGAAATGCAAGCAGACAAGGAAGCAAGGCAACAAAAAAAAAACAAATTGTACTCTAGCCTAGCTTCTTGTTTTCTTTTAAGCATGGTGTAACAAGGAGATCGGTAAGCAGTGGTAATAGCATGCAACAACAGTAACAATGCAGTCCCACGGTAGTCCCAGCTACCAAAATTTCCCGAACTACATTGACCTGATTCCTGTTTAGCCCAGGATATGTAGGAAACCTTTGAAGCAAAGGTTCGGTCAAATCTTTTTAAAAAAAATGCTTCACACGGAGTACTCGGATGGGCAAAAATCGCTCGCTTTATCTTTGCACGAAAACCCTTCGTGTCTTCGGGCAAAGAGGGGCAGCTGTAAGCACGTGATTTTTGCCCAATATGAGAATTACTCCCAAAAAATTCAAAAATAAAATGATTTTTCTTTGATGTGCAATTTTGTGATATTTTGAATAATTATTTGTATTTGTCTGTGCATGTTTATTTGCTAAATTAATAAAAAATACAAAAATATGTCGCATTTTGCATATAGGATTTAATTCTACAATTGTTAGTGATTAAATTTGTTTTACAAAAATTAAAAATTACAAAAATAGGCATCGTTTGCATTTTTAGCATTTAATGTCCAAATATACAATTTTATGCTTAATTAATACTTAATTGAGCGTTAATTGTTATTGAGAGTTAATTTGCGCTTTTATAACTTAATTTAGTTCGTAATAATAGTTTAAGTATTTTTATAATTTAGTTTTAAAGAAATAAAAGAAGAAAAGAGAGCGAAAATATAAAGAAAGTCGGAATTGGGCCTCTTCTTCGATTTCAAGCCATAGGCCCAAAAAAATGGCCCAATCTTCCCTACGACCCAGTCCATTTCGAACTGGGTCGACCCAGTCCATAACCCAACATCCTATTATCTTACAAACAACACAAAAAAAAAGAGAAAAAAACCCTAAAAAGACCTAACCAATCCGCCCCCCCTTTCTTCTCTTTCTCTCTTTTCATCATCTTCCCCAAGCTAAAAAAACACAACCATGGCTGCCCCCCCTTACACCCCAACCATGGCTTCCCCTCCATCTTCACGTCTTCATCTTTTCCGTCGACGTCGTCCATGGTTTCTCCGTTGCTTCATCTTCTTCGTCAAACCTCCGTTGTGTGCACTGCTGCCCGTTTCTGCTCCCCGCTGCTTCTGCCGGTGCGTCGTCTTCCCGTCATCCTCCTCGCCGTTTCTGCTGCCATGGTCGACCAGCTGCTGCTGCTTCTGTCTCAACCAAACAGCCAAACGAACACAGCCATGGACGAGCTTCGACGTCGACCATGTCGTCGTCCATGGCTGTCCGCGATGTGCTGCTGCCTGTCCGCGATGTGCTGCTGCCTGTCGCCGTCGTTGCTGCTGTCTTGACGTCGTGCTGCTGCTGCTCGTCGCAGCAGGTGTTGGACGGACTGCTGCTGTTGCTCGTCGCGGCAGTAGCTACGGGCTGCTTTATCTTCTCTTCGTCTTCGTCGTCATTTGTTCGAGCTTTGGTCGAGGCTCGGACAGATTTGTTTACAATCAAAGTTCTTCGTTGATTCATCTCTGGTTAGTTGTTTTTGAGTTTTATTTTGTCCATATTTCATTTTTATATTTCTAAAAGTTAAAATCGTTAAATATTTGATTCTTGTTTTGTTCGTTGTTTATCGTTGAAATCATTTTTTCTAGTTTGTTCATGTTCATGTGCTTTGTTAAAATTAATTTTCAGATTTCAAAATAGAAGTTTAATTAGTTGTTTTCATATTCATTTCATGTTTGTATTATTGTTTAAGTGAATATTTGTTAGTTTGTTGTTTGTTAGATTCAAATTGAAATTTAATTAACTATTTCTTCAATTTGTTTCATGTGTTTATGTATTGTTAGAAACTGTTAGTATTGTTAAGTTCAAGTTTAAGTTCATAATTGTTTCTTCGTCGATCTTGTTATTTGTTTAAAGAATTTAGTTGTGTTAAAGGAATATATTGATTTAATCGTTTAATCCATCATGTTTGTTGTGTTAAAATAGATTCATTCATGTTCATACTTTGTTTGGATGATCTTGAATCCGAATTTTGTATAGTTTAATTTCTTGTTTATCATTTATGATTATTTCTTGAATTTGTCTCATAATCTTGTTTTAAGTTTAATATAAGAATTGTTTGTTGTAATGTTGTTAGAGTTGATTTTAAGTTCAATATGATTGAATTTAGAAATCTTCATACTTTGTTTGTTGTTGGTGTTGAATCCGAAAATAGGATTGTTTGTTGCTAAAATATTGTTCAATCAAATTTTAGTTGTTCTTTGTTGTTAAAATCGTGTTCATGTGATATTGTTGTTATGATGTTCATCCGTGTCCATATTGTTGTTTGAACATTGTTAGAAATTGATCATATTGTCTATATTTTGGTTAAGTTTGATTAATTGATGTGTTATAGCTGATGGGTAGTTTGGTAAATTTGTAATACGTTCAGGGGTAGTTTGGTAATTTCAGTAAGGTCGGAAGGGGTAGTTTAGGAATTGTACATTTTGTAATTGTATATTTGAAGCATGGGGGACAAAATGAAATGGGGTGGGTTGTGATATGATTATTTAATATAAAGGGGGGACAAGATTTAATTTAAAGGGGAATCTTGCATTATTTTAAAGGAAGCATGGGGGACAAAATGAAATGGGGTGGTGTGATATGTTTATTTAATATAATGGGGATGAGTGGGAAGATAATGGGTTTGGTAGAGAAAATGGGTTGATTTTAATTGATTAAAAGATTTATGGGATGGGTTATAAGAAGTCTGGAAATCAGAATAAAAGGGGGATAGACAGAAAAAAAAGGAGAGAGAGAAACGAATCTGAAAATAAGAGAGGAAAAAAAAGGGCTGAACATTTAAGAGAGAAAATTCCGAAAAAATATTTAAACTTTCAAATAAAAAAAAACTAAAAAAAAAATATTCTGTTTTCTTTCATTGTTTGAAATCAGAATTAATTGTTTTGTCATCAAAGCTTGAAGATTTTTTTTGTTTTGGGATTAATACTCCATCGGTTTGCAAACTCTGTTCCTGGGTTGTTACTGTGGCTGGATTGTTGCTGCTGTGCTGTATTGTTATTACTGCTGTCGATTCTCATCTTCATTTTCTTTTGCTTCCAATATCAGGTACACAACTGACACGCTGGTTATTGTAATCCGAAATATGAAGCATGAATACGAAAAAATGAAGAGTTGAAATTCTGAATTATATTTAATTATATTCTGAATTTTATTTGTATGTATAAATTATTTAACTTGCAAAAATCAGAATCATGTAGATATTTAATACATATAGTGGAACATTCGACGATAGCTTAACAAATGAACCATCTACATCTATTGCCTAAAAATAAATAAATGGTGCAGTAATTCCGTCGAGTCAAAAATCAAACGAATAGGCCATCTAGTAGGAAGTTGGTAGAAATATTGTTTAGTTAAATAATATTGGTTAATTTCAGCATGTAAATGGTCTAGGATTAAAATTAGAATTGCTATTTTTTTTTTAATTTGACAAACTGAGAACATGCCTAGTATAATGTAACTAGGTAATAACAGGTAAATAAATTAAGATATTTCTCCTTTATTTTTGTAGAGACAAATTTCAATAAAAAATGTAGGCATTTTAGGACTGTCCTTTTAAAAATAAAATGAGATGAGCCTCGCCCAATAAAATGCACTAACTGCGGGGCCCTCAATAAATGTTTAATTGAGTATTTAGAATTCGAGATGGATTGTTTAGTGAATTCCACAGTCTTACCCATAAATAATAACACGTTAATCGCTTTAGGCATGATTTTAATAATAATACATTCTTAAACACGGGTGCGCATTTATGCGACCCAAATCCAAATCCCAAAACATTGAATAAAAATACGTTCCGGATCGCGGGTGCATTTTATGTGACGAAATCCAAAAACATGTTTTTAAACAATGTTCACATTCTTGTAAAAATAATTAAAAAATAATAAAAGCGGTAAAAAGATAAAATTTGCACATAAGTTCATATTTGTATTAAAATCAGATAAATAAGCCGAATATGACAGTTGAGCGACCGTGCTAGAACCACGGAATTCGGGAATGCCTAACACCTTCTCCCGGGTTAACAGAATTCCTTATCCGGATTTTTGGTGCGCAGACTGTTAAACAGAGTCATTCTTTTCCTCGATTCGGGATTAAAATTGGTGACTTGGGACACCCTAAATCTCCCAAGTGGCGACTCTGAAATACATAAATAAATCCCGTTTCGATTGTCCTTTAATTGGAAAAACTCCCACGAACCCTCGCGGGCGCGGAAAAAGGAGGTGTGACATGTATCATATTGTATTGTATTATATTGTATTGTATTGTATTGTAATGTATTATTTTGATATATATAATGTTTGGATAGATTGTATTATTTGTCATCGTTTCATGATGTCATGTACCAACAATAAAAAGAATAGACTTGCAATATTATAAAGAAAAAGTAAGGTACAAAGTAGAATTATTATATAAAAAGATAGTGTAAAAGAAAAAATATGATTATTTGAAGGGCGAAACGAGGAAAAAAAAACGACTCGATCATACCAAATCAATCGTTCCACATAAAGTGACACTTTTTATCTTTATGTAACGACAGATTTAGCGATACAATACAATAAAATTTAAGTAACAATCAAAACATACATTGTATGTAAAATAATAATACGATACAATACAATAGGTAATAACTCTCCAAACAAGATGTTATGATATTAAGCATGTCATAATAATTGCGTGACAATAAAGACTTGTCACTTAAAGTAAAGTGAAAATTTCAAGTTAAAATATTTTTAAATTATTTAAAATTTTATTTTTTGAAACTTCTTAAAAAAATTAGTATCACGTAAGTGTATGGAATGTCTTGACAAATTATTTTAAAATCCCTATACTTAAAAAATAAATTGACTACGTGACTTTTCGAGTAGCCAATCAAATCAAATCAAACACATAAAACACAAGAACTAGAGCAAAATATGCCAAATTGGATAGTCTTTCTGCCCCGCCAAATTCTCCATTAATCCGTTCATATCGCCATTTCTGCAAACATTTACAGGTAAGTGCATCAAATTCTCAGCTAAATAATGGTGAATATGAGATTAGGTTTTAACATAATATAACGAGCTACTTTGCATCTTTAACCTATAGTTACAGTAGTTTTCTAGCAAGTCAAGCATACGCTGAAATTATGAATATATAATAAATCTGTTACCTTAATCTCTAAGCTTAAACATCATCTTGTCCAGAAGTTGAATTTTTTCAAAAAGATTCCAGCAGCTCCGTGCAGGCAAGGCAAGATCATCAATAATCTCACTAGGCAACATTATCTCTTAAATTTGGCATCTTCTATAGCCAAAATGTATCTGGGTTTGTGTTTAAAAACGGGTTGGAGTAGTTTTTATTTTTTTAGTTTTTGACTGGGTAAATAACTAAATATTTGGTTCTAGTTGCTTTGGAAATCCACATTGGTATTTTTAGCTAATTTGGCATGCCTACTGGCTTTTTGGTAAAGATTTAATGGATTTTAAAAAAAGGGCGGCCCGTGCACAAAGCATCGCAAGATCCGGGGAAGGCCGCACCACAAGGGTGTGATGTAGACCGTCTATCCTAATGCAAGCATTAGTGGCTGCTTTCACGGCTTGAACCCCTGATCTATAGGTCACACGGAGAAAGATTTAGTGTTGCTCCATGGATTTTCGGCCAAATTTAATTTTGGAGTGAGCAGCCACAAGTTTTGTGATTTCAAAGTGACTAAATTAGTTTAGCGACTTTTGTAAGAAAAAAATCCTAAGTTGGATAACCATTTTAGAAATTAATTCATTATCCTGTGTGATTGTCATTGATCAGTTACATTTGATGTTAGAGATCATATGGTGGAGTAAAATGATTTGAAATGAGCTAACAGAAGTGTGCTTGATAGTAGATATGATATTTAAAAACTTTGGATATCATATCAAAATGTACATATATTTATATAAGCTTTGTATTATTACAGATAATGTCGAGATGTTCTTTGCTTATTAAAAAAAGAATGTGTAGATGTAGTTTGAAGAGATCGGTTGTGGAACTTTGCGCAAAACTAGTAAGAAATTGATTAGAGATAGTTTGGGAGGTCTAAAATCATTTATACAATTCTGGAATATTAGGAAGATGAGGATACTTATCCATGAATTGTGGTTAAGTCTACAAAGTGGGATGGGGCTGTAAAGATCTAAACCATTTTATGGTATTCCACAAATGAGGAAGATGAGGATATTTTATCTATGAATGGTGATGGATATCAAAAAGTGGGGCATGATTTGAGTGTGCATTTCTTGTGCGTGGCGTGTAGAAAGTAGACGGAGGAAATTAGAAGGATGGGGATTCGAATTGCCTCTTTTCTCTAAGCTGGTTGAGATATTGGGTATTCTGCTATATGCTGCTTTTGCTTTTCTGCTAAGAGTTCCCAAATTGAAATAGTTAGCAGTAGATTTTGACAATGTGAACTTGAATGAAATGGCTAAAAAACAAGGTGGTTTAGGAATTAGGAATTTGAAGAATCAAAGCAAGGCTCTTAGAATGAAATGGTTATCGAAGTACTCTCAAGAACCCCAATCTTTATGGAGCAAAGTGATCAAAGCTAAGTACGGTGAGGAAAATAACTGGGTGTCAAAAAAAGTCAGAACATCATATGGAGTAAGTGTGTGGAAATCCATCCGAGAACTTTGGCCTATAATGAAGAATCACCCTTCCATAAGAGTGAACAACGGAAGGAACACATCATTCTGGAATGATTACTGATTGGGACATGGAAGCTTAAAGGAAAGATACCCCGATATGTTTGGATTGGCACAAAACCAGCATAGGACAGTAGCTGATATGAGGAGTCATCAAGGATGAGAAATCTCTCTCAATGACTGGGAGATAACAAGATTAGCTCACCTTTACAAAGAGTTGGAAGCATTTAAAGGTTTACAGGAAGGGTTTGATTCACTTTGGTGGCAGAGGCACAACGGAGGGTTTTATCAGGTGAAGGATGCATATAAGATTTTGAATCATAATAATCAACAAGTAGACGCATGGCCATGGAAACATATATGGAGATTCCATACAAGGTAGCATGCTTCTCTTGGCTACTAGCAAAGGAGGCTGTATTAACCCAGGATAATCTCATAAAAAGGGGAATTTTTCTGTGTTCAAGATGTTTTCTATGTGGGAAAAATGTTGAAACTGTTAGCCATTTATTTCTACATTGCAAGATTACAGACCAACTATGGAAAATCTTTATTAGTCTTAGGGGCATTTCATGGTCAATGCCATACAGGCTTAAAGATGTCCTTTATAGCTGGGAAGAAGCTGGAGCTGAAGCAACTAGTAGAGATAGATGGAGGACTGTCCCGGCTTGTATCTGGTGGACAGTTTGGAGGGAAAGGAACGCTAGATGTTTTGAAGATAGAAGCAATCCAGTACAGAAGATCAAACTCAATTGTATTCTTCTTTTTTGTTTTTGGTGCAAACAGATTTACACAAAAGATACATTGACAATCATAGACATACTAGGATCTTGCTAGGTCTCAAATCAGAACATCTCCTTATCCTCTTCATGTAAATTTGGTTTTCAGTGCAACCTATGTACTGATGTTATTAATATATACAAAAGTTACCAATTCAAAAAAAAAAAAAAAACTTGAATTGTGTCACCTCCTATGTCTTAACACTGTGTAAAAGTGATCGTAAACTACTTGAGAGAACCACGAATTACAACTTTGTCAGCGTGAAAACCTTTATATGTGAAAGCATATGCTTTTGAATCCTTCAAAGGTTATATTAGACACTTTTTATGAGTTTAAAACATGAAGCTCAAAAGTAGAACAATTACAAAGCATTTATAGCGAACCCCAATTAGTATGGGATTGAGGCTTAGTTGATTGATTTGGTGGAGTTTGAAATAAGTGAAATCGCAACACCTGACATGATCTCTAAATTCTTTTTTTTCTTTTTTATTTGTATGTTTTGTTCCCTTGGGTTATCTATGCTGAAAACTGAAAACTTGTTCTTTGGTTTAATCTTTGGCAGAGGAATGTGTAACTGAGCAAGGAGGCCCAGGTGAACTCCATGAAGAAATATCAACTTATACTCTTTTTGTTATTTGTTGGCTTTGCTTTGTCATCAATATTACTTCTGATTTATCTCGAACCGGAGGAGGTTAGTTCTACCCAACAGTTTGTTGTACAGTTCTAACTCTCATTGTTTCAGCTCTTTTTTCTTATATTAGAGGATGAGTTTAGTGCCTTAATTAAGGAGTGTGAGACCAATGTAGACTGGAATGTAATCTATTTGATAAAATGTTATGACCGATTTTCATCTAATCGTGGATTTGCCTAGTGGATGAAATGGAAATGAAAGACCAATTAACTGTATGTCTACCAGTAAATGAGGACACTGGGATAGAGGATGTTTCAATATAGGGTTTGATTTGGAAAATTAGGTTTTTGTAAACTTTTATGAATGAAATTGTTAGTTTGCTTTTGAAGAATCGGATTTGGACTTGGTTTTTGAGATGAAATCAACTTCATTTAGATGTTATTGAAATAACAATAATTTAAAACCAAATGTCAAATACTAGTTGATTTCTTCCAATTTGTCCAAGCCTTGGTGGACAGAGTTATCTCGTACCTGTTGTTGGTGGGAGGTGGCAGATATTCGGTGGAATTAGTCGAAGCCCGCGCAAGCTAGCCCATACACCGCAGTTATCGGAAAAAAACAAAACAAATAACATTAAATAAAACTTAAGTACTCATGCTATGTCATTCAACCATGTGACCCTTGCATCTCTGTTATACATTGCCAATTCGAACTTATTCTTCTTAAATTATTTGTGTATATTAATATTTATAAAAGTAAAAATATTATAAAGTGGATTATGATGAAGAACTTCTTTCAAGGTTTTACATGTTCCTTATCAAAAAAAAGGTTTTACAGTGCATGTATGAAATTAACGAAGCAACAAAAATTCTGTATATATTAAATCTTTTCATTTGTGACTGGTGACTTAGCAGGATTTTATTTTCTGGGAGGGCAGTGTTTGTCTTATTTTCATTAGATGGTTGTATTTTCTCTTTTCATGGTCACTTCACTTTACGTAAATTTTCAGATTAGCTTCCAAGAGTTTAAAAACAAGCTACTTGAACCTGGTCTTGTTGATCGAATTGTCGTTGCTAACAAAGATGTAGCCAGAGTTTATGTAAGGAGTTCTTCACCTGGTAATAATCAAACTGATGATGACACCGTTCAAGGTCCTACAAGTGGTACAAATGGTAATAGAAACATTAGCAACCACAAATACTCTTTTAACATTGGGAGTGTTGAGTCATTTGAGCAGAAGCTGAAGGAAGCACAAGAAGCCTGGGGAATAGACTCTAATAATTTTGTCTCTGTGGTATATGTTAATGAGTTGGATTGGTTCCCAGAACTGATGAAGTGTGGTTTAACCCTGTTGCTTCTAGCTATCCTTTATTATATGGATTTTGGAGGTGCTCGTGGAATACTTAATATTGGTAAAGCGCATTTCACAAAGATGGACAAAAATGCAAAGAATAAGGTGAGAATTAGTTCCCATTATTGGACAGCTTCAAAAAACAGCAGTCTTTTCACTGAGAATTTGTTTTTTCCTGATTAGTTGGAAACTAAAGTCAACTGGCACTTTTATGGTACAGGTCTTCTTCAAGGATGTGGCTGGATGTGACGAGGCTAAGCAAGAAATTATGGACTTCGTCCACTTCCTTAAGAATCCCAAAAAATACGAGGAGCTAGGAGCCAAAATTCCTAAGGGTGCTCTTCTAGTTGGTCCTCCTGGGACTGGAAAGACACTTTTAGCTAAAGCTACAGCTGGAGAAGCTGGCGTACCTTTTCTCTCGATTTCTGGGTCAGAATTTGTGCAGATGTTTGTTGGTGTTGGTCCAGCTAGAGTTAGGAGCTTATTTCGGGAGGCAAGACGTTGTGCACCTAGTATAATTTTCATCGACGAGATCGATGCAGTAGGTGGAACAAGAGGGAAGGGACGCTATTCTGGAGGAAACGATGAACGTGAGGGTACTTTAAACCACCTGCTTGTAGAAATGGACGGATTTGCAACCACATCTGGTGTAGTTGTACTCGCTGGCACAAATAGACTTGATATATTAGACAAAGCCTTGTTAAGGCCTGGTCGTTTTGATCGCCAGATTACCATTGACAAGCCAGACATAAAAGGTCGTGAACAGATTTTCAGAATCTATCTGAACAAGTTGAAACTTGACCAGGAGGCAGCGTTCTATTCACAGAGGTTTGCTGCTCTAACACCAGGATTTGCTGGAGCAGACATTGCGAATGTTTGTAATGAAGCTGCTTTGTTTGCTGCTAGGAGTGAGAGTACCACAATCAAAATGCATCATTTCGAGGCAGCAATAGACAGGGTGATTGGGGGTCTAGAGAAGAAGAACAAGGTATCCAATCTCCTCACTCTTTTTCTTAAGATGCTGTTATGAATTGCAGTCCAGTAGGTTCTAGTAAGAACTTGTAAATGGCAAAAAAGTTATTTTTGGACAACACGATATACTTATGCAAAGCTACCTTTGTGCATTCTGCAGGTCATAAGCAAACTGGAAAGGAGGACAATTGCGTATCATGAATCCGGCCATGCTGTTGCTGGTTGGTTCTTGGAACATGCAGAACCATTACTTAAAGTGACAATTATTCCTCGTGGAACAGCAGCATTAGGATTTGCTCAATATGTTCCCAATGAAAATCTTTTAATGACTAAGGAGCAGCTATTTGATATGACATGCATGACTCTTGGTGGCCGAGCTGCTGAGCAGGTATATTTATCAACTGTCTCCTTGTTTTCACATGTTTTCCCTACATCATTATCAGTTAATCTTTTGGAAACATCTCATCGTGCTGGATGCATATGCAAACCATTCCTGCCAAAGACTGTTAGAACGTCCCACATAGGTTGAAAAAATAGGCTGTTGTCTCTTTATATGGTCTCGGACAAGCCCCGCGTCGTACTTCAAGAAATGACTCCTGTGACTTCTCTTTAGGAAATTACCATTTTTTTTATAATCTTCTTGCCCCTTCACTTAACGAAATAGTTATCCTCTAGAAGGTGAATCCTTTGTGACATGAATTACTTGTGTTACAGTTCTGCTAGAATATTTTATAGTCATCAAACTGGTTTGTTGCATGTCATTTTAGGTACCCTTTTTGCTGTCATAATATGAATGAAGTTTCTTAGACGCAAAAAGACTGTGTCATGCCACCAACTTTTACACAGTAACATGCCTAAATGCATACATCCTAAACTATTCCTAATGAGTTTGGGCATATTCAATTTTCTGCTTTTCAACCTCATAGAAAGCTGCTCAATGAAGTAGTAGGCCTTAATATGACAACTCTGGATATTCATAGAATCAATAACCTAAAAAACGTCACATATAATACTTCGTTGTTGGACAAGATTAGTCACTACGTACCTTATTGAAAATGCAATCTCTTTAAATCTTTATAGCAACTTGCTTTTTCCACCTATTCCTTTTCCGAATTTTCTACCTTTTTTTCTTCCACTAAATCAGATCTTTTCAATGTTGATATGGATTTTAATTTTTGAGTAGGTTTTGATTGGAAAGATCTCAACTGGAGCTCAAGATGATTTGGAGAAAGTAACCAAGATGACATATGCTCAGGTAGCTGTCTATGGTTTCAGTGACAAGGTTGGTCTTCTTTCTTTTCCGCGAAGAGATGATACATTTGAGACATCAAAGCCCTACAGTAGCAAGACTGCAGCAATTATTGACGATGAAGTTAGAGAATGGGTCGCCAAGGCATATGATCGTACCCTACAGCTTATAGAGGAACACAGAGAACATGTAGCTCAGATTGCAGAATTGCTACTTGAAAAGGAGGTCCTTCATCAAGAAGATCTGGTCCAGGTATTGGGTGAACGCTCATTTGAGAATAGTGAGCTTACAAACTATAACAGGTTCAAGCAAGGATTCGAAGAAGAGAACAGAGAAATTAAAGATATCCCTAAGGACAAGACAGCACAAGATAATCAATCCTCTTCTGAGGGATCAGAGGTTGTCCCAATCAGTGTTGTCAAAGGTGAAAACGCGCGAAAAGGCATTGAAAAAGACACAAGGTACATCGGGGCTTTAAGTGTAAAGCGCAAATGTGCATTTAAAGGATGGGTTCTAGTAAAGAAAGGTGCAGTGAAGAAAAAACAATTATAGAAAAAAAAATTATTGAAAAAAAACCTGAAATCAAATGTAATATATGAAGTACAAAGCATGTCTGTCAAGTTCAAAAGCCAATTTAAACTTTGATTTATATGCAAAGGTGTAGCTTTTAGTTTCTAAATCAATTACTAGTTTATTAGGTCAATAATGTTGTGTTAACTGTGGTGGAACGAGGAACGATCCAAAAGGGACCCCCCCCCCCCCCCCCAAAAAAAAAATGCACAGTTGAAGCTTCTCTTGTGTTAAGGGGATTCAATAGCTTATATATTTAAAAAAAACTACTTTTTTGTATAAAAATTTTGTATGAAAAAAGAAAAGAAAAGGTGGGAGTATTCAATTCAAGAGAGAAGCTCTTTACATAAAAGTTTTGTCTACTCACAAGAAAGCAGAGGCGGATCCAACATTTGAAGGTTGCAGGTGCCACTATATATATAGTAGCCAGAAAGACCGAATAGGAAGAATGGATGATTCAGTTAATTTTTGGTTAATCCAGTTACGTCTTTTATTTAAAAAATGCAAATAAGTTCAATTTTAGTTCAATTTTTTTACGCTTGATTTACTATTTTCCAGATAAAAGTACGAAAAGATATTATCCATGAAAGTACGCATGCAATTAGAAATTTTTCTTAAAGAGTAGCTTATATAATGTTTGATTTGATTAATTAATCATTATGCTTGGGTTAATTTTTCAATTTAATTGTTGAGTCATATGAGAATTATTTTCAAAGGCAAAATTTTAAAGTTATCAATCTATGAAAATCAATTTAAAACCTCTCTTAATCAGGATATTTTTTTCAAAATCCAACAAATGATACTGTAAAATTATACTCCAATATATAAATTAATGTTGTATCACTAGAAAGAGAGAAACTATATATTAATTAGAATTTTAAAATTACGTATCAAAAGAAATTGCTTATGAAATAAGATATAATTGTAGGGAGCAAAATGAATACTAATGTATAGAAATTTAAACAAAGAAAGAATATAGAGGGATTTAGTAGCAAACAACCGGAAGAAAAAAGAGGGAAATCTAGGGTTAATAAGTAGGAAAAAGATCTTAAAACAAAGAAACGTAAAATTTGCTACTGCAGCAAATTGAACCCAGAACCATGCAGTAGATTACAGACTTCAAAATCAAGTCAAAACCATGGCACCCGCTTGCTGTTTGTGTAATCCGGGTGCCACTTTATATATATATAGCTTACTTTCCATAGATATCAACATATTTATTAAGAATTTTTGTCGAAGCATGCGGGTGGCGTGCCACCCCGGTCCGACAAGGTAGATCCGCCCCTGCAAGAAAGTTAGTACATTTTCTATGCAAAATTTAAAATAGTAGTGATTATTCTACAATTAAGTGGAGAGTATTCTACATAATATTCTCTTGACGTGAAAAGACCGTAACACTAGACCGTGACCCTAGATCATCGAAATAATGAGTGATGGCATTGAAATAGTCAACCCAAGAGTCGAGACTAGTACAATTATAAAAATAAGTAAGACTCTGATACCGTATGGAAAGAGAAAATGTGAAGTAATACTTGTTGAATTGATTGTAGATAATACAAGGGGCATTTCTTATAAACGAGTTAGTCTACTTACAAGGAGGTAGCTAATAATTCTCTTGTAAACTGTGATAAGTTAAAATTCTAAATTACGAACCAAGAAGCACTTTGAACCTTGACAATCCAAAAGATGAAGTTGATTAATATTTGAGAAGTTTTATTGCCATTTTTCAGATTATTGTTGCATGCCGTGGCAGAAATTATGCTCGTGAAAAAAACAATGAACATTGGGATTGAACTAAGAAGAGAAGTGATCTATTGCATCTAATTCTGTATATGCTATTTGTCAGTTAACACACCATTTGACAGCCTAAATACAAGGCTATGCAAAACTTGTTCTCTTTTCAAATGGAAATCCAAATGATGGATAAAGAAGCAAAACAGACAAGATAATAATGTTTAATAACAACGCGTTGCACATAAGGCACCCCAGGGTGTAGCAGTGAAATGTGATAAAAGGTCTTGAGAGACTAGAAATTAAGTTCCAATAGATACAAAAAATACTACTAGGTAATCTTTTCCTATCTGCCTAAAACTCGATGATGACCAGAGTTAGGTGAAAGGTAGCAGGTATGTGCTACACACTTTGCAGCAACGATTATATGCTGATAATTCAACTTCATCATCGGTTGGCAAGAATATTTTCTGAAGCCTCACCTTGAATGATCATCTTAGCAACGAAATAAACATTGTGTCGCTCGTGTGAGCAAATATTTATTAGCTTTAACAACAGCATGAACTTGCCCGTTACCTGCATGGGTGGCATGTTCAGTCACTTTTTAATGTTAAAGATGAATTGGAACAAGAAGAGAACATGTGAAATAGGTCAGGAGATTTACCTCTGTATTGTTTGATTTCTCCAAATATGTGGAAAGACAACTTTATGTTCAAAAGAAAGCATGTTAAAAACATGCCTTGCACACTATGTTACGTGGACTCTCCAAAATGCTGCCACACCCTTGTCGGATCCTCCAAAAGTATACTACTTTTGGAGGATCCGACACGCACCCGGAAACATTTTCGGAGAATCCGAGCAACATAGCTTGCAGATTCTTAAATAGGTTTCCAACAAGATAATGCATATATTGTTCTCCCTTTCCACCCTAGCAATAGCCACTTGTTATTTTCGTCGATTACAAAGTCTTTGTGATAGCTTGATGTCACCTTTTCTATTGCCCGATTCATGACCTCCCGTTCAAAAGGTATCTGTGTAAACCTTGCCCTTAGATTACGAACTTGCCATTGCTTATATGTCTCTGGCCTTTCGACTCTTTCCCACCCCTCGCAAGCTATGACATTCAGGGCTTCCCTCCCAAAGATCTCTCTCTCAATTAACATTCGTTCTGGAGACTCACGTGGTACATTAGCTTCCAGCATATCGAAAAGTGCAGAAAAGTGAAAAAGGACCTCACGAAATCGCGTGACAAAAAATGGGGCACTGTAAGCCCCATTGACAATCCCATGGATGAAAATGTCTGGATTGATTTTCCTTATAAGATCGAGAACAAGAGTTCTCGAACTGTCAGTTAACACGGTCTCATCAGGCAAGTTCTTAAATCTATACAAACAATTGACGACAAGAAATTCATCTTTTTCAAGCTTTAGATCCTCAAGTCTGATAGTTTCCCATTTCTTTGCAATTGCATGGTATTCAAATGGTACATTAAAGGTCTGAGCATAATCAGCCAAACGGCGTCCTGTTTCCTCAATCCTTTCTGCAGGCCTGAAACCAGGTTGAGGAAACTCTATACCAGTAATGCGAAGCTTTGGGGGCCCACCTTCTCTAGCTGAGATACGTTGAATAAGCGTAGGCCATTGAAAGCCATAGAGGATACCAAAGTCAATGACATGGACCCTTGCAGCATTCCCTGCTTTTGTCATGATTGTCTTGTTTGAGGCAAAACCCGAAAGCTTCCTGAATGGCGATGACGCGAGATACAAGTGATAGGCCTTTAAAAAATCGGCTGCTGATGTTTTTTTATTGACAAGGGCCTTATAAATCTGGCTACCAGTGCCGGCCAAGCGTGCCTCCATACCATCCGCAAAGCAATGAGCCAATCTCTGGTTGCCATCTCCGAAAGGAGATGAATGGAGTCTGATCTGTTTCAGCAGTTCAATTGCGCTTCTGCAATCATCAGCAGCAACAGCCTGTGCACAATTTATTAAAAGAGTCCTTAAATCTATGACTTCCTTTTTACTACTGTATTTCTTGCCGCGGCCCTTCCCTCCATTATATCCTTTTGATTTCCCATTCTGCACCGTAGTTTTCATTCTAGCATTCTTCAAGCTCTCGCGATAAGCTTCCAACGCTTCCTTCCCATTACCCAAGCTATGCAGCAAAACAATATCAAACTCGTCTGAACGAACTGTTGATTCTGTATAAACAGCAGCTTGTTTGCTACTTCTTTCTTCTTCTAGTAAATCCTTATCATCTCTATGAGGATTCTTCCTCCCTCTCGGCTCTGTAGGTGAAGTCTCTCCCGCATACCTTTTCTCTACCCGAGCAGCCACATAACCACTTTCCCCTCTTTTCTCCAGAGGCAACAAGTCATTAATATCCACATTGTCCAACAACTTAATATTAGTTGGGAGGAACTTGTTTGCTTCTTCCACTCCTTTCCTAAAGTTCCAAATCGGGTGGCTGTCGTTATATATATCAGGGGTATGAAGAGGACTTACAGGAGAGTCTAAGAACCCATCTACAATATTATTTAAGCTACTCGATGAGCTAATCGAAGAGTAAGTACCATTACAAACTGAAAGGCCTTGTACATAAGAGGAATCAAGATCATTGGAAATGTTAATAACTGTTGGATCAATAAGGTAACCACTACTGTCATTGCTATTACTCGTAAAATTATACAGACTTCCTGAGCAGTACTCATCTGGTATCTCATCGTTCTGGTAAGTAATCGACAGGTTTTGCTGAGGTGAAGGTGGATATTTCTTGCCGAGGGCCTCATAGAATGACTTCTCTTTCGCTTGAAATTCCAACGACTCCTGAAGCATATGTGTCTTATCCTCCATATCTTCTTCCATAAGCATCTGATTTATATAGCTCAAAACCGTATCAGAGAAATCAAAGTCTTCATTGTATTCATCCTCAGCACCAATATCAGAAGTCAATGCTTTGTTGCTGCTTGTTGGTAAAGGGTCATTAGAAACTGATTGAACTCCACCAACATTGTTTGGGACAAAGTTATTTTCAAATCTTGGACCATTGACTAGCTTCTGATCTTGATAAATAGCTTCAAATCTTGGCTCATTATTCTTCCAACGATTCGAAGAAATGGGTAAGGATTGGTTCTCCAGGCTGAATCCATTCATAGAAGTTGGAAAACTATTGAACCTTGGATCCATTTTAACCTAATTCATAAGTTCTCAAATTAAAGCTCATTGTCAACAATACCAACTATGATTGATTATATGTATCTGTGTTAAACCATATACACTTTCTAAGCTCTAAATGTGAAACAAACACACAAGATTCTCAAAAACCATAAAAAAGATAAGAGACATTGACAAGGGAATTAAAGAAAAATAAATATTAAATCATGATTACCAAGATTGAAATTTTATCACAAATTATCTTGGACTATCTTTAGATTCTTGCCACCATTAGATTCTTAAGTTAAAAAGATTAAAGGGGGTAGCAAAAACTTGCATTACTCACTCAAGTCTATAATCAAGATCCAGCCTTGCTATATGTACGGGTAATATTTGTGTGACTAATAAGGAAATAATGCTAATCTTTTTTGAAACAGATGGAGTATGAAAGAAAAGATTGAAATATTATCCCAGATTATCTGGACTATCTTTGGATTCTTGCCACCATTAGATTCATTTTAAAAAATTAAAAATAAAAGGGGGCAGCAAAAACTTGTATCATTCATTCAACTCAATGTTCTATATGCAGACCTACTCATTTAACAGAAAATTGACCTCATTTATAAAGTACTTGAAAGAAAATCAAGAAAATCCCAGAATTAACATGCAACAATATAACAATAACCAGCGAAATCTCACAAGTGGGGTCGTCTTGGGAGGGTAGTGTAAGGTAAAGAGGTTGTTTCTGATAGCCTCGACTCAAGAAAAACATAAACCCAACAATTAAAAGGAAAACAAAGTAGTGACAGTAGCAAGAATTAACAGTCAACAATAACCTCAAAAAAAAAAAAAAAAAGAGAACTACACTTGATATGAAAGAGAAGATGTTAAGGGCATACCTCAAAACTAAGGAAAGCAGAATAGTTAGAAGATGCACTGTAGAGAATGTCTATAAAAAGGGTATAGTCTATATATTTATAATAACATGTTTGGCCAAGCCGGAGAAATCAGCTTATTTTGAAAAGTGCTTTTTCTAAAAGTTCTTTTGAAAAAAGTACTTTTGGAGAGAAGCAGTTTGTGTTTGGCTAATCAATCTGAAAAACACTTTCGAAAAATAATTTGTGTTTAGCCAAACTTTTTAGAAAGTGCTTTTAAGTGTCAAATTACGAATAAGGACATGAATAGATTTACTTAATAATTAATATTATAAGTAAATAAATAATATCAATTTTTTGTTATTACATGCAATAATTAAAAAAAATTCATTTTATTTAAGTAAAATATGAAAATAAAATTAAAAAGTACTTAATTCTTTTAATATAAGTTAAATATATTAAAATTCCTTCAATAAATATAAAAACATTCACCCCTAAAGTCATTATATATTAGAAGATTTTCCTAAAAATAAAAAAAAAATTTATAAATTAATATCCTAAGTATTAGGTTTAAGGGTTATTTTGGTATATACTATATTTTGTTAAGGGTATTTTAGGTAAGAAGAAAAGTCAAAACTGCTTCTACTTTTGGAAAGAAGCTATTTTTTTCTGCTTCTACTTCTTCCCCAAAGCATTTTTTTTCCCAAATAAGCTTGGTGAAACACCTCAAATTAGAAAAAAATAATGTTTTTGAAAAACAAATACTTTTTTCTCTTAAGTGTGTTGTCAACTTTCTGAAAGAAACAGTGGAGACATCAACCGTTGAAAAAGGAAGTTGGTCATAGCCAGTTATCGATCGTTGTCGTGAAAATGATGGGTTAAAGTTGTCACCTTGCAAATCTGAAGCACGGAAATTTACGCCATGACAGTGAAAATTGCTGCAATAACACGGATGGGTTATGGATTTTAAAATGCATTTCAACCATTAATAACTGTGTTCTAATTTAATATTTGTGTATCTTTAATGTAGTTTTAATACAAATACAAATTATATTTATTTCGGTCCAAAATAACTAATTTTTTAGTTATTTTCACACAGATTAAAAAGTTCACCTCTTAATATTAATTAGCAATGAAATTAACCATATTAACCTTTACTATATCTTTACATAAACATTCCTAACACATACTCCAACACTATTACTCCAAGGGCAATGTAGGAAAAAAAATAATTAATTCATTCTTAAAATCTGAAAAAATCACTTATTTTGAATAAAAAAAGGTCCAAAAACTATTTATTTTGGAACAAAAAGAATACTATTTAAGCAAAAATTATTAAGTTCAACGGTACCGTGTGCTAGCTCCACATGAAAGTGGGCACGTAACTGTCAGAAGTGGGTTGCATGTGGTGAATACAAATTATTTGTTTTGTATTCAGCACGTCTTAAGGTGCGGACAAGGTCTGATGCACAGTTTAAATTTTGGCTCTAATTTCAAGAAATTTTAAAGACATTGATTAATTTATCCTAAGGGTTCGTTCAGTTTGTGAATGAGTTATGCTGCAATTATAGAGTAGAATCATAATACGGAGATTAAATAATAATATATTATTTAGTATACATATATTTTTATTAGTAGATGATTGGTTTATTGAATTAGGGAGAAAATTCAAGAAGAATTAATCAAGACTGAGCACATAGAAGTAATGAGTAACTGGCTGACATCTTGACAAAGGCCTTGAGACACCAGCAATATGCAATTCTAGTATCCAAGTTGAGAATGAAAAATATTTTCCATTCTCAACTTGAGGGGAAATGTAGAAATTAGTAGCTTAATGCAGTTGTACCTAAGGCTATTTAAGTAATACTGTTCTAGAAGGTGTATAAGTGTAACTAGAGTTAGGTCGGCTAGTTAGTGATTATATATGTATGTACAGTGCATTTCATTTAGTTAGTTGAAGAAATGAGCTTAGTTCTCTCTCTATCTTCTCTCTTTCTCTTCTTCCTTCATCTCTGAAAGTCGATGCTCATGAAGAGCTCAACAATGGCGTACCTAGGGTTTACTTTTAACATGGTATCAGAGCCCGGCTCCACGCGATTCTGACAGTCGAGCTCCAGCATCTAATCATTTCTTCTAAATCTCCGTTTTCCCCAATTTTTCGTTCCTCTTTTAAAATTGTCTGCTGATTGTGAAATCTTTAAAATTCTTCGATTTTTTGCTGAAATGGCCATCGATATTCCTGATGGGAGTGCTGGATCATCACATGCAACCACTCAAACACTCGATTGCAATGATCCGCTATATGTACATGCTTCGGACACACCAGGTATCTCACTTGTGCTAAATTACTAATTGGAACAGAAAACTATTCGGAATGGAGTAGATCTATGACAATGTCACTATTGGTAAAGAATAAACTAGGTTTTATAGACGGAACTTGTACTAGAGAACAATATGAGAAAGATAACTTTAGGTTAAGACAATGGGAACGATGCAATATAATAGTCCAATCATGGATCAGAAGTTCAGTAGCACCAGTACTTAGAAGAGGAATTGCGTACTCTTCAGATGCACAAAAGGTATTAAAATATGTGAAGGAATAGATTTGATAAGGTGAATGCCACAAAAATTTATCACATGAACAAGGAAATAAGTTCCTTAACACAAGGAATCTCTAGTGTGTCAGTGTATTTTTCTAGGCTGAATGATTATGAGATGAATTTGAGTTAATTATCCCATTTCCTGGTTGTGATTATGAGAAGTCCATACAATTTGTTGTGTTCCTATACTAGCAAAAATTTATGAAGTTCTTAATGGGCCCAAACAATCTTCATGGTTGTCACGACCCAAAATTCACTAGTCGTGATGACACCTAACACAACCCGCTAAGTACGCCAACTAATAACTATCCAATTTTAATAATATTAATAAGACAATTAGACAAAGAAACTATCTGAATCTTATATAATTCCCAAGGACTAGTAGTACAAGTCATGAACTTTTAAAAATAGAGTTTACAAAGCTGATATGAAGTAAATACATCTTCTGTTTGAAAAGTACATAAACAGAGTTTTATAATCTAAGGCTACCATGAACACGAGGCAGCTACAACAGGGACGCAGTCACACCTTCGAATCCAGCTCCCGCAATGCACAGCAACATCGACATCCGAAATTTGCATGCATTTTGCAGGAATGTAGTATAAGTACAACCAACCCCGTGTACTCAATAAATAACAAACCTAATCTTAGGTTGAAAGCAGTGACAAGCTGGAACATAGGTCGGGCTCAATACCAATAACCAATAGCAGTTCATAACAATGTAAAGCAAGTAAATAAAGAAGTAGCTAAGAGATAAAATGCTCAACCTTTTCATAGTTTTCCAGCATAGTTATGCTTTTCAAGTATATCAGTGAAAATCCAAATCCTTTACCGAAATCGTCAAAAATATGAGTAAGTTTGAAAACTGTAACTTTTTCCAAAAACCTTTTCATCAGGTAAATATTTCATTTTCAGATAGCATGAGAAAAGTACATCTCTATGCCTACATGTCAAGATACAGGTAAAAATCATGAATGTCACCAAAACCGGGCAACAAAAGGAAAATTCATCTCTATGCATGTATCTCAAGTACGTATGTCAAATGTAATGCCTCTCAGTGGTGAACTCATGTACTCACACTCTCAGGGTACTCAACCTCACTGTCTCGTATTATCTTTTACAGTAATAACTCTCAGAAATTTCCAACACAGTGATATATGACAACTATAGTACAATAAAAGTGAAATCAAATGCATCCTTTCAGGACCACAGTCACTCGGCCATTCCACTCACTCAGTACTCAGTAGGTACCTGCGCTCACTAAGGGTGTACAGACTCCGGAGGGGCTCCTTCATCCCAAGCTCTATAATCTGCACAGACAACTCACGTGCTGCACGAACAACTCACGTGATGCACGGATAACTCACGTGCTAAAGTATAATATCTGGATCCGCACGGATAACTCACGTGCTATAGTATCAATATCAGAATCCGCACGGAGAACTCACATGCTATAGTATTAATAACCTCACAATTAGGCCCTTGGCCTCACTCAGTCATCAATCTCTCCAGTCTCACTCACAGACTCACAATGTCATGAAGCTAGCCCGACAATAATGATATAATGTATCAATAAATAACAACTGAGACTGAGATATGATATGAATGCATAAACATGACTGAGTATAAAATAGCAATGAAATTAGTGAAATGACAGCAAGAAACGATCATTATGGGTCCAAACAGTATCAGCATAAATCCTAAACATGATATCTAGCATGATTGATAGCTCAATTACTTTGTCACACGATAAAAACATGGATATCAACAAAGTAGGGCCACTATAATGTGCCATAGAAACAACGGAGTTACAATTTACAGGATGCATTCCCACACGCTCGTCACCTAGCATGTGCATCACCTCAATACCAATCACATAACAAGTAATTCGGGGTTTTATACCCTCAACACTAAATTTAGAAGAGTTACTTATCTTGAACAAGCCAATTCCAATACCGAGCAAGCCAAGCGATGCTCCAAAAATGTCATCTCATGTGTAGCGACCTCCGAACGACTCAAAATAGCCAAAAACAACCCAAATGCATCAGACAAACCCCAAGGAATCAATTACAATTAATAAAGATCGAATCCTAAATCAAATCCCATATCCGTCCAAAAATCACACTTGGGCCCGCACCTCAGAACCCGACAAAACTTACAAAATCCGACAACCCATTCAATTATGAGTCTAACTATACTAGTTTAACTCAAATCCGACTCCAAATCGATGTTCAAAACTCAAAAACTCATATTATGAAACTTTTGGCCAAAACCCCCAATTTTCATCTCAAAATACTATTTAAATGTAAAACAATGATATATTCATGTATATTAACCAAATCTGAGTTAGAATCACTTACCCCGATGAATTTCTTGAAAACTCTACGAAAAATCGTCAAACACCGAGCTCTCAAGGTCCAAAATGTGAAATAATACCCTAAGCCTCATTTATATAGTACGCCCTCTGACCTTCCAATGTGCAGTCCGCACATTTCCAAGTGCGGTCGCACCTTTCCAAGTCCTGCAGTCGCACAAAAATTGTGTGGCCGCACTTCACAACTTTTCTACTTTCAGGTTTCAGTAAATTTGCCATAACTTTCTTAATAATGTTCAAATGATGATTTCTTTACCTTTCTGGAAAGTAGACACGAAGGGCTATAACTTTTATTTTTGAATCATCTCCAAATTCCTTGTGGATCAAAAGATATAAGCTTCCACAGTTGGACCAGTGAATCTGCAGAACTCCCTGATGTGCGGCCGTACATAAAATTGTGCAGTCCGCACTCCTCCTCTGAGGTCCGCATATTTCTGCTGCAGTCTGCACCTCTCCTTCGCCTCAGCACTCCAAAATATGCAGTTTGCACTTCCAAAAGTACCAGAACAATACCAGAGTGTTGAAATGCCTGGACTGGCTCAAAACTTACCTCCAAACACACCCGAGGCCCTCGGGATCTCAACCAAATGTACCATCAAGTCCTAAAAACACTACACAAACTTAGTCGAGCCCTCAAATAACATCAAACAACAACAAAAAATGAATCGCACAACAATTCAATCTTAATGAACTTGAAACCTCAAACTTCTACAACCGATGCCGAAACCTATCAAATCACGTCTGATTGATCTCAAATTTTGCACACAAGTCATAAATGACACCACAAACCTATTCCAACTTCCGAAAATCCAATTCGAGATCAAACTGAGAATCATTCTTCCAAATCAATTCCAAATAACCTGAAAACCAAAATCAATGATTTATATAAGTCATAATATATCATACAAAACTATTCATACCATTAAACAACCAAGCGGAGTCCAAATGCTCAAAACAACCGGTCGGGTCGTTACGTATGCACCATAAAGAAGTCAAATACTGATGATGCATCCTACACCAACACTTGATCAAGCATATTCCATGATTGTTCAAGAGGAATGTTAGAGGATGAGTATTGGATCTGCTATACAGAGTGGGATTCTAGGAGGTGCACCTGTAGGCATGGACAACAGTGCACTGGTAACTACAAATGCTTCCAATATGAGACCTAGGAGGAACAATATATTATTATGTGATTATTGCAAGATGAAAGGACATACAAGGGACACTTGGTATAAACTCAATGGATACCCACCAGGTTTTAAGTTCAATAATAATAAGAGGAGAAGAACACATGACAATGGTGGACCTATGGCTCATAATGTGAATGCAGGGGATGCGTTTGTTCCAACTGTTCCAACTGTGCAGGGGTTTACTCCAGAACAATATTAACAAATTCTCAAACTCTTAAGTAAAGAACCTCAGCCAGCAGAAGTTGCCAACATGGCAGGTAAATCACTAACTGAATATAGATGTTGGATTATTGATTCAAGTGCTTCAAATCATATGGTATCATCCTTGAATCTCTTGTCAAGTATCACCCAAATACCTGAACCTAAATCATCCTCAGTCCATCTACCAAATGGTAATAGCACCAAAATTACTCATACTGGTTCTTGCAACCTATTTAACTCAGAAACCATTCATAATATTCTCTATGTGCCTGAATTCAAATATAACTTGTTGTCTATCTCCAAATACACTAAAGAGTTAAATAGTGCTGTCCACTTTTATCCTGATTTTTGAATCTTTCAGGACCTCTCCAGTAGCATGGTGAAGGGGATTGGTAGACTCAAAGGAGGTCTCTACATCTTCAATCCTTCAGCACCTGCTATTCTTCTCCAATTGTGTTACAGTTTCACATCAACCAAGTTCAAGCTTTCTGTGGCATCAAAGACTGGGTCATGCCCCTATGACAGTCTTAAAAAACTATACATGAGATAAATAAATATTTTTCTAAGTCATCTACTTGTAATTGCCCTATTTGTCCTCTTGCTAGACAAGTTAGATTGTCAATTCCTATTAGCACTTCTAAGTTTGTTTCTTCTTTTGAACTAGTCCATATTGATGTTTGGGACCCTATAAAGTATGTACTTACAATGGCTTCAAATACTTTCTAACTCCTGTTGATGACTATGCTATAATGACATGGACTTTCTCTTATGACTCAAGAGTGATGTGTATGTTATTTTAAAAGACTTCCTTCAACTTGTAAAAAACCAATTTGGCACTACCGTCAAGTTTGTCAGGTTAGACAATGGACATGAATTTTTTAATACTCTTTGTTTCAATCTTTTCAAGTCCAAAGGAATAATTTATCAAAGCAGTTGTGTGCACACTCTACAACAAAATGGAGTTATAGAGAGAAAGCACAAACATCTTCTTGAAATAGGAAGAGCCTTAAGATTCCAAGCCAACATACCCTTAAAATTCTGGGGTGATTGCATTCTAACAACAACTTACATCATAAATAGGCTTCCTAGTTTTGTTCTACAAGGAAAATCTCCTTATGAGATGTTCCATGGAAAATCTCCTTCTTTTGATCACATGAGAACACTGGGATGTCTTTGTTATGCCATAAAAACTGACTTCCATGATAAATTCAACCCTAAGTCTACACCTGGAGTCTTTATGGGATATGCACCAACACAAAAGGGATATAAAGTATATGATATTTCTACTGACAAATTTATGGTTAGCAGGATGTTGTCTTCAAGGAAGGGATATTTCCTTTCAAATATTCTAAACACAGGTTCCTAGTGATTCCTAATCCAACTCCTAGTCATCTTGTTTCAGATATATTCCTCCCTTCCAACATAGAACCAGAACCTTCTACCATTAATGAACCAGAATTCACTATACCTGATCCTTCAAATGATTCAATAGATTCACCTGCTTCTTTCTCTAATTTTCCTGCTATCTCTCCTATTATCCCTACTCATTCCTCCTCCTCTATTCCTACTTTGCTTGCAGAATCATCATCTGACATTCCTGATGAATCAAACTCACACTCAAGTGCTATCCCAGTTACCTATCCCACACAAGTTAGTAAGTCAGGTAGGGTCTCTAAGCCTCCTATCTGGCTGACTGACTATGTACGTCCTTCCCTACCTTCTACTTCTACTTCCACTTTATCCCTCTATCCTATACATCAGTTCATTTCCTATTCTCATCTTTCACCTACTTTTCAATCCTACCTAGCCTCTTTTTCTTTTGACATTGAACCAACATCTTTCTCACAAGCTATGGCTATGAAACTTGAGATTGAGGTATTAGAACAAAATAACACTTGGGAGGTAGTGAATCTACCTCCTGGCAAAGTCCCTATACGATGTAAATGGGTGTACAAAATTAAATACAATGCTGATGGCATAGTGGAAAGGTTCAAGGCAAGGCTAGAAGCAAAGAGCTATACTCGGCAGGAAGGGATTGACTTTCATGATACCTTCTCACCTGTGGCCAAAATGACTACAATAAGGACTGTTATTGCAGTTGCTGTACTCAAACAATGGTCAATATATCAAATGGATGTACATAAATTTGAATGGTGACTTACATGAAGAAGTCTACATGACTGTCACACCTCCTTTTTCACCTACACCCCCGAGAAGGGAGTATATAAGGGAGTTTTTCCAATCAAAGGACAATCGAAACAGGATTTATTTATTTATTTCAGAGTCGCCACTTGGGAGATTTATAGTGTTCCAAGTCACCGATTGAATCCCAAATCGAGGAAAAGAATGACTCTGTTTAACAGTCTGCGCACCAGAAATCCGGATAAGGAATTCTGTTAACCCGGGAGAAGGTGTTAGGCATTCCCGTGTTCCGTGGTTCTAGCACGGTCGCTCAACTGTCATATTCGGCTTGATTATCTGATTTTATACGATTATAAACCTACGTGAAAATTTTAACTATTTACCGCTTTTGTTATTATTTATTCAAAGAATTACAATGTCGTGAGAATGCATCTCGAATTGCGCCACATAAATGTACCCGCAAATTTCGATACGTTCCAACTTCGTTGAGATTTAGATTTGGGTCACATAAATGTGCACCCGAGTTTAGGAAGATAACATTATTAAATACGCGCCTAAAGATACTAACGCGTTGTTATTTTGAGAAAAGTCGTAAAGTTCGCTATACGGCCTGTCTCGAAATCTAAGCATTTGAAATAACTGTCCGTTGAGGGCCCCGCAGTTTGTGTATTCTTGTTTGTCGAGGCTCGTCTCATTCATTATTTTTTAAAGGAATTTGCAACATCATGAAAATGCATCTCGAACCACGTCACAATCAATGTACCCGTGATTAACGACACATTTCGACTTCGTTGAGATTTGGATTTGGGTCACATAAATGTGCACCCGAGTTTAAGAAAGTAAATTATTAAAAGTACGCGCCTAACAGTGACTAACGCGTTATTACTTTTGGGAAAAAGGCCGTGAAATTCGCTAAGCGGCCGATCCCGAGTTCTAAGTAATTAATATATATACAATCGTGAGGGCCCCGCAATCGGTGAGTTTTACTAGGCGAGGCTCATCTCGTTTATTTTGAAAGGACAATCCTAAAGTGACTACATTTTCTATTAAGTTCGTCTCTAAAATAAAAGAGAAGAGGTCCTAATTAGTTACATGTTTATAAGCTCGTGCCTCTTATTGTTTATTAGATTAAGACAAATGCAAACGGAAAATTGCAACAGAGCTTACTCAAGGGAGATTGTATTGTTCCTTATTCTATTAGTTAATAACACTAAAGTTGAGATTATGAATAGAACACGAGATTGACACCCAGTAATATTAAAACAAACTAACTATTCTTTGATTAATTTAAGCTAATATTATTAGATGAATTGAACTATTGGAACTAACTATGTGTAATACAAAGCCATTTTTTTTTCTCTTTTTACGACTTGTCGAAGAAATGCGTCAATGCTTAAAAAACTGACATTAGGCTAACATCAATCACTAACATTTGAGAATATTAGTTACTAACATTATTCACATTGCTATTTAAAATGATGTTACTTACTCAATCGAACTCGCAATTTCAGAACTAACCCTACTAAACCAACATGCTGATTTCCATGAACTATTTGAACCTGTTTCGTGGCATAACCTATTTGAAATTATTACACGACTACTGAAAAAAAGAATTAACTACACTATATTTCATAACTAGTAATCACAAACTAAGATTAATTACAATTGATATTTACATATTTGTAGAAATAGATTCAACAGTCCAGTTTATGAATTCCAAAGTCATTCTAATACATGCTATGCGATATCAAGTGAACTACTGCTTATACATTAAATTAAACACAAAGAAACAAGAGACATTCAGAAATCCATTCCAACAACTCTTTACTGCCGTTCCATTAAATTTGAGAGCTTTAGAACATGTACCTGGATAATGGAAATAAAAGAAGATGAAGGAGCAGTCAACAACAATAGTAACACAGCAAAACAACAGCAACCCAACAGCAGCAGTTCAAACCAAATTCGAGGCTCAGAAAAATTTGAAGAAAACCAAACAAGCTCGATAGAACAACCCCAAAAGTTTGTATAAGACTAAACAGCAACAACCAACATCACCACAAACGGACTCAACCACGCGTGTATTAAATCCAAAACTGAACTCGTAGACCACTGAACCAATTAAGCATTCAAAAAGGAATCAGGTTCACTGTCACGAATTCGAGTTACTCCTACGGATGCAATGAAAAACCTTCTCTTTCTTTTTGTTTTCCTCTTTTTAAACTCTCCAGCACTCTTTTCAGATTTTCAGAATCTTTTTTCTCCTCTAAAAAACCAGCCCCTCTTCTTGTATTTTGCGCCCCTTATTTATAGCCAAACTCCATTAACTTTATCTGCCTTGAAACACTTAAATTAATCCGAAAATACATGTCTGGTTCCCCACTACTATATGTTTTGTCCTCTTTTTAATTCACTTGTTCCCCACTACTACATGTCTTTTCTTTATTTAATTCCCTTATTCTCCACTACTGCATGCTTTGTCCCCCACTATATTAAACAATGCATTATTGCCCATTACCATATGTCTTGTCCCCCACTATGTATTAAACAATGTATTATTTTAATATTATTAGTACTTAGTGGACAAAACACTCAAATTAATCATTTTTTAAAACTTAAAATCCCGAAAATGCCCCTGAAGCTACTGAAATTACCATTCTACCCCTTCAGCTATATCCAATCCTCCTAAGTCAATTAACCAAACTATAGCAGCTATAACCAATCTTAATTGAGAAATCCTAATAATTGACTAATTTAAACGCATGAAACTAACTCTCAATCAATGACATTAAGACAATTCAACAAAGCCAGATTCATCTAATCAATTATCCAATTAATAATCAAACTTTGAATAAACAAACTTGCCAAACAAACTCCTAATCGACAACGTTCATGAATTAACAACAGAGTCAGATTCATATCAGAACAAACTTAACGGAACAAGCGAGTAGATTTCAATCACTAAACTTGAGCACCAATCGAACTCACAGTAGGAAAGTCGTCAAAACGCACACACACAAAATTTCAACGAATATGCAGTAGGAATATCATGCGAAATTTTATCAAAAATGAAACCACATATTAAAACGAAACCAAAGAAAAAACAAAAAAAATCCGTGAACGAACTATGACTGACCTTTATGCTAATGATCCAACGTCGAACAATGTTGAACTTCCGATGAAACACAACTTCATTCGCAACACTGTTTCAACGCTTGAATAACAGACACGGACTCGAACAGAACCTCGACGTACTGCCTCGACATATGACTGAGCATGACCTCGGATGGCTGGTGTTTGGAGACGGCCTGGGAGATGACTGTTTCAGGTCGTGAGGGAGCTGGGGTAGTAACGATGGTAAGGCTGGTTGGTTTCGTCGCCGGCTTGGTGGTTCGTCGACGGACTGTATGTGTGCGTGTGACGGAGCTGCTGGTTGTGAGGGTGTTGAAGACGAAGCTCAGGTGTGGTGGTTTGGAGAGGGACATGGTCATGGTGGAGCTGGATGTTGGGTTATGGTGGTTCGTCGACGGGAATGGAGGGGTGGGGCTGTTTGAGATGGTCAACGGACTGTGTGTATGTGTGTTGAGCAGTGACTGTTGAAGAAGAAGAAGCAGTAGCCATGGCGGACTGGCTGGAGCTTGTTTTGGTGGCTCGTCGATGGTGGTCGTTGATGGAGAAAGCTGGTTTGGCTGGAGGTGAACGACGGAGAAGATGAAGCAGAAGGGGGGGCGGGCGTCTCTCTTTTTTTTTTAGGGTTTTTTTGTTTTGTTGTTGTTAGGGAATGAAGAATAGAAGTGGGGTAGTTAGCTTGGGTTATGGGGTGGACCGGGTCGGTGGGTTTTTGGGTTGGATAAGGGGTTATTTGGTTTGGGCCTGGTTGATTTAATTTAAAAGGTGGCCCAGTCCAATTTTCTTCTTATTTCCATTACTTCTTTTTCTTCTTTTATTTTTCTTAAAATAAAACTAAAATTCTAAAAATCCTAAATTAGCCTATAGAACTAAATTAATTTATAAAAGTGCTAATTAACTCTTAATAACAATTAACACACAATTAAATAGCAATTACGATAAAATCACACAATTTGGACATTAAATGCTAAAAATGCAACGTACATTATTTTTATGATTTTTTTTGTTCTTGTAAAAACAAACTTAATTGCTCCTAATTGTAGAATTAAATCCTAAATGCAAATGCGACATATTTTTGTATTTTTTATTAATTTAACAAATAAACATGCATGGACAAATACAAATAATTATCAAAAAATGCCACAAAATCCTCAAAATTGCACACAAAGGAAAATTATTTTATTTTGAATTTTTGGGAGTAATTCTCATATAGGGCAAAAATCACGTGCTTACAGCTGCCCGTCTTTGTCCGAAAACACGAAAAGTTTTCGTGCAAAGATAAAGTGAGCGGATACGAGCGATTTTTGCCCATCTGTGCCCGTTGGACTACTCCCTGTGAAGTATTTTTGAAAGATTTAACTGAACCTTTGCTTCGAAGGTTTCCTACATATCCCTGGCTAAAAGGGAATCAGGTTAATGTTGTTCGGAAAGTTTTGGTAGCTGGGACTACCATGAGACTGCAATGTTGTTGTTACTGTTGTTGCATGCTGTTATTACTGCTTTACGACCTTCTTATTACACCATGCTGAAAGAAAACAAGAAGCTAGACTAAACTATAGTCTATGAATTACAAAATCTTATCTAGATCTTCAACCGTGCTCTTGTGTCTCTTGTTGCTTTGATGTCTCGGTGATTGGTGTTTCCTCTGATGTTTTTTTCTTTCTGGCTCGACTTGTGGTCTTACTTCTGATTTCCGAATTTGAACTGCTTATTTCCTTCTTGTGAGTTTCGAATTATTTTTTCTTCGAAGCTTGAACCGCCTTTTTCTGACTAGTGTTGCCTTCCTTCCAACTTCTGAACTTTAATTTATGTTGGGGATCTTTGTTGTAACCCTTCGCTCTCCGGGTGGACTCCTGACTTCAACAATTTCTTAAAAATATAACACCTCCATTCTCCAGGCGGGCTCCTGACTTCGTCAATGACTTAAAAATATAACAACCTCCATTCTCTAGGCGGACTCCTGACTTCAATAAACCTTAAAATATAACACCTCCATTCTCCAGACGGGCTCCTGACTTCAACTATAATTTAAAACATAACACCTCCATTCTCCAGGCGGGCTCCTGACTTCAACTACAACTTAAAAATAACACCTCCATTATCCAGGCGGGATCCTAACTTCGACTATTTCTTAAAACATAACACCTCCATTCTCCAGGCGGGCTCCTGACTTCAACAACTTCTTAAAACATAACACCTCCATTCTCCAGGCGGGCTCCTGACTTCAACTACAACTTAAAAATAACACCTCCATTATCCAGGCGGGATCCTAACTTCGACTATTTCTTAAAACATAACACCTCCATTCTCCAGGCGGGCTCCTGACTTCAACAACTTCTTAAAACATAACACCTCCATTCTCCAGGCGGGCTCCTGACTTCACTAAACCTTAAAATATAACACCTCCATTCTCCAGGCGGGATCCTGACTTCAACAACTTCTTAAAACATAACACCTCCATTCTCCAGGCGGGCTCCTGACTTCAACTACTTCTTAAATATATAACACCTCCATTCTCCAAGCGGGCTCCTGACTCCGTCTATTTCTTAAACAATGTGTTTTATTGTTGTTGTTCCTTCCTACCTCCCAAACCATTTTTCCTTCTAACTTGAATCATCCTCTTTCAAACTGCTTCCCTCAAAACTGGTATTTCATTCCTCCGAAAATTGCTGGGGACAACACCGGTGTTTTATTCACAACTATGTTATTTTCCTTCTTCAAAGGCTACTTCCTTTAAAGCTGGTGCTTTCCTTCCACTGGAATTACTTCCCTCAAGCTGGTGTTTTCACTTCTCTGAAACCTGCCGGGGATAACACTGTTGGGGAATTATTTTCCTTCTTTAAGACTAGTTACTTTCCTTCTTTTAACAATGGTAGGGATGACACTGATTCAAAGATCACTACCCTTAAAACTCGGGTTATCTTGCTTCTTCCAAGATTGCTTTCTTTAAAACTTGTATCGTCTTTTCCCGTATAATGCTGGGGATTTCACTTCCTTCAAAACTTGTGTTATCTTCCATCTTCCCCAAGTGGCTATCTGATTTCAAGAAAATTTTCTGCCCCAGTTTGATAATCTTCTTTGTGGCCATGTCTTCCTGCTGTCAATAATATTTCCTTTCCCTGCTTCAAATCAAAGAAAAATTTGTTAGTTTAAAATGCGGTGAGTGGTCGTGCCACTTCTGCTGGGGATGGTTTTTTCCTTTTTTCCTTTCCCTGCTTTATTACAAAACTTGCTGGGGATGATATTCCTGCTGGGGTTGGTTTTTCTTTTCTCTCTCTTCCCTGCTCTGTGTTGTCCGACCATTGCGGAACTTGGTTGAGAATCTGTCGGAGTTGTTCCTGTATCTCACAAATCTGCTGGGGATCCCTATAGCCTTTTAACTGTTGCTTTTCCGTTTTTCTCCAACTTCCCCTGGAAATTTGGTCCTCTTAGGATCTAGACCCATTCATCATTTGGTCTTGCGACCAACTTCTTTTCGCTTTGTCACCTTATCTTTGTCCTGTCCTATTCGCATTTTGCTTTGCACCATTTTTGACAACTAGTAGTAAGCTCTGAAAATCCTTTTCAAAAACAAACTGCTGGGGAGGTAAAGTCTTTAAACCAAGAAATGAAAAAGTGATGATTTCAAAAAAATAGAAAAAGAAGAAGTCTTTCTGAACAAATGCTGGGGAAAAAGAAAGAAAAGAACTTATTTGAATGATATAACCGATCCCAACGATCATGTCATGCATTTTGGATTAATCAACCCAGTCTATTCGTATCAATCAATCTTTCGGACGGCCTCATCCTGCAGGGGATAAACAGGCATTCAACTCTTTGCCAACTGCGGATCCTTCCCGCCAATCTTGTCTTGTCGCCTCATAGTGCCCTTCGAGGGGTTTTCACTAATAAGGCTCCCTCATTTCTCTCAACTCCCGTCGCCTTATGGTACCTGTGGAGGTTTTCACCGATAAGACTCTCTCGTTTTATTCTCTCAACTTGCGTCGCCTTATGGTGCCTGTGGAGGTTTTCACCGATAAGACTCTCTCATTTTATTTTATTCTCAGCCAAGTGATCGTCCAGTGCTTGGGCTTTCATGGCCGTCCTCGTCACATAGACGATGTCGAACTCCGTGAGTAATATTTGCCATTTTGCTAACCTCCTTGTGGGTATAGGCTTCTGGAATTTAGTGGATCCAAGCGTGAAATGAGATAAGTAGTATATGATGACAGATAATGCTTCAATTTCTGGGCCACCCAAGTTAGGGCGCAACATGTCTTCTCAAGTTGAGTGTACTTAACCTCATATACTGTAAACTTCTTGATGAGATAATAGATAGCTTGCTCCTTCCTTCCTGTAATGTCGTGTTGTCCTAGTATGCAGCCAAACGAATTCTCCAGGACCGTTAGATAAAGAATTAACGGTCTCCCCGGCTTAGGTGGAACCAACACAGGTGGATTTGATAAATATCCTTTGATTTGGTCAAATGCCTCCTGACATTATGCCGTCCATTCTATCGTAGCATCTTTTTTCAGTAGCCGAAAAATGGGTTCACAAGTTGCTGTGAGTTGAGCAATAAACCTGCTGATATAATTCAACCTTCCCAACAGACTCATTACTTCTGTCTTGTTCTTCGGCGGTGGCAAATCTTGGATGGATTTGATCTTTGATGGGTCCAACTCAATACCTCGCCGACTGACGATGAATCCCAACAGTTTTCCAGATGGAACACCAAATTCACATTTGGCCGGGTTGAGCTTAATATCATACCTTCGAAGTCTTTGGAAAAACTTTCTTAGGCCTGCTACGTGGTCTTCCTGATGCTTGGACTTTATGATCACATCGTCCACGTATACCTCAATCTCTTTGTGTATCATGTCATGAAACACAGTAGTCATTGCTCTCATGTACGTTGCCCCAGCATTCTTCAAACCAAATGGCATTATCCGGTAGCAATAAGTCCCCCACGGTGTAATGAATGTCGTCTTTTCCGCATCTTCTTCATCCATCAGAATCTGATGATACCCAGCATAGCAATCTACAAAAGACTCGATCTCACGTCCAGCACAATTATCAATCAAGATACAGATGTTGGGTAATGGAAAGTTGTCCTTGGGGCTAGCCCTATTCAAATTGCAGTAATCGACACACACCCTGATCTTCCCATCTTTCTTCGGCACTGGCACCACATTAGCCAACCAATCAGGATATCGAGTGACCCGAATAACCTTTGCTTGAAACTGCTTGGTTACTTCCTCTTTAATCTTCACACTCATATCTGTCTTGAACTTTCTCAATTTCTGCTTGACGGGAGGGAACGCCGGGTCAATGGGCAATTTGTGAACCACTAAATCCGTGCTTAACCCCGACATGTCATTATACGACCATGCAAAAATATCTTTGAACTCAATAAGTGCTTTGATAGTTATTCCATGATATTTGGTACAATGTGGATGCTTATTTTAGTTTCTTGGATATTATCTGCATCCCCTAAATTGATGGCTTCTGTGTCATTTAGGTTGGGCTTGGATTTCTCTTCAAACTGGCTTAACTCTCTGTTTATCTCTTCGAAGGCTTCATCCTCATCGTATTCCGATTCATTATCATAATCGACCTCTTGTATAATTAGTTCAGAATCAGATTGATTTTTTAGACTAGGTCGAAGATCCGTTGTGCATGCCATGTCATTAAAACCAATATAAAGAGAACTGTTCAAAAAGAGAAAAGAAGAAAACAAAAATAAGAAGAAAAAGCTTTAACTTTATTAAAATACGGGATAACAGAGTTTCACACTTTGCCGAATACAAAACAAAACTGGATTACAACCCTGGAATAATCTAAAAACAAGAAAGAAAAATCAGAGCCCACTACCAAGACTCCTTACGGGTAGGAAGGGGAGTAGCCATCCAATTGTTGATATTGGCCCTAGGCCCCACAAACTGTATGTCTGCCTTACTGGAACCTTCTCCAGCTTCTATCATGTTGACATCAACGAACAACCTTTCAAAGCCTTCATTCAAATCTCCATCTGGCCCAATCAGTGGTCCGAGAACTTTCGGGATCGACAACTTTCTGGTACCTGCTCTGACAAATGATCTGGATAGGCGCGGGATTGGATTGGGAAGGACCCAGACTCTTTTCTTCAACTTGTGGGCCCGTCTTACATCTGCTACGGTAGGCTTGAATCCTAACCCAAAAGTATCCAGGTTCTTGGGCAAGGAAACTGACTGGACAATACCCTGCAGATCAACCCCCAAACACTTTCGTGGTATAAACCCACTATTTAATATTTCCGAGGCTATCATGAAGGTTGCAACTGCGATTCTGGGAAGTGGAAGGCCCCCACCCTCAGGAATTTTGTCTACTGAGACTGCGTCAAAAACCCGATAGACCCATGGGCCCTTGTCATCATCGGTTTCTATGAAGGGAACAATGACATCACTAACGGCATGTGTACCGTCATCCCCGTGTACCACAATCTCTTATCTATCCCATTCAAATTTGACCATCTGATGCAGTGTAGAAGGCACTGATTTGGCTGCGTGGATCCAGGGTCACCCCAACAGAATATTATACGATACCGCCACATCTATCACTTGAAATTCCATAGTGAACTCGACCGGACCAATTGTCAATTCTAGTATGATATCGCCCACTGCGTCAGTACCACCCCCATCAAAACCTCGGATGCAGACGTTGTTCTTGTGAATCCTATCATCATCAACTTTCAGTTTGTTCAGTGTGGCCAGAGGACAGATATTGGCACTGGACCCATTATTAATCAGTACTCGAGTGACCACCGAGTCTTCGCATTTTGCAGTCAAATCGAGTGCTTTATTGTGTTCTGTACCCTCTAATGGCAACTCATCGTCAGAAAATGTCACTCGATTTACCTCGAAGATTTTGTGCACTATTTTCTCCAAATGGTCCACTGAGAGCTTGTCCGGAACATGGGTTTCGTTCAGAATCTTCATTAATGCCCGACAATGATTGCTTGAATGGATCAACAAGGATAACAACGAAATTTAGGCTGGGGTCTTCCTTAACTGTTCTACAATGGAGTAGTCCTGTGCCTTCATCTTCTTCAAAAATTCCTCTGCTTCTTCCTCCGTCACTGGCTTCTTTATTGTTATAGGATTGGCCCTTCTCAATTCTGCGGGAACAAAACACCTTCCCGAACGAGTTAACCCCTGGGCCTCGCATACTTCTTCCACAACATCCTTCCCCTTATGCATCACCTCACTTGACTGTAGCTCCAGGGCACAACTTTCTCACTTGTTATCGGCAACTGCATTACTAGCATGATAACAATTGGTTCTACGCGGGCCCCTTTCATAACTAACACTGGTGTGCTTGATACTCCCTGCAGCACTACCTTGACCGGCTTCGGCTTCTTCGCAACAACAGACGAACATTTCCCCATTACCACAACTAGCTTGTCATCTACCCTTCCCAACTGTACCACTGCCTTTCTACTGGTCGGCTTCTCGCTTGGACTGGCACGAATCATCATTACCGTTTGTGAGGGTTTCTTGGGCTTCCATCCTTTGTGCACTAGTTCGATCATGTGGGCCTCATGGTGCACCGGTAACGGGTTCTCATTGATGTTGGGTGCCTCTGGTGCCTAAACCTTGATCCTATTTGTGTCAATAAGATCTTGTACAACAGTCTTCAACTTCCAACACTTCTCAGTATCATGCCCGGGAGCCCCCGAACAATATTCACAGCTTACTGAGTGGTCCAGATTTTTGGGAAGAGGATTTGGCAATTTGGGCTCAACAGGACTTAATAGGCCTAACTGCCTCAACTTGTGGAATAGAGTAGTATAGGTTTCTCCCAGTGCAGTGAATGTTCTCGACCATTGCACCCTTTCATTCCTGAAAGCCTAATTTCCGCGGAAGCTTGGCCCTGAAGGATTCCTGTAGGCCCTTGGTGGTGGATATGTGTTTTGTGGAGGTGGATATGTGTTTTGGGGAGCCAGCACACGCCATTGTGGGCGAGCCGGAGGCTGGGTATAAGTTTGGGAGTGATGGACGGAGAAATGTGGCTCTTGTGGTAGATAATAGGGTTGTGGAGGGTTGTATGGAGTGTGTGGATAATTTGGGTAATGAGGTCTGGGTTGGTAGCGAGGGGAAGAACCTCTGGATCTGGACCAAGTACCTGCTTTGACTGTTGCGACCTCCTCTCTCTTCTTTTTCACGAGCGCACCTCCCGTGCCGCTTTGGATAGCCTGAGTTGTGGCCTTGATTGCCGAATAACTCATTATCTTGTTGGACCTGAGTCCCTCTTCAACCATACCGCCCATTTTTACTACTTCATTGAAAGATTTACCAACTAACGTCACCAGGTGACCAAAGTAAGTCGGCTCCAAAGTTTGTAAGAAGTAGTCCACCATTTCACCTTCTCTCATTGGTGGATCGACTCTTGCTGCTTGTTCTCTCCAATGGAATCCGAATTCCCTGAAGCTTTCTCCAGGTTTTTTCTCAAGTTTCAACAGTGTGAGACGGTCAGGGACGATCTCAAGGTTATACTGGAAGTGACCTGTAAATGCTTGTGCTAGATCGTCCCAGGTATACCACCTGCTAGGATCCTACCTCGTGTACCATTCGAGTGCGGACCCGCTTAAACTTTGACCAAAATAAGCTATCAGTAGCTCGTCCTTTCCACCCGCCCCTCTCATCTTACTACAGAAACCTCGTAGATGTGCCATGGGATCACCATGTCCCTCATATAGATCAAACTTTGGCATCTTAAAACCTGCCGACAATTGAACATCGGGGAAGGGACACAGATCTTTGTAGGCCACACTAACTTGGCTGCCCAATCCATGCATATTCCTGAAGGATTGCTCCAGGCTTTTTACTTTATGAAGCACTTCATCCTGCTCTAGATTCTTAGCCGGCCTCTCAGTTTCTACCGGGAGTTGGAGGTGAGGGGTGTAAGTGTATGGATCGGGTGCTTTAAAGGTTGGTTCAGGGGGGTAATACTGGTTATCGTGAGCCTGAAACAACGGCTCGCTGGATGATCTTTGCAGCGTGGCTGGTGGAGGTACCACGAAAACAGGAACAATTGGCAGATGAGGGTTTTGTTTGGGTGGTGGAGCTTGGGGATTATAGGAAGTTTCCCCTTGATAGTATTGGGCAATGGGGAAGCTCGTTGATGGACCAGTGGGAGGGTGTTCCGGAGTCCGAGCCGGTGAAAGGGTTGGTGATGTTTGTCCCCTAGCCCAGGCTAGGTGCATCACAGCTATCTCTTGTCTCAACCTGTCTACTTCCTCCTTCATCATTTGCATCTCCGTCTTTTCCTCCTCAACACTTTTGTCTGAACCAGACATGTTTTTTGGAACGGGCCCTTTAGATCTTGTGTGGTAATGGTAATCTGCCAGAACGTTCTAACGAGCTAACTGTTTCGAAATCTTTCTCTGGATAAATAACAAACTTGTTTGCGTTAGAGTTTAACACATATTGCAATTTTACGTTGGGAAATGCAATGTTCCTAGGTAGTTTAACCATTTCTAACATGTCTTTGCTTCGACTGCATGCGTCATTCCGGCTTACTTTCTTTATCTCTCTTTTTATGTCCCTTTTTTTTCCTTTTCTTTTATTCACTTTGCCTTTTCTTTTTTTCCTTTTTAGTAGTGGTCGAATCTTATGTAGATTGCATACGTATCATGTCCCCGCATGAATCAGACCGGGCGTAGTTCTGCCCTATAAGTTCAAAAAGCAAAAAGATAATTTTTTGGAAATTTTTCATTAACAAACATTCTATTACAAACCAGACGCTTCTTAGAAAGGAAAATAACAAACTCGAAACCAAACCAAGTACGAACTCAATAACTACCAACGGACTCTGATGCGAAATAAAGACAGATTCTAACAGACTCTAAGAGAAAGAAAATGCAGATTCAAACTATGAACTCATTAAGGTTTTGAATTTGGGTGCCCGCGGGGCGTCATTCGGCCTCGCCACGGGTTTAGGGGTAAGGTTCCTTTCCAGCTGCTCCAATTCATGCATGATTTGTTTCACAAATATCATCACCGCCGAGAAGAAGGTAGTGCGGGTCATATTTTCACACTCCCGACATTTCTTGGTGATAGCACAAGCAATAGTCAGAATCTTGTTCCTGGTTCGGTCTTTCTCTAGGAGTAGGCGTTCTATCTGATCCCCTCTAGTCTTCAAAACCCAAGAATCATGCAGATGTTGTTTCCGTAACTGCTATATTTCATCTTCCATTGAGGCCATCAGATTACAACAGTGTTTACTCTCGGTTTCAAAAGCCTTGGCTTGTTGAGCCGCCTTGTTCTCTAGGGTGGTCACCTTCCCTTTTAGACTGACAATGGTCTTTTCATAATCTTTCCTTGCCTGCTGTAGGTACTGTGTGCGCTCTTTTGTTCTCTTTGCCCATTGTACCTGGAGTTGTGCTAGGGTACCCTCAGATTTCTTCAAATCATCCCGGCACTCACCGACTTCCTTTTTAATCCTTTTATTAACCGCTCATCCGACCGACTCCTTTGTTGTTTGTCAGCACCTCTCCTCATATGTCGGATTTGGGCTTTCAGTGCCTCGTTTTCTTGGGCCATTTTGCTCTTTTCTCCCCGGTCGGCATCAACTTGCAGACTATTTTCAAATTTAAGGTCTCTAATCTGTTACATTAGCTTGCCTACTTCGGCCCGGTATTCGCGCTTTTTGGCCAACCACTCCCACTGTTCTTGTGACGCCTGGACGAACTCCTGGAGATGGGGCCTTTTGGCCGGTCTCCCAAACTCGATTTCTTTCCTAAACCAAGCAAGGTATCCCGACGAAACTTCACCCTTGGACCGATCACGTACACATGTATTGGATGTTAAGTATTGACACTCGCTCCATATTTGTCAGACGGCTGCTTCAGGAAACTGTCCGTTGGGCCCGAAATCAACTACTTGGCCGCTAAGATCTTCATCTCTCGGAACTATTTTGGCATCTCCCCAACTGTCTCATCAAAAGGAAATGGGGTCCAGTGGTTGGCATATGTACGTTTTCATCCGCAGGCAACCATCCAAATGTCCATTCTATTTGGCCCGCAGTGACAGAACGGAGGCGTGTTATCCATTCTGTGACCCCTTCTGGTAAGCTGATTCCGTCAATCCTTGTGGAAAATTCCTCTATGCATGTTTTCTCTGTCAACCCATAACTCATAAATTGAGTACGACGCCATAGGTGTTCAATCATCCATATTTGTAGCAACACATTGCATCCTTCAAAAAAGTTTCCCCCGGCTTTGCAGGCTGTGAGAGCGCGGAAGATTTCAGCTACTATCATGGGTGCGAGGGTGCTGTTGGCCTGAGTGAGTAGAGTGCTGACAACCTTGGATACTCGTATGTCAATGTTCCCGTCTTTTCTAGGAAACACCAGGAGTCCCAGAAAGGCTACCATGAATGCAAAACACATGTGTTCTTCCCACTTAAGGCGGTTTCCTTTGCTATAGATTTTGTTTTCCGGCTTGTTGAACCCCCTATGTGGCCATACCTGTTGTATATAAACCGCAAAGTACAAAAACCAGCTGCCAAGTCTGGATTGTGGACCCCCTGCTTATTTTCAAAGAGTCTAGGAACTTGTGTACGGCTACGACCCTTGGAGCAATCAGGTACTGGTGTCTCAAAGGAATTTTGGGACCCCCGATGTATCCGACTATTTCTTCCAATGTTAGGGTAAGTTCAAAATCCGAGAAGTGAAATACGTTGTGAGCCGGGTCCCAGAATGCGACCAAGGCCTTTATGATATCCCCTCTAGGATTAATCTTCAGCAACCCAGTGAGGCCTCCCAGGTATAGATTGACTGTGTCTCGTCCTGATTTGCCCAAATCATCCCACTACATGTGCAACTCCAAAGGGATCTTGTTCACAACTGTTACGTGCGAATTCTGACTTGTGCTCATTCTGCACATTTATTAGGGTGGTTAAGCAAAAGTCACGATTCAATTGACTCAAAGATAACATGGACACTTTTCTCTCTTTTTCATTTAAACTAAGACCCGGTCTTGCCAATATGGCCTTTCAGCACCTCGGGGTCGAAGATTTTGAGGCTGTGTCGGCTAACCGGTGAAAGCCTAAAACATGACCACAGGCGGCTGTTCTTGCAAAAATAGCCTTCCGACACTCTTTTAGAGACATTCGGCTATTCCTAACAAGAATGGAACCATCCTAATTATTTTTTAAACCTTTGTTCTTTTGGCTATTTTCGCAAAAAGTGGAGTTGGACCCGATGGGGGTTGCCTACGCATCTCACACCCTGTGAGAATCAAACTGGCGTAGTTTGGGCCGATAAACTTCTTTTGAAAACAAAACTCCTTTTTTGTCTTTTCTTTTCATTTTCTCAGAGTTTCGACACTATTTGGACATTGGTCTTTTTTTTTCTTTTTTTTTTTCAAAACATGCAATTAACTCTCTTTAACCCTCGTACCTCTATCTCTCTTTCCTCAAAATATTCAAAAGCCGGTCAACATGCAAGTCTAAAGCAAACAAATGCACACGTAGCAAATAAGATGCATCAGGATCGTCTTTTATCATTTTTAGGTACACCTGTCCTAGACAGACCCAACCTCTGTGTTGAGCTTCCAAAGTCAAATGCACGTGATGCAAACAAACGTTCCTACTAGGGATCCGGCATGAAGCTGAGTTATTCTAGGTTTATAACCTGGGTATTTGTTCTAGACTGTGTACCCGAGCGGACAACTCGAGTCGAGGAGGGGGCTACGTACCGGGAACCCAAAGGCCATCCGGCTTAGTAACTTGTTCGACCTCTTTCTTATTTCAGGGTATGACACTAACAGAATAGGGAGTCTCAACCATTAAGCACATCCCCGGAGTTAAGAAGAGAAGGGTTCGGCACAGTTTATACACAGTTCGGATAATATCAAAGTGATAAAAGCATCATTTATCACATTAGGCCCAAACATGTAACAAAATTAGATAAAGCCAAATATAACAATTTATCTAAGCTCGAATTTTGAACCCTAAACCAGAGGTTCTGGGTTCGGTTCCCCAGCAGAGTCGCCAAAGCTGTCACACCTTCTTTTTCACCTACACCCCCGAGAAAGGAGTATATAAGGGAGTTTTTCCAATCAAAGGACAATCGAAACAAGATTTATTTATTTATTTCAGAGTCGCCACTTGGGAGATTTATGGTGTCCCAAGTCACCGGTTGAATCCCGAATCGAGGAAAAGAATGACTCTATTTAACAGTCTGTGCACCAGAAATCCGGATAAGGAATTATGTTTACCCGGGGAAGGTGTTAGGCATTCCCGAGTTCCGTGGTTCTAGCACGGTCGCTCAACTGTCATATTCGGCTTGATTATCTGATTTTATACGATTATGAACCTACGTGCAAATTTTAACTATTTACCGCTTTTGTTATTATTTATTCAAAGAATTACAACGTCGTGAGAATGCATCTAGAATTGTGCCACATAAATGTACCCGCAAATTTAGATACGTTCCAACTTCGTTGAGATTTGGATTTGGGTCACATAAATGTGCCCCCGAGTTTAGGAAGATAAGATTATTAAATACGCGCCTAAAGATACTAACACGTTATTTTGAGAAAAGCCGTAAAGTTCGCTATGCGACCTATCTCGAAATCTAAGCATTTGAAATAACTGTCCGTTGAGGGCCCCGCAGTTTGTGTATTCTTGTTTGTCGAGGCTCGTCTCATTCATTATTGTTTTTTTAAAAGGAATTTGCAACGTCATGGAAATACATCTCGAACCACGTCACAATCAATGTACCCGTGATTAACGACACATTTTGACTTCATTGAGATTTGGATTTGGGTCACATAAATGTGCACCCGAGTTTAAGAAAGTAAATTATTAAAAGTACGCGCCTAACAGTGACTAACGCGTTATTACTTTTGGGGAAAAGGCCGTGAAATTCGCTAAGCGGACGATCCCGAGTTCTAAGTATTTAATATATATACAATCGTGAGGGCCCCGCAATTGGTGAGTTTTAAAAGGTGGCCCAGTCCGATTTTCTTCTTATTTCCATTGCTTCTTTTTCTTCTTTTATTTTTCTTAAAATAAAACTAAAATTCTAAAAATCCTAAATTAGCCTATAGAACTAAATTAATTTATAAAAGTTCTAATTAACTCTTAATAACAATTGACACACAATTAAATAGCAATTACGATAAAATCACACAATTTGGACATTAAATGCTAAAAATGCAACGTACATTATTTTTATGATTTTTGTTTTTTTGTAAAAACAAACTTAATCACTCCTAATTGTAGAATCGAATCCTAAATGCAAGTGCGAACATTTTTGTATTTTTTATTAATTTAACAAATAAACATGCACGGACAAATACAAATAATTATCCAAAAATGCCACGAAAATTCTCAACACTGCACACAAAGGAAAATTGTTTTATTTTGAATTTTTGGGAGTAGTTCTCGTAGGGCAAAAATCACGTGCTCACAATGACTATGCCTGGGGGATTTGGTAGCCAGGGGAAGCATAGGGTATGCAGACTACTCAAATCCTTCTATGGCTTGAAATAAGCCTCTAGAAAATGGAATTTGAAGCTAACACAAGCTCTTCTCAAATCTGGTTTTCATCAAAACAGACATGATTACTCCTTGTTTACTAAAGCAACTAATGGAAAATTTGTTCTCATACTTGTCTATGTAGATGACTTACTTATTACAGGTAATGATCAAGAGGAGATTGATGCATCAAAAGCATCTTTGCATCAGAACTTCAAGTTGAAAGATCTTGGAGAATTAAGATATTTTCTGGGAATTGAAATTGCTAGATCAAGAAAGGAAGTATGCCTTGGAGATGATTTCAGAGGCAGGACTCTCAGTATCAAAGCCCAATAAAACCCCAATGGAACAAAACTTGAAACTTACAAGCATAGAATTTGATGAGATTGTGAAAGAGAATACCGATGACAACGTCCTGGAGGACAGAAGGCTTTTTCAAAGATTGGTTGGAAAACTTCTGTATTTGACAATCACAAGACCTGACATTGCATCTGCTGTGCAAAGTCTAACCCAATTTATGCATGCTCCAAAGAAGTCTCTTTATGAGGTTGCATTACATGTTGTGAGATATATCAAAGATCAACCTGGATTTGGACTTCTCATGTCCAACAATAGTGTAGAAAGAGTTTAGGGATTCTGCGATTCAGATTGGGGATCATGTCCCATGTCCAGGAAATCAATTACAGGGTTCTGTATCAAACTGGGGAGTTCTCTCATTTCATGGAAAGCAAAAAAGCAGACTACTATCATGAGGAGCTCAACTGAAGCTGAGTACAGAAGTATGGCACATACGGTGGCAGAGTTGACAGTGGTTTGCTGAAGGAACTAATAGTAGACATTAAAGAGACTATGGAGTTGTTTTGCGATAACAAAGATGCCTTATAAATTGCTGCAAATCCCATCTTCCACAAAAGAACTAAACACATAGAAATTGAATGCCATTTTATAAGGGAGAAAATTCAAGAAGGATTGATCAAGACTGGGCGCATAGAAGTAATGAGCAACCGGCTGATATCTTGACAAAGGCCTTGGGACACCGGCAACATGCAGTTCTGGTATTCAAGTTGAGAATGAAAAATATTTTCCATTCTCAACTTGAGGGGAAATGTAGAAATTAGTAGCTTAATGCAGTTGTACCTAAGGCTATTTAAGTAATATTGTTCTAGAGGGTGTATAAGTGTAACTAGAGTTAGTTAGGTCGGTTAGTGGTTATATATGTATGTACAGTGCATTTCATTTAGTTAGTTGAAGAACTGAGCTTAGTTCTCTCTCTATCTTCTCTCTTTCTCTTTTTCCTTCATCTCTGAAAGTCGATGCTCATGAAGAGCTCAACAATGGCAAACCTAGGGCTTACTTTTAACAGTTTTTTTAACGTTTATAACCTAATAATAATAAATATTGTGTATTCCTACAAATGAAGTCTAAAACGTACCGCCTACTTAAAAATTAAAGGAAATATCATTGTTGTCCATAGGTAGTGATAACAAAATATTGAACCAATGATATTTTCTACTCAAAACAAAGGTGCTTCCAAATTGCAATACTTTCCTACCAATTGGTTTACAATTATGTCACTAAATAAGATAATAGCTCGGTTTTGATTTAATATTCTTTTCTGTGCTTTCTTGTATTGAGATATACTGATGAAATTTGTTAAAGTAAAACAACATGCTGATAACGAAAAGCAATATACTAAAGAATACACAAATTTATTGGACCTTTATATAAGAAAAGCTAAAAGAAATGCAAGAAAGAAAGGCAAAAAAATAAGGCAACAAAGAAAGACTATATAGTTAAGGACGCGCAACTCTATTAAATATTCTTTATCTGGGAAAAAAAAGAAAAAGAGTGTGAGAAACAAAGATTGCCTAGTACATGGTGATTTAAAAGAGAGGAGAAGTCATGACTAGTTTGATAATTTTGTATATAATTTAACCGGTTGTAATGAGTTATCTACTATTTTCCCAAGCTATCAATACATACTTTGTCTGAGTAATTTGATTATATAATAATTTTTTTATGTAAAGTTTAAATTCTAAAAGTATATATCTATAGAACAAGCAGATTCACTGCCAGCAACGAATATAAAATGATATTGTATATATATATTCTGGAGAGATAATGAATTGGGGAAAGAAAAACTTATTGTATTTCTATTTTATGTCCTATATATACACGTATAAAAAAAATGTTCCATTAACTATCATTAGCTAATTACAAAGATACCCTTACTAACCCACTCAACTAACTAACTACCGTTAACTAAGCATATAACTATACATATAAATACATCTATAGCTGAGCTATCATGTAATACTCTTAATACCCCCCTCGAGTTGGAGATGAGGAACTCACTGCCAATTTGCCAAGAATAGAAGCATGTTTGATCCCTGTTAAGGCCTTGGTAAATATATCTACTAGCTGAGCATCTGTGGGGATGTGATGCAAGGTGATAAGGCCATCATGCAACTTGTCTCGTACAAAATGACAATCTACCTTTATGTGCTTGGTACGTTCATGAAACACTGAATTTTTTGCCATGTGTACTGCAGGTTGGCTATCACAAAAAATTGAGATAGGATGTAAGCAAGGAACTGTCAGTTCTTCTAGCAATCGTTTAAGCCATACTAGTTCTCCAACAACTTTTCTTACTAATCTGTATTCTGCCTCTTCATAGGAGAGGGAGACTATTTCCTACTTCTTGGATTTCCAGCTAATAAGGATATCACCTAATAAGAGAATGTGTCCACTCAATAATCGTCTAAAATTGTGGCATGCAGCCCAGCCTGAGTCACAGAAAGCCTTCATAGTACAATCTGGGTTGTTGGAAAAGAAAATGCCCAATGTTGGATCATTCTTAAGATACTTTAAGACATGCAATGCAACTTTAAGGTGAGGCTCTCTAGGTATTTGCATGAATTGACTTAAGTGCTGAACACTATAGGCAATGTCCAACCTTTTATTGTTGAGGAAGTTAAGCTTCCCAACTAACTTTCTATAGTGAGTAGGATCTTCCAGTAGGGCTCCCTCTTCTGCCTTCAACTTGACAGTACAGTTAAGAGGAGAAGAGACTATAGTGTACTGATTGTCATACTCTTTCAACAGATCTGCAATAAACTTTCTCTGTGAAATGAGGACCACATCATCTTTGTAGAACACTTCTAGTCCCAAGAAACAATGTAACTTCCCTAGATCCTTGATTTTGAATTGATCATGGAGGAAAGCCTTTGGCGCCTTAATTTCTTCTACAACTATGCTTGTAAGAATTATATCATCAATATAGACAACAACAAACACAATTGAAGAGCTATCCTTTTTACAGAACAATGAATAATTATTTTCTAAATGTCTAAAATCATTGGTGCATAATGCATCAGTCAGCTTGTCATACCACTGTCTGCTTGCTTGTTTCAGTCCATATAAGGACTTGTTTGCAAACTAGACCAGGAACCTCAGTCTGCAGTCCCTGTGATATCTCCATATACACCTCTTCATGTAGGTCTCCATGTAAGAATGCATTGTTCACATCTAATTGGAATAGGTTCCAGCCTCTTTTAACTGCTATACTAATTAAGGTCCTAACAGTTGTCATCTTGACAATTGGAGAGGATGTTTCAGTATAGTCTATTCCTGCTTGTTGTGTGTATCCTTTTACCACAAATCTTGCCTTGAATCTCTCAACAGTCCCATCTGCTTTGTGTTTGATTTTATACACCCATCTGCATCCTATGGCTTCCTTACCTGTAGGCAATGTCACTAAATCCCATGTGTGATTAGCATACAAAGCCTCAAACTCTTGTGTCATGGCTGCTTTCCATATTGGGTTTAAGGTTGCTTCCTCCTAAGAACATGGTTTAGATTCATGAGAAATGTTTCTCATCATATGCTGACTATCCTTGTTTAAAGCAGTCAAGTTGATGGTTTGGAAGGGAAAAATTAAGTAATATAGTTTGTGAGGTATTGTTCTTTAGATTTGTAAGAGAATACACATATTCATTTAGGTAGCTTGGTATTTTGACTGTTCTGGATGGTCTTGTAAGGCTTGGGAATGAGGAAGTATAATTAGTGGTATGATGGTATGAAATGTTTGAAAGACTAGGTGATATTTCAGAAACACCTGCATCAATAGGTGAAGAGTTACTTTGATCAACTAGTGAGGAAATATTTTGATTACCTAGTGAAGAAGTGTTGGTGACAGAACTTGGTGAAGTCCCAGTTGGTAGATGACTATGACTCAATACATCACTTCGATGACCTTCACACGTAGGATCAGAATGAAAGGAACAAGGAAGAGAAGTGTGATTAGAAGACACTACAAAAGGGAAAACATGTTCATGAAATTGTACATCCCTGGAAATATGTATACTTTTAGTGGCCAAGTTTAGTACCTTATAACCTTGTATGCCAAAAAAGGTAACCTACAAAAACATGAGGCTCAATTTTGGGTTCAAACTTGTCTTTACGAGTCTTAAGAGTAGTAGGACAACATAAACATTCAAGCTTTTAAGGTGTGAATAATTGGGTTTCTTCTTGTAAACCATTTCAAAAGGTGATTTGTTATTCAGGATTGTAAAGGGTAGTCAATTAATCAAGTATGTGGCTGTGGGGATGCATTCTCCCTAATATTTGATCGGCAACTTGGATTGGTACAATAGGGCTTTTGTAGTTTCCAACAAATATATGTATTTCCTCTCCATCACACCATTTTGTTGAGGGGTGTAGGGACATATTTTCTGGTGTATAATTCCTTTGGAATGAAAGAATGATGAAGTTTCATTGTTGATAAACTCCAGTCCATTATCAGACCTCATGGACCTAATAGAAGAATTAAACTAGTTTTCTATCATACATACAAAGGTTTTTAGAACTTGAAGTGTATTACTCTTACAACTCAAAAGATATGTCCAGGTTGACCTACTAAAGTCATCAACTATGGTAAGAAAATATTTGTAATTGTCATGTGTGACTGTGTGGCATGGCTCCCAGAGGTCTATGTGGTTTTCTGTGAAAATGGTAGTCTTGTTTGTCTGGCCATAGGAAAAATTGAACATAAGAATGGTTGTTTGGGTGCAAAATTTACAGGTATGGAGGATATTCCCCTTATTTTCTCAAAAGGTACATGGCCCAATCTATTATGCCACAAATAATCAACACAATTTCTATAAGATGAAGAATTAGAAAAGGATGCACACACATTAATAGAATAAGAAGATGTACAAGAACCTTTCTTATTGCTTGAAAGTGGAATATTTACAAACGATGATGGTGAAAGACAAGTAGCAGGACAAGTTTCTAAGTGGTCATTATTTACAGTAAGTGATGTGTCTGATTTGTGTAGTTGTGTATTGTTTGAATTGCTAGTAGAAGCAGAACATGAATTTGAAATGAAAAAAGTAGGGACAATAGCTGAACCAAGAAACTAGCATTTTGAGCAGAGGAAATACAGACCATTTCTTGCTCTACCAATCTCCAGATGCTTTTTCATTGAAGGGGCCTGTAAAATGCAGGAAGAATAAAAAAATTGGACAATTGACTTAAGATATGATGTTAAACAATGAACTGAGATCAAATTGAACTTAAAACTAGGGACAAACAACACTTTGTGTAAAGTCGACTTAGGACTAAGGACTGCATCACCAATTTCTGTCACTTTAACTTTGTATCAATTTGGTAAGGTTACAAGTAAAGGATAAGGTAGAATTCTAATGTTGGTTAATAGGGCTTTGTTATAGGACATTGATTAGAAGCCCCGGAATCCTAAATCCAATATTCAGCAGATGATTTGGAGCATTTACATGAAAGATTATCAATAATTTCTTCATGAGTGGAGCAAGCCAATATACCTGCAAAGTTTGCTGCCCTACTAGTGATGTTGTTTGAGACTTCAATTGCATTTGCACCATAGAAGTTCTCCAATAGATGTAGTAGCTGATTATACTGCTCTTTTTCAGGTTTTTAAATCCACATGCTTTGATTTCCAGCATCAACTTCACTGCATCCTCCAGGAACTATCCCTTCAGGTCCTCCATGCACATTTGCAGCAGATGCCATATTTTTTCGTTTAGTGAATTTGAAGTCTTGGGGGAATCCGTGTAATTTGTAGCATTTATCTTTGGTGTGTCCTTGCTTCTTACAGTAGTCGTAAAACAGGCGTAACCTATTGATGGATAACTATCGTTGTATGAGTTGTTTCCTGTAGTGTTCCTCTACTGAGCATAGTTTGGCCTAAAGGCTGGATTTGTAGGACCATTGACATTCATTGAAGCAGACTCCATAATCAGATGGTTGCTTGGCCTAACTTCTCTTTGTTTTTCTTCCTGAATTAGGATAAAAAAGCTTGTGCAATGCTGGGCAATAGATTCATCATCAAAGTGCTTCCTCTCACAACTGTATAGACCTCGTTTAACCCTATTAGAAACCTAATTAGCCTTCTGTCCTGTTCAGCCTTGTGCATATTTGCCTTGACACCACAAGTACATTGGCACTTACATTGTGCATGCACATTTAAGGTGTTTAATTCTTCCCAACGCTTCTTCATTTTTGTATAATATCCTGTAATGTCTAAGGTTCCTAACTTAGGTCATTGATTTCCCTTTTAAGCCGGTACAATTTCATTCCATTCATATGATCGTACCTATCCTCCAGTTCTTGCCACAATTCCTTTGCATCGACCATATATTGTAAGCTATCTGCCAAATCCTTTGAAAGTAAGTTGAGAATCCATGATGTCACCATTTCGTCGCATCTCTTCGACTACTCAAATTTCGGATGGTCGGAATCTGGCTTCTTACATTTTTTTGGTGATGAAGCCAACCTTATTCTTTACTGAGAGGGCTCTGAGGACGCTTCTTCTCCAGGATCTATAACCAGTTCCGTCAAATACCACCGACACCAGTGTCGACCTGGCACTCTCCGAAGAATGCATGTATAAGGGATTGGTCGAATCCAAAGTATCCTTGTTTACATTTGGTGAATTTGTTGAATCCAAAGTATCACCATCTACCGCCATGATATAAGATGAATTAATCGACAAATCTGAAAAACTGTGGGTGAAAATTAGGGTTTCCCAATTTCGACTTGCAACTTCAAATCAAACAGATATTAGTGATGAAAATGATGAGCCTGAACGAGAATTGAGCCAACACTGAGCCTTAGCTTTGATGCCATGTCAAAACTAAGAGATTAAGTGTAAGTAGAAGTTGCCATTGAAAAACTAATAAAACTGATTGTATAATGAATTGGGGAAAGAAAAACTGATAAAACTAAGAGAGAGCAGTAGAAACTTTTGGAGGGATAATGAATTAAGGAAAGAAAAACTGATTGTATTTCTATATTGTGTCCTATATATACACGTATAAAAAAAGTATTCCACTAACTAACATTAGCTAATTACAAAGATACTCTTACTAACCTACTCAACTAACTAACTACCATTAACTAAGTATATAGCTATACATATAAATACAGTTGTAGTTGAGTTGTCATGTAATACTCTTAATATATATATACACACACACACCAATTTAATATTTTGAATTTGGTTCTGAGTTCAAAGTCAAAGAGGAGATAGAGGGGAAAAAAGTGGGAGATTGAGATGAAGAGAATTGGGCCATAGACCAATAAGACAAAATAAAGGGCAAAGATTACTTTTAGCCTGCGGTTAAAATTATTTACATTCGATAGCTGCAAAAGAGTATAAAATTTCAAATAAACTAAAATATAACATATATATATATATATATATATATATATATATATATATATATATATATATATATATATATATATATATATATATATATATATTCAACTATTATTTTGATAGCGGCTATACAATATTATTTTTCAAATAAAACATAATGCTTAGGTTTGTTTGTGTGTCGTAGGTTTGATTGCTTAATGTCATCTTATGTTTGGTGTTTGAGGTACCGAAATTTTACCTATAGTTTCCCGCTTTCAAAATTTGGATCATCAATTGTTATTACTTGACAAGAATATGAAAGGAAAAGGATGCAGCAATAAAGATGACTTGATCTAAATCACCTTAATTCTGCAATAGAAATTGAGCTTAGGTCCTCATTCTTTTTCAGTAATAAAGGATGATTATATATACTAGAGTATTTGTTTAACAGTATGAAGATTATCATAAAGCCTGTGCTTTAGCGCATATGTCAAACTTCATCAAATTAGCTAGTGATGGTAGCAAGCAAAGTCAAGGCCTCACACAAAAAGTTCTCAACAGTTATCTTCTAACAAGTAACCATAGAAAAGAAAAAGATATCTATCAAAGAATCCTAAAAGATCACAGAATCCATTTCAGATGGAGAAGTAAACATTTCAGATATGCCACATGCAAGAGATCAGAAGCAAATGGTATGTTTATTCATTAACCAAAACCCGATTGTTTACCCTTAAAATTGGATAACAATTAAATTTATAATGTGGTTTTAAGGACACGAGATTTCACCTAATACCAATTGATAAATGTCAAGAGTAATAATAAAAATTAACAATATAATTAAGCAAACCAGTGTTTGAATGAATTCAGCCCTTGAGCTTGAATACCCTCAAATTGGTGCTAGAATAATTAGAAATATAACAAGCGGATGAACAAGAATATCAGCTAGAAAATATTGTATTGCTTTGATATGCGTGAATGTAGGCGATTACAAGATGATTATGACCCTCTTTATATAGTATATGAATTCTATCTATGGTACAATTCTAATTACGGAATTAAATCTCATGATTATCCTAAACAACAGCCCTTGATTTGATACGTTTCGGGATTTCTGCTGTGATCTTCGACCAGTCACGGATATCTCGCTTTTCTGTTATTGCGCTTTACTCGAAGCCTTCCATATTTGATCTCGATCATTGCTGGCCTCGATCTCGACAGGCACCTTGATCCTCGAACTCGATACCTTGTCTTTGTGCTCTAGACTGATCCATTACGAGGCTTGTCTTTAATGTAATTCCATGGCCTCGATCAAATAGTAAAATCGGGTAGGCCCGGTTTTAACCGTATACAGATAGTCCCCTCATTTCTTGGAGTGTAGTGAGAAGAAACGAGCTGAGCCTTCGATTTTATACCTTAACCTATCATGATGTCATCCTCATGATGCAAGCGACAGAAGTAACTGGAACATTCCGTCGGTTCATATATCGAGGCATTAAATGCCTATTAGTTGTTGTCAGCCATTACTGGTTCTGAACCGTCATCTTCATCCTATAAATGTGCTTTCCTTCTCTTTTTCCAAACTTTACTCTTGATCTTTGCTCTAATCTTCAAAGCTTTTTACATCTTTTAAGCTTTTCCGTTCTGCACAATCTCTAAGCTTCGTTATCAACCTTCCTCAAAATACCAAACTTTATCCTCTTCTTCTTTCATTGAACTTACATAAAAATTATGAAAACATCAAAAATTGTTCCTCAAAAGGAAAACTCCTCTTCATTACGTCCAGCAGTCGATAAAACATCGGTGGAGCCGCGCCCTGAGGAGTGCGTTCCCGAGAGGAGGTGTGTCCTTGATTCCGACTTCAAAGTTGAGAAGACTTAGTTGATCCCTGGTCAGTGTGAGCCTATGTCGAGATATATATGCTTGATAACTGAGAGTGACCTTGAGCAGGTAAAAAAAGACTGCCATTGGGAAGATAAAGAGGTGATGATTCCGTCCCCTGAAAAAGACATCACTACCCATGTGGAAGGGTTTCTAAGTGTTTACACTTACCCTTTCACCCCGGGCCCTGTCGATCCCGTCATTATAAATTTTTACCGCCAATATCAAATAACCCTCGGTCAGATCCATCTTTCTTCTTGACGGATTTTCATTCTGCTCTGATTCTTCGCAATCAAAGCCGAAGGGATGCCTTTCACCCTCGACCACCTCATCAGATTGTACAGCCCCCGTCTCTTTTAAGGCGGTTAATAAAACTCTAACGTCAGGCCACCAAAGTATTGTTCTCGAGTATAGATGAGGACAAGGATCAAGGGTGTATGGGAAGGTTCGTTCAAGTGAAGACTCCCCACCTAATCCCGGCCGAGAAAATGCCATTTCCCGAGGAGTGGAATATGAAGTGTAAGTACAATCCTGCCTTTAGCTTCCATTTATTGTTTTGTTTTCTTTGCTTCTCCTTATCTATATCCTTCTCTACGATGTAGCAGTCTCTTGGATTCCTGGAGCAATTCCTAACCTTGAGAGTTGGGTTCGGAAACTAGCTTCGACCTCCTCATACGTTAAGCACTCATTTCCTTATTTGGCAAGGGGCCGATGGGAAGCCAAAAATCATGGTAAGCTCTTTTCCACATTCTTTATGATTTTTGCTAAAATGTTCCTTTTCATACTTATTTGACTTCCTTTCATATATGCCTCGAAAAAGATGCCGTCATGAGGCCCCTGTCTGGGGAGGAGAAGGTTCACCCCCGGTCACGAAGCCAGTGAAGGGTTCTCGAACTCTGAGACTTCGAAATCCAAGAAGAGTAGGGCTCGCAAGTCGAAGAAAGACACCACCGTCCTGCATGAGGAGGTAGTTCAGCGACTAAGAGAGGAAGAAGAGGAAAATGAAGATGCTAGCTTCGAGCTGGTGGCTCGAACGAAGAGGAGCACCGAGGTCCGAAAGGCCGCTGAGCCGGTAAGGGCTGAAGAGATTCAGCCTCGAAGCAAGGAGATCTCGAAATAGGACCCAAGCAAAGTTCCCAAGTCGTCGGAGGCTGAAGATGCCTCCTGCCGAAATGAGAAGTCGGTGGGTGTGCCTGAAGGGGCTAGCTCCGATGCCCTTCAAAATGAAAAGAATGCCTCAAGTTACTTGCTTGGGGCAATAGAAATTGTCTATTTGCCAACCCTTCCTACATTATCTGAGAGGCAACTTCAGGAAGCCCAGGCCATAGGGACCCTTGATGTGGAAAGAGCCCACGAAAGGGAGGACCTTTTCCGTGGTTGCTTTATGGGAGTCGAAGATGCTACCAACCTGAGTGAGGCATCGAGTCTCTTTGATGAGGCTCAACGACTTCTGAGTTAGGTAAGTCTTAGCTCCCCTAATCGATATTACACTTGTATTTATTTCTTCTTTCCTAATTTTCTTTCTTTCTACATAGGCCTTGTCACTTCATCGGGATCCATTTTCTAAATCTAGAGTAGAGCTGAGCCGATGGGAGGCCAATCTTCAAAGTCTCATGGAGGAGAGAAATGCCCTTAAACTTCTCACCGGGCAAAAAAAAGAGGAGATCAAGGACCTCCGAGCCGAATTGGCCACAGCTCATAAAGAGCAGACTGACCTGATTGAGCAGGTAATATAAATTTTTAGATGCTTGATGTATCAATTCAGAGATGACGACTAATACTTCAATCCTGCAGGTTTAGTAGAAGGCCAAAAAGATCGAACAGCTCCGTGAGGAGGCCAACATGATGAGGCCGGCGACTTTGGGGTGGAAACAAAACATGGACTACCTTGCCTCGGACAAAGATGCTGCACGAGCCCAACTGTCATCGGCCGAACATCAGCTAAAAAGCATGAATAAGGAAAGCTCATCCCAATCCAATAAAATTGAGGAGCTCGAGGCTCGGTTAACCCCCGAAATTGCAAATGTTACTTCTGAGGCAGAAAAAGTAAAGGCTGACATGGAGGAGATCGTGTCCGTCTACTGATTAGATGCTGAAGCTGCTCAAGCTTGAGAAAGGGAAGCATATTGGGCTACCGAGCATGTCAAGTACCCGTCTCTAAGAGAGACTCTCGAGTAGATTCATGCTTGTGGCTTTAACCTTGCCGTCGAGATCGAGAACACGAAAGAGCTCGAGGCCGAAGCCAAAGCATTGCTCTCTTCCGATGGAGATGATTCCGGGAGCGTGAGTGGATCCGATAGAGAAGGGGATCCAATGGTGAAGGTGTAGCTCCCGAGGAAAATTAGGCACTTAGAATTTTTTGTTTTTTGAATTTTTTGTGTAGGATCTTGATCGATCCATGTAAATATTTTCATATATATAAAAGATCTCTTTTCTCTTTGATTTGTCTTTATTTCAATTTCCGCCATGTACAAATTTTGTTTCGGCCATGTCTTGGAAATTTTATATGTATGAGGCTTGGGCAATTTGATCATAGTCGGACTAGTGTAGTCTTTATAATTGAGCGAGTGTTTGTTCGAACTCGAAGTAGGATGACCTTTAAGTTTTAGTTGATTGAGGATGACTTCTCGAACTCAAAAATAAAATGGCCCCTAGACTCTTGAATTAAGTCGATATGGCCTTAAAAGAATGGCTCCTTTCCACTTTTCGGCTTAAAAGAGTTAATCATATAAAATTTGTTATGCCTTAACATAAGATTGTTTCGAGAGTTCTAACAATCCAGTATCTCTTTAGGATTTTCGAGGGTTGATATTATCGAAACTCTTGTAACTTTGCCAAGCGTAGCCTTTTTAACCGGTTTTGTGAAGATATTATAAGGCCTATTTTTATTACGGAATTCGGACATCTCCAAACCGTGGTGGTTTAGCCGTAGCCTTTAACTTGGGATTTGCCTGTTAGGCTTATTTCCTGGTCACACTTCGGACTTGATCTAAGTGCCAGTCCCCAAGTGGGATGGCCATGGCCTATAAAAAATGGGGGTTGTCTTTTTAAGGTCTTATAATCTCGAGATTCTAGTGGTTCGATTTCATCAATTTTTCGAACGATAGTCCCCGAGTACGGGGTGAGTTGTTTGAACTTCAGTTGTGATCTGCCCTTAATCCATTTTCCACAATAGATCAAAAGTGTGAAATTATAAAGTAAAAATTTCTTTAAGGCAAGAAATATTTGACAAGGAAAAATGCTTTTCTTAATAGGTTACATGCGCACATGTTTGACTTTAGGGCTCGAATGATCTAAATGGGCACATCTGGTTTGACCGTTTGGACCTTCTAAAGTTTTACCTATCGAGACTATGTCAACACGAAGTACCTTCCTTGTAACGAAGTTAACATCCGAGGGTGATGTCCCCCAGTATTTGAGGTTGATTGTAAAGAAGCCTTGGATACTGTTGAGTTGCTCTAAGTTTGCACGAACAATGGTTGCCTCATTAAAAACCTTGCCAAAAAAACCCATTTGGGATAAAAACTGATCTAAGTAAAAAAGAATGCAATGCGTACTTTCAGACCTAAGGACTTTGTGTTGAAGGATTCTTCGATATCTTCGGTGGAACACCTACAATTGATTAGTGTAAAATGTAAATGAAAATAGAGAAGTTCATACCTTAGCAGTAGTATCTTTTGAGAAGTGATATATTCCAATTGTTTGGTAATTGCTCGCCATCTGTCGTGCCAAGTTTGTAGGATCCTTTTTTCGATGATATCGGGGACCTGATACGGTCCTTCCCAGTTCAGGCCAAGTTTTCCTTCGTTTGGGTCTCGAGTATTGATGGTGACCTTTCTTAGGACTAAGTACCAGTTTTAAAATGTCAAAGATTGGTCCTTCGATTGTAATACCTCTCGATCCGCTATTTCTTTGCGGCCATTCGAATGATGGCGGCTTCCCGTCTTTCATCCAGCAATTCGAGGCTCATATTCATAGCCTCGTGATTTGATTCTTCCATTTGTATATCGAAACCTAAAACTGGGTTCCTCGACTTCGACCTGGATTAGAGCTTCGGCAACGTAGACTAAAGAGAACGGTGTTGCCCCCATACTGGATTTCAACGTTGTTCAATATGCCCAAAGGACCTCGGGCAATATTTCTCTCCATTTTCCTTGAGCTTCGTTCAACCTTTTCTTCAGGTTTTGGATGATGGTCTTGTTTGTTGACTCGGCCTGTCTGTTCCCACTAGGATGGTATGATGTTGATAGGATATTTTTTAATTTGTGATCTTCGAAAAACTTTGTCACTTTGTTGCTGACGAATTGCTTTCCATTGTTGCATACGATCTCGACAGGCATTCCAAATTGGCATATAATTTGGTTCCAAATGAAGTATATGACTTTGTTTTCTCTGACTTTCTCGAATGCATATGCTTCAACCCACTTCCATTGTCGCATACGGTCTCGGCAAACATTTCGAATCAGCATATAATATGGTCCCAAATGAAGTCTATGACTTCTTTTTCTATGGCTTTCTCGAAGGCATGTGCTTCGACCCACTTAGAGAAATAGTCAGTCATAAATAAAATGAATTTAGTTTTACCTAGGGCCGATTGTAGAGGGCCGATGATATCCATCTCCCATTTCATCAACGGCCACGGGGATAGGATTGAATGGAGTTGCTCTCCGGGCTGGTAGATCATCGGTGCATACCTTTGATATTTGTTGCACTTTCAAACAAACTCTTTAGTGTCCTTTTCCATATCGGCCCAATAGTATTCTGCTCTGATGACTTTGTGAACCAATGATTCGGCAGCAGAATGGTTTCCACAAGTGCACTCGTGAATTTCCCATAGAAGATAGTCGGTGTCTCCTGGTCCCAAACATTTCGCCAATGGTGTATCGAACGTTCTCCTATATAGTGTTCCATCCTCGGCCAATGTGAACTGTGCGGCCGTCGCACACAGAGTCCTCAATTCTTTAGTATCTGATGGAAGCTTCCCGTTCTTTAGGTATTCAAGGTATTTATACCTCCAATCCCAGGTTAAACTTGTGGAGTTTATTTCGGCATGTCCTTCTTCAATAACTAACGTTGAAAGTTGCACGACAGTCCCCGAGATAAGTTCATCATCTTCGATGATGACCCTAAATTTGCAATGGCATCGGCCTTGCTATTTTATTCTTGAGGTACGTGCTGCAGCGTCCATTCTTTAAATCGATGTAAAGACACTTGTAATTTATCTAAGTACCTCTGTGTTCGATCTTCTCGAACCTCGAAAGTTCTGTTGACTTGATTTACCACAAGTTAAGAGTCACATTTGGTCTCGATGACCTCTGCTCCCAAGCTCTTAGCTAGCTCTAGACCTACAATCATGGCTTCATACTCAACCTCATTGTTAGTCAATTTCAAAGTTTTGATAGATTGTCTAATCGTATTACTTGTGGGCGGCTTCAAAATGATGCCTATCCCGGACCCCTTCACGTTCAAAGCAATGTCTATGAATAGGGTCCACACCCCCGATGACATACCTAATTTTAATAATAGTTCCTTTTCGACCTCGGGTATGAGGGCTTGTGTAAAGTTGGCCATGAAGTCTGCCAAAATTTGAGACTTGATGGCCATTCGGAGTTGATACTCGATATCGTACCCACTGATCTCGACGGACCATTTGGCCAATCAGCCCTAGAGCTTAGGCTTGTGCAAAATGTTACGGAGTGGTAAGTGGTCACAACACAAATTGGGTGACATTGAAAATATGGCTTTAATTTCCTAGAGGCGCTTATTAAAGCAAGTGCTAATTTCTCTAAGTGTGGGTATTAGGTCTCAGCTTCACCTAGGGTCCGACTAACATAATAAACAGGAAATTATGTACTTACAGCTATCTCCGAGATTGCTAAATATAGGTAAAGTTACTCGTCCGCCTTTGGGGTGTGAAGCAATGGCGGGCTCGACAGGTAACATTTGAGTTTCTCCAAAGCCTGTTGACATATGGTCCATGCGAAGCTGCTCTTTTTCTTAAGCAGTTAAAAGAAACGGTGACTCCTGCCTGAGGACCTCAAAATAAATTGACCTAAGGCGACCATGCGTTCCGTTAACCTTTGTACAGACTTGACATTATCAACAACTGATGTCTTCGATTGCCTTGATTTTATTGGGTTGATTTCGATTCGCTGATTCGATACCATAAAGCCAAGGAACTTGCCTAAGCCGACCCTGAATGCACACTTCTCCGGGTTAAGCTTCATGTTGTACTTTCTTAGTATGTCGAAGGTCTCCTGCAAATGTTTCAAATGGTCCTCTGCTCATAGGGACTTAACTAACATATCATCAATATAAACCTCCATTGATTTTCCTATTTGTTCTTTAAACATTCGATTTACTAGGCGTTGATAAGTGGCACCAGCATTTTTTATTTCGAACGACATTACATTATAGCAGTATGTGCTGTATTTAGTGATAAATGAAGTCTTTTCCTGATCCTCTGGGTTCATTTGTGTTTGATTGTACCCGGAGTAGGCATCGAGAAAACTAAGGATCTCGTGGCTGGTAGTAGCATCGATCATGCGATTGATATTCGATAGAGGAAATGAATCTTTAGTGCATGTCTTGTTTAGATCCTTATAGTCTATGCACATTCTAAGTTTGTTTCCCTTTTTAGGGAACACAACTACGTTTTCTAACCATTTGGGATATTTTACCTCCCGAATGGACCCTATATTAAGAAGTTTTGTTATTTCATCCTTGATGAATGCATATTTTACCTCGGACTGAGGTCTTTTCTTTTGTTTCACCACGCGGAACTTCGGATCCAAGCTCAGCCGATGCGTAGTGATTTCCGGTGGGATCCCTATCATATCTAGGTAGGACCAAGCAAAACAATCCATATTATTTAAAAGAAATTGAACAAGTTTTTTCCTGAGCTCAGGAGTCAACCCCGTGCCCATATATACCTTTCGATCGGGCAGATGCTTGATCAACACGATTTGTTCCAGCTCTTCAACCATTGATTTCATTGCATTAGAATCATCAAGGATTACGAAGGTTCGTGGTATCATATAATCATCATCTTCGAAAGTTTCCTGCTCCTCCGACCGGGCCTAGGCCGACGATTATGGTTGCAATTTGACCTTTTGCTTTCTCTTCGACTCTGATTCCTTTGTTGATGAAAGCATCAACACTGGTACTACGTCATAAATTGCTAACATTTATTTGGCGGCGAGTTGTTCACCGTACACCGTTTTTATTCCTTATGATATTGGGAACTTTAGGACTTGATGAAGCATCGAGGGTACTGCCCTCATGTTATTGACCTAAGGCCTCCCTAGCAACGCGTTGTACCTCATGTCGTCTTCGATCACATGGAACTTTGTTTCCTGGATGGTCCTGACCACATTTACTAGCAAAATGATTTCCCCTTTGGTGGTTTCACTTGCCATGTTGAAGTGTTGGCCCAAGTAATGGTGAGTTTTGAAGAATGACAAAGAAACTCAAACATGGACCAGGTTCATCCTAGTGAACCACAGATATGGTCAACTCAAGCATGTGAGATGCACGTGAAGTAGATAAACCTCACTTACCAGAAGTGATATCTCCTTATCCTGATCGAAAAGGTTGTATATTGGATAATGACAAAGACTCCTTACACAAAGAGAACACAGATCAAGAGATGGATATAGTTAGAGGATGAGACCAACTAGAACTCTTCCACCAAGGAAGAGTAGCGTCAGTATTCTAGTCAATCTCTATTTACTAACTCCATAAATATTAGTGTTGTTCTCTTTTACAGGTAATGCACATAAGGAGAAGTTAAACCTGAATTGAGAGAAAAATATCAAGGCAATTTTGTAAGCAATTTATGTGTGATTCAATCGTGCAATCCTGAAGCTACTTGAACCAGATAGAAGAACCAGTTCCAAGTGTCTATCTTTTATTCTAGTTCAATTGTAGTAGGTATTTTCATATTGTACCTTTCAGCTTTATCTAGAAGCAATTGTATTAGGTACTCAGAGTTTTCAAGTTAGAGTTAATTTGAAGTTGTCGCAACAGTTGAGGTTGTGTGCTACAATGAGATTAGAGTTAACCCTAGGTTTACAAAAGAGTTTTTGTAAATGCAGTTTTTGGCTCAGTGATTTTAGTGGAGAGTTTTGGAAAATCCTACTGGAAGGTAGGTCGTGATTTTTTCACCTTTTGAGCCGGGTATTTTTCACGTAAAATCTCTGTGTTCTTTAATTTTTATATTTATAATTCTGCAATAGTAGTAGTTGGAACACATAGAAGAACCATGTTCTTATATAATCAGGTTAAACGAAAAATTGGGCACCACACAAATCACCCCCCCCTCTTGTGTGGTATTGAAGTATAGAACATCAATTGGTATTAGAGCGAGTTATCCTTGAAGAGGTTAACACCTTAGGAATAGATCAATATGAGTACACCACATGGAAACTGGGAAGGACAATCCACTGCTAGGCCTCTATTCTTTACTGATCAATACTACTCCTGGTGGAAAAACAGGATGAGAGATCATATCATAGGAGAGGATTATGAACTCTGGGATATTATTACTGATGGTCCCCTGGCTACCACGAAGAAGAATGCTGAAGGAGTGGATGTGCCAAAGACTAGAGCTGACTGCACTGGTGAGGACTTGAAGAAGTGGGAAAAGAATACTAAGGCCAGGAAATGGCTTTTGTGTGGACTTGGTCCAGACAAATACAACAGAATTAAAAGTTGCACTATTGCTAAGGAAATTTAGGACACTTTACAAGTGGCTCATGAAGGAACTCCTTAAATGAAGAGATCAAGAGGAACACTACTGTATTCTCAATATGAGAATTCCACCATAAAGGAAGGAGAAACCATCCAAGAGATGTATACAAGGTTCACAACACTAACAAACGAACTTAAGTCTCTTGGAAGGATTATCCTTGAAGAAGACAAGGTTGAGAAAAATTTGACAAGGGTTTTGTCAGTTACTTGGGAAAGCAAAATCACTACTATTCAGGAATCAAAGAACATTTCCACTCTCAAGTAGGACAAGTTGATTGGAAATCTCACTGCCTATGAACTGAGAAGGCAAACCATGAAGATGGATGCTCCCAAGAAAGAAAGAATCCTGGCTCTCAGAATTATTGAAGGTGCAAATTTAGAGGAAGATGAAATGGTTATGATCATAAGGGACTTCAAGAAGTATCTAATGAGAGGAAATGGTTCTTCAAGAGGTGCAACTTACAACAAACCAAGGATCCTTGAAAACCAGACCAACGAGGGCTGTTAAATGTGGTAAGACTGACCACATGATCAAAAACTGTCCTCAATGGGAAATTGAATGGAAGAAGGAAAGGGCTGAACGAAGGAACAGGAAGAAGGAACAGGTTCATCCCAAGAAGAACAAAGGATCAACGAAGGCCATAGTTGCTATCTAGGGAGAAAGCTCAGATGAGGATTCAGAAGATGAAGATGAAGATGAAACACTTATGGCCATTGGAGAATCAGATGATGAACAAGAGGTAAGTGTGATTCATCTCAAAGACAAAATTAAATTTTTGTCTAAAAAAAGACTATCTGAATTACTGCTAGATTTCATTGATGAGTCTGAGGTCATAAATAAAGAAAAGGAACAACTGTCTAAGGAATGTGTAATCTTGAAAGTTAAGTGCAAGAATCTGGAACTCAAGGCTAGTGAAAGTAATAGTAAAAATACTGAGTTGAAGAACCAGGTTCTTGAACTTGACACCACCTTGTTAGAGCTTAGATCTGAAAATTTAAAACTGAAATTAGGAATAGGTAAAAAGAAAATTGATCACATACACCTCACCTTAGAAGAAAATTTAGGAAAAATGAAGGATGAGTTGTACAAAAAGGATGAGCAGATAAGAGTCCTAAAAGAAAATCTAGGCAAGGTTAAACATGAACAAAATAGAACTTGCAAATGGAATAAGTCCTCTGATGCACTATCTTGGCTACAAGAACATCACAGTAGCAATAAGAGAGGACTTGGCTATGAGACCCCTGAACCTAAGTGGGATCCCAAAAGCAAGTATATCACACTTCCTGAGAACAAAATCTACACACACTATGGTAAGACTGGTCACTTTAAAAGTGAATGTAATGCAAAAGAGAAGGCCAGTCAAAAGAACAAAATCTTTGTTCAAGGAAAAAATAGGCTGCCAAGATGGGCTAAAAAGAATTTAATTCACCATTTTGCCTATAGAAAGGGATCCAAAATAGTTTGGATTCCTAAGACTAACCCCTGATTTTCTCTTGCAGGTCAAAGTGAAGGGAAGCAGCCAAATATGGTACATGGATAGTGGATGCTCAAAGCATATGACTGGAAGCAAGAACCGATTCCTTTCACTTGAGGACCTCAAAGGAGGTAATATCTCCTTTGGAAATGGTAAGAAATGTGATATCATTAAGGATTGGAAAGGTAGATAATATAGACTCACATTCCATGGAGAATGTCTACTTGATAGATGGCTTGAAATATAGCCTCATTAGTGTATCACAAGTGTGTGACAGAGGTAACTTGGTAGCATTCACCTCTATCAAATGTTTTGTGATAAATCTTATCACTGACAAGATTATTTTGTAGGTAAAAAGAATAAACAATATATACATTGTAGATCTGTCCACTCTTTTAGAAAATGAACTCACTTTCCTAAGTGTGTTGGACAATGATCCCCTCCTTTGGCACAAAAGACTTGGACATGCAAGTCTAAGTCAACTCAACAAATTAGTCTCCAAGGACTTGATGATAGGGTTTCCTAACATCAAGTTTAAGGAAGACAAAGTTTGTGAGGCTTGTGCAAGCGGGAAGCAGGTAAGATCCTCTTTTAAAAGCAAGAAAATGGTAAGCATGACCAAGTCGATGGAACTGGTTCATATGAATCTCTGTGGTCCAATGAGAGCATTATGCAAAAGTGGTAAGAAATATGTGATGGTACTTGTTGATGATTACTCTAGGTTAACTTGGATATTATTTTTAACATCTAAGGATGAAGCATTTGACATGTTTACTGCCTTTGTTAGAAAAAGTCGAATCCCACAGATAATTAAGGCTTAGCTACAGCTGTTCACTATCACCAAGAAGACAAGCTTGAACAGTTCCTAACTTATAGATATTTAGATTCTTGTGTTTAACTAATTGATTAACAAATTAAAATAATAAATTAACAACTAAAGATACTAAGAGTTAGAGACAAGATTAAGGAGGTCTAGAGTTATGATTTCCCCAATTGTCGGAATCCTTCCCGCTATGTCTTCTATAATTTCGCCTAAGTATTCTCTACCGATCATGAGCACTCTTATTACCGTAAATCTCTCCTGAGTAATCACAACAATTTACTAGACGCACTCTCCCGAGCTACGCTAGCTGGCTTTTGATACAACTCACTTCAGATTGCACCCAAGGCTTCGTTATCCCTAATCCCACCTATAAACCCTCGGTTATTGATCCCTCATATACTTTGGGAGTGGTGTTGTTCAAAAATTACCTAAATATGCACTCTCTCCCGAGTTATGCATACTAAATAGGCACAGCAAATTGAGAGCTCTTCAATTAACTACAATAAGAATGTAGTTGAACAAATAGAGATTATACTACGGCTCAATTATATAAAAACATAACAAGAATTTATCCTACAAAAGGTTATATCAAAACTCTAGATAACAAATTAGCTATTCATAATAGTATGTAAAACTACAATACTAAAAGTCATAACCAACAACGAAAAATAGGAAGAGGAAAGAAAAAACTTATAGAAGAATTCCCAAGCCTTGCTCTTATTGTGTCTATGCCTCCTTAGGTCAAACCTATGTCAAAAATATGTCCAATCTTTTTCTTGGTCGGCTTCCTTGGTTTAATACAGGTTTTAGGGCTTAAAATCCCGTGTTTTGCACTTTGGTCCCTGAAATTTATGCATCCTGCCGCGGTTCCACCGCGGTCGCGCCGGAACCGCGGCCAAACACCCTCTCAGATTCTTCAGTTGTTCGCGACTTCCCTCTGTCGCGGTTCTGCCGCGGTCACGGTTTTTGACCATGTTTCGTTTGGAATTTGGAAAAACGTAAAACATGAAAGTTGTATCCCTTTGAGGTATCTTTCCAACCATATATTTTGGAGCCCAAATTGGGTTCTCAGTAAAACGTTATGTCTAGTTTACTAGACAGTGCGCAATATGCCTCTTCGAGTTTTCGTTTTGTTATTTTATCATCCGTTGATCCCCGAACGCGATCCCGGATTAATTCCTTGAGCTATTACTCAGACTTCAAAGCTCCAAACCACTTAAATTCATTACATAACATCTATATAGCTCGAAATCACACCTACAAGGCATAAAATAGACAATTAGTGCAAAACACTAGCGATTAAAGCGCAAACTCAACTAAAGTGCAGTAAATTGGAGTGTAATAATCGACTAAAATACGTAATTATAGCCTATCATCAACACCCTGCACTTAAACCATTGCTCGTCCTCGAGCAATCAAACTACACTTTTTTTTATAGACACGGCCTTTTTAAATAATTCTCCTAACTCATCACACCAAAAGTATTTAAAATAGACTAAGCACAAAAGCGTAACATCTTCACCTCAAGATTTGACTCATAAGTACCATGCATTATTCACAATTTACCTACTTACTCTAACATAGAGGCTACTGACATTACCTTTTCTTCATGAATCAAGTGCCCTAACACAACAAAAGAGAGTAGTTCCACACAATAAAATTTAAGAACACTTAGGAACTCAAGATAGAAAGAATTCACTCACTCTCAGAAATAACATTCATATGCCACAAAAGATGAACCATAAGCTTGCCCGTAGTGTACTACTCTACTAATGGAGCTCATTCAATCTAGGATCAATTAGGACTTTATTTGGTTGTAATGTAGGCTACGGGACAGGTAGGATACCTTTAGATATAAGAGTGACTACAACTCTCTTAGCACTTTAATACATCTACTTTAATATTCAAACCCCATACTTATGTCAAGCCAAACTCCACCTTCACATCAATATACATTAACTCCCAAATTATTTAAGCACAATTATATCAAGAGTCACCACTATCAAAGAATATTTTTTTTCACAGCAATGCAACTATTTTTTTTTCTTCTTTGTCAATTCAAGTGGCTCTTGCTCTTTCAAATCAGTGCACCTTTCTCCTTATTTCACTGGTTCCACTCAAAAGCCAAACCAACCACCCCACACTTTAACTTTTACAAAGTTCCTAACAATTCAAGTGCTCATGAGAGGTTACAATGGTTCAAATAGATGGTTAATTCAAACAAATGGGTAAGGCTTGTAATGTGGTTGCCAAAGAAATAAGATTATAGCCTCAAAGGGGTTAACTACGATACATAACAATTAGGTGGGTAAAATATACATATCTGGCTCAACAAAGAAATGCCTATATCACTTCCTAGACTGAATAAAACTACTATTTCGCTTTGCAAACACATGGGGCAAGTTCTAGACATCAAATGCAATGCACAGAATACAACAAACCTCTCACAAACATGGCACATAACTCACTCAGGATTGGATTCACGGACATTCTAGTCAAAGCAGTTAAGCAATTTTAAGAATATACAATTTAAGGTACTTATACAAGAGTCAAAAACTGAGCTTAAGCGTCACAACCAAAGTACTCACTATTCTCAAGGCATAACAAAGTCAAGAGATATTGCTTCAATTCAAAACACAACACAATGACTCCTACTCCCAAAAAAAACTAACTACACCCGGTTCAAATAAAACCCTTGGAAAAGAACTGTGGTTTAAAGAAAAACCAAGGGGTAATTATTACACTACCTAACAAAAGAAAATCTTTTTGCACTTTTTCTTTAGACTTAAATCCCTCAAGAAAATTGTTTAATAGATCCATCGTCGGGAAAAGTCCAATCTTTTCTATTTAAAAAAAATCATTCAATTAAACTAACACAACTAAAATAGCATAGAAAGTCACCCAAACAATCTCCTCACCCCACACTTAAAATTGGGCATTGTCTCCAATGCACACCATAACTAATAAAAAGGATAAAGAGACTCCCTGGTAGGCCAAAGGCCGAAGCACTAACAGCTCATGGGATACTCAGACTTCTCCCAAGCTTGGTCCTTCGTGCTGGTACCTCACACTTAGTTCCATCCATTTGGTTTATTATTGCATCTTTCCAATACCTTTGCTTTCCATGCTCCTAGAAAATAAAAAAATTAACACTACAAAAATAATACAATTAAAAAAAATATTAATACAAAAAATAAAAGAAAGCAGTAGAGCTGGGTTGCCTCCCAACAAGCGCTTGATTTAATGTCGCGGCACGACGTGAATCACTTTCTGCCTCCACTTCGAACTTATGAATCGCACCCCAAGTTTTGCTTCAAGCTTATGATTATGCTCTTGGGGCGGTACAAATTCTTGCGAGCCAAAAATTAGATAGAGTCTTATGCACTTTTTGGCTCTCGGCCGAGGAGTGTCACCTTGCCTAGACGGCCTTGAGAATTTCAAAATATAAGGCCCATCTACCTCTTCCTTGGACTCCTTTTTATGCTCGTAAAGATCCATTCCCATTTCACCGTCTGAACATAATGTAGAGAAGTGTTTGGAATGAGGTACAACACGCTCCAATACATGAACTTCAAGATTTTCGACCTCCTCAACACCCAAAACACTAGAGTCAACTAAATTTGTATCTTCAACGTCCCTGGTTGACTCTAGTATTACTTCTTCAACATCGACATTCTCAAATTCTAGATGGTTAGAGTGTTGGGATTCTACTTTGGACCCCTCCATTGGAACCTCAATTTCCGTCTCTAATGCAAACTGCTCTTGGCTACTATCCATAATATTAACATATTGAGCATTAAAAGCTTCAACTAATTGACTCACTTGAGCCTCTAAGTTGTGAATAGTTTCATCTTGCCTTTCTACCTGCAGCTGTATTTTACTTTGTTGTTCTATAATGCACTTTAACATATCTTCGATCTTCTTTAGGTCAGCTTCCCTAGGTTCTTTGTTCCTGTTATCCTCACAAGAAAACGTAAAATCATCATAATAAGGGGTTGGGGGAAGACAAGAAATATAAGCACAACCATGAAAGTGACCATCTTGACCACCACACATATCACACACATTCCACACATAAGATAGAGTTGGTGTACAAAACTCGCTCTCGGGAATATTTTGAAAATTTTGCCAAGGGTGGTTTTCATCACAATATGCATAAGGAGGATTAAAAGTAGAATTACCAACATCAAAACTTTCATTATTCCATGATGCCATGTTTTTTTATTATTTTTAAATCAACAAGTAAAACAAAAAATGAAAAAATATCAAATACAAAAAATAAAAATAAAAGTTCAAACTTGAAACCTAGTAATATGTACACCTACAGCTACACCGTTAGTTCCTCGGCAACGACGCCTTGATCACGCCCAACTATGCCTTATAAAAAGGACAATGCAGTCATTGCAAATATAACCTGGTTTACAAGTCCGGAGTCGAATCCCACAGAGAACTAAGGCTTAGCTACAGCTGTTCACTATCACCAAGAAGACAAGCTTGAACAGTTCCTAACTTATAGATATTTAGATTCTTGTGTTTAACTAATTGATTAACAAATTAAAATAATAAATTAACAACTAAAGATAGTAGGAGTTAGAGACAAGATTAAGGAGGTCTAGAGTTATGATTTCCCCAATTGTCGGAATCCTTCCCGCTATGTCTTCTATAATTTCACCTAAGTATTCTCTACCGATCATGAGCACTCTTATTACCGTAAATCTCTCCCGAGTAATCACGACAATTTACTAAGACGCACTCTCCCGAGCTACGCTAGCTGGCTTTTGATACAGCTCACTTCAGATCGCACCCAAGGCTTCGTTATCCCTAATCCCGCCTTTAAACCCTCGGTTATTGATCCCTCATATACTCTGGGAGTGGTGTTGTTCAACAATTACCTAAATATGCACTCTCTCCCGAGTTATGCATACTAAATAGGCACAGCTAATTGAGAGCTCTTCAATTAACTACAATAAGAACGTAGTTGAACAAATAGAGATTATACTACGGCTCAATTATATAAAAACATAACAAGAATTTATCCTACAAAAGGTTCTATCAAAACTCTAGATAACAAATTAGCTATTCATAATAGTATGTAAAACTACAATACTAAAAGTCATAACCAACAACGAAAAATAGGAAGAGGAAAGAAAAAACTTGTAGAAGAATTCCCAAGCCTTGCTCTTATTGTGTCTATGCCTCCTTAGGTCAAACCTATGTCAAAAATATGTCCAATCCTTTTCTTGGCCGGCTTCCTTGGTTTAATATAGGGGTTAGGGCTTAAAATCCCGTGTTTTTCACTTTGGTCCCTGAAATTTACGCATCCTGCTACGGTTCCACCGCGGTCACGCCGGAACCGCGGCCAAACACCCTCTCAGATTCTTCAGTTGTCCGCGACTGCCCTCTGCCGCGGTTCTGCCGCGATTCTGCCGCAGTCATGGTTTTTGACCCTGTTCCGTTTGGAACTTGGAAAAACGTAAAACATGAAAGTTGTATCCCTTTGAGTTATCTTTCCAACCATATATTGCGGATCTCAAATGGAGTTTTGAGTAAAAAGTTATGTCTAGTTTACTAGACAGTGCGCAATATGCCTCTTCGAGTTTTCGTTTTGTTGTTTTATCATCCGTTGATCCCCGAAAGTGATCCCGGCTTAATTCCTTGAGCTATTACTCAGACTTCAAAGCTTCAAACCACTTAAATTCATTACATAACATCTATATAGCTCGGAATCACACCTACAAGGCATAAAACACACAATTAGTGCAAAACACTAGCGATTAAAGCGCAAACTCAACTAAAGTGCAGTAAATTAGAGTGTAATGATCGACTAAAATATGTAATTATAGCCTATTGTGATGAGCATGGTATAGATCATAATTTTCTTACCCCTAAGACTCCTCAACAAAATGGAGTAGTTGAAAGAAAGAATAGGACTCTTGAAGATATGGCTAGGACTATGCTTCTTTCTAGTAAACTTCCCCATAGCTTCTGGGTAGAAGCTGTAAACACTGGATGTTACATCATTAATAGGTGCATGACTAGACCTCTTATAGAGAAGACTCCTTATGAGTTACTTAAAGGGAGAAAACCAAATATATCTCATCTAAGGGCATTTGGATGCAAGTGTTTTATGCACAATAATGGAAAGAACTCCCTAGGTAAGTTTGATCCCAGAAGTGATGAGGGAATATTCTTGGGATATTCTACACATAGCAAAGCTTATAAAGTGTACAACAAAAGAACTATATGTGTAGAAGACAGTGTACATGTAGTTTTTAATGAAAGTAACATTCTTTCTGAGAGACAAGAACATGAAGATGAAGCTATTGGGCTGGTAAAAGAGTTAAATGAAGCCACACCTGAAGAAGGAACAAGTGATGGAACAGGTTCTTCCATCCAGGGCAACCCGACAGGGGGAACTGAACAAAAAAAACTGAATCTAATCCCCAAATGGAGCCTGTCCATGAGCCTATTCCTCAATAACAGAACATGGGAGAAACATCAAATAGAACCAGTTGGTTGTGAAACCTTACAAGTATCAAAGTTCTTATCCCATTGAGAACATAATTACTGATCCAACCTATGGAATTGAAACTAGATCTCAATTAAAGAATCTATGTGCTTTTAATGCTTTCTTATCTCTTATTGAACCTAAAAATATTGTTGAGGCTTTGCAGGATGCAAACTGGGTGAATGCAATGCAAGATGAACTCAATCAGTTTGAAAGAAGTCAAGTTTGGCATCTGGTTCCAAGACCCAAGGATAGATCAGTAATTGGCACTAAATGGGTCTTCAGAAATAAACTTGATGAAGATGGAACTGTTATAAAGAACAAGACAAGGTTGGTGGTTCAAGGTTATAGCCAGGAGAAAGGCATAGACTATGATGAGACCTTTGCTCCAGTTGCAAGATTGGAAGCAATAAGACTCCTCATAGCCTTTGCAGCACACATGGAATTTACTCTTCACCATATGGATGTCAAAAGTGCTTTCCTAAATGGCTACTTAAAGGAAAAAGTGTTTGTCAAACAACCTCCAGGGTTTGAGAACAAGGAAAATCCTGATCATGTGTACAAACTTGACAAAGTACTCCATGGACTCAAGCAGGCTCCTAGGGCATGGTATGAACAACTGTCCAAATTTCTGCTTGAACATGGCTACAAGAGAGGTAAAATTGACAGTACCCTATTTTTGAGGGGAAAAAGGTAAGGACCTTCTTGTAGTACAAATATATGTTGATGACATAACTTTTGTGGCAACCACTGAAAAACTAAGTAAGGAATTTGCAAAACTTATGGGGAGTGAATTTGAAATGAGTATAATGGGTGAGCTTAATTTCTTCTTAGGTTTGTAAATTAAACAAAACTCAAATAGAACCATGATCCACCAGCAGAAATATGCAAAAGAGTTGATTAAGAAGTTTAAAATGGAAGAATCAAACGAAATCGATACTCTTATTGCAACAACCACAAAATTGGACATAGATGAACCTGGTTCATATGTTGATCAGAAGTTGTATAGGGGTATGATTGATTCACTTTTGTATCTTACTACTAGCAGACCTAACATTTTTTTTAGTGTAGGGCTTTGTGCTCGATTTTAAGCAAATCCAAAGGAATCCCACTTGACTGTTGTCAAGAGAATATTGAGATACTTGAAAGGCACTACTGACCTTTGTGTTTGGTATCCAAAAGGTAGTAACTTTAACCTAGTGGGATATGTTGATGCTGACTATGCAGGTTTTCTTGTGGATAGGAAGAGCACCTCAGGTGTGGTAGACTTCCTTGGTTCATGTCTTTTGTCATGGGCTACTAAAAAGCAAAATTCAACGGCCTTATCTACTGCTAAAGCTGAGTATGTTGTTGCTGCTTCCTGTTGTGCTCAATTACTATGGATCAAACAGCAGTTGATGGATTTTGGTATTGAAGTTGGTTGCATCCCTATTTTCTGTGATAACACTAGTGCTATTAGTATGACTAAGAACCCGGTTCATCATAAGAGAACTAAGCACATAAATGTTAGACACCATTTTTTGAGGGACAACTATGAGAAATGACTGATTACTATAGAATTTTGTGCTACTGATAAACAGATTGCTGACATTTTCACTAAAGCACTGAGTAGAGAGCACTTTAAAAGGAACAAGTTAGAATTATAGATGATTAAGATCACATAATGGGACATGTTCAAAATGCATAATGGAAAAAATGAAAAAAAAAATTGGTTAGAAAATCTAGAACTTGTGTAAATATCTAGATTAATCGTTTCTCAGTCTCATACTATAAATAGTATACTCTTGTGACATGTGTTGATATGACTCACTGAGCTCTAACAAAATTTTCTCTATTTTGGTAAATTGAGGCATGATCAAGAGGATTCTTAGTGAAGAACCTGGTTCATCAGTACTGATTCATCTGAATAACGAGGTATGTTTTCTACACTCTGCATAATTAGAAATATTAATATTTAATTCATGAGCAGAGTCCTACCTATGTTCAAAATCGTCACAAAACCTATCCCTCTAAAGTTTTAACCTGTTCCGTCTCTAATAGAATCCTCACCGCATAAAATGCCTAGAATCTAAGGAAGCTTAACCGCTCATTCAACCTAAAATTTTAGATTGATTGGACTTCTAATTGACTACAAAAAGCTGTTGTTAGTCATTAATTAAATCTTTATATTTAAAACCTATCATCACAATCACTTTCACTCTCATTATTCTCTAAACTGTCGAATTTATTCTGCTCTCCATTCTTCTCTCTTCCAAAACCCCAATTTGGAATTCCTCTTCCAAAATTAGCAAATTTTTCTAACCCCCAAGATAACCCGGGTACTCCTCCACAACCTACTCCCTCTGATTTCTCCACCCCTCCTCAACCCAGCACAACCCTCCAACCTAAGAGAAGGCGAGTGAAGATGCTTGCTCGCAAAATTGTGGCTACAGGTGTGCTTTGAAAGAAATTGAACACTAAATTAAAGGCTAGTCAAGCTCAAAATTCTGAAAACTCAGATGACTCTTTCAAATCTGCGAGTGAGGGGGAAGGAACTGGGTTTTCTGATTCTGAGAAGGTTCAAAATCCCCTTTCTGAGGTATGTTCTGTTTTAGTTGAAAATTTAGACAATAGATTTTTTCTGGTTGAGTCTGTTAGGAATGTGGAAATACTTAAGTCAAGAAGGAGAGGTGGTAAAAATAAAAGTGAAAAAGAAAAGGAGAGTGAGGGTGTGAGTGGTGATGTGAGGGGAAAAGGGAAAGAAGTGGCTGATTCCTTACCCACTTCTGAATTGGTTAGACCGGCTATCTGTGGGGCTGAACATGAAACTGTGGAAGAGAGTAGCAAGAAAATAGGGGGAAGTGGTTCAAGGGAGGCTACTGAAGGGTTGGTTAATCTAAGTTCACAGGGAGATGAACCTGGTTCAGCTATTGAGGAGACCCTAGTTGACCTTCTAAAGAAAGTGGGTGCAAGTTATGATTCAAAGAAAAGGAAAACCCCAACACCAAAAGTCCCCAGCACTGCAAGCACCAAGAAAAGAAAGGCTTCTTCTCCAACAACTACTGAGATTTCTATACCAAAAGGAAGGGCCACAAGGAGTAAGTTGAAGCAGAGTGAGGAGGAGTTTCAAAAAGTTATGGCTGAAAGTAAGAAAAAGAGAATGAACAAAGGTAAAGCTAAGGTTGTAGAGCTTACTGAGGCGGTTAATATGGATGAGATGGAACAGGTCCATCAAGATGAACATGTGACTGTGGATGTGGAGGTTCAGACCTCTAAGCCAAAGAAAACCAAAACTTCTTCCAAGAAGTCTTCATCTGTTTCCAATGTTGCTAAACTTTCTTCCTTGGCTAAAAGAACAAGGTCTGCTATAAAAGCCAAGCAAGTTAAGATTACTGAAGATGAAGATTGGAGTGATAAAGAAGAGGGTGAATCTGACCATGAACAAGATAAGATGGCCAAGTTTGGCAAAAGAAAAATCTTGAAGGGTAGACTCTTGAAGGATTTGGTGGAACCAGGGATGGTTCGATTGGTTGATGCTCTAGCTGCTCAGGGCTGGAAGGACATGGTCCTTCAGTTGGATGGTAGGCTAGCAAGGAATGAGGTCATTGAGTTCATGTCCAATGCAGAGGTCAAGGATGGCAGAGTTACAAGCCAGGTGAAAGGGGTTTAGGTGACCTTTGACGCAAAGGAGCTGGGTGAGATTCTTGACATCCATTTTGAAGGATATAATGACTACACAAGGCAAGGATGCCCAAGTCTGGACTAACTTCCTACTGCCCTTGCAATCACTAGGAGATTTTGTGATGTCGCAGAAGTGAATGAGGCCAAGGTTGTGCATAAGAGTGAAATGAAGCCATGCCACAAAGTCCTGTTTGAATTTGTCAACAAGTGCTTGCTTCCCAGGCAGGAAAGAAGGCGCATTGCTAACTAAATGGACTTGGTTTTGATGGAGTGTCTTGAAAGTGGAAGGCAGATCAACTGGCCTGCATTTATTATCAAGCTACTGGATAGGGTTATCAATGGCTCCAAGTCCCACGCCACTCCTTATAGGTTTATTCTGACTACTGTTCTTGATCGTTGTAAGGTGCCACTGAAGAAGTGGGAAATGGCCACAAGCAAAGACCATTTTGGAATCGACACTTTGATTGCTTGTGACTACAAGGTCACTGCCATTCCCAGTGAACCTGGTTCATCCAAAAAGACACCTATCAATAGTAAAGTCAGAGCTCTAGTAAAGAGAGTGGAGCAAAGGATGCTAAGATAGCTAGGCTGAAGGCTCGTTTAGCAGAGGTTGAATTTGAGAGAGATGCTCTCAGAACCGAGCTCACAAAAGAAAAGGAGAAGAATGATGGCATTCTTCAAGACATGTTGCACCTTCTCCAAGCCAAAACCCAACCCTCTAGTTCTTCCAAACCTTAAGTTCTTTAGCCTTCAGTTCTTAAACCTTGTCTAGATCTTTTAGTGACCCCGATTAGGGATTTTCTTGTTTTGCTCATGTTTTGACTATTTCTGTTTCTTTTGTGGATTATGGCAAAATCATATTCTCTATCAATGAAGTTTGTTGTGTTTTCTCTTGATTGATTGTTTATATTTCCTTGATAGTTTGAATATGTTTAGTTAATTACTGATGATTAATCCATTATTGCACTTGCAGTTGCCCTAGTGGCCATGAGTAATTATTGAAAATCTGGGAATCACACTTTGTTTATGCAACTTTTCGATGATGCCAAAAGGTAAAAAAGATATTGTGCTTTATATTCTGAATAAGTGATATTTATAACCTAATGAACCTGGTCCTTGATGATAAGTAAAACATTTCTAACTTTGCATTGATGAATAAGCTGAGTTCTGATAGGGCTTAAGTGAGTGAAAAGCACAGAGTTTGTTATCATCAAAATGGGGAAATTTGTTGGCCCAAGTAAAGGTGAGTTTTGAAGACTGACAAAGGAACTCAGACATGGACCAGGTCCATCCTAGTGAACCACAGATATGGTCAACTCAAGCATGTGAGATGCACATGAAGTAGATAAACCTCACTTACCAGAAGTGATATCTCCTGATCCCGATCGAAAAGATTGCATATTGGATAAGGAGAAAGTCTCCTTACACAAAGAGAACAAGGCTCAAGAGATGGATAGAGTTAGAGGATGAGACTAACTAGAACTCTTCCACCAAGGAAGAGTAGCATCAGTATTCTAGTCAATCTCTATTTACTAACTCCATAAATATAAGTGTTGTTCTCTTTTACAGGTAATACACATAAGCAGAAATTAAACGTGAATTGTGAGCAAAATACAAGGCAATTTTGAAAGCAATTTATATGTGATTCAATCGTGCAATCCTGAAGCTACTTGAACCAGATAGAAGAACCAGTTCCAAGTGTCTATCTTTTATTCTAGTTCAGTTGTAGTAGGTGTTTTCATATTGTACCTTTCAGCTTTATCTAGAAGCAATTGTATTAGGTACTCAGAGTTTTCAAGTTAGAGTTAACTTGAAGTTGTCGCAACAGTTGAGGCTGTGTGTTACAACGGGATTAGAGTTAATCCTAGGTTTACAAAAGAGTTTTTATAAATCCAGTTTTTGGCTCAGTGATTTTAGTGGAGAGTTTGGAAAAATCCTACTAGAAGGTAGGTCGTGGTTTTTTGACCTTTTGAGCCAGGTGTTTTCCACATAAAATCTCTGTGTTTTTTAATTTCTGTATTTTATAATTTTGCAACAGTAGTAGTTGGAATACATAGAAGAACCAGGTCCTTCTATAATCAGGTTAAACAAAAAATTGGGCACCACACAAATCACCCTCTCCTCTTGTGTGGTATTGAAGTATAGAACATCATGAAGCCATTAAGTACCTGAGCTGCGAGTACGATTTGATCTTGGAGGTCGAGATGCCCTACGACCCTCGATCGAATAATATTCCGAGCTTACTGGATCAATTAACACACGTTTAACTTGAATTTTATTCATAAGGATAGATATTACTAGTGCATCATTGTATGGTTGCTCGATCCCTTCTGCATCCTCATCGTTGAAAGACAAGGTTTCTTCTGGTAAGTAGTCCCGAGTTCGCTTCTCCCTCGTGATTGTCACTTTGGTGCGTTTAAATACCGGTCCTTGAGGAATATCGAACTCACCAAGGATCCTGTGAATTACTTGCTACGGTTATTCCTCCTCATTCTAACTATTTGAATCTATATTTTTGAAGTGGTTCTTGGCTCGATCGCTTAAGAATTCTCGAAGATGACCTTCGCTGAATAAACGAGCTACCTCCTCCCTCATTTGTCTGCAATATTCAATTTTGTGACCGTGGGTACCATGGTATTTGCATATTTGGTTAGGGTTCCTTTGAACTGGATCGGTCTATTGGGCCTGGGCCATCTAGTTTACTTGATCTGTCTAATGGCCGACACAATACCCGATACATCGATGCTTAAGTTATATCAGATAGCTGTGGTGCTTCTATGGGCTCTAAATGTTTATCGAAGCCACTTTTACTCATGAGCCCTAGGGAGCTCTGTCCTCGATTATTCAATCGATTATTTCGAACGGGATTCCGTCCTAGGCTGCTATTTTTACGATTTGCGTTATATGGTTGGTATCGATCTCTATTCAATCGGGGTTCTCTGTCGATGTCCCTTTGAATTCCACCAACGGGTCTATTTAAGTAACCAAAACTGGAAGGGGTTCCCAATTGGTCATCCTCAACATTGATCTTCGACTGATATCGATTGTCACGACCCAAACCGATGGGCCGCGACGGGCACCCGGTACCTTACTCAACCGAGTACCAATGTAACGTATCTTTCTTATTACATCATTATATACACATGACATACGGGCCTAATAGGCCAACATGATCCTTTATAAACTCAAAACGCCGACCAGGCCGTACAATCTTTTATATACACGACATATGTCTACAAGCCTCTAAGAGTACATAAATGTCATAAATACCGGGATAGAGTCCCACCTTACCAAACAATACACGTCTAAATCATACTAACCAAACGAGCAACTCTGAAGCAAATGTAGCGCACCAATATCTTACGCTGAGCTGATAGCCTACTTGGAGGACTCTCGACCTGTCTATCGGGACCTGCGGGCATGCAACGCAGCATCCCCAAGCAAAAGGGACGTCAGTACGAATAATGTACCGAGTATGTAAGACACATAAATAAATACATAAGAGACACGGAAGAAATATAGCGTACATGACTCAACTTGTAGGTCTGAATAACTTGGTAAATCATAAATTACTTTTAGCATCATGCATATGCATATGAATGTCATATCGTGCATAGGTACATGTTTCATCATCAGCCTCTAAGTGCATCTCATCATATCATATCGGCCACTATGGCCAAAATCATCATCGTATACTAGCTGATCAGGTGGTGGTGCGTATATAATGTCATAACCTTTCCCATATCCCATATACATATATATACATACATATATATGCGTATATAACGCTGTTTGAATTATATTTCGGCCACTGTGGGCAACATCATCATCATATACCAGCTGATCAGGTGGTGGTGCATATATAATGCCGTAACCTTTTTCCATATCCCATATACATATATTTACATATATACGCATATATAACGCCATCTGGTCATGGGTCAATGCACATGAATGCAATGCATGAAAAGTACGTTAATAAAATCTTTCGGAATTTCATAAGACCATTTTGTCTTGAGCAATATCATAAAGTAAACTTTTTTTTCTCAACTTTCATATTTTTCTGAGACCTATAAACAGATGATAAAATAATACAACACATAAAAATTCAGGAACATGAATATATCTAATACTTTTATGAATAGAGTCATTTATGGAATTTGTATATTTGCACGTTTCGTTCGTATCGTATGGATCATGCCAAAAGAAAGAAGAGATAGCCTTAACATACCTATTTTTCGAATCATTTGAATGAATCTGCTTCTGCGAAATATGGATGAAACTTATACTTGGATAGCCTCGAAATTGGAACGAACTTGTTTTGGATTTGAAATCTTGAAAAGAATTTTGATTCTGCTTTTACGTTTTTCTCAAAGACAAGAGTCTTTGAGACTTAACCAAAAATCAGATTTTTAAACCAAGAAAGGGAAATGTTTCTTGCTTTTTGGTCTTGGGACGTTAGTGTCTTATGACCAAAATGAAAGAATCTCAAATCTGATCTTTTGAAGTAGTTGAATAAGAAATGATTCTTGCTTTTGTTCATTCTAATTAATGCTTAGGTAGCCACCTACTCCAACATGACCATGAGTCATTGTTTGGAAAGTGGTTGGCTGCCACGTTTTGTTTTGGAGATAATTATAAATTTTTATCCACTTATTAATTAATCGAATAATGTTTCGTTACCCGGTAATTAATCTATTATCTGCATAATTTAAAAATTACCCCAAATTACTTAAAATTCTATTTGTTACTAAAATACTTCATATATACTTTATATGTTATACTACTATGGTCATATGGTACCTTGCATGGTACTAGTCCATAAATACTGCGTATTTTAGCTCGGGCCGTATTTTACCCCAAAATGCCAAACTTGGACGAAAATTCATTTTCTTCGACTTGCTTCCCTTCTCACCTTCACGAATTTATTCATCACTTATAATCCTTATAATCTCCAAATAATCTTTTCCTTGGACTGATGTCGATTACCTTACAACAAATTTCAACGCACAATACTGCAGGGTGCAACATCATCGTAACTTAATACTGCGAAGCGTAACATCACCGTAATGTAATACTGCTGGGTGCAACACTATCGTAACTTAATACTACGGGGCATGACATCATTGTAATATTTTACTGCAGGACATAACACCATCATAATATTTTACTGTAGAGCATAACATCGACATAATATAATACTGCGGAACGTAATATTGACGTAATATTGCAGGGTGTAACATCATTCCTCCCTTTGGAACATTCATCCTCGAATGTTGACTGATGCTCTTATCATTTTCGTAACTTATAGCTCTTGTGAATACCTTAGTATTCTTCTTGCCTTTTAAGCAGTTGCTCTGTGAATAAATCCAAAGTCTAGGGTATTTCCCCCTTTTAGTCTTTTTGCTCATATCATGACATGTGGTCGAAATCTTCTTAATCTTGCAACTTCTGTTACCTCCTGTCATGCAGCATGTATGACCCTGACTTTGTAGGTACACTTATGCGATTCATCTTTCCTTTTTCCTTTTATCTTTTAGTCAATCTGTACGCCTTACTTTGTATATACAAGGCTTAATAGGATGCCTCTCTGGGCCACTATAGGTATACTGAACTCATTTGCTCGATACTTTGTGGAACTTGCGAATATGGTCATATCTTATTTCATTGATCTGGTTATCCATTCATATGACTTTGCTGCATTTCCATGGGTTATACTATACCATAATTTTTTTACTTCATCTATCTTTACTGAGGTATGCTTACCAAGCTCCTAGTTACTTTTGTTACCTATCCTTTAGGTATAAATCCCAGTCCTTCAATGCTCTTTCATTACTATTTGTCTTAAGAATCATGGCCTAATCTCATGTCATACTTTGTAACTTGTATCTGACCATTGTTGATTCGCCTCAATATTGATTTATAATCCTCTACTTGAAGACTTGAAACTTCTTACGTAATACATTACCGCTAGGGCTTATGTTGCATTGAGGAATATTTGAAGTGATTTCCATAATCATATTTCATAGTGTCTTAATGTGATTCACCTTATGAGGATATCCTAATTTCGTGTCGCCAGCGAAATCCTTTCTCCTTCTCTTTTTCTATATTCTTTTTTTTTACAAATCATTATTCAAACGAAGGCCCAAATGTCATCATTTATTTGTCACAATTATACCCTCATTTTATAAGTCAGCATTTCATTCTTTCTAATGCTATTAATCTTAGATTCCTTTGAGTTCATTCAGGCTATACTGAACTTTCAATAACTTAGAGAAACCATTATCTCTCTTGTTTTCATGGACTTAATCCGGAGGACTTATCCATTCTCGTCACTTTTTCACTTGCCTTTCCTCATCCTTACTCATGTTTCCTTAAAATTTTGTCACTCTACCATACTTTAGCTTGCGACCTATACATATTCATATATAAACTTTCTTCAACTTGCTTGCACCATAGATTTCCTTATGTTATTCTGAAATTTCAAGCGAGAAATCACATCGTCTCCAAGTTTTCTCTATTCTCTTAACTAGATCTCTCAGTACTTAGAAACCATAAGCTGGAAGACATGCCGCCGACGATGCCGCTACCATTCTCGGTTATTGGACTCCCGTGCTTATAGCCTTCTATCCAAAATATGGACTATTCACAACTTTCTGCATTTGAGTATCTTGTACGTTGTTTACTTTTACCTTACTTACTTAAAATCTTGTATCATATCTTTTATCTCCTTCATAACCTCCCTTCCACCTAGGTGTAATTTACGTCCACAACTTAAAGCTCTATTATAATACTCGCACCTCTGGTACATACACAATCCGATGAGAGCTTTGTACTGACTTCTTATGAGGCTAGTACTTCTTCTAACTGGCTTTCTTGTAGAGTCATTATAGATTATGGTTATTGTGTTATTTCTCTTGAACATCTGATATTAAGAGTGATTCTGCCATGTTCTCCAGCACAACTTCTATAATTTTTCTAGGTCCAATAATCAGACTCCTGATTTACTTAGGTGATGTAATTCTTTAATTTCCTCTTTCTTCTGATCAACATTTACGTAGGCTTAAGCTATCTTCCAATCTGTGGCTCATGGTATCAGTTATTACCTTAGCCTTTCATGGGCATTATGGAATATCCATGATACAATCTTCTAACAATTCAATCCTTTGTCTATGCTCTGGGCTTAATTCTTTCTTTTAACTTATACCAGAGTTTTCTATGGATCCAAAATCTTGAGTGTATTCATAACGTACTAACTCTGGATCATTGATCAAATAATTCTTTCGTTCCATCTTAGCTTTCTTTCAATGTAAGCTATTACTTTTCCTGGTCTTTTTGCCCCCTCGTTGCGTCCATACTTAGCTTATCTTAGTACCCACACTTGCCAGAGTTTTCATACAACTCATATGATCTCGAATATTACTTTTAATTCTTACTTCCCGTTCATTAGCCACGGTAGGTGCCACTTTCCTTTAGAATGCTTACAATGTTGTTGCGAGATTGTTGTTACGCGGCCATTTCTTCTTTAGGTCGTTGTGCTTAGGTTGAATCCTTCTTTCTTATCTCCTTAGCTAGTCTTTCATTGTAGTACCTAGGGAGAACTCTTGACTCTCGTAAAGCTGTGAGCTTATTATGAACATTTTCTGATGTCCTTACTTGTCTATAATCATCTGTAGTTGCTTACTTCCATGCCCTTGTGCTTATATGGTTGCTTCTGAACTGATATTTTGATTGCCTTCTCAGTGGCACTTTATTTTATCCCCTTAACACTCATACGGTACCTTTAACTACCCTGACTCTTATTCGAATATATCTCAAGTATTATAATGATATTCTCCGAGGTTGAATTCTCCATGTTGGGTTCTATTATGTTTATCTTACACGATCCGATGACTCGTCTGTAATCTCATGTTTAGCCATAACTGAGATCTTCCTGACCAATTACTAACTACTCGTTGACCCATTCTCACATCAATATTCCTCGTAATCTTTCTTGGGTTATTTACTTTGTTTTAACTTACATTTCACACTGGCTCCTTATTTATTAATAACAACTCGGGCAGGAACCTTTACTTCCTCTCCTTGACATCGTGCTTGCACAATATTCATGAATCATAGCGTATCTGTAAGATTTGGATAAGTGTCATCTCATTCCTCTTTCATTTATTGCATTCTTCCTTTACCATTCCATAGTCACTAGAACCACTTAATTCTGACTTAATGCCGCATTACTCCATATTCCCCCCTTTAGGGGTGTACTAAAGGTTGAAGCCACGAGGATCTACCGATAGATGTTTTACCTCTTCATCTTTGGCATCGTTTCTCAACATCAATGATCCTTACTCACCTTGCGGCAATTCTTCTATACCAAAGATGACAAATTCCCTTACTCGTGAGGGTGACACTTAGCGTAACTGGCACATACAGTCTCTTAAGCTTAACTTTGCTCACATTGCTTGCTCTAGGGAAGTGTCTCCCTGAATGACTATTCTCTGAATTCATCGTGAATCTTCTTTTGTGGTCCATTCTATTACCGCCGGAACAAAATTTGAAATTCCCATGATGCCGAGTACTCTCCAATCATTCAGTCCCTAATTCATATTTAGTTTATCTTATTCACCAGCCCATACTAATTTCTATTACTCTGGGGTCTAACTTTTCCTCTTGGTAATCGCGCTAGAGTCACGAACTTATTTCTCGAAATGAGGATATAACCTTACGGCCTATACTCTTTTGTTGTCTTAAGGCCCATCACTTTTCGTCTCTTCCTTCATTTGACTATAGGTTCTATAACACTCTAGCGTTTTCATCCATGTATCACACCTTATTCGTAATGCTTCCTTATCTCTCTTCTCATTACTCTGCTAATATTTCTGCATATCTCTTTTCTTATGAAAACTTCAATACGGCATTCTTTCGCTTATAGCTTTCCTTTCCTCCATCCAGTGGTTGTTCAAGTTACTTAACGTTCTCGCTTTACTAGGGACATGAGCCACACTAAGGTAATACTTATCCCTTCAAGGCTTATAGTGCATGTCTTTGTAGTACACATATCTGGCTGCACTATTTTAGAGTGCACCATCTAGATGTCTCATAAAGAGATCTATTAGCACATTTGCAATATCATTCGGAAACATCAACTGACGCAATCAATTCATCCATCATATCTTCTTATGCTACTTTTGTTAACCCCCATAGGGAATATCTGGAAAGAGTGCGACCAATTGTATATACCTCTGTTACTATTGAATATAACTCAAAAAGCTTATGTTCATCTGCCTTAATTATAAACGATGTTAACCTTCATTAACTGGGCGCCTTGTACCCTTCTTCATCTTGCTTCTTTTGCTTGTTGAAACTTGTATTTATCTTTTTAATCTCTCATTGTCTTTCACCATAAAGGTGGATAGACATTCTTGCCTTAAGGATCCTTATCAAGAGGCTTTCAGTACGCACATGATCTATTGAAGACCTCATATTTACTTATCATAAGCATGATACAAAGTCGAGTTCCTCTAATTCAACACTTCCACAGCTATATCTCTTATCGATCATCTTTGTGAACGTAGGCATCGTATTATTACGAATAAAAATAGAAGCTCGGAACTTGAATTCTTATAAGTGAGCTCTACCATACGATCTAGAGTAAGAAGAAAGAGTGACAGTCTTAAATGCACTGTAGCCTCCTGCTTATAAGTGTAGTGCACGACACACCCATAAACAAGACTCTACTGACACGGCTTGTAGACTCCCTAGGACAAAACTGCTCTGATACCACTTTTGTCACGACCCAAACCGATGGGCTACGACAGGCACCAGATACCTTACTCAGCCGATTACTAACGTAATGTATATTTCTTATTACATCATTATATACACATGATATACGAGCCTAATAGGCCAAGATGATCCTTTATAAACCCAAAACATAGGCCGACCAGGCCGCACAATCTTTTATATACACGACATATGTCTACAAGCCTCTAAGAGTACATAAATGTCATAAAGATCGAGACAGAGTCCTGCCTTACCAAACAATACACGTCTAAATCATACTAACCAAACGAGCAACTCTGAAGCAAATGGAGCGCACCAACATCTTCCGCTGAGCTGATAGCCTCTTGGAGGGCTCTCGACCTGTCTATCGGGACCTTCGGGCATGCAACGCAGTGTCCCCAAGCAAAAGGGACGTCAGTACGAATAATGTACCGAGTATGTAAGGCATATAAATAAATGCATAAGAGACATGGAAAAAATATAGAGTACATGACTCAACCTGTAGGTCTGAATAACTTTGTAAATCATAAATTACTTTTAGCATCATGCATATGTATGTGAATGCCATGTCGTGCATAGGTACGTATTTTATAACATCATCAGCCTCTGAGGGCATCCCATCATATCACATCGGCCACTGTTGGCAAAATCATCATCGCATACCAGTTGATCAAGTGGTGGTGCGTATATAACGCCATAACCTTTCCCATATCCCATATATACATACATATATATATGCATATATAACACCATTTGAATCATATTTCAGCCACTGTGGGCAACATCATCATCATATACCAGCTGATCAGGTGGTGGTGTGTATATAACACCGTAACCTTTTCCCATATCACATATACATATATTTACATATATACGCATATATAATGCCATATGGTCATGGGTTGATGCACATGAATGCAATGCAAGAAAAGTACGTTAATAAAATCTTTCGGAATTTCATAAGACCATTTTGTCTTGAGCAATATCATAAAGTAAACCTTTTTTTCTCAACTTTCATATTTTTCTGAGACCCATGATTAGATGATAAAATATTACGACACATGGAAATTTAGGAGCATAGATATCTCTAATACTTCTATGAATAGACTCATTTATGGAATTTGTGCATTTACACGTTTCGTTCGTATCGTAAGGATTATGCCAAAAAAAAGAAGGGATAGCCTTAACATACCTGTTTTTCGAATAATTTGAACGATTCTGCTTCTGCGAAATATGGATGAAACTTATACTTGGATAGCCTCAAAATTGGAACGAACTTGTTTTGGATTTGAAATCTTGGGAAGAATTTTGATTCTGCTTTCACGTTTTTCTCTAAGACAAGAGTCTTTGAAACTTAACCAAAAATCAGATTTTTAAACCAAGAAAGGGAAATGTTTTTTGCTTTTTGGTCTTTTGACATTAGTGTCTTATGACCATAATGAAAGAATCTCAAATCTGATCTTTTGAAGTAGTTGAATAAGAAATGATTCTTGCTTTTGTTAATTCTAATTAATGCTTAGGTAGCCACCTACTCCAACATGACCATGAGTCATTGTTTGGAAAGTGGTTGGTTGCCACGTTTTATTTTGGAGATAATTATAAATTTTTAAATACTTATAGTTAACCGGTAATTAATCTATTACCCGCATAATTTAAAAATTACCTTAAATTACTTAAAATTCTACTTATTACTAAAATACTTCATATATACTTTATATGTTATACTACCGTGGTCATATGGTACCTTGCATGGTACTAGTCCATAAATACTGCGTATTTTAGCTCGGGCCATATTTTACCCCAAAATGCCAAACTTGGACGAAAATTCATTTTCTTCAACTTTCTTCCCTTCTCGCCTTTACGAATTTATTCATCACTTACAATCCTTATAATCTCCAAATAATCTTTTTCTTGGACTGATGTCGATTACCTTGCAACAAATTTCACCACACAATACTACAGGGTGCAACATCGTCGTAACTTAATACTACGAAGCGTAACATCACCGTAATGTAATACTGTTGGGTGCAACACTATCGTAACTTAATACTGAGGAGCGTGACATCACCGTAATATTTTACTGCAGAGCATAACATCATCGTAATATAATAACGTGGGACGTAATATTGACGTAATATTGTCGGGCGTAACATCGATTATGTACATCGGCCCAAGTCACAGCTGGATATTCAATCAAATCCTGCTTTAGTTGTCCTGATGCTATCGAACTTCGCTCATTCAAACCTTGAGTGAAGGCTTGGACAGCCCAATCATCGGTGACCGGGGGTAGGTCCATCCGTTCCATCCGGAACCGAGATACGAATTCCCTTAGCTTTTTATTGTCCCTTTGTCTCACTTTGAACATGTCCGACTTCCTAGTCGCAACCTTTATTGCTCTGACGTGTGTCTTTACGAATGAGTCAGCAAGGATGGCGAAGGAACCGATGGAATTGGGCGGCAATTTATGGTACCATATCATCGCCCCTTTTGATAAAGTCTCTCCAAATGTTTTGAATAGAACGGATCCAACCACATCGTCTTCTAAGTCATTCCACTTTATTGCGCATGTATAAGAAGTAGCATGCTCATTAGGATCGGTGGTCCCATTGTATTTGGGAATTTCTGGCATACGAAATTTCTTCGGGATGGGCTTCAGAGCTGCACTTAGAGGGAAAGGCTTCTGCACAAACTTCTTCGAATCCAAACACTTTAGAATCGGGGTGCCCCCAGTATTTGGTCAACTCGTAAGTTGTACGTTTCTACCTTTTTGTCATTAGCCTCGATTTTCTTTTCTCCCGATTTGATCCACTTAATGAGCTCCTCGAGCATATTCATAATGGCGGGGTTAGTTTCCGATCCATTGTCGTTCGATTTCTTCGGTACAGGTTCGACCCTATGAATAACTTCTTGTGATGTCGAGCTCAATTCTGCTTGGTGCTCAATTCTGATTTTGGAGCTGCGCTATCGCAGTTTGCTGAGTCTGCAACATTTCAAATATCATTCGAAGGCTAATCCCGCCTTCTTCATCTCTCTGCGCGTTCTGATCGGCTGCTCAGGTATTTCCGCGGACGCTATTTTCAGGGTCAATGCCCAAATTCCCATTAATGGCAATACGAGAACTAACATCGACTGGGTCTACGGCCGGTGGTCCGTCGGGGTTGACTGGAGGTACTCCGTTTCCCGGGGTGACTATGTTATCGTTCTCGCCATGAAGACCAATGTGGTGTCTGTGTGAGTGGTGCTACTTGAGAGTTTGACATGTTGATTCTTGAAATCAAAGACACTGACGAGAACCAGCGTAAAGCAGTGTGTGTTTTGAGGATTAATATCAGGCAATCACTATTATCCTTAGCCCCACGGTGGGCGCCAAACTGTTTACCCTTAAAATTGGTTAACAATTAAACTTATAATGTGGTTTTAAAAACACGTGATTTCACCTAATACCAATTGATAAATGTAAAGAGTAATCATAGAAATTAATAAAAAAAATTAAGCAAACCAGTGTTTCAACGAAATTCAGCCCTCGAGCTTGAATACCCTCGAATTGATAGGTGCTAGAACAGTTAGAAATAAAACAAGCTGATGAACAAGAATATCAGTTAGAAAATATTGTATTGCTTTGATATGCGTGAATGTAAGGTGGTTACAAAATGATTAGGACCCTCTTTATATAGTGGAGGAATCCTATCTATGGTACAATTCTAATTACGGAAGTAAATCTCATGATTATCCTAAACAACTAATCTTGATTTGATATGTTCCGGGATTTTCGCCGTAATCTTCGACCGGTAACGGATATCTCATTTTTCCGTTATTGCGCTTTGCTCGAAGCCTTCCATATTTGGTCTCGATCAGTGCTGGCCTCGATCTCGACAAGTACCTCGATCTCGATACCTTGTCTTCGGGCTCTGGTCTGCTCCACTACGAGGCTGGTCTTCGATGTAATTCCCTGGGCTCGGTCAAATAGTAAAATTGGGTAGGCCCGTTTTTAACCGTATACACACATTCTATCCGAAGTTTTAAAAAAGGAAATGGCATGACCATTCAAACTAGTGATATTGAAGGGAAGAGGGAACACTAGTGTTGATTTGTAAATACCATCTATTGTTTCTTCTCTGATCACTCTCTATTCAAATTGGTAATCTGTGCCTCCCACATCTCCCATTGTACTACTTTTACCTATGTACCAAAGCCAAGGGGCTTAATCTGAAAAAAATATCTACTAATTCCTCTATATCTTACTTATAAAATATGTATTGGTCAAAATGTTCTTACAGTCTACAAAACAGAACTTGATTTTCACACTGTTAGCATATAATTATATATTGGAATTAGGATTTAAGTTATTAAATACACTGATAGTGTAAAGAAAGATTATTTTACATCAGTGGAGTTTAAATTTTAACATGTGATAGCATGTAAACTACCATTGTTATTAATCTTTACGAAGAAAAATACCTGAGCCTTGGCAGGAAAGTGTTAGTAGCTTCTGTTTCTTTGTAAACTACCAACTACTATTATAGAAAAGTCTGCAATTATGTAAAACATATCGCACGCATGAAACAATGTAATATCCTCAAACTGATTTTTACCCCCAAGAGCTCTCCAAGTCATTTAGCAGCTCGTAGAGTATGTTTGGCACATTAAGCAGCAGTCAAAGAATCCATTTCAGATATTCTGAAGAAGAGAAGAAGTAACCATTTCAGATATACCACATGCAAGAGATCAGAAGCAGATGATATGCTTATTTTTCTTTTAAAAAGGAAATGGCATGACCATTCAAACTAGCGATACTGAAGGGGAAGAGGGAATACTGGTATTGATTTGAAAATACCATATACAAAGATTTGTTTCTTCTCTGATCACTCTCTGTTCAAGTCCCAAAACCCTCCCCTGTAAATGGAAAGTCAAAAACCTTTTCTTCTGGAAGGGAAACACAAACGTACATTGGGGCATTAACATGGCAAATCAAGTTTTTGGCATATAATCCGATGGATCAGAGTATCTTAGGAAATGTGAAGAGAATTTCTGAAGACAAACAACAATAGATAGGTAACTGAATTATATCAAGTATCTCAGACCACAAGAATTGCCAAGTATACGTGAGAAGCAACTTGCTTTATCCATAATAGTACATTTCCAGTACATGGACCAGTAGCAAACCAGGAACATTCTGTGAAACAATCAAAAAGGAAGAAACCTCATGCACCTGTTATACAAGGACCCGAGCCAGAATCCCTACACTAACTCTGTAATCAACACCCAATACTAATCCCAAAAGGAGAAGCCGCGTTCTCTCATAACTCTTCGTGTTTCAGGCATTTTACGGAAATCCCTTTCTTTATCAGCTTTTTCAAATTTGACCCTCTCTTTGTTTTCCTGACTGCATGTTACTTTATTCTCTTGAAAATCGCCCCTGCCAGCTACCCAAGCCTGAAGCATCTCATCTACCTTGGGCTCCGACAATAAACCTTTTTGCTTCATTTCTTGATAGTATTTGTATGACTCCTCGATTTTTCCATTCAGAAAGAGTCCATGTATCAGCACTATATATGAGCTCCGATCATGGTCCAAGCCATTCTTGCTCATCTCGTCCCACAGCTTGAAGACATTATCAAGCTGGCGCCATCGGCAGAACTTCCGAATTAACATTATATAAGTGTCATGAGTTGGAATACAGCCCATCATATTCATCTTCTGCAACTGCTCGAACACTTCTTCCCCCGTCCTAAGGCAACGAAGCAATGCATGGTAAGTTCGAACAGTAGGATGTATACCTCGTTGAATCATCTCATTGAAGACCTCCTGGGCTTCATCCAGCAATCGAGCTTTGCAGAGAGGCATGATTAATGAGTTATAAGTAACAGTGTTTGGAGTGAGACCATTCTCTTCCATCATCTTCATCACAGTCCTAGCCTGTTTAACCAACCTGCCTTTTGACAGAGCATGAATCACAGCATTGTATACTTTAACATCCGCCGCAACCCCATTCAATTTCATCTCATTGAAAAGCTTAAGTACTACATTGAGTCTACCAGCTCTCGAATAGCAAGACATGATACTACAATACGAAAAAACATCACGGGGAATCCCTTTCTCCTTCATGAACCTCCAAATCCGCTTTCCTTCACTTAAATCATCAAGGGCAAGACACCATCCATTGAGAATGATATTCAAACTCTTGGTATTCAACGGAAAAACATTCTTATTGCAAAAAATCAAGTGCTCCGCGTCTTTTACATTTTTGTAGCGACAAAGAGCGGATAAAAGATCTTGAAATTCTTCCATTCCCATATCGAATTTAAACCGTTTAAACGCATAAAAAGTACTGATAGCTTTCCCCACATCATGAACAGCACAGTATTTCCTAATCATAATCAAGAGTGTCTGAGGATTCACGAGAGATGGTCTATCTTTCCCACCTCTCATTTCATCAATCAATGACCACGCAGTGTCAAACTTTCTCATTTTGCCAAGGATAGATATCATAGAATGGTACTGACGTACAGAGTGCACATAACCTGTTTGTTTACTGGCCCAAATGAAGAAAGTGAATGCAACTTCCCAGTTATTCCGTACACGAGAAAGCACCTCAGTTACTAGTTCTTGTGTGGGCCTTACACCACATTGCTCAAGCTTGTTATACACTTGAGCAGCATTGCTTCCGGGTTCTCTGAAAATAGCTTCAATAGTTTCGAGATCTAAATCAGAATATGGTTCTTTATGATCTTCTACTGAATGTTCACTACTATCTTCCTGTTCAGAATCACTACACGAATTGCTTGAGGAAGGAAAAGTAGAGAACCTGATTCCCGAATTGAAGAAATTAACCTTATTAGACCTTGAGAGAGCAAAACCAAGTAGGAAACTCCGCTGAGGAACGAGGACACTACTGGCGGATCGAGAAAGACAAATTAGATTACTTTTTGGCAAATTGAGATAGTGGTGACCGTGATTCCCACGAAGGAAGAAGGAGAATGCAAGTCTTTTTCGAGACATAAATCCAATTCAGCTACTTCCATCCACAAGAAGCGAGTTATAATTTGTCACGAAACTGTTCGACGAAATGACTGAATGAAATTTACGCGCTACCTCTAATAAACTTTGCACGAATAACCATAAAACACTCACCCATGCCCTAAGTAGTTGTTCTCTTTGCTTTTTTTCTCCGTCTCAAAGCCTCGAAGTACATTTATAACAAACTAAAAAAAGTTTAAAATCTAAATGAACACGGTAGCATATATAAAAACGGATTTTACATCAGATAAATATTTTTCTAATATTTAAGACTTTGAAACCAAATAAAATTTTGACTATTAAACCTTTCCTTCGTAGTATATAAGAAATTAAAATTCTAATGTGTTTTATATTCACTTTTTTGTCTAACAAAAAATATAGAAGTAAAACTCTTATTTGTATAAACAATATCCTTATTATATTTGAATTACGTATCTAATCATTGACCATTCCTTATCGCATTTCAGCTATGTAGCAAAGCCTTGTATTTGTGAAAGAGGAACATGCTGTCGTCTTTTGATGAGGCATTTTTGACCGAATCCGTTACAAGAATTGACAAAAATAAGAGTGTGTGAGCAGTATTTTCACCATTTTGCTTTTTAGTTCATCGCTCATGAAAGAGGAATTGAGCTTCCTAATAAAATTTGATGTCTATTTACAAATCTTTGCATAATTCGCTTCTAAGACAAATGACCCCTAAGCGTATCATACAATACATTTAGCAGGGGAAAAAAAGGGAATCATTAGTGTCACTATGCAGCAAACAAATACGTAGCTTAAAAGATGTAAACTTGCACGACATGCTACAAAGGCTATCATTAACTACTCTCTCCAATCCACTTTTCTTTTTTTGGTTAAACTGAAAATTTGATTTAACCAAGTATATCAATATGTACAATTGACTCTTTGGACTCCAGAGTCACATCTCAGTATTCATACATTTTTGGAACTGTTCTACCTGTACTCTATTCAACCATCTAATCTATTCACATGCTATTCATGAATACAACTCTATGTTTTTGTGTTCTACTGGGTAACTATTTTAACAATCCAATTGTTGTCGCCACTTGCTCTGTCTCTGGCCATAAGCGTGCAGCTGTAGTATAACTTCCTTTATCAGCTGTCTGCTCGCTATTCGTTGATTGTTGAATCTTCTTCCATTCCTCTCTGGCCATATTTGATAGACACTTGCTGCAAACAAAAATCCAATGATGCCCGCTCTTGCTCTAGAATTATTGGTTCTTCTAGCTGTCCATTCGATTTCCTCTTCCCAGCTTCTGATTAGTCTCCTTTCCCCTAGCCAATGTAACAATGTGCTCCATATGACCTTTGAATAGCCACAATCAAAGAAAAGATGCTCCAATGTCTCCACTACAGTGGTATTGCATAAGACACATTCCTGCTCCACTTGAATTCCCTATTTGTGAAGTCTATCCACAGTGGACAACTTCTTATGCATTTTCAGCCATAGTATGAAGTGGTGTCTAGGAACAATTCCCTTAGCTAAGACCCGGCTTTTCCATGAAACTTTCTGGAGCTGAGGCATAAAGGTTTGATATGCCTTTTTGATACTGAACTTCCCTCTTTCCTCACATGCATTGAGATCATCTAATGGGTCTCCAATCATCCATTTCCTTGCCTCAAATATCTTCCTAACTATCCAACTACCTTGATTTGGGGTAGGCATGCTGGCCAGGTCTCTTCCTTTTATATATATGCAATGGATCCACTGTACCCATAACTTTTCCTTCTTTTTACCCACAACCCATAATAGCTTGCAAATTGCAGCTTTGTTCCAGATAAAAATATCCAAAATGTTCAATCCTCCTGCAACCTTAGGCATGCATACAATGCTCCAAGCAACTAGGGCCCTTCTTGAATATTCATTTCTACCAGTCCATAAGAAGTTTCTGCAAACATTTGTCACCATATTCAATATCTTCTTTGGCAATAAGAACACTTGTGTCCAGTCTCAAAGATTACACTTTTGATGAGTTGTACTCCGCCACTATATGATAAAAATTTGGTAGTCCAGCATTTAACTCTTGCAATGATCTTTTCAACTAATGGAAGGCATTGATGGATAGACAGTTTTCTAGAAGACAATGGAATCCCCAGGTATTTAAATGGTATCTCTCCCCCAGAGAAGTGCATCTCTTGCATAATATGCGAACTAAACTCTTGTGTCACTCCTGCAACATAGAAGGAACTCTTCTCCAAGTTGGATTTCAGTCCACATACACTAGAGAAGTGATTGAATGCTTGCATAATCAGGGATATGGACAACTGGTCAGCCCTACAACACATTAATAGATCATCAGCAAAGCAGATGTGCACTACTCCCATGTTAGCACACCTGGGATGGTAGTTGAAATCAGGTTTGTGTCTGAGTTGCTTCAGGGATCTATTTAGATACTCCATAGCCAAGACAAACAGGTATGGGGACATAGGGTCTCCTTGTCTCAATCCCCTCTTAGCTTGAAATATAGGGGTTAGACCACCATTCAAGAGTATGGAGTAATTAACTGTAGATACACAAGTCATGATCAGGTTTACTATCTTCTAAGGATTCCAAATTCCAGCAAGACCTATCTCAGAAAATCCCAATTCAGTGAATCATATGCCTTCCTGATATCCACCTTCACTATGCATCTAGGTGATACTTCCTTTTTTGCATAACCTTTCATAAGCTCATAAGCCAGAATCACAATGTCCAGGATATTTCTTCCTTCAATAAATGCAGACTGTGGTGACCTCACCAAATAATCAACCACAATCTTTAACTTGGCAGTTAACAGCTTTGCAATTATCTTGTAAAGAGTGGTACAACGTGCTATAGGTCTGAAATCTTTAGCATAAGTAAGATTAGATACTTTAGGCACCAATGTAATTGTGGTACAGTTAACCTCTCTCAACAGTTTAGCATTGTCAAAGAATTATAGTACAGCATTGACAATGTCTTCTCCTACTGTCTCCAAGTATTCTTTAAAGAATTCTGCTGTATATCCATCAATTCCTGGAGCCTTGTCATTTGGTAGGTCTTTAATAACCCTTAGGATTCCTTCCCTAGTGACTGTCCCAAGCATTTCCTGTTGTTGGCTCAATAATAGACAAGGTCCATCTCTAGCAATGGTAGTGTCAATACAAGGCATTATTGTATATGTAGCTCCCAAGAGTTGCATGTAGTATGCCAAGAACTGTTGTTGCACAATGGTTGGTTCTGAAACTAATATTCCTTGATCATTACATATAGAAGAGATCTTGTTCCTAGCTTGTCTTGTCTTCAACTAGGCATGGAAGTACTTTGTGTTAGCATCTCCATAAGCTATCCATGTAGCTCTGGATCTTTGTCTTAGTATTTTCTCTTGAACCATAATCTATTTTTCTAATTGAATGATCAACTCCTTTTCCTCAGCTATTACCTGATTATTAAAGAGATCATTAGCCAATTGGTTCTGGACCGCCTGCAACTTCTGTTGTATATTACTAATTTTAACCTCTGTGTTTGACATCTCTTTATTCATACCTCTTGCTTCATTTCCCAATGCCTCGAGCTTCATCCAAAGTCTATACATATGACAACCAGTGAGCTGTTGGTCCCAGCAAGTTTGAATAGCTTCTTTGAATATGTCCTGATTGATAAACACATTAAGTAGCCTGAATGGCCTTTTCAGCTTCTGTCTTAGGGACCATTGTTGTGATAATAGTAGGAGTATGGTCTGAACATTCTTCTAGGTTCCCATAGCTCTTGAACCATTTTTCATTACCAAATACCCAGTCGATATGGCTGTAGATCCTATCAGCACCATCCCTCTTGTTGCACCGGGAGTAAAGACGCCCCTTCCTGTTAACTTGTCCCAAACCTATATTAGTAATGCAATTCTGGCAATCTATTATTTCATTTAAATGCACTGGCATCCCATTCACTATATCTTCAGCAAAGAGTATGGTATTAAAGTCCCCAAGTACAATCCATGGCTCAGTTATAGAGATACTGATGTGCCTTAGAGCCTCCCATAATCCTCTTATGCCTTCTATAGTGTTGTAACCATAGACAAATGACATCTTGCACTGGAATTGAGAATCTTGATCCTCCACTTGGCAATGCACTAACTGTGTAGTGCAGTCCAGAATGGTAATCTTAACACAACTTTGTTTCCACCCTAATCAAATTCTACCATTTGGAGCCTGGGAATAATCAGAGTGGAAGCACCAATCAGTACCAAATTTCCTAGTAACCTTAGTAACATTATGTTGTCTAACTTTAGTTTCTAAGCAACCTACTAAATCAACTTTATTCTTGAGCAAAAAGTTTTTAAATTCTCTTTGCTTAGAGGTCTTGTTGAGCCCTCTAATATTCCACGAACAAAAGAACATGGGGAAGGTTTGGCAATAAGGCCATCACTCTGCAACTTTTTATTGTTACCTTTTCTTTGACCCTGAATTCTTCTACTCGCAGGCTCTCCAATTTTCAAGCAGAGTTTACTAAATAGATTGAGATCAACCTCATAATCTGAATCTTCATCAGTGTTTGGTATCTCCTTAGAGCCTTGGAATATTACCACGTGCTTTCCTCTGAATTGGACTTTAGAAGGGACAGTGTGAGTTTCCTCCCGTTATAGATTTTCTGGTGGAGTGTAGACTGCCAAGGACCGGTTTGCAGTTGGATCAGGTTGCCCTTCTGAGATAATTCTTATCTTAGGCTATCATTCCTGCCTTGTTTGTTTATCCTGTTTGGTTGCTTTTCTGAAGGGTATTTGCTTTTCCTGCTTCTGTTTTGGACAGTGCTCATTATTATGTCCAAACTGCAGACATTATGACATAGAATAGGCTTCCACTCATACTCAATTTTTTGGTTCCAAATACCGTCATCTGATTCTTCAACATTGACAACTTCAGGCAATGTTTGGGTGATATCCATCTCTATCAACAATCGAGCATAGGAAATTCTTTCACCTTTAGCTGTTAAGCAATCAGTGCACATAGACTTGCCCAGGAAACTTGCAATTCTCTCTAGATTTTCTTCATACCAATACAAGAGTGGAAGGCCTGGGAGGCAGACCCATATGGGTAGTACTCGTAGAGGTTCTTTTTGCATTTTGAAGTCTGGCGGCCATTATTTCAGAATCATTGGTCTGTTCCTGAAGGTATATGACCCATTTTGCATCCAATTGATTCTAGGGTTGTCTTCTTGGCATCTTTTCAAAGACCTTGCAGCACACATGCTTTTTCCTCTTCATTTTCAACCTTGAATATGAAATATCCATCATCATGTATGAATACTCTAGGTGTTGCCATAGAGTGCCAGACGCCATATACAAATTGCAACATTTCCTTGAATTTTGGGGTTCCTCCAATTACATAACCAATTAGTGCAGATTGCCATTTCTGCTTCTATTCATCGATGTCCGCCTCTGCCATCGTAGGTTTTGCTTGTTGAGGCTCCATCACAAAATTCAATTTGCGGGCAGGATGCACATTACCCTCATCCCCTTTGTTAGCAGCCCCTGAAATCCAGCTAGCTAGTTGAATTGGGGCTAGATTTTGCATCACCCCTGAAACAGGAGTAATCTGCCTTACAGATCTTGCCTTTGGGGAAGCTTCCTCCACCATCTGACTTTTAGGTTTCGACTGGTTTTCATGTTCCATTGAAACTTCCTCTTGTATATCTCCGTTTCCGGCGAGCCATCGTAGTGGTGCAAGTTATCAATTCTGGCTTAACATGCACCTTTGGACTTTCTCTCTCCTCTCTCTACAGTGCCGGAGCAAGTTCGCCCACTCTCCCCATTCACTTTAATATGTGTAAAAACGGCCAAAAAAATCAATTAAAGTAATATTACATTAAAAGTACCAACAACATCATAAATTCACATTAATTAAAAGTACAAATCACGTCTACATTTCTTATCAAGACAGAGAGGCTGAGAAATGTTATTAGAACTAATCACTTGGACTTCCCCACTTCCTCCGTATTTCCAAGGTAATCCCTAAATAGAAAATATCAAAGTGAGTTCAATTTCATGAAACTAGTATTTGATAAAAAAATTAATTACTAGGATGAAAGAGGATTTATTATGATCCGCCATAAAAACCATTGTTAACACATCAGAGCAAGTAGCAACGAAATGCGTCACAACGATACCAAACACAAAAACAACGTAGCCACGCCCCATGAAACTAAATACAAATACTACATTCCGCTATTACATAGGAAACTACTGACCATTAACCTTTTGAAAAATTCCAAACCTACGAATATTCTGAGGTGTATCTATGTACACACTAATCTCCTCAGACCCCAATATATGAACAGTTCATGGCGGTTTGATCGAACAAGCTCATAGTAAGCGAAGCAAAAGAGATTTATGCCAGAGTAACATTAAACTAAAAAAGTGCAACTTACTTTTCTATCTCCTCCAATCTTCCGCGCATCCTCCCAAAATAAATCCAGAATAAGCTAAGGATGATTAGAATACATTAATATAAAACTGAAAGGTATGCAATCACATGAAATCCCAATCAAGAAACAAAGTCATCCCAAGTTTGACTATCACCTAACACTTATTTATTGAAATTTATACTAGATTTCATTCTTTTCTGATTCTTAAAGTTCAATTTCACTTTTTAAAAAAATAGAAATATCAATATCAACAATAAAAATTGATACACGCCAGCCATATACCCCAGCAAGGAATGTTCCAGCTGCAAGGACCAGACATAAGAGTTAATATGAGAGAAATTTAAAGCAGATTATATAAGTGGTGATAAATTACCAAGATGAGCATTTTACTTTTGAGAAGGGAATTGTTTCTAGAACTACGCCCTGCAGATTAATAAAGAAATGAAAAAAATGGAATAAATGGGAGCATTCCGTTAGGTTGGGATGAAAATGGGGTATGGTGAGGCGACGCGAGCCTTCATAATGTATTATATTGTATTATGCTATATTGTATTGTATTGTTGCGATGAATATAACATTTTAGATTGTATCTATATCATTGTTTCATAAAGAATAAACTAGTAATATTATTTAAAAAGTAGGATACCTGATAGAATTATTATGTAAAAGATAAGGTAAAGATAAAACAGGTTATATTTAATACTAATAAGGAAGGACAACAACAACAACAACAACAACAACCCAGTATAATCCCACAGGTGGGGTCTGGGGAGGGTAATATGTACGCAGACCTTACCCCTACCCCGAGGGGCAGGGAGGCTGTTTCCCGGAGACCCTCGGCTCAAGACAGCAAAAAGAGACGAAACATTAGTACAATTAATAAACTCATACTTAAATAACACAAAATAACATAAAATACATAAAATAACAAAATAACAGCAATGTAAGAATTATAGGAAATACAGGAAAGATGGAAGGTATGCTAATATCCAACAGATAAATCCTTGCATCAGTAGTTGATCAGTAACATCCTAAGATTAACTCCTAACTGGCTAGTCTTACTCTAGTGCGCTGTAGGAATATCCACAACTTCCCCTTATCCTACAACTTTAATGGTCGACCTCCACAATTCCCTGTTAAGGGCCATGTCCTCAGTAATCCTAAGACGCGTCATATCCTGTCTGATCACCTCTCCCCAATACTTTTTAGGTCTCCCTCTGCCTCTCCTTGTGCCCACCATAGCCAGTCGCTCACATCTTCTCACCGGTGCATTAGTGCTCCTCCTTTGAATGTGCCCGAACCATCTGAGTCTTGCTTCCCGCATCTTGTCCTTCATGGGGGCCACGCTCACACCTGCCTGATCACCTCTCCCCAATACTTCTTAGGTCTCCCATTTATTCCATTTTTTTCATTTCTTTATTAATCTGCAGGGCGGAGTTCTAGAAACAATTCCCTTCTCAAAAGGAAAATGCTCATCTTGGTAAATTTATCACCACTTATATAATCTGCTTTAAATTTCTCTCATATTAACTCTTATGTCTGGCCCTTGCAGCTGGAACATTCCTTGCTGGGGTATATGGCTGGCGTGTATCAATTTTTGTTGTTGATATTGATATATCTATTTTTTTTAAAGTGAAATTGAACTTTAAGAATCAGAAAAGAATGAAATCTAGTATAAATTTCAATAAATAAGTGTTAGGTGCCCGAACTAATAAGGAAGGACAAGATGAGAGAGAAAAGTAAGGTAATGACGCGACCACACCAAATTAATCGTTACATAAAGTAGCATGTCATTATGTAACAAAGCATTTAATGATATGATACAATAAAATTTAAGTAAGAATAAAAACATTATATTTAAACTGATATTACGATATAATATAATAGATAACAACCATTCAAACAAGCTATGCTTAGATAAATTAATAGAGTCTGCTTAGCTACTATAATCTGACGTTGAAAAGTCTAAGGTGTCATGGACAAACTTCAACAAGACAGAAACATGTTAGCTTCCACATGAACCTGATTATTTCGATCCTAAAAAAAATAGGTGCCAAAGGAGACACAAAAGATAAATCTCTTATATTTGGATAGTCATTTTCTTGTAAGAAAAGGTTTGGACTTCTATAAATTGAGGAACCTCCCTTCTCCTTCAGTAGCATCTACAATATAGTTATATGGGGTTTGAGAGTCGTGTTTAAGAAGAGAACTTTACGGGACAAGTGTTAGTGTGCATTTATGTTTGCCTCTTCGTGAGGTTGTTCTCTCTATATTTTGTACTCTTTTTATATAGTGGATTGCTCATCTCCGCCATGGATGTAGGTCAATTGATCGAACCACGTTATATGTTTGTGTCTCTTTTGGTATATTTCTCTTTGTTGTATGATTTATCATCGTTCAAGATTTGCTTTGCTAGTTTTTGCATGACACCTATTTTTTTGGTCCTAACAAGTGGTATCAGAGCCTTGGTTATTTATCCGGGTTGTTACGGAATGGAGGCAAATATGAGCAAGATGATATGTTTAAATGGGAGAAATTATAATGTTTGGAGAAGCAAGATAAAATATTTGCAGCTCAAACCAGAGAGTATATCTGATGAAGATTGGGATTTCGAGCACCAACAAGTATGTGGATATATACGACAATGGGTTGAAGATAATGTTCGCAACCATATTTTGAATGAGACACATGCGAGATCATTGTGGAAAAAGCTAGAGACTCTTTACACTTCAAAAATTGGGAACAACAAGTTGTTCCTGTTAAAGCAATTGATTCCCTTTAAATAAAAGGAAGGCAGCCTTATCCTTAATCACATAAATGATTTTCAGGGCGTCCTTGATCAGTTGTTTGGAATGAGAGTTAATTTTGATGATGAGATACAAGGACTTTGGTTTCTTAATACTCTATTAGACTCTTGGGAAACTCTTCGTGTTTCTTTGACAAATCCAGCTTCTGGAGGTTAGGTGAATATGGAATATGCCAAGAGTGGTGTGTTGAACGAGGAAGTAAGGAGAAAATCTAATGGTTCCTCCTCATAAGCAGATATTGGTTACAGAAGACCAGGAGAGAGATAGAACAAGAGGCTCGAGGAATAGAGGTAAAAGTAGAAGTAAGTCAAGGTCCAAATACTATAATATTATATGCAACCACTGTGTCAATAAAGAACACATCAAAAGGTTTTGCCACAAGTTGAAGCAAGACATTAGAGAAGGAAAAAAAGTTGAAAATAATGAGAACAATATTGTTGCTATTGTTCGAGATGACGTTATTTTTGCTTATGATGAAAGTGTCATCAATTGGCATCCCATGAGACGAGTTGGATAGTAAATTCTGGGGCTACCTTACATGTCACACCAAGAAAAAAAATTCTCATCTTATACTCCTGTTGACTCTGGAGTGTTAAAGATGGGCAATGCCAGTGAAGTTAAGGTGTTTGGTGTTGGCACAGTTTGTTTGAAAACTAATAATGGTTCAACGTTAGTTCTTCAAGATGTCAAGCATGCTCCAGACTTTCCTTTCAATTTGATCTCCGCAGGAAGATTAGACGATGAAGGTTACTATAATTCCCTCTTTAATGGCAAATGAAAGCTCACCAAGGGCTCGTTAGTAGTGGCTTGAGGAGTCAAGTCTGGTCATTTATATGTGACACAGGGCTCTATTCTTAATGTATCCATAAATCTGGTGGAACGTGACACTTTATCAAAATTGTGGCACAGAAGATTGAGTCATAAGAGCGAGAGGGGGATTACGTGTTTGGCTAAGAAAAGTTTGTTTTCTGGAGTGAAAGAACCAAAGATAAAAAGGTGTATCCATTGTTTAGCTAGCAAACAGAAAAGAGTTTCCTTTCATAGCCATCCTCCTTCAAGAAAGCCCGATTTATTGGAGCTAGTACACTCTGATTTGTGTGGTCCCTTTAAAGTAAAGTCAAAGGTGGTGCAGTTTACTTTGTGACCTTCATTGATGATCATTCTCGTAAGTTCTGGGTGTATCCTTTGAAATCTAAAGATCAAGCACTTGGTGTGTTTAAGGAATTTCAGGCCTTAGCTGAGAGACAGGCGGGGAAGAAATTAAAATGTATTCGCACTGACAATGGTGGTGAATATTGTGGTCTCTTTGATAACTATTGCAAGGAACAAGGAATTCGTCATCAAAAACCTCCGCCCAAGACACCTCAATTGAATAGTTAGGCAGAGAGGATGAATAGAACTCTAGTTGAGAGAGTTAGATGCTTGCTTTTAGAGGCTAAACTTCCAAATACATTTTGGGCAGAAGTACTTAACATTGTTGCCTATGATATCAATTTGTCTCCTGTTATTGCTTTGGATGGTGATGTCCCAGACAAAGTTTGGTTTGCAAAAGATGTTTCTTATGATCACATGAGAGTTTTTGGGTGTAAAGCTTGTGTGCATGTTCCTAAAGATAAGAGATCGAAACTGGATGTCAAAACTAAGCAATGCATCTTTATTGGTTATGGTCAAGATGAGTTTGGGTATCATTTTTATGATGCAGTTGACAATAAACTTATTAGAAGTCGTGATGCAATATTCATTGAAGACCAGACTATTAAAGATATTGACAAAGTTGCGAAGATAGATTCTTAGAGTAATAAGAGCTTAATTGATATTGATCTAAATTTTATTGCTAAGGCACCTATTGCACATAAAGGAACCCAAGACAATGACGGAGATATTGATCAAGATCAAAATGATCATCATGGTGTAGATATTATGGATGCTCCAGTTGATGAAGTTATGGTTGATCAACAACCAATTCCTACTCAGGTAACTACTTCGAATGTTTCTGAAACCTTTCTTAGAAGATCTACAAGGGACAAGCAAAAATTCATGCGTTATCCTCCTGATGAGTATTTACTTTTGACTGACATGGGAGAACCTAAAAGCTATGATTAAGCCATGCAAGATACTCACAAAGATCAGTAGATAGAATCCATGGAAAATGAGATAAAGTTACTCCATGAGAATGGCATATATGAGTTAGTGAAATTGCCGAAAGGTAAAAAGGCTTTATCAAACAAATGGATATTCAGATTAAAGCAAGATAACCATACCTCTGCGCCCAGGTACAAGGCGAGGTTAGTTGTTAAAGGTTTTGGCCAGAAGAAGGGAGTTGACTTTGATGAAATTTTCTCCCCTATTGTGAAGATGTCTTTTATTCATGTGGTTCTAGGCTTATCCGCGAGTCTAGATTTAGAGGTTAAGCATATGGATATCAAGACTGCTTTTCTTCATGGTGATTTATATGAGGAGATTTATATGGAGCAACCTGATGGTTTTGTAACTAAGGGAAAATAAAATTATGTCTACAAATTGAAAAAGAGTCTGTATGGATTGAAACAAGCTCCAAGGCAATGGTATTTGAAGTTTGAATATGTCATAGAAAAACAAGGGTACAAGAAAACTTCTTCTGACCACTGTGTATTTTCCAGAAGTTCTTAGATGATATGTTTATTGTTGGCAAGAATAAATCCAGAATTGCAGTCCTTAAGAAGCAGTTGAGCAAATCGTTTGCGATTAAGGACTTGGGGCCAGCAAAGAAAATCTTTGGCATTCAAATCCACCAACACAGAGATAGAAAGGAGTTATTTTTGTCCCAAAAGCAATACATTGAGAAGGTACTCAAGAGATTTAATATGACAGATGCAAAAGTGATTAGTACTCCTCTTGCTAAACACTTTAAATTGAGTATTAGTCAGAAGTCCATCTAGTGATGAAGAGAAAATGAGATTTCTCGTATTCCTTACTCTTTTGTCGTTGGTAGCTTAATGTATGTTATGATTTGTACTAGATCATATATTGCACATACTCTTGGTACTGTTAGTAGATTCTTTTCTAATCCTGAAAAAAGAATATTGGGATGCAGTAAAATGGATATTAAGGTATTTGAAAGGTACTGCATATTTGAAGCTGTGATTTGGCAATGCCAAGCCTGAACTTATTTGTTACACAGACTCTAATTTAGGAGGCAATCTTGATAATTCAAGATCCTCTTCCGGTTATTTGATCACTTTTGCAGGTGGAGTTGTTTCTTGGCAATCTAGACTACAGAAGTGCATAGTGTTGATGTCCAAAAAAGACCTCCCGATCAGAATCCGAGGAGTGCCAAGTCGGGCAAATGAAAGCAGAGAAAAGTCGGCAACGAATTGATAACCTAAAAAATCCCAAGCAAAGAGTCATATCAGTAACACTCCAATCTCCAACTTAGAAAAATAAAGTGAGAAGAGTCTTATCGGTGAAAACCTTCACAGGCACCATAAGGCGACGGGAGTAGAGAGAAATGAGAGAGCCTCATCAGTGAAAACCCCTCGAAGGGCACTATGAGGCGACAAGGATATAAAAGGGGATAGCAAGATAAGATTGGCAAAAATGATCCGCATCCGGTGAGAGTTAGGTTTCTGCGCATCCCCAGCAAAGTAAGGCCGTCAGAAAAATTGATTTATATAAATAGACTGGGTTGGTTAATCCGAAAATGCATGACATGATCATTGGGATTGATTGTACCATTCAGATAAGTTCTTTTTTTTTCCCCAACATTTGTTCAGAAAGACTTTTTCTTTTATCTTTTTGAAGTCATCACTTTTCATTTCTTGGTTTAAAGTGTTTTTCTCCAGTAGTTTCAGGTGTATACTATCAGGGGAGGGATGCCTATGTTCCCCAGCAGAGTCACCAGAGCTGTCACACCTCCTTTTTACGCCCTCGCGAGGGTACAAGGGAGTTTTTTCCAATTAAAGGACAATCGAAACGGGATTTGTTTGTTTATTTCAGAGTCGCCACTTGGGAGATTTTAGGGTGTCCCAAGTCACCAATTTTAATCCCGAATCGAGGAAAAGAATGACTCTATATTACATTCTGCGTACCAGAAATCTGGATAAGGAATTCTGTTAACCCGGGAGAAGGTGTTAGGCATTCCCGAGTTCCGTGGTTCTAGCACGGTCGCTCAACTGTCATATTCGGCTTGATTATCTGATTTAATACATATTGAACCTATGTGCGAATTTTAACTTTTAACCGCTTTTGCCATTATTATTATTTTTATCAAGAATTGCAACATCGTGGAAACACATCTCGAACCACGTCACATCAATGCACCCGTGGTTGTTGGCATATTTCAACTCTGTTGAGATTTGGATTTGGGTCACATAAATGTGCACCCGAGTTTAAGAAGCCAACATTATTAAATACGCGCCTAAAGCGACTAGCGTATCATTTTTCTTTGGGTAGGGCCGTGGAATTTTGCTAAACGGTCCATCCCGAAGTCTAAGCAATTTTAGTTAAACCTTTATTGAGGGCCTCGCAATTTGTACGTTTTATTAGGCGAGGCTCATCTCATTTATTTTTTAAAAGGATAATCCTAAAGTGCCTACATTTTTCTCTTATTAAATTTGTCTCTACAAAATAAAAGAGAAAATCTCTTAATTTATTTACATGCTTGAGTTGTTATAGATGGGTTTCGAATATGATTCATAAAATCTGAAAATGATGCAAACAGGACAGTCCGTTGCCACTGCGGGTCCAGGCCCAACGTGTATGACATAAAACTAGACCTGAGCCGTCTTATTCACATGTTACTCTACCTAGTTACATTATACTAGGCATGTTCTCAGTTTGTCAAATTAAAAAAAACTTAGCAATCTGATTTTAATCCTAGACCATTTACATGCTGAAATTAACCAATATTATTTAACTAAACAATATTCCTACCAAGTTCCTAAATGGTCTATTCGTTTGATTTTTTGACTAGACGGAGTTACTACACCATTTATTTATTTTTAGGCAATATATAGATAGTTCATCCGTTAAGCTATCGTCGGATGTTCCACTATATGTATTAAATAGCTACATGATTCTGATTTTTGCAAGCTAAATAATTTATACATACAAATAAAATTCAGAATATAATTAAATTAAATTTAGAATTTCAACTCTTCATTTTCGTATTCATGCTTCATATTTCGGTTTACAATAACCAGCGTGTCAGTTGTGTACCTGATATTGTAAGCAAAAGAAAAGGGAGATCAGCAGAAATTCAGTAGCATAAAACAACAGCAACCCCAGCAACCAGTAACAACCAGCAACGAGAAACTTAGTGACAGATTTTAAAATCAAGACAAAAATCCAGAAACACCAACAACAATCAACGGACAGGAGCAAAGGGAATCTTTTCAGATTTTGAAAGACTAGTTAGTGTTTAACCCTTAATTTCTGAATCCGTATATCAGAATATTTGGATTATAATCAGGTGTATACTATTCTTCTTTTTGAATTTCCAGAATGTTTTTCTTCTTATTTTCTGAAGTCTTAGTATTTTTCGGAATTTCCTCTCTTAAAATTTTCTTCTGTATTCTCTCCCCTTTTATTCTCTCTGTGTCTGTCTTCTCTAAAACTCTAATTCAAGACCTCTTCTTTATATCCCATCCCAGAATCCTTTAATCAATTAAAATCAACCACACTTTCTCCTACCAAACCCATTATCTTCTCACTCATCCCCCACTACATTAAACTAATATATCAAACCAAACCATTACATCTTGTCCCCCATGCCTACCATAAACAATTACCATATTCCTCTCCACTACATTTTGTCTTGTCCCCCATTTATATTAAACAATTATATCACCCACACCCTATTACATCTTGTCCCCCATGCTTAACATAAAGAATTATTCAAAAATGTTCAATTACCAAACTACCCCTCCGACCTTATTGCAATTACCATTTTACCCCGAATGTACTGCAATTTACCAAACTACCCCCATCAGCTATAACAAATCAATTAATCAAACTCAACCAAAATATAGCCAATATGGCCAATTTCTACACAAATTCAAACAACAAATCACATGAACACGATTTCTGAACCAATTCAACAACAAATCACATGAACACAAATTGAACAACAAAGAACAACCAAAATTTTGATTGAACGATATTTTTAACAACAAACAAACCTACTTTCAGATTCAATCAACAATAACAACAACAACAAACAAATATATTCAGATTTCTAAATTCAATAATCATTTGAACTTAAAAATCTAACAACTTTACAACCAACAATTCCTATATTAAACTTAAACAAGATTATGAGACAAACTCAAGAAATAATCATAAATGATAAACAAATAAACAAGAAAATCAAACTATACAAATTTCGGATTCCAGATCAACCAAACAAAGTATGAACATAAATGAAAAGATTCAACAACAATAACAAACAAACTTTATTCAAACTTCGAATTAAACTTAAACAAAACAAATAAACATATTCAAATCACTAATCTTCAAATAATCAATTAATCTTTCTTAATTAAATCCAACAAAAATTATAACAAAGATACATGATCCAAAAATTAAAACCAAAACATAACTTCACATTAAATCACTGAATTAAAAACGAACTTCAAAAAATGAATACGAATTAAATCTATATTAACAACAAACAACGGATTTAAACGATTTAAACTAACACCTTTCTATATTAAAACTAAATCCTCTTAAAATTAATAAAACAAACTGAAAAATAATTAAATTGAATCTTCAACTTAAATCTAACAATAATATAATTAAACTAACAATTTTTATCTAAAAATAAATAAGAAAAATAAAGCAAACTTATGCTAATTCAAAATCTGAAAATATCAAACAAATTATGGACGAAATAAAACTTAGAACAACTAACCGTAAATGACCAACGACGAACATCGAACGAACTCTAAACAAAACCAACGGAACTTGGACATAAACGGACTTGAAGATGACGAAGCAACAAGCATCAGTCGAGGTGAAAGATGAAGAAGACGCAACAACGACGGAACAGTAGCAGCAAAGGCAGTAGCAGCAACGCAGTAGCAGCAACGAGGACGATGAAGTGAAGCAGCAGACAGCTGGAAGAAAAATGCAGCAGCAGTGGCGACGCGGGCAGCCACACGGAGGAGCTGCGGCAACAGCAAGAAGCAGAAACAAGAGCAGCTTGGTCGGAGAAGAGAACGGAGCAGCAGCGCGACGGGTTAACGACGAAACACGAAGAAGAAGTAGCAGCTGTCATTTGGATGGAGCAGCTGCGGGCAACAGCTATGGGAGCTGGAAACGCAGCATGAAGTGAGGAAGAAGAAGCAACGACGTTCAACGTGAACTTGAAAAAGAAGAAACCCTCGCGATCTTGAAGAAGAAGAAGAAACACGGGCAGCGGGTGTGTGTGTGTTGCGTTGCCGTGGTTGTGTGTGTGTGTATGTGAAGGAGAAGAGGCGGGGGAAGGGCAGCCATTGATGGGTTTGTTTGGAGCTTTTTTGGAGAAGAAGAAAGAGAGGAGGGGGCGGATGGGTAGTGTAGGGTTTTTTAGGTTTTTTGGTTTTGTTTTGTTTTTTGAAATGCAAGATAGGGGGTGTTGGGTCTTTGGGTTTACGGACCGGGTTGACCCGGTTTAAAATGGACCGGGTCATGGGGAAGGTTGGGCAATTTTTTGGGCTTGTGGTTTGAAATTGAAGAAGAGACCCAATTCCGATTTTCTTTATATTGTCGCTCTCTTTTCTTCTTTTATTTTTCTAAAACTAAATTATAAAAATACTTAAATTATTATTAAGAACTAAATTAAGTTATAAAAGCGCAAATTAACTCCCAATAACAATTAACGCACAATTAAGTAATAATTAAGCATAAAATTGTATATTTGGACATTAAATGCTAAAAATGCAAAATATGCCTATTTTTTGTAATTTTCAATTTTTGTAAAACAAACTTAATTACTAACAATTGTATAATTAAATCCTACATGCAAAATGCGACATATTTTTGTATTTTTAATAATTTAACAAATAAAATGCACAGACAAATATACAAATAATTACACAAAAATACCACAAAAATTCAAAAAAGTTGCACACCAAGGAAAAATCATTTTATTTTGATTTTTTTTTGGAGTAATTCTTTCATAGAGGAAAAATCACGTGCTTACACATAGCTCTATCCACCACAGAAGCCGAATATATTACTATCACAGATGGTGCCAAAGAACTATTATTGATGAAGGAGTTTATTAATGATCTTGGCTTTGAGCAGCCAAGGTACATCTTATTTTGAGATAATCAGAGTGCTATCAATCTCACCAAGCACTCCACTTTTTATTCTAAGACCAAACATATAAATAGAAAGTATCATTGGATAAAAATAGTCGTGGAAGAGAAATTATTTGAGGTTGAGAAGATACACACTGATGAAAATCCTTCGGATATGCTGACAAAGGCGACGATTGCACATAAACATAAAATTTGCAGAAAGTTGGCAGGCATGAAGCCTGTCAATAGTTTCTCTACTTGAAGACACCTTTGGCCCCTTGGCTGGAGGGAGAGTTTGTTGGCCACATGTCTATGTTGTCCAGCCAAAGGCCCAATGGTCTAATCATATTCTCTTTTGGTTTTCATTCCTATTGGGAATTGGATTCGATTTTTATTCCTATTTAGAGTTGGTTTTGGCTTCAAGAGAAAACACCACTCGAGATTTATAAATAGGACAACCTTGAAAAATCATTTTATGCTCATTGGTACAAGTCTTTGAAAGACTTAAGCATATAAGAGTGATTTTTGAGAGAGATTTCATCAAGAGAGAAGAGAGAAGAAAAGTATTTGTTTTGCTGCAGATTTTTATTCCTACCAGCCAACTTCAAATCACGTTTTCTGATTCGTTAATCGTTGATCAGGCTGAAATTTTGACCGAGTATTAGTAACATCTTATTCTTTAATTTGAAAGGCGGAGATCGGATTTGAAAGCCCGTAGAATCTGATTTCGAGCCTCGAAAGAAGCTCTAGTTTTGTGGCTTTTCCTCTTTCTTCAATTGATTTGTCGTTGCTCTTGTTGCCATTGTTACTCCGTGTTTGGCACTTGTTGTATATCCAATTTGGATAACTTTTGTAACCCTCTTATTGTTATAGTGGAGCTTTTTGAATTTTTGTGATCCTATGGTTTTTTACCTTCAATTTGAAGGATTTTCCACGTTAAAATTTGGTGTTCTTTATCTTCTTTATTTTCGGGTTTGCCTCTTCTTCGACGTAACAAAACAAACCATGGAAACCAATTTACTAAGAAGAATTTGCAAGAATCTAAACAAACGCGCCAAGGAGCAAATAAAATAGTCGGAATACAAACTACTCAATAATCACTGTAATTCCAGGAAATTATAAAGTTGTGAGCAGTCTAGTAAACCAAACATGAGTAAATATCCAAACTTAATGATGAGAAATAAGGTGTACATAAATCGGGTTGATTTGGTTTTTATCAAAATTAAATCAAACTAACTATATCGGTTTGGATTGGTTTGGCTTTGTCGAATTTTTTGGGTTTTTGTTACATAAACATTATTTCAATATTACTTTGTTAAAGTTTTGATAAGTAAATATATGTTGAGAAAAAATTAAAAACAAATCAAACATATGATCTATTAAAAAATTCTTATGGGAGAATTTTTTTAGTAACATATGATAGTTATTTTTTTAGTCGTCTAATAATAATTTTTCGTTGATGTACGCTTTTAACGTTAACTGAATTTAATAATTAAACATAAAAATCCTAAACAATGATACGTTCTATTTAATTTGATATTATGGAAATATCATTTCAAATTAGAAAAAGATATAAGAATTTAATAGCTCTGACATATGAATATGGAATTAAGAACAAAAAGATTGACGCATTTCAATAACACTTGATAAGAAAGTGATGATACAATCCATTATTTAAAGTAAATAAAAATAAAATATTTTATATTCTATTAAATATTACATCCCATAAGAGATCCCAAATATTTCTAGATATTTTTTTAAAGAAAATTATATATAAATTCTTAAATGTATATATAAAAATTATATATCAATGTATCAGTTTGGTTCGTTTTTTTACTCAATACTAAACCAAATCTACTTGAATTTTTTTATCGATTTGATTTGACTTTTTGATTTGGTATTGTTTTCTGATTCGGTTTGTAAACCCTTAATGAGAAATAAAGACGAAAACAAGTAGGAGAATACTGGATTGAGGAAGAAGATAAGAACCAGCAGAAAGAATCAATAACGGGCCAAAGCAACCACTTTGGCTGGGCTAGCCACTTTTGGTATTCAAAGTTTAGCCTCGTTTCAATGTAATGGGAAATTATGGTAAAATAATATTCGAACAAAAATATACCCACGAAAAAATCCCAGTTCAAATATGATGATTAACAATCGAGTACGTATTATTCAAACCTCTTTTTACAATAATAAACATTATGCAAGCTTCTACATAAAACAACCATATCTATGATTTTCTTCTTCTTTAATTACTCATGTTATTTGCAGAAGCAACAGGAGATGAAAACTTAATTAGGCCCAAAATAGATGATCCACCTTGAAACTAAAATTTAACATTTTTTTTAAAGCTACGGAAGAGTATTTTAGAGTTTGACTTAGAGTTTTTCATTCTCTCAATTATCTTTTTCACTATATCAACGTTACTTTTTTCATATACACTACAATATTTTTCCATAGCTCAACACACGGAAGAAACACCCCTATTTATAGGTAAGTGTACAATTTCTTCAACGAAATAACTAACAAGATAGTAGAATAATAAGATAGTAAAATATTGAAAAACAATTGCTAGAAATTTATGCGTAAAGAAAAACGTCAGGAAAACTAAAATAGAAAATTCCAGGAAAATAACTCACTTTGTAATTTCTAAAGAGAAATTTTCAGAAATAACTATTGTTTTGTGGCTATTAACTTTCTATAGCTATCAATTACCATATACATAATTACTTTCCGTAGCTACCTTTCAGTTGTTATGGTAATGTAGCTCGAATACATTGAATACACATATATTCATGAAAGGGAGCTGACAGCCGTTGTATTCACATATATTCATTCCATGTATTCATGAATACACCGTAATAATAGGTTTCTCCAGTTATTTAACAACGGAAAGATGTTAATTTAATGGGATACACTCCTAATATAACTCACCTAAATTAATTATAATACACAACATTATCAATCCAATTAATGAGAAGATTTATCAGACATTAAACACCAAAAAACAGAGTATTCTGTTGTATCTAACGGTTGTGTTCAATGTATTCAAGTTTATTTTTGTATTCACAATATTTTATTTATTCTAATACATGGTATTACTGCTTTATTGAGTATATTTCATTGGTTGTATTCATTGATTTTCTATTTGTATTGAGTGTATTTTACTGTATTTCACTATATCGTTGTTTTAAATACAAATGAATGCAGTTAGATTGAATGCATAACTAATTGATGAATAACATCAAAATGATAGAACTAACAATGTATTTTAAAATGTTATTGTATGAACTCAAATACATATAAATACATCTAAATATAACAGAATACAAGCACTAGATTTAGAGTTTAGGCATTGAACGACTTCATCTCTTCGGTAACCTTGACAAGATCAACTGATGGCTTCTAACGTGCAATAGGCATGTAAGCACCATGGATTTGAGTTGTCGTAGCCAATTCCTCGGGGCAGAATCACCAGCCTTGACCTTGCAAGCGCGTCTTGGGAAGACGACTAATTTGGCCTTGTAGGTCTTCAATCCAAAAACTTTAATTTAACACTTACCACAACTTTTTGGAGCAAAAACTATTGAAAATTAAGGGAGACAATGGCACTGATAAAGGAGAGAGCTGGGGAGAGAAATTTGGAGCAAAAAATATTAAAAATAGCCATGGCAGCTGCTAGATCTCCATGTCGCCTAGAGAGAGGATAGAAAGATCGTGGAGAGAGAAATAAGACTCTATGCGGTGATTTTGGAAGAGAATAAACTGAAAGAATAATAGAGAAAAAAAATATTAGACAGCGTATTTAATGGCTTAATGGCAAGAAGTGACCATTAATATATATTTTGTTATAAAATCTAAAAGGTAGCTATAGAAAATAATAATTTAAAAGGGTTTTTATTTATAATAAATAGGGTGTAAAGCTTTGCTATAGGAGGTAAAATCTGCATTTCTAAAAGCCTAGTAGAATTGGGCTTATTGACCATACATAGAAGCAAGGTGATTTCCAAACCTAGTCACTGTTAGGTTTGTCTTGATTTTCTTACCATAATTTAATTAATTTCCTGAAGGAAAACATATTTATCACAATTGATTTTACCTTTTACGAAAAGGAAAATATTATTCCTTCATATTTGGCAAGTCTTTTTATTGGAGGAAAAGGTATTCGGACTTCTATAAATTGAAGATCTTTCCTTCTCATTTAGTAGCATCCGCACTATAGCAATAAGCGATTTGAGAGTCTTGTTTAGGGAAAATCTTTTTGGGATAAGTGTTAGCCTGCCACTTGTATATCGCTCTTTGTGAGGTTGTTCTCTCAATATTTTATACTCTCTTTTATATAGTTTATTGCTCATCTCTATATGTGGACGTGAATCAATTAACGGTATCATGTTAAATATATGTCTCTTTTGATATATTTCTCTTTTGTTATTTAATTTATCGTCACAAAAGGTATACTTTATTAGCTTCGATATGACATCTGATTATTTCGATCATAACACCATTCTTTATTTTTCGTACCAACTAGACCTTTTTGTTCGAATAAGAAAGAAAATTTTAATTGGAGTAAATGAATTAATGATTAGTTGATGGGAAGCATTGACTCCAAAACGTAGATCCAGTCATCAAGAAGGTACTCAATAATTTATCAACCGTATACTAACTGTTTGGCCTTTACAAATATTAAATTATTCGTTTGCATGTGATTTTAGATCCCTAAAACATGCATATATGTAAAGTCAAAGCCATTTGAGGGTCAACTCAACATTTTAATACTTTCTGAAAATACCCTAAAATTGCGAAAGCACATGGAGAATTTGGATTACTTGAAAGTACAAGGTGATCTATCCGTAGGGTACTGGTTTTGACATTTGACAGACGTTTAATATTATATAGTATTATGATATTAATAATATTCTCTTCATTTGATAGAATTAGTTATCCTAAGTAATTAGCTTTGATTATCTGTCTAACAATAGAAGTACTCAACCCCACGACTCTATCATTCTTCTATTAAATAACTGCCAACCTTTTATGATTGTTCATTTGTTTTTGCGAGCATTAATTTAGCGCAATGTTTCAATAAATTAAAGTTAAAATGAATAAGATTAATTAATTTTAAAGTGAGTTTTTTTATCCAGTTATAATTAATCGGGTGGCATGTGGAATCAATTGCAAGAGCCTTTCTGAAGAAGAAATCTAATTATACGTATCATAAAAGTTGGTTTCCTATTTGCTCATCAATTTATCAAATAGTTCGTGGTATTGTTCTATACTGACACAGAATAACGTTATTGCTATTTTCTTCTTTTCACTAATTAAGGCTTTGATTAAATGCTTCTTTCTCTATTTAATACACTAGAATCTTATTTTAGCTTGCACCAACATAAGAGGGGTGAATTGTATCACTCTCAATTTTTGAGTGTTAAAGAAATTGGTTCTTTTTGCCAGAATATCTCGAGAGACTTGGAGAAGAAGAATCGAGAAGAAGCTCGGTTGGAAAAGATGTTCTCTCATAACTGATAAATCGACTATACATTGTTTATATATACAATTAACATAACGTCCTAAATAATAAGAAGGTCCTCTAACTTTTACTGTGTATAAATAAATCCCTCAATCAATTAACCACTAACTATACTATTACAATACTCCGCTCAAGCTGGAGAGTGAAGGATATTCACCACAAGCTTGCCCAACAGAAAATTGTGTTGCGCAACAGTCAACCCTTTTGTAAGTAAGTCTGCTTGTTGATGTGTAGTATGAACATACTAAGTAGCCAGTATCCCTTGCTTAATCTTCTCACGGATGAAGTGGTAATCGATTTTGACATGTTTGGTGCGTTCATGGAAAATGGGATTCGTAGCAATCTGCATCGTAGCTCTATTGTCACGACAGAAGACAACTGGTTGACGAATGGTAACTCCAAGCTCAGCAAACAAACCTAGCAACCAAGTGATTTTTGCGACTGCTACGGCCATACTCCTGTACGTAGCCTCTGCACTACTTCTGGGGACAGTGTGCTGTTTCTTGGACTTTCAAGAGATAAGAAAGCTTCCAAACTTGATCAAATAACCACTAATTAACCTTCTAGTAATAGGGCAAGCACCCCAATCTGAATCACAGAACCCAAGTACGGACTGTGCAGATTCCCTTTTCAGCAGAACACCAAGTCTAGGTGCATTTTTAAGATACCTGACAACTCTGGTAGTTGCATCCATGTGAGACTTCTTAGGAGCATGCATGAACTAACTGAGGCTTTGTACTGCATAACAAATATCAGGTCTTGTGACTGTAAGATACAATAATTTCCCAATTAGCTTTTGGTAACTAGTGACATCCACCAACGCATTTGAACTTTGAAGACCTGCAATTTTGTCAAATTCTACAGAAGTCAACCTTTGATTAACCTCAAGAGGTGTGATAGGTGGTTTGGTTGCACTAAAACCCATTTCAGAAATGAGCACAAGAGTGTATTTCCTCTAGTTAAGGGGAATACCATGTTTGGATCTCATAACTTCAATTCCAAGAAAGTATCTTCACTTTCCCAAGTCTTTTACTTTGAACTTCTTATGCAAAACAGCATTTGCCTCATCAATAAGAACCTTACTACTACCAGTAAGAAGCAGATCATCCACATAGATTAAAATCACAACAATGTGAGTCCCGGATTTCTTAGTGAACAAGGAATAATCAAATACACTTTTACTAATCCCAGTCTTCAATAAAGCTTTTGTAAGCTTTAAATTCTACTACTTGGGTGCATGTTTAAAGTCATATAGATACTTCAATAACATACACACCTTCTCCTCCCCTGTCTGCGAAAACCTTGTGGTAAGGCCATGTACACTTCTTCTGACAAGTCTCCCAGTTAGAATGCATTGAACACATTCATTTGGTATAGACCCCAATCTCTTGAAGAAACTAAGGCAATGACTGATCTCACAGTGACCATTTTGGCCACTGGAGAGAATTCTTCATTGTAGTCCATGCCCTCTTCTTGGTTGTATCCCTTGTCCACTAATCGAGCATTGAACCTCTCAACTTCTTCATTAGTCTTGTATTTGATCTTGTAGACCTATTTGGAACCAATAGAGTTCTTCCCTTGGGGTAGGTCTACCACTTCTCATGTTTTGTTTTCCTCAAGGCATGGATTTCTTATTGCATAGCTTCTATCCACTTAGGATCCTAGGCTGCCTCTCTAAAAGTCTGTGGTTCTCTAAGGACTGAGAATGCCAAGACATAGTCTTTGTACTGTTGTGTCACTCCATCATAAGATAAGTAGTTGGATATTGGATATGCACAGTGTGAGGATTTAGGTCCCTTCACAATGTAATCCTGCATCCAAATAGGTGAATTTGTTTTCTTAGTGGATTGTCTGTGAGTTGAGATAGATGGTAGCTCAGTCAGGCTATCCATGGATGCAGACTATGCTGACTCATTTGACATGGGCAATGTAGCTGAGGTTTCTAATCCTTCAGAAGCTGCTACATCCTGAACTGTTTTCTTGTTAGAACCTGGTTTTGCTGTTATTCCTTCCAGTGCTACCTCCAAAGGAGGTACTGTATGTTCAGTATACTCAGATGGTTCTGGCTAGGGACCCCATACAACTGGAGTAGATTCTTCAATAGGGATAGTTAGAAAGTATGTGGATTGGCCCTCCGCTGCTATAGGTGGACTGTTATGCTGTGGTTGCATTAATGAAAATTCTGACTCCCTAAAAGTGATATCCCTGCTAACAAAGAATGTTTTAGTAGTGAGATCATATAACCTATAGCCTTTTTGAGCTGTGGAGTACCCTATGAGCATAGATTTCCTTTCTCTTGCTGCAAATTTGTCTTCCTTTAACACATTTGTGGAAAAACACAAGTAGCCAAATACTCTCATGTGAACCAGTGATGGTTCTCTACCATACAGCAACTCAAAAGGAATCTTGCCTCCCAAAATCATAGATGTACCCTGTTAAGAATATACAGAGCAGTTTGCACACACTTGCCCTAGAATTTGTAAGGAATGTGTGCCATAAACTTCAATTCCCTAGCAATGTCATGCCTATGATTTCTCTCCACAACTTCATTTTTTTATAGAGTGTAAACACAACTACTTTAATGGATCACACCAATGACCTAGAACACTTCATCCCATTGATTATTAAAGAACTCTGAACCATTATCTGATCTGATTATCTTGACTGAGGCATCAAATTGAGTTTTAACCATACAAAGGAACTGTTTCAGATAAACTATGGTTTCATTCTTCAATTGCATAAAAAATAGTTTTCCTAGAATAGTCATCTACTACAGTAAGAAAATAATATTTCTTATCATGAGTAGCAACCTTGTAGGGTCTCCATACATCCATGTGTACTAATTAAAAAGTCTTGATACTTTTTATTATTCGGAAAGTATAGTCTAGACTGTTTAGCTAATGGGAAACGTGGCACTTATTCTGTATTGAATTATCTATGTTATTGAAGAAAGGAAATGTGTTGCATCACAGGTGTAGAGATATGTCCCAATCAATTGTGCCACAACTTGCTTGAGACTCCAGATCCCTTAACTACATTGACATTGGCTATTAACTCCCTGATTCCTCTTCCTTTCACCATGTATAATCCGTCATCATCTTCACCAATTCCTTTCACTATGCCATTGTAGAAGTCCTGAAATACACATATTTCAAGTAGGAAAATAGCCACACGTGATAAGTCTCTAGTTAGCTTTGAAACTGACATCAAGTTGAACTTAAAACCAGGAACATAAAGCATATTAGGCTATCTTTCACAACCACTACCAACATGTATGATATCTGTGTTATCTCCATTAGGCAATTTCACTTTCTCCTTCCAAACACAAACAAAAAATGAAGTGAAAATATTAAATAACACATTAGTTTTAGGATTTGTCTCAAAACTTCATTAACTTCAAAGGGCTATCACGACCCAAATTCCACTAAGGGTCGTGATGGCGCCGGACACCGCTGTCAGGCAAGCCAACCAAAATACTTAATTAAATTCTCTTTTTAATAATTTTAAAAACTATGATTTTCTTTCAATTTTTACTAGTAAAAGGTAATCATTTCAAATTTAATATAAATGTTAAGAAGTAATACAAAATACCCAATAATCATCCCAGAACCCGTTGTCACAAGTACATGAGCTATTTCTAGGAAATCAAATGAAGTGTAATAACTGTCTGGAATACAAATTAGATAGAATGTAAATACTATACACTGAAAGAGACTATGCCAGCTGTGGATCGCCTCGAGATATGTAGCTCACTTAAGTTTCTGTATCATCCATGCTACTACGCCCATAGGACACTAGCCACACATGAACCCGTGCAACAAAAATGCACAGCAAGTGTAGTATGAGTACAAAAATAACGTGTACCCAGTAAGTATCCCGTCTAATCTGGAAGAAGTAGAGAGGAGAGGTCGACTTCGATACTTACTAGTGGTCCAATAATAATAATAATATACCAATAATATAGTAAATCATGGATTTTCATAAAGATGGTTGTAACTCAACAGCATGAAGCAAGTAAGCAATTCTTTCATTAATAGGAGATTTCCAAATTTATTTTTCATCATTTATATATTCATCTCAAGTCAGGGAGAGCAAATATCAACATCTATAAAACTCAAGGCAAGCAATACAAGCATGCACAAATCATGTCGAGGTCGTACGTCTCGATCCAATAAATATTTAAACTGTGCACTGCCAGAGGGTCGAATGGCGTGAATCGTAGATGCATCTATTTAATCTACCGAGGCGTTCGGCCCGTTTCACAATAGGTAAACACATTCAAACAGTCAAATCAAGAATTCATCAAGGAGCAATTATTCAGGAAAAGGCAAGCTTCTCTTTTAAAAGTCAAGAAATGATGTCTAGCCTTTTAGAACTTTAATTATACGTTCGATATGTTTTTAAGCATTTCTAAGTTGACAACAAGGTTGCAATATTACAAGTAAAGCATGTTTTTGGGCCCTAGACTACCCGAACTTAAGCATAATAGTAGCTACGCACAGACTCTCGTCACCTCGTGCGTACGTAGCCCCCACAAATAGGAGCACATATCCAATTAATTCACCTATGGGGAAAATTCCTTCTTACAAGATTAGAAAGGAGACTCACCTCGCTCCGAAGTTTAATAACCGACTTCCAAGCCCTTCCGATGACTCAAACTGATGCCCCAATGCTCCAAAACTAGCCAAATAATGGGTAAACCAATGAAAATACACCCTAATAATTATAACAATTCAATTTATATAAAATTCCAACTCCGCTAGAAAAGTTGACGAAATCGCCCCCGGGAACACACGTTCCCGGATTCCGAAAATTTTCGAAGATAAACTTTGCCCATAAATCCCACGAACTCAAATATATAATTTGCTCTCAATTTCATGCCCAAAATCGTGGTTAAAATCCAAGAATACCAAATTTCTAGGTTTTCCTCAAATTCCTACAAATTTCCATGTCCAAATCCATATATAATCATGTATTTAACTTAAAACTAGAATAAATTACTTACCTCATGCTTGGTGGTGAAAATAGCACCTCAAAGTTGCTCCAAAATCGGCTCCCATGGAAGAAATGGGGTTGAAATGAACCCAACCCCCGATTTAAAAGAACCTCACTGCCTCCAGCATTTCCACACTTGCGGTCACTTGATCGTTTCTGCGGTTCCGCAGGTGCGACCTGCCATCCTCTTCTGCGGTCCTCCTCCAAGCCCTCAACTTCCGCATCTGCGCTTCTTCTTCCGCAAGTGCGGTCCCGCATCTGCGGTCTCAGCCTACCCGGTCCATTTTCTCTTCTGCGACACAAAGGCCGCTTCTGCGGCTCCGCACCTACGGCCCAAGCCTCGCAGGTGCGGTTACACCAGAAGGCAGCTGCTTCATTTCTTCTTTAAATTCTAAATTTGCTTCGTTAACCATCTGAAACACACCCGAGGCCCTCGGGACCCCATTCAATCATACTAACTAGTCCCATAACATAAAGCGGACCTGCTCGAGGCCTCAAATCACGTCAAACAACGCTAAAATCATGAATCACACCCCAAATCAAACTTGATGAACTTGAGAAATTTCAACTTCAACATTCGATGCCGAACCTATCAAATCACATCCGATTGACTTCAAATTTTGCACACAAGTCATATTTGACATTGCGGACCTACTCCAACTTCCGAAACGAAATCCGACCCTGGTATCAAAAAGTCCACTTCCGGTCAAACTTCTTCAAAAACATTTAAGTTTCCAACTTTAGCCAAATGACTCCAAAATGACCCACAGACCTCTGAATTCACTTCTGATCGCGCTCCCAACACCAGAATCACCATACGGAGCTATTCCCAGACTCGGGATCCCGAACGGACATCGATAACACTGAAATGCACTACAACTCAAACTTATGAAATTCTTCCAAAACTGCTAACTTCCAAAATAGGTGCCGAAACATTCACGATTTTTTCAAAACCCGATTCGGACATACGCCCAAGTTCGAAATTATCATACGAACCTGTTGGGACATTCGAATCCCGATTCTGAGGCTGTTTATTCAAAAATTCAATCCTAGTCACTTCTACCAACTTAAAGCTTTCGAAATGAGAATTCTCTTTCCAAATCGACTCTGAACTTCCCGAAATTCAATTCCAACCACACATACTAGTCATAATATCTAAAGTGAAGTTGCTCATGGCCTCAAACTGCTAAACGGCGCGCTAGAGCTCAAAAGACCGGTCGGGTCGTTACAAGTGGCGATTTTACATTACAACTCAATAAATAAGGGGACTATCTCTAGTACCTTAACTCTTACAATCATCAATTATATCTACCTCTTTTCCAACTATAAACTATCACTGGAAAGCAAAACAAACTCTTCAGATTTGTTTACCTCAATTTATACTTCTCAAATGGTAATGTAGGTTACTATTAAAGAATAGCTTGACTCAACTTAAACAACTAAAGAACTTCAACAACTTCGTTTTCTGGGACATGTTCTTCAGTTGAACAACTTGAATCCTTGAAAGTACCTTCTTGTTGTGAGTTGCTATTTGCCTTGAATAAATTCTCTGAATTGTGAAAACAACGTTGGCTTCAATAGCAAAATGCTTTCTATAGAAGTGAAGTTGACCGAATCTTCTTCTAAATTTAGCTCCAAAATCTAAAATAATTCGATTACCTTTTAAGGAAAATAAATGTTAAAAGGATTCTATTTTTTTTTCTTATAAGCTCCTCCACACATTTTCCTTTCCATGCCAATATTTTCATAATTCCTTGTTGACCACAAATTTCAGCTCAAACTAATTTGCACTAAAAAAACAACTTTCAACTTCTTATCAATGGACTTTAAGAAACCTAATTCTTTCACAACTATTTATCAATCACTAAATTCAATTTAAGCTCAACTAAACATAGAAGGAATAACTACAAAAATTAATATTTTAGAGGTTGAATTTGAGCAATTACATATTTGGTATTATTGATTTTGCATATAGGAAATGTAATACGCCAATTACTCCCAAGCAAAAAAATTGCGAAAATATGACACTTTTGGGTGGTCTTTAACTTTTGACCAACGCTTGCCTCATGGGCGTAACTTCAAGGGCAAATATTAAAGGTGTTGCCTATGGGGTAAGCAAGGAGCTATACTTGTTAAACTAGAAATTTTGCCTATGGAATAAGTGGGGATAAAAATTTAAAACTATCCACTTTGAAGGCTAATTGTATACTTTTCACATCGTAATTATTCTCTAGATTATTTATTAGACTCGTAGTTTGAATAATATTTAAGATTCCTATTTTGTTAGAAGAGTAGATCACTAGAACGTCAAGCAACATCAATTTTTATATTTATAATAAATATTTTTTTACTTATTATTTATATATACATAAGAAATAGTAATAAATTGGCTAGTAAAGGGATGGTTTCAAATTCTCATGCCTAAACATGTACATATAAGGGGTAAGTTCCAACACTTGGTGGGAGCTTTTTGGTGGTTAAAGGGGAGCCGTCGGACCTATAGTGTTGAGTTTGGGTTCAATTGAATTTATTATTTTTGGATTATACCGTACTAATATATAAAAAATATGTGGCTGCAAAATCTTGAAAAATAATGGAGTGTCAATGTTGGGTTGTGAAATAAATATTATTAAAGAATTTAAGAACTTAAACGTGTTATATTTAATTCTTGAATTCACCTATAAAATATTTTTTTGAAGGATATGTGAGAAGTGATGTGTATTAGTGAAAAATAGACTCGTCGCGTGGTCTATTATATGGTGACACGTGTCAGCAAAGTTATGAGAAAATTAAAGAATGACATGTAAAAATAATATGTGAAACACCCACGGGACCGAACATACTCGTACCGTGCATGTTAGTCTTGAAACTGATCATCATAGAATAGCCCCAGATCAGGTACGAGAGAATAGCTCATAATTACAAATGCAGAAAGAATCAATTAATTCTGGATAACATTGGATTTACCATGATTACGCCATCATTTACAAATCAATTATGTAATGTACAATAAATGCAATAAATAATTGTAACGGGTAGAACAAGGCAATCACTTACGAAATTGACTCAACAGGCATGAGATTGACTCTACAGGCACAGTATTAACTCAACAAGTACGGGATTGACGCAACAAGTACGGGATTGACTCATCAATTTCGGAATTAACTCATCAGTTAAGAAATTCCACTATTTACTCAGTTGTTACAAGTTTTCCCAAAGTAACAGATAGGTTGAGTAAATGCTCATAATTAACCAATAATTCAAGGAGAATGGTTACTTAGATTTAGCCCTATAAATAGAGATATTTTACCACCATTTTAATAATCTAATTTTCATCTCTACAATTTTATAAATTGTAATTCATAGCATATTGCTCCCAAGTTAGCCATAGTTCGGCTCTTCAAGCTCTGTTTGACTCATCATCCTATCAAGGATCATCCAATTAGAATTATTTCTTCTCTATTTTATTTTTATTATATTATGTGTTATTGAATTTTATTGTCACTTCTCTATCACGTTGTATTAACGAAAATTTATATCTTTCGGATTGAAATAGTTGCTTATGGCCCGTCATTTAAAATTAATTGCTTTGACTTTGAAAATTATTTTTTGGGTTAAACACTTGGTTCCATTATCGGAAACTCAAGCAAATTTGCTATTCATCCAAACTAACATTTTTTGTTAATCTTCGCTTATTTTCAGTTTAAATCTTCATCATGGACGACATTTGTCAATCAACACATTTGGGGATAACCAAGTTGGAGATGGATTTACAAGGCAAAATAAAAAAAAAAATAGCCATAATATGATAACTAAGCAACAAACAGAGAAAAATGGATATTGGACATCGGTATATTAGTACCGTACCTATTAGTACCGAAACTAATTATAACGGATTATGCACCAAACAGTTCCAGAACAGTAGGTTCAGATACACCAGGTAATTTTAATTTGCAAAATTTAGTTATAACCTCATATCAAGGAAAAAACGAGCGAATAGAACACCTCTAGGAGTTCCCATCTATCCTACGAGAATGATATGCATAATCGTTATAGAGTCTGGCTTCAAATAGAAGAAGACACGGTAAGTCGAATTAGAACTAATAGAATGTCTAAAAACAGGTTAGAAAAAAACCAAATGGAGGTGATTCTGGATCTGATTAAAAGAGCTAGAATAATAACATCGGACTTTCCCGGAACTGAGGAGTAAAATTTACAATCGGTATAATACGAAGCTCCAAATAAAGGAAGACATAGAGGTTATCAAAAGTCGAAAACATGTTGGGAGATCAAACGGATGTGATTCCTCAGTGATCCGAATTAAAACGCACAAATCTAAAATATGAGTCCGAGCAAAGAAATATGGAATTTCCTTCAAGAGTTGGAGAAAATCCGGACCTTCCCGAACAGGTAAGGAATCATCTTGATAAACTGCAAAATTCCACATGGCCCTCAATTGAAGTAAGATCGAACATAGATGAACAATTAAACAAATATTTTCGGATACAATTATTGAATCGAAAGAATTAGAAGTCATGAGGTTTAATGCTAAAGAACTCGAAACTATCAGTGACTTCCCAGATAGGAAGGTTTACATCGGTCGAGACTTGACCCCGAATTTAAAGATAAGTTGATTAAAATTTTACGTGCTAACATAAATTGCTTTGCTTGCCCCCATTCTAACATAACAGGTATACCACCAAAGTTAATGGCTTGTATGCTCAATATTAACACCGCCATAATCCGATCAAGCAAAAGATTAAATAGGCGTCAAATAATAAAAGATGAAGTTACCAAACTTCGAAAGGCCAGTTTAATCCGTAAATGTCGAATCATCGAGACTTGTTAGTTAACATAAACCCATCATTGCTTTCAAAATTTTAAGGAGAAATATGATTGCTGGTACACCAAATTATTTCGGAGGTCTCTGTAAATACAATCTTAATTCAAGAAGATAAAGGTACACAACCTCCTATCTATTATAAAATACTCTTAGACACGTAAACTATATATCTACATTTGCGAAGTCGGCATTAATAGAAGCTGTCTAAATCTAAGGCTTTATTTTATATGTTATCCAATTCTCGTAGTCACTATATTTTTGTTGCGCAATATTTTGCATAAACACGAATTGTCAAGAAGGTCAGCTAAATGGGTAGTCGAACTAAGTGAATATGATATAATTTATCAGCCATGAACGACTATAAAATCACAGCTTTAGCAGATTTCATGATTAATCTTAGCTCAAACATATTACCCACAGCGGAAAAGGAAGTACATGTTGCTTCTAGGATAATAATCGGATCTGGACCTTCTACACAATTAAGTCCACAAGTATTAAAAGTTCCAAGTTAGGGACAATGCTTAATGCATCTATCGGAAAAATAGATAGACAACTCATAAAAATTATTTTATTATTAACAATGAAGCCAAGTATGAAGCATATGTTATAGGGCTTGAATTAGTTGGGGGACTCAAACTAAAAATATTGATTTAATGATTGATTCTTAAATGGCGATCAAATCCAAGAAAACTATGCAGCCCAAGAAAACCAAGCCAGATGTGCTAGTCTCGGATCTATTGTAAAAATAACAACATGCTCTTATTGAGAAATATCATTTTTGGATCAAACAGTCTCGGGATCGAATCATCTATTATTTGGACGATCCCTAATCATCAACTAGAATGAAAATGAGGTAAGCTCGACTAATTTAATTTGGAATTGGCATAATAAATTTATTTATTACTTACAAAATGGGACTTTACCTAAATACAAGCATGTATTTCTACAACTCTGAATGTGTCTAATCTTGTAATGCCTTGTTGAAGGAGAATTATATTTGAGAATATTCAAGGGTACCAAAGCTAAAATGCCACAAGGACCCCGATAAACATAATATATGATGCGAGAAATTCATAAAGAGTGTAGTAAAAATTACTCCGGTAATAAGGCTTTATATCAAAAACCAGAGTAAAAAATATTTGATAAATGAAGTTGGTATTGTCCCTATATTGGAACTGGACCAATTGAAAGTCCATCAAAACGGAACTAGCTATCCTACCGGGGACTATTAAACTGGTAATTGTCAAATTATGATTCCAGTGTTTGATTTCTCATACCTCAAAACTCGAACACTAGGGGGATTACTTTTACTAGAAGATTAGTCAATTTGACTTGATATTATAAGAAGTGATACAAACAGTCGATTGCCTTGGGAGATAGAATTTCTAAGATTATTCCGACGTTATTTACCACCATCTCAACTCAGTTAGTTGTCTTGCTCATATCAAGCATAGACACTTCAAATAGTGTTGAACCAGTTTTTCAAAAATTCATATATTATATATACACAAAAAGGATCGAGAACTACATGTCAGAGTAAAAAATCCCACGATAAAAAAAAATCATGAGTTTTTTTATAACAAAGTCAAGATAAATATATGGAAATATGCCACCATAATAAAGTTCACTTTGAACAAATACGTGACTTATATTCAATCCAATAACGACCATTCAAGTTAAATATATAAGCCTTTCTTAACGGTTGATTGTGTTATGACTCAGATCGATTATCTTGTATACATTAATGTAAAATCTCAAATATTAATTCAGACATGTATACCTCTCTATTTGGAAGTATGTTCATATATTCCAATTCGGATTCAACGTCCAATCAGGTTAAATATCTCTTCGGGACAAATCTACTAAGATATACATTTATTCGGGATAAATATTCCCTCAAGCTCAATATCTTACACGGATCAATATTTTCGTAAATCCTATTGGGATCAATACTTCCATAAATCCCACTGGGATTAATACTCCCTCAGACTAAAAGTCTACTCGGATCAATCGATCCTATTTTACGCCTGAATGAAACGGAGAAGTCCTCTTCATAGTGTTTAATATACAAAAATGGCCCTCTTTTATTTAAAAATTAGACACCCAAAGGTGCAACTTTAAGACATCACACATGAAACGATGAATCCAAATATATATTTTAAGTCTATAAGATTAAAATATGAGCATTCAGAAAATTTTTTAAAGTGCCAAGAAAAATTAGTACTCAGATAAATTCCCTACAATACCAAATGATATCCAGACAAGCATGATTATAATATTACATTTACAGTATTTATATCTTTCTCAAATCAGATAATTCTCTCTATCATCCGCCATCATAATGAAAATATCATCTAGCTTGGAGACGAAACTAAGTAGGCAGGGGATTGGTCCAGTATTTACTCTGACTATCCTTGAAAAACTCGTTCCTTCCCCTGTCAAATCCTTTCTTTGGAATACGTGCAAGGTCACTCTCCAGATCAGTACCCATAGTACTCTTATTCTAAAGTTATCCAATCAAATGGCTAATGGTCGAATGCTTTATTTCCCGCTCATAAAGTTAATTGGATGCATTAAATTTCTGGACTTTATCAAAATCAGAAGTACAAAGTTCCTAGTTATTAATATTCTCAGTCTCTAAGACTGTGAGTTTATAAAAGTTTTGGATACAACTAAAAATCCAAGAGTCAAAACTCAAAGATTAAAAGTTTCGAATAAACATTAAAAAACCCGAGATCAAGCTCTCTATGGTAGTGGTACGATATCAGCATCTACCGATCATTAACAAAAGAAAAATAAGTGGTAGAGTTGTCATCTAAATTCCTAAGTTCTGCCCTCTTTTTTCCTTCGCCTGGTTTTCATCCCTATTAGGTTTTTTTGAAAAGGTTTTTAATGAGGCAGAGGCCAGGGTGATAAAGTGTTACATCCCACATTTTCGTTTCGTCTTCAGTTAATCGACGTAAGTTCGGGAATAGAATTTTTTTTTTGAGATTATAAGTATCATGCTATTTCAAACAGGTAATGAGTAAATTCGTGGAGGTGAGAGGGGAAGCAAGTCAAAGAAAATGAATTTCCGTCCAAGTTTGGCATATTGGGGTAAAATGCAGGCCGAGCGATTATACTCAATATTTATGGACGAGTATCATATAAGATACTATATGACCATGATAGTAGGATGTATAAAGTGTATTAAAAATAAGGAACCAGTCACGGAGCTCTCAACTGAGTTGTTTAGGTTCTGGAATTCCATCTCTAGTTGGGGGTTTCGATTCGAAAAATGTGGTGCGGGTTCATCTCTCTCGACCAGTTCAGGTTCAAGGGAGGGTGATCTAGAATTTTAAGTAATTTAAGACAATTCTTAATTATGTGGGTAATTGATTAATTACCGGGTAGCGGGATATTACCTAATTAATTAATTGATTATTGAATAAAGTTTAAATCCCCCACCCAAAGGAATTACATGGCAGCTCATAAAATCACAAGAATGTGACTCTTAAAAATCACACATAGATGGCTAACCATGTTGTGATCCACGTTAATGGAACATGATCATTTATATCTAAACCTTTTACTACACTTCCTCCAACAAATAGCACTTCCAGTTAAGTAAAACATGAAATAATATAATATATAGTAGTACTTAGTAGACATTATCACAAAATGAATAAATGCAAAGAGGAATTACGGGAGAAGAAAGAAAAGGTTCGGGCACTCAAGCTAATTATCTCAAGTACATAATCAACGACACTGCCTGTAGACACCTGATTTTTGACCCACCCCGGGAATTTTTACATTTTTAGCTTAAATATTTAATTTAGGTCTATTTTGACTATTTTTACTTTATTTCGTCGCAAAAGGGAAAAAAATCACAAAAAATATATATATAAATTTTAGTTTATGTATTTCTCATAAACTTGAAAAAATACAAAAAATATTACTTTATATTATACTTTATATAATTTCGAAAATTACCAAAAAAATATAGTTCTATTAATGTTTTGTAGTCATTTTAATTTTGAAAAAATACAAAAAATATTACTTTATATTATACTTTATATAATTTCGAAAATTACCAAAAAAATATAGTTCTATTAATGTTTTGTAGTCATTTTAATTTTGAAAAAATACAAAAAATATTACTTTATATTTTATCTTTATATAAAAAACGAAAATTACAAAAATAGTTTTATCAATGTTTTGGAGCTATTTTAATCTTGAAAAAATATTAAAAAGGATATAGTTTTGTTTAAATATTAGTCTTATTTTGGTAGTTACTTTGCTTACATAGGATTAGTCGAACAACGTCGTGTTCTTATTCTCGGGTCCGGGCAAAAGAATAATATTTGGGTTTTAACTTACCCGATTTTAGGCCTAATTTTCGGACCTAGCCCATAATAATCCGAGTCCACCACACATGGGGGACACGCGTGGGGAACACGGACGGAACACGACACATGGGGAACCTCACCACGCGTGGGGGACACAAGCCTTGAACCCCACCACGCGTGGGGCTCATTTTTCTTGGCAAAGCTACACAAATACACGGACTTGGACATTTTGCTGAAACCAACGGACAGAGATTGGGAAAACCAGAGGCACTGTTCATCTTTCTTCTTCTTTTTGAAGAAGAAAACTCAAACAAAACCAGTGACTCCCCCCGGTCGAAACCCCTACTCCCTCACGTCCAAAACGCCACACCAAGCGTCCGTCAACCACCAGTTCCCCCCCCCCCCTTCGTCATCACTGTTCATCTTCTTCCTCTTTTGGAAGAAGACCGAAACCCTAGCAAGAAAAAAACCACCATCGTTCCACCTCCACCCCGTCTCCTCCCAAACTCCGTCAAACCAGTCCGTCGACCACCAAACCTCCAGCTCAATCTCACGCCTCAACCAGCCCCAACTAAACCACCCACTAGCTGCCTCACGACCACCAAACAAAACCAGAAAACCCAAACGCCATAACCATTGTCATCACTTTCTTCGGCATTCAGCTCGTCGACTCCACTGTTGCGTCGCCAGTCGGGCAGCAGCTGTTGCTGCTTTGCCGAGAAGTTGTGGCCACATTTCTTCTCCTTCGTCGACCATTGGCCAAACGACCCTCCATAGCTCCCCTTTCCTCACCTCCAACGACCCCTTCTGTTGCAGCTTCACGCAACAGTTGCTGTGTCGGAAAAATACAGTAGTTGTTGCTACGTTGCTGCGTTGCCGAGCAGCTGTCACCGCACTTCTTCGCCAACGACCCCTTTCGCTTCATATTCACGTATCAGTTGCTGCGTCAATAAGAAAAAAAAACAGCAGCAACCAACCCCTCGGGTCGTTGACAGTCTTGGTCCGATTTTTCTATTTTCCGTTGAGGTCGTTTTTGTTCGTCGAGGTCCGGTACGTCGAGGTTGTTCGTTGAGGTCGATGTAGAGGGCTGGTCCGTGGCTCTATCCATTTCTGTTTGTTCAGGTTAGTAAACCTCAATGTATTAGATAAAGAAACGTTACGTTGAATGTTCTAGATGCAATATAGAAATTGGTATGGAAATTTTCCGCCTATGTTTCACTGTCTGCATTTTGGTTCATTTTTATGTTATGTTATTCTTGTTTATTTGATGTCATTTAATTAAGTTGTACTAGTCGTTATATGACACAAGTTTGACGTTAATCTGTTCGTCATTTCCTCTGCTTAGGTCATTCGGAAAAAAAATTAGTATTAGTGCATGCTGTTACTACTCCCGAAACACTCATTCGCTAAGCTCCCTTTATTAAATTTTCTAACAAGTTATGGGATATTAGTTGTAAAGAGGCTGTAGGGTTTAGTATTGTTAAAGGCATAAAAATGGTATTCCCTCTAAAATAAAGATATAAAAAAAAACGAGACAAGCTTCGCCAAATAAAAATGTACAGATTGCGGAGCCCTCACAAAAATATATGTATTAAATACCTAGATTCCGGGACGGGTCGTTTAGCAAATTTCACGGCCCTACCTAAAATAATAATACGTTAGTCTCTTTAGGACGCGCCTTAATAAACCTTACCTTCTTAAACTCGGGTGCACATTTATGTGACCCAAATCCAAATCTCAACGGAGTCGAAATGTGTCTCTAATCACGGGTACATTGATTGTAACGTGGTTCGAGATGCGTGTCCATGACGTTGCCAATTCCTTTTAAAAATAAGAATGAGATGAGCCTCGCCAAATAAAAATACAAAATTGAGGGGCCCGCAATAAATATTTGCCTTAAAAATTGCTTAGACTTCGGGATGAACCGTTTAGTAAAATTCCACGGCCTTACCCAAAGTAAATGATACGCTAGTCGCTTTAGGCGCGCCTTTAATAATTTAATTTCCTTAAACTCGGGTTCACATTGATGTGACCCAAATCCAAATCTCAACGGAGTCAAAGTGTGTCGACGACCACGGGTACATTGATTGTAACGCGGTTCGAGATACATTTTCATAACGTTGCAATTCCTTGTAAAAAATAATAATAATAATTATGAAAGCGGTCAAAAGTTAAGATTTGCACATAAGTTCATATATGTATAAAATCAGATAATCAAGCAAAATATAACAGTTGAGCGACCGTGCTAGAACCACGGAACTCGGAAATGCCTAACACCTTCTCCCGGGTTAACAGAATTCCTTATCCGGATTTCTGGTACGCAGACTGTAATATGGAGTCATTCTTTTCCTCGATTCGGGATTAAAATTGGTGACTTGGGACACCCTAAAATCTCCCAAGTGGCGACTCTGAAATAAATAAACCAATTCCATTTCGATTGTCCTTTAATTGGAAAAACTCCCTTGCACCCTCTCGGGTATGTAAAAAGGAGGTGTGACAGCTCTGGCGACTCTGCTGGGGATTATTTGACCCAGAACCACTGGTTCAGGGTTAGAAATTCGAGCTTAGATAAATTGTTATATTTGGTTTTATCTGACTTTTACATGTTTGAGCCTAATGTGCTAAATGCTGCTTTTACCGCTTTGATATTATTTGAACTGTATATAAACTGTGCCGAAACCCTTCTCTTCTTACCTCCGGGGATGTGCTTACTGGTTGAGACTCCCTATTCTGTTAGTGTCATACCCTTAATAAAAGAGGCTCGGAAAGTTTCTAAGCCGGCTGGCCTTTTGGTTCCCGGAAAGGAGCTCCTTCCTCAGCTCGAGTTGTCCGCTCGGGTACACTGTCTAGAACACCGACCCAGGTTTTGAACATAGAATAACGTGACTTCATGCCGGGTCCCTAGTAGGAACGCTTATTTGCATCACGTTTTATTTGACTTAGGGGACTCAACACAGGGGTTGGGTCCGTCTAGGACTAGCAACCTGATATGAAAAGATCATCCTGAGGCATCCTATTTGTTTTCCGTGCATTTATTTTGTCTCGCTGACCGGTGTTTGGATATTATGAATATTGTGAAATTGAAAAAAAAAAAAGAAATAGTGGTTAGAGAATTGATTGTTTATTTTTGAAAAAAACCTAATACACAAATACTGTCAAAACTCTGCCGAAATTTTGAGAAAATGAAAAAATGTCTTATTAGTTTGTTTTATTAAAAGCAAGGGAAAAATAGAAAGAAAAAAGAGTAGTGGCTTTGTCTTGTTTTTCAAAAAAAAAAAAACAAATTAGAAAAAAAAAATAGTTTGTCTTGCCATAAAAATGAAAATAAAAAAGAGTCTTGTTTTAAAATAGGTTTTTATTTATTTATTTGTTTATGAAAATGCCAAAATAAAAATAAAAATAATAAAATAAAAAGAGTTGGGCGTTGAAAGTGGTTTTATTATTTGTTGCAAATATATATATATATATATATATATATATATATATATATATATATATATATATATCCAAAAAGTTTTTCTTTATTTCCAAAAAATGTATATATATCTTTATTTGTTGCAAAAATATTTGTCTTGCCAAAAAGTCTAGAAAAGTTTTTAGACTCCCAATTTTCAAAATAAAAAATCCAAAAATATTTTCCATTATTGACTTCTTTAGAAAGTCTTTTTAATTATTAAAAAATATATATATATATATATATATATATATATATATATATATATATATATATATATATATATATATATATATATATATATAAAATAAAATAAAATAATAAAAAAAAAATCCGAAAATATTTCAAAAAATATTTTTTTTAGAAAGCATTTCTTTTATTAAAGGTAAAATTCCAAAAATATTTTCTTTCTTCTTTAGAATAAGAGAAAACAAATGAAAATTCAGACAAAAAATATCTTCCTTTTACTTTTGCAATTCTCAAAGTTCAAATCAAAAGAAAAGGAATTCTTACAAGTCTTTCTTTCAAAAAGAAAATCAATCAAAAAAATACTTCCTTTCTTATTTTGAAGCAGTTCTTTCACAAATTCCAATTAAAAAAAATGTGTTAGTTCATTTACTTATTCATGATCTGCCCGAACTACGCGGGTTTGATTCTCACCGGATGTGAGATACGTAGGCAACCCTCATCGGGTCCAACCCCACCTTTTGCTAAAAAGCCAAAAACAAATAAATAATAATAAAAGAATAATATGTCAAATTTTAATTTTGTCATAAAGAAGTCGGGTGACGTTGTTTTATCAAGACATAGCCGAATGTTCCCGAGAGGGACGCCGGAAGGCTGACTTTGCATAAACAGCCACCTTTGGGTCATTTTTTTAATAAAAAAGGTTTGGTCCAGTTGACCCACACAGCCTTAAAAATCTTCGTCCCCGAGGCGTCGAAAGGCCGTGTTTGCATGAATTTTCTATTTATGAAAAATGATAAAAGAGTCATAAACAAGTCAGGGTGAAGCTGTTTTGTCATAAATAGCCGAATGTTCCCGAAAGGGACGCCGGAAGGCTGACTTTGCATAAACAGCCACCTTTTGGGTCATGTTTAGGATTTTTGGTCTAGTTGACCCACACAGCCTTATAAATCTTCGTCCCCGAGGCGTTGAAGGGCCGTGTTTGCAACACCAGGTTTGAAAAGAAAAAAAGAGTCAACGGTCAGGTGAATACCGTTTGAATTTTGTCAAAAAATAATCCAAGCCAGCTTCGGCCGCGTCTTAAACCGTTCTTGCCGAAATAGCCTTAGAGTATCTTTCAGTTGTCAAAAGGTTATTTTCGTAAAAGAATGGACAAGTGTGTAAAGTATCATAAAATAATCCTCCCTGGCCTAAAAAATTCATGTGAAATTTAGAAGGGGCCACATTTGAAAAAAATAACCATTTGGTTGCATTTGTCGAACATAGGGAGCTAGCCTTTTGTTTTTGATTTCATAAATCTCTTGATTAGAATAATGTGGGTTGTTTGAGTTTCAAATTTGTAGGTCATCTTCAAACCTTTGAAACTCAGTTTATTCTAATATGAAAATTGAAAAATGTTTACTATTGTTTATCTTTTATTGGTCCGAACTACGCAAGGTCTGATTCATGCGGGGTCGTGATACGTAGGCAATCTCCATAAGATTCGACCACAGCAAAAAAAAATTTGAAAAGAAAAGGAAAAAGAGAAAAGAAAAAAATGAAAAAATCGAAAGGAAAAGAAAATACAAAATAGAATAAAATACAGGGGTTCCCAAAGTTCTTCAAAGGGGCAAATAAGCAAGCCGGGATGACGCATGTTGTTTGAAGCAAAGCATGTTAGAAACGGTTAACTGCCTAGGGGCATTGCATCCTCAATGTGTTGTTATCAAATCTGTGAAACTCTAAACGCTAACAAGTTTGTTGTTTTCTGAATCTCAAACAGTTAGTTGTTAAAGAATTCTGGCAACACACCCTTACCAAACTAGATCCAAAGGACCGATAACAACAAGCATGACTACTTCAGAGAATAGTACCGAGGAAGAAAGGCCGATGAGTCAGTTGTTAAAGGAAGCGATGGAAAAGATAGAAAGGATGAGACTAGAGATGAATGCAATGCAGCTAGCTCTAGCCAAAGCATAAAAAAGCCCTGAGCCATTGGGGCACATGCCGGAATACCCTCACTCCGGCCCTTCAACAAACCTCCCGAATCACCGTCATCATCAGGAGAGAAGCCCCCATGATTCCCAAGCTCCACCACCCCATCAACCTCTCCCAACACCAAATGTTCCTACTTTTGTGGGACCCACATCAACCACCCTGCAAAGAACGACCAGCGGGCCATTGTTTCAGGCTCCTGATACGCAATACTATCCCCCTGAGCCCACATTTCATGCACCAGAACCCCATACCTACAACCTGCACTTAGAGGTACCGGCAGAGATTGAAAAGCCGGTTAAAATCCCCGAACAAAATAAGGTGACGAGGAAGTTCAAGAGCCTGGAGCAGTCCTTCAGGAACCTGCATGGATTGGGCAACCAGGTCAGTGTGGCCTACAAGGATCTATGCCCTTTCCCGGACGTCCAACTCCCGGCTGGGTTCAAGATGCCTAAGTTTGATTTATATGAAGGGCACGGTGATCCCATGGCGCATTTGCGGGGATTCTGTAGCAAAATGAGCGGGGCAGGTGGCAAAGATGAGCTGCTGATAGCTTATTTCGGCCAAAGTTTGAGTGGATCGGCACTAGAATGGTACACCAGGCAGGATTCCAGCAGATGGTACACTTGGGATGATCTGGCGCAGGCTTTCGCAGGTCATTTTCAATACAATCTCGAGATAGTCCCTGACCGTCTCACATTGCTGAGGACTGGAAAGAAGCCTGGGGAAAGTTTTCGTGAGTTTGGTTTCCGCTGGAGAGAACAAGAAGCCAGAGTTGATCCTCCCATGAAAGAGGGAGAAATGGTGGACTACTTCTTGCAAACATTGGATCCAACTTACTTTGGTCACTTGGTGACAACGGTTGGGAAATCCTTCAATGAAGTGGTAAAGATAGGGGTCATGATAGAGGAGGGTCTAAGGTCTAACAAAATCCTAAATTACTCAGCGCTCAAGGCAACGACCCAGGCTATTCAGAGCGGCGCGGGAGGTGCGCTCGAGGTCGCATCAGTCGAAGCAGGTACTGGGTCCAAATTCAGAGGTCCTTCCCCTCACTACCAGCCTAGGCCCAGTCATCCAAATTATCCACACACTCCATACAACCTTCCACAACCCTACTACCCACCATCAGAGCCACTCTTTTCAGCCCATCATGCCCAAGCCTGCCCCCGAGCTCCATATAATCCGCCTCAATATTATCCTCCGAACAAGGTCCGGTCGCAGGGTCAACCATCAGGTCACCCCCGCTGGCGAGAGCCAGCACCACGTAATGCATTCTTGCCTTCACAACGTTTCCAAGCACCCAACGACCCTAGAAAATAGGGGCATGGGGGAAAACAAAGGCAAGGAAACAATTTCACGCCAATTGGGGAGTCATACGCAAGTTTGTTTGAAAAGCTAAAGCTTTCAAGACTGATTGAGCCGCTCATTGGCTATACTCCAGACCCATATGCAAAAGGATTCGATCCTGCTGTACGATGCATGTATCACTCTAATGTCCAAGGACATAGCATTGAAGACTGTCGTTCTTTGAAAAAGGAAATAGAAAGAATGATTCAGGAAGGGGCAATTGTGATCGATGACAGTGACAGGGAGCACGCGAATCCTCTTGAGAACTTGTTGACCGATGCTGATGATATTGAAGCTGGTAATGGTCCTGGTAGTATCGATGCAAAGCTCAGTGGCTAAGATGCCAGTCTTGATAAAGTGGAAGGACGCTCTATTCCTTGGTTAACAAGAGAGAAGCTTGTGGTGGCTTATTCTGTTGTCATTTCTGTTGTTCGGATCATTAGGATTGTAATTCGGATTGTTTTGTGTCAATATCCTGCCGCTTATCTTTCCGTTTTGTCATAGCGGTCTGTTTAATCAGGGTTGTTTAGGATTTTGTTCTAGTTTGTTTTGTTTTGTTATTCAAACCATTTCACCGGTAGTCTAATGCAAAATCCGGTCTTTTATTATTTCCAATTTTCTTTTGTTTAGTCCTTTTATCATTTTTATTCAACGTCGATTCTAGTGACATGACATGCACACACAGTTTTGGCCTAATCTTAAAGTTAATCATAAAACCCCGAAAAGGTGATCAGACCATTTAAAGGAAATAAGGACGGTTGAGATTATTCAGAGCTCGAGTCATATGGAACTGGGGCAAGTAAAACATAAAGAAAACCGTTAAAGGCAAGATTCGCCAAATTGGCATGAGGGTCGTTCATAATAATGAGAATGAGAGTGTCTCCCAACGGTGCTTTAGAAGTGACAAATGAACAAACAAATGTTGAATATAATTGTCAAGTCCAGCACCATCAGAAGAGACTACAAGTTTAAATTGTATTGGCATGTTTTGAAGACTGGAATGACGAAGGCATTTTGTTCTGCTACCTAAACACTTTATCCTTCGTTACCCCTTTTGAGCCTTATTTATTTTCTTTCATACCCCTCATTCGGAATTAGTAGCAGCGAATAGAAAACGCAAGCGCGGCAGGTAAACAAAAGCAAGAAAAAAAAAGCAAAAGAAAAAAGAAAAGAAAGATAAGAAATGAGTGAAAAGAAAGTCAAATGAAAAAAAGAGGAATTGGGAACTACGTTTGACCTGATTCCTCAAAGAGGATACGTAGGCGCTTCACGGCTCGGTCATAGTTTTGAAAAATGAAAAAAAAATCAATTAAAATATCCCCAAGCAAGAAACTGGGGCAAAGGTTGCGTTTGTTGTAAATAAATCTAGTTCCGAAGGTTGTAATTAATAACCCAAAATCGATTCATTTTTTGAGCCTTTAATACCCTTTCTTTCTAGCCCTATCCAAAACCCACATTACGGTTCAAAGAAAGACCTTCTGACCAGTCTTCAAAAGATGTCAAGTCAGATAAATAAGAGTCTTACCGGCGAACATAACATTCTGTTCCACAGCAGAAAGGACTCTAATCTCCAACAAAAAGAGTCATACCGGCAACACTCCAAATCCCCAACTGGAAAGTGATACAAATGAGAGAGTCTTATTGGTGAAAACCTTCACAGGCACCATACGACGATGAAAGCTGAGAGAAAACCAAAATGAGAGAGGCTTGATAGTGAAAACCCTTCGGGCACTACAAGTCGAATAAGATTGGGAATCAGATGGGGAATCGTCAAGGGAAGGTCTTGAGAGACGATTGACGGCAGAGGATAGACCACATGTGCATGTCATGACCAATAGAGTCGGTATCTGCGTTTGATAGATTTTTATTTATAGTTTCTTTTGCTAAAGAGTCATCTTCTCCTTTGTCTTTTATTTTGTTTCTTTTTATCTTTTTCCTTTCATAGAAAATTCCCTAGTAGAGTCTGTTTGGTCAGAACCAGTGGGAAATGACTTCAAAATAGGCCATCAACTAGTAAAACCAAGTGGTACAAGGAACAGACGTAGAACCCGTGTCAAGAAGGGTATCCCCATCAAGATGAGATCGATAAAAGGGATGGGCCAGTGTCAGCAATTAATATCATCCCCAGCAAATTTGATAGCATAATGGAACACAAAGCTGGGAAAGGAGAAAGAGGAAACCATCCCCAACAAGAGTGGCATGACCGCTTACCATGTTTTTAAACTAACAAATTTTCTTTGATTTAAAAACAGGGAAACATGCGTTATTGATGGCGGAAAGACATGCCATAAAGAAAATCATCAAACCGGGGCAGAAAATTTTCTCATTGTGAAAATTTTCTTGAAAGCAGGCGCCCATTTGGGGGAGAAGAAAGATAACACCAGTCTCAAGGGAGCTGATCTTTGAACCAATGTTATCCCCAAGTTTTAATAAAGGAAGCTGAATCCTCAGCAGACCGAACAAAAAGATTGAAACTTGTGTTTGGAAAGGCAAAGGGCCAGTGTCGCTCCCAACAGGTTTCAGAAGAGGGGATCACCAATTTTGAAGGAATGCAAATCCCCCAGCAGTGTTATCCTCAACAGCGTTATCCCCAGCTCATAACACTTATCCCCCAGCAGGTAAGTAAATAATCCCAAGCAAGTGTTGAGGTAAGACATTTTCAAGTTTTAAGGATATTTTGGGTTCATCCGCCCTCAAATAGGATATGTCAGGTTCATCCGCCCTCAAACAGGATATGTCGGGTTCATCCGCCCTCAAACAGGATATTTTGGGTTCATCCGCCCTCGAATAGGATATTTTGGGTTCATCCGCCCTAAAATAGGATAGTTCGGGTTCATCCGCCCTCAAATAGGATATGTCGGGTTCATCCGCCCTCGAATAGGATATTTTGGGTTCATCCGCCCTCAAATAGGATATGTCGGGTTCATCCGCCCTCGAATAGGATATTTCGGGTTCATCCGCCCTCGAACAGGATAATGTCGGGTTCATCCGCCCTCGAATAGGATAAGTCGGGTTCATCCGCCCTCGAATAGGATATGTCGGGTTCATCCGCCCTCGAACAGGATAAGTCGGGTTCATCCGCCCTCGAATAGGATAAGTCGGGTTCATCCGCCCTCGAACAGGATATGTCGGGTTCATCCGCCCTCAAACAGGGTATGTCGGGTTCATCCGCCCTCGAATAGGATATGTTGGGATCATCCGCCCTCAAATAGGATCTTATTTTCAAAGTTATTGTTGAAGACATGTGCCCACCTGAATAACGAGAGGAATACTTTTTGTCTGTGCATTTCATATTTTAGGCGTCCACCTGTATAACAAGGGGATACATTCCACGTCTTTACCCATAGGAGATGCATTTCCTCCTAAGTTTAGTTTTACCCATAGGAGATGCATTTCCTCCTAAATTTGTTTAGTTTCACCCATAGGAGATGTATTTCCTCCTAAAGTTTATTTTTACCCATATGAGAGGCATTTCCTCCTAAGTTTGTTTTACCCATAGGAGTGGCATTTCCTCCTAAAGTTTATTTTTACCAATAGGAGACGCACATCCTAAGTTAAGTTTTACCAATAGGAGACGCACTTCCTAAGAATAGTTTCACCAATAGGAGACGCACTTCCTAAGTTAAGATTCACCAGTAGGAGATGCACTTCCTACGTTAGTTTCACCAACATGAGACGCACTTCCTAAGAATAATTTCACCAGTAGGAGACGCACTTCCTAAGCAAGTTTCACCAATAGGAGACGCACTTCCTAAAGTAAGTTTTACCAATAGGAGACGCACATCCTAAGTAAGTTTTACCAGTAGGAGACGCACTTCCTAAGTTAATTTCACCAATAGGAGACGCACTTCCTAAGATAAGATTCACCAAGAGGAGACGCACATCCTAAGAATAGTTTCACCAATAGGAGACACACTTCCTAAGATAAGTTTCACCAATAGGAGACGCACTTCCTAAGTAAGTTTCACCAAGAGGAGACGCACTTCCTAAGCAAGTTTCACCAATAGGAGACGCACTTCCTAAGCAAGTTTCACCAGTAGGAGACACACTTCCTAAGATAAGTTTCACCAGTGGGAGACGCACTTCCTAAGATAAGTTTCACCAGTGGGAGACGCACTTCCTAAGTAAGTTTCACCAAGAGGAGACGCACTTCCTAAGAATAATTTCACCAAGAGGAGACGCACTTCCTTAAGATAAGATTCACCAAGAGGAGACGCACATCCTAAGTTAAGATTTACTAACAGGAGACGCACATCCTAAGAATAGTTTCACCAATAGGAGACGCTCATCCTAAGCAAGTTTCACCAGTAGGAGACGCACTTCCTAAGAATAATCTCACCAATAGGAGACGCACTTCCTAAGTATAGTTGTACCCAACAGGAGACGCACTTCCTAAGTATAGTTGTACCCATAGGAGACGCACTTCCTAAGTAAGTTTTACCAATAGGAGACACACTTCCTAAGAACAGTTTTTCCCAATAGGAGACGTACTTCCTAAGTTTATTGTACCCAATAGGAGACACACTTCCTTAAAGTTTAGTTTTGCCCATAGGAGACGCACTTCCTAAGTTTACTTTTACCCCATACGAGACGCACTTCCTAAATTAAGATTTCACGCATAGGAGACACATTTCCTAAATTATTTTCATTCATAGGAGACGCACTTCCTAGTTCAAAATCATTAAGGTTTCACCCATAGGAGACGCACTTCCTATGACTATTTTACCCCTAGGAGACGCACTTCCTAAGTTTAATTTCATGCACAGGAAACGCACTTCCGGATTTAAGTTTTCATTATTAGGAGACGCACTTCCTAGTCTGGTTCGCTCACGTTATATTTTGGATTTAGGAGACGTACTTCCTAGTCTGGTTCATTTAAGATTTCATTCGTAGGAGACACATTTCCTAGTTTGAGTCATTGAGATTTTACCCATAGGAGACGCACTTCCTAAGACTATTTTACCCCTAGGAGACGCACTTCCTAAGTTTAATTTCATGCACAGGAAACGCACTTCCTGAATTAAGTTTTCATTATTAGGAGACGCACTTCCTAATCTGGCTCGCTCAGGTTATACTTTTGCCTTAGGAGACGCACTTCCTAGTTTGGCTTTTTCAGGTTATATTTTATTTCAGGAGACGCACTTCCAAAATTGAGATTTCACCCTTAGGAGATGCACTTCCTAGTTTGATTCATTTTGAGTTCGACCATAGGAGACACAATTCCTAGTCCAGTTTTTTTTGAAGTTTACCCGTAGGAGACGCACTTCCTAATCAAGGTCTTTCAAGTTTTTTAGGAGACGCACTTCCTAAATCGAGATTTTATTCATAGGAGACGCACTTCCTAGTTCTAGTCACTGAAGTTTTCACCCTTAGGAGACGCACTTCCTAGTTTAGTTCATTCCGATTCAACCATAGAAGAAGCACTTTCTAGTTTGAGTCATTGAGGTTTTTATTTTAGCAGACACATTTGCTAGCAAGAGTTTTGATTTTACTCGTAAGAGATGCACATCCTAGCCTAGTCTTTAGTTTACTCTCATCATTGCATCAGTAGGGTAAGTGAGTTACAATTTTGCTAACGGATTACAAATCTTCCCAGTACAAACTGGGTTAGGAAATTTTGTTTGTTTTATTTGTTTTGGTTGTCAGGGACCCGCCTGTAGAACGGAGGCTGTTGTATGTCGAAGATCGAAGAAGTCAGGAGTCCGCCTGTAGAACAGAGGAACATTTTTCAAGACCAAGCAGTGAGCACCGGGAAGCAGAAAGCTACAACAAAAATCCCAGCATTCAACCAAGTTATAAATAGTAGAAGCTCGCCTCAAGAATGCGAGTCAACAGTCTGAGATGGTCAACAAAAGCTGGTCACAAAAAAAAACAAGAAAAGAAAAAAAGAGAGAAAAAATGAATCCAAAGTACGGAAGTGGAGAACATATGTGGTCTGCTCAAGAACTAGCACCTACAACTAGCAAGTATCAAGGTTCAAATCCAAAGTCTGTATGAAGCACCATTCAAGACTCAAGACCAAGTTTCAGAAGACTTAAAGATAGGAATCCTTGTAACTAGTAGCTGATAGGCTTAGTTAGTCTTTTTCAGTTTTCATTTTTGATGTAATGACAGGACCGCGGACCGGAACCTCAACAGAATGGCACCTCGATCAGCTCTTCACCTCGGTACAATCTACCATATCTCATTTCCGAACTACACGTGGTCTGATTCCTGTAACCAAGGATATGTAGGCAGCTCAGATACCAGGGCTCGGTCACATTCCCTTCCTTTCCTTAGTGTAGTCCATCCAAGTAATGGTCGGGTCAAAAACATGTCTAGTCGTTCTTTGTCGGAAAACTCTTCGTGTTTCCAGTCAAAGAGGGGCAGCTGTAGACACCTGATTTTTGACCCTCCCAGGGAATTTTTACATTTTTAGCTTAAATATTTAATTTAGGTCTATTTTGACTATTTTTACTTTATTTCGTCGCAAAAGGGAAAAAAAATCACAAAAATATATATATATAAATTTTAGTTTATGTATTTCTCATAAACTTGAAAAAATACAAAAAATGTACTTTATTTTGGTACTTTATATAAATTCGAAAATTACAAAAAAAATATATAATTCTATTAATGTTTTGTAGTCATTATAATTTTGAAAAAATACAAAAAATATTACTTTATATTATACTTTATATAATTTCGAAAATTACCAAAAAATATAGTTCTATTAATGTTTTGTAGTCATTTTAATTTTGAAAAAATACAAAAAATATTACTTTATATTTTATCTTTATATAAAAAACGAAAATTACAAAAATAGTTTTATCAATGTTTTGGAGCTATTTTAATCTTGAAAAAATATTAAAAAGGATATAGTTTTGTTTAAATATTAGTCTTATTTTGGTAGTTACTTTGCTTACATAGGATTAGTCGAACAACGTCGTGTTCTTATTCTCGGGTCCGGGCAAATGAATAATATTTGGGTTTTAACTTACCCGATTTTAGGCCTAATTTTCGGACCTAGCCCATAATAATCCGAGTCCACCACACATGGGGGACACGCGTGGGGAACACGGACGGAACACGACACATGGGGAACCCCACCACGCGTGGGGGACACAAGCCTTGAACCCCACCACGCGTGGGGCTCATTTTTCTTGGCAAAGCTACACAAATACACGGACTTGTACATTTTGCTAAGGACCAACGGACAGAGATTGGAAAAAACCGGAGGCACTGTTCATCTTTCTTCTTCTTTTTGAAGAAGAAAACTCAAACAAAACCAGTGACTCCCCCGGTCGAAACCCCTACTCCCTCACGTCCAAAACGCCACACCAAGCGTCCGTCAACCACCAGTTCCCCCCCCCCCTTCGTCATCACTGTTCATCTTCTTCCTCTTTTGGAAGAAGACCGAAACCCTAGCAAGAAAAAAACCACCATCGTTCCACCTCCACCCCGTCTCCTCCCAAACTCCGTCAAACCAGTCCGTCGACCACCAAACCTCCAGCTCAATCTCACGCCTCAACCAGCCCCAACTAAACCACCCACCAGCTGCCTCACGACCACCAAACAAAACCAGAAAACCCAAACGCCATAACCATTGTCATCACTTTCTTCGGCATTCAGCTCGTCGACTCCACTGTTGTGTCGCCAGTCGGGCAGCAGCTGTTGCTGCTTTGCCGAGCAGTTGTGGCCACATTTCTTCTCCTTCGTCGACCACTGGCCAAACGACCCTCCATAGCTCCCCTTTCCTCACCTCCAACGACCCCTTCTGTTGCAGCTTCACGCAACAGTTGTTGCGTCGGAAAAATACAGTAGTTGTTGCTACGTTGCTGCGTTGCCGAGCAGCTGTCGCCGCACTTCTTCGCCAACGACCCCTTTCGCTTCATATTCACGTATCAGTTGTTGCGTCAATAAGAAAAAAAACAGAAGCAACCAACCCCTCGGGTCGTTGACAGTCTTGGTCCGATTTTTCTGTTTTCCGTTGAGGTCGTTTTTGTTCATCGAGGTCCGGTATGTCGAGGTTGTTCGTTGAGGTCGATGTAGAGGGCTGGTCCATGGCTCTATCCGTTTCTGTTTGTTCAGGTTAGTAAACCTCAATGTATTAGATAAAGAAACGTTACATTGAATGTTCTAGATGCAATATAGAAATTGGTATGGAAATTTTCCGCCTATGTTTCACTGTCTGCATTTTGGTTCATTTTTATGTTATGTTATTCTTGTTTATTTGATGTCATTTAATTAAGTTGGACTAGTCGTTCTATGACACAAGTTTGACGTTAATTTGTTCGTCATTTCCTCTGCTTAGGTCATTCGAAAAAAAAAATTAGTATTAGTGCATGCTGTTACTACTCCCGAAACACTCATTCGCTAAACTCCCTTTATTAAATTTTCTAACAAGTTATGGGATATTAGTTGTAAAGAGGCTGTAGGGTTTAGTATTGTTAAAGGCATAAAAATGGTATTCCCTCTAAAATAAAGATATATAAAAAAAACGAGACAAGCTTCGCCAAATAAAAATGTACAGATTATGGAGCCCCTCACAAAAATATATGTATTAAATACCTAGATTCCGGGACGGGCCGTTTAGCAAATTTCACGGCCCTACCTAAAATAACAATACGTTAGTCTCTTTAGGACGCGCCTTAATAAACCTTACCTTCTTAAACTCGGGTGCACATTTATGTGACCCAAATCCAAATCTCAACGGAGTCAAAATGTGTCTCTAATCACGGGTACATTGATTGTGACGTGGTTCGAGATGCGTGTCCATGACGTTGCCAATTCCTTTTAAAAATAAGAATGAGATGAGCCTGCCAAATAAAAATACAAAATTGAGGGGCCCTCAATAAATATTTGCCTTAAAAATTGCTTAGACTTCGGGATGGACCGTTTAGTAAAATTCCACGGCCTTACCCAAAGTAAATGATACGCTAGTCGCTTTAGGCGCGCCTTTAATAATTTAATTTCCTTAAACTCGGGTGCACATTGATGTGACCCAAATCCAAATCTCAACGGAGTCAAAGTGTGTCGACGACCACGGGTACATTGATTGTAACGCGGTTCGAGATACATTTTCACAACGTTGCAATTCCTTGTAAAAAATAATAATAATAATTATGAAAGCGGTCAAAAGTTAAGATTTGCACATAAGTTCATATATGTATAAAATCAGATAATCAAGCCAAATATAATAGTTGAGCGACCGTGCTAGAACCACGGAACTCGGGAATGCCTAACACCTTCTCCCGGGTTAACAGAATTCCTTATCCGGATTTCTGGTACGCAGACTGTAATATGGAGTCATTCTTTTCCTCGATTCGGGATTAAAATTGGTGACTTGGGACACCCTAAAATCTCCCAAGTGGCGACTCTGAAATAAATAAACCAATCCCGTTTCGATTGTCCTTTCATTGAAAAAACTCCCTTGCACCCTCTCGGGTATGTAAAAAGGAGGTGTGACACTGCCAACAATCATTCACCAAAGAATCACATGAGATAGAAACTTTCTTATACACTTATACTTAGGCTCGCATACGGAGGAATCTCAAAAACCAAAAGGAGTGATATGAAATCTTTAAAATGTAACGAATGAAGCTCCAAAGTTTGTAAGAAAATACAACATGCATGAAATCGCGGTTCTAAGGGATTGTTAAGGGAATCGACTCAGACATATTAAGACTATCCCTTCTTTCTTTTTGGCATGATCTATACGACATGAACGAAATGAGCAATTGCACAACTTTCATAAATAACTCTATTCATAGAAATACTAGAGATGCTTATGTTCTTGATTCCTCATGAGTCATATTATTCTATCATCTGTTCATGGGTCTTAAAAATACGTAAGTTGGTAAAGTTTATTAATCAGAGGCATAATGATCTTATGACGTATCGAGAGATTTTATTAACGTATTTCATATGCATTTCATACATTTATACATGCACATTGACCCATGACCATATGGCGTATATATGTATATTATATGTATATGGCATATGGGAAAAGGTTACGGCGTTATATACGCACCACCACCTGATCAGCTGGTATACGTTGATGATTTTGCCCATAGTGACCAAGATGATATGATGGGATGCCCTCAGAGGCTGATGATGTTATGAAACATGTACCTATACACGACATGATATTTATACGCATATGCATGATATTATAATTATTTCATGATTTACAAAGTTATTCAGACTTACAGGTGGAGTTATTTACTCTATATTTCCTCCATGTCTGTTATGTACTTATTTATGTGCCTTACATACTCAGTACATTATTTGTACTGACGTCCCTTTTGCTTGAGGACGCTACGTTTCATGCCCGCAGGTCCCAATAGACAGGTCGAGAACCCTCCAAATACGCTATCAGCTCAGCGGAAGATGTTGGTGCGCTCCATTTGCTTCGAAGTTACTTGTTTGGTTAGTATGAGTTAGATGTGTATTGTTTGGTATGTGGGAACTTCGTCCCGACCTTTATGAAAATTATGTATTCTTAGAGGCTTGTAGATATATGTCATGTACATTAAAGATTGTATGGCCTTGTCGGCCTATGTTCAGTATACGAGTGGATATTTGGTCTTATAGGCCCGTATATCTTACGTATAAGTTGGTATCTTACGTTGTATTCTACTTATATCTCGGCAGCCTTCCAGCTCAGTTATCTACGATAGTATGATACGTTATGTTGGTACTCGGTTGAGTAAAGTACCGGGTGCCCGTCGCGGCCCATTGATTTGGGTCGTGATATAAAGATACAATATTCCACTTCCCTGTCACATCACAGTGAGTAATCAAAAAGTGGGGGACATCTGTACTAGTAAAAAATAAGCTCGCCATGTGGGTCTATTAAATGGCGACACGTGTCAGCAAAGTTATGAGAAAAGTAAAGAATGACATGTAAATATGAAATGTGAAACACCTTCGGGACCGAGCATGCTCGTACCGTACATGTTAGTCTCGAAACTGATCATCATAGAATAACCCCGGATCAGGTACGGGAGAATAGCTCATAACTACAAATGAGGAAAGAATCAATTAATCCCGTATTATACAGGATTTATCATCATTATGTCATAAATTACAAATCAATTATGTAAAGTACAATAAATGCAATAAATAGTTGTAACGGACAGAACAAGGCAATCAATTATTAAATTGACTCAACAGGCATGAGATTGACTCAACATGCATGGGATCGACTCAGCAAGCATGGGATCGACTCAACAAGCATGAGATTGACTCAACAAGTATGAGATTGACTCAACAGGTACGAGATTGACTCATCAATTACAGAATTAACTCATCAATTACAGAATTCCAGCATTTACTCAGTTCTTACAAGTCTTCGAAAAGTAACAGATGGGTTGAATAAATGCTCATAATGGATCCTTAATCCAAGAAGAAACTTGGATTTAGCCCTATAAATAAAGACATTTTACCACCATTGTAATAATCTAATTTTCTTCTTCTCTACAGTTCTATAAATTGAAATTCATAGCATCTTGCTCCCAAGTTAACCAGATTTCGGGTCTTCAAGCTTTATCTGACTCATCATGCTATCAAGGATCATTCAATAAGAATTATTTCTTCTTTATTTTTTTTTATTATATTCTCTGTTATTGAATCTTGTTTTCACTTCTCTATCATGTTGTATTAACGAAAATTTATATCTTTCGGATCGAATCGGTTGTTTGTGGGACGTTATATAAAATTAATTAATTTGATCTTGAAAATTATTTTTTGGGTTAAACATGGTGCATGCTTGATATATAGTCTTAATGAGAGTCCGGAACCCAATTGTAATCTTTTTGGACAGGTGTGATATAAATATATGTGAAAAAAAGAGTGACCATTCTATATATAACGCGGTTTTATACCGCGCTATACTTTAACGGTGTTTTGACCGTTAAAGTATGGCGCGATATAAAACCGCGTTATACTCTGTGTTTGTATTTTCACGCATAGCGTTATAAAATACTGCGCTATACCATAATGTAGGGAAAAGACACTGTCTATTTCTGAGACATTAGAGGAGTAGAGTCTATTTTTCTTTAATAAATAAGTATATTAAAGAATTACAGAACCACTTCTAATTAACTGGGGTTCACTTTAATATACTTATTTATTTATTTTTTTGGATTTAGTCTTGAATTTCTAAAAAAATTATTAGTAATTCTTTTTAATGCTGCAAAATTCACAATAAATTTTTTTTTTGATGAGGGTAACTTACTAAACTATATCTTTTTTTAATGAGCATAAAAAGAATTAAAGCGATAATTAAAACAAGAACGGATGGATTAAAAAAAAAGACAATGCACTAAACTCTCGTAATGCGCAGGATCCGAGAAAAGACCGAACCGCAACGGTTTATGACTGCGTATGATAAGATTAAAGCTAGTTAGATCTTGTTAATCAGTTAATTTTCTATTTAAGTTAATTGTAATTAATTATGCCTCATTCCCAAATTAGTAGATTTATCCATATGAAATCATTTTCCCCCCTTCAAAGATATATTATAGTTAAAAAAAAATTATGCTAACCGTCAATCTACAACAATACATCTATTTTATCCGACTTAAGATATATTCTATTGTTTGCATCTGTGAGGTTTTTATATACTGAGTTTTGAAGAAGAAGGCGAAGAATTGACAAGAAAGACAGTAACAATAGAAATAGAGAGTGTCCTTTTCCTACAGTCCTACAGTATGGTATAGTGCAGTATTTTATAACTGTAACGACCCGACCGGTCGTTTTAAGCTTTTAAATTTCGCTCGTCAGTTTTCGGGCATGACTTGCCTCGTGTGATGTATTATGACTTATGTAAATTGTTGGTTTTGGTTTTCAGGGTAATCGAAATGAAATTTGGAAAAAAACAGTTCTCAGTTGAAGCTTGAAATTCGAAAGGTTTGACCAAGATTTGACTTGTTTGTATATGATCTCGGATCAGAATTTTTATGGTTGGGTTAGCTCCGTTAGGTGATTTGGGACTTAGGAGCGTGATCGAAATGCATTTTGGAGGTCCGTGGAAGGTTTAGGCTTGAATTGGCGAAATTGAGATTTCGGCGTTTCTGGTTGATAGGCGAGATTCTAATATAGGGGTCGGAATGGAATTCCGAGAGTTGCAGTAGCTTCGTTGTGTCATTTGGCATGTGCGTGCAAAATTTCAGGTCATTCAGACGAGATTTGAAAGACTTTTTTATCGAAAGCATAATTTAAGAGTTTTTGGAGTTCTTAAGCTTGAATCCTATGTTAAAATGGTGATTTGATGTTGTTCTAGGCATTCCAAAGTGTTTAACAAGTTTGAACGATGTCATAGGATGTGTTGGTATAATTAGTTTGAAGTTTCGGAGATCCCGGGTAGGTTCCGGGATGTTTTAGGCCGAAAATCATAGCTGTAGCAGGTCCAGGAGGGTTACAGGCCTCGGAAACTACCCGTACGATCCGCACAAAAAGAAGTGAGGCGACGGTATGTGCTGTGCGGACCGCACAAAGAGAAGTGGCTCCGCGGTAGGTGTCATGCGGACCGCACAAAATGGTGTGCGGACGCGGTGGGGAACGATTCGCTGGTCTTACTTAGGAAGCTCATATCATTTAATATACAAGGAATTTCGAGATAATTCAAAAATGAAAGTTGTAGCCCTTCGTATCTAGTTTCCTGAAAGGTAAAGATATCACAATTTGGACATCTGTAGAAAATATTATGGCCAAAATACTAAAGTCTATCACTGCAGAGGAAGGCCTGTGCGGCCACGGTTGTTTTTGCGCGGACCGCACTGGCTTGTGCGGACCGCGGTCGATTTGGTGCGGCACGCGGAGGCTGAAATCTGAGGGGTACTCTATAAATACAAAGTTTTGGGTTTTATTTAATATTTTGACCTAGAGAGCTCTGATTTTGGCGATTTTTCGAAGGTTTTTGAATAAATTCATCGGGGTAAGTGATTTTAACTCAGATTTGGCTAGAATACATGAACCTATCACTGAATTCATCATTTCATTCGTGATTTGGGATGGAATTTGGGAAGAAAATTATGAAACCTTTCAAAAATGTAAAATGATGATTTGAAGGACCAAATGGTATTGGAATTGGATAATTTTGGTATGGTTAGACTCGTGAGGGTATGAGAATTGTGAAAATGTAAATTTTACCCGATTCCGAAATGTGGGCCAGGGGCTCGGGTTTTGGTAATTTCGGGAATCGTGCCCTTTGTTGATTGTTTTCGCTTGGGCTTTGTTTCCTTAGCATATTATGACGTATTCGTTCTGATTTTGGATAGATTCGACGCTCGTGGAGGCCAATTTGAGGGGCAAAGGCGTTGCGAGCTAGAGATTTAGCTGGTTCGAGGTGAGTAATGATTGTAAATGATGTCCTGAGAGCTTGAAAACCCCAAATTGCACATCGTAGTGCTATATTGAGGCAAGATACGCGCCGAATGATGAGCGTGGGGTCTTTTACTACTGGGGATTGTGACTTAGTCCATCCCGATTGATGATTTTACCGCGTATTTGACTGAAATTTATTTGTTATCATCATGATTTGGTCTGATTGCCATATTTGGGCTTCGTACCAACTATTTGAACCCTTCGGGGATTTTTATCACTGTTTACTCACTGCTTGACTTATTATATGAACTCAGTCCTGTTGATATCTACTGTTTTACAAACTCAGCCACTTTTACTCAGATTTGAAATTTAAATGATATTTCTACATCATGTTTTGGGCTGAGAACTACTGTTCTACTAATGCCCAAGGGGCTTGTGATGATTTTTGGACTGAGTAAGGCCGAGGGCCATATGTGAGGATATGCTGAGTGATATGAGGCCGAGGGCCTGAGATACTTTATATGCCACGAGATGGCTTGAGGGATGTGAGGCCAAGTGCCGAGTGATGATGCCACGAGGTGGCTTGATATAGCGTTTGGGCCGTAAGGGGCCCCTCTGGAGTCTGCACACCCACAGTGAGCGCGGGTACCCATTATGATCTGAGAGTGAGCCCAAGGGGTTGATACTGTTCTGAGTGATTGATACTGAGCCCGAGGGGCTGATACTGTTCTGAGCGATTGATACTGTGCCCGAGGGGTGGATTTCTACTTGTTATTTGCCTGTTAAATTACCTGTTTTACTTGTTTTAAAAAGGAATATCATTTGTTTTCTTCACTGATTTACTACTTTAAGTGATCTTACTGCTTAATATGGAATTGCTTTGTGCCTTTACGTATTTTCATACTTTCAGCCATTATTTATAATTATTACTCACTGAGTCGGAGTACTCACATTACTCCCTGCACCATGTGTGTAGATTCAGGCATCGCAGAGTCCGCTCTTAAGTGCTGATTCTCCCAGTTTAGGCAGTGATTTGGAGACTACGAGGTAGCTGTTGGCGTTCGCAGTCCCGTGCCTCCCTTATCTTACTATTTTCATGTTCTTGAACTTCTGTAATGGATTTCATATCTAGTAGACTGGTATCCGGAACTATTAGTTGCTCATGACTTGTGACACGCCGGTTTGGGCTGTGTCAGGATGGTTTCTACTGTTGTTATCGTTAATTCCACAAATTATGGTTATTATATCATGTTTTAGAACTACTTACGGTATTTAACTGTTTAAAAGAGGTGGTCTGTTTTGGTCTGGCTGGCCTTGTCTTCACGAAAGGCGCCATCACGACCGGGTTTCGGGAATTGGGTCGTGACAAGTTGGTATCAGAGCCTAGGTTACATAGGTCTCACGAGTCATAAGCAGGTTTAGTAGAGTCTCGCGGATCGGTACTGAGATGTCTGTATTTATCCTCGAGAGGCTGCAGAACCTTTAGGAAAACTTCACATTCTTGAATTCTTATCGTGCGTCCTTGATTCAGCTTGAAATGTAACTCTTTGAATTCCTTCCACGCGTTCGTATGCGCGCATGAGCGCTTAGTATCAGATGTGCATCGATGGCTTGTGATTCCCCGATCAAGGGGCGAGATGTGATCTCTGTGAGTTGATGTTGGGCCAGTCTGAAGGACTTGAGGCCGGATCTTTGCCTATAGCTTGAGCACCAAGGTGCTGATTGTGTGAGCAAGTATTTTATAACGTATATGTTCGGTATTGTCCCTACTAGTGGAAGTGACGGATGGATAACTATATGATGAGTATGTTGGTATTGCGAGATATATCCATATGATTTGGAAGCGATGAGAAGGTCTGCTAGAGGATAAAAGCACTATTAGGTGCTTGAATTCCATCTTGATTCGAGGTATAGCCCCGAGTTATGAGCGTGTGAAGGATCTTTCATGTTTCCCAATTGTGAGTGAAGTAAATTTCATATTGCAGTATGAGTTCAGACTCAGGAGGACTAAGTGACTGCGTACAGTTTATAACGGTGGAAGGTATATAGAAATGTTAGTTAGAGGCAAAACAGGTGGGTTGTCTCCTGCAAAATGTTCTGAGGTTGTACGATCCTTATGTGTCTGTTAGAAGATCTCATTTGCGAGTGAAGGATATGTGTTGCAATTTAAATTGGGTCGCTTAGAGAGTGGGTGTAACTGTTGCGAGAGTGGAATGTGAGATTTGCAAAGGAGTTAAAATTCTAGATGATCTGTGTTTTCACAGGCTTATAAAAGATTTGAGTTTAATCTCACTATGGTATCATGGCATCAATAGAGTATAATCATTATGAGTTATTGAGTGTGTGCTGATCTATGGCTTCAAGCCAAGTGGGGGAGCCTGCTATTGATTAGGCGATTGCATGGTTAGGTGCTAAGTTGGTTCCGGTTTGAGGTGTGCTGGTGAATCAGTTATGGCTTGTGAAAATTGAGACCGAGGATGGCTCGAGTAAAGGAAAATTTTGACGAAGATTATATTATGCTTCATAGGTGTGTGAGAATCACGGAATGTCTTGAGTTGTTATTGGCAAGAGGGATCGGTGCATAGAGCAGGAAGTTGCTTGGTTGTATTGGGATAAGGTTACATTCTGCGTGTCGGAGTGCCAATGAGGCACGGGTTGTTCGGTTTATTTGATCAGACTAATTGCAGTTTGAATAGAGTGAATGACTCTCGAGAATGGTTCTAATGTGTTCAAGATTCTACATGTAGCAATTGGGTATTTTAATGTTGTATATGTGGTTAGGAACTGAGTTTTCATTTGGAAAATATTAAGACGTGTGGTACTTTCTACATTAACTATGGGATTCTATATATCAGCATTAGGAAGGTAATGGTTCCAGATTTGCATGAGGTCCCTTCAGGGTAGGTATTTTGAATGTGGTGCTTTTGAAAACACTTAAGAGAGTACTCAGCGGCTTATGAGCCTTAGGCAGTGTGGTTTCATGCTTGGGTCTCGCGTGGTAAGTCTGGGTTGAGAAATTATGGCGTTGTAGCAATAAGAAGTGTCAAGCTAACGGTAGATCAGAGGGAAACTCGAATAGATAGGACAGAGTGGTCGTAGGCCAGATCGGTATGGTAAGGATATGATTAGTTCCTTGGGTGTTTTCGAGATAACGAGTCTCTGTAGGTGTTTCACAGCAATTCTTTTAGGTTTTAGTGACATGCGTAGCTCGGTTGAGTTAGAAGGATTCAGTCCTGATGAGTTAGTGTTGTGTAAAAGGAATTCGGGGATTTCTAGATGGTTTCCACCACAGTTAGAGAGGTATATTTTTCCTATTGGCGTGAGGAGAATGGGATGTATAGTGGTTCTCTTCTAGATGGGATCAATGGAGAGTTCTTGGCTAGTGGAATGCATAATTGCTTGTGGTTCAGAAGGGATATGAAGTTCACATGGTTATCCTAGGATGGTACGGGTTATGCGGTATGTTGTGAAGGATTGAGAATCGCATGTGTAAGGTTGCGGTTCGGATCTGAAAGGAAGGTCACAATTCTTAGGCGGCGGGCAGTTTCAGATAATTAAAGGAACGAGCTTCAGATAATTAGAGAAAGGGTCTTCGGATGATTAAGGAAATGGTATTGCTAATTTGGGGTGATTTGACAAGGGCAACTGTTTCAGAAAGGGCAATGTGATTAAGTTGATGATATTTTGGTAGTATTGCGGCATTTTCTTGTTAGATCGACTCCTGATATTCGAGTTTGTTTGGTGGCATAGAGGAATTCTAGATTTTCTCTCGTGGAATGATTGGGTATTTGAGGTGTAGTATGTATTCGGACGGCGGAATTGGAACCAGATATGTTGATTCATGGGCCATATGGAGTTGGAGACGGGAAGGTCTCATATTCAGGCTATGTGGTGGTTGTGAGTCATGTGTATCGGCACCGTTTAGTGACTATCGGGATTTGGAGACCTGAGCGGATCTTTTGTTGCTTGGTATGTTAGATTTTGTATGTGATATTGGGTTTAGACTGGTTGTCTCTGTGTTATGTCATTCTGGACTATTGCACTAAGGCGACGTTGTTGGCTATGCTGGAAATGCCATGGATTGAGTGGCGAGGTCCGTAGGATTATGCCCTAGTGGAGTAGTTTTATATTTCGAAGGCCCAACGGACGGCTGGGAAGGATTGTCTTTCTTATTTGGGCTTTCATGATGGATGTCAGTGTAGAGGCTCCTACCATTGATTTAGTTCCGGTTGTCAGGGACTTTTCGGATATGTTTCTTGTGGTCGGGCAAGGTTGTTGATTTCGATATTGATTTGATGCCGGGCACCGTATCGTATGGCACCGACAGTGTTAAAGGAGTTGAAGAGCAGCTCCAGGATTTTTGTGATAAGGAGTTCGTTAGAAGGCCAATGTGGATGCATGTTCTAATTTGAGCCGACTTGGTTGGCTCTGAATTGTACTGTTGAGGGGTGTGTTGATTCGATTGTTATTGAGCTTATTAGTAATCTAGGGAGATCCATGAGTTACCTTTCTGTGATGCAAGATGTTATGATTTGTTGGTTATGGGCACCTAGGTGCAGTTCTATTGGGGTTTCATGGTGGAAGTCGAGCGGGAAAAGTGATTGGGTATTGCTCAGTGAATGGCGTATCGGTTACGTCCTTTCGGGTTATTGTGGTGTATGCTATTTGCTTCACCGTGGGTATGATGATTTGCTTTGGTTCCAGACTTGCGTGGTTGTCGATTTCAAGCATAGTGACTTAAGGTGGTTCATGTGGAGCAATGTTGGATGGGATCGCACATCGCAGCGAAGTTATGTGGAGGTATGACCTTGCGAGTTAGATTCGTGTGTTCTGTTCCTATGATGTGAGACGGGTTCTCAGCCTTGTGTTGTGGGGGTACTGGTGAGCTTGAGGTACATCTCTTTCATTTGAGTCATTTTCATGATTTGAGTATGTTCGGACCGTTGCTTATTGGTGCGCGTATTAGTCAAGTTATGGCTTAGGCCTATATTGATGTGTCATGTCACCAGAGTGGTGTGGTGGATTAGAGGAGATTGTTGGGATCATTAATGAATACGAACGGATTCGATTTCAGCATGTTGGAAGGATAGTATCGAGCTTCGGTTCAGAAATTTGCTGTGGTATTTGCCAAGGAAGAAGTGGCTTCATGAACGGTTGATCTGGGAAATGGTTATGGCTTACCGCGTGTCTTAGTGATCATTGATAGTATATGAAAGTGTTGGGATGAGACTTTAGTTGATAAGAGTTTTTCTATCGGTATGCGGATGTTGTGTGCAGCTGTTGTGATTAGAAGTTATCCCTACAAGTGTTGAGTTATGCTGTATATCATGTGATTGCACCAGAGATAGTATAGATGGGTGATTATAGCTTGTTCGGGCTTATTCGGAAAATAGATGTGAGATTCTGATCTTGTGAATGATTTCAGAAGAGGAAATGTGGTTCTATGGTTTATGGACTAGGATGAATTGTGAAAATTCAGTTATATTGTGTTATCGAACCTATGTGAGATAGGGTGACGTGAGATCACCCCCGGGTATATGCATGGTGAGGTTATTCAGCGATTGGTTGGCTTTTAGAACAACTCCGGGCACGTTCGAGGACGAACGTATGTTTAAGTGGGGGAGGATGTAACGACCCAACCGGTCGTTTTGAGCTTTTGCATTTCGCTCGCCAGTTTTCGGGCATGACTTGCCCCGTGTGATGTATTATGACTTATGTAAATCGTTGGTTTTGGTTTTCAGGATAATCGGGATTAAATTTGGAAGAAAACAGTTCTCAGTTGAAGCTTGAAATTCGAAAGGTTTGACCAAGATTTGACTTGTTTGTATATGATCTCGGATCGGAATTTTTATGGTTGGGCTAGCTCCATTAGGTGATTTGGGACTTAAGAGCGTGATCGGAATGCATTTTGGAGGTCCATGGAAGGTTTAAGCTTGAATTGGCGAAATTGAAATTTCGGCATTTCCGGTTGATAGGCGAGATTCTGATATAGGGGTCGGAATGGAATTCCAAGAGTTGCAGTAGCTTCGTTGTGTCATTTGGCATGTGCGTGCAAAATTTCAGATTATTCGGACGAGATTTGAAAGACTTTTTGATCGAAAGCATAATTTAAGAGTTCTTGGAGTTCTTAGGCTTGAATCCTATGTTAAAATGGTGATTTGAAGTTGTTGTAAGCGTTCCAAAGTGTTGAACAAGTTTAAACGATGTCATGGATATGTTGGTACAATTAGTTTGAAGTTTTGGGGGTCCCAGGTAGGTTCCGGAATGTTTTAGGCCGAAAATCATAGTTGTAGCAGGTCCAGGAGGGTTGCAGGCCTCGGAAACCACCCGCGCGGTCCGCACAAAAAGAGGTGCAGCCGCGGTATGTGCTGTGCGGACCGTACAAAAAGAAGTGTGGCCGCGGTAGGTGTCATGCGGACCGCACAAAATGGTGTGCGGCCGCGGTGGGGAATGATTCACTGGTCCTATTTCGAAAGCTCATATCTTTTGATCTACAAGGAAATTCAAGATGATTCAAAAACAAAAGTTGTAGCCCTTCGTGTCTAGTTTCCATAAAGGTAAAGATATTGCAATTTGAACATCTATAGAAAAAGTTATGGCTAACATACTAAAGCCTGTCACTGTGGAAGGCCTGTGCGGCTGCGGTTGTTTTTGCACGGACCGCACTGGCTTGGGCGGACCGCGGTCGATTTGGTGAGGACCGCGGTCGATTTGGTGCGGCCCGCGGAGGCTGAAATTTGAAGGGTACTCTATAAATACGAGGTTTTGGATTTTATTTAATATGTTGACCTAGAGAGCTCGGATTTTGGCGATTTTTCGAAGGTTTTTCAAGAAATTCATCGGGGTAAGTGATTTTAACTCAGATTTGGATAGAATACATGAATCTATCACTGAATTCATCATTTAATTCATGATTTGGGATGGAATTTGGGAAGAAAATTGTGAAACCTTTCAAAAATGTAAAATGATGATTTGAAGGACCAAATGGTATCAGAATTAGATAATTTTGGTATGGTTAGACTCGTGAGGGTATGAGGATTCTGAAAATGTAAATTTTACCCGATTCCGAGATGTGGGCCCAAGCCTCGGGTTTTGGTAATTTCGGGAATCGTGCCCTTTGTTGATTATTTTCGCTTGGGCTTTGTTTTCTTAGCATATTGTGACGTATTCATTCTGATTTTGGATAGATTCGACGCCCGTGGAGGCCGATTTGAGGGGAAAAGGCGTCGCGAGCTAGAGATTTAGCCGGTTCGAGGTGAGTAATGATTGCAAATGATGTCCTGAGGGTTTAAAAACCCTGAATTGCACATCGTAGTGCTATATTGAGGCAAGATACGCGCTGGATGATGAGCGTGGGGTCTTTTACTACTGGGAATTGTGACTTGGTCCGTCCCGATTGATGATTTTACCGCATATTTGACTGAAATTTATTTGTTATCATCATGATTTGGGCTGATTGCCATATTTGGGCTTCGTGCCAACTATTTGAACCTTTCAGGGGTTTTTATCATTGTTTCCTCACTGCTTGACTTATTATTTGAACTCAGTCCTGTTGATATCTACTGTTTTACATACTCAGCCACTTTTACTCAAATTTGAAACTTAAATGATATTTCTACATCATGTTTTAGGCTGAGAACTACTGTTTTACTAATGCCCAAGGGGTTTGTGATGATTTTTGGACTGAGTAAGGCCGAGGGCCATATGTGAGGATATGCTGAGTGATATGAGGCCGAGGGCCTGAGATACTTTATATGCCACGAGATGGCTTGAGGGATGTGAGGCCAAGTGCCGAGTGATGATGCCACGAGGTGGCTTGATATAGCGTTTGGGCCGTAAGGGGCCCCTCTGGAGTCTGCACACCCACAGTGAGCGCGGGTACCCATTATGATCTGAGAGTGAGCCCAAGGGGTTGATACTGTTCTGAGTGATTGATACTGAGCTCGAGGGGCTGATACTGTACTAAGAGTGAGCCTGAGGGGCTGATACTGTTCTGAGCGATTGATACTGTGCCCGAGGGGCGGATTTTTACTTGTTATTTACCTGTTAAATTACATGTTTTACTTGTTTTAAAAAGGAATATCATTTGATTTCTTCACTGATTTACTGTTTTAAGTGATCTTACTGCTTGATATGGAATTGCTTTGTGCCTTTACGTGTTTTTATACTTTCAGCCATTATTTATAATTATTACTCACTGAGTCGGAGTACTCACATTACTCCCTGCATCATGTGTGCAGATTCAGGCATCGCAGAGTCCGCTCCTGAGTGCTGATTCTCCCAGTTCAGGCAGTGATTCGGAGACTACGAGGTAGCTGTTGGCGTTCGCAGTCCCGTACCTCCCTTATCTTACTATTTTCATGTTCTTGAACTTCTGTAATGGATTTCATATCTAGTAGACTGGTATCCGGAACTATTAGTTGCTCATGACTTGTGACACCCCGGTTTGGGCTGCGTCGGGATGGTTTCTACTGTTGTTATCGTTAATTTCGCAAATTATGGTTATTATATTATGTTTTAGAACTACTTATGGTATTTAACTGTTTAAAAGAGGTGGTCTGTTTTGGTCTGGCTGGCCTTGTCTTCACGAGAGGCGCCATCACGACCGGGTTCGAGGAATTGGGTCGTGACAATAATGCTATGCGTGAAAATATAATGCGGCGCTATACTTTAACCGTCAAAATACCGTTAAAGTATAGCACGGTATAAAATCGCATTATATATAGAATAATCACTCTTTTTTTTTTACACATATTTATGTAACACTTATAAAAAAAACCACAATTGGGTTCCGCACTCGCCTTAATGATAGCTAGCTGAAGTGTTAGTTAAGTGAAGTTGGTGCAAAATCACGTCTTTCTATGGCCATCATGACTCGTCATCTTGTGGAATTGAGGGATTGCTGACAAATTAAATTGATGTATACGTAAATAAGGTTTTACTACAACTTTTTGATGGTTTGAAAGATTTACCAGATCTAGTAGGTCAACGGTACATGGCACTTTTTGGTTATCCTATTTTTGGTTTTCTTACAATTTTTTTTTTTTTTTTGTGTGTGTGTATTCTATGTACATGCACATGACACATCGTGGTGGAAGTTCAACTTGCATTCTCGATAGGAATTGATTAAATCTGAAGTTGCTAATCAGACTTTAATGTTTCTTGTGTAATTGAAGATTAATCAAAGTGATAATATATAAAACAAACCAACTACTATATCATGTGCATGGGTGATATATAACATATGCCTTTTATTTTTAACCAAACCCTATGAGTAGTACTATTTTGTACGTACATTGCTTTTCAACAGAATGAAAGATCTGTATGTGGCATATGATTAATACATTGTTAATCCAACATTACTCTCTAAATTAGGTAGATCATACCCACTAATTCAATGTTTGAACTCTTTAAGAGTAATTAAACCTCTACAAGCACTTCAAACTTGCAACTTCATTCCTTCTTATAGAAAACTTAATATCAAAGAAAGTTCGACTTTTATACAACTTGTTTCAAAGGATTAAAGCACATAACATCTAACTTTAAACTTTTTTTATAACTAGACTTTTGATAGTATAACCTTTTTTTCTCTTCTTATATATGTCCCTTTTTCCCTCTCCTACAAGACTATATCTTATTATGAAAATAGAAGAGCTCAAACGTAGTCCACATCATAAAGTTTATTGAGATTCTTAATTGGTTTACCCTAAAAGTTGCTATATTGGGAGCTCAGTCTAGTGGGTCTCGGATATTTTCGACTTTTCGTATTCCTCTTTGTTTCTTTTCCTTTGTAGAGGTTCTTTTGTTTCATTGCGAACTTTTTACAAAAATAGTATAGAGACTAGCCTTAAAACCGTTTACAAAAAAGAGGCTAGTCTTAAATCCGTTTAGTATAAGAACGAAATGCAACTTGCCTCTTCCTATCCATTTTTAGAAAAGCATGTAGTAGAAATATCACTATACCACGACTCCACTAGCATGAGCAAGCAGTTCGGGTCGGTCGGGTAAAAGGGTTGGGTCTGTTGGATATAATGGAAAGTGGGGCGGGTGTTTTTTTAGAGCGATTAGAGGTTGCCACGTATAATTTTTACTTTCCGAATATTAAACTAACGATAATTTGGATACTAAAGTACAATGGTAGGGATATGAATAATACAAAAGTGAAACGGAGGATAAATTAATGTAGTTTATTTTCAAGAGCAAGAGGGTGTTTGGCTAAACTTATAAGCTGGTCAAACTAGTTTATAAGCACTTTTCAGTTTATTTACACGTTTGGTAAAATTAAAAGTGCTTATAAACCAAGTGCTTATGAGGGTATTTGACTAAACTTATAAGCTGATCAAACTGGATTATAAGCACTTTTTGACTTAACATTCTTATTCGCACTCTTTACCTACACTCTACAACAAAATAAAAGAATCGGCTTAAGTGTCAATGAAGCTGGTAAATAGTAACTGAAATATTATGATTGGAGAGGAAGTAAAGAGTGATATTCCCACCCACAACCCCGCCCACCCAAATTTGCGCTCAGGAGTGCGCACCTTGTCTGAAATTATTAGTCTTCCATTTTCTACCTTGTGCATTTTTCTTGGCCTTGAACTACTCCCTATGCTAAAAGGACCCAAATCTCCTATTTATTTTTTATGCAGCTCTATATTGCATTTAAAAAAGAAAAAATTGTTGTTCGTTAAATAATGTTTTCAATTTTAATTTAACCTATGCATTATAGCTGTCAAGTAAATGCTTCAAGGTCAAGTACTAACTACTAACACTGCGACCGATTTCCTAGTTTGAAGCTGGTTAATTATCTCATTATTTGCAAGTTGCTAATTGGTATCCTATCTGCAACTAGTATTCTCAACTAAAGAAAAAATGTACTTAGTACTGTCATATTATACTAGCAACTTGCTTCAGGTTTTCTTCCTTCCGATTAATTAGCATGCTCATCGCAATAACACACAAATTGAAAGATGGTTCAATTATTCTTTACCAAAAAAATAAAAATAAAGGGGCATCACGATACACGAAATATCCCATATTTAAGCAGGGTTTGAGGAACGCATCCCAAGGGGTGTGATTAGCATATTCCTGATACAAGTATTAGTGGTTGATTTTACAATTCAAACACATGACCTATATGTCATAGGGAGCCGTATATTGCTTCAGATTCATACACGTTGACGTAGTTAAGAAACCTTAAAAGCCATAGGCCCATAACATATGGTATGTACCAATCATGAAGTGTTTTGGAAGTTTTACTAACACTAAATCAAGAAGCTCAAGCTTCCCTCTAATCTTTTAGGCTTTGCCATAAGTCTAAGCATGAATCATGAAACTTCACTACTTCATTGCCATGTTTCCATGTGCCTTGAGCAAGCTAGCTATTCTCATGACCACGTGCACCTCACATGTATTCTTATAGATCCTATTTTTGTTCAATATTTTCCCCCCCTTTCATACTATGGCCTATAGCTTAACCCCATGATAAATACGTCCACATATATGTCACATTTTAAAAAATTCGAAAAATTACATAATTAACAAAAACAGAGCATTTAATTACAGACCCTGCCATTGTAACTCCTCAATAAATACGCCCACTTAATTTCCTTTCCCTCTCAATTCGCCCTCTGCTCAAACCCCATTCTCTCTCTCTCTCTCTCTCCCGTTTAGACTGAACTCTTCACTGTGAGAAAATGGCTGTGACTAATTGGACACTCTGCATTGCTAGTGTTCTCTGTTTTCTGACGTCCGTTAACGCAAAAATCTCCGGCAATTACGCCGGCGGCCCCTGGACAACTGCCCACGCCACTTTCTATGGAGGCTCTGATGCCTCTGGCACCATGGGTATTATACCTCTCTTCTCTTCTCTTCTCTTCTCCCCATTTAACGCAAAAGTCTTCGATTTAAATTTCAACTTAAACTACTACTTCAATATAATAAGAATCTATAGTGTAAAATACTTCTGCCTCTTTCCCAATTTATATGGCATGATTATAGCTTGTTTGACCAAATTTCTAAAATGAATGTTTAGAAGTGTTTTTTGAAAAAAAAAAAATAGTTTTGGTGTGAAGTAATTTTTATGTTTGACTAATTAATTTGAAAAATATTTTTTAGCAATTACTATTGTTTGGCCAAAGTTTTAAAAAGTGTTTTTAATTATATTTTCTCAAAATATTTTTCAATGCATTTATTTATTTCTCAAAAGTTGCTTCTCCTTACTCAAAATTACTTCTTCTTTTTTTCTAAAACTTGGCCAAACACTTTTAACTTTAAATTTTTTTTTATTTTTTTTTGTTTGTAAACGAGTGCTTTTAGCCTTAGTTTGGCCAAACAGACTATTTAGTATATTCAAAAAAAAAAATTATACTTTTTAAAGAAATAATTTATTTCAAACTTCTTAATTTACTTTTAATAAGATAACTATAGTCATACATACTCATTTTAGAAGGTTACGGATGGGCAGGGGTGGAGCTAGCCCTTCCCTTCCGGATTTGGCCGAATCCAATTGATCCAAATTCAAACTCTGTATTTATCTCGTAAAATTCATGAAGTATGTATAAATCATTAATTTAAAACTCAATAACTTAACTCCGCTTGTGCTCATGATTTAACACTAGGTGTTTTTTTTCCTAGGTGGTGCTTGTGGATATGGGAATCTGTACAGCCAAGGCTACGGAGTGAACAATGCAGCACTGAGTACAGTACTTTTCAACAATGGGCTGAGTTGCGGCGCTTGCTTTGAGCTTAAATGTACTGACCAGAAATGGTGCACCCCTGGGAACCCTTCCATATTAGTGACTGCTACAAATTTCTGCCCACCAAACTACGCCTTGCCTAACGATAATGGAGGGTGGTGCAACCCACCTCGACCCCATTTCGACCTCGCCATGCCTATGTTCCTCAAAATTGCTGAGTACCGTGCTGGAATTGTTCCTGTAAATTACCGACGGTTAGTCAAAGTGCCTAAGCTATAAATTCATCTTTTGCTAATGCACTTTGTTTGTTATTGCTTTGCATTACTCCTATTTGTTTGGGTATTTGATTAGTCATGATCTCGTTACGGCTGTGAACTGTTTGACAAGATTTATAGCATGTTTCGTCAAGCTTCTAAAAACAGTTTAATTTAAAAAGTATTTGTAAGTACTTTTAAAAAAAGTTATTTTTTTCTGCTTTTCAAAAGTTGTTTCTACTTCTACTCAAAAGCACTTTTTTCGCCAAACACCTTAGCTTTGGAATAAAAAAACTTTTATCCAAAAAAATACTTTTGGCCAAGAAAAAAATATTGAACATAGATGAAATGGTCTTTTTAGGCCTACATAAGAATAGCTTTGCTATACCACAACCCACAAATCATAGTAAAATTTAGTATGGTCCCCTATCCATAGCTATATTTTGCTTGTAAATTGACCCAATTAAAGAACGAATTTCCTATCTTTGTCACATGTGCCCTTAATAATAGGGAGCGTCAAAGTTGCTATTTTAGGTGTTTCTGAGGGGTAGAAAGGTAATTGAGACATGCAAAACAGTAATCCAGGAAAATTGGGATCTGCCCTGCTTAGATTTTAGTGTATGTGTTTCTGAGGTTACATAGTGCACATTGTCCCATACGCTTGTTGAGTCCCGACCATATTGTACGGTATTAATTAGGAGATAGTATTATTTACTGCATTCGATATTTTTATTAAATTGAATAAATTAATCCCAAAAAATTATAAAGAAATTGGGAAAATATATTCATATTTAAATGACTAAATGTATATACGAATGACTTTTTATTAACTTGGTACGGTCTATGAGAACGCACCCTAAGTAGTCGTTTGGTAGGTGCATTAAAGAAAATAATACTAATCTCTTGTTTGGTACTTCTTCCGGTCCAAAATAAGTGATTTTTGGTTGTTTTAATACATATTAAGAAATTTACCTTTTAACATTAATTAGCAATGAGATTGACCATATTAACCTTTACTATCTCTTCACATAAACACTCATAACACATATTCCAATATTATTTATTCCAAGGGCAATGTAGGAAAAAAATAGTTAATTCATTCTTGAAATCTGGAAAAATCACTTATTTTGGACCACAAAAAGAAGGCCAAAAAATCACTTATTTTGGACCGGAGGGAGTACATTTTTTTCAACATATGTATTACTAATGCAAGTATTAGTGATACAACATATTTGGTATTATCCTATATATAACTAATACAAAGCACATGGTATTAGCAATATCAAGGCTATTAATGCATGCATCAGCATGGTTAAAGACAAAATTATTCTTAAAGTCCCTTAAAGCTAAAGAATATGGAGGATATTTTTGTAAATGATTAATTTTCTTAAAAATTATGCAATGCATTTAAATTTTACACATCATACCAAACAGTGGATAAGAAATAATCTCTGCATAATCAATGTTTGCATTACTAACTCATACATTACTAATATAGCTTATGCAGCACTAGTCTTATACACCCTAAGGATAAATCCTAAAGCTCATAACCTCTTACTAAATTTTTTTATTTTTTAATTGTTTACAGGGTACCATGCAGAAAGCAAGGAGGAATCAGATTCACAGTCAACGGTTTTAATTACTTTAACTTGGTATTAGTGACAAATGTGGCAGGAGCAGGGGATATTCAGAAGGTTTATGTTAAAGGTACAAAAACCAATTGGATAGCAATGAATCGAAATTGGGGTCAAAATTGGCAAACCAATGCTTTACTTGTTGGCCAAGCCCTTTCTTTTAGAGTCACGGCCAGTGATCGACGCAGTTCTGCTTCTTATGATATAGCACCAGCTAATTGGCAATTTGGTCAGACTTTCCAGGGTAAGAATTTCCGGGTTTAATTTCAAAAAAAAAAAAGGATAATATTATACTGACCTTATAAAAGAAAAAAAAATGTTCTTTTATCTTATTATAAAAAGAAAATAGAAAAATTCACACAATTTCCTGCTTTCATTTTTTCTCTTTTTTATCTGGGAAAATTTGAAGTATGCGGAAATTATTTTCTTTTTCTTTTTTTATCAACTTTCTGGGGAATGGATTTGTATTTTATTTTTTACTTTTTGGGTTTTTTTAACCTTTATGTGATGATGTGGGTGTTGGTAAAAGTTAAACCTGGTTAAGGTGAAGTGAAAAAGCTATAGAGACTGAAGCAGCTGCAACAGGACCAAAATTAGGGAAAACTTGTAGCCTTCAGCTTTATTTGCATATTAATATTGATGTAATGGAAAGTTACTTGCCTAAGCTTTATGAATATATATTTTTATACTGCAAATCCTATATTTTATTACTTGTAGCTCTCTTGTTTTCCATTGATTGTTTTTTGTATCATTTCTCTTCTTTCCGAATCGTGTCTTTAATGAAAAAGCAAGCAGCGATTAAATAAGCGAAAAGGAATTTTAACATGCAACAGAATATGATAGTAAGTACATAAGCGGAACTAGGAGTTGAAATTTATGTGTTCAGAATTTTAGTTCTTTTACGTGTTTGTGTTCTCAGACCTAAATTAATATTAACTTTTACATATTCAACGAATTTCTTACAATAAATACAGAATCTGAATTAGGGGCGGAGCCACGGTGTTGATTGCGGGTTCGGTCGAACCCAATAACTTTTGTTCAAACCCTATATTTGTATTAAAGAATTCAATGAATATGAAAAAATTATTAATTTAAAACCCAATAACTTAATATGATTATAATCCCAAACCTATAACGTTCAAATTCTAGCCCCGTTTTTTATCGGAATCAAAGCTATTGGACCTGTAATCTATACTCTAGTTCCGTCCCATTTAAATATGGCGTGAGACTCCCTTTCAGAATTCCTCATTAATGTCTTAATCAATTGGCCACTTACCATCATATATATAACCTATGGCTAAGAAGTGCTAACAGAAACGACAGTTTTTGCCTATCAACTAATTAAATGAAAGACAATGAAATTTCACATCACTGAAATGGTACTACTCTTTTGTCGGCGTATTTGTTGTTTCAAGATTGAGTCAAATTTTAAGCTCTAATCGCAATTTTACTACATATACATTTTGTAATAAAACGATTCCAAATAGGAACAAGCACAAATACCTTTGAGGTAATTAATTAGTCCCTAAATTCTATGTTCTAAACAATGACCAAAATAAAGGTTGTGTAATTCAATCTAATAACTTGATGCCATTATCAGTCCCGTTGTACATACCTCACTACAAGTTTTATTTCAGCTAGAGATAACAAATGGGTTGTGGAGCAGAACGGAGTAGCGGATCTACTAGCTAAGGAAGGAGCCAGAAGGAGCTTCTTGATCATGTTATTGTATATATGTCAATTTCTCCTTTGTTTGCTATGAATGCAATAATAGCAGATAAATTAGGTCAAATGTTTGTCACGAGATGGTTTAATGAAGAATATTCCCTAGTATTCAATAGGCAGTCGTTTCAGAGAATTTTGGCATTCATGGTCTGCCGTTACGTTTTGATCAGTAGCCCCCTTTATTGTCATTTAAGAGGGCTTGTTCCTAGGATCTTGTTTCCTAGGTATAGCTACAAATAGTGACATCAACAACCATTGTAAACACGTCTCTTGAAAAACTTATGCTAAACTTTATTCTCAAGCTAAATAATACAATTTTACTTTCTGTCTAATATTGCTCTTACTTCTTTCCACAAAAGCATTGCTATCGGAGTCAGGCATGTCATTTCCTTTGATTTTAAAGCTTAGTGTTTTTTTTAATCTAATTTATTTATCATTTGGATCAAATCAGTTCGCTTGTCTATAAACCACGTAACAAATTCAAATGTTCTATTTTACAGGGTAAAACTATTCAGGTCAGAGCATAAGCTAGTGATGCTTCTGACTCGAACTTTTTTAAATACGAACCGACGTAAACATAATATTAATTAATCTTTGTCATTTCTTAAGAGACTTCAGACGCTCCTCGTCCTAAAGCATCTATATTTATGCCCTTTTTGTCTTCCGTCGTCAAAAAGAAAATCTAAGCTTAGGTTCTACATAGATATCAGTCAAAATTGGCAAATAAAGAACAAATCAAGATATTCTCCAATACTCGAAAGAGTTAAAATTTAGGGATAGGTCAAATGGGAATTTATACCCCCCTTATCTTTCAAATATTTCTTCTCGAAAGAGAGAATAAATCTAACAAATATTTTCCTACTTGTTAGTCAACTTGCTGTATATTTTAAGTTAAAATTTGTTGCTCAGAGATTAATTTGTGGTTTAAAATCCGGTAATGATTACACGTAATAACTCTATTTTAGCTGAATTTATTCGCTAAACCTGTTGTGATCTACTTTGACTTGTCTTTAAGAATATTTCCCCATTTTAATCTACTTGCCTTTGATACTTTGGAATTTATTTGCAATTTCTTGCCTTTTTCTTTTGGGAAGGGGAATGCGCTTTTCTTTTAATATCTGATGGGATTTGTTTTGGGACGTTTGGTCCATAGCTTTAATATTTCAGATTAGATGGTCGAGTTGTGTAATATAATATGAGAATCAATTTTGGTGAGCTTATTTTACACTAAGTGAAATTTCACAAGGGTCACTAACTTTTATTTAAGGAAAGAACTTAAAAAAAGAAAGTGGCAAAAACCTTTAATTAGAAATCTCACACAGAACTATTAATTAAATGCAAAAAGAAAACACATCAGACAGCTGTCGCCGTCTGTGGGAATCGAACCCACGACCACGTAGCTCTACCAGCTGAGCTAAGACGGCTGCTTGCTTAATGTCATGGTTAATTAAATATAACTAAAATACTTTACATTTGTATCTTCATCAAAACGAAGAATTAGTTAACTTAATAATGTATGATTAGTACATTAGCATTTACCTTCACCATTCTCCTCTTATTACTCTTTGTTTATTTATTTCCATGCAAAAGGAGTGAGTGCAGAGGTGGATCTAAAATTTAAGTTTTATGGGTTCAACATTTAAGATTTTAGCATTGAACCCATCGTATTTTAAAGTTATGGGTTCATACTGCTATACATTACAATATTAATGAAACTTTACACATAAATTTATGTTCCACGTTAAAATTATCTGACACATTGTATCCGCCTCTGCTTGAGTAGATTGTCCATGAAAAGGAGTTCACTCTCCTGGAAATAAATGATAGAAACCAACTCAAGATGTGGACCTTATAAGTATTACAACAAGTGCCCTATTTAGGATGATCTCATTTCAACGGAGGGGAATAAGAGAAAAGAAAAACCATTAATGTTCTAGGTTGCACTTTTTTTTTTTGATAAACATTAAGTCATTTAGGGTCGATGGCGCAAGGTTCTAAACTCAGATAGCCTCCCCCCTCCCCTCCCAACACACACACCTATCACCACTTAGATACAAGACTTTTGTTTATGGTAGAGTTTGAACTTGCGAAGTACACCTAGCCCACACATTATCTGTTGCGCTCTTACCGCTAGACCAAACCTCTGCAGGAGATGGCGCTTTTTCTTTTGCATTTATTCACTCTTTAGGATTCCCCACAATGTGGAAAACACTTACATGCACGTGATATTTGCGCTAAACAAAACAGTTTATCCATATTCCATATCACTTACCAATGGTCAAGTGATAAAAGTCTAGACATTTTATTTGCTTGTTAATTATAAACCCCAGGTAAATTTTTACCATGTGTAATTTGTATACCGCTCTAATTTGAGAACTCCAATTGGTTTAGGAGAAGTGTGAATCTCAGGTTCTTCCCCTCCTTTTTCTGAAGATGAAACTGCCAATTAGCCTCTCAGCTTATAATTGTGCTTGTATTCTTCCCCAGTAACTTTGTCTAATGCCTCTGTACTTCTATTCAAAGTCATGTACAATGCACTTTTGGCAATATTTTACCTTATCTAGAGGTCTCATGGCATAATATTGAAGTTGAGCTGGGAACAACATAACAAAAGTCCGTGCTCCGATCACAGTTTCAGTATCTATCTGATGTCCACAAGTGGTACAGCATAATTGGCAGATACAACCATTTGAGTCCACTTGAGACAGAAATATCATGTGAGATCAACCATATGAGCCCAGAAAAGCTGATAGTTTTACCTCATTACTGGTATGAACTGCGAAGATACTATCCAGCAAAACAATTGATCTTATTGAACAACTATTTTCGACATAATTTTCCACCAACGTACTTAGATGAGTTCCTGTACTAATAGATTGCAACTTATCTTCAAGTTCAATAATACTCACTGTTATAATATCTATGTATAATGAATAGCCAAGGACCTAAAAATAATTGGTGTAGATGAGAAAAGTAAAAAAGAAAAATCAGAAGGAACCTAACACAAACGTATATATGCAAGGTCGATTCTTCTGGAATTTGATGAGGTCTTTTGATTCATGAAGGTCAACACCTCAAGAATTCCAACTGCATGACAGCCAGTGTCACGGATAATAGCAGGGTAAAACTACCGCTTCCAGCAGTTATCCTGCACGACAGAAAAGATGATAATGGTAATGATGTAATCCAATTGGAACTGCTCAAAAACATGCTCGTGCTCTTCCGCCCTAAAGAATATTTTCAGAAATTTTAGACACAGCCAATAATGACACGCAATTGATGACAAGAGCATGCATGAGTACATAATAGTGCTAATGCTAACAAGTATAGGTTGAAGAAAAGCATGGCAGTGAACCGTTTTGTCACATATCGGAAAAATGTGAGTACTTCCAGTAGCAAAAGTGGATTTTACATTGTCAGTATTTGGCAAAATGTGATTTCAACCACGTGCATCATCCATGAGCGGAGTTCTCTTTTTTTTTTATTGGTGATCCATGGGCGGAGTTCTCCTTTTTTTTATTGGTGATCCATGAGCAGAATTTAAATTTCTAATGAATGATTACTTAGACACACTGTTAACTCGATTCTTTCTCCGAAGTTTGAATTAAAGCTTGACGTAAAGCAGAAATCATATAAGAAAAAAGAAGCTGTTAGAATATTCTGTAATTGAGTCGTCAATATTATGTTATTGAGGACTTAAATTAGGAAATTATGTATATCAATGAGAATCAATTTCGGATTCAACTACTAGAATGTGCAATATACTTTAGTAGTTTAGAAGGAAAGGAAGGCTCTTACCATAGGTTCTAGGTGATACCCATTCTTGTTGCACGCAAACAATCTGCTACATGTGATATCTCTTTGACAGTTGAATCATTAATTCCAGTACTAGTATTGTGCTGCTCATTGTCGAATGCAAACTTAAGCTGTTTCTCCACAGACCTGAAGATGGACTTCCGTTTGGACCTTATTCGGTATGGAGGAGAGGCGTTAAACGCCTGGGTATCGCATGGCCCAATACCATTGTAAGAAGGGTTTTTCGAAGAACTTCCCCGAATCATGACATATTTTTCTGAACTGTCAGTTTGTTTATCCTCACAAGCATCATGTACTTCATCCTTATGCGTATCTCCATCTGCATTCCCAATTTTATTACCTGGCGTATAGTTCAATTTCCTCTTTCTAAATATGGAAGGCGTATTCGGGAAGCTTCTAGCAGCAGTCTTCAGTATGGATTCAGGGGTTTGTGAATACAAACTACTACCCTTCAGACTACTAGGTGGAGTCAAGAAAGAACTAGGTGACAAACTTGGACTTGAATCAGATTCACAATGTGCCCATCGAATATTCAGATGATCTGAATCCATTGAAATACAACTTTCTAACTGTGGAGGTTCGTAGTATAATGTACCATATGTAGGTATTTCACAAGAAAATGGAGTTTCAATGACTTTAAAATGATCAACTTCACTATTCTTTCCATATCCTTCAAACTTGATTTCCTTAATTTGTTTAACATGGATAGAATCCATTACCGGTGACTCTGCCTCCCACCTAACAACTTCAGAATCAGCAGACTCATTTTTAGGACCACTTTTGGAAGCATCAATATTTGCAACCAGCAGTTTGGCATCTTGACGATTCTTGTCACAATTTTCTATTTTACACACATCGGTAGTTCCTGATGAAGCAAGCTCAGTTGAATCTGATCCTTTATGTGAGCAAACAAGCGCCTTTTCAGCTGAAGCTGTACCAGTTGTGTCCTTACAACCATTTTGAAGGCCGTCCCTACCAACAGATGGAAGGTTTCCAGTAGCCAAATAAAAGTCTAACTTCTTCTTCATGGAGCTATTCCAATGGTTCTTGATTGCATTATCAGTCCTGTATAAAACTTCGTCCATTTATGACCAAGAAAAGTAGTTTAAGAGTTGTAAAAGATACTATGAATGAACTCCGTATTCTCGAGCATATTTCTGTAGGTTATTGCGTCATTTATATGGAACAATGGCTGAAAAAAATTTAACTTCAGAGCTTATCTACCTTAAAGTCAAACTCAAAACCAATGATATACAAGCTTCTGGGTACCAAAAGTTACCAACAGATAGCACTAGCTAAGACACAAAAACAGATCAAATGTTTTATGGCTACAATGATATTTGTTTCTATCAATGTGATATCCACGGATAAGAAATATGCATATAAGAACTAACTAGTAAATTCATACTAATTATCATTTTCTACCACAATCGGGTGAAAAGCATAGTTATCATGGGGATAATATGCATATTAGCCGGACAAACAAAAAACATGAAGTTAAATTACGCCTAAAGATTAGCTGCTAAACAAAGGCCTTCACACCGTCGCACTACAAGACATAATAGCATAAACTGATTCATTACACACAATTCCAGTATCTCCACACAATCTTTCAGGATCTTTTCCTATAGTTTTTCTTTGGTGACTGCTTAGAACCCAATAGCAGAAAACGCCATATAGATTTTTTTTCTCTTTAATCTACTGAATGAAGAATTCATAACTTCTTTAGATCATCAACTAGTGTTGGACCCACCTAAAGATGTTCAATATCAGTGCTGAATGATTACCTTCCAGGTAGGACTTTAGCTATTTCAGCCCACTTGTTCCCATAGATCCGATGAGCATCTAGGAGTGCTAGTTCCTCCTCCAACGTCCAGGCATCTTTTTTAATATTTGGATTCAAATGATTGTGCCACCTGAAGAAATTAAAAAATCATCATTAAGCCAATGCAGTAAGCTCTCCCAATTTGAAAAGGAAAATAAAGAATTGATTGTGATATTAGCAGAAAAAGTTGAACCGGTAAAAGCAAGCCAAGGTAGTCATATTTATATATCTTTGACTGACCATGTAGTATCTAAGTTCCACAATGGGGAAAGTTAGCAATGAATCAACAGATAGCTCTATTGATATATGGAAGGAACTGTTAAATTAAACAAGGATAACATTTACACAACTTATGACCACCATATCTGATCTTACCTCTCACGGCATTGCTTCCCTATCCGACCAGGCAATGATTTGGCTATGACAGACCATTTTGTAGGGCCGTACCTTACCACCAGTTCAATGATCTTATCATCCTCCTATAAACAAATCACCAACAAATTGAAGGACATCGAAAATTACCAAGATCATCCAAGCACAATCTAGAAGAACAGATTAACATAGAAGAAAAACAAAACCAACCTCTTGAGTCCAGGGTCCTTTTACAAGGTCTGGGTTCAGAACCTTTTGCCATCGATGCAGGCATTGCACTTCAGATCTATCCGGAAAGAATTCAGCTGCATGTACATCAGGGTTTGAATAAAACCAGATTATTTTATCTAGTTACAGGATAAGCTTAAATCAAGAACTGAGTGAAATACGTTGCCCAATGATCAACCAATAACAGTTGATATCAAACAAATCATGAGTGACTCACAAAAAACTTCAAACAAGTTAACATTTGTTGAAGTTGTGTGTCCGCTCTTTGGTAAACCTTAAAAGTTTACCATCTGTTAAACCAGGTTTGGCAGACTCTATTATGGAACAAAAATATTCACCATTCTTTAATATATCAACAACAACTATACCGAAACACCAAACAAGTTGGAGTCGGCTACATGAATCCTCGATATCTATTCTTTTATTTGGTCTCATTCCATTCCAATACTCAATTCCAAATCTCACACTTATCCTTAAACCGACATACAAATTCTAATCAAACTAAAAGACTCTTCACAAATACCAACCTCAGGTGCACCAATAACAAGTCTTAGTTCCAATCAGTTGATATTCTTTTTGTTTAATTAGTTGATATTCCATATATGAATCCTTTGCTTCCACTCAATTTTGTTCTTAGCTAAGACCACATGAATTTCAAATTCTCTCCTTGTGATTTTAGATCAATCTCGTTTTGTTCTAACACCTTCAACCATCCAAATACTGTGCCATGCCTAAGTACCACCAGTTTGGAGGTCTACATAGGATAACGGAAATCATCTCAGGCAACCTTCTCCCATTTTATCCTCGACATATGCTTGTTACACTCTCCGTCTAATGTGTTTTGCTTAAGGTGTTAATCGGGCCGGACTGACCCGTTTTCAGCCCGCTTCAGCCCGGTTCAGCCCGCTACTGTTCATTAATGGACGGGTTGTTTAGGGGGGCGGGTTGTGGACGTTCACATTTAGCTTAACGGTGGCCCTAACCCGTTGAACCCGAAATGTCTTAACGGGCTGAACACAGGCTGCAGCCCGTTAGCAACCCGGTTACCGTTGGAATTTTTTTTTTTAATTTAATTGGACCGTTCCCAACGGTCAAATTGAGAAATGACCATTGGGGAACGGCCAAAAATTGCAAAAATGCCAATTTCGGCCCCCCATTAAAAATATAGCCCTCCCACCCCTAATAATTGCAAAATTACTTTTTTAACCTTTTAAAATCTATAAATAGCCCCCCTTCTTCTTCATTTTTCCTCACAATTCACTCTCTTACTACTCTAATTCTCTCTCAAGTCTCAATTCTCTCTTGATATTATAGTTCTCAAATTCTCAATTATTTATTATTTCAAGTTTCATCAATTATTTAGTTTAGCCATTACAAAATTATTATTATCAAATATCAATTATTCAAGTTAAGTGTGGTATCAAGTATTCAAGTATTATTAACTATCAAGTTTCGGTCTATCAATTGAAGTTTGAATTTTGATATCAAAAATTCAAAATTAGTGCGGCATAAGGAATCCCGGTACACTCGTTCCATCTCTTTCTCTTATTTGGTGTACACTTATTTTATTATTTAGAATTATTAATTTAGTTTCTTACTTTAATTTCTTACTTTAATTTATATAATGGATTTACTTAGAGCGGCCAAAAAAGCGTGCACTAGTAAAGGCGATAGTAAGAAAACTTCAAAAAAAAAACAAGAGGTGGTATTGGTTCTTCTAGTAGCTTTACACATATTTCTTAGAAGTTCACCTGAAAATTTAAATGTAGATTATGAGCGAATGCAAGAAAATTATGGTGTAGATGATGATTTAGATGCTTTGTTAGATGATATTCAATCACCCGATAATCTTGAAACACCACCACCTACACCTGGTAATGCTAGTCAAACTCAAAATGTTAGGGTTGCAACAAGTAGGCCTCCTCTCCCTATTAAGAAGAATCGACGATTAAGAAGTAAGTGTTGGATGTTTTTTGAAAGACTAGAAGATCAAAAAAATTATGTAAAATGTAAAATTTGTAGTGAACATTATAAACATGAGCCCGGTAAAGGAGGGGGAACGGGTCAACTTCGTAGGCATATGGAAGAGAAACACCCTCTTGATTGGGGAGTAAATGAGTTATCTGGGCAACAAAGACTTAACCCGAGTACTGGTGGGTTATTTGGGAAATACGATATTAAGAAAGATCGGGAAGAATTAGCTAAAATGATTGTTTTAGGTTGTTTACCTTTTAGTTTTGCTTCTTCACTGTATCTTGTTACTTATATTCAAAGAATTTATAACTCTATGTTTAAAGGTATTCCTAGAAGTACTTGTAGAGCTGATATCTTTAGGCTTTTTGGACAATATCAGACATATATACGTTATTTGTTCGCAAGTCTTACTTGTAAAGTTTCTCTTACTTCTGATATTGGTCGTGCTGTGAATGGAAATGATTATTTGACTGTTACATGCCATTGGATAGATGATAATTTTTGTATGCAAAAATGTATTATTGCTTTTAAATATGATGAACATCAAAGTCATACTGGTGCATTTATAAGTAATACTATACATGAAGTTGCTATATTTAATAATCTTGCAGAAAAAGTTTTGTGTATGTCATTTGATAATGCTTCTAACAACACTGCTGCTATTACAATATTAAAATTGCATCTACACCCACCAATTCCTGAAATAATTCATATTAGATGTGCATGTCATATTTATAACTTGATTGTGAAGAGTGACCTTGAATTATTTAGAGATAAAATTACTTTAGTTAGGAGAGCTGTTGGTGTAATTCAAGGAAATAATAGAAGTGCTAGATTAAATGCATTTAAGGAAAAATGTATATGGACTAAAACCAAGACTCATGCCTGAAGAAATAGTTACTAGGTGGAATTATACTTATTTGTTCTTAAGATGTTGTTATAAATATAGAATAACTATAACTGAAGTTGCTAATTCTCATTGTACCGATCCTAACCGTTTGTTAACATCTAGAACTTGGGAAGTCATTCATGATGTTATACAATTTTTACAAAAATTTTATGTGGCTACTACACTTGAGTTTCTGGAGCTTATTATCCTACCATTTCAAATGGTTTAGTTCATATTGCTGAAATTTCTCTTTTACTACATAATATGAAGCAGAAAGAAGGATATGCTACTATTGTTAAATCTATGCTAGATAAGTGTAAAAAGTATTTCTACCCAATTCCCTATATTTACCTAATTGGTGCTATTTTAAACCCTACTGTCAAAATGATAAAGTGTCGCCAATTAATTAGAGCTTTATATACTTATATGGATATTGGCCCAACTGAAACTCCTAATATTGACACTTGTATTTCTGAGCTACACACACATTTACAAACTTTATATAATTATTATGCTAACATTGTTGATGCTTCTTCGGTTGTAGATGCAAATATTCCTTCAACTAATCCTTCAACATCTGGAACAACTATGGATGATGATGATTGTGTTCAAGATTATCAGATTTGGTCTACACTAGGAGAGCATCAACAAACCAGTAGCAGGAATATTGATGAACTACAATTCTACTTGCAAAAGTCACCAGAGCCCCTCACAAAGGATTTTCTACCGCTGGGTTGGTGGAGGAGCAACTCAAATCAATTTCCTGTTCTTTCGGCCATGGCTCGAGACGTGCTAAATGTGCCAATTTCAACAGTCGCATCAGAGAGCGCATTTAGCCAAGCAAGGTAGCAGCTACCCGTCATTCATTGGGCAGCAACACTTTGGAAATTCTAGTGTGCTTCAGAGATTGGATAAGATCAGAACGGCGAAATCAAGGGCGTGACGAGGTAAACGAAGAGGAGGACCAAGAAATTGGAGATATAATGGTTTATGGTTTCGATTCAACCAATGCCGGAAACCAAAACCTCATGTTGACATGGAAGAACTTACAAAAATGATGCAAAGCATGTGATGTACTATTTCTTATTTTTTATAATTATTGTAAACTTTTAAGTTTTAATTTGCAAGTTCAAAAAAAAAATCAAAAAAAAAACTTGCAATTAATTTGAAGTATTAAAAATATAAATGAAAGCCTTCGGAGTTTGTTCCTTACATTGCCTATTGGTCTTATACTCTTATTAAATAATTTTTTGTAGCCACTTACTTTCTAATTTCAATTTTATAATTTTAAAATACAAATTTCAAATTTAAAACTTTAAACTTCAAAGTTTAATTCTAACCCTTAAAAGTTTGCAAATACTTAACTATCAATGACATTGAATATGAAAAATAAAATTTAAATTAAAAAAAAAAAAAAGAAATTGGAGTCCGACCCGCCCGAGCCCGTTTGAGCCCTAACCCGTACGGGCCCACAAAAACTCCAAAAAACACAGCCCACTAAGAGCCCGCTATCCCCAGCCCGCCTGCTAACCAAACGGGCTGGGGGTTTTCCCGTTCAGCCCGTCCCAGCCCGCCCGATAAACACCCATAGTTTTGCTGGTATAGCCAATGTGAAATTTTTTATTTCATATTACAAACAACAATTACAACACAGGAATTTGAGAAAAACGAAATAGAGAATCACATGATGATTGTAGTATGAACCAAATTGCAGAAGTAACTGCCAAAGCTGGCCTAGATCTAAGCTACAAATAATTCAGTACAGCATATAAGTAATAACATGTTTGAACATATTGGCCTAGCATGTCTATTAAAGATGCATTCAAAACACACACACAAATAAACCACCTACAGATCTGAGATAATTTTGTTCAAGAGAGAACCGCTACATGTCGTAAATTGACCTGCCAAAGAAGAAGGCTGAGAATATCATTTTTTTAAGGTAAAGTTTTATTAATGAAGGTACCAAGATGGTACAATTACGCCAGACCAAAAACTGCCATAATAATCAATAACAAATCAACTATCTCCACCAAGAAATCTATGTACTGCTAAAGAAGAAGGTTGAGTATATCATAGCTGACTGCACCATGGGCTACACCACTGCACAAGTAAAATACCACTAGTTCAAGCAAAAAGGCCAACCTAGAGAGAGGCAAGCCAGCCATGGGACCTTTTGCGTTTAGCCAACAAAGAAGACTCTGCTTGTCTCTGGGAAGGATGATGTCTCAGAGCAAAGCAAAGAAAGCAAATGGTTTGCCTTAGGTTAAATTCGTCATGGAGGATTTACAGCAAGCCAAATAAGAAATCCTAGTTGGTCTTTGGAAAGGGGTGGCATCAAAGAACAAGGCAAAGATAGCAAACGACCTCTCTTAAGCTAAACCTTTCCCCGAGTTACTTAGATTGACTATTACACCTAGTGGCACCTCGGATCTTATGTGCTTTATTCCCAGCTTATAGAGTCATATGATAATAAGTGGTTAGAGATCCCTTTATTTAATCAACCTAATATGATTTTTACTGCAAGTTTAGTAGCTTACTATCGGTCAAATATTGCTCACTATCTTGGCATAGAATCATTTTCCTACTCAATATTATTTGTAGAAATAGGGTTCCATAGTAATCATATTACAACCTTTGATATTCAACAACATCAACTTTCAAAGATGAGTGTCAGTGTGTTCGAATCACAGTTCATAAGCAATATTTATATGCATGGACAATTATTTTTGCCTGCTATTATGAAATGGAAAAAGCAGACATGCATATCCCATGTTTTTTTCAAGGCTTTCTACTTTTTGGTATACTCCTTGTATTCGGGAATGTGTTTTCTATTCTTTAATGAAATTTATTACCTTATAAAAAAAAAAGTTTTGCAGCACAAGAGTTTTCAATCTGTAATAGGTAGTGAAGGAACTAGCTGCTGAAGATTGTTCAATCTTTAATAACTTCCAAAACAACTAGCAAATAAATTATACCTATTTTCTTCCAGCACTTCCCCCTGTAAACTGTAACAGCCCTTCTCAAAGTATCATCCTGTGGCATTGGGAAATTAATCTAATCAATGCATGATTCCTCAAAGTAAAACCAAAAGCTGAATTAATCATACAAAAGACAAGCAACAATAAATAAGAAATTCTAGGAATAGAGCACATTAATGTTAATATACAATGGGGCTGTAGAAGCACAGACAAACTCATTAGAAAAAGTGTTCCGCCAGAAACCAACTTTTCCAAATTCCTACTATTATTCATTAGTAACTCAGTAGTATCCACTATTGAACTTGAAAACTGCAACTCACTATAACCTGAGGGCTTGAGCTTTTAGGCTATTGGGCTATCTTACACCAGAAGATTGTGTCATGCATATCCAGAAAACTACTTACCTCTTCAGGAGTCCAACCACCTTTTGCTCGTCTAATTGGACCAGTGGTTCTCCTGCAAAATTCAACTCATTGTAAGGATCTCATTATTTACGTGCGGTCCAGATGGAAGCAAGAATCACAAAATGCCAAAACCAATAAGCATCAATCACTACTCTACATCTATATCTTGCCACAGCCATTCAAAACTAAAAAATTAGCAGCAGAAACACCGTGAACTTCAAACACCCCTCAATAGAGAAACATGATATTTCACATGACCGTGAATCCGCTATGTGACTGAATGAAGGAGATGACCGGAGAAAAAATTGCATGACATTTCGACGCTAATAATCTATTGTCTTCATGATAGAAAATCTTGACATGTAGATGCTATTCAGCTGCTGAATCACTTTCATATGCCACAACGTAGTTCTAAATTCTAATCTAATTCACAAATGACCTAAATTAAGGTGTGCAACAGAGGAGTATTATACCATCTCATGACTAGGGATTCCACTTTAAAAAAAGCCAAACTTTACCCGAAGTACCAAAGAATGATACTTAAAAGTCATCTACGAAAAAGAAAATATAAACTTCAGATAAACTTTGAAATCAAAACTCGCAAGTATGCTCTCCCAATGTTCAGATTCAAAACTATTATTAGCAAGTATACAAGGTCAAATATGCTGGTTCTAATTTAGGAAATCATATATAGAGAACCAAACAATATTTACCGGTGAGCTGGTGATGTAGGCATCGGGCTGCATACTTCCAATGACTTTACAGTTACACTGCCACTATTTTCAGAAACCGAAGAAGCTGAAGCAGCCGTTGATTGCTTATTCTCAGTACAGCAATCCTCTATTTTCAATTCATCCATGCTTCACACCTAAAAAACCTTAAATCACCAATCCAATAGCAAAATTCAATGAAAAAATCCCAACTTTATTAGAAACCTAATGATTTTTATGTATATAACTCAACCCGAACATCATATTTCGATTTTCAGATCAAAATTATAAGCAAGCAAAAAACTCAAAGCAATATATTCCATGAAAAATAAAAACCGATCCAAACATTAACTTTTCAACAAAATAACCAAAAATCGATTCAGATTAACCAGGCTATACATGTTGAATAAAATAAAACTGAAACTAAATTGATCAAAAATCAATAAAAATATAAAGAGTAAATAAACTGATATTTTTAACGCAATTTTAAGAAGTTAACAGCAAACTAACCTTATATTTAAGCTCATTCAAAACCTAATAATAAATCTCTGAGTTCCCTAGAGAGAGAAATTAAGAGATGAATTAAGCTAAAATAAAACTTTGCCCGTTGAATTTTACAGAAAAGTAAATCTTCATAATATTAAACAAAAAAATAAGGTTTTGTACATAACGAATATATCAAGGGGGTCACCGACGGGGCCGTTTGGTAGCCGTTAAACATTTTGTTGCTTGGAATTATGACGGATTTAACACGAGTGCCGTAACGGCGTTAACGGTTTCCCGTGTAGGTTACGAAAAGAAAGTTTGAACCTCAAACGGCACACTTCAGTTGGATATACGTTGAATAACATATTCATCGGTTTAGATATTCCTGGGTAATTTTACACCGTTGGATTTGAAATTTTGGCGTTCATTTGATGGATAAGTCTTAACCGAGTGGCTATCTCCTTGATGGATGATCCACGGCTAAAATTTAGAGCACGTTTGGTCATGAATTTTTTTACTTTTTTCGAAATTTTTTTACTTTTTTTCGAAATCAATGTGTCATAAAAATTTTAATTTTCACTTAAAGATATATTTTTAAAAAAAATAAAAATTTGAAAAACTCCAAAAAAATATTTTTTAAAATTTTCACTCAGATCACGTACAAAAATTTAAAAACAATCCAAAATTATATTTATGTTCAAACATAACTTTAATTTTCAAATACTACTTTCACTTGAAATTTTTTAATTTATTTCGGAATTTTACAATTCTTTATGTCCAAACGCTCACTTAGTATGATAAATAGGGAATTTAGTTGTGGTGAATATATGAAAGTGAGTTCCATAGGCCGGCACCATAAATGTTACTCTCTCCGGTTCAAAGTAAGTGATTTTTTGGCTTTTTTCTTGTGGTCCAAAATAAGTGATTTTTTCAAATTTCAAGAATGAATTAATTATTTTTTTCCTACATTGCCCTTGGAGTAATTAATGTTGGAGTATGTGTTAGGAGTGTTTATGTGAAGAGATAGTAAATGTTAATATGGTCAATTTCATTGCTAATTAATGTTAAAAGGTGAATTTCTTAATATGTGTGAAAACAACCAAAAAATCACTTATTTTGGACCGGAGGGAGTATGAGTTATCAACAACAACAACAACAACAACAACGACCCAGTATAATCCCACAAGTGGGGTCTGGGGAGGGTAATATGTACGCAGACCTTACCCCTACCCGAAGGGTGGGAGTATGAGTCATCGTATATATAAAATTCCTTCAACCATAACTGGAGATCTTCAATTTGAACTTGTAAAAATGAAAAATCTCTTGATAATAATGCTTTCTCCTTAAATAGTCCCCGCAATGCAAATCGAAATTAAAAAGGCCAATAACTTCCATATAGTGGGGAGAAGTGCACAAATACTCAATTTTGGGAACCCCATTTAATGCGTAATGAATGTTTATAAATTTTTGCAAATTTAGCCACTTCGGAAACGCCTTCCAACATACACGATCGGAGTTGCAAAATTCCGTCCAAAGTAATTTGCCGGAAGAAAAACCGCTTTAACTTTTGGGAAAAAAGACATCACATGAATCATTGAGTATCTAATCAGAAACCAAAATAAAGTTGATTATCAAGGGCAACCGTGTTTATTTGACAACCCTTATGTGGAAGATAGGCAAAATAGATGAATTTAATTCCATAACTAAGCTATACAACAACATATCCAGTATAGTTTCACAGGTGGGTATAGTTTCACAGGTGGGTCTGGAGAGGGTAGTGTATACGCAGACCTAACCCATACCTGTAAAGGTAAAGAGATTATTTCTGATACACCATCGGCTCAAAAAAAAGTGTAAAGGAAGAAAAGGGAAAAAGAAGAAAAAAGAGGGAGACAACACGATAAGGAAAAAGGAGAGAAAAAGTGGCATCAAATAGTATAACAATCAGGGAGCAACAATTTCCACTAAGCTATATCAAATTCTTATTTTTTAAATTAATAATTGAGCTCTATCAACTTCGAGTTCATTAAATAGCATAAACAGCTGAAAAGGCAACATAAATGCATTCTTGACGAAATTGAATACCACATTATTTTCCTGAATGCTGCCACAAAAGAATGCTATGGTAACAGCAAATGACCTGCAATCTAGTCCAGTTCTACTGTTCAAGTTTCTAATATTTTTCACTCGAAATATTCTTGGGATTGAGAAGCAAAAGTACAGTATACTAATTGATCTGACGAGGAAAGCTGTTGATCCAAAAACGAAGGATATGCAAGGAACTTCCACGTCCTTTTCCTTAACTAACTAACCCGCAATAGACAATGCCTACAGTAATGAGAAGTTGAATTGCAGGCATAAACTAGAAGCATTTTAATCTGGTGTTGGTGCGCCTTGGTTAAGCTCTGCAAATCTCATACCCACACGCATAGAATGCTTCAAGAACTTCTCAGCACATCGCCTGACACAGGTCTCCTCCTGTTTGTCCAAAGTTTTGCGTTTGAAAGTGTCTACACAGTCCGTGAAACATCTTTCAACCAGGGAATTATACATTCTCAAGCTGCAATATTTCAAGACAAAAGAGACGAGGCTTTAGAGTTACAATACTATTACCATAAGAAAGTATTAATAGAGACAGGCAGTAAGAAAATAAAATAATGTCTTCAATTTCCTTCAAGTTTCTGCTTTAAGATATTTTAGTTTATTTCATTCTTTGTTTAATTCCTTTTACTAAGATAGTGGTTTTAACTACTCCAAAGTCTCTAACTTTATGAAGGTAACTATTGCTTTCATTTTCTCAATTCTCAAATTACTATTTTCCAGCATATGCCACAAAATATGCACATCAGTGAGCAGAACTGATAGACGAGCCAACGAAGGTGAAATGTTGCAACTTACCTATGTCCTTTCCATGGAGTATCAGTATCCAAACAGGAATTGCCAATTGCATATTCAGTACAAACTTAAGATCCATACAGTTGGATGTTTGATTAGAAATTTTATTTGATACTTATCACATAGTATACAAATTTGATGTGAACAATGTAAAGCTCAGATAGCCTCCCAAATTTTTAATTCTTTTAATCATATTTTGCCCTGTGTTCTTAACAGAAATCCTTCCCAGAGAGTACTCCAATATTATTTTGACAAGTCAACAAATTTCATTAATAAACATGAAGGTGGCATCAAAAAATCATGTACAAGATGTGCAGGTGTCTCTTGGTTGAATCTTCCATTGTTTTCCACACTATTTTGTCCAGAAGCATTTCAATATTTCGAACAAAAATGTTACAACTTTTAGAAGCCTTCTAATAAAAAAGGTTAATGAGTTCAGCTCCATGAGAAGGGCTTCATAAAAGTTACTCCCTCGTTTCAATTTATGTATTTTATTTATGTGCCTCATTTTACACAAGTTCAAAAATCGTCTCTTTTTTCTTAAACTTCGCGCCCAGTCAAAATAGGTTCACATAAATTGAAACAGAATGAGTACTTTCTATAGTTTCATTTTCAAGAAAGGACTTGGACTCTAAAAAACTCATGACATGAATAGCCGAATAGGTAATGTGGCTCACTACCAAGATATGGCCTACAATAACAATTACTCAATCCAGAAAAATCAGCTTATTACTCTCAAAAGGTACGACACAAATAAGTTTGATGCTCATCAACAAGGCATGCCTGCAAAAACATTATTGAACCAATAAAATAGCTTGATAGATGTTTCAACCTCGCACATTGGAGATCTCAACCTCAGAGGCCACAACAGAATTTAGCTGATTATTTCCAAGGATTAAACTCAAAACTACGCTACAACCCCCTACTTAATGAGCTCGAAGCAAGGAAACACCATCCAACAAATCATCTCTAGGAACACATTACTACCACGTTCCTCCGTGGAGTCTTCTCAAGAATCTGACTAATTATTTTAATGTGATAGAATAAACTACCCAAACTAACACAATTCCCACACTAGCTTGTTACATTGCTAATTGCATAATAGTGCAGATTATGTGTACACTTTCAAGTCTATATTTGGATTTAAACTAATGAAACTAGACTTACGCTGTGGGGTGATGCAAAATGTTTGCTTGAGGCAAGCTTAAACCCAGAAGCTAGGTGCAAAATAGGTTGTATATATACCTACACATCTCACAGCTCTCTCTCATTTATAAACATCACAGCTCCCTAGGAAAGCTATGCTTCTGAAGCCCTGGAATTATACTCAATTTCTACTTCGTTATCTCAATATATTACTAGCTTCTGCCCTCCATCATTTTCTCTGCCTTCAGAACAACTAGATTCAAATCAACTTGTGAAGACTTATTTCCATTATGAGTATAAGACTAGCAGTATACAATCATCCAACACAAACCAGCGCTGATTGCTGCTCGAGTCTAAGACCAGCAAACAGCATGCTGAATAGACTGCCTAATTAACTCATATACATTGATCCAAGCTTTCCAAAACCACCACTCGAACAAATTACCAAATACTCTCCATTCTTAATTAAAATATTAAGGGAAAGAAATATAAAATCAGCTTTAGGGAATAAGAAAAGGTGCATAGGTTAAAATTCTAAATGCTAGCTTAAACCTGCTAAGAAAATATAATCATGAATCTGTGGCGCAGCAAGCAGTAAATCAAGGTTTTGGATTGATACTCATACAGCTTACCAAAAAGGCTAACAGTAATTAAATCTTGTAAAAGTTTAAAAAAAGGTATTATTTCTTAATCAAACTGGTAAATTACGATTATTTTTTTGTGCCACCTATAGGAGATTCGTTTCCTATTTATTCTACCAAGTGAAAAAGTGCATATAAACATCAAACAGAAAGGAGAAAAGTAAGAACCTGTCACGAATTTGGAGCTGGTCAATCATGGCGGCCATTTTAAGCTTATCTGCTTCAGGAAGTGAATCCAAATCTCCAATCATACTCTTGTCCATCTTGATTCCTGAATCTGATCCAACAATATGCAATTACTGCTTGTGTTTCGGGAGAGAGAACCAGACCAATGGCAGCTACTGCGTTTTTAAGCGGAAAAATTATATATATAAACCCTAGACAGTGTTCCAGAATGGCAAAATCCCAGTAACGTGTCCTTTAGACCCTCTGACTTTTCGATATTACAGTTCTTCCCCATTTTTCTTCACTATTTAATTTTGTAAACCCTAGTAAAGTTTGCAAGATTGGCAAAGCTCCGGCCTTTATGTTGCACAAGTAGAGTAAAATATGGGTCTAGAACTCTGGACTTAAGTAAATTATTGTAACAATGTCAATGTGTTGTATGTATACATATTTTTAAGAAATATATTATTTATACTTATAATATATGATATACTTATAATATATGATATACTTATAATATATGAATATGTTTTGCGAGATGTTCGAATGACACCCCTTAAATAAAGGTTGTCTTTGTGAGCACGTGATTTTTGCCCTATATGAATTACTCCTATAAAATTCAAGAGAAATAAAAAAAAATCCATTATTTGTAATTTTAAAGGATTTTGTGAGAATTTGCGTTAATTGTTTGCATTTCTGTGCATGTTTATTTCTGTTAAAAATTATGAAAATGTCAAAAATACTGTGCATTGCATTTAGGATTTATTTTTACATTTTTTAGGTTAATTAGTGAATTAATTGCTTTATTAAAAAATAAAAATCACAAAAAATGGCTTACTTTTGCATTTTTAGTCTTTTAATTCTAATTTAGTAATTTTCTTTTCTTTAATTTAGAATCAACTAATTTTGTAACTATTACAATTAGATAATTAGCTTAACCTTGCAAATTAGATTAATCTGAGATGTAATTTAGGATTTTAGTTAATTAAAGAAAAAAAAAAGAGAAAAGAATTGAAAAGGGTCTAACTTGGCCCCAAAATTGGGCCAAATAGTCTGAGCCCAAATCCAACCCCAGGTCAGCCCCAGACCCAACCTGAAACCAACTTACCCGGTCCAGGTCTCACCCCATTTAACCAAACGACGCCGTTTCTTTCAAGCGAATCTCAGTCGTTGATCTTGTGTGATCCAACGGCTGCGAACTGATTCATATTCCCAAACATATATGTCCTAACCGGTCCCCCCCCCCCCAGTCAAACCCTAAATCCGTCTCTCTCACCCCAAACCCTAGAGATCCGCCGCCCTTAAATCCCAAATCCCCACCCGCCGGCGGCGACACCTCAACTCGCCCTAAAATTCTTACCATACCATCACCCTTTCCCCCTCTGTTCAAACCCATAAACAACTTCCTTTAAATCACTGCCCAAACTCGCCAAATCCACATCTGGAGCCAAGTCCTAATTCACCCAACCTCCTCCAAACCCACTAAAATCGACACCATGCAATCACTACCTTCCCCTCTCATCATCTATCTCGTGACCATATCTTTCGATTGACCCAAAAGTCACATATTTTAGATCTAAAAATGCTCAAGAATATCGGGTCTTTTATTTGATTTCTCCGTCGATTTGAGCATGTTTTGAGTCTGAAACTGACATTAGCCAATGGCTTTGTTAAGAGCCATTAGTTAATGTAAGTTTAAACTCATTTCGGAGTCACCGGGATTTAGTTGATTCGCTTCTGACCGGACGAAATGCATTCAAAGTCCAGAGTTTTCAGTGTTCGGAGGGTATTTCTTTTCCTCTCTTTTCTGAAATTGTAAGGGTTTAATTTTGTTCTTAGGTTAATTCAGAGTTCATTGATGAAAAATCTTCTGAACGTGGATTTTGTTCCTTCTGATTTCTGATTGGTACTTGGTTAATCTTTCCTTTCGTATTTGTTTCCCTACTCAATTTGCATGTTTAGTCTAGTTTAATTTCTGTTAGCTCTTTCATCTCGTAGCTTCAATAAGCTTGAACAATTTGAAAATCATTTGGTTTTAGATGTAAATACTTCTATTTGCTGAATTGTTTTGTTTTGGTTAGCTTAAAAGGTCCAAATGCTTAATGATTGTTGTTTGTTCAATCTGAATTTCGATGTGTTCTTTGCCTAAATGTGTTAGTCCTGATTTGGGGATAGCATAAACTTTCAGGGGGTTAATTGAATAACTAGGAATTTAAGGGGGTAATTTGGGAATTTTAACTTGGGAGAATCTTTAGTAACTGATTGGAAACTTCTTAAAATGGACAGCTGCCCAAAATTGTTAGGATAAGAGGCTAAAAAATAAAAATATCTGACAGTTGTACAGAAATCAGTTTTGAAAGATGCTTTTTTTCCTGAAATTTAGGCTGGGCAGTAGAGATTTGATTCAAAAAATTCCTTAGTAGCACATGGAGAGTGAGCACCTATATATATAACCATTTCCCTCACTCTAAAGGAGGAGATTTAAAAATACTATTATTTGCACCTAGAACACTAAAGAATACACACACATTGATAGAGTTTCAAAAATTAGAAAGAAAAACACAAAAAAAAACGTAAATAATGTTCCATTGCAGCTGGTTTTCATCTTTCTTGGGTTTTAAAAGCTTGAGTACATTGTTGTTCTTTTTTTGGGTTCAAAACATGGTTAAAGCTGATTGATAGTTGCTGCTTGTTGTTGTTTTAAACTCTGCTGATATTACTATTTTCTTGTTGAAGTTCTGTGGCTGTTTTTGGTTTATATCCATGTATGTAAGCTGAATCCCTATGGCCATGTGAATAATACACTTGAAGCTTTAGAGTTTGTTGGCTATTGCCACTCAGTCGATGCCTGTTTGCTCTGCTGGAGATCGATTCCATGATGTTGGAATTTATTGCATTTCTGTTTCCTTCCCTTCCCCATTTTGTTTTTTAGTATGTTAGAAATTAGCTAAAATTGGTACGTAATAGACGTGTGTTTTGAGCTTGAACTGTATTGTAAGGTGTGTGGGAGGTATTTGTGCCTTTAAGTTGCTTTGGGAGTTTGAAGCTTCAGTCTACTATAGTAGTATGGCTTATCATAGGGTGTGTTTGAAGGTTATGTGTTTAATGGTAAATGCTCTTTAGAAGGGGTTGAAAGCTTACCACTGTGAGGTATGTGAAATCTGGCTCTAATATGTTTAAAATACAATGTTCAGCATGTATATATTTCTGGGCTTTAACTTGATAGAACAGATCGTGTTTGCATTAGTATAGTTGATAAATAGTTTAAATGGTCTGAGTTCATGTTGTAGCATTAGTAGCAGTAACAATTCGAGGTCTGTAATATCATTGTTGTCGCTGTATGTTTGGGAATTGTATATGATGTTGTTTCGTGTGAATGGTGACTGTTTATGGCCTCAGTAGGGCCTTAATTCTCAGCACATTCCTGCCAAGGTTTTAAGAAGTTGAATCAGGACCAAATGGAGCCGTTTGGAATTATGATGAATTTTCTTTTGGGCTCTACCTTGAGCCTAACCTCCGAAAGCACACAGTTTGTTCCCCAAAATAATTACTGAGTACATTATAGCATTGGGCCCGGATTTAAGTGGCCCAGTCTTTAGCTGAGGTGTTTCAGATTGATATTGGTCATTTATTTCCCTTACACTTCGTTTAGTACTTATTTCGATCATTAGTTGATAATATACTGAAATTTGCTTTGAATAGCCACAATGATTATCATATTTGGGCTTTGTGTCTGGCCCAGATTAGCCCTTGAGGCTTCCAGCACTTTAGTTTCAGCTTTGGATTTTCCCTTGAGCCCAATTCCCCTTTAAAATGTCGCTTGTTGTTACTGTAAGTTTGGAACTCGCCCTCCCCCCACCCCAAACGTTAGGCTAGTATGGTATTTTGCGTAGGCTGCTTATAGTCATGTTAGATAGAATTTAATTTAGATAAGAATCCAAACATCTTTAGATGGCTTTAATTAAGTATAATTTCTTAAAGAAAGAATGGATTGAGGTGTACCATCCTAATTAAATCACTCATGGCCCTCACAAATGTTATAATTTAGATATTAAAAATAAACTTCATAGTTTGCTTTAGGCGCGTTAATTATATAATTATCATGGCTATTATTAAATCCGGGTGTACATTTCATGTGATCCGGTTCTAATTTCCAACAAGGTTAAATAGAACGTGTCGTGAATCACGGGTTCATTTCATGTAGCGTGTTTTGCGATGTGTTTTAAATAATCTTGAAATAATTCCTTAAATAAATAAAAGCGGTTTTAAAGTTAAAAATACACATAGGTTTAAAAGTATTTTAAAATCAGATAATTAGGCCAATAATAATAGTTGATCGACCGTGCTAAAATTACGAAACCCGAAAATGCCTAACACCTTCTCTCGGGTTAACAGAATTCCTTACCCGGATTTTTGTGTTCGCATACCATAATTAGAGCCAAAACCTTCCTCGATTCAATATTTCAACCGGTGACTTGGGACACCATAAATTATCCCAAGTGGTGACTCTGAACTTTAAAAAAATAATCCCATTTCGATTATCACTTAAATTGGAAAAAATTCTCTTATACTCTTCCGGGGGGTGTGACAGCTCTGGCGACTCTACTGGGGATCGAACCCAGAATCTCTGGTTCAGGGTTCAAGAATTCGAGCTTAGAATAATTGTTATATTTGGCTTTCTTTATTATCTGATTTTATTTATATGTTTGAGCCTAATGTGTTAATTGTCGCTTTTTAGTGCTTTGATACTCTTTGAACTGTATATAAACTGTTACGAAACCCTCCTCTCTCTGAGTCTTCTAAATCATCTGGGAAGTGTGCACTTCGTGTGACTTCTTTTCTGTTAGAGTCATATCCCAATTTTAGAACGAGGTTCGGACAAGTTGCAAAGCCGGTGAAGCTTCTGTATTCCCGGTACGCTGCCCCCCTCCCCCCGACTCGAGTTGTCCGCTCGGGTAAGCCAGGTCTCGAACAATACACCCAAATTTTAAACCTAGAATAACATTGTCTCATGCTGGATCCCTAGTAGGTACGTTTGTTTGCATCACATGCATCTGACTTTGGGGACTCAACACAGGTGTTGAGTCCGTCTAGGACAGGTGTACCCGAAATCAAAAGACCATCCTGATGCATTTTACCTGCTACTTGCGCATTTATTTGACTCAGATTGCATGCTGGCCGGCTTCTAGAATAGGGGAGAAAATTGAGAAAAACCAAATTGAGGTGAGAGAGAGGAAATTACCCGCATGTGGAAAATCTAGTGTCTAAAATATCCCGAAACTCTGCCGAAATTTTTGAAGAAAAAGGAAAAAGCTATTTCAAAATATTTATGTTTCTTTTTTTGTTGTTGCGTCAAAATTGACCGAACTACGCGAGTTTGATTCTCACTGGATGTGGGATATGTAGGCAACCCTCATCGGGTCCAACTCCATTTTTGCAAAAATAATCCAAAAAATATGAAGTGTCGCTATTTTGTCACAAATAAATCAAGTAATGTCGTTCTTGTCCAAAATAGCCAAAATGCCCCAAAAAGGGCACCGGAAGGTTGCTTTTGCAAGAATAGCCACCTAAGGTCCTCCTTCAAATTTTGGTTGGTTAGCAAACACAGCCCTAAAATCTTCTTTCCTAAGGTGCTGAAGGGTTGTATTCGCAAAAGTGTTTGTTTTGAATGGCAATTTTCGAAAATTGGTATTTTTCTCTTGAGTCAAAGTAAATCTTAGTCTTTTTAACCGATCACTTTAAATAAATGTGCAGGATGAGCACGATTGAAAATGAACCTTTCACAATCCTTGAGGAAATGCCGTTAGAACTCCATATGTGGTGGAACGATTTAGGGGAAGTCAATAGAGGTACTGTGATAAAATCTTTGGGCGGTCTTATTGGTCTTCTGAAGATTAAGCCGAGGAAGGATATAATTGAGGCTTTGATACCCTTTTGGGAACCAACACATAATGTGTTCTATTTTGCTGATTTTGAGCTAACCCCTACGCTTGAGGAAATAGCGGGCTACGCTGGTTTTAGTGGGAATCTCAGAAATAAATACCTAGTGGCACCTAGAACGGTGACTCCCCATAAGTTTCTGGATCTTCTAAGCATCAGTGACGAAGTTAAAGACGGAAATTTGGCTGAGGGATTTTTCACATTCCACTTCTTGTACCGACGTTACGGGAAGCCCCGCGATTTTGAGACTCCAGATACCGGCCTAACTCATTTAGGAAATAAAGATAAATGGGAAGCTCGACAGGGACTGACTTTTATAGTGGCATTCCTGGGCGTTCTAATTTGCCCAAGAAAGGATGGAAACATATATTTGGGGCTTTTGGGAATAACCGACTTCATGACTAAAAAGGCTAATGGCACCATTGTACCGATGATCCTAGCGGAGATTTATCAAGCTCTAACTGTTTGCCGAAAAGGAGGAAATTTTTTTGAGGGATGCAATATGCTTCTACAACTCTGGATGGAGGAATACCTTTGCCACCGCCCGGGGTACATGAACTGTGGTATGACCGGTCTTAAATGCATTGAAAAACATGAAAATCGGGTGGAGGACCATGAGTTTCCGGATGGTACGGAAGCATGGTTTGCACATTTGAGCTCCCTGACTGCAAGCAAGATTGAATGGACATTCGGGTGGCTCCCGGTCAGTGAAGTCATTTACATGTCGGCCGAAGTATGTTTTTTCTATTGATGGGTCTTCGGAGTACTCGGCCTTATGCCCTACACAGAGTTCTACGCCAGTTAGGCAGGTACCAGACTATCCCGCATGATGAGGATCTGAGTCGGCAGGTCATCGAACTGGGACCAAAAGCTGATTACCCGGAAGAAAGGGTGCATCGAATTTGGCATCAATGTAGGTTCCTAGAGCCAAAGACTCAGGTACGGGATTTGTCCAGAGGCGAGTTGGAGCCTAGTTACACAACTTGGTACGGTAAAAGGTCTCAAGTCCATCAAGATCCTGAACGACCCACCAAAAGGTCCCATGTACAACAATTCACTAATGGAGCACAGGAGCAATGACATTGGTTGGCAAAAGAAGCAAGTTATAGAGCCACAATAAGCAAATTGGAGGGACAAATTCGAGATTTTAATTTGACAAAATTGTACAGGCCACTGCCGATGAAGGGGAGAAGAAGAAATTGGCCCAAGAAAACCAAGCCATTCAAGTCCAAATCCAAAAAATGAAGATAGTTGCTGAGAATTAGGAAAGGAGTCGAAAGGATGAAAGACTCATAAATGGTCTTAGGAGGAAAATAGCCGAGTGCGAGGATGATCTAGAAAATTCCGATGGTAATCTGGCGAGAGCCCGGGCATAGTTAGCAAAGAACGTAGAGGGACGAGCCGAGTTTGTCCGGCAATTAAAAAGAAAGTATGAGGGAGAAGCCACCAACTTAAAGAAAAAACTAACTACCCTCGAGAATGAAATGGCCAAACAAACAAAGAGCTTCAAAGTAGAAAGAGAACACTGTTATGCACTGATGTCATAGCTAGAAAAAGACCTGCAACAGCTTCAAGAGCAAAATCATACAGCTGAACAAGTTTTGGGGGCCAGATCTCAACAGATTGGACAGATGCTATAAGAGAAGGGTATTATCAGAGAAAGGGTTAGGAGCATTGTAGACTACATTGTGATGAAGTGCAACGAGTGCGAAGACATGACCAGGTCCATGTTCTTCGCTTCCGTTATGATTTTTGTCCGACAGATCATGGATGACCTATTCCGCCTTCAAGAAGATATGGCGCATAGGCCCACGGCAAGACCGACCGATGTCCTACGGGCCCTTGGAGTAGTAATTGAGGCACTTATGTATTCATGATTTTCATTCGAGTCTGTATTTTCATCTTTCTTCCAGAGTTTGTTAGTCCATTTTCGAGTCTGTATTTTCATTTTTCTATTGGAGTCTGTTAGTCTACCTTTTCGAGTCTATTAGTTTTTATGATTAAATATTGTAGGAGAAGTTGTTGTAACCAGGATGTTTTGCTTTTATTTTATAAAAAAAAATTGAAAACCCAAAAAATGTATCTTTCTTTTATTTTACACTTATCCCCGAAACTACGCTTGGTCTGATCATGCGGTGTCATGATATGTAGTCAATCCCCATAGGATTCGATCATAACAGTAAAATAAAAAAAAGAAGAAAAAAAGAGAAAACGAGAAAAACTGTGGGAAAAATAATGGCAAAAAAAGAGAGAAAAATGAGAGAACAAAATAACAAAAACAAGAATCTAGCAAAGAAAAGCAGGAATGAGAAAAAAAAAGAGAGAAAGAAATTGCAAAATGGAAATTAGTGAAAGCCGGGATGACGTAAGCAACCGTTTAAATGCATAATAGAAATGGTTAACTGCTTAGGTGCATTGCATCCCCAACGTGCGGTTGCATATCTGCTAAGCTCTTAATCACTAACCAGTTTGCTTGTTGTCATCAAGTTCAGGCAGGTGGTTAGTTTGTTTGGCATTCTGGCAACTCACCCGTACAACACCAGGTCCAAAGACAAGTTGATCATGGCTGGCCAAGAACTGGATGCAAGTGCTATTGATCCGTCAAGGGAGGGGGAAGAGTCTGATGTTAATCTAAAAGAGGAGGTACATAAGTTGAAACACCAAATGGCAGAGATGTACCAGGCGTGGATGAAAGGGCATCCACCATCATCATACCCCGCTAGCGCGGCTTTCGTCCCGCCCCTGGCTCAATCCCAAAAACCTCCCACTGTTGATTCATCTCCAGGCTTCCCTCATTACCACCACTACCAAGGCACCACTTCCCAGACCCCACAAGCACCACCACCCAAACCAATCCCATACCCTCCTCCACCAACCACCCCTGTTCTCGTGGCACCACCGCTAGCTACACTCCATAGATCCTCCAGTGAGCCATTATTCTAAACCCAAGATAACCAATACTATCCCCCGAAGCCTACTTTCAAGGCCCTAGAGCATTACTCCTACACTCCTCATTTCGACCTCCCAGTTGAGACTGAGAAACCACCTAAAAACCTAGAGCAGGAGGAGATGTTCAGGAAGGTAAGAAGCTTGGAACAGTCGTTCAGAAACATGTAGGGATTGGGAGGCCAAGTGAGTGTAGCCTACAAAGATTTATGTCTATTTCTCGTTGTTCAACTGCCTATGGGATTTAAGATGCCTAAATTCGACCTATATGATAGGCACAGAGACCCGGTGGCCTATTTGAGGGGATTTTGCAGTAAAATGAGAGGAGCCGATGGGAAAGATAAGCTGTTGATGGCATACTTTAGCTAGAGTCTGAGCGGCGCGGCATTGGAGTGGTTCACTCGTCAGGATCACAGCAGATGGTATACGTGGGATGATTTGGCCCAAGCATTCGCTCGTCATTTCCAATACAACATCGAGATTGTTCCAGATTGTTTATCTCTGACTAAGATTGAGAAGAAGCCTAGTGAAAGTTTCAGGGAATACGGTTTTCGCTGGAGAGAACAAGTAGCAAGAGTTAACCCCCCGATAGAAGAGAGCGAAATGGTGGAGTACTTTCTGCAGGCTCTGGAGCCTACTTACTTTGGCCATCTGATATCGGCCATAGGCAAGTCTTTCAACGAGGTAGTGAAGATGGGTGGCATGGTGGAAGAGGGGCTTAAATCAAGTAAAATCATGAGCTACTCGGCCATCAAAGCAACTACTCAAGCCATTCAGAATGGTACTGGAGGAGTGATCAGAAAGAAGAAGAAAGAAGATGTGGCAAGAATTGATTCAGGATCATAGTTTGGATCGAGGGGCCCGTCACATCATTATACCCAATCTCGACCCCATCACCGAACCTACACCCAAACCTCATATAATCCACCCCAACACTACTTCCCATCACCAGACCCTTAGATTTCTGTCCATCACGCCCAGACATATACTCAACCTCCTGCCTACTCATAATGGTGTGCCCCAACCCCACAAAACACCTACCCAGCTCCACAATATGCTTACCCACCCCCATGAGCCTACCAAAACCCTACCGGCCCAGGTTTCCGACCCAATCCAGCATTTAAAAACGAGAGGTTGCAGCGGAAGAAAACTTTCACCCCGTTGGGGGAGTCCTATACCAGTTTATTTCATAGATTGACGCAGTTGGATATGCTGAGGTCAATTGAGTTGAAATTGCCAAACCCTCCTCCAAAGAATCTTGATTACTTCTTGAGTTGTGAATATTGTTCTGGTACTCCGGGGCATGATACGGAGAAGTGCTGGCACTTGAAAAATGCCATCCAGGAGCTCATCGACACAAATCGGATTGAAGTCAAAACTCCAGAGACACCCAACATCAATCAGAACCCATTGCCAACCCATGAGGAAACAAACATGATCGAGATAGTACACAAGGGAGGGGGAGCCCAAGAAGCCTTCACAGTCTGTTATGATGATTCGGTCCAGTGAGGCTAGGCTAGTCAAAAAACCAGCGGTTGGAGGATCAGTGAACAAGTTAAGCATGACATATGGTGAGCCATCTATGGTAGTTAAGAAAAGATCCCCAAGTGATTCTATGGCAAAGCAAGAAAAGTCAAAAGTGGTCGTGCCAAGGTTGGCAAATAAGCTTATTATAATTGTAGAAGGTGCCCGTACGGACCCTGTCATCATCAAGCCGGTAACCCAGTTGCCGGTAGTCAACACCAAGGCTATCTCGTGGAGCTATGAACGGGTGATAGTGACCTATAAGGGAAAGGAAGTGAAAGAAGAAGTTAACGAGGCCCAGGGATTAACTCGTTCGGGGAGATGCTTTGCCCCGGAAGAGTTAAGGAAAGCTAAAACATCCAGAGATAATCCGGTTCTAGTAAATAAAGAAGTCACTGAAGAAGAGGCGGAGGAGTTCTTGAAAAAAATAAAGGTGCAAGATTACTCCATCGTGGAGCAGTTGAGAAAGATGTCTGCCTAGATTTCCTTGTTATCATTGCTGATCCATTCAGACGAGCATCGTCGGGCCCTGATGAAAATTCTGAACGAAGCTCATGTCCCTGACAAAATCTCCGTGAACCATCTGAAAAAGATCGCCAACAAAATATTTGAGGTAAACAGGATCACCTTCTCTAATGATGAGTTGCATGTGGAAGGTACTGAACACAACAAAGCTCTCTATCTTACGGTAAAATGTGAAGATTCTGTGGTCACCAAGGTGTTAGTTGACAACGGTTCCAATGCAAACATCTGTCCTCTCTCTACTCTGAACAAGTTGAAAGTTGATGATGAGAGGATTCACAAGAATAGCATATGCATCCGAGGTTTTGACGGTGGAGGAAAAGACTCGATCGGTGATATAGTGCTTGAATTGACAATAGGATCGGTGGAATTCACCATGGAGTTCCAGGTACTGGATGTAGCCATCTCTTACAATTTGCTGTTAGGTCGGCCTTGGATACATGCCGCCAAAGCAGTCCTGTCCACCTTGCACCAGATGGTCAAGTTCGAGTGGGATAGACAGGAGATCATCGTGCACGGTGATGAGAATTTGTGTGCTCACAGTGATGCTTCTGTCCCATTCATTGAGGCTGAAGATGTCAAAGGGCCTTGGGTCTATCAAGTTTTTGAAACAATGCCGGTCGAGAAGGTTCCAGAAGGGAAATGTGTTCCAACTCCAAAGATAGCCTTTGCATCCGTCATGATGGCCTCTGAAATGCTGAAAAATGGTTTTGTGCTAGGTAAAGGTCTGGGTGCATCCTTGTAGGGTATCATACAGCTAGTGTCCCTCCCTGAAAACTTGGGTACATTCGGTCTCAAATTCAAACCCACGGCGGCAGATGTGAAAAGGGCTAGAAGGTTAAAACAAAAGGCGTGGGCACTTTCGAAACCTATTCCGCGTCTCTCCAGGTCTTTTGTCAAGCTTGGTGCTAGGAAACGCCCAGTGACGATAGTTCCAAGTTCTGTGGTTGACGTTGGTGAATAATTAATTGAAAGGTTCCAGAGGTTGTTTGATGATGTGAACATGGTAGAAGTTGGAGAAGGTTCTATCAAAGCAGACGTGCAGTTCATCGGGCCGAATGTAAAGCTTAACAGTTGTAAGGCTACTCCTCTCCCTACTCGGAAGGAGTCTTGGTAGTTTGTTTTATTTTCCTTTCTATCTAAGTTATTCCAGGGTTCTAACCCAGATTTTTATTTTTCGCTTGTTAATGTACAAATCCTGTTATCCTTTATTTTCAATGAAATGCAATTTCCCTTTTCCATCATTCCTGATAATTTTATTTTTGTTTTCTTTTCTTCTTTGTACAGTTCTCTTTATGCTGGTTCAATGACATGACATGCATGAGGAATCCTCGGCCAAGCCTTAAAAGTCAATCTAATTCTGAAATAATAATCCAAGAAATAGAGTGTGATGATGAATCAGAATACGATGAGGATGAGGTATTTGAGGAGATTAGTAAGGAACTAAATCATTTTGAAAAAAAAAACAAGCCTAATCTGAATGATACGGAAGCAATCAATTTAGGGGATCCAGATAATGTCAGAGAAACTAAGATAAGTGTCTATCTTGAACCGCAAATCAGGGAAGAAATAATTAAAGCATTGTTGGAATATAAGGATATTTTGCATGGTCGTATGATGACATGCTAGGCTTGAGTACAGATTTGGTGGTCTATAAGTTGCCAATTGATCCAGCATTCCCTCCTGTCAAGCAAAAGTTGAGAAAGTTCAAAACTGACATGAGTGTGAAGATTAAAGAAGAAGTCACAAAGCAGCTTGATGCAAAGGTCATTCAAGTCACGCGGTATCTCACGTGGTTAGCCAATGTTGTGAAGAAAGATGGTAAGACCAGAGTGTGTGTTGATTACCGTGACCTCAACAAAGCAAGTCCAAAGGACAATTTCCCACTGCCAAATATCCACATTTTGATTGTCAACTATTCCAAGTACGAGATTGGGTCTTTGGTGTATTGCTATGCAGGGCATCATCAGATTTTAATGGATGAGGAGGATTCGGAAAAGACGACATTCATCACGCCATATGGAACATATTACTACCGGATCATGCCTTTTGGTTTGAAAAATGCTGGGGCAACTTACATGAGGGAAATGACAACCATATTCCATGACATGATACACAAGGAGATTGAGGTGTACGTGGATGACGTGATCATAAAGTCCAGGAAGTAGTTTGACCACGTTAAAGATTTGAGAAAGTTTTTCCAGAGGCTCCGTAAGTACAATCTTAAGCTCAATCCTGCAAAGTGTGCATTTGGTGTTCCATCTGGGAAACTGTTGGGATTCATAGTTAGTCAACAGGGCATTGAGCCGGATCCATCAAAGATCAAAGCTATCCAGGAATTGCCACCGCCAAAGAACAAGACCGAGGTGATGAGTCTGTTAGGGAGACTGAACTACATCAACAGGTTTATTGCTCAGCTCACGACAACTTGTGAGCCCATCTTTAAGCTGCTAAAGAAGGATGCTGTGGTCAAATGGACCGATGAATGCCAGGAAGTATTCGATAAGATCAAAGAGTATTTGTCGAACCCACCTGTGTTGGTCCCGCCGGAACTTGGAAGACTCTTGATCCTTTATTTGACAGTCCAAGATAACTCATTTGGTTGTGTGTTGGGTCAGCATGACATCACTGGTAGGAAAGAGCAAGCCATCTATTATCTCAGCAAGAAGTTCACATCTTATGAGGTTAAGTATACTCCCCTTGAGAGGACATGTTGCGCCCTGACTTGGGTAGCACAAAAGTTGAAGCATTATTTGTCATCCTACACTACTTACCTCATCTCTCGCCTGGATCCTTTAAAGTATATCTTTCAGAAGCCCATGCCCATAGGAAGGCTCGCAAAGTGGCAGATCTTGCTCACAGAGTTTGACATCGTATATGTGACTCGGACGGGGATAAAAGCCCAAGCTTTGGCCAACCACTTGGCCGAGAACCCGGTGGATGAAGAATATGAACCTTTAAGGACTTACTTTCCTGATGAAGAGGTAATACATATTGATGAGGTCGAGAAGGATGAAAAGCCCGATTGGAAACTCTTCTTCGATGGGGCCGCTAACATGAAATGCATTGGAATAAAAGCTGTACTCATTTCTGAAAAAAGGCATCACTACCCTGTCACTGCTCAGCTTCATTTCTATTGTACCAACAACATGGTCGAGTATAAAGCGTACATTCTGGGTTTAAGGTTAGCCGTGGACATGAGAGTCCAAGAACTGCTGGTTTTGGGAGATTCAGATTTGTTAGTGCACCAGATCCAGGGAGAATGGGAGACTCGAGATTTGAAGCTCATACCATACCGACAATGTCTGTAGGATCTTTGTCAGCGGATTAGATCAGTGGAGTTCAGGCATATCCCAATGATCCACAATGAGGTTGCTGACGCTTTGGCTACTCTGGCGTCGATGTTGCATCATCCAGATAAAGCTTATATTGACCCTATGCATATTTAGGTCCGCGATCAGCATGCTTACTGTAACATGGTAGAAGAAGAACTTGACAGTGAACCTTGGTTCCACAATATCAGGGAGTATATCAGGTCGGGGATATATCCGGTACAAGCCACAGGGGATCAAAAGAGAACAATTCGACGTTTGGCAAGTGGATTTTTCTTCAGTGGAGGAGTTTTGTACAAAAGAACTCCAAATCTTGGATTGTTAAGATACATAGATGCTAGACAAGCCACGACTATCATGACCGAAGTGCATTCCGGGGTTTGCGGACCGCATATAAGTGGGTATGTTCTGGCAAGGAAAATTCTTCAAGCAGGGTATTATTGGCTCACCATGGAGCGAGATTGCATCAGCTTTGTGCGCTAGTGTCATCAATGCCAAGTACACGGAGATTTGATTCATTATCCACCATCTGAATTGCACACAATGTCTGTACCATGGCCCTTTGTTGTTTCGGGTATGGATGTCATCGGACCAATTGAGCCAGCAGCATCCAATGGGCACAGGTTCATTCTGGTAGCCATTGATTATTTCACCAAGTGGGTGGAAGCTAAAACTTTCAAATCTGTGACCAAGAAGGCAGTGGTTGATTTTGTTCATTCGAATATCATTTGTCGGTTTGGAATCCCAAAGGTGATCATCACAGATAATGGTGCTAATCTTAACAGTCATCTGATGAAAGAGGTATGTCAATAGTTTAAGATTACACATCGTAATTCCACCCCATACCGCCCCAAGGCGAATGTAGCAGTCGAGACAGCCAACAAGAACATAAAGAAGATACTTCAAAAAATGGTGCAAGGTTCCAGGCAATGGCATGAAAAGTTTCCCTTTGTTCTGCTGGGTTATCGCATTACTATTTGCACTTCAGTAAGTGCAACTCCTTATTTGTTGGTATATGGTACTGAAGCAGTGATACCCGCAAAAGTTGAAATTCCATCCCTTCGGATTATTGCTGAAGCCGAAATTGATGAGATGAATGGGTCAAAACCCGTCTGGAGCAATTGAGTTTGATTGATGAGAAGAGACTGGCAGCAGTGTGTCATGGCCAGTTGTATCAAAAGAGAATGGCAAGAGCATATAACAAGAAGGTGCGTCAGCAGAAATTTGAAGTGGGTCAGCAAGTATTGAAACGCATCCTTCCAAATCAGGCTGAAGCGAAAGGCAAGTTCGCCCCAAATTGGCAGGAGTCGTTCATTGTAACAAGAGTGTTGTCCAATGGTGCTTTATATTTAACAGATATAGAAGGTAAATGTGTATATATGGCTATCAATTCTGATGCAGTCAAAAGATATTATGTATGATTTATTTGGTTTGTCTAAATTTTTGTTTGTACTTGGCATATTTTGAAGATTGAAATGACGAAGGCATTTTATTCTGCTATCTAAACACTTTATCCTTTGATACCCCTTTGAGCCTTATTTATTTCCTTTCATACCCCTCTTTTGGAATCGGTAGCAAAATTCAGAAACACGAACGCAAAAGGTAAGTAAATAAGAAAAGAGAAAAGAGAAAAGAAAAAAAAAGAAAAGAAAAAAAAGAAAAAAAGAAAGAAAAAGAGAAAAGAAAAGGAAAAAGAGAGAAAGAAGGAAAAAGTAACAACAACAAAACAATTCCTATGACATGAACTACGTTCGACCTGATTCCATTTAAGGATACGTAGGCAACCTCACAGTTCGGTCCCATCCAAATAAAAATTTAAAAGTCCCCAAGCAAAGAAACTGGGGCAGAAAGTTGTGATTGTTGTAAGAAATCTGATTCCAAAAGTTGTAATTTTGAACCCATGCAAGTTATTTTGAGCCTTTGTGATACCCTTTCTTTCTAACCCTATCCAAAAGCCCACATCACAGTCTAAAGAAAGACCTTCTGATCAGTCTTTGAGAGATGCCAAGTCGAGCAAGCAGAGGTGTGATTCACGCAACACTCTGTTCTGAGCAGGAAGAATGAAAAAATGAGAGAGTCTTATCGGTGAAAATCCTCACGGGCACTGTAAGGCGATGGCAAGCTAAGAGAATTTAAAAATGAGAGAGTCTTATTTGTGAAAACCCTCACAGACACCGTAAGGCAATGGTGAGTTGAGAGATGAATAAATGAGAGAGGTTTGCTGGTGAAAACCACTTCAGGGCACCGCAAGCCGAACAAGGTTGTTAACTTGGCAAAGGAGTCAGATTATAAGAACCCTAGGCATAAAGTGTGAAGATTGAAAGAGGATCGACTTAATGGACTAGACTGATTAATCCGAAGTGCATGTCGTGACCATTGACGCCAGCAACCTCACTCAGATAAGTCACTTTTCCCTTTCTTCCTCAAAGAGTCTTTCTGTTTTGATTCTCTTCTCTAGTCATAACTCTCGAAGTCATTACATTTCATTTCCTTTTGGGTCTATTCCTCTAAAGCTTTTTCAATGTTAGACTTTCTAAGCAAAATAAAGGATTGCAAAGCTTATTACTAACTTCTAAATTGCACAAATCAAAGTGCGGCCACAACATGCCAAAAATAGCATGATGCAAAAAGGAAAAATAAGGTGTTAGCAAGGGTTCAAGTGATCAAGTGGTTTCGTGAATTGTGGGTAGAAACACAAAGGTTCAGATGGGAGAGACAGACATGATAAAACAATAGGTTGATTATAGGGCACTCGGGTCATTCAAGGTTTCGTGGTTAAGGTTCAATCAGAAGGTTAAATAACTCTTGGCTAGTCAGATGCAGCTGAGTAGAACAAAGCATGGCAGTGGGAAAGCCACCCTCAGCAAGAATGCCGCAAACTAACCACCACATTTTCAAACTGACAATATTTTTCTTTGATTGAAACAGGGGCAGGAAATCGTTTATTTGGGAGAAACCCTCTGTGAGGAAAGCAGTGCTAGATATGCTCGGTAGTAAGCTCCACTATCCTCCTGGATAAGAGAATTTAGTAATTTTTTAGACCCTCGCAAATGACAAAGGTCTGACGAGAGGTCTACTTTTGGGAAGTATAATTTGGCAGTTGAGTTATTCACTTTTGAGATGAGGCTTGGTTTTAAATTTTCAGGATAAAGGAATTTAGTTTAGAATGTTTAAAATTTATTTTGATAAGAAGAAATCAGTTAACACTCACAGATGTTCCCAATGTCAAACTGTGGAAGAAAAATGTCTTTTGTTTTGTCTGTTTTGTTGAAATTAGGTGCCCACCTAAAGAACAAGGGAAGACAACACGAGTTTCAAGAATAGAAAATAGTTCAGGTTCAAGCAATCAGGCACCCACCTGGAGAAACAAGGGAAGATAGTTCAAAGAAAAGCAGTTTCAAGAAGAGGACAATTCAAGTTCAGCAATCAGGCACCCACCTGAAGAACAAGGGGAGACGACACAAGATCAAAGGAAAGCAGGTCAAGCTCAGCAATCAGGCGCCCACCTGGAGAGCAAGGGAAAATGGTGCAAGTTTCTAAGGAAAACAGTTCCAAGTAGCAAGAGAATATGGTTCTAGTTCAGCAATCAGGAACTTACCTAGAGAACAAGGGAAAACGAGTCAAGTTTCGAGGAAAAGCAGTGCAAGTGTTGGAAATCAGGCACCCACCTGGAGAATAAAGGGAAAGCAACAATGTTCAAAGGAATATGGTTCAAGGTCAGCAATCAGGAGCCCACCTAAAGAACAGGGGAAAACAAGTCAAGTTTCGAGAAGAAGCAGTTAAAGTGTTGGAAATCAGGTACCCATATAGAGAACAAAGGGAAAGCAGCAATGTTCAAAGGAAGACGAGTCAAGTTCAGCAATCAGGAGCCCACCTGGAGAATAAGGGAAAATAGGTCAGTTCTGAGGAAAAACAGTTAAAGTTTTGGCAATCAGGCGTCCACCTAGAGAGCAAGGGAATACAGTTAAAGTTTTGGCAATCAGGCGCCCACCTGGAAAGCAAGGGAATACATTTAAAGTTTTGGCAATCAGGCACCCACCTGGAGAGCAAGGGAATACAGTTAGACTTTGGTAATCAGGCGCCCGCCTGGAGGGCAAGGGAATACAGTTGAAGTTTTGGCAATCAGGCGCCCACCTAGAGAGCAAGGGAATACAGTTGAAGTTTTGGGAATCAAGCGCCTACATAAAGAGCAAGGGAATATAGTTAAACTTTTGGCAATCAGGCACCCACTTGGAGAGTAAGGAATACAGTTAAAGTTTCGGCAATCAGGCGCTCACCTGGAGAGCAAGGGAATGCCGTTCAAAGTTTTGGCAGTCAGGCACCTACCTAGAGAACAAGAGAAGTAGTTCAAGTTTCAAAGGAAGACATCACAGATTCAAGGGAAAACAGTTTAAGGTAACAAAGGGGATACAATTCAAGTTTCGGCAATCAGGCGCCCACCTGAAGAACACGGGAATACAGTTCAAGTGCCGGCAATCATGCGCCCGCCTGGAGAATAAGGGAATTCATTTCAGAATGCAATTCAAGTCAGCAACAAATGAAGCTCATCTGGAGAGTACAAGTCAGCAGAGCGACAGAAACTGCAATATCAAGTTTGAAGATATAGATAGGATTCTTGTAATTCATAGATCATAGTTTGGTCTAATTTTTTTTATTTTGTCTTGGTGTAATAAGGAGTTCAGCAAGCAGTAGTAGCAGCAGCAACAGTGAAATCACAGTTTCCTGGTAGTCCCAGCTACCAAAACTTCCCGAACTACACCGACCTGATTCCTTTATAGCCAAGAATATGTAGGCAACCTCGGAAGTAAGGTGCGGTCAAATTTCTTAAAAATTCTTCCCACAAAGTATTCAAACGGGCAAAAATCGCTTGTATCCGATTACTTTATCTTTGCACGAAAACTCTTCGTGTTTCCGAGCAAAGAAGAGCAGCTGTGAGCACGCGATTTTTGCCCTATATGAATTACTCCTATAAAATTCAAGAAAAATAAATTTTTTCCATTATTTGCAGTTTATAGGATTTTGTGAGAATTTGTGCTAATTGTTTGCATTTCTGTGCATGTTTATTTCTGTTAAAAATCATGAAAATATCAAAAATACCATGCATTGCATTTAGGATTTATTTTTACATTTTAGGTTAATTAGTGAATTAGTTGCTTTATTAAAAAAACAAAAATCATAAAAATTGGCTTACTTTTGCATTTTTAGTCTTTTAATTCTAATTTAGTAATTTTCTTTTCTTTAATTTAGGATCAACTAATTTTGTAAATATTACAATTAGATAATTAGATTAACCTTGCAAATTAGATTAATTTGATATGTAATTTAGGATTTTAGTTAATTAAAGGAAAAAAAAAGGGAAAAAAAAGAAAGAGAAAAGAATTAAAAAGGGTCTAACTTGGCCCCAAAATTGGGCCAAATCGTTTGAGCCCAAATCCAACCCCAGGTCAGCCCCAAACCTAACCCGAAACCAATTTACCTGGTCCAGGTCTTACCCCACTTAACCAAACGACGTCGTTTCTTTCAAGCGAATCCCAGACGTTGATCTTGTGTGATCCAACGGCTGGGAACTGATTTATTCCAATACATGTATGTCCTAACCGGTTCCCCCCAGTCAAATCCCCAATCCGTCTGCCTCACCCCAAACCCTAGAGATCTACCGCCCTTAAATTCCAAATCCCCACCGGCCGGCGGCAACACCTCAAATAACCCTAAAATTCTTACCACACCATTACCCTTTCCCCCTCTGTTCAAACCCAAAAATAGCTTCCTTTAAATCACCGCCCAAACTCGCCAAATCCACATCTGGGGCCAAGCCCTAATTCACCCAACCTCTTCCAAACTACTAAAATCGACACCATGTAATCACTACCTTCCCCTCTCATCATCTATCTCGTGACCATGTCTTTCGATTGATCCAAAAGTCACATATTTTAGATTTAAAAATGGTCAAGAATATCATGTCTTTTATTTGATTTCTCCGTCGATTTGAGCATGTTTTGAGTCTGAAACTGACATTAGCCAATGGCTTTTGTTAAGAGCTATTGGTTAATGTAAGTTTAAACTCATTTCGGAGTCGCCGGGATTTAGTTGATTCGCCTCTGACCGGACCAAATGTATTCGAAGTCCAGAGTTTTCATTGTTCGGAGGGTATTTCTTTTCCTCTCTTTTCTGAATTGTAAGGGTTTAATTCTGTTCTTAGGTTAATTCAGAGTTCATTGATGAAAAATCTTCTGAACCTGGATTTTGTTCCTTCTGATTTCTTATAGGTCCTTGGTTAATCTTTCCTTTCGTATTTGTTTCCTTACTCAATTTGCATGTTTAGTCTAGTTTAATTTTTGTTAGGTCTTTCATCTCGTAGCTTCAATAAGCTTGAACAATTTGAAAATCGTTTGGTTTTAGATGTAAATGCTTCTGTTTGCTGAATTGTTTTGTTTTGGTTAGCTTAAAAGGTTCAAATGCTTAATGACTATTGTTTGTTCAATCTGAATTTCGATATGTTCTTTGCCTAAATGTGTTAGTCCTGATTTGGGGATAGTATAAACTTTCAAGGGGTTAATTGAATAACTAGGAATTTAAGGGGGTAATTTGGGCATTTTAACTTGGGAGAATCTTTAGTAACTAAATGGAAACTTCTTAAAATGGACAGCTGCCCAAAATTGTTAGGATAAAAGGCTGAAAAATAAAAATATCTGACAGCTGTACAGAAATCAGTTTTGAAAGATGTTTTTTTCCTGAAATTTAGGGTGGGCAGCAGAGATTTGATTCAAAAATTCCTTAGTAGCACATGGAGAGTGAGCACCTATATATAGAACCCTTTCCCTCACTCTAAAGAAGGAGATTTTAAAAATACTATTCTCTGCACCTAAAACACTAAAGAATACACACACACTGATAGAGTTTCAAAAATTAGAAAGAAAAATACAAAAAAAAATCACAAATACTCTTCCATTGCAGATGGTTTTCATCTTTCTTGGGTTTTAAAAACTTGAGTATATTGTTGTTCTTTTTCTGGGTTCAAAACATGGTTAAAGCTGATTGATAGTTGCTGCTTGTTGTTGTTTTAAACTCTGGTGATATTACTATTTTCTTGCTGAAGTTCTGTGGCTGTTTTTGGTTTATATCCAGGTATGTAAGCTGAATCCCTATGGCCATGTGAATAATACACTTGAAGCTTTAGAGTTTGTTGGCTATTGCCACTCAGTAGATGCCTGTTTGCTCTGCTAGAGATCGATTCCATGATGTTGGAATTTATTGTATTTCTGTTTCCTTCCCTTCCCCATTTTGTTTTTTAGTATGTTAGAAATTAGCTAAAATTGGTACGTAATAGATGTGTGTTTTGAGCTTGAACTGTATTGTAAGGTGTGTGGGAGGTATTTGTGCCTTTAAGTTGCTTTGGGAGATTTGTTTGAAGCTTCAGTCTACTGTAGTAGTATGACTTTTCATAGGGTGTGTTTAAGGGTTATGTGTTTAATGGGAAATGCTCTTTAGAAGGGGCTGAAAGCTTACCACTGTGGGGTATGTAAAATCTGGCTCTAATATGTTTAAAATACAATGTTCAGCATGTATATGTTTTCTGGGCTTTAACTTGATAGAACAGATCGTGTTTGTATTAGTATAGTTGATAAATAGTTTAAATGGTCCGAGTTCATGTTGTAGCATTAGTAGCAGTAACAATTCGAGGTCTGTAATATCATTGTTGTCGCTGTATATTTGGGAATTGTATATGATGTTCTTTCGTGTGAATGGTGATTGTTTATGGCCTCAGTAGGGCCTTAATTCTCAACACATTCCTGCCACGTTTTTGAGAAGTTGAATTAGGTCCAAATGGGGCCATTTGGAATTTTGATGAATTTTCTTTTGGGCTCTACCTTGAGCCCAACCTCCGAAAGCACACAGTTTGTTCCCCAAAATAATTACTGAGTACATTATAGCATTGGGCCCAGATTTAAGTGGCCTAGTCTTCAGCTGAGGTGTTTCAGATTGATATTGGTCATTTGTTTCCCTTACACTTTGTTTAGTACTTATTTCGATCATTAGTTGATAATATACTGAAATTTTCTTTGAATAGCCACAGTGATTCTCATATTTGGGCTTTGTGTCTGGCCCAGCTTAGCCCTTAAGACTTCCGGCACTTTAGTTTCAGCTTTGGGTTTTCCCTTGAGCCCAATTCCCCTTTAAAATGTTGTTTGTTGTTACTGCAAGTTTGGAACTCGCCCCTTCCCCCTAAACGTTAGGCTAGTATGGTATTTTGCGTAGGCTGCTTATAGTCATGTTAGATAGATTTAATTTAGATAAGAATCCAAACATCTTTCGATGACTTTAATTAAGTATAATTTCTTAAAGAAAGAATGGATTGAGGTATGCCATCCTAATTAAATCACTCATGGCCCTCACAAATGTTATAATTTAGATATTAAAAATGAACTTCGTAGGTTGCTTTAGGCGCGTTAATTATATAATTATCATGGCTATTATTAAATCCGGGTGTACATTTCATGTGACCCAGTTCTAATTTCTAACAAGGTTAAATAGAACGTGTCATGAATCACGGGTGCATTTCATGTAGCGTGGCTTGCGATGTATTTTAAATAACCTTGAAATAATTCCTTAAATAAATAAAAGCGGTTTTAAAGTTAAAAATGCACATAGGTTTAAAAATATTTTAAAATTAGATAATTAGGTCAATAATAATAATTGAGCAACCGTGCTAAAATCACGAAATCCGGGAATGCCTAACACCTTCTCTCGGGTTAATAGAATTTCTTACCTGGATTTCTGTGTTCGCAGATCATAATTAGAGTCAAAACCTTCCTCGATTCGGGATTTCAACCGGTGACTTGGGACACCATAAATCATCCCAAGTGGCGTCTCTGAACTTTAAAAAAATAATTCTGTTTCGATTGTCACTTAAATTGGGAAAAACTCCCTCATACCCTTCTCGGAGGTGTGAAAAAGGAGGTGTGACAGTCTTCATCGTTGAGTTGTGAATCATTTTTTGACGTCCCTTAATAAAGTTTGTATTCATCATTGAATCATATTTTGACACCCCTTAATAAAGTTTGTGTTCATCATTGAATCATATTTTGACACCCCTTAATAAATTAGTTTGTGTTCATGCTGAATTATCAATCATATTGTAGTCGTATTCAAGTAATAGAGAGAAAATCTACTAGAAATAACATTCAACGAATTGTGTATCATATTGTAATCGAATTCATATAATAGGGACAAAATCTACTAGTTAGTTTTCACTTTATGTTTGCAGTAAATTCACCAAATTACTATTACAATGCCATTGAGTTTGCAAATGTATTGGATCCTCCTTCTCTATACAACTGTATGTCCTCTGCAACTTTCTTTACTTTGTCATTTAATATCATAATGAAATACAAATTGTGAGCTGCGTTTGCTAAAACTTTAAATATGGTAGGTTCTCTACTACTTGCTAATACTTCAAACTTCAAATTAGGAAAATCTGCCGAAAATCTTATACCCATGGGATCATTTCCTACATACATGCAATAATTATTCTCTTACTACTTTCTAAGTTTGAGCTGGTGCCAAGGGATGAAATTTATTTCAAAGATAAAAACACATTACAACAATGACAACATAAGTTTTTCAGTTGAGCGACTCTCTTTTCCATCCTCGTACCAGTAATATTAGTGTTAGTATGGTATACTTTAATTCTTAAATTGCTATATATTACTATTTACTGTTTGATTGTTATCTTTGAGTTTATTTTTTCTAATATCTTGTTGTTGTTACTGCTTTGTTTCTAATTTTTTTTAGCCAAGGATTTACCAAAAATAGCCTCTCTATCCTACTAAGGTGAGGGTAATCACTACCTTCCCCAGACCCTACTTGTGGGAATCACTAGGTATGTTGGATTGTTGGTGTTGTTTAACAATAACAACATACTTAGTGCAATTCTATAAGTGGGGGTCTGAGAGGGTACTAAGTCTGCAGGTTCATCCCTACCCTGTTCAAGTGAAGAAGTTGTTTCCGATAGACCATCGGCTCAAAACAAACATGCATGATCACAATAGCATAGAGAAAGAAATGTAGCAGAAGATAAAAACACATTATGCTTGAGAAATATTAAAAGCAGGAATAGTTTTTGCATTGCATAATCACAAAGACGCAACAAGATATACATAAAATATCTTAGTACAAAAATGGAAAAACAGCTTTTCTATTCTTAGGATAATCTTCCCCAAATTTCTCCAAATACCACTTATGATTCGAAACAGCCCTCGGAACCAAGTTAGAGCAAGTGTAAACGAAAAAAGCAAGCCCAGCCCAAGACCATGTCATCAAAGCCCAGCCCAACCACTCCATCACTTCACCCAAATAATTTGGGCTGCTCACATATTCAAAAAGCCCATTTCTCGGAATCTTATATCCGCCACCTTGACTTTTCAGGCCCATTAACACTCCATCGGCCCAAACATTCATCATCATACCAATTGCAAACACAACAATCCCACCAACAAACCTAAACCAAAACCACTTATCAACATCATAATTAGCATAATGAGACACCCATCTAGTTTGTATATAAGCATTCAAAATATTATAAACAAAACCTGTCAAAGCAATATGCAATGGAAAATTACCATTAGTGGTTTTTTGGGAGAGTTTAATTGGGTAAATAATTGTACGATTAACGTAATGTAAAAGGAAAGGAGAAATGAGAATATAGGCTAAAGGGTTTGTGTGATTTTTACCAAAAGGAAAGAGGAGAATTGTAAGCCAAAGTGTTGGACTTTCCATTAGAAACCATGCAAAAGGTGATGAAATTGTGGTTCCTGAATTTGAACGGTAATGTTTGCCATAGGGAGAAGTTAAGAATTGGCTTAAGATGAAAGTGGGTATTGACATAAGGAGAATAAAGAAGACGATGAATTGAAACAGATTTTGATCTGAGAACATTGTTACTCACCACTGTTCACTTTGGAGTTGCCGCAGCTGAAGTGGTTTTTGTCGGTCTAAAATGGGATAAAGCCCGTTTTAAAGGCTAAAGTAAGTCACGCACCTATCTTTTTTTTTGTTGGGTCGTATTGGGATCCGATAACTCGTACCGAAAAATACCATATTGGGACAATGACGAAGTTAAAAATTTCTCGAAGGATATTGAAAATTTAATATCTACATATAAAAAAAGAATTTTTTTTGACCTAGATACATAATATAAGTTTTTATATATATGGTATAATTTTTCGATGAAGGATGTTCGATTGACCATCCTTCAATGCATGATTGGGGATAAAGAATTCCCTAACAAAGATAATTTTATATTCAAACGTCGAACAACCTGATTAAGAATGAAGGAATATTTACCACTCTATCACAATCCTGATTGGTTAAGCAGATATCATTATTTTGCTGGGGAGCTACAATATTATCTATAGTTTCGTACGACCTTAGTAGTTTTTATTAAAATTTTATATTTTTATTAAAAAATTATTAAATATATATAAAACAATTTAATTATGGATCCAGTAAATAAAATGAGTTATAAATTTAATCAAAAATTCATAATACATATACTTCAAATTATGACTCTATTTTGGGTGATAATTAAGAAGGATTCTTTTTTTAAAAAAACTCACGTTTTTCTTATCTATTTCCAATTTAAAAATAATTAACTGCACGTCTAATTACGTGTCATGCTCAAACTTAAAAAGGAATTTTTTATGAGTTTCGCAAGGGATGTTTGTCCTTTTTTTCAGTATTTCTCGAAAACCAACACTTGAAATCATAGAAAATATCACAAGTATCTAAGCATCTACCTGACTTAGGGGTGTTTCTCGGTTAATGCGATATGATATTTCAATATTTTATAAATAGAATTTTATTTATGGTGAATGTCTATATTTAGAGATATTTTAGGGTTTATTATTTGATGGTTAAATCACTCTCTCCCTGTAAATAAAGGGTTATATTCTGTTGTAATTGATCCCAAATCAATAAGAATTTTGTCTGCAATACTTTTCTTCTTCTTTTATTATTTTATAACATGTTATCAGCACGAGACTCTAATAAATTGAGTAGAAGCTTTGAGTTTGAGCATAATGAATGTCAATTGTTCCATGAACTTCCTTCATGATTAAATTCTTGATTTAAAGTAAGTGTTTTACCCTATTTTTCTCTTTTATTCTATAATTTGATTTTAAATACAAGCAAAGACAATAAACTTTGATTATAACTCTAATAGAGTTTGAAAGAAATTATAACCAGCCAAAGTGCTAAAATTTCTATGCCTTGTCATGATCAAATTCATGTATGGTCGTGGGCAAATAATTAAAAACCCGTCTCATTGAATTTGCTTCATTCTTATTCCCTTAAAAGAATGCGATAGCAGTATGTGATAAGTCTGAAAGAAGACAAAATTATTACTATAAATGTATCAATGGATGTGGACGTGGCAATAGACGAATTATAATCGTCATCATTGTGGTAATGAGAACAATAAGGATTCTCAAAATAATCCTTCATTTTGTGAAAGTAATATTTGTCATCAATTTGACATGAGATTTTGTAAAGCACATATAGATGATTATGATCCATTCATGATGTGAATGTGACAACATCTGACTTATGAATACATATTCATTCTTGAAAGAATATGAACGTACTAGTGGTAGTGAATATACCACACTCATCCTAGAAGGAGGTTTGAGATGATATAAGAAAATAATGTCATTATTATGTCATGAATGGTCATTGGTCACGTACCTATTGCACGCCAAAATATTTTGGTAATGTGATTATTAAAGAATAACATTAATGCAAGAAACATATCTTGCATATAATTTTGACCATAACCATAATGGTATAACTTTCTCTTTAAAAGAGATATTCACCATATGGATGTTGATGAATATGTGATAGTACAAATTAATTGAGAGCTCTGGAAGAGCCAATTATTACTATTTTGGAGGAATACAATTGATCATCATGTCAATTTGTTGTGTTGTAGTAAGTCTCAAAAAAATTTATTCAGTTTCTAAACTATTTGCGAAAGCGATTGGTTATATTGAGACTATAAATAAAGAAAAGATTTGATATTTTCTATTACTACAACTTGTAACGGGGTAATATATATATATGAAGAGCTACCTACTTTATTCTCCAGTTTGTACTACACAAATAAAAGAATACCACAATAAAGTGGATGTTTATTGATATAAAAACTCATATCATAATAAACTTGGAGTTTATTGATAATTGCACATGTCATGGTGTAAATCTGAATTTTATCAATATTGATAATTTATTCAGTTGGCATAATTAGTTTAGCCATATTAATTTAAGTATGATGTACAAAAATAAAAGAGAATTTACATGGGTAGATATTAAATGACTAGAAAGTTCTTTACAAATTCTCTTATATTGCTTGTTCACATTAATTAATTGACCAACTTATAAAATTGGGATTGAATCCCATGAATGCTGAAAATATCAAAGGTGAATATGGGCTCATTCACTTGCCATGTATATCACATAAGATGCATCTATGAGATAGTTACATGTGCGACTATTATTAACCTGCAACCTGTTATTTGCGAGGTAACTGCTCAATAATTTGATTTAGAGCATAATTTCCAGATTTTTTTTATTCAAGATAATTTATTTTGACAAGTTGGTTTACATCACTGTTGGTTTACACCACATAAGATGCATCTATGAGATAGTTACATGTGTGACTATTATTAACCTGCAACCTGTTGTTTGCGAGGTAACTGCTCAATAATTTGATTTAGAGCATAATTTCCAGATTTTTTATTCAAGATAGTTCATTTTGACAAGTTGGTTTACATCACAGTTGGTTTAGCAAAATAATTTATTGAGTGTCTCCACTTAATAGCTAAATAATTGTTTATGAGAACAAAGTTATCTATATCAGTTTGATATAGGTCATATATGAAAGTATATTACATTCTCCCCTTACAAGTGGTTTAGGGTCAGGAACCAAATAATTCATATTATTATTATTGATGTGCGGGATATATTTTGATTAATACCATAACGCACAAAAATGAGTTCTCAAAGTTGAGAAAACAAGTTAGTTTTTCTAACATAAGGGGAAGATATGACAAACAATTGAGAAAAAGTTACGTGGAATGAATTATCATGTGTACATCTAGATCCTCGAATAAGATAATATGAATTTGAAGTTCATAAAAAGATAATCCATGTGCAATATATTGCAAAGCATGCCAGATGCATTTGCTGACCCAAAGAAAGTAGCTGTATTCTCACTGAAAATGCTCCTACAAGAATATATCCTAGAAGGACAAAGTCTGTGGTACGCTTAAGGCGTATAGACAAATCAGTTTCAAATAAACTTCTTAATAAAGAAGACGAGCAAATGATCAAAATGATCATAATAAGGAGGCAAGTGATCTAAAAGATCACATGACATAACACTTCATAAAATCTCAAGAGAGGTTCAGGTACCTGAATATATGAATGAAGAGATCTCTATGTTATGTCTTTATGAAAAATAAGGAGATTGGAACCGATATAAAATGTTCGTCGTCGACATCTATGATAGCGCTAAATATATATGAGGATATTAAGTCTGGAGAAACAATTTCGAATAGAAATTGATTCCATACGAAAGACATATAGTTTTGGACCTGTAGTTCAAACACTTGAAAGTATAAAGTCAATGGTATGTGCAATCACTTTTATTTATCTTATATGTCTAGCATGACATGAAAAATTGATATGCATCTAAAGTCTATTAAATGGCTTATATGACTATACTTATATGACAATCCACGAAGGATTTAAATTGCTTAAAGCATATACAATTATTCGTCCTGAAGTACCATATCCTAAGTGCTATTTATGCACATACGTATCTTGCTATAATTATAAGCATGATAATGTGATAACGAGAATTTTCAAGGTGCAACATTTCATCAGAGTTAATATGAGTGATTTATTTACCAAATCTCTGCCGACGTCAACCTTCAGGAAGCTAGTGAACAAGATTGGGATGCGAAGACTCAAGGATATGAATTGATGCTCTTATCAGGGGGAGTTAATACGCGTTTCACTCTTTTTTCCTTACAAGGTTTTGTCCTACTGGGTTTTTAACGAGGCAACCAAAAGGCGCATTTCTAAATATGTGTACTCTTTTTCCTTTTCTAGAATTTTTTTCCCACTGGATTTTATTTTAATTAAGGTTTTAATGAGGCACATTATCTGTTGAATAGACATTCAGAGGGAGTGTTATAAATAGAATTTTATTTATGGTGAATGTCTATATTTAGAGAGATTCTAGGGTTTATTAGTGGCTAAGTCACTCTCTCCCTATAAATAGAGGGTTATATTGCATTGTAATTGATCCCAAATCAATAAGAATTCTCTCTCCCTACTTTTCTATGCAATACTTTTCTTCTTCTTTTATTATTTTATAACAGATTCGGTATTTTTAATATTTAATTTATAAAAATGCGATACAAATACCATACCTAATTAAATTTAATATCGTTTGATTTTTCTATTTTCTATTTCGATTTGTTCGGTCCGATCACTTCAATTTATGCGGCTCGAAAATTAAATAGCGCATTGAGCCATAAACTGTAATATTCTTAAAAACGATACTCACAAATATAATAAGCTCACTGTTGATAAAATCTTTGTTCAAAATCAAAGTAGTAACCTATAGGGAGAAAAAATATACATAAGTTTGATCATTAAAAATATTTTGTTACTTTCTTAGAGTTATTGCTGAATTTAGAGAATACAACGAGAACTAATCCAATGCAATAACAATATACGAGTAAGAAAACATCAAATAGTAAGACTCAAAATCTGCAGCCTACCTTGTTCCTCCATTTTACCTTGTTCCTCCATTTTTATTGCCAGCCGCAACATGAATACCAAGGAAAACGGCAGTCTAAAGACCAAAAAACTCTGCATAGAAATCTTATAAATGAGCAAGGATCGAGTTATATAAATTACACAAACTCTCAAACCAAGCTAAATAAAAATACAACTACTAAAATATGAAATTATTTTTAGCAAGTGTTCTCGTAAAAAAGTTCTCATAATAAATATTTTTAAGCAATTCTATCTAATTGCTTTAGCATTCCACATCTGTTGAAGAAGGCGAGAAGGAAAGAAATGAAAGAGAAATAATTTAAAAAGTATAATATATTTTATAATGAATGAAAGAAAGTTTGAAAATTCGAAAATTACATTGCTATTGCACTATATAATTATCATCAATTCTGGTTTTTTTTTTGGTAACAAAGGGAAATATTCATATATATTAAGTCATTACAAGGACATTGGATGTCCCATTACAGCTGCTTTGAGTAGTGTGACGATTCGACCCGTCGTCTCATAGGTTACTGCTCCGTTTTTTCCATTCTCAGCTTCTTTATGCTTTATTATCCGTATCTTATGTGATCGAATTGGTTTGGAGTGGTTTTGATAAGAAATGAGACACTTAGTCTCTTTTAAGAAGACTTAAGTTGGAAAAGTCAAACCGATGTTGACTTATGAGTTAGAGGGATCGGATGTGAATTCCGATGATTCGGTTAGCTTCGGGGGATGATTTGTGACTTAGGAGTGTGATCAGAAGTAATTTTGGAGGTCCGATGTAGAATTAGGCTTGAATTGACGAAGTTAGTATTTTGGCGAATTCCGGTTGATAGGTGAGATTTTGATCCGAGAGTCGGAATGGAATTCCGAGAGTTGTTGTAGCTTCGTTAGGTGATTTGGGATATGTGTGCAAAATTTCAGGTCATTCGGACGTGGTTTGGTCGGGTTTTTGATCGAAAGTGTATTTCGGAAGTTTTTAGAAAATTAGGCTTGAATTCGATGAGTTTTGGGTAATTTGATATTTTTTGAGGTGTTTTGATGATTGGAAGAGGTTTGAATAATGTTATGAATTATGTTGGCATGTTTGGTCGGGGTCCCATGAGGCTCGGATAAGTTTTGGAAGAGTTTTTGGAAGATTTTTGCCGTTTGAGCATAAGCATGTAATGATCCAAAGGTCCATTTTTAGTTTTAGAGATCGAAATTTTATTTCGAGATTTCCAGAATTTAAATAATGAATTATAGGAGTGATCTGAAAAGTTTGGTCTAATTCATCAAGTCGCGATTGGGTTTTTGACACGTAACATGAGTTAATTGTTTAACGAGCGAAATAGATATCGCACTGAGCAAACGAGCTCTAAATTGAGTTTTGATTGAAGGACTATGTTTGTATCATTATTTGTGACTCATAAGAACAAGAATCATCGAATTCTGAGTTCGTATGATGGAGTTAGAGCCATTTTAGTAAAAAGAAAAGTGCTGCAATTTCTTTGGCTGCTGATGTATTTTTTTAGCAGCGTGAACAGTAACCGCGCGGGTGAACAGTACTTCCGAAAAATTCTAGGCAGTAAGTTTAATAAACATTTCACCCGCGATCAAAGTCCTATTTCCTCCATTTTTGAGCAACCTTGAGAGCTTTTGGACGGGGATTGAAGGGGGTTTCGACAGGAAGTGATTGGAGGTAAGTCCTATGAACTAAAAACACGTTTTTATTGTGAAATTGATCTTGGAATCCATGGAAATTTAGCGAAAGAGGAAGAACTAGGGCTTGAGTTTTAATATTTCAAATTTGGATTTGATGGGTTATTTGGACTCCGATTTTGGTAAATTTGATGTGTATAGACTCGTGGCGAGATAAGGAATCAGGTGACGTCAATTTTTTGATTTTCCAGACGTGGGCCCGGGGCTCGAGTTTTGCCAAATTCGTGAATTTTGATATTTTTCGAGTGCTTTCGATTGGGTATTGTCTCTTTAGCATTATGTGATATATTCGTTACGATTTTGGGCAGATTCGACACACGTGGAGGCCAATTCGAGGGGCAAAGGCGTCGCGAATTAAAGAAATAGCCCGTTTGAGGTGAGTAATTGATGTAAATGATGTCCTGAGGGTTTGAAACCCCGGAATTTCACATCGTAACGCTTTATTGAGGTGACTTGCACGCCGGATAACGGGCGTGGGGTAGAGCACCATTGGGCATTGTGACTTGGTCCGTCCCGAGAGATGTTTTTACCGTGTTTTCTATTTGAACTAAATTGAGAATCATCCTTACTTGGATTTAATTGTTACATTTGGGCTTCTTGCCAATTATTTGAATCCTTTAGGGATTGACATCACTGTTTTCGCATACATGCATATCATTTGATCTCAGTTCAAGGTTTTAAATACTGTTTTGCAAACTCAGCCATCATTCTAAGATTTGAAAACTTAAATGATATTTCTAAATGATATTTCGGGCTGAGAACTACTGTTTTACAAATGCCCAAGGGGATTACGATGGTTTCTGGACTGAGCATGGATCGGGCTGCGCGCCGCAGCAGTATTACATTGATATTGAGGCTGAGAGCCTGGTTGAGTACATTGATATTGAGGCCGAGAGCCTGGTTGATTATACTGAGATTGATATGAGGCCGAGGGCCTAGATTTGATGCCACGAGATGGCGTGATATTGCGCTTGGGCTGTAGGAGCCCCTCCGGAGTCTGCACACACCCCCAATGAGCGCCGTCGACGATAAATAAAATGGATGGCTCGGGCTGCACGCCGCAGTGGGTACTAGAGAGTACCATCATATGCATTGCATTGCACTCATGCATAAAGTGTACCATCATATGCATTGCATTACACTCATGCATTTGTTTTTATCTGTTATACCTGTCTCAGTAATTGGTACTCTGATTTAATTGACTTGTTGCTTCACTAATTGTTGTTCTAAACTGCTAGTCGTAGTTTACTTTGTATTTTTCCACGATTTCTTATTCTCAGCCTTTGTTTATGTTTATTACTCACTGGGTCGGAGTACTCACATTACTCTCTGTACCTTGCGTGCAGATCCAAGTACACCACAGGCTAAGTGAGGAATTGTTTAGCTGAGCAGGCAGTATCCGGGAGTATTGAGGTAGTTGCATGGCGTTCGCAGCCTTGATCTCTCCCCTCTATCTCTATCTTTTATTCCGTATTTTTCCTAGACAGACTTGTAATAGGTGGATATTCTGTATTAGAGGCTCATATTCGTGACATCGGATTCTATTGGGCTATGGTGTGATATTTTAATTGAACTTCCGCAAATTTTATTATTAATTATACACTTGAATGTAATGACTTAGTAAATTCTCTGTGATATTTATCTATAATCTGAATAAGAATTGGGATAATGTTGTTGAATGGTCGGGCTTGCCTAGCAGTGTGTTAGGCGCAATCATGACCGGGGTTGGGGTCGTGACAAGTAGATAGTACACATAGGTTTCTAAAACTAGCAAACTTAGTAAACATAGATATGAGGATTGTTCTAGCTGACAACACGCCTTCTTTGTCTGATTGTAAGGTTGAAAATACAGACGTAGGCGGATAATTTATAATATATATATTATCACTTGCTTGCTTCTTAGACCCTCATTCGCCAAAGCATGCGCTATTTTGTTCCCCTCCTGGAGGCTATGCCGGATGACTGGATTCCCCAACCTCTTCAACTGAGACCTGCAAGAGTTAATTAAATTATTAAAAATAGGGATTTTTTCATTTAATAGTTCAATTACCTCGATAGAGTCTGTCTCAATTTTCACCGGAGTTAGTTGGTGGTCTATTACTAGATGTAACCCGTGCTCTAAGGCACTTAGCTCGGCATGAGTGTGGTTGAGTGCACAGATCTTTTTGGGGAATCATATGACCCTCTCCCCATTTGCATTTCTTATAACACCTCCAATACCATCAGTCTTGTCTTTAGCGTAGTAGGAGCCATCCGTGTTAAGCTTAAAGGATCCTGGAGGTGGAGGGGAATTACCTGACTTGGATATTTTTCATAGGGACGGGAGTGGTGGAAGTCCCTGTACAGAACATGTATTCCATAGCCTGTGTACACACAGTTTTAATATCAACAAACATGTTAGTTCCATTAAAGACATTATGGTTCATGTTTGTCCAAATGTGCCACAGGGCGAAGGGGAAGAAGAAGTCCCAAGATAGAGGGTAGTTAAGGATGGGAATATTTATGTCCTTAATTAAATGAAGCGAGTGAATGTGGTGGTAGGGGAGGGCATTGATATTTAACCCAAGGTCCAACCAGAATTTTCATGCAGTAAGACACTCAAGAAAAACATGGTGGACGGATTCTGAGGGATGCTTGCAAGTAATACAATTAAAGGTTATATTAACACTTATATGATGTAGGTAGTTATTAGTTGGCAGCTTATTATGGGAACAAAGCCATAGAAAGTATTGGATCTTTGGTAATGTATTTAGAGTCCATATCCAGTTAAAATCATACTCATAGTCAGGTGTGGGATGAATTAGATTATTAACTGACTTTGTGAAAAAAATGTCATTTGTATTTAAAGACCAGTAGGGGTGTCAACCTTATCTTGGCTCAAAGTGATTGCCGTAGTTTGATTGAGAAACTCTTGTGGGATTTCTATAGAGATTCTTGACCAATCCCACTGAAGGCCATCCCAAATTTTGTGTAAACTGTCTTTGGTCCTTTTGGTTCAAAGGACCTTGAATAATTTAACGGAGGGGTGGTGAATGAGGAATCCATCTAGAGTTCCATAAGTCGATATTAGTTCCTGACCGTGGGTCCCATACTATAACTTTAGAGCATATGGAACCACCCTTTAAACTATTTCTCCAAATAAAAGAATGGGAGGATGGGTTACTTTTTGGACAGTATTCTTTAGCTAGGGTTTGTGCCCAAAGGGAGGTAGATTGAGAGAAGAGTCTCCAAGCTAGACTTGTTAGAAAAGTCATGTTTTTATCATGAGCTTTTTGAATGCCTAAACCACCTTGGTCTTTTGGTAGGGTGACAATGTCCCAGTTTATATAGTGAATCTTCTTCTTTTGAGGGGTAGTGGCCCATAGGAAATTCCTCTGGATTTTATCAATATTGTGACAAGTTTTTTTTAGGAAGAAAGAAGTATTGCATGATATATGTTGGGATGGTGTTGAGAGTAGATTTGATGAGAGTGAGTCGACCCGCTGGAGTTAGGAAATTTAGTTTCCAGTTAGCGAGCTTGCTTTTCATACTGTCAATGATGTATTGGAAATCATGGGGTCTAGGTTTATTATTCAGAATGGGAAAACCAAGATATTTGCCAAAAGTATTGGTAGCTTTTATTTTTAAAAGAGTTTGAATTAGTTCACGAGGAGTTTCTTGGCATCCCTTTGAAAAATAACCCTACATTGGGTAGGGTTAATTTTTTGCCCTGATAAGGTGCAAAAAAGACTCAGGCTTTTATGGATTAATTGGATTGATTTCTGGTTAGCTTTAGCCATAAGGGTAAGATCATCTGCAAAGAACAGATGTGAAAGTTGAGGTCCATTTTTGTTAAGGGTGATGGGATTCCAGAGCTGAAGATCAACTTGATGGTTAATATCGCTGGATAGAAGTTCCATGTATAGGATAAAGATGTACGAGGACATAGGATCTCCTTGACGAATACCCCAGGAGGGAGAAAAATAGTTGGTTTTGGTACCATTGACAAGGATAGCAATGTTGCTTGTAGTAATGCAGTTTAGAATGAGCTTGGAGATTTTTGGGGGAAATTTAAAAAAACTGAAGAGTACGGTAGACAAAAGACCACTCAACACGGTCAAAAGCTTTTTCAAGGTCTATTTTTGTAATAAACTTGCCCTCAGTACCACTTGTTTTATTAATATGGTTCATGACTTCCTGGACGAGGATAACATTATCGCAAGCCCTACGTCCTTTGAGGAAGCTAATTTGGCAAGGGCCAATAAGGTCAGGCAAGTATAACTTGATGCGATTTGCAATGATTTTTGTAATTATCTTATAGACCGTATTGCAAAAGCCAATGGGTCGGAAATTCTTGAGGTCATTTGCGTTATGGAATTTAGGGATAAGACAAAGATATATATTATTTATAGAGGCAGGTAATTCCTAAGTATTAAAGACATGCCTACAAAGATTTATTATGGAATTCCCAACTATATTCCAGTATTTCTGGATAAAAAAGGGTGCAGACTATCAGGTCCCTGAGCTTTAAAAGGTTTAAAGGAGAATAGGGCTTGGATGACCTCATTGTCTAGTAAGGGGTTATCCAAAGGGGAGAGGTCGATATTATGAAAACTCAAAGGAGTTATTTTAATACTTCTCCATTCAGCACTTGAGTGACTAGTAGTGTAGATTGTTTTAAAGTAATTGCTAGTATAATTAACTAGGGTGTCATGGTCAGTAATCCAATTACCATGCTCATCCTTAAAAAAAATACTTTATTCCTTCTTTTTTGATTGACAACAGACAAATAATAGAACCTAGTGTTAGCATCACCATTATTTAACCAATTAATTCTAGACCGAATTTTCCAAAATCCTCTTCCAATCAAAGAATGTTATTGTATTCAATGGTAAGGATTTTTTCAAGGGACTGGAGAAAAGTACTAGTGGTGTAAGCTTGTGAACGTTGAATACCATTTAATCTAGCCAATATTTTGTTTTTTTTATAGAAGATGTTTCCAAATGTGTCTCTATTCCGGGAGGTAACTTTCTGGGTAAAGAATTCAGTTGCCTCAGCAAACTCCCTATGCTGCCAACTCTCTTTCACAATATTCTCAAATTCAGGATGAGAACTCCAGTATGTTTCTAGACGGAAAGGCTTTGTAATAGTATTAGGAGGTTGTCTAAAAATATTATTAGTTTTAATAAGAAGGGGGTTATGTTCAGAATAGGTTTTTGGTAGATGAGTGATGGATACATTAAGATAGTTGACGAGCCAATCTTCATTAGCAAAACAACGGTCCAATCTTTCAAGAATTAAACCATTATTATTCCTACGATGGTTAGACCAAGTATAACGACCTCCTTTAAAACCCAAATCAATTAACTTACAAAAATTAACGCACGACCAAAATCTAGTGGAACGTGACCTATTGATCCTTCTGCCTCCAAACTTTTCTTCTTGTCTAAGGGTATCATTAAAATCCCCCACAACTAGCCAAGGGACATTATAACTAGTAGATACATTTTTCAAATTTTCCTAAAGTTCTCTACGATTTACAGCTTTTGTACTAGCATATATGGTACTAAATAACCAAGGGGGATGATTTGGATTTACCTGAATCATAGTATGTAGTTCCTGAGTAGACTGTCTGAATTGAGTAACAGTCACCATGTTGGTAACCCAAAGGAGAACAATTCCTCCTGCTCTACCTTGAGCAGGGACCTCCATCATGTCATCAAAGTGGAAATCATCTCTGAGGGTTGTATGATCTTCCATATTTATTTCTAACAGGGCGACCATGCATGGGGTATGAGTATAGATGCGGTCCCTAAAATTCCTCCTAAAAGTATCATTGTTTGCCCCCCTTGTGTTCCAAACAATAAAGCTAGTAGTTTTATTCATGGGGATCGTTTGATTGTGGGGATGCATTGAGACTTGGTTCTCCTGCATTGAGAACTGGCTTCCCTCAGAGTTGGGGTTAACAATACCACATATTTCGCGGCAGCTCTGTTCACTGCTGGTCGCAGATCGAACGAGCACTTCATGAATGCCACTGGGCAATTATAAATGAACTTTTTGTCCTCTCTCTCGGGGAACAACATAAGGGCTGCTTCTCTGAGGTTTGAGATTTTGGTGAACGAGTTTGTGGGCAGTGGAAGGTCCATGGTCTCTTCCACTATCTCTATTTCTTCTTGTTCTTGAAGGGGTGTGATATCCAATTGATTCTGATTGAGAGGGGGATCCTGGGCTTGCTGGGGTTGCCAAGGAAAGATCAGTGGGTTGCCAATAGTCATCTCCAGTGGGGAGAAAAATGGAAAGTTTTGTGGAATATTCATGTTGAGAGGGGGATTGAAGTGTGGAGGGAGGTTCCAATGGTGGTGCATGTTGTGATAAAATGCAGGTGCTAGGGCTGGGGTTAGGAGATCTAGCATGTTGGCCATCCACATGTGGTTTAGATAGTTGTCTAGGGCCAGTCTCATGCGTTCCAATATCATTTGGGCCAGGAAGGTTGAATTTTGAAGAACTATCAGTACCTCTCTGCCTTCTATTGTCATGGTGAAGAAGACTGTTTGGCCCTGCAACCCTTGCTCGATCCATGACTGCGGTTGTTGGGCAGGGTTGGGAAGATGTGCTACATACACTAGTTGGTGGTGAGCTATGTGAGGGGGCATGGGAGGAAAATTATCCATTGGATTCATTGGAGGCCTGAAGTAGTAGAGAGTTGGAATAGAGGAAGGAGGGGAATTATCATGCTGAGATGTTGGAGAGGGTATTAATGGAGCCTCATCAATAGGTAAGGACAAGAGAGTGATGATTGAGAATCTCTATCGTGAGATTTTTTAGAGGATGTATTGGTTAATTCTTGCATGGAGTACTATTTATTAGGGAATAGTGTATCAACTTGCATGGCCATTTGTCCATCCGCCATAGCCGCGTGTGTTGGTGAGGAGTTCTGAGGGTTTTGATTGGGTTGTTTTTTTGCAACTTGGGGCCTACCTAATAAGTTATTAGAAGATTCTGAAGGACTTAAGAGTAATTCTTTTTCATTAGGTGTAGTAGGCTTACACACGTTTATGAAACGTGTCTTATTTGTTTGAGAAGGCTGCCTTGTTTGTATCGAAGAAGATGGAAAGGGCAGAAAGGCTGTGTTAAACAATTGGTTTGGCTCTTCACCTTCTTCATCATGTGAGTGGAGTGGTTTAAATTTATTGGAGAGACACAATGGTCAAAAAATAATTCTCGTTTCTTGACAATTAAAGAGTATAATTCTTCTTCTTTAATTACATTCAATTCTATTTTGACCAAGTTTTTCGCTAACCAGACGCATCAAAATTGTATAATTATATCTAATCCAATTTTAAAATGACTTTCCAAACAAACCTTTAAAAACAAACACCTAGCTCCAAACTTAGATTATTAAATACATTAACGCATCGATAATATAACTGAAAGATACAAAGAGAAGCAGGGGATAAGACCAAATATACTTCATTAATTAAGACAAAACTAGGAAACTTGTGCAAATTCAATTCCCTAAGCTAGTGTAGATTAAAAAAAGTTGTTCCGTGTTTGGTGGGTATCTAAACTATAAATTCAAAATTAGATATTTATTAATTTTTTATAATTTTTTACATACAAATTTAAGTTTCATGTAAAAAATATTCAGATTTACTGAAAGCTTAGCTCAAAAGCTACATCCGCCTTTCTCTTTAAGCGTCATGCTTCTCCGCCCTTTGCATATTTATTGGGCGATACACATATTGTTTCTAGTAGGTCTAGTGTACAGATGAGTGTAGGCTCAACCCAATGAGACCCCTAATGGGAGGGTCCAACTTTCATTAATTGCAGGTAGGTCCCCTCTTTAACCGTTATATAAATACATAATCAACGTAATATCTATGTGGTAGTTGTTGTTGGGATATATACTATTAATCATGAGTTTGATTTAGATATAGTATTTAGGCAAAATATCTTAAACCACCCTTAAACTTGGCTCAGATTATTAGTAGTATCCTCCCAGAACTATGCCCGGTCTTAATTACCTCCCTCAACTTGACCTTTTGAGAGCCATTACCCCCTAGACGCTAATGTGACAAAAAGTGTGGGTGCACTCACCTGCCACGTGGATTTTTCGGTCTATGTGGCATTTTTTTTAAAAATAAAATATTTTTTTACCTTTCTAAGAATATTACTTTTTAGATATTTTTTTTCGAATATAATTTATAATAAAACTTAGATAGAACTACATTATTTAGGCTAAATATTTTTATTTGGCCAAAAATAATAAAGTTTTAGTTAATCTTTTTTTTTTGTTGAATTTGACATGAAAATAAAGATTTATACAATTAAAATAAATAGTCAAGGCATCTAAAAAGTTATAAAAAATACATAGTTTGAAATTAATTATTTTGGCTATAATTTTTTATATAGCTCTAAATTACGGTGCTCTAATTTTTTTTATACAGATTTTACCTAAAAAAGTAAAAATACACAGTTGAAATAAATAGTCATTGCATCAAAAGAAGAAATAAAAAGAGTGTACAATTGCAAGAAATTATTTCATGGCATAACTTTTAAGTTGTGGTCCATAATCTGCCATGAAATAATTTTATGAGCTACATGTATCTTCACTCGTAAATTGAGAATTTTGTGGGTAATAAATAGTTACCACTAAAGTTGTTTTTTTATTCGAACTCATGAAAAATTCTTAATAAATTTGTACATGTGAAATTATGTTTATTCATGGATTGAGCATTATTATTAATAAGTAGGATCCACAAAATGGTCTATTTATTTGAGTCATTGAAATCTGCTTAATATACCATGTGAAAATTATCCTTGATAAATTTACATTAATGGTGGAGGTTCTTAACTAGAAAAATAGTTTTATCTTTGGGTACTAGTGAAACCAACTCCATTCATGAGAAGATATATTGGAGTTTTCGCCAAACGGGAGAAAATATAATATCTGAGGTTCTTGTGTATTTAATAAAAGGATAATTTATTGCAAAATGAGATATTATATATCCTAGAAATAGGAATAACATAATATATGCCTTGAGCTCATAGTATAATTATAAGGAGAATGAAAATCAATATCATATTTATTTTAATTCATAAAACTACTTAAAACGTTTATTCTTCGAGTTTGGTTACAGGCTGGTGGTCATGAATTTGACGGATTCCGATTGACCTGAAACTTGGTGAGTTCATCAAAAATGATCTAGTGAGAAAATATCATTGCTATGCAGTGAATCATGTTGTTTTTCAGCATTTTGAGGTCATTTAGATGGGTTTTCAAGTAGTTTATTAAATTGAATTTGTTATAAATATAAACAATTATTCTTTATATATCGGCTATATTTGTGTTAAATCTGAAACATGATGATTTAACTTGATATGATATATAGCAAAAATGAAAATCACATGTATTTAATCCTAAATACGCCAAAAAATAATTTATTCGAATTTGGTCAAGTTTTTGGCCATCGTGAATTTTACTATCTCCGAATGACCTGAAATTCGGTATGATCATCGTAAACGATCAGTTAAGAAAAACTCACCGCTATGCAGTAAATTACATCGTATTTTGATGATTCGGGATCGTTTAGATGAGTTTTTTGGAGGTTTGGCGGATTAAAATATGATTTACATACGAAAAGTTATTCTTTCTATCATTTTATTTATGTCTAATCTGGAACATGATAATACATGTTGATTTGACATGAATTGGTATATGATAAGAATGTAGGTATATTTTAAATTTTTAAAAAATGCTTAAAATGGTGATTTTCCAAATTTGGTCGCAATTTTTGGAGATTGTGATTTTAACGATCTCCGATTGATCTGACATTTGGTAAGTTTATCAAAAATAGCCCAGTGGACAATACTCAATGCTATGTAGTGAAAACATTAATTTTAGCAATTAATACTATTTAAATGGGTATTGATCATTTTTTTAATTATGAAATTTAATCCTCAGAGAAAAGTTCGTGGTTGTGATAAAGTGGTGATAGGAATTAACTCCTATGGTCTCTATTTTTTATTTAGTGAGATAATAAATTTACGCGTTGACATTAGGTCTTCCTCCATATCGGATAAATTTATTATGAACCCACTGGATATAATTACTAGTTGTTGATAACCTGTATTAACTCTCTATATGAGTTTAAAAGCTTGAATCAATTTTGTAACTAAAATACAATCATGATTAAATGGTGATAGAAATATATTTCTATGGCCTTCCACTATTAATTTCAAGTGAGTAATAAATTTACGCGTTGATTTTAGGTCTTCCTCCATATCAGATAAATTTATTGTAAGCTCACTAGGTGAAATACTAGGAATTGATATCATGCACTTACTCTCCATCTGAGTATACATGTTAGATCAATGAAACTAGAGCTATTAATTATGATGTTCACTTGACTTAAATTAATAGTTACTCTCCATCTGAGTTGGGTCTCTTTTAATTGTTGGAGTGAATAATCTGGCATTACATATTTTTGTTTCATGAGTAGTTCTTTTTTCCCTCGAAATTGCTATTCAAGATGCATGACATATATGACAGTGTCTTTAAAATTTTTGTACTAAAAGGTTATATACAATTGACTGAAAATAATAGTATGCTCTCCATCTGAGTTGGTTCTTTTTGGATTGTATAATTCTTACATTATATAGTATACTTTGCATGAATGATTCTTTTCCCATCTAAATTTATTATTCGAGATGCATGTATGTATATAAATATCGAATGCAGTCTAAATTTTACTATTCAGTGTTTTGACTTAATATGATCTATTTATGTGATGACCCAAAAGGTTATCACTTCTTTTAAAAGTGAATTCTGCATTCCGAGGCCTTAAAAATCTCTTTCGGTATCACCTCGATTTGCATGTGCAGTCCGAGCGCGTAGCCGGAAAGCCATTATGTGAAAATCTGTGAAAAATGATAAATTTTGACTTTAAAATGAATTAATTTGACTTTGGTCTACATTTTGGGTAAACGGACCCGGACCCATGATTTGACGGTCCCGGAGACTCCGTAGGAAAATATGGAACTTGAGCGTATGCCCGAAATCGAATTCCGAGGTCCCAAGCCCGAGAAATAAATTTAAAAAAAATTATTTTCTAAAATTGTTTATGAGTTTTAGAATTGAATTGTGATTAAAACTTGATGGTATCGGACCCATATTTTGGTTCCGGCGTCCGGTACAGGTCTTATATGTGATTTAAGGTAAGTCTGTGAAATTTGGTAAGAAACGAACTTGAAACGACGTGAATCGGATCGTTTTTGAGAAAATTGAAAATTTGAAGTTCTTAAGAAAATATCATGATTTTGATGCTAAATTCATAGTTGTTGATGTTATTTTAGTGATTTGAACACACAAGTGAGTCCGTATGATGTTTTTAAGTTGGTGTGCATGTTTGGTTTGGAGCCCCGAGGGCTCGGGTGAGTTTTGGATAGGCCACGGGGTAGATTTTGGACGTGGTGAGTTGCAGGTTTTTAGCTGGTGTGATCAGGCCTGCAGGCTTCGCATTTGCCAGGCCTGCAGGCTTCGCATTTGCGAAGCCTGGCTCGCAAATGCGAAGGTTGAGTCGCAAATATGAAACATCCCAGGCCAGCTCTTCCTCGCAAATGCGAGATTTCCTCCGCAAATACGATACGCCCCCTTTTGGGCCTGTTATCGCAAATGCGATCCTTTGTTCGCATTTCCCAACTTGCAAATGCGAGAATCCCTTCGCAAATGCGAACATAGGAGAGGTCGGGGTTTACAATTGCGAACCATGGTCGCAATTCCCATATCTGCAACCTGCAATTTTATAACTTAACAGAAAATCTCCCATTTTTCACACTCTTTCAAAACCAAAACACTCTTGGGCAATTTTTCAAAGATAACTCTTCATCCAAATTGATTGTAAGTCAATTTTAACTTATTTTCTTCAATTATTAACATCTTTTCACATGATTTCAACTCAAAATCAATGATTTTCTTGGGGGAAATTGGGTGTTTTGGGTAGAACCTAGGTTTTTCAAAAATTGGGGATTTTGACCTCGATTTGAGGTCCGATTTCAAAACAAATTATATATTTGGGTTCGTGGGGGAATGAGTAATCGTGTTTTGGTTCGAACCTCGGGTTTTGACCATGTGGCCCCGGAGGCGATTTTTGACTTTTTGGGTAAAACTTTAGAAAACTCATTTTCATGAATCAGAATTGATTCATTTAGCATTTATTGATGTAATTAAGTGACTTGTGGCTAGATACAAGCGAATTGGTGGTGGAATCAAGAGGTAAAACGATAGTAGAGGCTTGGATTGTGTTCGTGACATCGAGGCAAGTGTTTGGTCTAACCTTAGCTTGAGGGATTATGTCACGACCCTAACCCCGAACCCGGTCGTGATGGCGCCTCTCATGAAGACAAGGCCAGCCAATTAAACCCAATTCACCTTTTAAAACAGTTAAACAATATAAAAGCAGTCTAAACATGATTTAATAATAATAAGTAGCAAAAATACAATCCGACACAGCCCTAACCGGGGTGTCACAAGTCACGAGCATCTACTAGGGTATAAATACAACTAAAAGTCTGAAGTGTACAAATACAAACTAATGAAATGAAGCAGTGTTGCGAACGCCGGCAACTACCTTGCTAAACTCCGCTGACTCTGCCTCCGATCAACCAAAACCCGCTACCGGGTGTATAAATACCTGGATTTGCACACAAGGTGCAGGGAGTAAAGTGAGTACTCCAACTCAGTGAGTAATAATCATAACTAAAGCCTGAATGGTAAGAAATCACGTAATGCATATCAAGATGCTATATAGAAGCAGTTCAAAACCAGTAAAAAAGCAGTGAAGCTGTAAAAATCTTTTAAAACATCTTAGCTCAGTTTAAACTTCTTTGAAAATGACTTTTTCAACAGTTACGCAAATGAATGCAAAGCAGTTAGTGCAGATAAGCACAGAAATCCGCCCCTCGGGCACAAATACCATAGTTTAACAGGTAAATGACAGGTAAATATGAAAGATAAACACATAAAGGTTTGCCCCTAGGGCACAATATCAACAACTCCGCCCCTCGGGTAATATCTCAGAACAATACCAGCCCCTCGGGCAATCACATAGAACGGTACCAGCCCTTCGGGCAATCACATAGAACAATACCAGCCCATCGGGCTATCACATAGAACAATATCAGCCCCTCGGGCTATATCTCACATCACAATGGGTACCCGCGCTCACTGGGGATGTACAGACTCCGGGAGGGGCCCCTTACGGCCCAAGCGCAATATCAAGCCACCTCGTGGCATCATAAACAGGCTCTCGGCCTCATATCAATATTAACAAGCCACCTCGTGGCGTACATATCTCAGGCCCTCGGCCTCATAATCAAATCTGTATCTCATTGTTGCGGCGTGCAGCCCAACCCAAAAGTATCCTCACAATACAGGCCCTCGGCCTTACTCAGTCAAAAATCACATAAGCCACTCGGGTAACAGTAAAACATGATGCTCAGCCCAAAATATTATTTGAAATATCATTTCAAGTGTTAAAGCAAAATAAACTTAGCTGAGTTTTGAAAATAGTGGAAAATAACATGACTGAGTTCAAGTATAAAGTCAAAACGGTGAGGAAATATCAACAAAAATTCCCGTAGGATTCAAATAGCTGGCACTAGGCCCAAATATGACATTCAGCCCAAATAATGATGGTAGCAAATAGTTGTCAATCAAATATGCGGTAAAATCATCAATCGGGATGGACCAAGTCACAATCCCCAATAGTACACGACCCCACGCTCGTCATCAAACATGTGCCTCACCTCAATCTAGCACTACGATGTGCAATCCGGGGTTTCAAACCCTCAGAGCATTATTTACAATCATTACACCTCGATCCGGTCCGAACTCTAGCCCGCGATGCCTCGCTCGCGCGAATCGACCTCCAGATGCTCCAAATCTAGCCACAATCAGTACATAATCATTAAAATATGCTAAGGGAGCGAAGCCCACTCGAAAATATCCAATTTAACATCAAAATCCCGAAATTGCTCAAACCTGCCCCCTCGGGCCCACGCTTCGGAATCCGACGAAACTCACAAAATCCGACAACCCATTCAACCACGAGTTCAACCATACCAAAATTACTAAATTCCGATAACAATTCGGCCTCCAAATCTTCAAATCTTATTTTCAAATCCCTAGGTCCAAATCCCCAATTTACACCTCAAAAACTTGTAATGTAGTCGGATTATTCAATGGTAATTCAATATTATGGAGTAGAAATGATCACAAGTGACTTACCTCAATATTTCCCATGATTTCTTGCTCAAAAATCGCCCCAAGCGGGGTTCTTTCACCAAAAAAAGTCAAAATGAGCTAAAAAAATGTAACAGCTTTAATAAATCCGATTCTGGTTGCTAAAGGCTTAATTCCCGTCGCTAAAAGGTCCAATCTGGTCGCTAAAAGGTGTACACCAGATCTGATGCACCAGCAATCTTTAATTTCACTAAAAAGGCTCTAACTCCATCATACGAACTCGGAATTCGATGATTCTTGTTCCTATGAGTCACAAATAATGATACGAACATAGTCCTTCAATCGAAACTCAATTCGGATCTCGTTTGCTCAGTGCGATATCCATTTTTGCTCGTTAAACAATTAACCATGATTCGCGTCAAAAATCCAATCGCGACTTGGTGAAATTAGACCAAACTTTCCAGATCACTCTTATAATTCATTATCAAAATTCCGGAAGTGTCAAAATAAAATTTCGATTTCTAGAACTAAAAATGGACCTTTAGATCATTACATGCTTATGCTCAAAACGCCAAAATCTTCCAAAAACTCTTCCAAAACATATTCGAGCCTCATGGGACCCCGACCAAACATGCCAACACACCCCATAACATAATTCAAACTTGTTCCAACCTTCGGATTGCTCAAAATAATATCAAAACATCAAATCATGCTCGGATTCAAGCCTAAGAATTACAAAACTTTCGAATTCCGAATTCGATCAAAATGTCTATCAAACCTCGTCCGAATGACCTAAAATTTTGCACACATATCAAAAATGACACAGCAGACCTACTCCCATTTCTGGAATTCCATTCCGACCACAATATCAAAATCTCACCTATCAACCGGAAAACGCCGAAATCCCAATTTCGCCAATTCAAGCCTAAATCTTCCACGGCCTTCCAATATGCATTCCGTTCACGCTCCTAAGTACGAAATCACTTAACGGAGCTAACCAAACCATAGAAATTCCAATCCGAGATCAAATACAAAAAGTCAAATCTTGGTCAAACCTTTCAAATTTTAAGCTTTCAACCGAGACTGTTTTTCCAAATTCATTCTGATTAATCTGAAACCCAACACCAACAATTTATATAAGTCATAATATACTACATGGGCCAATTCATGCCCGAGAACTGGCGAGCGTAGTGCAAAAGCTCAAAACGACTGGTCGGGTCGTTACAGATTAGGAGTTGTGTCCTATTTGCTATGTGTTATTTGTTGAGTACGACGTATAGGCATGGTGACAAGTATCTATACGTTGGTGTCAAGCATGCTCGTGTGTCTTATACTATGATTAATGTGACTCTGTTTCGTATTGTTCATGCTCTATATGATAATTTCTAATGAAGAATATGACTTGTGGAAGTATTATTGTTAATTGAACATGGTAGAGCGTTGGCTCAAGTTGAGAACTGAATTGTTGAACATTTTAGAGCATTGGCTCAAGTTGAGAATTGAATTGTTGAAAATTGTAGAGCATTGGCTCAAGCTAAGAATAGAATTGTTGAACATTATAGAGCATTGGCTCAAGTTGTGAATTAAGTTGTGAAGAAGAAAGGAGAGAGAGAATCATGATATTGTCTCCCTTGCTGGGATGTTATTGTTTTGATATTGTCTCCCTTGCCGGGATGTTATTGTTTTGATATTGTCTCCCTTGCCGGGATTTGATTGTTGTACTATTGTTCCCTTGCCGGGATTTTATTGTGATTTCATTTATTTCGTTGCCCTTATTTCTTGTGATTATTGTTTGGGTGAGGAAGAGTGTTAAAGCATGAAGGGTGATGCCGTGTATGATTTGTGAGGAAAGAGTGTAAAGCATGAAGGGTGATACCGTGCCGCACAATGTACCATTCTGTGCCTATTATATTGATTTTATGGTGAGGATGAGAGTATACACATGAAGGGTGGTGCCGTGCAGTTTATATTAATTCTTATGGTGAAGACGAGAGTAAAAGCACGAAGAGTGATGCCGTGCACTTGTCCTTGATTTTTCTGACTCTTGCTGATAATTGAGTTATGTTGTCCTTTACGTTTATTTACTGATTTTCTGTTGTTACTTGATTTTATTTCGATGTTATAGATTCCCTTACCCTATTTGGCTTGTGTTTGTTTCTTGGGTGAGGAAGAGTGTAAAGCACGAAGGGTGATGCCGTGTATTGTTTTGGTGAGAGAGTGTTAAAGCACGAAAGGTGATGCTGTGTATTATTTTGGTGAGATAGTGTTAAAGCACGAAGTGTGATGCCGTGCACTTGTCTTTGTTTTCCTGATTTTTATTGATAACTGAGTTACAGTTTCTCTACATTTAATTGTTGGTTTCCTGTTGATACTTGTTGTACCCCGCAACATGATCTCCCTTTCCTATTTTCAATTGAACTACGGTGATCCTCATATTTATTTGTTGTTCTTCTGTTATTATTCAATGTCCCCGCAGCATGTTACCTCCTCCCATACTTGACTGTATATTACTGTTCTTCTATTCCGTTGTATATAGTTGAATTGCACAGGTTTATTTGGTAGTCTGGTCCTAGCCTCGTCACTACTTCGCTGAGGTTAGGCTAGACAGTTACCAGCACATGGGGTCGGTTGTGCTGATACTACACTCTACACTATGTGTAGATCCCGGAGCAACAGCATTTGGACCGTAGATTGGGTGGCTGCCTTCACTCCACGCAAAGATCCAAGGTAGACCTGCAGACGTCCACAGGCCCTGACATCTCTCTCTATCCTTTTATACCTGTTTCACTTCCTTAATTCAACAAAAATGCATTGTTTATTTTTAGACCTTGTATGTAGCATTCTTAGATCGTCTGTGAAACTGTGACACCCGTTCTAGGTGGTAGAGTTTCAAACAATTGTATTGGATTCATGTTCAGATAGTTTATTGCTTTTCTTCCGCTTATGGTAAATTCCGCTATTTAAATGTTATTGCTTCATAATTGTTAAAGAATATAAAATGGGTAAAAAGATAATTTGTTCAATAGTCGGCTTGCCTAGCTCACATTAGTAGGTGCCATCATGACTCCCGAGGGTGGAAAATTCGGGTCGTGACAAGTTGGTTTTAGAGATCTAGGTTACATGGGTCTCACAGTTCACAAACAAGCTTAGTAGAGTCTGAGGGATCGGTACGGAGACGTCTGTATTTATCCCAGAGGCTAAAGAGTTAGGAAAAACTTCACATTTATTCCTTCTTGTCATGCGGTTTGGTTTCTCAATGCTAATTGAATTTCTACTTTGTTTTTCTGAGATGGCGAGAACAAGCGCTTTCTCCTCCACTGACCAACAGCCTGAGCCCCCAGCAGAAGCTCCCACGAGGGGTAGAGGCCGAGGCCGAGGCTGTGCTAGAGGCCGAGGTAGGGGCTGAGCTCAGCCGAGAGCAGCGGCACCAGCGTCGGAGCCTCAGATTGACTTTGATGATGAGGTTCTAGCTCTGGCAGTTCTGGTAGGCCCAGCTCAGGTCCTAGAGGGGTTTATTGCTACCCCAATACTCCAGGATGCTCTGGTCCATCTAGTGGGACTTATGGAGAGTGTCACCCTGGCAGGCTTGCTTTCTGTAGCCCCAACCGTCTCTCGGGTTGGAGGAGGAGCTCAGACTCTCGCTACTCACTCTCCAGAACAGGTAGCTCCCCAGTTCCAGACTCTAGCAGTTCATCCAGTTGGAGTAGTTCAGCCGGGTGTGGTAGCTCAGACCGGTGATGGAGCAACTATGTCTGCCGATGCTTTGTGGAGGTTGGACAGGTTCACCAAGCTCTTCACTACTACTTTCAGCGGCGCATCTTTTGAGGATTCCCAGGATTATCTAGACAATTGTCATGAGGTTCTCAGGAACATGGGGATAGTGGAGACCAATGGGGTCGATTTTGCTACTTTTCGCTTGTTTGGGTCCGCCAAGACTTGGTGGAGAGATTATTGTTTGGCTAAATCAGTCGGATCACTAGCTTTGACTTGGGAGCAGTTTACTCAGCTATTTCTAGAGAAATTTCTCCTCATCACTCAGAGAGAGATCTACCCGAGGTAGTTTATGCATTTCTAGTAGAGTTCTATGACTGTTACTCAGTACGAGACCAGGTATAATGATTTGACCCGTCATGCTCTTCTTATACTTCCCACTGAGAGAGAGAGTGAGGAGGTTCCTTGAGGGACTCGTTCAGCCCGCTCAGTCAGTTAGAGGTAGAGGTAGAGGTAGAGATGCTAGAGGTGGAGGTAGAGGTATTAGAGGTGGAGGTACAGGTACTGTTCTGGCTTGTAGCAAAGATGCTTTAGTTTTATTTGATCCAGGATCTACGTACTCCTATGTGTCATCTTATTTTGCACCGTATCTAGTCATGCCTAGTGATTCTTTGAGTGCTCCTATTTATGTGTCTACACTGGTGGGTGATTCTATTATCGTAGATCGAGTCCATTGTTCATGTGTAGTTGAGATTGAGGGTCTTGAGACTCGTGTAGATTTGTTTCTTTTGGACATGGTTGATTTCGATGTCATATTAGGTATGGATTGGTTATCACCTTATCACACTATCTTGGACTGTCATGCCAAGACGGTGACCTTAGTCTTGCCGGGTTTACCTCATTTAGAGTGGAGAAGGACTCCTGGTCATTTTACTCGCAGTGTTATCTTATATATGAAGGTTCGGCGTATGGTCAAGAAGGTGTGTTTGGCCTATTTGGCCTATGTTCGTGATTCTAGTGTTGAGGTTCCTTCTATTGATTCTGTGCCCGTTGTTCGTGAGTTTCTTGAGGTATTCCCTTCAGACCTGTCGGGTATGCCACCTGACAGAGATATTGACTTTTGCATTGATTTGGCTCAGGACACCCACCCCATTTCTATCCCGTCGTATCGTATGGCCCCGCCTGAGTTGAAAGAGTTGAAGGAACAGTTGCAAGACTTGCTTGAAAAGGGTTTCATTAGACCTAGTGTTTCGCCTTGGAGTGCGCCAGTGTTGTTCGTTAAGAAGAAGGACGGATCGATGAGAATGTGTATTGATTACCAGCAGTTGAACAAGGTTACAATCAAGAATAAGTGTCCATTGTCAAGGATTGATGATTTGTTTGATCAGCTTCAGGGTGCCAAGGTATTTTCAAAGATTGACTTGAGATTTGGCTACCATTAGTTGAGGATTAGGGCATTTGATGTCCCTAAGACAGCTTTTCGCACTCGGTACAGGCATTATGAGTTCTGGTGATGTCATTCGGGTTGACAAATGCCCCCAACAACTTTTATGGATTTGATGAACCGAGTGTTCAGTCCTGACTTGGATTCGCTCGTGATAGTCTTCATTGATGATATTTTGATCTATTCCCGTAGCCGGGAGGAGCACGAGCAACATCTTAGAGTGGTTCTTTAGACTTTGAGGGATATCAATTGTATGCTAAGTTTTCGAAGTGTGAGTTCTGATTGAGTTCAGTTGCATTCTTGGGTCATATTGTATCGGCAGAAGGTATTCAGGTTGATCCGAAAAAGATTGAGGTAGTCAAGAACTGGCTTAGACCAGCATCAGCTACAGAGATCCGGAGTTTCTTGGGATTGGCAGGCTACTATCATCGGTTTGTGGAGGGGTTTTCATCTATCGCAGCCCCGATGATCAGATTGACCCAGAAGAGTGCCCAGTTCAGATGGTCGGACGAGTGTGAGGCGAGCTTTCAGAAGCTCAAGACAACTCTGACTACACACCGGTGTTAGTTTTTCCCATAGGTTCAGGGTCTTATACAATTTATTGTGATGCATCTCGTATTGGACTTGGTGCGGTGTTGATGCAAGATGACAAGGTCATTGCCTATGCTTTGCGGTAGTTGAAGATCCATGAAAAGAACTATCCGGTTCATGATTTGGAGTTAGCAGCCATCGTTCACGTGTTGAAGATTTGGAGGCATTATCTGTATGGCGTGGCATATGAGGTGTTCACGGATCACAAGAGTCTACAGTATTTGTTCAAGCAGAAGGAGCTAAATTTGAGGCAAAGAAGGTTGTTGGAGCTATTAAAGAACTACGATATCACCATCTTATATCATCCGGGAAAGGTCAATGTGGTGGCCGATGCTTTGAGTAGGAAGTCAGCTAGTATGGGCAGTCTTGCTTATATTCCGGTCTGTAAGAGACCGCTTGCTTTGGATGTTCAGGCTTTGGCCAATCAGTTCGTGAGGTTGGATGTTTCTGAGCCTAGTCGTGTGTTAGCTTGCACGGTCGCTCGTTCCTCTTTATTGGAGTATATCTATGATCGACAGTATGATGATCCCTATTTGTGTGTCCTTATAGACACGGTGCAACACAGAGGTGCCAAGCAGGTTACTTTAGGTGATGATGGAGTTTTGAGATTGCAGGGTCTAATTTGTGTGCCTAATATGGATGGGCTTCGAAATTTGATTTTAGAGGAGGCCCATAGTTCCTGATACTCTATTCATCCAGGCGCCGCGAAGATGTATCAGGATTTGCGACAGCATTATTGGTGGAGAAGAATGAATAAGGACATCATTGCATATGTGGTTTGGTGTTTGAATTGTTAGCAGGTTAAGTACAAGCATCAGAGACCTGGTGGTTTGTTCCAGAAGATTGAGATTCCTAAGTGGAAGTGGGAGCGTATCACTATGGACTTCGTTGTTGGACTCCCACAAACTCAGAGGAAGTTCGATGCAGTATGGGTTATTGTTGATAGGCTGACCAAGTTAGCACATTTCATTCATGTGGCAGTCTCCTACTCTTCCGAGAGGTTAGCTGAGATCTATATCTAGGAAATTGTTCATCTTAATGGTGTGCCCGAGTCTATCATTTCTGATCAAGGTACGCATTTTACCTCCCATTTCTGGAGAGCAGTTTAGCGAGAGTTGGGCACACGGGTTGAGTTGAGAACATTGTTTCATCCTCAGACGGACGGGCAGTCCGAGCGGACTATTCAGATTTTGGAGGATATGCTCTGAGCTTGTGTCATTGACTTTCGAGGCTCGTGGGATCAGTTCTTGCCTTTAGTAGAGTTCGCCTACAACAACAACTACCAGTCGAGTATCCAGATAGCTCCTTACGAGGCTTTGTATGGTAGGCGGTATCGGTCACCGATTGGATGGTTTGAGCCGGGAGAGGCTCGATTGTTAGGTACGGATCTAGTACAGGATGCCTTGGACAGGGTCAGGATTATTCAGGATAGGCTTCGTACAGCTCAGTCCAAGCAAAAAAGTTATGCTGACCGTAAGGTTTAAGATTTGGCATTCATGGTCGGTAAGCAAGTATTGCTTTGAGCTTCGCCTATGAAGGGCGTGATGAGATTTAGGAAGAAGGGCAAGCTTAGCCCTAGGTTCATTGGCCCGTTTGAGATTTTTGATCGAGTGGGAGAGGTGGCTTACAGACTTGCATTGCTGTCGAGCTTATCAGTCGTGGATCTAGTGTTTCATGTGTCCATGCTTCGGAAATATCACGGCGATCCATGCCACATGTTAGATTTTAGCACTGTCCAGTTGGACAAGGACTTGTCTTATGAGGAGGAGCCGGTAGCTATTCTAGACCGGCAGGTTTGTCAGTTGAGATCAAAGAGTTTTCCTTCTGTTTGTGTGTAGTGGAGCGGTCAGCCTGCTGAGGCATCGACCTGGGAGTCTGAGTCCGATATGCAGAGTCGTTATCCCCATCTTTTCCCCGACTCAGGTACTTCCTTCTTATGTCCATTCGAGGACGAACAATTGTTTTAGAGGTGAAGGATGTGATGATTGGGTCATCACTTGTTTTAAAAGTGAATTCTACATTTCGAGGCCTTAAAAACCTCTTTCGGCATCACCTCGATTTGCGTGCACTGTCCGGGCACATAGCTGGAAAGCCATTTTGTGAAAATCTATGAAAAATGATAAATTTTGACTTTAAAATGAATTAATTTGACTTTGGTCAATATTTTGGGTAAACGAATACGGACCCATGATTTGATAGTCCCGGAGGGTCCGTAGGAAAATATGGGACTTGGGCGTATGTCCGGAATCGAATTCCGAGGTCCCAAGCCTGAGAAATAAATTTTTAAAGAAAATTGTTTTCTGAAATTGTTTATGAGTTTTGGAAATGAATTGTGATTAAAACTTGATGGTATCGGGCCCGTATTTTGGTTCCGGTACCCAGTACAGGTCTTATGTGTGATTTAAGGTAAGTTTGTGAAATTTGGTAAGAAACGCACTTGAAACGACGTGAATCAGATCGTTTTTGAGAAAATTGAAAATTTGAAGTTCTTAAGAAAATTTCATGATTTTGATGCTAAATTCATAGTTGTTGATATTATTTTAGTGATTTAAACACACGAGCGAGTCCGTATGATGTTTTTAGGTTTGTGTGCATGTTTGGTTTGGAGCCCCGAGGGCTCGGGTGAGTTTTGGATAGGCCAAGGGAAGGATTTTGGACGTGGTGAGTTGCAGGTTTTTAGATGGTGTGATCAGGCCTGCAGGAGAAGCCTGGCTCGCAAATGCGAAGGCTGAGTCGCAAATGTGAAACGGCCCAGGCCAGCTCTTCCTCGCAAATGCGAGATTTCCTCCGCGAATGCGATATGCCCCTTTTGGGCCTGTTATCGCAAATGCGATCCTTTGTTTGCATTTCCCAACTCGCAAATGCGAGAAACCCTTCGCAAATGCGAATATAGTAGAGGTCGAGGTTCGCAATTCCCATATCTGCAACCTGCAATTTTATAACTTACCCGAAAATCTCCCATTTTTCACACTCTTTCAAAACCAAAACACTCTTGGGAAATTTTTCAAAGACAACTCTTCTTCCAAATCGATTGTAAGTCAATTTTAACTTGTTTTCTTCAATCATTAACATCTTTTTCACATGATTTCAACTCAAAATCAATGATTTTCATGGGGAAAATTGGGTGTTTTGGGTAGAACCTAGGTTTTACAAAAATTGGTGATTTGGACCTCGATTTGAGGTCCGATTTCAAAACAAATTATATATTTGGGTTCGTGGGGGAATGGGTAATCGGGTTTTGGTTCGAACCTCGGGTTTGACCATGTGGGCCCGAGGGCGAATTTTGACTTTTTGGGTAAAACTTTAGAAAACTCATTTTCATGCATTAGAATTGATGTATTTAGCATTTATTGATATAATTAAGTGACTTGTGGCTAGATACGAGCGAATTGGTGGTAGAATCAAGAGGTAAAGCAATATTAGAGGTTTGGATTGTGTTCGTGGTATCGAGGCAAGTGTTTGGTCTAACCTTAGCTTGAGGGATTAGGAGTTGTGTCCTATTTGCTATGTGTTATTTGTTGAGTACGACATATAGGCATGGTGACGAGTATCTATACGTTGGTGTCAAGCATGCCCGTGAGTCTTATACTATGATTAATGTGACTCCGTTTCGTATTATTCATGCTCTATATGATAATTTCTATTGAGGAATATGACTTGTGAAAGTATTATTGTTAATTGAACATGGTAGAGCGTTGGCTCAAGTTGAGAACTGAATTGTTGAACATTGTAGAGCATTGGATCAAGTTGAGAATTGAATTGTTGAACATTGTAGAGCATTGGCTCAAGTTAAGAATAGAACTGTAGAACATTATAGAGCATTGGCTCAAGTTGTGAAGAAGAAAGGAGAGAGAGAATCATGATATTTTCTCCCTTGCCGGGATGTTATTGTTTTAATATTGTCTTCCTTGCCGGGATGTTATTGTTTTGATATTGTCTCCCTTGCCGGGATTTGATTGTTGTACTATTGTTCCCTTGCCAGAATTTTATTTTGATTCATTTATTTCCTTGCCCTTATTTCTTGTGATTGTTGTTTGGGTGAGGAAGAGTGTTAAAGCACGAAGGGTGATGCCGTGTATGATTTGTGAGGAAAGAGTGTAAACACGAAGGGTGATTCCCGCTGCAAGATATACTATTCCATGCCTATTATATTGATTTTATGGTAAGGATGAGAGTAAAAACACGAAGGGGAGTGCCGTGCAATTTATATTGATTCTTATGGTGAGGACGAGAGTAAAAGCACGAACGGTGATGCCGTGCACTTTGAGTTATGTTGTCCTTTATGTTTATTTACTGATTTTATGTTGTTACTTGATTTTATTTCGATGTTATAGATTCTCTTACCCTATTTGCCTTGTATTTGTTGCTTAGGTGAGGAAGAGTGTAAAGCACGAAGGGTGATGCCGTGTATTGTTTTGGTGAGAGAGTGTTAAAGCACGAAGGGTGATGCCGTGTATTGTTTTCGTGAGATAGTGTTAAAGCACGAAGGGTGATGCCATGCACTTGTCTTTATTTTCCTAATTTTATTGATAACTGAGTTACAGTTTCTCTACATTTAATTGCTGGTTTCCTTTGATACTTGTTGTACCCCGCAACATGATCTCCCCTTCCTATTTTCAATTGAACTGTGGTGATCCTCATATTTATTGGGTGTTCTTCTGTTATTATTCAATGTCCCTATAGCATATTACCCCCTTCCATACTTGACTGTATATTACTGTTCTTCTTTTCCACTGTATATAGTAGAATTGCACAGATTTATTTGGTAGTCTGGTCCTAGCCTCGTCACTACTTCGCCGAGGTTAGGCTAGGCAGTTACCAGAACATGGGGTCGGTTGTGCTGATACTACACTCTACACTATGTGTAGATCCCGGAACATCAACATTTGGACCGTAGATTGGATGGCTGCCTTCAGTCCACACGGAGATCCAAGGTTGACCTGCAGGCGTCCGCAAGCCCTGGCGTCTCCCTCTATCCCTTTATTCCTGTTTCGCTTCCTTAATTCAGAAACAGTGTATTGTTTATTTTCAGACTTTATATGTAGCATTCTTAGATCATCTGTGAAACTGTGACCCCAGTTCTGGGTAGTAGAGGTTCAAACAATTGTATTGAATTCATATTCAGATAGTTGATTGCTTTTCTTCCGCTTATGGTAAATTTCGCTATTTAAATGTTATTGCTTCATAATTGTTAAAGAATATAAAATGGGTAAAAAGGTAATTTGTTCTATAGTCGGCTTGTCTAGCTCACATTAGTAGGCGCCATCGCGACTCCCAAGGGTGGAAAATTCTGGTCGTGACAATTTAATATTTTTATCTCAACTCCACAATGACTTTATGCAATTTGTAGTATTACTTGTTAAAATTTTCTTTTAGTGATAAGACATTAATTAAAAGGATGCAATATATGTATTTTTGTTAGAAGGAATTTAATTCCGATTTCTGGGCAAAATAAGAGATGGATATTTGTTTATTTTTTGAATAACTTTGAGTTATTGAGCTTGATAAACATTTTATCTCTTATGGTACATGAATGCACGACCTTGTTATTTTATATTAATGTCTCTCCTGAACAGAACAATATTAGTCTACCTCATAAGAGAATGTATTCTTCAAAATTGAGTAAAACTTATATGTGCACTTTTGTTTAAGTCATATTAATCTGGATAAGATTTCAAGTTGGTCAAGGATGGACCTTAAGGTGCATTGAAAGTAGAAGAATTACCAACTTGTTGATCCTGTTTGGAAGGAAATTTGACTAAAGGTTGTTTCCTTTCAAAAGGAAATAAAGCTAGTGATAAGCTAAAATAAATCCCTTCTGATTTGTATGGTTAAATGAACATACTCGTAAGAGATAATTTTGAGTATTTTGTGATGTTCATAAATGATTACTCAAAATATTAATATATTTATTGTTTGCACCATAAGTCTTAATAATTTAAGCAATTCAAGTTTTTTAAAACTTGAAATGGAGAAGCACCAAGAAAATATATTAAGTTACTGCAATTTGATTGTAGTGGCGAGCACCTCTCTAAAGAGTTCTTTTGTTACTTATCAGAATAAGGGATTACATCTCAATTGACTATAGGAAAGAAGAAATAAGTCTCTTTTGGACATGGATATATTAATGACGTGTTATTCAGATTTGCGTTATTTGTTTTTGGAATATTTCCTGGAAACTACAAATTACATTCTGAATTTAGTTCCTTCTAAGTTAGTACCTGAGACATCTATAGAACAGTGGACTGAATGTAAGCTCAGTCTGTGGCATGTTCAGATATAGGATTGTCCCGCATATGTGTTGAAAGGGAAAGCGGATATGTAAGTTGGAACTAAGAATGGATAAGTGCATGTTTATTGAATATCCAAGAAAACAAATGAATTTTTATTTTATTGTCCTATAGAAAATAAGGCAATTGTTAAAACAAATGTATTTTTCTAAATGGGAGATTATTGGGATATATATATCTTATTAACCATGAGTTTGGTTTAGATATAATATTTATTATGAAACAATTGTTTATTCAGTTTTAATAAAATTTTAAATAGATCATATATTAGTCTGTGTCCTTTGCTTATATAGTAGATGATTTAGTGTATAGAGTTTAGCTTATACACGGAAGATTAAATCATCGGTTCTTATAAGTATAAAGTTTGAGTTCACAATCTAATGATGGAATTGGATAAATCATCAGGAATGATTGTAGCAAAAGATTAAATATAATTTATCTTGATTATGAGAATGATTTAATTCCAACTTCTTGTGCTAATACATTTTGTATGTATTGAACGAACCAAGTAGAGATAAGTATTTTATACTGACTTAATAGAAAAACCTTTCTAGCCATTAAATGTACTTATACTCTTAATCATGATATAATTATTATTAGTTGTTACATTATTATTATTTTGATTTATTAAAAGGCGAGGTTCTTTCGGGGGTCAATATGCCTGGTAAATTGGATAATAATAATGTACATTGGCGAAGTAATAGTTAGTTGATGGAATCCATGTCTCGGTTTAGAGATTGATGATACACCTTTATGAAAGCTTATAAGTTTTCATGTATAAACCTGGCCGGTGGATTTTGTATCCGACACATGAAATAAGTTAAGCGAAAGTCTAAAGAAAATAATCAATAAATTAAATCGCCAGTAATTTAATTTAATTGATTAGTATCTGAATCTTAACATAGGGAGTTAAATAAAATTTAATGGATGAATTTCGAAATTGAATAAGGAGTGCAATTATGAATTTTTAGTGGAATAATTCGTAATTAATTATGGTGGATATTAATTTCGAAAATTAAAAATTAATTCCATAATTGGAAGCCTTGTTAACTAAATTATGTGGTCCCTGCCGTGTCTAAATAATATGAAATAAATGAATCCTTTTTTCTGGTGGAAAAGAAAACCCAACATGTTTTGGAAAATGGTTTTAACCCTTAAAACTTGTACTATAAATATATAAGGTTTTCCATCTAGAAGTATGAGACAAATGGGGCTGAAATTTTCAGCCTTTTTCCTAGAAAAATTTTGCCCACACGAAATTACTATTTCTGGATATTATTTGGGTAACACAGTAGAAGACCGTGGAACGTTCGAAGACCGTGATCATGCGGGTGGTGGAGAATTCATTGAGTTGTTGTGGAATTGAAAGCCCACGTGATAAAGGAGCTTTGTTCACGCTTCAAGAGGTAACCTGTGAAATCTCATTTATACTAGTTGTCTAGATTACATATGATTTTGATACTGGGATTGCTTTCGCTGCTTATTATAATCCATCAATTGTTTCATTGACATCGCCATATCAGAGTAAGGGTAATAAAGAGGAAGACCTAATCTTTTATCAATTCACGGTATGGCTCAAATAGGTACACCATCATCCTGCTTTGCTAATCTAAATTATATTATGTCCTAATATTATGTTTAATTTCGAGTTATATTGTGTAAATATTTTTACACGAGGAACATGGTGTTACGCTAGTGACGATCGAACATGGGTGTCGTTCTGTTAGTGATGATGATTACAAGTGGTTTTTGATTACGATTTTGCAGTTGCATTGATGGTGAATGTGTAGGCTGATGAAATGTTGGTGGGCCTGAAGACTCCAAGATGTGGGCTATTTGAATATGTGGTAGAAATGACACAGATGGCCACTCTAGAGGCCTAAAGTTGAAGTTAAGATTTTTAGTTTAAAAATTCGGGATAAAATAAGTACTGATTAATCTCTAAATAGTATTTTTAAGAATGGCTATCTGCGCACTTACCCAGAAATATGTGTGTTGCCGAATTATTTGGGGAAGATAATGTAGAAATGGCCCCAAGTAGCTGATTTGAAGGGCACCATTGAAAGTATTTTAAGTTTTTTAAACTTGTTTAGAATTTAGCTAGATTTGACAAACTTCAAACTTCTCCTCTTCCTCTTTCTTCTTCAGACTTTTGAGTTTGAAGTTTTAAACTACCAAAACAAACTTCTGAGGTTTGGTTTTGACAGTTTAGACTTAGACCTAAAGCGGCTATTTGTGCACCAATGGAATAGTTGTGCTAGGCTTTCTTACATGGTCTTTGTTGGGTTTGCTTCTTTCTTATGCACTTGAGCCAATTTGGTTATAATTGGTACATGGAGAAATTTGAGGAAGACTATATATCCCAAGAAAAGAGATGTTATTAGGTCTTTCTTATTGAGATTTTATCGGGTTGTGACTTGTGATTATATTATGTGTTAAAACTGAACATAAGAACTCAATCAAAATTACTACTCCCTCCGGTCCACAATAAGTGATCAATTTATTTTTTTATAATAAGTGTCCATTTATATAATCAAGAAAAAATTTAATTTGTTCTTCCAAAATTAACCTTATGTACTGATCACGCCCAACTATGCCTTATAAAAAGGACTAAGCAGTAGCTGCAAATATAATCCGGTCTAAAAGTACAGAGTTGAATCCCACAGAGAACTAAAGTTTAGCTACAAATGTTCACTATCACCGAGAAGACAAGCTTGAACAATTCCTAACTTATAGATATTAAGATTCTTGTGTTTAACTAATTTACTAACAAATTAAAATAGTAAATTAACAACTAAAGGTACTAAGGGTTAGAGACAAGATTAAGGAGGTCTAGAGTTAGGATTTCCCCAATTGTCGGAATCCTTCCCGCTATGTTTCTATAATTTCGCCTAAGTATTCTCTACCAATCATGAGCACTCTGAGTGTTGTAATTCTCTCCCAAGTAACTACCACAATTTACTAGACATATTCTCCCGAATTACGCTAGCTGACATTAAGTATGGCTCACTCGGATCGCGCCAAGGTTTCATTATCCCTAATCCCTCCTTTAAACCCTCAATATTGATCCCTCATACACATCAGGATTGATGTTGTTCAACAACTATCTATATATGCACTCTCTCCTGAGTAATACACATTAAATAGGCACAGTCGATTGAGAGCTCTTCAATCAACCACAATAATAATATAGTTGAACAAATAGAGAAAAACTATGGCTCAATTATATAAAAGCATAACAAGAATTTATCCTACAAAAGGTTCAATCAAAACTCTAGATAACAAGTTATCTATTCATAATAGTATGCATAATTACAATACTAGAATCATAACCAATAATTGAAATAGGACGAAGGAAGTGAAAAACTCGTAGAAGAATTCTCCGCCTTGCTCCTAGTGTATTCTTGCCTCCTTAGGTCGAATCCCCGATCTCCACGGCAACTCCGTGATCTCCCTAGGTCTAAAGTGTGTCCAAACTCGATCTCCCCTCAAAAGTGGCATTTTTAGGTCTGTTTATATGCGCAGGAAAAGATCTAAACGTGTAGGCCAAGTCCTAGTCAAACCAGGAGACGAAATAAGCCTTCAAAACTCGAACTGAATCTTGCCCCAGGCCTGCGCCGCCAGCCTAACACCAGCCTCAGCCTCAGCCTGGCCTTTGGCTGGCCTCGCCAGGCTAAATCCTGGTTCAGCCCGGCCTTTGGCTGGCCTCGCCAGGCTAAAGCCTGGTTGAGCTGGCCTTTGCCTAGCCTCTCCTTTTCACTGTTCTTGAGCACACTTTCAACGTTTAGTATCTCTTTTACTCTACCTACACATAAAATAGACTCTATTACGCGCAAATAAAGTGTAATTTATCATTAAAGCATGTAAAATGCAAGGCACATAATGCGCTAAGCTATGAATTATAGCCACATATCAATACCCTACCCTTAAACATTGCTCATCCTCGAGCAATCAAACTACACTCATGGGAACAACCTATTAAGCAATTCCCTTAACTCATTATACCAAGAATTTTTAAAATAGTTTAAGCGCAAAGGTGTGACATCCTCGCCTCACGAATCGACTAACAAATACCATACCTTATTCACAATTCACTTACTTACTCTAACATGAAAGTCAACAACATTACCTTTCTTTTATGAATCATGTGCCCTCACCCAATCAAAGAGCTTAGTTCCACACACAATGAATTTTAATAGCGTAGGAACTCAAGATAAGAAAAATTCACTCGCTCTCAGAAATAACATTTATATTCCCCAAATGACGCACCATAAGCTTGTTTTCAAACTTCCATCGAAGAGAAGCAAATGAAAGGCTTTCATAAAAATTCTCGTAGAATCGAGAATGAAGTTTTCATTCTGTACATGCCATCATGAATTAGTAACTGCTTCCAATTTCCAAAAAAAAATCCCAATTGTACCCGTAGTGTAATACTCCACTAATCGAGTTCATTCAGTCTAAAATTAAATAGGACTTTTACTGGTTGTAACGTAGGTTGTGGGCCAGGTAGGATACAATTGGATTTAAGTGACTACACCTCCCTTAAGCACTTTAATACAAACACTTTAACATTCAAGCCCATACTTATGTCAAACCAAAACTTCACCTTAAATTCACTATATTTTACCCCTACTTCTTTAAGCACCAGTACATCAATAGCCACAACCATCAGGAATTATTTTTCATACACTACAGCCAATATAACTATTTTTTTTCTTTCTCTTTCCAAATGTCTTTTATTGACACATTTTTTTCTTTTTTCAAACGGCGCACCTTTCTCCTTATTTCACTTGTTCCACTCAAAAGCCAATCCACCATCCCACACTTTAGCTTTTCCATAATTCATTACAATTCAAGTGCTCATGATAGGTGACACTGTTCAAATATATGGTCGATTCAAACAAAGGGGTACGACTTGTAATGTGGTTACCAAAGAAACAGGATTATAGGCTCAGCGGGGGTTAACTACGATACATAACATTTAGGTGGGTACTCTGTATATATATATATATATATATATATATGGCTTAATAAAGAACTGCATGTATCACTTCTCAGACTGAACAAGACTACTATTTCACTTTGCACACACACGGGGCAAGTTCTAGACATCAAATTCACTGCACAGAATACATACAAACCTCATACAGACATGTCACATAACTCATTCAGGATTTATTTTTATCACGACACTCCAGTCAAAGCAGTTAAGCAAATTTAAGAATCCATGATTTAAGGTATTTATTCTAGAGTCAAAAATTGAGCCTAAGCGCCACAACCAAAGTACTAACTATTCTCAATGCATAACAAAGTTAACAAATATCGCTTCAATTCAATTCATCTCACACTAGCTCCTACTCCTAAAAAAATAAAACTAACTACGCCCGATTAAAATAAAACCCTTAGAAAAGAACCGCGACACAAAGAAAAACCAAGTGGGAATTATTGCACTACCTACAAAGAAAATATTTTTGTCCCTTTTTTCTTTAGACTTAAATTCCTCAAGAAAATTATCTAATAGATCCATCGTCTGGAAAAGTCCATTTTTAAAAAAATAAATATTATTCAATTAAACTAACACAGCTAAAGTAGCATAGAAAGTCACCCAGACAATCTCCTCATCCCACACTTAAAAATGTGCATTGTCCCCAATGCACACCATAACTAATAAGAGGATAAAAGAAACTCCCTGGTAGGCTAAAGGCCGAAGAACTAGTAGCTCATGGGGTACTCAGACTTTTCCCAGGCTTGGTCCTTCGTGCGGGTACCTCACACTTCGTTCCAACCATCTGGTTTGTTGTTGCATCCTTCCAATTGCTTTTCTTTCCATGCTCCTAGAAAATCAAGAATCGACACTATAAAAATAATATAATTAAAAAAAATAATAAAAAAATAAAAATAAAATTAAAAGAAAACAGTAAAGCTGAGTTGCCTCCCAACAAGCGCTTGATTTAACGTCGCGACATGGCGTGAATCACTTTTTGCCTCCACTTTGAACTTATGAATTGGACCCTAAGTTTTGATTCTGCTCTATGATCATGCTCCTGGGGCCATACAAATTGTTGCGAGCCAAAAATTAAATGATACTTTCTGAACTTTTTGGCTTTCAACCGAGGAGTGTCGTTTTGCCTAGACGGCCTTGAAAATTTCAGAATATATGGCTTATCTACCTCTTACTTTAACTCTTGCATTGGCTCATGCAAATCAATTTCCATTTCAACATCTTAACATAATGTAGAGAAGTGTTTGGAATGAGGCCTAATGCGCTCCAATACATGAACTTCAAGATTTTTAACCTCCTTCATACCAGTCACACTAGAGTCAACTAAATTTGTTTCTTCAACATCCCTGGTTAATTCTAGTATTAAATCTTCAACATCGGCACCCTCAACTTTTAGTTGGATAGATTGTTGGTGTTCTACTCTGACCTCCTCCACTAGCATCTCCTCGTATTTTTGTAAATCTTTAATTATAATGGCAATTTTTGCAGCCAATTCATGCTCTTCTTGGCTACTCTCCACAATGTAAGCTAGTTGGGCTTTACAAGGTTCAATTAGTTTATACGCTTGAGCCTCCAAGTGGTGAATAGTTGCCTCTTGCATTTGTATTTGCAATGATTTCTTATCATATAGTTATGTGAAACACTTTAATATATCTTTGATCTCCTTCAGATCAGCTTCCCAGGGTTCTTTGTTCCTATTATCCTCACAAGAAAAAATAGAACCATCATAATAAGGGGTTGGGGGGAGGATAACATATATAATCACAACCATGAAAGTGAATATTTTGACCAACACACATATCACACACATTCCACACATAAGATTGAGTTGGTGAACATAACTCGCTCTCGAAAATATTTTGATAATTTTTCAATGGGTGGTTTCCTCCACTATATTCATAAGGAGGATCAAAAGTAGAATTAACGAAATCAAAAATCTTATAATTCCAAGATGCCATGTCTCTCAAGTCCACAAGTAAAACAAACAAAATTAAAAAAAATCAAATACAAAAATAAAATAAAAGTTCAAACTTGAAACCTAGCAATATATACACCTACAGATATACCGTTAGTTCCTCGACAATGACGCCAAAATTTAATCACGCCCAACTATGCCTTATAAAAAGGACTAAGTGATCGCTGCAAGTATAATCCGGTCTAAAAGTCCGGAGTCGAATCCCACAGAGAACTAAGGTTTAACTATAATTGTTCACTATCACCAAGAAGACAAGCTTGAACAATTCCTAACTTATAGATATTAAGATTCTTGTGTTTAACAAATTAATTAACAAATTAAAATAGTAAATTAACAACTAAAGATACTAAGGGTTAAAGACAAGATTAAGGAGGTCTAGAGTTATGATTTCCCCAATTGTCGGAATCCTTCCTGCTACGTCTTCTATAATTTTGCCTAAGTATTCTCTACTGATCATAAGCGCTCTGAGTGTTCTAATTCTCTCCCGAGTAACTACCAAAATTTACTAGACATATCTGAATTACGCTAGCTGGCATTAAGTACGGCTCACTCGGATCGCACCAAGGTTTTGTTATGCCTAATCCCACCTTTAAACCCTCCGTATTGATCCCTCATATATGTTAGGAGTAATGTTGTTCAACAACTACCTAAATATGCACTCTTTCTCGAGTAATACATACTAAATTGGTATAGTCTATTGAGAGCACTTCAACTAACTACAATAATAACGTAGTTGAACAAATAGAGAAAAGTCACGACTCAATTATATAAAAACATAACAAGAATTTATCTTACAAAAGGTTTATCAAAACTCTAGATAACAAGCTAGTTATTCATAATAGTATGCATAACTACAATACTAGAATTCATAACCAATAATGAAAATAGGACGAAGGAAGTGAAAAACTCGTAAAAGAATTCTCCGCCTTGCTCCTAGTATGTTCTTGCCTCCTTAGGTCGAATCCCCGGTCTCCACGGCGGCTCCGTGCTCTCCCTAGGTCTAAAGTGTGTCCAAACTCGATCTCCCCTCAAAAGCAGCATTTTTAGGTCTATTTATATGTGCAGGAAAAGACCTAAACGTGTATACCAAGTCCTAGTCAAACTAGGAGATGAAATAAGCCTTCAAAACTTAGACTGGATCTCGCCCGAGGCTTGGTGTCGCTAGCCTCAGCCTAGCCTTTGGCTAGGCTAAAGCCTAGTTCACCCTGGCCTTTGGCTGGCCTCGCCAGGCTAAAGCCTGGTTCAGCCTAGCCTTTGGTTGGCCTCGCCAGGCTAACGCCTGGTTGAGCTGGCCTTTGCCCGGCCTCTCCTTTTCACTGTTCTCAAGCACACTTTCAATGTTTAAGTATCTCTTTTACTCTACTTTCATCTCCAATTCACCTACACATAAAATAGATTCCATTACGCGCAAATAAAGTGTAATTTATCAGTAAAGCATGTAAAATGCAAGACACATAATGCGTTACACCATGAATTATAGCCACACATCATGTACGTATCCCTAAAAAGTCATTTACTCCTCACATTTGAGAAGAAATGTAAGTGATATTATAATTATCATGCAACACTTAATGAAGGGTAGTTTAATTACACTAACTATTTTCGTCTAAAATTTAGTATTTCTTTAATGGGTGTGCCCAAAGCAAATTGATCACTTATTGTGGACCGGAGGGAGTAGTCTATTAGGCGGAGAGTCCATTTAGCCTATAATCCCTTCGCAAGTATAATCAAACTCTTTTATAATAGTCTTCCTCTATAAAAATATTTCACTATAACAATCAAGTTATTTTTGGAATTAATATTTTATGTTATGTTACGTTATAAATATTTTTTCAATAACAATATTTCATCGTAGGAGCTAAAAATATCCGAAACAAATGAAATTGTTATAAAGATATTTAATTGTACTGCTTTTAATCAATGAGGGGCTCAATTGGTTAATAACAATTGCACCCACTTTGAGGACCAACGAAAACTCGTTGGTTCACAACTCAACAAGTACTCTTCTTATTAAGTGGATGAACCCAGTCGGCCTATAAACCCATTAGAATTAAGCACTCTTTTTCAATCAATGAGAGACTCTATTGGTTCACAGCACAATGTATTCACTATTTTTACTATTATCTAATTGGAATAGTTTAAGGTTTAGGTTTCCGTCACATTTTTTGGAATGCGGTTTTCCTTAGACCCTGCATGAATACAAGATATTTTGTGAATTTGGTTGTCTTTTATATAATTGGAAGAAAATTTATAAACTCATCAACCTCAAAGTTAATAACCAAACAAGTTTATTCTATGAAAAACATAGATAAATCAAGTTTTGCTGTTGAGTGGTTTACATGTTTACAAGCTGATAATGAAAAACCTATATCTAATTAATAGATTCAAGTGTCTTATGGTTGTTCCTAAGATCACTTAATAACAAAAAAACTCATAGTTAGACCTTTCATAATTTTCTTAATTATGTTTAAATATTATTGTGATAAAACGAAACAGAAAGCTTGTAACAAAAGAAATAAAGACACCATTATTAGCTTGAGAATAAAGAGAGCAAATATGTCAGCTATAAGTCTATAACTATGATAGACCAAGCCAAGAAATTTAGCCAGCTGGCAATATTTCTCCTGTAAACGTGGCACCCAATATTATTTCCCAGTTGGCATGCTGCTTTCTCCTCTATATAATCATTTTTTTTGTTTCCATTTGGCCCCATAATATATATATATTTTTCTCAAGTTGGCCCTTTTGACTTTAACTCGTAAGTACTATTTTATTCAAACACCCACACGGTTTAGCTTACCTTAGCCTTAAGCTAAATAAACTCCCACAAATTAAGACATGATAAAAAGTTCAATGTCAACGCCCCTATCCCCACCTCCCTCGAAATGAGTTATCATTTAAATTTTATGAGTTTAACCTTTAAAATTCTGTATTTATATTTTTTAAATTATAATTTTAGATTTATAATTTATTATTTATAATTTTAATAAATTCTTATATTTAAATTTATATTTCATATTAAAAGTACTTGTTTCAGATGAACCAAAAATAAAACGTTGTATTTGCCTATGCTTGATCACCAGACAAATTAAACATTTATAAAATAAAATAATAATAAAAAAGAAAATAGTGAAGTGCCACCCAAAGGAGCATCGAATAAGTACAATAACTAGTAATATTCTTACTTTTCATGTATCCAAAGTCAACTCCCCCATACTTTTTGGTTCTCTATCTCTCTCTCTCCCCCTTTTCCTCTTCATATTTATGAATTTAAATGCTAAAGGTTCATCAATAACCACCTGCTATAAACTTTCAAATTTCAGTCTTGATATTTTTTCTTCTTTTCTCATAGACTTACAGCTTTATTCTCTCCACAATCCTAAGTCGAACACCAATTAGAAATGCTTCGTAGTTGAATATTCATCAAAACTGTTTGATATTTTAAACTTATCAAATAAAGGATGGGAAACGGAATTGGAAAGTTGAAGCAGTGTTTTGCAGGAGATGTTGGAGAAATCTCCAAACGACGCCATGATATTGGTGTAGACCTCTCTGATACACTTGACAAAGGATTAGGCCATTCTTTTTGCTACATCTTGCATGATTCATCATCCAAAAATCACCCTTTTTCAGAAGACTCCTCTTCTTCTACCACTACCACTATCTCCAGTGCCAGCAGCAGCAGCCAAACGACGGCGTTTCGTACCATCTCTGGCGCCTCTATCTCCGCCAACACCTCCACGCCCCTCTCCACTGCCCTCGTCGACTTTTGTCCTTCCAATACTTACGTTGAGAAGTCTTCAGCTTTTGAAAGCTCTCAGTGGTTTTCTTCTTTCCCTCTTCAGCCAATTCTCCGGAGATCAATCCCCTCTGTTTGTTCGGGCCCGATTCCCCGACTTTCTACCTCGGGCTCAGGCCCAATCGAGAGGGGATTTCTCTCCGGTCCAATGGAGCGGAGCTTCAATTCCGGTCCATTGGACAATCAGTACGATCAGCTCCAAAGGTACAAACCTGAGTCTAGTAAGTGGCATTTGGTTAGGAATTTAAAGAAAGTTTTATCAAGCTCACTTTTGGGGTTCCAAGAAATGAATTTAGCAGAGGAAAAAAACGACATTAATGGTCAAGTTGGTAACAATTTGAGTAGTGAAAACAGTTTGGCTGATGAAGATGAGGAAAATAAATTATTTAGAAGTCAAAATGTGCAGTGGGCTCAGGGGAAAGCAGGGGAAGACAGAGTACATGTAGTGATTTCTGAGGAACATGGTTGGGTTTTTGTTGGAATTTATGATGGATTTAATGGACCTGATGCCACTGATTTTCTACTGAAAAATCTTTATTCAAATGTGTTCAAGGAACTCAAGGGATTGCTTTGGAATGACAAGTTAGAAACCTCCGAAAAATTCATGTGTAACGAGACAGTTATCGTTCAGAATCAAGAATTAGATCAATTGAGCAATTCAGGATCTGATACAGTTGCTAGTATTAACCATTTGGATGTTTTGAAAGCGTTATCAGAGGCGCTGAGGAGAACCGAGGCATCATATTTGGAGATCACAGATATGATGGTGAACGAGAACCCTGAGTTAGCCTTAATGGGATCTTGTGTCTTAGTTATGTTGATGAAAGGAAAGGATGTTTACTTGATGAATGTTGGAGATAGTAGAGCTGTTTTAGCTCAAAATCCTGAATCCGATCGTTCCATTTGTAATTTGGATCGGATAAATGAGGAGAGCTTAAATAGCATTGATTCACTATATAGAGTTGATTCAGACCGAAAACACAATCTTACTTCTTGTCAACTCACTATGGATCATAGCACATCAGTTAAAGAGGTACTAATTCTAGTCCATTCTACTTAAGTCGATGTACGCTTCAGCATAACTGGTAAATTTGCAGCCATGTGACCAGGAGGTCATGGGTTCGAGCCATGGAAATAGCCTCTTGTAGAAATGCAGAGTCAGGCTGCGTACAATAGTTCCTTATGGTCCGGCCCTTCCTGAACCCTGTGCATAGCGGGAGCTTAGTGTATCGGGCTGCCTTTTTATTGTTTCATAGACTAATTCTTATGTTTGTCTGATGCAGGAAGTTATTAGGATTATAAGTGAGCATCCTGACGATGCGTCTGCTATAAAAAAGAATAGAGTAAAAGGTTCTTTAAACGTTACTCGAGCTTTCGGAGCAGGCTATCTCAAACAGGTATATATAACCTTTGAGAAATATCATTTCTTGAAATTTAACTAGAATTAGTCTTGGATTTAACTTCATTTACTTGTGTTGATTCTACAGCCCAAATGGAACAATGCACTTCTAAAGGTTTTCAGAATAGACTACGTTGGAAATTCGCCTTATATCAACTGTTTACCATCAGTTTACCACCACAGACTTAGCCCAAGAGATAGATTTCTGATCTTATCATCTGATGGACTTTACCAATACTTCAACAATGAAGAAGCAGTTGCTGAAGTTGAGACATTTATGTCTATATTCCCCGAGGGAGATCCCGCGCAACATCTTGTTGAAGAAGTGTTATTTAGAGCTGCAAAGAAAGCTGGTAAATACTAATATACTCAATCTGTACTTGTGAGATTTCTAAGTACTAATTTCTCATACAAATCTAAATCTAGAAAACTTTGTTTTCTGATATTCTAGGTATGGATTTCCATGAGTTACTTGATATACCACAAGGTGATCGTAGGAAGTACCACGATGATGTCTCGATTATCATCATATCGTTCGAAGGAAGGATATGGAGATCATCTGTGTAAATCAGCAGAAAAGAATATACTCAAACTAATTTTGCTTATTAACTTTTATTACTCCATTTTGGTGGAAGTGTCTATAGTACACAGCTTAGGCTGCTATACAAGATAGAGAGGCTTAGAGGCGGACCCAAGATTTAACCACAAGAGCGATGTTGCTATTGTTGGGTCTCGATCTTAGGTGAGTATGCTCAATGCTAAACCAGCTCAACCAACCAGCTTTCGTGTTTGAGGGGACAATTAAAATATATAAGGGGTCCTTGGTGTGTATATATAGAGTTTTTATCGAGGCTAATGGGTTCTGGTGACCCCTCTACCATCAACCTAGGTCCATCGTCCGCCTCTGGTCAGAGGTTGTTGTTTCTTGTTAAGGGGATTGTAAAGGTGCCAATGAAATTGCCCCTATTTCATTTCCAAATATAATAGGATAATTTGTAACAGATTGTGCTCTTTGTACATATATTCCTAGTTCTAGGTGTCCATTACACTGCTACCTCAATAGACTCGACCAATTGGTCAAAATTTATTTGTTTGTTTCATACTTTTGTTCTAGTTTCAGATTACTCAAATCTCGTACTTATTTTTCAGCAGTTTAAGTGCAAAACCAAGGCATAATATCCGGGGCGGAGCTAGCATAGGACTTGCTGATTTGACCGAACTCAGTAACTTTGGTCCAAATCTTATATTTGTCTTATGAAATTAAAATCCAATAACTTAAACGGGTTAGAATTCCAAATCAATCAGGTTTAAATTCTGACTCCGCCTTTACGATCAATATAACTTATCCAAGAAGAATTTGCTAAAGGAATAAGGATATTAGAATAATGGATGGCATAATGCAAAAAGCAAATGAAATGACAAAGAGGGAATGGTTGGAATTAGAAGTGCTGGTGGAACAATTTTCCTCTCCATTATCCATATTTTGTTAGGGTACTTAAATTTCAAAATAAACAATTAATTGTTGGTGTAAATTTGAAGTACACTACTGATTTGTTTAATCATGAATGATCCTAGTAGACCAAGTCATCTAACTAAAACTGCCCCGTATTAGTTAATCACCAGTGATCATGAGGCAGGTGAAAACTAACAGGAAGCGGTTGTTTTTAAGACAAGTTATGTTAGACATTAATTATACTGGAATTAATTGACTGATATTATTTTTTATTGACTATTTGGCATGCTGTATTAATCATGTGATTGTCAATTTTACTGCTTTATTTTGTGATAACTTATTCTGGGATTATTATTTTATCCTCTGGCAGGTATAAGTTATCCCAGTAATATTTTTAATCCTGGAATAACTTATACTCAGAATTAATAACCAAACAAGGAATATATCGGTACTAAATTTTTATCCAAGGATTATTTACTTATCCATCATACCAAACGAACACTAAGTGATTTGGTTATCAGGATAAGGATATTAATTACGGTATAAAATTTGAGATTATATTTATTTCATATTTGATTGTGAAATTTAGTTAATAATGGGATAAATTACCAGAATCTTGGTACCTATCGGGATTATAATCCAACGATATCCTAGTTCCAAACCAACAGAGAGAGGCAAACGCTTTGGTGATTTCTTTCTGTTAGACTAGATTTTGGTGGACTGAATTATGTGGTATATATTCTTGGCGGGTGATAGAAAATATGCAGTGAAATAGTCGAGGTGTGTGTAAACTGGTTTGGACAAAAAATATTGGTCATTAAAATGATTTAAAAAAAAATAATAGTAATCCATCCATATTATCCACTAAAATTAACTTTTTAAAAATGGGTCAAATATGGATAAAAACCATATTATGCACCTAAAATGTATAACCAATAGGTTTAACTTTTACATTTGCGAAAAAATTGAGAATTTCTCAATTTTGGGAAACTAGGTATTCTTATAAAAGTGATCATATAAAGAAGCCATGAGTAATATGGATATTCATGTTATTCGCAGGTTAAACCATTTTCTATCCGTATTAAATATGAATTAGATTACATATTTTATCCGTTTTTGTATTGTTCGTTTTCTACCGCCCGTCTGGTTAGTTTGTGTGGAACTTTCAATTGAAATAAATGCGAAAAGACAATGTGATACCACAGTTCACTAATTTGTTTATTATCGAAAGATCAGTAGAGTAAATGCTCATGAAATTCAACTTCTTGCGTTTGAAAAGATCCTCGAAGCATCTCGTCGGATTTATAGTGTATGAAATGGACAAGAACCAATTTTCAAGATCCATTGGAATTTTCCGGTTGATCAAGAAGACTTTCAGAACTTAATCCTCTGTTGCTCCCTAAATGGAAAGTAGTTGGCCATAAATGGAGATAGTCAATTAAGCTGATCATGATTTTCAATAAGTACATAGTCAATTAAGCTCATGATTTGCAGTAAACCTAATCGTTTTCTTGTTAATCCAATCCACTAATTGAGAGAGCCATATAAGTCATAGTTGTGACCTAATTAAGAAATATTGAGAAAGGAGTTGCGTATTGGTCTAGTTAGAAAAAACAGTAGCACCTGACCTGTTTGTAAATTACTACTATTATTATGCTGTATGGAGCATCATGACTAGTTAATACAAAATTAAGAAAGAAACAAATAACATGGAAGTGGTTGACTCTAAGCTAACAGACAAAAAAGCTTACATTATAAGCCAAGGTTGCTTTTCAAAAAATTATTGGGATGGTTTCATCAGCTTATAATATATGAAGGGAAAAAACATCCAAAAGTTGTGATGGCATAATTGAAATTCCTCCATCTTCGATCACGGAGCGTACGTAGAATTTTTTGTAAGCGATGTCAAAATTTATAGAGAAAAGCGAATAATAAATAACTTTAACTAAGATATATTTACATAAAAAATAGCTTTAGTCCATTGATTTTGTTGAGTTTTAAGTTAGAAAAGGTTATGAGTTCAAATATTTGCCAAAAATACGTGCTAGTTAAGGTTCGGACATGTGACGTCTTAGAGTAAAGTTACACACATAACCAAGTGCCAAAAGACAATTTATATCAAGTGGTATCATTTTTTTCTACTTATTTAATTCCTCCCAGTATTAATACATATATTTGATAATTTTTTACGATGAAGCGGTATCGTGTAATACCGCGTCGTTGAACGTGCATCTACCCCTAATTAATCAGATGTATCGAGTTCAAATAATTGGAATGCAAAATCTTTTGGTAGAGTGTTCTTGTGCTTTTAGCTGGCTTACTTGACATGAATTTGGATATATTAACGAGACTAATGAGTTTCGAATATTGAATACCTAAAGCAAAATAAATAAATAAGTAAAAAAATAAAGGGAAGAAATATAAAAGAAAGGAAAAAGTGGAGCTGGTTAGGTTTTTCATGCCATACAAGTATAAAAACGTAGCAATAGCATGCATGAACATGGAGGGGTAAATTAAAATTCAGCTACGTGAAAGCTAAAGATTATTGGACAGTTGCTTGTAGTTTTTGCATCTCGAAAATCTCGTGAACTTATTTATAAATATTATAAAGTTTTAAAATTAATAAAGTTGAAAAAACTCAAAATAATAAATGTTCAAAGTACAAAGGAGTTGGTTTTGATTTTTGGACTATCACTATCACACACACGAACCATCATAGAGATGGTGATGGTTTCACCTAAAAACAGTCAAAAGAAGATTTTTTTTTATAGAAATCTAACAAATTATATGCTTTCTAAAGTATTTCCAAGTGTTACCTATAAGGCTACAACTGATCCCAAATTTTTTGGTCGAGGATTGAAAAAAATGAAAATTCTGAAATCTTGGACTAGATTTGAAGGTCAAGAGAAAAGGATAATTCCTATGAAGGGAATCAGACCTTTAAAAATATCGATCAAAGAAATTATTACAATTTTTTTTTTTTTAGTTTCATAATTTTCAAAAAAAGTGATGAAGTACAAAGTCTACCACTATTAATAAACGAATTACATCAAACAATAAATGAGATATAGAGCATGTTTAATCGATCACAGATCAAACTTCAAACTTTAAAGTTTAAATTACAACTTGTGCATATAAGATAAATAAAATCAAAATCCATTGTAAAAAATGCTCACCACCATCAAGTGATTGTCAACTAAATCTAGAACAATTGTTAAAACGTAAAGGTACATTTTGTATTATGAAACTACAAAGTTATATTCTCTCGTTGAGATTCTACAAAATGAAAACGATTTAATCTTCTCCTATCCAAGATGGATTTTGGTTTGTATACACATTAATTAGTGAATCAAATCAAAGATTATTTTGGATTTGTTCGATTCAAATTGCAAAGTCAGACAAACATTAATCGTAGATATACACAGCTATTTTATGTTAAGGAAACTCCTAATTGGTTTAATTTAAAGGTTGGAAGAACCAAATCTGGCATCCACTTTATAGAATATCATACCAACTCTAAAAAATTAGCACTTGCTGCCTTAGCATTTATACTCTATCTAGTTTAATAAAATTGATAACTTTTCATGTAAACATCATCCAATATTAAATGGGATTGTTCATAAAGTGGATAAGCTAGGAAAGTAAAATTGTACGGGCGCCCTATTTAGTTGCCCCCATTTAACATACACCCATTTTTTTTAAAACTTTTAACTTGTACCTACTTTTTAAATAATTTCAGCCCCCGTTCTCCTCCTCCTCCTCCTTCATTTTCTTCTTCTTTCTTCTGCTGCTGTTGGTGCAGATTATTTCTTCTCCGTTTTGTCTCAATTAATATTCTTTTACGTAAGCATAGTTATGGATTTAACTTAACAGTTTGTTCAGATTTTTCATGAAGTGGAACGAGTCATCTATTTAGCTAAAAATGGCAACCTGTGATGAAGTAGAATGGAGTAACATATTTGAAGGGAAGATATACATACACAAACACAACTATGACAAGTAGGCCAAGTAATTTGTAGCAACTTTTCGCCTAAATAAAGAACCACGATAATTAAGGATAAATGACAGATTAACTACTCTCATCTTGACTACAAAAAGTACAAAGAGTTATCCATATGAAATCACCAGTGATTATAGCTGTCGTTGCTAAGTACAGAAAAAGCAGTCAAGTGATTAAAAAAATTCCGACTCCAGAAGAGGAGAGCCAAGTAAAATATTAATAAAAACAATAACTTCAGCTCTAGAGCTGAAGTTCGACAGTTACAAAACAAAAACTTCAGCTCTAGAGCTGAAGCTTACAAACAAAAAGCCAGTTACAAACAAAAACTTAGCTGAAGTTTGACAGTTACAAAACAAAAACTTCAGCTCTAGAGCTGAATCTTACAAACAAAAAGCCAGATACAAACAAAATCTTCAGCTCTAGAGCTGAAGTTTGACATCTACAAAATAAAAACTTCAGCTCTACAACTGAAGCTTACAAACAAAAAGCCAGTTACAAACAAAAACTTCAGCTCTAGAGCTGAAGCTTACAAACAAAAACTTCAGCTCTAGAGCTGAAGCTTACAAACAAAAACTTCAGCTCTAGAGCTGAAGTTCGACAGTTACAAAACAAAAACTTCAGCTCTAGAGCTGAACTTCAGGCCCGGCTACTAGAATGCTGAAGTTTTGCGTGATTGTCTTTGCTACTTCAGCCCCATATGCTGAAGTTATGTGAAAAAGCGGGTATGCTTGCAATTTGTTTTGCAAAACGGGCACAAGTTAAAACGTGACACAAAAAGCGGGTATAGATCAAATGCCCCGCTAGGAAAACAAGAAAGTATAGCGTTTTAGGTTCTTTATCTAGACCAACTCGATTTATAAGGTTTTAATTTTTTAAAATTAATTTTTTGCTACAAACATAAATAAGTTAGTTGTTTTGGACGTATACAACAACAATAACCCAGTAAATTTTTATAAGTGGGGTCTGGGGAGAGTAGAATGTATGCAAATCTTACTCATATCCCGGAGGGATAGAGAAGCTGTTTTCAAAAGAGCCTCGGCTCAAGAAGAAAATCATAATTAAATTATGTAACAAAAAATACATCAATTTTCCTCATGTTCTTTGGAAATTCATCAATTTAGAGTCAGAAACTACAAATAACTTGCCACATAGGATACAATTATTAAATAAGCACCCTTCACGTCATCAATTTAAATCACCTTATAAACAGTTCGACGTCGTTCAACAAAACAAAAGACAAAAGAAATAGGTATAGTTAATTATAACAAGTAATATCTGAATAGAATTGTTTACCCTTAAAATCGGATAACAATTAAATTTATAAGTGGTTTTAAAGATATATGTGATTTTACTTAGCACAAAATGATAAATATAAGAATTAGTGCTAGGAATTAACAGTAAAACAAAGCAAACCAATGTGATGAACAATGATGGCCCTCGAACTAATTACCCTCGAACCAACTGAACAAACTATTGAAAGTATGAGTTGGACAACAGAGCTTGCAAAAGATAAAAATATGATGTATTGCTTTGTTACATGTGAGTGTAAGGTCCTTACAAATGGTTAAGACCCTCTTTATACAGTAGAAGAATCCTATTTACGGTATAATTCTAATTACAAAGGAAATTCCATGATTAGCTAAACAACAGTTCTTGATTTGATATGTTCCAAAATTTCCGCCATGACTCGACCAATCACGGATATCTCACCTTTCCGTTATTGTGCTATCTTCGGTCTTGCTCGATGTCTATCCCATTCAACCTCGATCATTACTGGTCTCGATCTCGACAAGTACCTCGAATCTCGAACTCGGTACTTTATCCTCGTGTCTCGGTCTGATATGCTACGGGGCCAATCCTCGATCCATCCCCCTGGTCTCGATTAATCAGTAAAATCGGATGGGCCCGATTTTAAACTATACAGATAGTCCTCTTGTTTTTTGGAGTATAATGACAAGAAACGAATTGAGTCCTCGATCTTTAACCCGATTTGTCATGATGTCATTACCATGACGTAAGCGACAAAGGTGACTGAAACCTCCCATCAATATAGTTCTCTAGGCTTTAAATGTTTGTCAGTTGACGGTCGGGCACCACTGGTACTGAGCCGTCGCCTTCAGCCTATAAATGTACACTCCTTCATCTTTCAAACGTTACCTTCAACTCTTTCTCATTCCAACTTTCTCAGTTCTTCACCTTCCTCAGATCTTTGAGTTTCCAATTCCTGGGATTTCTTTACTCGTTCCATTGCAAAATACTAAGTATTTCTCTTTGTCTTCCGCTTTTCTTCATCCATTACATGGCTAAAACTTCGAAAATTGTTCCTCAAAAGGAAAAAACTTACTCATCAAGGCCCGTCGGCGAGGAAGCCGCGGCGGAGTCAGGCCCTAAAAAATTCTTTCCTCCGTCGTGCGTCATTGATTCTGAGTTTAAGATTGAAAAGACCTCCTCGGTGCCAGGCCGATGCGAGCTGGTATCAAGGTACATATGATCGATCTCTGATAAACTCCTTTCCCAAGTTAAGAAGGAATGCAAGTGGGGCAATAAACATATGGTGGTGCCCACTCCTGAAGAATCGATTACCACTCATGTAGAGAGGTTCTTAAGTGTTTATACCTACTCCTTCAAACTGGGTCCTATAGATCCAATTATCTAGACTTCTACAAGAAGTACGAGTACAAGGTCACCCTATATCAAATTCATCCTTTTATTTGGAGGATAGTGATACTGCTTCGATTTTTTGTGAGCAAAGTCGAGGGGCTTCCCTTCACCTTCGACCATCTTGTTCGCCTGTATAGCCCCCGACTTTATCGGGGAGGATTAATAAAGCTTCAGCGTCGGTCCAACAAGATACCTTTCTCGAGCATAGTTGAGGACATAGATCGGGGTTGGATGGGCCAGTTTGTTCGAGCGAAGACCTCAGACTTAATACCGCCCGACAGTATGCCCTTTCCCGAGAAGTGGAATATGAAACATATGTATAATTTTGTTATTAATTTCCTGTTAGTTGCCTTCGTTTCCTTATTAATGTTTTACTTGGTGTAGTCGCTGCCTGGATGCCAGGAAAGGTTCCCCATATCGAGGGCTGGGTTCAGAGCCTGGTAACACAGTCGACACACGCCAAGCGTGATTGGCGCGACTTATCAAAGGGCCGATGGGAGGCCTGTAGCCATGGTAAGTTCCTTCCCTCAACTTAATTATTTGACCGCTATTAAGGTATTTCTCCGAGCTTACTTGTTTCTCTTTTTTTGTAGGTCTTGGGAAGGAGGTAATGCTGAGGCCCCCATTTGGTAAAGAAGAAAACTCACTTCCTGCCTCGAAGCCGGCAAAGGAAAGCAAGATGAAAAGGGCTTCGACCTCCAAGGGGCCATAGCCTAAGAATAAAGCGGCTCAAAAGTCCAAGAAGGATGTGATTTCCCTGTCTATGGAGTCAGTTAAACTCCTAAGAGATAAAGAAGAAGAAGAAGAAGAAGAAGAAGAAGAAGAAGAAGAAGAAGAAGAAAATGAGGATGATTCCGGTCTGGTGGCTCGAGCACGAGCTAATACCGAGGGTCAAAAGGGCACCAGATCAATCAACAACAACAACAACAACAACAAACCCAGTTTGATCCCAACAGGTGGGGTCTAGGGAGGGTAGTCTGTACGCAGACCTTACCCCTACCTAATGTAGGTAGAGAGGTTGTTTCCAATAGACCCTCGGCTCAGAAAGGACAAGAAGAAAAGGAAATCAAGGAAGGAAGAAAGAAGGAAGAGAAAAGAAAAAAGGGGGGATAAGTAGTACCAAATAATAGCAGCAGGGAATACAATACCTGAGGCGAACACAACCACATAACATAATAGAAATCTAAGAATATGAAGGGACATGCATGCTCCTAAGACTATCGGTGAACACCTATAAACTACCTACTAACATTCTACCTTGATCCTCGACCTCCACACCCTCCTATCAAGGGTCATGTCCTCAGTGAGCTAAAGCAGCGCCATATCGTGTCTAATCACCTCTCCCCAGTACTTCTTATGCCTACCTCGACCTCTTCTCAAACTCTCCATGGCCAACCTCTCACACCTCCTGATAGGAGAATCAATGCTTCTTCTCTTAACATGTCTGAACCATCTCAGCCTAGACTCCCGCATCTTGTCCTCCACCGAGGCTACTCCCACTCTGTCCCGGATAGCTTCATTATTAATCCTATCTCTCCTGGTACACCCCACACATCCATCTCAACATCCTCATCTCTGCTACTCTCATCTTCTGCAGGTGGGAGTTTTTGATTGGCCAACACTCAACCCCATACAGCATAGTCGGTCGAACCACCACTCGATAAAGATTACCCTTAAGTCTTAGCGGCACATTCCTATCGCACAAAACACCGGAAGCGATCCTCCACTTCATCTATCCTGCTCCGATGCGATGTGCGACATCTTTGTCAATATCCCTGTTACCCTGGATAATAGACCCGAGATACTTAAAACTCGTTATCTTGGGGATAACTTGAGCATCAAGCTTAACCTCTACATCTGCATCATGGGTCCCGTCACTAAATTTGCACTCCAAGTATTCTGTCTTGGTTCTACTCAGTTTGAAACCTCTAGACTTCAAGGTCTGTCTCAAAACCTCCATCCTCGCATTAACTCCGCTATGCGTCTCGTCAATCAACACTATATCATCGGCAAATAGAATGCACCAAGGCATCTCCCCTTGGATGTGTCGCGACAATACATCCATTGCCAAGGCAAATAAAAATAGGCAAAGAGCCGATCCCTGGTGCAACCCCATTACCACAGGGAAATGCTCCGAGTTACCCCCACAGTTCTCACCCGAGTCTTAGCATCATCATATATATCCTTAATCCCCCTAATGTACGCTACCGGAACGCCACTAACCTCCAAACACCTCCACAGGACCTCCTTCAGGACTTTATCGCATGCTTTCTCTTGGTTAATAAATACCACATGCAAATCTTTCTTCCTCTCCCTGTACTGCTCCACTAATCTCCTTACCAGAAGAATCGCTTCCGTAGTCGAACGCCCCAACATGAATCCAAACTGATTATAGGGTCAGTTAGAGTTCCTGAGCCAACTGGAGCCAAAGGTACTTCACCTCGGAGTGACAAGGCATCAGAAACGACGGTGGATGCCGGTCCCGAGGTTCCTCGAAATGGGGAGAACGCCCCAAGAGATCCACTTGGGGTAATACAAATCGAAGATTCCCCGTTGCTTCCTTCATTCTCCGAAGAGGATGTTCGAGAGGCTTGGGCCATGAATACTTCTCATGTAGAAGTCGCCTTCGGAGGGGAGGACCTTTTCCGTGGTCATTTCGCTGGGGTCGATGATGCAGCTGGCTTGAGTGACTTGAAGGTACCGAGGAAGATCTTGGGCGAATCTTTCTCGAGTTTCAAATTGACCAGCCAGTTTTCGTCCCCTAGAGTCAATCCCGAGTGCAAACAAACAATCATCATTTTGATCTTGGAGGATGCACGAGTTTTTACCGCCCCCGTAGGGGTGGCTAGTTACCTTCAGAGTATGGTCACGGAAGAACACCAAGCTCTGATGAACCAGGTAGGAACACCGTGTCTCTTCAATGAGTCCCAGCAGGCTTTGAATCGGGTAAGCCCTAACTTTTCTTGTCAATACCAGTTTCCTTACTTATGTTTTTCTCTTCTTGCCTAATTCTTTTTCTTCTATTTGTGTAGGCCTCATTTCTTCATCATGAAGCTTTCTTTAGGTCTCGAGGAGAACTGAGCCGATATGAGGCCGAAATTCAAGGGCTTATTGAGGAGAGAAGCACCCTCAAGCTTCTCGGTGGGCAAAAAAAGAAGAAATCAAGGGCCTCCGAGTAGAGCTGGCCACGACTCAGAAAGAACAGAGCGAACTGACCGAGTAGGTAATAAAAGTCTTAGAAGCTCATGGCATTTGTTCGGGAGTGATGGATAATAATTCAATCTCATAGGTCCAGCAGCTGCACGAGATGATCGAGCAGCTCCATGGAGAGGTAGATGCGGTGAAGGCAGAAACCATAACGTGGAAGCAAAATATGGACCACCTTGTCTCAAAGAAAGAGACTTCTCAAGCTCAGTTATCCTCGGCTGAAAGTCAGCTTCAAATCATAAAAGAGAAGAACTTGGCATAAGCCAAGAAAATTGAGGAGCTCCAAGCTCGGTTGGTCACAAAACTTGCAGCGACCAAATCTAAGGCTGATGTTGAGGCAATCATGGTCGTCTACTAGTCCGGCGTCAAAGTCGCTCAAGCTCGAGCGAAGGAAGTTGTCGATACTGCTCATACTCGAGCATACTGGGTTGCCGAGCATGCCAAGTGCTAGTCTTGAAGGGAGACTCTCGAGGAGCTCCATGCTCGTGGCTTCGATCTCACTATCGAGATCAAAAATGCAAAAAGCTTAAAGCCGAAGCCAAAGCGTTGCTTTCTTCTGATGATGATGATCCGGGACCCTGAGGGTGAAGATATTGCTCCTGGAGAATATTAAGTATTTAGGATCATTTTTTGTGGAGTTTTTGCATAGAATTCTGATCGGGCCACGTTGCCCTTGTAAATAACTTTTGACATATATGAAGATCTTTCTCTTTCTGTCTTGTCTTGTGAAATTTCATTTCATTTATGCCTTATGAAATTTGTGCCTCATTTATGCCTTATGAAATTGCTATTCATAGGTTCGAGGTTTAGGCAATTCGACCGAAACCGAACTAGCATAGTTTTTATCGAGTGAGTGCTTGCTCAGACTAGAAATAAGGTAACCCTTAAGTTTTATTTGAACGAGGACGATCTTTCGAACTCAAAGCAAATGATATCCCTTAGGCTTTTGTATTAGGCCGACATGGCTTTTGTATAAAGAATGTTTATGGCTTTTTTCCCCTTTTTTGGCTTGAAAAGTTTTTATCATTTGCATTTGCAAAATCTGTAATGCCTTGGCATGAAATAAGGGATTGTTCGAGAGTTCGAATAATATTGTACTCACTAGAGTTTTTAAGGCTTGATATTATCAGAGCCCTTTTTATTTTTTTTGAGGGTAGCCCTTTTAACCGGTTTTTGAAAATATTTGAAGGCATGTTTTATTACGAAATTTGGACGTCTCCGAATCGTGTTAATTTGGCCGTAGCCTTCTTAGTTTGGTATTTTCCTCTTGGGCTTGTTTTCCCGTTATACTTCGAACTTGTTTGAAGTTTTAGTTCTCGAGTGAGGTGGCCGTGGCCTATAAAAATCGAGGGTTGCCTTTAAGGTCTTATGATTTCGAAGTCGGGTTAAGATAGCCCTTGGGCTTTTATGATCGAGTGAAGACTTGCTCGAACTCGAAGTAAAAGTAGGCCTTAGGTTTTATATTCGAGTGAGGATTTGCTCGAACTTGAAATAAAAGTAGCCTATAGGATTTTATGATCGAGTGAGGACTTGCTCGAACTCGAGATAAGGTGGCCCTTGGGCTCGATAGGTAGTCCCTGAGTGAGAATTTACTCGAACTCAGGTTAAGATATCCCTTGGTCTTTGTAGTCGAGTGAGAATGATTTCTCGAGCTCGAAGTAAAAATAGCTCTTAGGCCTTCGTATTTTTGCTTTCCTTTGTGTTTTTCTCGAGGCCATTTTGTTATGGGTTTTGGACACCTCCGAGCCATGTTAAATTGGCCGTAGCCGTTGGTTCGGGTGTATCCCAATAAGCTTGCTTCCCCGAGTTATCCAGGCATGCATAGGATAACAGTCCCCGAGTGGGAATGGCCGCGATTTTATTTTTAAAAAAATTCGAGGGTTTCCTAAAAGGTTTTGAGCCCTTAACGCTAAATAGTTCGATATGTTCGAGTTTTATTTTTCGGACGGTAGTCCTCGAGTGTAGGGGTGGATATCCGAACTCTGGTTAAGATCGGCCCTTAAGCTCGTTCCCATAATAGATTGAAAGCATGGAATTGTAAAGTAGAAAAACCTTTTCTAAGACATGAGATAATTGCAAGGAAAAAAAATACTTCTCTATTCTTGAGAAAACGATGTTTTGAGCCAGGGCTCGAAAAACCTATGTAGGCACGGTTCGCTCGATCGTTTGGCCCTATCGAGACCCCGTCATTATGAAGTAATTCCCTCGCAATATAGTCGACATCTAAAGGCAATGCCCCCAGTATTCAAGCTTTATTGGGCAACCTTGAATACTGTTAAATGTTGTCTTTGACACCGATTCGTGGTCGGCCTTCAATTCTAAGTTAGCACGATCCGTTGTTGCCTCATTAAAAACCTTGCCAAAAAACCCAATTGGGATAAAACGGTTCAAGGGAAAAAGAGTTCAACGCGTGCTTTATGATCCAAAGCTTCGTGTCGCTCTTTACCGATAACCTGCAAGTGTTAGTCGAAAAATGGAAAGAATTGAAATGGGTTCGTACCTTCATTAGGATTTTGGATGTTTAATGTGACCTTCCTCAGTACCATGTCCCTGTGAACTTTCACCTCGATCATTTCTCCTCTTATTTTGTGTGAAACTTCGCCCAGACCCGCTGCCTTTACGGTCTTTGTTGTATGGTTAATATCGATCTATATTCGACCTTGGCTCTTGATCGATATCCCTCTTGATTCTATCCATGGGCTTGTTAGGATAAATGGACCCAAAAAGAGTCCCTAGTTGATCATTCTCAACCCAGATCTTCGACTGATATCGATTATGTACGTTGACCCAAGTGACAGCTGGGTGCTCCATAAAATTTTGCTTCAACTGCTGTGAAGCTATGGAACTCCGAGTGTTGAGACTTTGAATGAAAGCTTGAACAGACCATTCGGTGACCGGAGGCAAATCCATTCTCTCCGCTTGGAACCGAGATACAAATTCACTGAGCATCTCGTTATCTTTCTGCCTTACCTTAAAGAGGTTCGATTTTCTGGTAGTGACCTTAATGGCTCTGGCATGTGCCTTGACGAAAGCATATGCAAGAATAGCAAATGAATCAATAAAGTTAGGTGGTAAGTTTTGGTACCATATCATAGCACCCTTCGATAGAGTCTCCCCGAATTTCTTCAGCAACACGGATTCAATCTCGTCATCTTCCAAATCATTTCCCTTGATGACGCATGTATAAGAGGTGACATATTCATTTGGATACATCATCCCGTTATACTTCGGAATCCCGGGCATACTGAACTTCTTTGGGATTGGCTTCAGAGCCGCACTCGGGGGAAAAGGTTTTTGGACAAACTTTTTTGAATCAAGTCCTTTCAATACCGGTGGTGCTCTCGGGATTTGGTCAACCCTGGAATTATAAGTTTCCGCTTTCTTATCGTTTTCCTTGATCTTCTTTTCCCCATTCTCGATCCACTTAATCAGTTCCTTGAGCATCTTCACGATAGCAGGATTGGTCTCCGATTCTCCTCCATTCGACCTTTTTGGCACCAACTCGGCACTATGAACAATTTCTTGTGATGACTCGATCTCAATCCTGCTTGGTGCACGATTCTGATTTTGGAACTGTGCTATTACAACTTGTTGGGTCTGTAACATTTCGAATACCATTCGAAAGCTAATACCACCATCTTCACTGTCCTAGGCGTTCTGATTTGTCGTTCGAGCAGCTCTGCTAACGTTGTTTTTAGGGTCGATGCCTAAATTCCCATTAATGGTAATATGGGAGCTAACGTCGATTGGGTCCATGGCCGGAGCACTGTCGGGGTTGACTGGGTCCATGGTTGGAGCGGCTATGTTATCTTTCTCGCCATGAAGACTGAGACCATTGCATGTGTGTGTAGGTGTTACTTGAGAGTTTGACATGTTGATCCTGGAATCAAAGATACTTCAAATAACAAGTGTAAAGTAGTGTGTATTACGAAAATTTTACCAGGCAATCACTAATATCCTTAGCCCCATAGTGGGCTCCAAACTGTTTACCCTTAAAATTGGATAACAATTAAACTTATAAGTGGTTTTAAGGATATGTAATTTCACTTGGCACAAAACGGTAAATATAAGAATTAGTGCTAGGAATTAAAAGTAAAACAAAGCAAACCAATATGATGAGCAATTATGTCCCTCGAGCTAATTACCCTCGAACCAACTGAACAAACTATTGAAAGAATGAATTTGACAACAAAGCTTGCAAGAGATAAAAATATGATGTATTGCTATGTTATATGTGAGTGTAAGGTCCTTACAAATGGTTAAGACCCTCTTTATATAGTAGAATAATCCTATTTATAGTATAATTCTAATTACAGAAGGAAATCCCATGATTAGCTAAACAACCGCCCTTGATATGATCTATTTCGAGATTTCTGCCATGACTCGACCAGTCACAAATATCTCGCATTTTCGTTATTGTGCTATCTTCGGTCTTGCTCGATGTCTATCCCGTTCAACCTCGATCATTATTGGTTTCGATCTCGACAGATACCTCGAATCTCGAACTCGGTACTTTATCCTCGTGTCTTGGTCTGATATGCTACGGGGTCGATCCTCGATCAATCCCCTTGGTCTCGGTTAATCAGTAAAATCGGGTAGGACCAGTTTTAACCGTATACAAGAATTTTATTTTACTACCCATTTATCAAATATGCATATGGAGCATTAGGCAGGCACGCTGGTTTACTATTCCGCGGGGTAGTTTTGAATGTCCAAGAAAAAGAATAGAAAATGAAGAGAAAAAAAGGTTTCTATTGTGAATAGTTTTAAGAGTGGATGCCCATGCTGCTATGGACACCCATTGCCCTTACTGTTTGATGTTGAGTATTTCCATTCCTCTTACTATTTATGAGTAGAAAGTGTACTTTTTAGGCTTATAAATAGTCTTGTATCTGATGGGTAAAGACACACCAAAGTGAAAGAACAAAAGAGTTCTTCCTTCTTTCTGTCTCTTCTTATTTATATTTTACTGAATTGCTTTTATTTTATAATACGTTATAGGCACGAAACTCTAATTTTATTCTTAACCTCCGCTAAGTTGAGTCATATTTTATTAAGGTATGTATCACTATATTCATTTTATTTATGGTAGTACATATCATATGCTTACTGTTTGCGGATTACTTGTTCTCTTGGGCATCTTAAATAGTTTAAGTACATTCCAGTAATAAAATAACTATTTCCTTCGGTGCTCAACACTTAGATGACTTCAAAGTCATCAAACTAGCTACCCACTAATGACATACTTAAAATATTCATGGACTTCCTGGATTAAAATATATCTTTAAGGCATTTTGAAGAACTGTGAGAAATGAATTGATAAGTAATAATCTCACATTAGTTTAATTAATTTATATTTATTGGATTGGAAGATATAAATAATGTTAGTCACGTTAAATTCTATTAACACATATATATATCAATAATATAAAGTGAAATGAAACAGTATGTTGTTTCTAATTTATGGCAAAATAAAATGAAATAGTAGGTTGTTTACATGATATAGCTCTATTTCCGTCTCTTTTTTCTTACTCGTTTTGTTTCATTTATTGTTTATTAATATAATTATTTCTCTAACTTATTTATCTTTTATGATAGTTTTCACTATGTCAAATTTATCAAAACTTAAATTTGTGGTACTTGACATCATCGGGAAGAACTATTTATCATGGGTCCTTGATGCTGAAATTCACCTTAACGCTAAAGGTGTTGGAAATACTATTATACAAGGACATGAAGCATCAAATCAGGATAAAGCGAAGGCCATGATTTTCCTTCGTCATCATCTACATGAAGGGTTAAAAACTGAATATTTAACCGTAAAAGATCCACTTGAATATGGATTAATTTGAAGGATCGATATGACCACCTAAAACTTACGGTATTACCGAAAGCTCGGTATGAGTGGATACATTTAAGGTTGCAAGATTTTAAAACCGTAAGTGAGTATAATTCTGCTATCTTTAAAGTAAGTTCTCTATTAAAATTATGTGTAGACACTATCACAGATGAGGACTTATTGAAAAAAACATTTTCTACTTTTCACGCTTCAAATGTAGTGCTACAACAACAATATTGTGAAAAAGGTTTTAAGAAATATTCTGAGTTAATCATATGCCTACTTGTGGCAGAGCAGAATAATACTCTATTAATGAAAAATTATGAAGCCCGTCCCACTGGGTCAGCTCCATTCCCGGAAGTGAATGCTTTAGCAGCATATGATAAGTTTGAAAGAAAATAAAATAATTACAGTGGTTGTGGACATGGTCGCAGACGTGGACGTGGCAGGGGATGAAACAATTATCGTCATTATGGTGAAAATAAACAGGAGAACAATAATGGTTCTCAAATTAATCCTTTAAAAGGTAAAATTAGTATGTGTCACCAATGTGGTATGAAAGGTCATTGGGCACGCATTAGTCGTACGCCAAATCATTTTGTCAAACTTTATCAAGCCTCCCTTAGAAAGAAAGAAAATAATGTGGAGACACACTTGGCCTTTTAAAATAATGATGATGGAGCAGGTCCCTCAAACAAATATGATTCTGAGGCACATCTTGCATATAAAGATGATGATTTTGGAGGCCTAGCAAATATTACTCATTTAGAAGTTGGAAACTTCTTTGAGGATATTGGCTGAAGAACTAATCATTTTACTGGGGAATGAAGCTATAATAAAAGTTGTCATTTTTTATGTTTGTAATTAGTTTATTTTTCTTGAGTGTATTTTCCTAATGCATCATGTGTTACTAGTTTCTACATTTCTAATGTAATTCTTAGTGTTCTTAACTGTTTGTCTTTCATATTTCTTATGATGTACTTTTTGATTTTTTATGAAGAATATGAAAATTCTCCAGTCTTCAGTTGGACTCAAGATTAATAAAGATGATATATGTATTCTAAAAAGTGCTACAACACACACTATTTTAAGAGATAAGAGATACTTCTCTTACCTGGTAATGAAAGAAGCCAATGTTAATACAATATCCGGTAGTACAAGATTAATTGAAGGTTCTGGAAGAGCCAATTTATTACAACCAGGGGGAACAAATTTGGCTATTAATAAAGCACTATATTGTAGTAAATTTCAAAGAAACTTATTAAGTTTCAAAGATATTCGTCAAAATGGCTACCATATTGAGACTACAAATGAAGAAAAGATTGAATATCTTTATATTACTACAATAATGTTTGATAAGAAATATGTGCTTGAAATATTACCCGCTCTTTCCTCCGGCTTAGCAGGATGGAAACACATGCCATAGTAAACGAGAAGTTTACTAATCAAGATAATTTTATTATTTGGCATGACCGGTTGGGCCATCCTGGTTCTATTATGATGCGTAAACTAATTGAGAATTCACATGGACATTCAATGAAGAACCAAAAGATTCTGCAATTTAAGGAATTCTCTTGTGCTGCATGTTCTCAAGACAAATTAATTATTAGACCATCAACTATTAAAGTTAGGATGGAATCCCCTACAGTTCTGGAACGTATACAAGGTGATATATATGGGCCCATTCACCCTCCATATGGATCATTAAGATATTATATGTTTTTGGTAGATGTATCTACAAGATGGTCACATACGTGCTTACTATCAACTCACAATATGGTATTTGCGAGATTGTTGGCTCAAATAATAAAGCTAAGAGCACAATTTCCAGATTAAGCAATTAAGACAATTCGTCTTGATAATGCTAGTGAGTTCACATCCCAAGCCTTTAATGATTATTGTATATCAATTGGGATAACAATTGAGCATCCGACTGCTCGTGTTTATACATAAAATGGTTTAGCTGAATCATTGATCAAACACTTCCAATTAATTGCTAGACCAATGTTTATGAGAACAAAACTTCCCATTTCAGTATAGGGTCATGCTATTTTGCATACAGTAGCACTTGTGCAGATAAGGTCCACAAGTTATCATAAAGTCTACCCATTACATTTGACTTTTGGTCATGAGCCAAATATTTCCCATCTTAGAATCTTTGATTGTGCGATATATGTTCCAATTGCTCCATCACAACGTACAAAGATGGGTCCTCAAAGAATGTTGAGGATATATGTTGGATATGAATCTCCTTCTATTATAAAATATCTAGAGCCGATGATTGGAGATTTATTTAAGGCAAGATTTTCTGATTGCCATTTTAATGAATCAGTATACCCAACATTAGGGGGAGAAAATAAGCAGTTGAAAAAGGAGATAGATTGAAATGCATTATCACTGTCTCATTTAGATCCCCGATATAACGACTCGGCCAGTTGTTTTAAGAATTAACATCCTAATCCCCTATTAACTGCTTTCCCCATGTTTATTTCTACTATTTTGATTTGCGGTGATGATTCGTTATGAGTTTCGGAGTATTTTGGGACACTTAGTCCCTCAATGAGAGCTTAAGCTTTAGAATTTGGACCGTAGTCAGAGCAGTGTGAACATGGCCTCGGAATGGAATTCCGTTAGCTCTGTTGGGTGATTTTGGGCTTAGGGGCGTGTTCGGATTGTGTTTTGGAGGTCTGTAGATTATTTAGGCTTGAAATGCCGAAACTTGAATTTTTGAAGTTTCCGGATCAATAGTGAAATTTTGATATCGGGGTCGGAATCCGATTCCGAAAGTTGGAATAGCTCCATAGTGTTAAATGTGACTTGTGTGCAAAATTTAGGGTTAATCAGACTTGGTTTTGTTGGTTTCGGCATCGGTTGTAGGATTCTTGAAATTTCAAGTTCTTTAGGTTTGGATTGGAGGGTGATTAGTGGTTTTAGCATTGTTTGATGTGATTTGGGGGTTGGACTAAGTTCGTATGATATTTTAGGATTGGTTGGTATATTTGGTTGAGGTCACGGGGGCCTCGGGTGTGTTTCGGATGCTCAACGGACCATTTTTGGACTTGGAGAAGGATCAAATTTTTCTGGTTTTTCTGTTGCAGATTTTCTTTCATCGCGATCGCGTGAGGAGGCTCGTGATCGTGAAGGCTTAGATGAGGTAGAGGGAATTTTGTTCTACGTGATTGCAGGAAAAGTAATGCAAACGCGTAGTATTGGTGGAAGTTAAATTGCGAACGCGTGGGCTATGCCGCGTTCGCGAAAAGGAAGAAATGAGGCAACTGTGGAGTTGGAGTTTCTCTTCGTGATCGCGTGAGGTCAACCGCGATCGCGTAGACCTGAGCAGTGCAAGCATCGCATTCACATGAAGAGTATCGCGTTCGCGTAGGGTAAATCTGGGAGCCAGCGAAGTTATCTTCGCAATTGCGTGGGAGCTTTCGCGATCGCGATTAAGGTTGCTCTGGGCAGAACATAAAGTTCAAAATCGAGGGTTTTGGGTTCATATAAAAAAATTGAATTGGGAGTTCGGTAGGAGACGGATTTTGGAAGGATTTTCGAATGGAGTTTGTGGGTAATGATTCTTAACTCCTTTTTGCTTATAACCCATTAATCTAAACATGAATTTATTATTTAATTTCGGATTTGGGGTGAGAAATTGAGGAAAACTTTGGAAAAGTTCTTAGGCCTAATTTTGGGGTTTTGATCAAGATTTTGGTATTGTATTGGAGTAATTTTGGTATGGTTAGACTCGTGAGTGAATGAGGGTTCATAATCCGTAACTTTTACCCGATTTCGAGGCATGGGCCCGGGGAGGATTTTTGGGCGTTTTTCTATTTTTTTGCCTTAGCTTCGATTTCATTAGATAAATTAGTTGTTTTTAGTTGTATTTACGTTATGATATTAAGTTGATTAGATTTGGGATACCCGTAGTTGGATACTTATGGCAAGAGCGTGATTTCAGATTGATTTTGAGCTGATTCCAGGTAGGTGGCTTGTCTAACCTTGTGTAGGGGAACTCCTCTTAGGATTTTGTTGTTGTTTGTTATATGAGTGGCGTGTACGCGAGGTGATGAGTGTGTACACGTGCTAATTGTTGAAAAACCCCATTTTATTAAGTAAATATCTGTGTTTTTCTTGTAATTGAGCATTTCTTGTATTTGAAGCTTCTTGTTTAGCTTAGGAAAAGCATGTCTATGTGTTCTAATTCTTTTACCTATTTTAACTGCTTACTTGTATCCTGTGCAGCATGTTTAGAGTAGAATTCCTATTTATTTACGAAAAGGATTGTAGATTCCCTTCTTGCTACTATTGTTTGTTTACTTTGGGACTACAGGACGATATCCCGGGAGATCCCCCTACATGTTTACTTTGGGACTACGGATTAGTATTCCGGGAGATCCCCCTGCACGTTTACATTTGGGACTACGAGACGCCACCCGGGAGATTCCCCTGTACTGGATATTTACTTTGGGAATACAGGTTGGTATTCCGGGAGATCCCTGCATAATTACGATTGGGACTACGGGACGATATCCAGGGAGATCCCCCGTTGCTAATTCTGTGTACTGAGTTACATTCTTCATGTGATTTTATTCTCTATCAAATGTTAGTGCCTTAATTATACTATTACTTTTTATACTGTCTTGCCTCGTTTTATGTATATAACCAGTAGGGCCCTGACCATCCTCATCACTACTCGACCGAGGTTAGGTTTGGCACTTACTGGATACCGTCGTGGTGCACTCATGCCCTTTCCTACACATTTTTTTTGTGTGCATATCCAGGCTCTTCGGCCCAGCCATATAATCAATGAGGCGAGGTGACCTTTAGAGACTTCGAGGTATATCTGCCACATCCACAGACCGAGGAGTCCCTCTCTATTCTCCCCTCTAGCTTTAGCTCTCCTGTATTTACTTTTGTTTAGACATTCTGGAGTTAGAACACTTTGTAGTTATTCTACAACTTGCGATTTTATGAGATTTCGGGTTTTGGGAGTGTTGTTATTGGTCGAGAGTGTTATTATGGTAAATGCCGAGCGGCATTTTAAACCTTTTTTGTTATATTTCCCATAAATTGCTAGTTTTGTATCTTTATTTCCTCTTTCCGCAAATTTTTAGGCTTACCTAATCGTAGAGACTAGGTGCCATCACAACAGTTCACGGAGGGAGAACTTGGGTCGTGACAAGTTGGTATCATAGCTCTAGGTTCATAGGAGTCATGAATCACAAGCCAATTTATTAGAGTCTCGCAGATCGGTACAGAGACGTCTGTACATATCTACGAAAGGCTATGTAACTCTTAGGAAAATTTCCACTTCATTTGATCCCCTTGTTGTGCGAGATTTTTGATATCGAAATTCTAAACTTTTGTCTTCTAGTCTCTCACAGATGGTGAGGAAACATGCTATTGGAGATGACCAGGCACCCGTGCCCCCTACTAGAGCCGCCAAAGGTCGGGGCCGAGGACGTGTCCGTGGTGCAGCTAGAGCACCCGCGTGAGCTGCCACAGAGGAGCCACCAGCAGCCCCAGCCGGAGTCCACGCACCTGATACGCCTACTGCTACTACTATTACATCTCTTCAAGATACCCTTGCACAGTTCGTGAGCATGTACACCACTCTACCTCAGGCAGGGTTTATTCCCCTTGCTACAGCCACATCCCAGGCCGGGGGAGGAGCACAGACTCCCCCCGCCTACACTCCTGAGCAGCGGGTCCAAGTTGATCAGATCCTAGAGTTTATACCAGTACTGCATGTGGCCCCAGTTCAGCACGAGGACAGGGCAGTGACTTCAAAGGACGAGCAGTGGAGCCTTGAGAGGTTCAAGAAGTACAAGCCTCCTGTATTCAGTGGTTTAGCATCAGATGATGCCCTGGGATTTCTGGAGGAATGTTACCGTATCCTCCACATTATGGGTATATCAGGATCGAGTGAGATTTCTTTCCCTGCCTTCCAGCTTCGAGGAGCAGCTTACCAGTGGTGGCGTACTTTTAAGTTGGACAGTCCAGCTGAGGCATCATCCTTTACTTGGACTCAGTTTTTAGATATGTTTCTAAGAGAGTTTGTCCCTTAGAGCCTCAGGGACGCATGGCACGCAAAGTTTGAGCATTTGCGCCAGGGCACTATGACTGTTTCGGAGTATGTTGTCTGTTTTACTGACTTGGCTAGGCATGCACCAACCTTGGTTGCTACAGTTCGTGAGAGAGTTCGCCGGTTTATTGAGGGGCTCATTCCCAACATCAGGTCTAGCATGGCTAGGGAGTTGGAGATGGATATTTCTTATCAGCAGGTGGTGAGCATTGTTAGGAGAGTAGAGGGTATGTATGCTCGGGATAGAGAGGATAGGGAGCTAAGAGGCCTCGAGAGTCGGGCCATTATTCTGGTGCCCGTGCTCCAGCTGCAGTTAGTCATGGTAGGGGTTATATGACTCACCCCGTTCATTTAGCTCTTCCAGCAACCAGTGGTATTCCAGCTCCTCCTAGACCTCAGGAGCCTTATTATGCACCTCTAGTATCTAGTGCGCCTCCTACACGGGGTGCTTTCAGTGGTTAGTCCAGCAGACCTGGCCCGAGCTAGTCGCAGCCACCACGCCTTCCCAGAGCTTGTTTTGAGTGTGGTGACATATACCATGTCACACCTCCTTTTTCCGCACCCGAGAGGGTACAAGGGAGTTTTTCCAATTAAAGGACAATCGAAACGGGATTTGTTTATTTATTTCAGAGTCGCCACTTGGGAGATTTAGGGTGTCTCAAGTCACCAATTTTAATCCCGAATCGAGGAAAAAAATGACTCCATATTACAGTCTGCGCACCAGAAATCCGGATAAGGAATTCTGTTAACCCGGGAGAAGGTGTTAGGCATTCCCGAGTTCCGTGGTTCTAGCACGGTCACTCAACTGTTATATTTGGCTTGATTATCTGATTTTATACAAATATGAACTTATGTGCAAATTTTATCTTTTTACCGCTTTCATAATTATTATTATTAATTTTTTTTTACAAAGAATTGCAACATCGTGAAAACATACCTCGAATCACGTTACATCAATGCACACGTGGTTGTTGACATATCTCGACTCGGTTGAGATTTGGATTTGGGTCACATAAATGTGCACCCGAGTTAAGGAAAATAAATTATTAAAGGCGCGCAAAGCAACTAACGTCTTGTTTTTTTGGGGAAGGCTGTAAAATTCACTAAACGGCCTGTCCTCGAATTCTAAGTATTTTAATATATACATTTAGAGGGCCCCGCAGCTTGTGCATTTTTTGTTTGGCGAAGCTTGTCTCGTTTTTTTTTATTTATTTTTAAAAGGAAAGTAACCACATTTCTATTTTTATTTGTCTCTAAATAAAGAAAAATCCTGGTTAATTACATGCTAAAAAAACCGTAACTTATTTAATTAATAGATTACAACAGATGCCAACGAAAATTATACTTGAACTTGTAAAAATGGAAAATTGTTTCGCGCCTTATTCCATAAGCTAATATTACTAAAAATGGAATTATGTATATAAAAAACGTACAAGATTGACTAACGTTACTACAATTAGCCATTTTTAACTGTGGTGAGGTTAACTAAATGATCAAAGCTATAGACTAATTCATTAACCCTAATGGATTCGCAATTTAACTATACTTTATTGAAACTACTCTACATTAGTGTAAGTATACTTAATTATTAATACATAAAATTATCGACTACGACCTTTATTTATTTATTTATTTACTTTTATTATTATTATTGGAGCTATAATGTTGACACTACCCAACCACCTTATTTTTACATTTTTATCAAGTCCACAATTTATCTATGTGAGATTATTTGTAACATGAATTAATGCCAATACTGATGAGAGTATAATCACTTAAGAGGACTAATGGAAATTAGTTTTAACCATCTAAACGAAATACTAATTGGGTTTTGACTAAGTACTCTATCTTATTTATGGACTACTTGAATATATGCATGGAAACAAACAACTAACTAGAGATATGCTACTTATCATGATTTACCCCATTAATCTAATAAAATCGAAATGTTCATGTTATATCAGCGCATGACCATTTATACGGTTCCTTCTCTTTTCAATCCAATTATAAAAAAAAAACAGTTCATAAAAAAACTAAATAGACCAGATTGTCTACTATCTGCTTTATTGAGGCGGTTCGACTTTATTGCTGCATTTCAACTTCAAAGCTTTATCACTACAAGATTCGAATGTGTACCTGGAATTCGAACTACAAATAGAGAAAAGAGGTCAGGAGCAACAATGTACAGCAGTAGCACAGCAACAGAATCCCACAGCAAATAACAACAACAAAACAGCAATAACCAATGTAACAATGGTCAGAACCAAACTGAAAACCCCAGAAAGCTTGACTGAAAATCAGTAGTACTAAACGCAATCCAACAGAGGCAGTAACAAAGTTCTGATTTCAGCAGTAAAGAAAAGAACCTCACTTTCAGTTTTTAGCTCTCAAAGACTGATTTTTAGTTCTGAAAAATTAGCTATCTCTCACTTTTAAGTTCTGAAAATTTCTGTTCTCTCAACTTCCAGTCTCAATCCCTTTTTCTTTTTTTTTCCAGTCCCCTATCTCTATATCAACTCCTCCTATTTATAAACTAGAACTAAACATTATTTATTCAAAGTTTTCACTTTCAGCCTGTATATTCCCTCCCATGTGCATCTATACACTTTTATCATTAATCTCATGCTTATTTTCTGATTTTCCACCCTTAAAGATACCAGACAGGGTGTATTCTGCATTACTAATTCCCTTTTCATTAAATAATTCATTAATTTTAAATATACACTGAATATTCAACTGGCAGACTACTAACACTAAACATTTAAAAAAAATTAACACCCAAAAATAAACCTGAAAATCCCCTATTATTATTGCCTTGCCCTCACTCTTAGCAATCTGTATTTAAACCTCTCTGATTTACAACTACACCAAATCACTACACAGCTACAACCAATCCTTAAGTCAAATTCACACGAATGATTCAAGCATCAAAACAGACCAACGGAGTGATTCATGCTGTATTCGTCCAAACAAAGCAGTCATAAACTAACTATTCGACGAAGTTGTTCAAATCGAATGTAGCTTATAACTCAAACAAACAGAAGAAAAACCTTGACCAAATAAAAGGTCTTTGAAGAAGAAGGAGAACTAATGAGCAAGACAAGATTTACAAAAATAACATTTTAAACAAAGATTCAATAATCCGAAAAATAGAATGAAGAAAAACAAGATTACAAACAACACTTAAAACCAAAAACCATAACAGAAAATAAATCAAAAGAACTAAATAATCTTGAAAGAAAAAAAAATCTAAAACTTGAACGAACCCAAGTTGAAACTCGGATTTGAACTATTGGAGGTCGAACGGACTGTTTTGTGGACGTCGAAAAAGGACGAAGCAGAAGCTAGTCGTTTGGACTGTGGCGGACTGACTGGAAGGAGACAAGGTGGTCGTGAAGAGCAGCAGCAGCAGCGAACAGCTGCTGCCATGGCGTCACAACAGTTGATTCGCTGCTGCCATGGCGTCACAACAGTTGGTCGACGGGGAGAGGCAGCAGCGACAACAGTTGATTTGCTGGGCAGTGGGGTGGTGTTGAGGTCGACGTGGGCAGCGAGGTTTGGTCGAACAGCTGGAGGTAGGGTCGTTGGTTATGGAGATGGCGAACGACGCAACAGCAGTTGCTGCTGCTCGACGGGGGGTGAGCCTTTTTTTTTTTTTTTTCGTTTCTTCTTCTTCGAAATGAAGAGAAGATGAACAGTTGCAAAAGTCCTTTTCTTTTCCTTTGGTCCGTGCATGTGTATCCCTCTTTTCTTTTTTTTTTGTTTTACAAACGTAAGTCCCTTTCCCTTTTCTTAAAATATTGTTGGCTTTTAAAATTCTTTAACCTTTTGCTTTGAAAATTCAATCCCCTTCACGTGTTGTCCCCCTTTCTCCTTTAAACAATTTTCAGCCTTTTTAATTTTTAATTCCCTCCCCATGCCATGCTTTGTCCGTGTATCAAAGGACATGGACCCCACGTGTGTAGGGGTCCAAGACATGTGTCCCCCATGCGCGGTGGGGTTCGGATTATTATGGGTCAGGTCCAAAAATTAGGCCTAAAAACGGGTAGTTTAAACCCAAATATTATTCTTTGCACGGACCCGAGAATAAAAACACGATGTTATTTATTGAGTCCTATGTAAGCAAAATACTACCAAATAAGACTAACATTTAAAACAAAACTTATTTCTTTTTTCTCTTTCTTTTTTTAGTATTTTTTCAAGATTAAAATAGCTACAAAGCATAAATAAAATTATTTTTTGTCATTTTCGTTTTTATATAAAGATAAAATATAAAATACTATTTTTTGTATTTTTCAAGATTAAAATGGCTACAAAACGTTAATAGCTTTTTTTTTTTATTTTTTTATTTTTTATAATTTTCGAAATTATGCAATGATAAAAATATAAAGTACTATTTCTATATTTTTTAAGTTTAAAATGACTACAAAACATTAATAAAACTACATATTTTATAATTTTAGAAATTATATAAAGTATAAAAAATAAGGTACTATTTTTGTATTTTTTCAAGTTTATGAGAAATACATAAGCTAAAATTTTCATATATTTTTTTTGTAATTTTTCTTTTGCGAAATAAGATAAAATAGTCAAAATAGCTATATTAGACTCAATTCAAATATTAACGTTTTGTATCCCTCTTTTCTTTCTTTTTATTTTTTATTTTTTGATAAAACTAAAATTCTAAATTGAGCTACAAACTAAATATACTCCAAAAATACTAATTAAACTCCTAACAAAAATTATCATACACAATTAAACACCAATTAAAACAAAATTGCATAATTTGACATTAAATGCTAACAATGCAAAATATTCCTATTTTTGTGACTTTCATTTTTTGTAAAACAAACTTACTTAAATACTAAATGAAAATGTGATATATTTTATATTTTTATTAATTAAAACAAATAAACATGCACTCATAAAAATATAAATAATTATACAAAAATACCACACAAAAATAACAAAAATTGCACACAAAGGAAAATTGTTTTATTTTGAATTTTTTGGGAGTAATTCTTTCATAGGGCAAAAATCACGTGCTTACAGCTGCCCATCTTTGCCCGAAGACACGAAGGGTTTTCGTGCAAAGATAAAGTGAGCAATTTTTGCCCATCCGAGTACTCCGTGTGAAGCATTTTTTTTTATTTTTTTTTAAAAAAGATTTAACCGAACCTTTGCTTCAAAGGTTTCCTACATATCCCTGGCTATAGGGGAATCAGGTTAATGTAGTTCGGGAAGTTTTTGTAGCTGGGACTACCGTGGGACTGCAATGTTACTTGTTGTTGCATGCTATTACCACTGCTTACCGATCCCCTTGTTACATCGTGCTTAAAAGAAAAAAAGAAACTAGGCTAGACTGCAATTTGTTCTTGTTGCCTTGCTTTCTTGTCGGCTTGTGTTTCCTCCGGTGCCTTTTTTCCATGAATTTCTGGCCCTTTGCTTTTCTGAATACCAGTTTTCATCATTTTGCTCGGTCCGCTGGGGATATGGCTTCCTTCATTAAGCTTTTTGGCATTTCCTCTGGGGATACGGCTCTCTTCATCAGATCTGTTATGCTGGGCATAATTTAATGTTCACAGGCCGCTTCTTTCAAGACGCGTCTTTTCTTCCATTTGACTCATGCGCTTGAACTTGTGCTGGGACCTCTTGTTGCAACCTTCTGCTTTCCGGTGCTGGGGATTTTTATTGTTTCCTGCTGGGGATTCCTGTTGTAACCTTCTACCTTCTGGTGGGTTACTGATTTCAAGATCTGTAGTACAAGACTCAAAAGTATTCCTCTCGTTATACAAGTGGGCGCCTGAATGCAAAAATATGAAATGTATGCCCGCATTATACTGGTGGGCAACCTAGAACAAAAATGAAAAGACAGAAATGTATTCCCGCATTATACTGGTGGACGACCTAGAATAGAAATGTATTCCCGCATTATACTGGTGGGCGACCTAGAACATAAATGTATTCCCGCATTATACTGGTGGGCGACCTAGAACATAATGTATTCCCGCATTATACTGGTGGGCGACCTAGAACATAAATGTATTCCCGCATTATACTGGTGGGCGACCTAGAACAGAAATGTATTCCCGCATTATACTGGTGGGCGACCTAGAATAGAAATGTATTCCCGCATTATACTGGTGGGCGACCTAGAACAGAAATGTATTCTCGCATTATACTGGTGGGTGACTTAGAACATGAATGTATTCCCGCATTATACTGGTGGGCAACCTAGAACAGAAAGTATTCCCGCATTATACTGGTGGGCGACCTAGAACATGAATGTATTCCCGCATTATACTGGTGGGCGACCTAGAACATAAATGTATTTGAACCTTTGTTTTCTGCTCCGGTTTTGGTGACCTTTCTGGCATCGCGTCCTTCTGCCATCATCAACCTTTATTTTCCTGCAGTAGACAAAAGGACTTTGTTAGTTTCAATCCTAGTGTTAATTTTCCGGTTTTCTTTTCTTGCTCTGTGCCCCTACCACTGGTTGGGGAACAAAGTTGCTTGTTGGGGGTGACCTGTCTGATGGGGATGGTTTTCCATTTATCCCCTTTTCTGCTTTTCTCTTTACAGAATCAAACTGTGGGATTCCGCTTCCCTCCCGAAACCACTCCTTTAGGAGTTTTACTTCCTCCCGGAATTGCAAGGCATAGAATTGCATTGCCTGGGGATATCTTGTACCGGATTGATTTCCCTTTCTCGTGGCGTCTGACCACTTCGGATTTGGGTCCGGGATTTATCAACATTCTGCGGGGAAACCTTCTCGGATCTTGGCCCACAAGTCCTTCACCCATCATTTTCCGCTCTTTTTAAGTCACCCTTCTTTCTACACCATTCGTCCTTTGGTTTTGCAGCCGATGCCTTTTGTCTTATTGCCTCGGCTCTTGGCCTATCCTTTTCGTATTTGCTTTTGTACCCCTTCGGCCTCTGGTAGTAAACTTTGAAAAATCTTTTTCAAAACGAATTCTTAGAAAGAAAAATGAAAAAGATAGAAAAGGAGGAAAATTTTTCCAATACTTGGTGGAAAAAGGAAAAGAGAAGAACTTATCTGGATGACATGACTGGTCCTTGTGATCATGACGTGCACCATAGATTCCCGACCCAGTCTATTTGTATCAATCAACTTGCCTGATAACCTTACTTGATGGGGATAAATGGGCGTCCATTTCTTTGCGAACGTGGATCCTTTTGTTGATCTGTCTTGTCGCCTCATAGTGCCCTTCGAGGGGTTTTCACTAATGAGGCCCTCTCTTTTCTCTCAGATCCCGGCGCCTTATGGTGCCTGTGAAGGTTTTCACCGATAAGACTCTCTCGTTTATATCTCTCATCTTTCGTCGCCTTGTGGTGCCTGCGAAGGTTTTCACCGCCAAGACTCTCTCATTTTATTTCTTCACCGGAGAGTTGGAGTGTTGTCGATATGACCCTCTCTTCTGGAGATTCCTTTGGACTATCAATTCATTTCCAGTTTTATGATCCTCTTCTTTGCCGGGGATCAGTGTATTATTCTTGGCTTTATTTGCCTGACTTGGCACCTCTTGGAGGTTGATCGGGAGGTCTTTTTTGGACATCGATGTTGGTTTTGGTGTGGGGCTAAAAGAAAGGCTATCAAAAATTTGAAATAACTTTGACGGGTGAGCCACTACAACTTTTGGAATCAAACCTTTGCTGGAACTTTTAAAACATAACCTCTACCCCAGTTTTCTCGCTTGGGGGATTTTTATTTTTACACTATGTTGAGCTATGTGCGTTACGCACACTGTGCCTGCTATGCACACTTATCTACACTATGCATACTATGACCGAGCCGTGAGGCGCCTACGTATCCTCTTTGAGGAATCATGTCAAACGTAGTTCCCAACGGTTTTGTTTTTTCTTGTGATTTTTATCTTCTTCTTTTTTCATTTTCTTTTACAATTTTTCTTGTTCTTTCTCTTTTTTTTTTCTTTTCATATTTTTTTCCATTAGTGACTCCAAAAGAGGGATATGAAAGAATAACTTAAGGCTCAAAAGGGTGAAACAAGGGTAAAAAGTGTTTGGATAGAAGAAAGAATTGCCTCCGTCATTTCATTATCCAATAAGTACCAAATACAAACAAACGAACCAATAACTACCATAATCAAAGAAATTACGCATAATATCTTTTGACTGCATCTGAATTGATAGCCATGTCGACACATCTTCCCTCGATATCCGTCAGACAAAAGGCATCGTTGGACAACACTCTGGTCACGATATAAGGCCCTTGCCAGTGTGGGGCGAACTTACCTTTTTTCTTCGATTTGATGCGGGAGGATCCGCTTCAATACTTGCTGCCCTACTTCAAACTTCCTGGGGCGTACTTTCTTATTGTATGCTCTTGCCATTCTCTTCTGATACAACTGACCATGGCACACTGCTGCCAATCTTTTCTCGTCTATCAAGCTCAACTGTTCTAGTCGAGCTTTGACCCATTCATCATCATCAATTTCGGCTTCAGCGACAATCCGGAGGGACGGAATTTCGACCTCCGCCGGTATTACGGTCTCGGTTCCGTACACCAACACATAAGGAGTTGCACCTATGGAGGTCCGGACGGTAGTGCGATAACCCAACAAAGCAAAGGGTAATCTCTCGTGCCATTGTCTGGACCCTTCCACCATCTTCCGCAGTATCTTTTTGATGTTCTTATTGGCTGCTTCGACCGCTCCATTCGCCTTGGGACGATATGGGGTGGAATTGCGATGTGTAATCTTGAATTGTTGGCATACCTCTCTCATCAGGCTGCTGTTAATATTTGCACCGTTGTCCATGATGATTACTTTTGGGATCCCAAATCTGCATATGATATGGGAGTGAACAAAATCCACCACTGACTTTTTAGTCATCGATCTGAAGGTTTTAGCCTCGACCCATTTGGTGAAGTAATCAATGGTCACCAGAATGAACCTATGGCCGTTGGATGCTGCCGGTTCGATAGGCCCAATGACATCCATGCCCCATGCAACAAATGGCTAGGGTGCTGACATCGTATGTAACTCTGCTGGCAGAGAATGAATCAGATCTCCATGTATTTGACACTGATGGCATTTTCTCACGAAAGAGATACAGCCTTGCTCCATGGTAAGCCAATAATACCCTGCTCGAAGGATCTTCCTTGCCAATACATATCCGCTCATATGTGGCCCGCAAACTCTAGCATGTACCTCTGCCATGACCGTCGTTGCTTGACCGGCGTCTATGCATCTTAACAATCCCAAATCCGGAGTTCTTCGGTACAAAACTCCTCCACTGAGGAAGAAACCATTCGACAAACGCCGAAGGGCACTTTTTTGGTCTCCAGTGGCCTGTTCCGGATATATCCCCATTCTGAGGTACTCCATGATATCATAAAACCAGGGCTCGCCATCTGCTTCCTCTTCTACCGCATTGCAATAAGTGTGCTGATCACGAACCTGGATGTGCAGAGGGTCAACATACATTTTGTCAGGGTGGTGCAACATTTATGCTAAGGTGGCCAATGCATCCGCAACCTCATTATGAACTCTCGGATATGCTTGAATTTCACCTATCGAAATCGCTTGCTCAGATCGTGCAAGCATTGTCGATATGGTATAAGTTTCAAATCCCGTGTTTCCCATTCACCCTGAATCTGATGTACCAAGAGGTCCGAGTCTCCCAAGACCAAAACGTCTTGGACATCCATGTCCGCAGCTAATCGCAGACCCAAAATGCAAGCTTTATACTCGGCCATATTATTGGTGCAATAGAAGCGTAGTTGAGCCGTAACAGGATAATGGCGTCCTGTTTCAGAAATGAGTAACTGCTCCTATTCCAACCCCTTTCGCGTTCGCGGCTCCATCGAAGAAAAGCTTCCAACCCGGTTCCTCGGGTAACTCCAGCTCACTTGTATGCATCACTTCTTCGTCGGGAAAATACGTTCTTAAAGGCTCGTATTTTTCATCAACGGGATTCTCTGCCAAATGGTCGGCCAGCGCTTGGGCTTTCATGGCTGTCCTCGTCACATAGACGATATCAAACTCTTTGAGTAGAATTTGCCATTTTGCCAACCTTCCTGTGGGCATAGGTTTCTGAAAGATATACTTTAATGGGTCCAAACGGGATATGAGATAAGTGGTATACGAGGACAGGTAGTGTTTCAACTTCTGAGCCACCCAAGTTAGGGCGCAGCATGTTTTCTCGAGTTGAGTGTACTTGACCTCATATACTGTGAACTTCTTGCTAAGATAGTAAATGGCCTGCTCTTTCCTTCCTGTGTCATCATGTTGTCCCAGCACACAACCAAATGAATTTTCCAGGACCGTCAGATAAAGAATTAAGGGCTTCCCTGGCTTAGGCGGAACCAACATAGGTGGATTAGACAGATACCCTTTGATTTGGCCGAAAGCCTCTTGACACTCTGCCGTCCAACTTACCGCAGCATCCTTTTTCAATAGCCGAAATATGGGCTCGCAAGTTACTGTGAGTTGAGCGATGAACCTGCTGATGTAATTGAGTCTACCCAACAGACTCATTACCTCTGTTTTGTTCTTTGGCGGTGGCAAATCTCGGATGGATTTGATCTTGGATGGATCTAACTCAATACCCCGTCGACTGACGATGAATCCTAACAGCTTTCCTGATGGAACCCCGAATGCGCATTTGGCCGAGTTGAGCTTGATATCATACCTTCGGAGTCTTTGGAGGAATCTCCTTAGGTCTGCTACATGGTCTTCCTGACGCCAAGACTTTATGATCACATCATCTACGTACACCTCAATTTCTTTGTGTATCATGTCGTGAAACACAGTAGTCATTGTTCACATGTACATTGCCCCGACATTCTTCAATCCGAACGGCATTACCCGATAGCAGTAAGTTCCCCATGGCGTAATAAAAGCTGTCTTTTCCGCATCTTCCTCGTCCATCAGGATCTGATGATAACCTGTATAGCAATCCACAAAGGATCCGATCTCGCGCCCAGCGCAATTATCGATCAGGATATGGATGTTGGGCAATGGAAAATTGTCCTTGGGACTTGCTTTGTTGAAGTTGCGGTAGTCGACGCACACCCTGATTTTCCCATCCTTCTTTGGAACTGGTACCACATTGGCCAACCACTCGGGATATCGAGTGACCCGAATGACCTTCGCCTGCAGCTGCTTAATCACCTCTTCTTTGATCTTTACGCTCATTTCTGTTTTAAATTTCCTTAGCTTTTGCTTGACCGGAGGGTATGCCGGGTCAGTGGGCAATTTGTGAACCACTAAATTGGTGCTTAATCCCGGCATATCATCATATGACCATGCAAAAACATCTTTGAATTCCACGAGGGTTTTGATCAATTCTTCCCTGATATTTGGCTCAATGTGGATGCTGATTTTGGTTTCTCTGACATTATCAGCGTCTCCTAGATTCACAGCCTCAGTGTCATTTAGGTTAGGCTTGGGTTTCTCTTCAAATTGGCACAGTTCTCGGTTTATCTCTTCGAAGGCTTTATCTTCGTCATATTCAGATTCATCGTCATAAACGACCTCTTGTATCATTAAGTCGGATTCAGATTGATTTATTAGACTAGGTCGAAGATCCGCTGTGCATGCCATGTCATTAGAACCAGTAAAAAGAGAACTGTTCAGAAAGAAAAAGAACAAAACAAAATTAAAATGAGACAAAAGAAGAGAACTTTATTAAACTTGCGGGATAAAAGGGTTCACACTTTTACAAAACAAAAATAAAAATTTGGATTACACCCTGGAATAATACGAACAAAACAAAAAACATAAATTAAAGCCTACTAACAAGACTCCCCTCGGACAAGAAGAGGAGTAACTGTCCAATTGTTGGTCTTGGCCTCAGGCCCAACAAATTGTATCTCCGCTCTGCTGGAACTCCCTCCAGTTTCTACCATACTGACATCCGTGAATAGCCTCTCGAAACTCTGATTCAGGTCCCTATCCATACCAATCAATGGTCCTAGAATCTTTGGGACTGGTGGCCCCTTGGCGCTTGCTCTGACAAAAGATCTTGAGAGACGTGGCACAGGCTTGGGCAGAAACCAAACTTTCTTCTTCATTTTTCGCTCTTGCTTCCTATATGCCGAGGTTGGTTTGAACCCCAAACCGAAGTTTTCCAAGTTCTTGGGCAGGGAGACAGGTTGGACAATCCCCTGAAGCTCAACTCCCAGGCCTTTTCCCGGCACGAACCCGTTGCCCAGCATTTCCGAGACCATCATGATTGTTGCGGAAGCTACCCTAGGGTACTGAAGGATCTCACCCTCAGAAATCTTGTTTGCCGACATTGTATCGAAAATCTGGTAGACCCAAGGACCTTTGTCATCATCGGTCTCTATGAATGGCACAATGGCGCTACCCATGGTGCATGATGTGTCCTCTCCATGTAGTACGACCTCTTGTCTATCCCACTCGAACTTGACCATCTGATGTAGGGTGGAAGGCACTGCTTTGGCTGCGTGGATCCATGGTCGTCCTAGCAGCATGTTATAAGATACTGTGGCTTCTAATACCTGGAATTCCATGGTAAACTGGACCGGACCGATTGTCAATTCAGAGCACAACATCCCCCACAGTGGCTGTTCCATTTCCGTCAAATCCCCGGACACAGATGCTATTCTTGTGGATTCTTCTGTGGTCGATCTTTAACTGGTTCAGAGTGGATAATGGACAAATATTGGCACTTGAATCGTTATCCACCAATACCCGAGCAACTACCGAGTTTTCACATTTGACAGTTAGGTAGAGAGCTTTATTGTGCTCCGTACCTTCCACTGGCAGATCATCATCTGAGAATATTACCCTGTTCACCTCGAAAATCTTGTTGGCAATGGTTTCCAGGTGGTTTACAGAAATCTCGTTGGGCACGTGAGCTTCGTTCAATATCTTCATCAGGGCCCAGCGATGCTCCTCAGAATGGATCAGTAATGATAGCCGCGAGATCTGTGCTGGTGTTTTCCTCAGCTGTTCGACCACGGAGTAGTCCTGCACTTTCATCTTCCTCAAGAACTCCTCAGCCTCTTCTTCGGACACATGTTTCTTGGTTGTAGCGGGGTTGGTTCTTCTCAGCTCCACCGGAGCAAAACACCGACCCGATCGAGTCAACCCTTGCGCTTCACAACTAACTTCCTCCACTTGTTTTCCTTTGTACATCACCACTGCCTTTTCATATTTCCAAGGCACGGCCTTGCTATTAATCATCAACAGCTGGACTATAGGCTTTATGGTGACCATTTCCCTATATACCCCTTTCAACACAACTGCCGGTGCGGGTGGAGTCCTTGATATTACCAACTTGTTTGGCTCGGGTTTGCTTGTTAGGGCGGACGGGCTCTTTCCTAATATCACTACTGGCTTGACTCCTTCTCCCTGCGACTGTACCCCCGTTCCTCCAATGGTCGGTCCTTCTTTCGGAGCGGCCTAGATCATCATCACTGTCTGTAAGGGCTTTCTCGACTCTCCTCCCTCATACACCAACTCGATCATGTGAGTCTCGTGGTGTGCTGGTAGTGGGTTCTGGTTGATGTTAGGAGCCTCCGGTGTCTGGACCTCGACCTTATTGGTATCAATAATATCCTGTATGGCATGCCTCAACTTCCAACACTTTTCGGTATCATGTCCCAGCATCCCTGAGCAGTACTCACAGCTTACTGATCGGTCCAAATTCTGGGGTGGGGGATTTGGTTCTCGAGTCTGGACAGGACTAACCAAACCCACTTGCCTCAATTTGTGGAACAAAGCGGTGTAGGTTTGTCCCAACTCGATAAAAGTTCTGTGTTTCCGCAGCCTGTCATTCCTAGCTTCTGGATTTCCCCGAAAGCCTGCCCCTGGAGGGTTTCTATATGCCCTCGGCGGAGGATAGGTGTTTTGTGGTGGTGCATATGTGTTTTGGAGAGCCGGCGCATGCCATTGCGGGCGAACCGGAGGCTGAGTGTATATCTGGGCTTGGTGTATGGAGAAATGTGGTTCTCGAGGTGGATAGTAGTGTTGTGGTGGGTTGTATGGGTAGTTTGGCCTGTGGGGCCTGGGTTGGTTGTAGTGGGATTTGCCAGGCCGGGCCCAACTGCTTGCCTCAATCGTGGCAATTTCTTCTTTCTTCCTTCTTCCCAGCGCACCTCCCGCGCTGCTCTGAATAGCCTGGGTCGTGGCCTTGAGTGCCGAGTAATTCAGGATTTTATCAGACCTCAGACCCTCTTCTATCATGACCCCTATCTTCACTACCTCGTTGAAGGATTTTCCAACCGTCGTCACCAAGTGACCAAAGTAGGTTGGATCCAGTGTTTGCAAGAAGTAGTCCACCATCTCTCCCTCTCTCATGGGAGGATCGACTCTGGCCGCTTGCTCTCTCCAGCGGAACCCGTACTCGCGAAAACTTTCTCCGGGCTTCTTCCTGGTCCTCAACAACGTGAGACGATCAGGGACTATCTCGAGATTGTATTGGAAATGACCTGCGAAAGCCTGCGCCAGATCATCCCAAGTGTACCATCTGCTGGAATCCTGCCTGGTATACCATTCTAATGCCGATCCGCTCAGACTTTGGCAAAAATAAGCTATCAGCAGCTCATCCTTGCCGCCTGCCCCTCTCATTTTGCTACAGAATCCCCGAAAATGCGCCATGGGATCACCGTGCCCTTCATATAGATCAAACATAGGCATCTTGAAACCAGCCGGGAGTTGGACATCCGGGAAAGGGCATAGATCTTTGTAGGCCACACTGACCTGGTTGCCCAATCCGTGCAGGTTCCTGAAGGACTACTCCAGGCTTTTGAATTTCCTCAATACCTCATCTTGTTCTAGGGATTTAACCGACTTTTCAATTTCTACCGGTACCTCCAAATACGGATTGTAGGAATGTGGTTCGGGGGCATGGAATGTAGGCTCAGGGGGATAGTATTGTGTATTGGGAGCCTGAAACAATGGCTCGCTGGCCATTCTCTGCAGGGTGGCTGATGTGGGTCCCACAAAAGTGGGAACATTTGGTGTTGGGAGAGGTTGATGCGGTGGTGGAGCTTGGGAATCGTGGGGGCTTCTTTCTTGATGATAACGGGGATTCGTGAGGCTTGTTGAAGGGCCGGAGGGATGGTATTTCGGCATGTGCCCCAGTGGCTCAGGGCTCTTTTGTGCTTTGGCTAAAGGTAGCTGCATTGCATTCATCTCTAGTCCCATCCTTTCAATCTTTTCCATCGCTTCCTTTAATAACTGGCTCATCGACCTTTCTCCCTCGGTACTATTCTCTGAAGTAGTCATGCTTGTTGCTACTGGTCCTTTGGATCTGGTTTGGTAAGGGTGTGTTGCCAGAATTCTTTAACAACTAACTGTCTGGATTCAGACAACACCAAACTTTGTTAGCGTTAGAGTTTAACAGATTTGATAACAACACATAGAGGATGCAATGCTCCTAGGCAGTTAACCGTTTCTATATGCTTTATTTCAAACAACATGCGTCATCCCGGCTTGCTCATTTGTTCTTTTTAAAGTACTTTGGGAAACCCTGTATTTTATTTTATTTTTGTATTTTCTTTCTCTCCTTTTTACTCTTTCTTTCTTTCTTTATTAAAGGCGGTCGACTCTTATGGGGATTGCCTACGTATCATGTCCCCGCGCGAATCAGACCACGCGTAGTTCTGCCACAAAGTAAAGACACACAAAATTCTTTTTTGGAATCATTGAATTCATCATCAAAATTTGCTATTACAAATTACTTCAAACAAAAGAATAGCAACAGTACAGACTCCACAGTTTTTAATTGATTTAGCTGAAAGAAAATAAAACAACATATGGGACAGCCACAAAGCCAAATAAACGGGATTCGACCAAAGATTAATTTTCCAACTTAGGGGCCCGCGAGGCATCATTCGTCTTTTCCGCGGCCCTTGGTGTGAGGTCCCTCTACAAGCTCTTCAACTCGTTCATAATCCGGTGGACGCAGCCCATGATGGAAACAAGGAGGGTCTTCCGAGGTATTTGCTCACATGCTAGGCATTTCATGTAGATGTAATGCCCAATTTCGTCGATCCTTCCTCGAATGTTGTCCCTTTCAATGAACAATTGCCTGATTTGTCGGTTCTTCAATCCCAGTGCCTGAGCATTGTCGGCAAGTCGATCCTGGAACAACTCCATTTGTCTTTCCATGCAGGCCATTGCATCGTAACAATGTCTTCTGTCGGCCTGGGCATCTCGTGCTTGTTTGATGATCCGATTATGTAGAGTGGAGTTCGTTTACCTTAATATCCCGATGCTCATTTCATAATCCCTTATGACTTGTTGCAGACGCTGCCTCCGGGCCATTGTGCATTTTGCCCATCTGACCTTCATCCTTGCTACGCGAGCTTCTGATTGTTCTAATTCTTCTTGGCTTTGGACAACCTGATTTTTCAAACTTGCTATCAACCTTTCGTCGGAGAGACGTTTCTGTCGGTCAATGTTACTTTTGCTGGCTTGGCGTAGGCGGGCCTTTAGTGTCTGGTTCTCTTGGGCTAGCTTGTTCTTTTCGCCCTGCTCCGAGGCGACTTGCACGTTGTTCTCAAATATAAGCCTCTCGACTTGTTGCTTTAGCTTCCCGATTTCAGCCCGGTAACCTTCTTCCCTTTTTAACCAGCCCCACTCTGCCTGTGAAGATTCCTCAAAGCCTTGGATGTGAGCTCTCTTAGTTGGTCTCTGATGTTCAAGCTCTCTTCTGTACCAAGGGAGGTATTTTGGCGACACTTCGCCCTTGGCCCGATCTCGTACACAAGTATCTAACTTCAGGGTTTGACATTCATTCCAGATCCTCCGAACGAATGCTTCAGGGAACTGCCCACCAGGTCCGATTTTGTTCACCTGGCTACTGAGATCTTCTTCCTTCGGGATTATTTGGTATCGTCCCAACTGTCTCAACACTCTGCATGGTGCGTAGGACTGGATACTTTGGAGACCCATCAACAACAAATAAGATTCGGTGGCTGACATGTGTATGACCTCGTCTAGGGGTAGCCACTCGAATGCCCACTCTATCTGGTTTGCTGAAACAGAGCGCAGTAGCGTGACCCATTCGGCGACCCCTTCTGGCAAGCTGATCCCATCGATCCTAGTGGGGAACTCTTCTATACAAGTCTTTTGTGACGACCCATATTTCAGAATTTGAGGGCGATGACATAGATGATCTATCATCCACATTTGCAGTAGTATATTGCATCCCTCAAAGAAGCTTCCTCCGGTCTTGCAGATAGTGAGTGCGCGGAAAATTTCCGCAATTATCATTGGTGCCAGAGTGCTATTTCCTTGTCTGATCAAAGTATTGACGACCCCAACGATTTGTATGTTAATTTTTCCGTCTCTTTTAGGGAACACCAGAAAACCCAGAAAGGCTATCATAAAAGCAATACATCTTTGCCTCTCCCATTCCAACCGGCTCTCCCCATTGCAGATCTTACTCTCGGGATTGTTGAACCCTCCCATATGACCGTATCTGTCGTACAGAAATGCCAAATTACAAAACCCTTTTGATAACTCTGGGTTATGTACCGTTCTGCGGATCTTTACGATATCCAGGAACTTGTGTATGGTTACGGCCCTTGGTGCAATGAGATACTGCTTTTTCATAGGGATGTTAGGACATCCAATGTACCCTGCCAACTCCTCCAGAGTGGGGGTGAGTTCGAAATCTGAGAAGTGAAATATGTTGTGGGCCGAGTCCCAAAATGAAATTAGAGCCCTGATAACGTCCCCTCGCGGATCGATGTCCAGCAATCCAACCAAATTTCCCAAGTATATTTTGACTGTATCTTGCCCTGATCCTCCCAAGTCGTTCCACCACATGCGTAAGCCCAGAGGAACTTTGTTTATAATGGCCTCAGATGAACTCCTACTTGTGCTCATTCTGCACATTTATTAAGGTGATTTTAGACAAGAAAGAAAAGATTTTTATTTTGACTCCAAACATTTTTGAAAGAAATAATATATGTATATACATACATGGGTATATATATATATATATATATATATAATTATTGGTAAAACAAAATCGGGGAGTTGGACCCGATAAGGGTTGCCTACGTATCCCACATCCGGTGGGAATCAAACCGACGTAGTTCGGGTAAGAAATTTATCTAAATCACGGGTTTTCTCAAAATGAAAAATATTTGGACATTGCTTTTGAATTTTTTTTTATTTCTTTTTATTTATTTATTTATGTTTTCAAAATTCCTACTATCACCCGCCGGTCAACATGCAAATTTGAAGCAAATTAAATGCGATAACAGACAAAATGCCACATGATGGTCTCCCTTTTTGTTTCAGGTTGCTATTCCTAGACGGGTCCCAACCCCTGTGTTGAGCCCCCTAAGTCAAATGCAACGTGATGCAAATAAGCGTTTTCCTACTAGGGATCCAACATGAAGTTATGTTTTACTAAGCTTCAAACTGGGCTTTGTTCTAGACCTGGCTTACACGAGCGGACAACTCGAGTCGAGGAGGGGGCTACGTACCGGGGACCCGCGGGGTCGTCCGGCTTTGTAACTTATCCGAGTCTCTTTCTACTTGGGTATGACACTAACAGAATAAGGAGTCTCGACCAGCGAGCTTCTCCCCGGAGGTAAGAAGAGAAGGGTTTCGGCACAGTTTATATATACAGTCAAATAATATCAAAGCGGTAACACACATCATTTTGCACATGAAGCACATATCACATAAAAATATCAGATAATAAATAAACCCAAATAGAACAATTATTCTAAGCTCGAATCTCTAACCCCGAACCAGTGGTTCTGGGTTACACTAGTTCTGAAGGAATTGATGTCCCCAGCAGAGTCGCCAGAGCTGTCACACCTCCTTTTTCCGCACCCGAGAGGGTACAAGGGAGTTTTTCCAATTAAAGGACAATTGAAACGGGATTTGTTTATTTATTTCAGAGTCACCACTTGGGAGATTTAGGGTGTCCCAAGTCACCAATTTTAATCCCGAATCGAGGAAAAGAATGACTCCATATTACCGTCTGCGCACCAGAAATCCGGATAAGGAATTCTGTTAACCCGGGAGAAGGTGTTAGGCATTCCCGAGTTTCGTGGTTCTAGCACGGTCGCTCAACTGTTATATTCGGCTTGATTATCTGATTTTATACAAATATGAACTTATGTGCAAATTTTATCTTTTTACCGCTTTCATAATTGTTATTATTATTTTTTATTATTATGTTTTTTACGAGAATTGCAACATCGTGAAAACATATCTCGAACCACGTTACATCAATGCACACGTGGTTGTTGACATATCTCGACTCGGTTGAGATTTGGATTTGGGTCACATAAATGTGCACCCGAGTTAAGGAAAACAAATTATTAAAGGCGCGCCTAAAGCAACTAGTGTCTTGTTATTTTGGGGAAGGCCGTAAAATTCGCTAAACGGCTTGTCCTCGAATTCTAAGTATTTTAATATATACATTTAGAGGGCCCCGCAGCTTGTGCATTTTTTGTTTGGCGAAGCTTGTCTCGTTTTTTTATTTATTTATTTTTAAAAGGAAAGTAACCACATTTCTATTTTTATTTGTCTCTAAATAAAGAAAAATCCTGGTTAATTACATGCTAAAAAAAACCGTAACTTATTTAATTAATAGATTACAACAGATGCCAACGAAAATTATACTTGAACTTGTAAAAATGGAAAATTGTTTCGCGCCTTATTCCATAAGCTAATATTACTAAAAATGGAATTATGTATATAAAAAAACGTACAAGATTGACTAACGTTACTACAATTAGCCATTTTTAACTGTGGTGAGGTTAACTAAATGATCAAAGCTATAGACTAATTCATTAACCCTAATGGATTCGCAATTTAACTATACTTTATTGAAACTACTCTACATTAGTGTAAGTATACTTAATTATTAATACATAAAATTATCGACTACGACCTTTATTTATTTATTTATTTATTTACTTTTATTATTATTATTGGAGCTATAATGTTGACACTACCCAACCACCTTATTTTTACATTTTTATCAAGTCCACAATTTATCTATGTGAGATTATTTGTAACATGAATTAATGCCAATACTGATGAGAGTATAATCACTTAAGAGGACTAATGGAAATTAGTTTTAACCATCTAAACGAAATACTAATTGGGTTTTGACTAAGTACTCTATCTCATTTATGGACTACTTGAATATATGCATGGAAACAAACAACTAACTAGAGATATGCTACTTATCATGATTTACCCCATTAATCTAATAAAATTGAAAGGTTCATGTTATATCAGCGCATGACCATTTATACGATTCCTTCTCTTTTCAATCCAATTATACAAAAAAATAAAAAAAAAATAAAAAAAACAGTTCATAAAAAAACTAAATAGACCAGATTGTCTACTATCTGCTTTATTGAGGTGGTTCGACTTTATTGTTGCATTTCAACTTCAAAGATTTATCACTACAAGATTCGAATGTGTACCTGGAATTCGAACTACAAATAGAGAAAAGAGGTCAGGAGCAACAATGTACAGCAGTAGCACAACAACAGAATCCCACAGCAAATAACAGCAACAAAACAACAATAACCAATGTAACAATGGTTAAAACCAAACTGAAAACCCCAGAAAGCTTGACTGAAATCAGTAGTACTAAACGCAATCCAACAGAGGCAGTAACAAAGTTCTGATTTCAGCAGTAAAGAAAAGAACCTCACTTTCAGTTTTTAGCTCTCAAAGACTGATTTTTAGTTCTGAAAAATTAGCCTATCTCTCACTTTTAAGTTCTGAAAATTTCTGTTCTCTCAACTTTCAGTCTCAATCCCTTTTTCTTTTTTTTCCAGTCCCCTATCTCTATATCAACTCCTCCTATTTATAGGCTAGAACTAAACATTATTTATTCAAAGTTTTCACTTTCAGCCTGTATATCCCCTCTCATGTGCATCTATACACTTTTATCATTAATCCCATGCTTATTTTCTGATTTTCCACCCTTAAAGATACCAGATAGGGTGTATTCTGCACTACTAATTCCCTTTTCATTAAATAATTCATTAATTTTAATTATACACTGAATATTCAACTGGCAGACTACTAACACTAAACATTTAAAAAAAATTAACACCCAAAAATAAACCTGAAAATCCCCTATTATTATTGCCTTGCCCTCACTCTTAGCAATATGTATTTAAACCTCTCTGATTTACAACTACACCAAATCACTACACAGCTACAACCAATCCTTAAGTCAAATTCACACAAAATGATTCAAGCATCAAAACATACCAACGAAGTGATTCATGTTGTATTCGTCCAAACAAAGCAGTCATAAACTAACTATTCGACGAAGTTGTTCAAATCGAATGTAGCTTATAACGCACACTCAAACAAACAGAAGAAAAATCTTGACCAAATAAAAGGTCTTTGAAGAAGAAGGAGAACTAATGAGCAAGACAAGATTTACAAAAATAACATTTTAAACAAAGATTCAATAATCCGAAAAATAGAATGAACAAAAACAAGATTACAAACAACACTTAAAACCAAAAACCATAATAGAAAACAAAACAAAAGAACTAAATAATCTTGAAAGAAAAAAAAATCTAAAACTTGAACGAACCCAAGTTGAAACTCGGATTTGAACTATTGAAGGTCAAACGGACTGTTTTGTGGACGTCGAAAAAGGACGAAGCAGAAGCTAGTCGTTTGGACTGTGGCGGACTGACTGAAAGGAGACAAGGTGGTCGTGAAGAGCAGCAGCAGCAGCGAACAACTGCTGCCATGGCGTCGCAACAGTTGATTCGCTACTGCCATGGCGTCGCAACAGTTGGTCGACGGGGAGAGGCAGCAGCGGCAGCAGTTGATTTGCTGGGCAGTGGGGTGGTGTTGAGGTCGACGTGGGCAGCGGGGTTTGGTCGAACAGCTGGAGGTAGGGTCGTTGGTTATGGAGATGGCGAACGACGCAGCAGCAGTTGCTGCTGCTCGACGGGGGGGAGGGGGTGAGTTTTTTTTTTCGTTTCTTCTTCTTCGAAATGAAGAAGAAGATGAACAGTTGCAAAACTCTTTTTCTTTTCCTTTGGTCCGTGCATGTGCATCCCTCTTTTCCTTTTTTTGTTTTACAAACGTAAGTCCCTTTCCCTTTTCTTAAAATATTGTTGTCTTTTAAAATTCTTTAACCTTTTGCTTTGAAAATTCAATCCCCTTCACGTATTGTCCCCCTTTCTCCTTTAAACAATTTTCAGCCTTTTTAATTTTTAATTCCCTCCCCATGCCATGATTTGTTCGTGTATCAAAGGACATGGACCCCACGTGTGTAGGGGTCCAAGACATGTGTCCCCCATGCGCGGTGGGGTTCGGATTATTATGGGTCAGGTCCGAAAATTAGGCCTAAAAACGGGTAGTTTAAACCCAAATATTATTCTTTGCACGGACCCGAGAATAAAAACACGATGTTATTCATTTAGTCCTATGTAAGCAAAATACTACCAAATAAGACTATTTAAAACAAAACTATTTCTTTCTGTTTTTTTTATAGTATTCTTTCAAGATTAAAATAGCTACAAAGCATAAATAAAATTATTTTTTGTCATTTTCGTTTTTATATAAAGATAAAATATAAAATACTATTTTTTTGTATTTTTCAAGATTAAAATGGCTACAAAACGTTAATAGCTTCTTCTTTTTTTTATAATTTTCGAAATTATACAATGATAAAAATATAAAGTACTATTTCTATATTTTTTAAGTTTAAAATGACTACAAAACATTAATAAAACTACATATTTTATAATTTTTGAAATTATATAAAGTATAAAAAATAAGGTACTATTTTTTTATTTTTTCAAGTTTATGAGAAATACATAAACTAAAATTTTCATATATATTTTTTGTAATTTTTCTTTTGCGAAATAAGATAAAATAGTCAAAATAGCTATATTAGACTCAATTCAAATATTAACGTTTTGTAGCCCTCTTTTCTTACTTTTTTTTTTTGATAAAACTAAAATTCTAAATTGAGCTACAAACTAAATTGACTCCAAAAATACTAATTAAACTCCTAACAAAAATTATCATACACAATTAAACACCAATTAAAACAAAATTGCATAATTTGACATTAAATGCTAACAATGCAAAATATTCCTATTTTGTGACTTTTATTTTTTGTAAAACAAACTTAATTAAATACTAAATGAAAATGTGATATATTTTATATTTTTATTAATTAAAACAAATAAACATGCACTCATAAAAATACAAATAATTATACAAAAATACCACACAAAAATAACAAAAATTGCACACAAAGGAAAATTGTTTTATTTTGAATTTTTTGGGAGTAATTCTTTCATAGGGCAAAAATCACGTGCTTAAATACCATATGGTGATGGATTGCCCCAGACTTAGGAGGGGTGCACCTCCATAGACTTCTCAGCCACAGCGTACCCTGCAGAGTTCCTAGGCTATGGTTACAGCACCAGTTGCTACCCCACCTGCTCAGCCAGCTGGAGATGGAGGTTGGGGAGGTAGAGGTCGCCCTAGAGGGGGAGGTCAGGCCAGATATTATTCCCTTACTGCCCGTACCGAGGTTGTCGCCTCCGATTCTATCATCACAGGTATTGTCCTGATTTGTCATAGAGATGCATCGGTTTTATTCGATCCAGGATCCACTTATTCTTATGTGTCCTTTTATTTTGCACCGCATTTGGGAATATCTCGGGATTTCTTGAGTTCCCCTATTTATGTTTCTACTCCTGTGGGAGATTCTCTTGTTGTGGACCGTGTTTATCACTCATGTTTGGTTGCTCTTAGTGGTTTTAAGACTAAAGATGATTTATTATTGCTCAACATAGTAGATTTCGATGTTATCTTGGGCATGGACTGGTTGTCGCCCCATTATGCTATTCTTAATTGTCACGCCAAAACTGTGATGCTGGCTATGCTAGGTGTACCGTGAGTGGAGTGGAGGGGTACTTTAGATCACACTCCTAGTACAGTTATTTCTTTCTTTAAGGCTCAGTGAATGGTTGAGAAGGGTGTGACGCGTATCTGGTCTATGTGAGAGATGTTAGTGTTGATACCCCTATAGTTGATTCAGTCCTAGTAGTGCGAGACTTCCCTGATGTGTTTCCAGCTGATCTTGCGGGTATGCCACCCGATAGATATATTGATTTCGGCATTGATTTGTTGTCGGGCACTCAACACATTTCTATTCCTTCTTATCGTATGGCTCCTCCTGAGTTGAAGGAGTTGAAGGAGCAGTTGCAGGAATTGCATGATAAGGGTTTAATTTGGCCCAATGTATCACCTTGGGGTGCTCCTGTCTTGTTTCTGAAGAAAAATGATGGTTATATGCATATGTGCATTGATTATCGCCAGTTGAACAAAGTTACAATGAAGAACCGATATCCTTTACCTCGTATTGATGATTTGTTTGACCAGTTACAGGGTGCCCGAGTGTTTTCTAAGGTTGACTTATGTTCAGTTTAACATTAGTTGAAGATTCGGGAGCCACATATCCCGAAGACTACTTTTAGGACTCGGTATGGTCATTACGAGTTCCTTGTTATGTTATTTGGGCTGACCAATACCCCATCAGCCTTCATGCATTTGATGCATAGTGTGTTCCAGCCATATCTTGACTCGTTTGTCATTGTCTTTATTGATGATATTCTGGTATATTCTCGGAGTTGGGAAGATCATGAACAACACCGGAGGACAGTGCTTCATACTTTGAGAGAAAAGAAATTATATACAAAGTTCTCGAAATGTGAGTTCTGGTTAGATTTTGTGGTATTCTTGGGTCACGTGGTATCGAGTGAGGGGATAAAGGTGGATCCGAAGAAAGTGAAAGCAGTGCAGAGTTGGCCTAGACCATCCTCAGCTATAGGATCCGCAGTTTTCTTGGCTTGGCAGGTTATTACCGTCGATTTGTTGAGGGGTTATCATCTATTGCAGCACCTATGACCAGGCTCACCCAGAAGGGTGCTCCGTTCCAGTGGACAAAAGAATGTGAGGAGAGCTTCCAGAAGCTCAAGGCAGCTTTAACTACAACCCCAGTTTTGATATTGCTTACAGATTCGGGGTCTTATACTATCTATTGTGATGCCTCGAGGATTGGCCTTGGAGCAGTATTGATGCAGGACGGTAGGGTGATTGCCTACGCGTCCAGACAACTGAAAGTGCATGAGAAGAATTATCCTATCCATGATCTCGAGTTAGCTGCTATTGGTCACGCCTTGAAGATCTAGCGTCATTATTTATATGATGTTCTTTGTGAGATCTACATTGATCACCGAAGTTTGCAGCATCTGTTCAAGTAGAAGGATCTTAATTTATGCCAGAGGAGGTGGTTGGAGATGCTGAAGGACTATGATATCACTATCTTGTATCACCCGGGAAAGGCCAATATGGTGGCCGATGCTTTGAGTCACCGGGCGGAGAGTTTGGGGAGTTTACCAGCAGCGGAGAGGCCCATGGCGATGGATGTTCGGGCCTTAGCCAGCCAATTTGTGAGATTGGATCTTTCGGAGCCTAGTCGGGTTCTAGCTTACGTGATTTCTCGGTCTTCCTTATTTGATCATATCAGGGAGCGTCACTATAATGACCCTCATTTGCTCATCCTCAAGGACAAGGTTCCGCACGGTGATGACAGAGATGTGACTATTGGTGATGACGGGTTATTAAGGATGCAGGGTCGGGTATTTGTACCCAATGTTGATGGGCCTTGGGAGTTGATTCTAGATGAGGCACATAGTTCGCGGTATTCCATCCATCCGGGTGCCGCGAAGATGTACCAGAATTTGAGATAGCACTATTGGTGGAGGCAGATGAAGAAGGATATAGTTGGGTTCGTAGCTCGGTTCCTCAATTGTCAGCAGGTAAAGTATGAGCACCAGAGACAGGGTGGGTTGCTTCAGTAGATAGATATTCCGGAGTGGAAGTGAGAGCGGATCACCATGGACTTCGTAATTGGACTTCCACGGACTTTGAGGAAGTTCAATGCCATTTAGGTGATTGTGGATCGGCTGACCAAGTTTACGCACTTCATTCCTATGTGTACTACCTATTCTTCGGAGCGGTTGGCGGAGATTTATATCCGGGAGATTGTTCGTCTGCATGGTATTCCAGTTTCCATAATTTCACATAGAGGTACACAGTTCACATCCTGGTTCTGGAGGGCCGTACAACATGAGTTGGGTACTCGGGTGGAGTTGAGCACAACATTTCACCCCTAGGCGGACAGACAGTCCGAGCACACTATTCAGATCCTTGAGGATATGCTCTGTGCGCGTGTGATGGAGTTTGGAGGTTCTTGGGATCAGTTCCTACCACTAGCGGAGTTTGCCTACAACAACAGTTATCAGTCCAGCATTCAGATGGCGCCATATTAGGGTTTGTATGGTAGGAAGTGTAGATCCCCGGTGGGTTGGTTTGAGCCGGACAAGGCTAGATTGTTGGGCACAGACTTGGTTCAGGATGCCTTGGAGAAGGTTAAGGTGATTCAAGATGGACTTCGTACAGCCTAGTCCAAACAGAAGAGCAACGCGGACCGGAAGGTTCGTGATGTTTCCTATATGGTTGGAGAGCGGGTCTTGCTTCGGGTTTCGCCTATGAAGGGCGTTATGAGATTTGGGAAGAAGGGGAAATTGAGTCCAAGGTTTATTGGTCCTTTTGAGATATTGCGACGTGTTGGGGAGGTTGCTTATGAGCTTACCTTACCTCCCAGTTTGGCAGGAGTTCCTCCGGTATTTCATGTTATCCATCGCATGTGTTGGATTTCAGTTCAGTTCAGTCCAGTTGGACAAATATCTATCTTATGTTGAGGAGCCAATGGCGATATTGGACAGACAGATTCGAAAGCTGAGGTTAAAGAACACTACATCAATGAAGGTTCAGTAGCGGAGTCAACCGGTTAACGAGGCGACTTAGGAGACCGAGCAGGATATGCGCAGCCGTTACCCTCATCTTTTCACTACTTCAGGTATGTCTCTATGCTTGTTTGAGGACGAACGAATGTTTTAATAGGGGGAGGATGTAATGACCCCGCCAGTCATTTTAAGAATTAATGCCCCAATCTCCTATTAACTGCTTTCCCCGTATTTTTTTCTGCTATTTTGATTTGTCGGGATGATTCGTTATGAGTTTCAGAGTGTTTTGGGATACTTAGTCCCTCAATGAGAGCTTAAGCTTTAGAATTTGGACCGCAGAGCAATGTGAACACGACCTCGGAATGGAATTTCATCGATTATGTAAGCTCTGTTGGGTGATTTTGGACTTAGGGGAGTGTTCGGATTGTATTTTGGAGATCCGTAGCTTATTTAGGCTTGAAATGCCGAAAATTAAATTTTTGAAGTTTTTGGATCAATAGTGAAATTTTGAAATCGGGGTCGGAATCCAATTTCAAAAGTTGAAATAGCTCTGTAGTGTTGAATGTGACTTGTGTACAAAATTTGGGGTCAATCGGACTTGGTTTGGTTGGTTTCGGCATCAGTTGTAGGATTCTTTAAATTTCAAGTTCTTTAGGTTTGGATTGAAGGGTGATTCATGGTTTTAGTGTTGTTTGATATTATTTGGGGGTTGTACTAAGTTCATATGATGTTTAGGATTGGTTGGTATGTGAGGTCCCAGGGGCCACGGGTGTGTTTCGGATGCTCAACGAACCATTTTTGGACTTGGAGAAGGATCAGATTTTTCTTGTTTTTCTGTTGCAGACTTTCCTTCATCACGATCGCGTGAGGAAGCTCACGATCGCGAAGGCTTAGATGAGGCAGAGCGAATTTTGTTCTACGTGATTGCGGGAAAATGAATGAGAACGCGTAGTATTGGTAGAAGTTGAATCGCAAACGTGTGGGCTATGACGCGTTCGCGAAGAGGAAGAAGTGAGGCAGCTGTGGAGTGGGAGTTTCTCTTTGCGATCACGTGAGGTCAACCGCGATCGCGTAGACTTGAGCAGTGCAAGTATCGCGTTCGCGTGAAGAGTATCGTGTTCACGTAGGGTAAATCTGGGAGCCAGCGAAGTTGCTCTTCGCGATCGCGTGAGAGCTTCCTCGATCGCGATTAAGGTCGCGTCTGGGCAGAACATAAAGTTTAAAATCGAGGATTTTGATTTCATATCACAAAATTGAATTGGGAGCTCGGTAGGAGACAAATTTTGGAAGGATTTTTAGAGGGAGTTTGCGGGTAATGATTCTTAACTCCTTTTTGCTTATAACCCATTAATCTAAACATGATTTCATCATCTAATATCGGATTTGGGGTGAGAAATTAAGGGAAAATTTGGAAAAGTCATTAGGCCTAGTTTTGGGGTTTTGATCAAGATTTTGGTCTCGGATTGGAGTAATTTTGGTATGGTTAGACTCGTGAGTGAATGAGAGTTCATAATCCGTAACTTCTACCCGATTTCGAGGCGTGGGCCTGGGAGGATTTTTGGGCGTTTTTCTATTTTCTTGTATTATCTTCGATTTCATTAGATAAATTAGTTTTTTGTAGTTGTATTTACGTTATGATATTAATTTGATTAGATTTGGGCCACCCGGAGTTGGATACTCGTGGCAAGACCATATTTCGGATTGATTTTGAGCTGGTTCGAGGTAAGTGGCTTGCCTAACCTTGTGTAGGGGAACTCCCCTTAGGATTTTGATGTTGTTTATTATATGAGTGTCGTGTACGTGAGGTGACGAGTGCGTACACGTGCTATTTGTTGAAAAACCCTATTTTTATTAAGTAAATATCTGTGTTTCTCTTGTAATTGAGCATTTCTTGTACGTGAAGCCTCTTGTTTAGCTTAGAAAAAGCATGCCTATATGTTCTAATTGTTTTACCTATTTTAACTGCTTACTTGTATCATGTGCAGCATATTTAGAGTATAATTCCTGTTTATTTACAAAAAGGACTGTAGATTCCCTTCTTGCTACTGTTGTTTGTTTACTTTGGGACTACGGGACGATATCCCAGGAGATCCCCCTGCATGTTTACTTTGGGACAACGGATCGGTATTTCGGGAGATCCCCCGACATGTTTACATTTGGGACTACGGGACGACAGCCTAGAGATTCCTCTGTACTGGATATTTACTTTGGGACTACGAATTGGTATTATCGGAGATCCCCTACATAATTACGATTAGGACTACGGGACGATATCTCGGGAGATCCCTTGTTGCTAATTCTGTGTACTGAGTTACATTCATCCTGTGATTTTATTCTCTATCAACTGTTAGTGCCTTAATTATACTATTGCATTTTATACTGTCTTACCTCGTTTTATGTATATAACAAGTAGGGCTGATAGGTTTTAAATGTTCTTGCCTTATGTTTTAATGATCTAACAAACTTACTGTTAAGAAGAACCTGACCTACTTGGACTATACTGCAAATTTAACGGATTCCAGCTAAAGGTGAACTGCTACAGCTTCAGGAGCTAGGAACCCAAACATGGACCTGATACCCTTGTGGTTTCTTCATAGTAGTACAAAGTCAATTGGACATAGCTGGAAACGAAGTGACTGCCTGCACTGTTTCTGCCGCACTGCACTGTTTCCAGCGCCCACTCATTCTCTGACCAACTAAAGTGCTCACATCATTTCAAGTGATGTGATCAAGGTGTACCAACAATGAGTTTATACAAAAACATCACTTGAATGTTTCAGTTTCTCATTCAAGCCTTTTACAAAAACATAGAAATCAATCCTCACGAGCTTGAAGAACAAAGTTGAACGCCACTACGGACCAGTTCCTAAAGTTAGCTTGTTGTTGTCCTAGTTGAGTTGTAACTTTGCGATTGTACTTATTGTATCTCCTAAACTGCTTAGCTAGAAGCATTGATTAGGAATCCTCTTTTAAATCCATAAACTCCTTGAGTTTATGTTGTGACTAGGTTTAGTCATAAACAAAAGCCATTTTAACTGTAGAGTGACAAAGTGGCTTGTGGTGAGAGCATCACAAGTTAGTAAAAGTCTTTGTAACTAGGGAGTCTCAAAGTGGCTTGTGGTAAGAGTACCACAAGTTAATTGAGTAAATTCTTTGTAATGGATTCATTACAAAGTGGCTTGTAATAAGTTTTTACAAGTTAGTGAAGTTGAAAGCCTACAGGTGTAGGTCATGGTTTTTTAATCCCCTTGTGTGAGATTTTTCCACGTAAAAATCCTCTGCCTTATTTACTTGCAGTTTTATTAGCATTCTCAGCAGAATCTCATAGAGGACTAGGTACTCTACTATTTGGTGGACTTACACAAACTAATAATTGGTATCAGAGCGAATTCCTCTTATCAGGCTAACACCTAGGAAGGATCCTCATGGCTGCTCCACCAAATTTTGAAGAAGGTCAATCTATATACCGACCACCCAGGTTCAATGGACAATACTATGGGTGGTGGAAAACAAGAATGCATATTTTATCATGGCTGAGGATTCTGAGTTATGGGATATCATTTGCGATGGTCCTTATGTTCCAACCAAGGTACTGGAGGAACTTTCATTTTCAATGGCAAAAACTAGCAAAGAGTACACTGAAGCAGACAAGAAAGTTGTGGAGAAGAATTTTCGTGCCAAGAAAATTATAGTATGTGAAATAGGACCTGAAGAGTACAATAGAATCTCTACCTGCAACTGCCAAGGAGATATGGGAAGCTTTGCAAACAGCTCATAAGGGAAACACACAAGTAAAACATTCCAAGATTGATATGCTCACTACCGAGTATGAACTCTTCAAAATGAAGGACGATGAATCCATTCAAGATATGCACACAAGATTCACTTCCATCATAAATGAGTTACACTCACTTGGTGAAACTATTTCTAGAAACAAGCTAGTAAGGAAAATTCTCAGCATTCTGCCTAGCCCTTGGGAAAGCAAAGTGAATGTTATTACTGAATCAAAGGACTTATAGGAACTGACCATAGAAGAGCTGATCGAAAATTTGAAGACCTTCGAGTTGAAGAGGAAGATAGACAGTGAAAGAAGAGAACCAAAGAAGGAAAAGAACCTGATACTTAAAGCTGATAACAATGATTCAAGTAAGGAAGACAATGGCATGGCTTACTTAACCAAAAGGTTTCAGGAGATGGTCAGAAGAAATGGAAAAAATGCTAAAAAGGGAAATCTCTAACAGATCAAAGAACAATGACCTTTGTTACACGTGTGGAAAGCTTGGACACTTCATGAAAGATTGTCCTCTCTTGAAGCAATAATTCTCCAAGAACTACCATGAGAAAACAGCTAAGACGAACCGGGTGCCTTTCAAGGACTTTAAGAGAAAACGATTAGCTGACAATATGATGAGGCATGCTCTTGCAGCATGGGGGGATTCCTCTAGTGAGTCTGATGATGAACCTGATACTGGTGATAGTTCCAGGATGGCAGTTGAAGGTGAGGAGATTGGATATGACTCAACTTTTGATTTGATGTCTTAATCAGATGATGATGAAGACGATGGCAACAAAGAGGTAAATTTCAGGAATGTTCAGAGAAATCTGAAATCCTATTCTCCAAATAAACTCATGTCTTTAGCTAATGTATTAATTAATGCCTTTCATAGTCTTGTGGAGGATAGGGATTCTTTGACCTTAGAATTAGGAGATTGTGAACAAACTAGAGATGACTAACTGGCTGTAGTTATTGACCACAAGAAAACCATTGAAATATTTAGAAAAGAAAAGGATGATCTTTTGGCAGAAATTACAGACCTAAGGGAAACAATAGTGAAACCATGGACTAAGTCAAAACCTGAAAATTCTAGAAAGGGAAAGGAGATAGCCAGTAAGGAACACATTAGGCTTGAAAATGAAGTGAAAGCTATGAAAACTAGGATGTGTGCTGAAATTGAGAAAAACGAGCAACTCCAAACTGATCTGGAAAGAATAAAGAATGATCTTGAAAAGTCCCTAAAGTGGACCTGGTCCTCAGAATCTACCACTGCCATGCATACTAATGATTGTGAAAACAGGCAGGGAATAGAGTTCCAAAGGGAGAAAACTCCTCACAACCCTCACAGCAAGTATGTGACTATTTCTGATAACTAGCCTTGTACCCAATTTGGAAACAACGGGCACTTCAAAAGAGATTTCCACACCAGGAATCAATCTGTTCAGAAAAACAAAGTGTTTGCTGAAAAGGTGACTACAAAAGAGGGACCAGGTTCCACTCACAAAAAATGCACATTACCTGCATGGACTAAGAGAACTCTTATTCATCCTCTTGCCTACTACAAGGGACCCAAACTTGCTTGGGTTCCTAAAACTAACTCTTAAATTCTTGTGCAATGAACACTGAAAGGAAGCGGTCAATAATAGTTCATGGACAGTGGGTGTTCAAAGCACATGACTGGGAACACTATGGACTTTCTTTCACTAAAAGCCCTGCAAGGAGGGAGTGTATCCTTTGGCAATGGAAAAAAGGGGTACATTCTTGGAGTTGAAAAAGTCGGAAAGTCGCTCACTCATTCTATTGAAAATGTGTACTATGTAAATGGCCTTAAGTACAGTCTCTTGAGTATCTCTCAAATCTGTGATAAAGGAAATAAGGTGGAATTCTTGTCCAAAATATGTACAATCACTGATCTTGTGACTGGGGAAGTAGTACTTGTGGCCAAAAGATACAAGAACATCTATGTTGCTGATTTCGAGTCCTTACAGAGTGGTAATCTGAGTTGTTTGAAAGATGTTGATGATGACGCTGAACTATGGCACAAAAGACTAGGCCACGCAAGTTTCTCTCTTCTGGACAAACTAATTCAGAAAGACCTGGTTCATGGTCTGCCTATGTAGAAGGTCTGTGATGCCTGTGCTAGAGGAAAACATGTGAAGTCCTCTTTCAAGTCTAAAAGATATGTGAGCACCTCAAAGCCACTAGAGCTTCTTCATATGGATCTATATGGACCTATGAGAGTGAAAAGCAGAGGAATAAAAAGATACATTTTTGTGATAGTGGATGACTACTCCAGATTTATATGGACTCTGTTTCTCATAACCAAAGATGAAACTATTGAGATGTTTGTGGCTTTTGTGAAGAAAATTCGGGTGAAGATGGAGTCTAGAGTTGCATGCATTAGATCAGATCATGGGATAGAATTTAACAATGTCAAATTTGATAAATTCTGCAATGAAAATGACATCACTCACAACTTTTCAGCTCCCAGAACTCCCCAGCAAAATAAAGTGGTAGAAAGGAAGAACAGAACTCTGGAAGAAATGGCACGAACAATGCTGATCGATAGTGGAATTGCAAAGAACTTTTGGGCTGAAGTTGTCAACACTGCCTGCTACTTGGTGAACAGGTGCATGATCAGAACTCTTCTGAATAAAACCCCCTATGAATTATTGAATGGAAGGAAATCCAAGCTGACTCACCTAAGAACATTTGGGTGCAAATGCTATGTTCTCAACAATAGAAAGGATCAGCTTGGTAAATTCGATGCCAAGAGTGATGAAGGAATATTTCTGGACTATTCATCTCAAATCAAGGCTTACAAGATATATAATAAGTGGACTCAATGTTTTGAGGAAAGTGTCCATGTTATTTTTGATGAGTCTTATCCATTCTGTGAGAAGAGTGTTGAGGAAGATCAAGATGGAGAACCCCTACTAGTCCCTGGTGAAGTTATTAACATGTCAAATGGAAAGGTAGATATGATGAGTCAAGTAAAGGAGCTAAATGAAGATAATACAGCTTCATCTTCAAAAGAACCAAGCATTTCAATTTCAACCACTGAAGCTGAAGAAAGAGTGGTAGATGCAGTTCAGGGAACTCCACTAGGACATGAGAGAAAATCAGAGGAAAACCAGCCAAACACATCCTCTTCTTCTTAGAATGAACCTCAGACGTCTAACTGGAGACACCAAAGCTCTCATCCAATGGGAAACATTATTACTCCTCTAGATTCCAGAGTACAAACCAGGTCAAGAGCCAGAAATTTACTTGTCTTCTCAGCTTTTCTCTCCCAGATAGAACCCAAGAATATCAAGGAAGCCTTGAAAGATGTAGATTGGATTATAGTCATGCAAGACGAGCTACATCAGTTTGAGAGAAATAATATGTGGCACCTGGTACCTAGACCCTCAGATCGAACCATTGTAGGAACTAGGTGGGTATTCAGAAACAAGATCGATGAACATGGAATTACCACAAGAAACAAGGCCAGACTAATGGTTCAAGGCTACAATCAGGAGAGGGGTTGACTATGATGAACGTTTGCTCCAGTGGCTCGTATGGAAGCTATTAGAATCCTAATCGCTTTTGCATCTCATATTGAATTCACCTTGTTCCAAATGGATGTCAAGAGTGCATTTTTGAATGGACTTCTTAAGGAAGAAGTCTATGTGAAGCAACCTCCAGGGTTTGAATGTCATGAGCACCCTTAATATGTTTTTAAACTGGACAAAGCTTTATACGGACTGAAGCAGGCTCCTCGAGCTTGGTATGAAAGGTTGTCAAAGTTCCTCTTGGAAAATGGCTTTAAAAGAGGGAAAATTGACAACACTCTTTTCTTAATGAAACGAGGAAGGAACCTGCTCATTGTTCAGGTCTATGTCGATGATATCATTTTTGGAGCAACAACTGATTCTCTATGTGAAGAATTTGCAAAACTCATGGGAAGTGAATTTGAAATGAGCATGATGGGGGACTGAACTTCTTCTTGGGTCTTCAAGTAAAGCAGTCCCCAAAGGGTATATCTATTTGTCAGCAAAAATACATCAGGGAGCTCTTGAAGAGGTTTGACATGGAAGCATGAAAGGTGATAGACACTCACATTGCTATTGCCACTCGACTGGACATGGATGAAACTGGATCTCCTGTGAATCAAACCATGTATAGAGGCATTATTGGGTATCTCCTCTATCTCACTGCCAGCACACCTGATATTGTTTTTAGTGTGGGGCTGTGTGCAAGGTTTCAATCAAATCCCAAGGAATCTCACTTGAAGGCTGCCAAAAGAATACTGAGATATCTTAAAGGAACACAGGACCTGGTGTTGTATTATCCCTCAGGTGACAATTTTAATCTCATTGGTTATGCTGATGCAAATTATGCAGGTTATCTTGTGGACAAGAAAAACACTTCTGGAATGGCTCACTTCTTAGGTTCATGTTTTATCTCTTGGGGCACAAGGAAGCAAAATTCAGTGGCTCTTTCAACAGTTGTAGCTGAATATGTAGCTGCAGCATCCTATTGCGCTTAACTTTTATGGATCAAGCAGCAACTGGAGGACTTTGGGGTACTCACTGAGAGTGTGCCCCTTCTATGTGACAATACCAATACACTCAACATGGCCAAGAATCCAGTTCAACACAAAAGGATAAAACATATTGATATGAGGCATCACTTTCTGAGGGACAATGTGGAGAAAGGGATGATATGTATGAAGTTCTACAGGACAGAAGATCAAATTGCAGACATTTTCACCAAGGCACTAAGCAGGGAACAGTTTGAAAGAAACAGAGTGAAGTTGGGGCTTTTAAATCCCAATTGAGAACCTGATTCCTCTTTATCTGGCTATGAAAATCACCTTCAAGAAATAACTGGCTAAAAGTGTTTTCTGGTCATGTCTAACTCGTTTTAATACCATTGCAGGTAAATACGCATGATGAGTATAGAAGTTGTAGATGCAGTGCATGATTGATAAAAAAGGATTGATTCTTTCAAATAAAAGGTCAAGCACCTGGTTCTTGTACCAAAGATTAGTAGTTCAGTGCATCCTTTAATACACATCTTTAAAAGGGCACAAAACACAACTGTCATGTCATTCAACTTTTCAGATCCTGCTGTCACGTCTCTTCACTCCAAATCGTTCCATCTCCCTCTGAAACATTGCACTTCTCCACGCCCAACCGTCGTTTCAAAACCGGTGCTTATTCCTCTCTCTTCATAATTATCCTCTCCTCATAAAAAGCCTTTTTCTGATTCTCCCTAACCATAAGTCCTCCATTATAATTTCCCAAAAGCATCTTCACACCACTTTTTCAATGGTTGAGGCAAACTCCAACCTCCATGCCTTCGTCGTACCTACTACTGATAAACCTATGGAGACTTCCGCTCCTACTGAGCCTTCCTTACCCTCTCTTACTCTTCCTGCTGCAGTTACACCTCTCCTAGTTTCCCCGTCTCTCTCTATTTCAGAAATCCCTAAAATTGTTGCTCCGTTCTCTCCATCTTCTCAGGCTCCCACCAGTCAAAGACCAAGTGGAGAACATGGTCAAAACCCTGAGGTCACAGAGAGTTATACCATTGTTGCTACTGATTCTGTGGTGGCAGTAGTACCATTTGAAGAAGAGAAAAATGTTGTAACCGTCTTTGTGGTGTCTGCTGATGGTGTACTGCATGAGATCATCTCTCAGAAAAACGAGGTACAAGGTGTGGGGGATGAAGGGGCCATTGTAACTATTGAAGGGTATGCACTAGCAGATACTACTGGGCCTTCACATGAGGAACCTGATCCCTCTCCGGAGGACCGAGGTCAGGGCTCTCATTGCCAGGACAGTTCTATTCCTACATTCGTTGTGCCCTTGGAAATGCAAGTACTTAAAATGAGACCCAGTGGTGATGAGGACCTAGATAATGTGGCTCTTGATGCATTCATAGTTAAGCGGAGGGTTGTGTCTACTCCTGATCTAAAGTCAAACGACCTACTACCAGGCTTCAAGCTAAGGTGGACTACGATTCTGCCCTTCAAAAGAGCAAGAAAAGTAGTAAGAAGAAAAGGAGAAAGTTGGTGAAAGACAGTATATATGTAAGTGATGAGGCGATCCCTGTAGTAGAGGTGGAAGAGGAAATCCCAGATGAACCTGGTTCACTGGTTAGACGGTCTTCAAAAAAGAAGAAGCCTGTTTCAATATAGAAGGGGTCAACCTCTAGGTCCAAGTTGAAGGAGGTGGTGAGTGAGTTCTCGAGGTCTGATGAGGATGTATTAGTCAAATCCAAGAGAAAAGGAAAATTAAGTGGTGAGAAGTCCGGCAAACGCAAGTATGAAATTTTTGAAGAACCTGGTTCTTTAAAGAGAATGAGAAGTGAAGTCAACCTTGGCTCTGAACGCCTGAGGCATAAAAAAGTTCTGTTGGGTCGTACATTTGACCCATCAATCTCTGAGATGGCTGGTATGCGCCAAATTCTGGAAATGGTCGAGTTTCAACGCTGGACACATCTATTCCAAATAGATGCACCTAAGGTATATGAGGATGAGGTACAAAGTTTCTTTGCTAGCCTCTTTCCCATTGACACTGACCACATTTGTGCTTTGGTCAATGGAATGGACATCATGTTTAATGTAAAGTTGCTTGGAGAGATTCTTAAAGTTCCTACAGCTGGTGTGTCTAGTGTAAAGGATGTGTGTCAGTTCAACTTCAGAAATGTCGTAGTCAAAGACAATGCAAACCAGAAGGGGGACCAGATCCATAAGAAGTTCTACTCCCTATCTACCAGCTGCTGTTCGAATTGGTTAACAAAGTTCTTTTGCCTCGAGCTGGGAGGATGTCAGTGACTTCTAAGTCTAACATGTTCCTAATGGAGCAACTAGACAGTTTTACTCCTATGAGCCTGCCTGCTATTATGATCGAACACATGCAAAAGGTTGCCACCTTCAAATATGTTAATCATGGCCTTCCCTACGGGTTCCTGCTTACTCGAGTGTTTCAATTATTTGAAGTACCACTAGGGATAGGCAATGTGGGGACTAGGAAGCAGACTTTCTCACAGACAAATTTAGAAGAATGCGAGTGTATAGAAAAAAAATGGGGGGGGGGGGGGGTTAGGAAGTACATCAACCGTCTCACAGCTTATTAATGCTCAAAATAGTGCAACAGAAGAAATTCGTCGGTTGAAGGCCAGGAATGCTATCCTAGAAGGTCAACAAGCCCAAGGGGTTCCGGTGTCAAATGATGAAGTAGCTCGTTTGACAAAAGAGAATGATGATCTCAGGACGCAAGTAGAGAACCTAAAAGCAGAACTACTCAATGAGCAAAAGTCGGGAAATGCCCAAATAGACCTTGTTCTCCAAACACTTGTTGCAGCTTCCAAGCCCTTTACTCCTAGTGCCCCCTAAGTACCCCTTCAATGACCAGTTTCTGGAAATGTTCTTTTTCTGTTGTTTTGGCATATGTTTTTGTTTTCTTTTTTTCATGTGGTTGGGATGAAACACTACTGCTCCCGTTTTAACAATCCAATGTTGTCTTTTGCTTATTTAAGCAAAGGCATATTAAAGTTTTATTAATATAAATTCTATCCTCTTTTATTATATTAGTGCTTTACTTCTGTGTTTCTATACTCTATCATGTTTGTGTGCATATATGTGGCATGAGTTAGCTTAGCTGGACTTCTTTGTGTTGTTCTTCTGTTTGTGTTTTTTTAATGATGCCAAAAGGGGGAAAATGGATAATAGTATCGACTCAGGGGAAACACATGAACTCAGGGGGAACACATGTGTACAAAAGGGCATAGAGTCAGGGATAACCTGTGTTCTTTACTTAATCTGGTTCTTACTGCTCTAAATCCACTCTATAAATGTCAAGTTTATCATCATCAAAAAAGGGGAAATTGATAAGTTTTAAATGTTCTTGCCTTATGTTTTGATGATCTAACAAACTTACTGCTAAGAACCAAATAGGGAACCTGACCTACTTGGACTATACTGCAAGCTTAACGGATTCCAGCTAAAGGTGAACTACTACAGCTTCAGGATCTAGGAACCCAAATATGGACCTGATACCCTTGTGATTTCTTCATAACAGTACAAAGTCAATTGGACACATCTGGAAACGACATGACTGCCTGCACTGTTTCTACCGCACTGCACTGTTTCCAGCGCCCACTCATTCTCTGACCAACTAAAGTGCTCACATCATTTCAAGTGATGTGATCAAGGTGTACCAACAATGAGTTTATACAAAAACATCACTTGAATGTTTCAGTTTCATATTCAAGTCTTTTGCAAAAACAGAGAAATCAATCCTCACGAGCTTGAAGAACAAAGTTGAACGCAACTACGGACCAGTTCCTAAAGTTAGCTTGTTATTGTCCTAGTTGAGTTGTAACTTTGCGATTGTACTTATTGTATCTCCTAAACTGCTTAGCTAGAAGCATTGATTAGGAATCCTCTTGTAAATCCGTAAACTCCTTGAGTTTATATTGTGACTAGGTTTAGTCATAAGCAAAAGCCTTTGTAACTGCAGAGTGACAAATTGGCTTGTGGTGAGAGCATCACAAGTTAGTAAAAGTCTTTTTAACTAGGGAGTCACAAAGTGGCTTGTGGTAAGAGTACCACAAGTTAGTTGAGTAAATTCTTTGTAATGGAGTCATTACAAAGTGGCTTGTAATAGGTTTTTACAAGTTAGTGAAGTTGAAAGCCTACATGTGTAGGTCGTGGTTTTTTGATCCCCTTGTGTGGGATTTTTCCACGTAAAAATCCTCTGTCTTATTTACTTGCAGTTTTATTAGCATTCTCAGTAGAATCTCGTAGAGGACCAGGTACTCTACTATTTGGTGGACTCACGCAAACTAAACAAGGGCCCTGACCTTCCTCGTCACTACTCGACCGAGGTTATGCTTGTCACTTACTGGGTACCGTCGTAGTGTAATCATGTCATTTCCTGCACATGTTTTTCGTGTGCAGATCCAGGTTCTTCGGCCTAGCCATATTATCAGTGAGGCGAGGCGACCTTCAGAGACTTCGAGGTATATTTGCCGCGTCCGCAGACCGAGGAGTCTCTCTCTATTCTCCCCTCTAGCTTTAGCTCTCCTGTATTTAGTTTTGTTTAGACATTCTGGAGTTAGAACACTTTGTAGTTATTCTACAGCTTGTGATTTCATGAGATTTCGGGTTTTGGGAGTGTTGTTATTGGTCGAGAGTGTTATTATGGTATATGCCGAGCGACATTTTAAACTTTCTTTATTATATTTCCCGTAAATTGCTAGTTTTGTATCTTTATTTCCACTTTTTGCAAATTGTTAGGTTTACCTAGTCGTAGAGACTAGGTGCCGTCACTACAGTTCATGGAGGAAGAACTTGGGTCGTGACACCCGAACAAATCAATGTGAATAAGAGGTTCAAAAGATTATTCATTTGCAAAATATTGCAAATCAATTGCCAGATGTATTCACTGGCCCACCAAGGGTGATTAAGTCACATATTCCAGCTGCTAATGCTCCAATTCGAGTTGATATCCCGGTAGGACAATCAATTAAAGCAAATAAGTGTAAGTCATGCTTGAAACGTGGCAGACCAATTGGTTCTAAATATAAAAATCCTCGAAGAAGAAAATGAGCAAATGATCAAAGTGATCATAACATGGAGGTAGTGGCTCAAGAAGAGCCCCAAGACATAACAATTGATAAGACCTTAGGGGAGTCTAGGTACCTGAAAATAATGAGAATGAAGAGATATTAATAAGTTACGTCTCAATGGGAAAAAAATGGAACCGAAATAATACTGTTATCGATAACATTTTTGCTTATAATGTTGTTGAAATAATGCAATAAGATGAGTATCTTGAACCAAAATCTGTCGATGAATGTAGACAGAGAAATGATTGGCCAAAATGGAAAGACGCTATCTAGGAAGAGTTAACTTCACTTGGAAAACGTGAAGTCTTCGGACCCATATTTCGAACACCTGAATATATAAAGCTAGCAGGGTATAAATGAGTTTTTGTGCGAAAGCAAAATGATAAAAATGAAGTCGTTAGATATAAAGCACGACTCGTGGCACAAGGATTTTCGCAAAGGCCTGGCATTGATTATATGGAGACATATTCTCCTATAGTGGATGCTATCACCTTCAGGTATCTCATAAATATGGCAGTGCATGAAAAACTTGATATGTGTCTAATGGATATTGTCACAGCCTATTTGTATGGATCATTAGACAACGAAATTTTTATGAAAATACCTGAGGGATTTAAAGTGCCAGAAGCGTATAAAAGTTTTCGTGAAACTTGTTCAATAAAGCTTCAGAAATCTTTATACGGATTGAAACAATCAGGTCATATGTGGTACAATCGCCTGAGTGAATACCTGTTGAAAGAAGGGTACAAGAATGATCCAATTCGTCCTTGTGTCTTTATAAAAAGTCTTGGATCTGAATTTGTTATAATCGTCATGTATGTTGATGATTTAAATATCATTAGAACTCATGGGGACCTTCCAAAAGCAGTAGACTGTTTGAAGAAAGAATTTAAAATGAAAGATCTTGGAAAGACAAGATTTTATCTTGGTAAGAAAGAATTTGAAATGAAAGATTTTGGAAAGACAAGATTTTGTCTTGGTTTATAAATTGAGTATATGAAAGATGGAATATTTGTCCATCAATCAACATACACTGAAAAGATTTTAAAGCGATTATATATGGATAAAGCACATCCATTGAGTACCCCGATGGTTGTGAGATCACTTGATATAAAGAAAGATCCATTCCGACCTCATGAAAATGATGAAGAGCTTCTTGGTACCGAAGTACCATAGCTTAGGGCAATTGGGGTATTAATGTATCTTGCCAATAATTCCTGACCAGATATAGCTTTCTCAGTAAGCTTATTGGTAAGATTTAGTTCTTCGCCAACACAAAGACACTGGAATAGTATTAAACATATATTCAGATACCTCCAAGGGACCATTGATATGGGTTTATTTTATTCAAATGGATCCAAGTCATCATTAATTAGTTATGCAGATGCAGGATATTTGCCTGATCCACATAAAGGTCGATCTCAGACAGGCTATTTATTTACAAGTGGAGGTACAACTATATTATGTCATTCAACGAAACAAATAATGGTTGTTACTTCTTCAAATCATGCAGAGATAATAGCCATTCACGAAGCAAGTCGAGAATGCGTTTGGTTGAGATTGATAACTCAACACATTCAGGAAACATGTGGTCTCTCTTCGAAAGACAATATTCTAACAATATTGTATGAAGACAATGTTGTATGCATAGCTCAACTGAAAGAAGGATACATCAAATGAGATAGAACAAAACACATTTCGGCGAAATTCTTTTTCACTCGTAATCTTCAAAAGAATGGTGAAATAGACATTCAACAAGTTCGTTCAAGTAATAATTTGGCGGATGTGTTCACTAAGGCATTACCAACCTCAACATTTGAGAAGCTGATATACAAGATTGGGATGCAATGTCTTCGAGATATTAAGTGATGTTTTCATCAGGGGGAGTAACTACGCGCTGCACTCTTTTTCCTTAACCAAGGTTTTGTCCCACTAGATTTTCCTGATAAGGTTTTTAACAAGGCACCAAGTAATACGTATTACATATAACTATGTACTTTTTTATAGTAAAATTTTGGTAAAGCATATTATTTTACATAGACATCCAAGGGGGAGTGTTGTGAATAGTTTAAGGAGTAGATGTCCATGCTGCTATGGACATCTATTTCCCTTATTGTTTGATGTTGAGTATTTCCATTCCTCTTACTATTTGTGAATAGAAAGCGTACTTTTTAAGCTTATAAATAACCTTGTATCTGATGAGTAAAGACACACAAAAGTGAAAGAAGAAAAAAGTTCTTCCTTCTTTCTGTCTCTTTTTATTTATATTTTACTAAATTGCTTTTATTTTATAATAGTTTCTTTTTATCCACCAAAGGACGCAAATACATTATTTTTACAGGAAAAAACCCGTTCACATTTTGGGAATTCAGTCCTTTTATCAAGCTTGACCAGAAATGAGAATTTTAACTACAATTGAGATTATAGGGTACTACTCTATTTACAAGAGGCGAATCAAAAGTTAATTAATAGTCACTTGTCATATGATTAAAATTTTGCTTTTTAAACATTGCTTTTGTCTGTTTTAGATAAATTAGTAAGAAAACTGAAATAGAAAAGAAAAGTTAAAACTGTATTGCCTATCTTTCTCTAATATCTTACAATGTTTAAATATATTTAACAATTTTATTGTGTTTATTTAGGTTAAGTATGATTAAATGATGAAAATTTATATAAAATAAAATACATCATGCATTTCTAGGTTAGTGCATACACCAGGTGCATCTAAGCTTTTTTCTTTCCTACAATGACCTTTGGCACTAAGATCAAGCAGATTATTGGACACCACCAAAATATTTAACAAGGGGGTCAATTGGTCATTTGGTTGTGTGATCCATTACAAACTCTTTTTAGTTTTACGTAAAATCTCTGGAAGATATTTATTTTTACATGCAGAAGATCTTTACAGAGTCATTTTCTTCTATTCAAAGTGTTATGTTGAATCATTGCCTCGGAAAAAGAATCACGCTACATTACAGAACATTGTGTTTTTAAAGAATTTAAGTAAATACGAACTCGTTCTCTCTGCATAATTCTGGAGAAAATTGATGTTGAATTTACAAAAAAAATATAGGGTAAAAACCTACAATCTGAAACAATATAACGAACTCTAGCACCAAAAAAAAAATCTATAGAACACTTTGAAATGAAGTTCTTGATTTTAAAAAAGAACAGATCCACGCTAAACTTATGGCAGGTGAGCTTCACTATTACCCGTTGATTCCAGTATGCTCACCCCTATGGAGAGAAAACAAGAATACTCTGATGCATACCTTCAAGTTAGGGAAAAATGAGAGCAAGTAGGGTTGCATGGATAGGGACAATCAATATATTTTGCAGCTTTACGGTTGAAGTACCACTCTCCTACAGCCTCTGCAATTGTCTGTTCAACGGTCAGAAAAACGATCATCAGTAAACTGCTAGTTCAACCTATTGCAATAGACTCAGAAATGACTTGCTGAAATAGCACGTCGTTTAAACGCGGTGTCCTAAGAATGTGAGATCACCAAAGTTGGAGGAAATATAGCTCAATCTGTGTAATAACACATGGTTTCCAAGCTGCAAGTGCTCAATGTATTTGCACCCTCCAGCTTGAGGGGGAGTGTTCACTGTTCACAGTATATTGGTCACTGTAATATAATTAGGTAGCTCTATTTGTTAGAGATTTGATAGAATTGTGTCAATTAGGGAAGTTAATGAGGACATGTGTGTATATATTAAGCTTTGGACAATTTTTTTCCATTTCTTATGAATGATAGCCAGAAGATCAGTTGAGCAAACTTTACCAAACTCCATTCCTCTCATTTTCCCTCAGCTAATATTCAGTTCAGGGGTTTAAGCTCGAAGCCATTCCAAATTGTAATGAAATTAGACTGTCCAGACAGCTATTGTATCTGGTTTTAGATTTTTGCTTGTATGCCATACTTTTTCTTAGAGATGGTCTCTCAATATAACAGATCTGTGGTCTCAGAAATGGAAAAAATGTGGAGAAGTTAATGATTTACACTGCAGAAAGAATTCAGTGTAAGCTTGTCCTATTCTAGGATATGATGATATTACGCAATCTCGAACTGAACTAGCACAAGGAGATTTTTAAGAAAATTTCGCATTAAATTATTCTAGCCCAACAGAAAAAATCTGATATCCTTCATGCCAAGTTCAAACCTAAGATAATTCCTCACGAGGGCTTTGAAGCAACATGGTTAACCAAAAAGGCACCGTTACGGTTACATCTGGAGTAAAATATAGCATAACTGATCTCTAGAAAGATCTAACTTAAGCTTTTAGGTCTAACTGCACATTAAATTAGACATTCATTAACTTTTCGAGTGTTTCTTACTTTGGTTTCTTACAATTTTAAGTTTCACAGACCCTGATGTTCTCACTGTTGGTGAAAGGGTAAAAGGGCGGATTCACAGATGTGTACAGTTAATAATTACCTTACCCATCTACCAACCACTTATCCATCTTGCTAACTGTTGGGTGCATGGGATAGATATGTCAGTACTTATCCTCTTACTACAGGACGCTTACCTAGCCAACTCTTAGATCCAGCTCTACCCAAACTTTACTGGTTCATCCCAAAACTCCCCACTTGTCCGACTGTTGCAGAGCAATTTTGGTATGCTGATAAAATTTGAACTGCCTTCAGACCAAAAATAGAATAACGAGAAAACTTACTTTGTTATCGATTTTTGGAGAATAAGGAGCATGCCATGTCCCAGTCATCCATGTCTGGCAATGTGAAAAGCAAGAAATTATGAACATGCCTCCTTCTGGATTTTGCTGAAATCCATCGAGCTTTTTGAGCAAAGACTTCCGGAAATCTGTGGATAATGGATAATTAATAAGGTGACAACTGAGTAGCTATTGCTCACTTTTTAAATCAACAGGTCCAAGATATTATCAAAAAAGAATAATACAAGCTCAAAGACTTAGACTTCCGAGATTGATTCAGGATTATTCCCTGATATCATCCCACTAAACATAGCAAGCACGCAAGCATCATAATTCTGGACTCCTCAAATGAAAGCCTAGTCGTGATAACTATAATTGCTGTTTTCAGATGCAAGTATTCACCTTCCAGGACTTCAAGCTGCTTGGAATTACAGAGTGTGATATTTAGCTTGCATCTAAGCCAACTTCCATGTGGATCCGCTGAATCAGGTATCAAGACGTTTTGTATCTGTAATGTATAAACAGTAAGTTAAGAGAGCATCTAGAAGGAAAAAAAATTATATTAGCTAGAAGCTGAAACCACATGGACCAAAAACTTACTTGCCAAAAATCATATCCCGGGTTAACAAGGAAAACAGGGGTCTTTATGTTGCTTATAAATTCTTCAGGGAAAAAACACTGAGATTGAGGCCAACAGAAGGTCACAGTAGAGAAAAGGTGAATTACAAAAGAAGAAACAATGTCAGTAGTCCCACTATAAACGGCAAAATCGCACCTTATAAGGTTCCAATCTTGATGTGCAATCCTTCTTTAAACTTTTAGCCGCACCCTGGGAAGGATCAAATTGCAGTCAGGTTTAGGTGAGAAATTAGAACAACCGCAATTAAGAAACAGGGTCTACACGGGTAAAAAATTGATAACTACAATAGTTGGAAAAATGGAATCAAGAAACCAGGTTCACAGGTAGATAATTCATATTACATAAACATTGTAATTTGCTCAAACAGCACTTCAGAAATTATGCCACTGATTAGTAACAAGATTTTGTTGATCAAGCAGTGCAAATCCAGCAGCAATATCGTTCCTTCACATCTATAGATAACCAACCTCTCAAAAGTAAAATCTTAAATCATCGATTCCCACTTAAAGAACCTTTTGCAGTCTTTTCCTTTTCTCGGATTTATATTTGGTTCACAAGTAGAAATTGAGTGACATCAGGTTTCAGTCTACATTTATTCATTATGTGCCAGTCTTAGGACCTTCATAGTTCATAGTAGCATGTGCCATCTACAAAAATTATCACATACAGTATACACAGTAAGTACAACAACCAATTGAGTTAATTACAGACTTTCCTCATTTAGATCTCTCCAGATTCTTGTTCAACAGTATCCATTTTGCACAAAAAAATTTCAGAAATATCACATCTGATTTTCTATTCCATGGTTCCTTTTTTTATTGGTCATATGCACCACAAGTTATGAAATGAAATAGTATCATCTATTCGATCGCATTTTGAATTATATTTTCCTCATATCTTTTACATCAATAATTTCTCCATCAACATGCATTTAATAACATCCATCTAATTAACTACATCGGAATATGACCAGGTTTTAAAAGGAAGAAGGAATAAATATGTCGAGATAGCCCATCACAAGCAAAGAAGGAACAAAAGCGCTCACAAAAAAAAGAAGAAGGTAAAGCAGAAAATTAGTTTCTGAATTATTAGAAAAAACCTGGAGGTTAACAACATCTTCATAAAATCGCTCAAAGGTGGGAATTCCAGCAATATCCTTTCTGAAATAGTGAAGGCAATAACAGACTTACAGTCGATTCAAGGTATCACTACATGCTCAAGAACTTAACAGTTCTTAAAAAGTGTGTGCACCTCTACTTTCTTGGGAATGAAATTGTCACTCTCATTCTACAAAACCTAATGCAAATCTTTTAGACAAAAAGAATCATCATCAATATTTGATTAGAGTCTGAAGTCTCAAAACTTAATGGAAAAGGTGCCCCTTTTGTACAAAATGATCAACATACCAAGATGCTCAATAGTTTCCTCATGTGTTTCTCTTAATTGAAATTTTGTCAACTATTGCAGTTTGAGGTTCCGATCTATTATTGCGAGCCAGTCATTACCTATTATTAAGTTTTTAGCATGAGACTTTGCACCATCAGTTAGTTTTTTCAGTTGTGAGCACATTAGCTCATTCAGTAATTCACACCCTACCCTTTACTGGCAATCTTTACTCCCTCTGACCCAATTTATGTGAAGGGGTTAGGAGTACAAGGTGCAAGCACCAAATTTTTGGTGTGAATTTGGGGATAGATTCTTCACTTTTAAGAAAGTAAAATTTACTTATTCGAAAACTACATGAAAAATACTACAAGTCAACATAGTTATCAATTCAAAACTTTCAGAAAGGCTTTATGAAGATCGCAGTAAAACAAATTGTTTGACTCATCAAATAGTAACACCTTCACATAAATGCGAGAGGGAATGCTATTTAAAAGTTTAAAACCATGTGCATATCTCTTTACATAATTTTTGTTTATTTTTCCGCGAATGCAGGTATCTAGCTCATTCATTATCTAACACTTCATTACTTCCTGGCTATCTTTTACAGTGTATAACTAAAGAATTGACTCTACCATCAAGTTGCTTCCAATATAATTTAAGACTCAACCATCATGCGTTTCTCTTAATTTTGTCATTTGGAATATAATTTAAAGAATTGACTGTCAAACATCAAGTTTTAGTGCATCTTTTAGATGCATAGTGATATCTAGAAGACATACTCATTGAGGAAAAAACCTGCATCGCTAAGGCACTTGACATTGACATCCTTGGGTAACATCTCTCGGAAGTCATCACAGTGTATGAGAGCTGCCAGACCTCCAGCCGAGCACCCCGAAAGAAGAGCCTGCAAGTTAGGCAGTAAAATGCTGCAATTCTTGGACTTCTAGGTCCATTACTTCAATAAAAGCAATAACAACATTTTTTCCTGACGAAGGAAAAGCAGTAACCACCTCTTAGTGCACTTGGAAAGATATGGTATATTGATTAGAATCTTCAGAATGATGTATGCTTTTTTTCTTTTTCTTTTTCTTTTTTTCCCTTTTTGAAGGTTGAATTGAGTATCTATTAGTTTGTAGAATATATACTTCAGAACTAAAGAAAAAATTCACTGAGAAAATGAAGAAAACAAAGCAAAATGTTTTATCTAACACAAAAGTGAAACAACTAAAAATTCAATGAGATAAAAGAGAAACAATACCTGTTTAGCATTAGAAAGTCCTAATGACAAGAGTTCATCCATTATTGCTTCCCAAATAAGCTGGCCTCTGAAGAAGAGTCCCGTTCCATTCTGCCATAAATTAATCGACAATATAGGCACTCAATGCTTCTTTGCCTTCTTCTACTCACCTCTTTGATGAGTGTCAGAAAATGCACAACAATTTCATAGTCTTTAATAATAAACCTTCAAAACTTACTTTAAATTCACTCTCTGGGTGTCCAGTAAAGGATCCACCATCGCAATAGCGTATCTTGACTTTGTTCCATTCAAAGAAGTCTGAAGAAAGTGAAATTGGCCGAACAAGTGTGTAAGAATCCTTAACAAAGCAATTTTGCATATTAAAGAAAAATAAGTCAAGTAGGAATACCTAGTTTTTGTCAAAAGTGACACTTGTTCTCATCAACAAACACGAAAAGAAAAACTATGTGGTAATTATTGAGATTCAAAAAGAAAAGAATTCAAGTAAGTTCCTATTATTCCTCTGAGTCTTGACAAACATGAATTTTTGGAGATGGTTAATTCATCGGCAACAGAAAAATATAAAATGATCATGAGCTATCTATGTGTACTTGTAAAGTTGATGTCTTCTTCTTGTAGATACAAATATTGGAGGATCCAAACTTTAAGCATAACGAAAATTTATAGCAAGATTATAATGATAACAATCATTGAACACAATATAACAGGAAGTCAATTTTTTTGTTTACTTATTTATTTATAAAGATTAAGGAGTTATTTCCTAAACCATCATCGTAGTTAGTTACCCGGATTTAGTGATTGGTCAGAGCCCAAAATTCCATGAAAAACATCAGGCTCCATGAACCTTGAAGAGCCCAATTTTGTTGTCTGGCGAACAGAACATGTTTTTATTGAGTTACACCAGCCTCCGCCCTGCAAGATCAATAAAAACACAGTCAACAAAGAAGAAAGGAAAGAGCAAAGCAGAATATTGACAAATCACATCTGCAGGCTAATGTTGTGTGCTTTGGCTACAATTTCTCCCTTAACCAAGCCCATAACAACAACAAGAGATAGAGAAACCATCCTCCACTACACCTCATTCCTGCGGACACAAAAAACGTTACGTGATTTCTTCCAATCTGTCCAAGCTTTTATGAATAGAGTTACCAGTACTTGTACTGGTGGGAGGTATCAGGTAAACAGTGAAAAGGTCAAAGTGCGCGCAAGCTGGCACGAGGACCACCATCATTTTAAAAAAAAATAGAGAAACCGTCCCCTCACCTGTGGCTGCATTTCTTTTTCCTAATTTTTTTTGTTAATGGGAATGATATGACTCAGAATTCATTACCTCTATTAGGGGCGGAGCTAGGGGGTCGGAAGGGGTTCAGATTTTGAAAAATTACATTTCGTATATAAGATTAGTTTCTTTATGTGTATGTATGTGTGTGTGTGTATATATATATATAAATATATATATGATGTTGAATCTACTTGGTTTCTTCTCCTCTTTTATTCTTTGGATTGTGTTGCGTTAACGAGGGATGCTCTGTGCGGTGTGTTTAACCAAAAATCTGAGTCTTTGGTCAAAGCTAAAAAGAAATTCGGGTTACTGATAATCAGGAGACGAAAATAAAATACTTTTGAGAATGATGGTAAAGCAGCAAATAGTTTTGTATTTCAATAAGTTCCCAATAGTATTCCGTGTCCTTACAAATGATGATACTTCTTCCTTTTATAGGTAAAGGAATGAAGCCTCAGCTTTAATGATATAATTATGAGTAATAAATGATATTAAATAAGCCGTTATACAATCATTCCTATTAAATACCAATTTTCTAACGTATCAGGTATTTAATAATGAATTTGGACTCCTTTCTGTCATCAGATCTTTGTCTTTAATGCCTTCTAATCCGCTGGCTTTAAATGACTTGAATTGGTACGAGACTCGTATCTGCACTTCGTCTCGTGCCTATTTAAATTCCTCTTCCCGTGGCTGTCTCCATCCGTGCCTCTTAGTCAATTGTTGCGCTTTGACCATTTAACCAAACCACGTGTCATGCCACGTCATCTTTAATATAAACTCAGTTTTTTCCCAATACAGATAGTCCCCCCACTTTCCATTTATTTATCAATTAAATAATTGGGAAGTGGATCTTCATAAAAAAGGAATTTTCGCCACAATTAATGCTTATGACAGTATTAACGCCTCAGTCGTCTTTTCCATTTAATGTTCTGCCCATGTGTCATTTTCTGATTGATTCTGCTATTTACACCCTTTTTCAAGACTTCTTCATTCTCACTATTCACGAAGTGATAGTTGCCTTTATTATAGGCTTTCCATCATTACACTTCTAAGTTTGATGGTTCCCATTATATACATAACTTTTTCTTCCTTTGTCTTCTTCACAAATCTTCAGCAAACATTTTCTTCTTTATTTCTACTTTCTTTCGACTTATCCTTCCTAACAATGTCATCTTCAAACCCTAACCGTAAAAAGTTCCGATTCTAGACCAATTCCCCAACGCCCCTGTTAGACACAGAAGAGGCGGAGGAGGTAGGCTTCGAACAGGGTTAGAATCTACTCGAGGCGGCTCCTCTGGTTCTTCTTCAAGGAGTTCTATCCCAAAGGCCCCCTCTTCTAGAAGTAGAGAAATTTTTGATTCTTCTCAAGAACCCTTAGTTGATGAGATAGTTCCCAGCGATTTGTCTTTTGAAAGTGACAAAACGTCTCTTCAAAAGCAAATTGCAAATTTGGAAAAAACCGATACTTATCCTACAATAGTAACCGAGCTTACAATCCCCACCATAAGAAGAGATTGTAACTGGAAGGATAGTCTTCGAATGTCAATTCCTTCCCCAAATCAGAGAATTTCCTCCTTTAGAAGTGGGTATTCTTTTGTTTATACTTACCCCTTCACTTTAGGTTTTAATCCTCCGATTGACCCAGTTATTCTTGATTTTTGCCGTTTCTTTACAATTTGTTTGGCCCAAATCGGTCCCCTAGTGTGGAGAACAGTGGCTTGTTTGAGATACTTATCTTCCAAAGCCAATGCCAATTTCACCTTCTCTCACCTCATTCATTTATACCACCCTAACTTAATACGCCATGGGGTTTTTACCTTAACTGTAAGGAGCAAAAAAGTTCTGGTAAATCCTGAAGATGACAAAGATCGTGGATGGTATATCCGTTACGTTGCTGTTCGTACGGTGGACTTGATTGGCGAAACAAATACTCCCTTCCCTGAGAAGTGGAATTTTGCACGTAGGTTTCCTTTTACTTACCGTACCTACTCTTGAGAATTTCAAAAGAAATTTGTTTTTAACCTCGTCTCTTCTTGGTTTTTTATAGCAACCATGGAAGATGTGGAACCTATTTCCAACTTCCGTGGTTGGGTAGACTCAATTTTGAAGATTGCTTCTAGGGAGCAAAGAACTTGGAAATCGATTTCTTCCTTACATGGCTGGAAGGTGAAAACACATGGTATGCCCCTTTTTATATGTTTTTTTTTTCATGTTAAACATTTTTTCCTCAATTTTGATCATGTATATCCTTCCTTTAATCAGGATTTGGCGTTAGAGGAATGACGGTTGAAGTAGCTATGGCCATTCGCATGTCTGCTAATTCTGCTCTTGATTTGGATAAGGCTCGAGCCTTGCTGCCAAAAAGGAAAGCTATAAAAGAAAGTTCTGAGGAAGAGGAGGGTACCTCCCTAATTACCAGGCCAAGGGTCAGGAGGCGAATAATCATTGATGATGAAATTGAAGACACTCCTGCTCGAACCTCAACCACCGAGCCTGTTTTGATTCATTCTGACGAGGACACTGAACCAAGAGATAGTAATGAGTCAATTCAGCATCTTTTTGATAGTGGTTTCGAGAGTGGCGAGCTCGGCCCTGTTTTTGATGAAGTTCCTCTTTCCTCATTCGTTCCTATTTCCTCCGTTCCACTGCCAACCGTAAGTATTTCTTTACCAGTTTTGACGACTTCCGTTCTTTTGCCAGTTTCTACCGCTCCTATGTCCGTTCCCTTGGCAGTTTCTACTGCACTTGCTTCCGTTCCTGCGTTGGTTTCTACATCTTCTCCTTCCATTCCTGTTTCTACATCTTCTCCTTCCATTCCTTCCATTGCTCCTCTTCCCTCTGTTCATCATACAGAGACGGGTTCTAGCCGTGGAAGTATGACTATGAGAAGTGTTACTCTTGAAGTTCCTGCCAACCATAGCCTCTTGAGAAAGACTGGTAGAGCCGATGTTTCGCTCGAGCCCCTAATTGGAGATATTGAGAAGAAGAAGATGGAGAGTCATAGCTGCTTGACTCTGATGAATGACATAATTCATTCTACTTTGAAGGTATTTTTCCTCTTCTTACCAACAAGTTTTTTTTATTATCTTCAATCCCTCATTTCTATGAGTTGTCTCTGTAGGCTAACCTCATTGGTACGGAATTAATGGGAAGAATTTCCCTTCTGGAAAGAAAAGCCCGTGAGTCTGAAAAAACTGTCCACGAGGCCGAAGAAATAGCCAGGGGAGCCCAGCTTGAAGTAGCCAATTGGAAAGAACAGTTTGAGAATGCTCAAGGGACCATAGATGAGTTGCAAGAAAATAAAAACCTTCTGGAGCAGCAAAACCGTGGTTTGACTTCTGAACTGGCAACTGCCAAGGCTTCTTCAAGCCAATTTAAAAGAGACAAAGAGCTTTTGGAATGCTCTTTGTCAGAACAATTATTAAAGGCTAGTGAAGAAGTTAGGGAGCTTAAGGCACTTTTGGCTAAGAAAGAAGAGTATGCAGGAGAGTTAGTGCAAAGCTTGACTCAAGCTCAAGCTGACTTACAGACCTCCTCTGACGAGATTCATGCTTTGAAGAGTTCTCATGCCTCTCTTGAAGCTTCCCTTGATTCCCATTTAGCTGAGCACCAAATCTTGAAAAACGATCTTGCTATGTGGGAAAAGGAATATGGACTTCTGGAGGAGAACTTCAACATAGAGGTGAGTTGGGCTTTCCTAAAATCTCGCCGTGATGCTTTGATGGAAGCTGCTCAGGAAGGCTTTGACTTGCAGTCTGAACTGGCCAAAGTCGTAGATACTATCGAGAAAAGTCAACAATCTACTGATACTCCTGTACTTGAAGCTCCTGGAACGGAAGAGCTTTTAAATGAAGAAATGGCTACTGTAGCAATTGGGGTTGCAATTCCTGCTCCCGAGGGTGAACTTCTGATGTTCCAAACCCTTCAGTGACTAGCTGAAAATGAAATTGCTATTTTTGTTTTTATTACTTGGTGGTGTTATCCCTTGGCAACTTTAAGGGATCTTTTGATGAAGTCTCAGTTATCATAATGGGGCATTTGTAAAAAACAAATATTTTACTGACTAAGTTCGTACTTGGTCTTTTATATTAAGAAGTTTTTGTTGGTACTTCTGTATATTTTATTCTTGCCCATTTTTCTAGGACTTATAGAATAGCTTAGCATTTTTATCCTTTTAAAATGCTTTATGATTCTTCTCATGGATTATCAACATGAGGCTTATAAAAGATGACCCTTTTATTTTATCGACACTTAATGAAGAAGACGTCTCAACTTCATAATTATGTTTATAATACGATGAAAGAAATAGGAATACACACGTTTTGTATGAAACAACTTTGGCAAGTTTCTATTCATGAACTTTAACAAGTGTTTGACTATTACATGTATTACAATACATCTACAACTTTCTCGTAACTGTTTTTTTTTGTAACAGATTTGTACATAACATAGAATAAACAAGGTTTTTCTTCATAACATGTTTCAGTACATAGTCATGACCCTATCTTTATATATTAAGAAGGGTTTGAGAGGTGACTTTGTTTATGAGTTTCGAGAGATGACTCTGTTATTCTCATGAATGCTGAAGACTTCGTAACTTTTGTTCGATATTCGTATCTGCACCATTATGAAGTTGAGACGTCTTCTTCATTAAGTGTCGATAAAATAAAAGGGCCATCTTTTATAAGCCTCGTGTTGATAATCCATGAGAAGAATCATAAAGCATTTTAAAAGGATAAAAATGCTAAGCTATTCTATAAGTCCTAGAAAAATGGGCAAGAATAAAATATACAGAAGTACCAACAAAAACTTCTTAATATAAAAGACCAAGTACGAACTTAGTTAGTAAAATATTTGTTTTTTACAAATGCCCCATTATGATAACTGGGGACTTCATCAAAAGATCCCTTAAAGCTGCCAAGGGATAACACCACCAAGTAATAAAAACAAAAACAACAATTTCATTTTCAGCTAGTCACTGAAGGGTTTGGAACATCAGAAGTTTCACCCTCGGGAGCAGGAATTGCAACCCCAATTGCTACAGTAGCCATTTCTTCATTTAAAAGTTGTTCCGTTCCAGGAGCTTCAAGTACAGGAGTATCAGTAGATTGTTGACTTTTCTCGATAGTATCTACGACTTTGGCCAGTTCAGACTGCAAGTCAAAGCCTTCCTGAGCAGCTTCCATCAAAGCATCACGGCGAGATTTTAGGAAAGCCCAACTCACCTCTATGTTGAAGTTCTCCTCCAGAAGTCCATATTCCTTTTCCCACATAGCAAGATCGTTTTTCAAGATTTGGTGCTCAGCTAAATGGGAATCAAGGGAAGCTTCAAGAGAGGCATGAGAACTCTTCAAAGCATGAATCTCGTCAGAGGAGGTCTGTAAGTCAGCTTGAGCTTGAGTCAAGCTTTGCACTAACTCTCCTGCATACTCTTCTTTCTTAGCCAAAAGTGCCTTAAGCTCCCTAACTTCTTCACTAGCCTTTAATAATTGTTCTGACAAAGAGCATTCCAAAAGCTCTTTGTCTCTTTTAAATTGGCTTGAAGAAGCCTTGGCGGTTGCCAGTTCAGAAGTCAAACCACGGTTTTGCTGCTCCAGAAGGTTTTTATTTTCTTGCAACTCATCTATGGTCCCTTGAGCATTCTCAAACTGTTCTTTCCAATTGGCTGCTTCAAGCTGGGCTCCCCTGGCTATTTCTTCGGCCTCGTGGACAGTTTTTTCAGACTCACGGGCTTTTCTTTCCAGAAGGGAAATTCTTCCCATTAATTCCGTACCAATGAGGTTAGCCTACAGAGACAACTCATAGAAATGAGGGATTGAAGATAATAAAAAAAACTTGTTGGTAAGAAGAGGAAAAATACCTTCAAAGTAGAATGAATTATGTCATTCATCAGAGTCAAGCAGCTATGGCTCTCCATCTTCTTCTTCTCAATATCTCCAATTAGGGGCTCGAGCGAAACATCGGCTCTACCAGTCTTTCTCAAGAGGCTATGGTTGGCAGGAACTTCAAGAGTAACACTTCTCATAGTCATACTTCCACGGCTAGAACCCGTCTCTGTATGATGAACAGAGGGAAGAGGAGCAATGGAAGGAATGGAAGGAGAAGATGTAGAAACAGGAATGGAAGGAGAAGATGTAGAAACCAACGCAGGAACGGAAGCAAGTGCAATAGAAACTGCCAAGGGAACGGACATAGGAGCGGTAGAAACTGGCAAAAGAACGGAAGTCGTCAAAACTGGTAAAGAAATACTTACGGTTGGCAGTGGAACGGAGGAAATAGGAACGAATGAGGAAAGAGGAACTTCATCAAAAACAGGGCCGAGCTCGCCACTCTCGAAACCACTATCAAAAAGATGCTGAATTGACTCATTACTATCTCTTGGTTCGGTGTCCTCGTCAGAATGAATCAAAACAGGCTCGGTGGTTGAGGTTCGAGCAGGAGTGTCTTCAATTTCATCATCAATGATTATTCGCCTCCTGACCCTTGGCCTGGTAATTAGGGAGGTACCCTCCTCTTCCTCAGAACTTTCTTTTATAGCTTTCCTTTTTGGCAGCAAGGCTCGAGCCTTATCCAAATCAAGAGCAGAATTAGCAGACATGCGAATGGCCATAGCTACTTCAACCGTCATTCCTCTAACGCCAAATCCTGATTAAAGGAAGGATATACATGATCAAAATTGAGGAAAAAATGTTTAACATGAAAAAAAACATATAAAAAGGGGCATACCATGTGTTTTCACCTTCCAGCCATGTAAGGAAGAAATCGATTTCCAAGTTCTTTGCTCCCTAGAAGCAATCTTCAAAATTGAGTCTACCCAACCACGGAAGTTGGGAATAGGTTCCACATCTCCCATGGTTGCTATAAAAAACCAAGAAGAGACGAGGTTAAAAACAAATTTCTTTTGAAATTCTCAAGAATAGGTACGGTAAGTAAAAGGAAACCTACGTGCAAAATTCCACTTCTCAGGGAAGGGAGTATTTGTTTCGCCAATCAAGTCCACCGTACGAACAGCAACGTAACGGATATACCATCCACGATCTTTGTCATCTTCAGGATTTACCAGAACTTTTTTGCTCCTTGCAGTTAAGGTAAAAACCCCATGGCGTATTAAGTTAGGGTGGTATAAATGAATGAGGCGAGAGAAGGTGAAATTGGCATTGGCTTTGGAAGATAAGTATCTCAAACAAGCCACTGTTCTCCACACTAGGGGACCGATTTGGGCTAAACAAATTGTAAAGAAACGGCAAAAATCAAGAATAACTGGGTCAATCGGAGGATTAAAACCTAAAGTGAAGGGGTAAGTATAAACAAAAGAATACCCACTTCTAAAGGAGGAAATTCTCTGATTTGGGGAAGGAATTGACATTCGAAGACTATCCTTCCAGTTACAATCTCTTCTTATGGTGGGGATTGTAAGCTCGGTTACTATTGTAGGATAAGTATCGGCTTTTTCCAAATTTGCAATTTGCTTTTGAAGAGACGTTTTGTCACTTTCAAAAGACAAATCGCTGGAAACTATCTCATCAACTAAGGGTTCTTGAGAAGAATCAAAAATTTCTCTACTTCTAGAAGAGGGGGCCTTTGGGATAGAACTCCTTGAAGAAGAACCAGAGGAGCCGCCTCGAGTAGATTCTAACCCTGTTCGAAGCCTACCTCCTCCGCCTCTTCTGTGTCTAACAGGGGCGTTGGGGAATTGGTCTAGAATCGGAACTTTTTACGGTTAGGGTTTGAAGATGACATTGTTAGGAAGGATAAGTCGAAAGAAAGTAGAAATAAAGAAGAAAATGTTTGCTGAAGATTTGTGAAGAAGACAAAGGAAGAAAAAGTTATGTATATAATGGGAACCATCAAACTTAGAAGTGTAATGATGGAAAGCCTATAATAAAGGCAACTATCACTTCGTGAATAGTGAGAATGAAGAAGTCTTGAAAAAGGGTGTAAATAGCAGAATCAATTAGAAAATGACACATGGGCAGAACATTAAATGGAAAAAACGACTGAGGCGTTATTACTGTCATAAGCATTAATTGTGGCGAAAATTCCTTTTTTATGAAGATCCACTTCCCAATTATTTAATTAATAAATAAATGGAAAGTGGGGGGACTATCTGTATTGGGAAAAAACTGAGTTTATATTAAAGATGACGTGGCATGACACGTGGTTTGGTTAAATGGTCAAAGCGCAACAATTGACTAAGAGGCACGGATGGAGACAGCCACGGGAAGAGGAATTTAAATAGGCACGAGACGAAGTGCAGATACGAGTCTCGTACCAATTCAAGTCATTTAAAGCCAGCGGATTAGAAGGCATTAAAGACAAAGATCTGATGACAGAAAGGAGTCCAAATTCATTATTAAATACCTGATACGTTAGAAAATTGGTATTTAATAGGAATGATTGTATAACGGCTTATTTAATATCATTTATTACTCATAATTATATCATTAAAGCTGAGGCTTCATTCCTTTACCTAGAATTACCTATAAAAGGGAGAAGTATCATCATTTGTAAGGACACGGAATACTATTGGGAACTTATTGAAATACAAAACTATTTGCTGCTTTAGCATCATTCTCAAAAGTATTTTATTTTCGTCTCATGATTATCAGTAACCCGAATTTCTTTTTAGCTTTGACCAAAGACTCAGATTTTTGGTTAAACACACCGGGCTGCCCTCCATGAAAATACTGCCTCCTATCTACCTACTTGGATACTACGTTGTCATCACTCCGTTTAAAAATTTAAGAATTGCAAGGAACAATTTTTAGTGAGCAACATCAATTAGAAATAGAAAGCTGACCTCAACGAGAATAACCCATTTATCAGTCCCAGATCCAAAACCCTTTTGCAAATGATACCCAGGTACGCTTCCATCCAAACAAACTGCAAAAAATTCCAAAAATTAAAAAACTCTACACCTTACTACCATTTTGATCACCCATAACCAAATATAGTAAAAAGTAAAACGTTGAAGACAAAAAAAAAACAAAAGAAGTAAATCCAAGATAATAATTGGAAGAGAAAATTACAAGCGGATTTTTTCTGGGCATTGCTTAAAGGGGTAAAGGGTACCAAATCGTCGGTAGGGGGCGTTGAATTAATAGAAAATCTGTGAGAGTGAGAAATGAAGGAAAGAGTAAAAATTAGAATAGAGAGTGAGGCAGCTGCTATAGTCCACTCTCTTCGTGTTAATTTTTGCCACCATTTCATTGGTTGAAAAAATCTATGAGTCGCCATTTTTTTGGGTTCCACTTTGTTTTTTGGATCAGTAGATTTTGGCTCCGACTTTTACAACTTCGAAGCTTGAGCTCTTATTTGTCTAATTGTCTTATTGTTTTTTTTAAGGTTGGGTAGGTGAAAGTATATGAAATAGGAAACTGATTTGTTAATTGAATTTGGACAATTATCCAACTATTCTTTAATATAGTTTAGTAAAAGATTAAATGGATCAAATCTCATTCATTATCATTGTATTTACAGAAGAAAATATCAAAAGAAATTTGCACTATTTTTTTTTAAGGTGAAATTACACTAAGCACTTGCAGATACCTCAACACAAACATTATAAAATGGAAATTCAACACAAACATTGTATTGAAAAGCACTAATATTATTTTGAATAATGATTTTATTTTACAAGGGTTTTAAGCGTATAGTCTAGAAAAACATGAGGTATATGTACATAGCTTTATCAAATTTAAGTAACATAATAAATTTTTTTGTTGGGAATTTTTGTTCACGTCTTTGATTAAAAAGGAGAAATGATATTTTTGTGAAGTATATATATATATGAATCTCTTAAATAGGAAATGACACCAAATTACTTAATAGAGTAATAATTACTAACCACAAATTACTTAATGGAGTAACGATTCCTAATAATAACTTTCTTGCATTTTGCCCGTGTAAGCATTTTGCATTTTGTTACTAGACGCATACATATAATATTTAATATATAGGTGAACATTCCTTTGTGTAGGATTTTCATTATATACGAGTTTAAGTGTTGAACTTTTTTAAGTTAAAATATTTATATATAACTTTTATATTTTGCGTGATATGTATGTGTGTGTTCTAGTATTCTTTAATTGTGCATCAAAGTAAAATACAAATATAGTTCTTGACATCCAAACTGCATGTAAACCTTGCTGCAAAAACAATTAAACCGTGGGGTTGCACATAGCATTTTGGGCAAACCAGCAACGGCCACTAACAATTTGTGACTTTACTATTATAGTGGGTAAAGTTCAGCTACTTAAATATTTATAGTTCAGTTATTTTTAACGAGATACAAATTTTAGAGCTGAAAATATAGTCTTTTTTCATTTACTAGACCAAAAAAGAAAAGAAAAGAAAAAGATCATTTTCCTCCTAACTTTTTCTAAAGCAAATAAGAGAAAGGGAACCCCTTTGCTTTCAACTTCTTCATTTTCCCTTCTTTTCTGCAATACTACCATAGTGTTACCTGATAACAAAGAACCATAAATACTGGTGTGCTAATATTGTAATTTCCAATTTCCATTTCTCACTTCACAATACAAGCATTAATATTTTTCTCTTATATCCTAAAGAATATTGGTGCTAACCTCACCAGGAAAGTGGAAGAAAAAGTAGGAGTATATAAATAAAAGCCTGTCACATTTCTGCACAGAGAATATACAACCCTATCACAGCTTTAATCATATATAAGAGCAGCTGGAAATTTTGTAGGCTCAAATAAAGAATCTAACAAAAAAAATAAGATCAAATGTACAGCCTATGGTCCATCTTCACCATCTCTTATCAAATTACATATATCAGAGCATTCCACCAAACTGCAAGAACCAACATTTAGAAAGAAAGAGAACACAAGTCAGTCAATTTTCATTAGCAAATATCAGTCACTCTAAAACTTTATATGGCTGGGAATCATATTCCTCATAAGATGTAGACATTCAAAGTTACAACCTAAAAAATTGAGTGATTTCCAATGGATATTACATCAGGCGGAGCCTTGATTTGAAGGTTATGAGTTCGGGATTCTAATCCTTTTAGGTTATTGGGTTCTAAATTAATAACTAGTAGATATTCAATAAATTTTATAAGACAAATACAGACTTTGGACCAAAGCTACTGGGTTCGGCCGAGCCCGTAGCTGATGGGTTAGCTCCGCCCCTGATTACATGGTGAACATTCTCGCTTGCTGTGATTGATGCATTTTTTGTTACGAGATTAGATTGGAGAGCTGTCATTTATATGCTACAACAGTCCAATTTCTACTACTCTTCTACAGCAAAACGAGGAATCACATGCAAATGCATCACTAAGCCATTGTTTCATTGACTGAGATTTGCATAATACCATAAGCACATTCCTAATGCTCTAAAATGTAGCTCAATTCCAACATTTACGTAAAATTTAGGTTCTGCAATGGCAAGGATCGAGCATTTCAGTTTTGAATGTGTGATCAATCTCATCTAAAAGCTTAAGTGGTTGGAGAGAACACACTTTTAATTGCTTAATTATATTATGTCACAACAAACCTCCTCACGTGCGGGTCTGATTCTTATTATGGGCCAAACACGTGGAAATATTTTTTAAGGTGGCAGAGAGATTTGAACCTAGACCTCTTGCCTGCTCTAATACCTTTTTGAAGTGTGTGACTACCTCATTTATAAACTTAAGGCTTTACAAAACTCGATCTTTTAGTTAGAAAAATATAATATCCCCTTGGTTTCACTTTTCTTTTTGATGATGTTAAGAAAATAACAGTAAATGAAAACTAACTAGTCCTTGATTTCACTTTTCTTCTTTCTCCTAATTATCTATTCTTCTCTAACAGAACAACTTCTTTAGTTACTTGCTATGGCTACTGACTATACCTTCCAGTCTAGTAAGGATACTGAAGATATATGATTTTAGATACGTGCTGGAAATTAGATGGACAGATGAAAGAGAGCGAAGATAGATTTTCATTTACCTCTTAGTACGTAAGATAGGAGAAAGAGAAACAAATCCACGCAAAACTTGTCTGGATTTTGTTTATGTAAACTTGTAGGTTTAGAAACAGTAAAGACCAGAGAATTTCAGGAAGAGTGCAGCTAATTTAGTTTTTTGCATCTTCTGTGGTAACAACAACATGAAGCTTTCTTTACTTTTACTTTAGAGAAGTTGAAGGATAGAAAAAGTAGGCTTGGTCTTAAAAGCTGAAGCCAGAAGAAAAAATGATGGATCTTTTCTGTTTATATCTCTTTCATGGTTTAACTTTTCTTTTTTCCTTATTTTTGAAAACTTCCTCTTTATTTCCCTAATCTGGCCTCTGATTGTACTTTCACTGGAATAAGAATGCTGAAATTATACGATTGGTAGACGTTGGAATGGATGAATAGTTGAAAGAGAAATGAACACATATATCTATTCACTTGTTGTAAGTAAGACAGGAGAAATAAAGATTGAGGTAGTTTTCAGTAGTCCACGTAAAACTAGTTGAAACTTTAAAAGCGGGAATAGGAACTGACCCGGTTAATGCTTGAGCTAGGGGTGTGCATTCGATTTATCGATTCGATTTTGACCCTTATCGATAATTACTTATCGATTATCGATTTGTACATATGTTTATCGTTATCGTTTCAATAAGGTTTCGATTTTTTCGATTTCGATTTATCGATTTTTGGGGCTTATCGATTCGGTTATCGATTACACCAATAAGAAAATTTGCGGGATTCCACGGAAAGTATATTGCTATAAACACGCCTAACTAATATGGACAAAAATAAGCTAAAATAAGACGAACACCGTTTATAACATAAAAATTGTGTCAACAAGCACATGCAACGAAACTAAAGTAAGGGATCAAATGTATGCCACCAACACTCCAACGGTATAAAAAAATAAAAATACATCATCACGGCTAATTCTATTTTCCATTAATTTGAACTTCATTCCCTTGAGCTTTAAACATGATCATTTCTTAAATGTGAAAAATGAAATAATAGAATTAGAGACTTAGGGTAAAGGAAAGGGTATTATAGAATAAGGGTATAAAAAAAAAAAAAAAATTAGTATATCTTATCGGTTTATCGATAAACCGATAACCGAAGAGGACAAAATCGAAATCGATAACTCGATAAGGAAAATTTCGAAATCGAAATCGATAAACCGATAACAAATAATTGATTCGATTTATCGATAAACCGATTCGAATGCACACCCCTAGCTTGAGCAGATTTTCTTCTTTAACTAGACAAGACATTATCTTATATTTCTTATTCTACAGACCAAGCTAAGAATAGTAAAAGTTGTAATTGGTGCACATACAAACTTACGACATACAGTAACTTGTTCAGCATTGCATATTTTAACAAGATTTTGGCAAGTGATGAGTTGCATCACTGAGTAGAGCTTAGGAGAACAAATATAAGCAAAGGAAAATGACATATACACACAAATAAATTTGAAGGAAAAACAATTACCAGTATTGGCGACTGCGAAACCCTTGCTTAAACACCACCAGAGGCCTGTAGACAAACAAGGGAAAAGTGAACCTCTCAAAATGACTCTATCAAACAGTGTCTCTTTGTCTTCATATGATTATATCCTGACCACATTCAATTAATTCTACAGGAAAAAAATCTCTTATGTCACGTGCACTTTTTCCTTTCCCTTTTTTTTTTGATGGAATTGTTTGTTGGGGGGGTGGGAAGGAATATGGTATTTTTTTTAACTAGGTTATCATCTATCAATAGGCATTTAATTAGCCTTTCAGTTACATGCTTATGTTGTCCTGCAAGCATTTCAATTATTATAAAGGATGCAGGAAAGAAAATCGAACTTCAGAAGATTAAAATTATCGACTAGAAGAAGTTCAATTACATAGTATTAACCAGAATGCACCTTCCATGTAAAAATCACTTCCAATTTTTAGAGTTGAAAATCTCTTCAGATATGAGTACTTGATATCATTTTATCGGACATGCTTCACCAATAGTCAACAATGACATAAGTACAACTAAGAGAGCTGTATCGTATTTAAAAGAAGTAATGTCAAACATGAGAGAAATGCTAGATCTAGCTCATGCTTACTATCTAGTTTTCTCAGAGTATCAGTCTCACGATTTCCTGCAGCTAAGTTTTGAAATATATTAAAGGAACCTCCCTAAGTTTGTGTAATGAAATGGCTGTGAACATTCACCTACATATCAAGCTGAGTTCTTGCTTTTTGAAGCTTTAAACTTGACACATTTCTAAATTCAAATCTAGCAGTAAATTAATGAATTCTAAAGACCACATATACTAGGATTGAAGGTACAACTCAATTCTCTTACACCCCCCCCTCCCCTCTCTCCTTCTCTTACCTTTGTTAACCTTGTTATGTCTCAATTTTCTGTAACCAGACTGCATATCTAATTTTTAGTCGTTGTAGCAGGCACTGAATTTAACAAACACTTCGAAATTGATGGAGATACTGAACTGGAGAACAAAAAGGGATATCAAAAACTCATTGGGAAATGGTTGTACTTGGCAGTGACAAGGCTAGATATATCATTTTTCCTACAGACATTAAATCAATTTATGTATGCACCAAAGAAGTCTCATATTTGATTATTGAAGTAACAATTCGAGTAGTGAGATTCATAAAGAGCCAACTATTTTTTGGGCTTTTTCTTTCTCTTTCTTTTCTTTTTTGATCAACGTGGTGCCCGGGTCAACTTAGTGACACCGTGACTAATTATACGGGTTACTTGCTATCTCCCACCAACACACGCAACCGAGTAATTATATCCACTAAGGCTTGGATAGATGGGAAGAAATCACCTAATATTTTTGCCTCCAATGGGATTTAAACCTGAGACCTCATGGTTCTCAAACTATTTCATTGACACTAGGCCACACCCATGGGTACTAGGTCTGGGCTTTGGCTGCCATTAGGTTTGTGCTTATTAATGAGCTTCCAGGTGTCAGAGAGCTTACAATATATTGTGATGCAAATTCGGCTTCATGTGCAGTTACAAGAAGGCCAATGACGGGATATAATTATAAAACTAAAAGATCCAATAATATCTTAAAAGTTGAAGAAGCAAGAAACAGCATCTGAAACTGTATATAGAGGTAGGGCAATAGCAATTGCAGAACTGGTTGGGACTATTACATTGTTAAGTGAGTTAGAAATGAAGGTAGAATTACCAATTGATCTTAATTCCGATACCAAGGCTGCAGTACAAGGAGCAAATGCCATATATTTTATATGGAAAAAGATTCAACAAGGTTTAATCAAAGCAAATTACACTGCTACTTGTTAACAAGGAACAAATGGCAGATTATTTGACTAAAACCCTTGCTAATCGGGTTGCAAGATCACATATCTTCCAAGTTTGGTATGATTAATATTTTTCATCACACAACATGATGGAGATTATCAAAAAATCAGGTTGAGTGTGTTAATTGAGTTGTACTTATGCTGATTCAAATTGTACAAAGTTAGATCAGGTAAGCTAATAGATTAATTATTCGAACTAATTAAATCCGTGGTTAGGTTTTTGTATATAAGGAGAACAGCTCAAGTATACATATTAGCAATGTAAATATTAATTACAAGTAAAATATGATACCTTCTAACGTTAAGAGGACCTTCACCAGGAGATCCAAGGCCACCACGAATACAAGTATTGACACATTTAACAGTACAAGTCTCAGCTTGCCTTGACTTAGGTCGTTGAATCCTCGCCTTTTTACAATCTTTCTGACCCTCAACGCATTCTCCAGATAGCGTTTGCGGTACATTCGAAAAAGTCTCTCCATTTATTTCCTGTTGTGTTAGCTGCTCCGCCGCCTCCGCCCCATTCACCGCTACTATCACAACACATGCTGCAGCTGCCGCCAGTATCGCCGCAGTTATTATAGGCTTCTGCGCCTGTATCGCAGAAAAAAGGCATGTCCCTCTTTTCGGACAAACATTGCCACTGACATGAGTATTTGTGGCAGTTGCAGGTTGAAGTCGTTTGCGACCATTCTGTAAGCAGCCATAGCTGAGTCTGACCGTACAGTCTGGATAATCTACTGGGAATCTATAGAGGGACGAACACAAGCAAGAAGTTCCCATTTGTCAAAATCCGATTTTTTGTAATTCCAATTCCATTTTGTGGAAAGACCTGTACTTTGAATTTGGAAAGTTTACCCACCTAAGTTTTAATTTATACACTTTGCTCCGCTCTCTTCCTATTCCGTGACACTTCGGCCTCATTCAGTTTTCATTTTCAACTGGTAGATTAATCTGTGTAAAAGCCTTAGAGTCAAGTGAAAGGATTTATGATATAAATATTCCACCAAAACAAATATAAAACGGAAAAGGTCCAAAAAGTGCTCATATCGTATCCAATTGAGAGACTTTCACGAACCACTATATTTTAGTGGTTATTAACTAGTTGTAACTATCATTTACTATATTACTTCTTATAGCTATGTTTTCAAGTTTTTTAGAGTGTATTCGATGTATTTAAGTTACTGTATTCATGAATACAGTAGCATTTCTAGGCGTGAAACAAGGGATTACAGCTAAACAGATCTTTGTACTGGACTGTATTCACGACGTGAAACAGGGGATTACAGCTAGACAGATTATTATATTCGACTGTATTCACGATATGTATTTGTGAATATAGTAACGTAAATAGCGCAATTCATGGTCTATTCAGTTATTTTTAAACGGAAAGTGAATCAGTTAACATAATAAACTCCTAATATAACTCAACAAACTCAATTATAACACACAAAATTTATATTTCCAGTTATAAAATAGATTCTTAACCGAAAAACACCCCAAAAACATAACAATCTTCAGAGAAAATATGCTGAATATTTTTCCCAACCGATAAATACAACAAAAACAGAGCAATTTGAATACATATATACATCTGAATACATAAATTATATTAATTAAAAAAATATATGAATACATTGACGGAATACAACGAGACAGTGAATACAATAAAATACATGGAATACAGCGAGAATACAATAAAAAAAAAGACAATGAATACAATGAAATACATGGAAATACAGCGAGATACATTAAAATATATTAACAGAAAATTCAAGTTGCTCAGCCTTAAACTCCGTCGTCTTTGTTCAAGAACAACCCTAATGTCGTCTCGTCGAGAGGGCCGCGATTCTGACTCGAAACGCCAATGTTCCTGTTACCATAATACCCTCATGTGCGCTTCAAAAAACCTATTCTTTATAATTGAATTTGAATGGCGTTTGTGGATTGGGACGGAAAACCCCCAGATTGGGCAGAACCCTAGAACGATGAAGAGAAGAGGAAGATAGAGATTTATATAGACTTTTGTTTCTCAGTTTACAACCGCAATCGCAGTGCCGCCAATGGTAACAACATCCGTCAAACACTTTCCATGAACCACCATAGTGTTGTTGCTGCTACACCTGGACTCGATAATTTGGTGATAGAAACTTTCCCCACTTTTACCTACGCTGAAGTAAAGGATCATCATATCGGTAAAGGAGCTTTGAAATGTGTTGTATGTTTGAACGAGTTTGAAGATGACGAAACACTGTGTTTGATCCCAAAGTCTGACCACGTTTTCCACCCTGAATGTATTCCAGATTGAGAGTCAAAGCTGCCCATTTCGATTTGTATTTGGGAGAATTGTGGTTGTATTCATGGAGAAAGAATGGAGTTGAAAGAGAGGGGGTGGAGAAAAATCTGAAAGAATGAGAGAGAAAAATAATGCAAGGCGTATTTTATGGCTTAAGAGTAAGATGTGACCATAAATAGATATTTGGCTATAAAAATCAAAAGGTAGTTATGAAATATAATTTTTTAAAAGGGTATTTATTTAATATAAATAAGGTATCAACCTTTGCTATAGGAGGTAAAAAAATTTTTATTTTATGAATACTCTCCGTTAACGCTATTGGCTCATAAAAGGTCACATTGTTATTTTTCATCCCAAATTTGCCCCAGCCCCTAACGGTCTACCATAGTGGCTAGAGGAGGGTTTTAATCAAAGGAAAAAGGATCAAATTTACCTCTAGACTTAACGAAGTGGTCTAATTATGCTCTCTGTTAATAGTTGGAGACAAATGAGGTCCTGCCATTAGCAAAAGAGTTCAAATAGTTGATGAGTTTTGGCCTAGCTTTTGAAAGATGATGAATTTGTCAATGGCATGAAGCGCAAGTAGAGAAATCAGAGATGAAGAATCGAAAGAGAGAAATTTAAAGAGAAGAAATTTGCTCTGTTCTTCAGTATAATGCTCAAAATGAACGAATAGAGAATAATGAAATCTAAGGCTACTGTATATAACTAATCTAACCAACTAATGGTGCCAAATGTACTGCTAGTTGTACTAACTGTAGTTATTAAGTTAACTAACTACTACTAACTTCATCCTACATCCTTTACACCCCCTCCTCAAGCTAAGACTGGGGAAGATATTCAGAAGTCCTAGCTTGGACATCAAATATGTATGTTGTGGTCGACCAAGGCCTTTAGTAAGAAGATCGACTGCTTGTTCTTTTGTAGCACAATAGTGAGTAGAGATGAGGCCCTGTCGAATCTTCTCACGGATGAAATGGCAATCAATATGGATGTGCTTCGTGCGCTCATGAAAGACAGGATTGGAAGCAATTGCAAGAGCTGACTTGTTATCACAATAGACAGGTACTGGGGACTGATGCTCAATTCCCAGTTCCCTGAGTAAACCAAGAACCCTCACAACTTCAGCAACAATAGAAGCAAGGCTGCGATAGTCAGCTTCAGCTGAACTTCGAGAAATAGTAGTTTGCTTCTTAGATTTCCAAGAAATTAGAAAGTCACCAAGATTGACAAAATAACATGTAACTAATTTGTGTGTATTAGGACATGTAGCCTAATTTTCATCACAAAATGGTGATAGTGATTCAGAACAATGGGCAGTCGGGAAAATCCCCAATCCTGGACTGTTTTTGATACACTTCACCATCTTGAGTGCTGCTTCTATATGGGAAGCTTTAGGACTGTGCATGAATTGGCTGAGACTCTGAACTGTAAACAAAATGTCCGGCCTTGTGATGGTCAAATAGAGCAGCTTACCTAACAACTTTTGATAGGGCCCAAGATCAGTTAGTAGCCCATCATCAGATGATCCTATATGATTATCAAATTCAGAGGTAGTAAGCTTCATATTGAGTTCTATAGGGCAGGCCATAGGTTTGGAACATGAGAGTCCCAACTCAGCAATAAGCTCCAGAGTATATTTATGTTGGTGCATCAATATACCATCATCATTTCTGGAAAATTCTATGCCTAGGAAGTATTTAAGTTATCCTAGGTCCTTGATCTTGAATGAAGATTGTAAGTCATCTTTAGTTTGTTGAATCAATACAAAACTATCACCAGTGATGAGTAGATCATCAATATAGACCAAGACTATCACCATATGATCTGTTGTCCTTTTGAAGAATAGAGAATAATCCAAATGACTCTACTGAAAACCAGCGTCCATCAAGGCTGAAGTTAACTTGGGGTTCTATTGTCTAGATGCCTACTTAAGCCCATAGAGAGACTTGAGCAATTTACAAACTGTAGACTTATTATTTGATCCATGGAAACCTTGAGGAATTGTCATATATACTTCCTCAGTGAGATCACCTTGTAAGAAAGCATTATAAACATCCATTTGATGGATGGACCAATGCCTTGATGCTGTAAGAGCCAACACACTCCTAACAGTAACCATTTTTACCACAGGTGAAAATATTTCTTGATAGTCTAGTCCTTCCCTTTGATTATACCCTTTTGCTACTAATCGAGCTTTGAATCCTTCTACCTCTCACGATGCCTTATATTTGATTTTATAGACCCACTTGCATCATATGGCCTTCTGTCCTTGTGGTAAAGAGACCAACTCCCAAGTTTTGTTGTCCTCCAAAGCTTTAATTTCTGCTTGCATTGCTTCTATCCATCTTTTGTCCTTGATTGCCTCTGAATATGTTGTAGGTTCCACTTCAACAGAAAAGCTGGCTAAATAACTTTGGTACTTTGGAGAAATTGCTTCATATCTAATAACTTCTGAAATGGGATATTTGCAGCAGCTCACAGAACCCAACTTGTCAGGTCTAACATAGCCCTTAAGCCATATAGAGGGCTTAGATACTCTAGTTGATTTCCTTGTTTCCACAACAGAAGGAACACCAGGAGAAACAGTTGGAACTTCAACATTGCTACGTTCAGTAGAAGAAAGAGTGTCCTGTTCAACTATAGGAACAAGAACTATAATAGGTGAGTATGGGACATTAGGTGTGTCATAAGGATTAACAGCAAATAGAACTGTCCACTGGAATCGATTCCAGAGTGAAATCCTGCTTTGGCACTGGGGATATATCCAAGAAAATTGACTTTGATGTGCTTTCAGATGTATAAAAGGGAAACATATCTTCATAGAATTTCACATCTCGATTGATAAAAAATACTCTATTCTCCAAATCCAATAACTTGTAACCTTTTTGATGTGTAGCATATTCTAATAATACTGACCTTACAGCTCGAGGTGCAAATTTGTCATGGTTTATCAGGTTAGTAGCAAAGACATACACCCAATGACTTCCAAGTGTGTCAGTGAAGGAGGCTTACCTAGGAGCAGCTCATAGAGTGATTTGTATGCTAAAACAGAGGAATGAATCATGTTGATAATATAGACAGCAATATCAACAATGTCCCCAATATCTGACAGGTAAATGCCTCTGAAATCTAATTGTCCGAGCAGTTTCAAGTATATATCTATGCCTTCTTTCTACAACTCCATTCTGTTGAGGAGTATAAGGACAGGAGCTTTGATGAACAACTCCATGCAACCGAAACAAGTCTTTACAAGCACTATTGAAAAATTCACTACCATTATCTGATCTAAATACCTTGATATACTTGCCAAACTGTGTCTTAATCATAGTAATGAAGTTCTTGAGTAAGCAGATAATATCAGATTTAAGCCTCATGAGAAACACCCAAGTCCACCTAGTAAAGTCATCAACCAATGTAAGGAAGTATCTCATTTGATTATTAGTAGCAACTTTATAAGGTTCCCGTACATCCATATGAATCAAATCAAAACTATGTAAACTTCTGCTAGTACTAGTTGGAAATGGCACTCTAGTTTGTCGAGCTAAAGGAAAATTTTCACATTTAGACAGTGAACTATTATGTAGGCTACTACTACAGTCTTGTAGACTAGGAATTCTTCTGAGAACTTGAACTGGTACATGTCCTATTCTTTTGTGCCATATATCCATGCTTTCTTTACTAGTTACTACAAAGGCTCTATTTATTGTCTTCCCTAATGCAGCTGACAGAATGTATACGACTTCCTCCTTTTTACCAATCTCCTTGACCCTCCCAGACAAGAGGTCCTGAAACACATAACAATGAGGAAAAAAAGTAACACTACACTTGAGATCCTCTATCACTTTTGAAACTGACATAAGATTGAATTTGAAAGATGGTACACGTAACACATCTTTTAGTACATGACCTCCTGTGAACTGACACTCTCCCGTATGAGAAATAGATGTTGAATCTCCTGTAGGCAGTTGAACTTGCCCTGAATTCCCTACTAAAGTTTCATTTTTCAGCAAACTTTTTCACTAGTCATATGGTTAGTAGCACCAGTATCAACTATCTACTTATAGAGTTCTAAGTTTTCACACAATGCTACATTACCACAAAAACATTTGCCTGCCATGTTGACACTTGCTTCTCTAATGGAATTTTCATTCAGCAATTGTAGCAGCTGGTTATACTGCTCCTTAGTGAAGAATTGAGCAGTTTCAACACTGCTACTTGGTTGATATGCAACTGGTGGAGTTCTCAATCCCCACTGTCCAGTTGTGTCAACCATCACTGCATTTGCTTTCTTCTTCTGCTTGAAGTCAGATGGATATCCAACAATCTTGTAAAAATTCTCTTTCTGATGCCTTGTCTTATTACAAAATTCACATTTCATTAGCTTGTAACATTCATTTTTAGTATGACCTTTTAAATGGCAAAAATCACATTCTAAGTTGTAATTTCTCCTTGGTCTAGATGTGGAATGAGTAGTAAACAAAGCAGTAGGATCAGTGTGCCCCTGCTTGTCCATAGGCACTACCAGCAATCATTTTCCTACTTTCATCTTGAACTACCATAGCATAGGCCTTATCTATAGATGGCAAGGTCGGCATCAATAAGATTTGGCTCCTTGCTTGATCAAAGTTATCATTCAGTCCCATTAAAAACTACAGCAACCGCTGATACTCCAATTGATCAATGTATTATGTGGCAGATGGAGGAGGTGGCAGTATCGAATCATATTCTGCCTAGAGATCCTTCAGTTTGTTGAAATATGTCAATACTGATGAAATCCCATGTGTTAGGGTGAATATCTCCTTGTGCAAGTAGTACAATCTCTATCCATTCACTTTGTCAAATCGCTCCTTGAAGGCAGCCCATACCTTCTGTGCATTAGAGAAAAATAATACTCGTGTGACCAATTCTCTACTTACATTGCTCATAAGTCACGAAGTAACAATGGCATTACATCGATCCCATTGACTTTCCAAATCTGCACCAAATTGTTCCTTTGATGTCAATCCATCAACTAGACACAACTTATTCTTCCCTAACAGTGCGACCTTCATCGCACGACTCCAGAGATAATAATTTTCCATCCCTGTCAAAATCAATCCCACCGACATAGATCCGGGACCATCTAAAGTGTGTAGGTAGAGATGATGATTGTGATCTAGAACAACTGAGCTACCGACCGCTCCAACCCCAGATCCAACTCCATTATTTGCATTAATTGTTGAATTTTCAGGAATTGCCATTGAAATGTGCAAAATTAGGGTTCAAAATATCTGGATTTGAGTAGATTCTCTCAAATTTTCCTTCAATTGCACGCAAAATTCCCTAGAATCACTCATTTAAATGCTCTGATACTATGATGAATTTGTCAATGGCATACATCTCAAGTAGAGAAATCAGAGATGAAGAATCGAAAGAGAGAATTTTAGAGAGAAGAAATTTGCTCTGTTCTTCAGTACAATGCTCAAAATGAACGAATAGAGAATAATGAAATCTAAGGCTATTGTATATAACTAATCTAACCAACTAATGGTGCCAACTGTACTGCCAGTGTCACGCCCCAAAACCGAGGAGCGCGACCGGCATTCAACCGAGTAAACCCGACTGAGCAAGCATGTTAGATTTCATTCTACCAAATTTCATCTTTGAATAAAGAAGAGATGTACTCCATTAATCATATTTTAACAATATTTCATTAACAACTCTCGTTTCATTTACATTGGCAACTTCATTGATAATTCTCAAAATATTACAAGTTTATAGATTCATTAAGAACATGTTTACCAAATACCAACATTTCTAGTTCAATTCCCAATATCAAACACCAACCACAACCTGCCTACAGAGCCTCTAAATACAACTGGAGAGTAATATGGAAATACCGGTAATAAGGCTCCGGTCATACCTCAAAATACAAAGTATATAAGAAACATAAGATACAAGACCCCGAAATGAAGTGGGGCTCACCAAGTCAGCTGGAAATAGTATACTGCTATCACTGATCAATGTCGCCTGCTGTGGGACCACCTGTATCAATTAAAGATACGGCGCCCCCAGCAAAAGGGACATTAATGCCGTCGAATAGTACTAGTATATATAGCTAGAAGTCATCTTCCAAAATAGAATAACCACGTAAGAAAGGAAATCATAGCATGTCAAGCAACTATAAAATGTCCCATAAATTTACATTTCAAGTTTTTATTATACTTACCTCACCTAAACTTCCTTGGGATCAATTCAGCCATATGAACTATACGTGAGATACAAAATATAATGTAATCACAATAACATGTATATGCAAGGGCAATAAAAAAACCATCTACCATTTGTGTTAAATAGGCATCTCGCCAAACCATTCGGTCCTTTCTTATTATGCACATATACGTTTTATAGACCGTTTGTAAGACTTACATATTACATTATACACCTATGTGTTTCATAGCCCGCCCATAAGGTTCACATATTATATTATACATCTATGCATTTCATATCCCGTCCATAGGATTCACATATTATATTATACATCTATGCGTTTCATAGCTCATCCATAGAATTCACATATTATATTATACACCTATGCATTTCATAGCCCGTCCATAGGATTCACATATTATTTTATACACCTATGCATTTCATAGTCCGTCCATAGGATTCACATATTATTTTATACATCTATGCATTTCATAGCTCGTCCATAGGATTCACATATTATATTATACGCATGTGCGTTTTATAGCCCGTCCATAGGATTCACATATTATTTTATACACCTACGCATTTCATAGCCCGTCCATAATATTCACATATTATATTATACACTTATGCGTTTCATAGCCCGTCCATAGGATTCACATATTATTTTATACACCTACATGTTTCATAGCCCGTCCATAGGGTTCACACATTATACACAATAAACCTTTCATATCGTACTTAGTTTCATTGGTACCTTTAGCTACTCACAACATCATTACTTTATTTGCTCTTTTGGCCATACATACGATTCTTCTTTCATGGCACAATGGTCGTATTTCATATTCCACACTTTTATTTCTTTTCTTTCATGGATCATCATCATAAATATAGAATAATCCAGAAATCATAACCTTAAGTTCATTAGAAATGAAGACTTAAACACAATAGATTTCTTTCCAATAAATGGAGTAAAATGATTAGCAATCGAAGCACATGTTAAAATCATAGACAAGTAACACCATTTAATTCTTGAAATACTTTCCCCCAAAGAGCGCAACACACAATTTGACATACTAGCCTTTATTTGAAACACGACGCAAAGCCGTAACATTTTAATACGCAACCCATACTTTGATCATATATCTTCATTCATAAGGCTCATTTCGGAATAGTCAAGTTTATAGGTAATAACCCAGAATATAGAAATTAGGAATTTTGAGTCAACCATACTTGAACTTATGGAAATATTTATGGAATTCGATTCTAGGAGAGAAAGTTTAGCCAACATACTTGAGATTTGCCCCTTAGTAATGCTACGACGTCCACCACACTAAACAACTTCAATCTACAACAATGCAGCACATTTGTACCAATATTAGTAAGATTTCTATACTTTAAGTCATTTAGACTTTTTATCAAACAACTAGTGTGCATATCTTTCTACAACCTCCCTCAACGGAACTTCTTCAGCTAACAACCACCTTCCATACCAATGATTCACCTTACCGTCATCTCTAGGCTATCAACAACTTCCATTAGCACATGCATGCCCAACATTCATACCCAAACCATCAATCTCCTTGATTAACCTATTTCACATTCTTTACAACACCAACACAACCTAGGTTTATGGCTTCCAATCACCATCCCATAAGTCCTAACATATGTTTCATACATAAATAATCACCATAGAGTAGTTAGAGATGGTAGACATACCTCTTGTAGTAAGAATCTTGAGAATCCCCACTTGTAGTGTTCTTGACCAATTTGGGGATTTGAATGGAAACCTATGGATTTTCAAGATTAATCCTTGTGAATATAAGTGTTTAGGAGTAGAAATCAACTTAAAATACTTCAAAAACATTACCTTGGTTTATGGGAGGGAAGTATGGAACGAATTCCCCTTGATGGAGCAAGCCCTAGCTCAAAAAATGACTTAGAGACCCTCCATACCCGGTCTTGGGGGTATTTGTAGGGCTGCTATGTGCGCGGTCGCGCACGGACCGCGCACACAAGGCAAAAACTTTCAAATATGCGCGGCCGCGCATATGACACAGATCCAGTAAAATGGTCATAACTTTTTGTATACATATCCAAATGAGGAACGGTTTGATGCATTGGAAACTAGACTCAAAGAGCTTTAATTTGATAGGTTGTGAATCACATAGATCTTTATATATATGTAGATATGCTCGTCCAAAGTTTGGTCTTGTGCGTACTCATTTGAAATTTTAGTCTATCATGTAATTTTCCAACTTGGCTTAGATTTAGGCCTCTCCTTAGACCCCAAATCACTTGTAATACGATTTATACACTTATTACCATATCCAATTGATATCCATCATATTAATAATCCTCATTTGCACACAAAATAAAATAATTAGCCTACCTTGGCACCACGAAATCTTAAATGACTTAGCGAAATTTTCCGGAGACGGCAATTATTAAGTTAACTAACTACTACTAACTTCATCCTACATTCTTTACAAAAGATCAAGTTGGATAGATAGCTGCTTAAGCTGCATTAGCCTTAGAACAGGCCAAACACCTAAAGCATATGGAAAGCCAGTGTGTTTCCATCTGCAAGGAAACCCAAGGCTTACAGGAGAAAATCTTGGCATTGTCGAAGAAAGCAACTCCACGAGGCAGTGTTGCCAAAAGCGAAAAGCTCTATAAAGCGCTCCAGATTGCTTGCGGCTTTAAGCGCAATGTGCAACTACGGGAATAAATAAAATACATATGTAATTCACGAAAAGAGAAGCAAATTCACTTATTTGCTGATAATATTTATTGTTTAGTACCACTCGCTTCAAGATATGACTCATGGGCATTGAGGCACGCGCCTTAGTGCCTTGCCTACACTAAAGTGCAGCTTAAGCGAGGCGAAGCGCCCTCTTTGAGCTTTAGAACAACACTAGGAAGCAACTCCCAACCGAACGAATCATTACCGAGCTGCACCTACATACAATAGACGCCTAGCCCAAATAATTTACGTGAACTGATGTGTGCCACTACCGGGGGAAATAAACTGACAAAGTTCATGGTCCATGCACACAATCTCAAGGGCTAGAGTTAGCACATAAAGAAGAGCTTCAAAAGATGGAATTCATGGCTGAGTTCACAAATAAGAAGGGCTTCACTAATTGAATTACTTGAGCCCCATATTGTTGTCTCCCAGGCGGTATTCTTTGCCCCTTGTAGAGTACAAGACCTGAATTAATGACTTGCCTTCAAATCTGAATTATATGGATTTCTCCAAAATAAAATCCAAAGAAGGCTGGGAAATAGCAGGCCTCAGTTTCCCGACAAAGATTAAAAACCATAAAATATAACAGAACTTCCTTGAACAATGCATTAATAAAAAGATCACTTCAAGTACTGAGTTGGAACAATTTATTACATTCGTCCTCTTAAAATGTTACTATATTAGAAACAAAGAGAAAAATGAGGACATGGAAATACGACAACATCATCATTGACAATGAAACAAAACTAGAGACCAGAACACAGTCCACAACCAATAACTATCTAAAAGCTGCTATCCAGAAACAAATCAAAAAGAACATAGGAATAGCTATCAGAGAGACAGATTATCTTTATCTCATTAGAAGCACTTCCTATGCACGATTGAGGGGCCAGACTCATCGAACTCTGCCTTAGCAATCCACATCTACATTTCAAAGAAGAAAAATATGTTAAGCATCATCACTAACATAATGACTAATGGTAAACTAATCGAAAACTAAAGCAACTTCTGGTATAGTATAACATTGAATAAAAACGCTTACCTGCTGGAAGGTACTGAGGGATGCCAAGATGGAACCTCCAATCCAAACACTATACTTCCTTTCAGGGGGAGCCACCACCTTAATCTTCATGCTGCTAGGTGCTAAGGCGGTGATTTCCTTGCTCATTCTGTCAGCAATACCAGGAAACATAGTGGATCCACCACTAAGTACGATATTCCCGTAGAGATCCTTCCTGATATCCACATCACACTTCATTATAGAATTGTATGTTGTCTCGTGGATACCAGCAGCTTCCATTCCAATGGTGGAAGGCTGGAACAACACCTCTGGGCATCGGAAACGCTCTGCTCCAATGGTAATCACTTGGCCATCTGGCAATTCAAAGTTCTTCTCAACAGTACTGCTTGACTTAACCATATCCAACTCCTGTTCAAAATCAAGAGCAATGTATGCTAGCTTCTCCTTCATGTCCCTAACAATTTCCTTCTCAGCACTGGTGGTGAATGAGTATCCACGTTCGGTGAGGATTTTTGCCAAATGCTCTGTGAGGTCACGGCCAGCAAGGTCAAGACGTAGGATCGCATGCGGAAGCGCGTAACCTTCATAGATTGGAACTGTGTGGCTAACACCATCTCCGGAATCCAAAACAATACCTACAAGAAACCACACAGATTTCAGGCAGTCAAGAATCGTGAATGATCCTCAATGTATTACTATATCTTAACAGTCTGCACAATTTAAATAACTGAACCACCCCAAGTCACGTCTTCTTACTATCTTGCCCGGATTTGATTTATGTTAATACATACCATACTATTTGTTCAATAACCTAGATCAATCAATCCTCAACTGTAACAAAGTAAAATTCATTCCGTAAATTTCCCCATCGTTTCCAACACTTCTCCATCCATACACACAGTTATTATTTATCAATAATAAATAATGACAATCACAATCATCTGATTTTGAACAAAAATCCTCAATACAGGGGTCATTGTAAGCCATATAACCTCTACTGGCTAACTCCCACATAAGTGATGATACCAATATCCATGAGATCCATTGCTAGTTTGAGTGGATATTTTATTACAGATAAATTGAATGCGATCAACATCAAAAAAGAAAGTGCAGAATGTGAATATCTTACCAGTAGTACGACCACTAGCATATAAAGACAGAACAGCTTGAATTGCAACATACATTGCAGGGCAATTGAAGGTTTCGAACATTATTTGAGTCATTTTCTCACGATTGGCCTTTGGATTGAGAGGTGCTTCAGTAAGCAGAACAGGATGCTCTTCTGGAGCAACTCGAAGCTCATTGTAGAAGGTGTGGTGCCAAATCTTCTCCATGTCATCCCAGTTATTCACTATACCATGTTCAATAGGATACTTCAACGACAGAATACCACGTTTTGACTGGGCTTCGTCCCCAACATAGGCATCCTTCTGCCCCATTCCAACCATCACTCCAGTGTGACGAGGACGCCCAACAATGCTTGGAAAAACAGCCCTTGGGGCATCATCTCCAGCAAAACCAGCCTATGAACCACAAAAACTACAGGTGAGAACGGATTTTCGAATTTCTTTGACCATTCATTGCTTCGATTTCAAATAAAAGATAAACAACTAGGATAAATGAGGACATTGAAAGCAGAATGATAACAATTGATTGTCAATTCATTACCTTGACCATACCGGTTCCATTATCACAAACAAGTGGTTGAATGTCATCAACGTCTGCCATTTCTTACAACTGTTAAGGGAATTAACAAGTTAGCAACAAATGTTACCCCACTCAAGCATATTCCAATACATAATCAGATTTTCAGGAAACATATTCCAAAATTTGCTCATGATTCAACTAAAAGATTTCGAATGACATTCCTCACTCAAGCATTATTGATCAATGCATACCACATTAAAAATGAAAAAATAAAGAAAATCAATCCTATTAACCTAGTGCACTAAGCTCCCGCGAAGGGTCGGCCACAAGGGTCTATTGTACGCAGCCTTACCATGCATTTCCGCAAGAGGCTGTTTCCACGGCAAACCCGTAACCTCCTGGTTACGTGACATCAACTTTACCAATTACGACAAGGTTCCCCTTCCAAAATCAATCCCATTAACCAATTAATGTAAAATCAATAGGTGTTATTATATTACGTAAACAAGGATGGGAAATGGACAAACGAATGCATAACAGATGACCGTTAATTTTTAATACATAAAATGGCCCACAGTTGAGAGAGCAATTACGTACGATCGATACATGCACCAGCTGAATTTCAACTCTCAAGCAGTAATAGAATGAATACGAAAGGGAAACCTTATACAATGAACAAGACGTAAAAATTGTAATTAAGAAAAGGTCATTTTTCTCACCTTTGCTCCTAGAATTTGCGTACGAGTGAAAGAGAGAAAAACAATACTGCTTCTGAGGAGGAGGAAATGAAGAAAAAGAACAATGAAAACCGCAATTTCGGATCTCGTGGATTATGCGTTGCGCTATACGTGTATAGAAGTGCACATATAAGGGTAAAATGTTGGGGGAAATACAAACGGACAGAAATACATACGCGTATATTCGGGACTCCATTGATTTTCCTATTAATTCTACACTAAATTTTCTAAAAGAAAAAGGTTTTAATAATTAGCTGTAATACTTAGAATTGTTCAATTTGTTTATATTTTTAACATTTGCAAATATTTCTAGTTTTCATTGCTATTAATAAAGTTCCAATGTGAAATAACTAGTGGACTTCACACAGATCGAAGCCAGGATTTAGAGTTTATGAGTTCGGAGTTTAAAACTTATTCAATTATAATTTTTTAAGATAAATATATAGTCTGAACCAAAGCGACTAAGCCGAACACGTAGTCGATGGGCTAGCTCTGCCCCCAACTTTACATGTCCGACTTTTTCAAAAAAGAAAATTCAAATTTACTTCTTAACTTTATTAATTATGCTTTAAAATTACCATCAAGTTGGCGCTTCGTTAGAATCATTGGCGGAGGTAATATTAAAACAAGAATTTAATGATGGCCGAAGTTAGTTAATTTCAAATAGTACAAGGACAAATTTGATTCTTTTATTATGAAATACATATTATATGAATGTCTACTAATCAAGTATAACTCCCATTACTTTTCTCCATTAATCTTCCACTACTTCTTACCATTACAGTTGTAACTCTCACATTTCCATAACCTCCTCCATAATCTTCCCTATGATCTCAATAGTTAATACTATGTTCATCACATCCCTTTGTATTACCTCAATATCATCCTATAAATAGAGGGTTTGGGAATCACTTTGTACACACTTGAATACATGGAAGAAATAAGAATCTCTTCTCTATTACTCCCTACATTCTTGTCTATTTTCTTGTTTTATTGCTTTGAGCTAAGTTTCGTAACACGTTATCAGCACGAGTCTCTAACAAATTGAGATTATTTGCGCCAGTCAGGTTTTGTCTTCTTCCCAACAGAGATATACTTGATATTATCTGATGGAGTAAGAAAAATGAAATGTCTTGCCGTGAAAAGGTGAGATTAATTCCAGAGCAATTCCCAGGTATATATGATTACAGTGAAACTTTGAATCATAACTTTAAGCTGAATGATATATGCTAAAATTGATAAAAGATATCATGACATACTTACTTGCGGCAATAATTATTACGTAAACTTTTCTACCAATCCTATAATGAATTGATTAGATTACTAATTTGTGGAGTACTAAAATAGCTTACTGTTTATGAGCATGAAATTTTTCTCTTGATTAGAGAGTTGGACTCACCAAAATCTAATAATAAATTAAAACGCATAACGTGGATTATAAACTTGATTGATATTTTCTTGTGATTATTAACTACTAATCCGAAGTTGCTTTTGTAAGAGATATTGTTAGATAAGTAATATCATATAAGGACTGCATAGCAAAATGAAAAAGAGGTACTGAGGTTTCTTACATTGTCACTTATAAACTCCAGAAACTTTGTGTTAGAAACTAAGCGTCCACCAGACTACATAGAGAACCAGGTTCTCTATGAGTTTCCACTGAAGCTACTGAGGAACCGAACTGTATAGCGATCTGGTCCTATATCAGCTTGGTACAGTGCTAGCTGCGGAACCAGCATGTAGATGAGACACAAGATAAGTTCCCACTGTATAGAGAACCAGATTCTCTAGCAGTTCCTACTGTAAGCAACAGGCTGTGCAACAAATCAGTACAGGGAATCAGGTTCTCTAATTGTTACCATAGTAGCTCGGCAGTAAGTAAAGAATACAGAAGATTTTTACGTGGAAAAATCCCAACCTAAAGGGACAAAAACCACGACCTGCACTTGTAGGTTTTCAACTTCACTAAGGGGTCGTTTGGTAGGATGCATTAGATAAAATAATGCATGCATTAGCTTTGTGTATTAATAATACATTGTTTGGTACACATTATGAACTTATGCATTAGTTATGCAAGCATTAGCTATACATCCTATTTGGTATTATCCTATGCATAACTAATGCATAGAAAACAATGGTATTAACAATGCAATGAGTTTTAATGGTGAGAAATAAAATTATATCCCTAGTAAATAAATAAATACTTAGCATTTTTTTTTATAAATAAATATTTAATTTTATTTTTCAACATAGGTAGACAAATCAAATAATTTTTTGTAAACTTTTTCATATAAAAATATTTCTCAACATATATTTCTTTTAAAAAGTTAGAGTGTGAACTAGTTTTGAGGGTATTTTTGTAAACAAACAATTCTTTTAGAAATTGTGCAATGTTTTAATACATCAAACCAAACAATGGATAAGAAATATGTCAGCATAACTAATGCAAGCATAACTAATACCAGCATTACTAATACACCTTATTCAGCATTATTCTTATGCACCCTACCAAACGATCCCTTAATGAAAAAAATTTGTAAACACCTATTACAAGCCACTTTATAATACCTCTATTACAAAGGATTCAACTCAACTAACTTGTGGCACTCTCACCACAAGCTACTTTGTGACTCTTTAGTTACAAAGACTTTGACTAACTTGTGATACTTTCACCACAAGCTACTTTGTCACTCTCTAGTGACAATGACTTTAATCACTCTAACTTGTAATAACCCTATTACAAGCCACTTTGTAATAACTCTATTACAAAGGCTTTACAACTCGACTAACTCTAGCCAAGACACGAACTTGGAGGGTTTGTGGTTTTGGGTTTCCTAAAACAGCTTCTAAGAAAGCAAGATAAGAGTTACAATTGAAGAACAAATAACAAAGACTCAACAAACCTAAGGACTTAAGATATCTTCAATCTTGGATCCGGTCCTAGAGGTTGAAGCAGCTTTGTTCTTGAGAGAGGTTGTTCTTGCACTTGAGAGAATATTTTCGTTTCTGATTTGGCAAGTCTTGAACCTGAATCTTGTGCCTTGCATAAGGTTTATACCACAAAAACCATCACCTTAGTGATGACAAATCTTGGTTAGTACATGCCTCCTCTTAATGGGAAGTGACTGTTGCACTGTCTGCTGCACTGTTGCAGGCAATCACTTTTTGCAGTTGCTTTCTAGCTGTACTGTTGACTTATACTTCTATCAGGGGAACACAAAGGTATCTGGTCCCTAATTTGGTTCCTGTGAATCTGAAGGCACACTGTCCAGATTATCTTGAGTCGATTAACTTGAATGATTGTACTAGGCATGCTTCAGGTCCTTTATCTGGTACTCTCATGAAGTAAGTTGTTTTACCTTCCTTGATGGTATTTATACGTGTGTGACATCACTTACAATGATGTAAGCAAGGTAGGTAAAAAACCTTCCATAGAAAGTTGACTGTTGCACTGTTCCTGTGCAGTAGCGTGTGTAGGCAGTAACTTTCCTGCTGGAGATTTGACTTCATACAGTCTCCTCAGGAATTGATAGCGACCTGTTTCCTCAGCTGTTCCTTCCTCTCTGAAGAGTTGAGTTATATTCCACGCTGGATCCCAACCTGGAACTTTATGATCTCAAGGTCTTGTAGATGTGTAACAGGTTTCGTATCTGGTTCTAGATGGTAAGTTTGTTAGATCATCAAAACATAAAGTAAAGTACTTGTTCCCAAGATACTTGTAACCTATCAATTTCCCCTTTTTTTACGACGACAAACTTAGAATTGATATTCTCACTGAGAACCAGATCTCCATATTGTTCCCCCTACGAATCAGTCATATTCCCCATGAGAACCAAACCTAAGGAGCTGATCACAATTGGTTCCTCAAGACTGTTTGGCAAATCATCAGAACTCAAAGTACCATAACTTATCAATATCCTCCTTTTTGATGATGACAAACCCAAAATTGATATTCCTCTTGAGAACCAGATTCCTCACATGTTTCCTGTGGATCAGACCTATAATCAACATATTATCAGCACTGTTCCCCCTACGAAGCAGAGCTATCTCTTGAGAACCAGAGAACTAAATTCCTCATATGTTTCCCTGCATTATCAGCAACGTTCCCCTTGCGAAGCAGATCCATCTTTCATGCTTCGATTATGTTCCTCCCATGTTGACACCTATATAACTTCCCCCTTTTGACATCATCGAAAAGAATAACAGAGGAAGTACTACCAAAAAGAAGTTCAACAACATTAACTCAAGTCACTTGGGCAACACAACATAAACAATAACAAGAACAATAAGTGAATAACAATGCACAACATAGAGTGATTGCCCATAGTGAAGTAATGATAATAAAAGCACAGTAGCTTCAACAATACATAATATAACAATTTAAACAACTGAAGTACCAATGTCATCAAATATAGGGATCAAAAGAGGATAAGAATTCAAGGGAATTTGGAAGGAGTGAAAGACATGGATCACTGGGCAGGAGGAAAAGTAAGGGGCTAAGGCTTTGATGAGCTTGTCCATTCGTTCATTTACTCCTTTGATCACAATGATCATCTGCTCCCTCAGTTCCTCCACCTGTTTCCTCAATCTTTCATTCTCACCCTTCAACTTAGCATTCTATTCTACTAGGGGTCCTCGAGGACCAGGTTCCCAACCTACTGAGTAGGTTGAACCATCAATCAGATCACTAAGACTCTCCCTAAGCTTCGTCTCATCAATATAAAACGCAGTCCCATGCACATATAGCATCATAATATCACATAAAACATAGCAGCCTGTTACTTATTCTTCAGAAACATTGGGACTTGGAGGAATAACGAGGTAATTCTAGTTTTGGAACTCATCACTCTGCCTAACAACACTCTTTGAGACTTCAAAGTCTTCTCCTTCCAAACCTAATTGCTCAACCTTTTGGTTTTGTAAGGAACCAGGTTCCTTACTTACACTACTCTTTCTATCCCTGAGCAGCCATATCTCCCTTTTCTTCTTCTCAATCTGTTTGCCCTTATCATCTGCTGCATCTTTCTCAGCCAACCCCCCCCCCCTTTTTAAAATTCTTTCTCACAGGAAAAGATTTCATTTCATTCTCTCTTCCACAATCACATCAGCAGCTCACACCACTTCACCATCAATCAGCCTACTTTTCATCAATCCTTTTTGCTGATCGAAAGTTCGTTTATACACAGAACTCAAGGAGAAAAAGATCATCATTAAAATTAACTTCATGAGAAGGACTTTAGGGATCAGGTCCCTCATTCAGTCCTCACATTCACCAATTTCTCCATTCTTCAACATTTCTACGAATCCAACCGCAACTTCAGCCTCACGCTCTAGAATATTAGATCTACCCTATTCCCTTTCAGTTACACTTCCATCAAAATCTACCAAAGACTTCTTGGGATTTTGATTCTGATGGAGTTAGGTTTTTTGGAAAGTGAGAGAGTTGGGTTCACTTCTAGCATATTTGGAAAGAAGGATTATTTTGAGATAGGATTGATTTTGGTTTTGAAGAAAAGAATATGTTTTATTTGGGTGTAATATAGAGAAGTGCCTTTTTGGGGTAATGGGTCAGTTCAGAAAAGGTTTAACATTTTGGATTTCAAAAGGTAGGAGGAGAGGTAGGAGAAAGACAGAAATAAATTAATGACATGACACTTCAGCAGCTTAAAAAAGCATATAAGTATTAGAGAGACTACTAACCTAAGTCACAGGAACGGGGTTCCTTGACGGTTTTTGAAAATTTTGAGCAAAAAATCCTAGAAGTGCAATGTCACTCTTACTTATTTTGTCCTGAAACTGCCATATTTGTATACCTGTAACAGTATAGATTTGAGTTAGATGTTGCCGAAAAACACTTTTTAGCATTGTACCTTTCCTTCTTAACATAGCCAATCATCGAGGGACCAGGTCCTCAATGAGCTTGATCAACCCCAACTCCAGATGATTTCTTTCAAAAAGTTCCCTGCTCAGCGCCTTGGTAAAGAAGTCTGCTACCTGATCCTTCGTCTTTCAGAACTTCATACAAATCAGAACCTTTTCAACATTGACCCTGAGAAAGGTGTCTGACATTAATGTGCTTTGTCCTTTTGTGTTGTACCGGGTTCAAGCTGTAAATACACCAAAGTCTTCAAGATATTGCTTGATCTATACTAGTTGAGAACAACAAGAAGCAACATCCACGTAGTTAGTTTTAGCAATAGAAAGAGTCACACACTTTGTTTCTTTGTACCCCATGAGATCAAGCATGAGCTCAGAAATTGTGTCGATCTAGATGTGTTGTTTCTATCCACCATATATTCCACATAATCAGCATCAACATATCTAACCAAGTCAAGGTTATCAACCGAGGGATAGTAGAGAACCAGGCCCTGCATCCCTTTGAGATATCTTAGGATTCTCTTGGCAGCTTTCAGATGAGATTCCTTTGGATTGGATTGAAACTCGGCATACATACCCACACTAAAATCAGTATCTGGTTTTCTACAGAAGTGACCCTATGATACCTCTATACATGGTCTGATTTATAAGGGAACTAGGTTCATCCAGTCTAGACAAGTAGCTGTGGCGATGGGAGTGTCAACGATTTTGATGTCTCCATGTCAAATCTCTTCAGCAGCTTCTTGCTTCACTTGTACATCTAAGAAAAAATTCACTTCCCCCATCATACTCATTTCTAACTCACTTCCCATGAGTTATGCACATTCTTCACATTGGGAGTCAACTGTTGCTCCAAAGATGATTCCATCAACATAGATCTTTCACACCAAGCACAGGGATCCTGGCTTCCATAACAGTTCTCAGCAGGTCGTGGAACCAGGTTCCACATACTGTTCCTCTCAAGATGACAGAGCTCTTCTTGCATAGATGTAATCCAGTCAGTATCTTTCAATGCTTTCTTGATATTCTTAGGCTCTATTTGAGAGAGAAAGGCTGAGCAGAAAAGTGAGTTTCTTATCTTTGATATGGTTTGAATTTCTCAACAGCTGGAGTTCCATATACAGCATCCACAACTTTGTTTTCTGCTTCAGATATTGTGATTGAGGGACCAGGTTCCTCTATGTCGGCTCGAGTCTCATCTTCAGTTCTGAGGAACAAGGTCCATGTAAATCTGGAGTAATCATCCATACTGACGAGAATATGCCCCTATTTCCTACTCTACTTGGCATTCATAGGTTCATATAGATCCATATGGAGGAGATCAAGAGATACTAACTTCCTTTTTGGGCTTGAAAGAAGATCTGACTTGCATTCCTTTTACACATGCATCACACACCCTGTGATCTTTGAAGCTTGATTTGAGCAGACCATGAACCAGGTCCTTCTTGACTTATTTGTTCAGCAACGTGAAATTTGTATGACCCAGCCTTCTGTGCCATAACTCAGCATTATCCTTAATAGCACTCAGACAACCAAGATCCCCTTGTCACAGATTTGGGAAATACCCAGTAGAATCTTGTAGAGGATCAGTACTCTACTGTTCCCGATCCTTCCAACTCCCAGAATGTATCCCTTCTTGCCATTTTCAAAAGATACACTCCTTCCTTGTAGGGCCTTCAGTGAAAGAAAATTATTTGTTCTTCCAGTTATGAGCTTCGAGCAGTCGCTATCCATGTGCCACTGTTGACTGCTCCCTTTCACTGTTCCCTGCACACTTAAGTCAATGATTAGACTTAGGAACCCAAGCCAGCTTGGGTCCCTTATAATGATAGAACGAGCGGATCAAACTTCTTTTTGCCCATGCAGGCAGCACATATTTTCTTTTTAGGGTACCGGGTTCCTCATCATTACGCCTCTTTTCAATAAAAAACTTTGTTTTTCTGTAAAGACTGAACTTTAACTTTACAAGAGTCCGCGTAATGATCAGTTTGACCACAGTGAGTGCACAACCTATTATCAGCCACATTTGCATACTTTCTATGGGGATTATAGGAGGTTTTAGCCTTTTGGAACCCGATGTGTTGCATGTTTCCACTATTACTCATATAGACGTTATCACATTAGAGGACCGGGTCTATTTTAGTGACTTATCAAGATCATTTTAAACCCTTTTTAAATCCTTCTGAAGTTGTCTATTCTTTTCAAGCTCAGCAACAAGACTTGTTTTAATTTTCTTAAGCTCACTCTCAAGCTCAAGTTGAGCCTTTCTAACCACTTCCTCTCCCTCAGTGTTGTCCATCCATTTTTTGTTTGTTTTTTCAACAAGTTGTGTTCTCTAGTTACTTCTTCCATTTGTTCCCTTAAATATTTAAAGGAAACTACCATATCATCCCTTTCTTGCTCCGTAGCTGCAATTTTCTCTACTAGAGTATTCTTCTCTTGGCTAAGGTTCTCTATGGTTTTTTTCAAGTCAACAACCACTACCATCAAATCATCTCTAGATTGTTCAGCATCTCCTAGCTCTATAATTAGGGCATCATTATCATTAACAAATTTATAATATGTATCAATTCGACCATTTGCTAATGACATCAATTTCTTTAAAGAGTAGGACTTCAGATTTCTCTGAACATCCCTAAAATTTACCTCATCATTGTTATCCTCTTCATCCTCATCGGACTGAGCCATCAATGCAAACAATGAATCATCTTCATTTTGTATTGCCATCATGGAGCTACTTCCTACATCTGATTCCTCTTCTGATTTACTGGAGGAGTCTCCCCATGAAGCAAGAGCTTGCTTCACAACATTGTCAGCTGCACTTTTTTGGCTAAGTCATTTGTCAGGAACCAGGTTCCTTTTTGCTACTTTGTTAGAGTTGTGTTTGTGATGCTCTTGTTTCAGAAATGGGTAGTCTTTGATGAAGTGTCTAGGCTTTCCACACTTATGACAACAATCATTTCCTTTGGAATTCCTGCTGGAACTTCCTTTCTTTGGGATTCCACCATTTTTGCGACCCATCTTCTGAAATCTTTACAGTCTATTGGTTGATTGACTTTCCTCGAAGTTTGGTGGAGCAGCCATGTAGATCCTTTCTAGGTGTTAACCTTTTAGAAAGAACCTACTCTAATACCACTTGTTAGAAACTGAGTGTCCACCAAATTGTATAGAGAATCGGGTTCTCTATGAGTTTCCACTGAAGATATATCAATCTGGTCCTATATCAGTTTGGTACATTGCTAACTGTGGAACCAGTATGTAGATGAGACATAGGATAAGTTCCCACTGTATAGAGAACCAGATTTTCTAGCATTTCCTACTGTAAGCAACAGACTGTGCAACCAATCAGTACAGGGAATCAGGTTCTCTAATTGTTACCACAGTAGCTCGACAGTAAGTAAAGAACACAGAGAATTTTTACATGGAAAAATCCCAACTCAAAGGGACAAAAACCACGACCTACACTTGTAGGCTTTCAACTTCACTAATTTGTAAATACCTATTACAAGCCACTTTGTAATACCTCTATAACAAAGGATTCAACTCAACTAACTTGTGGCACTCTCACCATAAGCCACTTCATGACTCTTTAGTTACAAAGACTTTGACTAACTTGTGATACTCTCACCACAAGCCACTTTGTCACTCTCTAGTGACAAAGACTTTAATCACTCTAACTTGTAATAACCCTATTACAAGCCACTTTGTAATAATTATATTACAAAGGCTTTACAACTCGACTAACTCTAGCCAAGACACGAACTTGGAGGGTTTGTGATTTTGGGTTTACTAAAATAGCTTCTAAGAAAGCAAGATAGGAGTTACAATTGAAGAACAAATAACAAGGACTCAACAAACCTAAGGACTTAACACATTTTCAATCTTGGATCCGGTCCTTGAGGTTGAAGCAGCTTTGTTCTTGAGAGAGGTTGTTCTTGCACTTGAGAGAATATTTTCGTTTCTGATTTGGCAAGTCTTGAACCTGAATCTTGTGCCTTGCATAAGGTTTATACTATAAAAGACATCATCTTAGTGATGTCAAATCTTGGTTAGTACATGCCTCCTCTTAATGGGAAGTGACTGTTGCATTGTTGCAGGCAATCATTTTTTGCAGCTGCTTTCTAACTGTACTGTTGACTTATACTTTTGTCAGGGGAACACAAAGGTATCAGGTCCCTAATCTGGTTCCTGTGAATCTGAAGGTACACTGTCCAGATTATCTTGAGTCGATTAACTTGAATGATTGTACTAGGCATGCTTCAGGTCCTTTATCTGGTTCTCTCATGAAGTAAGTTATTTTACCTTCCTTAATAGTATTTATACATGTATGACATCACTTACAATAATGTAAGCAAGGTAGGTAAAAACCTTCCATAGAAAGTTGACTACTGCACTATTCTTGTGCAGTAGCGTGTGCAGGCAGTAACTTTCCTACTGGAGAGTTGACTTCATACAGTCTCCTCGGGAACTGGTAGCGACCTGTTTCCTCAGCTGTTCCTTCCTCTCTGAAGAGTTGAGTTATATTCTACGCTGGATCCCAACCTGGAACTTTGTGATCTCAAGGTCTTGTAGATGTATAACAAGTTCCGTATCTGGTTCTGGATGGTAAGTTTGTTAGATCATCAAAACATAAAGTAAAGTACTTGTGCCCAAGGTACTTGTAACCTATCACTTTGGTTGCATTTGCTCCTATTTATCCCTCACTATCTCACATTTCTTCGTGGATCATTAGAATATGTTATTTGTGCTAACAATGCTTGCTTTGCAACTGTTTTGAAGTAATTAGTCTATCAGAGAAGAATTTGAGATGATCGAAATCCTTAGTGACTAAAGGTCCAATGAACACTATTAACAGTATGCCCGAGAGGCTCGAGGAAAAGTCTCGGTACAGTATGGCTTATTATATATGCCATTGGTTGAGGTAAGATGGTGAGTTCTAGTCCCATCGCATCATAATAACAAAATATTGGGTTAAAGTTCTACTATATTAAGGCTTAACACGCTATTATGAGAATAAAGCATCAGATATAAGTTTTGATGCACATGATGAGGTAAGACGCTGGTTTTGAGTCCCAACGTATTATGTCCTAAAACGCCTTTATATGGGTAAGGTATTGTGTTCAAGTCTCAATGCATCATATTAATGATATAATGATGACTAAAGAAAAATATATATTTTTCATGAAAAAACATGAAGCTTGTCCCACTTGATTTGCACCATTCTTGAAGTAAATGTAGTAGTGGTGCATAATAAGTCTAATGAAGACAAGTGGTTGACCAATGAACTTGGGCGTGCCATTGATCAAATAATAATAGTCATCATTATGGTAATTGTAAAAATGAGAACAATAAGGGTTCTCAAAATATTCCTTCAAAATGTGAACATGATGTTTGCCATCTATATGGTATGAAAATAATAAGCATGCTCATATGATTATAATACACTTGAAGAGAATGTGACTTGTGATATTCGTTATAAATGCAAACTCATTCTTGAAAGTGAATGTGAAAATATATATGTGATTCAAATTATGCATAAGAATGTACTTATGCAAGATTGGATGAATATCACAATTCACCTCTAAGAGAGGTTTGAGAGAAATAAAGATAAAGAATATTACAATGTAGTTACATGAATATGTCATTGGTCGTGTACATGTACGCCAAAAAATATTTTGCCATGCCTTATAAAAGGTTATTAAAGGCAAAATTAAAGCAAGAAATGATTTTGCTTATGATGATTTTGACCATGACAATTATTATGATATGATTTTCTTCGTGAATGAGACATTCACCATATGGATGGTGTGACAAAAGATCTTATAGTACAAAATCAAGAGTTCCGAAAGAATTAATTTGTTACTACACAGATGAATGAATTATGCATGAAATTGGTATTGTAGTAAGTCTCAAAAGGAATTTTTGAGTTTTCAATATATTAGCCAAAGTGGTTGGCATATTGAGACTATAAATGAAAGAAATATTGAATATCTTCATATTTCTATAATCATACCGGGTAAATATGAAAGGTTACCCAACTTTTTTTCTATTTGTACTGCAGATGTATAAGCATAATGATGGAATCACATGCCATAGTAAATTAAATGTTTACTGAAACAAATATTAGTTAGCACGACCGGTTCAATTATGATGCGAAAAATGATTAAGAATTCACATTGGTATATATTGAAGAATTAGGAGATTTTTCGAGAATTTTCACGACTTGTTCTCATGATAAATTGATTACTATACCAGCTGAGGATGGGATTGTATTCCCTAATTTTTGGAATGTATAAAAGGTGATATATATATATATATATATATAGGCTCAGTCACCTGCCATGTGGACCATTTACTAGTATATAATTTTAATAGATGCATTTATTCTGTGGTCACATGTGCGTTTATTATCAACTTGCAGTTTGGCTTTGCAAGGTTGCTTGCTCAAATTATTAGAGCATAGTTCCAGGATAAAAATTATGATAATTTATCTTGATAATGCTGGTTTAAATACAAGTTGGTTTAACAGACATCATATGCCTCCTATTAAGCTATATCATTGGTTACGAGAACAAAACGCCCAAATAGAAATTTGGTATGAGGTGTATTATTTAATATACAACAGCACTTGTACGCATCTAGCCAACAAGTTATGATAAATTCTCCCTATCATAATTGGTTCAGGGTCAGGAACTAAATAATTTTCATCTAGAAATATGAGTGTGCTATATGATTTAGTTATGCCACCATAATGCACAAAGATGGGTTCCCAAAGAAGGTTGGGAAATGTGTTGGTGATCCCAACATAAGAGGGAGAAAATGGGCAGCTGAAAAAGTGATACGTGGAATAAATTATTATGAATACATCTTGATCCTCATACCAGAAAATGTGAACTTGAAGTTCAAGTGATAATTCATTTCCAAAAATTGTCTAGCGCATTCGCTGACCTAAAACTAAATGTCATATTTTAGCTGTTAATGCTCCAAATAGAATAAAGTCCATGATGGACAGAGTTTATGACACGCATGGAGCGTAATAGACTAATTGGTTCCAAAGATAAAACTCCTTGAAGAAAGAGATGAGCAAATGTTCAAGATGGTCATAATAAGGAGGCAAATGCTTTATAAGAGCATCATGACATAACACTTTATACCTCATGGGAGAGGCTCAGGTACTTGAAAATAAGGAGATAAAAAGATCTCAATAAGTTATGTCTTTAGTGGGTAACGACGGAACCAATATAAATTGATCGTCGATGATATTGTTGATATAATGCAGCGCTCAATATTATTAATATTGACGAGAATCTTGAGCTCAAATCTGCCATGGAATTTGGACAGATAAATGATTGGCCAAATAAAAAAAAAATACACAATAAAAATTGATTTCACCTGAAAGTATAAAGCACTGGGGTGACACAAAATTTTTCGTAAATGTCGTGGTATTGATTATATGGAAACATGTTCTCTTGTGGTGGATGCAATTGCTTTAAGATTTTAGTCTGGCAATACCTGAAAATTTTGATATGCGTAAATAAAATTTTTTGAAGGATTTAAACTATTATGAAGCATATTAAGGTTCTCAAGAAATTTATTAAATAAAGTTTCAGGAGTTCCTTATGTGGATTAGAGTAATCATGGTGTACATGATTTATTTTTGTGTTTAGTGCAATTGGTGCACTAATGTATCTTGCTAGAACCATAAGTATAACAATATTCTAGACATATATAGTTTTAATCCTATGTACATTGAAATACGATTAGTGTTATATTGCAAAATGAATCTATGATATAGATTTGTTTATTCTAACAAATATTGTCAAGGTTTTGTTGGTTATGCAAATGCAGGCATTTTCTGAAGTTCATTCTGTATGTGAGGATACTGCCATATTATTACTATTTCACAAGGCAGTCAATTGTTGATACTTATCCAAATCATGTCAATATACTAGCAACTGATAAAGCAAGTGACTCAACACACAACGAATATGTGACTTTTCCTTGAAGAGAAGAGTCCAATAATAGTGAAGGCGATGATATTTGTTTATCTCAATTGAAAGAAGGATATAACGAAGGAGACAGAATAGAGAATATATAATTTCATCAAAGTTCTTTATCAGACACAATCTTCATCGAACGATGAAATAGATGTTCAACAAAATTTGTTCGCTTGATAATTTGGTATTCTATTCAGTGAAGCATGAGCAACCTCAACATTTGAGAAGTTGGTATACAAGATGGGAACACGTCATCTCGGAGAAACAAATTGATGTTTTTATCAGGGGAGGCATACGTGTTGTACTCTTTTTTCTTTAGCTAAAATTTTATCCCACTAGATTTTTCTGGCAAAGTTTTTAATGAGGCAACAAATAATGCGTATTACAAGATATGTGTACTCTTTTTTATTCACTAAGATTTTTTCCCACATGGCTTTTTCTTTGTAAGGTTTTAACGAGGCACATTATTTGTGAACATCCAAGGGGGAGTATTATAAAATACATATTATATGGATGTCCACTAATCAAGTATAACTCCCACTACTTTTCTCCATTAATCTCCCACTCCTTCTTACCATTATAGTTGTAACTCTTACATTTCCATGACCTCCTCCATAATCTTCCCTATGATCTCAATAGTTAATACTATGTTCATGACATCCCTTTGTATTACCTCAATATCATCCTATAAATAGAGGGTTTGGGAATCACTTTGTACACACTTGAATACATGGAAGAAATAAGAATCTCTTCTCTATTGCTCCCTACATTCTTGTATATTTCTCTTGTTTTATTACTTTGAGTTAAGTTTCGTATTTATTTTCACTTAGTTGATGTCTAAATATGAATTATTCAATCGTTAACCCATTAAATGCATTTTATTTATTTATTTTAGGATCACTTATTATACATAATTTTTATCATTATACTATCTATTAAAATCACACAATCTTCATAGTTCTCACCACACAACTATCATCGTCAGCTACTAACTGTGGCCAGGGCGGATCGGATCCAGTACATTAGTTACGGGTTTCCTTGTGTAAGCACGTGATTTTTGCCCTATATGAGAATTACTCCCAAAAAATTCAAAAATAAAATGATTTTTCTTTGGTGTACAATTTTGTGATATTTTGAAGAATTATTTGTATTTGTCTGTGCGTGTTTATTCGCTAAATTAATAAAAAATACAAAAATATGTCGCATTTTGCATGTAGGATTTAATTCTACAATTGTTAGTAATTAAAATTGTTTTACAAAAATTAAAAATTACAAAATAGGCATCGTTTGCATTTTTAGCATTTAATGTCCAAATATACAATTTTATGCTTAATTAATACTTAATTGTGCGTTAATTGTTATTGGGAGTTAATTTGCGCCTTTATAACTTAATTTAGTTCTTAATAATAGTTTAAGTATTTTTATAATTTAGTTTTAGAAAAATAAAAGAAGAAAAGAGAGCGAAAATATAAAGAAAGTCGGAATTGGGCCTCTTCTTCAATTTCAAGCTATAGGCCCAAAAAATGGCTCAATCTTCCCTACGACCCAATCCATTTCGAACTGGGTCGACCCAGTCCATTAACCCAACACCCCTTCTTCATTTTTGTCCAACACAAAACAAAACCAAAAAAAAATAAAAAAATAAAAAGTGAATTATCACTATTAATAGTTTTATTTTTTGTTTTTTTATATATATAAAAAAATCCGAAAATATTTTATTTTATTTATTATTTTTATTTTAAAAAATATATATATATTTATTTTAGTTTGTTTTATTTTTAAAAAGATAAAAAAATAAAAAAATAAAAAAATGTAAAAGAATGTAGAAAATTTAAAAAAAAAAGTAAAAAGTTTTAAAAAATTTAAAAGTAAAAGAAGGTTGGAATTAAAAAATAAATATAAAGATATCTGAAAATTTAAAAAATTTAAAGTAATTGAAAGTAGCATTTTTAAAAGAAAAAGAAAAGATAGTGGTTTATTTTTTAAAGAAAAGTTAAATAAAGTGAGATTCTCTTTTAAAAAAATAAAAAGTGGGATTTTAAATAAGATAAAGTAATTAAAGTTGGAATTTTAAAAATAAAAGTAAATAAAGGTTGGATTTCTTTTTCTAAAAAAATAAAAGCAATTTGTAAGTGGGATTTCTTTTAATTAAAAAAATAATAAAATAATAAAAAACAAATCTAAAAATTTCGAAAATTTTGCTATAAATAGAAGAGAAAATTTAGGAAGAAGGGTGAAAAAAAGAGAGAGGAAAAACTAGATAGAGAGAAGAAAAAAAAAGAGGGGGCGGAGTGAGAAGTATACACCCGATATACATTCTGGATACACTGAATATACAAGGGCATAATTCATTTTGGAGAGTTTTGAAGTTGAAAAAGAATAGTTACTGCTTCATTGCCTCGCTTAAGATCTGAAATAGTCAGAACCTTCCTGCCTTTTACTTCTTCACTATACTTGGAGTCGTTTATAGTCTCCTGGGTTTTCTGCTATTCCTACTGTACTGGTTTGCGATGTTGCTGAATCTGCTGTTGCTGTGTTATTACTGCTGCTGACTTCTCCTTCTTTTGTTCTTGTACTGCTGTTTCCAGGTACACATTTGTACAATCTCGGCTTGAAGCAAAAAAAAATGAAATATTAATCAGGCTTTGTTCCTGTTGAATTCCTCTTGTTTAGATTTGTGGTTGAATATAATTTTTCTTTCTTCGTATAAAGATGTAGTTGAATGATTAATGAATAATGAGGTTGCATATGTATACTTTCTTCATTTAATAATGTTAGTTTAAATTACGGAGAATAATTAATCTGTTTTGATATTATGGTCAATCTCATGTTCTAGTATTATTGAATAACAGAATATAAAATGAAAGCAGTTTTTCTTTGTACAAACTCGATCGCAATTTTCCATTCGCATTAGCCGTAAACTAATAACTAATAAGTTACGTTTTTCAGCATGTAAATAATTAAGAGATTTTCTTTTATTTTAGAGACGAACTTAATAGAAAATATAGTCATTGTAGGTTTATCCTTTAAAAATAAAAATGAGACGAGCCTCGCCAAATAAAACGTATAGATTGCGGGGCCCTCACAAAATGTATGGTTTAATTAGAATTCGGAAGGACCGTTTAGCGAATTTCACGGTCTTCCCCAAAATAATAACGCGATAGTCTCTTTAGGCGCGTGTTTAATATTTTACTTTCTTAAGCCTGGGTGTGCATTTCATGCGACCCGAATCCAAATCCCAAAACATCAAATAAAACGTGTTCCGGATTGTGGGTGCATTTTATGTGACGCAGTCCAAAGACGTGTTTTAAGCGATGTTCATATTTCTTTTAAAAACAATAATAATAAAGCGGTTAAAAGATAAAATTTGCACATAAGTTCATATTTGTATAAAATCAGATAATCAAGCCGAATATAACAGTTGAGCGACCGTGCTAGAACCACGGAACTCGGGAATGCCTAACACCTTCTCCCGGGTTAACAGAATTCCTTATCCGGATTTCTGGTACGCAGACTGTAATATGGAGTCATTCTTTTCCTCGATTCGGGATTAAAATTGGTGACTTGGGACACCCTAAATCTCCCAAGTGGCGACTCTGAAATAAATAAACCAATCTCGTCTCGATTGTCCTTTAATTGGAAAAACTCCCTTGCACCCTCGCGGGTGCTGAAAAAGGAGGTATGACAGCTCTGGCGACTCTGCTGGGGAAAAACCCAGAACCACTGGTTCAGGGTTCAAGAATTCGAGCTTAAAATAATTGTTATAGTTGGCTTTATTTATTATCTGATTTTTTTTACATGATATATGCCCAATGTGCTAAATGACACTTTTACCGCTTTAATATTATTTGAATTATGAATATATACAACTGCTACGAAACCCCCTTCTTTCTGAGTCTTCTAAATTTATGGTGCACACGTGCGCGTGGCCCACCTTTCTGTTAAAGTCATACCAAATAAGACGAAGTTGGGACAAGTAACTAGGTCGGGTAGACTTTCGTGCTCCCGGTACGTTGCCCCCGCTTCGGCTCAAACTGTCCGTTTGGGTAAGCCAGGGCTAGATCAATATGCCTCAGGTTTTTTCACTTAGAATAACTCAGCTTCATGCCGGATCCCTAGTAGGAGCGATTGTTTGCATCACGTGCATTTGACTTTGGAGACTCAACACAGGGGTTGGGTCTGTCTAGGACAGGTGTACCAAAAAAATGACCATCCTGATGCATCTTACTTGCTGCTACTTGCGCATTTATTTGATCCGGATTTGTGTGTTGACTGACTTTTGAATATCATGAATAATATTTTAAAATTGAAAAAAAAATAGCGGTTAGGGAATTGACTATTTATTTTTGAAAAAAACCAATGCCCAAATAACTGTCAAAACTCTGCCGAAATTTTGAGAAAATGAAAAAAAAATGTTTTATTAGTTTGTTTTATTAAAAGCAAAGGAAAAATAGAAAATGAAAATAAAAAAAGAGTCTTATTTTTAAAATGGTTTTGTTTTATTTTATTTGCTTATGAAAATGCAAAAAAAAAAAAAGTCTTTCATTATTTGTCGCAAATATATATATATATATAAATCCGAAAAGTTTTTTTTATTTCCAAAAGATATATATATCTTTATTTGTTGCAAAGAGTATTTGTCTTGCCAAGAAAATTCAAAATAAAATTCCAAAAAATATGTCTTGCAAAAAATAATATAAATATCTTTATTTTCCATTGTTGATAAAACAAAAATAATAAAAATGTTTTCTTTTAAGAAAAAAAATCCGAAAATATTTTGATTCCTCTTTCAAAATTGAAAAGAAAATTCAAAATTCAAAAAATATTTTTTAGAAGCATTTCTTTTATCAAAAGTAAAATTCCAAAAATATTTTTTTTCTTTAGAATAAAAAAAAAGACAAATGGAAATTCGAAAAAAAAACTTCCTTTTACTTTTGAAATTCTCAAAGTTCAAATCAAAAGAAAAGGAATTTTTACGAGTTTTTCTTTCAAAAAGAAATCAATCAAAAAAAATATATATACTTCCTTTGAGCAGTTCTTTCACAGTTTCAATAAAAAAAAATATTAGTTCGTTTACTTATTCACGAGGCGCGAACTACGCGGGTTTGATTCTCACCAGATGTGAGATACGTAGGCAACCCTCATCGGGTCCAACCCCCTTTTTGCTAAAATAGCCAAAAACCAAAAATAAAAAATAAAAAACGTGTCAAAATTTTAATTTTTGTCATAAATACGTCGGGCGGTGTCCAACCTCCCCTTTTTTTTTGCTAAAATAAGCCAAAAATCAATAAATGAATAAATAAAAAACGTGTCAAAATTTTAGTTTTGTCATAAATAAGTCGGGCGGTGTCTAGCCTCCCCTTTTGCTAAAAAAAATAGCCAAAAAAAAATATGTCAAATTTTAATTTTGAAAGAAGTCGGGTGACGCTGATTTATCAAGACATAGCCGAATGTTCCCGAAAGGGACGCCGGAAGGCTGACTTTGCATAAACAGCCACCTTTTGGGTCATGTTTAGGATTTTTGGTCCAGTTGACCTACACAGCCTTAAAAAAAAATCTTCGTCCCCGAGGCGCTGAAGGGCCGTGTTTGCAACACCCGGTTTTTATTGTAATTTGAAAAAAAAAAAGAGTCAACGGTTAGGTGAATACCATTTGGATTTTTGGTCAAAATAAGCCGAGCCAGCTTTGACCACGTCTTAAACCGTTCTTGCCGAAATAGCCCTAGAGTATCTTTCAATTGATTGAAAGGCTATTTTTGTAAAAGAATGAACAAGTTTGTAAAGTGTCGTAAAATAATCCTCTCCGGCCTCAAAATTTGGAAGGGGCCACATTTGCAAAAGATAACCGCTCAGTTGCATTTGTCAAACTGAGAAAGGAAGTTGGCCATTTATTTTTGGAGTTTGTAAATCTTTTGATTAGAATATGTGGGTTGTTTGATTTTCAAGTTTGTAGGTCATTTTTTTTAAACCTTTGAAACCCAATATGAAAATTGAAAAAAATGATTAGTATTGTTTATATTTTATTGGTCCGAACTACGCAAGGTCTGATTCATGCGGGGTCATGATACGTAGGCAATCTCCATAAGATTCGACCACAACAAAAAAATGAAAAAAAAAGGAAAAGAAAAGAAAAAATCAAAAAAAAAAATCAAAAAAAAAAAGAAAAAAAGAAATGAAAAAATAAAAATCGAAAAAAAAGAAAGAAAGAAAACGAAAAAAAAACAGATGTTATTAATAATGGGGACCGACGGAGTCCATTCTAACCTGTTTTGAATCGCAAAGAAAGAAGGTGGTTGGTTTGTGGTAAGCCGGAAATACAAGACCCAGAAGCACACTTTGCGGGGATCAGGCCTGATAGCAGAAGCACTCGAATCCTATTGGGACTTGTTGACTAAGGTTGATGATATCGAAGTTGGAAATGGTCTGGACAATACTGATGCAAAGCTCAGTGGCTAAAGATGCCAATTTTGATAAAATGGGAGGACGCTCCGTTCCTTAGTTAGCAAGAGAGAAGCTGGTGGTGTCTTATTTTGTTGTCATTTCTGTTGTCCGGATTATTCTTAGGGTTGTAATCCGAATATTATCTTGTGTCAAACCTTCTTATCTTTCCATTTTTGTCGTATCAGTTTGTTTAAGTCTCGTTGATGTTGTGTTAAGATTTTATTCTGGTTGTTTTGTTTGTTTTTCTAACCATTTCGCCGGAAGTCTAATACAAAAGCCGGTCTTTTATTATTTCCAGTCATCTTTTTATTTAGTCCTTTTGTCATTTTCGTTCAATGCCGATTCTAGGGACATGACATGCGCATACAGTTTGGGCCTGGTCTATAAAGTTAATCATAAAACCCTGGGGAGGTGATCAAAGCATTTAAAGGAAATAAGAACGGTTTGAGATTATTTGAAGCCCGAGTCATGTGGAACTGGGGCAAGTAAAACATAAAGAAAATCGTTAAATGCAAGATTCGCCAAATTGGCATGAGGGTCGTGCATGAGAGTGAGAGTGTCGCCCAGCAGTGCTTTAGAAATGACAAATGAAAAAGCAAGTGTTTAACATAATTGTCAAGTCCAGCACCATCGGAAGAGACTATAAATCTATGTTAAATTGTGTTGTTTGCACTTGGCATGTTTTGAAGACTGGAATGACGAAGGCATTTTATTTTGCTACCTAAACACTTTATCCTTTGTTACCCCTTTTGAGCCTTATATATTTTCTTTCATACCCCTCGTTTGGAATCAATAGCAACGACTAGGAAATACGAGCCTGGAAGGTAAAGAAAAAATCAAAAATCAAAAAAAAAACACAAAAACAAAAACAAAAGAAAGTCAGAAGAAAACAGAAGAATTGGGAACTACGTTTGACCTGATTCCTCAAAGAGGATACGTAGGCGCTTCACGGCTCGGTCATAGTTTTGAAAAAAAAAAACCAATCAATTAAAATATCCCCAAGCAAGAAACTGGGGCAAATGTTGCATTTGTTGTAAATAAATCTAATTCCGAAGGTTGTAACTAATAACCCAAAAATTAATGCATTTTTGAGCCTTTAATACCTTTTTTTTTCTAGCCCTATCCAAAACCCACATTACGGTCCAAAGAAAGACCTTCTGATCAGTCTTCAAAAGATTTCAAGTCAGACAAATGAGAGTCTCACCGGTGAGCATAACATTTTGTTCCACAGCAAAAAGGACTCTAATCTCCAACAGAAAGAGTCATACCGGCAACACTCCAAAACCCCAGCTGAAAAGTGATACAAATGAGAGAGTCTTATCGGTGAAAACCTTCACATGCACCATAAGGTGATGAAAGTTGAGAGAAAAACCCAAAATGAGAGAGGCTTGATAGTGAAAACCCTTCGGGCACTACAAGTCGAATAAGATTAAGAATCAGATGGGGAATTGCCAATTGAAGATCTTGAAAGATGATTGACGAAGGATAGGCCACATAGGCATGTCATGACCATTAGAGTCGGTGTCTGCGTTTGATAGGGTTTTATTTATAGTTTCTTTTGTTAAAGAGTCATCTTTTTTCCGTTGTCTTTTATTCTGTTCCCTTTTATCTTTTCCTTTCATAGAAAAATTCCCCAATAGAGTCTGTTTGGTCAGAACCAGTGGGAAATGATTTCAAAATAGGCCATCAGCTTTCCAAGATAAGATCTGACTAATACATCCAAGTGATATAGTCAGGAAGGAACAAGCGCGAGGCCAGTATCAAGAAAGATATCCCCAGCAAAAGGATTGACGAGTGTCAAGAGGGATATCCTTGCCGAAATCAAAGGTTATTAAACCTCAAGACCAGAGCCCATGGACAAAACAAGAAAAACAATAAGCATGATTTGGGAAATTCATGCGAGACTAAAAGGTCGGGAAAATGCAAGTTTCCAAGCCATGCCACGAAAGAAGAGGGATATCCCCAGCAGAAAAGGATTATCCCCAGCAAATAATATCATCCCCAACAAGTTGTGGAACGCAGAGCAAGGAAGGGAAAAGGGAAAACCATCCCAGTGGGAGTATCACAACCAACCACCGCGTTTTAAACTAACAAATTTTGTTTAAATTGAAACAGGTAAAGGAAGTGGCATTGATGACAGAAATACAGGCCATAAGGGAGACTGTCAAAATGGGGCAGAAAATTTTCCTTTCATTTGGAAATTTTTCTGGAAGTCAGATACCCATTCAGGGTAAAATGAATATAGCACCAGTCTCAAGGGAAGTGGTCTTTGAACCAGTTTTACCCCCAGCATAACAAGTTTTAATAAAAGAAGTTGTTCCCCAGCAGACAAAACAAAAAGATGACATTTGTGCTCAGAAAAGCAAAGAGCCATTATCCTCCCCAGCAGCTTCCAGAAGAATGAAGCATCGATTTGAAGGGATAAAATTCCCCAGCAGCGTTATCCTCAACAACGTTATCCCAAGAAGATAACACTTTTATCCCCAGCAGTGTTAAGAAAGAAAAAAAAATAAAAAAGAAAAAAAAATTGAATTTGAAGGAAGGAAAGAAAGGAGACTCCCCCAGTGGTATTATCCCCAGCAATCAGGCATCCACCTGGAGAACAAGGATGAGTAGTTGAAGTATTAGTAATCAGACATCCACCTGGAGAACAAGGAAGAGCAATGAAATATCAGAAATCAGGCGTCCACCTGGAGAACAAGGAAGAACAATGAAAGAAACAGCAATCAGGCATCCACCTGGAGAACAAGGATGAGTAATTGAAGTATTAGTAATCAGGCATCCACCTGGAGAACAAGGAAGAGCAATGAAATATCAGAAATCGGGCGTCCACCTGGAGAACAAGGAAGAGCAATGAAAGAAACAACAATCAGGCGTCCACCTGGAGAACAAGGATGAAGAAAAGAAATAGCAATCATCTGGAGAACAAGGATGAAGAATTGAATTAACAGTCAGGCGTCCACGTGGAGAACAAGGAAGAACAGTTGAAATATCAGAAGTCAGGCGTCCACCTGGAGAACAAGGAAAAGCATCAAAACTGGGGCAGAAGATTTTCTGCCATGGTCGAAAATTTTCTCAGAAGAACAAGGAAATCAATTCAAAATTTAAGAGATAGCAAGACAACAAGATTTGGAGAAAAACAGTCGGAGGTAAGACAATTCCAAGATGTTGAAAATGGGATCATCCGCCCTCGAATAGGATATTTGGGTTCATCCACCCTCGAATAGGATATTTTGGGTTCATCCGCCCTCGAATAGGATATTTTGGGTTCATCCGCCCTCGAATAGGATATTTTGGGTTCATCCGCCATCGAATAGGATATTTGGGTTCATCCGCCCTCGAATAGGATATTTGGGTTCATCCGCCCTCGAATAGGATATTTGGGTTCATCCGCCCTCGAATAGGATATTTTGGGTTCATCCGCCCTCGAATAGGATATTTTGGGTTCATCCGCCCTCGAATAGGATATTTTGGGTTCATCCGCCCTCGAATAGGATATTTGGGTTCATCCGCCCTCGAATAGGATATTTGGGTTCATCCGCCCTCGAATAGGATATTTGGGTTCATCCGCCCTCGAATAGGATATTTGGGTTCATCCGCCCTCGAACAGGATATTTTGGGTTCATCCGCCCTCGAACAGGATATTTTGGGTTCATCCGCCCTCGAACAGGATATTTTGGGTTCATCCGCCCTCGAATAGGATATTTGGGTTCATCCGCCCTCGAATAGGATATTTTGGGTTCATCCGCCCTCGAATAGGATATATGGGTTCATCCACCCTCGAATAGGATATTTTGGGTTCATCCGCCCTCGAATAGGATATTTTGGGTTCATCCGCCCTCGAATAGGATATTTTGGGTTCATCCGCCCTCGAATAGGATATTTTGGGTTCATCCGCCCTCGAATAGGATATTTGGGTTCATCCGCCCTCGAATAGGATATTTTGGGTTCATCCGCCCTCGAATAGGATATTTCGGGTTCATCCGCCCTCGAATAGGATTTTATTTTTTAAAGTTGTTGAAATCAGGAGCCCCCTCTGAAGAACAGAATGGCGATGTATTGGTTGAAGAGAGGAATGACATTCATTTTTAAAGTTGTTGTTGAAGTTGGGAGCCCGCCCATAGAACAGAGGCATACATTTCAGTCTTTAATTTTCAAGCATTGAACTTGGGAGCCCGCCCAGATAACAGAGGCATACATTTCAAGTCTTTAATTTTCAAGTATTAAAATTGGGAGCCCGCCTAGATAACAGAGGCATACATTTCAAAATCAAGTCAAAGGACAATAAAACAGAGGGTTACAATAGGAATCCCCAGCAGGAAACAATAAAATACCCCGGCACCGGGAAACAGAAGGTTGCAACAAGAGGTCACAGTACAAACTCAAGTACATGTGTCAAAAGAAGTAAAGCACCGAAAGAAATGCAAGCAGACAAGGAAGCAAGGCAACAAAAACAAATTGTACTCTAGCCTAGCTTCTTGTTTTTTTTAAGCACGGTGTAACAAGGAGATCGGTAAGCAGTAGTAATAACATGCAACAACAGTAACATTGCAGTCCAACGGTAGTCCCAGCTACCAAAATTTCTCGAACTACATTGATCTGATTCCTGTTTAGCCCAGGATATGTAGGAAACCTTTGAAGCAAAGGTTCGGTCAAATCTTTTTCAAAAAATGCTTCAACGGAGTACTCGGATGGGCAAAAATCGCTCGCTTTATCTTTGCACGAAAACCCTTCGTGTCTCCGGGCAAAGAGGGGCAGCTGTAAGCACGTGATTTTTGCCCTATATGAGAATTACTCCCAAAAAATTCAAAAATAAAATGATTTTTCTTTGGTGTACAATTTTGTGATATTTTGAAGAATTATTTGTATTTGTCTGTGCGTGTTTATTCGCTAAATTAATAAAAAATACAAAAATATGTCGCATTTTGCATGTAGGATTTAATTCTACAATTGTTAGTAATTAAAATTGTTTTACAAAAATTAAAAATTACAAAATAGGCATCGTTTGCATTTTTAGCATTTAATGTCCAAATATACAATTTTATGCTTAATTAATACTTAATTGTGCGTTAATTGTTATTGGGAGTTAATTTGCGCCTTTATAACTTAATTTAGTTCTTAATAATAGTTTAAGTATTTTTATAATTTAGTTTTAGAAAAATAAAAGAAGAAAAGAGAGCGAAAATATAAAGAAAGTCGGAATTGGGCTTCTTCTTCAATTTCAAGCTATAGGCCCAAAAAATGGCTCAATCTTCCCTACGACCCAGTCCATTTCGAACTGGGTCGACCCAGTCCATTAACCCAACACCCCTTCTTCATTTTTGTCCAACACAAAACAAAACCAAAAAAAAATAAAAAAATAAAAAGTGAATTATCACTATTAATAGTTTTATTTTTTGTTTTTTTATATATAAAAAAAATCCGAAAATATTTTATTTTATTTATTATTTTTATTTTAAAAAATATATATATATATATAGTAAATAGTAATTTCGGAAATGATTTTAAAAAAATAAAAAATAAAAAATAAAAAAATGTAAAAGAATGTAGAAAATTTAAAAAAAAAGTAAAAAGTTTTAAAAAATTTAAAAGTAAAAGAAGGTTGGAATTAAAAAATAAATATAAAGATATCTGAAAATTTAAAAAATTTAAAGTAATTGAAAGTAGCATTTTTAAAAGAAAAAGAAAAGATAGTGGTTTATTTTTTAAAGAAAAGTTAAATAAAGTGAGATTCTCTTTTAAAAAAATAAAAAGTGGGATTTTAAATAAGATAAAGTAATTAAAGTTGGAATTTTAAAAATAAAAGTAAATAAAGGTGGGATTTCTTTTTCTAAAAAAATAAAAGCAATTTGTAAGTGGGATTTCTTTTAATTAAAAAAATAATAAAATAATAAAAAACAAATCTAAAAATTTCGAAAATTTTGCTATAAATAGAAGAGAAAATTTAGGAAGAAGGGTGAAAAAAAGAGAGAGGAAAAACTAGATAGAGAGAAGAAAAAAAAGAGGGGGCGGAGTGAGAAGTATACACCCGATATACATTCTGGATACACTGAATATACAGGGGCAGAATTCATTTTGGAGAGTTTTGAAGTTGAAAAAGAATAGTTACTGCTTCATTGCCTCGCTTAAGATCTGAAATAGTCAGAACCTTCCTGCCTTTTACTTCTTCACTATACTTGGAGTCGTTTATAGTCTCCTGGGTTTTCTGCTATTCCTACTGTACTGGTTTGCGATGTTGCTGAATCTGCTGTTGCTGTGTTATTACTGCTGCTGACTTCTCCTTCTTTTGTTCTTGTACTGCTGTTTCCAGGTACACATTTGTACAATCTCGGCTTGAAGCAAAAAAAATGAAATATTAATCAGGCTTTGTTCCTGTTGAATTCCTCCTGTTTAGATTTGTGGTTGAATATAATTTTTCTTTCTTCGTATAAAGATGTAGTTGAATGATTAATGAATAATGAGGTTGCATATGTATACTTTCTTCATTTAATAATGTTAGTTTAAATTACGGAGAATAATTAATCTGTTTTGATATTATGGTCAATCTCATGTTCTAGTATTATTGAATAACAGAATATAAAATGAAAGCAGTTTTTCTTTGTACAAACTCGATCGCAATTTTCCATTCGCATTAGCCGTAAACTAATAACTAATAAGTTACGTTTTTCAGCATGTAAATAATTAAGAGATTTTCTTTTATTTTAGAGACGAACTTAATAGAAAATATAGTCATTGTAGGTTTATCCTTTAAAAATAAAAATGAGACGAGCCTCGCCAAATAAAACGTATAGATTGCGGGGCCCTCACAAAATGTATGGTTTAATTAGAATTCGGAAGGACCGTTTAGCGAATTTCACGGTCTTCCCCAAAATAATAACGCGATAGTCTCTTTAGGCGCGTGTTTAATATTTTACTTTCTTAAGCCTGGGTGTGCATTTCATGCGACCCGAATCCAAATCCCAAAACATCAAATAAAACGTGTTCCGGATTGTGGGTGCATTTTATGTGACGCAGTCCAAAGACGTGTTTTAAGCGATGTTCATATTTCTTTTAAAAACAATAATAATAAAGCGGTTAAAAGATAAAATTTGCACATAAGTTCATATTTGTATAAAATCAGATAATCAAGCCGAATATAACAGTTGAGCGACCGTGCTAGAACCACGGAACTCGGGAATGCCTAACACCTTCTCCCGGGTTAACAGAATTCCTTATCCGGATTTCTGGTACGCAGACTGTAATATGGAGTCATTCTTTTCCTCGATTCGGGATTAAAATTGGTGACTTGGGACACCCTAAATCTCCCAAGTGGCGACTCTGAAATAAATAAACCAATCTCGTCTCGATTGTCCTTTAATTGGAAAAACTCCCTTGCACCCTCGCGGGTGCGGAAAAAGGAGGTATGACACCTTGAACCCAATAACTTTTGTCTAGATTCAGTATTTGTATTGAAAAATTCATTAAATATATAAGAATATTTAGTTTGATACCCAGTCCGTTAATCCAGTTATTATTATATACTAGTCATAAGGTACGCGCGTTGTGAGTGTATCCATGTCAATGAATAAATTTTTTAAAAATTATAGAAATATTATATTAATGTTCCCTAAATTATAAAATAAAATTAAATGAAAACATCCATGCTTTTAATATAGATAGATAGATCATCAGAAGTCCTACATAATTCAAATAGAAAATTTTAATAAATATTTTAGGTAATTTAAAGTCTTAAATATTAAAAAATTAAACAATATTTTAATTTATAGTACATTATTAGATCTTTCTGGAATAAAACTTATTCAACAAACAATTTTGTGGAATCACATAATTATAATTTTTGTAATTCATTTGTTTTATCTATCATTCATCTAATCATAAATTATGCATCTAGAAAATAATATATAATATCAAATACATTATTAATATATTCTATACGTATTTATTAATTAATTATTACTATTTTTACTTTTAGTAAAAAAAAATAACATTTATTCTTGTATCATATATACAGATACTATTTTAAGAGCTATTTCAATCCTAGTTTTATTATTATTGATATTTAATATTTTGAAGTCAATAAATTACAAAGTTATTTAAATTTTTAATCGGATGTTTTCTAATGCTATAGGAATTGTACAAACACTAATATAAACAACTGAATGAAACAAAAGCTGAAAATAAGAAAAAATTTCCATCGCTGACATACACGAGATCTTTCACATGTTTCCTTTCAATTTTTCTTTTTATGTTTTTTCTCTTTAATACAATACTCCTAAATTTGAATGGAGTTAAAAGCAAAAAATTTATTAAGAAACACAAACCCTTAAAAAGTGGACGAAACTTTCCTAATTTGGATTGAAAAGCGCAGGAATTCTAGAACTAAAAAATTAAACTCCTAAATATTAAAATAATAATTAAATGACTACTCCAAAATATTATAGAAATAATTAAATAAATACTCTTACATATTAGAAAAATAATTAAATGATTATTCCTAAATATTAGGAAACTAATCTAATGACTATTTTGTCCCATGTGAACTATATTTTAAAAGGGTAAAAATACGAACACTATTTTGCTAAGGGCCTTCGTGCTTTTAATATAGTATAGATTAAGAGCCCATTTGGATTAGCTGATTTGAAGTAGCTGATAAACATTAGGTATAGAAAATTACTTTTAAGTGCTGAAGCTGATTTAATAAATAAGCAGTTACGTGTTTGGGTACAAGTGCTGATTTAATATGGAATGAAGAGAAAGTTGGAAAATTTATTTGGGAAAAATATTTTGTGAATTAAAAAATATTATTAAGGATAAACTAGTAAAAATCATGGTCATACTAAAAGTGCTTATAAGCTGAAAAATCATAAGTTGGGGGTGACCAACTTATGATTTATGGCTGATTTTAGCTTATAAGCACTTGACTTATAAGCACTTTGGATGTTTACCAAACGCATAGATAAGCCAAAATGTGTTTATAATCCAGTTTGACCAGCTTATAAGCTTACCGAAACGCCCTCTAACTTGATATTTCTGTAGGAACCCATAAAATTAAATTTCTAGATCCGCCTCTGACTGTCGCACAATGCTATTGTCACCGCACGACCATCATCAACCACCTTGTCCATTAGACTCCACCATACAACCATCACCATCTATAATCCATCCACCAAATCACTACCAAATACCTTCACCACCAACCACCTTTATTGTAGCATTAACTTACATAGTTATAACTAGGGGTGTACAAAGCAAACCGACAAACCGCACCAACCCGATAATCCGAGTCAAACCGAGAAAAAAAACCCGACTATGGGTTGGTTTGATTTGGTTTGGTGTTGGAAAAAAAACCTGACCATAATTGGTTTGGTTTGGTTTTAACTAAAGAAAGTCAAACCTAAACCAAACCAACCCGACATTACATATATAGAAATTTTAGATATATTTAATATATAAATATACTTATTGTGATGTAATTTATAAATATTTCTTAAAAGATTTCATAATTTTATTTTTTGAGGTATTATTTCAAGGTTGGACTTAGAACTTTTGAATGTTCCAATAAGTTTTATAGGGGGGATTTGCACATATACCTGCTTTTTGTGTCACATTTTAACTTGTGCCCGCTTTGCAAAAAAAAATTGCAAGCGTACCCGCTTTTTCGCATAACTTCAGCATACGGGGCTAAAGTAGCAAAGGCAATCACACAAAACTTCAGCATTCTAATAGACGGCTGAAGTAGCAAGTGTGTTGAACCAAGTGTGCTGAAGTTTTTGTTTGTAATTGCTGAACTTAAGCATAGTAGCTGAAGTTTTGTTCTCTATTTGCATTGCTGAAGTTTTTGTTTTTATAACTGACGAACTTCAGCTCTAGAACTGAAGTTTTTATTTTTGTAACTGGTGAACTTCAGCTCTAGAGTTGAAATTTTTATTTTGTAACTAGCGAACTTCAGCTCTAGAGCTGAAGTTTTTGTTTTAAGTTTTTATTTTGTAACTGGCGAACTTCATCTCTAGAGCTGAAGTTTTTGTTTTGTAATTGTCGAACTTCAGCTCTAGAGCTGAAGTTATTTAGTTCATTTCTAAAAACTTCAGCACTATATAAGCAATGGACATTTTATTTCTTATTGCATACAACTATACAAGTAACTTGGTGTTTCCTTGTCATGGGCAAGATGCTAAATTTGTGGTGAATTGCTTTTACTTCAGCCAGAAGTTAAGGGTGAAAAAGGACATGGTGCCAAACAATGACCACTTGCAGATCCATTCGTATTTCTTGACTTAAGAAAATTTTCATCTTATCATTGAACCAAATATGTCTACACAAAATTTTAATAACTGAAGTTCCATAGCAGCACCAACAGTAGCAGAAGAAGAAGAAGAAGAAGAAGAAGAAGAAGAAGGAGGAGAAGGAGAAGGAGAAGGAGAAGGAGAAGGAGAAGGAGAAGGAGAAAGAGAAGGAGAAGGAGAAGGAGAAGGAGAAGGAGAAGGAGAAGGAGGAGGAGAAAGGGGGCTGAAGTTATTTAAAAAGTGGATACAAGTTAAAAGTTTTTTAAAAAATGGGTATAGGTTAAATGGGGGCAACCAAATAGGGCGTCTCGTGCAGTTTTTACGTTTTATAGCCATTAATATTAGTATATTAAATAGTGCTAACAAAAGCCCAAACCAAAATCAAATCAATACTAATGCTAATAAAAGACATTTAATTCAATATTACGAACAAGAATGTATTGAATATCTATTTTTTGTTTTGCAACAATTTAGATAAAAATGCATAACCTATTTTTATTTTTTCTTTAGAGTTTAATTATGTATTTAATACTCCCTTATTAGTCTATTTATTTTAGCATGACTTAGTACTCTTAGATTACCTTTATTTTTATTATGGCTTTTTAATTAGCAATATTTATGTTACATAATTTTATTGTCTTTATTGTTGAATATTTTAGGATAATGCCATGACATATCTCATATTTTGTATTATTTTCTTGGAAAATACTTTATATAGTTGTATCTTACTAGGACTAAAGAAATATTTTGAGCATAATTTATATGTTTTGTTCTACGAAGATTTTACCGGAAAAAAAACCTCCGAAAAAAACCCGAATAACCTGAAAATCCGAGAAAACCGAGAGCGAAAAACCCGAGTTTTATTGGTTTAGTTTGGTCTTTAGATTTAATAATCCGACATAATTGATTTGGTTTGGTAATTGTAAAATCTGAACCAACCTAGCCTATGTACACCCCTAATAGCAAGTTATCGTAATCGCCAGCCGCTGTCGCACAACAACAACAACAACAACCCAGTGTAATCCCACAAGTGGGGTCTGGGGAGGGTAATATGTACGCAGACCTTACCTCTACCCCGAGGGGCAGAGAGGCTGTTTCCAGGAGACCCTCGGCTCAAAGAGGCAACAAGAGACACTATATTAGTACTATCAATAGACTCATAATAAAACAACATAAAATACCATAAAATCCATAACATAACATAAATACCATAAAATAACAAAGTAACAGCAATATAAGAGATATAGGAAATACGAGAAAGATGTAAGGTATTAATACACAACAGATAAAGCCCATCATCAGTAGTTGATCAATAACATCCTAAGACTAATTCCTAACTGGCTAGTCTCACTCTAGTGCGCTGTAGAAAAGACATCACAATTTTCCCTAACCTACAACCTTAATGCTCGATCTCCACAATTCCCTGTTTAGGGCCATGTCCTCAGTAACCCTAAGTCGCGCCATATCCTGCCTGATCACCTCTCCCCAATACTTCTTAGGTCTCCCTCTACCTCTCCTCGTACCCACCACCGCCAGTCGTTCACACCTTCTCACCGGTGCATCAGTGTTCCTCCTCTGAATGTGCCCGAACCATCTGAGTCTTGCTTCCCGCATCTTGTCCTCCATGGGGGCCACACCCACCTTCTCTCGAATATCTTCATTTCTAATCTTATCCTTCCATGGGGGCCACAACCAAGATTCTATTAATTTAGGTTATATATTATGAATCATTTTGGATAAGAGCCCGTTTGGCTTAGCTGATTTAGAGTAGCTGATAAGCATTAGGTGCTGAAAAGCACTTTTAAGTGCTGAAGCTGATTTAAAAAATAAGCAGTTACGTGTTTGGATAAAAGTGCTGAAATTAATAATAAGCAACTGAAGAACTGGGTATACGAAGAGTTTTGTTTAAAAAGAATTATTTTAGGGATAGAATAATAAATATTTTGGTCAAACCTAAAGTGCTTATAAGCTGAAATTTGATAAGTTGGGGGAGACCAACTTATGGCTTTTGGCTTATTTTTGGCTTATAAGCACTTTTAATTTTATCAAACGCATAGATAAGCCAAAAAGTGCTTATAAGCTGGTCAAACACCCTCTAAGTACTTCATGAATAGAGAATAATCGTATTTGTCTTGAAAAGAAAATCACACTTATTTGCTTTCAAATTGGAATTTGTTTTTTGAAAACAAAACAAATTGTTTCTCGTAAATAAAAAAAAATCTAAAAAAGTAGATTTTCAGGCCCCACAAAACAAAAACTTGGAAATGTTCTCCAAATGCATTTTATGTAAAGTTTATCCTTGCACATGAAAAACGTTACCAAAATCAAAGTCATAGTAGGAAAAAGCCTTTTTTAGAGAGTTTTTGGTCATGGAACAGTTCCTAATATATAGTATTAGCGAACTAGTACTTCAGCCACTAGAAATAAAACTCCATGATCACATCATAAGCCTAATGAGATTGAACTATACGAGCCCCTGAGAAATTAAAGGAGTTAAACTTCTATACATGGGCATATAAAGAAAATCTTAAATTATCATGTCTAGCGAAAAATATTTATATGACTCTCCATAAAAAATAATTTATAATCTTAAAAATTAGGCAACTTATATGTTACAACAGATTTTAAGTGATATAATAGTTGTTACACTATATCCGTAAGTTAAAAGCAAACAAAAGAAGTTAGATCATTCACTATATATTACATTAGCCAACAAAACTAAAGAAGACGCTGGATTCGTTTACCAAGTAACTCAACTATTTGCACGTGCTAAAAAAAAAAATCTTGATAAACTTTATGAGTAATTAGTAATCTAGTAAAAATAATACAGTAGTTAATCTACTATCACAAATTGAAATTCACTAATGGTTATATAAATCTTTATACAGCTCGTGTATATAACTTAAATACAAAAAAAAACATTATACGGTTGAATGAAAAATAAAAATTTAAATAAGTTTTTGTTGGACTTTAAGCATTGGGCTTCAAAGACTTTAAGTATTGGGCTTTAAAGTCTAAGAGTGTGAATTGGGAAATGATGGGAAATAAAATAGAGGGAAATAAAAATTTGAATCAAGTGAGCTTTTGTCGTGAACTTTGTACCACATTGGTGAAAAACAACTACACTTGTGTGTATAAATATAGGATCACTTCTTAGAGCTCTTAAAAGGAGTTGAAGAGAATGAACGCTCGCGCCGTTGTCGTCGCTCGCTCGGCTTCAGCTTCGGCTTCGACTTCGGCGATCGATAAGATTATTTTTGGACAAAATTTATTTAATTAATTATTGAGTAATTAATTAAATGCCACAGTTCATTAACGGAATTAAGCTGCCTTTGCTGAACGTTGATTTCCCTCCTGAACAGACACATTTTCCTGAACAGACATCACTCCTTTTCCGATAATTGCCTATAAATTCTGAGACATGACTTCTTTTTCCATACAATGAAAAATATATAGAACTTCCTTCCTTCTGAAAATCCTGCATTTTTTTCCGGCAGAATCTCTTCTAAATTCGTAAGTGTGATTTTGCTCTGTTCTTTGAGTTCGTTGGTATCCTGCAGTTTGTATTGCCACTGTTGCAGGAAGGTTTATTCCGTTTCATCCCGGGAGGATTTAATCCATTATCTTGGCAACGTGTGAGGGGGTTAAAATTCCTTAAGGACGCACAAGCAAATTGTGGACTCAGAATGTTTTTTTATAGTTTACTATTTTTACATTTTTTTTCCTAACAGTCTTTCTAGTTTTGTGTTTTAACACAGTAGCGATCACAAGCTTAAGGAATTTTATCTAACATTTCTGTGTTGAAATATATATTAAACTGTTATCTATATTTTGTATACCGGTTTGGAGACTAAAGCCTTCGTGCTTTCTACTCCAATAATTGTTCTGTCCGGTTTAAAGTATAACAAAACTTTACCGGAATAATAAACGTACAGGTTTGAAGTATATAAAAACTTCACCATTGTTATGTGTTGTATGTTTGGTTTGGCATTCAATTTGAAGATATCAAAACTTCACTGATTTAACAAAGTTCTGTTTTGTTTCCAACTCTACAGAAATATGACGAATGAAAACCAAACTAATGGAAATGTTGTTGGAACGGGTGCTACTGTTACGAGTGTTGCTGCCTCGTCAAGCCGTTCAACTCTTGCTCATGCTATGGCACCAACAGAAAAACACGGAAAGTTTTCCGGTATTGACTTCAAACGTTGGCAAATGAAGATGCTCTTCTATCTTACTACATTGAGTTTGCAGCGATTCATCAAGGAGGATCCTCCAGTCCTGGCTGAAGGCACTCCGGATGATGAACGATTTGTTGTAACTAAAGTATGGAAACATTCTGATTTCTTGTGCAAAAACTACATTTTAAGTTGTTTGGAAGATAGCTTGTACAATGTCTATAGTGTTATGGAAACTTCTAAAGCATTATGGAATGTGCTTGAGAAGAAGTACAAGACTGAGGATACCGGACTTAAGAAGTTCGCGGCTGCAAGGTTTTTGGATTTCAAGATGATTGACACTAGGTCGTTCATAACTCAAGTCCAAGAATTACAAGTCATTGTGCATGACCTCCTTGCTGAAGGTATGACCCGAATTGATAATTTTATTAATAAGATTTATCTTGTTATTAATTATGAATTTATTGCTGAAGGTATGGTCATAAATGAGGCCTTTCAAGTCGCCGCTTTCATTGAGAAATTACCTCCGTTGTGGAAGGACTTTAAGAACTATCTAAAACACAAGAGGAAGGAGATGACACTTGAAGACTTGATTGTTCATTTGAGGATAGAAGAAGACAACAAAAATGCTGAAAAGAAGTCACGTGAAAACTCAACAATAATAAGGGCTAACATTGTTGAGGAGGCGCCACAAAATAAGAAGAGAAAGAAGGCTTCTGGACCAAAGAATTACCCAAGCAAGGAAAGTTCAAGGGTAATTGCCACAACTGTGGAAAATCTGGGCATAAGGCCGTGGATTGTTGTGCACCAAAGAATGATAGAAGAAGAAGAAGAATCAAGCTAACATGGTTGAAAATGCTGAAGAAATGGAGGACTTGTATGTCATGTTGTCTGAATGCAACTTGGTAGGAAATCTTAAAGAATGATGGATTGATTCTGGAGCCACCCGCCATGTTTGTGCTAACAAGGAGTTATTTTCTTCCTATGCCCCCGCAGGACCCGACGAGATAATTTTCATGGGAAATTCGTCTACAACCAAAATTGAAGGAGTTGGCAAGATTGCGTTGAAGATGACGTCGGGAAAAATTGTGACTCTAAACCAAGTTCTCCATGTTCCAGAAATTCGCAAGAATCTTGTGTCTACCTCACTTCTTGTCAAGAATGGATTCAAATGTATTTTTATTTCTAATAGTGTTGTACTAAGTAAGAATGATGTGTATGTAGGAAAAAGTTACCTGAATGAGGGCCTTTTTAAGCTAAATGTAATAGCAGTTCCTATCAATAAAGTTAATGCTTCTTCTTACTTACTTGAGTCAAACACTTTATGGCATGCACGCTTAGGTCACGTCACCTTCAAAACATTGAGAAAAATGATAAATTTAGAAGTATTGCCAAAATTTGATTGCATTAATTCTAAATGTCAAATATGTGTGGAATCAAAGTATGCTAAGCATCCTTATAAGTCTGTTGAAAGGAATTCAAGTCCTTTAGACTTAATTCACACAGATATTTGCGACATGAAGTCAACACTATCTCGCAGTGCGAAAAAGTATTTTATTACTTTTATTGACGATAGCACGAGATATTGCTATGTTTATCTACTTTATAGTAAAGATGAGGCAATTGATGCTTTCAAGCAATACAAGAGTGAAGTTGAAACACAACTAAACAAAAAGATCAAAATGATAAGAAGTGATAGGGGTGGCGAATATGAATCTCCTTTTGAAGAAATATGTTTGGAAAATGGCATTATTCACCAAACAACTGCCCCTTACTCTCCACAATCTAATGGAATTGCGGAGAGAAAGAATCGAACGTTGAAAGAGATGATGAATGCGTTGTTGATAAGTTCTGTTTACCACAGAACTTGTGAGGGGAAGCTACACTTACAGCTAACCGAATAATCAACCGTGTACCTCATAGTAAAACACAGTCCATTCCTTATGAAAAATGGAAAGAAAGGAAGCCCAGCTTGAAATACTTCAAAGTGTGGGGGTGTTTAGCTAAGGTATAAGTTCCTAAACCTAAAAGGGTTAAGATAGGTCCAAAAATGGTTGATTGTGTATTTATTGGATATGTAACCAATAGCAAGGCATATCGTTTTCTGGTTCATAAATAAAAAAATCCTGAGATTCATGTTAATACAATAATAGAATCAGATAATGCTGAATTCTTTGAAACTATTTATCCGTATAAAAAGGAAAGTGAATTGACCTACCAAAAGTCAAAACGACCTTGGGAGGAAATAATAGATGGTATGCCTAATGAGGAAAATCCGTGAAGAAGTAAACGTCAACGGACATCTACTTCATTAGGTCCAGATTTTCTAACTTTCCTGCTAGAAAATGAGCCTCGTACCTTCAAGGAAGCAAAGTCTTCCTCAGAAGCATAATATTGGAAAGAAGCTATCAATAGTGAAATAGAATCCATATTGAGCAACCATACCTGGGAATTGGTTGATCTTCCTCCAGGTAACAAAACATTGGGTTTTAAATGGATTTTCAAGAAGAAAATGAAAGACGATGGTACTATTGACAAATACAAGGTAAGACTTGTTGTCAAAAGATTTAGACAACGAGAAGGTCTTGACTATTTTGACACATACTCGCTGGTAACAAGAATTACATCCATTCGGATGCTAATAGCGTTAGCCGTCTTGTATGGTCTTCAAATCCATCAAATGGATGTAAAAATAGCCTTCTTAAATGGTGATCTAGAGGAAGAAATTTACATGAACCAACCTGAAGGGTTTGTGATTCCGGAAAAAGAAAAGAAGGTGTGTCGACTTGTTAAGTCCCTTTATGGACTAAAACAAGCACCCAAGCAATGGCATGCGAAATTTGACCAAACAATGTTGTCAAATGGCTTTAAGATTAATGAATGTGATAAGTGTGTTTACATTAAGAACGTTCCAAATCATATAGTCATTGTTTGCTTATATGTTGATGATATGCTAATAATGAGCAAAGACATTGCCGACATTCAAGCTATTAAGCGTATGCTTGCTAGTAAGTTCGATATGAAAGACTTAGGAGTTGCCGATGTAATTCTAGGAATTAAAATCCAGAGGACTCCTCAGGGTCTAGCTTTGTCTCAATCATATTACGTGAAAATGTTACTTGAAAAATTCAAACACTTGGAATTTAGAAGTGCAAGAACTCCAATTGACTTAAACCATCATCTTATAAAGAATAAAGGTGAAAGCACGTCTCAATTGGAGTATGCTCATGTATTGGGAAGATTAATGTATATCATGAACTGTACACGTCCTGATATAGCTTGTGCAATAAGTAAACTTAGTCGATTCACAAGTAATCCCAACAAACATCACTAGGTGGCAATGAAACGAGTTTTGGGATATTTGGAATATACTCAAGACTACGCTTTACATTACAATAAATATCCTGCGGTTATCGAAGGATATAATGATGCAAATTGGATAACCGGCTCAACAGAAACAAAATCCACAAGTGGATATGTTTTTATTGTTGGTGGAGGAGCAATATCTTGGAAGTCTTCCAAACAGACGTGCATCGCTCGCTCTACAATGAAATCAGAGTTTATAGCTTTGGATAAGGCCGGCGAAGAAGCTGAATGGCTTCGAAATTTCTTAGAAGACATTCCGTTTTGGCCAAAACCTTTGGCTCCTATATGCATACATTGTGATAGTGAGGCTGCAATAGGACGGGCAGGGAACGTTATGTATAACGGAAAGTCTCGTCATATACGACGAAGACATACCACCGTTAGACAACTACTTTCTAGTGGAATTATCACTATTGATTATGTAAGATGGATAATATGGCGGATCCGCTTACAAAAGGCTTAACTAGAGAGAGAGTTGAGAAATCATCTAAGGGAATGGGACTATGGCCAAGGACAAGTCAACATGGCGGTAACTCTACCTAGAATTTTGGATATTCTGAGATCTAGGTTCAAGGAGCTCAAACAAAGTTGTGATTGACCGGTTCAACATTGTCAAAGTAAAATCTTTGGTCCCTTCTCGTGATGAAGACAATATTCAGTAACAAGGATAGAACTTTACACGTTCTTTAATGATTACCTAAGTTTGATGTGGTATTTATCAAATAGTGTCAATCTAAAGGATTACACGTTTAGGAATCACCTATGTAAGTGTGAAGTGGAAGCCGCTTCAATGAGAACTCTGTAAGGCCAATTCTCTATGCACTTATGAAACCAGACAGTGTTCATGGCCGAAACGAACACAACAATGAGAACCAAAAGACGGTTAAGGGTTGATTGTGTGACATATGGTTGTCTAGGTATACACTAAAGTTCGACGGTTCAAAGATATCAAATCTACCGATTGACCGAGTATATCCGACATATGTTCACTATGAAAAGTTCAAAAGGAAACCTACTTATCCAGATGCAATTAATCCTTACTTGCAAATCACACCGCTTTCATCTATGATCATTCTTGTTACAGCCATTCCCATTCATGTGGGGGATTGTTGGACTTTAAGCATTGGGCTTCAAAGACTTTAAGTATTGGGCTTTAAAGTCTAAGAGTGCGAATTGGGAAATGATGGGAAATAAAATGGAGGGAAATAAAAATTTGAATTAAGTGAGCTTTTGTCATGAACTTTGTACCACAATGGTGAAAGACAACTACACTTGTGCGTATAAATATAGGATCACTTCTTAGAGCTCTTAAAAGGAGTTGAAGAGAATGAACCCTCGCGCCGTCGTCGTCGCTCGCTCGGCTCGGCTTCGGCTTCGGCTTCGGATTTGGAAAATGATCGATAAGATTATTTTTGGACAAAATTTAGTTAATTAATTATTGAGTAATTAATTAAATGCCACAGTTCATTAACGGAATTAAGCTGCCTTTGCTGAACGTTGATTTCCCTCCTGAACAGACACATTTTCCTGAACAGATATCACACCTTTTCCGATAATTGCCTATAAATTCTGAGGCATGACTTCTTTTTCCATACACTGAAAAATATATAGAACTTCCTTCCTTCTGAAAATCCTGCATTTTTTTTTCCCCGCAGAATCTCTTCTAAATTCGTAAGTGTGATTTTGCTCCGTTCTTTGAGTTCGTTGGTATCCTGCAGTTTGTATTGCCACTGTTGCAGGAAGGTTTATTCCATTTCATCCTGGAAGGATTTAATCCATTACCTTGGTAACGTGTGAGGGGGTTAAAATTTCTTAAGGACGCACAAGCAAATTGTGGACTCGTAATATTCTTTTATAGTTTACTATTTTTACAGCCTTTTTTTCCTAACAGTCTTTTTAGTTTTGTGTTTTAACACATTAGCGATCACATTTTTGACTAGGTGAATAGGCATAGAGATAGAGAGAGTCGTTTGTGTCTGTTATATTCACCGAAGTATAAGATATATACTTCAAATAACTCATAGTATGATGTCAAAAAGTACGAATAATAATGTTTTTAATTAATCGTTAATTATTGAAACAATCTTTATCCTATCATGATGGGCTCGAGGGGTGTGGTGTGCAGAGGCGGATTCAGAATTTAAATTTTATGGGCTCAACTTTTAAAATTTTAGCATTGAACCCATTATATTTTTACATTTATGGATCCATATCTACTATTTTTGTAATTTTAACGAATTATTACATATAAATTTTTATTCTACGTCGAAAGTTATGAGTTCAGTTGAACTCGTCATCAACCGTCTACATCCGCCCCGGATGGCTGGTAGTGTGTGAGAGGATTTGCATTGTAGACTGAAATAATACATGTCTGTGTTAATGGCCTTTTCAGAGTAATATCTCAGTGGATCTTTTTTGAGTTTACCGCTTATTTTTTAGTTACAATACATATATTATATATTGATTATACACGATTATACATATATTATATATTACTTATATATACCATTTCAAGTTGCATTATATATTCTATCATTTGTTCTGTCAACTTGTATATATATACCCGTTCAAAGTACCTTTTTTAGTACTTTAGTTTATTGAAAAATCCTAACCAAATTAATTTTCAGGTGTTATAATTTCCCTTTAATAAGATGACATAGAAAAAAAGGTGTCTTGTTGTAATTGGTAAAGTTGTTGCTATATGAGCTGCGGAAACAGCCTCTTGCAAAAATTTAGGATAATATTGCGTACAATAATTCCTTGTGATCCAACCTTTCCTCGGATCTCGCTTATAGCAGAAGCTTAGTGAACTGAGTTGACATTTAAGGTGGCCTAGAAAAACATTATCATAGTGCTGGCCTTCATGCTAAACATATATGCTAGGGCTTCAAATATAGCTTTATGATTGCTACCATCGTTCTTGGCAGTATCCTCATCTCCCCATATCATTTTCATGATAAAATTGTCAAAATCTTATTATAATAAAATTGACAAAATTGTTGTCTACCTAAAGGTCAAAATCCCACCAATTACCAAAGCGTGTTATGAAAATATTGTTGAAAACACCATAGATGACCTAGCAAAGCTTCCCAAGCACTGAATCTGCTGCTTCATACGAAAATAATTACTTAAAGGAAATCATATTTATTCTACATTATTGCATGTCTACTTAATATGAGTCTTTTAACATACCTGAAAAAGAGAAATAAGGAAACAAATTCTTTACATGCTTTTAGATATTGGAATCTATCTATATCTCATTCTTTTAAGTAACACCACACCTTGATGACAAAAGATTTTAATTGGGCGCAACTCAACTAAAGTTGGAAGTCTACGACCTCTTTGCAGTAATCCTTCGGTTTGTACTTGGTAGGGATGCTCTTGCTGGTAAGTTGAGCAATTTTGTTATAGAGTTAGATAGGAGATAGATTATGAATTTGCAAATTGCTTGTAAGTATCTTTGTCCGGTGAGGATCAATAACATTTTCTTTCACAAAAAAAAAAAAAAAAAAAATTAAAAAAATACAAAAGATATCGCCTACTCCTTATTCATAGAGGAGGTCAGTCTGTCGGAGCGTGTGTAGAGTTTAAGTTTTATGCACCGATAATGTAAAAGATTTTTTTTTTTATAATTAGTTCACTTATAAGATAAATTACATGTAAATCTTAATCGGTAACCTATTGAAAATGGTAACAAAATAGTGTAAAGAATTAATCTACACTATCATTGTATGTAAAATCTATACTATATAAAGCTATGAATAAGTGAATAGTGATGGATTATTGTACGATGAATTTTAGTTCTCATACCTTTAGTAGCTAGGAAATATATATAGTTCATATATCATGCATGATCTTGCTTTCTCAATTTCTTGATATTCCTTTCTGTATCTTCATGAATTATTGTGGTGAAAGTGGATTCCAAGTCAATGTGGAGGGTTGGATTTATACTTGGTGAACGTGAAGCTCTTCTTTTTGTACTTAATTTCTTGGGTGCAGGTGGACATGTTGTCATCACTGGTATTTTGTGATCCGAAGAAGTTGGAGTTGTAAATCCTTCATCATTTGGGACTTCAGATTTTCCACTACATAGCCTTCCTTTTTCTGGATTATTTTCATCTTGTTTTTGGTCAACGACCTGTTGATAATCTGGTGCAATATCTGTATACTTATCTGGATCTTTTGATGTGGCCAGTTGTATATTATTATCGGATTTGATATTTTTCTCATCTTCCTTCGCTTGGAAAAGGTCTGAATTTGACATACTCAAAATTAAAAGCTGACCGTGTGGTAGATTATTGCAAGAATTTTGAATGTATTGTATGAGGTAACGAGGAAAGAGAGAAAGGAGAAAGAAGCTTTTTTAGAAGAAGGAAAATGGAAGGTTGAGCCTTGGCGAAGGATCCAATGCAGAATGCACAAAATATTGCATTTCTTTTTTCTCAGTCTTTGTCAGTGTTCGCATAGTATATTATATTGGGTGCAAATATGTCCTCTAATATTGTTATTGTTCATTAGGTTAGAATTTGGAACTTGATAATGTTGAGAGTCTCGCACAAGGAACATCTAATTAGTTTTCAACTTCTCATGACTTTTTAACTAGTGTACTAATTTTTTTATTTTTTTATTTTTGGAAAATCCCCGGGAAAATCTGCAGCTTATTGTGCAGTAGCTCGCAAACCACATCGGAGATATAAATCTTATTATTAGGCAAGCCCGATACGATGAGCTTTAACTGAGGAGGCTATTGGTGAGGGAAACCAATTCCAGATATAAATCGTGAAGATCTCGTCTCTTGTCGTATTCGTCAGTAGCCGTGGTCATCCAAATTTGGACCTATACAGTTAGTCCCTCCGCTTTTCGAGGTTGCGGCTTGGTGCATCCTCGATAAGCGGACATCGCCCACACCTATGGAGAAATTTGGTTTTGCGAATCACCATGGTTTGGCTAACAATGGATGGTTAGCGTGCCCAACGATACCCTAGGTGGTGTGTCTTATCGGGAAATGACGTCACTCTCACGTGCGTCATCATTATGCGTGTTTTCGAGACAGAGGCTGATGGTTTGTTGCTTCGATTTCGGTGCCATTTTGCAGCCTTCCGCTTCGATTATGGCGCCACCCAATCCTATAAATAGGCGGGGGATTTGTTTTTTTAAAAACTCTTGGCCATTTCGTCTCTGGTTATCCTTTCATATCCCTCCCGTGCTTGCTCCAACGATTTCTTTGCTTCATCTCTTCCATCCTCCATTCTTAGCTTTTTCTGTCATATTAACACGTCTTTCGCCATAGTGATGCCTAGAACACACCGATCTCGTGAGGGGGTTTCTGACGCCACCCCGTTATCCATGGCGCTTCCCTCTGGTGGTGAAGATATGACGGTGGAGGAAGGGGATAGCTTTCCCACCGTGGAGGAGTTACTGTCGAGACACCCCATGTCTCGAAACGACTTTCTTAAAGATCCTCCTCCTACTCCTACCTCAGTATTCTCTAAAACTAAGCAAGTCCATATCGATGCCCTCTGTGCAAAATATAGTATTTCTGCTCATATTGAGATGGTTCCAGCAGGAAGGGACTTCGTGGAAGTCCATAGACCGGGGTACTGTGCTTTTTATGAGTACCCCTTTGTGATTGGTCATTCCTTTCCCCTTCTCCCGTTAGCGGAGGAATTTTGTCAATTTTATTAGGTTTGCCCGATGCAACTTTCCCTGTACACGCTCAAAATACTCCTGTTATTGACAAAATATGCTGAGTTGGCGGGGTGCGAAGTTACCATTCACCATCTCCTACACTTATTTTCACTTAGCTTTCATAGGGTTACTATGGTGCATCTGAGGCACCAAAAGGGTCGGTGGTCGGAACCGATGACCGGGCGAGTGGCAAATTTTGGCATAAATACTTCTTCGTCAGAACTGAACACATCTTGTCTGAACCCGCTAGATTTCCGGAGCGGTGGAACAAGAACCGTAAGTGTTACCACTTGTTTACTCTTTCTTTTCTTCTTCATTCACCTTAGTGTTTATTTGCGACCCTCTTTTGCAGTTATGGGGCGCCCACCCCATCCCGTTGCAGGTATAAGGGATTGGGTAGCCCGTCTGCTGCCTTATGCAGCGGAGACTCGAGACTGGCCCACTTTCGTGAAACACTTTGGGCCGAAAGTTTCATCTGGTAAGTGTCTTCCTCTGTATCACTCTTCGGCTATATACCATTGACTATTGATACGACTCTTTATGATGATAGGTCGCGGAGCTTCTAGGCGGAGGGCCTCAGTCCCTGCATTTCGTCAGGCTGCCGCCTCCGCAGGAATGTAATTCACTTTGGATGAGTCTGCCCAAGAGGGTCATGCTCAGTCGGTACATGCGAGGGACCCCTCTCGGGATATGGTTGTGAGGGGGGAGATCCCTTCCTTACCAGTACGTCACCTCGTGGATGAGTCCTCTAATGGGGATGAATCTTCGTTGAGAAAAAGAAGAAGGATGGAGCTCGGGAAGAGCGTGGTCGTTGATACCAGTAAGAGTAGGATGGGTGCATCAGAGACGGCATCGGTACCCACGTTTATGTCTGACGCCATCTTGGCGGGGAGGTCTCCCCAAACAGAAGGGGTTTATCAAGGAGGGGGGTCTGCGCGCTACCGCCGAGGGTGGCACATCATCCACTGTTGGTAGGGGTTTACGCACCGAGGACGACAACTCAGGCTCTAACGTTGACCTAGGGGATGTTCGCGAGTTTTTGGTGCGTCACACTAGCGTAGAGGTCAGAATGGAGGGTTCTGATCGACAGATAGTCGTTCCTGGGGACTACGACTTACTGTCGGACTATGATTAGGTGGCATCTGTTTTTGCCCCTTTGTGTACTGCCCCTAAGAGCGAGGCACTTAAAGCGATGAGTGATTCGGAGTTGTCTCGGAGCGTTTCTGGCATGGCTCTACGGGTAAATGTCTTTCTTTTTATTTCGTAGTCGGGTCTGCATTACTATTTTTGGCCCATTTGTTCTAACTTTACTTCTCGTGCTAGACCTCATCATGGAGATCGAATGTGAGTGTCGGGAAATGAGGAGGATGACCATCTATGGAAAGATGTCTTCCAAGTACCAAGAATATCGCACCAAGCATCATGCGATGGTTGACATCTACAATCAGGATCACGACTTCCAACTGTTCCGCGAGGGGCTCAAGTAGACGGAGGATCAACTGGCACGTAAGGTCAAGGAGTTGAAGGAATGAGATGAGGACCTTATGAAGGTTGTTGCCCATAGCAGCGAGATTGAGGAAGCCCTCAGATCCAAGGAAGATGAGTTGATCTAAGTAGGGGAGTAGTGGCCGAAAATGCCGACCTTCAAGCAATGGTAGCCAATTTAACTGCCGAACTAGATATAAAGACGGCTGAGGTCGATGAGCTTAAGGGTGAATTGAGTGTGAATGCTGATAGATTGGCCCGTGCTGAGAGGGAGAGGGCGACTGCCATTTCTGAGGCGGCAATTTTGAAAGATGCCCTCAATTTTTGTAGGTTAGAGCGGGCTAAGAAGATGGAAACGTCTGCGCTTAGGACATCGGAACTTGAGAGGCATATTCAAGGGTTGTAGGCGGAACTGTCCGCATTAAACAAGCAAGTGGATTCTTTGAAAGCGAAGGACGTACGATGATAGTCGTAGCCTTCTACATCTCATGCTCCAGCTGATCATGTCGTGCCTTGACATTTATATGAGTTGTGGGTTCACGCCGAGCCTCAGCTCGATGTGTACTAGGCTCTTCATGTTGATGGGAGGGCAAGAGGAACTTCAGGATGTACGCGCCAAGGACTGTGCAGCTCGTGAGGCTTGCAGATACGATCCTCTCACGCCTGACAGAGACGATATTAATTCTGATGATGCGAACAGGCTTGCCTCCGACTCTTGGTACGAAGACATGTATGCCACCGGAAATGATGTGTAGTATTTGTTTTGTACTTATTTTTTTTGCTTCGCGATTTTTGTAAGGGTGTCTTTGAGCCCTTTGTAAAGACTAAATATTTGTAATGTATTTGCTGTAAATGAAGGTCGTTTTGGTCGTACGTCTCTGAGTCATTTCCTTTCTTTGGTTTGTTTTGACAATGACTTCTGTCGTAATCACGTCGCTCCGATGCTCTGTTGAAATGCTAAATTTATTGTATTGAGTTTAGTTGAACTTTTTTCGTTAACAATGGCCTTAGCCGTAGGGATATTACTTTCGAGTTGGTGTCGAAATAATATCCCATCGTGGTTCGAGTGATATCGAACTCATTTTTTGTCGATGGCTTTAGCCATTGGGATGTTATTTTCGAGCTGACGCCGAAATAATATCCCATCATGGTTCGAGTGAAGTCGAACTGGTTTTTTTTGTTGATGGCCTTAGCCATTGGGATGTTACTTTGGAGCTAGTGCCGAAGTAATATCCCGTCGTGGTTCGAGTGATGTCAAACTCATTTTTTTTGTCGATGGCCTTAGCCATTGGGATGTTACTTTCGAGCTGGTGCCGAAGTAATATCCCGTAGTGGTTCGAGTGATGTCGAACTCATTTTTTGTCGATGGACTTAGCCATTGGGATGTTACTTTTGAGCCGGTGCCGAAATAATATCTCGTCGTGGTTCGAGTGATGTCGAACTCATTTTTTTGTCGATGGTCTTAGCCATTGGGATGTTACTTTCGCGCTGGCGCCGAAGTAATATCCCGTCGTGGTTCGAGTGATGTCAAACTCATTTTTTTGTCGATGGCCTTAGCCATTGGGATGTTACTTTCGAGCTGTCGTTGAAGTAATATCCCGTCGTGGTTCGAGTGATGTTGAACTCATTTTTTTGTTGATGGCCTTAGCCATTGGGATGTTACTTTCGAGCTGGCACCGAAGTAATATCCCATCATGATGGTGGCATTCTATTTTATTTGTTGGAATATCGTGGATGCCAGTTTCATTCATACATTGGAGACGCGTGTTGATTTCGTATACATAATGGAGTGATTTTATTCATGTCGAATATACATGTCGATTTCGTACATATAATGGAGATTTTTTATATCTAGTCCCTTCATTGCTCGGCCTGGAGATGTAATCGGTAGGCAGGGCAATGAATAATACTTCGAACCTCCAGTCGTCCCCCTCGTCGCCTCATTAAAAACCTCCCCGAGAAAACACGATTGGGACAAAACCTGGGCGAGGGAAAAAGAGTACGACTTGGGCGGCGTCTTTTTTCAGAAGTGGAAGTACTTGAGGTGAGAGACATTCCAGTTATTTTGTAATAGTTTTCCTTCCATTGTTTCTAGTTGGAATGCTCCTTTACTTGCTGTTGTTGTGATTTTGTATGGCCCGTCCCAATTTGTTCCCAGTTTCCCTTCATTCGGGTCCTTTGCCGCTTGCGTTTTGGACTTTAGTACGTAGTCCCTGACTTTGAGTGGTCGTACTTTGGCCTTCTTGTTATAGTACCTTTCTGCTTGTTGTGTTTAGGCCACCATTCTTATTTGTGCCATATCCCTTCATTCTTCGACCTTATCCAGGTCTTGTAACCTGCTTTCATCGTTGCTTGATCCACTCTCATTGGAGTATCTTAGGATAGGTTCCCCGACCTCAACGGGTATGACTGCATCGGTGCCGTAGACTAGTGAATACGACGTCTCACCTGTGCTGGTCTTCGGCATTGTACGGTAGGCCCATAGCATCTCCTGTAGCAGTTCCGGCCATAGCCCTTTGGCATCTTTAAGCTTTTTCTTTAATATTGTTTTATTGGAGGATTCCATTTGACCGTTACCGGCAGGATGATATAGCATGGAGGGTATCCGCTTGATATGCCATTTTTCGAAGAACTCAGTCATCTTTTTCCCGACAAACTGGGGTCCGTTGTCGCAACTGATTTATTTGGGGGTGCCGAAGCAGCACATGATGCTTTTCCAGATGAACGTGATGACTTCTTGTTCACGTATTTGAGCGAATGCACCTACTTCCACCCATTTGGAAAAATAGTTAGTTAAAACCAAAAGGAAACGTATCTTACCTCGCCTTGCTGGAAGGGGCCCGACGATATCCATTCCCCATTTTATAAATAGCCATGGAGAGGTGACAAAATGCAGGAGTTCTCCCGCCTGATGTATCATAGGGGCGTATTTCTGGCATTGCTCACATTTCTTGACGTACTCCGCGACCTCTTTTTTCATAGTAGGCCAGTAGTATCCTGCACGAATAAGAAACCTAACAAGGGCTCGGTTGCTGGTATGGGCGCTGCAGTGGCCTTCCTGTACCTCTTCGAGCACACGCCTTGTCTGATTTGGTCCGAGGCATTTGGCTAACGGGCCACCGAACGTCCTTTAGTAAAGGTCGTGGTTTATGAGACTGTATCTGGCCATTTGTATTCGGAGCTTTTTGGCTTCTTTTTTATCTTGTGGGAGTGTTCCTTCCTGTAGATATGATATGATGCGATTACACCAGTCCCAAATTAAGTTTATAGAATGTACCTCGACTTGGTCTATTGATGAGTGGAGGAGGGTGACCACGTTCTCCTTGGTGATGTTTTTAGTTGCTGCTGCTAGCTTGGCGAGATCGTCTCCTTTGATATTTTGTGCTCGGGGTATTTGGTCGAATCGGCATTCGTTGAATTCTAGCAGCAGTTTGTGGATTTTGGTCTGGTATTTCTGCAACCTTTGCTCATTAATTTGGAAAGTCCCAGTAACTTGATTCACAACGAGTTAATAGTCGCATCGGAGGATGATTCGCCGAGCACCATACTTGAGGGCCAATTTTAATCCTGTAATTACGGCCCCATACTCGGCCTCATTGTTAGTCATTTCAGGGCATCGTATAGATTGACGAATTACCTCGCCCGTTGGGACATCGAGTACAAGTCCCAGTCCCGATCCCGACGCATTGGACCCGCCATCGGTGTAAAGGACCTAGAGGTCGAATCGCTCAGATGAAGTGCGAAGCACTTCTTACTCGACATGGGGCAGTATCTTTGCGATAAAATTGGCAAGCACTTACAACTTTATTGTGGTTCGTAGTTGATATGTTATATTGTGCTCGCTCAGTTCTATGGCCCATTTGGCCAGCCGACCAGATAATTCGGGTTTGTGTAGGATACTCCTGAGAGGGAAAGTTGTCACTACCTTTATGGGGTGGTGATCGCTACCAACTCAACGCTACCCTAAGGTAGGAAGAGCGGGTCGCAATATCTTTACCCGATATGAAGGTCGGGATCGAATTCCTCAAGGAGCTAGTAGTGGAGTTGGATTGTCTGTCTATCCTAGAGATGTATTTGTACTCCTAATGTCACTTCAAACATTTTTGGGTTTTCAAATTATAGCTATTTTTGTAAAACTATTGATTAACACTAAATTATGCTACGAGAATATTGCTAAGTTGTATCTAATGGGAAGTCAAGCACTAGGTTCGTGACATTACCTAGGTGGCTAATTGACGGGTAGATGTTACTAAGGTTCGATTGACATAATTGGGGCTTATGCTATAAGTGTTGCACAATTTTACCCACTCTCACACCTCTCGATAGAGAAAGTGACTTTGCCCAATTGACTCTCTCGATACCAAATGGGTAGGCAAATTAGACCAAGCATCTAGGGTTCAAGTAGGGTAATTACTCTCTCGAGGTTTAACCCGTTAATTGGGACTATCATTTCTCATGAGTCCATCCCAATTCCTTGTTGGGTCAATTTTTGGGGTCATAGGCTCTCTTTATCAAGAAGAGTTAAACCCACAAAGCTTGAATCAGTGTTTGCAACCACCAATTCTAGATTAAAACATAAAATCAACCCAAATAGAAAACACCCATGGTCAATCTAACACTAGATGGAAACACCCATCAATTACCCACACTAGAGTTGAGCCACAACCCTAGCTAATAGGTTTAGCTACTCATGCTAGATAAAGAAATTGAAGAAATAGATGAAGAACTAAGCATATTAATTAATTGCTAAAATTAAATTACAAGAATCTATGGTAAATGTAAAGCAAAAGTGCCAAAAATGGCTACAAAATACGTTCTCTCGAGCGCAGCTCTCCGCTGATATATCTGATTCCCTAGAAAATGGTAAAATGTTTTATTTATACTAGGCTGGAAAAACTAGACAAAAATACCCCTACGGGGTCAGTGCGGGCCGCATTAAATGGACCGCGGCCGCACTGGGCTCACTCTAGCTTCTCTGAACTTGGACTCCGCGAACTGCGTAGAACGGACCACGGCCGCGGAGGGAGCTAGCACGGTCCGCGCAACCACGACCACGGACCGCATGGCACTGGCTTTGCAAACTTCATCTCTGTGAAACTCATGACCGCGGACCGCACAAAAGAGTAGTGCGGCCGCGGAGCTTTCACCGCGGACTGCGAGATGTGTACCGTGGCCGCGCTTCTTCTAGCCTAATTCACCAACTCTCTGAACCACCTAGTGCGGTCGCATTCCACTTTGCGCGGTCCGCACTAGGCCTTCTTTTCTTAAATTTCTTGGTCTTTGATACTTGAGCACGTTTCACTACTTTTTGAGCCGATCTTTAACATTTTGTCACTTTGTCGATCAAACCTACAATCAAGCACAACTTGTGAGCCTTTTAGGACTATTTTGTAACAATATATGATCAAAGCATAGGCCAGTTGGGGCATAAAACATGTTAAAATCCTAACTTATCAACTCCCCCAAACTTAAACCTTTGCTTGTCCTCAAGCAAACAAAATAAAACCCACCCCTTAAAGGAAAATCCAAGTAATTCCAGCTGTCCAAAAGTAACCTCAATAAGCATCAATTGGGACTAACAATTTCCCTCAATACGAATGGATCATTAACAAAATTTAAACTTTGAAAAACTATGGATCAAGTGTGACACAAGAGCATCAAGAATTGACTCATTACATCAAAGAACTCTCTCAATTACTTTGGTCGCTGTGGACCCCAAACTCACACATCCTCAACTCTCCCTAAGCAAACCTCACCTTTTTAGAGTATAAGCACGAAAACCAAGGTTAATGGGAAGTCACTCGTCTCTCTCAAGGAAAGGTCACAAGTCCTGCTCTAAGTACCATATGCTTGACCCTCATGTAAGTATCCACTAATGCGAGCGTCATCCAACTCAAGATCATATAGGGCTTTTGTGGAGTCAATGTGAAGGCTTTTGGTTCAGGGTAGGAAAAGTTGTTGGTCTATATGGGTTCCATCTTCCCTTAAGCACTTCTTTTGATTCATTCTGGCACAATTCTCTTTGACTCTTTGAGTATTTCACTTCTTTTCAAGGGGTTAGAGAGACACATTGTCACTCTTTCTTATGCAATTCAAAGCATTTCTCCTTTTTCTACTTTTTTCCATACCTTTTTCACTTTTGTTTTTCTTGGATCCCGTTTTATTCTTTGCACATTGGGTTTTCTTTTTGTCTTTTTCTTTTATTTCTTTTTCATCGCCTTCCTTTCCTTTTGATTTTGCTCCTTTTACCACTTTGTTTCTATTCTTATCTCTCCCTCCCAAACTTAGACTTTTGCCATTACTTTAAGGGACGATCTGGGTGCCAAGAGAGGGTATAATTTAGAACGGGTATAGGCTTGTAGCATTGGTTCTTGAAAGAAAAAGGTTAAGGCTCAAAAGGGTTAGCTAAGGATTATATCATTGGTAGGTTATGGAATTGTTCGACTATTATTTGGATCAAGGAGAGCCTATAATCACTTCTCAAATCGAATTTCACTCAAGATTTCACCTCAACAAACATTCAGGGCAAGTTCTAGACCATTGGCTCGGGACTTGGACTCACAATTAGATTTCTCACCACACATACTCAAGGATTGCTAAAGACATAGAGTCGGGAGCCCACAACAACCTTAGACACGATTGAATACACAATAGTCCCGAAAGACCACATGATGTTTGTTTGGTCAAAATAAGAGTTTCAAGGTCACTACTTTCACCATCCTAAACACAACTACTTGTCTTTGATCATGGGATCTAAGGTAAATGTGTTAGGCCCAAGTGAAACTTTGATTGAGGTACCCTTAACTATAAACTACTAAAAATGAGGGAAAAATCAAAAACGGACTCAAACCCTTAAGAAGGTTATCACGCCATCCATCATCGGGAAGAGCCAACCGGTTCACACAATACTCCACCCTTGGAAAGAACCGTGGCATTAAGAAAACCAAGGGTTTATTGAAAGCACAAAAACCGAAACAAAAAAGCTGCGAGCCTATCTACTAAGCTAAGAATGAAAATTTGTCCGAAAATAGAAAATAGAATGAATATTTACAATATGGGATTAGAATATACAACGAGGGATGAATATATATACAAAAATGCAATTTTATATACAGACCAAAGAGAAGATAAAAAGTGCGATAAAAGTAACTAAATATAAAGTTATATACAGACCAAATAAAAATAATCAACAGAAACATAAACTAAGTCAACTAATATATACAATCATCCGGATAAAAAGTAGGGCGCACCCCCACAAATAAAAGCTGGCATTGTCCCCTATGCCAACTAAACAAATAAGCATCAAGAAATTAAAAGGAAAGGATATAGGAGCTCCCTAAGCCTCGTCTGTCTGCATAGGAACATGAGTGGTCCCCTGGTCCTCTGTATGTATGAGAATCTCAGAATGGTTTCCGATCTCCTGCTGCTCAGCTGCTGGGACTGGGGCCTGGACCTGTATGGGCTGAATATCTAGAATATCCTGTGGCTGACTGGGGGAAACCTCCGGTGGGTCCGCCAATTGGATGATCGCCTCATCTGCACTAGGGAGCTTCCTCTTCTTCTTTGGAAGCCTCTGTGTCTGCTCTTGCTATGGCTCTGCTACTGGTGTTGCTGCTGGGGCTGGATCCTCAAATAGCAAGTCTAAAGGCAGCTGGTCTGCCTTCAGTTTGTCAACATCCTCCCTCAGCGCATTCACAGACTCCTTGGAAGCCCGTGTTTTGCGCAACTTCTTGTGCTCCCTGGCAAGCTCCTTCAGGGCCTTGCCATGTAAATCCACTGCCTTAGCCAAGGCAGCCTGAGAATCGAGGATCTTTTGCTGGTTGACAAGAATCTCCTTAAGTGAATCCTCGATAGACTGGGGCACCTGCACTGGCTGTGGTACCGACTGAGCCGCAAATGGTAGAAGTCAAGGTGGACAACTTAGATGAAGCAGTCGCCATCCAGTTATTCAAGCTATGAAGTGTCTGGCTCAGCTGGTGGGCGGTGATAGGATGGGCCCGGGAAGATGGAATCCCCGGGCCAGCTGGAGTCGAGGGACCAACAGAAGTGGAAGGTCCAGGAGGCATGTCAGCAACTGTGGAAGTAGGCTCAGTGGAGGGATCTAGCGCAATCGGCTCTTTAGACTGGCCGGTTGGGGCAGAAGCAGGCGGCTTGTAATTTTTGTCCTTGGGGTTGTGTGACCCCTTCAAACTGTACCATGAAAACGGAGCCACAAGTTTGACCTTTACGTCAAAAGGTCTCTTCTCCACCTCTAGGTCCCGGAAATACATAGTGAGGGTGCTGGGAAAAGAGTAGTTCCGGTCATGCTCAACCCCCATTGCAGAAATGACGCGGAACATCACATTGCCTACGTTGATAGGATATCCTGCCATAATAGAAGCAACAAGAATAGCCCGGGCAAGTGGAATAGTCTGATCATGGATAGTGGGGTCGAGCCGACTGCACACAAAAGTCAACCACCCTCTAGCCTCAAAGTTGAAAGTTCTCCGAAGTATTTTGGCCCCTGCTTGCAACCACTCTGGAACCGTACCCAGGATTCCCAGGTATGAAGCTAACCACGGACGAACCTCCTCGCCCATTGCCAACCTTTCATTATAAAGGGACTTATCTTCATCATTGAACCCCAGGTATTCATTTATTGCCTTCCCGGTAAATACCATATTTTTGTTTCTCACTTTGGTCACCTTAGTGCCCTTCAAGATGTGGGCCACATTGCTATAGAACTCCTTGACCATATGCTCATTCGCCTTCACACAATTATCTTTAAAGAACTCCCAACCCACCCGAGCCTGAAACTGTCTGTGTACATTGGGGTGTAGGGGTAAGAGGTCTTTGTCAATGAAACTCCTCTCAAGAATCAATTTCCGTGCCGGCCACCATTCCCTAAACTTGTGGAACGCCACCTGGCTGACGAATTTATCCTCCCAAATAGCGGGATTCCTAGTCCGGTTAATACCCCCAACCTGCGGCACACCACCCCCGGTAACTCCCCATCTCCCTCATCACCTCTAGCACCATCTCCAGATATTGATGTTGTGGGAGAGGTAGAGCATTCATCCCCACTACCTGCCGCTAAGCCCTCAGACGACCCAGAAGAAATGTTGATTGAGGCTCGAGCATCGGGGGAAGATGGGGGAGTGTCTCTATGTATGGCATTCTCCGGATATGGGATATATAGAGGGACTGAATCTGAAGAGATCTCCCGGAAGGGCTCGTACTCACTCCCCGAGCTGTCGAGGTCTCTATCAGCCGCTTTGATTGCTTTCCTCATTTCCTTTATGTTTTGTCTAGCCTGGGGAGTGCGTTTTACCATCCGTTTCTTCCCTCCCCGGGAGGAATTACCTCGCCGGGTTGTTTGGCACTTTTACCTCGTTGTTTGACCATTATCTGCAAGCATACACATCTAACATGGTTAGTATCATCACAGGCAGTGAAACAAGTCTTGAAATTGAATTGCATATAGCAGGTTAAATGTTGTAAAAATAGTTGCAGAACATGGCATCGCGGCCCGCACAAATAGGAGTGCGGCCGCACTGGGGGCACCGCGGACCGCACAAAGGCAACCGCGGTCCGCACTGATGTAAGGACTGTGACACCACCTCTCTGAATCCAACCACGGGGCCCGCACAAAGTAGCACCGCGGCCGTGGTGGGCCAGCGCACACCGCATAAAGTGCAATGCGGACGCGCTGGGCATAGGTTCAATTTCAATCACTTGGGCACTGCGGTCCACGCAAAATGGTAACACGAACCGCGTCAGGGCACCGTAGATCGCACAAAGGCGACCGCGGGCCGCGGAGAGTACTTTGAACAAACATTAAGTTAGGGTTTAAGTTTTTGCTATTTTTGTTCAAGTTTTCCACCTAACTTGTCCCTACTCATTTTACCCAGTTCACAAAGGTCTCTAAACACACAATATCCAACCATTACACTTTCCTAGGCTAACAAATGAAATAAAAACGGGAAGAAGAAGAGACTCTAGCTACTGGGCATGAAAAACAAAATGAAGTTATAATATAAAACAAAGAAAAAAGATGAAATGTTACCAGATTGTGATGATGAGATGCAATTAATCAGGCTAAACAAGAATTACTATCAGAAGAGAGAGTGAACAGCAGCTTTTAGGGGTCTGAGTGTTAAAATTTCGAAAAGTGTAAGTTGTGACCCTTGGGCTCTATTTATAGAAAAACAGTGGGACCCAGCCTTACCTACCAGCGCGGCCGCACAAAACCGACCGCGGACCGTGCTGGGTTTGTTCAGAATGAAGCTTGAGTAGGCAACCTTCGCGGTCCGCACAAAACAGACCGCGGCCACGGAGGTCCACCACGGTCCGCACTTAATGGAATGTGGCCGCGGTGGAAAACTTCAGAGAGTACCACTTTTCACCATCACCAGTGCGGACCGCACAAAAGCAACCGCGGTCGCACTAGCAATCTTCAGAGACTGTTCAACTCTTTTTCAAACTATTTTGCACTGCATCAACTCAATCCCTGCAACATCTCACAATCAGTTAGCTCAAAAATCAAACCTATACTAACAAGAAAACACAGAAAACAACAAAAAGGAAAAAAAAAGACAAGGGTTGCCTCCCAAGCAGCGCCTGATTTAACGTCGCGGCACGACGCATGTTACCACCACATCACTTTAGATGGAGAAGTGCCACCACGTGGCTATCATCAAATTTCCCAAGATAATGCTTGACCCGTTGTCCATTGACTCTGAATACTTTACCATTCTTGTTCCTTAGATCAAGAGCACCAAATGGGGTCATGAACACGACTTCAAACGGCCCACTCCACTTTGACTTGAGCTTACCCGGAAACAGACGTAACCGAGAATTGAACAAGAGAACCATATCTCCAACCTTGAACTCCTTGCCCCGAGCATATTTGTCGTGAAGGTACTTCATTTTGTCCTTATACAAGGATGAGCTGGAGTAGGCATGGAATCTAAACTCATCAGGCTTATTAGGTTGTTCAACCCACATATTTGCCGCAACATCCCATTCTAAGTTCAACTTCCTCAAAGCCCACATGGCCTTGTGCTCTAATTCCACCGGAAGATAACAAGCTTTCCCAAACACCAACCGATACGGTGACATACCAATCGGAGTTTTGTAAGTCGTCCGATAAGCCCAAAGAGCGTCATCCAACTTTTTCGACCAATCGGTCCTATTAGCATTGACAGTTTTAGACAAGATACTCTTAATTTCTCTGTTGGAGACTTCCACTTGGCCACTAGCCTGAGGATGATAGGGGGTCGAAACCTTATGATTGACACCGTACTTAGAAAGCAATGTGTCGAAAGCCTTGTTGCAAAAGTGGGACTCCTCATCACTAATGATAGCACGAGGAGGGCCAAACATTGTGAAGATACTCTTTTTCAAAAATGCCACAACACTCCGGGCTTCATTGTTGGGCAAAGCCATGGCTTCAACCCATTTTGAGACATAGTCCACCGCCACGAGAATGTAAGTGTTCCCACAAGAGCTCACAAAAAGACCCATGAAATCGATGCCCTAAACATCAAAAACATCCACTTCGAGAATTGTATTGAGGGGCATCTCATCCCTTTTAGAAATTCCACTGGCTCTTTGGCACTTATCACATCTCTTCACCAAATCGCCTGCATCTTTAAATAGGGTAGGCCAGTAAAATCCAGAACTAAGCACTTTAGAAGCCGTTCTCGCCCCGTCATGATGGCCACCATAGGGAGAGGAATGGCAAGCCTCCAAAATACCCAATTGTTCCTCCTCCGGGACACATCGTCGAATCACACCATCCGTGCAAATCTTGAACAAGTATGGCTCATCCCAATAGAAATCCAAACTATCCCGCTTGAGCTTCTTCCTTTGGTTAGAAGAGAGCTCACACGGGATTATTCCGGTCACAAGGTAATTGGCAACATCGGCAAACCATGGCATATCCTTCATTGACACCGCAAGGAGTTGTTCGTCAGGAAATGAATCATTAATCTCAAGGCCGTCACAAGGCCTCCCCTCCTCCTCCAAACGGGACAAGTCGTCCGCCACTTGATTCTCACTACCCTTCCGGTAAACAATTTCTAGATCAAACTCTTGAAGAAGTAACACCCATCTCATCAATCTCACCTTGGAGTCTTTCTTGGTCATCAAATACCTAAAGGCGGTGTGATCGATGTGCACTATAACTTTGGCCCCATAAGGTAAGGTCGAAACTTTTCCATAGCAAACACAATAGCCAACAATTCTTTCTCGGTGACTGTATAGTTTCTTTGAGCCTCATTTATGGTATTGATTGTGTAGTACACCGTATGAAACATCTTGTTGATTCTTTTTCCCAAAACAGCCCCAACCGCAGCGTCACTAGCATCACACATGAGCTCAAAAGGCAAGCTCTAATTTGGTGCGGTAATGATGGGGGTAGAAGTCAACTTGAGCTTAAGAAGCTCGAATGCATGCATACAACTCTCATCGAACAAGAACTTTGCATCTTTTTCTAGCAACTTGCACAACAGATGTACCACTTTAGAAAAATCTTTTATGAACCTCCGGTAGAAACCCGCGTGCCCAAGGAAACTCCTCACCCCTTTGACAGAAGTAGGGGAGGGAGCCTCGAAATAACCTCAATCTTGGCCTTATCAACTTCAATTCCTTGCTTCGAGATTTTGTGACCCAACACTATACCTTCTTCTACCATAAAATGACACTTTTCCCAATTAAGAACAAGGTTGGTGTCTTCTCATCGGGCCAACACTCTATCCAAGTTTACCAAGCACTCCTCAAAAGAATCCCCAACCACGCTGAAATCATCCATGAAGACCTCCAAGATATCATCCACCATGTTGGTGAAAATAGCCATCATGCAACGTTGGAAGGTCGCCTGAGCATTACACAATCCAAATAGCATTCTAGAGAAAGCGAATGTGCCATAAGGACATGTAAAGGTGGTCTTCTCTTGGTCCTCCGGGGTAATTAGAATTTGATTGTACCCCGAGTAACCATCCAAAAAATAATAGAAAGCCCGGCCCGCAAGACGATCAAGCATTTGGTCAAGGAATGGCAATGGGAAATGATCTTTTCTAGTCACCTTGTTTAGCTTCCGGTAATCCATACAAACTCTCCACCCGGTGACCGTTCTAGTGCGAATGAGCTCATTGTTATCATTGGTCACCATGGTCATACCACCCTTCTTCGGCACACATTGCACTGGAGAGGTCCACGAACTGTCAGAAATAGGATAAACCACCCCTGCATCTAGCCACTTGATAACCTCTTTCTTCACCACCTCTTGCATCGCCTCATTTAGTCTTCTTTGATGCTCCAAGGAAGGCTTTGCATCCTCTTCCAAGATGATTTTGTGCATGCAAAATGCGGGGCTTATTCCCCGAATATCAGCTAGAGTCCATCCGATTGCCCTTTTCCGCTTTTGAAGAACTGCCAAGGTGGCCTCAACCTGCATGTTAGTAAGGCAAGAAGAAAGAATAACAGGTAAAGTAGAATTTGAACCCAAGAATTCATATCTGAGGTGTGGAGGAAGTGGCTTCAACTCCAACACAGGTGGCTCCTCAATCGATGGCTTTGTTGGTGGAGTTTTGTGGTTTTCAAGATCCAAAGATAGCCTCCTAGGATCATATGAATATGAACCCATACCATGCAATCCATTCACGCACTCCACTCTACTAGCATCATCATTGACATCCATATTAAGAAGCATGGCCTCCAGGGGATCTTCAACATGGATCATGGAACTTGTGTTATCCACTATCACAGCTGTGACAATGTCTACAAATGAACACACCTCCGTGATATTAGGTTATCTCATTGGTTTGCAAACATGGAATACCACCTTCTCATCCCCCACTCGGAAAGCCAACTCACCCGCTTCAACATCAACCAATGCCTTCCCCGTAGCTAGGAAAGGCCTACCAAGAATAATCGGCACTTCAAAGTCCACCTCACAATACAATATGACAAAGTCGGCCGACAGTATAAACTTATCCACCCGGACAAGTACATAATCGATTATGCCCAAAGGTCGCTTCATCGATCGATACACCATTTGAAGTCTCATTGAAGTGGGTCGAGGTTGTCTAATTCCCAAAGTCTTAAAGACCGAGTACGATATCAAATTTATGCTAGCCCCCAAGTCACAAAGGGCCTTGGCAAAATCCGCACTTCCGATAGTACAAGGGATAGTAAAAGCTCCGGGGTCCTCAAGCTTGGGTGCCATTAAATGCACTATGGCACTCACTTAATGAGTCATTTTAATTGTTTCACACTTCATCGGCCTCTTCTTTGTTACCAAATCTTTCATGAACTTAGCGTACCCCGGCATTTGCTCAAGTGCCTCCACCAAAGGCACATTGATTGTGAGGCTCTTCATCATATCAATGAACTTTTTGAATTGATTGTCACTATTTTGCTTTGATAACCGTTGAGGATAAGGTAGAGGTGGCCTAGGCAAAGGTGCCTTGGACTTTGGTACAACTGGCTCGGGAATGTCAATCACGTGGTCCCTAGACGGGTTCACGACATCTTGAGTCTCTACCTCAGCTTCATCATCAATATCAATCCGTACATCATTGTTCACATTTTGATTAACCATATCATCAACAATCAAAGGTACATCATTATACCGCAACTCAACATCTTCATCCATAACTTGCTTTTGCTTTGAGGCATTCACATCACCGCCTCTCCCACTTTTTGTTGTAACCTCCATCACATGATTATTATTCCCTTCCTTCGGGTTCACTACCGTATCACTTGGTAGTGCACCCTTGGGACGAGTATTCAACGCTTGAGAGATTTGGCCTAATTGCACCTCCAAGTTCCGGATATATGTATTATAAAAAGCTAATAGGTCATCGGATCTTGGTTATTTTTCATCATTTGCTTGAACATGCTTTCAATTCGCCCTATATCACTCCCGGAGGAACTCGGACCTTGAGAAGGAAAGGGGGTGGATTGTTCGGTTGTTGGTACATAGGGGGCCTTTGAAAGCCTTGCCCCCGGTTGCCTTGGTTCCCGCTATTGTTCCACCCTCCTTGATTGTTGTTGTTGCCCCAATTATTGTTATTACCATTCCAATTCCCTTGGTTTATTTGATAACCCCAATTGTTGTTTTGGTTGTTATTATTCCAATTTCCACCACCTTGTTGTTGATTGTTGTTATTCCAATTACCTCCGCCTTGTTGTTGATTGCCCCAATTTCCTTGAGGACGCCATTGTTGATTCGAAGAGTTGCCTCTATTCCCTTGGTAGTTATTGACATATTGGACCTCTTTGCTTTGATCATCATAGCACTCATTTGAATAACCACCACCATCATTGTTGTTGTCATATTGTTCACAATTACCTTGAGGATGTTTCCCTCTTTGCCTCCTTTTCAACATAGAAACACCTTCCATTGCATTGACTTGGCGCGGGTTTTGGACTTGTTGCAATTGCGCCTTTGCCAATTGATTCATAGTTGTTATAAGCTCGGTAATAGCTTGGCCATGATCGTGCAATTCCTTGTGCAAATGGATGACCGTAGGGTCACCTTGGGGCACATTTGCTCGGCTTTGCCATGCCGAAGAGGTGTCGGCCATTTCATCAAGTACATCACATGCCTCTTGGTAAGAAAGTTTCATAAAGTTCCCTCCGGCCAATTGGTTCACAATGCATCGATTCATGGTGTTGATGCCCCGATAAAAGGTTTGTTGAATCATAGCCTCGGTCATGTCATTATTAGGGTACTCTTTCACCATTGTTCTATATCTTTCCCATATCTCGTGCAAAGGTTCCGTTGGCTCTTGCTTGAAGGCTACAATTTCATCCCGAAGAGCCGCCATATGACTTGGAGAAAAGAACTTGGCAATAAATTTGTCCGCCAATTCATCCCATGTTGTAATAGAATGATTGGGGAGCCTTTCTAACCAATCCAATGCTTTACCCCGAAGAGAGAACGGGAAAAGCCTCAATCTCAACGCATTCTCGGACACGTTTGTCTGCTTGCTACCCCAGCATGTATCCACGAACCCCTTCAAGTGCTTGTAGGCATTTTGATTAGAGGCGCCCATGAAATACCCTCTTTGCTCGAGCACGGTCAACATAACATTTGTGATTTGAAAGTTCCTCGCCCGAATTCGGGGAGGCACAATAGCACTGGCGTATCCTTGATTTGGTAAAACTCTGGGAGCCACTCTCGACGGTTGCGGAGGTGGGTCTGGAATATTGTTGTTCTCATTTGCATTTATATTAGCATTTCGGTCCCTCTGTGGAACTTGAGGTAAGACTTATCTTGTTCTAGATTCTCTACCTCCTCCCCCGCTATCACATTGCCGAGAGGGTCATTTGCATTAATAGCCATTTGTACCTGATTGATCGACATAAACAAAATTAGTAAACAAGAAGGAAAGAGAAGCAAAACACAAAATTAACTAAATAGATAGTCAACACCATAAGCTCCCCGGCAATGGCGCCAAAAAGTTGATCGCTACTAACTCAACGCTACACTAAGGTAGAAAGAGCGTGTCGCAATAGCCTTTACCCGATATGAAGGTCGGGATCGAATTCCTCAGGAGCTAGTAGTGGAGTTGGATTGTCTGTCTATCCTAGAGATGTGTTTGTACTCCTAATGTCACTTCAAACATTTTTGGGTTTTCAAATTATAACTATTTTTTTAAAACTATTGATTAACACTAAATTATGCTACGAGAATATTGCTAAGTTGTATCTAATAGGAAGTCGGGCACTAGGGTCGTGACACTACCTAGGTGGCTAATTGACGGGTAGATGTTACTAAGGTTCGATTGACATAATTGGGAATTATGCTATAACCGTTGCACAATTTTACCCACTCTCACACCTCTCGGTAGAGAAAGTGACTTTGCCCAATTGACTTTCTCGAGACCAAATGGATAGGCAAATTAGACCAAACATCTAGGGTTCAAGTAGGGTAATTACTCTCTCGAGGTTTAACCCGTTAATTGAGACTATCATTTCTTATGAGTCCATCCCAATTCCTTGTTGGGTCAATTTTTGGGGTCATAGGCTCTCTTTCTCAAGAAGAGTTAAACCCACAAAGCTTGAATCAGTGTTTGCAACCACCAATTCTAGATTAAAACATAAAATCAACCTAAATAGCAAACACCCATAGTCAATCTAACACTAGATGGCAACACCCATCAATTACCCATACTAGGGTTGAGCCACAACCCTAGCTAATGAGTTTAGCTACTCATGCAAGATAAAGAAATTGAAGAAATAGATGAATAACTAAGCATATTAATTAATTGCTAAGATTAAATTACAATAATCTATGGTAAATGTAAAGCAAAAGTGCCAAAAATGGCTACAAAATACGTTCTCTCGAGCGCAGCTCTCCACTGATATATCTGATTCCCTAAAAAATGGTAAAATATTCTATTTATACTAGGCTGAAAAAACTAGACAAAAATACCCCTGTGGGGTCAGTGCGGGCCGCATTAAATGGACCGCGGCCGCACTAGGCTCACTCCTACTTCTCTAAACTTGGACTCCGCGGACCGCGTAGAACAGACCGCGGCCGCGGAGGGAGCTGGTGTGGTCCGCGCAACCACGACCGCGGACCGCATGGCACTCGCTTTGCAAACTTCATCTCTCTGAACCTCATGACCGCGGACCGCACAAAAGTGTAGTGCGGCCGCGGAGCCTTCACCGCGGACCACGAGATGTGTACCGCGGCCACGCTTCTTCTAGCCTGATTCACCAACTCTCTGAACCACCTAGTGCGGCCGCATTCCACTTTGCGCGGTCCGCACTAGGCCTTCTTTTCTTAAATTTCTTGGTCTTTGATACTTGAGCAGGTTTCACTACTTTTTGAGCCGATCTTTGACATTTCATCACTTTGTCGATCAAACCTGCGATCAAGCACAACTTGTGAGCCTTTTAGGACGATTTTGTAATAATATATGATCAAAGCATAGGCAAGTAGGGGTATAAAACATGTTAAAATCCTAACTTATCAGGTGGCACTAAAAATATGGTCTAAGTTTTCGTGAAGCTACGACTAGCGCCAGAGCTAGTTTTTCAAGGTGGGGTACCTTGTTTCGGTGTCAATTAAGGTTTTGCTGATATAGTAAATTGGAGATTGTGTACCTTGGTTTTCTTGGACTAGAACTGCACTTACCGCGACTTCAGATACGGCTAGGTAGACTATGAGGCATTCGCCTGGGTCTGCTTTGGCGAGTAAGGGTGGCGAAGACAAGTACGCTTTTAGTTTCCTTAGGGCGTCGACACATTCTGAATTCCACTAGAGCCTATGGTCTTTCCTCAATACATTAAAGAATTTATTGCATCTATCCGATGACCGTGAGAAGAACCTCGACAGGGCGACTATCCATCCCGTCAATTTTTGTACCTGCTTTTTGCTTGTTAGTGTTTTGGGTATTCTTTCGATGGCCTTAATCTGTTTTGGGTTGACCTCGATGCCTCTTTCTGACACCAGAAAACCTAGGAACTTTCCCGAGCATACGCCAATGGCGCATTTTTCTGGATTTAGTTTCATGTCGTACCGTCTTAATATGTCAAAGGCTTCCTTCATATGACTGATATGATCTTCTTTCCTTTTCGACTTAACCAACATATCGTCGATGTAGACTTTCATTGTTTTATCGAGTTGGTTTTTAAACATTTTGGTGACCAATCTCTGATATGTCGCCCCCGTATTCTTTAGTCCGAACGACATCACTTTATACTAGTATGCTCCATGGTGAGTGATGAAAGTGGTTTTCTCCTGGTCTTCTTCTTCCATGAGGATCTGATTGTAACCCCAATAGGCATCCACGAAGCTTAGCAACTCGTGTCCTGCTATTGCGTTGATGAGCTGGTTGATATGTGGCAATGGAAAAGAATCTTTCGGTCATGCCTTGTTTATGTCCGTGAAGTCTACACACATCCTCCACTTTCCGTTTTTCTTTTTCACCATGACCACATTGGCGAATCATTGAGGATATTTTGATTCCCGGACGGAGACATTTGCGAGCAGCTTATCGACCTCTTCGTTGATGGCTTCGTTGATTGCGGTGTTGAACTTCCTTCTCATTTGCCGCACCAGCGAGTAAAGGGGGTCGACATTTAACTTGTGGGTGGCAATATCTTTTGGGATGCCTAGCATATCTGCATGGGAGAAGGCAAATAGATCATCATGGTCAGTCAAGAACTTATAAAACTTACCTGGTTCCGAGAGGTTGTGCCCGATATAAGCCTTTTTTATGATGTAATTGCCGTCTAGTAGGATGGGATCAAGATTTTCTATCATTGATTCGGATGCTTCCACGATGTCGGGGTCCTTGATAACGTTTGTCCGTACGTCAAGTTTGGCTCCCGACATCGCTGATTTCTATGCTTCCGCATTTGCTCCTTTGAGTTGTTGGGTATATGCGCAATCTTGGGTGATGCGATAGCATTCTTGTGTGGTGCGGTGCTCCCCTCGAATGCTGAATATTCCCCATGGGGTAGGAAACTTGATCACTTGGTAGAAACTGGATGGGACCACTCGTATGGCGTGTATCCACGGGCGCCCTATGATGTCGTCGTAAGCTGTTTCCTGGTTCATGATGCAAAATGTTGTTTCCAGGGTGACTCCTCCGACTAGGATAGGTAGCACTATCTCTCTAGAGGTTCGTTCAACTACATTATTAAAACCTATTAGCATTATACAGTGCGGTATTCTTTTATCTTCGAGTCTTATCTGCACGAGGACTCGAGGATGGATAATATACGCACCTCTCCTGTCATCTACCATTATTCTTTTTACATTAGTATCTGCGATACGTAAAGTGATAACAAGAGCATCATAGTGAGGGAAAGACAAACCATCGACATCTGACTTATCGAAAATGATACTCTCTTCGAGGTCATCATACCATTTGTGGGTGATTGTTCTTTTGAGTTTGTGTGTGGTGGTGAACTTGACATGATTGATCGTTGCGCCATCACCCCCACCGATGATCATCTGTATGGTGCGAGCGGGAGAAGGCGGTTTTGGATGTCCTTGGGGCTGTTCGCATCTGTGGGCGAAGTTAGTCCGTCCTCGATCGCTCAGCACCTGTCGCACTCCTATGCAATCTTCGGTTTTGTGACCCCTTTCTTGGTGAAATTCGCAGAAAGCGCTTGACTTCCAAATGCTGGGGTCTGACCTCAACTTTTGCGGCCATTGCACCTTTGGACTGAGTTACTCTATGGCGTACACTATTTCTGAAGGAGAAACACAAAAATTGTGAGCGGATAGGAGTGGAGGCATACCTTTCTCGTGTCGATATGGTGTCGTATGTCGAGGAGGAGCATCTGTGCGTCGTGGTAGAGGAGGGGAAGACGTCCTGGTGTAGGGTTGGTGCATTTCCCGACCGAGGCAGTACCCCAACCGATCTCTTCGACCGTCGTTGCGATGATCTTTCCTTGCTTCAGTTTGAAGTGATGTTAACCGTTGGGTAGGGCTGTTGAGATCGTCCTCGTCGGCTCGTACCTCGGTGTAATAGGCATTGTGGATTTCTTCTCAAGTAGTTAGAGGGTATTTCATGAGCCTTCTTTGCAACTTTCTGGTCGCTCTCGCCTCTAACTTCCCAAGTAGTTGGAGGCATTATCCATTTTCGACCCGAACCATATCCAACCCGACCCGCTTGTTTGCCACCCATAATCCTAATATCTCATCCTTCTCTTAAACTATATCTGTTAGCTAGGCATAACTAAGATAGGTGTGGTCAATTGTGCATACCTCTGTTACTGTTAAAGGTAACTTATAATGTTTATATTTCTCTGCCCGGATCGTAAATACAGATAATCCTCACTAACTGGGTACCTCGTACCCTTCTTCACCTTTCTTTTTTTACCTTCTGATACTCCCATGGCCTGTTATTCACGGGGTGCTTTAGATACTCCATCTTAGGGTCTTAAGAAGAAAATTTGCACACCTGGTATACACGATCTGATAGGACCTCAAACAAGACCACGTCGTCAAGAATTCCTTCTCTACTAGTGCCCTCTAACTGCTACTGTATTAACCCTTTAGCTAGCTATAATTTTTCTAATTGCAAGCATCTCTATATCATTTGCAAACATAAGTCCTGGATCGAACTCATATGACTTAGCTCTATAGCACGATTTGAATTTAAAAAAAGGGTAACAAACTCCTAAATGCCTTGTAGCTTCTTGTTTATATAATGTGTTACACAACACATCTATAAACAAGGCTCTACTAGACATGACTTGCAGATTCCTTAGGATAGAACTACTATGATATCAAGTTTGTCACGCCTCAAACTTGGGGAGGCGTGGCTGGCACTGGTGTTATACTTGTCTAGAGCGTACCACTCTGAAACTGTAAACTATGGAGAGGTAACCCTCAACTTAGACTGACGAGGCCTACCTGCAAACTAACAATACCAATCAAGGTCGACGAGGCCATATTCAAATAACGTCTCTCTCATTTGAGGGGTAAATGTACCCAAAAGCTCGAAGACATAATCATGCAGGCCGACGAGGCCGCGATGAATGTCTCTAACCAGTAATACCAAAATGAACATTTATACAGAGCTGGCAACGCTACAATACTAATTTACAAAATATACAATACTCATCTACAAGTCTCTAGAGATAACTGAACTGTATCATAGTCGGGACAGGTCTCGACTTACCCATCAAACATGTATATATAAAATGGACTCCAAGGTCTAGACCTGGTAACTCTGAGGAAGTGGAGCTTACCAACCAAGGTGATGTTTGACTCTGTCAACTGTGAAGGTCTACCCAGATGTCTATCAAGACATTCAGGCATGAAACGTAGCGTCCCTGGCAGAAGGGATGCCAATACGAAATAATTTACCGAGTATGTAAGGCACCAGAATAATTGAAAGCTGAAACTGAACTGATAATATAATAACTGAAAGTAACCGGGAGTCAAAGATAATCTGAAGATATGCTTACCTGGTGATACGGACTCAACTCTTTTAATATAGTAAGTAAATAGGTGTCCGACCCTATAAGGCTTGCTATATGTAACTGTTCTGCATAGTAGGCTCGCTCATAAGCACCCGACCATACTAGGCTCTATATCTCATCCATTCTGGGCTTGCTCATATGCGCTCGACCAAAGTAGGCTCGGTATATAACTTACCACCTGATCAGAGGTTGCCCAATAGGGGCCTGTCCACTGATTATAGCTCGATGGTGGTGAAAATACTGTAATACTTCCCAATAGGGGCCTGCCCACCTATTATAGCTCGATGGTGGTAAAAATATTATATATATATATATATATATAGAGAGAGAGAGAGAGAGAGAGACCCTCTGCTCTCTTGACTAGAAGAAGATAATACTTAATTGAATGTAAAGTTCCGATAAGGGACAATACTGTAACTTTTGAGACTAGGATAATGTACATAAATTCAGGAGTACGAACTTCTCTTTATGTCTCATTATCCAACACATATAGTTAAGAGATTATGCCAAAATGAAGTAAAGATTTAGTCGTAACATACTTTATCATAGTCTGTCCAATGACCATGTTGAACTCGTCTTGTCGCACTTTAATGTACAATAATGATAATAATACTATCGTTAAGCGACAAAGGATGCAACTCTTGTACAACAAATGACAAACTTATTTTATATTAAAATAGACAGCATATCACATATTTTTCTTTCTTTCCCCAAGTCCATAAAGATAACAATAATACATATAACATTCACCTATATACCTTTAGTACCACAACACACCCAACAGCCCAACAACACCAATTAATCAATCAACATAACAACAAGTGCACAAACGTCACTAACGAAACTACTATTTGACACGACGAACGACAAGCTTGGATTGGAACGAAACCCCAACTCTTTTTACCATCTCCCCTATACTTACAACACCATCAACAAGTCTAGCATATAAACATATATATTGACATGGCATTCCAACCTTGTATCCATTAGAAAAGTAACATCAAACAATCCAACATGATATAACAACAACATGGACCACTTCTAGGTATTGTGTGGTTGCTTCTTCTCCTATTTACAATATCATCAACATAATCAACATATTGACAAGCATAAAACAATAAAAACATTATAAGCAAGCTATTCCCATGATTTCCATCCATATGAAGTCATATACACAACTCCAAAATAGTCCAATAAGAGACAACAACTTCTTATACAACTTCAAGTTCTATCTTGTAATTTTTAATCCAAATAACTTAACCAACACATAGATAACCTTAATCCCAAGAAATAGGTTGCTATACATACCTTAAAATTAGAAAAAATTTGAACCAATGCTTCTCTTAAGTTACAAGCACCCTTAATGATATCAACACCATAGAGACTCTCTTCTTCACTTAAGCTAAATTTTGAGGTTAGGTTTAAGTAAAACCACCTTGGATTCGACTTGGAAACTTGGAGAGCTGTTATAGAGAGTTTTGAAACTGTCCTTGGTCAAAAATAACAAAAAATGAGCCGTCCGACTTCTTTAAAATGTTCAAGGGTTGTCCACCGCCTAAGTGGGTCCCATTAGGAGCTGCTTGTGCGGTTTTGCAAAAACGCTAATATCTTTCTACTCCGATGTCGCATCGACAAACTATTTAATGCGTTGGAAACTAAACTCGATCTTTCATTTGATAAGTGGATCATCCCGTAATTCCTAATATATTGGGAGAAACGCTCAACTACATTTGACCTAATTTTCAGCACATTTATGAATATAACTTGTGATGACCTTTGCCAACTTTTGTTCCACAACTTGCTTGACTTTAAAATATAATACACGTCTATCATATGACTAAAATAACTCATAATATAATATCCTTATTATTTTAAGCCCCCTAGTCTCATCCCAAAAGTACATGTTATAACATTTCCAACTTCTCGACTTTCGACAACTTATTTTCTTCCATTTGTTTAGCTTCTAAACTTCCAACCCTCTTGGTACTTGCAGTTCATGATATAAAAAATTGTCAACCTTCATGGTAACATGATTAACTTACTTTATGTACTTTCGAATATAATTTCAATTTTGAGCTTACATCAATTGACTTATGACATATTTTCACAATGAAAATATGGGGTGTAACAAAATGTGTATTAATGTCCTTTTCAAAGTAATATATCTCAGGGGATCTTCGGGTTTACTACTAACGTTTTAAGTTATTAAACATTGATTATAGGTGGTTATACATATATTATATATGTTTTATTTATACCACTTCAAGTTATATTATATATTCTATCATTTGCTCAACCTCAAGTACTTTTGTTTAGCACTTTAGTTTATTGACAAATCCTAAACGAATTAATGTTAAGGTGTAATCATTTCCCTTTAATAAGGTGGCATAGAAAAACATGGAGTATCATAATGCTGGCCTTCATGCTAAAAATATGTGCTAGCTAGGGCTTCAAATACAGCTTTTTGATTGCTACCATCATTCTTGGCAGTATCCTCATCTCCCCGTATCATTTTATAAAATTGTCAAAATCTTATTATAATAAAATTGACAAATTTGTTGTCTACCTAAAGGTCAAAAGCCCACCAATTACCAAAGCGTGTTATGAATTGAATGTGACTACATAGGAATATTACACCGCTAAAATTTAATATTGTTGAAAACACCATAGATGACCTAGCAAAGCTTCCCAAGCACTGAATCTAGCTGCTTCATACGAAAAGAATTAAAAGGAAATTATTTTTCTTCTAAATTGGATGTCTACTTAATAATGAGTCTTTTAACATACCTGAAAAAGAGAAATAAGGAAACAAATTCTTTACATGTTTTTAGGTATTGGAATCTTTCTATTCTCATTCTTTTAGGTAACATCACACCTTGATGACAAAAGAATTACGTTGGGCGCAACGCTATTAAAGTTGGAATCTACGGCCTCTTTGCAGTAATCTTTTGGTCTCTACTTCATCCTTGATATCTCAACTTTTTCTTTCCAAAATATGCAGACGTAAAATACAAAATTAAATTTAAGAGATATATATTGAGTCCTTGTCGGCCTAGGAGATAAAGACCATGTATAGATCAATTTAAGTTCTTATGCACGAATAGTATAAAAGGATTTTTTTAACGATCAAGTCACCTATAAAATAAATTACATGTAAATATTAATCGGTAACCAATTGAAATATGGTAACGAAATAGCGTAACTACTTAATCTTTACATTATCATTGTATGTAAAAGAAGGGATGCCTAACAACCAAAAAGTTGTCTCCTTGTGACCTATAATATACGGTTTCGAGTCATTAGGTTAGGTTATCTAAATCATATCCCTTAAGTGTGACCCTTCTCCAAATCCTGCGTGAATACGAAATACTTTGTGCTCGGGCTGCCCTTTTTATCATTGTATGTAAAATCCGTACATTAAGAAATGTGTAAGTGACTAGTGATGGATTGTACAATGAATTTTAGTTCTCACCTTTAGTTAGCCAGGAATAGTAGTTCATTCATCACCATCTTGTTTCCTCAATTTCTTGATATTCCTTTCTGTATCTTCATCAATTATGGTGGTGAAAGTCGATTCTAAGTCAACGTGTAGGGTTGGATTTATGCTTGTTGAAAGTGAAGCTCTTCTTTTTGTACTTGATTTCTTGGGTGCAGGTGGACATGTAATCTCTGGGATTTTGTGATCCGAAGAAGTTGGAGTTGTAAATCCTTCATCGTTTTGAACTTCAGATTGTCCACTACATAGCCTTCCTTTTTCATCTGAACAATCTATACTTGGATTATTTTCATCTTGTTTATGGTCAACGATCTGTTGATCATCTGGTGCAATATCTGTATACTTATTTGGATCTTTTGATGTGGGCAGTTGTATATCATTATCGGATTTGATATTTTTCTCATCTTCCTTCACTTGAAAAAGGTCCGAATTTGACATACTCAAAATTAAAAGCTGACCAAAAGTTGATCACCAGAAGTTGACTTATGAGCTTTGTCAGTGTTTTGAATGTATTTGTGTATGAGATGAAGAGGAAAGAGAGAAAGGCGACAGCTTGTTAGAAGAAGCTGGAAAAAGGAAAGCTGAGCCTTGGTGAAGGATCCAATGCACAAAAATTCTCATATATTGCATTTCTTTTTTATAGTCTTTGTCAGTGTTAACATAGAATATTATACTGAATGCAAATATATCCTCTAATATTGTCATTGTTCATTAGGTTAGACGTTGGAACTTGATAATGTTAGGAGTCCCTCGCACAAGGCACATATTAATTAGTTTTCAACTTCTCATGACTTTTTAACTAGTGCATTATTTTATTTTTTTTTATAAAAAAATTCTCTGAAAATCCGCAGCTCATTACGCAATATATAGCTCGTAAATCACACAGGAAATCATGCAAACTGTACAAGGCAAACTCGATGCGATAAACTCTAACTGAGGAGGCTGCTGGTAAGGGGAATCAATTACAGGGCGGGGTGGAAAAGGGGAGGGGGGTCGGGTCGGATATGGGATGGATCGAAAACGGGTAATGAAAAAATGGATAAATTATCTGAACCGACTCATATTTAATACGGATAAAGATGGGTAAACCAGCGGATAATATGGGTAACCATATTATCCATGACTTCATGAATATGATCATTTTTGGGAGAATTCCTAATCTCCCAAACTTGAGGAACCCCCAATTTGAGATTTTACAAAAGTAAAAGTTAAACCCATAGGTTATCCACTTGATTGTCCATTTTCTAAATGAATAATATTGTTATTATCTATATTTGACCCGTTTTTAAAAAGTCCATTATCCAACCCATTTTTTAGTGGATAATATGAGTGATTAATTGTTTTCTTTTGACCATTTTGCCACCTCTAATCACAGGTCTCCCACGTGGGAAATCACTCATCCAACTAACTCAACCGACCGGGTGGAGTTTAAAAAAAAACCTTGCGGGCTCAGTGTACTAATTTTCCAGTATAAATATTTTTAGTTTTTATATTTATATTATTACCATATACATAAATGACTAAAAATATGTAGAAAATTAAATCTTAACATTGCATTCTCCGACAAGCTTAAATAGAAACAATTGAATGTTAAACTCGTGCCTAACATATGGCCGATGAATAGATCAAGTCATAAAATTGGACTGCATCACCTAGGAGCACAAAAGGACAAAATTCTTATTTAATGGAAGGGAATATGAAAAACAAAAAAAGATTTGGCCAGGGAAAATTAATAAGTTGAAGACGTGCAGAAGATCAAGAGTAGTTGAAAACACAAAGAACGTCTATCTCTTTAATTTCCAGCAGATAGGTTTATATGAAAATATATCGGTCTAGACCACAGAATATGCATGTAATTATATAAAGATCCCAATTTTAAGTTACGGGACGACATTAGACGAGCCCCAAGGACACCTTATAATATGCTTAGTTAAAAAATCAATACCGGTATCACGGAAAAATAAATTAGCTAAAACAAATAAATCTCTTAATGTTCTCTGCACGTTAAAAGGTTATTTTTCTTGGGTGTGTGAACAAAGTTTCACATGAAAACTAAAAAAGAAAAAGGATGCTACTTATAAGGTGTACTATATATAGGACTCAAGCTAAGGGCGGACATTCGTTGGATGTGACACCGCTTCGCCAAAATTTTTTACTAGGCATATAGAATTACACTGTGTCAAAACGGGTAATAAATGTATAATTATACAACTTGACTAGTATTCTTGCTTGGCATGTTGGGTAGATTCTTGATTTTGCTTTGAGAGGTCGGAAGTTTGAACCTAAACTATAACATATTTTTGGCAAATATTTAAAGAGCCTCTTGTTAAAAATTGTGGTTACGTAGGACTGAACTCGAGTCCTCTTCTAATTTAAGACCCCACAAAACTAATGCATTACGACTATCACTCATTTAAAATTATAATAATTAAACGTTATTTATTATACACTTTTATGTAAATATAGACATCGCTTATATAAAATCATGCGTATTCTCTTGATGATAGTCTTAATGGTATAAGGTATTTTAAAAAATATATGTAAATTTTACTCAAAACAAACAATATCATACCACGTAAGAGTATTTTTGGATTGTTTTAGCGCTAACAGTTCATGCGCTAAAAGCAAGTAAAAAGATTAGGAGTTGTTAAAGTCATGAGTTGAAAACTATGTTTGAGATGACCTCTTGCAGTTCCCGATAGAGGGGGATGGAGTTGGTATCCGCATAGCGAAACCACGTGCATGTTTGCATCAAACTGCGTATGTCAAGCTTGAAAACGAAACGAAAGCTACCCCTCAGCCACCCGATCACACTCTTGTAAATACGTATTTATACCGTGTTATACCAAATTAAATAATTTAATCTTAATAGTTAAAAGTTAAAAATTTAAAATATATATCATTCGATCATGATCAAATATAAATTCGTATATGAAAAATACTTGTCTTGTAATGATCATTAGATTGGTGTAAATACTAATCCCTTACCGGGGACGGGGACAGAGGCACAAGCTGTCCTACGAGTCTAGTCGAACCTAATAGCTTTTGCTCAAATAATGTATTTTGTGATTTCATGAAATATCTATAAATATTAAATTTAGAACTCAATCATTAGCACTTTGAAGTCGTTGTTCCAAAATCCAGAACTCATAAGGTTAAAATCTTGACTCCGCTCGGTCAATAGACTCCTACCGTTTCCAAGTTCTGGCCTAATGAATTTTATATATATATTTGATGCATTGGATCCTTCGCCAAGATTCAGCTTTCCCTTTTCCTTCTTGTAATTAACAACAACCCCATACGCAAATAATTACACTCAAATTCTTTGGAAGCACAGGAAAACAGGAGAAAAGAAGCACTAGCAAAAGGGGGATTTTGATGTTGATATAGTTTGTTCCTCCTCCTAATATATAGGTGTCAACTCTCTCAACCTTCCATACTATTTCTTTCATTCTTTTTAATACTTTGACCTTTTCTTTAGATTTCTTTTGTCATTTTTCCTATTTCCTTTAGGCTTTATCTCATTCATTAGTACTTTTAGGATAAATTTAGCTTCTATTAGACACCAAACGACCAAATCCTTCTCCGCTTCTTGAATTTTCGGCTCTAACACAAAGAAAGAAAATGATATTTCTAATGAAAAGTAAAAAAGAAAGAAGACATATATAACTACTAGTAATAAGATTATATTTTTGTTAAAGCTAGAGACTGAAAACATTTAGCTTAGGGATTTTGGATTTTTTTTCCATGCTTATCATTTATGCTTTGTACAAAGTTCACTGTGACTTATGATTAGAAGACTATTTTGATAGTAATAATATTAACCGTTGTTTTCTCATTAACTTTTTACACTGTCGCGTTAGAATAATTGTGCATATGTTAAAGGAAATGAGCACCCACGACCTTAATTAAAATCTTCGATCCGTCACTAATAGTAATGCTGGAGTCCTCTTCTCTTTATGTGTTAATTAAAGAACCATTCTTCTTTCTCAGAATTAAGCTCTACGTCACTCAGAAGATATACTAGTTAAGTTCTACTTCATTATATCTGGACTATTTCAGAGTAGACGTGCAAATTTAGAATAAAAATGATTTCCTTCTTTTCGTATATGCAGCGAAAATATTTTCCCTAGTTAAAATTGCAAGTGCAAGATAGTAATACATACAGTACTATTTTTAGCATGAAGGCCAGCATTCGAATTAATGGTAGTGTTTTTAATGTGGCAGTACATTATTTAAAGGGAACTTAACAATAACACCTGAAAATTCAGTAGTAGGATGTGACAATAAACTAAATTAAAGAACAAAAACTGGTGTATATACAGGTAGAAACTAGAGCAAATGAGAGAAAACTCTGGCTTGAACGAATCTTTTAATATGGTCCTAAGTAATCAATAGCGAAATAAGATAAAACTTCTGTCATTTATTGTGAATCAAACGGCTATTCAGAGAAAGAAACAAAGGAATATTTTGATCAATCATAAAAAGTAATTAAACTTTGTTTAGAATAATGCATATAAGTTACATATATCTCCTTTCAATTTCCATTTTCCAAACGTCAGACTCACTATGGTTTAAAGCTTGTTAACTTATATACCCAACATCTCTTTTTGTGTTTTACCGATATGAAATTCTGTCTAAAGTCTGGGGTGTTACACGTACTTTCATTAGCATAAGAAGAAACAATTTACCTCTTACTTACTATAATGCGTGCATGACAAAGATTCACCGTTTATTTTTTCTAGTTGGCTGATATACGTAGATTATATACTAATTATATACAATATACATATATTATATATGGATTGTAAATATATTATACATTCACGGGATATTTTTTGTTTAAGCGGTAGGGTGTGTGATAATTAAGGTTAATTTTTCCAAAATTTATGGGTGCTAAATGTGCCGGATTGACCCAAGTGCATGGTTAGCCACTAATAACACATGTATTTTACTTTTAAGCCACTGTTTAAAATATCTTTATTCTTTAACCATTGCTTTAATAAACTTTAACTGCCCGGACGAAAATACCCTTCTGCCCATGTCCTTAACTTTTGAACTTAACTTCAAGATTTCAGGACTACATATCCTTAACTTTTGAACTTGAACTCTAAGTTTAGGACTTCTGGACTACATGTCCTTAACTTTTGAACTTAACTTCAGGACTTCAGGACCGAGTGTCCTTAACTTTTGAGCTTGTTAGTCTAATTAAGTTCAGGACCTATTGTCCTTAATTTTTGGGCTTCCTAGCCTAAGTTCAGGACCTATTGTCCTTAACTTTTGAGCTTGTTAGTCTAAGTTCAGGACTTCATGACCTATTGTCCTTAACTTTTGAACTTGTAACTGTAAGTTCAGGACCTATTATCTTTAATTTTTGGGTTTCTTAGCCTAAGTTCAGGACCTATTGTCCTTAACTTTTGAGCTTGTTAGTCTAAGTTCAGGACTTCAGGACCTAGTGTCCTTAACTTTTGAACTTGTAATTGTAAGTTCAGGACCTATTGTCCTTAACTTTTGAGCTTGTTAGTCTAAGTTCAGGACCAAGTGTCCTTAAATTTGAATTTGTAACTTTAAGTTCAGGACCAAGTGTCCTTAACTTTTGAACTTGGAACAAACTCGAAATTCAGGACCAAGTGTCCTTAATTTTTGAACTTGTAACTATAAGTTTAGAATCCATAATGTAGCAGAAAATAAAAAATACATCACAGAAATCACAAACCGAAACACTGTGTCCAATCCATCACACCTTTATGCAGAGTTCGATTTTCAATTAGGAGATGATCGTTCTTTTGGTGGATTTTACGGCACTGCAACTGATCAAGGCATTGACAGTATTGGGTTATGTGAAGACCATCACATCCTCCACAATAAGTAGAATAACATCCAACGAAACGACTGACACGGCCAAAAGGAAAGAAAATCATTCAATTCAACATGTATATTTGATGTTCATGATTTTTTCATATTAGATCATTTGTTGCTTTTGTTAAGTTCATTGCGTGAGAATCATGAACTGATCTAGTTTATTACCCAACGAGTTGAAAGAGATAGAAGAAAGGGTAACATATTCTTTTCGTATTAATTTTAATAGACTAATGATTACTATTGTTAAGCATTAAAAATACTGGATAAAAAGTAAATACAACTTTAAAAAGTGGCTACTCCACACGATTTTTACGCATGAGGTATAGCGGGCTGGGTTAGGGTATTGGATCGGCTGATCAGCTGCGGTTGGATTGTGAAATAGCAATGACTTCTCTTATCAGGCGTCCAATGGGCCTATTCAGGTAATCTGTCGAACTGTTGGGATTCGGTCATTTCTTTGTTCCAAGGACCAGTTTTGGCGGAAATTACCAGCTATGTCCATCTATAAGTAGCTCATTACAAAAATTGACTAATTGATAAAATAATACTAATATTAGCCAAATTAGCCAATTAGCTATTTGTAGCAAAAAAATATCAAATTTTTGCTTTGTTTTGAGTGGGTGTTATTAGAATAGATGTGGCACAACTTAAGGAGCTTGAATCTCAGTTTTGGGATGATTTGGTGAAGTTTTGAGGTGGTTTGAATTGAAAATTCGAAGTAAAAGCTGAACATGAAAAAAATGATATGTGTATCATTTGTGTATCACATATGTATCATATGTGTATCAATTGTGTATCACATGTATATCCATGTATACCTGTGTGTGAGATACATGCGTGATACATATGTCACAGAAGACTTTTTTGAACTCGATTTAATTACGAATTTTGATACAAAACCAGTCCAAATCACCTCCAATCTTCCTCAAATTTTTTATATAAACTTATCTATATATTTTCAATGAATTTCAACTATACCCATTGAAAAAGTTTCTTTTTTGTTTAGATTTTTGGAATATTGTATAGATTTTTGTTTTTCATCACTTATTTGCTACCATGTCCATGAAATTTCCTTTCCGTATTGTATCTAATGTTGCTAATGATGCTTAAAAATATGGAAGGTAATTTTTGCATGTGATTCTTTGATAGAAAGAACCCTATTATTTGGTTTTTCAATTTTTATTGACTAGTTTTGGTAAGTCTATGACTGATGGCTAGAGGTTGGTAAGTTGAAATTATTCGAGACATTTGTTTAAGTTTCCCCAGTTTTGGCCACCCATGGATCGGAATTACGGTCCATATGAAAAAATTCATAATTGCTAGGTAACAGAGTAAGCTCTATAGGGCTTAGTGAAAATCGTCTTTCCTCAAAAAGGAAAAAGATTAGTAGAATTTGCTGAATAAAGATGTTTGATGGTTGGGATTTTTACCAAGCTATAATATAATAGAAACCTATTTATTATTTTTATTTAAGTATTATTAATTATTTTGTACATCTATATTTACTAGTTATATACAAAATCATAAAAAAGAAAAAAAATAAATCAAAATCCCTTAATTTTAGCCTACCAGTTACACGACATCCACCCCAATTTCCAATAACCCCTATATTTAAGATTCTGTTTCTTTTCCAAATGATGTTAAATATTTTTTTCTTTCTTTCTTAATAATCACTAAAATCTCTCTCTCTCTCTCTTTTTTTATAACCCCCCCCCCCCCCCAAATTTCGATTCTTTTCATTTTTCAAAGGGATTCAAACTCAATTTCTCTCTTTCTAATCGCCCGAAATCTCTATTTCTTATTGATATAATGCAGTCGAAATTCGAAATATTGCTCTAGAATCAAGCTGTGGGAAAGTTTTGAATCTTGTTTTCTTTCTATCTAAAAACCTTTATTGTGTATGACTTGTATATGACATATCAATACCCCCAAAAATACTTGATACAATATTAATATAATTATAATGCGATTATATTAGATTTTTAGTGTAGAGTTGTGATTGAAACTTGAAGAAGATGAAAATCATAATTCATAATTTTTTCAGAAATGTATCGCGACAGTATTGTAATTATATATGTATCATAACTGTTGAAGGAAATGTATTACAAATGTATGATAATTATATATTTATTTTATATTGTTATGAGCACGTGTGAGTTCGTGATGAATTTCACAATTTGTATCACAAATATATGATAATTATATATTAATTTATTAGTATTGTATTAGGTATTATTTTGGGTATTAATGTACCATATACAAGTTAGATATAATTGTGATACAAGTATGATACAATTATATTTTAGGAAAAAATATTTTTATTACAATTATGATACTGTTATCGTATAATTATCATATAATTCCTGAATATTTCTTCATTTTCAGTGTTATCTAGTCTCCCAGCAAAAGAACGATGCAATTGATAATTTTTTAATAATATAAAGTTGTTTGCAATGGTGGAAAGAGAAAAGATGGAGATTATAGGCGTAGATTAAGGGATTTTGATGTGAAAAAAAAAGAGAGAGAAGAAGAAAAGGGAAAAAAAAGGAAATGATGTAATTGAATACCTTAATTATATTGAAGGCACTAATAATGGGGTGAGAGTCATTTAAGGAGCAATGTATGCAATTTATAAAAAAAAAAAACTTAGATACTTATTAAAAAATACATAACATAAAGAATATAAGTAAATAAGTTTTTATTATAGTATAGTTCGGTAAAAATTCCTTGATTGTTAGATCTATGTTGGAATTGTTACACAGATAGCCAGTCAGATTCAATATTTACTTTTTCTCGTCGGTAATCATAGATTATATATTAATTATACACATTTATACATATATTATATATTCGTCGGCTATTTTAAGTCTAAGAGTTTTAGGCGGCAACCAACTACTCAAACAAGAGTCACACTCAATGAAGTCCTTATTCATATTCATCACATTATTTGTATCAATCTTTCTAAGAACTCTTATCCCTACTTCTCTTCATGGCAGATATAGCCTTTCAGTCACAAGTTCAACTAAACCTATAACTTTTGACAGGAAGTATAAATTTGTATGTAAAAAACTAAAATCTCAATAAATATTAGATTTGAACATATAATTTTAACATTATAATAAATTCAATGTTAAAATTTTTTAAAAATTGAACTCATTAAATTTAAATCTTTAATCCGTCTCGACTATATTTTCACTAAACTCTGCTAAACTGCTTTGCCCTAGAGTAGTTTGAACATTGTAATTTAGCCAGAGTGTCGGATTCTCTTCCACTCAATATATGTAACTACACTTTTTTCACAAAATATTATATCCACTGAAGTCTAGAAAGTAAAGCCTGTAATCAGTAATCTTATACCAACATTGTTTCCTTTCTTGTCCCCCCCCCCCCACCCCACTCTCTCCCCACACACACCCCAAAAAAAAAAAAAAAAAAAAAATGGGACGTAGAAAAAGTTCATTTGGTCCCGACAATATTGAGAATGATTGTCTAAAGCTCCAAGACTGGCCTTTTATCTCAAATTAATTAATTCCTCTCTTATAGTTTAATCATATCTCTAAGACAAACAATTTGCATCCCATGTATTATTTTATAACTCTTGGTTTCCCTTGCTGCATAGAATAAGTAACGAGTACTAAACTTAAAATTTAATTTTAAGATGCTAAATACCAGAATGAGCTATATATGTGAAGTTATACATACAAACTGCTACTATGAAGACACCTATATACTTTTTTCAATGCATTCAACATGACATATAAGACCACCACATTCTCTGAGGGATTCACTTGGTTGGTCACATGCATTACTAAAGATATGTAATTTCTACATAAGATTTTGCATAAGTAATGTAGTATGATATTTGGTCAGTTGCATAGGAAGAAAAATGTTTCAACATAATTAATGAGTATTTTGTCGGCCGGTTAAAAATAATAATTCTCGTGTAACTAATACAGTATTTGGTTAAAGGTATTAAACTAAAATATATACCGGCATAAATTATTTAAAGAATTTATACATTATGATTTTACGTGGTATACAATGTAAGTAACCAAACATGTATTAACAATACATGGATAAGAGACTTTTAAACAAAAACGCTCATAAAGAAGGTAGTTATTATACATAATATTCCATAATCATTGTTCATCGCGTAACAATTAATATTATCCATTATAATATTTCAGTATTTACACTACAAAAAAACCCCAATTACCAACCAAAAAAATTGTTGGTAAACTGATCAAATTGGTTGGCAATTTGAATTACTAACAGATTACCAACGGATATTGATCCGTTGCTAAAAGGCTCGATGGTAAATTTTACCAACCAGTTTGAATTTGTTGGTAAAATTACCAACTAAAAATCAGTTAGTAAACACCAAATAAATTTGTTGATAATTTTTGAATCTTGAGTCCAAGATTTCCGTTGGTAATTTACTAACCAAAATTCGGTTGGAAGTCCATTAGTAACTTTACTAACAGATAGAAAATGAATTAGTAAAATTGGGTTTTCATTATTTAAATTGTGTTTGTAAATGGTTGGTAAATATAGTAACAAGAAAAATTTCGTTTATATTTCGTTAGCAACTATACTAATGGATACCAACTTGGTTGTTAAATCCGATAGTATATTTTTAAAAGTACATTGGCAATCGGTTGGTAATTTTATCTATGGAAAAGTTCTGTTTAAGAAATTGTTGGTAATTTACAAGTAAATTTCAAATTCGTTAGCAAATATGGTTATTTATTTTTAAAATTTACGTTAGTAATTCGTCATAAAATTTACTAACAAATTGTAAATGTGTTACCAACTATTACAAATATTAAACAAAACAAAAAACATACTAGAACTTTATAAATAATAATAATATCTATCATGAAGTTGAAAGCAGAATCCAAGACGTGTCTAACATAAAAGAAGCTAAAATAAATCTAAATCGTGTCATTTGACGACGAGTCATGTCTACGAGAAGGCGGTGTAGGTAAGCCACCTATTAGGACAGACAGACGATTTTGGAGTAGTAGATCAACTTGCTCACGCACCTCTTGTTGCATTTCGTGTCTCATTTCTTCACGCAGTTCTTCTCGCATTTCTTCTCTCATTTCTTGTCTAATCTCTTGTCTGATCTTTGATCTCATCTCATGCTTCATCTCTTCCTTAATTTCTTGCAAACGATGCCCGACACATTCATTCACCTGAGCATTAAAGTCTATATCTTGAAGTGGAGATATCGAACTGGAGGATGCACCAACATGCCCATAGAAAGGAGCTTGAGAACCAAGACCATAAATGCGCGTCTTCTTAACACCGACTTCCTCCAAATAAATTTGTGAGTAATCAACTTCAGGAGGTTCACTGGACCCATCTTCAGGCTGAGATGCAGACGCAATTTTCGACATTATGGTATCCTGAACAAAAAAAAATGATATAAACTCTATAATAATATATTTTGAAAGAGAAAACATCAAGAACAGAGTCATAAAGGCAACAAAACTGAAAACTCAAATGTCAATAACAACACCTTAAAGACAATTGTTTTGATGTACACAACAATTTTTTCCTATAAATTGCATTACTTGTTCGTCATCAATTTGTTATACTTTCAGATAAAGAAGTAATAATTTTCAACAGTGACATGTTATACAGCTTATATGTGCAGATTTATAAATCATCTGGGAGTTTCCTAGAGAAGGATGACTAAAATTGAATACTGATGTGCTACGAGAGGGAACCCAGGCAAGAGTTCAATTGGTTACTATATACGAGATGCATTAGAGGATATTATTTATGTACATGGGTAGGAGATTCATGAAACTACAAACACAGAAGCAGAGGCAGTAGCTATCCTTCATGTACTAAGGTATTGTAAAGCTCAGTTGCTATCTCCTACTTGGGTGCAAACAGATTCTATGCTATTGAAAAATGTCATTGAAGGAAGGTGGAGTATACCATGGGGAATTGAGAGCATGTGGAGGAAATAAGGAAGTTGTTATAGGAGTGTAACGCTATCATAACGCATATGTATCGTGGAGATAACAAACTGGCTGATAACTTAGCTAATAATGCTCTTGATGTAGGTCCTATGGAGTGTGATTCTTTTGCACAACTGGATAGTACAGGAAAAGGATTGTGAATAACGATAAACTTCAATGCCCATACTTAAGAATAAGAGTTGCAAGAGATTGAAAGGGGAGGAGAAGGTGAACACAATGGAGGGAGGAGATAACCATACATACCTGCCTTGTTCAAATCCTTAGGAAGGAGAACATGGTGGGTCTTGTTTATATTAACATTGTATTCTTTTTTGCAGGGAAAGCTATTGTATCCATGCCTTACCATTTGATACAATTTCATTGGGTAGTATTAGCACTTGATACTCACTCCCATGAACGAGTATTGGATAGTAGGCATAAGCATGGAACTATGGAGTAAATAAAAAATACTTAGGGCTATTTGTGCTCTCAATCTCAGAGGGCATATGCTAAGAATACACAATCATGTCCAAACCACTATGTTTCTGCCATTTTTCCATAAAGAAAAGAGGGACTCACATTTACTGCATCTTAGAGAAAAGCCATTGCCTAGTTCTTTGGCCACGCTCCTGACTGACTTTGGAAGCTACATTTGGAGGGCTCTCAGAAGGGCATATGCACTGTATTACATATGTATAATTTCTCAGGATGTGATTCATGGGAATAATACATTGATATTGTACTGGACATCACTACATTCTAGGAAGGTACACTATATAATCATAAAGGAAACTTATTGTGCTATAGACCTGGATAACTCGAAGTTTCAAATGTGGGAGGTGATTCACAAAATATTTACCAAATATGGGGAGTTAACAGAATACATAAAAGGATGCAATGGAGTATCAAGATGAGTTTCAACAAATCAACAAGGAATCACACAAAAGCACGAATATCGTGTGAACTGAAGGATGTACTGTTTTCATTTGGATTAGTGCTCAAAGTTTGTGCTACGCTTTCAAGCCAAATAATGAAGATGTCAATAAATTGTTCAAAGCGCTACAAGCATCTGCCCAGCTCTTGGAAGAAGGCGAATCAAATTTGAAGACAGTGGGTGCTCATGCGATTTATATCCATATGGCTAGTTTATATTATATTTTGTTTATACTATTATAGGTTATAGGTTTTTACATTTCTTAGTTCAAATTGTAAGACCAATTTTGGGGATCACTCACTCAAAATTGGTAATAGGAGATATGTAATTTCCAAGATAGGTGCTTTACTTTTACGTGCCAAAAAATGACAGCCAAGCTATAGTAACTTACATATGTGCTCTTAGATTTCTAGTCCACAAACTCCTTGTTCGCCTTGACATGTGTCTTCTTCAGAAGCTCATGTGGATGGGCTGGTCTTCCTAGTTCTTTAGCCTAAAATTGAAAATCAAGTTCACTATATTAATACATAATCACTAGCTTTGGAGATATTCTAACTTGGCTAAAGAAAAATGAATATACTAGTAGTCTTGCATGTTCTCGGTGAGCTCTGGAGCCTTTTGTATGGCGTGAGGGACCATACCCTTCACCACCTTTTTCACTTAGTCGATTCCTTGAGCATTGCGCAGACGTAGATTTAGAAGCCTCAGTTTCCCAGTGAGGCTTCCAGCTCTCCCAAATAGATACTGGAATATGTTTGCGCTTCTTCTCACAAGCTCTTACTTCAGATAACATACCCTTGTATCGTTCTGCACATTTGCTCATAAACTTATCCTTTATGGCACCTTCAATTGCAGTGTCCCATTGAAATTGTTTCTGTTTGAGAAGATCAAATGAAAAATAATACAAGATATTGATAACAACAACAACAACGACAACTTACCCAGTATAGTAGATCCTCGGCTCAAGAAAGATAAAGGGAACTCCAAATATTATCGATCTTATTTGAAAAAAAAAAGAATAGCTCCAAATATCTAAAAGAAATGAGAAGGGTCTTCTAGCCTAGCTAAAGAAAAAAAATTACTGATCTAGAAATCAAGTTAAAAACAGAGATCACCAACCAAATATTAAGAAAGAACTGTGATCCCTCAAGATAGAAAAAACCTTTGCGAGACAATTATTATCAACATATGGGATCAAAAGTTTATGCTTATTCCATCTTTACTGTTGTGGTCATTATAAATTTTCCCTAGTTCTTCTCGGACACTGGTGCCGCAGGACATAGCAGTCCTAGAATTGCTCTATCAAGGTACTTGATAAATGACGATGCTTGGACCAGAACCTATAAAATTCAACATATGTATATTCCGGAAGTTGAAGGAAATATGAGATCTTAAAATAATTAATGCATTAGTTACTTCATGACATTTGTACATTTGGCAGAAAGGGAAACTAACTAGTATAATATTAAAGTATTAAGTTTTCTATTTTCATCCTTTTATCTTGCATTACTGATGTGTAGGTATTTATAGCAACATAAAAGTACTATAACTAAGAAGTCTTGGACGTTATAAAAACTGTTATATATATGGATTATAATTTTTTCCCCTAATTATGCAACAAAAATAAAATATTGCAATGAGAGGAATTCAAGTATCGTGAAATTCTGATAAATGTATCATATATGTACTCAGCAGAAGGGGATTCTGAAGAAAAAAGCACCAATATGACAAACTATAAGGACTTAATCATGATTACAAGGTTTCTCAAAGATGTAAGAGATGGATAACGGTCTAATTCCGATAGAATTAATAGCAGTAGATGAAATAATTAGGAGCTCATTCACGATATCATGATTTCTCCCACATTTTAGGTCGAACTATTGAAATTATCTGTCTAGAAACTAACAAAGCAAAGAACTGCATTCTCCATAGCCAACTAAAGCATACTTTTAATGCATTTATTTATTAGTTCATCATAATTATCCGATATCTCCTATACATCTCGACATTGAAGACTACTAACCAAATTTTGTTTGGCTACCCACCCTAGTATTAATCAAATCAGAGATGTCACAAGCCCCAAACCAGTATTTTCTGGAATGCTCACAGAACAGATGAAATACAAGATTGATACAACAGAAATTTAAAATGTACAAATTCCATTATTAAAATGATAATTAGTACTATAACTTTACCTTAAACTCTTCTCAATAGAAATCTTTTGTCTCTGGTGTAACAGACTTCCAATTATGTCCTTCATTATCCAGTTTCTCCTTGAAGATTTTTGTGACAGACCGAGCGACTTGATTGTCCTGGTCCAGACTTGAGTAAATAAGAAATGAATTATTTTATTACTCCATTTCATTTAAAGATTTCATATTCTTTCAAGAAGCATTTGAGAAAAAACGTGAATTACTTAGGAGATGCTTAATAATCATCAAAAGGGACATTCTTCTGCCCATCTTCTTATGAACCAATTTATATTTTTTGTGTGAAGTGTAAGTAATATATTTATTTTACACAATTACTGCAGTAAATGAGTTGTTACCTCCTAACTAGAGTTAATATGAAGGAATTAAGATTTTGGTATGCAACGAAGACCACATTAATGCACTCATATTGGAAAATCATATACATTATTCCAAAAGTTTTCCTAATAAGACCAAGTCTTACTTCATATAAAATAAAATAGAAAAGCTTTCTTCTATAAGACGATTTCATGAGCATATTCATCTAGAGTCATTGTCTAGTCATATTGAAAAAGATAAGAACTTCCCTGCTTTCTTTAGTTTTTTGGATAAGAGCACCCTACTGTTAGAGTAGAAAATCAAATGACATGTTCATTTGAAGTGCTTGTCCTACGTACCATTTAAAAAAGATAAAAAAGATTTCGTTAACTGCATGCTATAATAAATTATGCCTCAACATGTCTATCCCAATAGTCTAAATATGTATCTATTTTTTTAGATGCTAAACAATCAGGTATGACTTTACATAACTTTGCAAAGATGCACTGTTACACACCAGATAAGCACGAAATAAAAATAAATAAATAAATATAAATAGATGACACTTGTACTCTTACCCTCCAAGGACGATTGTAATTGGGATACGGTTACCACCAATTGTGTTTGACGAACTTGTTGTTTGGATTTCATCTCCAGGTGTACCAAGATCAGAAGATAAAGATGGTAAGGATCTGTTTATAGCTGCATCCGAATGTGGTGTTTCTATAACTGGAGGTTAAGGTGATAATGGTGACTGATTAAATGTGGGACTCAACATCTCAGGAGATCTCAGCGTGTTTACATTCCTGTTTTCAGCATATCTACATGCTCCACCTCCCCCTAGGTGCCATATCTGCAATTCCAAAGTCATATTTAGATGAACAAATACATAATTAATGAATTATGATCAAATCTAATTGGATACTGTAATAAGTAGTTAATTGTTATATTATTCCAAGAGTAATTAATTGATATATTACTCTAAGAACAGAATGCTCTGAAAAAATTAAGGCATACAAGTATTAATTTAGATATGGCATATTAAAAAGACAAACAACTTCATAAGTATTTCTTACCGCATTTGCAAAATACAACTGTCACACCTCCCTTTTTACTACACTTCCTGAGAAGGGAGTATAAGAGGGAGTTTTTTTCCAACTTAAAGTGACAATCGAAACGGGATTTATTATTAAAAGATTTAGAGTCACCACTTGGGATAATTTTATGGTGTCCCAAGTCACCGGTTGAATCCCCAATCGAGAAAAAACTTGACTCTGTTTAACAGTCCGCGAACCAGAAATCCGAGTAAGGAATTATGTTAACCCGGGAGAAGGTGTTAGGCATTCCCGAATTCCGTGGTTCTAGCGCGTTCGCTCAACTGTTATATTCAGCTTAATTATCTGATTCTAGTACATTTTAAACCTATGTGCATTTTAAAACTTTAACCGCTTTTAGTCATTTTAGGAATATTGCAACGCTATTAAAACACGTCTTGAACCACGTCACATAAATGCACCCGCAGTCTTCGACATATTTTAACATCATTGAGATTTGGATTTGGGTCACGTAAATGCGCACCCGAGTTTAGGAAGGTAAATTATTAAAATAACACGCCTAAAGTAACTACGCGTTTGCAACTTTGCGAGAGCCATGAAAATTCGCTAAATGGCACGCCTTGAATTCTAAGGATCAAAACAAACTTAATTAAAACAAGGGCTATACAATTGTCATTTTGTTTGGTATGACATACCTAGAATTATTCTAATTAACGGGTTTTGATGCCAACTCGTGAGGGCCATAAACTAATCGTTCACCTATCATGGCTCTCCTCAGTTAAACTACGGTCATGATCTATTTAAATGCAAAATGAACTTCCCTCCCCCAAGTGACATTCCATTTGCATTGTTCTAATCCATATGTACGTGATGTCTTATTTACTAATGGGCTTGGGGAAATGGTTTCAGCCTTGACCTTGGTTTTGAAACCAATATCTCTAAAACTTTTGGACTAGAGGGACAGCCCGAAGTCAGATCCCCGCACGAAGTCAGATCCCCGCAGGAAAAGCCTCAAGGACTAAGTTAGCTAACGAGAATTGGGCCCAAATACCGAACTCTGCATTACGCTAAATCATGATCTATCACCCCAAATCAATTTATGTGAAAGCAAGAAGAAGATAGGCAGTGAAATCAACACATTGAGAGTGAACTAACGTGAAGCAAAATCCATTTTTCATCCGAGCCCAAATACATATGTGCAAACTCCTGCTTGACTTCACATTTGTAACTATCTTAATAGGGAATGATGGATAAATCAAATGCTCCCAGATCAAACATTGGTTCGTCACGACATGAAATCAATCTTTAATTAACTTCACAAAAAAACAGTCATTTTACTCGAAAGTTGGTTTAATCTAGACGAGATGGTAGATGGAAATCTGTGAAGTATCCTACTGAGCAAACATGAATCTTAACTTTAAACCTGTAGTAATCATGCTTACCAAAACAGTATTTGCATGAATCAATACATATGCAAGCCAACATCTAGCACTTCAAAACATCAAAACTAAAATCCGCTGAGTTCCAGCAGAAAACTAACAAGACTATGACCCAGAATACAAAGCAAGCATGAAGTTGAATAATTAAAATTCATGATTCACCTGTCATAAAAACATCAACAGAACTTATTCATACACCTTCCAGACACGCTATTTAGCATTGAAACTAAACCTTTAATTCCAAACACAAATCCAATTTTATACTATACCAGTAACAGCTCAATTGACAACCATCATCACAAATCTACTATATGGTATTAAACAGTAAGAAATCAGAGAAAAACTAGGTCAAACACCACTTGTATTCCATAGGATTCCCACTCAATTTACATGATCAACATTCAGTCAATGCTTATGGGCTAAGGAGATACCCGGAGATAAAAGAGGGATAGTGGGGATGAAAAATCAGCAGCCAACAGTAACAGAAATCCACCCAGATTCAAGCAAAACCAGCAATGAAATCGATCCACAAGAAAGAAACCAATCAACCAACTTAAAGCAGATCTTTCACTACCCAAGTTCAAACCATTTTCAACCTCAAATAGCATCAAAGATAAATTCAGAAAAAAAAAACAAAAAAAGACTCAAGAATCCCAGAAGAAATTCAATGGAAAAGTAATTTTTTATCAAATTTTCAGATGTCTTTGTTTTTTCTGTATTTTGGCTCTTAAAACTCTGCCTTGAAAGGCAAGAAATGATGCCTTTATAGGCAAGGCAAGTAGGGCAGCCTTAAGAAAATAATTTTTGCCCTTAGGCCCTTCTGAAATTTTCATTTTAGCCTAGGTGCCCTTAGTTTAATTTTCAGAATTCAAAATAGCCCCACCCCAGCTTCCTAGAAGCTTCCCTATTCAGTTACTGCAGATTCCCTAATCTACAATTCCTATTTTACCCCTTAAGCACCCTGTTTTTGCTTCAGAAAACCAAACAAATACGGGTCAAATTGACCCAAGTCCGTGTTGGCCTGAGTCTACAAATTCTGGGCTAATCCTTTTCTTTTGGGCCCAAATTTGACTCGGAACTTCACAGAAAATTCGATGAAGAAGGGAAAGAAGGAGGCCAACCGGAGTCATTAGACTCTCTGAACTAAGGTTTCAAAGGCCTAAAACAAACGGGCAAATTAAATAAAACTGCACTCATTCATGAAGATACTAATTAACCTAAAAAGAAACACATGTAGAAATGATTGCAAGAACAGAAAAATAGAAAAAATCAAAACACAAACAAAAGAAACAGAGGAAGATTAGAAGGGAAATGCACATGAAAATTAAAACTCAAAAGGTAAAGAACAAAATACCTAACCATGGCCTGGACCGTAAGAAATGTAAAAATCTTCGAACCTTTAAATTTTCCGGCCAAGTTTGACATTAATCATGTGTTCTTATCAAGAACACATGAATAAAGTCGAACTAGACCTAAATCCTTACTGAAATCTTGAATTCGAGGTTTTTGGGATTTTAGGGATTGACTTAGATTTAAGATTCGAGGAGCTTGGGTCCGATTCGAGGGTAGCTGGTCTGTGATTTAGGAAGAGGGGGTCACGAGGCTCATGGGGTGTAATTTTGGGGCCAATCGGATGAGTTAGGTTTTCGGTCATTCCTTTCAATTCAAGATTCGAGAGGCTGGGCGGGGATTCGAGAGGCTGGGCTGGGATTCGAGGGTGGGGATTTGGAGATTTGGAAAGAGGAGAAGGAGGGAAATCTATGGTGTTAATTTGGTATTGATTGGACCAACGCCGCCAGCGGAGATGATTTCCGGCAGACGGCTCACGGCGGAGGCGGCGAGGGTTCTCTGAGGGTGTGCGGGGACAATGAGAGGGAGTGGGGGGTGAGTTAGGACATTTTTATACCAGAGGATCCCAGCTTATCCACCGTTGGATCTGGAAAACCTCGACAGCCAGGATTCATTGAAAAGAAACGGCGTCGTTTGGTTAATTAATGGAGACGGACTGGGTTGGGGAGTTGGACTGGGTTAGACGGGTATTGCATTGGGCCTGGGAGAAATTGAAGAAGGCCAAACCAATTTTGCTCTTCTTTTCCTTCTTTCTTTCTTTCATTTTTTTCTCTTTTCTTTTTTTCTTCTTTTTTTCAAAATTTAATCAACAATCAAAATTAATTTCTAGAACTTAAAAAAAACTAATTAAACCTAAAATGATAATTAACGCAATTAATTAAAAACAAATTAACAGAAAATACACTCAAAATGAAAGCTAAAATTAAAAGTGCAAATTAAACTATTTTCTTTGTGATTTTTCCCATTTTATAAAACAACTAATTTTCTAATTAATTCTAAAATGTAAAATTAAACCCTAAATGCAAATGCCAAGTATTTTTTTTGTATTTTTCATTAATTGAATAAAATAAACATGCACAGCCAAATGCAAACAATTAACGTAAAATGCTACCAAATTCCACAAAATTGCAAATACTGAAAGAAATTATTTTGTGTTGAATTTATGGGAGTAATTCGTATAGGGCAAAAATCACGTGCTCACAGCTGCCTCTCTTTGCCCGGAAACACGAAGGATGTAACATTGACGCCAGAGTAGCCAAAGCATCAACGACCTCATTATGAATCCTCGGAATATGCCTGAACTCTATTGATTGGAATCGCTGGAAAAGATCATGTAAACATTGTCGATACGGTATGAGGTTTAAATCTCGTGTTTCCCACTCTCCCTGAATCTGGTGCACCAGAAGGTCCGAGTCACCCAAGACCAAGACTTCCTGGACACTCATATCCACAGCCATCCTCAAACCTAAAATGCATGTCTCGTACTCAGCCATGTTGTTAGTACAGTAGAACCGAAGCTGAGCCGTAATAGGGTAATGATGCTCTGTTTCAGAAACAAGTACCGCTCCTATCCCAACGCCTCTCATGTTAGCGGCCCCATCGAAGAAAAGCTTCCATCCTGGCCTTTCACTCTGTTCCAAGTCTTCAATGTGCATTACCTCTTCATCAACAAAATATGTCTTCAAAGGTTTGTATTCTTCATCTACATGATTCTCAGCCAAATGGTCGGCTAACGCTTGTGCTTTCATCGCAGTACGGGTCACGTAGACAATGTCAAATTCTGTGAGCAAGATCTGCCACTTTGCGAGCCTTCCCATGGGCATAGGCTTTTGGAAGATATACTTCAATGGATCCAAGCGAGAGATGAGGTAAGTAGTATAAGATGGGAAATATTGTTTCAGCTTCTGGGCTACCCAAGTTAGGGCACAACACGTCCTCTCAAGATGAGTGTACTTAACCTCGTAAGATGTGAATTTCTTACTGAGATAATATATGGCCTGCTCCTTCCTGCCGGTGATGTCATACTGTCCTAACACACATCCAAATGAATTGTCCAAGACCGTCAAATACAGAATTAAAGGTCTCCCTAATTTTGGCAGGACCAACACAGGTGGGTTTGACAAGTACCCCTTTATCTTATCAAATGCTTCCTGACATTCATCTGTCCACTTAACTACATCATCTTTCTTTAAGGGTTTGAAGATAGGCTCACAAGTTGTCGTGAGCTGAGCAATAAACCGGCTGATGTAATTCAATCTCCCCAACAGACTCATCACCTCGGTCTTGTTATTTGGGGGTGGTAGTTCCTGGATAGCTTTGATCTTTGACGGGTCTAATTCAATACCTCAGCAGCTGACTATAAATCCCAACAACTTTCCAGACGGGACACCGAATGCACATTTTGTAGGGTTGAGCTTGAGATTGTACCTGCGAAGCCTTTGGAAGAACTTTCTCAGATCTCTGACATGGTCAGACTGCTTTCTGGACTTTATAATCACATCATCTACATAAACCTCGATCTCCCTGTGTATCATGTCGTGTAATATGGTCGTCATTACCCTCATGTAGGTTGCCCCAGCATTTTTCAGACCGAATGGCATGACCCGATAACAATACGTTCCCCATGGCGTGATGAATGCTGTCTTTTCTGCGTCCTCCTCATCCATTAAGATCTGATGGTAGCCCACATAACAATCCACAAAAGAAACAATCTCATGTTTGGCATAATTATCGATCAATATATGGATGTTCGGCAGTGGGAAGTTATCCTTGGGATTTGCCTTGTTAAGATCTCGATAATGAACACACACCCTAGTCCTGCCATCCTTTTTTGGCTCAGGCACTACATTGGCTAACCAACTGGGATACCGAGTGACCCGAATGACCTTTACATCAAACTGCTTGGTGACCTCTTCCTTGATCTTCACACTTATATCAGTTTTAAATTTCCTCAGGTTCTACTTGACAGGAGGGCATGCCGGGTCAGTGGGCAATTTGTGAACCACCAAGTCAGTGCTTAAACCTGGCATGTCATCATAGGACCATGCAAAAACATCTTTATACTCGAACAATGCTGTAATTATCTCCTTTCTGAGTTGTGGTTCAAGATGGACACTTATTTTAGTTTCCCGGACATTATCTTGGTCCCCTAAATTGATTGCTTCTGTATCACTTAGGTTAGGCTTGGGCTTTTCTTCAAAATGGCTTAATTCTTTACTAATCTCTTCAAAGGCTTCATCCTCGTCATATTCCGATTCAACATCACATTTTATTTATTGAATTACTATTTCAAAATTAGATTGGCTTTTAAGACTGAGCCGGAGATTTCTCATGCATGTCATATCATTGAAGCCAACATAAAAAGAACTGTACAAGGAAGAAAAGAAAAACAAAAATAAAACTATCAGGAAGGAAGAAAAAATGGAAATTGCATTTCATTGAAATTAAGGATAACAAGGTTTATACATCCAAATGGACGGAACATAGAATTTGAATTACAACCTTGGAATAATCCAGATAAACTGAAAGAAAATCAAAGCAAACTACCAAAACTCCTTCCGGGTGGGGAGAGGAGTAGCTTCCCAGTTATTAATCTTTGCACTGGGCCCAACAAATTGCACATCTGTCTCACTCGAACCCTCTCCAGCCTCTAACATGTTCACTTCGTCAAATATCCTCTAGAACTTTTCCATCAAATCTCCATCCATATCAACCACCAAACTGGGAACTGTCGTTACTAGCCGCTTTCTAGTACCAGGCCTTACAATAGATCTGGAAAGACGCGGGACTGGCTTTGGAAGGGCCCATGCTCTCTGTTTCATTTTCTGGATCTTTTCACGTTTACGACTGTGGTCTTGAACCCCAAACCAAATGTATCCAAGTTTTTAGGAAGAGAAACCGGCTGTACGATACCTTGCAGAGATGCACCCAAACTCTTGCACGGTACAAAATCATTTTTCAACATTTCAACGGCTACCATGACTGATGCGGCAGCTACCCTTGGAATTGGCCCGCACTTCCCTTCTTGAATTTTATCTACTGATACCATGTCAAAAACTCGATAAACCCATGGTCCCTCGTCGTCTTCAACCTCTATGAACATAACAATGGCATCATTGGGAACACACAAGTTATCTTCGCCGTGCACAACAATTTCCCGTCGATCCCATTCAAACTTGACCATTTGATGCAGAGTAGACGGGACCGCTTTGGCAGCATGAATGCAGGGTCGTCCTAACAACAGATTGTAAGAAACAGCCACATCGAGCACCTGGAATTCCATAGTAAATTCAAATGGCCCTATTGTGAGTTCAAGCACTATGTCCCCGACTGAATCTTTCCCTCCACCGTCGAATCCTCGAATGCAGATACTGTTCTTATGAATTTTTTCATCATCCACCTTCAGCTTGTTCAGAGTAGAGAGGGGGCAAATATTCGCGCTAGAACCATTGTCGACCAGTACCCAAGTAACCACAGAATCTTCCCATTTCACCGTCAGGTAGAGGGCTCTATTGTGCTTAGTACCCTCCACGGGCAATTCATCATCATAAAAAGTGACTCTATTTACCTCAAATATCTTGTTAGCTATCTTTTCCAGGTGGTTTACTGAGATTTTGTTAGGAACATGGGCCTCATTCAAGATCTTCATCAAATCCCGACGGTGCTCGTCTGAATGGATCAATAATGACAATAGCGAGATCTGAACCGGTGTCTTCCTTAACTGCTCCACAATGGAATAGTCCTGCACCTTCATCCTTCTCAGGAATTCCTCTGCTTCTTCCTCGGTCACAACTTTCTTCACCAACACTGGGTTATCTCTGGAGGTCTTAGCTTTTCTCAACTCTTCGGGGGCAAAGCATCTCCCCGATCGAGTCAATCCATAGGTCCCACAAACTTCTTCTTTAACCTCTTTCCCCTTGTAAGTCACTGTCACTCATTCATAATTCCATGGGACTGCCTTGCTGTTGACTATCGGTAATTGAGTTACCGGTTTGATAATGACAGGATCTGTGCGGGCACCCTTCACAATTACTACAAGCTTGTTCGTCACTCCTGATACAACCACTTTTGCTCTTTTATGTTTTCCTACAACGTCACTTGAGGACCCCTTCTTGACCTCCACAGATGGTTCATTATTTGCCCCGTTCAACTTGATCATATACTTCTCACTTGTTGACTTTTCAAACGGCTTGGCTTCACTAGCCCGAATCATCATGACAGTTTGTGAAGGCTTCTTAGGCTCCCCTCCCTTATGCACTATCTCAATCATATTTGTCTTATGATGGGACGGCAACGGGTTCTGGTTGATATTGGGTTCCTCCGGGGCTTGGACCTCAATCCGATTAGTATCAATGAGCTCTTGAATATCTGTTTTCAATTTCCAGCATTTCTCTGTGTCATGACCCGGGGCCCTTGAACAGTAGTCACAACTCATCGAGCGATCAAGATTTCTGGGAGGGGGATTTGGCAATTTAGCCTCGATCGGATTCAACATACCAAACTGTCTCAATCTGTGGAATAGACTAGTATCTGATTCTCCCAATGGAGTGAAAGTCTTCTGCTTCTGCAACCTCTCATTCTTAAAGGCTTGATTTGGCCGAAAACCTGTTCCAAGGGGATTTCTATAGGCTCTTGGGGGTGGATGGGTACTTTGTGGAGCTGGGTATGAATTTTGTGGAGCTGGCGCACGCCATTATGCATGAGCAGGAGGTTGGGTATAGGTTTGTGCATGATGGACGGAAAAATGGGGATCTGGCGGTGGGTAGTAGTGTTGTGGCGGGCTATATGGAGTGTGGGGGTAAGTTTGGTGATAGGGTCAAGGTAGGTTGTAGTAACATGGAAGGTTCCTGGATCTGGCCCAAGCTCCCGACTCAATTGTCGCAACATCCTCTTTCTTCTTCTTCCCGAGTACACCCCCAGTACCATTTTGGATGGCCTGGGTGGTTGCTTTAATTGCTGAGTAGCTCATGAGTTTATTAGACTCGAGTCCCTTTTCTACCATGCCTCCCATTTTTACCACCTTATTAAAGGACTTGCCCACTGCTGACACCAAATGACCAAAATAAGTGGGCTCCAAGGCTTGCAAGAAATAATCAACCATCTCGCTTTCTTTCATCGGAGGATCACCCTCGCTGCTTGCTCCCTCCAACGGAATCCATATTCCCTGAAACTCTCACTAGGATTTTTCTCAATCTCTTTCAATGACAGACGGTCTAGGATATTTCAAGATTGTACTGAAAATGACAGGCGAAGGCTTGAGCCAAATCGTCCCATGTGTACCACCTATTGTGATCTTGTCTGGTATGCCATTCTAATGCCGATCCGCTCAGACTTTGGCTGAAATATGCCATCAATAATTCATCTCTTCCGCCTGCCCCTCTCATCTTGCTGCAAAATCCTCTTAAGTGTGCTACTGGGTCACCATGCCTGTCGTACAGGTTAAACTTAGGCATCTTGAACCCTGGTGGTAACTGAACATCTGGGAACAGACATAAATCCTTATAGGCCACACTTACTTGACCTCCCAACCCCTCATATCTCTAAACGATTGTTCCAAGCTTTTGACTTTTCTGATCATCTCCTCATGTTCGGGATTTTTGGGTGGCTTCTTGGTCTCTATCGGGAGATCAAGATGAGGGGTGTAAGAGTACGGTTCCGGAACTTTGAAGGTGGGTTCAGGGGAAAATACTGGTTGTCGTGAGTTTGGAACAGAGGTTCACTGGAAGATCAGTGTAATGCAGTAGGTGTAGGTGCCACAAAAACAGGAGTGACTGGTGGAGGAGGGTATGAGACTTGTTTGGGTGGTGGAGCTTGAGAAGTATGGGAAGTGGTTCCATAGCATTGTTGGTAGAGGGGAAAGGCTGGAGATGAGTTCACAGTGGGAGGCTCCTGAGGTTGAGCTGATGGTGGGATATACGCAGGGTTAGCGGGATAAACCGATGGTGGATGACCCTTTGCCCAGGCCTGGTACATTTCAGCCATTTGTTGCTTTAACTTATACATCTCTTACTTCATCGCATTAACATCCAATTCTTCCACCTCTTTTGACGGGTCGACAATACTTGCCTCCAATTCTTGGTTGGCTATATTTAGCCTGTCTTTTGATCGGGTGTTGTATGAGTGAGTTTCCAGAATGCCAATCAACTAACCACCTACCTGGACTCAATATATCAACAACAACCTTGTCATCAATTAGGGCTTTAACAGATTGGTAACCGCACATTTGGGGAATGAATGCACCTAAGTAGTTAACCGTTTCTATTATGCATTTGATCGGATGCTTGCGTCATCCCGACTTTTCTTTTTTCTTTTTTTTTTATTTTTGTGTTTTCACTCTTGCCCTTGCTTTCTCTTGGTTTTTATCCTCTCATTTCCCTCTTGTTTTGCTTCTTTCTCTTGATTTTCTTATTCTTCTCTCTTTTCTTTTCTTTTTCTCTCTTGTTTTTCCTTTCTCTTTTTCGTTTTATTCTTTTTTCTTTTGGTTATGGTCGAATCCTATGGAGATTGCCTACGTATAATGACCCCGCATGAATCAGACCGAGCGTAGTTCTGGAAGATAAGTGTGAAAGTAAATAGTAAAAATATTTTGGGATTTTCAGTTTTCACAAGAAGCAAATGCTTTGATTACAAAGACTCAAAACCAACAGACTCCAAAAGAAACTAACAGACTCTGATGCAAGGACGAAATACCGACTCCAAATATAGACTATCATATTACCACAAAAGAAAATATAGACTCGAAAACAACTAACAGACTCCCGCAGAAAGAAAATACAGACTCAAAACAACTGACAGACTTTAACGGAAAAGGAAATACATACTCAAATGAAAAATCATGAATACATTAATGCTCCTGGTGCATGAGGGACATCATTCGGTCTCGCCGCGGGCCTATATGCAAGATCCCTTTGAAGTTTATCCAGGTCACTCATTATCTGTTTAACAAATATCTTCACCGCTGCGAAGAAGGTGGTGCGAGTCATATCCTCACAGGCTTGGCACTTCACAACAATGTAATCGGCTATAGTTCTAATTATTTCTCTTATGACTCCTTTTTCTTACAACAAACGCCCGATTTGCTGGGCCCTGGCTTACAAAGTTTGCTCGGCCTTATGATTCTGTTCTTGAAGTTGTTGTAAGTCCATTTCTAATTGTGCCAATGCTGTATAACAATGTTCTCTTTCAACCTTGAAATCTTTCGCCTGTTTGATCATTTTGTTTTCCGTGGCAATGACCCTTTTATTTAATCTCGCGACCTCATCGTCGTACTTTTCTTTCAACTGCTTAACCAGGCATGCTCGTTCATCCGCGCTTTTTCCTGGCTAAAGAAACAGATTACTCGATCTATTTCCGTATCGCTCATGATATATATCTTAACTCGGACATCCATTTCAAGTGCATATCCCATTTTTGCACAGCAGGGTTATGAAAATCCACGAGAAGCGACTGGGCGTATTGTATGTGCCAATTGCCATTTAGCTAATAAGCCCGTGGAGATTGAGGTTCCACAAGCGGTACTTCCTGATACTGTATTTGAAGCAGTTGTTCGAATTCCTTATGATATGCAACTGAAACAGGTTCTTGCTAATGGTAAAAGGGGGGGGTTGAACGTGGGGGCTGTTCTTATTTTACCGGAGGGGTTTGAATTAGCTCCTCCCGATCGTATTTCTCCCGAGATGAAAGAAAAGATTGGCAATTTGTCTTTTCAGAGCTATCGCCCCAATAAAAAAAATATTCTTGTGATAGGCCCTGTCCCTGGTCAAAAATATAGTGAAATAACCTTCCCTATTCTTTCCCCGGACCCTGCTACTAAGAAGGATGTTCACTTCTTAAAATATCCTATATACGTAGGCGGGAACAGGGGAAGGGGTCAGATTTATCCCGACGGCAGCAAGAGTAACAATACTGTTTATAATGCTACAGCAGCAGGTATAGTAAGCAAAATCATACGAAAAGAAAAGGGTGGGTATGAGATAACCATAACGGATGCGTCGGATGGACGTCAAGTGGTTGATATTATCCCTCCCGGACCAGAACTTCTTGTTTCCGAGGGCGAATCTATCAAATTTGATCAACTATTAATGAGTAATCCTAATGTAGGCGGATTTGGTTAGGGAGATGCAGAAATAGTACTTCAAGATTCATTACGTGTCCAAGGACTTTTGTTCTTCTTGGCATCTGTTATTTTGGCGCAAATCTTTTTAGTTCTTAAAAA